>NC_091638.1:21423834-23823834 GCF_027580195.1 Bos mutus
CAGGGATATTCCCCTCACTCACACACACACACAAGAGCGGCTTTCAGTCTGTTTGACAATCCTTTTACCTTATGGTGGCCTCGAAGACCTGGACGGTGGAATCTCTGTCAAAGGAAACTGTGTTGATCACTAACTTGACTGCTTTCTGGAACTCGGATGAATTTCCCATTATCTTTAAAAAGAGGAACACAAGCCATTATGACGGCATGAAATGACACCGAGGTTACATGATCACAGGAGCTGGGCCACATCATCTGAATGTCTGTAAGTGCTGTGGTTTTGCCACTCATGGCAGCAGAAACACAAAAGCCCAGTTATCTCTTAGAATACATTCTGGGACAGATGGCAAGCCCATTTCCACCAAACTCAAGAACCGTATCTCCAGATGGCAAAACTTTGACAATAACTCCTCATAAAATCATTAGCAGCCTTCATCACCCCTCCCCAGGCCCCCTCAGCTTCACTCTGATTATTTAGCAAGGCAGGCATTACAGTTCCTGAAGTTCCTGAAATGAGTAAAAACCAATCCCAAAATAAAAGAAACAAAAAAACAGGCTATTCCCTCTGTTCCTCAAATAATTCAACAGCTTGGGTACTTGGTTTCCAGGAGACTAAAACATCTGGGAAACTGACTCTTTGCTTGTTACCCAGATGTCTGAACACGTTGAGAAATAGTGGTATTATCTTTGGGAGGACAGCATAAGGCCAATGCCATTCAAAACCAACACAACACGCAAGTAACCAGCCCTACATCCTTTGCAAAAAATATTCTAGAATTATGATTCCTATTTTTGGGTGTGTGGATATGGTATCATTCCAAGCATCTCTCTCTTATGTGAAGTGCAAATTGAGCATAAAATTTGATAAATTAACCAGAACTGAAATGTTTTCATGCTGTTCAAAATTTTATGACCATCCTGGGACTATAATGACAACATAAGGACACATCCAGAAAAAAAGAATGAAAAAACAAATGATGTCATTCAGATACTACTTTTTCAAGTGTTTCTTATCTCCTAGTATTTATTGATCTAGTGCATCTTTTTTTTTCTCCCCCTCACTGTTATTTTGCTGTTCCATGCAGAGAAAGTACAGTTTCTTTTCTGGCTTTTAATTTGGTTTTTTAACAAGATCATGCAATCCTGCTGCAAGTTGCATCAAGTAGTCAAGGGACTGCTATTGTCTGAGTGTTTCCCAAATACACCTGTTACGGTTTGTTTAAAATGTCAGCAAAAGCAAAGGGAAACCTCAACAGAAGTAACATCTGAAAAAGAAGGTTGCAGTGTACATCAAAGACCGGATATTTCTACCGTGAAAACCACAGCAATGGGTCTGTTTCCCTACTGATGTTCACCAGCAGCCGAATCTGTTAGCAGCTGCAGATGCTGATATGAGCTCAGAGCACGTGCAAGACAGAGGAGGAAGGTTTCAGTGACATATTGTAATTTACCATTTTATAAGCTACAGAACAGAGTAATGATGCTCTGAAATCGCTCACTTAGGCTTAAGA
Organism: Bos mutus; assembly: GCF_027580195.1. Classification (NCBI taxonomy): domain Eukaryota; kingdom Metazoa; phylum Chordata; class Mammalia; order Artiodactyla; family Bovidae; genus Bos; species Bos mutus. The sequence goes on from NC_091638.1 coordinate 21,425,345, forward strand.
AAAGCTGGGTTGGACAGAAGCATTACACAGGCTTCTTTACTGCAGAACTTCTCACAGCCTTGAAAAGGCTGGTGTCCACAGTGGCTTTCCAAGAGTGGGCAGACTGGGAGGATTTCTCAAGTTCATTTGGGAACAGAATTGTCCTTTGCAGGAGCACACCCTTGGAATCTGTGTTGGGAAATGTCAGATTCGTCAAAATTCATTTTCTTAACACCTATTTGTACTCCCACCATGATCGGACACCATGAGGCGTGGACAGAGTGCAGTGATGAACAGAGGCAAGGTCTCTGTACTTCACAAGCACGGCAGAGAGATAAAAAGATACAATGGGGGACTTCCCTGGTGGTCCAGTGATTAAGAATCTGCCTTGCAATGCAGGGGATGCAAGTTCAATCCCTGGTCAGGGAACTAAGATCCCACATGTCACAGAGCAACTAAACTCACACCACAACTAAAGATCCTACATGACAAAACAAAGGTGCCACCTGCTGCAACTAAGACCCGACGAAGCCAAATAAATAAAGATATTTACAAAAAGATACAATGGGACCAAAAGAGAGGGCTCAGGGAGAAGAGGTGGCCTTTCAGAAGCTAGATATATATATGTGTCTTGGGATTTTTTTTTTTTAAAGCAATACTTGTAGGCTGAGTCAGCCTCTGGTATCTTCAACGAGTTAACTCTAATTAGGGTGAACATACTAGTCTGGGCGGCTTCCCTGGTGGGTTTAGCAGTAAAGAATCTGCTTGCCAAAGCAGGAGACGCCAGGTTTGATCCCTGGGTTGGGAAGATCCCCTGGAGAAGGAAATGGCAGCCCATTCCAGTATTCTTGCCTGGAGAACCCCAAGGACAGAGGAGCCTGGCGGGCTACAGTCCATAGGGTCACAAAGAGCTGGACAGAACTGAGCAGCTAAACAACAACACTAGCCTGGGCCCATTTTGATGAGTGACGGCAGATGCTGACAGGCAGCAGCCATCACTTGAGAAGGAGAAATTAAACTGAGAAGGGAAACTAAACTGCTGTGCAACTACAGCCTGGCAGCACGCAAGCCTGGACTTCCTGCAGACTGTGAGCCCAGGGGAACACACAAAGACCGCCCAAGCTCTCCCTGAGCTCTCGGAATTCTACTGCTGGCCAAGATCTAGGACAGCTGTCATGCAAACTTAGCTAGAATTACCCACTTCTAACTCCTGACAGTTTTAAACTCTTTTAAGGACAGTTAAAATGCAGGATTGGGAATCGGCTAGAGTAAACATTTTCTAATGGTAAAAGTGTGCTGAGACAATGAAGAAGAGCCAAGCGGTAGTAAAATCAGGTTTATAAGGAAATTTTTTAATATTCCGCTGGAATTACAGGGCCTCGCCATGATGCAGAGCATGTGCACAGGGCAGCCTGGTAATAAGAACTGTGCATGGGGCCGGCCCGTTTTCCATGTGTGAATGTGTCCCGAGGTCTCCAGCTGAGGGAACCGATAAGGCCTGAGGAGGTAAAGGCAGTCTCCAAGTTGGCAGCCCAAGTCTGGAGTGGGCAGTGTCCACACGAAACTCAGAAAGCAAAGATCACAAGAGTGTTCACACAGAGGGTCTCTTGCAGAGGCTGGGAGCAGGGCTTGGACCTGCTCTCAGGGAGTCAGGAGCTGTGGGACCTTTCAGGGGATCTTCTCCCCTGGAGATCTTGACTTTCACTTCAGAAATCTTAACTCCAGGAACTGTAAACTGGTTCCTTTAAGGAATAAAATAGTGGGAAACTGGGACAAAAATAGGTTTCCCCAAAATACTCACACTGCCTTCTCCACATTTTTAGGGGGATCACATTTCCCCTCATTTGACCTTCAGTGTTTTTCTTGCTCTCCATATTAAGCTCATTAAAATAAACAACGGCTATGAATACATTCTGAGGATCACATTTCCTGGAATTCTCATCCCTGGGGGGAAGCAACGGTATTAACTCCAAAATATCTTAATTAACTTCAAAAAAAAATAATAAGGCCGAACACTTACTGCAAGGGTATCCAACGCATCAACCAGAGTAAGGGAATAATTCCCTAGCACATCATTGATGTTCAGATTTGAGCTGAAAAAGAAATGAAACGAAAATTACACAAAGGTACTTTAAAAGAGGGAGAAAAAAAGACAATAAAACTAAACACTCATCAGAAACTAAAATTGCTGGAAGCCTTTATTTATTCAGGGACTCCTGTGGATGGATCAGTTGGGCAACGGTCCTTCTGCCACACGAGGACCACACAAGCCTCTACAGTGTCACAGGAGAACAGAGATGCACACATTTATACTACGGTATAAAAAAAGAGCATGAAACAGGAAGCAAGGAGATGGAAAACAAGAGTCGTTGCTCTCTCTGAGATCCAGTTTTATCGCCATAGATGATCTCTCTGTCTAGCTTCAAAAAGTTCTGATTTCGAAATCGTTAGGAATGAAAAAGGAGAGGCCCTGTCACATGACCTGTAACTAAAACTTGAATACAGAAATCAGACACTGCGGCAGATTACACACACAAAGCAGCAAATAAATACCTCAACTACGGTCCCCATCTCACTCATCTGTCCTTTGGGCGGGGGGAATAAATTAACTGCTTTCTACATTGCTTCACTCACATCTCACCCAAAGAATCCCCCCCACCCCCACCCCACCCCCGCAGCTCCATCAATCTTGAGGAGTTTTAAGAGGATGGAATTTTAACAGAAACAAAGGCAGAGCTGTGTTAATGCTTCTGCCACACACCTCCTGCCCCACAATCAACACCCATCGCCCATTCTGAAATCATCTTCAAATGCCAACTTCAAGACCGCAGCGAGGTTAACTGACAAGTTCTTTGTAACGCTAAAAAAACCACCAAGACGACAATAATATATCTGGGAAAGGTGGGGATGGAGAAAGACTGAAAGTCATCAAGTCGGTTTGACAAATTCTAGGGGGCTCAGTTATTCCCATCCCATTCCTGCAGACCCAGGAAGTACTAATAACTGCAGAAGCTTGAAAAGATTTGAAACTGAGGAGAGAAATGAAAAAAGATGTACCTAAGGAGGGAAACAGGATGACTGTTTAAAGGTTATGAGTATGAAAGACCACAGTAAAAAGCCCTAGTTTTATTTTCAGCAACTGATGCACCGGTATTATGACATCTTCCATCCAATCCCCAGACCACGTTACCTACTCCTTGGGTGTCTCTAAAGGGTCCTGTCCCACACTCCTGGGGACAGCAAGCATCTCTGTGTTCCTGATGCGGTCTCTGCTCTCTCAGAGGCCTCCTATGTGCCTTAGCTGGGGCGAAGCAGGCCCCACGTGGCGCAGGCACAAACAGCTCCAACACTTCACATCTTCTCTTACCTGAACCTTAGTTTTATGTTGCTTATGCCACTTAGTCTAGGGCAAAGAATGTATAGCAAAACTTTACCTACATTTTGTGCATCAGGCTATCTAGAAGGGGCTATCTAGGAACCAGGGCGAACCCATATCTCACAGCCATGAAGCAAGCACACTGCACGGCTGAAAAACTGCACCTGCTACAGCTAGATTCTTTCTAAACACACGTACACAATTGAACGGAGAAGGCGATGGCACCCCACTCCAGTACTCTTGCCTGGAAAATCCCATGGACAGAGGAGCCTGGTAGGCTGCAGTCCATGGGGTCTCGAAGAGTCGGACACGACTGAGCGACTTCACTTTCACTTTTCGCTTTCATGCGTTGGAGAAGGAAATGGCAACCCACTCCAGTGTTCTTGCCTGGAGAATCCCAGGGATGGGGGAGCCTGGTGGGCTGCCGTCTGTGGGGTCGCACAGAGTCGGACACAACTGAAGCGACTTAGTAGTAGTAGTAGCAGTACACAATTGTAAAAGGTCCTCTTAAGACAAGAGCTGCGGGTTCAAATCTGCACTTCAAGGGTGGTGCCAGCCAGAAAGGGTATGCTGCTGCTGCTGCTGCTGCTAAATCGCTTCAGTCGTGTCCGACTCTGTGGGACCCCATAGACAGCAGCCCACCAGGCTCCCCCGTCCCTGGGATTCTCCAGGCAAGAACACTGGAGTGGGTTGCCATTTCCTTCTCCAATGCATGAAAGTGAAAAGTGAAAGTGAAGTCGCTCAGTCGTGTCCGACTCTTAGCGACCCCATGGACTGCAGCCTACCAGGCTCCTCCATCCATGGGATTTTCCAGGCAAGAGTACTGGAGTGGGGTGCCATTGCCTTCTCCGCAGAAAGGGTATAGGAAGTGTCAAAAGCTGGAGGAGAAGAGCAAAGGAGACAGAGAGATCCTCAATTCAACCAACTCCAGATCATTCTCCTGGACTTAAATATTTACCTCCCTTGCTCTGCTGTTCAGAAACAAAGAGCTGGCTCCAACCACCCATCTCAGCAGAAAACAGGGCCCCTCATCACTTAGCCTCCAGGCTAGATGTTGGGTAAACCGCGTGTGACCACCTTTCCGAGCAATACCCTCTTCTATGGCATCTGTCACCCTCTCCACCTGCCCCAGCCCCTGGAAGGAGTGACTGGTCTGGAGCCCTGTACTCCGTCCCATGTTTTACTGTGCTTTTCCTTTTAGGACATAGCTAAAAGGGACTCAGGTTTAAAATACTTCTCAATAGAACACCTTCGCAGTCACTGACAAAGAACCAGTACAAGAGCTATCACAGGAAAAACTGTATTAGTGATTAACTGGTACTTCCTTCTCTCCATTCAGTCAGACAAATCCATTCAAAAGATCTAAGGCATTCATTAAAACACCTTAAAATTATTTTCTACCAAATCAGGGCTTCCATGGTGGCTCAGCTGGTAAAGAATCCGCCTGCAATGCGGGAGACCTGGGTTCGATCCCTGGGTTGGGAAGATCCCCTGGAGAAGGGAACGGTTACCCACTCCAGTATTCTGGCCTGGAGAATTCCATGGGCTGTATAGCCTATGGGTTCGCAGAGAGTCAGACATGATTGAGCAACTTTCACTTTCACTTTCTTTTCACCAGATCACTGATACACTCTTTTCAAATGTGCCAAGAGAGAAAAAAAGAAAAATGGAGAGGAGAAGGAAAGAAAAAATAAACATCACAAAAGCCTCTTGGCCTAATACCACCAAACTATCGTGATTCCATTCAGGCCAGCCCACCCTGCGGTTGAGACTCTGGACCTGTTCTGTAGAGATCTTCTTGATCACCATTCAGCCTGGCCAGGAACTCAAACTTCTGGTACAGGAATGGGTACTCAAGAATCGGTAACAATCTGGGCTCAGAAGTGCTTGTCTTTCCACATAAGCGGCTGCCAAACCACGACGGCACCCCACTTAATTCATCATGTATGGCTATTCATGACCCTCATCCCACTCTGAATTTTTAAGGTTCTTCTCAACCCAGAACAGAGAAGGTGGAGAGAACTTTGGCCTTTTATAGAAAATGTCTGGTGATGCAGCTAACAATGCTCACATAGTGTGTTCAAAATTAAAGGTATGTGTTAAAAAAAAAAAAAATCCCCACATATACTTAACCTGTTCAGAAATCTACCTGGTGCTGGGTAGGCACAGAGGTAATATAACAAACAGTCCCTGTGTACCAGGGATTTGAGACAAGACACAGGGAAAGGAAGGTGAACTCACAACAGTACTCAACTGTCATGCAATATTAAAACATGGAACAGCAGCTTCAAGGAAAGGACCCAAAAGGAGAACTGAGTAGATCAACGACAGTCATCTTCAAACAGTTCAATGACGTCATGGAAAAAAAGACTTGAGCCTGATTCTGAACAGGCCAGGATTTCAGGAAGGAAGAGGAATGTGGAGGAGCCATCCTAAACGAGAGGTGCCTAGGAACCAGTCCATGTGGGAGCCAGTATAGGTTTGGTTTGATTTGCTTTCTTGTTTGAATTGCAATAGCGTTGGGCAGAAAGCAAAGAAGGGTCACATACCCAAGGTCTGAAATAACACTGTTGGTTCATGAGACTGCAAATTTTTAATATCCAGATCTACTTGAAGGAACCTGAATTTGGAGCCTCCAACCCAAACTGGGGATGTGAGAGGAACTGAGTTTGCATAGTGATCTGTAGCTGGACAGAAACAGTTGCTATTTTTAAACAGTGTTCCGGTTTAATTTATTTCATGTCAATACTCCTCACCCTATCTCCAGTCAAACAAGACAGGCAAGTTAAGCCTTAAGTAAATGCGACTAAAAAGAAAAGAGACGTATGTTTAGTACTCGCATTTCGTTTCTGTACTTTTTACATATTATTCAAATAGTTATTTTATTTTTTACATGAATCATGAGAATTCACTTGACAACAATTATAATAATACATCTGCTTAAAATAAATATCTGTAATATATTTATTACAGGCTATTTATTTCAGAGATGTAAATGTGGCCTACTGTTTCCTCAAATATACTAAAGTCTAAGAGTAGCTATGTTAAAGGAAAAGGAGGAAGAAAAATTAACTTTTCACTTTAGAAGTGGCCAGGGTCTACTCAAGGCCGCCATAATCGCAGAGCTCTTTCATCTCCTCAAAGACACCAAGGCTGACTAACCAAAAGGTTTATTAATAACCTATGGGCACAACTCTTCTTATACGGTATCCCTTCGATATTTCTAACTCCGTCTTTCCAACAGCAACAAATCTATCTGTCTCAAAGCAACCTGACCCCAACTTATCCAGACTGTCACTGAACAGTCAAACCAAACCACTCTTCAGCATATGTCATCAGGAAGCAAAGAAAGTCAGTTAAGCAAAACAACTTAATTTCCTCCAATGTGGAAAAGCCCAGTAATATTTTCTAAATTTTTTAATTAAAAATTTTCTCCCAAAAAAATTGAGATAGAAAATACACTTCTGTGTATAAAGCCTGATACAGTGCAAAAATGAAAAAATAACTCATCAGTTTCCTACAATTCTAGAAAGGCCCAGTCCTTTTAAGTTAAGCTGGGATGTGCCCATGGCTTCACGAAAAATCATTCTCTCCAAATGCAATTTAAAACAAGAATTTGTAGATAATCAAACCATTTTTAAAACTCTTCAATCCCCTTTGGTGTATGAGTTCCTTTTTAGGACCTAAGGACTGAACTTGGCTGCTTCTCTTCAGGTGAAGGAAATCACAAGCCTCAAATGTCCAAAGAGACCAGCAGGCCAACTCCTCCAGTCCCACCCGAGGGGAGCGACCCACAGAAAGACAGTCACCTATCCAGTCTAACAGGGTGAGTGTCTGTCAAGGCACACTGGTTCCCGCCAGCTAGGAGGTCCTCAGCTGGGAGTGCTGCCCTCTTGGACTCTGAGGTCAACAGCGGTGACCCTTGAGCTCAGCCTCTGCAAACACGGTTGACAGAATGGGAGGACTGGCAGATCTTTCCTCACAGCTCTGCCACCAGAGTGAGGGAGATTATGGGATAGACCCTACAGGGCAAGGAAGGTCACTCTGAGTATCAGGACCCTAAATCTGGACCACTCAATCTCTCTCTCCCGCTCCCACCTAACCATCCTCAGCCTAAGGAGCAGTCCCTGTAATAAAGGAGAAAGACTGTAGCCCTGTTCTGCCTACAACTCACTGTAGGGCTTTAAAAGTCCCTTCTCAGGATCAACTTCTGAATTTTTATATTTTTATACAGTTAAGTGGAAGTTGGCTAGAAGTGGGGAGATAAGAGCTTGTCTTGAAGCTGCATTTCAGTTTGATATGATGTTCACCTGGAGAAAGGGTTGGAGATGGATGTCTAAGCGTCCCCGTCCACCCCCGGCCCGCAGCCCAAGCCAGTCCTCGGTAGTGCCACTGTCCCTTCAGATCTCTGGGCCTCAGTTTCCCCATCTGTAAAAGGGCTCAGGTGTCCAGTAACTTAGAAATTCCAGGAGAATCAAGACAGAAGACAGCCACCGGCCCATCCACGCACCCCTCTGGCCCAGGGCGACCTCAAAGCGGGTGAGCCGAGGCGCCGGGCGCTGCCCCCGGGACACTAAACACCCAGGCAGCGCCGGGGGAACCCGGAGGACCCAAGGCTGCACGCGCTCGGAGGATAGAAGGAAGCGCGTGCGGCGCGCGCTCCGGGGCGCCGGGCCGGCGCAGGCTACTCACGGGTCCCCGCGGTCGGGTCCTCGGCCGCGGCAGTGGATGGGGTTGAGCTCGTCCTGAGGAAAGGCGTGCGCCATGTAATTGTCGTAGCCGAACACGAACATGCCCCGCGCCAGGTCGCGCATCTGGGCGCGCAGCTGGGGTGGGAAGGCGCTGCTGTAGCGCTTCTCATACTCGTCCCGGCCGCGGCCCCGGCCGCCCAGCACGTAGCCCCAGTGGGCCGGGCCGCACACGCCCTGCCCGGGCCGCCGCGGAGCCCGCCGCCGCTTCCCCTCTGCCGCCCCGGGGGCCGGAGGCTGCAGCCACGACGGCCCCGACAGCCCCCCGGGCCGGTCCGCTGGCCCGGAGGCGGGAGATGCGGAGCCGTCGGGACCCCTCAGGCGCTGGAAGCCGAAGCTGAGCGGGAAGCGCTGGTAGAAGCCCATGCTGGGCCCCAGCCCGAAGACGAGCCACAGCACTCCGTGGAGGCCAAGCCGAAGGAGTACCAGCCCCAGGACGAGCGCTCGCCATTGCATGGTCGCGAGGGCGCCGCGGGCATTATTTTGAAACGCGGGGGGCCTTCCCCGCCGACCACCGAACCCCACGTCCGCCCCGTAGCTCCGCTCACTTCCCCTTTAAGGAACTCCCTCGTGACGCACCAGGAACTGGCCCATTGTCCCCCCCACCCCTAGCACCTCGAGCCCGGCCAGCCAGTCCTCGCATTCGCCCGCCCAGTCGCCCGGATTGGCCCGGCCCCGACCCGGCCTCGCAGGGAGCGGCCCGGGACTCCCCACCGCGCCATAGGCCACCCGGACGTCCTCAGAACCGCGAGGCCCCGCCCCTCCCTTCCGCCCCGCCCCCGGCCCGGCGTCCGGCCCCGCCCCCTGGGCAGTAGGAGTCGGACCGGGTGGCGTGGCGAGTAGGGGCCGCTCCGGCTCGGGACAAGGCAACTTCCAGCCAATGGGAGCTCGGCACGGGAGCAGCCAGCTGCCAGACAAGGACGTGGCCACGGGCCCGCCCGGTTCCGTGTAGAGCCTGTTTCCCGCGGACCTGAGGCGGAAGAAAACCACTCCAGCTCTATGTTAGGAATGGTGACAGATAAAAGACGTAAGGGACGAGGAGGAAAAAGGACATTTCTGTAGGGCAGGGTTTTTCATTTGTCTGTTATATGGTGGGGGTGATGATCCTACCGTTTAGCTTAAGACTGCACAAAACGGTGTCCTGATTTCTTTTTGTTAATACATCCTATTTTGTACCTTTAACACTTTTTTAAAACACGCTAACTTGTAAGAATCTCTCACAGAGATTGTAAAACCCATATTCCCAGCTCCTATCCACCGAGGTCCAAAGGAACGTCCCGAGAATATACGTATAACAAGCGCTCTTGAGCAATTTTTAGCAACCGTCAATCTCGAAATACTGAGGTAGGTTATATTGCCTTTGTCAAGGAAAGAATCTTTTTTAAACGGATCAGGAGTTGGGGGGAGGAGTCAAGGCTGCCGCTGCCACGACCAAATTATTTTTACCGTATCTATTTGTGGCTCAGCTGGTAAAGAATCGGCCTGAAATGCGGGAGACCTAGGTTCGATCCCTGGGTTGGGAAGATCCCCTGGCGAAGGTAAAGGCTACCCACTCCAGTATTCTGGCCTGGAGAATACCATGGACCGTATAGTCCGTGGGGTCGCAAAGAGTCGGACACGACTGAACGACTTTCACTTTTCACTTTTTCATTTAACCATGTCGCTTCTTGCCCCTCCCACTGCTACCATCTCTCCTGTACAGTGTCGTCTGACCTAACCTTTGGGGTGTGGAAAAGATTCCTGGTCAAATCTTTACCCCTCTGAATCTGCTTCCCATTGGCTTCTGTGGTGGATTAGCGGTAAAAAAAAGACTGCAATGCAGGAGATACAGGTTTGATCCCTGGGTGGGGAAGATACCCTGGAGAATGAAATGGCAACCCTCTGCAGTATTCTTGCATGGAGAATCCCATGGACAGAGAAGCCTGGTGAACTACAGTCCATGCAATCACAGAGTCGGACATGACTGAACAACTAAACCACCACCACCATCTTTCCATAATTAGTAATATGGCAAATGTCGGCTCCAAAGGACTATTGCTTTCATGTGATGACAACCGTATGAGGGTTTTGTTTTCTTTTGTTTGCTGCATTGGAAATGTCTGCTAAGTTTTGCCCTCCATAAGTTTAAACCACGTGCCTGTTATACTGAGGTTCCTGAAAAGCTTGAGAAGCAAGGCCTGATGGTTAGCTCAAATCGGACTGGCCGAGGGACCAGGGGAGTGATTAAGAGGATGATGAAGCTGTCATGTGGCATACTCATCACATTCTCAGGGTCAGGGGGTTTTTAGGAACACAGAGGAGGTATAATGGGGACTAAGAAGGAACCCGAAGAAACATCTGATTATAATACAAGGTAGCTGGCACATAGTAAGGCCCTTTTTGTTGACTGAGTCTTATTCTTGTCCAAAATCCTGCCTGCCCAAGCGTTGAAAAGAATGTTAAAAAGAGTTGGAGCCTGGATCTTTTGCCTACAGATTCTTCTCTGTGAAAGGCACCTATGGACTCTGCATCTGAAAGTCCAAGTTCGGGTCTTGATCCTCAACTTTCAGGTCTGCCTCCTCCAGAACTTGCAAAGTAAATAAGAATATTAAGGACCGTGTCCTATGTTTCCTAACTTATTTTCTTGTAAATCTGGACTCATCACGGTCAACTGCAGAACACATTGGTAACAACTCCTATCTTCACATTAGATACAAGTTCTAACAAAGACCAGGACCCCCCTGGTGGCACAGACAGTAAAGAATCTGCCTGCAATGCAGGAGACCCAGGTTCGATCTCTGGGTCAGGGAAGGTTCCCTGCAGAAGCAAATGGCTACCTACTTCAGTATTCTTACCCACAGAACTCCATTCTTGCCTGGAAAATTCTGATGGGTTCATGGGGTCACAAAGAGTCGGACACAACTGAGCAACTAACAAAAACAAATCTTTTTTCACAACCAGAGAAAAACCATTTGACTGTTGAAAGATGCTTTTCATGGTCAAACTGACAACAGCTGTCAGTTGTATATGTTGAGCAAGTTTCAAAATAATTTCACATGTTCTCATTTAATCTTCACAGAAAAGCTTGTAAGCTCTGTTCCATAAGCCATAAAGGGAAGAAGTCAGGTTGGGGCGGGGGGGGCGGCTCAAGTTCTTCAAGCTAGTTGGCTCCAGGCAGAAAGAATTATTGCCCTGGTTTCTCACACTTTAGTCCCAGAAACTCACTGTAACTAGCTGGCCCTCAAAGGAGAAAAAAAAAAAAAAATTGGTGCTTCCCTACTGTCCCAAACCAACAATGCTGATACTAGTGTCCTGCACAGCCTAAGGGAGAAGACAATGGCACCCCACTCCAGTACTCTTGCCTGGAAAATCCCATGGACGGAGGAGCCTGGTGGGCTGCAGTCCTCGGGGTCTCAAAGAGTTGGACACGACTGAGCGACTTCACTTTCACTTTTCACTTTCATGCATTGGAGAAGGAAATGGCAACCCACACCAGTGTTCTTGCCTGGAGAATCCCAGGGACAGGGAAGCCTGGTGGGCTCCCGTCTATGGGGTCGCACAGAGTCAGACACGACTGAAGTGACTTAGCAGCAGCAGCACAGCCTAAGATTTAGGGGTCAGACTCACAAAGTGTTTCCTTCTCCAATTAAACTGAACAGTAACAACAAAAATCTTGTGCTAGCCCTTTAGACTAGACTCCCCTCAAGGTAAATGTAGCTAAGATTGGAACAATACCCAGCTCTAACAGGAAAACCCAATCTTAAAAATCAACTCCTTAAGTAACTGTCGTGATAGATGTTTCCATACATAATCTCACAAAACATCAGGGGACTGATTAAAGGGAACACTGAATAAAAATGGGTAACACCAGAGATAACAGCTAAGAACCCAGACTCAGAAGTCGAACTGCCAGGTCTTCAGATCTTAGCACTGCCCTCTGAGTAACCTTGGGAAGTTATTTTTCAGGACCTGTTCTCTCATCTGTAAAATGAGGGTGATGAGATAGTACTTACCACACATGGTTTTGAGAATTAAGTTTATTGTATATAGTGTACCTACAACAGTGCTGCAGACATGGTGAGCCCTATCATTGCTGCTGTTCAGTTACTAAGTCGTGTCAGAATCTTTTGTGACCCCACGGACTGTAGGCAGGCTCCTCTGTCCATGGAATTTCCCAGGCAAGAATACTGGCGTGGGTAGCTATCTCCTTCTTCAGATCTTCCCAACCTACGGATCGGACCTGCATGTCCTGAGTGCAGGCAGATTCTTTACAGGAAGCTTGAGCTCTATTATGACACATGAACTCTGGGTTAAGACCTGCATCTAGTATAAGTACTTGGAATATTAACAGCCAAGGTCGGCTGTTGGATGAATTAAATAACTAAGCCTCTATTATCAAAGCATTATTTTAGGAGGAAAAAAAATGTGTCTAAGGAAACCGAGTATAAAATAGGACAAGGGCTAAAACTCACCATAGTCTAATAACAGTTGAAAAAGCTTTGAATCAAGTCTAATTCCAGCTCTATTTAACTCAACCTGCTCCAGCTTCCACACATCAGGGTCCATTCAATCTCTGTCCGATTTTGATAGTTGAAGATGACTGCTTACATCTATTTCAGTTCCTTCAAAGATATCCTCCACTGTAAACAGACATTACAGTTTTGAGGATCAGTTTTGTAAGGCTGCCTGGGTGAATCAATGCACTAGCCGCCAAAAACTGCAAAGCCAGAAAAAAACCTCTGGCCTTTTGATGACCCTAGAGAGTAGTCTCAGAGCTTCCTATGTGAAATATCAGGACTAAAATAGTCTATTAAAAGGAAGGCTTTTTCTCCCCTAAGAATTTGTAAGTGATTTATTACCCAAAACAATAATGTGAAAAAAAAAAAGATGATGACTTTCAAAATTCTGACTACTGCTTCTTTCTGAAGCAATACATACTTGCTTTATAAAGGTGGGGGTAACGGAGAATAAACAAACAATAAAGGGTGGGGGGGGAAATACCTGTAACCCCATGATTGATTTGGTAAAGATCCAACTCCATAATTCAGTAATACTGTTTCCTTAGCTAGGTAAGAAACGCTAAATTTCACATTTGTTTTAAAACTGGACAGTAGAGAATTATCATCTGTACCTGTTGTAAGGGCATTAGTCTCAAAGTCTGTCAACACACTAGGTTGGCAAGACACAGGGGACAGAGACTATTGGAAATAAAAACTAGTACATCCCCTGAGGGGGCCAAAGTGGCAATTCCCAGAGAAAGTGTAAAGGCATTTACCCTTTGACCCAGCCATGTTTCTGTGAATTGCTGCACGCGGACATAATGATCCACTGGAGTAATGTTTATAAAAGCCAAAAGTTTATATTTGTTTTTTCAATAAGAAAACACTATACAAGATAAGAAATTGATATTAAGAGGGATGGTAGTGGAAGAGTGGTAACTCAGTCATGGGTGAATAATGGGGCTTATGAAAAAAATCAAAGTATTGGGAAAATAAATGGAACTTAGAAAAAACGTGGTGAGCTTCCTTGCCCACATGTTCTGCTAAATCAAACACATCAAGTTTCCAACAAATGATTTTCATCACCACCATTCATATGCCACATGCCCCAGCCCTTAAGTTATTGATGCATCTAGAAAAAGTAGGAATGATACAACTTTTTAACTCTTAAGAGTGAGGAGAGCTAGCAATTTCATGAAGTGGCTACTGGTAAGACGATTTCTTTTTCCTTAGGGGATTATACAAGTAGAAAAAGGAGTCATCTAATTCATGTATTGCGTAATAGTAGAAAAGATGGACTCTGTTAAAATGTAGAAACAAGATAGTACATTATGTAATACAGACTGTATAAAACTGAAGGCTGTAGATTATGTAAGAGCTGGTTGGAGACATACTATAATTAGCAATCTGTTGATGTTCTACTCCCCCAGCTCAAAAGGGAGCATAATTTTTGTTGGGGGATTTCCCCCTCCCTATTTTAAAGGAAGTATTTTCTAACTGCCCCAGGTTTCTCCAAGCTCTAGATAAATTCCAGCAGAACCCTAGCAACACAGCAGTTATAAAGTATTAAACATTCACTCTAGATATGTGCCCCCAAATTAGTAGTATATATGTGGTTTATATTTTTCCACATTGTATACCAGAATATATTTTTTTGCAGTCTGGGAGAAATGCTTGAAAATTTTTAATGGCTTTCAAAGCCCATGTGGCTACAGCATTTCCTTCAGACAAAATGTAAGTTATGATGTCATACTGTAAAATGTCTGTGATCTCTAGCCCTTAACTACATTAAAATTAAAGTTATGAAATGTAAGCATTTCTGTGGTTTTAGGAGGCACACACACCACTAACATAATCACTGGGGACACCAGGACCAGTGGGCATCTTCATCTCTTCCCTGCCTTCGGTCTCACCACCATCCAGATCTCTAGGCTGCTAGAACCAGAGCTTGTTAGTGGGAGAAATGATAGTAGACACCCTCTACTATTCATAAGGGAAAACTGCAGAGCCAAAGGGGTTCAGCAACTCACCACACAATCGTTAACAGCAAAGAAAAGAACTCATTCTCTTATTAAACACCCATCCAGCACATGGAACCAAGCTAAGGAAGCATATTAAGGTGACAATTTTTTCACACCACAATCCTTTGATGAATACAAGACCTCCAAGTCCCAGTAAAATGAGGTTAAGGTATCCCCTCCTTCCCAATTTTTGCCAAGAAATCTACATTTCCTAAATCACCGGCTACCTTGGGATTTTAAAATTACCTTACCGGAGAGAGCTCTTTAATGAAATGGAATAATGAATGACTTTGGCTGTTGTTCAGATTAAGGAACTTTCCATTGAGTCTGTCTGGGACGTCAATGACTAGTTTCCCTAATGACATTCAAGCAGCAGCCATTACAAAAGTACCTATTTTTATTAATAGCTGAATTTTAAACAGAAATTGTGTGGAAAATATTTACTAATCAACAGGATGCACCTGCCACGGGTTGCATTATTTGTAGAACTGCAAACTGAAGGGAAATCAGGCAAGCCTAGTGTTTGCTTTAACTGTCTTCCTTTTCAAGTATCTTCACTGATGTATATGTTGCTGACTGTACAACCTTTAAAGTTTGGAACAAAATTAAAATATTTCACATTCTGAACATAGTGGTTCCCCCAACGACACATTTCTAGAGAAAAGCATTCGGCCAACTGGGCTTCCCAGGGAGCCCTGGTGGTAAAGAACCCACCTGCCAATGCAGGTAGACCTAACAGATGTGGATCTTCTGGATCTGGAAGACCCCCTGGAGGAGGGCAAGACAACCCACTGCAGTATTCTTGCGTGCAGAATCCCATGGACAGAGGAGCCTGGTGGGCTACAGTCCATAGGATAGCAGAGTTGGACACAACTGAAGCGACTTAGCACACATGCACACACATTCAGCCAACTGGATGTTACAGATAGGGTTCCAGCTACAGTAAAATTAACACTCCAGTTCTCAATCCTCCATTCCCTGGAAAGGTTGAATTATAATATCAAATCAACATTTCAGTGTAACTGGATCCTACAGGAAAAGAGTACACAAGGCAATTAGTTCCTTAGTCAAAAACAATAAACACCAAAAGCAGACACAGTCCAATTCATGCAATTTACTTGACAGAATCAAAGGGACTAATTTTAGAAGTCTCAACTTTTGAAAGTAAACATAGACTTAGAACTGAGGGTAAAGTAAGCTAAATTTATATCCTCTCCCCACCCTGCTCCTAAAACATGCCTCCTTCAAAATACTACTTTAGTAGGAAGCTGCTGAGGACCAAATTGGTAGCTTGACTATATGGTTCCACCAATTCAATAAAAAACTTAAACCTGATGCCCAGTTACTTCTATCCTAGAAATGTAAAAACACACATGTCACTGACCAACACTGTATGGTTGTACAGAGTGACAGTGTGGATATGGAAGAAAAGCCAAGTTGAACTTCTCTGAAAAAATACATAAGATCATTTCCCCAATAGCTTTGATGGAATAAATGTTCACTTTCACAGTGTGAAAGATAACATACGAAACAAAACAGATCAAATGTTTTACTTTAGAAGTGTGCCCCTCTGGGAAAACCACGTTTGATACTTTTAAATCTTTTCATTCTGGAACTGAAGTCAGTAAGGAGACATGTCTTGCAATTTCAGTTTATTAATAGTTTTGTTATGATTTTAAAAACTGGATTACAAAATGCTTAACTAGCTCTTGCCACTTATTTTCAAAAAGTCCTAAATTTGGTGTATTATGACAGTTTACAAGATCTTCTCGACTTAGGGATCAAACCTAAGTCTCCGCATTGGGAGTGGATTCTGTACCACTGAGCCATCAGGGAAGCCCATTACAAGCAATATCATTGCCTCCACCCCACAAGTCGCAATGTCAGTCCTGTGAATATTTAAGTGCTTATTTCAATTTTAACTGCCCCACAGACCCACTTCTTTGACAGCTGAGTTGATTTCTTTCTAGCACATGTTCTACAGACTGTGTTCATGGTATCTTTCCAACCCCTTTCCAATGTGTCAGCACCTTCCATCATGATGCATATTTTAAGTTCAAACTGTCAATACAACCCTCAAAATGCAAGTTTATTGAATAAAGCTGAGAAGAGCAGTAAACAGACAAAAAAAATGCATCCACCTAAATTAAAAAAATTCACGTATTTACAAAGTTCAGTAACTGTTAAGTTTCACATGCAGAAGTTAGTGCACAGGAAAATGTTGGTAGTAGTGTCTGGATGTCTTGAAACGCTGGAAGCAATGAAGAGACACACAAACACATTACGGTTTAGCTGTAGGTCAATTAAACGAACCTATGCGGTCCCCGCAAAGTCACACATTCTAGTTCTGGTTCCTCCTTTCAGGCACAAGCAAGTTGCCACATTCTTTGTAATGGTTCACAGTGACCGTTAATGGTGTTGATACATAGTAGCAAGTTTACATATCCCTTTGTTTACAGAACCATCCATCCCATCAGGGAAGTATGCAACATGCATCAGAGTAAGAACAGAATTTTAAAAGCTGAGGTTCTACTCATAAAAATGTGAGTGGAGGAAAGCAAGTAGTGTCTGTGCAACACGGTGCAGTATTTTGTACAGAATATTTTTAAGGCCATGGCAGTCTATAAATTAAAACTGGTATCATTAAAAGAACTTACGGTTGACTGCACTTTGAGTGCTCAACACGTTTGGAAATGCACTGTCTACATGAGTGCTGCTTAACAAAGGAAACAAAATCACACACAGTGTGAGGCAACACATAAGCAGGTGTACCACAGACTTTTAGCTACTACAGTGGGCTATGTAAGTAACGATTTACAAGTGATCCAGTTTTCATATGTCCCTTTATGTGTATGGAGATAACTAAGCTACAAAACATGTTCGTGGAAATCTGTACACATCTCCGTAGCATAGAAGCAAACAATAGACAGCATTGGTTCCTCCACTCTCTGTGTGATTATTCAATAACCTGCGGACACTGGGCATGATTACATCAGAGAAAGCAGGCAGGTCTAGAGTTGTCACAATAATCAGGATGTCCAATGGCACCAGACAAAACAGTGCCAAAGCTTGTATCGGTAAGAGAGAAAAATAAGACTTTTTATTTGTCTCTAAGTATCTATTGTGCTGAAAGTCAACTTTACGACTGGATATAAAAAGTCAAGAATTAGAGTGTCATGCAGCAACACTGGTTTAATAACTGGACAGAGAAAGAACAAACAGGTGTGTGAACAGTCTGACATTCTTAACACGTTTTATTATATTGGCTGGAATGCTCTAAATTCATGAAAGCTTTTGAGAAAATCTTCAATTCCCAACCCCTTAAAAAAGTGTGTTGAACCAGGAAAAAAAAAAAGGAGAAAAAATATAGAAGTAATGATCTGGACAGATACAAAACAGCATGCCTCAGTTCCTCCCGTACCCCCAACTGCCTTCTGGAGATGAAGAATTCTCACAGAGCAGAATGTGTTTAAAATTCATTGCCTAAGATCTTCCCAGTGTAAAGAACCAATAACAACATTCATCTGGTGCCTCTGTTCACTCTTTGCAGACCATTTTTTTAAATTCCTAAGGTGTAATTATACATTTCACATGCATTTGTGAGATATATAAACATCATGTTTCTATCCCACAGGAGTCAGGCTAAAGGTTTGCTAAATACTGTGTGTGGCACTAGAAACGTCATGCTGTATCAAGTCAGTATCAGTATTAAGCTACTGGACTCTATAATGAAATATCATAGATAGACGTTTACCGAAAACCAATAGAAAAACCTGGCCCAGAAAGACCAGAACAGAAGTATGCAATTTTTCTTGATTTAAGATGGTCAAAAGTGTGTTTTGTTTTGTTTAAAAAAAAAAGCTCTACACACTGTTAAAGACAAGTATGT
The DNA here is from genome assembly GCF_027580195.1 of Bos mutus. Classification (NCBI taxonomy): domain Eukaryota; kingdom Metazoa; phylum Chordata; class Mammalia; order Artiodactyla; family Bovidae; genus Bos; species Bos mutus. The sequence continues at coordinate 21,443,836 of NC_091638.1, forward strand.
ATAGGAAGTCTTTTTGTGTGTGTTGACTTTATCATGACAACTCTAGCTGATTCTTTATGATGGATTAGGGATACACATCTTCAGCAGTGCACATGAGAAATAAACTCTGAAAAAGGCAATTTCTTGGGTTTAGGAAGGACCGTATTCTGGGAAGTACTTCAGAGGAACGGACAATAATTCTAGGATTAGAGCCAGGAAGGACTGGAAGACTTCAGGAGATGCTTCAGCTTCTTCTAGATTTTGAATGTTGAATAAGCCACTGAAGTGTGATATCTAAAGATGGAGGGAAAAAAAGTGAAGATGTTAAGACATCAAAGTGAAGAAACGAGATATCAGAGATAATATTTAAAATGCGGCTATTTCAAAGCATGTCAGGCCCGCCCTCTTCTTTTCTGCCTCTCTACTACTATAATACATAGATATCTGTATCTGTACTACTCTTCTTCATTACCTGACCTTTGAGAGGTTAATCTGGAAACACGAAGAACTGAACAGTCTCCAGTTTAAAAGTTAAATTGTGTACAGAACAGCATGTGCCTTTCTTTATTCATTCAAAAGTTTAATGATTGCCTGTAAGATCAGGTATTGTATGTGAAGTTCCAGGAATCCAAAGAGATGGGAGAACCCCTCTCTACTTTCCAAGTATCATTTGGGTTTGGAGGATGGCCCTCACAGAATTCCAGGCATAAGAAAGCGCAAAAGAATAAACAAAATGTTGAGCTCTGGATGGATGACAAGTGATAGGTGGTTGAAGCGCAGGGATGGGGAAGGGATGCCGCTCACTGCTAAGGCTAGAGCAGAGGTTCTCAAGCTCACCCTGACGTTGGGGGCTGAATATTCTTTGCTAGGAAGGTGGAGGGGAGAGTCTTTCCTGTGTATAGTAGAATATTTTGCAACATCTATAACCCCGACCATAGGATGCCATTATCACCACCCCCACCCTCAGCTGTGAAAACAAGTCATGTCTCCAGGGATCTCCAAACAGCCCCTGTGGAGCACAGCTGTCTTCAGTTGAGCACCACAGGCCTAGAGAGAGCCAGATACCCTTATGCGCCATTCTAAGAGGCTCGGAAGTTGGGATTTTATTCTCAAGTCAATAGGAAGTCATTGGAGAATTTTAAGCAGGAAAGCTATACTGTTTATTGTAAACTGTAAGTTCACTGTAGCAAGTTCAACAATGGCAACAGAGGAGGGCACCTGGGAGGGCTGCTGGTATAGAGACTGATCATTCACAACACGAACAGCAAAGGGACAAAGGCCTGAAGCACATCGGGTGTTGTAAGAACAGAGGAATAAAATGGGAAGCATATTTAAAATACAGAACTAACAGGACTGACCAAATGCAGTGGGTGAGAAATAATCTTTTCGCCTGAATAAGTGTGTTTATCATGCAGCTGCTGACTAACCCAGTGGCTAAAGGAAGAACAGATTTGGGAAAGAAAAAGACAAAGGATTTGGCAGTGAGCACATGAGGTTTGAGGTACAGAAGGTTAACACATGGAGACGTTCAGCAGGTAGTTTCAGCTGTACAGATCTGAGGAAGAAATGGAGATACCACTGTGGAGGTGGCAACTGAAGCTACAGTGGCTGAGAATAGGCAGGAAAAGCACTTTTGACAGAAGGCAGCTAAATCAAAACACTGAATTACTATCCCTTGAGTTCTTTAAAATGTGTTACCCGCATAAAGGATACCCAAGCATCTACTAGAAGCAGCACTCTCTTCTCCAAGCCTGGAAAATATTCAATCTCCCAATTTTCCAGCTAACATTCATTACAGAAACTGTAAGCCAAACACTGTATATAAAGAAGAGCCTAGAGCTGAGATGTGAACAGACACAACCTGTTCAGAGTTGGGGAAATAATGTTGAAGCAGGTCATTTGCACTTCAAAAGGAGGACAGCAGTGTGTGATATGAGCAAAGCCACAATCACTAGAACTGAAAGGAGGCAAAGGGAAATGTGAAAGTGAAATGACAAGGTTTAAGTATTTAAGAAACACATGGTAAAAACCAACCAACCAACCTATGGACACTGGACTTAAGTCACACCCTAAAGACAGATGAATCCTTAAGACCAGACTAAAAGGCAAAAAGTAAGATATTCAGATGAAGGAGTAGTTACCTCTATGATAAGGCCACAAGTATCAACCATCTTCAAAAAGACCATCTTCCCTGAAATAATCTACCCTATGCGTAGGGCTTCCCTGATGGCTCAGAGGTTAAAGAGCTGCCCGCAATGCGGGAAACCCGGGTTCGATCCCTGGGTCTGGAAGATCCCCTGGAGAAGGAAATGGCAACCCACTCCAGTATTCTTCTTGCCTGGAGAATCCCATGGAGGGAGGACCTGGTAGGTTATAGTCCACGGGGTCAAAAAGAGTCAAGCGAGCGACTTCACTTGATGCGTAGGTTGAGGACATATTACTAATGAAACTAAGGGACCTCATGCTCCCCATTAGAAAGCTGCAAGTGTAACACACAACCCAACCCATGTGCAATGAATACTTTAGGGAGCAATTTAGAAAATTCATAAATTTGGTACTAAAATATATTACAAAAGCTGAAATTAAGGAGAGTATTCTGAGATTTTTCACTCAAGAAGCCTGACTTGGCTGTTGCACTTCTCGCTCCAAATAAATAGGCTTTACAAACTAATTTTGAATCTAGTTAACAGTGGATCAGTTTCCTTGAGCTTGATAATAACATGAAGTGAACCAGGAGTTCTACGATCACAAACCTGGTGACCATGGAGCTCTGAAGTAAACTGTGAAGATTAGGCTTAAAAAGCATTAAGAAGGTCTCATCAGTTCTCCTGCGTTTCCTTCATAAATGAGCAAAGTATCTGACTAGTTTGTCACAGCAGAAAATAAGGGTTTTAAGGGAGTAATGGATTTACAGAATAGCACAACGTACCAAAAATCCTGGTTAGTATAGAACGGGGTTTCTCAATCTTGCCACTACTGACATTTTAGGCCGAACATTTCTCAGCTCTGGAGGCGAGAGGATGTTTAAGGCCACTATGGTCTCCACCCACTAGATGCCAGCATCATTCTCCTCCTAAGACAACTGAAAGAGTTTCCAGGGGGAAAAAATGCCAAATGTCTCTGGGAGAAAAATAATCCCTCCGTGAAAACCTCTGCTGTGTAAGTAAATGCTCTCTTGGGGGCACAGCTTAAAACTTAAAAAGAGTTCCCCTCAATATAGGAAAAACATTTTAAATAAACTTGAAGTAACCCTAATTGCTGAACAGTCTGTTATCAAATGAGCTAGATGATCCCAAAATAACAAGTCACTTATTCTATGTAATTAATAGAGGAGAGTTTGTGTCCATCAGCAATGTAGTGGGCTCAGACTGCTCTGGGTGATCTTTAAAGGAAGCCCAGAATCAGTGACAAAAACCATCATTACTATAAGCGAATTAGAGCAGGTCTGAGGGGAAAAGGGCAGGAGCTGAGATACAGACTGGAAATGACTGGAAAAAAAAGTTAGGTACAGGGAGAAACAATACATATTGAATAAAGGCTAAAGAAAAAGTGTCAAAAAACCTTTTAAACACACTGTTTTGGCATTATTGATTTATTACATTTTATTCTGATATACTTTTTTAATTGATGAAATGACTATGGAAGAATGGTGAGCGAGAGAGAATTTGAAGATGGGGATGGAGCCATGAGCCAAGACAGCAGGCACTCTCTAGAAGAGGAAAAGGGCCAAGAAATGGATTCTTCCCTCTACAGTCTCCAGAAGGAGCTCGCCTGTAACTTTAGTCCTAGACTTTAGCTCAGTAAGGTCAGTGACAGGCTTCTGACTGACAGCAGCAAGAGAAAACGAATATACTCCTGTGATGTCCCCCACAAGTTAAACACTGCAATTCATTTTTTTACTCACTCCTGCAAGAGAGTTTTGAAGTTGCTGCCACCATCCCCATTTTACAGATGAGTACAATGCAGAAATCTGGGAGTTTAAGTGCTCTGTCCAAGGCCAATGAGAAAGGAACTCAGGACCAGGTGTTCCACGCTGAGGCTGCCTTACTCCAAAGCCCACGCTATTTCTAGTCACAAAGCAGCCCTGATGGAGAGCCTCTTTTTCTATAGTGACCCACTGAGAGAAAATTTTTCACCAGTGACCACCAACTGGGAGAAGTGAGGAGCCATGAAAATCCCTAGGTTCCTACCCATCTGCTTCAAGGCACAGGCATCAAACTCTCCTTTCAGACTTCAGTGGAGTCTGTCATGCCAGACAAGATGGCTTGAGAAGCTTTTGTGACAAAGTTATCTTTTACTAGGGAGTATTTTTTATTGCACTGTTACGGGTCTTTTCACTTGAGCAGCTAATACAGAAAAGCCTTTCATCTTGTCAAACACTTCTCTTTCTTTTCTTTTTTTAACTTTCTGATCTTCTCCATGCCAATACACTTTAATTAAATAATACCTCACCAAATTAAGAGACTGAAGTTGAGTCAGACATATTTATTCTTTACGGATACTGTACTGGATTGAATGGTGACCACTAAAAATTCACATCCACCCAGAACCTCAGAATTTATTTGGAAATTCGGTCTTTGCAGACACAGGATGAGGTAATTCTGGATTAGGGTTGGCCCCTAGTGCAGTAACATCTGTCCTTGTAAGAAGAGAAAATAGACCCTCAGACATACACACAGAGGAGAAAGCCATGTTGAAGCCAGAGGAAGAGGGTGGAGATACAAAGCTACAATCAAGGAGGGTCAAAGACTGCTGGCAGCCCCACGGCAGGGAAAGGCAGGGAAAGATCCTCCCCTAGAGCCATCATAGAGAGCACAGCCCTGCTGACATTGATACCAAACTTCTACCCTCCTCAACCTTAGAGAACGAATTTCTGCTGTTTCTAAGCCACCCCGTTTGTAGTACTTTGCAGTCCTAGGAAATTAATACAGAATATTAAGTAGGTAAAGGGTTATTTTTGGCTTATAGTTGCGAGTGCTAACATACTGCAGTAATATACTGGTTTGATAAATGTAAAATCCTTACAGTGTCTATAAACCAACTTCTGTTAAGTCTTATTTCAAGAATGTCATTCTGTTATGAAGCACAGTTAAGACACTAGCTCTGCAAAAATGCAATAAGCTGATAGCACATAATTAATCTCATGTCTTTATTGCATTTACTTCTTTAAATAGCACAGAGGAGAGTCAGGATACTGTATTTGTTGCTAAAAAGTATAATGTCTACTCTTTTTCCTGAGGCAAAAGCAATAGTACTTTATAGGAGAAATCAAGTAAACAGAAATAAAGGTAATAAACAGTAAAAAGAAAGAGACATCCCTTCTACTGATATCAACTTCTCCACAAATATCCGTCATTTCTTACCTATATTATCCTTTTCTTTGCAAGAAATTGAATAGCAGCAAATTTCTCTATCCTGAATAGCAGACAGATTCCTGTAAGAAGCAGAATTAGGAAAGTAAGTCTGGGCTTTTAAAACAATTGTCATCTTGTCTCTCTATGCTCAATACTACTTGTTCTTTTAAATTATTATACTGAAGAAATTATGTTATTACTAATAAAATTTTACGGGTTTACTTCTCTAGTATGTCAAGTTTATCTACCCCAAAACAGGGCTATGATCATTACTAAATAATGGAGCAAGGCTAAACAAAACAAAAAAATAGTACATTTTGTGGGCAAAATAGAACCAATTAAAAACAAAAAAAAAACGAAAAAAAAACCATCATTCATTCTTAAGACATACATTTTTTCAATTAGCTGTTTCTCATCCAAGGCATTAGGAAGATCTCTCTTGTTTCCAAGTACTAGCACCTTTAAAAAGAAAAGTCACTGAGTAAATTTTATGTAAGAAAATGTCACAGAAGCATATTCACATGTGTCCACAGTAAAATTAGGAGGTTACTGCATGCCACAGTATTAAAAGCATATTTACATGACCACTGGCCTATCTCATTCACTTTCGTAATTCAAATAAGCATTTACTCTAACTTCTATTAATGCCACGCAGATGTCTAATTCAATACGTGGCTACCAACTTCTATTTAAGATATTCTAAGTCTATGGTATGCATTCTGTTATTTCTTAACAAATCTTCACCAAAATGTGAATATGATCTTAACTGCCAAGGGTAGAGGCATGATTTTCAACCACTATTACCTGTTAGGCATTAATCTAACAGTAAACATGTAAATAAGACTTTAAAATTCTATATCCATCCTATAAAATATCATGTATAAATATTAAGACAATAGGTAAGTTTGGGAACCAGGATAAATACAGTAGCCATCAACTCTGAGAACAAATGTGTCATGTGATTACTAGATGTGCTTTGCAAAAAGAGGAAAGTGGAGAGGGGCATTCCAAAACCATCTGTCTTTCCCAGGTATCTGCTTTCTGCCTTACAAAAAGCAAAAACTATGAGTACACATAATGTATTTGATAACATCCTTACTCTGAGTCAATGTTCTCCAAGAACTTGTATCTTTGACCAAGCCTAGGAGAGTGCACACCATGGCTACCTTGTCGCCTCGTCAAACACGTGTCAAACCTATGTTCTTTCACTTAATACAAGTCCCACTCCCACCCTCAACTCCAGATACTGTGACTGATTCTACTCACAGGCCCTAGACTCTTTTTCTCACAAAGAAGAAAGAGCCAAGAAAAGATGCACAGAGTGCAAGGAGCACCAAGAGCTCTTGAAAGAATGCTGAAATCGTAGGGGTCAGAGAGCCAAAAGCCAAATCTCAGCACCCTTGGGCAGCCTGTCCTCCCTTCTCCCATTCTTACCCCTTTCCAAACTCTGGTGGCTCAGAAGGTAAAGAATCCATCTGCAATGCAAGTACCAGGTTTTGATCCCTGTGTTGGGAAGATCCACTGGAGAAGGGAATGGCAACCCACTCCAGTATTCTGGCCTACAGAATCCTGTGGACAGAGGAGCCTCACGACTACAGTCCATGGGGTCACAGAGTCAGACACGACTGAGTGACTAACACTTTCACTAGTCTTACTAAGTCACCTCAGGTTCTCAACCTGGATCTATGTGAGTTGAAAAAAAAATACATCCCGGTCATTTGTGATCAGTTCTCAGTTTTGGGATTGCCTGGCATCTTAGTCCTCTTCCTACATTTAAGAAAGTCTTTCAAAAAAAAAAACAAACAAAGAAATCTTCCACGTTATGACTCTCCCTCCCAATAAAGCTATTGCTTCTATAGATACTTTCTTTTCCAGCCTTCTTTTTCTGCTAGAGAATGGACATATAATCTACGATCAACCAAAACTCTGAATGCAGAGCCAGTTTTACAAGAAAGCAGGAATATTGAACCCATTCTGCTACAGAAGGGGCATCAACTAAATGCTCTTCCAACTGGAGTGATTGTGTCTGGTGTTCACCAACTGCGTGGGGTCACCAGACTTACTGTATGATGTCAATCTGGATGTGGTCCTAGCAGCTGCTCAGCCTTCCCTTGTTCCAGTGTGTTTTCTCAACACGGTTATGGGAAGCCTTCTCAAGACTCTGTAAACTACCCAATATTGTTTCAATGAATTCCTCTCTACTTAAACAGCTTTCTACTGTTTGCTACTAAGAACTCTCATGGGGAACAAGATTTTTTTTACTTATGGTATGCAATATTTTGGTCATCTGATGCGAACAGCTGACTCACTGGAAAAGTCCCTGATGCTGGGAAAGATTGAGGGCAGAGGGAAAAGAGGGTGTTAGAGGATGAGATGGCTGGATGGCATCACCAATGCAAAGAATATGAATTTGAGCAAACTTCAGGAGATGGTGAGGGACAGAGAGGCCTGGCATGCTGCAGTTCATGGGGTCACAAAGAGTCGGACATGACTAGGCAACTGAACAACAACATGCAGAACTAGTTAATACAGAAGGAAAAGGACAGGCCTTGAAGTCAGAAATAAACAGATTCAAACCTGGCTGTGCAATACACTAGTCGCCATGTGATCCTGAGCAAGTAACAACTGTTACCAGGAGGGATCACACCATCAACCTCAGTACACTGTGAAGATTAACTGAGATAACACACTTCAGAGATCTGACACTCATGACCTTGTCATGAGGGTAAAGCCTAGGCCTTTTCCAGCATTTTTTCACTCAACAAATGGCACCACCTCCCATCTAACCATATTAGCCAGGAACTAGGAATTATCCTGTTTATCTTCCCTGCTAAGTCTGGTGGACTGTCTTCCTAAACAGCCTCCACATTTATTTCCTTCTCATAACCTTGTCTATGACCACCCCAATCCATGGTACTCTATTTTGCCAAGACAAGTTCAAAACTGTCTTGAACTTGAAAACTGTTTCAATAGCTTCCTAAAACTGTCCTCCTTATGCTAAGCTGCTTCAGTTGTGTCTGACTCTTTGCCACTCCATGGACTGTAGCCCGCCAAGCTCCTCTGTCCAAGGGATTCTCCAGGCACGAATACTGGAAAGGGTAGCCATGCCCTTCTCCAGGGGATCTTCTCAACCCAGGGATCGAACCCGCGTGTCTCCTACGTCTTCTGCACTGGCAGGTGAGTTCTTTACCATAGCACCAGGTGGGAATAGTCCCCGTGCAATCCATTTTTTAAACTGAAGTAAGAATGATTTAGGTAAGTCTGAGCATTTCAAACACCCAGTCCCACCCAGCACAGCCTCCTGAAGTACCCTTGCTGTCACAGGCTCACAATGCTCTTCCCGCCCACTCTGCTCAGCGCTCTAGAGACACCAGCCTCCTCGCAAACCCCACTTCCTCCTGCCTAAGAGCCTCTGCCTGCAACTCTCTTTTCCTCCAACTGTCACATCCCTCACATGCCTACACATCCCTCACACCTCAGCTCAAGTAGCACTTCTTGGGGAATCTTTCCTTCTTCTCTCAAACTGTATCAAATCTGCCCTGTAACTTACAACTCCATAAGCCCCTTGAATCTCTCCTTCATAGCACTTATCAGAGCTGCATTATTCAAGCCATTTTCATATCATCTACCTAGTTTCCTACTAAACCATAAGCTCCATGACGGCAGGAAGCATGTTTCTATCTACTTCTGTTCACTACTACTTCCCCAGGACTAACCACTGCTTCTACTACATACAGTTCACTGAACAGCTTGTTAAGAAATGACTAAATAGCACACTGCCCAGCATATGATGGATACTCAGTAAATATAAGCTTTCCAGACTTTAAAACAAATAAGACACTCTACTGATTTCAAACATAATTAACAAAAATGCATAATTAAACTTTTAATAATATAACTACAAATATTATAATCATATAATGTGAAATTAACCATACTTACTGGAATTCCTTGTAACTGTGGTTTATCTAGAAGATTATGTAGTTCATTTCGAGAGGCTTCTATCTTTTCACGATCTGCAGCATCTATCATGTAACTTAAAAAAAAAAAGTGATCTCAAAATGCCTCCACCATATTCTTTAATGATCACAATGAACAAATTTTTAATTTTCTTAATTTATACTACTGAAACTGTTGATCAAAATTAAGTCCTAGATTTTAAAAGGCTATCACCCCAAAATACTTAAGACTGTCCTAAAGATACAAACTACTATATACAGAATTAGATAACCTTCAAGGATATATTATATAGCACAGGAAATTATACCTATTATCTTTCAATAACCCATAATGGAATATAACTTGCAAAAATACTGAATCACTATGCTGTACACCTGAAACTAATACTGTTAAGCAACTACACATCAATAAAATAAGCAGAGAAACAGACTATTCTTTAGGGGGCTAAGACATGACAGTAAAACATGTATGTATATCCATTAGCTCTTAGCAACATAGAGAAAAAAAAAAGTGTCATTTGATGATTACTTTTTAAAGTCTGATGTTAATGGGAAATTATACTAAGAAAATACCTAAAAAAGATTTTACTGCCAGAAATTAAAATTAAGCCTTTAAAAGTATGAAAAATGACTTATTCCCTTGAAACCTAAACTGACTATAAGGGGAGATGGGGGACCAGGGGGTCAGGATGGAAGGGAGGCACCTTACACAATAGCATTGACTCCTCTGCAGTACCGTTCCCACATGCTCCGGAAGCGGGGTTGTCCTCCTATGTCCCAAATCTTCAAATCAAGATAGACAAATCTTAATAACAATATTTCAAATAACACAGTGAAGAAAAAAGCTGCAGATAGAAGAGAAAAAATGAAGCAGATATGCTCAGCTCCACAATGTGAGAGCCAAACTGCTTTGGAAAAAACTGAGCTCAAACAAGCTCTTGACGTGGAAGTTCTTGGGGCCATTTCTGAACTTGAAGTCCATATTTAATATGTTTACGTTAGATCTAATATGTGCTGCGTGGCAAAGATTTCATATTGGGGCAATACTTTCTTTGCCTGTTAACCAATAGATTTCCAATACTGAAAACCTATTCTTTAAAAAATAGTACTCTTAGAATCTGCATGATCATGCACCATCCACATTTGAAGTCCAAGAGAAAAAAAAACACTTCATTCAGAATCTATTAGAGTTTAATTGTCTGATGGGGTATATATATTAGAATGTAATCATTTTCAATTATTCCGTATATAACATAGAAAATATTCCTACCTAGGTGCTTTTCTTATATAAAATTATTTTATCCATATGAAAGCCACCGACTACAGTCATTTCACCATTATGGCTACTCTGTAGGGCTATGTAAAGGTCTTAAGTCATGATGTTTATCTTCAAAAGGCTTCCAGTTTAGCTACAAACACTGGACACATGCATAATGACATACACATGAGACATCAGAAGCTTCATTAGATAAGCTACAGAAAGAATTTAGTAAACAGCTTCTGTGAGCCACAAGAACTGGATAAAACGGCCATAAGGGTTCAGGCTGTAGAAGCAAAACTCCCCACATGAACAAAGGAGTCAAAAATAATAAAAATAAATTAAAAACTGGTCCAACAGTCCACAATGCAAACCTATCAAACTTATTCTAGAAACAAAATTATGTTAAACTAATTAATTTTTTACTGTTTTATAGTTTTAATTTTAGGGCTTAGTAGTAAAGAAAGGAAAACTAGGTTACCGTATTTGCTACCATAAATACAATACTAAGTTACCAATATTATAAACAGTTACTCTCTTTCAACATAAATTATTCATGAAATACATGCAATATTACATTCCAAACACTCTGAAGATGGGATTTTTATTTCCTAGGAACATCTAAATCCCAAATATTACTTTTGCCAACCCATATGCAAAGTTTTTTATGAGACTTAACATTTCAACACTTAAACATTTGTATCTATTAGAGAAAGAAGGAAAAAAATTAATTTATACTCTTTTGGAACATGCCCAATTAAGAACTGCCAATACTCATGTAAAAACCAAAAGAAACAAACAGAAAAACTCCTAATTTGTATGTGCTAACAATTTACATCAAGTATGGCAAGCAGCTGACGTACCTTTATTGTGACGTTACCTTTAGTTACTTTTCTCATGTTGAAGCCCACTGTAGGTATCATATCTTCACTGAACTGACCTGACTGAATGAAAGAAAACATTTGAAGTTAGACTAATTGTTACTTATTAAAACTGCAACACTGTACAACCTTTCACATCAACTTTACTTCTGTACCCATATTCAGTTCAGTTCAGTCGCTCAGTCCTGTCCGACTCCTTGCAACCCCATGAATCGCAGCACACCAGGCCTCCCTGTCCACCACCATCTCCCGGAGTTCACTCAAACCCACGTCCATCGAGTCGGTGATGCCATCCAGCCATCCCATCCTCTGTCGTCCCCTCTTCCTCCTGCCCCCAATCCCTCCCAGCATCAGAGTCTTTTCCAAGGAGTCAACTCTTCACACAAGGTGGCCAAAGTACTGGAGTTTCAGCTTTAGCATCATTCCTTCCAAAGAACACCCAGGGCTGATCTCCTTTAGAATGGACTGGTTGGATCTCCTTGCAGTCCAAGGGACTCTCAAGAGTCTTCTCCAACACCACAGATCAAAAGCATCAATTCTTCGGCTCTAAGCAAGTAACTAATTTTTTAGTGATGGTAACCTTAAGAAAATATTCCTGATAGCCATAGATTTTGAAGAGATGCATTTTTTTCATTCATAGACATTCTCCTTTTAAAGATATTTTCGAAACTAATGCAAATTTTACATATTTTTAAGTTTAAGAAAAATACTGTACAACTACTTAAGAAATCTGTTATGTAAATTTCCTCCACCTATACATACATTTTTGTATACAAGGTAGAAGTAAATCAGAAGCAAATGGTCAGAGTTTTCTATTTGTAGCACTGAAATTATATTGACAATACTGTTAAAATTCACTGTTGCTCTTCTGAGTCAGCTTTTTAATAATGCTTACAAAATGTTTTTTCATAAAGATGATCCTCCTTTTATGTAGGATTCTATTCTATTCAATTCCATTCTCTTTTTGGTTTATAACCTTCCTGTCAGAGACCAAAATTAAGTATCTTCTAATACTATTTATATTTTTAAATGTTTATGATTACACAGTGTAACAAAGGTCCATTTTACAAATGGATCTATAAATCCACACTTTCCTGACTAGACTGACGTGAAATGGCAAATTTCATATAGCGGAAGTTCTATATCTGAGTCCTCAATTCTTTCCCATTAGTCTGTTTTTTTCCAATTGGAAATAAATTAGGATTACACAAATTACTGTAGCTTATCTATATATTATTCTAAATAGAAGATCAAGAATTTGGAATGTTTAGAAATGTGGTTCATTGCTCACATTTGAAATAAACTTTAGAAAGTAATTATTTCTGTTACAATACTGCCTGCCTTTTATCAACTCTTGATATTGAACCAAGTCTCTCCACCCAAGCACATATGTCTGTCCACTCAAACATTCTTTATATCCTCTAGTGAAGTACACCTAATGAGTCACATTAATACTGATTTTATATATTATGTATTTTGCGACTTGGGAATATGAACTCTATCAACACGGGGCTCTTTAACAAAATGGGACTATTTTAAAGTCCCTAACATCGGCCAACTATTAGCCACACATTCATTTCAAAATGTCTACAAGTACTGAGCACAATGAATTCCAATTTCACAAGCTAATTTCTTCTACATATCCCCCAAAATGTTCTACTTCTTTTTCTTTTCCCCTACTGTTCAGTGGCATTTGGGCTAATTTTAGAAAAAATGTTAATATAACCATAATCACTATTTTATTTTCACCTGTCAAACAGTACAATTTTCAGAACTTTCACATATATGATTTATATGTGAAGATTTAGTTGTGATATCAAATGTACATATATCAAAACTAGCCATGACAAAAGAATAAAACATATAACCTGATTAAAACATGAGCAAAGGTAACATCAAAGGCATGCTCTATAAAGGAAATAAGCTAATAACTTCATTAACACTTCTGCTCTGAAAAAGACAATGTCAAAGAGACTCAAAACAAGCCACAGAGTAGGGGAAAAATATTTGCAAAAGACACCTGATAAAAGACTATTACTGGAAATATACAATGGAACTGTTAAAACTCAACAGTATGAAAACAATCCAACTAAAATATAAGCCTAAGATCTCACCAAAGGAGATACACAGATGGCAAAGAAGCACAGGAAAAGACGCACCACATCATATGTCACCATGAAAATGCAATTCAGAACAATGAGATACCACTGCAAACCATTTAGAGTGGCCCAAATCTGGTATTTTTTTATAACATCAAATGCAGATGAGGATGTGGAGCAAGAGGAACTCTCAGTCACTGCTGATAGGTTTGCAGAATGGTGCAGCTACTTTGGCAGACAGCTGACAGTATTTTACAAAACCAAACGTATTCTTACCATACAACCCAGCAATCACACTCCTTGGTATTTACCAAAAGGGCTTGAATACTTAAGTCCACAAAAAAATCCACACATTAAATGATTACAGCATCATTGTTTATAATTGCTAAAACCTAAAACAACCAAGATGCCCTTCAGTAAGTGAACAGATAAGACTGGTACATCCAGACAATATAGTATTATTCAGTACTAAAAAGAAATGAGCAACTAAGTCACGAAGAACATGGAGGAACCTTAAATGCATATTTCATGAAAGACCCAATGTGGCAAGACTACATACTGCATGATTCCAACAATATGATATTATGAAAAAAAAGAAAACAGTAAATAAAAAGATCAGTAGTTGTCAGGGGTGGGAGAATGAAAACAATATGGCAGTTCCTCAAAAAACTAAAAATAGAATTGCCACATGATCCAGCAATTCCAGTTCTGAGTATATACCCAAAATAACTGAAAGTAGGAATCTGAGATATTTATACAACCATGCTCACAGCATTATTCACAATAGCCAAAATGTGGAAGCTACCTGAGAGTCCATCTGATGATGCACAGATAAACAAAGCGTGGTCTATTCCTACAATGTAATACTATTCAGCCTTAAAACCTTATTCATGCTACACCATGGAGGAACCTTGAGGACACTGTGCTAAGTGAAACAAGCCAGGCACAAAAGAGACAAAAACTTCATGATTCGATTTATATGAGAAACCTACAGTAGTTAAATTCATAAAAACAGAAAGTAGAATGGTAGTTGCCAAAGGCTAGAGCGGTGGAAACAGGGAGTTAATGCTTAGTGGGTATGGGATTTCAGGCTGGGTAAATAAAAGGTCCTACAGATGGAGAGTGGTGATGGCTACAAACAAATGTGAATGTACTTATTAGTACTGAATTATACACTTAATAGTTAAGATGGTAAATTTTATATCTTGTGCATTTTACAATTATAAAAAATTGTGTGACGTAAGTGAAGGCAATCATTATCATTTTATGGAACAGGAAATAAATTCCCAAGGTCACACTGCTCAACAGTGGTTGATTATTTTTCTTAAAGTTCGCCACTGTGAATTATAATAGGCTTTAACTAATATCTGAGGAGAGGTCTGAGATAATGCCTCATTTATTTGGTATCATTAGGAAAAGAAGCTATACATAATGAGGCAGGCAGAAATCAAACCTGAAGTTTTTTGGTACCAAAACTTCTACAACAGCTTGCACACGAAGCTTTCTAAGGTGCAGTACATACTTGGCTAACTTTTCACAATCCTTGGAATATGACTGAGTATGTTCTTGGTGTTTCAGGGTCATTTTACAAATTGTAAAACAAGAAAACTAAACTCCATAATCCTCACAGGCCCTTCTGGCAGTAAAATTGTATGATTACGATCATGATGTAGGGGCTGCAGTATACTCAGCTGACCCTGAACCGTCTTAGTTGTTCATCTCTTTCTTCACCATGACTTCTCACTGCTGGCAGATGTTAACCATAGTTTTCCCTCATTCACCTGCCACTGATAACCTGCAAAGGCTGAAAATTAGGTAATCGTATCTTTGGGTTTTTAATTCCAAACGTCCTGAGTACAGCATAATTGTTCAAAAAACATTTGTTGGCTTTGATGAATGGATTTTGTGGAACAACAACTTTATAGATTTGGAAGCGTTTTCTACTTCTTTCTTAGTGTCAAATCTTAATTGTCACTTTTCAAAGCTTGTGTTGAATGACTAAACCACTCAGTTGGCAGTTGTGCTCTAAATAACAGAATTTATTTCTATGCTGTCAAAATGCCACTAAACTGAGACTAGCAATTTAGGAAACAAGTAGATGTTTTAAAAATACTACTTAATTGTGTATCATGCTCTTTATTTTAACAAATACTTACATAGCATGAAGCACTGGTCTAAATACTCAGTAAATATTAATCAATATTAACTTACTGAATCCTTATAACAACCCTATGAAATATGTGGAAATATCCTCATTTTTCAGATGAGAAAACCAAGGCAATGACAGGTTAAGCTATTTGCTCAAAGTCACATTATTTTTAACATCTGTAAAGAGAAATAAAAATATGTTTTCATACCTGTCTTCTTAAATAGCATATCAAATATAAACTGACCTTCACTTAACACAAATTCAAGATCATGAGTGGCACTCACAATGATTTTGGGACAATGGATGAAACTGCAGCTATTATGCACACCTAGAGTCACAAGGTTGTATCTCTGGAATTTGTTTGGCTGGGACAAAATAAATTTGAAGCAAAATAAGATGGTAAAATACCCTCGAGATCGAGGAATCTTATTACCAGTTACACTAATTACTAACCACACACAAGTCATCTTACCTTCAGGATTAAGCTATCTTACTAGAAGAAAAGGAAATTGGAAGACTATCTCCAAAGTCACTTACAGCTCTAGCATTTATGGTTTTATGTTTATTCATCAGTTCAATTCAGTTCAGTTGCTCGGCTGTGTCTAACTCTTCACGACTCCACGGACTGCAGCACGCCAGGCTGCCCTGACCATCACCAACTCCCAGAGCTTGCTCAAATTCATGTCCATCGAGTCAGTGATGCCATCCAACCATGTGATCCTCTGTCGTCCCCTTCTCCTCCCGCTTTCAATCTTTCCCAGCATCAGTCTTTTCCATGAATCAGTTCTTTGCATCAGGTGGCCAAAGTACTGGAGCTTCAGCTTAAGCATCAGTCCCTCCAATGAATATTCAGGGTTGATAACTTTGAGGGTTGACTGGTTTGATCTCTTTGCAGTCCAAGGGACTCTCAGGAGTCTTCTCCAACACTATAGTTCTAAAGTATCAATTCTTTGACGCTCAGCCTTCTTTATGGTCCAACTCTCACATCAATACATGAGTACTGGAAAAACCACAGCCTTGACTAGACGGACCTTTGTCGGCAAAGTAATGTCTTTGCTTTTTATTTTATGCTTATTCACAGGCCTCTCATTTAAAATATACTGCTACATTTAAAATGGATAGCCAACAAAGACCTATTGTACAGCACAAGGATCTCTCCTCAGTGTTATGTACCAGCCTGGATTGGAGGGGGTTTGGAGGAGAATGGATACATGTACATGGATAGTTAAGCCCCCTTCGCTGTTCAAGTGAAATGACCTCAACACTGTGAATCAGCTATAACCCAATATAAAATGTTCTTGGTGTTAAAAAAAATTAAAATTGAATAAAATATAGAAAGTGATGAATGCCTTCAAGAGTAGGAAAAATGTGACTTTTTCTCCCCCCAAAATCATTAGTATACCAAAGGCTAAAAGCAGACCTTGTCCCATAAAGTTCTATTTGCGTCAACTCCAGTACACAAAGCTTACCTAAATTTATTACTGTGGATCGCATGAGTAAGGCAAAAAGAAAAGGAAAGAGAAGAACCAAGGTTATGGTTAACCCCAGGAAGGCAGAAACATGAGGCAGAGGACCTGTACTAGTGAAAGGACACTTCACTGACCATACTCTAAGACAGTAAGAATGGGGAAGGTGTTTATTCTTTGTAACCAGATTAAGGTAGAAACGCACCATGCAAGCACTGGCTGCTCATATACCATGGTCTCTGACACTTGTGAGAACACAGTGAAATACCCATACATTTCAGTGCTTTAAAATAGAGATTCCAGATGCAACAGATGAGATTTTACAGTTGCTCTCATAAATGAACAAATGCAGAAATCAAGCTGTGAACAACATGGGAGAAGCTTCTCTTTGCTTGATCTGTTTCTCTTTAGCAGCAGTCTGATCCAATTCAATAAACTTTAAACACAAGTGGAAAAATGCCTGCTTTGACAAATCTCTCACAGGTTTTTCTCTAAGAATCTTTTTATTTTTTAAGGTTTTAGTTATCAAGATACTTTGTAGAGACAGAATGAGATAAACAGCAAGAACAAAAGATTCAGACTACATTTCTCCTCTCAGCCAAAAGAAACTACTTTCACATGCTAAGCAGAGCAGTCGTCTCTCTTTTTAAACAACATAACTATGACGCAAATCATTTAAACTGCCAAAATTTACACATTTGACAAGTAAGATAAAGCAAATAAACATACAAGTAATTCACTTTTTTTTCCAAGAACGTTTAATTCAATTGGAAAACTCATTACTAATACCCATTTTCCTAGTTTGTATCATTATTTGGTTCTTGTATTTCACTAATAAGTTAAATTACTGCTAATAATATTACTCTTATGTTTCAAACTACAATAGTTTAAAAAAAAAAAAAAGAATGGCAACCCACTTTTGCTGGAATTATTTAAAATGAAAGGTAGATCTAGGAGAAAATCTTGATGAGGAATAAGGTATTTCCATTCCTTAAACGGTCTTAAAGTATACCTCACAAACCACTCATCAGCTGCAGAGGGAAAAACAAGTAATTATACAATGAAGAAATCAAGACAAAATCTTGACTTCACATGGACTTCTCAAATGGACTTCATGTGCCCTAAGAAGTATTACCATAAGGACACAACATCCAAGTATTTCAACTGAGAAGGCATAAAATAAATCTAATCATGAACAAACGTCAGACTGACCCGAAACAGAGGAACGTTGTATTTAAAAGGCAGGGGGAGAGGAGGAGTTTCAAAGATGCCAATGTCATAAAAGATCAAAACTCTAAAATGTTTCAGACTAGACAGAAGGTGCTAAATGCAGTACCTGACCCTAGACTGGATCCTCTGCTGGGGAGCAAAAAAACTATCAACAACATTACTGGGTCAACTGACAAAACAGTGATAGATAACATCTATGAGATATCATTTTTTAAAAAACACAATAAAGTTGGCAACTAAATTAGTCACGTAAGAAAATATTCCTAAACTCAGAAAATACAAATGTAAACATCTAGGAACAATGGGCATGGCACACAGAGATCTTCCTTATACAGGGTGACATACACAGTACATGAAGGCTACAGCAATGAGATGACATGTCTGACCTCAACAAAGGGTCTATAATTGTTTTTTGGAGTGCTTTCATTCCTGCAAATTTTCTGTAAGTTTGAAATTGTTTCCAAAGAAAGATCTCTTAAACAGGATAATCAAATATCACCTTCTTGTGTATCATATCTAGGACACATCTAGAATTAAAAAAATAAATTTCCTACTATAATATTAGTGAAACTCATGAACAGATTCAATCTTAAGAAATTATGACAACTAGTTCAGGAACAAATCACTGCTAATCTAGTTCTGTCCTTCAATGTTCTAAAAGGATACTGACTTACAAATGTCTTCTAATAGAAAAATCCATATTTAATCATTTCTATATAAAGGAAAAGCCTCTAGGCTTTGAAATTGGCATTTTTAAATCTACTCTGATTTTCTATATTTTAATATTTATGTATAAGCTGGGAAATGAATTAAACACAGTGTGCTCTCCCAAGTCTAAGTTCCTCTTCTGGGTGAAAACTATCCCACTTAATACATATTCTTCTCTTCTCTCTCAGCACTTCATAGTTTCCACTGTGAACACATATGTCATATCTGAGGCTCTCTTTTTTTAAGGGGCTAGAAAAGGTATAATCATTCAGTACAGCGGTATATCAAGGATCATATCATGTTCATTTTCTTTTTAGAAATCTTTGGACAATTTTCCTTAATTTCCAAAAAAACTGTAATTTGTTATCAGTTTTAAGCGCAAACCCAGAATTACTTCCAACTACAGACATAATTCCTTCCCACAGGACATCAGTTTAAAAGGACATATTTAAGCTTCATTTGAGAGTTAAATCTTACTAACCAAAGAATAACATCTCTCAAAATCCCAGTGGGTTTTGACTTTAGTTTGTTTTAAGATGGAGGGATTCTCTTCAGTCGTTATCAAACAAAATTAAGTAGCACACAAAATTTTCAGGTTTCTTAGGGGCATGGTCAATTAAGGCCTCTCATCTTCAAATGGCCCAAATTCTGAAAAAGAGCTATAACTCCAAATAAACTAAACTCCTAAGTTGTTTTTCTGAAGGAAATCAAGTAATAAAAACCTTCAGCAAAATCATAAATTTATAATACTATCGTTCAAAAAAGGACAAAATTTGCAACAATAGTCAAAACAGCTTCTCACTCTTCAAAAACACTAGCCAAAAAGATAAAAAAGCATCCTTAGGATCTGGCATGGACAGGCCCCCTGTGGAGACTCTGCTCTAGATGTCAATATTTTCCATCTGCTCTGCCAACTCCAACTGACTGGCAGCGGCTTCCACCTGGGCACAGTGAGTGCTGTGCTCTTCCTTCATCTGTCTTATGCACATAGATGAGGCATTTATGAACTCTGGTCTGGATGTTCTGATGGAGGCAGGCTAGTTCTAAAACTCTGCTGCAAGATGATCCAATCAGCAGCAGCAGACATAGATGATGAATCTGAGTTGTACTGATTCACAAACACCTATGACTGTTCACTCCCTTCTTTATGGTCCAATAGGAGTTGTGGCTGTTGTTTAGTTGCTGAGTCATAACCAATTCTTTGTGACCTTATGGACTGTAACCCACCAGGATTTTCTGTCCGTGGGATTTCCCAGGCAAGAATACTGGAGTGGGTAGCCATGCCCTCCTGCAGGGGATCTTCCCAACTCATGGATTAAACCCTAGTCTCATTATGATTCCTGCATCGGCAGGCGGGTCCTTTACCACTAGCACTGCTAATACCAAGACAGCTACTCTGCAGCAATCTCCTTTACAAAGACAACTCCTGAGGATTAAAATGTCCTCAAACCCACAACTTCTATTAGAAGCCTGAAAACCTTCATTCCTGCAAACTTCTATTCCTGAAGAAAATTCACTTCAAAAAGTCTCTGATTACTATTTCATATATCCATCATAATTTTCATCATAACTTGCATTAACAGCACATTAGTAATGGTTTTACACATCTACTGGGTTGGTCAAAAAGTTCGTTCAGGGTCTTGTACCATTACCATCTTACAGAAAAACTTAAAAGAACTTTTGTGCCAACACAGTATCTCCAAAGAACTGCTGAAGAAAACTCAACTTGTTTGTAGAACAATTTGACAGTGAGCATCCTAGTCAACCACTGGGCGACCACATCACAGTGCAGCGTTTTCACTCAGTCAGAAATTCTGATGATGTAATAACAATGTGAAAAAAAATAAATAAATAACAATGTGAAAAAAGGGCTCCCAAAGAAATCAGTGCTGGAGCGCTTGAGCATATACAGAATTGGCTAACTTATCAAGTCATTAATGTCTGGATGTATTTCTCCCATGAACATCAAAAGTCCACTATACATCTGTAAAATACACTTGTATCTTCACATTAAAAAAAAATTATCCTACATAATCTTCACATGTGGGATCAAGCAGATTCTAAACTCAGAAGCATGAGGGTTGGGGGGTGGGGATTAGCATTAGTTCAGTTCACTTCAGTCACATCCAACTCTTTGCGACCCCATGGACTACACCACACCAGGGTTCCCTGTCCATCACCAATTCTGGAGCTTGCTCAAACTCATGTCCATCAAGTCAGTGATGCCATCCAACCTTCTCATCCTCTGTCATCCCCTTCTCCTTCTGCCTTCAATCCTCCCCAGCATCAGAGTCTTTGCCAGTGAGTCAGCTCTTGGCATCAGGTGGCCAAAGTATTGGAGCTTCAGCTTCGGCATCAGTTCTTCCAATGAATATTCAAGACTAATTTCCTTTAGGATGAACTGGCTGGATCTCCTTGCAGTCCAAGGACTCTCAAGCATCTTCTCCAACACCACAGCTCAAAAGCATCAGTTCTCTGGTGCTCAGCTTTCTTTATGGTCCAACTCTCACATCCATACATGACTACTGAAAAAACTATAGCTTTGACTAGACGAACCTTTGTTGGCAAAGTAATGTCTCTGTTTTTTAATATGCTAGGTTGGTCACAGCTTTTCTTCCAAGGGGCAAGTGTCTTTTACTTTCATGGCTGAAATCACTATCTGAGGTGATTTTGGAACCCAAGAAACTAAAGTCTGTCACTGTTTCCATTGTTTACCCATCTATTTGCCATGAAGTGATGGGACCAGACGCCATGATCTTTGTTTTTTTTTGAAGCCAGCTTTTTCACTCTCCTGTTTCACTTTCAAGAGGCTCTTCAATTCCTCTTCGCTTTCTGCCATAAGGGTGGTGTCATCTGCATATCTGAGGCTATTGACATTTCTCCCTGCAATCTTGATTCCAGCCTGTGCTTCATCCAACCCAGCATTTCACATGATGTACTCTGCATGTAAGTTAAATAAGCAGGGTGACAATATACAGCCTTGATGTACTCCTTTCCCAATTTGGAAGCAGTCTGTCATTCCATGTTCAGTTCTAACCGTTGCTTCTTGACCTGCATAAGGACTTCTCAGAGACAGGTAAGGTGGTCTGGTATTCCCATCTCTTGAAGAATTTTACGAAGTTTGTTGTGATCCACACAGTCAAAGGCTTTGGTGTAGTCAGTGAAGCAGATGTTTTTTTTGTAACTCTCTTGCTTTTTCTATGATTCAACAGATGTTGGCAATTTGATCTCCGGTTCCTCTGCCTTTTCTAAATCCAGCTTGAATGTTTGGAAGTTTTCAGTTCACATACTATTGAAACCTAGCTTGGAGAATTCTGAGCATTATTTTGCTAGCTTGTGAGATGAGTGCAACTGTGTGGCAGTTTGAACATTCTTTGGCATTGCCTTTCTTTGGGATTGGAATGAAAACTGACCTTTTCCAGTCCTGTGGCCACTGCTGAGTTTTCCAAATTTGCTGGCATATTGAGTGCAGCACTTTCACAGCACCATCTTTTAGGATCTGAAATAGCTCAGCTGCAATTCCACATTTCAGGCCTTCATACTATCATACTGGTTAAGTCTCTAAACAATTCACCTACTTTTTTCATTTTTACCTTCCTTTTTAACAAATACCTTTTCATTAAGGAAGTGACAAGAAAAAAGAAACAGAAGGAATCCAAATTGGAAAGTAAAATTGTCACTGTAGTAACATGGTACCACATATAAAACAATCCTAGACACCACCAAAACACTCATCAGGAATTCAGTAAAGGTGAAGGATACAAAGTTAATATACAGATATCTGTTGTGTTTTTACACACTAACAATGAACTATAAGAAAGAGAAAGCAAGGAAAAAGAAAATCATCAAAAAGAATAAAATATCTAGGAATAAGTCTGCCTAAGGAGGTAAAAGACCTTTACTCAGAAAACTATTAGACACTGATTAAAGAAATGGAATATTTGCTGTCCACCTAAAACTATCACAACAGTGTTAACTGTCTACACCCCAATACAAAATAAAAAGCTTAATTAAAAAAAAAATTGAAGATGACACAAGATGGAAGATGACATATCATGGTTGTGGATTGGAAGAGTAAATATTAAAATAACTGTACTACCCAAGATTACCTACATATTCAATGCAATCTCTATCAAAATACCAATAACAGTTTTCACAGAATTGGAACAAATAATTCTAAAATCTATATGAAAACACAAAAGACCCCAAGTAGCCAAAACAATCTTGAAATGAAGAACAAAGCTTGAGATGTCACACTACCTGATTTCAAGCTACTCTACAAAGCTACAGTAACCAAAACACTACGGTGCTGGCACAAAAATAGGCACATTTATCAATGGACAGAACAGAGAGCCCAGAAACGAACATACTTGAAACTGAGTCTCCCTAAAACCAAGTTCCCTTACAAAGTTTAAGATTACTCTATTCAAAACCTTATTCCCTTTCATGTAACCTCTCACCTCAATTCTGTGCTAACTAAACACTAATCAACCAGAGTTGATTGCTACTGCTAAAACTGCTACTGTTGATAACATCATTAATGTCCTAAAACTACTATCACACATATCATCACTAACAAACAAACTCAGGTTGTTCTCCAGGGCAAGATGAGCCAACAGGCCCCCAAGCCATGCACCATCTGGCCAGATAATCATAAACCAGACTCCCAAATCTACAATTAAGTAATGTCACAGAAATGTCACATGACAATGATTAATCCCAGCCTCTTTGTTCTTCCTCCTTTAGAAATCAAAAAATAAAGCCTAACTCAACACTGAGTAGAGTGGATCTGAGGCCTGCCTCCTACTCCCTTGCTTGGCATCCTGTAACACATCCTGATTTTGCTGCAAACTACCATTGTCAAGAGTTTGACTTTCCACACCATGGGCACATGTGCCCAAGCAAATAAGTAATTTCCTCTATTTAAAAGTTTCTTTCCCTCTTTCGGTGAAGAACTGGGTATTTAGGCAACTAAAATGAGAGACTTATTTTCCACTGTATGCCCTTCTGTGTGTGCACATAGAGCCTGTTTCAAAAAAAAGTATAAAAACAAAAATTTTTCCTTCAAATCCTGAAATAGACTTCCATGATTAAACTTAAAAGGAAGATTCCTAGAACCAACCAAAAGCTACAAAATCAATGAGCTATGTACGTAGCAAGAGTTCCTAGTCTTAAGCAAAACACTGGTGGAAATCACAACAAATACGCAATCCACAAATGGTAAAATGAATTCTGAACTCTTTAAAACAAAATAAGAAAGTCAAGTCTTTATTGATCTATTGAAGATCTATTAGAGTAAGCCAGAATCAAAAGAATAAAAAAAAGAGTATTTTGAATGTAATTAAAAAGGCCCATCATAGAAAAGTAAAGCCAGATAACTGATTAATAATCATTTGAGTATAGTTTAAATTATCCCAGGGGCTGTAGATTTACTGTAAGAAGTCGTGCTCATTTTCTCAGGTAATGGATGTTTATGTTAGTCTTCTGGTTATGCCTGTGACTCTGGAGAGAATCATACTGGGTTATTACCCTGGTCTTACCACTTGCCTAGCTGTAGGTCCTTCTTACATGTTCCTTACCTTTGCAATGTCCCTCTTTCTCCAAATGTAAAATGAAGATAACAAGTCTCTATCTCAAGTTAATTAAATTAAAATATATACACCATTTAGAACAACGCCTGCTTCAGGCACTGGTTACAGGTACAGTGGAAGCACTGAATATTTGTTACCATCAACAAACATCACACAGGGTCCATGAAATGTGATGTCACAAAATAGTTCACAGTGTTCTGGTTAAGTTTAGGTAAACACACTCCACCCTGGCTCTTTCACTGAATGTAACTAAAAACCATGGACTGAACACATGCAGCAGCTGAGGACTCTGAAAGGAGGTGTAGCAGAATGATCAGACAAGGAAATCACAACTCAAAACACAAGCAATCTGATGCCATTTCCTAGCTGCTTTTTCCTTCCCTCTCAATCTCCCAGAGCCTGGATCAAAGGCAGCCCAATTGCCAGAAACGTGTACCAAGCATGGACAGAGAAAGCTCAAGGAGGAGGCTTCTGATTTGGTGTGAGGATGGTGTATGGGTGCATGTGCATGCGTGTGTGTGTTTCGGGGGGGGGGTGGGGAGTGGGCGGGAAGGAGAGGGACGGGTTGCTAACAGGACAGAGAAAGTGGAAATCCTCTGGGTTTTTTCCTTTCTCCTACCATAGTCCCCACACAAATCAAGTCTGGAAGCCATGAGCACCTAACAGCAGCTATGCCCAGGCAAGTACCTTGAGAGAAGGGAATCTTCTCTAACCAAAGGAACTGTGGTCCAAATAGTACTTGGGAGTGGGATGGACAGGGAGGAAATAGGAGAAACAGAAGGAGAAATCCCTGTTGAGGTTTTGGGCAGGGTCTTCATTCTCTCTTCTACCACTTAGTCCTTGAGACAGATTCAGTTGAGGGAAGGACATAACAAAGCAGGGAGACCGAACCCATCTATCCATCCACCCCCCACCCCAACTTTCTGGCAGCAGTGGGTGGGGAGGGGTAGGGGGTGGAGGATGGGGGTGGAGTCAAGACAGTATCAGAGATTCATAAAGGAAAGGACTAGGTAAACTGACCCCATAAAGTTGTATATGAACTCCTGAGCTCATCCTCAAACTGTGATATGTAACTCTGACCCTGAGCAACTTATCAAAAGCCTTGAGGGCTAAACTATGACCACTAGCCAGATTTCCAGTTAATCCCCTCAGTAGTATACAGGCAGGAATGATCCCAAAAGTACTACTGCAAACTGGACTGACATTAGAACCAAAGCCCACAGAAAAAGGCAAATTGGAGCCTCTGGCCTGAATCTGGGTCAACTGCCTGCTAAAACAAAATAACAAAAAACATTCTCCAAAGAATTAAAAAAAATCCCAGAGTCTTGTTTCTAAGTATCTAGAATAAGTAAATACATGAAGAATTAAGAAAAATTTCAACAAGCAAGGGAAAAAGACAATGAACAGATGCCAACATCAAGATGACAATATATTGGAAATAACGATAGCTACCATAACCATACTCCAAGAAGGGTACACACTCTTGAAATGAATGGAATAGAAAGTTTCAGCAGGTAAACAGAAGCCATAAAATAGAACCAAATGGAAATCTTAGAAATGAAAAATACAATAACCAAAATTTTTAAAAAACTACCTCACTGGATGGGCTAACAGAAGAATGGAGGTAAAAGAAAAAACTCAATGAAGTTGAATATAGATTAAGAGAAATTAGCTGAACTAACAAAAGATGGGGGGGGTAGTCAAAGACTCTCAAGGGTCTTTAAGATAATATAAAAACGTCTAACATTCATGTCACTGAAATCCCAGGATAAGAGAAAAAGAATGGTACCACACAGGACTTCAAATAGCCAAAATCATCTTGAGAAAAAAAAAAGAACAAAGCATCATGCTTCCTGATTCCTAACTCTATTACAAACCTGCAGTAATCAAAACAGAATGGTATGCGCATAAAAAGCCACAAAGATCAAAGGAACAGAACAGAGAACTAGGAGATAAACCCATGCATGTACACCCAACAACTACTTTACAACAAAGGAGCTAAGGATATACAGTAAGAAAGACAGTCACTCCAACAACGGCACCGGAAAACTGGACAACCATAAAACTGGACCACTGACCAAAGAATGAAAGAGGACCACCATCTTACGTTACACTGAAAACATGAACTCAAAGTGGATTAAGGACTTTAACGTAAGACCTAAAACTGTAGCACTCCTGGAAGACACAGGTGGCAAGCTCCCTGACAGGCCTTGCTGACAATTTTTAAAAATTTAACATGAAAAGCAACAAATGCAAAAATAAACAAGTGTGAACTATATCAAACTAAAAAGCTTTTGCAAAAGCAAAAGAAACCATCAACAAAATGAAAAAGCAATGTAGCAAATACGAGAAAATATGTACATATCATGTAACTGGTAAGGGGTTAATATTCAAAATATAAGAACTCATACAACTCAACAGCTAGCAAAAAAGCAACTGGTTAAAATTGGACCGAGGATCTGAAGACATTTTTCCAAAGACATACAGACAGCCAATGGGCAGATGAAAAAGTGGTCAGTATCACTAATCATCAAGGAAATGCAAATCAAAACTACAATAAGAAATCATCTCACACTTGTCAGAATGGCTATTATCAAAAAGACAACAAATAACAAGTGTTGGCAAGGATCTGGAGAAAAGGAAACTCTTGCTTTTGGTGGTAATATAAATCCACACTGTTGGCCACTTTGAAAAAAGATATGGAGGTCCCTCAAAAAATTAAAAACAGAACTACCATCAGAT
Source organism: Bos mutus (assembly GCF_027580195.1). Lineage (NCBI taxonomy): Eukaryota > Metazoa > Chordata > Mammalia > Artiodactyla > Bovidae > Bos > Bos mutus. The sequence goes on from NC_091638.1 coordinate 21,471,252, forward strand.
CAGATCAGATCAGTCGCTCAGTCGTGTCCGACTCTTTGCGACCCCATGAATCGCAGCACGCCAGGCCTCCCTGTCCATCACCCTCCCTCCCATCACCAAACCCAGAGTTCACAGAGACCCACGTCCATCAAGTCAGTGATGCCATCCAGCCATCTCATCCTCTGTCGTCCCCTTCTCCTCCTGCCCTCAATCCCTCCCAGCATCAGTCTTTTCCAATGAGTCAACTCTTCGCATGAGGTGGCCAAAGTACTGGAGTTTCAGCTTTAGATCATTCCTTCCAAAGAAATCCCAGGGCTGATCTCCTTCAGAATGAACTGGTTGGATCTCCTTGCAGTCCAAGGGACTCTCAAGAGTCTTCTCCAACACCACAGTTCAAAAGCATCAATTCTTCGGCGCTCAGCCTTCTTCACAGTCCAACTCTCACATCTATATATGACCACAGGAAAAACCATAGCCTTGACTAGACGAACCTTTGTTGGCAAAGTAACGTCTCTGCTTTTCAATATGTTATCTAGGTTGGTCATAACTTTCCTTCCAAGGAGTAAGTGTCTTTTAATTTCATGGCTGCAGTCACCATCTGCAGTGATTTTGGAGCCCAGAAAAATAAAGTCTGACACTGTTTCCACTGTTTCCCCATCTATTTCCCATGAAGTGGTGGGACCGGATGCCATGATCTTCGTTTTCTGAATGTTGAGCTTTAAGCCATCTTTTTCACTCTCCACTTTCACTTTCATCAAGAGGCTTTTGAGTTCCTCTTCACTTTCTGCCATAAGGGTGGTGTCATCTGCATATCTGAGGTGACTGATATTTCTCCTGGCAATCTTGATTCCAGCTTGTGTTTCTTCCAGTTCAGCGTTTCTCATGATGTACTCTGCATATAAGTTAAACAAACAGGGTGACAATATACAGGCTTGATGTACTCCTTTTCCTATTTGGAACCAGTCTGTTGTTCCATGTCCAGTTCTAACTGTTGCTTCCTGACCTGCATACAAATTTCTCAAGAAGCAGATCAGGTGGTCTGGTATTCCCATCTCTTTCAGAATTTTCCACAGGTTATTGTGATCCACACAGTCAAAGACTTTGACAGTGTCAATAAAAAAGAAATAGATGCTCTTCTGGAACTCTCTTGCTTTTTCCATGATCCAGCGGATGTTGGCAATTTGATCTCTGGTTCCTCTGCCTTTTCTAAAACCAGCTTGAATATCAGGAAGTTCACAGTTCACATATTGCTGAAGCCTGGCTTGGAGAATTTTGAGCATTACTTTACTAGCGTGTGAGATGAGTGCAATTGTGCGGTAGGTTGAGCATTCTTTGGCATTGCCTTTCTTTGGGATTGGAATGAAAACTGACCTTTCCAGTCCTGTGGCCACTGCTGAGTGTTCTAAATTTGCTGGCATACTGAGTGCAGCACTTTCACAGCATCATCTGTCAGGATTTGGAATAGCTCAACTGGAATTCTATCACCTCCACTAGCTTTGTTCATAGTGATGCTTTCTAAGGCCCACTTGACTTCACATTCCAGGATGTCTGGCTCTAGGTCAGTAATCACACCATCGTGATTATCTGGGTTGTGAAGATCTTTTTTGTACAGTTCTTCTGTGTATTCTTGCCACCTCTTCTGCTTCTGTTAGGTCCATACCATTTCTGTCCTTTATCGAGCCCATCTTTGCATGAAATGTTCCTTTGGTATCTCTGATTTTCTTGAAGAGATCCTAGTCTTTCCCATTCTGTTGTTTTCCTCTATTTCTTTGCATTGATCGCTGAAGGAGGCTTTCTTATCTCTTCTTGCTATTCTTTGGAACTGTGCATTCAGATGTTTATATCTTTCCTTTTCTCTTTTGCTTTTTGCTTCTCTTCTTTTCAGAGCTATTTGTAAGGCCTCCCCAGACAGCCATTTTGCTTTTTTGCATTTCTTTTCCATGGGGATGGTCTTGATCCCTGTCTCCTGTACAATGTCACGAACTTCATTCCATAGCTCATCAGGCACTCTATCTATCAGATCTAGGCCCTTAAATCTATTTCTCACTTCCACTGTATAATCATAAGGGATTTGATTTAGGTCATATCTGAATGGTCTAGTGGTTTTCCCTTTCTTCAATTTCAGTCTGAATGTGGCAATAAGGAGTTCATGGTCTGAGCCACAGTCAGCTCCTGGTCTTGTTTTTGCTGACTGTATAGAGCTTCTCCATCTTTGGCTGCAAAGAATATAATCAATCTGATTTCGGTGTTGACCATCTGGTGATGTCCATGTATAGAGTCTTCGCTTGTGTTGTTGGAAGAGGGTGTTTGTTACGACCAGTGCATTTTCTTGGCAACATTCTATTAGTCTTTGCCCTGCTTCATTGTGTATTCCAAGGCCAAATTTGCCTGTTACTCCAGGTGTTTCTTGACTTCCTACTTTTGCATTCCAGTCCCCTATAATGAAAAGGACATCTTTTTTGGGTGTTAGTTCTAAAAGGTCTTGTAGGTTTTCACAGAACCGTTCAACTTCAGCTTCTTCAGCGTTACTGGTTGGGGCATAGGCTTGGATTACTGTGATAATGAATGGTTTGCCTTGGAAACGAACAGAGATCATTCTGTCGTTTTTGAGACTGCATCCAAGTACTGCATTTTGGACTCTTTTGTTGACCATAATGGCTACTCCATTTCTTCTGAGGGATTCCTGCCCGCAGTAGTAGATATAATGGTCATCTGAGTTAAATTCACCCATTCCAGTCCATTTGAGTTTGCTGATTCCTAGAATGTCGACATTCACTCTTGCCATCTCTAATTTGACCACTTCCAATTTGCCTTGATTCATGGACCTGACATTCCAGAACTACCATATGACCTAGCAATTCCACTTCTGAGTACTTATCTGAAGAAAATGAAGACTTTAACTCAAGAAGATACATGCATCCCCATGTTCAGTGCAACATTATTTACAAAAGCCACAATATGGAAACAACCTGAGCATCCAATGACAAATGATAAGACGTTTAAAATGTGAGACAGTTATATACACATGTGTTGCGCGTGCACACACACACACACACACACACACAATGGAACATTATTCACTCTTTAAAAAGAATGAGATCCTGCCATTTGGAACAACACAGGTGGACCTCAAGAGTAATGCTAAGTGAAAAAAGTCAGACAGAGACGAATACTAAATGATATCACTTATATGTGGAATCTAAAAAGAAAACAGCAAAAAATATAAGCTTACAGATACAGAAAACAGACAAGTGGTTGCCAGAAATGGGTGAAAGGGTCAAAAGTCACAAAATTCCAATTATAAAGTAAGTAAGTCATAAGGATATAATGTACAGCATGGTGACAAAGTTAATAGTATTGTATTAAATATTTGAAAGTTGCCCAGAGTAAATCTTCAAAGTTCTCATCACAAGAAAAAAAGTTTCTTGGCAACTATGAAAGGTGATAGAGGTTAACTACACTTATTGTGGTTATCATTTTGCAAGGCATATTAATATTTAATCATTTTATTTCAGATTATACAACTAACCATTGTATGCCAACTACACAATAAAGAAAAAAAGAGAGAAGAATGGCTGAAAATGTTCAAAATTTGGTGAAAGAGATTCAAGAAGTGCAACCAATCCAAAACAGGGTAAGCTCGAAGAAATCCATATCCAGATACATCATAATTGAACTGCTGAGATCAGACAAAAAAATCTTGAAAGTAGCCCCAGAGAGAAATGATACATGAAAATAGCAATTAGAATGTCTATGCGTAACAATTTGAATGATTATGAATTTCTCATCATAAGTAATAAAAGTCTATTCAAAAGTGCTGGAGGAGGGGGGACAACTGTCAACCTAGAACTCTATATTCAGTGAAAATGCCCTTCAGGAATGAAGATAATAAGGACCCTCTCAAAGGAAGGAAAACAAAAAGAATTTGCACCTGGCAGACATGCTCTAAAAGAAATACTAAAGGAAATTTTTCAGCTGTGACAGAAACTAACAGAGGAAACCTAGAGTTTAGTAATTAAAAGAAAGCAACAAAAACAGTAATATTTGGATAAATGTAATAAACAATTAAGTTTCTCTTTACAATAAAATATTTGATAGTTGAAAGAAAAAATTATAACACTGGTATGGTTCTCAACATCTACGGATACAATATGACACATATAGCACAAAGGGAAGAAAGTAAACACATCTACATGGTGGTAAGTTTCTACTTTCCACATGAAATGATAATTTTAAGTAAATTAGGTAAAGTATATGTATTTTAATCCCAAGGATAACCACTAAAGGAGCTATACAAAGAGAACAGCCAAAACCTCAAGAAATTACAATTCTAAGAGAGTCCAAATGAACAGAAAACAGGAAAGAGGAAAAAGAACAAAAAAGGGTGACAAAACGAACAAAATGGCAGAACTCAATGCAAGCACACCAATAATGAGAGTAAAGTGGTCTAAACACATAACTGACAACAGATTGCCAGAATACACATATTTTACGAAGATTCAGCCGTACGCTATCTTCAAGAAATCCACTTCAAATAAAATGACAGAGTAGGTTAAAAGAAAAAGGACAGAAAGAGTACCACCATGCAACCATTAACCAGAAGAAAGCTGGAGTAAATATATTCGTATCAAAGAAAATAGACTTCAGAGTAAGAAAACTTACCAAAGATAAAGAGGAACACTAAGTAATGATAAAAGAATCATTTCTCCAAGAGCATGTAATGTCCTGCATGTGTATGCACCTAACAAAGCTTCAAAATACATAAATTTAAAACTAATGAAACTAAAAGGAGAAATAAACCCACAATTACAGTGACTGTGGAATTACTCTCATGTTAACTGAAAGAACAAATAGCAAGAAAACCAGCAAGGATGCAGTTAAATAACAACAAACGAGGTGTAACTGACATTTACAGAACACTCAAAAAGAGCAGAGTACACGTTCTTTCTAAGTAAACATAGAACATTCAAGATAAACCAAATACTGGCCATCAAACAACACTGGAGAAATGTTAAAAGGTTCAAGTCATAGAAACTATGTTCTCTGACTACAACAGAATTAAACTAGAAATAATTAATACAAAAGTATCAGGAATAACCAAATATAGTCTTTGGGGCAAGGAGGAAGTCTCAAGGAAAATTACAAAGTATTTTAAACTAAATAAAAAAACTTATCCAGATTTGTGGGATGCAGCTAAAGCAATGCTTAGAAGGAAGACTCAAATGTGTATATTCTTCTCTAATAAGAAGAGCCTCAAATTAACAATGTGAGAAAAAAAAAAAAAACAAATATGTACAGCACAGTGACTGTAGTTAACACTGCTGTATGGTATATTTGAAAGCTGTTAAGAGAGTAAAATCCTAAGAGTTAATCACCACAAGAAAAAAAAAATTTTTCCCTCTTTTTTTTTTTGTATCTAACTGAGATGATGGGATTAACTAAAGTTGTGGTAATCATTTCACAATATATGAAAGTTAAGCCATTATGCTGAATACCTGAAATGTACCCAGTGCTTATGTCAATTATATCTCAATACAACTAGGAAAGCAGGGTGGGAGAGAAAAAAATAATCCAAAACAAGGAGAAGGAAACAGTAAGAGCAGAAGTTAATAACACTGATCGGAAAATCCTCTGACATTAATCAAAGGAACCAAGGGCTGATTCTCTGAAGATAAACAGAACTGATGAACAACTGACCAATGAAAAAAGAGGGGATAAAAATTACAAACATCCACAATGGAGATATTACTAAACTCAATAGGTAGTAAAGGGATAATAAGGAAATACTATGAACTCTACCCACACAAATTTAACAACTCCAGTGAAATCAACCAACTCCTTAAAAGTCACAATCTACCAGAACTGCAGGCGAGTTCTTTACCACTGAGCCACCAGGGAAGCCGTTTTTAACAGTCCTCTACTTACTAAAGAGGGCTTCCCTGGTGGCTCAGTGGTAAAGAATTCGCCTGCATATTCAGGAGACACGGGGTTCGATCTCTGGGTAGGGATGATTCCCTGGAGAAGGAAATGGCAACCCACTCCAGTATTCTTGCCCGGAGAATTCTATGGACAGAAAAGCCTGGCAGGCTACAGTCCACAGGGTCGCAAAACAGTCGGACACAACTTAGCGACTAAACAACAGCCACAATTTATTAAAGAAATGGAATTAGTAATTTTAAATCTTCTTAAAAAGAAATCTCTGGACCAAGATATTTTCACTGGGGAACTCTACCAAAACAATACAAACTCTACAAAATCTCTTCCCTAAAAATTAAATCGAACGCGAAGTCGCTCAGTCGTGTCCGACTCTTTGCGACCCCATGGGGTGTAGCCTACCAGGCTCCTCCCTCCATGGGATTCTCCAGGCAAGAGTACTGGAGTGGGCTGCCATTTCCTTCTCAAGGAATATTTCCCAGCTCATTTTATAAGTTCAGCATTACCTTGATACCCAAAAATAGTTTACAACATACACAAAAGTTGATACTCTGTCCGAAAATAAACATAAAATATAAGATAGGAACAAGAAGGAAGAGGAATGGCTCACTGGTTATGATATGCTGAATGGTCTAGATGTCAAAACCGGGCAGTTCTGTCGAACCAAACGCTGGGGAGGAGGGAGGGGAGTGGGAGCACGCCAAGCCCCTTGGCTTCTGGTGGTAACATCTCTGAAATTAATTCTAATTTTCAAAATACAGCAAATCACAGTTCCACATATAGAGCTGCTTCTCTGAGAGTGTCTTTTCTCTTTTGACTGTACCCATGCTTCAGTTTTAAGGAGTGTTAAAATCTGTTCCAACATTCACTACGTAGAGAATTAAAGACAAGATCAATCTGTGCTGGAACTTATCCATGAGGCTTAGTTCCTGAAACACCATGAGAGCATTATTTTTAAAACTGCCACACATGGTCCCCAAAGTGAAGAAAACAACTAATCACATCCTGTATAGGAAGATGATGCCATGACCAACGCCACCTCTGAAAGAACATGACTAGGAAGGCCACTGGGAGCCCCACGAACTCTGTGTCACAAACTGCCCTAATTTCTCTTAGACAAAACACCCATGAGGAATTGAACTGACTCATTCAGAACTCCCAGGTTCAATAATATCCATTAACTACTTTTGCTTCCTGTTCATCTCCATTTCTTTAAGGGAAGTTATATGGGTGTTTCTCTGGGCCATGTAACCGTTGACAACATTTAACACAATTTTCTGAGTCTGCCTCATTCTATTTCCAGGGAAACAAATTTCACTGTTCACTGAAACTGTAATATCCATTAGTGGCTTTTTAGATCTACAATTAAACAAATACCAACTACTGAGAAAGTACCAAGAAACTGTCTCCTAGTTTGGAATTTAACCTGTGACTCTTACTGCTACTTGGAACCCTTAAATGTTAGTATGAAAAATTCTCTAAATATATCCAAGGATTACAGCATATCATGCCAGATGACAGCACATGCATAATCTCTTATCAGTTTCCTTTTCCATCTGGAAGGTATAAATGAAGCTACTGAAACCCTGCTCCATAGGTTTTTATTTCATAAAACAGGCAAGCCTCCCTTATCTTTTAAGGACTAGCCGAGGCATTCTAGACAGCAGTAGTGGAGGCAAGAAAATGTTTCTAAACATAATTGTGATGTCAGACTCTGAGAAAACAAACTGTGAGATCTATCCTTAGGATACATTAAAACATGAATTTTAATTTACTAGCCCTTTATTGCCTACTTTTAAATTTTCCAGCCTTGTGGATTTACAACCTTATCTCACCCGCTAATAACATCACGTGGATTGCTCTGTCTTCCCTCACTGTAAAATGTTTAGCAGCACTGTTTACCTTTTAAAAAATCAAAGTCAATAATTTCACCTCAACGTTTTAAACGAGAGTATATCAATTCTTTTAGCTATCTGTTTATCTGCATATCAGTAGAGACATCTCTGATTCAATATTTATCCCTTTGGCAGTATATTGGCATGGCTGCACAAAATGCCATGGTCTGAATACATTCTCTCTCATGGTTATCTTCTACCCTCTGGCTCAATGGGTGTCCCCAAAGAAACATTACACTCTGTGAAGTTATTCCATTAGCCCAGTCAGTACTATCAGGATTGCTTCATACTGAAACGCAGCTCTTAAATGGTGGCCAGGCATGAACACTGCGTCACTGCACAGCACTCAGTTCCAAACTGCGTGCCTTCCAAGAGGCTATCATCATTATTTATTCAGTAGCTGTCTGCAGCCCCGCTTACTACCATCCGGGTGGGGAGTTGGGTGGGGAGTTTGGAAGGGAACGGAAAGTGCAGAAAGAGACTGAAGGAACAAGAATATTCTCCAGTGATATGTGTTTACTGCATCAAGAACATATTACTTATTAGCTAGGATACACGCTGTTGGCTAACCCTATTAATAACAATAAAAATAACAATAGTGGCACATCTGTCATTTTACTGGCCTCATTTTACAGAAAAGGCAATCAGAAGTCAAGGTCTCAAGATCACATATTCAGCTAAATAGTGGCAAAATTGGAATCTGAACCCAGATCTAAATTTCAAAGCCAGAATGTTATTCTCTACCCGAATATAATACTGAGTGCAGCAACTACACTCCAGTTGAAAAAAAATACTTCAGGCATTTGAGGGTTATTTGACAGGCAAGGGTCATTATTTGTATAGAAGCTTGAAACCAACGTTAGGATGTTCAACAACAGCAACAACAAAAAACACACTTAATGATCAACTGCTGCTGCTGCTGCTAAGTCACTTCAGTCGTGTCCAACTGTGTGTGACCCCATAGACGGAAGCCCACCAGGCACCCCCATCCCTGGGATTCTCCAGGCAAGAACACTGGAGTGGGTTGCCATTTCCTTCTCCAATGCATGAAAGTGAAAAGTGAAAGTGAAGTCGTTCAGTCGAGTCCGACTCTTAGCGACCCCGTGGACTGAGAGGTTGTAAATATGAATGGATACTGTGTTAGTAATCTACTAGCATGTACAATAAAATAAACTTAGAGCAGATCAGAATCTCTTCCACCAAGCCAAAATTAGTGACCACAAAGTTACAAACAGGAAGACAAACCAAACAGACTAGCAAATTTTTCAAAGGGTTACTCCAAACATCCTAGCACATCTATAGTGGATTATGGCAAAGGACAGTCTGTTATCTTAGTTTCTCTCTCACAATACTGGAAAACTTACATCAACATTCAGAAACTGGTCCTCGGAGCCCACTACACCTCTACCCTAAAACTCAGGAGTCGCTGAAACAGGATCCCTGCTCAGTGCTCACTAAGGAGTGAGGGCTTTCCATTTCACCTACCATTTAGCTGGAGCACATGCTCCTGTCTGAATCCCCAAATGTCCCATCAACCACAGTGATAATTACCAACCGTGGAGCACTGTACGCCAGGGACTGTGCTGATTATCTTACCTCATACCATGAGTGCATGGGATACCCAGGGTCACTCCCAAATTGCCAGTGAGCAAACTGAAGCTTTGAGGGGGGTCACAGAACTTGGGCAGATCAAGAATTCAAATTGAGGCAGGTCTGATCCAACACATTTAAACATGACCCAACACTGCCTCACTCTGTTAAGTCAAGAATTATGAAGCAGCTATTGAGTCAGGCCCAGAGCTAACTTAGGGGCCAAAACAATAATAAGGAAGCTTACAGTCTGGAAGTAGGCATAGATGAACAGATAACTGGCACAAATACAATTCTGAACAAAGTACTGTGAAAACAGAGCAAGAGACAATTAACTTTCCCTGGGGCAAGGGTTCACAGATGTGGGCCCTAAACAATACATAAGACAGAGTCATCTAAGGGAAAAGGAACACTGGGAGCTAAAAACTGTATTGTAGTCCAATAAAGAAAAGGTATAGGCCCAAAAAGAACGGATGTCTCATTCTCCTTCATTACCAGAGTCTAACATGTACTCAAAGGCCTGATGCCTCCATCCTTCTCCCCATATCCACGTTGCTGATTTTCACTGGCAAATTTAAGACCTCCTCCGAAGTGTCACAAAAGCACAACACAACACTAAGATTTAGAAATGCTCTTAGGAACAATAAAATAGGGACTAGTAAAGCAGACTGAAAGCATACAGCAACAAACGGCCAAAGAAAGCTAAAACTGCAAATGGACCACCACACGATCACAGATGATTTCCAAATTAGTCTCAGCTGCAAGACTTGGAAGAGCAGTACTTATCAGGTGGCAAAGCAAGCCTAAAGGATTTGTCTGTAAACATGGATTCAGCACAGCTCACCATTTTTATGGAACAGAACATTCAACCTGAGAGTTGAAGCTGAATTCCAGCTTTAGCTAAAACCTGTGTTATTACACCTTTCTTTACCTTATTTAATTAATATCCACTCGACAAATGAGCCAATAAAAAAGTACAGCGCCTTGTGTGTGAAAGCACTTCTTAAAACAGTTTCCTTAACTAAATAAATGAAATGCAAAGATTTTTATTGAATGCCCTGTGTAATGGAGATAAAGGAAAAGGATGATAAAGAAATAGTAGGATGTTTAGGAACATTCTTCATGTTAACTACCGTTGAGAACGACATGGTGCTGTTGGCACAGCCATTTCCTGTCTTGTTTTATGGTGATGTCCACATGTTCCAAAATGCACTGGTGTCTGTGAGCACTGCGAGCACCATAAATCCACGACAGACCACACGAAGGGAGTTTCTAAGTGGACATCAAACAGCCTGAGATACGAGGACTGAGGACTACACTCTGTCTTTGCAACTACAGAGTAAAATAACAAAGAGAAAAAATGATATTCTGAGCCTAATATTATCCACAAGCTTACCCAACACCTAAGAAAAATCCCAACTTAAATCACAAAAGATCAGATACTTTATATGTTTGCTGCTGCTGTTGTTGTTGTTCAGCTGCTCGGTCACGTCCAACTCTTGCAACCCCAGGACTGCAGCTCACCAGGCTTTCCTCTCCTTCACCATCACCCAGAGCTTACTCAAACTCATGTCCATTGAATTAGAGATGCCATCCAACCACTGCATCCTCTGTCATCCCCTTCTCCTTCTGCCTTCAACCTTTCCCTGTATCAGGGTCTTTTCCAGTGAGTTGGCTTTCCACATCAGCTGGCCAAAGTATTGGAGCTTCAGTTTCAGCATCAGTCCTTCTAATATATATTCGGGCTTCCCTGGTGACTCAGAGGGTAAAGCGTCTGCCCGCAATCCCTCGGTCAGGAAGATTCCCTGGAGAAGGACATGGCAACCCACTCCAGTATTCCTGCCTGGAGAATCCCATGGATGGAGGAGCCTGGTGGGCTACATATATAGTCCATGGGGTCACAGAGAGTCAGACATGATATATTCAGAGTTGATCTCCTTTAGGATGGACTGGTTGGATCTCCGTGCAGTCCAAAGGGCTCTCAAGAGTCTTCTCCAGCACCACAGTTCAAAAGCATCAATTCTTCAACCTTCAGCCCTCTTTATGGTCCAACTCTCACATCCATTTCTCTGGTGGCTCAGACGGTAAAAGCATCTGCCTGCAATGCGGGCGACCCAGGTTCGATCCCTGGGTCAGGCAGATCCCGACAAAGGAAATGGCAACCATTCCAGTACTCTTGCCTGGAAAAGTCCATGGATGGAGGAACCTGGTAGGCTACAGTCCACGGGGCCGCAAACAGTCAGACACAACTGAGCGACTTCACCTTCACTTCTCCCTTTCTCACATCCACACATGACTCTACTGGAAAAAGCATAGCTTTGACTAGACAAAGCTTTGTCAGCAAAGTAATGTCTCTGCTTTTTAATATGCTGTCTAGGTTGGTCATAGCTTTTCTTCCAAGGAGTTAAGCATCTTAATTTCACGGCTGCAGTCACCATCTGCAGTGATTTTGGAGCTCCAAAAAATAAAGTCTGTCACTGTTTCCATTGTTTCCCCATCTATTTGCCATGAAGTGATGGGACCAGATGCCACGATCTTTGTTTTCTGAATGTTGAGTTTTAAACTAGCTTCACCACTCTCCTCTTTCACTTTCATCAAGAGCCTCTTTAGTTCCTCTTCGCTTTCTGTCATAAGGGTGGTGTCACCTGAATGTCTGAGGTTATTGATATTTCTCCTGGCAATCTTGACTCCAGCATGTGCTTCCATCCAGCCCTGCATGTTGAAAGCACACAAAAAACACACCGACTTTTCTCTCAGAAGAAAGACACTAAACCAGGGATGTTCCTGGGATAGAAATATCCCCTTCAAATTAAGCAGCAAAAGCTTCCAAGACTATAAGAGCCTGAGTCACTGAATTCAGCTGTCTAAAGGACCTGTTATGGACGGCCTGCATTCTGGGCACAGATTAACGTCCCTAAGCACCAAAAATAAGTCAAGATAGTCCAACTGCAATTCAAAGAAGTGGAGATACCCTGCTTGGTCCTTGTGTACAAAACACTGGCAAGACGTGGAATGAAATTTCAATGCTCAGTTTTAGCTCCACTGTACTTAAACACAGCACTAATTCCCAAACATCGTTCCCTTTATATCATTAATTATATAATACATTTTATACTCAACACATCCCCTTCTCTTCACCATACCCTCTCTTCTCTACCCTATATGGGCTACTTGTTCACCACACAATCACATTTCCCACCATTCACTTAAATCCTTAAAAAGGTCTTTGACTACGTATGAATTTCCCTTGGCTCGACCCATCTGATTCAACTGCTCAACTGTACTCACTCCACTTTCATAATAATGCTCACTACTTTCCCTGACTCCCTATCCCCATTTCATTCTCTCTCAACTAGATCCTTGTAATGAGCTGATAACTTTTTGATGGTCTCTACACTGCTACTAAGTTAATCCTTTGGAAACACAGTTCTTCATTCCCTTGAACAAGAATCTTCAATGCCTCCCCATGCCTACAGATTCAAACTCAGTCAAGGCTTTTTGTGAACTAGATCAGCCTATTTTTCCGGTCTTTTGTTTCTTTCCTTCATGCAGGCAGACTACAGTCCTATGGGGTCACAAAGAATTAGACACAACTGAGCATGCACTCACACAGGTTATAATTAATCTGACAAAAGTTTTTGCCCTCAAACGTGTCTCTGCTTCTCCTTTGCTTCTCCTACTGTTCCTTCACGGCACTGGACGCTCCAGGAGGGAAGGAAACATGTCTGTTTTGTTCTTCATTATACATATGCTGCCTAGAACAATGCCTCAAATAACTACTGAATGAATGAAAACTACTCTAATCAAAGCTTAGCTTGACACCCATTCTCAGCATAGTCCCAGCAAACTGCCTTTCTAGAACTCCTCTGACGTCTTCCATGAGGGTAGGGAGATTTCCAGAGCATTATGAGAAAATTTTAAGACAGTTGATATTTCTAACCTATACATGACTACTATAAGGCACATATTCTACTATAAATAATCTTGTCTGGTACATTTACAAATCATCTCCTACCACAATGCCTTGCACACAGTTTGAGTGTAACAGAACAGACACACTAGTTTACTGTTAAATTCATTCATTCATTTACTCAACATTTAGAGAGCTTATTATGTGCCAGGCACTGTTCTTTGCTTTGGGATGCAGCAGTGAAAAAAGGAAAAAGCCCCTATGGAACTTATATACAGAAAACAAATGAAGACAAAAAGCAAGATAACTTCTGATGGTGGTATAAGTGTGGTGAAAATTATGATGGAGGTAATATGAGCAATCCTGACTGGGGAAGATATCCATCCTTGGATTGAGAGAGGAAGAGATCAAGAGTTCTGTCTTGAACTGACTGAACTTGAGTCACCTATCACCATGACACAAGGTAAATCAAACAGACTAGAGCACACGAGACCACTAAGTCTGTACAGCATGATCCCATCACTGTGATCAGAAAGCATGTACTGGGCATTAGGCTAAGTGAAATAAGTCTCACGGAGGAAGACGCATATATGGCATCTAAACAAAGAGCAAAACAAGCCAAACTTGCAGGCACAAAACAGATGGGATAGGGAGCAGATGAAAGGAGATCAAAAGATACAAACTTCCAGTTACAAAATACATAAGTCATGAGGTGCCATGTACAGAAATGGGACCACAGTTAAGAACACTGTGCTGTATGTATATTTGCAGTTGCTGAGAGTTAATCATCACAAGAAAAAAAACTGTAACGATGTAAGGCTAGTGATGTTAGTGATGAGAACTGGATTTGCTGTGGTGATTATTCCACAATATGTACAAACACAGAATCACTGTTACAAACCCCAAATTCATGTTACATGTCAACTATGTCCATTTTTAAAAGTATATATTTGTATATACAAAGGGATGGGGGAAAATGTGATGGATACCCAGCTTAATATTAACAGTAATTAAACCTTAATGGTGTTATTATTATTATTTCCTATTTGTATCAGCACTATTTAAACAATATGGATTTGGGGTATTTTTTTAAAAAAACAAACATTCTACGGTTTCTTGGTTTTTCAAATTTTTGATTGGAGATTAACTGTTTTACAATGTTGAATTGGTTTCTGTTGTATAACAATGTGAATCAGCTGTAAGTACACATAAATCCCCTCCTTCTCGAGTCTCCCTGCCACTCCTTCCCATTGTTTTAAGGTTTTTAATTGAGCCATTGAATAAAGAAATAAAACCAAAATAAGGAAACCAACAGCTAGTGGAGTGAAACAGGTAGATTTTGGAAGGGGAAAAAAAGTGAATTTCCTCCCCTCAATTTCCTTCTATTCAGAAATGACCAAATCTATACATTTGCTAAACCATTCTCCAGACAAAATGACCTTTCAAGAAAAAAGTAAAGAAAAAGTAGGCCTAGTGGTGAGTGTCTAAACCAGACCTTAAGGCACCTTCAGAGAAGAAACACTGCCAAAAGCCCTTTCTGGCCCAGTCTGCATGCAGTCTACACAGCCCACTTCTCATCTAGGGGAACAGGCCAATACAGATTCAGCACTGTCTGTTGGGACTTGCAAATTTACAGCGGTCAACGGTGATTTAAACCCACTTGACCCTTAAATCCTGGCGAAAAATTACAACAAACACATGCAAGAAACAATACTATGGTCTTGTCCAAAATTAAAATTGTCTTCTGTGCATACACTTGTACAGGATACCTATATTCTAGAGGGCAGGTACGACTCAAAAGGGCCACTCTTCTTCCTATGAGGTTCAATCTACCTTTCCACCTTTTACATCTCAATTTTTCTTTTGGGAAGAGGCTGGGATCTTATAACTATCTTATATTGGAGCCTTATACTTTCATTTTATCCTCTGGTCTCTGAGTAAAAGGTCCAATTCCAGGTGTAAGAAAACACCACTACACCTCAAATAATAAGGTTCTCAGTCCTTATTCACTCTTTAGAAGCATCACAACTGAAGAACAGAGAAGTTAAATGAGTTGGCCACAGTCCTGCTATTAGTCAGTGGTAGGACAAACAAAAGAACAACTCATATTTCCAATTCCCAGTTCAAACTGTTTTCACAACAAAAACTGCAATTACATACACACACACACACACACACACACATACACACACACAGAATTATACAAGTAGGTCCATCAAAAATTACTAGCCTATCCAGGAGGCTAAGACATTTTCCTACCAGCCCACTTCAGCTATCAAAAAAATTCAACATGATAAAATATAACGTTCAAGATTTTTCAAACAATTAAACAAAACAAAAGCTTACTTCCTAAACAAAAGCTACAGTTAAATATAATCAAGACAAATATAAGCAGTAATTTAACATAAAGCTGATGATTACACCCAACATTACTCCCGACACACAGCAGTCACCATTTTTTTTAGTTACCATTTACCGAGTGCTCTCTATGTACAAGGCACAGTGCTAAGCACACGGCTGCTGCTGCTGCTAAGTCGCTTCAGTCGTGTCCAACTCTGTGCCACCCCGTAGACGGCAGCCCACCAGGCTCCACTGTCCCTGGGATTCTCCAAGCAAGAACACCGGAGTGGGTTGCCATTTCCTTCTCCAATGCATGAAAGGGAAAGGTGAAAGTGAAGTTGCTCAGTCATGTCTGACTCTTAGCAACCCCATGGACTGCAGCCCACCAAGTTCCTCCATCCATGGGATTTTCCAAGCAAGAGTACTGGAGTGGGGTGCCATTGCCTTCTCCGAGCACAAGGCTAAGCACTTCACAAACATTCATTTAATTCTGAAAGCCACTCCAGGAGGCAGTTCTTTGACTATCTACTTTTTACAGAGGAGGAAAAATGAAACACAGACGCTAACAAAAGTGATGTATAGCTAAGTCAGTATTCAAATCCAAATCTGTCAGACTCCAGAACTCTCATTCCTAACTACGCTACACTTCGCACACTGTAATATGAACATGGGTTCATAAAGACATTTGTTCTTAATTTTGTATTTTAAATGCAATGTTTGTCTACTGGTAAATACATGTGAGTACCAAGCATGTGCCAGGCAGTGTTTAAGGCACTTTTATACTCGAGAGAACAAATAAAGAGAATTTCCAAGGAGATCACATTATATAAACAGTAACCTAGCAGCTAACACATGCCTTATCCTGATCACTGTTCAAAGTGTTTTATAAGTATTAACCCACAGTAACTCTAAGAAATGACTATTATTCCCATTTTACAAATAAGGAAGCAGATACTGAGTTGAATAACTTACCAAAAATACCACAAGAGTCAGGATGTGAACCTAGATCTTCTGGCTTTCAACTCCTAACCTCCCTGCCATTTTAACTCAAGGAGCCACTTAAACATATTCTAAATAAACTCAACTATACCACATTCATATGCCAACAAATTTAGGCTCAAAATATATTCTCACAGTAATACTATTCTGGCGGATGCTTAACTAATTCCTGTCAATTGGTACAAAGGACATTTTTAGAATCAGTTTGCCAATCATCATTCAATTTTTCCTTTTTAACAACAATTACTTTTCTAACCCCAGTCTAGCAGAAAAGGCCTCAATTTTCAAGATAGGTGTCACAACTTAGATATCTGAATCCTAAAATTATTTTGCCAGTATTACAATTTTTTAAAATTACAGTATTCTTGAAGATCATTTCTAAATGAACCCTAAAGCTTTATTACTATTTTAATTTTTTTTAAGTTCCTGTCAGGATATGAAATAAGAATGTTCCTCTATTAAATAAAACTGGGCAAACTATGAAATCAGATCCAAATAGCAGATCCAATGTCTAATTTAAGAAACACTGTAACCTTAAAAAAAAAAATAGCACAATAGAATATAAGATCTGTGGTTTTGACTTTGAAGAAAGAAATGAACTCAAATTACTCCATTACAGATTTCAATTTTGATTTGTCCCATCTCAGAAAAACTAAAATCCTTAAATTATCATTTGATTTTGACCTATTCAGCAAACAGGTTAATACTTTTTCCTTTTTTTTTCATACAAGAGCTCAAAAGACATGAATCAACTTTTACAAATGTAAACAATACTCAAGTTACAAGTTTAAAAATGTCATATGCTATAGTTTCAAGAAGTGATCTATCTAGCAAACTTCTTTAGACTCTGGTTTAGAAAAAAAATATTTCTAACACCTCTCCCTTCAAAAAGCAGCATCCCACTATAACAGGGCAAGACTGGGTAAGGACTGCATGGAAATACATCATAATTCTGCAATACAAACTCCTGATGCAATCCACCAGTAAGTTTAAAACTAAACTGTGATAGCTACAGGGGATCAGCTGTATTTTTATGGGTTGCCTAAAAGTTCAATTAAAAAAAGAAAATTGAAAAGGAATTATGTTTTCTACAGTCTTAGTCTTAGCAGTTGCTGAAGCATAAATGGTACTTCTTAAAACACGAAAACAGAGCAATTATCTGATGAAGTGAAGTGAAGTGAAGTTGCTCAGTCGTGTCCGACTCCTTGCGACCCCGTGGACTGTAGCCTACCAGGCTCCGCCGTCCATGGGATTTTCCAGGCAAGAGTACTGGAGTGGATTGCCATTTCCTTCTCCAGGGGATCTTCCCAACCCAGGAATCAAACCCTGGTCTCCCGAATTGCAGGCAGATGCTTTTACTGTCTGAGCCACCAGGGAAGCATGAAAACATGAAAACAGAGCAATTATCTGATAGGATAGTTTAAAAATACTGTTGGTTAACTTTACAACAAAACTAAGTATGCCCTAAAAATACCATAGGACACAGTGCTTAAATGAAGTCCAAGTTTACGTAGTATATAAAATCTGTTCAGAAGACCTTCTAAGTAGGAGTGCATACTTTCTGGAAAACAATTTTGGCCATTTGACATGAAATATGTTCATGCCCTTGATTCAGTGATGCCAACTCTGGAATCTATCCCCAGGAAATGCAGATCAAATTGATGTACAACAGCAAAACCCTGGAAACCACTCAAATGTCCAATAATGAGGAAATGATCAAATACATTATGGTATATCCACAAGATATGCTATAACAGAATAAATTATGAAGGCATTAAAGATGGTTTTAGAACAGAAGAATGTGTACATGATAATTAAAACAAACCATGATACAAACATTATAAATAGTATCTCAAAACTTAAAAAAAAAAAAGGGTTTGGATATACACATTATTAAAAAAAAAAAAAAGACGAAAGGGAAATACTTTGATATGCTGACAGTAGTTAATCTTGGATGGTGGGGATAACAAGCAGTTTATATGTTATAGTATTCTTTCCAAATATCTACTAATGACTTTGTGATAGTTTGATAATTAGGAAAAAAAATCTTCTAAAAATAGTAACTATTTTTTATAGTACAATGAATTTTGTATCCATGTGCAGTGACATTCTTTATCTTAAAAGAGACTTAACATTTGAGAAACTTAGTAAGTGCTTTAAGTTGTGAAATATCCTCTAAGATAGTAATTTAAAATGCCTTAATGCACTCTTAACAGCTTTTTAACAAGAACATTTTGCTCTGGGATTCTAAGCCTGCATTGGAAAAAATGAGTGAGGGGAAAAGGATAAAGAAGTTTGAAGAAATGCTCCTTAGCAAGTTGCTTCCTGTTCCACAATTTCAAATCTCTATCTGAAGGCAACCCGGAAGGCCAGCTCCTATAGTCACAGTTCAGATTTGCTAAACTTTACAGGTAAATATAAAAACTATTTTTGGCATTCTTACCCTAGAGTAATTCAATAAGGAACACTCTGATCACAGAATTATTTCTCCTTTTTTTTTTAAACATAGTTCAGCTTCTCTGGTAGTTAAGTGGTAAAAAATCCGCTTGCGAATGCAAAAGATGCAGATTTGATTCCTGGGTCAGGAAAATCCCCTGGAGAAGGAAATGGCAAACCACTCCAGTATGCTTGCCTGGAAAATCCCATGGACTGAGGAGCATGGCGGGCTACAGTCCATGGAGCTGCAGAGACTTGGCAACTAAACAATAACAACATAGTTCAATAACCCAACAACGCCTGTTAGTTATTTAAATGTTCGAACGTAATAATATTCAACTGTGCTGTGTGCCTCAGTTCAGTCACTCAGTCATGTCCCACTCTTTGTGACCCCATGAATCGCAGCACGCCAGGCCTCCCTGTCCATCACCAACTCCCGGAGTTCACTCAGACTCACGTCCATCGAGTCAGTGATGCCATCCAGCCATCTCATCCTCTGTCGTCCCCTTCTGCTCCTGCCCCCAATCCCTCCCAGCATCAGAGTCTTTTCCAATGAGTCAACTCTTCACATGAGGTGGCCAAAGTACTGGAGTTTCAGCTTCAGCAGCAGTCCTTCCAATGAACACCCAGGACAGATCTCCTTTAGGATGGACTGGTTGGATCTCCTTGCAGTCCAAGGGACTCTCAAGAGTCTTCTCCAACACCACAGTTCAAAAGCATCAATTCTTGGGCGCTCAGCCTTCTTCACAGTCCAACTCTCACATCCATACATGACCACAGGAAAAACCATAGCCTTGACTAGACGAACCTTTGTTAGCAAAGTAATGTCTCTGCTTTTCAATATGTTATCTAGGTTGGTCATAACTTTCCAAGGAGTAAGCGTCTTTTAATTTCATGGCTGCAATCACCATCTGCAGTGATTTTGGAGCCCAAGAAAATAAAGTCTGACACTGTTTCCACTGTTTCCCCATCTATTTCCCATGAAGTGATGGGACCAGATGCCATGATCTTCGTTTTCTGAATGTTGAGCTTTAAGCCAACTTTTTCACTCTCCTCTTTCACTTTCATCAAGAGGCTTTTGAGTTCCTCTTCACTTTCTGCCATAAGGGTGGTGTCATCTGCATATCTGAGGCGATTGATATTTCTTCCAGCAATCTTGATTCCAGTTTGTGCTTCTTCCAGCCCAGCGTTTCTCATGATGTACTCTGCATATAAGTTAAACAAACAGGGTGACAATATACAGCCTTGACGTACTCCTTTTTCTATTTGGAACCAGTCTGTTGTTCCATATCCAGTTCTAACTGTTGCTTCCCGACCTGTAAATAGGTTTCTCAAGAGGCAGGTCAGGTGGTCTGGTATTCCCATCTCTTTCAGAATTTTCCACAGTTTATTGTGATCCACACAGTCAAAGGCTTTGGCATAGTCAATAAAGCAGAAATAGATGTTTCTCTGGAACTCTCTTGCTTTTTCGATAATCCAGCAGATGTTGGCAATTTGATCTCTGGTTCCTCTGCCTTTTCTAAAACCAGCCTGAACATCTGAAGTTCACGGTTCACGTATTGCTGAAGCCTGGCTTGGAAAATTTTGAGTATTACTTTACTAGCGTGTGAGATGTGTGCAATTGTGCAGTAGTCTGAGCATTCTTTGGCATTGCCTTTCTTTGGGATTGGAATAAAAACTGACCTTTTCCAGTCCTGTGGCCACTGCTGAGTTGCTGTGTGCCTACTTGCCCCTAATTCATGGGCAGATCATTCTTTCCCCCAATTCATGTCTTCAAATACACACACACACACACACACACACACACACTGTATTTGTGTGTGTGCATGCATGTGTAGTCCTCAAATGGTAGTCAATACGCTTAAGATGTTGGATTTAAAATGCTGTTCATATTCATAAGAGGAGTATGCTCACATTCAAAATAAATATTTAAGGAATTAAGATCTCCCGATTCACAGCTCTATGATTCTAATCTCAGGTCTACAGAGGGAGGTAAGGAGAAAATGCACTGGCCCCGGGTTCTAATTTTATCTCTGCTACTAATTAGCCTTAGGAATTTCACTTAACCTTTCTGGATCTCCTGGCTACATCTATAAAACAAGGATAAAAGTAGACCACTTAATTTTTTTTTTTAACAAACTTAAAAAAATTATTCTAGGTCCAAATTTCTACAGTCTTTCCAAGTATCTCCTTTTTGTAATTCTCAGGAGTAATAAACTTTTCCTTTGATTAACCTATGAGCTATCAACACTTCACAAAAATGTAGAGAAATTTTTTATAATACTACTACTTTCAAAAATACACAATGTCTATAAAACTTATCCATTTTGGTAAATCCTATCAAACATTTCTTCATAACTATCCTATAACCCATCTAAGAGTCTCAGTTAAGAGTAAAGGTTACTCAACATAAATTACACATACAAAACACATGATTTATTATGCAACAACTGCCATAATACTTAGCAATAAGCAGTATTTCATTTTCTAACATTAATCAAAAAACTAAAGACTTGGAGGTGTTCTACATGTAAGTAATTCAGCTTCACAAACCTCTACAGTAAGTTAAATAACATCTCTCAGTCTTATTAACTTTTAAGGCAGTAAATATAGCCACATTTTAATGTGATGTTTACAAAAAGTTGATATTTACCTAAGAAAACCAGTTTCACCTGAAGCTTTTCATACCTGGAAAATTACTTTGAATTTGAGAAATAAATGGCCATCTTTCTAAAGTGACACATAGTGTTCAACACGTCTGAATCTCTGAGTCTATAAATCAAACATTTTATACAAAGAATAATGCAGTTGATTTTTTAAAAATAAAGCTAAATTTACTATTTTAGACATACTGTTTGTATCTAAAACTCTGTAAATTCACTATAGACTACTAACTTTTCCCTCACCCTCGATATATAAGAAACACAGATTAGGTTAAAGCCTGAGGTTTAAAAAAAATTTACTGAGGTCTCTTTCTTCCAAGTTTCCCTGGTGGCTCAGCAGTAAGGAATCCACTTGCAAACACAGGAGACTCGAGTTTGATCTCTGGGTCAGGAAGATCCCCTGGAGAAGGAGATAGCAACCCACTCCAGTATTCTTGCCTAGGAAACCCCATTGACAGAGGAGCCTGGTAGGCGTCCATGGGGTCGAAAAAGAGTCGGACAGGACTTAGTAACTGACAACTTTTTTCCATCATCTTAAAGACCACAGGCGATCACAGTCATGATTTTTTTCTTAACAGAACCTAGTCACATTACGGTCTTTCCTGGTGGCTCAGAGGGTAAAGAATCAGTCTGCAATGTGGGAGACCAGAGTTTGATCCCTGGGTTGGGAAGATCCCCTGGAGAAGGGAATGGGTACCACTCCAGTATTCTTGCCTGGAGAATTCCATGGAAAGAGGAACCTGGCATGCTACAGCCCATGGGATCGCAGAGAGTCAGACATGACTGAGTGACTAAGACTGCATCTGCAACCCACATTCAGAAAGAAGAGTCTAGGTAATTCCCGGGCAGTCCAGTGGTTAGGACGCAGAGCTCTCACTGCCAAGGGTCAGAGTTCAATCCCTGCTCAGGGAACTAAGATCCTCCAAGCTGCACAGCTTGCCCAAACCGAAACAAAAATAAGAGTCTAACGTTAAAACAATAGTTCACTTTGAGTTCAACAGCTTTCCAGATGTTAACAGATGGGGGGAGAGGGAGGACACGCTGCGATTACTTGTCATGATCTATGAATCCACTACAGCAGTCCACATTTGAATACCTACACAAATGCAAAGGAATGACCTCAGCTAATATCTTTCTAAATATTTTTCAAAATGCCGTTTCTGCATTAAATGACTGTACCCACTACAAATAATACAACACTTATCATTTATCTAGCCCCTTCTATGGGCAGGCATGATGCTCATCACTTAACATCTGTCATTTCATGCACTCACAGCAACTCTGTAAGAAACCTATTATTAACTCCTCTTAATAGATGGGAAAGCAAAGACTGAAAGAGGATACAAGGCTGCTAAGTGGCAGAGCCAGATTGCAAATCCAGGGTTGTTTGACTTCAAAGCTCATGCTCATTATGTCAAGCTAACCTGTCTACTAAACACACAAGCATGAAAATCGAGCTTATGGTTTCAGGAGTTCCTCAAGATTTACTAAAATCTTTTTAGGTTTCCCAAGCATAACTATTTCTCTGTAACAAATACAATTAATTGTAGTAATAAACCTACAAAACACTATAATTAAGTCTTCTCAAAAAGAGAGGATTTAGGAAGAGACACCAATTCTTCAACATCCCAAAACAGTATCAGAAAATTTACAATTAAATGAGCTCAGCTTATCTTTTCCACATCATATAAGGAGTTCGAATATGGATACTTAGCCAAAGCCTGAAGTTTTTTCTTACTAATTTTAATGGTATTAGATATCCAATCCACTCTTTTAGGCCTGATGAAAAGACAGTCATCTCAAGCCTCCAGCCCAATAACATTACAAGAGCCAAACAAATAGGCAAGTTTTCCTTATGCTTATATGCAATATTACTCAAAGCAAGTTTGGATGTCTGCTCATCTCTACTTCTCCTTCCTGTTGCTCTATCACTGCAAGGACTAAGAGTCACAAGTTACACAAGTTGAGTTCTCCAACAAGACAGGCGTGTTTGAATCATTCCACTAACCAAACCAGTTGGACAGCGAGTCGCCAATAAAAAAAGGATTTCACCCATCATCTAAACGGTGGAAAAACTGCTGCCATCTCTCTTTGGAGTAGCTCAAAAGTTCATCCATGACAAGCTCAAGTCCGTATCAGCTAAGACTGAGTCACAGCAACTCCTGGGCTCTAAACGAAGACTGACGAGAATCGTTCACTCTTATTCCTTCCCCTGCCAACCAAACGAGCAAAATTTAATTATCCTCCTTCCCTCAATCACCGATGAATAAACACCACACTGTATATAGGTTCCCAGGGCAATTTCTTTCCCTCCCAGAAACTCATTCCCTGGGCGTGGATGTTTCTACCCAGTCCCTTCCTTTCTCTGTATGTAAGAAAAACCATTACAGAAGACCAACACCTCTTTTCCAACTTCATGCTGACCACAAATCTTAGCCCCTAAACGAGGACAATTAGCTCTAGAAATATAGACCCCACCCACCCACCCACCCACCCAACTTCTTGGCTTTATAAAAGCTGTGCACTTGTAAATCAACTATACTTCAAATAAACAAATTAATTAAAAAATAAAAGCTGTGCACTATTATGGACTGGCTGGAAATGTCTGTCTTTAGCTTTACCGGCGAACGCAGCACAATCTACTCGGCCCCTCGGGGAACGGGTGAGAAAACCAATTAACTGAATAACACGAGACAAGCTGCCTGAAGAATTGAGGGATGAACCCACACTGGTCCCCTGCTTTCCTCACAATGGTGCTCTCCGTCCCGAGTGGCTAGTTGAGACAATCTCAATTATTTTAGGCTTTCTCACGGGACACACGGACTGGCCAAATCCCACCCTTCAGGAAAGTGACAAGCTGAAGTTAACCCCTGCGCGGCCCGAAAAGACCAAACTCGAAGGAAATCCCAGACCCCCACCCCGCAAGCGCCTTAAAAATGTGACAAGGCCAATTACACCCTTTCCAAACCCCGGCCGCGACGAGGACACGGCGCTTGGAAGAAGACGACTAAATGGAAATAACCCTTCAACTGCCGACCGCACCGATACACTTCAGCCACCAACACGCGGGAAACTCCAGGTCCTGACGCTCGGGGAGGCGACCAGCACAGCTGCCCCCTCCTCCGACACGCACACTCCCAAGAGCCCCGCCGCGCTGAGGGGACCCCCACCCCCCCACCACCGCCCGGCCTTCGAGCAGACGCCGGGCCGGACTCGCGGGCTGCGGCGCCCCGGGAGGGTAAGCGGGAGGGCACTCACCGCGATGACATTGACGAAGGTGGTCTTGCCCGAGTACTGCAGCCCCACGAGCGTCAGCTCCATCTCCTCCTTCCAGAAGAGCGAGCGGAACCAGTCCAGCAGGCGGGAGATGAGCGCCAGCATGATGGCGGCCGGGAGGGAGGACGGACGGACGGGCGAGCGGGCGGGCAGCGGCGGCGGCGACGACCTCCACACGAGCGGGCCTCGGCCCGGACCCCGCCAACGGCTCCTCGGGGCCCCGGCGCGACACAGGCGGACACTGGCGGGCGACGGCGGCCGGAGCCAGGAAGCCGAGCCGGTCATATGACTCGCCCTACCCCCCACGCTCGTCCCCGCGCCGCCGCCGGCGCCCACGGCAAGAGCGGCAAGGCCCGTCCGGCCAGGCGCGCCCGCCGCCTGCAGCGCCACCTGGTGGAGCCTCCGTGCAGCACCGTGCACCAGCGTGCCGCCCTTGGGCTCCTTTCCTACTATATACTCCTTGGCTCATTCCTGTTGATTCATTCATCATTCATTTTCTCTACAATTGTTTGCTGACTGTCGGCTCTGTGCAGAAAGACTTCAAAACTCTGCGGGTTTCATCATGAAAATCCCTGTCCTACGTAACAAAAGATGGAAGCCACACGTGTTTATCAGTAGAGGAGTGATTAGCACATTCCCAAAACTGAATACTGTTTTTTAAAAAATGAGAAAGTTTTCTGTAAACTGATATGTAATGATGTCCAGGAAGTATTTTCAAGGTGCATAAACTAAGGCACCAACTATGCATTATATGATATTTTTGGTATAATATGGGAAAACAAGAATACATATGTACATATATAAAACACGTATTATGGTTGCATAAAGAAATGCTGGAAGACTAATAAAAACAGTTTTCTATTGGGGTGAGGTAAACTGGATGGTCAAAGGCAGAAATGGGAATGAGACTTCTCTGAATATCTTTTTATATCATTTTCACTTAAATCATATAAATGAGTTGCCTGTTGAAAAGTTTAATTTAATTAAAAGGTACATTAAAATGTCTGCAAGGTTTTCAGATTTTAGAAAACCCTCCCTCTGAGGAGCTTACCTTCCACAGAGGGAGAAGAATAGGGAGTGGCCCCTGATGTAGTCAGACTACCCTCAACGTGATAACCTAGAGGCCGTGAGAAGGAGAGCGAGGCACTCATCCGGTGGAAGCACATTCCAGACAGAAGGAACAGCAAAGACTCTGAAGGGGAAAGGTGTTTAGAATGCTCTAGGAACAGAATTCAGTGCTGTCACCTCAGATTAATAAGACAGGGAGTGGGAAGAGAGATGAATGGAGGCAGCGGCTGGGATCAGAAGAAGGAAGGCATGGGGGCTCTAGTTCGATCTCGGTGTAATAGGGAACTGGGAAGGTGAACCAATTTATATTTTTAAAAGTTTGCTCTGGCAGTTCCATGCAGCAATGATGGTAGGAAGGCATTATGGATTGAACTGTGTCCCTGCAAAAGATATGTTGGAGTCCTGACCTTCCAGTACCTCAGGATGTGACCTTTGCAAACGAGGACCAAAGCAGATATAATCAGTTAAGATGGTCTTAGCAGGGTACAGTAGGCCCTTAATAGAAAATGACTGGTGTCCTTGTAAGAAGAGGAGAAGATGCACGGGCACAGAAGGGGAGAAAACCACGGGACGACAGAGGCAGAGACTGAAGTGTTGCAGCTGCAAGCCAGGGAACACCAAGAAATGGCCAAGAAACCACCACTTTTCCATTTAATAGAAAAGTCACTTCTTACTTCCTGATTCTAGTTTCATATTAAAAGGAAAAAAAAAACTTTATATCGGGACTTCCCTGGGTGTCCCGTGGTTAGGACTTGGCATTTCCACTGCTGCGACCCAGGTTCAGTCCCTGGAGATCCCGCAAGCTGTGTGGTGGGAGCAAAAACAAAAGAAAACCAAAAAACTAAAACTAAAACCTTTATAAATTATTTTTTGTCATAAAAGCACAGTATGATGGTTGTACAACAATCAAGAAGTACAGAGGCATAATCTGTCTCTGGGCATCCTCACTTCCCCATCTCTGATGTAACCCATTTGAAGAATTTACTTTTTTATTGATCAAATAAACATTTATGGGCTTCCCTGGTGGCTCAGACAGTAAAGAATCCACCTGCAATGCAGGAGACCTGGATTCAATCCTTGGGTTGGGAAGATCCCTTGGAGGAGGGCATGGCAACCCACTCCAGTATCCTGGCCTGGAGAATCCCATGGACAGGGGAGACTGGTGGGCTGCAGTCCATGGGGTCCCAAAGAGTCGGACACGACTGAGTGACTAAGCACCCAGCACCAGCAAATGTTTATACACATATATGGGGTAGAGAATTTTCTCTTAAGCCCCAAAATGGGAACATGTTGTAGGTATTATTCTGAGCTTCCTTTGTTCACCTACAGTTAAATACATTTCATTAAAAATAAAACCATAAATATTCAAATATTCAAAACATCATTTCCTAATTATTTTAATACAGTTTACTATTAGCTATAATTCTTGAAGTTATGTACGTGTATCCACAGAATGGAAATACCCTATAACGGAGAACATTTCTTTTCAAAAGTCTGTGTTCATCGATGTCTCATTAGTAGCTTGAGATGAACTACCGGGGATATTTGCACCACTGAAATTGGCAAACACTACAAATTAGGCTCCTCCCTTCCCTAGTGAGCCAGTTATTAGACATTTATTGGCACACCACTGAGAGTAAGTACATAATTCGTAGCACTCAAATGAGAATGAAATAAAATAATTGCAAATTAGATGAAGTAAGGTAATGAAAGGCAAGCTGGTATATTTACAGCGTTTACAGAAGAAGGAACCTTGTGGTATGACCCCGTCCGCCTATCAGCGGTGTGAACTGTGCAAGTCGCTCAGTCTCTCTGCGCCTCTGTCCACTGTAAAGTGAGAGAATTGTTACCAGCCTCAAAAGGTTATTGTGAGGAGCAAGTGAATGAGTCCACATGAAGCTCTTCATATAGCGCCTGGCACAGCATTCACATTCACGAAATGCTAGTTATTATTTCTGGAACATAGTGACTCCGGACATTTAGTTAACAATATAGGGGCTCATTTTCTCATCTGAAAAACAGGGGTAAAGATACCACCTTTATCTGATATTTTAACCAAAGTCCTATGTGGGTACTCCTCCCTTTGAACTTTATTTAGAATTAAGTTTTAAAAATGGGAATGCCAGATCATGTGCTCAGATCATTCCCAGGTCACATGTAAAGGTCAGGAATCCCAGTGTCCTGAGAATGTGGATGAAGAGAACAAGGCAAGTCAGAATGACGCATGCGCTTGCTATATGACTGTTGTATAAGAAAAGGAAAACTCTATGGCATCAGAGCTAGAGGCATCCCTGAAGACCACTCTAGTTTTAGCTATCAGAAAAAGAATTTGAAAAAGAAGATACATGTATATGTACAAGTAAATCACTCTGCTATACCCCTGAAACTAACACAACATTGTTAATCCACTCTACTCCAATATAAAATAAAAAGTTAAAAATAAAAACAGAATGACTCGTTCTTGCCAGGTGTGTGAGAAGTTGATCTGTCCCAGCTTCTCCATTCTTTGGCCACTGAACAAAGCTTGCACTGGGTCGATCTCAAAAATAAATAATCAAGAAGAAAAGAAAAAGGCAAAAAAAGAAAAAGAAAACAAAACTGAGACACAGGGGAGGAAATATCATAGCTAGGGACATGATTTTAAGTTGTAATCGCCTTCACATTGGTTTTTATCTAAACCAATAAAGTCATTCTGAGAAAATAAGTGGTTAGTGTCTCATCTCTTAGCTCTCTGTTTTGTGAGCCTCACATTTGTCTAATGGGATAATAGTTTTGGACAAAGAAGAAGATGGGTGTGACACATTCCATATGTTCCCACTGGCCTGACTATCAGCCTCACAGCATCTTAAAATGACAGCACCTGAGCCTTCTCCGCAGGACATGGCTGCATCTTGGCCAAGTCAGTCAAGGAGCCAGAATCTTTTCTTAGCCATGGATGTCACCCAGGTTACGGAGAGAGTCCTTCGAAATTGACAAGGGGAAGAATGTCAGCTTTGTCTTTTAAAAGGAGGGTAGGCCTCAGGAACAGGGAAGCAAGAAACAATTCGGGAGTTCTATTTATTTATTTTTCTTTATTTGGCTGCGTCAGGTCTTAGATGGACCACGCAGGATCTTTCATCGCAGCATATGGACTCTCTAGTGGTGGCACAACGGCTTAGTTGCTTCCTAGCATGTGGGATCTTAGGTCCCCCACTAGGGTCTGAACTGAACCTGCGTACCCTGCATTGGCAGGCAGATTCTTAACCACTGAACCACCAGGGAAGTCCCAGGGAGTTCTCTTTAGAAGCAACACTCATCATGAGTGTTCCTCATGTTCCTCATGTTCCTCATGTTCCTCACTCATCTAAGAGCTAGTTAACCCCATTGTAAGAAAAGTCAATCATTAGAGAACTCCAAGGCTACTCAACACTGGGTAATGAAAAGAGCATTCTGCTGACAGGAAAAAGCCTTAAATTAAAAGTTCTTCTTCTGGCTAAGACTAAACAGTGACCTTGGGCAAGTCATGTCCCCTCTCTGGGCTTTAGTTTCCAGTATCTATGAAAGGTACAAAGGGAGGTAAGGAAATGAAATAAAATGCAACAAAGTAGAAAAACATAGAAAAAGAAAAGAATGCAGGTGCAAAATAGAAGCATTAACTTTTTTCAGATGGATCTCTCCTTCATCCAGGTCATCACTGCTTTTTGGTGGAGTTGATTACTGGCCAGTGCTATGGTTTCGGGGATAAAAGTCTAACCAGATAAGAAAGGGGAGGGGTCCTGGAGAAAGAGAACCAGCAAGGCTTTCTTGATGTTCAATTCAGTTCGGTCGCTCAGTCATGTCCGACACTTTCAACCCCATGCACTGCAGCATGCCAGGCTTCCCTGTCCATTACCAAGTCCTGGAGCTTGCTCAAACTCATGTCCACCAAGTCAGTGATGCCATCTCATCCTCTGTCATCCCCTTCTCCTCCTGCCTTCAATCTTTCCCAGCATCAGGATCTTTGCCAATGGATCAGTTCTTTCATCAGGTGGCCAAAGTATTGGAGCTTCAGCTTCAGCATCAGTCCTTGCAATGAATATTCAGGATTGATTTCCTATAGGATTGACTGATTTGACCTCCTTGCTGTCCAAGGGACTCTCAAGAGTCTTCTCCAACACCACAGTTCAAAAGCATCAATTCTTCGCTGCTCAGCTTTCTTTATGGTCCAACTCTCACATCCATACATGACTACTGGAAAAACCGTAGCTTTGACTAGACCAACTTTGTGAGCAAAGTAATGTCTCTGCTTTTTAATATGCCATCTAGGTCTGTCATAGCTTTTCTTTGAAGGAGGAAACTTCTTTTAATTTCATGGCTGCAGTCACCATCTTCAGTGATTTTGGAGCCCCCCAAAATAAAGTCTTGCTGTTTCCATTGTTTCCCCATCTATTTGTCATGAAGTGATGGGACTAGATGCCATGATCTTTGTTTTTTGAATGCTGAGTTTAAACCAGCTTTTTCACTCTCTACTTTCACTTTCATTGAGAGGCTCTTTAGTTACTCTTTGCTTTCTGCCATAAGGGTGGTGTCATCTGCATATCTGAGGTTAGTGATATTTCTCCCGGCAATCTTAATTCAAATTTGTGCTTCATCTAGCCTGCATTTCACATGATGTACACTTCATATAAGTTAAATAAGCAGGGTGACAATACACAGCCTTGACGTACTCCTTTCCCAATTTTAAGCCAGTCTATTCTCTTTCTTGTTGCAAAAGAAGCCATTCTTTGGCATAAGTCATAGATGTAAGCCTGGCCACAATGTTTGTTTTTGAGCAAGTCTCAGTAATTAATGATGTTAAGGAAACAAGGGAAGGTAGGAACAAGGGGAAAGCAGTCAAGAAACAACAGTTCAGGGACAAAACAGAGTCCAGTTCCTCTTCAGGAGCTATACATAACAATCTGACACAAATCTCTGAGTTCTGCAGGAATTAAGGTCCCCACATGCTGAGACCCCAGACTGGTGGGAACCTAAGGAATGATGATGTTGACCTCTTCTGACTCCCGTGATTTTAATCAACCAAAACGTGGATCCTGACAACCTTTGCCCCAATTCTAGGCTGAATTCTCTTCTGCTCAAGCCCTTTAATGAATATGCACGCACTGTGCAAGCCCCTTCATGAATATGCATGTCCTTAACTAAAGTTTTGCTGTTCAAGAAGGCACCGCTTTGGGAAAGATCCCGGTGTTCTCCTTACTCACTGCAAGTAATAAAACCTCTTTTCTCTGGCTCTTTGGCTTAATTGTGTCTTTGGGCTCAACTCTCACCAAGAGGCAAATCCAGTTGTAAGGTAAGAAAACACACATTCTGGAGTCAAGGAGTAGGTTTGCATCCCAGTTTTTTCCCTTCTGACTTTTGGCAAATTACTACACCTCTCTTAGCCTAAATGGAAATATATCTACCTGTCAGGGCTGTTGGACTTCCTCGGTGGCTCAGCGGAAATGAATCCCCTGCCAATGCAGGAGACAAAATTTCGATCCCTGGGTTAAGAAGATCCCCTGGAGGGGGAAATGGCAACCCACTCCAGTATACTTGCCTGGGGAATTCCACGGGCAGAGGAGCCTGGCAGGCTACAGTGCATAGGGTCGGAAAAGAGTTGGACACAACTTAGAGACTAAACAACAACTTAGGATTGTCACAAGAGTCAAATGAAACAATGCAACATTGCCTCTCAGCAGAGCTCTGTGCACAGAAGGTGCTCCTTAAATGCCACTACTGATGCTTCTCACATCCGAGATCCCAATGCCTCACATGGAAGTTCCGTGTTGTGACAGGCACGCTACCCAGCAAGTGACCAACACAGTCCCCTTCTAAGGCTTCCCATTCTACAGTCACATGCCCTGGGAGTCCTGTCTGTTTCCAGGGGCACTTTGGAAGCACTTAAGATACATCCTATGGTTTCAGTGTTGAAGCCAGAGCTTCTCAACCTCAGCACTATGGGCATTTGGGGCCACAGAATTCCAGCTGTGGGCAGCTGTTCTGTATTCTATAGAATCTCTAAAAGCATCCCTGGCCTCCATCTACTAGGCCCTGGTAGCACACATTTTCCCCAGTTAGGACAATAAAAAACAGCTCCAGACATCCCTTAGGGGCAAGACTGCCCCAGCTGAAAAACTGCTGGATTCAACGTTACTCTTTGGTGTTTGTTTTTTCCTATTTCCCACCGTCCTGTCTTTCAAATCCAACCTGGGGCAATGGTGTACTGAGAGGTGGGAGCAGCAGCAGTGGCACCCAGGTAGGAGGACTATTTTATCACCAACCTCACTCAGTACTGCAGCGCAGAAATACTAACAAACAGCTTACTTGCTACTGGTTTGCTATTGGGTTTATCTTCTCTCCAGACAACTAGCTCCTTTCTGGGGACACCCAGCACCCCTTGCTGCTGTGCCATTGCTCTGGTGCAGTTAGAGTTAGGCTTCTCCCCCTGCACCCATATTCTTATGCCGTCAAAAATAACCTGCACATACTTCAGGTTCAGTAACAAATAAATGGAGTTTGAAGAAAACTGAAAAAAACAAATTATTTTAGGCAAAATTTCTCCTGCTGCCTAGGTTGAGCTGAAGATTGGACCTTTGGGAAGGGGACAGAGGATAAGACTGGCAGCTTCTGTTTCCTGGTGTTTTCATCTCCCCAGGCTGCTATAAAGAAGGATAGCAGATTGGGAGTTTAGAAAACAGAGATGCTTTGTTTTACAGTCTGATGGACAGAAGTCTCAGATCGAGCTGTCATAGGATTGTCCCTTCTGAGAGCTGTAAGGGAGCATGGTCCAGGCCTCTCCCACAGGAGAGGTAGATTGCTGGTAGATTCCGGTAGATTGCTGGCATTCCATGGCTTGTACAGGCATCACCCCATCTCTGCCTTCATCCTCATATGGCATCTTCCCTGGGTGCATGCCTGACTCTGTGTCCAAATTCCCTCCTTTTATAAGGACACCAGTCATAGAGGGCCACTTTCATAACCTCATCTTAACTTGATTACCTCATTTCCAAATAAGGTTACAGACTGAGGCGTTGGAGGTTAGACCTGCCTAAGGGGCTACCTCCCATCAGTAGGATGAACATGAAATTTCTCATCCAAATGGGATCCTTTTGAGAGTGAAAGGGGGTGCTGTTAATAATTATGCCAGAACTTTGGAAGTCAATCAGAACCACCCTGGTCAAACTGGGGTCTACGGTCACCCTACCCATGAAGCACAGATGCAGTGGAGACAGGGAGCCAGGCGTGGGGAGCAGAAAGTGTTGGCTTGACTGGCATGGCCATGGTAGAGACTGGCCTTCTCCAGGCATGGCAGGTGTTTCGGGCTGACGGTGCCCCTCGTGGTACACTGGAAGTACCTTACTTGCAGTTCACTGGATTCAGGCAAATGCATCTCTGTGTTAGCAGGTGCCTTAAGGATTCCTTCCTTTAGAATCAGAGCACTTAGGAGTCTTATCTTTTTTTGCTGAGATCTCCTCACTCCACCAGGAGGTCTCCACGGACAAGACCTAAGGCAGCTCCACCTCAGTTCTCTCCACTGGAGACCCACATCCGCTCTCCCGGGAACACTCACTGTACTTTGTCTTCACAAATTTTGGGGGTAAGCTCACCCCCAGCGTGGTAACACCTTTTCCTCTTCAGTCAGAACAGCTAGTCAACCCAGGCCACATGTTTTAGATTTCCCAGATGGCCTCTTTAAATGGTCCCTTTAAAGCCCATTCCCCTTGGTTTTAAGCTAAGAGAACTAGCCTCACATGCCCCCTCCCTGGCTGTAAGGGTTGGGGGGGAGATTCAACTCATCAACAGCCCTCTTTGAATACTTTTTCCTTCAATTTCCTTCTCTAGGTCCCTTTCCTACCCTCAGTGGGGATGAAGAGTTCAGCGCCTCCAAGCCATCACTCTTTGCAATTCTGCAGGGCGATCTCACACATCTCATTGATATGTGACATGAATTTTGGTTTTGGTGCTTCAGCCAAAAGCCGAACCAAACAGTTTCATCCAAACCATGTTTTACCCTGTTATTATTAACTAGACTGAGGCCCTCTGTCTGGAAAGGCTGGTTGGCCTTACTTGGCATTCCCAGCCCCTGGCTGCAGGTCAGACACCTGGTGGGTGGTTTAGTTGCAAAGTCGTGTCTGACTCTTTGTGACCCCATGGACTGTAGCCCGCCAGGCTCCTCTGTCCATGGGATTTTCCAGGCAAGAATACTGGAGTGGTTTGCCATTTCCTTCTCCAGGGGATCTTTCCAATCCAGGGATCGAACGGGGGTCTCCGGCACTGAGGCAGATTCTTTGCCGATTAAGCTACCAGGGAAGATCCAATCTTCCCTGAGACCTAGCAGGGGAAACTGTAAATGTTTGCCAGTGAATGAAGTAATGGCCAGTTTCCAGTCCTCTCCACATTCGGATCTCTCTCCTTTGACAACGTTTCAGTTTGGTCGTATTAAACCCCTAAAACAACCTGTGATAATGCAATAGACAGGCGTAGAAAAGGGAGATGTAAGTGAACTTCCGTCCAGCTTTGGAAAGGATGCCCTTGGTTCCCGCAGGCGGGGTGCGCGCAGGAAGCTGGGCGGCGGGAGCCGAGGCGCCCCCACCGCGAGGCTCCCCGCGGTCTCCCCGCGGTCTCCGAGCCGCGCTGCTGCCTTTGAGCTCCAGCTGGCGGCTGCCGGGCGCACTGCAGGGCTCCTTCTGGCAGCTAGAGAGAGGAACACGGTTCCCAAGCGCCGCGGGATTGTCTGGGATGCTCCGGGAGAGTTTCATCGGCTGTCAAGCCAAGTTCAAAGGCGGCCTGGAAGCTTTCAGAATAGATGCGTCAGTCCAAAACACCCCGGCGTTGAGCAGACTCAGGCAGGTCGCCTGCCCTGCGGATGTACTGGGGGAAGACTGATCCTAGGCAGCCAAAGAAAACTTTGTTAATGACATGGGGTTCCACAAACTGCTCTGCGCCAAAAATACGCTGTGGAACAGAAACACTTGAATAGACCTTTCAGATTTTTTTTTTTAAGAGTTCATTATTATTGTACTGGATGTTTGTGAGTGAAGATAAAAGCGCTTGGGGAAATAAATTTTGACATGAGCGGTACTTTCTATAAAATAATTTACATTATATATTATGTAAATTATATAGGGCTTCCCTGGTAGCTCAGTTGGTAAAGAATCCTCCTACAATGCAGGAGACCCCGGTTCCATTCTTGAGTCTGGAAGGTGCCCTGGAGAAGGAATAGGCAACCCACTCCAGTATTCTGGCCTGGAGAATTCCATGGACAGAGGAGCCTGGCCGGGCTGCTGTCTGTGGGGTCGCAAAGAGTGGACACCAGTGAGCAACTGAACTGAACTGACTTTTCTTTAGTAATAGTAGTGATAGTAAAAATAATAATGGCAAAAACAGATCAAGGACTCACTTATGTGTCAGGCACTGTGTTAAATGCTTTATATAGACTGCTTCATTTAACCAGTATGTCCTTTTCATGTGATGGATACTTTTACCACATCCACTTTACAGATGTAAAAACCAAGGCATAGAGAAGGTGGGTAACTTGCGTTAAGTTTGGGCAACTTTCTGCTGATTTTTCTCATGTGTTTATGAAGATATATGAGTGCATGTGTATGTGTTTATGTACAATTTCTATTAATGAAATTAAGTATAATATGCTTTTGTGAAATCTGCCTTTTTTCACTAAACACATTAGAGGCACCTTTAAACCAGAAGTAGCCTTATAATTTGGCTACTTTCACAAAAGCATATTACACTTAAAGCCTATAAGTAGCCTTCTAATTTGGCTTCATTTCACTGAACAAGATAATCTCCCTAAACCTCAGTTTCCATGTTTTCACCAACATGACAGTTCACTTATGGATGTGAAATACCTGCCTGGTATATAGTAAGTACTCAAGAAATTACAACTGTTAATATCCCGATTAGCATTCCTAGTTAATGGTCAGGTGTGCAACTGTTAGAGAAGGGTGTGTGTATGTGTGTGTTTATTTGTTTTCATTTAATGCAATCATCCTAATGCAACTAAAATCTATTGAATTTCAAGGGCCTGCCAGTTCTCTCTGGGTATTTTGCTTTGAGGGCTTGATTTTGTGGGCTCAATAAGAGGAGGGAAATAATAGATAGCTGCTAATTAATGTTTAAGCTACTTTTTAATGAGGCTCAGAGAAGCAAACAGAAAATGCAAAACAGGTGAAATGCCAAGAAGAAATCTGACAACAGGAGATCAAGTCCAAAGCCTTTCACCTCAGGGACTTCCTTCGTGGTTCAGTGGCTAAGATTCCACGTTTACAATGCAGGGGGCCCAGGTTCGATTCCTGGTCAGGGAACTATATTCCACATGCCTCAACTAAAAGATCTCATGTGGTGAAAATCAGATCCAGAGAATCCAAGTAATAACATTAATAAAATTAAATAAAAAAAAACTGTCACCTCATCCCCAAACAGAAACAGACCCATAGACATAGAAAACAAATTTATGGTTACCAAAGAGGGAAGGGGAGAGGGATGAATTAGGAGGTTGGGATTAACACACACACTACTGTACATAAAATAGATAACCAACAAAGACCTGTTGTATAGCGTGGGGAACTACCCTCAGTACTTTATGATAAGCTATAAAGGAAAAGATGGAGAAGGCACTGGCACCCCACTCCAGTACTCTTTCCTGGAAAATCCCACAGACGGGGGAGCCTGGTAGGCTGCAGTCCATGGGGTCGCTAAGAGTCAGACATGACTGAGCGACTTCACTTTCACTTTTCACTTTCATGCATTGGAGAAGGAAATGGCAAGCCACTCCAGTGTTCTTGCCTGGAGAATCCCAGGGACGGGGGAGCCTGGTGGGCTGCCGTCTATGGGGTCGCACAGAGTCAGACACGACTGAAGCAACTTAGCCCAGCAGCAGCATAAGGGAAAAGAATCTGAAAAAGAACATATATGTGTGTGTGTGTGTATAAAACTTTATTGTATACCTGAAACTAACAACATTGTCAATCAACTATACTTTAGTTTAAAAAATAATTTAAAATAAATAAAAATTTTAAAGTCTATGTACCTATAGCTGACTCATGTAGATGTTTGACAGAAAACAACTAAATCCTGTAACGCAATTATCCTTCAATTAAAAAATAAATTAATTAAAAAATAGTCTTTCATCTCATCCATCAATCCCTCTGGCCTCTCGAACTCGGTTCCTGAGTCTAGATCTGCCCAGAGCCTGTCACTGAGTGAGCCTTTACTGAGAGCCTCTCCAAAGAGCTCAAGTTCAAATCTGGAATAATGAGGACCTCCCTATTTTGTTTTTGTCAATTCTTTAGAGTACTACAGGATTTCCCAGGTGGCCAGGTGGTAAACAATCCGCCTGCCAATGCAGGAGACGCAGGAGAAATGGGTTTGATCCCTGGATTGGGAAGATCCCCTGGAGAAGAAAATGGCAACCCACTCCAGTATTCTTGCCTGGGAAATCCCATGGACAGAGGAGCATGGTGGGCTACAGTCCGTGGGGTCACAAAAAGTCAGACATGCCTGAGTAATTGAGCACGCATATAAAGTACTACTCTACATAGTAAATTGCAACTGGCCTCAAAAGCAGAGGTTGCAAGTCGAAGCCATGGATATTTAAGTTCTAATAGAGAATCCCACAGTTACAGTGGTAGGGATTCTAAATTCTCATGTTTACATGTAGAAAATAGATTTGTTATCTCCTGCTTATTTCTTCTTACCTTTGCTGAAACAAAACAACTGAGTATCCTTTGAAATTGTGGTATCATTCAAAAAATGTTTGATGGGCACCTATTATGTGCCAGGCACTGTCCTAGTCCCTAGGCAATGGGATCTCAGTGAACAAAACAGAAAAAGGAAAACCCTCTTGGAAGGTTTGTTCTACTGGTCTGAACTTCCAATGGGCCATGAAACCACAGGCCCTGACCTGATGATCTGTTTTCAGTAACCTTTCTGTGACATGCA
Source organism: Bos mutus (assembly GCF_027580195.1). Lineage (NCBI taxonomy): Eukaryota > Metazoa > Chordata > Mammalia > Artiodactyla > Bovidae > Bos > Bos mutus. The sequence continues at coordinate 21,509,294 of NC_091638.1, forward strand.
TGGTAATTTAATAAAAATAATAATTCCTTATGCTTATTTAACCCATATGAATTGCTTCCTGACCCCGGGGTTTGCAGTGACTCTATGTCTTTATTTTTAAAATAGAATTAGGAGCTATTCACAGGCCTATATATCAAGTTTAGAAGGGAGTCTGGTATCTGTCTGTTTGGGGTGCTCTCTTGGCCTTGGCATGCAAGATTATAGAGGGGACGTTAGAATCCAAGAAGGGGGTCTGCTCAACAGGAAGCATCCTCACTTCAGAGTTGACCAGAGTTACTAATGTTCCAAGTTATCACTTGATGTCACTGTCAGAAATGAATCACCCACTACAACTGTGACCCCAAATAATGAACCATCTGTGTTGCATGGCACCAACCCATCAGAAGATAAGCAAGCTGCAGGGCCAGGGAGGGTGCTGGGACCCCCATCATTCCTGAATTTAATCTTTGTTCATTAGATCATAGATACTGGACATGAGGGGGAAGCAAGGATAGAGTTGTCAGGAGAGAACACTGGAGGGGACAGGAGATTGAGGCAGTGGCTACAGGAACCACCATTACAAAAGTATTTTAGTATGTCAACCACCTATGCAGTCCCTGGCCCCACTGATGGCCTGTCTGTCAAGTGGGGCTGGTGACACCGGGAGTGGATTCTTGCTTGCCCCACTTCATGCCCTAGACAGCACTTCCCCTGAAGAAACGTAGATTATGTTTGTTCCTTTCCTTGACCCAAGGAGCCCTTCACTGCACTCTACAACATTTGAACACAGTTCTAACAGACATCCTCCCATGAGATCACCTTTCCTCAAAGGGGCTACCTCTGTGAGGGCTCTGCAGTCTGGTGGAAATGACATCACTAGCTTCCTTCTTATTCCCAAAGGGAACTTATCAGAGAGCATTTGAACTTTTGGTCAACCCAATAAAATGCTAATTTCACCCTCTTTTCTAGGCAAGAGGTTGGTCCCACGAACCTTGGACCCTTTCTAAGAATGGCCACCACATAACCCTTGACACACAGGTTGTGCATATACCACCTCCCCCCCAACACACACACACACCCTTGAAGAAAGCTACCTGTATTTTGTGCTTAGTCACTCAGCATCTCTGACTCTTTGCGAATCCATGGACTATAGCTCACCAGCCTCCTGCATTGTGGAATTTTCAGGCAAGAATACTGGAGTGGTTGCCATTTCCTTCCCCAGAGGATCTTTCCCACCAAGGGATTGAACCCATGTATAGGTTCTCAAACTTCAGTGTGCAGAAGGAATATCCCAGGAAGCTGCAAATGCAGATTTCCTGGGCTCCATCCTTCTCCCCACTCCTCCCAGAGTCTAGTTAATCAGGCATCCAGTGATACACAGATTTTTGTATTTTAAACAAAATACTTCCCAAAAAATAGCTCTGAGGCAGACGGTCACATGGAAACAAAAACCCCATTGGTCCTCAGCAAGGACTTCGGCTGCACTTTGTGTTTCGCAAAGCAACGTCAGGGGTGTTGCCCTCTCCCAAGCCCTAAGGCTGAACCTAGAAGTAAATGCTACACTCTAACTTTGGTTGTCACACTCACCCTATTAGTCTATTTCCTGTAACTTGTCCACGGCAAACATGCCCAGAGATTCCTTTGGAGATTGGAGGGTTTGGGGTTTTTTTGGGGGGGTGGGGGGCCTGTGCCCTTGGGTGTAGGGTCTTAGTTCCCTGACTAGAAATGGAATCCGTGCCCCTTGCTTTGAAAGCACAGAGTCTTAGCACTGGACCACCAGGGGAGTCCCAAGATGGAATGTTAGGATTGAGCTAACATGGTCCCTTTCTCCAGCCAAGCAATCTCTCTAGCTCCAATTGCTTTTTTGATCAATGAGGCACAGGAGACAGCCCAAGTCAAGTACCCATCTCTATGTTTGTTCATTTAGAACATATATTTCCCACAGAGATTGGACAGCTCTTCACCATGCAGAGTGGAATGAAGAATTTCATGCCCCACACAGCCTTAGAGCGTGGAGTTTCTCATGTTCAGAGAGTTTTGGTGCCATTTCTGATCCAATAAGACACGGCCTGAGATGTGAGTTCATTTTTCAGATTGTATGACAACTCTTGGAAGAAAGTCCCTCATAGGAATATTTTCCTCAGAGGAGATAAGGGCAAGCAGGTTCTTGAAGGTTTGTGGAAAACTCTCAAGTTCTCCATGTGTTCTGGTCCTGGGGTTCTCCTTGGGTTCTGACTGGGGGCATGTGGTATATATACACAGTGGAATATTATTCAGCCTTTAAAAAGAAAAAAAATTATGCTATATGTGCCAACACAGTGGACCTGGAGGATATTATACCAAGTGAAAGAGCCAGTCACAGAAAGACAAGTATTGCATGATTACACTTCTGTGAGGTTTCTAAAACAGTCAACTTCTTAAAATCCTTGACTGAAACAGCAGTTACCAAGGGCCAGGAGGAGGGCAAAATGGGGAGGCATAAAGTTTCAGTTAGGTAAGAAGGATTAGTTAGGTAAGAAGAGATCTGTGCTACAACATTGTTCCAACAGTCAACAATAATGTACTGCACACTTAAAACTTGTTAAGAGGATAGATCATGTGCTGTGTTCTCACCAAAATAAAGGAGGTTTTTCATACTGTAACTTTGCTTTCCATCATGTTGAATGGTCACTTCTCCAGAACTTAAAAATTCATTGTGTGTAACTGACCAAAATTTTTTCTTTGCCAAATTATTTCCACTCAGAATTTTTGTTCCATTTTGAAAATGTGTGTGTGTGTGTGTGTGTGTGTGTGTGTATTACTTTTTCAAGGCTTCTGGTCAGCTGAGGACAGAATTTAGTCCCCCAAGGCCTGCTGAGAAGATAAAGGAGTTATTTTTTTATATGCTACTAAAACCATAACTATGAAGAAAAACAACGTAGAGGAACCAGGACCAGAGCTAAAATTGGGGGAGGGAGTGATTCTAAAAGGTAGAAGCAAAATGGGATTTGGTAAAGGGAGAAGAGAGAAGAGAGAAAGCACTCAAATAAAGAGCAATCCTTGCCAAGAACAAGAGAAGCTTGAAGGTGGAAATCCACAGGGTAGGGCAGCTGGGAGGCCATCACGGGTTAAGAGCAGTGTTGTGGTCATCTATCATTGGGCTGCAAGTGGCGAAAAACTTAAAATAATAACAACGATTATTCTGCTTACAAATCTTCAATTGAGGCAGACAGAATTCAGTGGGGACAGCTGTGTCTGCTCCTCGGAGCACTGGAGCAGTTCAAATGCTGGGCCTGGACTACAGGCACTGCTTGCTATCTCTGTGTGGTGTCTACAGATGTGGTGGCTTCTGGGCAGCTCAGCTTCATACATGGCAGCTCAGGGCTCCAAAGGGACATATCTTAAGAAAGAGACAGGCAGATACTGAACTGACCCTGTGGCTTAGCTCTGGAAGTCATATAGCATCACATCCATTGCAGACTGTGAATTGCAGACCGACTCCAATTCAAGGGAAAGAATATACACTTCTCTTCTTGATGGAACAGTGTCAGCATCACATTTTAAGAAGTATATATGAGATGGAATACTTTTGCGTACTTATCTTTGGAAAATATAAGCTGCCACAAATTGTGTTTAGACTGAGTACACCAGATGATTAAGGAAAACAAAAAACAGTGAAGAGAAGGATTAAGAGGAACAAACACAACTGACCCAAGAAGGAAGAAAAAAAAAATCAGCAAAAAAAGATTTAATTTTTAAATAAGAACTAATTAAGACCATCAAAATTATTTGAGAATATTTTACATCCATAAAATAATATAGGCTGATATGAGAAAGACAGAAGCAGAATAAAAGAATCTGACCAAAATTAATTATTGAATGGACTGACTGAATAATAGAACAGATAAAGTGAGGCCTAAGACAGCAACCTAGAAGATAATCTTGAAAAAAATCCCCTACGATGTAGAGCAAAAGCAAAGAGGTAGAAAATCTTTTTTTTTTTTTTTAAAGATTGTATCTACTCAAAGGAGTTGAAAACTTGTATCTACACAATAGCTTCCATACAGATGTATATAGGAGCTTTATTCACAATTGCCAAAACTCAGAAGCAACCAAGATGTCCTTCAGTAAGTGAAGGTAAATGGACAGTGATATATCATGACAATGGATTATTATTCAGCACTAAAAACAAATAAGCTGTCAAGCCATGAAAAGACATGGAGGAAACTTAAATGCATGTTCCTAAGTGAAAAAAGGCAATCTGAAAAAGTTACGTACTGTGTGATTTCAACCATATGACATTCTGCAGAGAGCAGAACTGTAAAGACAGTAAAAAGATCAGTGGTCACCAGGGGCTGAGGGAAGGGAGAGAGGGATGAACAGACAGAGCACACAGGATTTTTAGAGCAGTGAAAATAATGCTGTATGATGTCGTAATGATGGATACATATCTCTACGCGTTTGTTCAAACCCACAGAATATATAACACCAGCAGTGAACAATAATGTAAACTGTGGACTGTGGGTGACTATGATGTATCAGTGTATGGTCACTCTGATTTTTTTTTTTAAGTATCGTTCTGGTTAGTGATGTTGATAATGGAGGAGGCTGTGTAAAAGATTAAAAAGTTGAAGAACATAGAAGATGAGTCCACTAGGTCACAACTGTTACGTACTAGGACTATCGGAAAGAGATGCAGCCGCCACAAAGAGGAGAAGGTAATCTCCCTAAAGAGAGGAAACTGTCAAGATAAAAAAAAAGATGGGGAATCTAAAAGGTCCCTGAGTACTAAATGGAATAAAGAAAAAGTTTATGAAGAGAAACACACAATTGAAACTTCAGATTTCTAAGATAAAAGAAAAAAATCCTTCAAGAAATACTCACATTCTTTGCACCAGTACTGTTTATCTGCAAAGCAGAGACCCATTACTGTCACTGAACTTCTCAGCAAACATGATTCGAAAAGTCAGTGACATCATGTTTTCTAGTTTTGAATGGATTTTTTTTTTTTGATCCTAGATTTCTATACACAGCCAACACGAATCACATGCAGACATATTCATACATGCTAGGATACATATACTCTCAACTGAAAAATAAAATTCTCAAAGAAATATTTAACTACAATGAGATACTACTATACATACATCAGAAAGGCTAAAATTAAAAAAAAAAAACTGTCAAGTATTGGTACAGATGTGGAGCAACTAGGAACACATATATTGTTGGTGAGAGTATAAAATGCTGCCACCACTATGGGAGAACAATTTGGCATCTTTCTGTAAAGTTCACATGTATTTATTTACTCTATAACCTAGCAAAAGGCATTCCTAGGTGTATAAATGAGAAATACAAGCATAAGCGCACGTCAAGATTTATACACAACTGCTCATAGTAGCTTTTTTCATAATAGCCAAAATTAAGGAAAAATCCAAATGCCCATCAACAGAAGAATGGGGAAAAAAAGATTTTTGGTATATTCATGAAATAACATTCATCTGTAGAAAAGAACCAACTACAGATACCCACAACAACATGGATAAATCTCAAAAAACATTATGTTGAGCAAAAGAAATCAGACACAAAGGACTCCAAAGGTCTAGTTCCATTTAAGTTCATTCTGCTGCTGCTGCTGCTAAGTCACTTCAGTTATGTCCGGACTCTGTGCGACGGCAGCCCACCAGGCTCCCCCATCCCTGGGATTCTCCAGGAAAGAACACTGGAATGGGTTGTCATTTCCTTCTCCAATGCATGAAAGTGAAAAGTGAAAGTGAAGTCACTCAGTCATGTCCGACCCTCAGCGACCCCATGGACTGCAGCCTACCAGGCTCCTCCATCCATGGGATTTTCCAGGCAAGAGTACTGGAGTGGGGTGCCATTGCCTTCTCCTAAGTTCATTCTAGAAGAGATCAAAATAAACTATGGTGCTAGAAGTCAGAAGAGGAGTTACCTCGGAGGAGAGGAAATAACTAACTAAAGAAGAGCATAAGAGAACTTTCCAGAGTAACAGGAATGTTGTTTGTCCTGAGATTTGTACACTTAAGATTTGGGCATTTTCCTCTACATAAACTGCCTCCATAAAGGTATCTACAAAGGAAAAAAAAAAAGACATAAAATTCACCAGTTTTAATGATTGGGTGTAAAAAGAGGGAGAGATGGGAGGGCTGACACACAAATATGATTCTCAGGAATCTTTAATACTATCAGCTGAGCCTGAGAATAAAAGGGTCATGAACAAAAGCGTCAGAGCTGGAGTTCTCAGCCAACAGCGCATGATGACAGGATGGACTTTGTTGTAAGTAACTCTGTACCATCAATAGCCACCAAAGTTGCCAATTGTCTGTTTTAATATTTTTAAATCAGTAAGTGAGGATTTTCAATGATAGCCATAAGGAGGGCATTCTAACAAACTCATATTCCAATCTGCAGTCTCTGATGGAAAATTACAAGGTAAAAATTCAGCCAGCAAAATAGGAATGTGCATCACCTACAGTTTACCCATGCCCCAGTGACCTCCTGGAGAAATGAAGGCACTCACGTGCTTACAGGACACATTTATGTTTATCCTGCAATAAAATAAACAGAAGTCCAGAACAACATAGTAATTAAAAAGGAGACAGTTTAGCAAAATGAGAAAAAAAAATTCAAGCAAGAACATAGAGTAAGACAAAAAAGCAGCAGTATGGTTAAGTATGATTCAGATGAAGAGAGGAAAATTCAAAAGCAAGGAAGGGAGGTACCCTTGAACACTGATGGTCAAGGCATCTCCTGCCAGGTAGCTGAAGTTTAAGGGCACAAGATTACGTTTTCTTCTCTATGGATTCAATCAGATTAATTTAGCTCTTTGGGCTTCCCTGGTGGCTCAGATGGTAAAGAATCTGCCTGCAATGCAGGAGACCTGGGTTCTATCCCTGGGTTAGGAAGATCCCCTGGAAGAGGGCATGATAACCCACTCCAGTATTCTTGCCTGGAGAATCCCCATGGACAAGAGAAGCCTGGCAGGCTACAGTCCATGGGGTCACAAAGAGTCGGACTTGACTGAGCAACTAATCACAGCACTAGTGATTATTTAATGAAAATATTATAATAGTTGTATTAAATTTGAAATTTAGACTCAATCTTGAAATGGATAAGAAAAGAATTACCATCTTGCCAGTAAAAAAGAAGAAAAATAAAAATTTGAAAGTGTGTGGAGGTGAGAGCTTGATGGAGATGTTTGTGAGTTGATTTCCATTTCCATTACTGGGGAGTGTCAATAGACAAATGTCTACATTTCAAAAATAAACTGAGGTTTGATAATATTATTTTAGGTCATGAAGATCACCATTACAAAAATTAAAGATAACACCTGGATGGGGAAGGAAGAGTTGTGGGTACAAAGGTAGTAGAGAAAATGCACTGTGTTCTTCATAACTCATGGCCTGAAGACAACAGATACCATCTACAGTCGATAAGATATGAATATGCAATAGTGTTTGAAATAAGTATTAACTACCTGTGGGAAAAAGTGAAAGTGAAAGTGTTAGTCACTCAGTCGTGTCCAACTCTTTGCGACCCTTTAGACTGTAGCCCACCAGGCCCCTCAGTCCATGGGATTTTCCAGGCAAGCATACTGGAGTGGCTTGCCATGCCCTCCTCCAGGGGATCTTCCTGACCTAGGGGTCAAACCCACATCTCCTGTGTCTCCTGCATTGGCAGGAGGGTTTTTTTACCTTCTGAGCCATCAGGTAAAGACCCTAACTACCTGTAGAACTTAAAAATAATGAAAAATTGTCATATCTGAGAGTGAGTGATGGATTCAAAACAAGGATGGACGTTTAAAAATGTTAACTTTTTAGTTCCTTTAGATGGCTAAAATTGGGACCGTGATGGAGCAGATATTAAATTTATTTTTTTCTTTGAACCGATTTGCAGGGCAGCAATTAAGATGCAGACATAGAGAACAGACTTATGGACAAGGGAGGAAGGAGTGGGTGAGATGAATGGACAGAGTAGCATGGAAGCATAAACACTACCATATGTAAAGTAGATAGCCAATAGAAATTTGTTGTCTGACTCAGGGGATGTATTTGCTTTTATTTTTTGTTTGTTTAGGGTGGCTCTGGTGGGAGAGGCAAAAGCCTCCCCATTCCTCCCCAAGCTTTCCCTTGGTATCTTCCACACCTGCCCTCTTCTTCTGCTTTAGCTTTGTAGGATTTTTCAGTCAGAAGTCAAGCCACCAAGGTTCCCATATGATGATTCCTGAGATCACATATGGGAACTACCAACCGGAGGGGTGAGAAGCCACTGAAGCAAATCTGAAGGCTGGCTGCCTCACTGTGCTATGTTGAACATTTCTTGGGGACACCAGGTAAGGCCAGAATGACACCAACTTCCTCACTATCATTCTAAGTTAAAAAATTTATAGCTGATAGAAAGTATATGACAACAGAGGCATTAACATAAACAAGAAACCTGACCCCTCTCACTCACTCCCATTCACAGTCACACATAGGCCTCCTGTGTCCGTGGAGGAACTTCCTCTCAAGCAAGGTTTTCAACTCTGTGAGGTAAAGAGGTGCATCTAGAAATACATGGGCAGTATTTTGACTGTTAAATAGTTGAATCACAAGTTAAGGATGCTAAAGATCGTACAATGTGTAGGACCCTTCAACCAGAAACACAGCGATGGTAACCATTCAGTAACACCCCACTAGGGTGATACTCTGGCCTCTCTGCCCACCTCCTTCCCTGCCCCGGGGAAGCAGTGACCTCTCTTGACTGGTGGCTCTGGGAGAAGGAATGAGGAGGGTAGCTCAGGCCATGGTGGAATCAGGCCTTGGGATCAGGCCTTGGGACTTGCCAGCCTGAAAATGTACGGGGGCAGCCTACACTTCATGGGCAGTGGACTGCTCAGCAGGCTCTGTTCTTATGGGAAGACCTGGAGTCCTTCTGTATCACAGCCTAGGTGGGAAAGTCTGTTAATTCCAGTGGAGTGTTAGCAAGCCCTCAGGGACACAGAGCTGAAGCCATGGTCTACAATCACTTTTGTCAATAATAAAGATAACATCTTTATCTCCATTTGTCTCTCTGCTGTGTCTTATTCTACAACTGTTTTGAACTGGGAAAGGAATCAAGGAATGTTATTTATTGGCATCAAGGTTAAAAAAAATGAGAGACTTAAAATAGTGCAGGATATAAATGTTCATAGTCTAGTTTTTCTCGTGATCTTAAATGCTAAAATACCTATCATTTGGAATGATTTATTTACATCATATGAATCTCAGAATATTGAAATGGTGTTCTTATTTTTATTTTTAATTTTATTTTATTTTTAAACTTTACATAATTGTATTAGTTTTGCCAAATATCAAAATGAATCCGCCACAGGTATACATGTGTTCCCCATCCTGAACCCTCCTCCCTCCTCCCTCCCCATACCATCCCTCTGGGTCGTCCCAGTGCACTAGCCCCAAGCATCCAGTATCGCGTATCGAACCTGGACTGGCAACTCGTTTCTTACATGATATTTTACATGTTTCAATGTCATTCTCCCAAATCTTCCCACCCTCTCCCTCTCCCACAGAGTCCATAAGACTGTTCTATACATCAGTGTCTCTTTTGCTGTCTCGTGGTGTTCTTATTTTTAAAATTGCACCTAGCCTGGGCTTCCCTGGTGACTCAGAGGTAAAGAATCCACCTGCCAGTCAGGAGATTCGGGCTCAATCCCTGGTCTGGGAAGATCCCAAATGTCATGGAGCAACAAAGCTCGTGCACCACAACTACTGAGCCTGTACTCTGCGGCCTAGGACCCGCGGCTATGGAGCCCACGTGCCACAACTACTGAGGCGCATGCGCCCTGGGGCCCACGCCCCGCAGCAAGAGAAGACACTGCGATGAGCCGGCACACCACACCGACAGAGTAGCCCTGCTTGCCGCAACTAGAGAAAGCCCATGCTTAGCAACCAAGACTCAGCACAGCCAAAAATAAATAAATAAATAATTTTTAAAAGAAAATTGCTCTTAGTCTAACTCTAAACATACTTGAGGCTGCTTTGAAAAAAAAATGCATGCAATTGCACAAGATTTTCTTTCTTGCTTTAAGAAACAGAGTATGGAAAATCAAGGCCCAATAACAAGATAAAGCATGCTCTATGGTCTTGTCCAATTTTTAAAAGTGGGCAGCAAATTAAATACTAAACTTTCAGGTGGCCAAAGCAGAAAGAAAAACAGTTTCAATACTGATTTTGATCACTGAATACAAGATTTAAATAAATTTTGATTGATTTTTACACACACACACACACACACACACACACACACCCTAGTCACTGTACCCATTGTTCTGGAAAAACTAGTATTGATGCCTGAGCATTGATTTCTTCAGAAGTCTTCATAAAGGGCATATTGGCTGATGTAATGGCTATTCCTCCAACATCACCTCTAAAGCAAATATAGCAGTGAATTACTTTCAGCTGTTTCTTATGATTTTCTTCAACACAAGCCACAAGTATGATGCCAAAGCATAAATTTAATAAAATATCTCCTTCAGAGACCAAGACAATTCAAGAAAGTCACCCTCTAATAGTCTGGCTCAATGCCCAAACTTACAAGGATAGATTGTCTCACCACTTATAAACATCTTCGAATAGCAGCTATTATCTTGTATACACAATAAATGTTCAAATTCTATACTGCCAATACTCTATCATCCACTCTAGGACATAAATTGTTCCAAATCTTGGACATTTTTTAATTAAAAAGGACTGGGAAATCTAAATGCTTTTTGGCTTTTGGATTATACTGCTTGGATTTTTTTTCAATAGTAACAAATTTACTTCCTCTAGTATCTTTTTATTGGTTGTCTATATCCTCTGATCAGCATGGGAACTCACTCATGGAGTACAGGATGGAAGAATTTTTGTACAGTAAGGTAAGACAATAAGTCATTACAACTTTCACTTATATTTAGGTTTAAAAAAAGAAAGAAAAGGAAGGAAGGGGAAGGGAGGGAAGGGAGAGAAGAGATGGAGGGAGGGAGGAAGGAAGGAAATAAAGCTTTTTGTTCACTCAGCGTCCAAATGACCATTTGGCAGTACAGTATTGGATCACTCTGATTATAAATGCATTCTTTTGGGTTTTTCTGCTGCGTGGGAGACCTCTTCTGTATCACTTCAAAAGCCTCTGATATGGCCAACATTGTGGCTCCCTCTCCCGACTCCTTGGGACCCTCCTTTGCTTAATCCAGAAAAAAAAAAAAAAATGGATATCTGTGCCCAGAAAGCCACTCTTCATCAATTCAGGAGAGGAGCCGATGGCTAAAGTCTCCTGTTTTTGTTCCAAGGGCACACAGCTGTGAAATGAACTCCATAATGCTCCCCACAAGGTTGCAATGAGTTGAAGCACCAACTTACCTTACTCAGGGCAGTCGGAGAGACAGCCTGGCCAGACATTCTTGTACTGGTTTCCCTACTGTTTCACTCCCTTTTCCTGCATCACTGTTCTCTGGGATCACATTCCCAAGTAAATTAGCTGCAAATAAGACTTTGTACCAGGCTCTACTTTGGGGAGAACCTGGCTAAGACATCTGTCTCTAGCATATTTTACTATGTTCCTACTTATATGGATTTACAGATTTTTCTCCTTCAATTTTAATAAAATTAACCTTCACAGAAAAATATTGTTAATAGATACATGCAGCAAATCTACTGATGGAAGACAAACTGAGAATATAAGCACAAGATGATAGGAAACAGAGAAGGTGATTCTTTTCTTATATTCCATATGAATAGATCAGCTACAGAGGAGAAGAAATAGTTTTTAGTGTTAATAATAAATTAAATAAAATACTTTTATCCTTGTTTCATTCTTTTAAAATTCCATTTTAGGTATGTTTTATGAGGTTATTTGTATGAGTAGAGGAGCCTATATGTAATTTATAAATAAATAAATGTACAAACATATATTGGGAGCATGTGCTCAAAGTTTTCTGCTGATAAAGTAGAAGACGAAAAAAAGTTTGGAGAGTGCTGGTCTAAACAAATTCAAATGAGTTGGCCCTTCTATTTCCCTTATCAACCTTGGCTGAGGATGAGACAATATAAGCAGAACTGAGTTGTCTAGAAAAGTTGCCCTCATGATCCACACTGCTGATCAGAACAAAGTCACTGATAGACAAATAATTTCTTTTTTAAAAAATTTCTCTTTTTTCAAAATAAAATTTTTACTTTTAAAGAGTAGTTTTAAGTCCACAGCAAAACTAAGAGGAAGGTACAGAGGTTCCCCATAAGCCCTCTGTCCCCACACTTGCATGATCTCCCAACTTATCAGCATCTTCCCCCTCCAGAGTGGTGCACTTGTTCCAAAAGATGAACTGACACAGACACATAATCACCCAAATAGACTTTAGGTTCACTTTTCATGTCACACATTTCATGGGTAGGGACAAATGTACAATGATAAACATCCATCATGATAGCCTTATAAGAGTATTCACTGCTCTAAAAACCTTCTGTGACATGATTTTCTCTTCTTTTTCATATCTTGGAAAAGTTTTTCTTTTTAAACTCAAACACATGCAACATTCCTCTATCCCAACCCCCTTTTTTTAAAAAAAGCAAAAAGATGTACTGTCCTTGAAATTTCTTCATTGATTTTATTCAGAATAAGTACAATGCTCCAAATAAAGATCAGTCAGTTCAGTCGCACAGTTGTATCTGACTCTTTGCGACCGCATGAACTGCAGCACGCCACGCCTCCCTGCCCATCACCAACTCCCAGAGTTCGCCCAAACTCATGTCCATTGAGTTGGTGACGCCATTCAACCATCTCATTCTCTGTCATCCCCTTCTCCTCCCACCTTCAATCTTTCCCAGCATCAGGGTCTTTTCAAATGAGTCAGCTCTTCGCATCAGGTGGCCAGAGTATTGGAGTTTCAACTTCAACACCAGTCCTTCCAACGAACATCCAGGACTGATCCACCCATGGACTCGATGTATCTCCTTGCTGTCCAAGGAACTCTCAAGAGTATTCCCCAACACCACAGTTCAAAAGCATCAATTCTTCAGTGCTCAGCCTTCTTTATAGTCCAACTCTAATATCCATACATGACTACTGGAAAAACCATAGCCTTGACTAGATGGACCTTTGTTGACAAAGTAACGTCTCTGCATTTTAATATGCTGTCTAGGTTGGTTGTAACTTTCCTTCCGAGGAGCAAGGGTCTTTTAATTTTATGGCTGCAATCACCATCTGCAGTGATTTTGGAGCCTCAAAAAATAAAGTCAGCCACTGTTTCCACTGTTTCCCTATCTATTTGCCATGAAGTGATGGGACTGGATGCCATGCTCTTAGTTTTCTGAATATTGAGCTTTAACCCAACTTTTTCATCTCCTCTTTCACTTTCATCAAGAGGTTCTTAAGTTCTTCTTTGCTTTCTGCCATAAGGGTGGTGTCTTCTGCATATCTGAGGTTATTGATATTTCTCCCGGCAATCTTGATTCCAGCTTGTGCCTCATCCAGCCCGGCGTTTCTCATGATGTACTCTGTATATAAGTTAAATAAGCAGGATGACAATATACAGCCTTGACGTACTCCTTTTCCTATTTAGAACCAGTGTGTTGTTCCATGTCCAGTTCTAACTGTTGCTTCCCGACCTGCATACAGGTTTCTCAAGAGGCAGGTCAGGTGATCTGGTATTTCCATCTCTTTCAGAAGTTTCCACAGTTTATTGTGATCCACACAGTCAAAGGCTTTGGCATGTCAATAAAGCAGAAATAGATGTTTCTCTAGAACTCTCTTGCTTTTTCGATAATCCAGCAGATGTTGGCAATTTGATCTCTGGTTCCTCTGCCTTTTCTAAAACCAGCTTGAACATCAGGAAGTTCATGGTTCACGTATTGCTGAAGCCTGGCTTGGAGAATTTTGAGCATTACTTTACTAGCATGTGAGATGAGTGCAATCATGCGGTAGTTTGACCATTCTTTGGCATTGCCTGTCTTTGGGATTGGAATGAAAACTGACCTTTTCCAGTCCCATGGCCACTGCTGAGTTTTCCAAATTTGCTGGCATATTGAGTGCAGCACTTTCACAGCTTCATCTTTTAGGATCTGAAATAGCTCAACTGGAATTCCATCACCTCCACTAGCTTTGTTCATAGGGATGCTTCCTAAGGCCCACTTGACTTCACATTCCAGGATGTCTGGCTCTAGATCAGTGATCACACCATTGTGATTATCTGAGTTGTGGAGATCTTTTTTGTATAGTTCTTCTGTGTATTCTTGCCACCTGTTTTTAATATCTTCTGCTTCTATTAGGTCCATACCATTTCTGTCCTTTATTGAGCCCATCTTTGCATAAAGTGTTCCCTTGGTATCTCTAATTTTCTTGAAGAGATCTCTAGTCTTTCCCATTCTATCGTTTTCCTTTATTTCTTTGCACTGATCACTGGGGAAGGCTTTCTTATTTCTCCTTGCTATTCTTTGGAACGCTGCATTCAAATGGGTATATCTTTCCTTTTTTCCTTTGCCTTTTGCTTCTCTTCTATTCACAGCTATTTGTAAGCCCTCCTCAGACAGCCATTTTGCTTTTTTACATTTCTTTTTCTTGGGGATGGTCTTGATCCCTGTCTCCTGTACAATGTCATGAACCTCCATCCATAGTTCATTAGGCACTCTATCAGATCTAGTTCTTTGAATCCATTTCTCACTTTCACTGCATAGTCATAAGGGATTTGATTTAGGTCAAATCCTGGATGGTCTAGTGGTTTTCCCCACTTTCTTCAATTTAAGTCTGAATTTGGCAATAAGTTCATGATCTGAGCCACAGTCAGCTCCCAATCTTGTTTTTGCTGACTGTATAGAGCTTCTCCATCATTGGCTGCAAAGCATATAATCACTCTGATTTTGGTGTTGATCGTCTGGTGATGTCCCATGTGTAGAGTCTTCTGTTGTGTGGTTGGAAGAGAGTGTTTACTATGACCAGTGCATTCTCTTGGCAAAACTCTATTAGCCTTTGCCCTGCTTCATTCTGTACTCCAAGGCCAAATAAAGATGATTGGCATCAAATGTTGATTTTAAAATATAGTATCACTGTTTTTTAGTCCTCTCTGCTTTTCTTTTCACCAATGTTCTGCGTAATTGGAAGTTGTTAGTCGTTGGAAATGGTATTGGCCTGGACTAGACCTGAGCCAAAATTAAATATAATGGAAATCATGCCAAATCTTAATGCAAAGATCAATGGAGAAGTTATTTTCAGCTGTCAATAAGAAACTAAATCAATTGTCATCTGGACTCAACAACAGCTAAAGCTTCTTGCTTTACACAGTAGTTCAACATTTTCCAAATTCAAGTGTCATCTTCATGATTTTTGTTAGCTATCATCCATTCCACTAATATTTTCATTCTCACTTTTTTGACTTTAATAAGTTTATTTGAAAAAGAAACTTGTGGAAAGTCCCTGGCGTTCCTAAGGTCCAGTGGTTAGTATACCACACTTTCACTGCCGAGGGCCCAGTTTCAATCCCTGGTTAGGGAACTAAGATCCCACGACTTGCAGGGTGTGACCATAAGAGAAAAAAAAAAAAAAAAGAAACCTGTATGTTGACTCTAAATGGAAAACAATTATAAGTTGTCATAAAATGAAAACCATAACAATTTTTTAAAGCAGTACAACGAAATTTTTAAAATATTTGTCCATGTACCTTTAACATGACCTGTGATAAATCAAAGATAAAATCATAAAGCTTCTAGAGGAAAATACAGAAGGATACCTTTGGGACTTGAGGATAGGCAAAGGTTTCTTAGGTCACAGAAAGTGAAATCACAAAAGAAAATTTGATAAGTTGGATTTCCTTAAAATTTCAAACTTCTCATCAGAGACATAAGCAAACTACAGATTAGGAGAAAATATTGGCAAAACATCTACCTGACAACAGATTTCCATCTAGGGTATGCAAAGGAACCCTATAATTCAGTAGTAGAAAACAACTAAATCAATTTTTTTTTAAAAGTAAGATTTCATAAAAGAAGATATCAGTTCAGTTCAGTTGCTCATTCATGTCTGACTCTTTGCGACCCCATGGACCACAGCACACCAGGCCTCCCTGTCCATCACCAACTCCTGGAGTTTACCCAAACTCATGTCTATTGAGTCGGTGATACCATCCAACCATCTCATCCTCTGTCGTCTCCTTCTCCTCCTGCCTTCAATCTTTTCCCAGCATCAGGGTCTTTTCAGATGAGTCAGCTCTTCACATCAAATGGCCAAAGTATTGGAGTTTCAGCTTGACATCAGTCCTTCCAATGAACACCCAGGACTGATCTCCTTTAGAATGGACTGGTTGGATCTCCTTGCAGTCCAAGGGACTCTCAAGAGTCTTCTCCAACACCACAGTTCAAAAGCATCAATTCTTCTGCATCCCTAATAAATACTTTGCTGCTCAAAGTCCAACTCAATGTCTGCTCCAAAAGAACCTGACCAACAAGCAACAAATGTTTGTTGAATGAAAGAATGATAAAAAAAATAATCTATAAATAGATTAGGGCTTCCTTGGTGGCTCAGCAGTAAAGAATATGCCTGCAATGCAGGAGAGATGTATATATTTATTTATTATATATATATTTATTTGTATTTATTTATATTATTATTTATTATAATAAATATTTATAAAGCTTTATTTGTGCCACTAGAAGTAAGAGCCCTTTATGCCTGCCATAAGCATGTATTCAGCATTTCCTGAGCACATTATCTAAACCCAAATAACTATGTGAGAGTTGGACTATGAAGAAGGCTGAGCGCCGAAGAATTGATGCTTTTGAACTGTGGTGTTGGAGAAGACTCTTGAGAGTCCCTTGGACTGCAAGGAGATCCAACCAGTCCATTCTGAAGGAGATCAGCCCTGGGATTTCTTTGGAAGGAATGATGCTAAAGCTGAAACTCCAGTACTTTGGCCACCTCATGCAAAGAGTTGACTTATTGGAAAAGACTCTGATGCTGGGAGGGATTGAGGGCAGGAGGAGAACGGGACGACAGAGGATGAGATGGCTGGATGGCATCACTGACTCGATGGACGCGAGTCTGAGTGAACTCCGGGAGTTGGTGATGGACAGGGAGGCCTGGCATGCTTCGATTCATGGGGTTGCAAAGAGTCGGACACGACTGAGCGACTGATCCAATCTGATCTGATCTGAAGTCATGTAAGGAAATTAAATATTCATATATTTATGATTGCATTTGTATGACATTCAAGAACAGCAAAAACCTATGGATTAGAAATAAGAATAGTTCTCATTTTTGGCATAATTTTGACTGGGATAGAGCTCAGGGGGAAATTTTTTCATGTTGAAATTTCTTCTAAAATATCTTGATTTAGGCGATTGTTTTTGTTTAGTTGTTAAATGATGTCCTACTCTGCAACACCATGGACTGTAGCCCACCAGGCTCCTCTGTCCATGGGATTCTCCAGGCAAGAATACTGGAGTGGGTTGCCATTTCCTTCTCCAGGGGATATTCCTTACCCAAGGATTGAACCCACGTCTCCTGCATTGGCAGGTGGATGCTTTACCATGGAGCCATCAGGGAAGCCCAGTATTCTGGCCTGGAGAATTCCATGGACTGTACGGGGTCACAAAGAGTTGAACACGACTGAGTGACTTTCACTTCACTTTACTTCCACTTGGTAGTAAGCTTCTGTTGAACCCTTGTTCTGCCACATGGCAGGAAATGAAATCTCAGCTTCTGGTTTCCTCAGTTATTTCAGGTTTAGGCTTATCCTGCTTCCCAGATGGGGCGGTGGGTTAGGTGGTACGGTGAAGAAGTGACCAGGCTGGCGGCATCCAGGGGATCTACCTTGTCTCACCAGAATTCCATCCTGAAGGGCCAGGTGATGTCATCCCTCATACTGGCATTCACTGCTCAACCCCCAGCTCCAGTATCCACCACAGTGGAAGAGGCAGACGTGTTTTAGCTTGGCAGGAGCTAAATGCTCTTCTCATTTAAAATAGACCATAGATTTTTTTTTTTTTTAATTGGAGGCTAATTACTTTACAATGTTGTGGTGGGTTTTGCCATACATTCACATGAATCAGCCATGGGTGTACATGTGTTCCCCATCCTGACCCTCCCTCCCACCTCCCTCCCCGTCCCATCCCTCAGGGTCATCCCAATGCACCAGCCCTGAGCACCTTGCCTCCTTCATTGAACCTGGACTGGTGATCTATAAAATAGACAATAGGTATTTTAAAATAACTTTAGGGAAATGCTAGGTCCTGCAAAACCTCTAACCATATTGCAGCCATGAAATTAAAAGATGCTTCTCCTTGGAAGGAAAGTTATGACCAACCTAGATAGCATATTCAAAAGCAGAGACATTACTTTGCCAACAAAAGTTCGTCTAGTCAAGGCTATGGTTTTTCCAGTGGTCATGTATGGATGTGTGAATTGGACTGTGAAGAAAGCTGAGCTCCAAAGAATTGATGCTTTTGAACTGTGGTGTTGGAGAAGACTCTTGAGAGTCCCTTGGACTGCAAGGAGATCCAACCAGTCCATTCTAAAGGAGATCAGCCCTGGGTGTTCTTTGGAAGGAATGATGCTAAAGCTGAAACCAGTACTTTGGCCACCTCATGCGAAGAGTTGACTCATTGGAAAAGACTCTGATGCTGGGAGGGATTGGGGGCAGGAGGAGAAGGGGACGACAGAAGATGAGATGGCTGGATGGCATCGCCGACTCAATGGACGTGAATCTGAGTGAACTCCGGGAGTTGGTGACGGACAGGGAGGCCTGGCGTGCTGTGATTCATGGGGTTGCAAAGAGTCGGACACGACTGAGCAACTGAACTGAACCAAACTGAAGTGTTCACCAATGTGGGACACTTGCCATATCTAAGTCCTTAATTGCTATTTGACCACCTTCCTTCTGCCACTAATCTTCCTTTGGTTGCCCAAAGGTTTCCTTCCTCCAAAACTAACTACCAAGAGAGTTGGAACACAGTAAAATCAAAAGCTAGATTAGCACATCATAAAGGGCTTTATTTCCCACATAACAGAATCAAAAGAAGGAGTAGGGCAAGGCAGATGCGGGGAGGTATGACAGAGGGTGACAATGACAATAGCAATAAAAGCTACGTTTATTATACACTAGCGGCTCTCTGGAGAATCCCCACGGACAGAGAAGCCTGGCAGCCTACAGTCCATAGGATCGCAAAGAGCTGGACATGACTGAAGCGACTTAGCACAGCAGTGTGCTAAGACTATTTTTAATCATGGGAAAGTTTTTTACTTTTGGTACTGTTTCATATCATTGTTTTTTATTTAATGGGAAACAAGAGCAAATGGGGAAGGAAATATTCTACTTCTCTTACTAGCAATCAACCCTGTGCTGCTTAGTTCAAAGCAGGACTTCCTCCTTGGTCATGAAGTTCTCATACATTAGCTCCACGAATCCTCATAACAACTCAGGGAGGCGGCCCCACCATCACCTCCATCTGAAAGACAAGTGCATAGAGTTTTATGTGAGACGGATACATGGCTCTTGTTGAAGCCACCATTGTTTTGGGTCTCTGCACTGCACTCAAATCTCCTACAGTCTGGGACAGTCATTGGCTGTCTTGTTTTTGCTCCCCAGGTCTATCTCCTCCTCTACGGCCATCATTCTTATGATGCCATTGTTACTCAATGTATACACAAAAAGCCATACAGTAGTCATGGAAATACACATGGTATATACAGCTAGGAATTTAATTAATTGATTTTTTTCTTTACAACACAGCAAAATTGAGGAGAAGGTACAAATTTCCCATATACCCACTGTCCCCATTCTTACAACCTCCCCCATGAACATGCCCCCAATCAGACTGTTACATTTGTTACATTTGATGAACCTACATTAATTACCACATCATAATCACCCAAAGTACGTAGTTTATGTTAGGGTTCACTGTTTGTGTTGTTCATTCTATACGTTTGAACAAATGTATAGGGACACACGGGCTTCCCTAGTGCTCAGTAGTAACGAATCTGCCTGCCAATGCAGGAGATGCAGTTTCGATCCCTGGGTGGGGAAGATTCCCTGGAGAAGGAAATGGCAACCCACTCCAGAATTCTTGCCTGGGAAACCCTATGGACAGAGGAGACTGGTGGGATGCAGCCCATAGGGTCACAAAGAGCTGGACATGACTAAGCAGCTAAATAGCAACAACACAGTAACACATATCCATTATTATAATATCATGCACAGTATTGTCACTGCCCTAAAAATCCTCTGCACTCTTGCTTTTTCAACCATCCCTCTGCCCCTAACTCCTGACCGTCACTGATCTTTTTACTGTCTCCATAGATTTGCTCTTTCCAAAATGTCATATAGCTGGAATAACCAGCTGGTACTTTTAAACAGACTTTGAGCAACTACTTATGGAGGTGGCCAGGGTTCAAGGAAGTAACTGGGATGCCAAGGTACCCAGGGACTAGCAACTTGAGAAGCCATTACCACCTGCAGGCTGGAAGGTGTTTCCAGGACTTCCCTGGTGGCCCACTGGTTAAGAATCTGCCTGCCAATGCAGGGGACATGGGTTCAGTCCCTGGTCTGGAAGATCCCATATGCCACAGGGCAACTAAACCTGTTCACCACATCAGTTGAAGCCCAAGCACACACTAGAGCCTGTGCTCTGCAGCAAGAGAAGCCATTGCGAAGAGAAGACCTCGCACGGTAACTAGATTAGCACCTACTCACTGCAACTAGAGAAAGCCCGCATGTAGCAACGAAGACCCAACACAGTCAAAAAAAGAAAAATGATGTTACCAGAGCTTGGTTCAGAGTTAGCACCATGCAGAGGGGCTGTTTGAGGGAGGTTGAAGTCACAAAGTGATACAGACGCAGCCCTAATCAGGCCAAGTCGTGAAAAAGCAGGAGGAATAAATATCCAGACCTTTCTCCCTCTTCCATGCTTGAACCTCCAGCTGGTGCCTCCTACTGGCCAACTAGAAGTCAGGGGGCAAGAGGACTTGGGTGACAAACACGGTTCACAGGGATCAGCTTTCCAGGGTTCAGAGCAGAGTCTAGAAATGTGGAGAAAAGATCTGGGGCAAATGGAGAATTACCCACCCAGTGAACATCCTGAATTCACTATCTGTTAAGCTTTAAACAATCTGTTCACCATGAAAATTTTAATTCACTTTGTGAGTACAACTGGCAAAGAGGGAGTGCATTTCTATAAAGAAACCATGTCCATTTTTAGATATTTTCTAACATGTAGATGCTTTATACTCAATTTTATTTTTCAAGTGGACAATTTTTACGTTGAAAGCACAAGCTGGTGAACCTGTTCTCTCCCTCAGTGAATCAAGAGCTAAGTGAGCCTTGGTTTGAAGACCAACTGCAGTCCTTCAGACTCTTCTGCCAGTTCTCATATTTTCTTCTAAATAAACTAAATGAAATTAGCAAAAAAACAAGCATTGAGGAACTATACAACAAATGTCTTTTTTTTTTTTTTTTTGCTTGCTTTTTTTCCTCTTTTTGACCAGAAGTGACAACTGAGGAGAAGAAATAGGGAAATTTTCTGTCACAGGACGTATCTGTTATACTGTTGGACCACAGACTCTTAACCATGAAAAAAACCTTAAAAATCATCTAGTCTTGTGTTTTTAAGCCCTTTTACTTAGGAGGCCCCTTCTTCACACACCTATGTGAAAAACCATTCTGTGAAAGAATTTTAATAATAGTTCATAGGGCCTATTACCGTGCTTTGCACTTTGCCAGAATTATCTCATTGCATCCTGTCTAAAACCTTAAAAGTGAGGTTTGTTTTTTTCCCCTTATCTTCCAATTGAAAAAGGGAAACACCAAGGGTCAGAGAGATGGCCGAGGTCATGTTGCCAGCGGTTGTGGCATGTGATATTCAAAGGCAGGGCTCCTGACTTCAGGGCCTGTGTCTCTACTTTCAGATAGAAGCAGAGTGTTTTAGTTAAAGCAGAGTGTGGATTTCATTGGCTCATTCTCCCCTTAACCCTGACTTTACCCTTGGCCACCTGGAGCGTTGTTTAAAAAACACCCATCCAAGCCTAACACTTGATAACTTAATCTGTTAGACTATCATTGACATCACTCAATGGAAAAACAGTCCTGTGCTTCTCAAATACGACCTCACTCATTTCCTCTCCTCTGCAAAGTACTTAGATGTAATTCCCCTATCATCAATATGCACATGCAATTTCATCTTTGGCTTCTTTTAACCTAAATCTATTTTCTATAAAAATTCTCACATATAAATTCAGACTTTGGACTAACCAAGTTTAACAGCTGTGTATCATTTTTATAGAATACTTAACAGAATTTCCTATTCTGTATTCCATGGAAACCTGGTTCCTGGTGATATTAATCAGATCAGATCAGATCAGATCAGTCGCTCAGTCGTGTCCAACTCTTCTCGACTCCATGAATCGCAGCACGCCAGGCCTCCCTGTCCATCACCAACTCCCGGAGTTCACTCAGACTCACGTCCATCGAGTCAGTGATGCCATCCAGCCATCTCATCCTCTGTTGTCCCCTTCTCCTCCTGCCCTCAATCCCTCCCAGCATCAGAGTCTTTTCCAATAAGTCAACTCTTTGCATGAGGTGGCCAAAGTACTGGAGTTTCAGCTTTAGCATCATTCCTTCCAAAGAAATCCCAGGGCTGATCTCCTTCAGAATGGGCTGGTTGGATCTCCTTGCAGTCCAAGGGACTCTCAAGAGTCTTCTCCAACACCACAGTTCAAAAGCATCAATTCTTCGGCGCTCAGCCTTCTTCACAGTCCAACTCTCACATTCATACATGACCACAGGAAAAACCATAGCCTTGACTAGACAAACCTTTGTTGGCAAAGTAATGTCTCTGCTTTTAAATATGCTATCTAGGTTGGTCATAACTTTCCTTCCAAGGAGTAAGCATCTTTTAATTTCATGGCTGCAGTCACCATCTGTAGTGATTTTGGAGCCCAGAAAAATAAAGTCGGACACTGTTTCCACTGTTTCCCCATCTATTTCCCATGAAGTGGTGGGACCAGATGCCATGATCTTCGTTTTCTGAATGTTGAGCTTTAAGCCAACTTTTTCACTCTCCACTTTCACTTTCATCAAGAGGCTTTTGAGTTCCTCTTCACTTTCTGCCATAAGGGTGGTGTCATCTGCATATCTGAGGTTATTGATATTTCTCCCGGCAATCTTGATTCAGGTGCCTGCAATAAAAAGTATTTTTTAAACCAGTTTTCATATTTATATTACATGTAAAAAATATATATATTCATGATACATTTGGGAAATGGTACGTATGCCCTTCTCACAATGTCCCTCTGCACCTGCCTATCACATACACATTACAAAATTAAAGGTGATAAAAAGTCATATAAGACAGCAATGGACATGACTAGGCTTAGCAACCTGATTTAACCATAGAATCCTTTTGTATTCTATTGATCCCCTATGTATTATCCCCTATGGAGCAGATCCACTGCTCTACAGACCCAGCAGATAGAACCCCACTCTAAACCAGGTAAGCTTGGTCCTTTATCAGTGAGTGTAGGCCCTTTCTTCAAAGATGAGGAAGCGGACATTTGAGTCACACAATTAGCTAGCAACACCAGTTAGGATCATAGCTCGGGTCCCCTGATAACTTTTACAGAAATCCTTGTGATAAAATTGGTTGTTATATATGAGTATATATTCTGATATTTCCCAGCTGATGAAGAGCATGTCAGCACAATGCCCATTGTTATGGTCACCTAAGGTCACCTGGTAACCTGGTGGCCCCAAGTCTCTTTAAAAGCAACTGAATGAGCAGCTTTGCCTCCAAAACTGAATGGTGCAGCTTTGCCTCCAAATCCTAAGGTGCTCTGCTGGGAGGCACCTGTAGGAGGCACACCAGTAGCTCAGAACAGCATCCCTCTGCCAAGCAGGCATGCAAGCACCACCCAGTCAGCAGCCTGATTCTACCATAGGCTTCCGGTGTTCTAGGCCCCGAAGAAAATCATGGCTTTTGGGGTTACACAGTCAGAGGGTTACAAATGAAGGTGACACAGAGCCTTGGCCAATGCTTGCTAAGGGCAAAGGGAATGTGTGGTGGGTGAAGGAATGTGGCGGTTATAAATATCAGCTAAGATCACAGACTGGCCACAGAAGCCAGGACTGTAATTAATAGTCGTGAGTGTTCTTCCTTTTTTGACATGAATATATGGGATTATATACCAACCAGTTTTCCCCCTCTTTCTTTGCTCTAGACTTTTACATAAGATGTATTAATAGTGAAAGTGTTAGTCACTCAGTTGTGTCCAACTCTTTGGGACCCCATGAAGTCTGGGGGTCCCCAGGCCCAGAGACTGGAGTCCCCCAGGCTCCTCTGTCCATGGGATTCTCCAGGCAAGGAGACTACTGGAATGGGTGGCCTTCCCTTCTCCAGGGACTCTTCCTGACCCAGGGATCGAACCTGGGTCTCCTGCATTGCAGGCAGATTCTTTACCATCTGAGCTATAGGAGTTAATCTCATATTTCATTATTTAAATTACAGGATATCCAAGGGACATTGACTCACCTAGAAAAGAAACAACCCAAAAATGGACTGTGGAGGATTTGGCATCTTTCTGGATGTATGAGACAAATTGTATTATGTTTCTCATTGTTTAAGCTGCCACCTATCGAAGAAACACTGGGTTTGAGATGGGAAAGAGATGAAAAGGAGTCTAATTCAGCTAGCACTCATATGAACTTAGAAATAATACTGCCTTTGTCCGTGCAACATGATTCAGCATCCTTGAAAAGTAAGTGTGCCGGTAAGTTTCAAGGAAATTGATGCCTTTGCCCTGGAGGATTAATAACCAAGTGTCACCTGGTGGGGATGGTGGGTGGGGGACTCCCATTCTCTCAGGCTTCTTAGAACTTACAAGCAGCAGAGACTTGTTGTTGATACCAGGAGATGGTGGGGGAGGTTGTGTGCAGAAATGATTTCTGGTGCCAGGTGACTCATTTTTAAGCAACTTCCACATTTTGGCAGATGGTGCTAATGCCAGCGCTTAACGATAGAGCTGAGCAAATCAGGACGGCATGTTTCCACACTTCTCAGATGCTTATTTCTAAACAGTATGTTAAAACCACATCTCTGGCTACCTCTCTCTGCAGTGAGTCATGGAGCCTAAGTGAGGCTGCTGCCTCTGGAGTCCATGCTGGCAACGGAATCCTACAGTGAACCACACGTAAAAGATCCAGACACTCATTTTTCAGATGCTGAAAACCTCAGGCCATAGAGAACATTTACTACAGACATTTTCTGTCTTGGCCATTTCTCACATGAATACTGCCCTATTGAAAGGACCTTTACCCTCATCAAATTCTCATGTATTTCAGACAAATAACATCATGTAACCATAGAACCTATGGGATAGAAGGAATTTATGGTCATTAAGATCAGGGCAGAAATAACTCTTTGCTGAATATTTTGTGCTCCCTGTTCCATGCTGCAGCATTGATGCTGAAACATGTCTGCCCAGGTACCCAACATATTTCCTAAGGCCCCTTCACAGACATGTGACTAGTGTTGGCCAAAAGAAAGTGAGCAGAAGTAACATGTGTCATTTCTGGCCAAAACAGTTAAGAATAGGCTATGTTATTTCTTCTCCTCTCCCCTTCGTCCTGGATACAGAGGTGCTTAAGCCTTTAAGGGATGGCAAAGCCATGCGATAAGACATGCCTGGGTCACTCAGAGCCTGTCATACTGAGTGAAGTAAGGCTCAGACAGAGAAGAAGTATCACATATGTGGAATCTAAAAAGAAATGATACAAATGAACTTACTTACAAAACAGAAAGAGACTCCCAGACACATAAAATGAACTTATGGGTTTTTGGGGGAAGGGATAGTTAGGGAGTTTGGGATGGTCATGTATACACTGCTATATTTAAAATGGATAACCAAGAAGGACCTATTGTGTAGCATATGGAACTCTGCTCAGTGTTATGTTGCAGTCTGGATAGGAGGAGGGGGTCTGGAGGAAAATGGATACATATACATGTATGGCTGAGTCCTTTCACTGCTCACCTGAAACTACCACAACATTGTTAATCGGCTACTCAGATTCAGATTCAGATTCAGATCAGTCGCTCAGTCATGTCCGACTCTTTGCGACCCCATGAATCGCAGCACGCCAGGCCTCCCTGTCCATCACCAATTCCCGGAGTTCACTCAGACTCACGTCCATCGAGTCGGTGATGCCATCCAGCCATCTCATCCTCTGTCTTCCCCCTCTCCTCCTGACCCCAACCCCTCCCAGCATCAGAGTCTTTTCCAATGAGTCAACTCTTTGCATGAGGTGGCCAAAGTACTGGAGTTTCAGCTTTAGCATCATTCCTTCCAAAGAAATCCCAGGGCTGATCTCCTTCAGAATGGGCTGGTTGGATCTCCTTGCAGTCCAAGGGACTCTCAAGAGTCTTCTCCAACACCACAGTTCAAAAGCATCAATTCTTCAGCGCTCAGCCTTCTTCACAGTCCAACTCTCACATCCATACATGACCACAGGAAAACCCATAGCCTTGACTAGACGAACCTTTGTTGGCAAAGTAATGTCTCTGCTTTTCTCTGCTTTTTATACCCCAATACAAAATAAAAAGTTCAAAAGGAAAAAAAGAGAGAGAGACATGCTTGGGTCCCTGAATCACCACATGGGTGAAAGCCACCAGAAACAATCTTCATCAGATTGTTACGTAAGTAGCAAATACATTTTTACTGTGTTAAGCCTCTGAAATTGGCAGTTTAACAACTACTATAGCTAGCACTTCCCTAATTAACACAGAGACCAACTTCTATCTTCCTCTCTCCATTTAATGTTTTAACTCTCTTTAAAACTCCTCTCAGGGATATTAGTAGGAATAACCAGGAGCACTTGGTATGATGGCTAAGAATATGGACACTGGTGTCAGGCAGACGAGGCCTTGAATTTACTTTTAATATTTTTGTTGTTTTTCTCAGGTATGCAACAATGTTTATTCGTTTTTCTACATACTTAATGGTTTCATTTATTTTAAAATCTAGAACAAGCAAAAATATATTATGATCAAAATCAGAAATATAAAGCTGCAAACTTTTTTTTTTTAACTCCATTTTCAATACTAAACTAGCTCGTGTTCTTGGCGAGCCACTTAATTTCTCTGAGCTTGGTTTCCTCATCTGTAAAATGGGCATAATAGTAGTACTTAGGTCATAATGTTGTTGAGAGAAGTCAAGGACCTCACTCACATAGTTCAGTTCAGTTCAGTTCAGTTGCTCAGCTGTGTCTGAATCTTTGCAACCCCATGGACTGTAGCATGCCAGGCCTCCCTGTCCATCACCAACTCCCAGAGTTTACTCAAACTTATGTCCACTGAGTCAGTGATGCCATCCAACCATCTCATCCTCTGTCATCCCCTTCTCCTTCAGCCTTAAATCTTTCCCAGCCTCAGGGTCTTTTCAAATGAGTCAGTTCTTTGCATCAGGTGGCCAAAGTATTGGAATTTCAGTTTCAGTGTCACTCCTTCCAATGAATATTCAGGACTGATGTCGTTCAGGATGGACTGGTTGGATCTCCTTGCTGTCCAAGGGACTCTAAAGAGTTTTCTCCAATACCACAGTTCAAAAGCATTGATTCTTCGGTGCTCAGCTTTCTTTATAGTCCGACTCTCACATCCATACATGACTACTAGGAAAACCAAAGCTTTGACTAGATGGACCTTTGTTGGCAAAGTAATGTCTCTGCTTTTAATATGCTGTCTAGGTTGGTCATAACTTTTCTTTCAAGGAGCAAGCATCTTTTAACTTCATGGCTGCAGTCACTATCTGCAGTGATTTTGAAGCCAAAAAATAAAGTCTCTCACTGTTTCCTCATCTATTTGCTATGAAGTAATGGGACTGGATGCCATGATCTTAGTTTTCTGAATGTTGAGTTTTAAGCCAACTTTTTCACTCTCCTCTTTCACTTTCGTCAAGAGGCTCTTTAGTTCTTCACTTTCTACCATAACTGTGGTATCATGTGCTGGTCTGAAGTTATTGATATTTCTCCTGGCAATCTTGATTTCAGCTTGTGCTTCATCCAGTCCAGCATCTCTCATGATACACTCTGCATATAAGTTAAATAAGCAGGGTGACAATATACAGCCTTGATGTACTCCTTTCCTGATTTGGAACCAGTCAGTTGTTCCATGTCCAGTTCTAACTGTTGCTTCCTGACCTGCATACAGATTTGACCTGCATACAAAAGGCACTAAGTATTCAAGAAATGAAGGATTTTGTTCTTACTGGCATTATACAAGTGATCATATAACACACGCTGGTGATAATATTAAATAGATTGATAGGCAGGTTCTTGTTGTATTGTCACTTTCCAGAGGGTCAGAGGAACTGAGGCATAGAAGCAGCTTCCCTATTTAGATGTCAGGACCTTAGAAAACTGGGAGGAGTGGTTGGAATAGCAGCATAGGCCCTAGGAGACTGGGGTACCAGGAACCCAGAAGGAATTAGCATCAAAATCTCTGGGCATGAACACATCTTACTGCTCAGGGGCCCTCAGCAGAGATGAGATAGGAGCTATCGTTTCCACGATGCACAGGTGAGGTCATGTGAGACATGAGAGGATGGAGGGCTCCCAGAGTAGGTCCATCTCTGACTGAGCCTCAGGAAAAGGAGCCCTCCCCCTTGGTCTCTAAGACAATCCCAGAGATGTTCTCAGGTAACTCAGAGAAGCGAAGGCTTGGGAGAATGCAGCTGGGAACTTGGGAGGGAGATGGAGCAGAGCAAGGGATGACAGGACAGGTGAGAAGCCTGCACTCCCCAGGAGAGTCAGCAGTTTATTCCTTTGATTCCTACACCTGCTCACTGACTGCACTCGGGGCCAGGGCACCCTCTCCCTTGGTCTTTCTAGCAGAAGCGCAGTGTCCACACAGACTTCCTGCTGACCCCTCTGTCACCCTCTGCCCCAGGGCAGTCCTCCTTTGGCCTCAGGAGTCTGAAAGGAGACTCGCCCTTTCCTTCCTTTGCCCAGACTCTAAGGGCTGGAAAGCAAATGCAGATGTTTGGCCCCAAACCACGCCAGAGAAAGATGAGAACAGCCAGATCCCTGCCGGTGCCAGATGCCTCCAGCCAAGCTACTGAAGAGCCTTCACGACACTAGATCCACCAGCTACTTCTGACACCCTCTCTGAGAGAATTGGGGACAAAAAAGGAAAAGCAGAAACAGAGGCTCCCGTCTAGCACCCTGGTGTCTGTCCAAGTGACACCACTTTTTTGCCTGGCTGACCTTTGGTCGTGCATTTGTATTGCTGCTGCAGTTTTCAAGTATTTTGGATCTGAACAGATGAAGGAAGGGTTTCCATGATGGGAGGGAGAATCAATAAAATTTCAAATATAAGGCATTTTCCAGATTCCTCTCTTTATGCCAAAATAAAGTATCAATATTCACCACAGCAAGCAAGAAAGGAGGGAGGGGGGAGGGGAGTTGGAGGGAGGGAAGGAAAGAGAAGGAGCTCTTCAGAGTAAAGAGTAAATCATCTTGTGCTTACCTCAAACTCTGGTTTTCAGCACTCCCCAGACTCATGACCTGGAAGAAAATGAGGTCATGTATTAGTGCATAATTGACCTGTCCCCTCCAAACACACACCTGAAGAAACCCATTCCAGCTCTGGATGATGAGACTGAACGTTTTCTTTTATACTGAGACAAAATCTAGCTGCCTCTATTTCTCATCTTTGGTTCTCTTTCCTGTCTTGGGTCCATGTGGAACACGTCTCATCTTTCACATGTGAAAGTCCACAGTGAAAGTCTGTCCATGAGAGAGCAGAGGGAGAGGGTAAACTTCTTAAGGATTAATTCTCCTTGGGTAGCTTTCTCCTTTGCAGCAATAACAGGCAACGTCTTTCATGGTTGGTGTTCTGTTTTGTGGGATGCTAAGGAGAAGGAAATGGCAACCCACTCCAGTATTCTTGCCTGGAGAATCCCAGGGACAGAGGAGCCTGGTGGACTTTCATCTATGGGGTCGCACAGAGTCAGACACGACTGATGTGACTTAGCAGCAGCAGCAGCAGCAAAGGACTCTAAATCCTGAATCTTCCTTCCAAACTCTAGTCTTGACCTAACACTTTTACTGTTACCTCTTCTGCCTCAGGGTTCCCTAATGTGGAGCAGAGGCTACAGGCAACATTACTCAGGATAGGTAAGTCTGGTGATCAGAGCATAAGGTGTGATCCAGTTTGTCTTGGGAAGCAGAAAGAGAGCCCCCAAATGCTGAAGATGTTATATCCAGTCCACACAGGCCACAGCTACCCTTTTTCCATCATCATCAAGGCCTCATGGGTCAGACAGGAACAGGAAACCAGCAATACTTCCCTCCACCAATCCTGTCTCAACACGTGCCACTCAACCCAGCCTTCCCTAATCTCTTCACCTCTACTGAATTCTCCTTAGAGAAAACTTACTTTTCTCATATTCTCAGCCTTCTACCCCAATCTTTCCAAGATGACAGTTGTTACCTGCCCACATGACACCCTTTTACCTTTTCCTTGGTAAAAGCTTCCAAGTTTCCTTTGATGAGCTACCCTCCTTGGTCCACATGGTTCACTGAACACTGACCACACACAACTCATCATCACAGAGATGAATGAAAGACTAAGACCTGACCAAGCAGAGTCATGGGGATTGGCCCAGGGATGAAAATGGAAAGAGGGTCTACACTGTGGATTTTGCTAGAACTACTGGAATGGATATGCTATGGTTGCCAAGCTAATAGGACCTAAACCTGTAGCTGCAGACAGTCATCATTACCTGCTCTTAGAGGAAAGCCTGCCCAACATGAAGCCAATAATAGGGGGTAAGGGACCAAGAGGTGAAGAGAGACAGGCTTTGGCTTATGGCTGTTTGAGCTGAGTTTGTCTCTTGCATCCAAAAGTACTCAGAATTCTTTTTTTTTTTTTTTTTGACACTGCTATGTTTTCCTCTTTCTTTCTTATTTTTTAAATTATGAAAGTACGATAACACATTTACAGGAGAATTGGAAAATGCCGAACAAGGTTACATATAGTTCTGCTATATATTATAGCTATTTTTTAAGTAGATAAATAAAGATTTTTAGTTGGAGTTTCAAAATCAAACTCTCAAAAATTAATAGAATGACTATACAGAGAAGTAGAAGGCTATAGTAGACCTGAAAAGCAGTATGAACTGATCCAAGTGTATCCATAATAATGATGTATACAATTTTCACACAACAGTAGGAAAAAATTCTATTCAAATTCCCATAGACTATAAACTAGAAGACACTGAAACATATCCAGGGACATAAAACAAGGTGCAAAAGTTTCATGGTCTAAAGGTGTTGAACTCATACAAAGTCTTGTTCTCTTATCACTATATGTTATGTTAGAAATTATGTTAGAAATCAATATCAAAAGATATTTGAAAATAACCTATGTATTTTCAAGTGCTATGTGACATCTACCAAGAGAGATCTTTGACTTAGCCACTGAAAACCTCAATAAAGTTAAAAGACTGAAAAAAACACAGAGGGTGATAGCAGAAAAGAAAGCATTTAAATGAGAAATTACTATCAAATGAAAAGTTAATATTAAAGATACTTTTAAAAATCCCATGTATCTGGAAATTGAATGTCCACTTTTAAATTATGGGTGTATCTAAGAAGCCATAACAATGAAAATTAGAAAATATTTGTAACAGAATAAAAATGGAAAGAGAATTTACCAGAATTTGTTGCATGCAGCTGAATCTGCTCAATGCACTTAAATACAATCTAGAGTCTTGAATAAGCTATGAAAATAAATACTGGACACTAGCATAAAATCTTGTGAAATTTGAAATTCTGTATTTTAGTTAATAATATTGTATCACATATTAATTTCCTGGTTTTTTTTTTTAAGCAACATAGTGTTTCTTTACAGAGAAGGCAATGGCACCCCTCTCCAGTACTCTTGCCTGGAAAATCCCATGGACGGAGGAGCCTGGTAGGCTGCAGTCCATGGGGTCGCTAAGAGTCGAACACAACTGAACGACTTCACTTTCACTTTTCACTTTCATGCATTGGAGAAGGAAATGGCAACCCACTCCAGTGTTCTTGCCTGGAGAATCCCAGGGATGAAGGAGCCTGGTGGGCTGACGTCTATGGGGTCGCACAGAGTCGGACACGACTGAAGCAACTTCGCAGCAGCAGCAGCAGTGTTTCTTTATATTCTCAGAATTGAATTAGAAGTTTCAAACATCATTCAATTTTTAAAAATCATTAAGATAATAAATTTTCTAGACTTTTAGCAGTAATACTAGACGCCAAAATACATGAAACTATATCAAAGTTTTGCAAAATTACTCAGAATTCTGGGTGAAACTTGACCCCCATAATTCTCAAACTTTTTGGTCTCAGGACATCTTTGCACTTAAAAGAGTTTTTGTTTGTGTGAATTATTTTTATAGATATTTATCATATTATAAATTAAAATTAAAAAATTTTGTAGTGTCACTTAACAAAACTAACAACAAATTCATTAGGTGTTAATACAAATAACATTTTTTATGAAAAATAACTTTATTTTCCCAAAACAATATATTTAGTGAGAAGTATTCCCCTGTGTTACATTTTTTCAATGTTCTTGCAGTGTCTGGCTTAATAGAACGTAGCTAAATTCTCATGTATGTTTTTTCATCATGACATCGCCATATGTTGTTTTGGTTCAAGTATATGAAGAAAACCTGGCCTCACAGAGATATGTATTGTTTAAAAAGACAGGGAGATTTTAGTAGACTTTTTAGAGAGTTGTGGGTTTTCTTTTTTGGCATTTTTCCCAAAACTTGACAAGTGGTAGTTTCTTAAAGATTTGTTACAGTGTGGGATGTGAAACTATAAAAGGAGCTTTTCATATTCTATGCAATATATATTCATGAGAGAATGAGGGTGATAAAAGGCACAGTAATATCTTAGATTTAAGAGGAAAATAGTTATGACCTTGTAGACCTCCTGAAAGGTGGTCTTTATAAAGGTGGGGAAGGGGTCCCTGGACCACACTTTGAGAACTATTGATCCACCCCAAACCTCATCAACTCTGACTCTGTGTGTGTTTTTCTTTTTTTTTCTCTTACTGGAGAATAGTTGCTTTACAATGTTGTATCAGTTTCTGCTTTTACAGAAGTGAAACAGCTATAGGTATTCATCTATCCCCTCTTTTTTTTATTTCCTTCCCATTTAGGTCACCACAGGGCACTGAGGAGAGTTCCCTGTGCTATATAGTTGAGTCTCATTATCCCTGTGCTATTTAATAGATTCTCATATCTATTTTATACATACTAGTGTAATAAGTCAATCTCAATCTCCCAATGAATCCCACCTTATTTTTCTAATTTAAACTTTTTCTTTAAGATGGATTATGCCTCATGGATTGCAGGATCTCAGTTCCCTGTTCAATTCAGTTCAGTTGCTCAGTCGTGTCCAACCCTTTGTGGATCCATGGACTGCAGCACACCAGGCTTCCCTGTCCATCACCAACTCTCAGAGTTTACTCAAACTCTTGTCGACTGAGTCGATGATGCCATCCAACCATCTTGTTGTCCCCTTCTTTTCCCTCCTTCAATCTTTCCCAGCATCAGGGTCTTTTCAAATGAGTCAGTTCTTCATATCAGGTGGCCAAAGTTTTGAAGCTTCAGCTTCAGCATCAGTCCTTCCAAAGAATATTCAGGATTGATATCCTTTAAGATGGACTGGTTGGATCTCTGCGCAGTCCAAGGGACTCTCAAGAGTCTTCTCCAACACCACATTTCAAAAGCATTGATTCTTCAGCATTCAGCTTTCTTTATTATTCAACTCTCACATCTATACATGACTACTGGAAAAACCATAGCTTTGACTAGATGGACCTTTGTTGGCAAAGCAACATCTCTGCTTTTTAATATGCTATCTAGGTTGGTCATAACTTTTCTTCCAAGGAGCAAGCGTCTTTTAATTTCATGGCTGCTGTCATCATCTGTAGTGATTTTGGAGCCCCCCAAAATAAAGTCTGTCACTGTTTCCACTGTTTCTCCATCTACTTTCCATGAATTGATGGGACCAGATGCCGTGGTCTTAGTTTTCTGAATGTTCAAATTTAAGCCAACTTTTTCACTCTCCTCTTTCATTTTCATCAGGAGACTCTTTAGTTCTTCTTCGCTTTCAGCCATAAGGGTGGTGTCATCTGCATATCTGAGGTTATTGATATTTCTCCCAGCAATCTTGATTCCACCTTGTGCCTCATCCAGCCCAGCGTTTCTCATGATGTACTCTGCATATAAGTTAAATAAGCAGAGTGACAATATACAGCCTAGACATATTCCTTTCCCAGTTTTTAACCAATCTGTTGTTCCATGGCCATTCTAACTGTTGCTTCTTGACCTGCATACAGATTTCTTAGGAGGCCGATAAGGTGGTCCGATGTTCCCATCTCTCGAAGAATTTTCCATCGTTTGTTGCGGTCCCCATAGTCAAAGGTTTTAGCATAGTCAATGAAACAGAAGTAGATGTTTTTCTGGAACTCTCTTGCTTTCTCGATGATCCAACGGATGTTGACAATTTGATCTCTGGTTCCTCTGCCTTTTCTAAATCCAACTTGAACATCTGGAAGTTCACGGTTCATGTACTGTTGAAGCCTGGGTTGGAGAATTTTGAACATTACTTGCGTGTGAGATGAGGGCAATTGTGTGGTAGTTTGAGCATTCTTTGGCATTGCCTTTCTTTGGGATTGGAATAAAAACTGACCTTTTCCAATCCTGTGGCCGCTGATGAGTTTTCCAAATTTGCTGGCATACTGAGTGCAGCATTTTGAACAATATCCTCTTTTAGGATTTGAAATAGCTCAACTGGAACTCCATCACCGCCACTAACTTTGTCATTAGAGATGCTTCCTAAGGCCTACTTGACTTCACATTCTAGGATGTCTGTCTCTAGGTGAGTGATCACACCATCGTGATTATCTGGGTCATGAAGATCTTTTTTGTATAGTTCTTTTGTGTATTCTTGCCACTTCTTCTTAATAACTTCTGCTTCTGTTAGGTCCATACCATTTTTGGCCTTTATTGTGCCCATCTCTGCATGAAAATTTCCCTTGGTATCTCTAATTTTCTTAAAGAGATCTCTAGTCTTTCCCATTCTATTGTTTTCCTCTATTTCTTTGCATTGATCACTGAGTAAGACCTTCTTATCTCTCCTTGCTATTCTTTGGAACTCTGCATTCAAATAAGTATATTTCCTTTTCTCCTTTGCCTTTTGCTTCTCTTCTTTTCACAGCTATTTGTAAGGACTCCTCGGACAACCTTTTGGCCTTTTTGCAATTCTTTTCCTTGGGGATGGTCTCAATCCCTCCCTCCTGTACAGTGTCATGAACCTCTGTCCATAGTTCTTCAGGCACTCTATCAGATCTAGTCCCTTGAATCTATTTGTCACTTACACTGTATAATCTTAAGGGATTTGATTTAGGTCATACTTGAGTGGTCTAGTGATTTTCCCTACTTTCTTCAATTGAAGTCTGAATTTGGCAATAAGGAATTCATGATCTGAGCCACAGTCAACTCCCAGTCTTGTTTTTGCTGACTCTGTAGAACTTCTCCATCGTTGGCTGCAAAGAATATAATCAATCTGATTTCAGTATTGACCATCTGATGATGTCCATGGTCAGTTCCCTGACCAGGGATTAAACCCAGGCCTTAACAGTGACAGCACCAAGTCCTACCCACTAGAGCACCAGGGAAGTACCTAACTTAAACTTGTGATCTGAAGAAGAGGGAACTGATTTGGCTCATTCAGTCACCCTTCAAGAAGAAAATTCACGTGTACCCCAGTGTTCATCACAGCACTGTTTATAATAGCCAGGACAGGGAAGCAACCTAGATGTACCTCAGCGGACGAATGGATAAGAAAGCTATGGTACATATACACAATGGAGTATTACTCAGACATTAAAAAGAATACATTTGAATCATTTCTAATAAGGTGGGTGAAACTGGAATCTATTATACAGAGTGAAGTAAGCCAGAAAGAAAAACACCAATACAGTATACTAACGCGTATATATGGAATTTAGAAAGATGGTCATGATAACCCTGTATGCGAGACAGCAAAAGAGACACAGATATATAGAACAGTCTTTTGGACTCTGTGGGAGAGGGAGAGGGTGGGATGATTTGGGATAATGGCATTGAAACATGTATGAAATCCATTTCATAGGGTTATTGTGAGGAATGAATCACAACATGTTTAAAACAGTTAAAACCAAGTTTAGCATATAATAACTATTTTATAAATGCTTGCTATTATCAATAATAATCACCAATAATAACTTAAATGTATGTGCCTGGCACTTTTCATGAGTTCCAGCCCCAGCTATGCCACTCATGTCCCTGGGAGTCATTTCTTCATTTGTAAATCAGAGAGATCAGTCTTGTGTCCCAAGCTTTGATCCCTCCTGAATCACGTCACAATTTTGCCTTGCCTGCATATCACCTAAACCATAATTTATTTAATCAGTTCAGTTCAGTTGGTCAGTCATGTCTGACTCTTTGTGACCCCATGAATCGCAGCACGCCGGGCCTCCCTGTCCATCACCATCTCCTGGAGTTCACTCAAACTCATGTCCATCAAGTTGGTGATGCCATCCAGCCATCTCATCCTTTGTCATCCCCTTCTCCTCCTGCCCTCCCAGCATCAGGGTCTTTTCCAATGAATCAACTCTTCCCATGAGGTGGCCAAAGAATTGGAGTTTCAGCTTCAGCATCAGTCCTTCCAATGAACACCCAGGAGTGATCTCCTTTAGAATGGACTGGTTGGATCTCCTTGCAGTCCAAGGGACTCTCAAGAGTCTTCTCCAACGCCACAGTTCAAAAGCATCAATTCTTCAGCGCTCAGCTTTCTTCACAGTCCAACTCTCACATCTACACATGACCACTGGAAAAACCATAGCCTTGACTAGATGGACCTTATTATGTATTTAAAAAATTTTTAATTGGAGCATAATTGCTTTACAATGCTGTGTTAGTTTCTACTGTACAACAACATGAATCAGCGATAATTATGCAAATATCCCCTCCCTTTTAAGCCTCCCTCCCCACCGCTACCCTATCCCTATGTAAAAAAAAAAAAAAAAAAAAACATGTATAATATCATATATGAAACAGATCACCAGTCCAGGTTTGATGCAGGATACAGGATGCTTGGGGCTGGTGCACTGGGATGATCCAGAGGGATGGTATGGGGAGGGAGGTGGGAGAGGGGTTCAGGATGGGGAACACGTGTACACCCGTGGTGGATTCATGTTGATGCATGGCAAAACCAATACAATATTGTAAAGTAATTAGCTTCCAATTAAAATAAATAAATTTATATTTAAAAAATAAAAAAAGAAGAAAATCCACATTAGTTATTCAGCTAATAGTGCTGGGTCTCCCTGTGTTCTGGGCACCATGGTGGAGCTGGGAGTACAGTGGTGAGCAGTGGACTCTACCCTCAAGTTGCTGGCAGCCAAGTGTGGCTTACAGACATTAATCCCAATATCAGTTTACAAACTGGGGTCCTTATGTGAAGGAAACAACAAAAAGTTCGGAAGTGGTAAGGGATTGATTCCTTAAAGAAGCAACTTTTAGGAGATAATGGGATAAGGAGTCATTCTGTGAAGGCATGTGGAGGAGGGAAAGCCTCGTGCTCTAGGC
The DNA here is from genome assembly GCF_027580195.1 of Bos mutus. NCBI lineage: Eukaryota > Metazoa > Chordata > Mammalia > Artiodactyla > Bovidae > Bos > Bos mutus. The sequence goes on from NC_091638.1 coordinate 21,546,935, forward strand.
AGAGGCCATGGCATGTGAGATATCTTAGCCAAGGAGAAGAGGCAGGAAGTCAGCCTCCCCAGAAAGCAAGGTAGAGACCACGGTGTGGAACAGTCTGGAGAGGTAGATGGGGGTCATCTGTTAGACCCGCTGCTTGCAAAGCACCATCTCATTGACTGCTGGCCCACCTACAGAAGACTGCCTTTGGGTCTGACACCTAGTCCAAGCAGCTGGATCCAAGGTGCAAAATCATGAGGTGGCCCACACATAAAGGACCCCTGGGAAGGGACTGGGAGTACTGCAAGCACTTCTGGAGGAGCCATGATCTCCTCTAAATACAAATTCTGGGGACTTCCCTGGTGGTCCAGTGGTTAAGAATCCTTGCTACCACTTCAGGGGGCATAGGGTCAATCCCTGGTAGAGAAGCTAAGATCCCATATGCCACAAGGCCAAAAGTATAAATAAATAAATATTTTTTTTCCCTTTTCTTTGCAGGAAAGCTACGACAAACATAGACAGTGTGTTAAAAAGTAAAGACATAATTTTGTTGGCAAAGGTCCATATAGTCTTTCCAATAGTCATGTACAGTTGTGAGATCTGGACCATAAAGAAGGAAGCCTTGAAGATCTGCGTTTGCTGGTCATCTATGCTTGATTTTCAGTAGGAACACTGTCACAGATGGGACTCCCAAGAGGCAGATTCTGGGATGAAGACTGGTAGCAGCATGACTATTAGGTTTTGGAGACGAGACTTGTGAAAGGGAAGGGACAGAAGCAGGGTTGGACAGAGGGAAAAGCTGACCCATAAGGTGGGCTTAGAGGTCTCAGTTAATCTCATGGGCAGCTCTGAAGCTGTGCTGGCCCTCCAGAATTGTTTTGATTTGCATCAAGAGGGTCAGCTTTAAACCCTCACATTTCCTAGTCACTGGATGTGCATTGCCTCCCCATGACCTTGGAAGGAAGTGTGACCAAGCAAGGCAGTTTTCTTCAATTAATATGATCCCCAAAGCAGGATGACAACAGATGGCTGTCTTTCAGCATCATTCCCATCTCCTGGGGCAGAAGGAGGATCTGAGTGGAGCATCCCAGCACACTCAACCCACAACAAGAATCACAGTGGTGTTTGTGAGGACAGCAGTGGCTGGACTGAGTTCCAGTGCTGGCTTTTTATAAACAAAGCACACATAAAAACTTGCAGTTGATGAGCTGGGTGCACACTTCCTGTCAACACACATAAAAACTTGTAGTTGATGAACTGGGCGCACACTTCCTGTCCCCTCCACCTTATCTCATAACTGTTCTCCCTCACCCACCTAACTCCTTAATGCAGGTCAGATTAAGGAATGATCTTCTGTGTGCTCGACTAGAAGATCTGTTTCGTGAGCATAGAAACTGTGTTGTTCATCTTTGTATATTCAGAGCCTGGAACACAGCAGGCCTAAAAATATTTGCTGAAAACAGTGGATGCTTGAGGACCAGGGAGAGTGCATACATTGGTTTGCCAAGGCTGTTGTAACTAACCACCACAAACAGGGTGGCTTAAACTATAGTAATATATTTTCTCACAGCTCTAAAGGCTACAAGTCTGTGAGCAGGGTTGCTGCTGCTGCTGCTAAGTCACTTCAGCTGTGTCCAACTCTGTGCGACCCCATAGACGGCCTCCAACCAGGCTCAGGGTTGGTTTCTCCTAAAACGTCTCTTCTCGGTTTGCAGATGGCTGTCTTCTCCCTCTGTCTTCACGTGGTCTTTCCTCGGTGCATGTGTGTATCCAGATTTCTTCATCTTTAAAGGACACCAGTCTCACTGGATGAGGGCCCACCCTAATGACCTCATTTTATCTTCATCACCTCTTTAAAGAGCCTGTCTCCAAATAGAGTCACATTCTGAATTGCTGGGGGTTAGGACTTCAGCATACAAATTTTGGGGGAAATGATGCAACCCATAACAAACATAACAGCCCATGACAATGTGGAGACACAGAAAGGCTACATTGTGAGTTTTTTTCTCAGAAGCATCACTGTATCACCCTAAAGAAGAGGAAACCTAAAACCAACCAGCATGGTTTTAGTCTCTACCACATACCAGGCATTATGCTGATGCTTCACATGCAACATCTTATTTCTCCTTGTCTGTTGAGGCAGGTGGCATTACGCCCATTTTACTGACAAGAAGACAGAGGCTCTGAGACCTTCATGAGTTACTCAAGGCCAAAGGGAGAAGCTAGTACTTGAACCCAGATCCCCTGACTCTTAAGTCCACACAGTTAACCATTTCTAGAAGGTGTCACTTGTTTATCTTCACAGCTTCCTCACCCCATGATTTAAAATGTGAACATCCCGCCTCAACAGAGCCGTAATTAGTTTAATTACATGGTATTCCGTGAAGTTCTCTCTAAGTCACCTGTAGCCCTCTCCAAGGAGAAGGGAACCATCTGGGAAAATAACAGAAACCCAGATGTTGCTTGCATTCAGGGTAAATAAGCCTGAACAAACAGTTCTTTTTGGTCTCAGCACTGTCAAGTCTAATGCCATAGTCCCCTCCCTGAAACTTAAAACAAAATTCAGAACTTACTTCATTCTCTGTTTCATTAGCTTGGCATAAGTCCAACTTAAGGTTAACCAATTGAAGACTGAGAAAACTGCAGCCAATTACCCTGAAAAATATGCTAAGCCTGAACAGATTTATTCAACGTTGTTTAGGGGGTGGCTTCACAGGATGGAGGCCAAGATTTCTCATCTGCTTGGCTTTGCCTCTGATTATTCATTGACTGGGATGACTCTTTTACCATAAGCTGATATAGTCTCCCATCTCAGAGAGAGGGTGAAAAAAATACAAAACACCACACTGACTGATTCATTCCAAACAGATTTTTTTAAGAGAGACAGACCTGTGGTGCTAATGAATATTCCCTGTTTTTCCTTTTGAATTCACAGCAGGAGATTAATGAAAAATTTAGCAATGGGTGTGCAGGTGGAATGTTCCACAGATTCTAGTGGGTGTATATCCAAACACACATTATAACTGCCTGTTATAAGCCATGCATCTTGCTAGAAGTCCTCTCAAATAATTTACTTTAACTTGCATAAGATCCCATAGATATGTGTTATCATCCCCCTTGCACAGGTGAAGAAATTAAGCCTTTAAAATGGTGTTATTCAAGGGACTTCTCTGGTGGTCAGGTGGTTAACAGTGTGTCCAATGCAGGGGACATCAGTTTGATCCCCGGTCAGGGAACTAAGATCCCACATCCCTTGTGGTATAGCCAAAAAAAATCCAAACAAAGAACTCTGCTATTCAATACAGCAGTCTCTAACTCAGGTGGATATTTAAACTTATAAGAACTATAGTATGATATCCCTTATATGTGGAATCTTAAAAAAATGATACAAATGAACTTACAAAACAGAAAGAGACTCACAGACATAAAATGAACTTATGGTTACTGGGGTAAGGGATAGTTGGGGAGTCTGGGAAGGTCATGTACACACTGGGGTATTTAAAATAGATAACCAACAAGGACCTATTGTATAGCACATGGAACTCTGCTCAGTGTTATGTGCCAGCCTGGATGGGAAGGGGGTTTGGAGGAGAATGGATACATGTATATGGATGGCTGAGTCCATTCACTGTTCACCTGAAACTACCACAACATTGTTAACTGGCCATGCCCCAATACAAAATTGGTAAAGAATCTGCCTACGATGCAGAAGACCAGGGTTTGATCCCTGGGTCGGGAGGATCCTCTGGTGAAGGGAATGGCAATCCAGTCCAGTATTCTTGCCTGGAGAATCCCATGAGCATAGAAGTCTGGAAGACTACAGTCCATGGGATCGCAAAGAGTTGGACATGACTGAACAACTAACACACAATACAAAATAAAAAGTTTATACAGTTTGAAAAAAATAATTAGAATTTTAAAAGTCAGATTCTCAGTTCCACCAGCCACATTTCAAGGGCTCAACTGTCAGGGGTGGCTAGTGGCACCACACTGAACAGAAGAGACAGAACATTTCCAACAACACAAAGTTTTGTTGGATGTGCTACTCTAGACTCGAGGGGCAAGAGCCTTGCCATCTGCTTACGCAAAGGTGAGATTCCAAACCAGCTCTCTCTGCTCCAAACCCACTATGCCACCACACCCGTGGCATCTGTGGTCTCCTGCTTAGCTATGGAGGGCAGCAACCCTGACCTGGATTTCTTTCATACTCTCCTGCCAGCTTACACTAGAAACGAAAGACTTACTCTGGCCTGAGGGTGTGTTGGAAAATGCCCAGAAATGACCAGCAGGTGGTGTGCATGTCTCACGTGTCATAAGAGTGTGTCATTCTCAGAGGCATTTGCATTAGCCAAACACTTGTTCTGTGGCAAGACATGGGCTATAGATGAAATTGGAATTGTTCTCTCTCTTCCCCTTGATTTAATTTCTTTTTCTTATTACTCAGAAACTTTGTGATAAAGACATTTAGAAAGTGGAAAATACAGCCACTTTCCAATGTCAGCTCCCTTGGCTTTAAATAATATCTAAATGCGGATACCCACCATCCCTGAATCTCTTAATGTGTTTATCCAACTGCCTACTTGGCATCTGAAGTGGGTGTCAAAAATTCATTTTGAAATGAAATTTGACCAAAAAGGAACTCTCACTTCCCTGACCCCTCTGTGTCCCAAACTTGCTCTTCTCTCATCTTCCCTATTTCTAGAAATAGTACCACCATGCCCAAAGTTGCTCAGGTCCAAATCTTAGCCAGTGTGCAAAAGAGTACACACACACACACACACACACACACACACTACATCATCTCATAAGCAAACCCTGGTGATTCCACCTTAGGAGACCTTGAATCCATTTACTTCTCTCTGTGTTCACAACATCTCCCTCCACCAAGCTGTCATCCTCTCTTGCCCAAACAACTACACGGCTCCTAACTGGTCCCCATGCTTTGACCATTGTCCTTCTCCAAAGAGATCTTTCATTCAACAAAGAGATCATATAAAACCACATAGGAGCACGTCACCCCCTTTAGAATAAAATCCAAGCTCTTATCAGGAAGTTTAAGACCTTTCAAGGTCAGGATCCTGCCTCCCAGGGCTTTTTTGGTTGGTCACTAGTCTCTCACACTTTCTGTGGTTCCTCAAGCACACCAAAGCTCTCTTTGACCTCAGGCCATTGTATGATCTCTCATCTCCTTTTAGGGGAGATGAGGGCCTCCAAGAAGCCTTTCCTGATTACTCTATCTAAAGTGGTCTCTTCTTCTAGTGTCTAGACCATCACACTATTTTATCCTTCAGAATGCTGACCCTGATTGTAAATCAGGTGATAGTGTTTCCTTATTTGTTCACACTAGAATACAAATTTTTGTTCTCCACTGTAAGTTGGACTCAAAGCTAGCAACTTCAAAGTTTCAATGTGTTGCAAGAGAGGAGGGGAAGATGGCATTCATAAGAACTCATGTACCGGAAGGCATGAAAGAAAGTATTAGTCGCTCAGTTATGTCCAACTCTTTGTGACACCAAGGACTGTAGCTGGCCAGGCTCCTCTGTCCATGGAATTCTCCAGGCAAGAATACTGGAATGGGTTACCATTCCCTTCTCCAGGGGATCTTCCTGACCCAGGGATAGAACCAGCGTCTCCTGCATTGCAGGCGGATTCTTTACCATCTGAGCCAGTATCTGAAGTCATATTTTCCATTAAAATCGTCCTCCTGTCTTTCTTCAGAACATCTCTGGCATTCCTGCATTGGAATTTCCTTCAGAGCCAGGCTAGTGAAAACATTTGACGGCAACAGGGTTCTGTAACATCAGCAGGGCAGGCTTGAGCTAAATGATCCTCGCTCAGCTATTGATCAGGCCACCGTGGGCCCCTCCCCAAAGCAAGCAACCGTTAGCAAGAGCAACTGCCAACCAGCAACCGTTAACGGCCCCACTCAGTCATTGGTCAGTGCCACAGCGGGCCCCTCCCCTCCCCTTCCATGTATAAAAGGAGCCCCGAATTAGGGCTGAGAGGGGATATTTTTTGGGACCCTAGTCTGCCATCATCTGGGTCTGCTAGCTTTCCAGTTACAATCATTATTCCTTGTTCAAACATCGTCTCCCAATTTACTGGCCTGTCATGAGGTGAGTGGAACAAGCTTGGGCTCAGTAACAGTTCTAAGTGGACTGTGATACAGAAACAGAATGCATTTTAGAACAGTATTGTGATAGCATCTCATTTTTCAAGCTGAAGAAACACATGAAACTTTCTCTTTCCCTGAGCCTACCTCCCTCACACACACACATCTTCTATGGAAACATGGTTGTCCCTTGGTATCCATGGGGTATTGATTCCAGGGCATGGACACCGAGATCCATGGATTCTCGTGTGTCCCTTCCATAAAAGACAGTCGGTTCCATATCCACGAACTCCTCATGCACCATTAGACTCGCTCTCTGGTTAGCTGAACGCCCAAATGTGCCTGGAGGATGTGGAGTTGTTGTTCCTTAGTTGCTCAGTCCTGTCTGACTCTTTGAGACGCCATGCCTGCCAGGCTCCTCTGTCCACGGGATTTCCCAGGCAAGAATACTGGAGTGGGTTGTCATTTCCTTCTCCAGGGAATCTTCCCAACCTAGGAATCAAACTCGCCTCTCCTGCACTGGCAGATGAATTCTTTACCACTGAGGGACTAGAGAAGCCGTATGTCTGTATTTTGAGTCTGGAAGGAGACTCACTAAATTGTTATCGGTGTTTACTGTAAGGAGATAAGAACTTTCAAAATCTGCCATTACTCCTCTGAAAGTAGGATTCCCAAGAGAATGGATAGAGTGCAGAAGGACTAATTTTTAACTGAAATGCATCATCGCGGGCTGATCCACTAGTCACAGCCCCCAGTCCCCTCTTATTGGAGTGGGTGGTGGCATAGCATCTTTTAAATGTGTTCACTGACATCCAGAGGAGGAAGTTCCATTTTCTGGTCCAGTACACACTGCTATATTATTTAAATACAGTATGATAACATGGATTGATTTAGTTCATGTCACATGTTTGCCAAATTCGGTTCATCTTAATACTGATTACCTACTATTGTTGTGCACTAAGAGCTGGGGTGAAGAGGCAAAGATAGATCAAACACAATCTCTGCCCCCAAATCTTACAGCCCGTGACCAAGAATATCATCCCCTAGCTTGATCACCCGGCTTGGCCATGACAATTTGGCCTGAAAAACCGTTGGCTCTTTTCAAATACCAAAATCTTCCTTAATAAGCAAAACCCTAGGAGCTTCTCAAGGTGGGGTGGGGGACAGGGCGTGGGCAGAGTGCAAATAAAACCCTGCCTTGTTTCTGAAGATACTTCCAAGAGAAGAATAGGAAAGTCTTTGGAGAAAAAAATATCCAATAAAGTAAATTCTTAATTACTGAGGAGGCTTGGATGGGGCAATTATGTATTTTCTCTATAAATTCTTGTGCCAAAATTAGGAAATGGATCTCATTTTCTTAAAACTATAGTTCAAAATTCCATCATAACCCCTTTTTCTTAAAACAATGTTTTTGTAACATTGTCCTTACTTTCCTGAATTGCAATTCACAGCTGGTATAATCTACCTACAAACAATTTCTAAAAATCAATGTACTGTTTTGTCACATAAGGGAGATACAAAAAATAGAGTTTACAGTATAATTATTTTGTAACATGAAAATGCTCAGATGATTCATGAATAGGTGAGTAGCCAATGTTTGGACCTATTTTTAAGAATTACATCTGAATTTCAGAGGAATTAGACCATATTTGACTGAATGTTGTTGACCCTTTTGTTTTATATTTGCTATTTCCAAATAAGGTCTAGAGAGGCATACGCAGACTCTCCATGAATGAAACAGCTATAAATGAAAACTGATGTAACCATGTGGCCCTAGTGACTCAGATTCTGAATGTGATACTGCGTTCATGACATCATTTTCAAAATGGCGAACAACTCTTGGTAAAGTGCTGGAGCCTTCCTTCCATTTATACAGAAGTAGCATTCCTAGGTGGAGAAGGAAATGGCAGCCCACTCCAGTGTTCTTGCCTAGAGAATCCCGTGGACAGAGGAGCCTGATGGGCTGCTGTCCATAGGGTCACACAGAGTCGGACGCAACTGAAGCGACTTGGCAGTGGCAGCAGCATTCCTAGGAAGCATGGTGCCTACTAAAACCATGCTTGTGTTTATATGAAAAAAAAAAAAAGAAAAAGTTAAGATACGTGCTCAAATAATTTAAAAAAAAAAAGTTCTTAATCTATATCATTGTGGGGGGGTGCATTTCAAATCTTGAGGGGACACAGGACAGCTCTGTGCCCCACAGTTCTGTCTCATACTGGTCCTCAAAGCCAGGAGGATGTGAGACTTCCTCATCTCCATCCCCACAGCACTGCAATCCTTGTGAAAACTAAAAGCACTGTCACTAGGAAACACCCTCTAAGGATGATGCCATCCGCTTTGAGAAACACTTTCTTGAAGACACAACTCTTAGGAGAACTTCAGGCCTTCGGGTCATTCTTTGGGTTACTACAGTGCCTACTGTGTCCCCGTCACCCAGTTGGGAGTCAAAGTGTCAGCAGCAGGCCAGTGGAGGGAACTGGGCCAGCGGATGGCAGGGACCGAGAGAAGCCCTGCCTGTGAGAACAGGAAGGCGAGCTGCAGCCACAGGGAAGCATGGAGTGTGGAGTACCCACAAGACATCCATAAGACAGGGCCCCAGCTGTGGAAGAATCACAGTCTAAGGACACTTCCAAAAATTCAGAAAAAGGAGTGGAAGACGCTGGTTAAAAACCTGGGCCTTGGGATCAGACAGGTTCAAATCCCAGCCTTGCCACCACTGACAAGTGTCGCTTTGGGCCAGTCGCTTAGCTCCTCTTTGACTCAATCTCCTCATCTCTAAAATGGGCACCAGTGGCAGTCACTACTGCACGGGGTTCTTCTGGGGACGAGATAGGATCAGAGCGACGAGGCTGAGCATACTGCCTGGTGGCCTGCAAGCTGCTCCCGAGCAGGACTCTGTCTAGGTCTGCTCCCCTTTGTACCCAGAGAACTTGACCCAGAGAAACCACAGGTCAGCCCTGGTCCAGTGAGCCAGCTCTGAACCAGCGCTGTGAAAGGCAACCATTCCCACTGTCCTGAAGGGACCAGTACTGGGGGCTGGGGTAGGAAGTGGGGACTTGGTTCTTTACTGGGGCGTCAGATCACAGGCAATGCAAGAGGAAGCCAAATGACCTGGGTAACACTGTACCAGGGCTCCCAGACTCTCTGAGTGAGGACCGCTGTGGTCTCAGTGCTCAGGGGGCCGCTGAGCTCCCAGGAAAATGGCAGGCAAACCTACCACAGGCGAGCGAGGGCAGCAGAGCCAGACAGTCACAGGGAGGAGGCCCGAGCCAGAGCCGGAGGAGCGCACTGGCCTGCAGACCCGCAACCCCATGACAGTTCCCCCTGGGAGCTGTACATGTCAGAGCTAAAAGGAGCCATGCAAAGTGAGAGGAAAGCAGGCCAGCCTTGTCTCCTCTGCCCCACCCCCGCACCAGCTCCAGGCCACGTCTCTCTTCCCTCTGCGTGCTGGACTCCAGCCACGCTGGCCATTTCCTCGTTTCTTGAAAACGCTGAGCTCCTCTACGCACATCCCCACCAGACGCTCTTTGCTTGACTGATTTCTGCTCACCCTCCATTTCTCAGTTCAAACTTCACTTCCTGGGAGAGGCTTTCCCTGAACTCCCAGACCAGGTACAGTGGCCCTCTCCCTCACTCTTATCCTTACTGCCTCCAGCCTTTTCCTTCCTCGCATCTATTGCAATGACAATTTTGGTGGTAAAAAAAATCTGCTCAATGTCTATCTCTCCAACTAGATTAGACACTCCTGAGAGCAAACACTCCATCAAGTCCATGACCCCATATCCTGCGGTATGTAGCCTAGCCCTGGTACATGGTTACTGCTCAGTAGATATCAGGGGAAAGGAGAAGGGACCCTGAAACTCAGAGCAGGGTCACTGGGTTTGTCCTGAAAAATAATCAGATCCACAGACAAACTCAACTACTGACATTCCCCAATTGAATATTCATTTTGCAGCAATTTCTCACTCTATTTCAAAGCCTACCCCACAGCAAAAATGAATACCATCCTCTCCCCTCAAACACAAGTGACTGGTAGCAAGTACTTGGATTGGTGTCCCCACCTCCCTGCTGTCCAGCAAGATGCCATGAGTGATGTTAGGTACACCATCCCTTTGATCTTGCTAGTGAGAAAATACGTTCAGGACTAAATCCCAGGCAGAAATGAAAGCTGGAGGTATATTCCATATCCTGTGATAAATCATAATGGAAAAGAATATGAAAACAAATGTATTAATATATAATGTGTAACTGAGTCATTTTGTTGTACAACAGTAATTAACATACTACTTCAATTTAAAAAACTGAAAAAACAGGCTTTTTCCCTGTGCACTCCACCATCCTGCCACCCTTTGAAATCTGACGAGTAAGACACCTGAGCAGCTTTTCTGACCCATGGTCAAGAAATCGTAGTTTGTTTCTAGAGGTCACTTCATTCTTTGCTCTTTGATTTTTTTCTGTATCATCACTCATGGGAAGCTCAGATCCTTTTAGGGGCTTACAGAGTTCAGGCAGAGAACAGCTGGCCTTAGAAAGCCAGCTCTTTCTGAAGGAAGAGAAATGACAATTTCCTAGCATTTCACTTGTAATAATTCATTAGTGAAGTCGCTCAGGCGTGTTTGACTCTTTGTGACCCCATGGACTGTAGCCCACCAGGCTCCTCCATCCATGGCATTTTCTAGGCAAGAGTACTGGAGTGGGTTGCCGTTTCCTTCTCCAGGGGATCTTCCCAACCCAGGGATCAAACCCGGGTCTCCAGCATCGCAGGCAGAGGCTTTACCTTCTCCCAAATCTCTGAATCCTCATTCTGAACTAACAAGCATGTTGTTAATTACTTTACATAAATGACTCTATTTAATCCTTCCAGCCCCTCCAGGGAATGCTAATATCCTCTTCATTTTACAGATGAGGAAAACTGAGGCCTAGAAATTTGAAGTAACCTTCAGACTCACCCGACCAGCAAGAGGTGACCGTGACACCAAACCTCCGTCTCTTTGCCCTCACAGCCTGAACTCTTAAGTGCTGCACTTTGTTGCAAGAATAATTGCAACTTACAAGGTACTTTGTTCAGTTAATTAATGAAGCAATAACACTAGTGAGAATAATCATAGCTAAGTGTTGAATGCAGGTTCCCTGCTATTGTTGTTACTGTCATTATAATATGACTCATGATTTAGAAATAATGTTTTGAAGGGAGGTATAGGCCATCCCTCTGAAGATTCTTTCCTCTTTGTCCTCTGCCCGGGGTCTGGCCACAGAGGCCGCTGTGTGTGTACGACTTGGGCATTCATCAGCTGAGGTGGCCGTTGCCCAATTGCTCAGTTCCCCTTGGGTCAAGGGTGCAGCATCATATGGGGCCCAGACAAGCACCCAAGTGGGATTGGAGATGCACCCGTGAAGGTGACAAACCCCAGCTTCTATTACCAGTTCCTAGAACTAGGCTGTTTCCCCACAAACAGTTCTGTTATGATTCATGCAAAGTGAGAGCTGAGTGACAAGTCAAGTCTTTCTTTCTTTAAATATACCAAACTGAAGGGACCTTGGGAAAATGGATGGGGTGTTTTTACCAGCAGAAGACCCTTTAGAAAACTTGCAGCTATTTCCAAGAGGGGGAAATCTATACACATATGTATCTCAAAAGCAGCTTGTGATGTCAAGCAGAATCCTTTTTCTTATGATTTTAAAAATATGGCAATGCTCTGCTATAGAGAAGAGGTGGAAGGTCACTCAGAAGTGGGCGAAGCTGGAATCAGCAGCTCATATACCAAGAGAGGCGATTCATGGATGGAAAGACCCCTGGGTGTGGGGTGTTTGGCCCTGGATTCAAATTCTGGCTCCACCATTCAACTAACTGTGCAACTTGGGGCAAGTTTTGTGTAACTTCTCCAAACCAATATGAGAGAGTCATATCCATATCTACCTGGTCAACTTTTCAAGGGGATTTTAAAATAAAATCCAGCTCTTCAGTGAGGAGAAGAAGTAGGGTACAGCTGTTCAGAGCATTAAGGTTGCAACCCAGACCTGAGACAGAAGTCCAGCTTGGCCATTTCTTTGTGACTTTGGAACAGCCACTAAACTTCCTTGAGCTTCGGTTTACTCATCCCTGGGGAAGCCACCCACCTCAGAGGGTTTGGAGTAGGAATTATGTGTGTTGATACAAGCTGTGTGCTTACCTCAGTGCCTGGGGCTTAGGAGAGTGTCTGTAAAGGGTGGTGGTGGTGGTTTATTCACTCAGTTATATCTGACTCTTTGTGAGCCAATGGACTGTAGCCTGCCAGGCTCCTTTGTCACTGGGATTTAACAAGCAAGAATACTGGGGTGGGTTGCCATTCCCTTCTCCAGAGGATCTTCCCGACCCAGGGATCAAACCCAGGTGTCCCACATTGCAGGAAGATTCTTTATTGACTGAGCTACCAGGGAAGCCCCCTTGAAGGGTAGTGCTATCTATCAGCTATGGGCAGGAATAGAGCCGGGACTTCTTTATGATCCGGCCGGAAGTGTGAAGTCAAGTGTCCAGACTGAAGTTGGGCAGCAAGCAATTCAGCATGGGCTTTGGGGTCCCTGGCCTGTTCTTTCCATGCTAAGTGCTGCCTGCCCTGCTTCTCCACCCATCCAACTGGATTCTTAAGTTTGGGCCCTTAGAACATTCACCACTTAGTCATAGCTTAGGCTGAAGGCAGAGCTGAATTTTAAATTGATGTCATTTTTTTTTTTTAATGGCCAGGAAACTAATACAAATTTTGCTGAGGAGAGAGACATAAAACATTTTGCCTCAACCCTGGAATAATGGAGAGTTGCTTCAAAGATAACTTGGCCACATTCCTCTTCTAATTTTAGCCCTGGATAAAGTTGCAGATTAACACACCTGCTCTTTTTTCCTTGCCACGAAGTAAGTACTGTCCCTGGTTAAAAAAGGGATCTTGGGTTGACGTCTTTAGTAAGAGTTCACCAGCAGCCAGTTTGATCATGGATATCCTCTTCGTACCAGGGCTCATCTTTGATTAACTGAAAGCAGGGATTCACTTCATCATCCTCTGCTTTCCTCAAAGGACTTAAAAAAAATTAATTTGACCTTCTGCTCTGTAATCGTACTTGGTGGATAAATGGCCAGGCCAAGGAGAATAAGTAGGACTTTGGAATCAGATAAACCCATGTGTCTCTAATGCTGCATTTCTTATCTGTGAGATGGGGTGAGAAAATCTGTGATATAAATTTAGTGGGAAGATGCAGTGAGATCAGACACAGAAGGGTTTGCCCTCTCACCTCTTGCTTCCTAGAGCCTGCGGCAGCAGACACTGTTGTTTTCTATCCAGGGGTAATTCCATACCCCTTTTGTCTTAGAAACAGGATCCCAGCTAGATCCATTCTTTTTTGAGTGGCCATGTCCTTTATTTTGGGGAGTAGGAGTACTGGCTTCCCCAGGCAGCCCTAGGAAATAAATCTTGTTTCATTTAAGCCAGCCCTGGAGGTGTCGGGCCTCCTGCCAAGTGGGTGGTTTAAACAAGAACACATGATACAACTTTGGCCAAAGAGATAGGGAAAAATCTGCTGGGGAGTCTCTGGGGAGGTTTGCACTGTTTTGAAAAAAAGGATACAAGACAGCTGTATTCCCTTTTCTATCTCTGCATCTGTCATCTGCGTGCTATAGCTGAGAGAAGGCAGCCATCTTCGGACCATGAAGAGAGCAAGCCTCTGAGGTTAGGACAGCAAACTGAGAATGACAGGGCAAAAACCAGAGGAATTTGGGTGCTGGGTGATGGCACTGGCCAGTGGATGAACCAAGCTAGAGACTCTCCGGTTTATGGACCCTTTCCATTAAGATAACAAGTCTCTCGCTTTGGAATTGTAATCAAGCAGGACCCTGTGGGGCCTTCCTCAGGACAGGTTTTCCTCCATATCCTCTGCTTTAGCTCTTCTCTGAAGTTCTTAGATAGTATTATTTGATGCAAATTTCCGGAGTAGTTTTGCAGATGTGAACCACCCCACTCTCTCCCCACCAATGAAAAAACTACTTGCTGACCTGAGCACATAGCCCCAGGTCTCCTGGAGTTTCAGTTCAGTTCAGTTCAGTTCAGTCGCTCAGTTGTGTCCAACTCTTTGCAACCCCATGAATGGAAGCACGCCAGGCCTCCCTGTCTGTCCATCACCAACTCCCAGAGTTCACTCAAACTCATGTCCATCGAGTTGGTGATGCCATCCAGTCATCTCATCCTCTGTCATCCCCTTCTCCTCCTGCCCCCAAAACCTCCCAGCATCAGTCTTTTCCAATGAGTCAACTCTTCGCATGAGGTGGCCAAAGTACTGGAGTTTCAGCTTTAGCATCAGTCCTTCCAATGAACACCCAGGACTGATCTCCTTTAGAATGGACTGGTTGGATCTTCTTGCAGTCCAAGGGACTCTCAAGAGTCTTCTCCAACACCACAGTTCAAAAGCATCAATTCTTCGGTGCTCAGCTTTCTTCACAGTCCAACTCTCACATCCATGCATGACCACTGGAAAAACCATAGCCTTGACTAGACGGACCTTGGCAAAGTAATGTCTCTGCTTTTGAATATGCTATCTAGGTTGGTCATAACGTTCCTTCCAAGGAGTAAGCATCTTTTAATTTCATGGCTGCAATCCCCATCTGCAGTGATTTTGGAGCCCCAAAAATAGTCTGACATTGTTTCCACTGTTTCCCCATCTATTTTCCATGAAATGATGGGACCAGATGCCATGATCTTCGTTTTCTGAATGTTGAGTTTTAAGCCAACTTTTTCACTCTCCTCTTTCACTTTCATCAATAGGCTTTTTAGTTCCTTTTTCTGCCATAAGGGTGGTGTCATCTGCATATCTGAGGTTATTGATATTTCTCCTGGCAATCTTGATTCCAGCTTGTGATTCTTCCAGCGCAGCGTTTCTCATGATGTACTCTGCATATGTTAAATAAGTCAAAGAATGCTCAAACTATTGCACTCATTTTATGTAATGCTCAAATTACACTCATCTCACACGCTAGTAAAGTAATGCTCAAAATTCTCCAAGCCAAGCTCCAGCAATACGTGAACCATGAACTTCCAGATGTTCAAGCTGCTTTTAGAAAAGGCAGAGGAACCAGAGATTAAATTGCCAACATCCGCTGGATCATTGAAAAGCAAGAGAGTTCCAGAAAAACATCTATTTCTGTTTTGTTGACTATGCCAAAGCCTTTGACTGTGTGGATCACAATAAACTGTGGAAAATTCTGAAAGAGATGGGAATACCAGACCACCTGACCTGCCACTTGAGAAACCTATATGCAAGTCAGGAAGCAAGAGTTAGAACTGGACATGAAACAACAGACTGGTTCCAAATAGAAAAAGGAGTACGTCAAGGCTATATATTTAACTCCTGGAGTTTAGGGACTGATAATATTAACCTCTGTGATACCACCCTGCTGCCTCCCCATCAGCCAATCTGAGAACTGTGCACAACTGATTCTGCACTCTGCGGACCACCCCCACCCTCCGAAACTGCCCTTTAAAAATGCTTTGCCAAAACCCTTCAGGGAGCTCAGTGTTTTTCAGGGCATAAATCGCCTCGTCCCTAGTTGCCTTGCAATAAACCTGACTCTCCTCCAAAATCCAAATAAATAAATAAATAAATCTCCCCCTGGTTTAGCCACTTCTGGCAGGTGTCTTGTTACACGCAGTCAAAAGTACACCCATGTGGACCCCCTGATAACTCAAGGTGGTTGTCGAGGCTGTTTGCAATTGTTTGTATTCTCTCTCTCTCTCTCTCTGGGCACATGATAACATCACATTTCTCTACCTCCTTTGACATAGGGAGTAAATATTCCACTTGCTTCATCCAATGATATGTGAGGGGAAGTACTGTGTGTCATTTCCAAGTAAAGATTTGTATATGCCAGGATGATTGTCCACATCCTCTTTCTCTGCCTGAGCCATCAAGGAAATAGAGCCGCCATCAGCTTGAATTCCCCAGTGACTATGATAAACAGTGTACATGTGACATGAGTAAGAATAAACTTGGTTGTGTTAAAGCAGTGAGGGTGGGTTGGGTGTGGGTTACTGAGGCACGACCTAGCCTTTCCTAACTTAACGCATCCAGTTGATGCATTCAAATAATAGAGCAGGAACTCTGGCAGGGGGAGGTATAAGGGATTTACTAATGGATGTGATCTGAAAGGGCTTCCCAGGTGGTGCTAGTAGTAAAGAATCCACCTGCCAATGCAGGAGACATAAGAGATGCGGGTTCCTTCCCTGGGTAGGAAGATCCCCCGGAGGCGTGCATGGCAAACCACTCCAGTATTCTTGCCTGGGGAAACCCATGGACAGAGGAGCTGGCAGGCTATGGCCTACAGGGTCACAGTCAGACATTACTGAAGTGATTCAGCATGCATGTGATGTGAAAAATCTGCTTCCTTTTTAGATAACTCACTCTAAGGCCAGACTACTGTAAAGAATTCTTATCCCCTGCCCACACTGCCTTTAAAATTCATGCTCCATTCATCAGTAGAACTAGACAGAGATGCCACACTAGAGAGCCAGTGAAAGAAAAGACCAGACATTCAGTGGAAGGAAGGGACTAAAGAGACTAAATGAACCCAGGGAGCCTAGAAGCGGCAGAGGGGTAAAGAGAAGCTCAGGTGACAGGAAGGGAAGTCACACTGCCCTCCTGGAGTGTTGAGACTCAGGTCTTGCACCTGATCAAGGAGCTGGAAGTGGACTGGCTAGAGGATAGAGGTCGTTCCTGGGTTCCTCTGTCCTGATTTAGAACTAGGCCCTCAAATCTGGAGTAAAACAAGTCTTCTAGTTATGAGGTATGCAGTTTGGGTAAGAGGAGATCCATGTACTTATGAGTGGTGTGTTCATTTCCTGGGGCTGGTGGCTGAAAAAAAAAAAAAAACCCAGAATTTTCATTTGTGAGTCCTGGAGGTTGGAAGTCCAAGATCAACCTGTCCAGCAGGGTTGGCTTCTTCTGAGGCCTCTCTCCTTGGCTTGCAGGCAGCCACTTTCTCTCTGCAGGGCTTTGGTCTTCCCTCTGTGTGTGAGTCTGGGTGCTAATCCCCTCTTCCTCTAAAAATATCAGTCATTTTGCACTGGGACCCACCCAAATGACCTCATTTTACCTTACTCACCTCTTTCAAGGTCCCTGTCCAAATGCTGACACATTCTAAGGTACCGGGGTTTGGGACCTCACCTTATGAATTTGGGAAGGCGGGACACAATTTAGCCCATAAGAGAGGGTAACATCCTTCCTCTAAACAGTACATAGGTAAAGTGCCTGGTGGTCAGTTGTTCCAGTTCAAGGTAATTATTATTGTCAGGTTGTTTGGCCCTTTGCAGTTTCATGGATTCTCCAAGGTTAAGCACTATGTTCTTGTGCTTCTTTGCAGCCTGCACAGCCCAAAGTTGCATCATATACACGGCAGTCAGAGATTATCATGTGGTGGTTAAGAGCATGGGCTTCAAGGCCAAGACACTGGAGCTCAAATTCTGACTCTGCCATTCAGTGGCTGGGTAACCGTGGGCAAGTCACTGAAATATTCTATGACTGTGTCCTCCTGAGTTTATTAGGTTTATTGCACCTACCTGTATTCATTTCCCAGGGCAGCTACAACAGATTACCACAAGTGAGGGGTTTAAAACAACACAAATGGTATTACCTTACAGTGGTAAAGGTCAGAAGTCCAAAATCAGTCTCGCTGGGCTAAAATCTGGGTGTCTGCAGGCTGTGCTCCCTCTGGGGGTTTGCGGAGAGAATCCGTTTCTTGTCTAGAGGCCCTGCATTCCTTGGTCTATGACCCTTTTATGCCTTTCAGTCCTGTGATTGTGTCACTCCAGTCTTATGCTTCTGTGATCACGTCTTCTCCTCTGATTCACATCTTCTCCTCTGATTCTGACTCTTCCATCTCACTCGTTGACGTATAAAGGCCTTTGTGATTACTGTGGGATAACTCAAGATAAATTCTCAAGATCAGCTGATTAGCAATCTTAATTCCACTGGCAACCTGAATATCTCTTCACTGTGTAACCTAACATATACAGAGGTTCTAAGGAGTAGGAAGTGGACAGCATTGGGAGGCCATTATTTTGCCTACCTCTAAGAATTATTGTGAAAGCCAAATGAAGTAATCTATGGAAAGGGTTTGGCACAGTGGGTAATCAATAAACAATATTCAGGACTTCCCTGGAGGTCCGTGGTTAAGACTCTGTGCTTCCACTGCGGGGTACACGGATTCGATCCCTGGTCAGGGAACTGAGATCCCACAATGCCGTACAGTGCAGTCAAAACAAGCAAACAAAATCTTGGCCCACTTAACATATACCCGTATAACTCCAAAGGCAAAAAAAAAAAAAAAACCCAAAATAGAAAAATAAAATACTTTAAAAGATAAACAATGTTCTTTGTTTCCTAAGAACTCATTCTATAATACTCTTCATTGAAGATCAGTATTTTGGAAACTATGGGCCTGTGCAAATGAAAGTTACTTTGAAATTCTGGCAAAATTTGTTTAGGTGTAGCGGTGTCCAGGATCATAGCATCTTTGAGAAGAAAGAGATGCTATAAGTCATCAAAGCCAGTTCTCTAATTTTACCAAAAAGTTAACTGGGGCCTGAAAATTATAAGTGGCAGAACAAGAAGTCACAGCTAGATTTACTATCTGACACCAAATTTAATGTCTTATCACTAGGCAATATTTCAATGGTCATCTTCTGCTTCTTTTCTCTTCATAATCTAGGAAGACTGAAACCTGGATGGCAGTTTAGATCTGTCAGCAAAACTGTAATTTCTTGCATTTATGTAGCATTATTCTCCCAGTGAAGTCAAACAATTTTATACAGAACCTTCCTCTATGAAGGGCTTCCCTGGTGGATCAGACAGTAAAGAATCTATCTGCAATGCAGGAGACCCAAGTTCAATCTCCAGGTTGGGAAGATCCCCTGGAGAAGGAAATGGCTATCCACTTCAGTATTCTTTCCTGGAGAATCCCATTGACAGAGGATCCTGGTGGGCTACAGTCCATGGGGTTGCAAAGAGTCAGACATGACTGAATGACTAATACTTTCCTCTATGAATAAGGGACCTGGCTGTTCATGAATAATGACTGTGTTTTTGGTCTGATTGGACATTTTTGCTTTGGGTTCCATTCTTCATTCTATTCTGTGATAAACACACTCAGTTCATTGCCTTCAACCTCCTCCCAAGGGTGGCCCCATGACCCAGACCTGACCAATCAGAAGTTTGCTTGGGATTCTTGCCAGAGCCATTGGGAAAAGATCTCTTTCTTTCAGATTGCAAGCTTGGGGCCACTGGCAGTCATCTCATTTACCATGTATAAACAGAGCATGATGAAATCATCTGGGCCCCTCAAAAAGCCAAAAGACTCTTGTTTATGAGTTAAAACAAATCTTTTTTTTTCTTAAACCAGTTTCATTTGAATATCTGCAACTTGTTTCTAAACAAGTCCTCACCAATACAACTGGTAACAATATAAAGCTTTATCTTTTTCTTTGAATCATTAATAGAAATGGCTTATAAATTTGAAAGCTTCAGTTCTTAGTGATTTATGAAACAATACCAAAAGAATTTAGGGAAAACCATTTATTTTTAAAACTTGAAGTATGATAATCCTTGGTAAATCCAAAAACTATATTTTTTCCTCTAATTTTCATTATGAGAAATTTCAAATATACACAAAAATATAATTGTATCATGAAAACTCATGTTCCCCATACTCAGTGAGCCTCAGCATTTGGCCAGTCTTGTTGCATCTATGTCCTACATTTTTCCCCCACCTTGTTGGAGTATTTGAAGAGTAAAGAACTGTATTTTGATGTGAATAAAGTCTCTGAAACTGTATGACCTGGGCATATAAATGTCCACTCAGTTATTCTAAAAATATTTACTATGCACTTACCTTTTGCACAGGGTCACCATAAAGGCTCATTTCCTTTCTTGTTTGTAATTTATGTTCACTGTGGCAATTTAGAATATACAGGAAGGCAGAAAGTAAACTAAAATCATTTATAATTCAATCACCTAGAGAGAGTTATTACTATTTTGATGTATACAAATCCAGACTCTTTTCTCCACACATAAAATAATAATAGCTATTATTTATTGAGAGCCTCATCCATGCTAAGAATTAGGCTCAATACTTTATGTGGGTTATTATTTCTTTTATCCTCGCAATAATTCAATTCAATATCCTGATTTTATAGTTTGGGAAACTGAGACATAGCAAAGTTAGGAAACTTGTACAAGATTACCCAGCTGATAAATGGTGGGGCTAGAATTGAATGAAAGTAGTCTTTATTATTATTTGAATACAAAAAAATTGGATCATACTTCTTTTTGTATTTTGCTTATTTGCTCAAAGATATATCTTGAAGATCTTTCCACATAATAAACCTATCACTTCATTTTAAAGCACTGCAGTGCATTCTAAGACATGAGTGAACTCCAAGTCATTCAACCAGATGCTCACAAAGACATTTAGGCTGGTTTTCATTTTCCCACAGCCATGGTGCCCATAGGCCAGGACTGGCTAGGCCAGTCGCCTAGGGCCAGCCACTCGCCTGTCTCAACACCATGAGTTGTCGCTTCTAGGCACCCTGAATGGCAGGCCCTTTCCTGAAAGACATATCCTTTCCCCCTGGCTACATCTTTACTTTAAGTCTCTCATTATTCAAAATTTCAGAAATTCTCAATCCTCAAATGTCACCTGACGCTTTTCCTGATTCCTTGCTGCGTGGCTTGCCACTTAGGGCACCAACAATGTATATGAGAGAGGCCATATCACTGCTACGCCTGGCACGTTCGTTACCTATGTTTCTAAGACACAAAGCTTTTCTTTTCTTTTTTTGGCCTTGTCATGTGACTTACGGGATTTTAATTTCCAGGCCAGGGATCAAACCCAGGCCCTTGGAAGTGAAGCATGGAGTCCTAACCACTGGACTGCCAGGGAATTTCCGTTTCTTATTTATCTTGGAAACCCCAATATCCAGCCCTGTGCCTAGTATCTAGCTCAGGAATTGTATGCTGAATTAAAGAAAACTGAATTATTAATAACAACAGCAATAGTGATAGCTACTTTCTGTTCAGCATCTACTCTATTCCAGGCACTGTGGCTAACTGCCTTATGTATATTTTAGTTAAGACGCATCTGTGTAAGATGGTACTCTTACTGTCTCCTTTTCTGGGTGAGGAAACTGGATCTCTGAGAGGTCAATTAACTCACCTAAGGTTGGCCAACTGATAAAGAAAAGAACTAGGATTTGAGTTTAGTCTGGCTAGAAAACCCAAGCCCCAGTCACAGTGGCGTCTTTTCACAACACTATGAGCTGTATCCATTCTTCAAACAAATATTTACTGAGTACCTACTTGTGTTAGTCCTGGACATAAAGCAACACACACAGAAAGCAACACAGAACATTGTAAAGCATAAAGCAACATAAAGCAACACAGAACATTGTAAAGCATCAGACTCACCTGGTGGGCATGTTGAAATGCTGATTTCCTGGCTCTGGAAATTCTGATTCAACCTGTCTGGACTTGGGCCCAGAATCTGCATTTTCATATGGCCCCAGGCAGGGCTGACATTCCACCAGTAGGCACTGACGTGGCCGCACTGGTTGTTAAAACACTGACGTATTTCTAAACTAGTTGGTCAACAGACATTGCCCCCACAGGACCTGAGTGTAGGTGACCAACTGTCCTAGGTTTTTGTTGGAATGTCCTAGTCTCAACAATGAAAATGCCACATCCTGGGAAAAGCAGGAGGGTCATCAACCACATCAATGGAGTAGAGTGTCCCCTGCCACCCCAGTTACCCTGATCTTTCCCAAATCAGCATGAGTCAGTGGGTCCAAGATGCCTGGAATAGGATGGGCCTCTCTGATCATAACTACTCTCAGTTCTGACCTGTAGAGGTCCTCGCCTTTTTTGTGGTTAGCATTTTGAACATCACCTCTGGCTCCAGTGATTCTGATGCAGGTGGCCCACAGGCCGTTCTTTGAGAAACACTAGTCCAGTGGTCTGACACCAGATGAAGCATTGGGAAGATTTTCAAAACATAATACTAGAAACATTTATGGACCAGGAGAATTTTACGCAAATGAACTTGTTTAATCCTCAGGACAATACTAATGCAGATGCTATCACTACCCCCATTTCACAGATGAGGAAACTGAGGCCCAAAGATGTTGAGGAACTTGTCCATGATTGCATGGCTAGTGAGGGGGCAGGGGGTGGGATTTGAACTTAGCTTAGCTCCAGAGTCTGTGCACCTGGGAAGCCAAGACAAATGTTTCCATCCAGCAGACCCCGACTATTTGTAAAGGCCAAAGCCTCGGGAGACCCCATTCCTCTGCGCAGAACCGGCCCCACTGCCTTGCTCTGAGCCTCCAAGGTCCAGGGTTGAACCACTGCCACACTATGCAAAGGCGTCGGGCCTGAAGGCGACACTGAGTCCTTCCTTCCACTAATTGCCCTCCCAGAAGCCATTTTCAGTTCTCGCAGCAGCTCTCCTCACATGGCAGCAAACTCTGAATACCAATCACAATTTAGGAGTGAGGGCTTGAAGCATATGTCAAAGCAGAGAGAGAAACCAAGCGACAGCCTTTCTTCCAGGAAGGAGTGTGAGTTTGTTTTTTTTTTACAGGCAGGGCTGCTTTCTCAGTGAACTTCTCTTCTTCATTTCTGAGTCCACCTGTTACCAGGGCAGATGGCCCCAGCTAGCCTTTTCTCTCACAGGCTTCAAATAAACTGCAACACCCTGTGAGATGTAAGTGAATTCCACCCACTGACACGAGCTCCCTCTCTGCCCAGGTGCTCTTGAAGTCTTGGAATTTGACACCTACACAATCTGACATTTACGACTTGGAAGAGGAGGCCTGGAGTAGGTGGTCTGACTTCCGATGAGCCTTTCAATAAATCCTGAGTGGGCTCTCACCATGTACCAAGCATCATGCTAGGTTTGTGGATACACATGAACGAGGCAGCAATGGCAGCCACCTTCATGGAGCTTGCAGCCCAGGGACCAGCCAGAGGAGGATCATTCATTGTCATTGAGAGAGGTGCCCTCAGTGTAAGTGTTCAGGAGTAAGTGTAAGCAAGCAAATAGAGATGATCATACTAAGTGAAGTAAGTCAAAAAGAGAAAGACAAATACCATATGATATCACTTGTGAAAGCGAAAGTCGCTCAGTTGTGTCTGACTTTTTGTGACCCCTTAGACTATACAGTCCATGGAATCCTCCAGGCCAGAATACTGGAGTGGGTAGCCTTTCCCTTCTCCAGGGGATCTTCCCAACGCAGGGATCGAACCCAGGTCTCTCGCATCTCAGGCAGATTCTCTACCAGCTGAGCCACAAGGGAAGCCTAAGAATACTGGAGTGGGTAGCCAACCCTTCTCTAGTGGATCTTCCCGACCCAGGAATCGAACCAGGGTCTCCTGCACTGCAGGCGGATTCTTTACCAACTTCAAGGGAAGCCCTGTTATCACTTGTATGTGGAATCTAAAATATGACACAAATGAACCCATCAATAGAAACAGAATCACCGGCATAGAGAACAGACCTGTGGTTGCCAAGGGGTGGGGGCAAGAGAGGGATGGCGTTGGAGATTGGGGTTAGCAGGTGTGGGTTTTTATGTGTGGATTGGATAAGGAGCAAGGCCTTACTGTATGGCACAGAGAACCATATTCAATATGCTATGATAAAGCATAATGGAAAAGTATTAAAAAAATAATGTATATATAAATGAATAACTGAATCACTCTGCTATTTAGCAGTAAATGAACTGTGGTGTTGGAGAAGACTCTTGAGAGTCCCTTGGACTGCAAGGAGATCCAACCAGTCCATCCTAAAGGAGATCAGTCCTGGGTGTTCATTAGAAGGACTGATGTTGAAGCTGAAACTCCAATACTTTGGCCACCTGATGTGAAGAGCTGACTCACTGGAAAAGACCCTGATGCTGGGAAAGATTGAGGGTAGGAGAAGAAGGGGATGACAGAGGATGAGATGGTTGGATGGCATCACCGACTCGATGGACATGGGTTTGGGTGGACTCCAGGAGTTGGTGATGGACAGGGAGGCCTGGCGTGCTGCTGTTCATGGGGTCGCAAAGAGTTGGACATGACTGAGCAACTGAACTGACTGAACTGAAGCCCAACATTGTAAAGCAGCTATGCTTCAATTAAAAAAATTTTTTAATAAATTTAAAAAATAGAGAGGGATTTCCCTAGTGGTCCAGTGGTTAAAACTCTGTGCTCCTAATGCAGGGGGCACAGGTTCTATCTTTAGTCTGGGAATTAAGATCCCACATTCCTTCCAGTGTGACCAGAAAGAAAGAAAGAAAAGAAGTGTAAGCAGTAAGCTGGGTGTTTATCAGAGGACCGTGACCCACTAGCAAGCAAGGAGGCCTCTATCTAAGAGGTGATGTGTGAAACCTGCAACCAGAAGAAAAAAGCTGGTGCTGCTTCAGAATGCAGGCAGGGAAGAGATATTACAAGCACAGGGGATGCATTTACAACAACAACAACAACAAAACCCGTCAAACCTGTAAGAAACTGTCAGAGTCATGAGGGCGCAGAGGTGCAGAGCTGCTCCAGGGGAAGGCAGACACGCCAGAGCTTGTCGGCCTTAGTGAAAGATTTGGGTGTTCTCTGGAGAACAGGGAAGCATTTTAAGCAGTAGGATGACACAGCTGGAACTGCATTTTGAAAAGATTCTTCCAGCTCCAGCTAATCAGTAGCAGAGTCAGAGTTGGGCCTCGATTTCAGGTCTCTTGTCTCTTTTTTCTTTTTCTGTGTCTTCTTCATCAGTCTCAGAACATGAGCCCTGCTCTCAGCCTTTGTGTTTAAGGAACCCTGTTCCATGTGTGTCCAAACCCAGTTACCCACTTCCTCATCCTCTGCATCATTTGAGGTGAAAGAGAGCTCAAAATGCAGGCCCACAGGATGGCCTGAGCCAGTCCCCAGCCCTTACTTCTAGCTTCTTACTTTCTCTTGGGAAAGCTGATAAACATCTCTGGGCATTAGTTTTTCATCGGCAAAGTGATAATAAAAGTCTACATCAAGACGAATGGAGAGAGTAGCATGGAAGCATAAACACTACCATATGTAAAATAGATAACCAATGGAAATGTGCTGTATGACTCAGGGAACTCAAACTGGGGCTCTGTAACAACCTAGAGAGGTGGGAAGGAGTGGGAGGTGGGAGGGCGGTTCAAGAGGAACAGAACCTATGGCTGATTCATGTTGATGTACGGCAGAAACCAACACAATATTGTAAACCAATTATCCTTCTATTAAAAATAAGTAAATGGCAAAAACTAATACATAAAAAAATCCATCTCAGATCAAGGTTGTGACAGATTTAAAAGATAATATATGTAAGGCATTATATTGACTGCAATGCATTGTGTATGACCTATGACCTAAAACCAATACCCAGTAAATAGGAACTCTTTTCATTGGAATACCCTTCTCCAAGGGGGTGCCAAAGAGTTTTGCTGAAGTTTTCCCTACATGGTTTTTTTTTTTTTTTGGTACACACTTTCTTAAGGTTTTCCAAGATGGAAGGAGCCACTGCTTTCTGTACTTTCAGTCTGGTAAGGCTGGTCCTTGCCCTGGCTATAGAAAGGGCCAGGTGACCCAGGCCTGGCCAATCCTAGCTCTCCATCCCCGTCAAGGAGTGGGCTATTGATTTTAAGGGACGATTCATAATCCTTGCCTGAGATCAATACAAAGATGCTGTGAACAAGGCATTTTCTCTCTCCCATGGCTCACACTACTGCTAGCCATGCTCACGGAGGAGGCTGGCACTCAGGAAGCAATGAGACCTGAACTTGCCAAAATTTGGGCAGCAAAGAGTGGCAGGTCCCAGTCCCTGAGGCCATGGTTGTCACAGTTGCCTTTATTTTTTACAATTCTGCAAAAATCCACTGCCCTGCAACAAATTTCTCTAGTCACTCATTCCCCAACTTGCTTTAGCCAAGTTGAGAGGAATTTTGACACTTGCAACCAAGAGTTCTGACAAATTATACAGCTGTCAGTGTCACAGGCAGTTCTGAATCAACATCTTAGAGCCCTGAAGTTCAAAGAGGCCTCAAAGGTCATCCAGGACAGTGGCTTAAAAAAAGGCAACAATAAGAAACTTTGAAGAAGCCAAAGCATTCTTTTCACATCTTCAGAAACCCAAATATATAACACAGATAAAAGAGGAAGTGCCCTTGTTGCTGTGAAAATGTGGGAGACCCTCCACCCTGCCCACCCCATCCTGATTCTATCTACCTCCCCTGCATCCATCTCAAAGTCAGTGTCTGGTCCAGCTTCCTACATCAGAAATCACCTTGATCACATCTTTGATACTTGGTCATCGAGCCTCAGACACATTTACAACAGGCAGCTGATGAAGACACGAGGCAGTCCACTTCCTTTTGCAGACTCTTCTGATACCAACATAGTTCCTCATCAGCCTCGTGGTAACACCCACACCCACCCACGGATCTGAGTCCCCGGGGGTGAAACAGAACTAAATAAATACACCTTTCTGATGGGCAGCCCTTCCTGAAGACAATTTTCCTGTCCCACTTAACTTCCCTTCTAAAGCATCCTCAGTTTCTTCCTCGTGGGACCTTATGTCCAGCTGATGAGACGCCTAAAGTAGACAGACTTCTGTACAAGGTGTGACTTCAGCTGGGACAGAAAGACAGAAGGCTTACAGTTAAAGAAGGTGTTTATTTTATTCTTTAAAAAAACATAAGGAGAAGAAGAAAAGGAAAGAAAAACACACAGAGGTTTCTGACAGCCCCATTACTTCCCACGGCTACCATTTTTCCCCGGGTCAGGGCACTGTGCTTGGGCCTATACACACCCCTTCTTCTTTCCCCTTTGACCCTTACAACCCACACATGACTTTAGGGATAATTTGTACCCCCATTTAAAAGATGAAGACCAGAGGAATTAAAATAACTGGCTCAAAGTCAAGAGCTAATATTTGGTAGAACTGGGATTTGAACTCAGATCTCAACTTGACTCTAAAGCTGGGCCTTTTAGGTATATTTCTAGTAGGATACATAGCCCTCTTTGCTACTGACCAGCAAGTTCTGGAAGATGATATGATGTAGTACTGGAAGGAATACATCAGTGTAGTTAATTTTTTTTTCTTTTTTTCTTTGGCCATGCAACAGGTAGGATCTGTTTCCTGACCAGGGGTGGAACCTGCGCCCCCTGTGTGGAAGGGTGGAGTCTTAACCACTGGACCACCAGCCAAGTCCTGATGTAGATAATTTTTTGCAGACTTTATATCACTGTGGTCAGGACACAAGACAGACACTTCTTTGCAGGCAAGCCTTAGAGAAACCTCTTTTTAAATATAACATGCTCATTGTGTGTTGGAGATGGTATAATCTGTTATTAGAGCAAGCCACCAAGGAAGACGTGGGTCTCTGGGGCTGGGATGATGAAGCATAACTGTCTGTGTGACCAAATTGATGACAGTTAACCCAGCTTCCCTTTTCTCTTGCCCATCGAGTCCCTTTAAGCTCTTTCCCATTTTGGGTCACTGTGGGCTCAAGGGAGAGGGTCTGGGGAGCAAAGAGGTGCGGGAATGGGCTTGGTCTGCCCTGGAGAGGGCAGTGTCACCCAAAGGGCACTTGGCCTCGGTTTCCTGCTTTCTAGCTTCAGTGTCGGTGTTCCACAGCTGCACCTGATGCTTTCTTAAACTGTACCAGCTGTGAACTCAACAGTAATAATGTCCCTGACGACTTTCATAGAGCAATTGCTAGACACAGGCACACAGAACATCTCCTTCAACACCCACAACATGCCTACCAAGCAGCCACTACAGTGATCTCAGTTTTACAGATGTGGTCACTGGGGTCTGAGGGGTAACATACTGAGGTTTATTTGTAAATGGCACGGTTGATATTTGAACTCTGGAAATCTGACCTAGAGCCAGCTGTCCTAATATATTAAGTGATAAAGGCAGATCTGAAAACAGTATAGGATACTATTCAGCAATGAAAAGGAACCAAGCCAAGTTATGTGGATGAATCTCATGATAATTATGCTGAGTAAAAGAAATCAGATAAAAGTATATATGCTGTATGATTTCATTGATGTGATACCTGGAATTGATGAAATTCTAGAAAATACAAACTGACAGTAACAGAAAGCAGGTCAGCGGCCATGAGTGGCAGGAGGGAGGGATTATAAGGGCATGAGGACCTGGGAGGATGATAGAATTCAGTCTCTTGATTCTGGTGATGGTTTTCTAGGTGTATATGAATGTCAAAACTCATCAAGCTATATCCTTTAAATGTGTGTAGTCTATTGTGCATCAATCATATCTTAATAAAGCTTAAAAAGCAGGATTGGGCATGATTCTGGTCTGGTTTTTAAGGAAAACATTTTAAACACACATACATATATATATGTAATCAGATACATGAGGCTTCCCTCATGGCTCAGACAGTAAATTGCTCTCCTGTAATGTGGGAGAGCTGGGTTCGATCACTTTGTCAGGAAGATCCTCTGGAAAAGGGAATGGCTACCCACTTCAGTATTCTTTCTTTGAGAATCCATGGACAGAGGAGTCTATGGGGTCGCAAAGAGTCAGACATGATTGAGCGACTAACACTTTAGCAAACAGATACATGCATGACAATGTGACTCACAAGGTCCTGTGTGATCTGATCCATGACCTTCTGCCCAGCATCATGTCTCACCACCCACCCTTTACCCTCCCAGTTGGGCACAGAGTGTCACTACTCTCGTTTCCTCCCTGGCCTCGTGCCGTCTCTCACCCCTTGGCTTTCTCACTTGCTCTGTGTTTCCTCCACCTGGAGGAAAGCTGTCTCACCCTCCACCTTCTCTTCTGGTCTGACTCCTCTTGATTCTTTTGGCTAAGATGTCCCCTCCTTCCTCAAACCAAGGGGTTTCCCATTGGCACCCAGTATTGTAATTGTTTAATACGTTTTCTCTACTCTTACCTTGTAAATTTCATGAAGGCAAGAGGCCCTATGTCTTCTACAGCGGAAGGTAGTCCTAATCTGGAGTCCCAAGTCTGGCACGTGGTAGGTGTTCTCTAGGTATGAGTTTGAATGAAGGACCAAAATGATATTTTAAAAACTACTGAACAAGCACTACTTCTATACTAATACTTTATCAAGGAAAAAACTCCACACATAATTAATATTTTCCAATATGCAGGCAACTATAATGTTAAGAGTGATTTTTGAAATAGCATGTCACATAAGCGGTTAAGGATATAATATTTACAGGCATTCAGACCTGGTTCTACTAGTTGCCAGCTAAGTAACCTTGGGCAGGTTACATTATCTCTCTGAATCTCTGTTTTCTTCTCCCTGTAATGGAGGTGATGGCATTGGGTCATTGTTATGGGAGCATCAATCAGATAAAGCATGGGGTGTGCTCAGTATGGAACCAGCACACAGCGGGTGTGTCACTATTATTATCAGCTTTATTATTACTATTGGACTGGCATTGTCATTCAGATTGGTTGAATATCAACTGTCAGCCAAAACCTCACATTTATCTGGTTCTCCTCTTCTTGCCAAGCATCGCTCATATAATAAGTACCGTAGTTGCCCTTCGCAAGAACCATGCGGGAAGTGAAACAGATATTATTATTACCTGTTTTAAAAGGAAGCTGAGGTCCAGAGAAGCTAAATGATCTCACCCAAATTGCAGAGAAGGCCACAGTGGCACCAGGGGTCAAACCTGAAACAGTTCAGCACCCTACAAAGGGTACTTGCTGGGGTCTTGCCTGCTCCTTGGACATGAAACTGACTGAAGGCCCCTGACAGGTGGAACCCAGCCTCCTCTCAAGTTCCCATCCCTGGCCGCCCCCAGTCACATCTCCTGCACCTAACAGACGTACGATCCTCCCCGTCCCCTCGCCCCTGCATGTGCACACGCGCGCACACACAACTGCGCCCTTTTTCTCTCCTTCACACTTTCTGCTCCTCTGTTTCCCAAGATGCCCCTCCCTCTGAGCTGATCCTTTCCCACAAAAATACTGAAATATCATTTGATTAAGCAAAGCACTTGACCCTCCACCACTGCCACCCTGCTCAATAGGACCCAGAGACCAGTGCTCAGAGAAAGACCCCCCTAACCTGTCTCTTGCCTCATTTATCTCAGAGCTGGGAAGATTTGCTGTGTTTGCCCAGCACAAAAATTTGTTCGATGGTGTGCTTAATTTTATTTTTTTCCTGAAATTCAAATAAAAAATAAATTTCACAAAAACCCTGGTTTCTGGGTTCTCTCAAAAAAAGAAAAGAAAAATGGGGAAGATTGGGCAACAAAGGCTCCTGGGTCAAACACAGCAGCAAGAAGCCCAAGTAGAGACATGGCTGCCCCGGTAGCCAGCTCAGACTGCTACTCTGCGCCAAAATCCACCAGGCTCCCAAGTTCGCGTGACTTGTCTGCCCTCTGGAAGGATTTGAGGTTGTAATCCCTGCTCTGGCCGTGTAACCCAACTGGCAAAGGTTTTACGTCAGTCTTCTTTCTTCCCTTCTCTAAGTGGAAAGACCCAGTTTGAGAGATTCATTTTCCACTGATGTAAATTATACTACCACCCCAAATTAGATAGCAGAAGCAGTTACATGCAGTTTGGTTTTCAACATATTTTCCACCCCAATGCAAAAATGTTATATGGCATATTTAGAATCTTTCCCCATCTCACAGTAAAGGTTTTTTTTTTTTCATGACAACTGAAATTCCCATTATTCGACTACCTACCATGTGCTTAAAGATTTGGAGGTGATTCTAGCTGATTCCAGAACTGGAACTGAAGAAGCCTAACGTTCAGCAATGTAGCCCCTAGTGTCATCTGATTTAAAGCTCATTAGTTGAATTGCTCTTTAGTTTATTGTTTGAAGTTCAATGCATATTTTCAAAGGCAGTTAAGTTCCTCTTAAACTCTTGACACCATTTTTTCTGCCTCTCCCACTTTGCAAATGAGATGACCCTCAATTTCTTCCAAGGCCCCTGAGCACCGAGCAAAGAGGGGGTAGTCCTCACTGTGTAAACTTTCTCTCTCACTGCACAGGGACCGGCCACCTGATCTGTTTTCACCTAAGGAGTCCCCAGCAAGCACCATCTGAAAGATCAGAGCAAACCCTAGTGAAGTGTGGTTCAAAGTGTGGTCCCTGGGCCAGTAGCATCAGCTAGCATCACACATTTGGGAGCTTGTTAGAAATGCACACTCTGGACCCCAGCCTAGACCTGTGGAATCCCAATCTGCATTTGAATAAAATCTCCAGTTGACTCACTGATAAACATTGGGTTGGCCAAAAAATTTGTTTGGGTTGTTCCATAAGGTGGAACATTTTGGCCAACCCAATAAAACCAGGTAATTTCTTTAGTGAAAAGGACCTTGAAGTAAATAAAAGAGAGAGTGACATGAGAGTGACTGGGAATAGACTACAAAGATCAGCTGTTCTCAAATCTTTTGGTATCAGGATTCACCTACACTCTTAAAGAGTGCTGCTTTTTTTTTTTTTTTTAATGTGGGTTATGTGTGTGTGTGCTCAGATACCAAGAAATGTCCGACTCTTTGTGACACCATGGACTGTAGCCTGCTAGGCTCCGCTGTCCATGGGATTTCCCAGGCAAGAATACTGAGTGGGTTGCCATTTCCTCCTCCAGGGGATCTTCTCGACCCAGGGATGGAGCCCACGTCTCTTGCATTGCAGGTGGATTCTTTACCACCGAGCCACCAGGGAAGTCTTAATGTGGGTTATATCTGTTAGTATTTGCCATATTAGGAACTAAAATGAAAAATATTTTTAAATATTGTAATTCATTTTAAAATAGTAGACATTACCTATTAACATATATTTTATTAAAGTAGCTATATTCCCTAAAACCAAATGAATTAATGTGTGGCATAGTTTCACATGTTTGCTGATCTCTTTAAATATTTACCTTAAGAGAAGATGTCTGGATTTCATATCTGCTTCTACATTCAGTCTTTTGCAACATCACATGTCATGTGGACTTTGGAAAACTCCACCCCATATATGGGAAAGAAATAGTGAAAAAGACAAATACCCGCCACGTATTGTAACAAAGATAGTTTTGACTTTGCCTATCGTCGGCCGGGCCCCACCCCCCAACACACACAGAGGGTCCGACGCAGACCACACTTAGAACTGGAGACGCAAAGTGATCTAGCAGTGGAGAAAGGCCTCCCAGTGGGGTGGCGCTTAAAAGGGTGCTCTGAATGAAAGAGAGTCCTAACGGGAAGACTTCCCACTTTCAACAGCATAGAGATCGTGCAGTGAGATCTCTATGCTGGTCTGTCTCTATTCTGCTCCTGACTTGGTCCTAGAGTAGCTGCAAAAGTAATGACAGTTCCCTTATCCTCTCTGAGCCTCAGTTTCCTGGTCTGTTGTATGAGGAGAGTGATCTCTAATGTTAAAGTCCCCACCCCACCCTCCAAGCATCTAGGAGGTCCCAGCGGGAACATTAGAGCAACCCTCTCATTTGCCCAGCAGAGGGCGATGGAGACCATCCCTGGCTGGATCACCTCCACCCCGGAGGCCCTTCACTGCCTTCACCACCCAGACAGAAGGTTCCCTCGTGATCGGGGCGGTTTCCTTGGCACCAGCTGGCACCAGGTATCTTGGGCAACCTGGGCTGTCCCCGGGGGATGACTCCGAGCCGCTGGAGCCCTTCACAATGCTCCAAACGTGGCCAGGTTGGGATGCTCGGATTCTCCCTAGAAGTATGTCTGGGAAGAGCAGAGGGGAAGAACTGGTTTGGGCAAAGACACATTCCCCACCCTGCCTCTACCCCACTGCTGGGCTGGTCGA
Organism: Bos mutus; assembly: GCF_027580195.1. Lineage (NCBI taxonomy): Eukaryota > Metazoa > Chordata > Mammalia > Artiodactyla > Bovidae > Bos > Bos mutus. Next base: position 21,579,854 of record NC_091638.1, read on the forward strand.
TGCGGAACCACCCAGGAGCTGTTGACTCTTCGCTGGGAAAACCGGGCGGGGTGGCCGGAAGGGAACAAGACAGAGCACTGCGCCAGCTCTCTCCCGGGGCTGCCTGCCTGCAGGCGCGGGGCGCGCTTGCATCAGCGCTGCCAGGACCGGGGCAGGGGCCGCCCGCGATGTCAGCCGCCTTCCCAGAAGAATTCCACCGCCTGTGGCCAGGGGCCCGGCCTCTGTGGGGGCGGGGGCTTTTGGTTTCAGAGGATGACACCACTCTCTCGCTGCATCTCCTCGCCCGCACTCTGTTGTCATGGAGATGACAGCATCCTGGTAGCCTTGGCAAGGCCAACCCGTCCTCGAGAAGTGACCCGGAGCTCGGCCCACTCAGGAAACCACTGGCTCTAGGATGCCTGCCCTAGGACATGGGGCTGCGCGTCCCGGATTCTCCCCTGGGGGCGCCCTGTTGGGCCACCTTCCTAATTACACAGGATTATCAAGATCTCAAAGCACTCTCGCCAAGGGTCTTAGAAACAACCCTTAAAAAAAAAAAAAAAAAAATCGAAGCCCAAAGAAGAGCCCTAAAACAGCACATACCAGACAGATCTTAGAATGAATCCTCTCTAAGATTTTGCTTTTTTCCTTACCTTTCTTTCCAGAGAGCATTTTCTTATTATTCTCTTCAAAAGATTCTCTGGCTACAGCTTCACTTTGAGTGAAGCAATGTTTGTTTTAATTCGCTGTGGCAAGCTTGTGCCACTTAGAATGCGCCAGGCAGAGAGAATAGGGGGTGATTCTACAAATAGTACTAGCCAGTGTGCCTTTAACACTTTCAAGCATGCAGAGAGGTAAACTCACTTAACCTTCCCTACAAGCATAGGAGGTAGGTCTTGTCCAGTTCTAGAAAAGGGAACTCAGATTATCCGATGAATCGGAGACCAGCTTGGAAGCCAAATCAGATCTGAACCCCAAACCAGGGATCTTAACCATTACCAAGCAGCCTCTCAAAGCATCAGTTAAAATGGTGGCTATGACCTTTAATCTCTGGAATTAATGCATTTTTACTGCACTGAGACCATGCATTTAATTTTTGTTGTAAATATATAACAACTGGGAAAGTCAGGACAAAAATAAACCTAAAGAATGAATAAGAATTCTATAATCATAATATAAATGCAGCTGCTGCTGCTAAGTCGCTTCAGTCGTGTCTGACTCTGTGCAACCCCATAGATGGTAGCCCACCAGGCTCCCCCGTCCCTGGGATTCTCCAGGCAAGAACACTGGAGTGGGTTGCCATTTCCTTCTCCCATAAATGCAGCTAACATTGGCTGAATACCCATTATGCCAGGAAACCTCTACAATCATTACCACATTTGATAAGAACTCTTTCAAGTCAGTTCTGTTACTTGGGTCCCCACTTTGCAGACAAGGAAACTGAGTCACAAAGACATGAAGTGACTTGTCCTTGTACATCTGGTAGATTAATACTTAGTAATTAACAGAACTGTGTGCTGATCTAAAGCAGGCATTCGGTAAAATCACACTCTGCCTGGGAGAGAATGGAGGACAGAAAACACAAACACCTCAAGAAAACCTCATTCATTCAGACCATTTCCATCTAAGATATATTAAACTTGAAAGCAGGCCAGGGTAGGGTTCCTTTTACTCCCCTGGGGGGAAAAAGCATTGCTAAGCAAGTAATATAAACATGCTGAGAATATTTCTGTGGGACATTTTAGAATTTAGAATGCACTTTGTACCCAGGATCTAACTTCATCTTTACAAGACTCCTGAGAAGTAGTCAGGACCAGTCACGTTAGTCCCAGGTTACAGGTGAACTGCAAGAGGCTTTGCAGAGAAAACTTTTTAACTGTTAAAGAAAACAAGTCATCTTTAAGGTTGCAAAAGTAAACCACCCACAAGAGATAAAAAGTGGAAGCAATCCAAATGGCCATTAACAAATAGATGGATAGATAAAATGTAGTGTATACATACAATGGACTTATTTAATCTTAAATAGGAACGAATGTCTGACACAGGCTATATCAAGGGTGAACCCTGAGGACATTATGCTATGTGATATAAACCAATCTCAAAGGACAAATTGTGTGTGATTCCTCTTAAATGATGTATGGTAGACAAACTAATAGAAATACAAAGATATAGAGGTTATCAGGGGCTGAGTGGAGGAGGAAAAAGGGAGTTCCTATTTCATGGGTACAGAGCTTTTGTTTGGAAGAGTGAATAAGTTCTAGAAATAGATGATGATGATAATAGTACAACACTGTGAATATACTTACTGCCCTTGAAGTATATGCTTAAAAATGATCAAAATGGTCCACTTTGTATGTTTTATCACAATGAAAATAATTGTTTAAAAAGAGGAAACTGCCTTAGCACTCCCCATTCTTATGTGACCTTTTCTTTTCAGAAGGGAATTCTCACGTGTTTATTAAAGCAGAAGTGGCTTAAACCCAGACCCGTGTCTTAGCTTCACAGGGACTGCTGCCACCACTTGAAAGTAAGAAAACATCACACCTTTAAAAATAGCTCATAATCGTGCGTTTTTGCTAACTACAGGAGCCTGGTATTCCCCTCAGGTATTCCACATGAGCAAGATCTGGCCGGGAGGGGGCAGAAGCAGGAGTGAGTCACCAGTTTGGCAGGTGAGGTCACCGTGGGGTGACCGTCTGCGTCAGGCGGGCTCCTCACCTCCCACTTCTCCCGTCTTCTCCCCTCAGGGGCGGCCAGGTCACCAGCCAGCTTAGCTGGAAGTCGAGCTGCTCCAGTGTGATGTGCTCTGGGAGACATTCCTCTTTATGACTCAGTGATTCAACACCCCAGCAGATGGGCTCATAAAGCCTCCGGTAACCAAAGCCAGCTCCGAGGTCAAGACCCCAGACTGCCAAGTCACACTCTATAAGTAAAAGAGGGAAGACGTACATCCTTGGGAAGGGAGAGGAAAGAGCTTGTTTTCTGTTTGGTGGAATGCTAACTATCTAAGAAATGGTGGAATGGTTCTACTTATCTTGATTATCCTGATTAAGACAACTTAGGAAAATGGCACAGGGAAAGGGACACTAAATATTTGCTGAATGATTCTTACTTTGGAGGAGTTCAACTGCAAAGACAATCCCAAACTACAAGTAGAAAAATAGATATTCTTATAATACTTACTTTCCACCAACCTTGATTTTCTCACAGGGGGCCCCAGAATGGGGGCTTGATATATTTTCCTGGCATTGACACAGGTTTCATGCAGACAACTATGGTATTAACACAAAAAATCATAATATTTAGGCAGGTAACTAGGTTATTAAGAAGTGGTAATACGAAGGGACTTTCTTGGACATATTTGTACACTAATCTAGCAACCATTAGCAGAGGTGCCATGTATGTATTTAAGGTGAAAGAGAATGAGAAAGAGAAAGTTTTTGATTTATTTATTTTGCCTTTTTTCTCTTTCGTCTGTGTGCTGTTGAGTCAATCCAGTATGGTTGAAGGCACATGGGTGTTAGCATCAGACAAGCCCTGTATTAGTCAGTCAGTGACTCTTGGTTGAACTAGGTTCAAATCAGCTGGAAGGGGAGAAATTCAGGGGGTGACTTCAGGCACAGCTGTATCCAAGAGCCCAAATGATAATGTTAGGGATCTGTTATTCTATATCTCTCAACTCCGCCTTCATGGGCCTGTGAGGTACCCAAGAATCTTCCCAGGAGCTCTGGGCTTACATTTGCTGGTATATCTTCTCTCCCATCATAAATGTCTCACAGGCTGAGAACCTTACAGTCTGAGAAAGAGGTGGAAGCTGTTTCCATAATCAAAGGGAATGGTTGCTGGGCAGACAAAAACAATAGGTGTCCACTCCCTGTGTGTAAATGTCTGCCTGTGGGAGAGAGGGGTTACAGTGCAGGTGCTGCTTTCCTGGGCTTGTCCGTGAGTCAGCCCTGGGTGGCGAAATGTGTGTGCTCTGGACTCAGCGGACCGGAGTCGAAACTGGCTCTTCACTCGCTGTGTGGTCTGCAGCAACTCACTTTGCAGTAATCATGCTAATAACTACCGTATTTTGAAGGTGAGACATATGCTAGGCATTTGGTCTATTAGCTCAGCAGCTCCGCAGAGGAGTTAACATTGCCCCATCTTACAGATGAGGAAGCTGAGGGCCAGAGGCAAGTCGTCGTCTACCTGTGGTTACTAAGCTGGTAGTGGGCACTACAGCCCAGGGCACTCTGATTCCACATGATCTCTCTGGGCCTGAGATGGAGGAAGAGAAGGAGGTGGAAGAAAAAGAGGAATAGGAATAATAAAATGCCAACAACATATTACATATGCAGTAAATCTAGTTTTCTGCAGCTGTCCCCTCACCCCCTCTATTTTTTCCTTACTTCTTTTCTCTTTTTCTTTTTTTTTTGATCCCGTATTAGGGTCCTGGATTTCCTCTTCACACTCAAACACATTTTTCCTTCCTTCTTTGACCCTCTCCCTTCCTTCCGTCCATTTTTCTTTTTAATTTTAAAGTCCTCACCTGGTCCAGGGTGACATTTCTGCATCACCAAGGGGGCAGGATAGATGCTGGGGCTTTCTTCATTTTTGCAGCACTCACCACCCTGTGTCCCCACGAGCCCCAGCAGAACCCACAGCCGTGAACTGAGGGCTGGAGGCAAGAAGTGGCCAGCCCACCTGGGCCTGGCCAAGATCAGGTTCTAATTTCACTTAGGAAGCAGAAATCAAGGCAAATGGGATTCTTTCTACCCCCCTCCTCAAGCACGCATGCTCACGTGCTCACCGATCTCTGCTTGAAAGCCCTACTGATTTGTTTAATCTGAATCTCCCCTCTGGCCAAGGTGGCACAGGTGCAGGGCATCTTCTCTCCCCGGGACCCTTGCCTGACCTCCCCATCACCCCCTCCTGCTTGCCTGGGGAGCCCGCTCAGAGGCCTGATGAAAGAGAAAGGAAGTAAGCACCAGGCAAGACAGCCTTAGGGTTTTGCGATAAGCTCCTTTAATTTGGACTTGTCGTAACTAGAAATCAGGAGGAGTTGACACTCAGAACTCAGAACGGGGAGCTGGGCTCTACTCTGATCCTAGGCTGGGGCGGGGGTGGGGCTGCCCTCCGCGCCCCACCCTCCTGGGCAGACTAGGGGGTGAGATCTGGAAGATTGCTTTCTTAAGGAAGGGGGCTTGGAAAACATTGAACCTTTAGCTCCTTAATGACCAGGTCCTGTAATGTTCTCGCCTTAGAGATAGGAAGTCTGCATAGGTGACCGACCTGAGAGGGTTTTGTCCCCCTCTCTGCAATCCCCACACTCCCTCCTGAAGGCTCACTGAATGTGTTTGAGAGCGTGTGAGTCATTCTGCACGCACCCATGTGTGCTGTTTGAGGGCCTCACCCCCTGCCCCAGCCCCTCTGGCCACTCCCTGTGAGTTCCGCCCTGAAGCGGGCCCTGGAGTAGGATTGAGGGCCTCCGTTTGGGGGCACCATGCTGGCAACACTAGTTCACCTAGAAGGGAGGCTCTGGAGAGCAGAGGGGCGACATGGGCAGCAAGGGGGGCAAGCGTGGCAAAGCTCGTGCTCACTAAGTACCAGCCTGACCCAAGAAACAGAGTACTCATGAACCCCCGTATTATAGATGGGGAAACTGGGAGTCCAGGAAGGAACCCGCTACCTGAGTGGTTTCATTTCACGGGCTTCAGTCACCCCGACAGGACCAGGCACCTGGGCACCCTGCGTTCCTCACTCTGGGCTTCTCACACTTGAATGTGCTTACGCATCACCTGGGGGAGCTTGTTAAGATGCAGTTTCTGATCCAGCATCTGAGAGCCTCATTTCTAACCTGCTCGCAGGTTTAGGGCCACGTGAAGAGCGAGGCCTCAGTTTCAGGCAGTCTTTCCGCGGAGCTCCCAGCAGAGTGAGCTTCAACTCACAGCTCCAGCGGCATGGAGAGGAGGCCTAGCACTGAGCTCTCCAGCTTGAGATGTGCTGTGAGTATAAAATATCCATCGAGTTTTGTAGGTGTAGAATAAAATTATGTACAATATCTCTTGAATAACTGTTTCTCTTCATTACATGTCAAAATGATATGATGCTAGCTATCCTGGGTAAAAGGAAAGCTATTTTAAAATTTATTTCACCTGCACCTCTTTACTTTTTAGTATGAGTACTAGAAAATTTTACACTATGCACGGGGATTGTGTTATACTTTCACCAAAGAGCTCCTCCTAGATCTCTCAGCCAGGCAGGGATGATTTTGCCTGCCTTCTCAGCACCCCCACCCCAGGGAATATTTGGCAGTGTCTGGAGGATAGGTTTGGTTATCATACCTGGAGGGTGGGGAGGCAGGGGTGGCTGCTGGCATCCGATGAGCAGAGGCCAGGGATGTTGCTGAATATCCCGCAGTGCACAGTTCAGCCCCTTACAACCAAGACTTATCCAGCCCCAAATGTCCATAGTGCCAAGATTGGGAAATCTGGTTTTAAGTCATCCCTGGTGTCTCCGAAATGATTTATTTTATGACTTATGCATCGCTTTTTTCCCCTCTACCAGTGTAGGAGTCTCATGAAATGAGGGACGTTGCCTGCCCGAGTCTCTGGGACCAGCGCCTGGCATGAGGTAGGAACGATATCCTGTAATCCTCGTCAGATTAATACTGCGTATTAATCACACAGCGTCTCTCTAAGCACCTGAGCCAAACAAGTGTTTGAATTCATCCATGGAAGTGAACACAGGCCCACCAGCCAGGGATGGGCCTCAGAGGGCAGTGAGACCACTCTGCCCTGAAATCACGCCAGGACGCGCACATTCTAAACGCCGTGGTCGGCACTGCTACCTGACTGTGTGCATAGTCACCAATCGATCGGGGGCAGGTACTAACCCTGGGAGCAGAAGTGGTAATTGTCTGTGCAAGGCTGCCGCCCCACCCTGACAGGCCTTTCACAGCACAGGCTGCTTTGGTTCCCAGTGACTTTATTTACTACCCAGTGGTTTGAAAGGCCTGACTCAGGCCATCTGATTGGTTGCCTTTTCTTAGTTGCCGAGCCTGTGGAAGCCCAGACCCAGGATTTTTGAGGAAGAGTCATCTCCCAGCTGTCTCCCTTCGCAAGAGGCTGGTGGGTGGGGAGGGCGAGGCAAAAAAAAGCAACTCGGGTCCACCCAGGGCGTGCAAGGGAACAGAGTCGGGACAGATTAATTTCTCTTGTTCAGATAACTCTTTAATCTTCGATGTAAGGTCTTGCAAGCTGGTTCTGGGCCTTCTCCCTTTCTCACTTGTCACTCCCTGGGGTGGGGCCCAGGCCTGGTGGAAGCTGGGAGTCCAGGCTTGGCCCCAGAGGTGGGCTGTGTGATCCTGGGGAAGTGAGGCCAGCCTCCTGGGCCTCTGTTTTCTCCCCTCTAAGAGGGCGGAGGGGAGAGAGGCGAGAGGCGAGAGGAGTGTGAATCGTGTGGTCTTTAGAGCTTTCAGTGCTTCCCCATAGTCTGCAAGAAAAAGCCCCAGCTCCTTAGCACAGCCTGGCTTCACTGTCACTTTCCTGCCTCTTGACCTGCAATCCAATTTCTTGCCTCATGTGGTGGGAAATACATCCCAAGCTTCGGCCTAGGTGACTTGCCTTTGGCTTTGTTAGTGCGCCTTGCTATCTCTTGTTTTCTGGTCTTGGCGTGTGTCGTTCTGCCCTTCCGTGGAGTGTTTCAGGGTAGAGCTTAAAAGCATGGTTGGTGGAACCCATGGCACAGGCTGTGTGCCCTTGGAGAAGTTTCTCACCCTCTCTGTGCCTCTGTCTCCTCTTTTGGCCAATGACGATAACACTGGCACCTGATTTCTAAGGTCATTGTGCCTGTTAAATGAGCTAATGCTTGTTAACAACACTGCCCCAGACCTAGAAAGCAACAAAGAAAACAGTCCCTGCTGCTGTTTGTATCACGTCTAGAACCCGTTCTCACTCATGTCTCTGGAATCAGCTCATTTGTCACCCTCTTCCGGGAGCCTTCCTTGACTGCCCACCTGTTAGCTGAGGTAGCTGCCCCTCCTGGGTGATGTGACTCACCCTGGCCTCAGCGGTGTCACCACCCTGTCACCTGGGTGGTAACTCCTATATGTTTGGCTCGTTCCCCTCCATACACTGTCACTTCCTCTCGTTGAGAGGTTAGAAACGGATCACCTGCTGGTCTAAAACACAGGTGTGGATGAGCTGGTGTAGAGGGAAATCTGGAAACATTGTCACATGCTGCTGAACTTTGAAAAGAGGATGATTCTCTAAAAATTTACATCTAGGAGAAGCATCTAAGAAAGCTCCTTTAAAAAATAAGACGATTTTCACACAAAAACCTGGACTGCCTTTGGACAGTCAGAAACGCCGCTGACACAGTCCCCGACATTGCCTACACCTGCAGGAATGTCATTTTCAGGCAGGCACCTGCAGGCCTGACCCACCCTGATCTGCTCACACACTCTGCCCCAGAAATAAGGTGGTGATACAAGCCTATCATCTAAATTAGGAAACTTTGGGGAGTAGATGGGGGTGCTATTTTTAACCACAAATGAGGTAGACAGCCCAGGGGCAATAAGCAGCACACACCCCTTCACTGTAAGGGAGGGGTCCTGGCACCTTTGCCTCTCACATCACACATTTCCTGCCATAGAAATGCCCAGTAAGTGACAGTACACACGACTAGCATTTCTGGAGGGCTTGTTTCACATGTTCACTCATGCAGGCCTCCTAAGAACTGAGGTGGGGACGCTGAGGCAGGATGTGTTAGTAACCTGTCTCCCCTACACAGGTGGGAAGGGGGAACCCAGGCAGTCTGAGTCTAGAAGCCCATGTGTGAGCTAAATCAACAATCTCCTTTTAAGAGTCGTCAAAAAAAAAAACCTAAAAAAAAAATTAAAAAAAAAGAAAAAGTATATTGGACATGAGGTTCCAGTTATTTTGAACATGTATTTGTTGGAGGATGCAATTTCATGAGCCTTACTTGATTATACTCTCTCCTTCATTTATAAAATGGATAATACCAACAACAACAAACAAGAGTCGTTCCAGCTCCGAGAACCTGTGGTTCTTGTTTGTTTTTTTAATTATCTTTATGGATTTATTCGCCTGTGTCAGATCTCAGTTGCAGATCTTTGATCTTGGTTGTGGTATGTGGCATCTTTAGTGGCGTCACGTGGGATCCCCGACCAGGGATCAAACCTGGGCCCCCTGTATTGGGAATGTTTATTAAAAAAATCTGTGGTTCTTTTCCCTTCCTTTCCCTTGCGTTTGTCTTGTCCTTCCTCGCCCAAGTCTCTCCCTCCTCTTGTTCTTCTCTGACTAGTGTTTCCTTCTCTCTCTCTCCCTTCTGACTCCCGCCCACCTCTCACTGTCTGTCACACTACCTCTTGCTGGTTCTCCATCTCTCCATCTTTGTGTATCTCCATGGCTTGCTTTTGAACCATCTGTCTTTCTCTTAGTCTTGCTAGACTCTCTCATTGTGGACAGAGGTACGAAGGCCCCCACCATGAGATCAGAATCCAGCGGTTGGGCCGCCCCCGTCACACCCCAGCTGCGGCCTCTGTTGTGGTACAGACAACCGGCTGGACCATTTGATGGTTTTCAGTGGGCATGCCTGCGATAGGGAAGCTGGGCTGGGTTCAGCCTTCCGTTACAGGAGATGGACAATAGGGAAGGTTAATGGTACATCTTTGTGTTTGGCCAGAGGACGGTAACTGGAGCACACTGGTCACAATAGGTCATGCCTCTAATTGGGTGATGATCACCCCATGTGAAATGAGTGTCTTTTGAAAGGAAAAGGCAATCTGGGAATATTGTTTTGAAGGCAAGGAAGAGGGCAACTGTTTCTTAAGAGGACGGGAGAGAGTGATGCTCCTCCCAAGCAAAGTGGGTGAAGAACTGTGGGAAAAGCACAGCAGAAGGGGAGAGAGAGGAGAAGGGAAACTGAACAGGGGCCTTGGCAGCCCCAGGAGGATGTGCTGAGAAAGGGGCCAAGAAGGCAAGGGGTGACAGATTTTTCAAAATTCCCAGTGAGACGTCAGCAGCTTCAGGCTCAGGCAGCCACCTGGTTGGCTGTGCTCAAAGGATCGTGCCTTTATTGAGGAGAGCAGGAGGAGGTGAATTGCAGATGCCAGGCTCGAATCCCAGCCCGGGCCCCACCCTCTTTTCACCTTGGTTTCCAAGTGGGTGTTCCGGCCACTGGAGGGGAAGTGTTCAGACAGAGTTGGCTGGTGGCGGTGAGTCAGGGCCCCACCCAGGGCCCTGGCAGCCCCGGGGGGCCTCTTGCCTACAGGCCTGGCAGCAGCTGCTGGGTGTTATCAGGAGCAAGAGGGCAGCAGGGGCCTGACAGGCCATTCAGATTCCCTCCACATGACCTGTGGCCATGGAGTCCAGCTCCAGAGCCCTGTGGTTCTGCTGGCTCCATTTGATCTGGCCATCTGCTGAGGGTTTGCAATTTCAAGGTCAACAGTGCAAGGGGAGAAAGCCTTGTAGGGCAATCAGCCTAGCTGGAAAGGACTGTCACCTAACAGTTTATTACCCACCTCCCTTCAGTTGTAATCCCTGAGAGGGCAGGAGTCCTGTTGTGGACCCCGCTGCATCCGCAGCACTTGACACGAAGGCTGGGATCCAGTAGATGCTCCATAACAGAATGAGTCAGCTGTGCCTTCAAATCTCCCTGCTGCCCCCGACTGACTGTGTGACCCTGCCCAAGTCCCTTAACCTGTCTGAGCTGCCGCTTCCATCATCAGTACAATGCGAGAAAGCCAGTAAAAGTGTAAACTCGGGACACCATTGCCCTCCTGCCATGAAATAAGATAGCTGTCTGGGGGTGGAGGTGGGGGGCGTCCAGTCTGTAGCTGTCACTCAAATGTGAGGGGAAGTGCACATGGAGGAGATACTTTCATGTTCGGAAAGTCTGCAGCTTCTGTGGCGGGTAGTTCCAGGTGCGTCGTACAGATGTTACTTTTTAGGAAGACGGTGTGGTTATGTGGTTAAGGGTTCTTGTTCTGGAGGCGCCATACCTGGGTTCAAATCCTGCCTCCACCCCTTACTTCCTGTGTGGTCCTGGGCAAGTTACTTGGCCTCTCTGAGCTTGTTTTTGTGTGTAAAAAGAATGGTCATGAGGTTTCAAGGAGATCCATCCCAGGCTGACCCTGGCACAGAGGAAACCCTCAATGTATGTGAACTGTGATCACTAGTTTCCATCCCTTAACCCCTTGAAGCAGACAGGACTCTCCCCAGGGTGCAAAAGAGGAAACCAGAGCCGGCCAGGTGGGGAGGCGCGCCTGTCGGCAGAACCCTAACTAGATACCCCCCTGCTCCCGAGGCCCACCACAGTTGCCAGAAATAAGGTGACGTATGGCCACCCCTGCCTCCACCCGCTGCCCCGGGGGAGAAGTGAAACACGAACCCACCAGGGTAAGAAAGAGGAGAAGGAACCAGCTGAGGTGAGGACTGGCCAGTGGCCCCGAATCCTGTCAGAAGGACAGTCTGGGGCAAGGTCAGGTCCAGGTCGGTGAGAGGGTGGAGGCAGTGGGAGGATTGTGTGACAAGAGGGGTCTGGTGGCTGAGCTGGCCGTCGGCGAGGGGTGAAGCGCTGGTCCCAAGAATGCGGAAGGAAGCCCTTTTATCAGCATTCACAAGAACAGAGAGGGAAGTTGTTTGCATCTGGCCAGATACCTCAGCTGTGACCTCCTGTCTCTAAGGAGAGGGTCCCTGCAAGCTCTGCTTTCAAAACTCTCTTGGGAGAAAACTCATGGTCCCGATTCTTAGAAATTGCCCTCATCCCAGCGCAATAAACAACTTAGCGGCTTTCTGACTTTCTGACCAGCACCCAGGGCTTGACCTTCCGCCTGGTAGACCTTCAGCCTCTGAGAGTTGGCATGCCTATTCTTTCACCTTACCCATTTTACAGACGAGAAAACTAAGGTTTAAACCTGGCCTCAGGTCCTAGCACTGCCATTACTAGCTCTTGGGTCCCAGTGGCTCGCAGCTGGACCTGGTTTCCCATTCGTAAAAGGCAGAGGTGTTTAGGCCTTATTTTCCTTTCTGTCCTTCTGTCCCTCCTGAGCAAAGGGTGTGGAATTCTAAGGCGAAAAGTCACCTAATCAAGTGGTGTGGATTAGCCAACAACCCAGCCCTGAGGTCAGCCTCTGGAAGCAATTTAAGATGGCCCAGGGATCTGAGACTCCACACCCCCACAAGCAAGCAGAAGTATTCCCTCCCACATGAGGCTGCCTCCCTTCCTGAGCAATTCTGCTCTGATTTCGTGGGTGAAGCAGCTGTGCTTTCTGCAGTGCTCCAGTGCCAAGCTCGTTGCACTTCTTAGACCAGGCAGGATCTTCCATCAGGGATTACTGTCCCAGCCGGTGATAAGCGTCTTCGATGGGCCAGGCTGCACTCAACAGTAACCACCTCTCCCTGCCGTGCAACAGCCCTCGATGAGACAAACAGTTCTTATACCCATATTACACCCATGGAAAGCTGGAGCTCAGAGAGGCACTTTGTCCAGGGTCATGCAAAAGCACAGATCCCAACCCACTCTAAATGACTCCTCTGGATAGAGCTGCTCCATTTAAATCAACACCCGAGTAAATGGATCGTCATTTTCTTTCTTTTTTAATTAAAAACATTTTCCCCCTGTAATGAATATGGATTGCTTGGCGTTTTGAAAGGGAGTAGCCAATGAAAACATTTACAGATAATTTGCTGTGTCATCTGGAATTTGATTTAAACTAATCCAGTTTGGGGAGGGCTATAAATAAAATTGTCCATGAACTGATCGTTCTAGAAGCTGAGTTGAGGTTCTCTAGACTTTCTCTCCCATTGTGAACATGTTTGAAAATGTCTGTGATCAGGTAAAAATCTAGTTTAAATTTAATGCTTGCAAAGTAGTGAATTCGGGATAAATGAACTGGCCTGAGACAGGCTGTGTGCTCAGAGGCACGGGGGCACGTTGCCTGCCCCACAGCTGAAAGCATTTTAAGGTCACTTGGAGAAGGCATTCATTACAGCCTCCTGGGTCTGCTCTCCCTGGACCACAAGGTCCCTCTTTGCATCCAAGAGAACAGTCTGCCCCCAAATAGGCAGCCAAGTGAAGATGGCATGTCGGGGTTCCCGCAGCCACACTGCGGTTTTATGATGAAATCTGGCACCGAATGTGGTTCACGTTCAGCCAGTCAGGAGATTTGAGGAATCTTTTATAAATGTTACCAGCAAAGGCACAGTGGCTGCCTGTGTCCGGGGCCACCCAGAAAATTGGAAAAGATGAGACCTCTGACGTTCACTTGATGGCCACATGTCTGGAAGTAGCCCCTCTCTGCATGTCCCTGGGGGCCAGTGCTCCTACCTGTGTCCAGTGTGCCCTAGGAGCTCCACTTCCCTACTAGATTCCCCCTGAAACAAGGAGACCTTCTCTGTTGACAGTCTTTCCTGTTTGCAACTGTTCCTTTCTCAGACAAGTGGCATCAGCTCTCCATTGGCCTTCATTATATTGAGCAAGTGTCATTTATTTATTCAATGATGATTTATTGAACACCACCTATATGTACTGGGGTTACAGCATAGAGCAAATAGATAGCATGATGAGCATGTGCTGCATAGAACACACATGGTACCCGTGCTCCAAGAGCTTCTAATTTCTCAGGGGAGACAGGCAGTCATCCACTGTTAATACTACTAATCATTTAATTACAATTCTGACAAGTGTTTTGGAGAAGCTTTGGGGCTTTGAGGGCAGATGAGAAAAAACATGATCTGATGAAGTGGGAGCACTCGGGATTCAAAGAAGACTGTTTGGAAAGAATCATATCTAAACTGAGATCTGGAGATTGGAGGTATTTGATGTCCAAACAGGGAAAGGGAATTATTCCAGCCAGAGGGAACAGTGTGTCCAAAGGCCAGGCAGGCATGACTTGTTGAAGGAAATGGAGGGACAGTGTACTATCTGTGGAGTATGTGAGTACGAGGGGGAAGGAGATGGTGGTAGATTATGAAGGGTAAGTCAAGGATGATGGAGAACTCATAGGCATGTGTCTTTGGGCAGGGGAGGTGGTGATGTCCTTTGGAAACTAAAATGATCACTCTGGTTACTGTGGGGTGTTGAGTGGATCAGAGCAGGGAAAATGCAAAAGCTGCAGGCCTGGGCCCTGAGAAGGCAATGGCACGCCACTCCAGTACTCTTGCCTGGAAAGTCCCATGGGCAGAGGAGTCTGGTAGGCTGCAGTCCATGGGGTCTCGAAGAGTTGGACACGACTGAGCGACTTCACTTTCACTTTTCACTTTCATGCATTGGAGAAGGAAATGACAACCCACTCCAGTATTCTTGTCTGGAAAATCCCATGGGCAGAGGAGCCTGGTAGGCTGCCGTCTATGGGGTCGCACAGAGTTGGACACGACTGAAGCGACTTAGCAGCAGCAGCAGGCCTGGGCCAGCTCATGTGTCACATTTGTGAGAATTAGGAGAAAGTATCCACCCCCACAAGAAAGACATAGGTCTATAGACACATGCTTATAGAATGGAACCTGGTCTGAATTTCGGTGCCCACTAACTCTGAGTCAGAACCCCTGTGCAGTGAACCACGTGTACAAATGTACACAATGGCCATGGGTGGACTCAGAACAGAGAAATCAGAAGACGGTAGAACATTTGCTGACAAATCTGCCTCGTCCTCTCAAGCACCTTGAATTCTGAGTTCCTGAGCTCAAAATTCGTGTTTGTAACCCCAGTGCACGTAGGAGATGCTCCAAATGTTTGCTGAATCAATTCTTTGGCGTTTTTTTTTTTCCCTTCAGACTTTCTGTCATCTTGTTCTCTTCTTCTAAATTCATAGTGGCTTCCTGTTCACACACACCTGCTGGGTGTTAGGAGGCACTGTTAGGCACTTGACCTTTTCAGTCCTCTAAACATCTTATCCTCTGTCCATTTGATAGAGACCAAGCCAGGGTCACATGGCTAGGGAAGGTGAACAGGGATCTTTCTAAATCCTTGACAGGCTCATTGTGCTGTGTATGAATCTATCAAGTCTTGGGGGTGGGAGCAGGGGTTGGTGGCATGCCTTCTGATAAGGAGTCTACGGTAGAATCTCTAAACCTTGAATCTTAGAATGTCAGAGTTGAAAGGGACCCCTTGGGGCCTCGTGTTACAGATGGGCCCCGGATGCCTCAGAGAAGGGCTGGAAATTGTTCAAATGTCATTGAGTTAAGTCAGAGCCAGGGCAGAACTAGGAACCAGGTCCCTTAACAGGTTTGGAAGAAAAAGATAGATATCAGAAGTGGAGATTAGAAGAGAGAGACCAAGGGAATGATCACTCTCTAGGGATGGTATCTGACTGCGATGGGTATCAGTGAGGCAGCCCAGGGTTAGCTCAGGACAACAGAGTCCTAGGTGACTGTGTGAAAGGGAAGAGCAGGCGGAGGAAACGGAACTTCCTCAAGGACTTAAGCAGGTCTCTAAACTGGAATTCATTTGGATCCAGCCTGGCCATAGACTTTCTTTTAAAGTTTTTTTCTTTGAATTTTTTCTAAATTGGAGGATAATTGCTTTAATGTTATGTTAGTTTCTGCTGTATGGCAATGTGAATCAGCCATAAGTATACATATATCCAGTATTCTTGCCTGGAGAATCCCAGGGACGGAGGAGCCTGGTGAGCTGCCGTCTATGGGGTCGCACAGAGTCGGACATGCCTGAAGGGACTTAGCAGCAGTATACATATATCTCCTCCCTCTATAGCCTCCCTCCCACCCCCCGCATCCCACCCCTCTAGGTCATCACAGAGGACCGAGCTGAAATGTTTTATTGTAGTATATAGTTGCTTTATGATGTTGTGTTTAGGTTCTGCTGCACAGCAAATTGAATCATTTATGGGGGGGTGGTGGTGGTAGGAATTGGGCGACTGGGATTGACATATATACACTACTAAATACAAAACAGATAACTAATGAGAACCTACTGGCCATAGACTTTTCAGACACGAAGTTGACTTTCTTGTTCCAGGCCGATGGCCAGGACAGTGTTCACTGTCACCAAGCCGCTGTGGATGGCCACCAGGCAAGGTCAGAGAGAAGGCCTGCTTCCTCCTGCTGGGGCTTGCGGCCCAGGTGCCCTCTGAGGGCCCCGCTCCAGTTCCCAGTTGGTGCTGGCTTGGGGTTTTCCTGCCTCTGGGTCTGCATCACAGCCCCTCTTATGTCACATTGCTTCAGGTCCCGCTAAGCATTGCTCTGAGCTGGAAAATCCCTCGGAGTCCGCCTAGCAGCCCATGATCGTAGCAGCAGGAAGCTGTGACAGCGAGGCTCCCAGGGCATAAGGGTTATTCTTGGTGTGTGGTTGGGAGGGTGGGGCGGTGTGGGGGCAGAGTGGCAAGGGATGGTCAGGAGAGAACAGAGAAATCCCAGAAGAAGGAACCCCTCAGACAGTTTCCGGCCAGTTTTCTTTTCCGAAGTGGCCTTTGCTTCCACCCCAGCTCTGTCTTCCTGCATTGGGTCTTCATGGTCTTCTTGAGGAACATCTCAGGATTCAGAGTTCAGCCCCTCAATTCAGGGACTGCAACTTCTGTGGTTTAGTAGTAGTAGCGATGATAGGAATGTAAGTAATAGTTGTCATTGCTGCTGCTAAGTTGCTTCAGTCGTGTCCGACTCTGTGCGACCCCATACATAGATGGCAGCCCACCAGACCCTCCCGTCCCTGGGATTCTCCAGGCAAGAACACTGGAGTGGGTTGCCATTTCCTTCTCCAGTGCATGAAAGTGAAAAGTGAAAGTGAAGTCGCCCAGTCATCTCCGACTCTTAGTGACCCCATGGACTGCAGCCCATCAGGCTCCTCCATCTATGGGATTTTCCAGGCAAGAGTACTGGAGTGGGGTGCCATTGCCTTCTCCGTAGTTGTCATTAATCAAGTCGTTTGTAGATGGCAAATTCTGTATGCAGTAGGGTACCCAGCACACAGTAAGCCCTCAATTGATCACAACTTTATTTTTTGTTTGTACAATTTTTATTTCATATTGGAGTATAGCTGGCAACCCTCTCCAGTATTCTTGCCTAGAGAATCCACATGGACAAAGGAGCCTGGCGGGCTGTAGCCCATGCGGTTGCAAAGAGTCAGACATGACTGAGCAACTAAGCACACACACACAGAGCTGATTAACTGTATTGGAATATAGTTGATTAACAATGTGTTAGTTTCAACTGTACAGCAAAGTGATTCAGCTATACATATACCTGTATTTGTTCTTTTTCTAATTCTTTTCCTCCTTAGGTTATTACAGAATATTGAGCAGAGTTCCCTACACTATATGGTAGATCCTTCTTGATTATCTCTTTTAAACATAGCAGTGTGTATATGTCCATCCCAAACTCCCAATCCATCCCTTCCCACGATGGCAGCTTTATTCTAACACATCCACCTGAAGAAGTTGGTATTAGTCTCATTTTACAGATGGGAAAACTGAGGCTCGAGCCCACGAGTCACTTTCCCAGAGTTGTTGAGTTACTTGGTCATCCACTGACTCAGCAGTTACTTACTGGGTCCCTGTTGTGTAGTGGCCACTGTCCTGGATGCAGCAGAGGGAGCTCAGAGCACAGTCCCTGCCTCCCATTTACAGGTAGACGTTCTCGTGGAGGAGTCCCGCTATGAGCACGTAAGTGCATCAGCAAGGATAGTGCCTGCAGTTGGGGTCGGGAGCACACAAGGCAAGGAGATGCAGAGTCAGTGGGGGTACAGTGGTGTTTTTTGGCTGTGCCACATGGCTTGCAGTATATTAGTTCCCTCATCAGGGATGGGACACAGGGCCCCACAGTCAAAGCGCTGAGTCCTAACCATTAGAAAGCCAAGGAAGGGGTGTTTTAGAAAAGATGCTGAGGGCAGGCTTTTCTTCGTGATGATGTTTGAGCCGGGGTTGAATGGGCAAGGAGGAGCCCAGGGAAGGTTGCTCGGAGCAGGAGACCAAAGGCCCTGGGGTGGGAAAGGCCTGGTGGGTTGACCAGAGCTCCAAGGAGGGGCAGAGGTGAGCAGCGAAAAGCGTGGGAGGAGGGGCACCAGGAAAGCAGGCGGGCCTGGGTCACAGCAGCTTTCTAGACCCCAGGGAAGAAATGGAGACATGAGGGGTCTCAGTGGAAAAGGCTGGATTTAAATCCATAAATTCAGCCCAGGCTCTGCCCTTTTCACCTCAGCCTTGATTCTGAGCTAGACTTGCGGGGAGAGAGGCTGGCCTGGACCCCTCTGTGCTCACGGTGTGTCGTAGGACAGGCAGAGCTCATTTTCCAGCTCCACAGCCTGTCGGCCTGTGGGTTCCCCAGTGAACAACAGGAACAGACCCTGGGGGTTCAGACAATTAGCCCTGAGGAAGGAGCCCCATTTTAGCCCAGGACTCTGCCTTGCCAGCTGCCCCCAGACTTCTGGGCCCGCTCCTTTCCTCCACTCACAGTTCTCTTACCATGGAGTCAGCACCAGCCTCACTTGAGCTCAGACCCCACCATCAGATCCAGTGGGATGGAGAAGAAGTCATTTAATTGCCCTCTAGGCCCCTTTTCCCTCACCTATGAAATGGGCCAAAACCTGTCTGCTCGCCTCAGGCAGTGAGTGAACATTAAACCTGATGGGATGCTGTTAATGAACTCAGAGCCTGCTCTGGGCCAAGGGTGCACTCATTGCTTTCTGTGCAGGAGTTGACTTTACTGTCATGTGAACGATACGGAGCAGTGATGGTTATCAGGCCAGCTTTGAGAGCACGTGGCCCATGAAGTCATGCAGAGCCACTACGCGCTTCCAAGGGCCCCACACTTGGGTTTATACTCAGTCATTGCTGTCTGGAAATTCTTGATACTTTTTCAGCATGGGGCCCTGCATTTTCATTTTGCATGGGGCTCTGCAAATGATGCAGCTGGTCTTGATTATTATATATTCATTCATACATTCAAGATAGATTTATGGAGCCAGCCATGGCATATGGTCCTGGAGAGGAGTGAACAAAGCAGAATTGCTCACCTCCACGGGGTTTACTTTGCATTACTTGGTTCAAAGAGGGTAAATTATTTGCTCAATGTCACACAGTGAATAAGGGGGTGCCCAAGATCCAAATCGAAGCTCTTAACCACAGTACCATCTCCTTTTCAGCCTAAAGCTGGAAAGTGTCTAACAGGACACCAACCCCAGAAATACCCATGTGGTTCTAAGTGCTTTAGGTGTGTTAATGCATTATAGCAGCTTGTTTTAGGGTCAAGAAAATGGAGATCAGAGAGGTTAGGTAACTGGCCTAGTCACACCCCTGGTAAGGAGCAGAGCCATGACCAGGAGCCCAAGCAGACTGGCTGAGAGCCGACCTCTGAGCCGCTCCAGCGTACTGCTTTTTAAAGTCATCACTCAGGAAACGGTAGCTTGTTATAATTATTTTAATCACCACTGTTTTCGTTTTCATCTCCAGAGATCCCATGCGAGTGTGAGGCCTGACCCACATCACTTTGTGCGAAATGAGAGGACTGACAAATGAATGAGCAGATTGCTTTTACCCATGGGGTAACATCGACTGCTGCCCACCTCCATTCACCCAGCTCCCACGTGACTTCTCACCAGGACCCTGACATCCAGCCTTCACGGCCTTGCCTTCAGCCAGTGATGAAAGCTCTCAATGTCCAGGATGTAGGAAATAGGGTCGCGCCTTCCAGTAAACAGGCTGGGCTGAAGGGAGGGGGTGCTGTGGGGAGCAGTGGTTCACAGCGATGGTTATCGCTGAGTACAAGCTTTCCTTTTCCTTCCTACGTGAAAATAGGGCTCGTCCTAGGGGTTCCCTCCCCTCAAGACTGTCACTGTTTAGAGGGTCTCATTCCCCACCAAGATTTGAGGAATTGATCCATCTGGCAGGCCTTGAGCACAGGGTGGTTTCTGAGACTCTGTGCAGACTTGCCACTCTTCCTCACTGATGTGTGACAGGCAGTCATTCATTTATTACTCAACAAGTACTTACTGAGTACCTACTATGTGTCAGGTACTCTTGTAAGAACTGGGGATACAGCAGAGAATAAAGCAGGCAAAAACCCCTGCCCTAAGGGAGCTTACATTCTAGTCCAAGATATTTCTAGCTGGGACTTCTTTGGATTGTATGGCAGACATCAGGAATTTTTCCTTCTTGGGCACTGGAATTTTTTCAATCTTATGAATATTATCAAGTTTTACCTAAGGACACAGTTAGGGTGCTTTTTATTTCAGGTGGGAGAGTAAATCTGGCGCCTCTTACTCCATTTTGGCCAGAATCAGTTTTTCTTTACAAGAAAACCTGTAGGCCTGGCAGGACCAAGGCTTAAAAAGCTTCTTTGTTATTTATACCTTCATGTGAATGAGTTTATGGGCTCCTTTCTGAAGCATTATGGTTACGGGAAGTGAAGAACTGAAAGACTGAAGTAGAATAGGACTTGGAAGGTAAATCCAGAAATGCTCAGAGAGTCATTATTTCATTTGAATTCATCACATCTTACAAATCTGCCAGCAGGTCAGGAGCTTCTGTTTTCACTGTACAATGAGGAAGGTGGAGCCGGGAAAGCTGAAATGACTAGCTCAGTCACACAGCTAGTTAAGACTCAGAGCTACTGACTTCTGCCCTCAAGCTTCTCTGAACACCCTGTGGGTCAGGGGTCACCGTGTGTTGTGGGGGAGAGGGCAGAGGACATCTATGATCCCTTACACTTGTGCTGGTCTGGTTGTTTCTCACAACTTCAGCCTCAGCTTCCCTGGGGCTCAAGTCAGCACAGCTCATGTTCCCTGAGCAGTAGCTACAGCTTAGAAAGAACAGTGGAACAGAATGTCAATTCCATGAGGGCAGGGGCCGCATGTATTTGGCTTACCCCTGAGGTCCCTGTGCCTGGAACAGCACCTGATCCCTAGTACGCTTTCAACAACTATTTGTCCAATAACAGAACGTGGAGGAATGGGTCTGTGGAGTAGACAGACAGTTAATATCTCAACTGCATTACCAGTAATAAGACTAATTTCTGCCTTTTGATGCTGTTTTGATTTTGTTGATGCATTGTACGCTTCCTGAGGGCAGGGGTTTTTTCCTATTTCACTTATGTACTATGATGTCCCCAGCATCTATTAAAACAGTGCCTGTCTCAGAGTAGGGGCTTAAGAAATATTTGCTGGGTAAACAGATGGGAGTCAAACATCTAGTTTTCTGTGAATGTGTAGCATCGGGGTGAAAAGCAAGGGATTTGAAGCCAGAGTTGAGTTGGACTTCTGGCTCTGCCACGTCTATAACCTGGAGGATGTCACTGAGCCTCAGTCTCCCCACTACTTATACTAAGGGGTGTCATTGCTTCTGCATCCAGACGTCCTGAGGATTAAGTGAGGTTGTGCAAACAAAGTTCTTGGAATAGCTCCAGGAACAAAGAAAAGCCTCCAAAGTTTTAAAAGTTCTTGTGTGTCTAAGAGTGTGAAGTGTTACTTGCTCAATCGTGTCTGATTCTTTGTGACCCCATGAACTGTAGCCCATCAGGCTCCTCTATCCATGGGGGTTCTCCAGGCAAGAATAGTGGAGTGTTGCCATTCCCTTCTCCAGGAGATCTTTCCAACCCAGGGATCTAACCCGGGTCTCCAGCACTGCAGGCAGATTCTTTAGTCTGGTTCTTTACTGTCTGAGCCACCAGGGAAACCTAAGAGTGACGATGCATTTAAAAAAAATACTTTAAAATTCTTCAAAATCGAAATATAGTTGACATATAATCATTTGTTAGTTCCATGTGTTTTATATAAAGATTTGACATTCACATGCTTTCTGAAATGATCATGATGAGTTCAGTAACTATCTGTCCTCGTGCAAAGTTACTTCAACATCATTGACCGTATTTCTTATGTTGCATATTAAATCTCTGATTTATTTTAAACTTTATTTTATATTGGAATATAACCGATTAACAATGTTGTAACCATTTCAGGTGGACAGCAAAGGGACTTAGCCATACATATATAAGTGTCCATTCTCCCCCAAAACTCCCCTCCTACCCAGACTGCTTCGTAACATTCAGCAGAGTTCCCTGTGCTATAGTAGGTCCTTGTTGGTTATCCATTTTAAATATAGCAGTGTGTACATGTCCATCCCAAACTCCCCAACTATCCCTTCCATCCTTCCCCTCTGGCAATCATAAGTTCATTCTGTAAGTCTGTGAGTCTGTTTCTATTTTGTAGACACGTTCATTTGTATTGTTTCCTTTTAGATTTCACCTGTAAGGACTGCACATGACTTATTGTGTAACTGGAGGTTTGTAGCTCTGTAATGTCTTCACCTATTTCCCCTACCTCCACCCCTCCCTTCAGGCAACCACTTGTTTGTTCTCTGTATCTATGAGTCTATTTTTGAGGGTGCAGTTTTTTAAAGGCCACTTTTCTCCAAAGGACTTTTATTCCTGGTGGTTTAGTTGCTAAGTTGTGTCCAACTCTTGTGACCCCATGAACTGTACCCTGACAGGCTCCTCTGTCCATGGGATTTTCCTGGCAAGAATACTGGAGTGGGTTGCCATTTCCTTCTCAAGGGGATCTTCCCAAACCAGGAATCGAACCCTGGTCTCCTGCATTGCAGGCAGATTCCTTACCAACTGAACTACAAGGAAGCCCTTGTTTAGCCCTGGGAATCCCCCAAAAGAGCCTAGAGGTTGTTCTCCTGAAAGGTGAGGCTGCGTGGACAATAAATTCCTATCAAATCTCCGTGGACAATGCCAGGACTCCTGAAGCCTTCAGGGCAACTCCCTGTCGCCGGCTGTCTTGCGCCGGCTGGATCCTGATGCAGCTGGATTCACCGCGGGGTCACTGGGCTCTGCTGGGCCGCCCTTGTCATCTGCAGCCCTTTGAAGTTAGGCTGTGTCTTTTCTTGTCTCATGGTTGATGGGGCCTCAGAGCGCACAGCAGGCCGTTCTGCACCAGGGTGCAGTGGGTGCTTGCGAGATCTCCAGCAGAGATAGGGAGTGAAATCTAGTTCTCCAGCAAAGGCAGCTGCAGATAAAGTGCACTCTGGGCTCTGCCATCGTCACTGAGGCCCTTTCACCCTCATCCGTGGATCTAGTCCACATCTGGGTCTTGACCCACACACAGTCTTTCTGGCCTTAACTCTTCGGGCCTGTAGATGCCATAAGTGTAGGTCAATTGTTGCCTTAGCAACAATTGGTCATCATCAACTTTGGTTTTGAAAAGAATGACCAATAAGACTGATCTTTCTTTGAACTGCAAGGGCGAGGGAGCAGTACAGAAGGGTGATGAGGGAGGCTTCTGACATAGAGGGGGTGGGAAGATACAGAAGATGAAGTAGGTAGGGTGCAGGGCACAGAGAAAGCTCTCAACTCATTAAGGCAATTATTACGTGGATTGGAAAATAAGGAGATTCCAGACCTAAGTGTCCATATCTTTCTTTTGACATTCAAGTCCTACCCATTTTTTTTAATTTTTATTTTTTATATTTTATTTATTTACTTTTTAATATTTTTTTATTTCAATTGGAGGCTAATTACTTTACAATATTGTGGCGGGTTTTGCCATACATTCACATGAATCAGCCATTGGTGTACATGTGTTCCCCATCCTGACCTCCCTCCCACCTCCCACCCCATCCCATCCCTTAGGGTCATCCCAGTGCACCAGCCCTGAGCATCCTGCCTCATGCATTGAACCTGGACTGGCAATCTATTTCACGTATGATAATATACATGTTTCAATGCTATTCTCTCAAACCATCCCACCCTTGCCTTCTGCCACGGAGTCCAACAGTCTGTTCTTTACATCTGTGTCTCTTTTGCTGTCTCGCATATAGGGTCATCATTACCATCTTCCTAGATTCCATATATATGCATTAATATACTGTACTGGTGTTTTTCTTTCTGACTTACTTCACTCTACATAATAGGCTCCAGTTTCATCCACCTCATTAGAACTGATTCCAATGCATTCTTTTTAATAGCTGAGTAATATTCCATTGTGTATATGTACCACAGCTTTCTTATCCATTCATCTGCCAATGGACATCTAGGTTGCTTCCATGTCCTGGCTATTGTAAACAGTGCTGCAATGAACATTGGGGTACACGTGTCTCTTTCATTTCTGGTTTCCTCAGTGTGTATGCCCAGCAGTGGGATTCCTGGGTTGTATGGCAATTCCCTAACCCTAACCCTACCCATGTTTAAGGTTCATTCACAGTCCACTTATTTGGAGAATTTTCTGGAGCTTTAGTTTCTCCCAGCTTCACTACTGCATGGCTCTCCTCCCTATCTGCTCTGTTCCACTGCAAGCTCTCCTTAAACATATGTGTATGTGTGTGTCTGAAAGCAGCTTGTGTGCTTCCATTCATTCATCCAGAAATAGGCAGGATAGCCCAGTGGTTAAGAGTGCACATGCAGCCAGGTAGCTGGAGTCGTTCTGACAATTACCACCTGTGTGAGTTCAGTAAGTGACCCACTTTTTCTCTTTACCTCAGCCTTCTCATCTAGAAAATGGGCACAATAAATGCCAACCTCATTGGGCTTGGTGATGGTTAGCTGAATGACTACCCATAAGCATACAGAACAGTGCCTAGCACATAGTATGTGCTCAATAAATAATATACCATTCTTTTTTCAGCAAACATATATTAAACATCTCACAATGCTATGTGTAGAACTATTACTAGGCTCATGGAGATAAAAGATAACACTTGCCTTCCTGAACTCACACTTTATACCCCACACCAACCTTTGGTCATTTCCCTTCTTTATCTGCAGGAAAATGTTACTGATAATTTCATCAAAGGAGGACAATTATTCCTTCCCTGATGAGAGCTTGAACTGCCCAGGGTTACTTCTGTCTCGTGTGCATTGTATTAAGGACCAGAGGGCTTACAAAGGGCTCTACCACTTACATACAAAGTGATTTCTCTTCCCTTGTGCCTCAGTTTTCTCAACAGTAAAAGGGAAGGCAGGTAGCCACTTCTGCCTTTTAGGGTTTGCAGAGCAAAACAAATGAGGCAAGGCTCATGGAGACATTGTGGAGCCCCTAATGCCTTGCATAGGATAAAGGTGAGGGTGGCCTCTCTCTGTCCCACTGAGAGCTTCCTTGGAAAGCAGGGAAACCTGCTTGGTCTCTGACAGGATAGCACACACTGGGGCCAAGTGCAGGGTCTGTGTTACTTCCTTAACAAACACTCCACACAGTACTCAGAGTCAGAACTTCCAAACTGCAGAAACTCCTCTCCAACAGCCTAAGCAAAAATAGAAATGTGAGATGATGACTCTGGGGGTAACTGGTGTGCACACAGGAAAAGCCTGAGTGTGGCCAAGGCCTCAGGACAGCTAAGGGGCTCACTCATGCACTCTCTCGCTCTGTTTCTCTCACTGTCTTATCTCCTTTTTTGCCTGTCAGCTCCATTCCCTCAAACCAGCTCCCTCTGGGTGGCAGGAAACATGGCCACCAACAGCATCCTGTTTCCTTAGAGAAGAAACTGAATTTTCTTCCCCAGATAAAAAAAAAAAAAAAAAAAAAAAATCTCAGGGAAAGATTCTGATTGGCTTAGCTTGGGTCATATGTTAATTCCCAGGATCAATCAGCTATTGGGGGGTGGAGGGCAGCAGGGGGAGATGGAGTTCCAGAGCACAGACACAGCCACTTGGGGGCCTATGCAGCTATCAAGACCCTGGAGGGGAGTGTCCACCTCAGCCTGCGAGTATGTCTGAGGCTGCCCTCTTACCACGCTTGATACTTTTCCTGTGCCCTGGCTCGAAAATTTGTCATTTCTCCGTGTAGATGATAAGCTCCAAAGAACAAAAAGGGACATTGGACACTCCTTTCATTTTCTCTCCTCCTTCACCCTGCCCATCACACGCAGGATGGCAAACTTGAGCACACTGCGAGTACGTGGTCATGGAACTAAGTAAGGCACAGAGACAGAAAGCAACTTGCCCAAGGTCACACAGCTCACACTAGATACCAGGTCATCTGCCCTGCAATTTCTCTTAGGGTTAAAGGCTACAATCCTCATTCTTACAAGGAAGCCTCTGTGTAGCCCAGTTACTTCCTGCCTCCCCAGGCTTATCTTATGCACTCTATACGTCTTCAAGGTGGTTATTATTTTTATTGCTATTCCTATCATCGCTGGAGGCACCCGCACTGATCCACTTCCCTCTCATTAGAGATAAAGGAGTTTTTGACTCTGCATTCTGACCAGGGTGCACTTCTTTCTCAAATCTGCCCCCTACCCCTACCTTCAAGGCTTCTGCACTTGGAATTTCCTCTGCCTGGAACACAGTATTACTTTCCTAGGGCTGTTGTAACTAAGGACCACAAACTGGGTGACTGAAACTACAGAAATTTATGGTCTCAATTTCTGGAGGCTGGAAGTCTGAGATCAAGGTGTCTCAGGGTTGGTTCCGTCTGTCCCAGGCCTCTCCCCCAGCTTTGGGTGGTTTGCCAGCGATCTCTGATTCCTTGGCGTGTGGCTGCATCCCTCCAGTCTCTGCCATTACCTTCACGTGGCATCCTCCCTGTGCCATGTCTGTCTCCTTGTCCAAATGTCCCCTTTTTATAAGGACACCAGGCACAAGGGCCCACCCTCATGACCTCATGTTAACTTGCTCACCTCTGTGAAGGCCCCCTGATTGCAAATAAGGTCACAAGATCTCTTTGTGGAGGACACAGTTCAACCCATGTGCTCCGGCACTCAGTCATGTGTTTGACTCTTTGCGACCCCATGGACTGTAGACTGCTGGGCTCCTCTCTCCATGGGATTTTCCAGGCAGGAGTACTGGAGTGGATTGCCATTTCCTTCTCCAAATTCCACCCATAACAACACCATTTCTCATTTCTCATCCCCTGCTGCACCCTAAGAGACATCCTCCTTATCTATGCCAGCTCAGGTGAGCCTTCTCTGAACACCCCAGACCACACCCAGCCCTGCTGTCTGCCCTTGAGTGCTCTTCCCTCATATCTGTTGTGGATAGCTGGTATCTGCTGTGTCAGGATCTGGTCAGTGCCTGTGTCGCCTTCAGAGACTCCCCTTCATAAGAGCAGAAGCGTGATTGTTCTGTCTGCAACCCCAAAGCCCAAAACCCTGGACTATTGACAAAGACTATCAGTGAATGCCTATGGCCTGAATGAATGAAGGATTGAGAAGTTAATCTTCATGTGCAAGAAATATTATGTGCTCAGTCATGTCTGACTCTTTGTAACCACATGGACTATAGCCCACCAGGCTCCTCTGTCCATGGGATTTCCCAGGCAACAATACTGGAGTGGGTTGCCATTTCCTTCTTCAGGGGATCTTCACGACCCAAGGATCAAACCCGCATCTCCTGCATTGGCAGATGGGTTCTTTTACCACTGAGCCACCGGGGAAGGACAGATTAATCTTCATTAATCACAAAAGAGAAGAGACGATTCTAAGCAAGGGTCTCAGAGGCAGAAAGATTAGTATTCCTTCTGGAGAGAAAGGATTTGCTCCAGCATCCACCAAGGGCCCAACCCCTGCCCTCACACACCCCTGACTCCCTGACTAATGGTCATGGCTTTCCCTTCCACCCTGTCACACAGGGAGAATCCGCTCAGCGTAGCTTTGTAGGGAAGGCCTCAGGAACGTTGGGGAAGCTGGAGGTGAGTCAGAAAGGCCGGTAAATTGAACAGCTCTGAAACCCGACCCTTGGCATTGAGCTGAGGGGGTGGCGGGTTTGCAGAAGGTAACAGTGCTTGCTTTAAAATTCAGGGGGCCCAAGGGAGCGTCATCTTGCAGAAAACCGCTCTAGTTGGTGAGGAGCCAAGCGTGGTCCAGGCTCCAGGTACCTGGGTTTGCTGTCCCACCTTGGCCTGTGAAGGTGACAGCATGGATGTTGTCAGGTCTGCCCTTCCCCCATAGCTGTCCTGCACTCACCTGGTAGGAAATGAAGCTTTAACTTTTGTAGCCTCTACTCTCCTGTGTGTGGGTAAGGAGACCAGGTAGCTACATCGAGAGACCTTCATCTGTGTCAGTTGAACCCACTCAACATACCCACCCACAAAACAATTCCAGCCCCCAGGGTTCCTAAGACCCCTGGGGAACACCTCATAGCCAGTAGAATCCCAAAGGGAAAAAGGAAGGCCTCCCCAGACCCAGCCCAGGACAAGGGCCAAGTTGGAAAAAGTGACTTGCCGGCCAGTCACCATGTTTTTCCCCAGTGAAAGGCTGACTCATTGCAACAGGCCTGGGCTGGCTGGGACTCGAGTCAGTGGCTTGGAACATGCCTGGACAGTCAGTGCCTTGTCTGAAAGGCTGGTCTGTGAGAAGCCACGGGTCAGGGGAGCTGAGGCCACAGCTCTGGGGAGCACTCACATACAACCCCAGGAGCCAGAGGCAAGTAGAGGGTGGAGGTCCCTATCTTTCCTCCCTCCTTGGGGGCTTGGCCTAGCACGAGTTGGGTAAGGTCTGCAGGGGCCCTACCACCCAGGGGGAATTAAGTCCTAATGTCCTGAGACATTAGTATTATGGTTCTTCCTCCTCACAGGACATGCAAACAAAAAAACACTGAACGTATATGTACAGAAAACCAATCGGGCTTGATTTTCTTCATGAGGTTATCTTAATACTTTCCTTTGAAATATCAAAGTAGAATTGTTTTACAGTCTGGGGCAAGAGGGAGGGGAACTGGGACCTCTTTCCTAGTGTCCCAAGAATGTGTTTGTCTGCCGATGGGGTAATTCCACACCATGCAGAGTGCAAAGTCTGACTGTGAAGGATCCCCACTCCCCCTCCCCAGACTGTCTTCCCTCCTCATGCCTTTGTCCATGTTGACCTTCAGGGCTCTTTGGCAAGGACTTTTTGAATCATAGTTGGCTTAAATCCTGGCTATGCTATCTGCTTGCTGTGTGACCTTAGGTAAGTCACTTGATCTCAAGTGACTAAATTTCTGTACGTGTCACATGGAAAGTAGGCAAGATAAATGCATGCAGAGTGCCTGGAACAGCACTCAGCACCTAGTCTGGCTGACATACTAGATATCTTCTGGCTTCTCCCTTTATTGCCCTACAAAACTGCTTTTTAGGAAAAAATACTGTCAGTCATTTACACTTTAGTGTGAATAAGCTCCTGTACCTACTCTGTGCAGATTTTTCTTTCTAACCTCATAACAGTTTCTGCGAGATCATTAATATTCTCATTTGGTGATGGAGGAAACAGACTCAGGGAGGTGAAAGAACGCTCCCAAGGTCACACAGCAGAACCTCGTTCATTAAGGAAACACTGATTGAACTTCTGCCCTGCCTCAGGATGGGGACTAGGAGCACAGAGATCAGTGAGTCAGACCCCTCATCTTAAGACCCTCATGGGTAACTGGCTGTATTTGAATGTTTCTGTCATCATTCTAATTGTTCAGATCCCTGTAAACCTTGTGCATATAGGCAGGGAGAGCCTTCACCTTCCCTCCAATTGCCTGTTCCAAAGAGTCATTTTCTTCCTAGTGTGCAGGACTGGCCCTGCCCGAGGCTGATCTACCAGATCAAAAAAGCCTCCTGCCTTTTCTTTCCACATCATCTCCTGGGGCTCTGCTGAGTACAGATTTCCAAGTCTACATCAGAATTCCATTCTTATCCCTTCTTTTGCACTTCATGATATAATATATATTACAGAAACACATGTCTCATTGTAAAAGAGAGAGAGACAGAAGAGAAGAGAGAAGAGCAAAATTTTCAGAGTAACAGTAACTCCAGGTCTTGCAAAGATGGCTAAAATTTTGTTGTATTGTCTGCCAGAACTTTCTCTTATGCAATTAGAATATAATTGTGATAATAATAATAATACTCTACCACTTATTTTAACTACCCCTGACTTGGAGCTTCCTCTGTACCAGATACTGTTCTAAGCACGTTAGATAATTTAACTCATTTATTCCTCATGGCAGCTCAGTGAGCTGATATTTATTGCCCTCATTTTACAGGTGCGGAAATTGAGGCAGAGAGAGAGTATTTAAAAGTATACGCATTACGCTTTAAAAATGGGATCATTCTGTTTGTGACCTACTTTCTCCCCCTTAACAATAACAATTCTGTGTCCTTTTTCATGACTCTTTGGCATTCCAAACTTTATACATACCATAAATTACTCAACCAGTATCCTGTTGCCCATTTTTCTGACTTTCAAGTGTTGTTGTTTTTTTTTTTTAACTATGAATGACATGAAGATGTCCATCCTTGTAGCTTAATCTTTGAAAATCTGACAAATTACTCCCTTATGATAACTCTTTGAAGTGGACTCTAGATGTACATGTACCAAACCTTCTGGCATCACTTGCAAATTGCCTCCCAGAGGGACAACCTTCATGGGATGCTAAAGGAATGTGAACTATCACAGTCCCTTGGAGGACAATATGGTAATATCCATCAGAATGACAGAGGCTCATGGTATGATCCAGCTTCTGGGGGGTTTAATCCCATAAATAATGTTATACACATACAAAATGATATACATATATAATTAGTCATTGCAGCCCTGTCGGTAATAGTGAAAGGTCAGCAATAACCCCAGTGTCCATAATAAGGAACTGATCAAATAAACAACAGTATATCTGTAGAGTGAAATAATATGCAGTTGTAAAAAGAATTAAAAGCTTTTCTATGTATTCATGGGACTAGCTTCCCAAGATACAGCAAGTTAAAAACGTTGTGAAGTTGAAACTATCACGACGTTGTTAATTGGCTATACTTCAGTATAAAATTAAAAATAAAGGCTTCTCTCTCTTACCAAAAAAAATAAGTGCAAAAAATAAGTGCAGGGAGGGACAAATTACAGGTACAGGATTATCAGATGCAAACTACTATGTATAAAATAGATAAGCAACAAGGATATATTGAATAGCACAGGGAATTACAGTTATTACCCTGTAATAACTTAATATGGAGTATAATCTGCAAAAATACTGAATCACTGTGCTGTACACATGAAACTAATAGAATATTATAAATCAACTATACTTCAATAAAAAACGTGCAGAATTATGTAAGTAGCATGCTATTTCTATATGAAAAAGGGAGGCAAGTGATAACCCTCATTTGTAGTTGCACATATAAACACAGATAAGCTCTAAGAAAAGTTCTAACAGTACCTACCTGCCTGCTTACAGGAGATTTTGCCTGGACCAAAGGGATCAGGATTAAAGAGTATGAATTAAGACAAAGTAATTTTTTTCCCTGATCACTTTTTGTGCTTTTAGATTCTGAAATGATGCTGTGCTTCTATTCAGAAAATGAACGTTTAAACATTGCCTTCTGGTGTTCAATTTTTTTAGGTGTGATAATGCTATTAATTTTTTATAGAATATTTATTTTTGAGAGACAGTGAAATATTTACAAATGAAATTGTATAATGTCCAGATTTGCTTCAGAGTAATATATAAACAGCAGAAACAGAATGGTATATAAATTACAGATGAAAGTGATTAGATATGAATTGATGACTGTTAAAGCTGGAAAGCTGATAGAAGATTCATGATGCTCTTCTGTCTACTTAAATAATTTACGGAGGTGAAATTCACATGAAATCAAGCACTTTAAAGTGAACAATTCAGTGGCTTTTAGTACATTTACAGTGTTGTACCACCGCCACCTCTAATTCCAAAACATTTCCATCACTTCAAATTAAAACCCGGTACCTATTAAGCAATTTTCCTCCATGTCCTCCTCCTTCAAGCCCCTGGCAACCATCCATCTGTGTTCTGTCACTATGGATTTATCTATTCTTTATACGTCATATCAGTGGAATCATACTATTGGTGACTTCCTGTGTCTGGCTTCTTTTACCGAGCATAATGTTTTGGAGGCTCACCCATGTTATTGCATGTATTATTCTACGTACACATATTGTAGCATACAGCATGTACCGCATTCTTCCTTTTAGTCCATGGTGTTTATATACCACGTTATGTTTATCCATCCCTCTGTTGACATACATTTGGTCTGTTTCCACTTTTGGCTGTTGTAAATAGTGCTGTTAGGAGCGTGCTTGTACGTGTCCTTGTTGGAGTACCTGTTGTCAGTATTTTGGAGGTATATACCTAGGAGTGCAATGGCAGAGTTAGATGGTAGTTCTGTGTTTAACTTTTTGAGACATCACTAAACTGTCTTCACAGCAGCTGAACCATTTTACATTCCCACTAGCAATGTCGGAAGGTTCCGATTTCTCCACATCCTCGACAACACTTGTTATTTTCTGTTTTGTTTTTTCTTTATTGCAGCCATCCTAGTGGGTGTGACGTGGCATCTCATTGAGGTTTTGATTTGCATTTCCCTGATGACTAATGATGTTGAGTATCTTTTCATGTGCTTCTTGGCCATCTGTACATCTTCTTGGAGAAATGGCTGTTCAGGTCCTCTGCCCATTTAAAAAATTGGGTCATTTTTCTTTTTGTTTCTGTCTACTTTCATAGATGTTTTAAATTCTCCTTAGTAAAAACAAAGGGTACCAAATATTAGATATTTTATTAAAAACACATATTTTTTCCCCCGTGGAAGGGGAGTAGTATTCTCTCCTTTTTCTCCTACTTTAATTCCTCAAAGATCTCTGCATAATCTCAACCTCCATCTACTTATCCATAATGGGGTTTCCAAGAAAACCATATTAGCTCTTCAAACAAACAAACACAAGTATCTTCCTTTTCACTCTTACAGGTGGGGTGTAGGGCAGGACAGCAGGGCTCCTAGGATTAACCAAGGCCGGCTGTCCCTAACACTCTGGCCACAGCCTGAGGCCATCCACCCCGCCCCCTACCTAGCAGCCTGGTGACTCATTCCCTGCTGCCCTACCTCAGTGTCTTTGCTAAGATTCCTCCGGGAAGGGAGGGCCCCGTCTATAGCGGAAGAAACCTTCCGGGCCCCAGTCCAGGCACATCACAAGACTGGATGGCCCAGTGTGTCGCTGGCTGCCATAGCCAATGGGAGAGGCTTCACCCAGCTCATGTTCTGCTGTGGTAGTCGGGCCAAACAGATGGCTTGGGATAAACAGGGGGTGTTGGCCTGTTGGTGGGGGTGGGGGGGTGGAGGGGTGGGCTTTGAGTGGCCCCAGCCTCCTCCTGGATGCTGGAGAAAGAAGTGGGTGAAGTGAAGGCCATGCCCGAGGAAGGGGCTGTAGTTGGGTACCTTCCAAACAGTTTGTGATATTTTTTTTTAGCAGTGGAATTCTCGTTCGAACAAACCTTTATGGTATTTAGGACAGAGAAAAAGGAAGCTGCTCCAGCTAAAGACGGGGTGAGAAGGCCAGAGGTTTCCCTCCTCCAGGCCACGTGGCACTTGGGGAGTTCTGGGTCTCTGGGGAACACACCGATCCCGTTAACACAGAGTCTTCACATGAAACCACTTGGGAGCTCTGTGCAGTCTGTCTCGTGGCAGCTCCAAGGGTCTCCAAGGCCTGAGGAGGAACCTGGCAGCATGGGAAGCTGAGATGCTGGCCCCCTTCTACAGAGACAGGTGGCCTCTTGCTTACCCCTCCTTAGCCAGCCACATACTGGGGAGCTGACCACGGGCCGCAGAGATCAGCCAGGGTGTGGGGGCACAGTTGTCCTTCCAGCAAGACAGCTGGGAGCATGGCCTCCCTCCCTCCTTCCAGTCTCACCCCAAGTGGTCTGCAGGTAGCTACTGCCCCAGGCCCTTTTATCTGGCCCTCTCCTAACCTTAAAAGAGATGTGAGAAAACGAATGCCCCCTCCTCCCACTCCAGAAAACTTAACATAGAATTTCCTCAAACCCAAATTCTAGTTCTCAGCACAGTTAACTGGTAAGTGCCCCCACCCATCCACCCTACCGGCCTCACCATGCCCCAGTTTGCCTGTGGGGCTAATTATTTTTTTAAATATATTTATTTATTTGGCTGCATGAAGTCCTAGTTGCGGTGTGCAGGATCTTTGGTTGCAGCATATGGGATCTGATTCCCTGACTAGGGATCCAACCCAGGCCCCATGCATTGGGAGAATAGCGTCTTAACCACTGGACCACCAGGAAGTATCAGAGATGGTACGTGGGCATATTTGTAAGGATGCAAATAAAAATTCAGGTGAATAACTTCATCCTGAGCCTGTTATCTCCTTCACACACTAGGGATCCTAGTACCTATTCCATGGGCCTATACTGAGGATTAAATGGGATATTGCATGTCCAAGCCCATGTCACAGAGCTCAGTTTAGAAGTAGTTCTACACCAGAGAAAGGGCATGGCTCTGTCCTTTATAGAATGTGTCACCTCTGAGGAGGCTCAAATTTCTCCTGTCTTAGCTCCAGTTTTTTCACTTCTAATTAATACCTACCCCTCACAGTTGTTATAGGAAGTAGAGATAATTCACATAAAGTGTTTAATATATTGCCTGGCATAGGGGTAGTACTCAAAATCTGGTAGTAACTGTGACAGTTATCACTACTTCTATTATTATTATGGCTGGCATTGCTATTATTTAAAGGTAAGAGCAATGGGGTTGAGTAGTTAAGCACATAGACTTTGGAGACAAATTGCCTAGCTTTAAATTTCAGTTCACCTCTGGAGCTGTGTGACTTTATGCAAGTTACTTAGTCTCTCTGTTTTTCTCTACCATATAAGGAAGATAATAATTAAACCTACCTCATGGAGTTGCCCTGATAATCAAGTTTTTGTGTAGGGAGTGATTTGAAGAGTGGGAAATAATAAGTGCTACAAAGTGTTTGCTGTTAGTAATAGCAGTATTGGTATTATTACTAGTGTTCACAACCAGACTCTGAAAGCCTTTCCTTTGGCTCTGATTAAGAAGAGCCACAAACCAACACAGTCACCATTCCAATAATGGTTTAGTGACTCGGAAGCTGTGTGACCGTCTGCAAGTTAACTCCCCTCTCTGATCCCGTTTTTACTTCTCTCTAAAATGTAAAGTATAATAGCAACGATAATGGTACTTCTCGGTTGTTAGGCTTCATTAATGAGCGATGACCCGTGGGAAGCTTCGAGCTTCTAGATAATTAGGCTCCTGTTCCAACGCCCTGCTTAAATCCAGCTCCGTACCCCACCCAGCCCTCCCTTCCCCCCGCGGGAGAGTGCTCGGATTCCCTCCTGCGGGGCCTGAGGGGGTTGCTGCCCAGCGCCCGCTGCCAGGCCCTATTCTGGGGGCCGAGCGAGCCCGTGGCCGTGCCAAGCTTCCCCGGGGATCAGGTTTCTGCTGACGCGGTGCCAGGCACGTCTGCTTCCAGGAACCGGCAGCCGCATTTAGCCGCGGGCCGCACATGAAAGGGCTGCAGTCGGAAACGTGACGTTGTGTCAACAGGCGAGGCAGGTCAGCGCTGGGTGAGACCATCCCGGCAGCCCGGAGGAGGCTCACGCCCTGTCTGAAGGCGGCCAGATCCCCAGTGTCCGCTCCCCGGCCCCAGAGACCGAGCTGCACCCCTCACCCGCGCACACACCCGTTTCACAGAGGTCCTCTTTGTCCTGAAGGGGCCAAAGACTTGGAGTGCGAACCCCTCCTTCCGCATCTCTCTCCGAACCACTTGGAACCTGCTGGCACCGGCCTGGAAAGAAGGTCAAGGGCAAGCTAGAAGCAGAGAACAAGGCAGAGGGAGGGCTGCCCCTCTGAGGGGTGTCTGATAGACTCCAGCCAGGGGATTCTGGGTTGACGCTGTGTGGAACCCTCAAACCCTTTTTAGTTCAGGGTGCCGCAACCACTTCCCTCTGCCCCCACAGCTATTCCCTTGAGTCACCAACTGGGGAGGAGAGGGGGACAGGCAAAAAGATTCTGGCCTTGATTTCAACCCCCTGCTCCATCCCCAAGATAAACTTGATTTATTTAGATTTTTACCCAAAATGTCTAGCCAGAAGAGCTTAGCAACTCACAGGGCAATTCACAGTTTAATAAGCAGGAGAACAGGAGCGCCAGTCCCTAAGTTGCTGGGAGAAAAGAGGCCGGTGCAGAGTTTACTGTTTGCTTGCTACAGGATGTGTCAGACGGGGCTCAGAGTCCTTTTTTGGTGAATCAAAGACAGGAGTGAGGGGGGGAAGATGCCAGACTACCAGTTCATTGATCAGACCACCAGCTCATCTCCTGACTCCTCCCTAGACACATGCTGCCTGGGGACATCTCAAGCCAGGCAATGCTCGCTCGCCTCTGCTGGCTCATCAGCAGACAGGGAAGGTGACATTTGAAGCAAACAGACGCCAAGGGCAGGTGGCGTCTCTGCCTGGCTGAGAACTCCCTGGGGGCAGGTTCCCTGCATGGGCTCCAGACAGCCAGAGGGTTCTGGAAGATGCTTGGGGATCTGAAGTGTGGTGAGCTGGGCACTGGCCATCAGGAAACATCAGGACACCTCTGAGAGGGAGAAAGCGGCAGGCAGAAACACTCATCAACCTGGTCATTTCCCACTTCTTTTCCCATGGAATTTTTTCTTTTCTTTTTCCTAAGAGCACTTGACTAAGGAACACCAATATTCATTCACACACAAACACACCCAGTGAGAGGAAGTCCAGGAAGGATGTAGAAAATAATCATGGAATGTTGCCTTCAGCAGCAATAGGACAGGATATGGCAAATCCATTAGACCTTGCTAAACTTGAAAAAGTTAGACCTCCTTGGCAGAGGTGCTATCCCCAGCAGTAATTATTATTGCATAATAATCCATTAAATCTTCTTTCAATGTGCCTACCCCTCCAGCAAGCTCCCCAGACATTGAGGCCCATGATTTCAGACGCTTATTTTCTGTCAAGTTCTAAGGACCATGACAAAAGCAGACTGGGGGAAACATAAGCTTTTTGCTGAACTTTGGAAAGAGGTGTAGGGTGATTGTGAACATCTGGCAGGGGTTAGTTTAAGAAAACAATGAAACAAATATTTACCTACTAAATTGACTAAGCTTATTCTGTCTGAATGTGAGTTACAGGAAAAGCTGAATGAAATTACACCAAGGTTAACTAGTTGTTGCCTTCAGTCAAGAGGGGAGAACAAGAGATAGCCGTATCACACACCCTTAAGAGTTATTTAAACATGCAGGAGACCATCTTTCTCTTCCACAGGAAAAGGATTATTTTATTAAGTATTTTAAAACAACTACTTAACATTGACTCATAGATAAAAATATTTACAATTTCACACCTTCAGGAAGGCTCCAAAATATAAACACTGTACCTCTCCCTAGAGAAAAAAAAAATTATTCTTCTCTTCAAAAACAGGAATACATTCATTTTTCTCACTTTTGTAGATCAAGTAATTATACAAATAAACATCTGAAACATTTTCCTTTTTAATATATTTATATAATATATATTTATAACAGTTTTACAAATAAAGGCAATGACTTTATACCAAAATAAAAACAGGAAAAGAAAAAGTTAAAACACAATCAGCGATTAAGCATAGTGCATTTCGAAAAGCTGGTGCAGGGCTAGCTGGACAAGTCAGAAAAGTACTCTGGACCAAAAATAAAACATCTTTTCAAGGAGACAGAATTCTTTTATCAGGAAGGACACTCCATGTGCTATTGGGCGAGGGGAATTAGCCTGCAGAAAGGGTCTTGCTGTGCCAAGGGCTGGTTAGGCTTTTAAGAAGCTAAGCTTGGTTAAAAGGAGTTTTAGGTTAGAGCTGATAACCGAGTCTGGCTTTGCTTGCTGAAATGCTTTTGTGCACTTCAGGGTGCTTGGCAAGCAGGTGCCTGCATCTCTCAGACCCTGGTTTGGTTCCCTGGACAGCGAGGCTTGTTTCCAGGTGAGACTAGAAGCAGGTGCCAGAGTCCCAGGGGATTCCTCCCTCCTCCCCTGGCAGCTAGGCTTGTACCAGGGGGCCCTTTTCAGTTCCTTAGGAAGCGAATCACTAGGAAAGCCTGAGTAGGGAACTACATTCTCTTTATTCATCTGAGGCAGGTGTGGGGAGCAGACCTGTGGAAACCTCCCCAAACCACTACCGTGCTATGCCAGTGTCTGCTACCTCACCACTTTGGAGAAAGTTCAGTCTGGCTGCCCTCTGCCCATACGGTGAGTCACAGCGACAACATAAGGGAGAAGGGTGGGGTCATCAGAACTGGCTGGGAACAGCACTCTGGAAAGCCCTCTTTTGAAAGTACCTTTTTCTCAAAGCCACAGACCCGGCTCCCAAAGTGGAGACTGACTCACAGATCAAGACTTTGCAGCTTTTAGAGATTCAGCTGCTTTGTATTAGAAGGGGCTACTCTCTGGGAGGGGAAAGGCCCAGAGGTCTGAGACAATCCCCCCTAAGTCTCCTGATGTCAGGCAATCCTTCACAAGTTCCCTACGCCCAAAGGAGCTTTAACGTCCCATACCAACACATAATGCATAGTCACGCACGCACACACACACACCACACACACACCTGAATCTTCTCTCCCTGCCTCAAATGATCTTGGCATACACACTGGAACAATCTCGCTGCACTCACAAACACATTTTTTGTTTTTTTGGAAGTAGGGAGGAAGGAAAGCAAAGCAGCAGGATCCCCTAAATAGTTTAGTCTTTGGTTTCTAAGTTTAAAGGGGGGATCTGCTTCAGAGCTTGGAGCAGGGCAGAAGAGTCGATGGCAGGATGGGTCGGCAGGGGAGAAGGGAGTCTCTGGGGCATGAGCAAGGGGGCCGAGATCTTGTCTGGGTTCATGAAGCTGCTGAGGGCTGCGGCAGAGGCATTGAGACCTTGGTATAACACTGGGACAGACGTGGGGTACCAGCACTTCTCCAGCATGGGCAAGTAGGCAGTTGCTGACGGTGGGATCAGGTAGAAGGGCAGGCAGAAGGGAGGCTGGTGTGGGTGTGGGCCCAGGAACGGGGAGCTGATCAGGTCAGTGCTAGTGAAAGGGCCTTCATCATCAGAGAGCTGCATTCTGCTCTTTTTCATGGGGGGTTCTTCGGATTCTTGCTTAATAGCACTGATCCTTTCTCCCATGGTGAACCTGCGTCCATGATCGCTTTTGAAGTATGGCTGCTCGACACGCAGCTCACTCTTCTCCGATTCTCCTCCGTAGCCGCTGTCTGTGTCCGTATCACTGCCACTCTGCTCGCCGCTCGAGTGGGCGAAAGTTCGCTGGATGACTGGCACACAGTTTTTGCCTGGGCCTTCGGAGCCTTTGGCCAGGGAGCTGGGTTTCTCCTTAAAGTCCATTGCTTTGGGGGCTGGGTCTGACGGCTTCCTGGAAGTACCGCCCTGTAGAAGCTCCGAGACCACACGGTGGAGGTGGGTGACAAGCTGTGAAGATTTCAGGTCCCGAGTATTCTCATGCTTGGCCAGGTACTGAAGCACCTCCCGGGCACATGTCTGGAAACCTGAGCAGAACATCTCTTGACCTGCTTCCACATTTCTCCCCGACAGATCACCTGGATCAACACAGATGCAAAGGAAGACATTTCAGAAGGCTCTGTGGTTCACATGGATACCTAGGTTCCAAAGATCCTGGGGCTTTCCTTTTTGTTAATAGCATTTGCTGATTGTATTTCTAACTCCAAAAGTAATATGATCAGGGGAAATTTGAATTACACCAAAAAGTATAAAGAATAAACTAAAAATCATCCATAATTCTACCTGTCAGAGATAAAATATGATTTGTAATGGCCGTATAATATCATAGGCATAGACCACATTTAACAGAGACAGACGGTTCCCCCTCTTGTTGCATTTATAAGGAATTCTTGAGTTTTCATTATAAGTGACACAGCCATAATCATCCTAGTGTGCTCATAACCAGAGTCAATTTACAGAACATCATCATCATCATAGCGAGATGGACAGTGACCAGCCAAAAAATGAGAATGAAGGAGCCATGTCACCTAAAGTACGCTTATTTTCAATGGCTTATACAAGTTGCAGTCATGCTGCTGTATTTAAAGGCTACTTCTAGGTCTTTCTCATATAGTCTGTCCATGATCCCCAGGAAGTTAGGTATGATCATCTTTCTGTTTTCAATGAGGCAACTGGCAGAACGACTTGCTAGGTTTTTGTGATTCTCATTGTACTAGTTTGGAAAGGAGGGGAGAGAGGAATGAGGGAGTGGGTAGAGGAATTTCTCCCTCGTTTGTACAGGATTATTTGGAATGGGTGAGACCAGACGGTTAGATGACTGTGATTCTCTGGAAGTCCGTAGAAATGGGTGATGAAACTTCAGTGGTTTCGTTAGATTGTGTAATTCACCGAGATACCTAGTGGCTATTCAGGGAACCACATGAAATGCAGGAAAAACTACTGCTGTCATCCTGCCAGGTTCATACCACACACCGAGGGATAAGGAAGTGGAGAAACATTAAAACACTGGGGCATACCCATGATTTATTCTCCAGTGAAACAGGGCTAAGGAAAACAACTGTAAAACACCCACGATGCAAATTATAGGTGCCGTGGCATTTTCAAAGTGGGGGGGGGGACTCCCAGAACCCCAGAAACTCTTAAGCCAAAATGCCACAGAAATATTTCACCATTTGACTAATATGTATTCATGCCAGGTGGCACACAGCAGCATTCCAAATGAAAAGTCTGACCTTTTAGGAAAGATAAAACAGCATCTCCCCCAACTAACGTGCATAGGCAATTTGTTGCAGGAATGTTTCTTATACCAGATGTTGAGCTCACGGGCTCTCTATTTGTGCTAGAACTCTAAGGAGATGATAGCCAGACATGGTACTCACCAGCTTGCAGACCGCTCTGCAGGGCAATGATTTTCTGCTGTTGTTGATCAATTAGGTTTGTTAATGCTTTCACATGCTTCAAGGTAAGTTCAAGAACCACTGCTTTTTCCAAGTGACCCAAAGTCTGGAATAAAAAGAGCCTCGGTCAGCAGTGAGCTCAGAGAAGTCCCACCTCTGGGATACTAATTAGCCATGAGATTTGTCAGTCGCCTGGGCTA
Source organism: Bos mutus (assembly GCF_027580195.1). Taxonomy (NCBI): domain Eukaryota; kingdom Metazoa; phylum Chordata; class Mammalia; order Artiodactyla; family Bovidae; genus Bos; species Bos mutus. Next base: position 21,620,603 of record NC_091638.1, read on the forward strand.
CCCTCCATGGGGTCGCAGGAGTCGGACACTACTAAGCGACTAAACCACCACCACTGAATGTCTCTAAAGGGGGATAAAAAAACTGTTCTTGGTTGGCTACATTAAGTTTTTATAGATGATGTTTAAAAATATGTATATATGCATATATTTTTGATTAGAGGACAGCAAACAAGTGTCCCCCATCTTTGAAGGCATTTTGGAAGTAGCAGCTAGCTCAGGAGAAAGCTTTGACAGATAAATTTTTCCAGCAGCCGTTGCTGACCTTAACTCAGGGGAATCCGGAGATAACATTTCTCTGCAGTGGTGTCAACCCTAATAGAGACTTCTACTGTGTCTGGCAGCCAAAAGGCTTTCCCTAGTTTCTTTCCTGACACCCTGTCATAACTTCTAGCTCATCTACGCTTTTTTGTTGCTTCCTAAATACTAGTTTTTCTCCTAAATTCTACTTTTTTCTTCTTTCCCCAACCAAAGGCTGCCACGCTAGTAATCTATTGAGGATCGCCAAGAAAGGACAGGACGTAAAAAAAAAAAAGGGACACATCAAAACAAGTCCTCTTATTTTAAAAAGGGATTCGGGGAAGGGGGTTAAAAAAAAAAAAAGTGGGTTGCTGGATTTGCCCAATGTGGGAAAAGGAGAACCCTGAGAATCACCTTAAACTCTAGCAAAGGAAGGCCGGCTGGTGTTGGTGCCAAGCTGGACAAGTACAAATGATTCTTATCTCATTTGCACGAGGTTGCCAGAAAATTCTGAGACTGGAGAAGGGTACCCCCAAACAGAGCCAGCCACTAGCTAGGATCCAGCCATCTGGTCTGCAGTTCCTGGCAGAGCCTGCAGGCGGCGGGTGACCCTCGCCCGCCCTTTGGGCAGAGGAGCTGGTTTGGAGAGGGGCCAGCTTCTCACTTACTGTAAGTTTGAGATGTTCGGGGAGGAGATCCTTCAGCTGGGCGATGCACTCGTTAATCCGGTCACGTCTCTTTTTCTCGATGAGCCGGTGCGGCAGTTTGTAGGTCTCCTGCAAAGCGCACGGAGAGATGGTGGGCGCGGGAGGAAGGAGGTGAGAAGCGCTTCTCCTTCCCCACCCCGCGGCAGAGGAGTCCCGGCAGTGGAGCAGAGTCACACCCAGAACCCTATCTGCTCCTTCTTCTCCAAGCCACTCAGTAGAGACACAGGGCCCACACCTTGCATACCCCCCTCCAACCTTAAAGTGAGAAAACTTTTATTGGAAACTCAGCGCGTGCGAGGGCCTGGGGTCCACAGGGGCGCGGTGCTCTTACCTTGCTGTCCTCGCTCCGCTTTATTCCCCGCCTCGACTTGTACACTTGGTACATATGGGCAAAATCCATCCTGCAGGGAGAGGGACGAGAAAGGGTCATGACTTGCGCATCGGTTGCAGGAACCCTGACTGGCAAGAACCCCCGGATGCACCCAGAACTACTTGGAGTTGAAAGCCGCGCAGAAGGCAGGACTGGAGTTGAGGCTTGAAGGGGCCAGGGGTACCAACTTACCCTGATAGGTCTCCGGGCTCCAGTCCTGGCGCTTTGGGCAGGCAAGTGGGGGGCGGTTGCGCGCTGGGGATCCGCTCCATTGCGCTGCGAGCCGGGGCCACTCTGCGCTCCTGTCTGCAGTGGTGGAGCGTCGGGTGAGGACTGTCGTGGAGGAGGTTTCGGGGGTCTCTCCGCAGGGTTTCCTCTGAGTCAGAGCTCTCTGAAATCCGCTGGGCTGCGAAGAGCTGCGGCTTTGAGGTACTGCTTCAGTTGGGGGCGTGCATGGTGTACCCGCGGCCTCTGGCTCCGGCTCTGCGCACAGACTGGCGGTGTGTGCTCCCAGTGCCGTCTGCGCGGTGCGAGCCAAGTGAATGAGAAGTGGGGCGGGCGGGGAGGCGGGAGGGAGCGCGAGGAGGGGGGGGGGGCGGTTAGGGCGGAGTGGGGGGGGGGATGGGGGGGGAGCCGAGGAGTAATGGAGAGGCTGCGGGCTGGGTTAAATGGGAGCGAGTGGGTGGGTTGGAGCTACGTGTTCTACCCTGTGACTCCAGGCACGTCTGGCCGCTGCCGGGGAGGGAAGGAGCGACCTGCCCGCCCTCCCCCGGCTTCATCACATGAGTCTCACGTGTTGGACAACGCTCCCGCGGCTGCGAGGGAGCCCCCACCCCCAGCCCCGGCCCCCAGGTGTCTGCGGCTGCCTTTCCCCGAAGAGGGGGTTGGCAGGGCAGTCTGGGTCCTGCCTAGCTGGGCGGGGGGCGCGGAAGCTGGAAGGGGCCAGGGAGCCAGCGAGGTGGTGGGGGGAGGTTGGTAACGTGGGCGAACCTGCCCCAGGGAAATGAAGTAAGTTCCCGTCTCCTGGGAGGGAACGGGGGAGGACGGATCCGCCCGCGTCTGACTCAAGCCGGGAGAGGAATATCCCCTCGCTCGCTCCAGCCCAACCCTCTTCCTCCTCCTCCCCCCGCGCGGCCCGCTCAGAGGAACCAGCGCGCAGCGGAGGGAGTCGCCCGGCCCCCCTGCCTTCCCCAGAGGCTGGGGTTTCTTTCCGCGCCGGCTTCCCTGCCCCCACCCCTCGGCCCCGAGTCCAGGAATCGCCCGCCGTGGGGAGGGGCCGAGGAGGGGCGGGGCGGATGTCACCCCATGGGAAGCGGGCTGGCAGCCAAGCGCAGGGGCAGGCGAGGCCGCCGTGGAGCACGCTGCGCGCACCTGACCCGCTAGGCTGTGCGCCGCGGGTCCCCGGCTCCTTTGGAGCTGCGCTCCCGGGGCACAGTCTGCGTGCCGGCGGACACCCACTTGCGCACCGCCCAGGGTGCCCCAGTGCCCCCACCCCCCGCCCCGGGCCACACTTGGGCTGATCAAGCACAGAAAGAGACCGGGCACGGTGCCCTGCGTTTCCTCCCTCCTCTGCCCCCACTGGAGCAGAGGCGCCCGGGTCCCCTCCCCTTGGGCTGCAACGTTACACAACCGCGGCAGCGGCGCTTGCCCTGCGGCAGCGCGGGGCGTGACACTTCACCTGGCCTGGGCTTGGGCCGCAGCGCTCCTGACTGCGAGCCCTTGTGCCCCGGCCGGGGACCGAGACCCCCAGCACAGGAGCTCCCAGGGGTCGGGGTCGGCCATCTCCCTCCTGCCGGGGACTTCTGCAGCGCATTGTGCGGTCTGCAGCCGGGGCAGGATGGAAAAGAGAGACTTGGAAAAACTACCCATCACGCTGACGTCTTAGCGTTCATTCACTCGACAAGCATTGGTTGAGCCCCCTACCCTGTGCCAGGCGTTGTGCTTAGATACGCTGCCAGATACACTGTAGGTGAATCGAACACAGATGCTGCTCTTAAATTCACAGGAACCTCTGAGAAGGGCTTACCCTGGGAAATGAGGGGAAGGCAGTACTGGGAAAATTGTATTGGTGCTGCTGGCAGAGACACGGGAGAAGAAAAGATAGAAAGTGTGGGCTTAAAAAATTTTGGGGGGTATTAAGAAAAAATTCTTTTTTAAAATTTAATGTGAACCACAATGTCTGGGCAGAGGAGGACGTTAACCCATCGCCCGGAGCCTGGGGCAGAAGGGCCTCCTCCAAGCGGCTCCAGATCTCTGCAATCTCACTGAGCCCGCCCGAGGCCCCCACCTACTCCCCCGGAAAAGTCCGGCCTCTGTGACCTTCTAACTCTGCCTGGAGCAGGGAAAACAGCTGAAACTCCAAGCCTGCTGTGTGAGCAGCGCTGATGCTGTCAGAGGAGGGAGCCAGTGGAAATTCATGACTAAAATAAGGCCTGGCTGGGGATTTCACTGACCTCTGTGCTGCCCTGCCCTGTAAAGTTCGGGGAGTTGAGAGATGACTGTGAGCCTTTCCCACCGTGCCTCGGGTCAGTTACCCTGCTGCCGAGTGACCTGGCTGTGGGAAGGATTGAAAAACAACAACAACAACAAAACGGGGTCAGTGCTGGAACCTGGTGAAGATCAGCCTCGGGTGCAGTTGAGGGGGCGGGTAGGGGTGGGCTCAGTCTTAATTGGCAGTGTCCTTGACAACCTAGAGATCTGGGATTCACACATTGACCAAACTGGGAGTGGATTTCCTTCAGGTCGCTTTGGAGAGCTCCCACTTCCTGTTTATGTTTCACAACCGTCAAACTCATTAGCAAGTGTGAGAAGTGCCTCCTTTTCTAAGTGCTGACTGGCCTGACCTCGCCTGGGGCTCAGCATCCCTCTGTCCTAGAACCTACTTTTGCTGGCTTGTGTTATCAGCCATTTCTCTGGAGGTGATGCGGCTTCCTGCCAGGAAGGGGGCAAGCAGGACCACAGGCAGGAGGGGACAGGAGTCAGTTCTGGGTTTGTGCTTTCAGTGTAGGGTGACCTGCTCCATTGTCAGAATTTAATAGGGGTGAATGAAGAGTTGTCATGACTGCGGCTCAGCCACAGTTGCACCAGGAAATAAGTACAGGGGAAGGATGGAACACATGTCCCCCCCCCCAGCGGTCACTCTCCCCCAGCATACCCCTCCCCCCAACCAGGAGTGAACCCAAACAGTTCAGATTCCATGGCTCAGAGCTCAGTGTCATTCCTAGAATGCTTTGAAGTTATCTATACTTTTTGCCCTTACCTGACCTACAATGGGAAACAGCAAAATGGATCGTTTCCTACGTTTTGTTTGTTCCAAATGTACTCTCAAGCATCAAGGATTATCCCCACCTTACCAAAGTGCTACTGCACCAGGTTATATTACTTTTAATGCTTCTCTTCTCTCAAAGCTTATGATTATTTTTTTTATTGAAATAAACAAAATAATTCCTTCTCCTCATGCAGCTTTTCATCCTGAAGAATCTTAATATTTCAGTTTGTCATCTTTTGTAGATAGTTGGTTTAGTGCTTACCGTGTGCTAGTTTTTAGACTGAATGTAAAAACGTTGTACAGGTTCATTTACTTCTCACCACCACCTTATTGGGCAGTCATTAGCTCATTTTTATGTTTATTTAACACATTTAATGAGAACAACAATGTGCTGGGCACTGAACAATGCCCAGGAATATATAATGTATCCTCTTGAGGAATTTGAGGCTCAGGGAGGTTAAATTACCTACCTCAGGTTATATAGCCTGAGATTAGATCTGGAATTGAACCCCAGGTTTGTTGGACTCCAAAGCTTGAGCTCTTAATCACTATACTTGAGGCTACCTGGTAGGGCTCTTTGGGTTGTGCACTGCTCAACTCCAGGGGGAGCCATTCACATTGCAGTCTGTGTGAAAGCATCCTCTAGAGTGTTGCAAGGCAGCACTGGGCAGCTGCACTGGGTAATCCTGATGGTCGGTAGCCCTCGCCTCTGTTTTGTTTCTTCTCAGTGTGCAGAGATCATATTTTTGGACAAGTAAGGACAAGATTTTTCTTTACTAGTGAGGCTCAACATTTTGGTGGTCTGATGCTGTGTGTTAGAAATAGTTAGGCAGGCCCCTCCTAGCAGGAAATTAGAACCCACAGACCCCTGCATATATCCACACATACATACATCATCACTTTTTGCAAGTTGATGAAGTCTCACAATTTTTTTTCTACCACAGTTCACAGTAAGAAATACATTTTACATCATGACTCAACATGTACAAACACTCGCACACACTCCCAGAAGTATATTGGAACACAGGGCAGTCAAGGCTTGGTTGGGATCACTACCAATATTTACAACCACTATTCTCTTTCCCATACTCTGAGCAGCCATTGCTCGCTGAAAAAATTTCACCATTTAGGAAAAAGCCAGCCTAATGGATTTCAGACAAAACATTTACAAAATAACTTCTCTTTGATATTCATTCTAACATTTTCTAGTCTTGTCTAGTAAATTTTAAAGAATATTTTGGTCTTTACTTACTAAATTGAGTTTTCGATCCATTAATACATCCTGATCAACAATTTGGAAACATGCTCTGCAGTAGAGAGAGTGCTGACATTTTGGCTTGTCCCACCAGAAAGACATCAATGGCACCTACACACTTGCAGATCTTCCAGATCACTTACAGAAATGTTAAATACAGCTGCTGGTCCTGGATGAGTTCAATGGTGTATTCAGATGAATGAGTTCAAATGGTGTCTCCTTTCGGGACATCCTTGCTTTATGTTCAATTGTAGGAGTAAAATATTCTGAGTTTTGTTGACATGCATCATGTTATGTGTTGGTTCCTTCATCCAGTTAAGGAAGTTTTCTGCTATTGTTAGTTTGCTCACAGAGTTTATCATAAAAGGATGTTGAATTTGTCAGATACTTTTTCTGCATCCAACAAAACAGCCATGTGGCTTTTCTCTTTCTTTCTGTTAATATCATGAATTACAATTTTAGTGTTCAATCAACCTTGAATTCCTGAGGTAAGCCTATCGTGATCAATGTATTACCCTTATTTTTATTGTTAGATTTAATTAGCTAATAATATATATTAAGGATTTTCATGTCTACGATTGTGAAGGGAAATTACGTGAGGTTTTCTTTTTTTTTTTGTAATCTTTGTCAGGTTTTAGCATCAAAATAATGCTAGTCTCATAAAACAATTTGGGAAATATCCTATCTCTTTTCTGAAAGATATTAAGTGGGGTTGGTACTATTTCTTTCTAAAATAATAGGAGAAGCTCATTGGGCCTAGAGGTTTTTTGTGGGGGGAATGCTTTTACCATGAATACATTTTAATAGATTTCAGGCTATTTAACATTTTTATTTCTTCTTTTATCAGCTTTGGTAATTTTTTTTCATGAAATTTGTCTATTATCTTTAACGTTGTCAGTATATTGGATAGTGTTATCCTTTTAATGTTTATGTAATCTATAGTGACAAATCTTTTTTACTTCTTTTGAAATGTTTTTCTTTTTTTTCTAGATCATCTTACCAAGAGACTTATCAATTAATTATATTAATTTTTGCAATTATCCATAATTTTGAATTTATTGATTTACTTTGCTGTCTGTTTATCTTATATTTTATCGATTTCCTCTTATTTTTCTTATTCCTTTTCTTTTAGTTATTTTATATTTAACTTGTTCTACTTTTTCTAGTTTCTTTAGATGTAAAATATTATCATTGATCTTAAACCTGTCTTCTTATTATAAATATCCAAAGCTAGAAAATTTCCTCTAAGCCCTGTTTTCCCAGCATTCCACAGTAGTTAGTGTTTGTGTTTTCCTTCTCATTCAGGTCAAAATATGTTGTATTAGTCTTTGTGACTTTTATTTGATTCACAGGTTATTTAGAAGGGTATTGTTTAATTCCCAAATATTTGTAAATTTTCCAGGTAACTTTTTCCTTTTTCTTTGAAAATAATTAGCCACAGGAAGTTATTAAAATAATATAGAGAAGTTGCATGTATCCTTCACCCAATTTCCCCCAATGGTAACATCTTACATGACTATAACACAATATTCAAACAAGGAAATTAACATACATACAAATTACAGCGAGTTTTCAGTTTTTACCAGTTTTCCATGCATTCACTTTTGTGTGTGTGTATAGAGTTCTATGTAATTTTATCACTCCCGTCGATTAGTATAACAACCACCTCATCAAGATGCAAAATTGTCATATCACTACAAAGTCCTCAGCTGCTGCCTCTTTGTTATCAGACCTGTTCCCTTCTCCCATTCCTAATGTCTGGCAACCACTAGAATGTTCTCTGTTTGTAATATCATGTTAAGAATGTTATAAACATGGAATCCTGTGGTATGTAACTGTTTGAGGTTGAATTTTTTTCTGCTCAGTGTAAGCCTCTTGAGATCCATCCAAGAGGTTGTGTGTATCAATATTAAGTCTCTCTTTTTTTTTTTAATTTTTTTTGTCATTTACTTTTTTGGCTGTGCCAAGTCTTAGTTGTGGCATGTGGGATCTTTTTGTTACTGCACATGGAATCTAGTTCCCTGACCAGGAATGGAACACAGGAATTGGGAGCACAGAGTCTTAGGCACTGGACCACCAAGAAAGTCCCACTAGTAAGTTCCCTTGTTATTGATGAGTGACATTCCATGCTGTAGATGTGCCACAGTTTATTTAATTATTCATCCACTCAAGGTCATTTGAGTTCCAATTTTTTCTGCTATTAGAAATAAACCTACTGTGAACCTTTTTCTACATGCTTTTGGGTAGACACAAAAAGCTTTCTTCTCTAGGATAAATGCCCAGGACTATAATTCCTCATATAGTAATGTGCATTTGGTTTTTAAGAAAATGACAAACTACTAGCCAGAGTAGCTGTACCATTTTACATTCCCAGTTGCAATGTTTGAGAGAGCTAGTTTCTCTGTGTCCCAACCAGTATTTGGTCTTGTCACAAGTGTTTTTTTTTAACTTGTTGTTCAGTCACCCAGTCATCTCTGACTCTTTGCAACCCCATGAACTGCAGCACGCCAAGCTTCCGGGTCCTTTACTATCTCCCAGAGTTTGCTCAAACTCAATGTCCATTGAGTCGATGATGCCATCCAACCATCTCACCCTCTATTGCCCCCTTCTCCTCCTGCCCTCAGTCTTTCCCACCATCAGGGTCTTTTCCTGTGAGTTGGTGAGTTGGCTCTTTATATCAGCTTCAAAATCAGTCCTTCCAATGGTAAAGAATCTGCCTGCAATGCAGGAGACCAGGGTTCCATCCCTAGGTTGGGAAGATCCCTTGGAGAAGGGAATGGCAACCCACTCTAGTATCCTTGACTAGAGAATCCCATGAATAGTAAAGCCTGGTGGGCTACAGTCCATGAGGTTGCAGAGTCAGACACGACTGAGCAACTAACGTTTTAAACTTTAGCTTGTCCAAATAGGTGTGTAATGCCAGGTATCTTTCTATATTGGTTTCTAATTTATTAGTTTTGAGTCAGAAGGTATACTCAATTTGATTTTAATGCTTTGACATTTATTAAGCTATCTTTCATTGCTGAGCATATAGTCTAGCTTGATGAATGTTTCCTGTGGGTTTGGAAAAAATATGTATGCTGTAGTTGTTGGGTGTGATATTTTATCAAGTCCTTTGGGTCAAGTTGGTTGATAGTGCTGTTCAAATAAGGGCTTCCCTAGTGGCTCAGATGGTAAAGAGTCAGCCTGCAGTGCAGGAGCCCTGGATTTGATCCCTGGGGTGGGAAGATCCCCTGGAAAAGGAAATGGCAACCTACTCCAGTATTCTTGCCTGGAAAATCCCATGGACTGAGGAGCCTGGCGGGCTACAGTCCATGGAGTTGCAAAGATATCTCTATGCTGATTTTTTTTTGTCCAAAATAGAAGTGTTAAAATCTCTCCAACTATAATTGTAGATTTGTCCATTTCTGTCAACTTCCACTTTATACATCTTGGAACTTTCTTCATAGTTGCCTGCACATTTTGGATTGATAGGTCTTCTTGATAATTTTATTCTCTGATTAGAAGTTTCCCTCTTTCTCTTCAGTAGTACTCTTTTTAAAATATTTATTTATTCATGGCTACCTTGTGTCTTAGTTGCAGCGTGTGAGATTTTTTTATTGTGTTGTGTGGCCTTCTCTCTCGTTGTGGTGCTTGGGTTCAGTAGTTGCAGCTCTCAAGCTTAGTTGCTCTATGGCATGTGGGATCTTAGTTCTCAATCAAGGATGAAACTCATATCTGCTGCTTTCCAAGGTGGATTCTTAACTGTTGGACCACCAGGGAAGTCCCTTCAGTAATATTATTGTCCTGAAGTATGCCTTTTCTGATATTAATATAGCTTTACATGTTTTTTATATTTAGTGTTGGCATAATGTATGTTCTTTCTCCCCTTACGCTTTCAACCTGTGTCTTTTTTTTTTTTTTAATCACGTTATTTATTTTTGGCTGCTTTGGGTCTTTGTTGCTGTGTGCTGGGTTTCTCTCATGGCAGTGGAAGGGGCTACTCTCTTTTGCTGTGCACAGGCTTCCCACTGTGGTGGCTTCTCGTGCTGTGGAGCACCGGTTCCAGGCACGTGGGCTTCAGCTGTTGCAGCACAGGGGCTCCGTAGTTGTGGCATTTGGGCTCTGGAGCCCATGGGTTTCAGTAGCTGTGTCACAGGGGCTCAGTAGTTGTGGCACATGGGCTTTAGTTCCCTGGAATCTTCCTGGACCAGGGTTCGAACCCATGTCCCCTGCATTGGCTGGCAGATTCTTCTCCACTGCACCACCAGGGAAGTTCAACCTATGTCTTTATAATTGAATTGTATGTTTATAAACAGCCTATTGTTGGATTTTGTTTTTATATTAATTTAACAATCTGCCTTTTGATTGAAGTGTTTAATATATTTGAGATAATTATTAATATGGTTGGGTTTAAATCTCCCATCTTGGTACTTGTTTTCTGCTTATCTCATTTATGCTTTGTTTCTATTCAGATTTTCCTGCCTCCTTTGTATATGTTGAATTTTTTTAATCATTCCATCTTATCTCCTGTGTTTAAGTACACTTCTTTATGGTATATTCTAGTGGCTATTGTTGAGCAGTGGTTCTTAAATTTTACCTGTGTTAGAAACAGCTGGAGGTCTTATTAAAACACAGATTTCTGGGCCATACCCAAAGTTTCTTATTCAGTAGGTCTGTGATTGAGCTCAAAATTTGCATGTCTGATAAGTTCTCAGATGCTGAAGATAGAAATTTCAGCTCTAAAGGTTATGCTCTGTATCTTTAAGTTATCACAGCCTACCTTCAAATAATACACTACAAAGTGCTTCTATACAACTTGGTGGTTGTGTAAAAACCTTATAACAATTCTTTTTACTCTTCCTCTCGACCCTTATGCTATTGTTATTTTACATTTTACCTGTAATATGCTATAAATTTCAAAATGTTGGTGTTTGTTTGATTTTTGGCCATGCTTGTGGTATGTGGGCTCTTAGTTCTCCAACCAGGAATCGAACCTATGCCCCCAACAATAGAGGCACAGTCTTAACCACTGAATTGCCAGGGAAGTCCCTATTGTTACTTGCTTTAAACAGTCAGTCAGTCGTGTCCAACTGTATTTGACCTCATGGACTGTAGCCCACCAGGCTCTTCAGGCAAGAATACTGGAGTGGGTAGCCGTTCCCTTCTCCAGAGGATCTTCCTGACCCAGGGATCAAACTTGGGTCTCCCTCACTGCAGGCAGATTCTTTTACCATCAGAGCCACCAGGGAAGCCCAAAACAGTCAGTAGTCCTCTAAAATATTCTTCGTACACAGATAGATAGACAAAGATGAAAACATATTACTTTGAAAAGGTCTTTGACATTTACCCATATACTTATCCTTTTTGATACTCTTCACTTCTTCCTGCAGATATGAATTTCCTTCTGGTTTCCTTTCTGTTCATTCTGAAAAGCAAATGTTAGCTTTTCTTGTCGTGTTGATCTGCTGGAGATGAATTCTCCCAAATTTTCTGTCTGATAATGACTTTATTTCATTTTTGAAGTATATTTGAAATATATTTTCACTGGATATGGCATTTGACAGTGTTATTCTTTTAGCATTTTAAAGAGGTTCTATTTTCTTCTGGCCTCCATTGATTCTACTCAAGAGTCACCTGTTATTTATATCTTTAGCCTAAAATCTATGTCTTCTGTTCCCCTCTGGCTGCTTTTCAGGTTTCACTTGCTGTTGCTTTTCAGCAGTCTGGCTTGATTTATTTAGGTGTGGTTTTCTCTATATTTATTCTACTTGGGGTGTGCTGAGTTTCTTCTGTGACTTGATATTTTTCACCAGTTTGGGTGAATGTTAGCCAATAAAGTTTCAATGATTTCTTCTGCCACGTTGTCCTTCTTCCCTTATTTCTTTTCACTATTTACATGTATGTTGAATTGTTGGAAAGTAGCCCAAACGTTCAGAGAAGGCAATGGCACCCCACTCCAATACTCTTGCCTGGAAAATCCCATGGATGGAGAAGTCTGGTGGGCTACAGTCCATGGGGTCGCTAAGAGTCAGACACGACTGAGCGACTTCACTTTCACTTTTCATTTTCATGCATTGGAGAAGGAAATGGCAACCCACTCCAGTGTGCTTGCCTGGAGAATCCCAGGGACGGGGGAGCCTGGTGGGCTACTGTTTATGGGGTCGCACAGAGTCGGACACAACTGAAGCAACTTAGCAGCAGCAGCAGCAGCAGCCCAAACGTTATCAGATGCTCAGTTTCCTCTGCTGTTGAGTCAGCAACTAAGCTTGTATAATGAATTTATTTGTGATATTATGTCTGTTTCATTTCTAGCATTTCCATGTGGTTGTTTTTTTCTGGTTTCCATTACTCTGATGAAATTCCCCATCTCTTCATGCACATTGCCTTCCTTTCCATGAGATATTTTGATAGTTTTATATCACAGGAATTTTGTGCTGTAATACTAGTTTGATCATTTCAACCTCTGAGCTGTCTCTGGTTCTATTGTTTCTCTTCTATATTAACCATGAGATGCATTTTCTTATTTTCCCATAGATCTTGAATTTCTTATTGCACGTTGAATATTTATAGGAAAAAAAAAAGAGTACAGAGTAAGTAAAGTGAGTGTGTGTGCATGCATGCTGAGTCGTGTTCAACTCTGTGACCCCATGGATTGTCACCCACCAGGCTCCTCTGTCCATGTAATTCTCCAGGCAAGAATACTGGAGCACGTTGCCATTTCCTTCTCCAGGGGATCTCCCTGACCCAGGGATTGAACCTGCATCTCTGGGATCTCTTTCATTGGCAGGCAGATTCTGCACCACCTGGGAATACTCAAAAGTAAGTAATAGTGACCTCCCAGAACAATTCTTTTCTAATATGAGAGGCTGAGTCAGTGTGACCGATACTTGATCAGGATCTGGGCTTCATTGTAGCTTTACTTTGATTCACTTCACTACCACTTTCAAGTGTTTTGAGGGTAAGATAGGACTTTCCCTTCATCAGGGCCTGGGATCTGAGCACTGACAAGTTTCTTGAGACCTGCCTATTCTTCAAAACCAAGCTAGGAGATTTCGACTTGTGAGAAGTCGCTCTTTGCTTTACTGCCCAACTGCTAGCTTTTTTATTTCTCTTCGACTTTTGCCTCCTGCTTTCTGCACCCCTAAAGTCTTCCAGACTTTTTGTTCCCTGTAGGTCTTAGCAGCTCCCTAATCTCTGTGAAAGCCTCAAATGCCTCAGGGATTCCTTGTCAGCCCTTCTTCCCTGCCACCAGCTTCAGCGAACTACTTCTATCTCCGTGTGATGTCTCCTGGGACAGGTTAGATAGGTAGGTGTAGATTAGCTTTGTGGCTACAGCGTCTCAGTCCATGGGCAGCTGTGACCAGTTTGGTGAAACTTCAGCTGAATTCTCCTTATCTCCACCAACCACAAACTCTTTTTCCTTCTGCCATTTCACCAGAGGCGAAAATGGCTCTGGGTCTCTTCTCTCCTGTGTAGAGCTTGTCATTTTGAGTTTAGTTCATTTAGGTTAATTGGTGGCCTCAATTTCTCTGATGGGTTTTAAAACTTGATGATTATTTTGGGCTTTCCTGGTTTGTTTTGATTGTTAGGGTGAGAACGACAGTCTCTTGTAACCCTTTACATCTGATCTGTAAGCAGAAATCCCCCAGATAACTGCCTCTTTTTTTTCCTCCCAAAGTGAGAGGGTTTTTTATTTTATTTGTGTAGTTATTTCCCTGCATGGAGTCTCAGCCGTGACATGCAGGATCTCCACTGTGTCCTGCGGAATCTTTTCTTGCAGCGCACAGACTCTCCTGTGTGGCGCGCGAGCTCAGTAGCTGTGGTGGTCGTGCTTAGTTGCTCTGTGCGTGTGGGATCTTAGTTCCCCAGCCAGGGATTGAATCCACATCCCCTGCATAGCAAGGCATATTCTTAACCACTGGACTACCAAGGAAATCCTGATAACTGCCTCTTACTAGAGGTGAAAAGGTGTGTAGGGATCAGAAGGAAGAAACCAATTGGTAGTAACCAAAGATTTGAAAGACGAAGCCAGTACAGGGAGTTGACAAAATAAAGGATAGTAAAGGTTTGAACTCTAGTCTGTCAAATAGGTGCTAGTGTGCTAATCACACACACAGAGAGAAAGAGAGTCGAAGAAGAGGTGCTTTGGGCACCCAGCAAGTGACATTTATTTTGGAGAAAGGACTTGCACCCAAGTGTGCCGTTTTCTTCTTTTAGAGAATATCCCCCTCCCTCATGTATGTCTTAGGGCAGTGATTTTCACATTTTACTCTACATACAAATCTCCTGGACATCTTGTTACAATTGAGATTCTCTCCTACGGGTCAGGGGTTAGCCTTGAGATTCTGCATTTCTAATGAAGCTCCCAGATCATACTCATGGTGTGTGAGTAGCAAGGTCTTCCTGGTAGTTCAGGAGTAAAGATCTGCCTGCTAATGTTGGAGATGTGGGTTTGATCCCTGAATTGGGAAGATCCTCTGGAAAAGGGAATGACAACCCACATCAGCATTCTTGCCTGGGAAATCCCATGGACAGAGAAGCCTGACGAGCCACAGTCCATGGGGTTGCAAAAGAGTCGGACACGACTTCGTGACTAAACAAGAAAATGTACACCTTCATTTTTGGTTTGGTGATAAAAATGGAACTTAGAGTCATGCAAGGTATAGAGAAAAGTGTTATTTTAGTATTCAGGAAATGTGTGAGAGGCAGCTTGTAATTCATCAAAGTGGCTTCTTTGGTGGAGGTTTAAGTTTTCCTTGAAGTGGGCAGCTGCCATGCTGGAAGCTAGGGTCAGAGGCAGTTTATTGCCATAAGGAACCACACTTTTTACAGCCCTGCTCTCAGGCCTGCTTAAGTCCCTGGAGCACCCACTCCACAGCGAGGGAAGGATGGGGAGAGAATGTGGGGAGAGGGTTTGGGTAGCATTAGGGAGCCCAGCCAAGTTTGGCTATCTGAGTAGTTCCAGCAATGACAAGAGGAGACAATGATTATAAATTAGCATCTGAATCCCACCACCCTTTCCAATGACCAGGGTTTTTTGTTTCCACCAGAAGAGACTTACCAACTGAAATTTTATAGCTCTGATTTTAGCTATCCATCCTACATTATATACAGAACGTATTCGTGCATCAACAGGAGAGAGACATTTTCCTCTCATTTTCTGTGTTTAGCAGTACAGCACTGATATCAAACAGAGATGATTAGGGTCCAGACCATCTTGTTAGTAAGAAAACATGGAGAAATCTAGAAAATAATTGCAAACCAGCTGAAGAAAAAGATTTAATTAATAAAACTTTGCCTCTCATAGACATACAGAGGGAGGTAGTTTGAGGTTGTGTGTGTGTGTGTGTGTTAGTCGCTTAGTCATGTCTGACTCTTTGTGACCCCATGAATTCCTCTGTCCATACTATTTCCCAAGCAAGAATACTGGAGTGGGTAGACATTCCCTTCTCCAGGGGATCTTCCTGACCCAGGGATCAAACCCAGGTCTCCTGCATGGCAGGCAGATGCTTTAACACTTAAGACACCAGGTAAGCCACTAATTAAAGAAAATTTAAGGGACTGCAGTATTTATTTAACAAAAACATTTGCAGTCAGCTCTGTATCTGTGGGTTCCACATCTGCAGATTCAACACATCCCTCAAAATTCCAGAAAGTTCCAAAAAGCAAAACTTGAATCTGCCTCTAACTGGCAACTATTTACATAGCATTTACATTGTGTTCGGTGTTGTAAGTAATCTGCAGATGATTTAAAATTGACAAGATGAGGTGCTTAGGTTATATGCAAATTGTGGCTCAGCTGATGCAGGAGACCTGGGTTCTATCCCTGGGTTGGGAAGATCCCATGGAGAAGGGAAAGGCTACCCACTCCAGTATTCTGGCCTGGGGAATTCCTTGGGGTCGCAGAGTTGGACACGACTGAACGACTTTAACTTTCACTCACACTATTTTATATAAGGGACTTGAGGTTCCACAGATTTTGGTATTCATGTGGGTGGGAGGTGTCCTAGAGCAAGTCCCTTGTGGATTCTGAGGGAAGATTGTACTGAGAGTTTTCCATGTACCAGACACACATGAACAAAACTGTCGTGACTGGATTCAAGAAGCTTACAGTTCTCATGGTTGATTTTATTCCTTTGAAGGATATAAGAAACTTGAACTAGGTCAGGTGAATATGACATGCATTTCCTTTGGACAATTGTTCAATGAGTAGACAGGATTATTTGAAATGATCATGCTCTTTTTCCCCCTACAAACAAGTACATTTGAAGTGGAAAATAATTTGTTGTCTTAAGTACTTAAACCAAGTTTCTTCAGACCTCACTCATACTGTTTGTTTTCTTGAGTTGTACCCTTTCTTTTCTACCACGACAGGGACAGGTTTGTGACTGACCAGTGCTCTCAAAGAGTAAGGCTTTCATTAAACAGGGATTGATAAATAAGGTTATGAGGCCCAAGAAAACTGGGTAGTATTGTTAGAGGTTAGCCAGTCCTTTGGTGCGATGAGACTGACATGGATGTGAGAGACTTGTGCGACTTACTTAAAGTTTCAGTTTGCTCATCTGTAAAGTGGGGTGATGATAATAGCTACCTCAGAGTCATTCTGAGGATCAAACTAGACAATGTGTTTAAAATGCTGGTGACAGTGCCTGGCACGTGGTAATGATTCTATTAATATTTGTTGATACCATGTATTTTCCTTAGTAGAGTGCCAGTAGGTGGTTCAGTGGTAAAGAATCTGCCTGCCAGTTCAGGAGACACAGGAGATGTGGATTTGATTCCTGGGTTGGTAAGATCTCTAGAGGAAGAACTCTCATCCCATTCCTTGGTATTCCTGCCGGAAGAATTCCACGGACAGGGGAGGGGAGCCTGGTGGGCTATAGTCCATGGGGGTTGCGAAGAGTTGGACACGACTGAGCACACATGCACAACTGCATAGCGTATCCAAGCATTTTGTCACATAGATGTAATTTGGACATTAGTAGTACAGTCATTTTCTCTGAAAAATGTACTAAAGGTGACCTCAGTTTCTAAGACTGGGTGTATGTTCTGTACAAACTTTTGGTTGTTCTTTGGACCAGCAAGCAGGGAAGCAATTTTAGAGCCCTTAGCTTTTCGCCCAGAAAATGGTTAACATTGACCTATGTCACCCTTCCCCAGTAGGGTGATGTTGTCTAGAATAACCCAACAGATGTTTTTTGTTTTTTTGAATAAGTAGATAAAATCTTAAGTTTTAGCTTTTAAAGTATATATAAAAGATAACTAGATTCTGAGGAATATGAATTCATGTTTATAAGAATTGTGATGAGACTCATTTTAAGTTACCTTCCTTTAGAATCTAAGAAAAGTTATAGAAGTTTTTAGAATTAACCTGCATAAATTCATCACACAAAGAATCATGCAGTTCTGTGGAGGTGTTCAGAGTTCTGCAGTTTTTGTCTACATGGTGCTAAAACTTTTGAACAATTCAAACAATTGTCCAGTATTTTTTTTTTAAATAAAATAAAAGTTTTTAGATAAGCCTGGTTAGTTTAGACATCTGATCTGGTGGCCAGCTGTGCAAATGGACTTTGCCTGAATATATCTTTCAATAAAATTTGGCAGTAATAGGAACTTGTGATAACAGGAACAAAGAAAAGTAGACAAGCATGTTTAATAAAGTTGCACATCAAAATGGCCTAAAAAATAGAGTATGAAACCCTAGCCAACTGACACTTTAAAAATCATCCCAGAACCATTCAGATTATAAAGTGTAGTTATCTCTTGATTACATATAGGAGATCATATATTCATTCATTCAACAAAGATTTATTGAATGCTGTATTGGTCTGCTTGGGCCGCCATGATATAATACTATAGATTGGGTGACTTATACAAGAGAAATTTATTTTGAAGTTTGGAAGTCCAAGGTCAGGGACCCCTCATGAATTCCCTTCCTGGCTTTCAGATAAGTGCCTTCTTAATGTGTCCTCACATGGCAGAGAGATAGAAAGAGTCTGTCAGTTCTCTGATATCTCTTTTTATAAGGACACTAATCCCATCATGAGGGCCCCACCTTCATGACATCATCTGAACACTACCTTCCAAAGTCCCACCTCTAAATACTATCTGCTGCGGCTGCTGCTGCTAAGTTGCTTTAGTTGTGTCCGACTCTGTGCGACCCCATAGACGGAAGCCCACCAGGCTCCCCTGTCCCTGGGATTCTCCAGGCAAGAACACTGGAGTGGGTTGCAGTTTCCTTCTCCAATGCATGAAAGTGAAAAGTGAAAGGGAAGTCGCTCAGTCGTGTCCAACTCTTAGCGACCCCATGGACTGCAGCCCACCAGGCTCCTCCATCCATGGGATTTTCCAGGCAAGAGTGCTGGAGTGGGTTGCCGTTGCCTTCTCCAAAACAGTATCTAAATACTACCTAAATACCTTGAGGGTGCAGCATCAACATACGAATTTGGGAGGGACACAGTTTAGCCCAAAGCAAGTGCTTTCCTGTATTTGGTACTAGAAATATAAATATAATCTCTATCCTTCTGGAGGGAGGATATAGACTATAAATGAGTAAACAAAGTCAATTAATTTCTGAATGTGGTGACTGCCATGAAGGAATTCGACAAGGTATCTAAAAAAATAATGAGGCAAGAGATGAGGAGGCCACTGGCTCTTCTCAAGATGGAATGTTCCAGCTGACACCTGAGGAGTGAGAGGGAGCCACCATCAGAGACAAACCAGGAGAAGGCCATTTGACAGAAGGGGCTGCAAGGACCTGAGATGAGAAGGGGCTTGCCATGTTCTAGGACCAGTTACACAACCACTGATTTGATGGTCATGATAGAAGGATGAGCGACATAGGAAGAGGTTGAATTGGCAGCCAAGGCCTGGATTATCTGTACTTCATTTAATGTTAGTACCTAGGTGTTTTTGGCGGAGAAGGCGATGGCACCCCACTCCAGTGCTCTTGCCTAGAAAATCCCATGGATGGAGGAGCCTGGTGGGCTGCAGTCCATGGGGTCGCGAAGAGTTGGACACGACTGAGCGACTTCCCTTCACTTTTCACTTTCATGCATTGGAGAAGGAAACGGCAACCCATTCCAGTGTTCTTGCCTGGAGAATCCCAGGGACGGGGCAGCTTGGTGGGCCGCCATCTATGGGGTCGCACAGAGTCAGACACGACTGAAGCGACTTAGCAGCAGCAGCAGCAGATGTTTTTGGTACCTTGGCACTTGTTATGAGTTAAACTCAATAGTATACAGTTTTGTAGAATGTTTGTTGATAAATCAGCTCACTTCATTCACTTTACCTAGAAGGATACCCTTTGAAATCAAACCCAACACTATAGTTCCTGAAAAACATGCAAAGATAAAATGCAAAAACAGCGTATAAAGTTGATAGCTTCTGATCTCTATTGTTTGAAGTTTGGAGGGTTAGATGTAGTGGTCTGGGTGTGTTGCCTTTTTCCTCAACAATTCAACCAGGTGATTATGAAAGTATTGAATGTGTTACTAGCATCTTAAGTGTTAGTTGAAAAGTTTAGTCACCAAGGGAAAATGTGTATTATTAACTGAAAGAATCTGGTCTCATAAAAGACCAGAAGGTCTTTTCCTAAAAAGAGAAGGAATGTATGAAGGGCATGATAAAGTGATCATTTCATGAGGCAACACAGGCCTAGCACCCATGAACACCAATGAGTCAGATTAAGTCATTAGAAACACAGTGATTCTTTCCATTTTCTAGACCTGGAGTGTGAAACTCCTAATGGGACTTTCAGCAAACCTGAATTCTTGCCCAGGGAATACAGAGATATTTAATTAATACACTGTTTTAATTCTGCAAATATGCCCTTTTTGATTTTTAATTTCTCTATGAACTGGACTATAATGTACAACTATTCAACATCAATTGTTTTTTCAGTTCAGTTGCTCAGTCGTGTCTGACTCTTTGTGACTCCATGAATTGCAGCACGCCAGGCCTCCCTGCCCATCACCAACTCCTGGAGTTCACCCAAACTCATGTCCATCAAGTTGGTGATGCCTTCCAGCCATTTCATCCTTTGTCGTCCCCTTCTCCTCCTGCCCTCAATGCCTCCCAGCATTAGAGTCTTTTCCAATGAGTCAACTCTTCACATAAGGTGGCCAAAGTACTGGAATTTCAGCTTTAGCATCAGTCCTTCCAAAGAACACCCAGGACTGATCTCCCTTAGAATGGACTGGTTGGATCTCCTTGCAGTCCAAGGGACTCTCAAGAGTCTTCTCCAACACCATAGTTCAAAAGCATCAGTTCTTCAGCACTCAGCTTTCTTCACAGTCCAACTCTCACATCCATACATGACCACTGGAAAAACCATAGCCTTGACTAGAAGGACCTTTGTTGGCAAAGTAATGTCTCTGCTTTTGAATATGCTATCTAGGTCATAGATTTGGTCATAACTTTGCTCCCAAGGAGTGTGTCTTTTAATTTCATGGCTGCAATCACCATCTGCAGTGATTTTGGAGTGCAAAAAAAATAAAGTCTGACACTGTTTCCACTGTTTCCCCATCTATTTCCCAAGAAGTGATGGGACCAGATGCCATGATCTTAGTTTTCTGAATGTTGAGCTTTAAGCCAACTTCTTCACTCTCCTCTTTCACTTTCATCAAGAAGCTTTTTAGTTCTTCTTCACTTTCTGCCATAAGGGTGGTGTCATCTGCATATCTGAGGTTATTGATATTTCTCCTGGCAATCTTGATTCCAGCTTGTGCTTCTTCCAGCCCAGCGTTTCTCATGATTAGATTGATAACTAAGCAAAGCTTTGTTTATTATCTGATACTTCGGAATGCCATTTTAAAAGTCATATATTTTACTACATTTATTTGGATTGAGTTTACCCCAGGGTCTTTTTTTTTTTTCTTAAATCAAGAAAAGGAGTAAGAGTTACAGTAACATGAGTATATGAAGTGTATCTGAGTGTACATCACTATGAACCTTTAAAGATGATTGTTTTCATGGATTTAAAGGAAAAGGAAGAGGGACTTCCCTGGCAGTCCGGTGGTTAAGACTCTGCATTTCCACTGCAGGGGACACAGGTTCAATCTCTGGTTGGGGAACTAAGATCCGCATGCTGGGTGGTGTGTCAAAAAGAAAAAAAAAAGCCAGGAAGAAAATGGGAAAGAAGTTTGTAGAATGTACACGCTTTCTTGAACAGACAATTTGTTCTCAGGCTCTCTGCCCCATCCAGATTTAGTCATTAGCTCTAAGATCAAACAGGGCTTTACATTGAGAAGGAAATTGAAGAAAGTGTACAAATGGAACACAGCAAAAGATCTAAGCAGAACATCTGGCTCAGATGAGAGACTAAAAAGAAGGCAGGCACCTTTGTCTGACTCATAAGTTCAGTCATTCACTTGTTCATTCATTCATTCCATTTATGAGTGCCAGACATTGTCCTAGTCATTAGATACTCTTTTATTGACTTTCGCTTCATCTCTGCTGTTTTCAAGAATGAAAGAAACAGAGCAATCAGTGACTTCTGGTGTGTGGAACAGACCAGTTCCACTTGGACTTCCTCTCCCTGGACCAGCTCAAAGGGGCAGCCTGGCTCTGCTCAGGACACCAGCTGGGTTCTGGTGCCCTTGGCCTGATCTCCGTAGACATCTCCGCCTCCAGGGAAGGGCTGGGAAAAGGAGTCCACAACCCCTAAGCTGAGCCAGAATCGCTATAAAATGTGTTGAAGAAGGTGTAGAAATGTTTATGTCATTTTCAAAATGATGGTGATGATCCCTGACTAGATACTACAGATGAGGGATGGACAGAGAACATTTCTCTAACTGTGTTCGTGGCAGAGTTCTTTCAGTGGTTGTATCAGGCATCTTTCTGATTAGGGCTTGAGTGGTGCAGTAAGGCACCTAGGATGTGAAACTGAAGGGGGCTCACTCTCAGGTTGTGAAAGTGCTTTTGTGTAGGTGGGGGCTTGCTTTCTTTCTTTTCAAAAATTTATTTATTTTTTTATTGGAGGATAATTGCTTTACAATATTGTATTGGTTTCTGTCATATATCCACATGAGTCAGCCATTCGGTATACATATTTCTCCTCCCTCTTGAACCTCCCTCCCTCTTTCTTTCTTTTTAAATTGAAGTATAGTTGCTTTACCATGTTGTACCAATCTCTGCTGTACAGCAAAGTGACTCAGTTATACACATCTATACATTCTTTCTTTTAAATATTCTTTATTTATTCCTATTATGGTTTATCCCAGGATATTGGATTTAGTTCCCTGTGCTATACAGTAGGATCCTGTTGCTTATCCATTCTAAATATAATAGTTTTCATCTACCAACCCCCAATTCCCAGTCCATCCCTCTCCCTCCTCCCTCTTGGCAACTACAAATCTATTCTTGATATCTGAGTCTGTACCTGTTTTCTAGATAGATTCTTTTGTGCCATATTTTAGATTTTACATGTAAGTGACATCATATGATACTTGTATTTATTTTTCTGACCTACTTGACTTAGTATGATACTCTGATTGCGTCTATATTGCTGCAAATGTCATTATTTCATTCTTTCTTGTGGCTGAGTAATATTCCATTGTATATATGTATCACATCTTCTTTATACATTCATCTTTTGATGAATATTCAGATTGTTTCCGTGTCTTGGCATTGTGAGTAGTGCTGCTATGAACATAGGGGAACATATGAACATAGTAATTCTTTTCAAATCACTGTTTTGCCCAGGTATATACCCAGGAGTGGGATTACTGAACCGTATAGTAGTTCTAGTTTACTAAGGGACTTCCATACTGTTTCCCACTGGGGATACACCAACTTACATTCCAGGTGAGGGCTTTTTTAAATGTCGTGCCCTAGGTATCTCACTCGCTTATCCTAGTTCCAGCCCTGCAGTTCATTCCATTTTTTTTTTTTTTTTTTCAAATCTCTCCTCACTCTGCTGTCAATGAAATTTGGAAAATATTGCTGATCATATACTGCATATTATTCAATATCCCATCTACATCTTTTGGTTTATACACAGGGCGCAGTAGTCTGTTACGGGCCCTGATTATTCCTGTAGAAAAGAAATCCTATAATCCTATTTAGCTCTGCATTTCCCAAAAGTATTTGACTGTAGAATTATTTTTTCTTTTTAAAGAAAAACTTATTAGCATCTCATGGGACATTTAGGCAAGTTGGTTAAAAACTACCTCAGAATGGTTGCATATGGAATATGCTCATTATTTTGAAAACTTTTTTTTGCTGAATAATAGCTGTGTTCTATTCTGAGTTTGGGTTAATTTGCAAGTTGCATGAAACCCTTGAGCCTCTGAATAAGGAAAGGATTAGAATGTTTATTCATGCCTTCCAACCCCCACATTAACAGTTTATTGATTCAGCCAACACGATTAGGTACCTACTATGTGCTAGGAATACCAAAGTCAGTGAAGTGGTGTTTCTTATGCCTGGAGGCTAAGGATAAGCAACTTACACAACTGCAGTCCCAGTAGAATCTCTGTAAAAGTGCAACACAAATAAGGAAAACAGCTCATATTTTTTTATCCTTTTACGATTTTACCTCCAGACCAGATGAACTGCTTGTTAAGGAAAAGAGCTATTTATAATATTTTTCAGTCTTTCCTATAATATCTGGCAGGGACTATGTACATAAGGGGTATTCAATATGTATGTGTAATAAATAATAGTTGAGGAAAAATCTTGCAACTTAATTGAGTATGTTGTTTGTTGTTAGATTATTACATCTATTAAGGACCACTTTCCCTGGAGGAAGGCATGACAACCCATTCCAGTATTCTTGCCTGGAGAATGCCATGGAAAAAGGAGCCTGGCGGGCTGCAGTCCATAGGGTTGCAGAGTTGGACACAACTGAAGCAACTTAATACACA
Organism: Bos mutus; assembly: GCF_027580195.1. Taxonomy (NCBI): domain Eukaryota; kingdom Metazoa; phylum Chordata; class Mammalia; order Artiodactyla; family Bovidae; genus Bos; species Bos mutus. The sequence continues at coordinate 21,644,289 of NC_091638.1, forward strand.
CAAGGAGCATTTACAAGCATCCTTTTTTATAACCTTGAAAGGTTGTACTAACCCTCCTAAGCTTCATTTCTTCATCTGTCAAATAAGGGTAATAGTACTAATTTCAAGGGGTTCTTGAGAGAATTAAATGAGAATTACAAAAAAACAGCTCTTATGTTCCCTGACATGTAATGATTGGCCAATAAACTATAGTTATTATGACTACAATACGCTGTGATTTTTATCCAGAAAGTTACCATAAATGGCACACTCTGATTTGGCAAAAAGCTCACTTAGAGCTTTATATGGCCACATCACCATTGTCCCCTTGCTGAGGACATGTTTTTGAAAGGTTGTCATGAACACATGTAGGTCAAGAGCCCCAAGTAAGGCTGTACACACACACACACCACCACCACACCCACCACACACACACCTCCTATCCCCCACCCACCCACCTCCACCGAAAGGCGCCAGCAGCAGCTCCCTAAATGGCCTGATTTCTCCAGTTTCTAGTGTAAACTTGTTGTGAGATAGTCAGGCTGAGTCCTTCCTCCAAAGACATTGCTTTGAGACACAGAACAGACAAGATAACTAGAAGAGAAAACCCATGAGCACCTGTCAGCAAGACCCTGTGGCACCTTCCTTCCATTCAGCTTCAGATTCCTCAGCTGACTACAGTGTTCACTGTGGACACCTCACTGATTACTGCTGCAACAGAAAATTCGCTGAATTGCCTTTGTCCCCACTTATCTAGTTGCTCCCCGAGAAAAATCTCTGAGCCATTTTCAGCTGGATGTCCCTGTCTCCCCTGCCCATCCCCACTGCAGTGTTTTCTACATGGGAATAGGATTCTAATTACTTGGATGACTTGTTAAGTACACAGAGTCTCTTCAAAATCTCTAGGCATGGGACCCACTGAGCTAGATAAGCCTTTCTGGGGGATTTTAGGCAATCAGGGTGGTGTTTGGAATGCACCATCCCATAGCACTGTGCTCCATGTCTGCTCATGGTTAGTCTTCCATGTTTATTGAATGAGCAAATGACCTTAAAGAGGGTAAAGTAGTCAAAGTGTTGGTCTCTTAGTCGTACCTGACTCTTTGTGACCCCATGGACTATAGCCGGCCAGGCTCCTCTGTCCATGGAATTGTCAAGACAAGAATACTGGAGTGGGTTGTCATTTCCTCCAGGGGATTTTCCCAACCCAGGGATCAAACTTGAATCTCCTGTGTCTTCTGCATTGACAGGCGGATTCTTTACCATTTGAGCCACCAGGAAAGCCCTATGAGAGGGTGGGGACTCAGCAAATAAGAAGGCATTTTTTGGAAAAGTGTGTGCATACATGTGTGTGCACATGCATCCACACGCTTATGTGCCATGTGATCTACACGGTGGTCCCTGATCTCTTTGGCACAGGGACCAGTTTCATGGAAGACAATTTTTCCATGGACTGGGGTGGAGGCAAGATGGTTTCAGGATGATTCAAGTGTATTACATTTATTGTGCTTTTTATTTCTCTTATTGTTATATCAGCCCCACCTCAGACAATAAACTATGAGACCCTGGAATTTGGGGACGAAGTAGAGCTCAATCTGTGCCATAAGATGCTGCCTGTATAGTAATCTCCCCTTGTCCTTAGGGTATATATCCCATGACTCCCAGTGGAGACCTGAAACTGCACATATATTGGTACCAAACCCTATATAAATGTTTTTTCCCTAGATATGCATACCTGTGACAAGGTTTAATTTATAAATTGGGCACAGTAAGTGTTTGATAACAATAAGTAAAAACAAAACAGAAAATTATAACATTATGCTATAATAAACATGATGTGAAGGTGGTTTCTTTCTCTCTCTCAAAATATCTTATTAGAAAAATTTAAAGCCTTTTCCATCTTAACTAAATAGTTAGCACACACTGTGGCTGTAACTTTTACAGTTTGAGGTTTGACAGCCACACTAAGCACGAATTTCTTTTTCCTTCTTCATAGTTTCATGCATGGAAGTCATTCTAAGCATAGATCTTACCAACATCAGCAGATGATTTCTGTTCTTTTCCTTATTAAGTGGGGAACTTCCACCTTTTCACTTAAAGGAAGAACTTTGTGGCTTCTCTCTGGCTTTATCTGAATTGCCAACATCATTAGTCCTGTGCTTTGCGGCCATTATTAAGTAAGATAAGGGTCAATTGAACATGAGTACTATCAACAGTAGATTTGATAACCAACATGCCTACTCAGTGGCTGACGGGTGAGATACCCTGGACAAAGAGATGGTTCACATTCTGGGAGAGACATCACGAGATGGTACAAGATGGCGTGAGATTTCATCATACTACCAAGAACAGCATGTGATTGAAAACTTACAAATTGGTTTTTTTTTTCTGGAATTTTCCACTTAGTATTTTCGGGTCACAGTTGACTGTCGGTAACTAAGGTGGTGGAAGGCCAGATGACTATAATTCAAGGCCACGTGACGCAGGAGCCACAAGGTCCGTGAGGGAACTGTAATCACAGAGCTACAGTGACTTGAAGGACCCCAAAGCAAAGCTGACTATTTCCAGTTTGCCAGCAGCTTATCCAATAGATGGTAAAGAACCTGCCAGTAATACAGCAGATTCCTTCCCTGGGGCAGGAAGATCCTTTGGAGAAGGAAATGGCAACCTACTCCAGTATTCTTGCCTGGGAAATCCCATGGATGGAGAAGCCTAGTGGGCTACAGTCCATGGGGTCGCAAAGAGTCAGACACAACTGAGCAACTAACACACTGTCCTAACAGCACAGCTACTAAGTGTCATAGCCTGGATTTCTTTTTTTTAATTTTTATTCTTTTTGTTACTGGCTACGGACAACTCCAGATTTATAATATGTCCAAAAGAACCCAGAGTAAGATGAGCATCCATTAATAAAACATCAGGATAAGAGCTGGTGGACACAGTTTAGATCACATACCCTTCCTTGGGCTAGGCTGGGGTCCACAAGGCTGTTATCCTGATGTTGGGGTCTGGGTTGGCCAGTCCTGGATTATTTATTTATCCTTTGCCCAGGGAACAAGGGCCTGTGATTGACATCTGCAACAGAAGCATGCAGTTTGGGAATTGGTAGTTCCTCAAAGGAATGGTAGCTTCTGCCAGGAGAACTGGAAGGGATGCCATGGAGATGAACCTCAGGTCCACTCCCAGCCATGGCTTGACCTTGACCAGTTCTAATGAACTGAGGCATCCAAACAGCCCCAAGGGATGCATCCTATCCCCTGACCAAGCTCCTTAAAGCCCTGCCCCCACCATTGAAGGACCTTTCACCTTGAAGTGACCTTGAAGATAGTTTTTATTTTCTGGGTGTCTAGAGTTATAGCTCAAAGCAAGCATGGTCAGCCTAAACATCTTTTGGAAGTCTCCTGTTTAAAATGAAAAAAAAAATTTTTTTTTTGTGAATTGTATCTAATCCATTTAAAAATAGTGTGTAAAAATAATGTTTTTTTCCCAAATTTTTGTTTTGAACCTACAGGAAAGTTGAAAAAAAGAGTACAGTCAACACCCATTTTCTTTCAGATTTATTGTTAACAATTTGCCACATCCATTTTACCTCTCTTTTCTTCACAGATATGTATGGAAAGATATACATGAAAAAAAAAAAACAACCTAGGTATTTCCTTCCCCTCCACCCCACACCCAAACCACTTAAGAGTTAGTTGCAAGTATGATGACAATTCATCCCCAAGTACTTAAGGTTGTACCTCCAAAGAACAAAAATTTCTCCTACATAAACACAATTTAATTATTATAGTCAAGAAATTTGACATTGATACAATGATATTACCTAACATATAGCCCATATTCAGATTTCCCCAAGTATTTCAATACCACTGTTCTTTAAAGTGTTTGTTTTTTTCCTCTCCTGCTCTGGGATCCAGTGAACGATGACACATTGCATTTGGTTGTCTTATTTCTTTAGTCTCCTCTTTTTGTCTTTCATGCCACTGATATTTTTGGAGCCCAAGCTCCAGTTGCCAAACATCCCTTAATTTGGAACTCTCTAATTCTTTCCTTATGATGAGATTCAACATTTTTGGATGGAATTCTATGTACTTCTCAGTGCATCCCCTCAGAGACAAATGATATCGGTGTGTGCAATTATGGGCAGTGTTTACTTTCATCACTTGGTTAATATGGTGCTGCTGAGTCCACCATTATAACTGTCCATTTCCCTTGTGTAATTAATAAGGAATTCACATGAGTTCATGTGAATGTCCTGGCTTCCAGCAGCATTCTACACCATGGTGACTTTTGCCCAAATCAGTTATTCCCCAAGTGATTATAAAATGGTGATTTTCTGTTTCCATCATTTGTTCTTATATATATTTTTCTGGCTGTGCTGGGTCTTGGTTGTAGCATGCAGGGTCTTCTAGGTGCAGCGTACAAACCCATTAGTTGTAGCCTGTGGGCTCTAGTTCCCTGACCAGGGATCTAACACAGTCCCCCTGCATTGGGAGCATGGAATCTTAGCCATCAGACCACCAGGGAAGTCCCTCTTCTTACATTTTTGAGTTGATATTATTCTCTCTTTTAAAAAACCTTTTTCTCTACCCAACATTAGTTGTTTTGTTTTGTTTTTTAATTTTTAGTAACAATAGGGACTTGTGGATTTTTAAAAATATGTTATAATCCTTTCTTGTATTTATGCATTTTGATGCTCATATTATCTAAAATTGGCCAGTGAAAGTTCCTTCACACCACGTCCTCTGTCCTTTTGAGACAGTAACATTGGTTTTTGAGAGTATTCTTACTGTCTGGCAGACTAACATTGTACTTCTCTGCCTCAACCCTGGAATCAGCCACTTCTCTTAAGGAGTGCTGATTCTTTTTCAAAAAGGATGATATTTAGAAACCAAGGTATAGAGGGTGGGTGTACTCATTACTTTTGGAAAGACACTGCTCCCATGCTGTCAAAGCCGGGGAATACGTGTATATGTGCACATACACACGCGTATCTACACATTCATGTTGTTGTTCAGTCGCGAAGTCATGTCTGACTCTTTGTGACCCCATGGACTGCAGCTCACCAGGCTTCTCTGTCCTTCACTATCTCCTGGGGCTTTTCAAATTCATGTCCATTGAGTCAGCGATGCTATCTAACAATCTCACCCTCTGCTGCCCATTTCTCCTTTGCCTTCAGTCTTTCCCAGCATCAGGGTCTTTTCCAGTGAGTTGGTGCTTCACCTCAAGTGGCCAAAGTTTTGGAGCTTCAGCTTCAGTCCTTCCAATGAATATTCAGGGTTGATTTTCTTTAGGTTTGACTGATTTGATCTCCTTGCAATCCAAAGGACTCTCAAGAGTCTTATCCAGCACCAAAATTCAAAAGCATCAATTCACATTAAATATGATCACTGGGAAAACCATAACTTTATACATACGGACCTTTGTCAGCAAAGTGATGTCTTTGCTTTTTAAGACACTGTCTAGGTTTATCCTAGCTTTCCTTCCAAGGAGCAAATGTCTTTTAATTTCATGGCTACAGTCACAGTGATTTTGGAGCCCAAGAAAATAAAATCTGTCACTGCTCCCACTTTTTCCATTTCTACTTGCCATGAAGTGATGGGACCAGATGCCATGATCTTAGTTTTTAAACGTTGAGTTTTAAGCCAGCTTTTTCACTCTCCTCTCTCATCCTCATCAAGATGTGCTTTAGTTTCTCTTCACTTTTGCCCTTAGAGTGGTATCACTTGCAGATCTGAGGCTGTTGATATTTCTCCTGGCAGTCTTGATTCCAGCTTGTGATTCATCCAGCTCAGCATTTTGCATGATGTGCTCTGCATGTAAGTTAAATAAACAGGGTGACAATATACAGACTTGTACTCCTTTCTCAATTTTGAATCAGTCCATGTTTGATGTAAGGTTCTAACTTGCTTCATGACCCACGTACAGGTTTCTCAGGAAACAGGTAAAATGGTCTGGTACTCCCATCTCTTTAAGAATTCTCCACAGTTTGTTGTGATCTACATAGTCAAAGGCTTTAGCATAATCAGTAAAGCAGAAGTAGGTGTTTTTCAGGAATTCCCTTACTTTCTTCATGATCCAAAGAATGTTTGCAATTTGATCTCTGGTTCCTCTGCCTTTCCTTATAAATCCAGCTTGAGTATCTGGAAGTTCTTCATTCACATACTGCTGAAGCCTATCTTGAAGGATTTCCAGCATACCTCTGCTAGCATATGAAATGAGGGCAATTGTATGGTAGTTTGAGCATTCTTTGGCATTACCCTTCTTTGGGATTGGAATGAAAACCGACCTTTTCCAGTCCTGTGGCCACTGCTGAGTTTTCCAGATTTGCTAGCATATTAAGTGAAGCACTTAATGGCATCATCTTTTAGGATTTGCAATAGCTCAACTGGAATTCCATCACCTCCACTAGCTTTGTTTGCAGTAATGTTTCCTAAGACCCAGTTGACTTCATACTCCAGGATATCTGGTTCTAGGTGAGTGACCATGCCATTGTGGTTACTTGGGTCATTAAGACCTCTTTTGGCATAGTTCTTCTATGTATCCTTGCCACTTCTTAGTCTCTTCTGCTTCTGTTAGGTCCTTACCATTTCTGTCCTTTATTGTGCCCATCCTTTCATGAAATGTCCCCTTGATATCTTCAGTTTTCTTGAAGGAATCTCTAGTTTTTCTCATTCTACTGTTTTCCTCTATTTCTTTGCATTGTTCATTTAAGAAGGCCTTATATCTCCTTGGAGAAGGAAACGGCAACCCACTCCAGTATTCATGCCTGGAAAATCCCATGGACTGAGGAGCCTGGTGGGCTACAATCCATGGGGTCGCAAAGAGTTGGACATGACTGAGCGACTTCTGTGTGTGTATCTCTCCTTGCTCTTCTTTGGAACTCTGCATTCAGTTGGGTATATCTTTGCCTTTCTCCCTTGCCTTTTACTTCTCTTCTTTCCTTGGTTGTTTGTAAGGCCTCCTCAGATAATCACTTTGCCTTCTTGCATTTCTTTTTCTTTTGGATGGTTTTGGTCACTGCCTCCTGTACAATGTTATGAACTTCTGTCCATAGTTCTTCAGGTACTCTGTCTATCAGATTTAATTCCTTGGATCTGTTCCTTACCTCTACTGTATAAACATAAAGAGTTTTATTTGGATCATACCTGAATGACCTAGTAGTTTTTCTTTCTTTCTTCAATTTCAGCCTGAATTTTGCAATAAGGAGCTCATGATCTGAGCCACAGTCAGTTCCCAATCTTGTTTTTGCTGACTGTTTAGAGCTTCTCCATCTTTGGTTGCAAAGAACACAATCAGTCTGATTTCTGATGATGTCCATGTGTAGAGTTGTCTCCTGTGTTCTTGGAAGAGGGTGTTTGCTATGACCATTGTGTTCTCCTGGCAAACTCTGTTAGTCTTTGCTCTGCTTCATTTTATACTCCAAAGCCAAACTTGCCCATTACTCTAGGTACCTCTAGACTTCCCATTTTTGCATTCCATGCAAATCTATTCCATTCAACAATCTATGATGAAAAGGACATCTCTTTTTGGTGCTAGTTCTAGTAGGTGTTAGATGTTTTCGTAGAACCTATCAACTTCAACTTTTTCAGCATCAGTGGTTGGGGCATAGACTTGTCTTATTGTGATGCTGAATCATTTGCCTTGGAAAGGAACCAAGATTATTCTGTCTTTTTTGAGGTTGCACGCCAAGTACTGCATTTTGGACTCCTGTTGACTATGAAGGCTACTCCATTTCTTCTAAGGGATTCTTTCCCACAGTAGTAGATATAATACTCATCTGAATTAAATTCATCCATTTTACTTAAATGATTCCTAAGATGTCAGTGTTCAATCGCACCATCTCCTCCTTGACCACGTCCAAATTAGCTTGAATAATGGAGCTAACATCCCAGGTTCCTACGTAATATTGTTCTTCACAGCATCAAACTTTACTTTCACTACCAGACACATCCACAACTGAGTGCCTTTCTGCTTTGGCCCAGCCACTTCATTCTTTCTGGAGCTATTAGTAATTGCCCTCTCCTCTTCCCCAGGAGCATATTGGACACCTTCTGACCTGGGGCGGGGTGGGGTGGGGGTGGTGGCGGTGCTCCTCTTCCGGTGTCATATCTTTTTGCATGAATATGAATACTGGGGTGGGTTGCCATTTCCTCCTCCAGTGGTCCTCTTTGTGTCAGAACTCTTCCCTGTGACCTGTCTGTCTTGGGTGGCCCTGTGTGGCATGGCTTGTAGCTTTATTGAGTTATGCAGGCCCCTTCACCACAAAAAGGATCACCCCTTAACTGTGATCCATGAAGGGGATGCCTACACATACCTGAAGTCATTTCTACATCTAGCTGTACGTATTGAGAGCTGTAAGTTCACACCAGTAGCTCCAATTCCAGTCAAATATGGAAGGATTCATTCTGATCTTCCCCCTTTCCATATTTGCAGCTCTGTTCTTCAACAGTGAGAAACCATATGGAAGATAAAATTTAATTTTTCAAATGGTGTATTATATCCATAGAGTGGAATCCTACTCAATAAAAAATGAAAAATGAAGCTGAGCAAAATACTTAAGAAACATACACATAGTAGATATACATATTGTATGTTCCATTTATACAAAGACAAAGAACAAACAAAACTAATCTATGGTGAGAGAAAGCAGAAAGTGGTTGCTTCTGGACGGAGTAGGAGGACTGACTGGAAAGTAACTCAAGGGGACTTTCTGGGGTGATGGAAATGTTCTAGATCTTGCTCTGAGTGATGGCTACAGAGGTATATTCAACTTTCAAAATTCATTGAACTGAACACTTTAGATCTGTACATTTTGTTGTATGTAAATTGCACCTTCATAAAAAGGATGATATAAAAACATACAATGCTCTTGAATAAATGAAAAGATACTAAATTTCACCCATAATAGGAGAGAGAAAATTAAAAAGGCACTGAGATGCCACTTTCATTACATGTAAATGGCAAAAATTCAAAAGTTTGACAAGACACACTGCTGGTGGACCTGTGAGGAAACAAGGCAATAGTAATCTAAGAATAGTTACGTTTCCCCTTTGCCTCACCAGCATCACTTCTGAGAGTTTGTCCTGAACATACAGTCTAACGCTAAATTTCCATACATACTTGGGTCTACTTCTGGACTTCCTATTTTTCTGCTCGTCTATTTTGTGCTCCAGGACCACACGGTTTTAATTATAGAGATTTTATGGTATGTTTTAATATCTATTGGAGTTAGTCTTCCCTCCTGCCTTTTTGAAATATCTCCATCTTTTTTTTGTTTGTTTGTTTCTTATAAATGGTTTTCAAAAAGTGATCATTGAGGGACTCGCCTCATGGTCCAGTGACTAAGACTCCACACTCCCAATGCAGGGGGCCCAGGTTCGATCCCTGGTCAGGGAACTAGATCCCACATGCTGCAACTAAGCAACCAAATGAATAAAATAAGAAACATTTAAAAAACAAAACCAAAAAAAGGGATCATTGATGTGAGGGAAACAAGTCTTCCCAGATTATTTTTTTTTCATATTATACTTCCATGTGGGAAAGAGTCTTGTAAAAATCATTAGTATGAAACTAGGCCAATGAGGGCTATTATTTTTTATTAGAAAATCAACTGCAAAATGAATGTTTAAATGCAAGCTTAATGTAGTTAAAATTGCAATTAAGTCTCACGCCTTGACACTTGAGAGAGCTCTATTTATTTATCATATTCAATAAATATTTTTCAAAGGCTTGCTCTGTACTAGGCAGTATGCCTGTGTTTAGGTGTAGAGGGTAACAAAACAGAGAAGGAGCTCGCCACCTTGGAGCTTACTTCTACTGGGGGAGGCAGGCAGTAAAACAGTAAAAGAGAATTACTGCTTATAGTAAGTGCTGGGAAGGAAATAAACAGAGCATGGAGGAAGGAGAGACAGACAGACTTGGGGAGGCTACTTAAGGAGGGTTTCCCTGAGAAGAAGCGTTTCCCTGGTGTCTCAGCAATAAGGAATGTGCCTGCCAAGCAGGGGACATGGGTTCAAACCCTGGGTCAGGAAGATCCCCTGGAGAAGGGAATGGCTACCCACTTCAGTATTCTTGCCTGGGAAACCCCATGGGCAGAGGAGCCTGGCAGGCTATAGTCCATGCGGTTGCAAAGAGTCAGACATGACTAAGCAACTAAACAGCAACAACTCTGAGAAGATAAATTTGAGTTGAGACTTGGAGGACGAGATTGGGTCCAGCAGGAGAACTGGGGAAAGGCTCTTAGCTCAAGGTTTAAGAAAGAGAAAGGAGGCCAAAGTGACAAAGAGTGGCAGAGGCACGAGACAGGTGGAAGAGGGGTGAGAGCTGGATTGTGCAGCGTGTTATAAGCCTTGGTAAGAAATTTAAATTTTATTTTGAGTGATGGGAGGACAATGAGTAGTTTATGCACAGGAATGATGTGACCCAATGCTTGCTTTTCTTAGCCTTTTTTAAAAAAAATGTGGTACAATAGATGTAACATAAAAGTTAACTTGTAGCTGTGAAAAAAATAATAATTTTACTTATTTATTTTTGGCTGTGCTGAGTCTTCACTGCCACGTGGGCTCTTTTCTAGTTGCGGTGAGCAGTGGCTACTCTCCAGTTGTGACGCACGGGCTTCTCGTTACATTGGCTTCTCGTGCTGTGAACACGGGATGTAGGGCGTGCAGGCTTCGGTGGCTGCAGCACATGGGCTCAGTAGTTGTGGCTCCCCGGCTCTAGAGCACAGGCTCAATAGTTGTGGTGCACGGGCTTAGTTGCTCTAAGGCATGTGGGATCTTCCTGGATCAGGAATCAGACCCCTCGTCTCCTGTGTTGGCAGGTGGATTCTTTATCACTGAGCCACCAAGGGAGCCCCATTGTGTCCACTGTTAAGTGTACGATTCAGCAGCGTTAAGTATTTAAGTATACTTGTGATGTTGTGCAACCATCACCATTATCCATTTCCAGAGCTTTTGCAGCATCCCAGACAAAAGCTCTGTATCCAGTAAATAGTTACTGCAGGCTGTTTTATATGGGAATCATTTTCTGTTCCTTTAGATTTTGCATACCCATTATGACTTTTCTTAGAAAGTCTCCCTAGAGAGGTCTTTGCACCCAGAGAAAGCTACCATAGTGATTCTAGCAGTTCTGTCCCTAAACCTTATCCTCACATGTGTAAGTTAGAGAGGAGCTCACTGAAGAACAGCCTTGTGAATTTGGTTGGGGTTGAGTAGAGATAGCAGTTGGGTTTTACACCAGTTCCGAGCAAATGATCTTTCTCATCTCACAACTCAGTCATACCTCTTTGGAAAATAGAAATTTTTTCAAAAAAGTCAAACATAAAACTACTCTGTGACCAGCAATTCTATTCCTAGGTGTCTACCCAAGAGAAATGGAAGCATGTGTCCACATATAGAATCCCACCCTAGTGCTCAGAGAACCTGTACTCATAATAGTCCCAAACTAGAAACGACCTAATCGTCCATCACCTGATGAATGGATAGGCACAGTGTGGCAGTACATGCAATGGAATACTTCACAGCTCCAAAAAGGAACAAACTACTGATACGTGTTATGTCAGAACCTCAGAAACGTGATGCTAAGTGAAAGAAGCCACACACAAGCAGGCATATATTGTACGTACATGAAATAGTCAGAAAAGGCAACTTTACAGACAGAAACTAGGTGAGTTGTCTGAAGTTACGACCAAGAACAGCGATCACTTGCAAGAGAGATCTCCTTGGGGGAGATAAAACTGTATTTAAACTGATTTATGATGATAATTGGTAAAGTTACTGAAGTGAAAGTGAAGTGAGAGTCGCTCAGTCGTGTCCGACTCTTTGTGATCCCATGGATAATACAGTCCATGGAATTCTCCAGGCCAGAATACTGGAGTGGGTAGCCTTTCCCTTCTCCAGGGGATCTTTCCAACACAGGATTTGAACCAGAGTCTCCTGCATTGCAGGCAGATTCTTAACCAACTGAACTATGAGGGAAGCCCAAGTCATTGAATTATACACTTGATACAAATGAATTTTATACTGTGTGAAACACGTGATCAGCAGCTTGGATAGAGGCTGATACTATGTCTTGTTTAATATGTGACAATTACATTTTGAAAGGCTCTCAGTCCCTCTATTTTAAAGGGAATCAAAGTCTCTAAAGTCGCTTTTTAAAAAACTATAATTACCTAAGTTTTTCCTAGTAACTGTGCAATTCATATTTCCTTTAGCTTTTCCTCCTAGGACTTAAGATGTGAAATAATTTCTCTTCCCTTAAGTGTTATGTCTGTCCCCACATAAACTGGTTATCTCAGAGTACTGCTGAATATTTCACTTTTGGTGGCATAAAGTGTTTGACGAACTTGGTTTTTAAACTCTCAGAGAAGCTTAAAAATTTCTGATTCATATGATGAGAACGAAATCTCCTTAAGACAACTTGGCTGGTGTTTGCTAAAATCCTGTGGTTGGTCATTTCTGAAAAAGTATCTTCAAATTAATTTGAGTTTATAGGGTATGGTTAGCAAAATAATAACTATATTACAAAAGTCCTTTTGAAAAGTAACACTTTAGGAAAAGCTAAGAATTAAGACCCTGAGTAATTCTGACTACCTCTATTTTCCCTCTTATCTATACCCTGGGGACAGTATTTACCTTAAAAACAGCAACATATTATATAAAAGCACCAAGTGACAGCCTACTAGGAAGCTCTCCATAGGTGTTTTCTTTATTTTCATGGAAAATGCTTGTTGGTAGCAGTTTGAAAGTGTTGATTTCTCTCTTTCTCTTTCTTTTTTTCTTTCTCTCTCTCTTTTCTTTCATTTCTCTCACTTTTTTTTTTTTTTTTTTTGGTTGGTTGGTTTGTTTTTGGTAAGGATTTTATGTTTTACCTTGACAAATGTTCAGATAATATATTTTTTGTTATCATTGCTAAGTGGCTCAGTCATGCCTGACTCTTTTGTGACTCCTTGGACTACAGCCTGCCAGGCTCCTCTGTCCAAGGATCCTCCAGGCAAGAACACTGGAGTGGGTTGCCATTTGCTCTTCCAGGGGATATTCTCAATCCAGAGATCAAACCTGAGTTTCCTTCATTGGCAGGCAGAGTCTTTACCACTGAGCCACCAGGGAAGCCCCTAAGGTATTCTTACTGTTCAACAAATACTTTTTTGGTTGTGCTAGGTCTTCATTGACGTGCAAGGGCTTTCTCTAGTTGTGGAGCGTGGGGCCTACTTTCTGGCTACAATGTGCAGGCTTCTCACTGCAGTGGCTTCTCTTGTGGCAGAGCACAGGTTCATGCACACGGGCTTCAGTAGTTGCAGCTCTGGGGCTCAGAAGTTGGGGCACACAGGCTTAGCTGCTCAGTGGCATCGTCCCCAACCAGGGATTGAACCCATGTTCGCTGCATTGGCAGATAGATTCTTAACCACTTAACCACGAGGGGAGTCCAACAGATACTTTTCTTGACCACGTGGTATGCAGGATCTTAGTTCTCCAACCAGGGATTAAACCTGTGCCTGCTGTAGTAACGCTGGGAGTCTTAAGCACTGGACCACCAGGGAAGTCCAGGGAGTATTGATTTCTTTGGATATGTTTTCTCTTTCCATAGTCATTTCTTTTTAAGAAGCAAAATAAAAACCATTTATACCTTGGTGTTTGAAATAACAAAGCCATGGCCACCATCCATGTTATCATCAGCAACAAACACCTCTAAATGCAGAGGGGGTGGTGTAATGGTTAAAAGAGTGGAAGCTGGTTCAGCCTACCTGGGTGTGAATGTTGGCTTTGCCTTTACTGGCTCAAGTGACCTTAAACAACTCTCTTAGCTTCCCTCAGCCTTGTTCTCATTGATAAATTGAGACCCATCATGGTGCCTTTGTCATAGGGCAGAGGTTAAAAGACAGAATATGTGAAAAGCAAAACACTTTAAAAAATGGAGCCAAAATGATGACTATTAGGAAGTGCAGGTGCTTAGACTATATGAGAGACCATCACCATTCTTAACCAATCAGCAATCTCTCTTGGCTCTTGAATTCTAAATGGTATGTGACTTAATCAGTTAGGAGTCAATAGAAGTTCAAATTTCCTTACTAGTAAATGCTTTTGTACATTTAATGAAAGGCAGAGGAATGTGTTGTCTGTCTCTTCCCTCCTGTGCATTTAAGGAGGTTTGTCCAGTTGGCGAGTCCAAGGAAAAGGGTTGAATTAGGCAGTGTTCAGCTTCATGTCTTTAAACCTCTTCTTAGTGATCTTTTCTTGCTTCCGCTCTTCATCTTTGAAGTCTCTTCTCTGGATGTCTAGGGTCTTCATGCTTTCTCCTGTTGTAGATTGAAAAGCATGGCAGAGATATTTGACAGCTACCCATCAAAAGGTCTGGCTTCCCTGGTGGCTCAGACGGTAAAGAATCTGCCTGCCATGCGGGAGACCCAGGTTTGATTCCCGGGGTGGGAAGATTCCCTGGAGAAGGGAATGGCAACCCACTCCGGTATTCTTGCCTGGAGAATCCCATGGACAGAGGACCCTGACAAGTTACAGTCCATGGAGTTGCAAAGAGTTGGACACAACTGAGCAACTAATACACACACACATCAAAAGGTAGAGACCATTTGCCCACTCCTGGAGTCTAGGCTCATCTAGGCACTTTTACTGACCAACAGAAGGTACCAGAAGTGATTGTAAGTTCAGGAGCCTCAAGTGGCTTTTCAGCTTCTGGTTTTGTCTCTTGGAACAATGCCTTACGACCACCAGACTAGAAGAATCCCAGAGTGAAAGGCTCAGTGACACCAGTATGACCCGCAGACTTGAGAGAAAACTAAACCATTGTTCTAAGCCACCAATTTAGGGTGGTTTGTTCCACACAGAGTGTACAAGTAATATTCTTTCAAACTTCCAAGATGGCACCTCTATCCCACCCCACACATCACATGCACACTCTCAAGCATCTCTCTGGCTTTTGGGCTGATTCAGTGATGCTGCGACTTCCCTAGCAGTCCAGTGTTTAAGACTCTGCCTTCCAATGCAGGGGATGCAGGTTTGACCCCTGGTCAGGCAACTAAGGTCCCACATGCTGCAGGGTACAGCCAAATATTAAAAAAAAAACAAAAACAGAAAACATTGCTGCTCTGCTGATCCCATTACTGTCTTAACCTCACATTAAAATTTACTTCTACTGTGGCCTGGCCTTTATGAGCCTTACAGTCAGTTAATGGATTTGGAAAGCAAACTCATACTTAAATTCATACCGAGACCTTGTTGTTGTTGTTCAGTCACTCAGTCATATCTGACTCTTTGTGACCCCATGGACTGCAGCACACCAGGCTTCCCTGTCCTTCACCATCTCCCAGAGCTTACTCAAACTCACGTCCATTGAGTTGGTGATGCCATGCAACCATCTCTTCCTCTGTCGTCCCCTTCTCCTCTTGCCTTCAGCCTTTCCCAGCATCAGAGTCTTTTTCTAATGAGTCAGCTCTTCACATCAGGTGGCCAAAGTATTGGAGCTTCAACTTCAGCTTCAATTCTTCCAGTGAATATTCAGGACTGATTTCCTTTAGGATAGACTGGTTTGATTTCCTTGTAGTCCAAGGGACTCTCAAGAGTCTTCTCCACCAGCACATTTCAATCACTTGGCACTCAGCCTTCTTTGTGGTCCAACTCTCACATCCATACATGACTACTGGAAAAACCATAGCTTTGACTATATGGACCTTTGTTGGCAAAGTAATGTCTCTGCTTTTTAACATGCTCTCTAGGTTTGTCATAGCTTTTCTTCCAAGGAGCAAGCATATTTTAATTTCATGGCTGCAGTCCCCATCTGCAGTGATTTTGGAGCCCAAGAAAATAAAGTCTGTCACTGTTTTCCAGTTGTGATCCACACAGTCAAAGACTTTAGTGTAGTCAATGAAGCAGAGATGTTTTTCTGCATTTCTCTTGCTTTTTCTACGATCCAGTGGATGTTGACAATCTGATCTCTGGTTCCTCTGCCTTTTCTAAATCTAGCTTGTACATCTGGAAGTTCTTGGTTCATGTACTGTTGAAGCCTAGCTTGGAGAATTTTAAGCATTACTTTCCTACAGTGTGAAATGAAGTGAAGTGAAAGTTGCTCAGTCATGTCCAACTCTTTGTGACCCCATAGATTATACAGTCCCTGAAATTCTCCAGGCCAGAATACTGGAGTGGATAGCCTTTCCTTTCTCCAGGGGATCTTTCCAACCCAGGGATTGAACCCAGGTTTCCTGCATTGCAGGCACATTCTTTACCAGCTGAGCCACAAGGGAAGTCCTACTAGTGTGTGAAATAGTGTAATTGTGCAGTAGTTTGAACATTCTTTGGCATTGCCCTTCTTTGGGATTGGAATGAAAACCGACCTTTTCCAGTCCAGACCTTTTCCTGGGATTAGAAAACTCCACTTCTGAGTTTTCCAAATTTGTTGACATATTGAGTGAAACACATTCACAGTATCATCTTTTAGGGTTTGAAATAGCTCAGCTGGAATTCCATCACCTCCACTAGCTTTGTTCGTAGTGATGCTTTCTACGGCCCACTTGACTTAGCAGTCTAGGATGTCTGGTTCTAGGTGAGTGATCACACCAATGTGGTTATCTGGGTCATGAAGATCTTTTTAGTACAGTTCTTCTGTGTATCCTTGACACCTCTTCTTAATATCTTCTGCTTCTGTTAGGTTCATACCATTTCTGTCCTTACTGTGCCATCTTTGCATGAAATGTTCCCTTGGTATCTCTAATTTTCTGGAAGAGATCTGTAGACTTTCCCATTCTATTGTTTTCCTCTATTTCTTTGCACTGATCACTTAGGAACGTTTTCTTATCTCTCCTTGTTATTCTTTGGACCTTTGCATTCAGATGGGTATATCTTTCCTTTTCGCCTTTGCCTTTTGCTTCTCTTTTCACAGCTATTTGTAAGGCCTCCTCAGACAGCCATTTTGCTTTTTTGCATTTCTTTTTCTTGGGGATGGTTTTGATCACTGCTTCCTGTATAGTGTTACAAACCTCCATCCATAGTTCTTCAGGCACTCCGTCTATCAATTCTAACCCCTGGAATCTATGTCATTTCCACTGTATAATCATAAAGGATTTGATTTAGGTCATACCTGAATTGGGAGGGAGGGAGGGAGGGAGAGCGTGCGCGCATGGGAGAGAGAGTCCGAGAGAAAGTGCTTTGGCTCCTCCTTTTATATGTTTTTCCTCCACCTGGGCCTGCCCTATGCAAACTGGGCTTAGCCAGGAGTGCTGTTTGTTCTGTTTGTTCTGCCTGAAGTGTTCACTCTGGTCCTCGGACCTTCCTTGTCTTTTAGCCACCGCCATTTTGGACTCCTTTTCCCTATTCTACCTACCTAACATAAACATCAACCTATCTAATTTCAGAATGCCCCATCATGTCAAAATGAAACTTTATACACCTCCCAATTCCCATTCCCCTAACTCCCTGGCAACCATTGCAGTGGACCTTTAATATAAGTAGGATTATATAATATGCTCTCATTTAGCATAATGTTTCTAAGATTCATCCATGTTGTAGCGCATATCAGACCTTCATTCCTTTTTATGACTCAATAATATTCCATTGCATAGATCCATTCAATTGCTGAATATTTCAGTTGTTTCCTTCTTTCTACTATTATAAATAATGATGCTGTGAATACTCAAGTGCAAGTTTGCGTGTGGATGAATAGAATTGCTGGGTCAATGAAATGTCTATGTTTAACTTTTTGAGGACCTGCTGATGTATTCCACAGTGACTGTATCATTTCCTATTCCCACCAGTGGTGTTTGAAGGTTCTAATTTCTCTGTATCCTCACCAACACTCATTATTTTCTGTTTTTGTTTTTTGATTGCTTTCCTAGTGGGTGTTAATTGCTAGTATATGGAAGAACAACTGATTTTTATATTAATATATTGATCTTGTATCCTGTAACTTTGCTGAATTATTTTATGTCTCATAGGTTTTTGGTGGATTTTTCTTAGTGGTTTCAATATATAAAATCATATTTTCTGTGAATGGATATAGTTTTACTTCTTGTTTTCCAGTCTGAATGTCTTTTATTTCTTTTCTGTACCTAATTGCACTAGTTAGAATTTCCAGCATAGTGTTGAATAGAAATGGTGACCCTTTTCTTTGTCCTGATCTTAGGGGGAAATCTTTCATTGAATATGGTGTTAGCTGTGGTTTTTTCCATAGATACAGCAGAAACGCTTGTGTGTATTCTTTTTAGGGATAGTATATTCATATATATGAATATACTATATATACTATATAGTATATATATTATATATATACTATTATATAATTATATAATATATATATTATATATACTATATAGTATATATAATATACTATATATCATTATGAATAATAGTATTCATAATATACTATGAATACTATTATTCATCGTATAATATGAACATACTATCCCTAATATATGAGAAAATATATTAACATAACTATTAACCTATATACACTGGTCTGTACTTTGCATTATTTAGCTAACAATATACTGTGGAGATCTTTCTAAATTAGTACTTAAAGAATTTCTTAATTAAAAAAAAAAGATGGTTGCTTGACCATTTGCAATAGCCAAACATGGAAGCAACCTAAATATCCATTGACAGAGGAATGGATAGAGAAGCTGTGGCACATATTTACAGTGGAAGATTATGCAGCCATTATAAAGTATGAAATAATGCTGTTTGCAGAAACATGAATGGACCTAGAGAGTGTCAGCAACGTGAATGGGGCTCAGGGATGAGAGTGCCTGTGTGTACACGTGCGTGTGCCCAGGGGTGCAAGAGGTGACAGAAGTAAGTCAGAGGAGGAGAAATATCACATGACATGCTTTATAAGTGAAATGTAAAAAGAAATGATGCAAATGAGCTTACTTACAAAACAGAAAGAGACTCACAAACTTAGAGAAGGAACTTACGGTTGCTAGGGGGAAAGATGGCAAAAAGGGATAGTTAGGGAGTTTGGGATGGAAATGTTCACATTGCTATATTTAAAATGGATAACCAACAAGGACCTACTGTATAGCACAGAGAACTCTGCTGAATATTATGTGGCAGCCTGGATGGGAGAGGGGTTTGGGGTAGAATCAATACATGTATATGTATGGCTGAGTCCCTTCATTGTTCACTTGTAACTATCATAACATTGTTAATTGGCTATGCTCCAATACAAAATAAAGGGTTTAATCATGTTTGTTTAGTTTTTTCATTGTAAGGATATATCATTATTTATTTAATCAGCCCTCTGCTGATGGATAATCCAACTCTCAGCAGTACTGGTCATACAAAATTCGAAATCAGCAATCCTTTATTTAACCCCTTCTATTGTGTGAAAGTGAAGTGAAAGTCATGCAGTCGTGTCCAACTCTTTGAGACCACATGGACTGTATAGTCCATGGAATTCTGTAGGTCAGAGTACTGGAGTGAGTAGCCTTTCCGTTCTCCAGGGGATCTTCCCAATCCAGGGATCGAACCCAGGTCTCCCGCATTGTGGGCAGATTCTTTACCAGCTGAGCCACAAGGGAAGCCCAAGAATACTGGAATGGGTAGCCTTTCCCTTCTCCTGACGATATTCCCGACCCAGGAATCTAACCAGGGTCTCCTGCATTGCAGGCAGATTCTTTATCAACTAAGCTGTCAGGGAAGTCCTAGTCGCTCAGTTGTGTCCCACTCTTTGCAACCCCATGGACTATACAGACTATGGAATTCTCCAGGCAGAATGCTGGAGTGGGTAGCCATTCCCTTCTGCAGGGGATCTTCCCAACTCAGGAATCAAACCCAGGCCTCCCACATTGCAGGCGGATTCTTTACCAGCTGAGCCACACTGTGTAGGGCATGACAAAAATTATTGAAGAAAATAGGATCTTTCATTCACCTCATTTTCCTGCTTCTGTTGTATAAATACTTGAGCAAAAGAAAAAAAGTATACAAAAAACTCCTGACTCTATTTCTTCCAACTTTTTAAATTTCAAACACATGCAAGAATTGAAAGAATTGTACAAGGTAACTCAAATAATAATTGCCTCGATTAACCAGTTGTTAACATTTTGCCATCTTTATCTATGATGATATGTTTGTTTGCTCTGTTTGCTGAATCATGTGAAAGCAAATTGTGGATTTCCAGACATTTCAGCCCTAAAAATAAGAATGTTCTCCTACTTGACCACAATATTATATCACATAGAAACTTAACTGTTTATTCCTAAACATCATCAAACAGTTGATCCATATTCAGTTTTTAAAATTTGTCTTTTCATGTTTTTTTTTCATTTTTCCCTTAGCTAAGATTCAATCAGTCTACGTATTGCATTTTGGTTGTTGTCTCCCTTAAGTCCCTTTTATCTAGAACAGTTCCTGCATCTTTTTTTTTTTTTTTTTTTTTTTTTTTTAATAATGACTTTTTGAAGAGACTACACCAGTTGACGACTGTCCCACATTCTGACTTTGTCTGATTTTTTGTCAAGGTATTATTTACTCTGTTCATTTATTCCCAATGTTTTCTATAAATTTAGAGGCTAATCCTGAAGATACAAAGTTATCTTTGGGACAGTGTTCAGTGAGTGAATCTATATACTGTGGCATCCTATCAGGAAGCATCTGACATCGTTATCCTGCTATTAATGATGCTTAGTTTTATCACATTTTAAAAGTAATGTCCCTTAGAATTCTCCATTGAAAAGGTACAATTTCCCCATTTAAACTCTGAAAGTTACTCCTTTAATCATTAGAGAACGTCAAAAACATGGGTATGGAGGAGAGGGGGTGGAAATCTATTTGCTTCTTTTCTTTTTTTATATGTCTCAGCTCCAAACAGTGGTTTAGACAGCTTTTAGTTACAAACAGAAAGCTAGTGGTGAGCATGTAATAGATCAGGTAACATTCTATAACCTGGACTAGTAGGGCATGATTAGCCCCTTACTCTGGGATCAGTGGAAAGTTAATTGCATTTGAAATCAAAACTAGGGGTCACAGTTTGAGTCTCTAATCTGCCACAAACCAGCCACATGACCTTAAATCATTTATATTCTCTGGGCTACAGTTCATTCATCCCTAACTCCAGATGGTTTTTAGAGTTCCCTGTGGCTCTGATGATTCTATGGTTTTACTCCATTTCACTTAGTGAAATATAGTAGATAACATTTACTAGGCGAGGGAACTTTTATTTCTCCCCAAAATTGAAAAACTTGGGAATTCCAGTTGATCCCATGATGAAGGAATAACTATTCCATGTAGCTGTTCAGTAGGTGTTCTTTTGAATCAGGATAGTAGTTTTGATGTGTGGAGTTTTGTTTTTGTTATAATATTTTATTTTTGTTTGCGTTTCTTCTCCATGACCCAAGAAAATTGTTGAGCAGCTAGATTACTTTTTCTTTGTCCTATCGGTTGAATTGTGACCCTCCAGTCCCTCAGAATGTGAACTTATTTGAAAATAGGGTTGTTGTAGATGTTATTAGTCAAGTTAAAATGAGGATATTAGAGTGGGCTTTAATCCAGTATGACTGGTGTTCTCATAAAAAGGGAAAATATGGACAACACACACACACAGGAAGAATGCCATGTGAAGCTGAAGGCAGAGACTGAGGCGATCAGTCTATAAGCCAAGCAATACCACAGATTGTCAGAAAAGCCCCAGAAGCCACAGAGACCTGGAAGAAATTCTCCTTCACAGTTTTCAGAGGGACCCATCCCTGCTGACACCTTAATCTTGGGTTTGTAGCCTCCAAACTACAAGAGTAAATGTCTGTGCTTTAAACAAATGGATACATGTGGTATCCCTGATGTGGCAATCGATTCCTTGAGGAATTATAATAGCCTATAGGAAAAGTAAGGAAATCACAAATTTTTCTCTTTTTTAAAAAAATTATTGAAAACAATTGAAGTATGGGGCTTCCTTGGTGGCTCAGTGGCGGGGAGTCCACCTGCCAATGCTGGGGACACAGGTTCAGTCCCTGCTCTGGGGGACTCCTGCATGCTGCAGAGTGACTAAGCTCGTGCACACGACTACTGGTCCATGTGCCATAACTACTGAAGTCTGTGCACCCTAGAGTCCGTACTCCACGTCAAGAGAAGCCTCCACAATGAGAAACCCATGCACCGCGACTAAAGAGTAGCCTCTGCTTGCCACAACTAGAGAAACACCTGTATAGCAACAAAGACCCAGAACAGCCAAAAGGAAATAAATAAAATAAAAAATCTCTTTAAAAAGTTGAAATATAGTTAATTTACAATGTGTTAGTTTCAGCTATAGAGCAAAGTGATTCATACATATATGAATGTTCTTTTTCAGATTATTTTGCATTATAGGTTATAAGAAGACATGGACTATGGTTCTCTGTGCCATACAGCAGGTCATTGTTGTTTAAGTATTTTATTGATTGTAGTATGTATATGTTAATCCTAAACTCCTAAGTTATGTCCCCCCTCTTTCGCCTCCCACAGGCTTTTCTCTTGTGCAAATGTCAGAACTCTTAACCAGGCTGGAAAGATATGTATGTATTCATGCAAATTCTGTCTCAGGCCAGATACATTTTCTGAACCATTCATGGGGTACTTTGCTGCTATTGCGTCTCTAGCAGGGTTTGTGCATCTGTACATATTCTCAGGCATGTGTATATAAATGTCAGCCTTATCCTTTCAATAGATTCTGACTCTTGATACCAAGGAGACAGCCTGGAACTCATTATTCTCTAACTGAATTTAAATATCCTAGTTGTTTCAGGCTACATATGGTCACGTCCCAATAAAAAAATTCTAATCAGACTTTTGAGTAAAAATCTTAATAATTGCTCACACTTCCTATATATAGCAAGATTCAGCCATGGAAAGATACACTATAAAGGAACCTGGTTAAGTAGAAAATTTGTATGCAGAATACAGATGATCTCCTAAAATTTTCCATTCATTTTCAAGTTTTGCCATAATCTTAGAATGTGCAGCTCTTGACACATGTTATACTTCAATAGATAGTTTAAAAAGCACACAAAAGTAGAAAATGCTTTTGTTTGGTTCAGATGAGTGGCTTCAGAAAACTTTATGGATCTAGTGGTTTTATGATCATTTCTTCATCTATTCCAACTATATGATGTGTTTGTTCTGCTTTGGAGGAATTTCCTTACCTATGGTTCTTCTGTTTATAAAATGCTATCAATCTAACATAAATAATAGCAGAAGTACTTAGTGCTAGCATGAATTTTTCAAACATGACCTTTCAAGGTTGACAATCTGACATAAGCTTTCACCAGTGATTGTTATTTAATAACAAAATCATCTTGCAAATGGAACAAACAAGTCTGACTTTTGTTATAAAAAGTATTTAACTGTCCATGTCTTAGATTATATACTGTGATAAGAACAGAAGACTTAACCAGAGAGTTGATGGATATGAATAAAAAAGGGACAATAATGGGATTTTTAATTTCACTGATGAGTAGAAGTTCAAGTATATCTGCATGTCTGCAATTAATGCCCTTGCAAATGTAAGCAGAATACACTTATCTACCTGAAAAGAAGCCCATCGTGCAAAAATAAAGGTTTGGAGATAGTTCTGTTTTATAAAAAAATAAAGTGACTAGTGATAAATGAGAAACGTGTGTTCATCCTAAAGACCATTGGGATCAGACGAGTCCAGCAGCCAAAGGGTCACTACCAAACTCTTATACTCATGGTTAGAGTGGTTAACTTAGGCATACAGCTGGAACTGAAAAATCATTACCCAAATATTATACACATGTCTCAACTTCTGTGGTGGTGTAGAAAGAACAGAGATTTCAGAATCTCACCCTCAGATTCACAGTGTTAGAAGGAAAAACTAATGAAAACCAAAATGAAATTCTATGAGCCCAAAGAACATAACATTGACACTATCAACCTAAAATACTGCCTTTACCCAGTCTCATGGAAGTTCTAATAAACACTGGAGGAAGCATTCATCCAGGGGTAAAATGTATTCTATAAAATGGTCCTTTCTTTAGGGGTGCTTCTGGTGTGATCAGCTCTTATCTCACAAATGTTTCCAAAAATGACTCCATAGTCCAGGATTTGTCTTTTCAAGTATGCATCCTAAGACCCAACTCTGCAGCTCCATGTTCAAACCCCACAGAGATAGAAGCAGGACTGTGAATGTTACCAACCTAATAATAACCAGTAATCAAATTTAATCTATTTCTAGATTTCCTAGTAATGATACAATATTACAATGTTTTGCTTCAAAAATGAAATAAATAACACATTTTAAAAATGCCAGTTTTTTTATGATCTCTTTTCACATATGTCAGTTCAGATTATTCAAGACATCTATGAGTATATATCAGACATTGTTCCACTTACTTGATTTTGCTTAGAGCCAAGTGCTCCTATGAAAACCTATGCTGAATTGGGTTCTTGAATTGTGATAGTGAGTTTATCAAGTTCATATGTCTGGGAAACAACTATTTTGGTATTTATTAATCTACTTCTTTTTAAAAAACTATTTGTTGGAGTATAGTAGTTTTTGGAGAAGGCAATGGCAACCCACTCCAGTACTCTTGCCTGGAAAATCCCATGGACGGAGAAACCTGGTAGGCTTCAGTTTATGGGGTCGTGAAGAGTCAGACACGACTGAGCGACTTCACTTTTACTTTTCACTTTCATGCATTGGAGAAGGAAATGGCAACCCACTCCAGTGTTCTTGCCTGGAGAATCCCAGGGACGGCAGAGCCTGGTGGGCTGCCGTCTCTGGGGTTGCACAGAGTCGGACATGACTGAAGTGACTTAGTAGTAGTAGTAGATAGTTGTTTTACAATATTGTGTTGGTTGCTACTGTACAGCAAATTGAATCAGTTATACATATTATCTCCTTTTTTGGACTTCCTTCCCATTTAGGTCACTACCGAGTACTGAGTAGAGTTCCCTGTGTTGTATAGTAGGTGTTAGTTATCTACTTTATACACAGTAGTGTGTATATGTCAGTTCCAATATCCCAATTCATCCCACTCCCTTTCCCCCCTTGGTATCCATACATTTGTTCTCTACATCTGTGTCTCTATTTATGCTTTGTAAATAAGATTGTAGATACCATTTTTTTTTCAGATTCCATATATATAAATTAATATACAATATTTGTTTATCTCTTTCTGACTTACTCTGTATAACAGTCTCTAGGGCTAATCCATTTCTTTCATTATTTTATGGCTAGTGTGGGCTGCCAAATACAAACTCAATGAAACTTTATAAAGATGGGGAAAGATTAACTATTTAACATAATGAATTATTCCTGCTTTGTTCACAGTGACAATCTGTGTTAAGACACCCTAAGATGTACGCTGGGTTTAGACTTTTTTCCCTCTAAGCTCTAGTGTTAGCAAATGTGCAGAGACTCAAGAAGACAATGTTGGTGAAGTATCAGCTAGTTCCCCAAAGACCCCAGACTTGTATACATTCCAGCAACCCAGAACCACATCCTTCTTCTGACCCAGCAATAGGAGAGGCCAAAGATGGGAGGGTTCCTTTTCCATCTACTTACTAGAAGATGTGTGTTCCCGTATCTCTTTAAGGGTTAGGTGGATGTTTACAGTATGTGTGAGCATGCACCCTGCTAAAACTGGTGTGAGTGACTTGTCCAGATAATCTCCCATTCCTTCCTTCAAACTTCAGCTTGAATATCCCTTCTTCTAGAAAGCCTTTTCTATCAGCCTAAGATGGGACGTGGGTCCAGGCTGCCATATTGCATAACTGCATTCTTTTCCCTTTCAGGTTATTACAAAATCTTGAGTATAGTTCCCTGTGCTATGCAGCAGATCCTTTTTTATCTATTTTATAGACAGTAGTGTGTGTATATTGCTCATCAATTCCTAATTTATTTCTCCCCTCACCTTTCCCTTTTGGTAACCACAAGTTTGTTTTTTACATCTGAGTCTCTTTCTGTGTTGTAAATAAGTTCATTTGTTTCATTTTTTTTTTTTTCAGATTCCACATATAAGTGATACATGTGGTATTTGTCTTTATCTGACTTATTTCACTTGCTATGATAATCTTCAGGTCCATCTATGTCTCCAGTGTTCTCGCCTGGAGAATCCCAAGGACGGGGGAGCCTGGTGGGCTGCCGTCTATGGGGTCGCACAGAGTCGGATGTGACTGAAGCGACTTAGCAGCAGCAGCATGTTTCTACAAATGGCATCATTTCATTTCATTGCATGGCTGAGTAATATTCCATTGTGTGTGTGTGTGTGTGTGTGTGTGTGTGACCCCATCTTCTTTACCCATTCCACTGTTGATGGACATTCAGGTTGCTTCTGAATGTCTTGGCTATTGTAAATAGTGCTGCAATGAACATGGAGGCGAATGTATTTTTTCAAATTATGGTTTTCTTTGGATATATGACCAGGAGTTGGATTGCAGGACACACATGCCCTTCTTATGTGTTAGAGCTTTCACTGATTCTGCCCTGCTGAACTGCAACTGTTTTCTTGTCCACCTTCCCTCCTCAAGAACAGGGACCTGTGATGTTGAACCCGATAGAGTATGTGCTCAGTAAAGGATAAACAGAGTTGAGTGCCATACCTCTAGATGGAGTATCCCCTGGTTTACAGACCTGAGCAAGCAGTTGTCATAGTCTTATTTGGGGAGAGGGGCGCTACCTGCATTAGGGGTCTCCCTATTCCTTGTCATTTTGAGTGTTACCTCCTGCCAGACCCCTGTACCCTGTGAGTCTTTTGAGAGAATTAGGCTGCCAGAGGGGCTGGAATGGGAGAGAGGGGCTGAATAAACCCCAGTTCTCCAGCCTTGGTTGGATGCCTGGATTTTTATAAAAGTATGTCCAGTCCCTTCCACACCCTTTCTCTTTTCTGAAGAGTCAGTCCTGAAGTTCAGTTATTAATGGCAGAGGATTATGTAATCAGTAAGGTCTGATTTGTTATTTATTTGTTTAATATTTTCTGAGTACACACACACACATATATGTATCAAAATCAGTGAAATAAAAAAAGCTGGTTCTGCTTTGTGGAAAACAAGTCTTTCTGATGTAGTACATTTTTCTATTAAAAAGAAAAAGAAAAACTGATTTTCAGAGTCCTGCCAACAACATTCTAAATCTAAGTGCTAGATTTGCAAATAGGCTTATATTCGTATTTAGAGAATATGCATATTCAGAGACATATTATTCAGGAAATATTTGGTTATCTTCAGACTTAGTAAAACTTATGGCTAAAAATAAGAGGGGTAACATATAAATAGTGGGGAAAGTTAGGGAAGATGAAGCAGTCATTACAAAAATAGAAAAGAGAGGAAGAGTTAAGGGGAACTGTGTGTTATTTTCTGTTTTGGTTCATGTCTTCACCAATACTTGAAATTAAATTCAGTGTAACAGATACTACCTGGGTGCCCAGCACCCAAGGGTCAAAAGATACAATATCAGCCTCCACATTTTTGGAGTTGAATAGACTGGATATAATGACAGAT
The DNA here is from genome assembly GCF_027580195.1 of Bos mutus. Taxonomy (NCBI): domain Eukaryota; kingdom Metazoa; phylum Chordata; class Mammalia; order Artiodactyla; family Bovidae; genus Bos; species Bos mutus. The sequence goes on from NC_091638.1 coordinate 21,671,696, forward strand.
TGCCCAGCATTCTTTCCTCCAGGATATTAAGTCATGATGTAGTCTAGGGTTTGGACTCAGTTCCAGGGTGGCTTCTGATTGGTCTAAGCCTGTCATGGTAGCTCTGCCTCCTCCCAAGGAATTCCTCAGGCCACAGTGGCTGATTCAGGAATGATTTTGTGACCCAGTTTAGTCCAAGAGACACAATAACCAGTGTTCTGAAGGCCCTGGGGAGAGTTTCCTGATTCCTAAAACAGAGAGTAGACCGTAGGGTGTTCTTCCTAGGGCCCCAGCTGAGTACGGGTAGGAGACCCACAAGCCCTGAAGCTGCTTGCTATTTTTCTGAGAATGAAAGTGGTGAGCAAAGATCAGCAGAATCAAAAAAAATCTCTGAGAAATGGATAAAATCTCTGATCAGGCCTTGCCTCAATTTACACTCATACTTAATTTTATTTTATGAATCAACAGATCTTTTTTTTATTGTCTAGGGTAGCTTGCGGAGAAGGCAATGGCAACCCACTCCAGTATTCTTGCCTGGAAAATCCCATGGACAGAAGAGCCTGGTAGGCTGTAATCCATGGGGTCGCAAAGAGTCGGACACGACTGAAGCGACTTAGCAGACTTAGCAGGGTAGCTTGAATTGACTTTTTTTTTTTTCATTCTAACAGATACAGTTGATAAGGACACGATACTTACAACACTTATCAGAATATGATAAATAATACAAAGTTTATGCTGAAGAACAAAACAGAATCCGTCAGGGAGGGGATCCTGTTACTTGCAATCGTGGAGTGCAATTTTAGGGATATTATGAATTTGAGATTAAACTAGGCTTATAAGAAGGAATTAATACCCGATGGAACAAATAGCAAAAATTAAATAAGAAAAACCTAAGTTAAAAATGAATCATAGAATTCGAGAGTTAGAAGAGATCTCAAAGGTTAGATAGGAAACCCCCTAGATTTCCTGAGCCCAAATAGGTCCAGAGAAGCTGAGTGACTTGCCCCAGGTCACAGAACTGAGTTGAGCAAGTTGGGAACCCAGTTTTTTGAATTCCGAATGGGGTTCTTTCTGATGCATTACACATAATTTCCTCTCTAAAGATAGGAAAAGAAATAGGAAAATGGTATTTTGAAATGTCAGCCTAGGAAGAAGAGTGAGGAAAAGGCTGCATTTTCATTGAACGGGGCTTTAAAAAGCTCATAATAGACATTTTGGATGTTTTGTTTTTAAATAAGACTGTGGCCTTTACCAAAAGGTTGAGCATATGCTGCAGTGTAGAACCACCTGGATGTAGCATCGTTGCTAAGTGCTCCACCTAAAGTAAGGCAGTGTTGGTTCAATGCTTTCTCACCCCAAACCTGTGACAGTCCCCGCCACCCTCAGCTGTCAATCATCTGGCTCTCACTAGAGTTAGAGTATGCATTCTTCAACAAGATCAAAAACGTCAGAGTCCAAAGAGGTCAGAGCAATAGTGTGTTTAGCCTGGTGTGTGCAGTGAGTTACTTTTTTCTCTCTTCTTCCCACGTATTAAGGTAGGTAGGAGATTGTAATAGAACTGGAAATGCTAAAACTACAATACAGTGAATCTCTGGAGTTAGAACTGTGTTCTGGTCTCAGGTGTTCTATTTTAATTGCTTGAAGATCTTAAACACTTTGTTTAATCTCTGAGTTTCTATTTCCTTGTCTGTTAAACTAACAACTGCCTTGCCTACCTTTCAGGGTTGTTATGAAGATCAAAAGAGCTCATGATTGTGAAACACAGAGGGTGATTTCTACAGCCCTTCATGCTCCTCAATTTAAAGATTAGGGAGCCGGGTATATTCCCAGGTAGACCAGCCCCTGTCTGAGAATGGTGAGGTTTGACCTCCAGGATAGACACTCAGAATTACATTCAAAACAGCCACCAGATTTGCTAGATTTATTCAACAACTACCTAATGAAGCATAATGAATATTGGATTCTAGCATCCCTCTTAAACATTGTATAAAATGCCAAGAGAGATCAGCATGAACAATCTAAAAGATGAAGCCCATTTTAAAATCGGTTTCCAAGCACCGTTTGGCTTTTTAGCTAACAGAAAGAGAAACACTCAAAGAATGACTAGGAAGTTCAGTGAAGGAAATGAAAATGATTTCTTGTGGACTTGCATTAATAGTACAGAACCTCAACACATCATCCTCTTCTTCAGACCTCTCCCCAGGTCTCCTTTTCCGAGTTTGTGAACCTTGCAACTTGAACACTTGAGGTTTTTACTCGCACTCAGCTGGTCTCCTGGGTTAATGATTTGAACGATGTGTTTCCTCAGCCAGAAGGACTATGATATCTTGTGATCCACCATATTGACATTCTATCTATGTGTTTGTCTGTTTGCCACTTTCACAGAAGGATTTGAAGCAATTTATACAAATATATGCTCTGTCCAAGAATAAAACAAAGTGGAGTGAGTTAGGGGAAAGGAAAAAAAATATGGATAAGGAAATGTGATAAACCCAATAGCCCAACTCAGTTGCCAGCAGTGAGAGAAAAGAAAAGGAAATAAATAAATAAATAAAGACTCTAAGCTTTCTAGAAGCCAGAGCAAAGACAAGTCTTCACTACCTGGTGATTGCCATTTGGTTTATACTCAGCAGCCTGTGCTGGGCCGAAGCGAAGAGGCAGAAGGCAAGCTTGGCTTACAGCCAGTGGAGCATACTCTTAGGGAGCCATACTAGTGAAAGCATTAAATTGCACCCTGAACTCTAAATATTCACTTTTAAAAACATCCATCTGTCCACCACCCACGAGCCCAGTGGAATGGTTGCTTAACTTCCCAGTGAATACCCTATCCACACCCTCTCCTACCCCAAGCAAAGTGGGTTACATCCAAATTCAAAGGCTGCCTTTGCTCCCACGGAAGCCACTTGAACGTCTGCTGCCCTTGGTAATTCACTACCCTAGGCAACTGCTTGTTCCATCTTTGTTCTTTTCCCAGCCAGAGGCATTGTTCCAACTTATTTCTGTGAGTTAAAGCTTCTCAGATACACAGGAGCCTATTCCCAGAGTTCACTCATTAGTCAAGTCTGTTTTTTCACTAACCAATGCCATTCTTTTGTAAACTAGCTAAAGAAATGTGAGCTTTGCTAATTTGAAAAAACAAGTCTTGAAATCATAGTAATATTATGTTTTCATAGAAAGTACTTCTCTAGAGTTGAGGGTTGGGGTGTATATATGTGAATGATGCAAATGGTGATGGAATTTTAGGAATGTGTATTTATCCTTGCGTCCATCTCCCTAGGTTTTCTCTTCTCTTCCAAGATACCTTTAAAAATTTTTTTTAAATTAATTTTTATTGGAATTTAGTTACTTTACAATGTTGTGTTAGTTTCTGCTGTACAGCAAAGTGAATCAGCCATATGTACAGATAAATCCCCTCTTTTATAGATTTCCTTCCAATTTAGGTCACCACAGAGCCCTGAGTAAACTTTCCTGTGCTATATGGTAGGTTCTCTTTAGTTACCTATTTTATAGATAGTACCCCAATCACAACCCCAATCTCCCAGTTCATGCCCCCACCTGGTGTCCTTATGTTTGTTCTCTATGTCTTGTCTCTATCTTATGCAGATAAAATCATCTACATCATTTTTCTAGATTCCACATATATGCATTAATATACAGTGTATCTTTAAAAAATGTTTTTATATTGGAGTATAGCTGATTAATGGAGAAAGCAATGGCACCCCACTCCAGTACTCTTGCCTGGAAAATCCCATGGATGGAGGGGACTGGTAGGCTGCAGTCCATGGGGTCGCTGAGGGTCGGACACGACTGAGCGACTTCACTTTCCCTTTTCACTTTCATGCATTGGAGAAGGAAATGGCAACCCACTCCAGTGTTCTTGCCTGGAGAATCCCAGGGACGGGGGAGCTGGGTGGGCTGCCGTCTATGGGGTAGCACAGAGTCGGACACGACTGAAGTGACTTAGCAGCATAGCTGATTAATCAGCAAAACAATGTTGTTTTAGTTTCAGATGTACAGCAAAGGGATTCAGTTGTACATATACATGTATCTAGTATTTTTCAAATTCTTTTCCCATTTAGGTTATTACAGAATATTGAGCCAAGTTCCTATACTATAAAGCAGGTCCTTATTGGTTACCTAGTTTAAATACGTATACATGCCAATCCCAAACTCCCAATATATCCCTCCCTGCCACCCTTTCCCCCTGATAACCTTAAATTTCCAGTGTACCTGTTTGTCAGCTGAGCTATATAAACAACCTTGTTCCTGGCTGAAAGATCTGTGAAATGTCAGGGCCATGGGTGGGCATGGGAGGTAAGACTGAGACACGGGAAGTAGACCAAGAATGGGTGACACCATTTGGGCAGCTAGACTTAGCTGTGTCTGTAATCATTACTTTGTGATCATTTTTTATCACCATCTGCCTTACTAATAGTGTTTTTAAAACTTGGGTCTTAATTCAGCCCCTACAGAGTGTTTGTTTTAAACTATTTGGTCTATCTAACACGGGTGAGAAATTATCAGAACCTTGCAGAGAAAATTCTGTAATTCATTTACATAGACTTGAATGTTTCCTTTGCATGAACATATCATCACTTTTATTTTAGTCACAGTTTTCTTCTCTTGTTTTGATCTGCTGTTTGACTTTTTGCCTTGCCAACCCAGATTCAACTGTCTTCAGAGATATCTTTAGCGATCATTTAAAAAAATCAGCTCTCTTTTCTTTGGATAATGCTGCAACCTGGAGAATTAAAACAGCATTGTCTTGTTGGGCTGTTGACTCTTGTGCAGTCTTCAGAAAGGTAAATCATTTTCCCTTGGCTGATTAGGGTTTGTAGCAAGGTCTCCATGAACATATTCTCTTTGAAGAGTAGCAGTAATACTGTCTCTTTTTCTTTCCTATTCTTTGTAGTCCAGAATGTGGAGGATGTATAGGGGCTTTAAATGACTGAAATGCTCTATACCTTTAAAAATGCATTTCTGATTCGAAAGACTTTTTGTTATTTTTGATAAACAGCATGGTTTAAGAAAAGAGACTATTTTTTAATCTATAAAACGGATATGTTTTATAGATTTTGTTTTTTCTGGAGTCAAATTTTTTTCTTGACCATCTGTTGTCACAAACTTACAAATGAGAAATAACAATTATTATCAAAGCAGAATAACCAGAATAATAATCTCTAGTTTTGGAATAGGTTGTGCTACTTTGTAATTGTCTTGATTTGAGAATGTCAGATATCAGTGGAAATCTTAATGCTTCTCTGAGGTTTTATGTTGTTTTATAGATTTTATGTTATTTTATAGATAAGGTTAATGATGTCCTAAGCAATTGATTAAGTCCTGGTCTCATATTGCCATGCCACAAAGGAATATTTTAAAGCTCAAATTTAAGGATCAGAAGCATGATTTGTTACCAAACCACATCGGAAAAGCTTCCCTGATTTTGACACTAAGGCTGTGTTTATTTGACATAAGAATATGCTGGTTGACTGGTTAGCTTTTTCTCCACCTCTCAGGTCCTTTCTCCACATAATCAAATACTATGTAGGTTGGAAAACAAGAGCTGTGATGTTCTCCCTGAAGTTTTATCTTTAAAAAACAGGAATTATAATACTAATACTTACCTTGAGTTGTTTTGAGGAGGACATGAGAAAATGTACAGGCTTTATGATAGACACTGGCACTTAGGAGATACTCAATAAATTTTAGTGACTGTTATCATTATGATCTGCTCATAGAGGAAGGAAAAAGAGGACTTCAAGATCCCTGACTTAGAGCAGGTTAAAAGAATGCTTGTAATAAGAGGTTTACTTTGAAAAAGAGGAAATTCCTATTGTTTCTTCCAGGTGACTGGAAGAGCCAAAACACTCTTCTGCAGATACACAATTCTTGGAACCAGAAATTCTGTCATATATTATTTTCTACCTATAATCAATTCTTGTCACACATTTATTATCTATATATCTACTTTCTATCCTTATCTATTTTCTGTTGGTTACCTTTTATCTGTTATCATCTTTCATACTATCTATTACACAAGGAATAAATTTTTATTCTGTAATTCTCCCTTTTGACAAGGGTCAAAAAATCTCCCAATTTTTAAGGGTCAAAGACAGTAGTATCACAGGGATAATAAAAGAGAAATATTGGGTTGGCCAGGAAGTTTGTTTGGGTTTTTCTGTAACATCTTATAGAACTTACGAACTTTTTGGCCAACCCAATAGCAAACTGGTAGCCAGCAACCTCTTATGAAACTACCAATATTTGATGATTTTTTTTTTTTTTTTTACCTAAGTGGCAATTTCATATAATTCAACCTCATAGACTATGAATCCAGACACATTCAGGCCACGAATGAAAACCAAAGAGACTATATTTTCTATTGCTTCTTCCGACCTACTTCCAAAACATATGAAACATATAGCAAAAAATTAGAGTAGAATAGAAATAGTAATTCACCAGACTTGTTCAAAGTTTAGAGAGGACAATGAATTGAGCACAGTTTTGGTTTGTTGCATTTTCCATCTTCAAAAGCCGTTGTAGATATAGGGAAGGGCATTTTCTAAATATAAAACACAAGTAAACACCTTTAAAAATTATGGCTTTTTCTAGCATGAAAGCCCACTGTCTTTTTAATGAGACACAGATAAGTTTACCAAAGATCAGCTTCACTTTTACAGGACAGGGTTATTTTTTAAATTCTCTACTACCTTAGACCATATATTCTTATTATGTGTTAAGTAGCTCTAATATCGAAGAGTATTTTTACAAGATAATTTTATACCTTTCTTCTTGCTATTTCCTGCTTCCTTAATTGATAACCTAACTAACGGAACTCTTTCTTTGAAGTGTTATGGCTTCCCTGTCAAAAGGGAGAGGTCAACAGGCTATAATTAATGCTGTCTTCATGGCTGGGATTATTATGCTTCCATCCATCTTTCTTCCCTATAAGCAGAGCAACCCTCTATTATAGGGCATACATGCCCTCCCAGGACAGACTGACCTTCAGCATGCTAATGAAATCAAGACATGCCCTTCAACACACAATTAAATTTTAGTGAAGTTCAGAGGTTTTTCAGAAGTGACATCTTGAAGACAATTTCATCTGCAGAAGTTTCACAAATCACACACTGGCAAATTATCAGTCATACAGAGTCAACACTGTTCTCAGCTGGATCTTCTCAGGAAAACAGGCTAAAGTATTAACAGGAGGCTTTCCAAAAGGCTCCCTATGGCACCTTTGTTGAAAAGATATTAAACCAAACAGCTGCTGATATGGAAACCGGCTGTTTGAACTCTAACTCAGTTAGATATGTTAATAGGGGAACGGATGATGTCTGACAAACGTGATGCAGGAAATGACTAAACATTTAATGCTGATTATTCTGCAGTATTCCTGGGGCCAGTGAGGTGTTGGGGATGGTGTTGTGTGGGCACTAAACTGGGACCCAGGTCAGTGAGACTTGAAAGGGACCATTCCTTTGTCCTCTTTTCTAGAGTTTAAGGCATTATAAATATTAACTTGCCCAAGATCCTGCTTCAGAGCAATCATTGACAGGACAAATGAAACATTTTGCAACACCATAAAAAAAAAAATCCTTTCAGCACCACAGAGCTAGTTTTATTATCCCACTTCCTAAAAAAGCCAAGAGGCCCCAATAGCTCTGGCAGAATCTTTGTGAAAGTGATGAAATTTGGGCCTTTAATGTCGCAAAAAGATACACACATGGATTTTGCAGGTTTATATTTCCACATAGATAAATGCAGAGCTTCACCCATATTTGAACTGTTTGACTTTTAAAATAAATACAGATACTACTGTATGGAATTTCTTTTAAAAGTACAAAAAGTTAAGAGTATAACAGTGTATTTGGGTTATGTGGTACAGTTGATCTTTCACGATATTAGAAAAATGAAAGAAAACATTCTCATTACAAATACTACCATTTTAAACCAGTACAAAAGCCATCAGTTGTGTTAAAATTTCAATAAATACAAAATAAGTGCATTCCAACATAATTCAGGACCATGGATGACTATCCAAAAAATACTGATCTTACTAAGCCAGGGGTCAGGCAGACCATGGCCAGAGTGTCAAATCCAGACCCTTAGCTGATCTGAGAGCTAAGGATGATTTTTATATTTTTAAAGAGTTAAAGGAAATAAATAATATAAAAATTTTAAACAAAGAATTATAACAAAGAAAAGAAGAATCAATAACGACTCTTCATGGCTGGCAAAGCATAACATATTTAACCAAGCTTCAGCAGAAACACTTTGCCCACCCCTGGAGTAAGCAGTTCACTGTGCAGTGAGCAAAGCTGTGTTTTCCCGCAGACCACGCAAGGATGAGTAAAAATCTCCCTGCCCCTCAGTACTTTATAATCTCCTCTCAAGGGGCATAAGGCCAGTAAGCTTGATTTTAAAGAAGATGGTGTCAGATAAGGGCTTCAAAGGAAGAGACACCAGGTTTGGAGGGAGTGGCTTCTTGGGAGGTGATTCAGATGAATCTTGATAAGAGATTTTGGGTGGGTGAAGTGAAGAGGGGGTCAGAGAGACCAAAATGCAAGGGGTGTTCTGGAACTAGTGGGTGACTTACTTTAAGAGGCACCCAAGTGGCTGGAGGGTGGCCTCTCAGATGGGAAACTGAGGCAAGGGTGTAGCATAGGCCAGAGTAAGGAGTTGGTAGAAATCTAGAGATGCATTCTCTTAGAAGCCTGAAGGACAACAATTCATGCTTTTCCGTGGCTGTCTGATGTAACTGCATTCTCCTATCCTTCCAGGGAACTATTGGATTGTAATCAGTGACAAACAAGGAAACTAGCTCTCTTAGGCTGAGGATCCAGTAAATGAATGGCTTTTGGCTGTAAGTCAATGAATAATGTTAATATATGCAGTCACCAAGTCACCATTAACAAAGCACTGCCGAGTTTCAATCTTCTCATCAGAATTCCTGAAAATCTTATTTTTAAGGCAGTTCAAACAGAGGCGAGGCAGCCTAGCCTGCCAGGAACACAGAGTCCTGCCTCTGAGGGCGCCCCTGACTTGGTGCGTGACCTTCGGCAAAGCGCTTCTCTCTATCTCAGCTGCCTTGGTAATAAAATGGGGATAACAGACCTTCGCCACCTCACAGGAGTGGGACGGAGCGCAATAAACGTCCGCCAAAAGCTTTCAAGATAAGTGCTCCTGGAAAATGAGTTGGGAAGAGTTCTCTTTCAAGAGTTCAAGAGGGGAAAAAAAAAGATTTTAAAAGTCAAAATAGGTCACTGTTTACGGCTTCTAAGAGTCAAAAGCTTTTCAACACAGAAAGGGTCGTTGATGGAAGAAACAGAGGCTGCAGATGGCTAAGGGTGCCCCTAAACCAGCAGGAGGGTTCTGTGACAGTGTTCTCTCACTTAATATGAGGGCAGAAATTGTTTGGGTTTAGGGTAGGACAGGATACTAAAAAGCAGACAGCACCGCCCTGCACGAGAGGGCTGCACGTGGCCACAGTATCTACTTTCACAGCTTGGAATATTCAGCCCAGTCCTCCTGTGCCTTATTCAATTGTGAAGGTACATTTTCTTTTCTCTTCAGACTTTCATTATCTGTCCTAGAGAGAGACTGTGGTCGGGTCTAGAGGCATAAGAGCTGGCATCCTATTACCCTGCACATGGAGGGAGATGCAGTTGAAAATACTAGTTTCTAAAGAAAGTGGAAGGACCCACCCCAAGGTATGCCCATGCCACACCTGGAGCAGACTGCTGGGGATAGAAGACCAGAGCTGCTCTTTTCTGGAAAGTTTGTGGCAAAATATTTCTAGGAGTCTGCAGAGAATGCTCACTCTTTTTGTCCTCTCATCCTTTTCCTCCTCTCCCTCATCCTTCTCCTTCCCCTCACTGTCTGCCCATCCCCCCTCATTTCCTTTGTTGCTTAAAGAAATTGGTACCTTAGAGTTGGTCAAAGAGGAGAAAGAGGCTAAGAGAGTTCAACTTGCACTTTGCTGTCTTGTTGGGAGGACATCAGCTCAAAACCACAAAGCCCTGAGTCTGATCCTAGTACTCTGTGGCTACAGATGACTCATCTAGATAATTATCAGATTGAATCTTCTCTATTGGTTTGATAACACCTGATGAGTGCAAAAAACTTCAATCAAATGTGTACCCCTAATAATCACTCTCCTTATTGCCTTTTTAGACTCTTTCTTGGTTCTCTTAATTTTCCTGGTATATGTAAGACAGTGAGCTATCCATCACTTTATGGCAAATAGATGGGGAAACAGTGAAAACAATGGCTGACTTTATTTTTGGGGCTCCAAAATCACTCCAGATGGTGATTGCAGCCATGAAATTAAAAGATGCATACTCCCTGGAAGGAAAGTTATGACCAACCTAGATAGCATATTAAAAAGCAGAGACATTACTTTGTCAACAAAGGTCCATCTAGTCAAGGCTATGGTTTTTCCAGTAGTCATGTACAGATGTGAGAGTTGGACTATAAAGAAAGTTGACCACTGAAGAATTGATGCTTTTGAACTGTGGTGTTGGAGAAGACTCTTGAGAGTCCCTTGGACTGCAAGGAGATCCAACTAGACTGTTCTACAGGAGATCAGTCCTGGGTGTTCATTGAAAGGACTGATGTTGAAACTGAAACTCAATACTTCGGCCACCTGATGCAAAGAGCTGACTCATTTAAAAGACCCTGATGCTGGGAAAGATTGAGGGCAGGAGGAGAAGGGGATGACAGGATGAGATGGTTGGATGGCATCACCGACTCAATGGGCGTGAGTTTGGGTAAACTCCTGGAGTTGGTGATGGACAGGGAGGCCTGGCGAGCTGCAGTTCATGGGGTCACAAAGAGTTGGACATGACTGAGCGACTGAACTGAAACGAAGCTATCCATGCAATCCTTGGGTGCTGCTTAAAAAAAAAAAAAAAAAAAAAGATACACTGTTTTCAAACCCCTGGAGAATGTTGCCTGAGTGAGGAAGCGAACAGCAAGGCAGAAGTACCAGTCCGGTGGCTGGAGTAGGAGGAAGCGCCCTTTAATGAAATCTTGATTTTCTGTGGCTTTTTCCTAAGTAGGAAAATCACTGGAAATTGTACCAATTTTGCCCCTACCCCCCTTTTTTTGAGCTTTCAATCTACTGAGGCGCCCTGCCACCTCATCCATCTATAACTTTTCATCACTTTTTCCTCAAAGTAAGGAATATGTCCCAGAAAATGCACCTCTGTGACTTAGCGAAGTGCCAAAGTCATCTGAGCCTTCCCAGTGTTCCAAAGAAAGCAATGATTTGAATTCAGCTGCTCAAACAATTAACCTCTAAGCAGGCAGCTTGAAACATCCTTAAAGTAACAGAACAGTGTAGGTTCTGGAAGGGAAATCAGCTTGTTGGTAATTGTTTTAATTTTTCAATTAATTGATTATACATCTGGTTGTATATGGTCTTTTGAACCTGATACTCTGCTAAATTAACCTTGATGTTATAGTAAAATTGAAGCAGAACCAATTTCTGTTCAATGAAATTATGTGTTTTCTGACACTGGATCGTACTTGCAGATACATGGTAATAATCATGTTCATATGACCCCCAGTTTTACTCTAACAGTGTATATGTTATATACACACGTATGTGTGACATATACACATATAACTTAGAGAGGTAGCAATACATGTGTGTAACATATTTAGGTGTGTATGTATATGCACTCCAAAATTACAATATTCACAATAGCACTATTCATTATTGTTATAAGTTGGAAACAACTCAAATGTCCATCAACTGTGGAATGAAGAAATAAATTGTGACATACCATGGAGTATTACATAACAATGAGAATGGCTGAACTACTGCTACAAAAACAGATGAATTTCACAAACAAAAGCCTGAGCAAAAGAAGTCAGACACAAAAGGACACGTACAATAATTGCATTTATATGCAGCTTATAAACAGTCAAAGCTAGTCTCTGGAAATCTATTCTGATAGAAATCTGAACAGGAGGTGTCTTTGGATGGAGACGAGAGAGATTCTGGGGTTTGGTAATGGTTGAAAGTCACTCAGTTGTGTCTGACTCTTTGCAACCCCATGGACCATACAGTCCATGGAATTTTCCAGGCCAGGATACTGGAGTGGGTAGCTGTTCCCTTCTCCAGCAGATCTTCCCAACCCAGGAATCGAACTCAGGTCTCCTGCATTGCAGGTGGATTCTTTACTAGCTGAGCTACCAGGGTAGCTCCTGTTAATGGTTACGTAAATATATTTGCTTTGTGAAACTCATTAAGTGGTACAATAATGATTTGTAAACTTGTATGTATGCATGTTCTGTCCATAGAAATTTACTTAAAAACCTGCATCGTCATTATTACCCATTATAGTTTAGTGTGAATGCTTTCAGGCTGCAAATAATAGGCGCCTCAACTCTAAATGGTTTAAACAGGGATTGGCAAGCTTTTTCTGTATAATAAAGGGACAAATAGTAAAGGCTGCAGGTTTTTCAGGCTATGTGGCTTTTTGTCAAGACTGCTCAACTCTACGGCTAGCCACAGACAGTATGTGACCACATGGGCATGACTTTGGTCTAACAAAACTTATGTGAATGTGGGGCCATCTCAGCATTCTGTCTGCCAACAGCTCTAACATGAAAAATTAAATCAGGTAATAGAAATAGAATCAGGTAGTAGAAAGTTACACATTCAGGAAAAAAAAGGGCTTTCTTTGGCACTCTCCTCACTTGAAGAACTATTTAAAATCTAACTCCATAAAAATAAAGACAACATAAAAGTCCTAAAAGATCTTTAGCTATTTACTGTAGCAAGATTGTCAGAATACCAAAGGAAACACTGAACTGTTGACATAAAAGCAATCAAAATGGCAAAGGTTTTTATTTAAAATTTTATCTATTTATTTCTGGACCAAGTTTTATGGGCACAGGGTTTGTGTTTCTGAAGATAAAGGCATGTGTGGTGAAAATCTTTCCTACCTGGATCTTTTCTGGGGGTAATTGATGACTCCAGGTCCTTGTTTAGTTTTTGTGTGTGCATTTACTTATTTGGCTGTGCCAGGTCTTAGTTGGGGCATGCAGACTCTTAGTTGTGGCATGTGGGATCTAATTCCCTGACCAGGGATTGAACCTGGGTCCCCTGTGTTGGGAGTTTGGAGTGTTCGTCTTAGCTGCTGGACCACTAGGGAAGATACCCTCATTTACTTTTTGTGATAGATCATGGAAATAATTTTACATCAGTACATAAAATACCTCCCCGTCCCTTTTAACAGATGTATAATATTCCATTATATAGATATAGCAACGATTTACTTAACAATTTCTTACTGGTATGCATTTAAATTGTTCCTCATTTTTTACAATCACAGAACATTATGTATTAAGTAACTTAGTATCCAGATTATTTCACACGTGCTTGAGCAATGGCAAGATAATTTCACTTTGCAAGTGAAATTGCTAGATCAAAGTGTATGTCCACCTATGATTTATATGTATATTGCCAAATCACCCATGATGGTGTTGCAGCAATTTAAACTTTGAGCAGTAAAACTGAAGTACCTGTTTAACCATGCTATATCCAACAGCAAATCGCACTCAATCTTTCCCAATCTGATATGTGAAAAAGATACATTATTATAAGTGAACTAGAGATTCTCCCATTTATTTCTTTTTCTGCAAACTGTCTTTTTTGATGGAAACATTCATCTTTTTCTTATTAATTTGTAGGAATCCTTTATCTGTTATAAGAAATGCAGTTTTTCGAGGTTTGCTGTCTTTCAACTATGCCAGTGTTTCTTGTTGTTTTGCCATGAGAGAAATGTTTGACTGTAGTGTATAAATCAATTTTTTATGGATGCTGGCTTTTATTCTGTATTTCAAAGTGCCCATGGGGTCGCTGAGGGTCGGACATGACTGAGCGACTTCACTTTCACTTTTCACTTTCCTGCATTGGAGAAGGAAATGGCACCCCACTCCAGTGTTCTTGCCTGGAGAATCCCAGGGACGGGGGAGCCTGGTGGGCTGCTGTCTATGGGGTCGCACAGAGTCGGACACGACTGAAGCGACTTAGCAGCGTGGTATTCCAAGATTATGTGGAAAAGTATCTAACAATTTATTCTGGCATGCTCAGGATTTTATTTCTAAAAATGTTAATCCGTCTGGAATATCATGGTGTAAGGTTTGGATCCAACTTTAATACCCCCACCACCCCCACCCCCAAGGACTGCTTAGTCCCTTAAACACCATTCATTACGGACCATCTTTCTCCACTGATAAGAGGTCATTTGATCTCATACTGCATGTCTTTTTGTATCTGAGTCCATTTCTGTTCCATTGAGCTGTCTGTCTGTTCAGGTCCATGCCTTTTTAGTTACTATAGCTTCACATTTTAGTATCTAACACAGCTAGACAACTCTTGCTTTCCTTTTTCAGAATTTTCATTCATACACTTGATTATTTTTCCATATTAATATTTTAGTCAATTTGTAATACTTAGAAAATTCTTTGTTAAATGAAGTTTTTTACATATATAGGTAATTTAGGGAGAATCACATTTTTATAAAGCCTTTTAATCTAATATCATAGATATCCTTCCATTTGTTCAAGTCTTTTTTTTTTTGAACCTCAGTGGCTTTAAAAGTCTTTTTCATGTAACTCTTCACTTCTTATTGAAGAACAAACTTCCTAGGAATTTAATCTTTTAGTTGCTAATACAAATGGGGTCCTTTCTTCCATTATATTGTCTAACTGTTGTTTCAAGGACTTTTAAAAGCCAAAGAGAAACTTATTCTTATCTCAATAAGTAGAATTTTCTAAACCATAATAAGTAACCATAGCACTTATAATTCAATCCGGTTCAAAATAGTTCAAAAGAGAAAAAAATAATTCCCAAATTCATACAAGTCAAAGGATATTAGGCACAGACTGAAATATTTCTTCAAAACTGTTTATTGCTTCACATATAAAATGAATAAATAGAATCCATATAATTTTCTTATTCTCACAAATCACTCACTATTCATCTTTTGCCTAGGAGGATACACAGATTGTTTTTCTCAGTGATGCTCAGGGAGCTCTGCTAATTACTTACCTCTCCCCAGGGGTGGCCTGGCAGCTCAGCTATTCTGGTTCTTTCTCACCTCGATCTTAAGAGACAAACACTGCTGGAGACTAGTGCTCAAAACTCAAGCAGTGGAGATGGATGATGACTCCCTGCTTTCCCCACTGCCTCAGCATGCCCTGGGGAAGTAATACGTATCCAGGAAATCATAGTTTTACCAAACTCTGAGAACATTTTCAAGGTCAGCTGGAAAGAAGACAGAGGGGAGTCCTTTTAGGGGACCTCCAGATTGGTCCCCTGGAAGATGCAGGATGAGGGAGCGAGTTGTTCTGGCAGGGGAGCCTGGAGCTTAAGTGTTTCTAGGTTGTGTGGCCTTTGTTCAGTTACTAAGTCATGTCTGACTCTTTGCAACCCCACGGACTGCAGAACGCCAGGCTTCCCAGTCCTTCACCGTCCCCCAGAGTTTGCTCAAACTCATGTCCATTCAATCAGTGATGCCATCCAACCATCTCATCCTATGTCACCCCCGTCTCCTCCTGCCTTTCCCAGTGTCAGGGTCTTTTCCAGTGAGTCAGCTCTTCAGGTGGTCAGAGTATTGGAGCTTCAGCATCAGTCCCTCCAATGAACATTCAGGACTGATTTCCTTTAGGATGGACTGGTTTGATTTCTTTGAAGTCCATGGGACTCGCGAGAGTCTTCAGCAGCACCGCAGTTCAAAAGCATCAATTCTTTGGTGTTCAGCCTTCTTTATGGTTCAACTCTTGCATCCATACATAACTACTGGAAGAACCGTAGTTTTGACTATTCGACTTTTATTGGCCTTAGGATGGAGTTTTTCTTTAGTGAGTGACTGCATTTGAATCCTGAGTCTCATTCTTAGAACTGAGTTGGTTGGCTCTCTGACTTTGGAATAATCACTGATTGGGCCATGAGAGAAAAGAGGAGGGTGACTTCTCATCCCTCCTTCCAGGCAGGAGAGGAAGTGGAAGCCACAATCTCCTCTTCCTGACACCTGAACAGCATCCTGTTAGGCAGAAATCCTACTGATACCATTGCTTGGGTTAACTCTCTGTCTCTATATTTATTGAAAGGTGATCAAGAGCCTTTTGCATAATAACTAATAAGGAGCAGAAAAGTTATGGAGTGCTTACCCCGTCTCTGTCCTTTACGTGGATTCCTATATTTTATTTTATTTGTTTTTTAAAATTAATTTGTATTGGAATATAGTTGATTTACAGTGTTGTATTTGTTTCTGCCTTACAATAAAATGAATTAGTTATACATATACATATATCCCCTCTTTTTTAGATTCTTTTCCCAGAGTATTGAGTAGAGTTCCCTGTGTCATATAGTAGGTCCTTATTAGTTTTCTGTCAATCCCAATCATCTAATTTATCACCCCCCACCCAGATTCCCTTATTGTAATTCTCACAACAGCCCTATAAGGTAAATATTGCTGTTATTTTCAACTCATAGATGAGGAAAGTCAGGTCCAGGGGGATTAAATAAAATGGCAGAAGTCAGAGCCAGGATTTGAAATCAAGTGTCTGCCTTTGATGATCATGCTTTGTACCACTACACTCAGCTCTTATGAAAATGAAGGGCACACCTCATTATTTTGAAACAAGGATGAACAAAGAGGTTAAAGTTGTTTCTGTATATTGAATACTTCTTCCTGTAATTTTACATATTAACATGTTTAAAATGTGAAGTTTACTTTTTTTGACAGGGCTCACATCAGTGAGGGTCATTGTAAACTCCACTCACAAGCATACAATAGTTTTTCCTCTAAGTGATAGATACACTCACAAAGACATTGAAGCATAAGTAAAGGATCACCTCCACTGAGCGACTTCACTTTCACTTTTCACTTTCATGCATTGGAGAAGGAAATGGCAAGCCACTCCAGTGTTCTTGCCTGGAGAATCCCAGGGATGGGGGAGCCTGGTGGGCTGCTGTCTCTGGGGTTGCACAGAGTTGGACATGAATGAAGTGACTTAGCAGCAGCAGCAGCAGCAGCAGCAAAGGATCACCTGGACTTCCCTGGTGCCTTAGATTGTAAAGAATTCGCTTGCATTGTGGGAGACCTGGGTTCAATCCCTGGGTTGGGAAAATCCCCTGGAGGAGGGTATGCCAACCCACTCGAGTATTCTTGCCTGGAGAATCCCCATGGACAGAGGAGCCTGGTGGGCTAGAGTCCATGGGGTGGCAGAGTCAGACTGAGTGACTAAGCACGCAATCACCTAGCATGTTTATCTTACAGTGTTCTGAAGACTGTTCTACTTGTGACTGTAATTCTCTACTTACAGTTTATAACATTCTTCAGAGACATCAGATACATGTGTATGTATGAGTATGTGTGTTTTTGAATAATGTGATTTCCTTGTGGGTGTGAATCTCACCCTCTCTGTGATTCCTATGCCCTCACCATATTGCTAGGCAACACCAAGCAACACACAGCCCACATTCTCTTAATTCCTTTTGATGTTCTGCAAATGGACTTTTGCTTTTCTGTGCAAGCAGAGTCACACCAGTAGGTTTCACAATTTTAGATTTTTAAGCTATGAGGTGTCCCCTCAGGTCTAGGTCAAGTGACCATAACTATCAGAAACCGGCACAAGAGGGGAAGAACTGGCACAAGGGAAATGCGCGTATTTAGGTCTTTGGCTGAAAGGCATTAGGGAAATGAAATGTGATTCCTCTAGGTGACATCGGGAAAGAGAGGGCACTGGCTTCCTTTCCAAGTGCTCCTGGGTCTTGGAGGGTCCTTGTGTGTGGAATACACTTTCTGATACTGGTGATGTCACACACACACAGTTCACCAGGTGAGAATCTGGTTGCCCAGCTCTTGCTCAACACAGAGATCAATATTTTCAGGTCTGGCTTTAGGGTTTAGCAGAGCACAGTGGACGGATCCTGCGTCACAAGCTAAAGTCACGTATAACCCTCCTGCCTTCTGTTTCTAGGGAAGATCAGAGAGAGGTTTCATTAGGCTGGAAAATGCCAGCACTGGGCCTACAGTGGACAAATGCATAGCTCTTCGTTAGCACAAAACGGATCTGCAACATTCTGATTAAATCACGGATGATACCCAGATTGGGAAACTACTGGATTAGATGACCTCCAAGGTCAAGTGCAGCCTTAATCCTGTTCCCCAAACTTTCCTCAACGTTTACTTGGTGTTTCCTGGGAAGTTTGTTAAAAATACAGATTTCCATTTCTATCTTTATGAAATAGATCCCTCTCCAGCAAGGGACCTAAAAAACCTGTGTTTCTGCTTAACTTTTAAAATTTTTGACCAGGTCACACACTGAACATGGTTAGAAATGCCAAAAGATGTAAAAGAATGTCATCGAAAAATCTCTTTTTCAACCTTGTCCTCCCAACATCCCAATTCACCTTCCTGGAGGAGGTGATCAATGTTACTGTTTTTTTGTGTTTTTTTTTTAGTATGTGTATATTCTTCCAGGAATATGTGAATATATAAAACATATAAGATAAATATATTTACTTTATATGTGTGTGTGTTTTAAAGAAAAATCCAAAGGGTATACGGTGCAAAGCCAGTTCATTCGTGGTCCTGATCTCCACTTCTCGTCTTCAGATTCCGTCAGATTCCAGCACTTTTACCAGTTTCTGCTCTGTCATTTTAACAAGTGACTCAGGTCATTCTTGAGTGTGTTTGGGACACTCTGGTCTATCATAGTTGAAACAGCTAGAGAACTTCACTTGGTTACACTTGAGTTGTATGAAATGCATTTAGTTGGATTCTATCCTGAATGTTATACTTGAAAAGTATTAATTGCCTAGTCGTGTCCTACTCTCTGCAACCCTGTAAACTATAGCCCGCCAGACTCCTCTGTCCATGGGATTCTCCAGGCAAGAATACTGGAGTGGGTTGCCACTACCTTCTGCAGGGGATTTCCCCAACTGAGGGATCAAACACAGGTCTCCTGCATTGCAGGCAGATTCTTTACTGTCTAGCGTGTTCATTTAACCATTATTTTTAAAGGCCTACTATGTGTGAAGCCTAGACGGTGGGGAACAATGAAGGTATTCATAGGCGCTCACAATCTGATGGAGGAGACAGCTGGAAGGTGTGCGTAGGGGTCACAGCAGCTCCCTGGCTTTGGAGGTGAGGGTGAGGGGGGCTTCCTGAAGGAAGGGCTTTCCATCCTGAGGCAGAGGGCATGATGAGGTGGTGCTGACCAGGCAAATGGAGAAGGAAAGTATTCCTGGCAGAGAGAAAAGCAAAAATGCAAAGGTTTTAAGTTTTGATCCAGCATGCTGCTCTAGGTAACCAAAAAGTAAAGCGTTTTAGTGTTGCTATGCAGGGAAAGCTCAAGATAAAATGAGGGAGGTAAACTAGGGTTAAAATAAGATGGAAAAGTATGATGATGCTAAAGTCAGGTATTCAGCTTGGGAATGATAAAACCAGTGTTTTGTTTTTTTTTTTAATGAGTCTAGCTTGGTGCTCTGTGATGACCTAGATGGGTGGAATGAGGGACTCCAAGAAGAAGGGGATATATGTATATGTACAGCTGATTCATGTTGGTATACAGCAAAAACTAACACCACATTGTAAAGCAATTCTACTGCAAAAACAAACATATTTAAACAATGAATCAAAAGAGGGTGCGAGTAGAGGCAAGGAGACAGTTTTGGAGGTTGTTGTCAAAAGAAACAGGAATGGCCTGAATTAGATGGCCATGGTAGGGAGGAAAAAGGAAACAGGAGATATTTTGAAGTTAGTTAGTGATTAAACTTTCCTGGTTTGGGCTTCCCTAGTGGCTCAGAAGGTAAAGAATCCGCCTGCAATGTGGGAGACCTGAGTTTGATCCCTGGGTTGCAAAGATCCTTGGAAGGAGGTCATGGCACCTCACTCCAGTATTCTTGCCTAGAGAATCCCCATGGATAGAGGAGCCTGGTGGGCTATAATCCATGGAGTTACAAAGAGTCAGACATAATTGAGCAACTAAGCACACACAGCAGAGACTGAATAGGGGCTTCTCTGGTGGCTTAGATGGTAATGAGTCCGCCTGCAATGCAGAAGACCAGGGTTCCATCCCTGGGTTGGGAAGATCCCCTGGAGAAGGGAATGGCAATCCACTCCAGTATCCTTGCCTGGGAAATTCTATGGACAGAGGAGCCTGATGGGCTACAGTCTATGGGATCACAAAAAGTTGGACACAACTGAGCGACTGAGCACACACACACAGAACACATAGAGTGACTAAACAACAACCCAAGGACTGGACGATTGATTGAAAGGGGCGGCATCTGGGACACCCCCAGATTTCTAGAATGGGTAATTAGCTGTTTTCACTTCCATCAGGGACACAGGTGGGAAAGCACTCTGAGAAAAGGGATTTGGGAGAAAGAAGGAGAGAGTTTGACATTTTGAGTTTGAGGAAGTCAAAGAAGAGCTAAATTAAAGTCTAGAGTCCAATGGAGAAACGAGTCGTTTGATGATGGTCAGTGGCCGGCCAGGCATTTCCTAATTTCTCTGTAAACCTTACTTAGTTTGCATCTCAGCCTCTACCCCTGCTTTTTTCCCTGCCTGCCACAGTCCCCCCACCCCTCCTAAAGCACGCTAATCATCAATCTTTTCCTCCTTTCTGCATCCTTCAGAGTAGAGGGGTTGGAAGGATGGTTCTGTTTTATAAGCTGCTATGTTTTCAAAATTCCTGAGCTGGCAGGTTAGTTTCTGTAAAAAGACAATCCTCTGAAGGTGGTTATAAACCATTCCCTAATGGCCCCATGTTTACCACAAGAGTATACGAAACAGATTCTGACCCTCTGGTTTTTCATTTACTCTGGGTATTAATGATACCTCTTCAGTATTGCACGGACAACTGGTTGCATTGTGGATCTCTGTAATAGGGCAACCCTGCAGCCCTGGTGTCCTTTGCCATTTGCAGTTTTTAATTCCTTTTGCTGGACTTAACAGAGCTGAAGCAAGTTAGATATTTGAAAACGTGCACCTTTGTTTTGTGCTGTGAACAACCAGACACAGGCATTTTAAATTGTGAGGGTGACTAGGAAAATAAGATCTTTGCTACTGTGCCAAGAAATGTGAAGAATTTTATGCATCCTTCGGTTGTTTCTAAATAGTCCATTGTCTCCTATCTGTATGGTACGGCTCTCGGACAGATTTCTCTCTGAACTTCACAGCGTGGGTGGAAGAGAGTAATTTGGCCTTTAGTTTTTCCTGGCAGTCGGTGCCAGTCCATTTATATGGTATGTTCACAGGAGAGCTGACAAGTGTTGAAAGGTTTTATTCGATATGCACTTTTTTTT
Organism: Bos mutus; assembly: GCF_027580195.1. Lineage (NCBI taxonomy): Eukaryota > Metazoa > Chordata > Mammalia > Artiodactyla > Bovidae > Bos > Bos mutus. The sequence continues at coordinate 21,693,015 of NC_091638.1, forward strand.
AAAGTAGAGAAAATCCGTAAAAATAGGTACTTTTTAGTTACTTCTCCTAGTTATTCTCAAGATCATTACTAGTTCTGTTTCATTAAGGATTTCCACTTCAAATAGACTAACTGGCTATGTTAACCAGTCTGGGCTGTGTTTAATATTCACGATAAATCATATACTGTATGGACAGTTTTTAATGATACAAATGCAAAAATCACATTATTTTTCTGTGTAACTTGTAAAAGCCATTCCTTCTAAAATGGGGCTGCTTATGCTAATTTGTTATAGTTAGTGAGTTGCAGGCAGCTCTGTGAATTTACTTTTCTTGGCAGTTCTAGAATATCCTGCCATAACACATACTGAAAAACTGTTTGATGGGTTATGAAAATCTGGATGTACTAAAGGTACATCTTGTGCGAACCATAAAATAAATACATGATTACATTTTAAAAATCTGTTATCAGGTTAAGGAAATTGTCATTACAACAACCCAGGGAAAATTAAACCATTTTCAATGGAAGATATGCTTTCCATTTGTACACGATGTAAATATATTTTTAACATTTATGTTTATTTATTTGGTTATACTGGGTTTTAGTTACAGTATGTAGGATCTAGTTCCCTGACCAGGGATCGAATCCTGCGCCCCTTTCATTGAGAGTGCAGAGTCTTAGCCACTGGATCAACAGGGACATTCCATTCTGTAAATAATGTCCAGTGCTGGCTCAATGTTGCTGGTCTTTCTGGGAAAAAAAAAAGAACCTGCCTGCTGGGGGTAAACTGGGTTCCATCTAGAACCTACCTTGAAGTTACACCTCATGGCTTGAGTTAATATTCTGAGTAAAGTGTAAGCCATACGGTTGTCAAGATTATTGGTGCAAAATATATTTTGAAAGTTTTAGCATTATTTCTAAGCAAGTCAGCCAGGTTCTATTATTTCAGGGATGTTGAGTTTGAGTCTGTCAATATTAATGTTGCCACTGATACACAGTTGCTTCGTGAGTAATAAATGAATAAGGTATGTAATTTGGTTTGGTGCTGTACTCACCAATGCCTCTGAGACAGTCTTCAGCCTCTGCTAAGTTGCTTCAGTCGTGTCTGACTCTGTGTGACCCCATAGATGGCAGCCCACTAGGTTCCCCCATCCCTGGGATTCTCCAGGTAAGAACACTGGAATGGGTTGCCATTTCCTTCTCCAATGCATGAAAGTGAAAAGTGAAAGGGAAGTCGCTTAGTTGTGCCCAACTCTTCACGACCCCATGGACTGCAGCCAACCAGGCTCCTCTGTCCATGGGATTTTCCAGGCAAGAGTACTGGAGTGGGGTGCTATTGCCTTCTCCCCTTCAACCTCTAGGAGCTTAGATTTCTAACAGATGAAAAGATTTTGGGAAGAAACAAAGCCCATTTCACTTGTTCACTTATTCAGCAAATGTATATTAAGAATCTGTGTACAACACCCCTGGCTACACTGTCTTTGGGGAATATACTGTGGCAAATAGCAGAGATTTGCTTTATATCCTTGTATTCTATCTGGGAGATACAACATGAAACAATAAATCATACAATTAATTATTTAACAAAGTTGTGTTTCAGAAGATACCCGTGGGGTGGGTTGAGGGCAGATATCTGGAGTTGGATGGAGGAACAAGTTTCATTTGAAGTGAGTTCTTAAAGTTTAAATTGTGTTTGCAATGAACTAGGATAAAATCTTAATTATGTCAAGTAAAGGAAAAAAAAAAGAGAATTCTTGTATTTAAGATCTCTGAGAGAAAGATGGTGTAATTTGGTGATAATCTATTTTTTAATGTGTTTATTTATTCATTTTTGATTGTGCTGGGTCTTCATTGCCGCACGCACGGGCTTCTCATTGAGGCTGCTGAGAACACAGGCTCTCGGCTTGCAGGGCTTCAGTAGTTGTGGCACGTGGGCTCAGTAGCTGCGGCTTGCAGGCTTAGTTGCTCCAGGGCATGTGAGATCTTCCAGGACCAGGGATCCTGCATTGGCAGGCAGATTCCTATCCACTGTACTATCAGGGAAGTCCTGGTGATAGTCTTACATAGGCTGGAAAATATCCTTACACGTGCTGAAGACAATTTCTTACCATGTCAAGGAATGATTTTTAATCTTAGGGTAAAAGCTATTATATTTCACTTACGAAGGAGGAAAAATGAATAAGAAATGCAGATGGCCAATTAACTTCTTCAGTCAAACCTCATGCACATGATTAAAAATATGTAAAATTTAACATTAAAAAAACACTTTAACTTGCTTGTATGTTTATAAAAACTTCAAATTGATTAAAATTCTTCAGTGACAAGGTTATACTCCTTGATCAGTGACTGTTCTCACATATTTCTAAGCAAAATGCAATGATTATATTTGAAGCTGAGACATAAGGACAGAGTTGTACAAAGAAAGACTAAATTGACTAAGAAAAGTCAAATGTATAATTAAAATGATTTTTGTGATTTATTCTTTCAATAATAAATTTTAACCAAACCCAGTTAATTTTCAGTTTCTAGCACAACATGCAGTTTTAGAAAACGTGTCAGTAAACAGATATAAAACCAGAAGTAGAGTAAATGAAATCATCTACTAGACTTAGATTGGGTACAAAGATTAAGTTACATTTACTATTTGAATAGTTAATATGTACCTTATTGGAAAAAAAATGAAGAAACTCCAAAATTAAATATCTCTGTTCCCATACTGATCTCCATCCACCTGGTTCTCAGCCATTGTAGGCTACTCACAGGCAGCAGACCCTGGAAGTAATTATTACTTGTGTGTGTATACACAAGTTCTTTGCACCTATCAGCAAATCTCCACATCGGCTTGTTTCTTTTGACACAAAAGGTAAAGTCCTGAGCACGAAGTTGAGCCTTCACTTTTTTCTTATTTGTTTCTTGGAGATCCTTTTTGTATCAGTATGCAAATCCTTTCACTTTTGTTTTTCTTCTCTGAAACAGCTGTGTCATATTACATTATATGGATATACCATAATTTATTTGACATTGGGTTGTTTTTAATAAACAGTTCTGCAGTGAACAGCTTTGTGAGTGGTTACTTCACAAGTATACCCAGACAGGTAGAATTGTTAGTCAAAGATACAGTCATTAGCCATTTTGGTAGCTATTGCAAAACTGCCCTATGTTTGCACTAATTTAAAGATTATACTAATTTATGCATCTATCAGCAATATATGAGAATGTATATTTTCCATTTGGTGTTATCGATCTTTTAGTTTTTTTTTTTTTGGTGAATGACTGGGGAGAAATGGTGTCTCATTTTTTCATTGTTTATCTCTCTCAAGATTTTTTTTTTTTTTAATGATTTTATTTATGGTTGTGCATGGTCTTCATGCTGCGTGGGCTTTTCTCTAGCTGTGGCTCCTCTTGTTGCGGAGCATGGGCTCTGGTGCCCACAGACCTCAGTTCTGCGGCTCCCGGGCTCGAGAGCCCCAGCCCAGTGGCTGTGATGCATGGGCTCAGCTGCTCTGCCACGTGTGGTCTTCCCAGACCAGGGGTGGAACTCGCGTCCCCTGCTTTGGCAGGGGGGCGATTCTTTACCACTGAGCCGCCAGGAAAGCCCTCAGGCGTATTTTAGACTAGTTTTCCACGCTCCTATCTGGTGAGAGAGGCCTGGGAGCCAGGAGTCCTCAGCCACAGTGCTGGCTCTGCCATCAAAAGCTCTGGGGCCTCTAGTGAGCGCCTGCCCCTCCCTCAGTGTCTGACTCTTTGCCCACCAGGTTCCTCTGTCCATGGGATTTCCCAGGCAAGATTACTGGAGTGGATTGCCATTTCCTTCTCCATCTCTCAAGATTTTTTATTGGACTGTTAGTCCTTTTTTTCTCCCTCATTGGAAAAAGCTATTTTATACTAGGAAGGTAAGATCATTAGATATATTTTTTTATCTCACCTTCCCATCTTTTTTTTTTTTTTATTGCTGGGGATGACTTTGGCCCAAAAGTTTAATTTTTATGTAATTGAGTTTATCAATATATTCTTTTATGGCATTTGGATTTGACTCATTGCTGAATGAAAAGGGTAACTACACTCCAAGATCATTAAGAGTGCATCCTGTTTTTCTTCTTGGGCTTGAATACTTTTCATTGTTTGTCTTCAAATTTTTTTTATCCATTTGAAATTTTTCCTGGCATAGGATATGAGTTTTCCCCCTAAAATGCTACCCAGTTATCTCAGTATCCTATCCACACTGTTTTATGATGTCATTTTAATCTCATATCTATTTAGATCAATTTTTGAACTTTTAAAATGATACATGTTTTTACACATTTCAACCCCTAAAAATGTTCCCATGCTGTGTTTGTGTTGAAGCTCATTTTAGGTAACTTCAGTGTTTACTCTTTTTTATTTTAAATATGATTTTTCCTCTTAACAAAGCTTGTATTAGTTGCTTCCTTGAGCAATATCTTTAGAAAGTTACAGAGAATGAAAAATGTGTTTGCAATTATGTGAAAATATTATTCGCATCAGAACAAATTCTGCAAAAGCTGAAATCCCATGAAAAAGAAAAATCTATTTCAAGTGAAATTTTCTCTGTCCCGGGGAACCACCATAAACTCAGATCAGAAATTTATTATGTATAAATCTTTACTATGTATACATTTATTATGTATAAATCTTTATTATACATATAAAGATCCTTATTATGTATATTTTAAAGATGAATCTACTGGGCAAAGAGTTAGAAGAAAGTATTTTAGACCTATCTCAGAATCCCTCAGTGAGGTTACTTAGAGACTTATCCTTAAATCACATTTATTGCAGGCTGGTTTTGTCACTTTTTAAAAATATTTTTAAATTGGAAACAACAGTGGGCTGGTTATATAATACTTGTAATGGCAGGATTTGGGGGAAAATATCAGGCCTGCAGGCTTTAGATAATCACATGCAAAGTCATGTGTGAGTGGAAACGGGGGAAGAGCTGAGCTATGTCTGATTATTTATCCTGTGGGGGTACATACAGATTATTTCTGGTTAATCTGGAAGACTATACAGCTGAGAATAGAGATTCCATAGACATTCCACAGACACCAGAATCTTACCAGTTGGTTTTAAACCCGAGGCACAGAGGTTGCATTAGACACTGGACCACCCGCACATGTCCTATTCCTGACTCGACTGAATCAAATAAAGTCTGTTTGAAAAGCTTGAAATTAGTATTCATATAAACAGGGAAATGCTGAAACCAGCTGGCATTCCGTAAATGAAATCACTAGAACAGGAACTTGGCATACTTTTCCTTCTTGATTATTTTGCTAAGTCGTCACCATAAATGGCCCTAACTTGGGTCAACCCCTCTGCCTCTTCCTGGGGAAGACATCCACCTAAGCATTTCACAGTGTTTTTAAAACATTTTAAAAGATAACTTGGGTTTAATATAGATATGGCTATTTATAAAAATGTCTATTTGGCAATCAGGAAAGAATGACATGGTATGCTAGAAAAAAAGAGGAAGCAGTTTCATTCCTATCAGATGTGGAGAACTTAGTCTCAGCTTGGTCTCTTTTAAGACATGGAAATAAAAAAAAGAAATCCTGATTATGCTGTACCTCTGACACTAACACAACATTGTAAATTAGCTGTACTTCCATATAAAAAATGGTAAATAAACAAATAAAAGCAAAAAGAAAAAGAAATCCAAGTTACTTCATAAATTTGTGTCAGAATATATCTTTTCTTCTACAGAAAATTCATCCTGAAATTTAAATCAACACATCAAAAACGCAAATCCAATCTCCTCACTGGAAACTTAATAAAATCACTTGAGAAACATGTCTCATTAACTGTACACTGAATAGTTTTTGCCCATAATGAACAGAAATGCAAACATAAATATAGGAAGCCATTGCCCATAACCAGCAACATATATAAACATAAATAAAGGAAGTCAGAATTAATTTTAAACATAGTAAATGGACAGCTCTCTATTCTTCATAAAGGGAGAAAATATTCAAATTTCTTCTAAAGAAAGTTTATTGAATATGAGCGCTGAACTCCTTTCTTGTGTGAAATGATTGACCAATGTGTGAATTTTTTTTTCTGAGAGTATATAGGCATATCAAAATTGGGATTAGCAAACTGGATAATTAAATGCTCTGTGTAACTAAATGAACTTCTGTGCTTAACAATAGCATTTTGTTGGACTGACTGAACTTACTGGACTTCCTGAGTTTTGCCAAGAGAACACACTGGTCATAGCAAACACCCTCTTCCAACAACACAAGAGAAGATTCTACACATGGACATCACCAGATGGTCAATACCAAAATCAGATTGATCACAGTCTTTGCAGCCAAAGATGGAGAAGTTCTATACAGTCAGCAAAACAAGACCAGGAGCTGACTGTGGCACAGACCATGAAATCCTTATTGCCAAATTCAGACTTAAATTGAAGAAAGTAGGGAAAACCACTAGACCATTCAGGTATGACCTAAGTCAAATCCCTTACTATTATACAGTGGAAGTGAGAGATAGATTCAAGGGTTAGATCTGACAGAGTGCCTGAAGAGCAATGGATGGGAGTTTGTGACATTGTACAGGAGGCAGGAATCAAGACCATCCCCAAGGAAAAGAAATGCAAAAAGGCCAAATGGTTGTCTTGAGGAGGACTTAACAAATAGCTGTGAATAGACGAGAAGTGAAAGGCAAAGGAGAAAATCTAAGATATACCCATTTGATTGCAGAGTTACAAAGAATAGCAAGGAGAGATAAGAAAGCCTTCCTCAGCGATCATTGCAAAAAAATAGAGAAAAACAATAGAATAGGAAAGACTAGAGATCTCTTCAAGAAAATTAGAGATACCAAGGGACCATTTCATGCAAAGATGGGCTCAATAAAGGACAGAAATGGTATGGACCTAACAGAAGCAGAAGATATTAAGAAGAGATGGCAAGAATACACAGAAGAACTATACAAAAAAGATCTTCATGACCCAGATAATCACTATGGTGTGACCACCAACCTAGAGTCAGACATCCTGGGATGCAAAGTCAAGTGGGCCTTAGGAAGCATCACTGTGAACAAAGCTAGTGGAGGTGATGGAATTCTAGTTGAGCTATTTCAAATCCTAAGAGATGATGCTGTTAAAGAGCTGCACTCAATATTGCCAGCAAATTTGGAAAACTCAACAGTGGCCACAGGCCTGGAAAAGGTCAGTTTTCATTCCAATCCCAAAGAAAGGCAATGCCAAAGAATGCTCAAACTACAAAACAATTGTCCTCATCTTACACGCTAGTAAAGTAATGCTCAAAATTCTCCAAGCCAGGCTTCAGCAGTACGTGAACCTTGAACTTCCAGATGTTCAAGCTGGTTTTAGAAAAGGCAGAGGAACCAGAGATCAAATTGCCAACATCCACTGGATCATCAAAAAAACATTAGAATTCCAGAAAAATATCTATTTATGCTTTATTGACTATGCTAAAGCCGTTGATTGTGTGGACCACAATGAACTCTAGAAAATTCTTCAAGAGATGGGAATACCAGACCATCTGATCTGCCTTTTGAGAAATCTGTATGCAGGTCAGGAAGCAACAGTTAGAATTGGACATGGAACAACAGACTGGTCCCAAATAGGAAAAGGAGTACGTCAAGCTGTATATTATCACCCTGCTTATTTAACTTATATGCAGAGTACATCATGAGAAACGCTGGGCTGGAAGAAGCACAAGCTGGAATCAAGATTGCCAGGAGAAATATCAATAACCTCATATGCAGATGACACCATCCTTATGGCAGAAAGCAAAGAAGAACTAAAGAACCTCTTGATGAAAGTGAAAGAGGAGACTGAAAAAGTTGGCTTAAAACTCAACATCAGAAAACTAAGATCATGGCATCTGGTCCCATCACTCCATAGCAATTAAATGAGGATTTTTTTTGGCTCCAAAGTCCCTGTAGATGGTGATTGCAGCCATGAAATTAAAAGACGCTTACTCCTTGGAAGGAAAGTTATGACCAACCTAGACAGCATATTAAAAAGCAGAGACATTACTTTGTCAACAAAGGTCCCTCTAGTCAAAGCTATGGTTTTTCCAGTAGTCATGTATGGATGTGAGAGTTGGACTATAAAGAAAGCTGAGAGCTGAAGAATTGATGCTTTTGAACTGTGGTGTTGAAGACTCTTGAGAGTCCCTTGGACTGCATTGAGATCCAACCAGTCCTTCCTAAAGGAAATCGGTCCTGAATATTCATTGGAAGGACTGATGCTGAAGCTGAAACTCCAATACTTTGGCCACCTGATACGAAGAACTGACTCATTTGAAAAGACCCTGATTCTGGAAAAGATTGAAGGCAGGAGTAAAAGGGGATGACAGAGGATGAGATCGTTGGATGACATCACCGATTCAGTGGACATGAGTTTGAGTAAAGTCCGTAAGTTGGTGATGGACAGAGAGGCCTGGCATGCTGCAGTCCATGGGGTTGCAAAGAGTCGGACACGATTGAGTGACTGAACTGAACTGGACTTATTGATACAACCATGAAACAACCTATAGGAGAGGTTACTTGTGATAATGCTATGGTCACTATGCAGTTGATAAGAAGCAAATAAGTGGTCACCATTGATAAATAAACAAATTATTGGAATAAGAGGGAAGCAGAGAGCACCTGTCAAGTTGTCAGCATGAGGCAAAGAATGAATGAAGCTGTGGAGAACAGTGATTATTTGGTGGGAAAGTGCTGAAGGCGAGGATTGCAGCTTTTATTTCTTTTTACAACCTCGAGTGCCTGGTATGGCTTTCATTGTGCTTGGGTAGCATGAATCTTCCTGTTTGATTCCTTTTTAGTGGTTCTTTATTAAAACTGCCTATGAGATATGAAAATTGCAAAGGCTTTTTCTTTTCTTAAGGAAAGGAAGACCAGTGTAAGGTCAAATTACTGTTTGGTTGAGGTATAGTAGAAAACAATTACATTAACTGACAACTTCCTTTCCTGATATTCCAGACATGGCAGGGTTTATTTATTTATTTATTTTTAATTAACGGATATATTAAGCACATTCTGATCTGCCTCTTGAGAAATTTGTATGCAGGTCAGGAAGCAACAGTTAGAACTGGACATGGAACAACAGACTGGTTCCAAATAGGAAAAGGAGTACATCAAGGCTGTATGTTGTCACCCTGTTTATTTAACTTATATGCAGAGTACATCATGAGAAACGCTGGACTGGAAGAAACACAAGCTGGAATGAAGATTGGCGGGAGAAATATCAATAACCTCAGATATGCAGATGACACCACCCTTATGGCAGAAAGTGAAGAGGAACTCAAAAGCCTCTTGATGAAAGTGGAGAGTGAAAAAGATGGCTTAAAGCTCAACATTCAGAAAATGATCATGGCATCCGGTCCCATCACTTCATGGGAAATAGATGGGGAAACAGTGGAAACAGTGTCAGACTTTATTTTTCTGGGCTCCAAAATCACTGCAGATGGTGACTGCAGCCATAAAATTAAAAGACGCTTACTCCTTGGAAGGAAAGTTATGACCAACCTAGATAGCATATTCAAAAGCAGAGACATTACTTTGCCAACAAAGGTTCATCTAGTCAAGGCTATGGTTTTTCCAGTGGTCATGTATGGATGTGAGAGTTGGACTGTGAAGAAGGCTGAGCACCGAAGAATTGATGCTTTTGAACTGTGGTGTTGGAGAAGACTCTTGAGAGTCCCTTGGACTGCAAAGAGATCCAACCAGTCCATTCTAAAGGAGATCAGCCCTGGGAGTTCTTTGGAAGGAATGATGCTAAAGCTGAAACTCCAATACTTTGGCCACCTCATGCGAAGAGTTGACTCATTGGAAAAGACTCTGGTGCTGGGAGGGATTGGGGGCAGGTGGAGAAGGGGACGACAGAGGATGAGATGGCTGGATGGCATCACTGACTCGATGGACGTGAGTCTGAGTGAACTCCGGGAGTTGGTGACAGACAGGGAGGCCTGGCGTGCTGCGATTCATGGGGTCGCAAAGAGTCGGACACGACTGAGCGACTGATCTGATCTGATCTGATGCTTAAGGGGGTAAGACTTGGTGCCTATTTGAGCAAGTTATTTCATTTGAGTGACAGTTTATGCTCTCTTGTATGTAATATTAATAGCTAAGTCTATTATTGTTGTTGTTCAGTAGCTAAGTCATATCCAACTCTTTTTGATCCCATGGACTGCAGCATGCTGGGCTCTTCTGTCCTCCACTGTCTTCTGGAGTTTGCTCAAATTTGTGTCTATTGAATTGTTCAGTCGCTAAGTCTTGTCTGACTCCTTGCAGCCCCATGGACTGCAGCACTCCAGGCTTCCCAGTCCTTCACTATCTCCTGGAGTTTGTTCAAACTCATATCTATTGAGTCTGTGGTGCTGTCCAATCATCTCGTCCTCTGCCACCTCCTCCTCCTGCCCTCAGTCTTTCCTAGCATCAGGGTCTTTTCCAGTGGGTCAGCTTTTCCTATCAGGTGGCCAACCTTTGGAGCTTCAGCTTTAGCATTAGTCCTTCCAGTGAGTATTCAGGGTTGATTTCCTTTAGGATTGACTTGTTTGATCTCCTTGCTGTCCAAGGGACTCTCAAGAGTCTTCTGCAGAACCACAATTGGGAAGCATCAATTTTTCAGGGCTCAACCTTCTTTATGGTCCAACTCTCATATCCATACATGACTACTGGAAAAACCATAGCTTTGACTAAATGAACCTCTGTTGGCAAAGCAATGTCTGTGCTTTTTAATACATTGTCTAGGTTGGTCATAGCTTTTCTTCCAAGGAGCGAGTGTCTTTTAATTTCATGGCTGCAGTCACCATCTGCAGGGACTTTGGAGCCCAAAAAAATAAAGTCTGTCACTGTTTCCATTTTTTCCCCACCTATTTGCCATGAGGTGATGGGACTGGATGGCATGACCTTCGATTTTTGAATGTTGAGTTTTAAGCCAGCTTTTTCACTCTCCTCTTTCACCCTTCGGAGAAGGCAATGGCAACCCACTCCAGTACTCTTGCCTGGAAGAGTCCATGGGGTTGCTAGGAGTCAGACACGACTGAACGACTTCACTTTCACTTTTCACTTTCATGCATTGGAGAAGGAAATGGCAACCCACTCCAGTATTCTTGCCTGGAGAATCCCAGGGATCGGGGAGCCTGGTGGGCTGCCGTCTATGGGGTCACACAGAGTTGGACTCAACAGAAGAGACTTAGCAGCAGCAGCTTTCACCTTTATCAAGAGACTCTTTAGTTCCTCTTCACTTTCTGCCATTAGAGTAGAATCATCTGCATATCTGGGGTTATTGATATCTTCCCCAGGAATCTTGATTCCAGCTTGTGAGTCATCCAGCCCAGCATCTTACGTGATGTACTCTGCATATAAGTTAAATAAGCAGTGTGACAATAAACAGCCTTGTCTTACTCCTTTCCCAATGTTGAACCAGTCCATTGTTCCATGTCCGACTCTAACTGTTGCTTCTTGTCCTGAATTCAGATTTCTCAGGAGGCAGGTAAGGTGGTCTGGTATTTCCAGCACTTTAAGAATTTCCACAGTTTGTTGTGATCCACAGAGTCAAAGGCTTTTGTTTAATCAATGAGGCAGAAGCAGATGTTTTTCTAGAATTCCCTTGCTTTTTCTGTGATCAACTGAATGTTGGCAATTTGGTCTCTGGTTTCTCTGCCTTGTCTAAATCCAGCTTGTACATCTGGAAGTTCTTGTTTCAGGTATTGCTGAGGCCTGGCTGGAAGGATTTTGAACATTACCTTGCTAGTGAAATGAGTGCAATTGTACAGTAGTTTGAACATTCTTTAGCATTGCCCTAAAAAGTGACCTTTTCCAGGCCTGTGGCCACTGCTGAGTTTTTCAAATTTGCTGACATATTGCATGCAGCACTTTAACAGCATCATCTTTTAGGATTTGAAATAACTCAGCTGGAATTCCATCTCCTCCACTAGCTTTGTTCATAGTGATGCTTCCTACAGCCCACTTGACTTCACATTCCAGGATGTCTGACTCTAGGTGAGTGATCACACTGTCGTGATTATCTGGGTCACTAAGCCTTGTTTGTATTGTTCTTCTACGCCACCTCTTCTTAATCTCCTCTGCTTCTGTTAGGTTCCTGCCATTTCTGTCCTTTATTGTGCCCATCTTTGCATGAAATATTTCCTTGGTATCTCCATTTTTCTCCGGGAGATCTCTAGTCTTTCCCATTCTATTGTTTTCCTCTATTTCTTTGTATTGTGCACTTAAGTCTTTCTTATCTCTACTTGCTATTCTCTGAAACTGTGCATTCAGATGGGTATATCTTTCCTTTTCTCCTTTGCCTTTTGCTTCTCTTCTTTTCTCAGCTATTTGTAAGGCCTCCTCAGACAACCAGTTTGCCTATTGAGTGGGTGATGCTATCTAACCATCTCATCTTCTGCCACCCCTATCTCTTTTTTGCCTTCAATCATTCCCAGCAGCAGGGTCTTTTCCAATGAGTTTGTCCTTCCCATCAGATGGCTAAACTTTGGAGCTTCAGCATCAGTCCTTCCAATGAATATTCAGGGTTGACTTCCTTTAGAATTGACTAGTTTGATCTCCTTACAATCCAGGGGACTCTCAAGAGTCCTCTAGCACCAGAATTTGGAAGCATCAGTTCTTCGGTGCTCAGCCTGCCTTCTTCATCATCCAACTCACATCCATGCTTGATTATTAGAAAAACCATAGCTTTGACTATTTGGAGTTTTGTTGGCCAAATAATGTTAAATCTATACTGTCTTTGTTTTCTTTTTCTTTTTTGATTATAATTGCTTTACAATATTGTGTTAGTTTTTTCTGTACAACCAAGTGAATCAGCCATATGTATACCCATATCCCCTCCCACACCCCCCAGAGTCCAACTTTCCACTCCTCTAGGTTACCAATGATTATGGAGCTGAGCTCCCTGTGCTATACAGCAGGTTCCCACTAGCTAGCTATTTTACACAGGGAAGTGTATATATGTCAGTGCTCCTCTCTCAATCCGTTGCACCCTCCCCTTCTCTCCCGGCCTTATGTCCACATGTCCAACTCTCCATCTGTGTGTCAATTCCTGCCCTGCAAATGGGTTCATCAGTACCATTTTTCTAGATTCCATGTATATCCATTAATATATGTCTTTCTCTTCCTGACGTAGTTCAGTCCGTATGACAGACTCTAGGTCTATGCACATCACTACAGATGACCTAATTCTATTTCTTTTTTTGACTGAATAATAATCCATTGTATAAATGCACCGCATCTTCTTTATCCATTCATCTGTCACCGAACATTGTCTAAGACAATTCAGGCCACAGAATTTCAGAAAGAATACTCCATGAACTATTAATATCAGGAAAGTTTTCCTGAAAGCGATTAAGATCAGTTCTTTCTCTCCTTCCACATGTGGCTTATAATTGGCTGGGAATCAGAGAACTGGATTGCTCATGCTTACAAAAGAACAAAGAGCAGGGCTAATGGGATGTAGGAACTTTGTGCAGACTCTTCCGGAAAGTGTTTAACATGTCACTGGGGGAGCTTTGAGGGTGTAAGGTGTCTGTGTGTGTTCCCCACCATGATCATTTTTCCCCTGGAACTTTCTGTTTCCTGAGTTAGTAGCTAGAATTAGGTTTGAATGAAAAAGTGGTGGTTTTGGAGGGTTCCTTGCAGCTTGGGAACCTGGGGAAAGGCCTTGTAGATGATAACCTGCCAGGGACACCATATGAAAATGTCATCCCTCTCAGTGTGCATGAGGTTGACATAGAGGGGAATTCAAGATACCTCAGTGAAAGGCAAAACGCCTCTGGTTTTGATAGGAATGGAGGTAGGGGAATGGAGTGACCTCTCATTTTTGTCACGATGACGAGATTTTTCTGCCTCTGAACACGTTCTCCACAGGTCCCCTGAAGCCTTTCCAGCCCTGTGGCATCTCCCAGTTCCTGTCTTAGATCTCTTCTTTCCCATAATTACCTAAAAGCACAGTCATACATTCCTGACTGTTCATTTCTAGTAATAATCTCCTCCTTTGCCAGAGCCCCTCATGGTCAGAGTCCAGTCTCCTGCTTCCAACACACATGCTTGCCTCAAATATCCCTCTAACGTCCAAGGTACAACTCTAAATTCTAGGAATTCTCTGACCTTTTGCTCTGGTCCCAGAGAGAACACTGTGTTTTTCAATGCCCAGGTCATTCTTTTAAATAATTACATTCTCTGCCACCCCGGGCAGACTGCTATACTGCCAAAACCATTCTTTTAGACTGGGAATTTCTAGAAATGAATATTTCTTTCAGGTATCTCAGCAAATCTACAATATCCAGGTGTCTGCTAAATTCTACCTCTGTTGAATCACTTTGTTTGCTTAGTGAGCAATTCTTTTGATGTGTCTGATCTAAGTATAGCTGGAAACCTATGACAACTTGCTATGGACAGTATGTCTTCCTGTCTCTCACTTAATAAATATCAGAGCTTTAACTTCATGCTGGTACTGAAATGCTCTCTTCTTCCTTTGAGAAAAGCTCTCTAATGGCCTTACTTCTTTTTTGGGAAATGAGACTTGTTGCTCTTCTAATACACTTCTATATGTGACTTGCTATCACATTTGTACTTCTTAAGACTTTTCTTAATTTTCCAGTATTTCTACGCTGATCATAGATTGCTGCCCTCTAAAAAGTCATCTGAATAGAAACAACATTCCACCCCCAACTTGACAAAGATAGAAACTTTAAAAAATAGTATAGGGAGATGTACACACACACACATATGCATATATTTAACTTTTAAAGAAATGTTCACAACTGGGAGTTTTGATAATAGTAATCTTTGACATTGACATATTGTTTTATTTAATAGTTGTTTTCACAAATTTTGTATTGCAGGTGGACTAGCTTAGTAGTTAAAAAGTTAGTTCACATCTTGACATGGTGTGGTCTGGGTGTCGAACTTCTCTAAGCCTCAGTCTCATCTCTGGACCTATCTCATACTGTCATTGGATTTGATGGAACAATGCTTAGAACACATGAAAAGGGTCTGCTGCTGCTGCTGCTAAGTCGCATCAGTCGTGTCTGACTCTATGCGACCCCATAGACGGCAGCCCACCTGGCTCCTCTGTCCCTGGGATTCTCCAGGCAAGAATACTGGAGTGGGTTGCCGTTTTCTTCTCCAATGCATGAAAGTGAAAAGTGAAAGGGAAGTCGCTCAGTTGTGCCCGACTCTTCGAGACCCCATGGACTGCAGCCTTCCAGGCTCCTCCGTCTGTGGGATTTTCCAGGCAAGAGTACTGGAGTGGGTTGCTATTGCCTTCTCCGGATTTGAGCCCTGCTGTTGCTGCTGCTGCTGCTGCTAAGTCGCTTCAGTCGTGTGCAACTCTGTGCGACCCCATAGACGGCAGCCCACCAGGCTCCCCCGTCCCTGGGATTCTCCAGGCAAGAATACTGGAGTGGGTTGCCATTTCCTTCTCCTAGATCATGGGAAATGTTCAATTCATGTTACTTATTATCTGATTACCAAACTCTTGTGAAAAAAAAAGTAGGGTGTGGGGCTTCCCTGGTGGCTTAGTGGTAGAGAATCTACCTGCCAATGCAGGAGACACAGGTTCGATCCCTGACTGGGCAGAGCCCATATGCCACGGAGCAACTAAGCTGTGAGCCACAACAACTGAGCCTGTGCTCTGCAGCCCAGGACCCACAACTGCTGAAACTTGGGTGCCCTAGAGCACATGCTCTGCAAAGAGAAGCCACCACAGTAAGAAGCCTGCTCATCACAACTAGAGAAAAGCCCACGCAGCAACAAAGACCCAGCAAAGGCAAAAATAAATTAATTAATTTAGTTAAATAAATAAAGTAGAAGCTACCCCCAAAAAATGAGTTAAAATAAAAAAGTAGGGCATGGAGGTTTATCTTCGTTTTACTGAAGAGGAAAATGGTGCTCAGAGAGATTAGCTAACACGACAGGCAATTCTTTAGTTTTTAAACCGAGTTTCAATTGCAGTCTTAATGCCAGAACTGGAAACGGGCCATCAAGTGAGTTCACTGGGACCTTTCTCTAGGGTGGAGCCAACACACAGGGAACCTGAAATACCCGTTGAACCGCTCTTGTGGGGTTAAGAGAACCCCTACAAATCTGACCCTGTCAGATGTCTGTAGAGTCACAGAGCTAATGACCCAAGTTCAATTTACGCCAAATGTTAGGACGGCAGATTCAAATCATTCTTCACTCTTTTGGGGGCAGCAGGGTTGAGGATTGAGGGGAGATGAGAGGAATAAGTTATATTAGTTTTAGTAAGCTGCTCATTTCTAAATGAAACTTACTTGCCTGAGAATTTCTGTGAGTGTGTAGCTAGTTTCAAAACTCAGCTGCCTTGGTTAATGTGGCTTTGCAAAAGGGGCACATAGAGGCTTGGAACCAGCCATGGGATGCTGACTGGCCCTTGCCTTATTTGGGCAGCTGTGTTCATCCAGCGACTTTATGTGAGAGAGGGCTCCTCTTTTTAAGCTACTTGAAAAGTAATGAATCTCCTGAGCTTGTGACAAAGATGCATTCTGTGATTTCTTCTTAGCAGTTTCCTTTCTTTTACAAGATTAAAGTTACCTCCTCACAGCACTCTTTAACCATTCTTGGGTAAGTAACCCAATTTTCTTTTTCCTAAAATATAGTTTTAAAAACAAATTCATTTCTTTTAAAATGAACTGAAATGTTAAGATATTTTGGCTAGGAACAGTCTCACCCCTCATTCTATTGTGCTTCTTTGCAAAAATACTTTTGGTCTGCTCAGCTTTAAGAGAGATAAACTATGTCAGTGAAGAATTCCCAAGAAGTAATTCAAGGGTAATAATTCACATTGTTAAAGATATTTTGTTCCCTGTTAGTGGTAACTTTAATTTATAGGAGTGACATGTTATTAGTCAGTGAACCAGCAAAATCTCTGAAATTACCTTTTTAAAAAGACAATTTAAAGGGCAAACATTTGATATGTACCAAAATTTTGGTAATGCAGATATTCAAAATCATATCTTTGAATTATAATGAAAACATAGTTTAGAATAAGAAGCTGGAAAAACTAGGTTTAGAGGTCA
The DNA here is from genome assembly GCF_027580195.1 of Bos mutus. Classification (NCBI taxonomy): domain Eukaryota; kingdom Metazoa; phylum Chordata; class Mammalia; order Artiodactyla; family Bovidae; genus Bos; species Bos mutus. The sequence goes on from NC_091638.1 coordinate 21,710,038, forward strand.
GACCATAGATAGAAAAGTATTTAATATAGGCATAATAATCTGTAAAGAATATATAGATAATTTCTACTGAATATTTTATTTTTACTTCTAACAATTTCCAAAGAACTATAAAATGCCATAGAAATATAACAGCTCTTCTCTGATTGATATATGTCCTCGGGCATGTTTTTGCAATAATAGAAATGTTAGTTTTGCTATTCACACAAAAACCTCAATTTGGCTAATTAAATCTTAGGCACAGTAGTATTCCTACTAGAATTACAGTGAGAAACTGCACACACTACTTCCTGTCCTGAGCATTTGAGTGTTGCTAGGCAACAGTTAAAAAGGTACCACATTCCTTTGGTGTGGCATTCCCAGGTATTTTTTTTTTTTTTTAAAGATACCAGATAAGCTGAGCTGAGAAGCCAGAAATCCATTAGGAATAAAAGATACTGAATGACTGATTTGTGTGCCTGTGTGCATGTGATGTGGATGGAGAGATTTAAGTTATTAGTCTTCATCCACAACTTGCTACAGAGCATAGAACACAAAATTTCTTTAAAAGATGTGGTTGCCAGAACCAGATTAAATTCATAGTGTCTCAACCTTGCCATGAATATCCTACTTGTTTCAACTGTAAGCAGTAAATCGATTTTTTTTTAAGAGGTGAGAGGTTTACAAAACAGCCATAATAGTAGATTATTCATACTGCCCTCTCCCCAGTTTTACTCCAAAAAACCTGGGAAAGAAGGAGAATAAACTAGAGCCTCCAAACCAAGACATTTGGAAGAAAAGTGAATTAACTTTCATTGGTGTTGGAAATAGAAATAACTTTTTAAAGTTAAAGCTCCTGGAGTTGGTTTTTTATCAAGCTTTTATCCTTAGGGTGAAATTCAGATGCAGAGTTAGAAGCTGAGTAAGGCGGAGTTGTGTTTTCCAAACACAGGCCTGTCCAACAGTGTGACGATGGTGTTCCTCCATCAACAGGTGGGGCCTCTCTGGCCCATTTCCTGGAATATGGATGGGTCAATGGCAGGGCAGAAGGGGTGTCACCTGACTTTGAAAGCCAGGTCTTACAAAATGACAAAGCTCCTGTTGGGATTCCTTTCTTGGAAGTTTCTCTTAAGATCCCTAAGATGCACCTGTGAGAGTACCGGTGAGCCTGAAGCCGCCTTGCTGGAGAGACCACATGTAAAGTTCCATAGCGATAGTGCAGCTGTTCAAGCCTTCTTCCCACACCAACCTCCAGACACAGAGAACTAGCTTTCAAATCATCCCTAGCTGATGCTGAGTGAAGCAGAGGCAACTGTAGCTACTGAGCCCTGCCCAAATTGCAAAGTACTGAGCAAAGCAGTGTTACTTTAAAAAAAAAAATTAATTTTATCTATTTGGCTGTGCTGGGTCTTAGTTGCCGGATCTTAAGTTGTGGCATGTGAACTCTTATTTGTGGCATGTAGGATCTAGTTCCCTCACCAGGGATTGAATCCAGGCCCCCTGCATTGGGAGCACAGAGTCTGAACCACTGGATCACCAGGGAAGTTCCCCAAAGTAGTGTTATCTTATGGCACTAAGTTTTCTGGTGGTCTGCGATGCATCATTAGAGAACCAGAACATTCGGACTTGGAGAAAACTTTCTTAGAGTTAAATGCTAAGTAAAAACTAGTATACGTATAGCAGGGTTGGTTGACCAGCTAATTAATAAACTGTAATTTACAGTGTTAGTGTCTGGTTTGAAGCAGAAAACCAGTTTGTTTTTGTAAAGAGTTACTGACAAACAAGTATTTGGTTGACCAGTTTCCCTGAAATTCTTAAGCCTAACCATAAGTCTAATGTGCTGATTTCTTAAATATGATAATTAAGTGACTAGAGTAAGGCAAAGGATGGAGGGCTCTTTTAGTTGTCTGCTTCTCATGATTTTCTGGGTAAGGTAAGGGATAGAGTTCAGCCTGGTAGGTCTTCTGCTCCATGTGATTTTGTGGGGGTCACTCAGTTGCCTTCAGCTTGTGGCTGGATTGGGTTGGAATATCCAAGAAGGCCTCGCTCACATGTCTGCTGCTCTTCCCCATGGCCTTGCCACTGTGTGCTGTGTCTCATCACTCAGTCATGTAACCCCAGCTTCTTGAATGCATGAAGGCTACCTTCCCAGAGCGGGAAGCAGAAGCTGCCAGACCTCTTAGAGCTTGAGCTTGGAAGCCCAAGCATGACATGTCCACTGTGTCTTACTGGTTAAATGAAGTCAGCAACCAAGTCAAGGGAAAAACGACTCTACCTGTGGACAAATGGTGTGTTGTGCACATACAGGGTGGGAAATAATGTTGGCCATTTGAGAGACAAACAGGAAGAGTAATGGGCTCCAAAGAGGGAGAGAGTGGTTCTGATCCTATATCTGCCAACTAGTTAGCTGTGTGTGGTTTTGGCCAAGTCACCTGTTAATGCTTAACCTGTTGGCTCACATGCCAGATAAGGAGAATGAGCTCCAAGATCCTGTCTAGTTCCAGAAATTGGCCTCTAATCAGGATAGAACTTACAGTAGCCTAGAAAGTGAGGGTGGAAGGGTATATAAACAGAAACACAATTAGTGAATTATCCGATTGTTCTCTTCTGGGCTGTTGTTCAGTTCAGTCGCTCATTTGTGTCCGACTCTTTGCGACCCCATGAATTGCAGCACGCCAGGCCTCCCTGTCCATCACCAACTCCCAGAGTTTACCCAAACTCATGTCCGTTGAGTTGGTGTTGCCGTCCAGCCATCCCATCCTCTGTCATCCCCTTCTCCTCCTGCCCCCAATCCCTCCCAGCATCAGGGTCTTTTCCAGTGAGTCAACTCTTCACATGAGGTAGCCAAAGTATTGGAGTTTCAGCTTTAGCATCAGTCATTCCAATGAACACCCAGGACTAATCTCCTTCAGGTTGGACTGGTTGGATCTCCCTGCAGTCCAAGGGACTCTCAAGAGTCTTCTCCAACCCCACAGTTCAAAAGCATCAATTCTTCAGCGCTCAGCTAGCCTGTGCTTAACCTTGAGCTCTGCACAGGCTAACTAGACTGTGACATCCCCCTATTAATCATCCTAGAATCTCAGCTTTCGAGACTTATTCTTCTACCTTCAGTACTTGGCTCCTGTTACAACCTACCTTCCCCTTCCACCTCTTCCTCCTTTTCAGCCTCACAATGTGGAAAATGAAAATGCTCTTCAGTTTTACAGTGAATTTTTTATATTTCATAGGAAGTAGGAAGCATTAGGGCTCTGAAAGGAATTGGGATAGGGATCTTGGAACTAGGATTTGACAAAATAATGTATCCAATGGAATACCTCTCTCAGAATATCTCTCTATGTTGAACAGTCTGTACCTATTGAAGAGGAGACTCTCCGCACCACCCCAGAGTGAACTAAAACAGGTTTTTTGTGTGTTTTTGAAAACCTTCAACCATGGGCTTTATACTTCAGAAATATACAATTCCTTCAGCAAGTAGTCTCAAAAACTTGAGATTTTAGGAGAACTACAGGTTGCCAGAAGGACCCTCCAAACTAGATCTTTGATCCTTATTTGGGAGGTTCAGGATGGATACGATGTATGGTGGGTACACAGGGTCTTTACCTTGAGGATCTCATCATTCAGGAAGTTACCGGGTGCCTTCCAATTTGCAGACCTAATTAGACACAGCAGCTGAGGCCTTCCTGGCTGTGGAAGTCCTTCCTTCCTGCTGCAGGAATTTCCAGAACAGCATCCAGATACAGGCAGAGTCCTGCATACCTTACGCAGTTACTCCTTCCCCATAGACTTTGATTTTTCAAGTTGGGGTAGGGTGCAGACACTAAAATAGTGTGCCCTTAGGTCTACTGGATCCTAGATGATCTTTGTGGCACTCAACTCTCACCCCCTCTCTACATCTTTTCTACTTTATTGCCAGAACTCTCAGACTCCTCAAATGACAAAATAGTAATGTTTTCTCGGTCACCTCAAGCAGTGTAAGATCCTCAGGCTCAAAAATGCAGCTTATCATTACTATCAAAATCATCTGTGAGACCTGCCACTCAGTGCATTTTTTTTTTTTTTGTCTTCATTCTTTCTCTAAGCTCTTCCTGTTATCTCCACTAACCAGGATCTTCTTATCCTTGTTTTCTTAATAGGCCACCCTGTCTCCCCCCACAATCTATTCCAGTGCTTCCATTCTGTCAAAACTTTAGTTTCAGCCATATAAATCCAAATGTAGGAAAGACATTCTTTCAACTCTTACGAAGAAAGATGTGCTTAAAAATCAATCCATGAACAGTCATTGAATTCTAAAAGATTTGAGGGGGAGATTGTGGCAAAGAGGAACCAGAAAGTTAAGACCTGAAAGCAGTAACTCATTTTGTTATTTGTTCAATTCTCAGTGTTCCTTAATCCTTTTGCCATTCTAGATTAACAAGAAAATAAAATTTGGGGATACAGCCATTTCCCCATAGTATTTGCACTCAGGTATCCACCACTTCATGGGAAATAGATGGGGAAACAGTGGAAACAGTGTCAGACTTTATTTTTCTGGGCTCCAAAATCACTACAGATGGTGACTGCAGCCATGAAATTAAAAGACGCTTACTCCTTGGAAGGAAAGTTATGACCAACCTAGATAGCATATTCAAAAGCAGAGACATTACTTTGCCAACAAAGGTTCGTCTAGTCAAGGCTATGGTTTTTCCAGTGGTCATGTATGGATGTGAGAGTTGGACTGTGAAGAAGGCTGAGTGCCAAAGAATTGATGCTTTAGAAATGTGGTGTTGGAGAAGACTCTTGAGAGTCCCTTGGACTGCAAGGAGATCCAACCAGTCCATTCTGAAGGAGATCAGCCCTGGGATTTCTTTGGAAGGAATGATGCTAAAGCTGAAACTCCAGTACTTTGGCCACCTCATGCGAAGAGTTGACTCATTGGAAAAGACTGATGCTGGGAGGGATTGGGGGCAGGAGGAGAAGGGGACGACAGAGGATGAGATGGCTGGATGGCATCACTGACTCAATGGATGTGAGTCTGAGTGAACTCCGGGAGTTGGTGACGGACAGGGAGGCCTGGCGTGCTGTGATTCATGGGGTCGCAAAGAGTCGGACACAACTGAGCGACTGATCTGATCTGATCTGATCAATTGTTTCAGTTCAGTTCAGTTGCTCAGTCGTGTCCGACTCTTTGCGACTCCATGAATCGCAGCATGCCAGGCCTTCCTGTCCATCACCAACTCCCAGAGTTCACCCAAACTCACATGCATCGAGTTGGTGATGCCATCCAGTCATCTCATCCTCTGTCATCCCCTTCTCCTCCTGCCCACAATGCCTCTCAGCATCAGGGTCTTTTCCAATGAGTCAACTCTTTGCATGAGGTGGCCAAAGTATTGGAGTTTTAGCCTCAGCATCAGTCCTTCCAATGGACGCTCAGGACTGATCTCCTTTAGGATGGACTAGTTGGATCTCCTTGCAGTCCAAGGGACTCTCAAGAGTCTTCTCCAACACCACAGTTCAAAAGCATCAATTCTTCAGCGCTCAGCTTTCTTCACAGTCCAACTCTCACATCCATACATGACCACTGGAAAAACCATAGCCTTGACTAGATGGACCTTTGTTGACAAAGTAATATCTGCTTTTGAATATGGTATCAAGGTTGGTCATAATTTTCCTTCCAAGGAGTAAGCATCTTTTAATTTCATGGCTACCGGATCGCATAATCAAGCACAACTCTCTGCTGCTAAATATGGGGGACACATGTTTCCCTAAGTCCTGTATCAGGAATGCTCCATCTTACTGAAGTCCATGTTAACAAACACGAAAAGCTAGTTCTCAGCAGACATGTGCTTAACTGAGGGACCCATGGCATTGTTGTTGTTCTGTTGCTCAGTCGTGTCTGATATAAAAATATACAAAACTGATAGATATAAGGCACATATTTCAGGTTTTGAGTATAACACCACGGTCTTCATACAGCCTTATACTTCCCTTCATAAAACCATACACAAGAAAACTGCACAAGAATACCTGTGATATTACATTAATAGAAGAAGTTGAAGTGTCACTCGAGTTGTAAGCGTGCTCTGGACTAGCCTCTAAGGCAGGAGGGTGGCCAGGTGGGTGCCCTCGGACAGAGGAGAGCATCTCAAAGAGCCTGCCACTCCCACTGGAAGACAGCTGGCCCCCAGTGTGAGTGTGCTGCTCTGAAGGAACCGTTGAGGTTTGTGGTGATATGAAGGAGTTAGTGGAGGTTCCAGAGATTAGCATGTAGACATTAAATGGGCAAATTTGGAGCATTTCTTTCTGACTTCATTCTAACAGTCCCCAAGTGTGCAGACCGTGACACTCACTTCCTTCCTTTTCCGAGGAAACGCCCCCTCCTCCATCCAGGCCTGCCTGGACACTCCTCACCTCCACCGACCCCTACCACCCCCACATAGCATGTAGCAAAGCAGTAAAGACGGCAGGGGTGGGAGGTGCACGCAGACCCTGGATCCCCTGCTCCCTCAGGAGGTGTGGCACAGAGGGGGCGTGGCGAAGCGAGGCCCCGCCTTGCCATTGGCTGCAGCCTGCCCCGGTGGAGGTCCATGTGAGCAGCCGGCCCAGGGCCCAAGGGCGGGTCGTGCAGGCGCACAGCCGAGGTGGGGTGAGGGTGGAGGTGGCAAAGGGGTGACCGCGGAGGAGGGAGTGCCTGGGAACAGGCAACATGTGCCTGGCGCAATGCCCTGCAGCTGGCGGCGGGTGGGGCCTCCGCTTTCCTCTGTCTGACGGGAAAAACCATCCGGGAGGGAGCGCTCCCGCCCAGATTCCCTCCACCCTGAAAGTCTGTGGGATTTCAGGGCCGAGTAAACCAAGCAGAAGCTCAGGGCCATGTTATAGACCCACACTGAGATTTTCAGATTGGCCTTCGAGGCTCCTGTCTGCCAACTACCGGCTCTGTGACCGCAGGCGTCGCTTAACCTGGCCTGTTTCCCCACTCTTTGAGAGGCTTGTGGCCTGCGAGTAGCCACGAAGAAAAGAGTTCACGTCCTAATCACTACCTGCCTAGTGAGTATTCAGAGCGCCCAAATCACTGCCTTGCCCTCAGGGAGCAAGTGCCCGCGCTGAGCAAGATGAAAGTTACATGGTGGGTTAGAGCCAGGGCCTCTGTGTGAGCTTGGACCTCAGTTTCCTCGTAAGCGCACAGAATATGCTTCGAAGGTAACAAGAAGAAGTGTGGAGCCGCGTTCATAACACGAGTCCCAGGTGTGGGGAGTGCAAAGGGCGTCTGTGTGAAGTTCATTTCTGAGTAGCCCTGATGGGGCCCGGATGGAGCGGGGGAGGGGGTGGTGGTGGTGCAAACAGCCCAGGCGAGCCAGGTTGCATTCCTGCAGGTAGAGGTCAATTAACACTCTGTCCGCTAGCCAGGGAGAAGGGATACACTTACTAATTCATTACGCACACTTCTGGTTATCCCTGCCTTGAAAGTCTTCCTGGGTGTGATTTCCCCGATCTCTAGCTGGTAGTGTTCTGGAAACCACTGGTTCTGCATTGATGCTTACCCTTAGTCTTGTTGCGGTGATGATGGTGATGAAGCAAATGTGGTTCATCTGTATTTGAAGCCGTTATGAGTGTACTGGATTAATTCGGAGTAAAATTGTCAGTACTCAGCAGGAAAGCTGGTAAAACCAGATGTTCAACAGTTACTGGGGCTTCATGTTGAAAGCTTGAAAAATATTCATGTTCTGTGCTGTATTACCTTCTTGGTCTCAGTAATGCCCCTGCCTCCATCGTCCCTGGGGTGGTCCTTAAAAGCTTTTCTGAATTTTTTTTGGACATTTTGACCTTAATCTCACCTTTTCCTACCAGTAACTACTTTAAGATCCTGTTGCTGCAAGAGTTGAGGGAAAATCCGTTTGTAATATTATTTAGAGCAGGATGACCACACCCTGACTTCTGCTGAGTGTTGAGTAAATCAAACTACTGTTCTTTCTGGAAAAAACCTGCAGCTCAAACTGGGATTAGGGATGAAGAAACCCAGCTGGATTTTGCCCCTGAGTGCCTGTGGCAGTTTCTGTTTGTGGTGTGTTTATCGTAAAACCTGCCTTGTGAGAATGTGACTAGCTTTTTGTAAGCCTACCAGTGGCTACACATGATCTCTGATGCTTTGCTAAAATACATACAAATAACTGATGGATCCTAACCCCCTTAAATGACTGACAAATGTTTGCGAAAGTCAGTGGCTTGCTTACACAGTGGCTCCTTGTTGGAAAAAGTGACCATTTGGTTGATATTATCTATGATTTGATAATTTAAAAATATACTATTGAAAGCATGTGATAGAGTCCAGAGTTTGACTTTTTCATTTATTTTCATCTTTTTGTTTCAACATTTTAAGCAGTTGTTGGAGAATTTACTTGCTGATGGTACAGTTTCTTGAATTTGGCTTCAACAAGCTAGTTGTCCTTGGTCTCATTTTTCCAGTTCAATGTATATTATTTAACTGAGAGTACAGTATGAAGTGCAACAATCATAAATAGTCGTTGGAAACGTACCATTTCCATTCAATGTTTATGTTTATCATTTATATCCATTTTATTTCACCATTTTGGATACTGAGGAATAATACAGTGTTTATGTTCTTTCATCTTAGTTTTATGACTTGTTTCCTCTATTTTTCTTAAGAGAAAAAAGTCTTTCTGATAAGTGAAGCCTTTTAATTGTGGTAGAAATCCTGACTATTTATAATGTTGCATTGAGAAACCGTAGTCTCCTTTAACATTTTTGTTGTTTTTTTCTTTGTTTCAAATGAAATGATCAACTCTTGCAATGTTAGTGTGGCCCTTAGCCAAAGCCATTTATTTCTTACTTTAATAAAGGGGTCAAAAATTTTAATTGAATGTATAGCAAGTACTTCAGAATCTGCTCATAAAATTGATATTGGATGACAAGGGTTGTAGACTTCAGAAAAGGAAAAGTAAATTTGTGTCTACCCTGTGCTTTATTAAAGTAAAAGTTAAAAATATAGGGAATTAGTAGTAGTAGAAAGCACTGATGGATAAAAATAAGCCCTTAGACTTTGAGCAACATGGGTTAATTAATGATACATATATGTATATGATATTTATATGTGTATGTACTATTGTGTGATTTACAGAATGCTTTCACTTTATCTTCTCTCATCATTTCTTCTATATCATTTTGATATAGGTCTTGCTTAATATCATTTTGATATAGGTCTTGTTTAATATCATTTTGATAAAGGTCTTGCTTAGTATCATTTTGATATAGATCTTGCTTAATATTTTGATATAAGTCTTGCTTAAGCCATTGAAGATAAGGAAAAAATTCAAAAAAATAAAAAAATCAGAGAAGGCAAAAGGAAATTGCCCAGGGTCTTCTGAGTCCAAGTCCTATAATACACAGTATAAAAAGACATGGTGGCAATGAATATTTTTGACTGAGCCCATTGTCAGTGCAGTCAGTATAGCTGAATTACACCTCTTCCTGTGTGATTGACTCCTCTGTTCTGATTTGTACCTGTTTCTATTATTAAAATAAGGATTTCTGAATTTAACAGTAACAGGAATAGAGCGGTGAAAAAGATGTAAAGCAGCCCCAGCTCTCATGGGAGTTACAATTTAGATGGAGTAGCAGAGAGCAAAATAACTGCAATGTGGTAAGGGATAAACAGCACACAGCCCAGCTTAGAGTGTCATGGAAAGATTCTCAGGAAAAGGATACCTTAGTTGAGGTCTGAAGGTTAAGTAAAAATCAAGTGAAGGCAGGAGGAGATGGACATTCTCAGTAAAGGAGCAGCATGTGAGAAGAGGATGCAAAGAGTGCATTCATTGTTCTAGTACCTGGAGAATACGGTGTTAATCATTATAGATGTATGGGTGTGTTGGGGGCAGTGGCTTTGGTGAAGGGAGAAAATGTGAAAGATGAGGATAGATAAGGAAGAAGGAATCAAAGGACTTTGAATCTGTGGGTCAGGATTTTGGAAAGTAGGGTAGGAGAATGCTGGGCACTTCAAGAGTGTAAGTAGGAGGAACAACCATTAAGAGACCATTGCTGAAATCCAGGTAAGACATGGTAGTTTTCAGTACCTGCAAAGGGTACTGACATTGCAGATAAACAGGATGGAAAAGGGGAAATAATTGAAGAAATGTGAGTAGAATGTTTTTCTTTAAAAAATGTTTTATTATTCTAGAACTTAACTGGTAGAAACTCAAGTTGCATGTTGCAGACCTTGAATCTTGAGAGATTTTTTTATTGCATTTTTTAAAATTTATTTTTTAATTGAAGGATAATTGCTTTACAGAATTTGTTGTTTTCTGTCAAACCTCAACATGAATCAGCCATAGGTATACATATATCCCCTTCCTTTTGAACTTCCCTCCCATCTCCCTCCCCATCCCACCCCTCTAGGTTGATACAGAGGCCCTGTTTGAGTTTCCTGAGCCATACAGCAAATTCCCGTTGGCTATCTATTTTACATATGGTAATGGAAGTTTCCCTGTTACTCTTTCCATACATCTCACCCTCTCCTCCCCTCACTCCATGTCCATAAGTCTATTCTATATGTCTTTCTCCACTGCTGCCCTGTAAATAAATTCTTCAGTACCATTCTTCTAGCTTCCGTATATATGTGTTAGAATGCGGTATTTATCTTTCTCTTTCTGACTGACTTCACTTTGTATAATGGGCTCTAGGTTCATCCACCTCATTAGAACTGACTCAAATGTGTTCCTTTTTTATGGTTGAATAATATTCCATTGTGCATATGTACCATAACTTCTTTATCCATTCATCTGTTGATGAACATCTAGGTTGCTTCCATGTTCTAGCTATTGTAAATAGTGCTGCAATGAACAATGGAATACATGTCTTTTTCAATTTTGGTTTCAGGGTATATGCCTAGGAGTGGGATTGCTGAATCATATAGTGGTTTTATTCCTAGTTTTTTTTTTAAGAAATCTTTGTACAGTCTTCCATAGTGACTGTATCAATTTACATTTCTGCCAACAGCAGACCTTGAATCTTTAACATGAAAGTTTGTTGATTTACAATATTATATTACTTTCAGTTACATAGCATAGTGATTCAACATTTTTTAAGATTATACTCCATTTAAAGTTGTTATGAAATATTGACTGTATTCCCCGTGCTGTACAATATACCCTTCTAGCTATTTTATTTTTTATTGGAGTATGATTGCTTTACAATGCAGTGTTAGTTTCTGCTGAACAACAAAGTGAATGAGCTATGTGTGTATATATATCCCTTCCCTCTTGGACCGCCTTCCCCCTCCCCTCCATTCTATACCTGATCCCACCTGGCTAGGTCACCTTGGAGCCCTGAGCTGAACTCCCTGGGCTATACTGCAGGGTCCCACTAGCTATTTGTTTTACGCTCCGGAGTGTATGTATGTCAGTCCTAACCTCCCAGTTCATCCCCACCCCCCGCCCCGCCCCATGCCGTGTCCACGCATCCCTTCTCTTCCTCTGTGTCTCTATTCCTGCCCTGGAACTAGGTCCATCCGTACCATTTTTCTCGATTCCATATGTGTTAATATGCGATTAATTAGTTTTGTTTTTCTCCTTCTGACTTACTTCACTTTGTATGACAGTCTCTAGATCTATCCACATCTCTACAAATCACCCAATTTTGTTTCTTTTTATGGCTGAGTAATATTTCGCTGTGTGTATGTACCACATATTCATCTGTTGATGGACACTTAGGTTGCTTCCATGTCCTAGCTGTTGTCAGTAGTGCTGCAGTGAACATTGGGGCACATGTGTCTTTTTGAATTAGAGTTTTCCCAGGCTATATAGCTCAGTTGGTGAAGAATATGCCTGCAATGTATGAGACCCTGGTTAGATTCCTGGGTCAGGAGGATCCGCTGGAGAAGGGATAGGCTACCCACTGCAGTATTCTTGGGCTTCCCTTGTGGCTCAGTTGGTAAAGAATTTGTCTGCAATGCGGGAGACCTGGGTTTGATCCCTGCGTTGCGAAGATCCCCTGAAGAAGGGAATGGCTACCCAACCCACTCCAGTATTCTGGCCTGGAGAATTCCATGGACTGTATAGTCCATGGGGTCACAAAAAGTCGGACACAACTGAGTGACTTTCACTTTCACTTCTGGGTGATGGCTGGGTCATTAGTAGTTTTATATGCCCAGTAGTGGGATGGCTGGGTCATTAGTTGTTCTATATTTTTTAATTTTTAAAAGAACCTCCATATTGTTCTCCATAATGGCTGTATGAATTTACATTCCGACCTGCAGTGCCAGTGGGTTCCCTTTTCTCCACACTCTCCAGCATTTATTGTTTGTAGATTTTTTGATTATGGCCATTCTGCATAGCGTAAGATGATACCTCCTTGTATTTTTATTTTTTATTTTTTCTCATTGTAGTTTTGATTTGCATTTCTCTAATACTTAACCCCAGGTGGATGAGTTTGGTTCCGGGGCTTGTGCAGACTTCGTGGTGGGAGGCACTGGTGCCTGCCCACTGGTGAGTGGAGCTGGATTTTGTCACTCTGGTGGGCAGGGCTGTGTCAAGGGGCATGTCTCGAGGTGGCTGTTGGCTCAGGATGACTTGAGGCAGCCTGTCTGTTGATGAGTGGGGCTGTGTTTCCACCCTGTTGGTTGTTTGGTCTGAGGTGTCCCAGCACTGGAGCCTGCAGGCTATTGAGTGGGGCCAGGTCTTGGTGCCGAGACAGGACTTCCAGGAAAGCTCCCTCCAGAAGTACTCCGTAGGGCCCTGTACCACTGGTGTTCTTGCCCCTGCAGTGGGCCGTAGCCGACCCCTGCCTTGCCGGGATACTCTCCAAGTCCTGCAGGTACATCTGGCCTGGACTCCTGGGGCATGCATGCTCAGTTGCACAGTCATGTCCGACTCTTTGCAGCCCCACAGGCTGTAACCTGCCAGGTTCCTCTGTCCATTGAATTTTCCGGATAAGAAAACTGGAGTGGGTTGTCATTCCTCTTCCAGGGGATCTTCCCTACCCAGGGATTGAACCCATGTCTCCTCTGTCTCCTGCATCGCAGGCAGATTCTTTACCACTGAGCCACCAAGGAAGCCCTGGGGAGTCACTGATTTACCCTGGTTCCCACTGTATGTGAAACCATGTGTGCACCTTTCAAGAGTGGAGTCTCTATTTCCCCTAATTCTGTGGAGCTCCTCCACTCAAGCCCTGCTGGCCTTCAAAACCAAATGGGGGCTCTGCCTCCTGATACCAGACCCCCAGACTGGGGAGCCTGATGGGCTCAGAACTTTCACTCCTGCAGGAGACCCTCTGCAATATAATGATTATCCAGTTTGTGGATCGCCCACACAGTAGGTGAGCTTCCCAGGTGGTGCTAATGGTAAAGAACCTGCCTGCCGGTACAGGTAGACGTAGAGACGCAGGTTTGATACCTGGGTCACAAAGATCCCCTGGAGGCGGGCATGGCAACCTACTCCAGTATTCTTGCCTGGAGAATCCCATGGACGGAGGAGCCTGGCAGGCTGCAGACCGTAGGGTTGCACAGAGCTGGACGCGACTGAAGGGGCTTAGCACGCACACATAGGTAGGTAGGGATTAGCTAGTATTGTGAAGGTGCCCCTCCTGTGGTCTTGTTGTGGCTTCTTCTTTGTCTTTGGATGTAGAATGTCCTTTATTGGTAGGTTGCAGTGTTTTTTTTTGTTGATAGTTGTTCAGCAGTTAGTTGTGATTTTCATGTTTTTCTGAGAGGAGGTAGGTTCAAGTCCTTCTGCTCCTCCATCTTGTCTGCAGTCCTGCTGTTATCTCAGTCTCTCTTGCTTTTATTAAACAGGCTCTTTCCAGTGTTTTCCAAACCCTGTGGTGGCTCATGATGAGGTTTTCTGGGTCCTCTTTAAAGATGAATGTCCAGTGTGGTCACTCAGAGCAACCTTGAGGTTCTTGTATACTGGAAAGCTGGAGATCTGGGGTGTGCTAAGCATCAGGAATGGCCCAGAGTGAAGATTCCAGTAGGCTCTTGTGGATTTCTTAATATTTTTAGTGGACTCCATAATTTGGCTTCTGTATCCGTCACCCTAACCCAAGAGAAACTGCCTGAAATTCACTGCACAAGCAGCACAGAAAAGTGTAGGTTCTCTACTCTTTGGTGAGCCGAGGCAGAAGCTACCACCAGCAAAATCAAACCTTCTGGGCTGCTGTCTTTTTCTTTTTTGTCCTTTAACTTAAAAAAAATTATTTATCTGTTTTTAATACCAAAAACATCTTGTATTGGGATATAGCGGATTAACAATGTTGTGGGAGTTTCAGGTGAACAGCAAAGGGACTCAGCCATACACATACATGTAACTTTATTTTGTATTATGTGAGTGTTAGTCGCTCAGTCATGTCCAACTCTTTGCAACCCTATGGACTTCAACCTGCCAGGCTTCCCTGTCCATGGAATTTTTCAGGCAAGAATTTTCTTTCTCTAGGGGATCTTCCCGACCCATGGATGGAACCCACTAGTGTCTCCTGCATGGGCAGGTGGATTCTTTACCACTGCACCGCCTGGGAAGCCCACATTTTGTATTGGAGTATAGCCAGTTAACAATGTTGTGATGGTTTCAGGTCAATAGCAAAGGGGCCCAACTGTACACACATATATATATCCATTCTCCCCTGAACTCCCCTCCCATCCATTCTGCCACATAACATTGCTCAAAACTCTGTGCTGTACAGTAGGTCCTTGTTGGTTATCCGTTTTAAATATAGCAGTGTGTACATGTCTATCCCAAACTCCCTAACTATCCCTTTCCCTATCCTGTTTTTTTTTTTTTTTAAGTATAGTAAGAACATACATAAGATGAGACCTCTTCTCATAAAAGATTAGTGTACAGTGTTAACTACAAGCACAATATTATGTAGCAAATCTCTGGAACTTTTTCATCTTGTACGACTGGAAATGTATACCCATTGAATAACAACTCCCCATTTCCTCTTTTCCTTCAGACTCTGGCTGCCACCATACTCCATCTGCTTAGTTAAGTTTAGGTAACTCATGTAAGTGTAAAATGCAGTATCTGTTCTGGCTGGCTTTTTCACT
Organism: Bos mutus; assembly: GCF_027580195.1. NCBI lineage: Eukaryota > Metazoa > Chordata > Mammalia > Artiodactyla > Bovidae > Bos > Bos mutus. The sequence goes on from NC_091638.1 coordinate 21,725,039, forward strand.
TTGTATAATGCCCTCCCGTTTCATCCATTTTGTAGCATACAAAAGGATATCCTTCTCTTTCTGGCTGAATAATATTTCATGTGTATGCCATATCTTCTTTATCCATTTGTCTGTTGACTAATAGTTGTTTCACCTTTTAGCACTTGTGGCCAATGCTTCAGTGAACAGGGGAGTACATGCAGCTCTTAGAGATCTTGATTTCATTTCTCTTGGATAAATACCAAGAGATTGGTATTGCTGGATTATATGGTAGTTCTAGTTTTGATTTTTGAGGAACCTCTGTACCATTTTGCATAGTGGCTGTGCCATCCAACAATCTCACCATCAGTGCACTAGGGTTCCAGTTTCTCTACATCCTCACCAACACGTGTTATTTGATAATGGCCATCCTGAGAGGCATAAGGTGATTTCTCATTGTGGTTTTGATTTGCACTTTCCTGATGATGAGCATCTTGTCATGTACCGGTTGGCTGTTTGCAGATCTTCTTTGGAGACATGTCTTCCCAAATCTTCTGTCCATTTTGACCAGGCTATTCGTTCTGTTTTGCTATTGAATTGTACCCATTCCTTATATATTTTGAATATTAATCTCTTATCAGTTTGCAGATACTTTCTACCTTTTCATAGGTTGCCTTTTGACTCTTGATTGTTTACTTTGCTGTGCAGAAACTTTTTAGTTTGATGTAGCCCCGACTCGTCCATTTTGCTTTTCTTGCCTGTTCTTTTTGGCATTCAAATCAGTGCCAAGACCAATGTCATGAAGCTTTTCCTCTATGTTTTCTTTTTGGAGTTTTACAGTTTCAGGTCTTATATATAAATTTTTAATACATTTTAAGTTGATGTTTGTGTATAGTCTAGTTTCATTCTTTTGCCTGTGGATATCCACTTTTCCCAGCCTCTTTTGTTGGAGACTGTCCTTTCAAAAATACGCAGGACTGGGAAATAGACCCTTGAAGGGTACAAACAGAACCTTGTACACACTAAGACCCAGGGGAAAGGAGCAGTGACCCCGCAAGAGACTGACCCACTCTTGCCTGGGAGTGTCCAGAAGTTTCCAGCAGAGGTATGGCTTGGTGGTGGCCTGCTGCAGGGTTGGGGGCAGTGAGTGTAACAGTACATACATGAGACCTTTTGAAGGAGGTTGCATTATCTTCATTACCTCCACCATAGTTTCAGTTTAGTTCAGTCGCTCAGTCGTGTCGGACTCTTTGCAACCCCATGAATCGCAGCACGCCAGGCCTCCCTGTCCATCACCAACTCCCAGAGTTCACCCAAACTCATGTCCATCGAGTCGGTGATGCCATCCAGTCATCTCATCCTCTGTCATCACCTTCTCCTCCTGCCCCCAATCCCTCCCAGCATCAGAGTCTTTTCCAATGAGTCAACTCTTCGCATGAGGTGGCCAAAGTATTGGAGTTACAGCCTCAGCATCAGTCCTTCCAATGAACACCCAGGACTGGTCTCCTTTAGGATGGACTGGTTAGATCTCCTTGCAGTCCAAGGTACTCTCAAGAATCTTCTCCAACACCACAGTTCAAAAGCATCAATTCTTTGGAGCTCAGCTTTCCTCACAGTCCAACTCACATATCCATACATGACCGATGGAAAAACCATAGCCTTGACTAGACGGACCTTTGTTGGCAAAGTAATGTCTCTGCTTTTTAATATGCTATCTAGGTTGATCATAACTTTCCTTCCAAGGAGTAAGCGTCTTTTAATTTTATGGCTGCAATCACCATCTACAGTGATTTTGGAACCCCAAAAAATAAAGTCTGACACTGTTTCCCCATCTATTTCCCATGAAGTGATGGGACAAGATGCTATGATCTTCGTTTTCTGAATGTTGAGCTTTAAGCCAACTTTTTCACTCTCCTCTTTCACTTTCATCAAGAGGCTTTTGAGTTCCTCTTCACTTTCTGCCATAAGGGTGGTGTCATCTGCATATCTGAGGTTATTGATATTTCTCCTGGCAATCTTGATTCCAGCTTGTGCTTCTTCCAGCCCAGCGTTTCTCATGATGTACTCTGCATAGAAGTTAAATAAGCAGGGTGACAATATACAGCCTTGACGTACTCCTTTTCCTATTTGGAACCAGTCTGTTTTTCTTCCAGTTCTGTTGCTTCCTGACCTGCATATAGGTTTTTCAGGAGACAGGTCAGGTGGTCTGGTATTCCCATCTCTTTCAGAGCCCCCACCATAGTTTGTGAGTGAAGTTGCTCAGTTGTGTCCGACTCTTTACTACCCCATGGACTGTAGCCTACCAGGCTCCTCCGTTCATGGGATTTTCCAAGCAAGGATACCGGAGTGGATTGCCATTTCCTTCTCCAGGTGATCTTCCCAACCCAAGGATTGAACTCTGGTCTCCTACATTGTAGGCAGCCGCTTTATAGTCTGAGCCAACAGGGAAGTCCCCACCATAGTTTGGCCCTAGGTAAATAACAGGGAGGGAACACAGCTCCACCCATCAGCAGAAAATTGGATTAAAGATTTACTGAGCATGGCCCTGCCCATCAGAACAGGACCCAGTTTCCCCCTAGTCAGTCTCTCCCATCAGGAAGCTTCCGTAAGCCGCTAATCCTTCTCCATCAGAGGGCAGACAGACTGAAAACCACAATCACAGAAAACTAACCAATCTGATCATATGGACCACAGCCTTGTCTAACTCAATGAAACTACGAGTGATGCCATGTAGGGTCACCAAGACGGATGGGTCATGGTGAAGAGTTGTGATAAAACGTGGTCCACTGGAGAAGGGAATGGCAAACCACTTCAGTATTCTTGCCTTGAGAACCCCATGAACAGTATGAAACAGGAAAAAGTAAGACACTGAAAGATGAACTCCCCAGGTTGGTAGGTGCCCAATATGCTACTGGAGATCAGTGAAGAAATAACTCCAGAAAGAATGAAGAGATGGAGCCAAAGCAAAAACAACACCCAGCTGTGGATGTGACTGGTGATAGTAGCAAAGTGTGATGCTGTAAAAAGCAATACTGCATAGGAACCTGGAATGTTAGGTCCATGAATCAAGCCAAATTGGAAGTGGCCAAACAGGAGATGACAAGAATGAATATCGACATTTTAGGAATCAGCAAACTAAAATGGACTGGAATGGGTGAATTTAACTCAGATGACCGTTATATCTACTACTGTGGGCAGGAATCCCTTAGAAGAAATGGAGTAGCCATCATGGTCAACAAAAGAGTCTGAAATGAAGTACTTGGATGCAATCTCAAAAGTGACAGAAGGATCTCTGTTTCCAAGGCAAACCATTCAATATCACGGTAATCCAAGTCTATATACCCTGACCAGTAATGCTGAAGAAGCTGAACTTGAACAGTTCTATGAAGACCTACAGACTTTCTAGAACTAACACCCAAAAAAGATGTTATTTTCATTATATGGGACTGGAATACACATGTAGGAAATCAAGAAACACCTGGAGTAATAGGCAAATTTGGCCTTGGAGTACAGAACGAAGCAGGGCAAGGCTAATAGAGTTTTTCTAAGAGAACGCTCTGGTCATAGCAAACACCCTCTTCCAGTAACACACAAGAAGACTCTGTACATGGACATCACCAGATGGTCAATACCAAAATCAGCTTGATTATATGCTTTGCAGCCAAAGATGAAGGAGCTCTATACGGTCAGCAAAAACAAGCCTGGGAGATGACTGTGGCTCAGATCATGAACTCCTTATTGCCAAATTCAGACTTAAATTGAAGAAAGTAGGTAAAACCACTAGACCATTCAGGTATGACCTAAATCAAATCCCTTATGATTATACAGTGGAAGTGACAAATAGGTTCAAGGGATTAGAACTGATAGACAGATTGCCTGAAGAACAATGGATGGAGATTCGTGACATTGTACAGGAGACAGGGATCAAGACCATCACCAAGAAAAAGAAATGCAAGAAAGCAAAATGGCTGTCTGAGGAGACCTTACAAATAGCTGTGAAAAGAAGAGAAGTGAAAACCAAAGCAGAAAAGGAAAGATACACTCATTTGAATGCAGAGTTCCAAAGAATACCAAAGAGAGATAAGAAAGCCTTCTTCAGTGATCAGTGCAAAAAAAAAAAAAAGAGAAAACAATAGAATGGGAAAGTCTAGAGATCTCTTCAAGAAAATTGGAGATACCTAGGGAACATTTCATGCAAAGATAGGCACAATAAAGGACAGAAATGGTATGGACCTAACAAGCAGAAGATATTAAGAAGAGGTGGCAGGAATACACAGAAGAACTGTACAAAAAAGATCTTCATGACCCAGATAATCATGATGGTGTGATCACCCACCTAGAGCCAGACATCCTGGGATGTGAAGGCAAGTGGGCCTTAGGAAGCATCACTATGAACAAAGCTAGTGGAGGTGATGGAATTCCAGTGGAGCTATTTCAAATCCTAAATGATGATGCTGTGAAAGAAAGTGCTGCACTCAATATGCCAGCAAATTTGGAAAACTCAGCAGTGGCCACAGGACTGGAAAAGGTCAGTTTTCATTCCAATCCCAAAGAAAGGCAATGCCAAAGAATGCTCAAACTACCACACAATTGCCCTCATCTCACACGCTAGTAAAGTAATGCTCAAAATTCTCCAAGCTAAGCTTCAACAGTACATGAACCGTGAACTTCCAGATGTTCAAGCTGGATTTAGAAAAGGCAGAGGAACCAGAGATCAAATTGCCAACATCTGTTGGGTCATCAGAAAAGCAAGAGAGTTCCAGAAAAATACCCACTTCTGCTTTATTGACTATGCCAAAGCCTTTGATTGTGTGGACCACAGCAAACTGGAAAATTCTTCAAGAGATGGGAATACCAGATCACCTGACCTGCCTCTTGAGCGATCTGTATGCAGGTCAGGAGGCAACAGTTAGAATTGGACATGGAACAACAGACTGGTTCCAAATAGGGAAAGGAGTATGTCAAGGCTGTATATTGTCACCCTGCTTATTTAACTTACATGCAGAGTACATCATGCGAAATGCTGGGCTGGATGAAGTACAAGCTGGAATCAAGATTGCTGGGAGAAATATCAATAACCTCAGATATGCAGATGACACCACCCTTATGGCAGAAAGCGAAGAAGAACTAATGAGCCTCTTGATGAAAGTGTAGAGGAGAGTGAAAAAGTTGGCTTAATACTCAACATTCACAAAACTAAGATCATGGCATCCGGTCCCATCACTTCATGGCCAGATGGGGAAACAGTGGGAACAGTGACAGACTTTATTTTTTTGGGCTCCAAAATCACTGCAGATGATGACTGCAGCCATGAAATTAAAAGACACTTGCTCCTTGGAAGAAAAGCCATGACCAACCTAGACAGTGTATTAAAAAGCAGAGACATTACTTTGCCAACAAAGGTCCGTCTAGTCAAAACTATGGTTTTTCACGTATGGATGTGAGATTTGGACTATAAAGAAAGCTGAGGCCCAAATAATTGATGCTTTTAAACTGTGGTGTTGGAGAAGATTCTTGAGAGTCCCTTGGACTGCAAGGAGATCCAACCAGTCCATCTTAAAGAACATCAGTCCTGAATATTCATTGAAAGGACTGATGCTGAAGCTGAAACTCCAATACCTTGACCACCTGATGCACAGAACTGACTCTTTTGAAAAGACCCTGATGCTGGGGAAGATTGAAGGTGGGAGGACAAGGCGTCGACAGAGGCTGGGATGGTTGGATGGCATCACTGACTCAATGGACATGAGTTTGAGTAAAGTCTGGGAGTTGGTGATGGACAGGGAGGCCTTGTGTGCTGCAGTCCATGGGGTTGCAAAGAGTGGGACACGACTGAGTGACTGAACTGAACTGACAATCAGAATATTAAAAATTTTTTTTCAAAATTAAGAAATATCAAAGAAATTTAAAAGTGAGCAATAAGTTTGAAAAAACGGTTCACTTAAGATATGAATGGCATATTATTTAAATGTTCTAATCTTATACATCTTTTGTTGTTTGCTTGTTTAATCAACAAGGGTTATCTGGGTGGGAAGTTTTTGGCCCAATCTTGTTTTCTTTGTACCTTAATGAATTTTAACTTGTTTTGAAATGTTAATTCTTACAGGTAAAACCCTAGTCAATAAAAACTCTAATAAGGGGGGTGTGTGTGTGTTCAAAAGTAAACACATTTTTAATATTCTGGTTCTCCAGGAATAGCAGTAGTGAAAGTAAAAGGAAGCCACAGACTCTCTTGGGCGATTATATGTGGTGGCTTCATCATTCTATATGGTCATGCTGATTAACTGACTTGTTCAGCCTGTTGGATCAGAAGAAAATATGACTTTCCCAGTTGTATTCAAATCCATCAGGCATGAAAACAGATTGGTGATTTGTTTTTTTTGTCTTGTCTTAAACAGGAGCAACTGCCTGGTTTCTGCTTAGGCAAATGTGGTAGGTGGAATCATGGGCCCCTCAAGGATGTTCATGTCCGAATGCCTAGGTCTTGTGACTATATTACCTTCCATGGCAAAAGGGATTTGGCAGATGTGGTTATGTTGAGGATGTTGAGATAGGGAGACTTCCTGGATTAGTCGCATGGGACCAGTGTCATCACAAAAGTCCTAGTAAGTAAAAGAGGAAGGCATGGCATCACAGTCAGTGTGGTACAGCCTGTGAGGGATTTGATCAGCCATTTCTAGCTTTGCAGGTGGGAGTAGGCAACGAGCCAGGGAGCACAGGCAGCTTTAGGAGCTGAAAAAGGGAAGGAAATGAATCTCCCCTAGGGCCTCCAGAAGGTTTTAACCCTGTCAACTCATGTCAGACTGATAACCAGACGCTTAAGATAACTTTAAAGTTTTGGAAAATTTGTTAGTAGTAGCAAGAGAAAACAAATGCAGTGTATTTATAGGACTGTTATGTTTGTAAGTTCTAAAACACAGACATTTCTTTAAAAGTAGAAAAAATCCTTTTTTTTTTTTTTTTGAGTCTCACTGCCAGCCCTCCTAGACTCCCCAGTGGGCACATTTCTGACCCAGATCCTCCTAATCACTGTGAAATGATACTCAGCTCAAAAAGTAAGCAGAGTACATATGAGCTAAGGACGAAGGCATTGTGACACAACCCAGACGTCAGCAGTTCTCAGAACATGGGCCGTGGACAGCCTGCATCAGAGTTCCTGGGGAGCAGGTTACTTCAGGCCTGGACCTTTACCCCTTCCCACTAGTTTTTTTCATGTCAAGTTTACTGAAGTATAATTTGTATATAGCAAAATATACCCTTCTTAGGTTACGGTACTATGAATTTTGAAAGGTTTGTATAATCAAGTAGCCGCCGATACACTGAGGTTATTTCCATCACCCAGAATGTTTCACTTGTGTCCCTCTGTAATAAATTTCCTCTCCGTACCGCCTGTCTCTGGCAACCACTGACCTGATTTCCGTTCCTGTAGGTTTTTTCAAGAATGTCATATCCATGGAATGACACACCATGTGTCCTTTTGAGTCTGATTTAGTTTGTTTAACATAATCCTTTTGAGATTCATCCACGTTGTGTGTATATTCATATATAAAGAAACCATACTTCTGTGTTATGGCCATAATTTTTTTTTTAAGTATTTATTTGGCTGTGCTGATTTTTAGCTGTGGCATGCAGGATCTTTAGTTGTGGCATGTGGATCTAATTCTCTGACCAGGGATCAAACCCACGTCTCCTGTATTAGGAGCCTGGAGTCTTAGTCACTGAACCACCAGGGAAGTCCTGGCCATAACTCCTTGATGTGTTTTGTCTCTTTTGGTATGATCTGAGAGGTGTCATAATCGTCCCCAGATGGTTGAGGGATTGTCTTTTAGCCTGGTTGGGTGAGGGAGTCAGGTGGAGAGAGGGGTATGGAGGTGCAGGTGGGTCCAGAGGACACATGCCTGGAGAGAACACAGTTACAGGTTTATCTCTTACAAGAATTGAAAGAAGGGGGAAGATCACGGTAGCCTAATTATGGATCAGACAGTGAAGAATCTGCCTACAATGCAGAAGGACCCAGGTTCAATTCCTGGGTCAGGAAGATCCCCTGGAGAAGGGAATGGCAACCCACTCCAGTATTCTTGCGTGAAGAACTCCATGGACAGAGGAGCCTGGCGGGCTACAGTCCATGGGGTCGCAAAGAGTCAGACACAACTGAGCGGCTAACACACATAGAAAGGGAGCAGTAGGGGATGGTTTTGAGTTGTGGAGCAGGAGTCTTGAAGCTAGAGGCATTGAGTATCGGTTAGTTATAAGATTCAGTGGTCTGCAGCAAAAAGAGTGGTGACTGCCTGATCTTTTATTGTCTGTGCAACTCCTTTTGGGTCACTGCTAAACTATTGTTGTTCAGTCGGTCAGGTGTGTCCGACTCTTTGCAACCCCATGGATTGCAGCACGCCAGGCTTCCCTGTCTTTCCCTGTCTCCTAGAGCTTGCTCAAACTCATGTCCATTCAGTCAGTGATGCCATCCAACCATCTTGTCCTATGTCATCCCCTTCTCCTCCTGCCTTCAATTTTTCCCAGCATCAAGGTATTTTCTAATGAGTTGGCTTTTTGCATCAGGTGGCCAAAGTATTGGAGCTTCAATTTCAGCATCAGTCCTTCTAATGAATATTCAGTATTGATTTCTTTTAGGATTGACTGATTTTATCTCCTTGCCATCCAAGAGATTCTCAAGAGTCTTCTCCAACACCACAGTTCAAGAGCATCAGTTCTTTGGCCTTCAGCCTTCTTTATGGTCCAACTCTCACATCCATACATGACTAGTGGAAAAACCATAGCCTTGACTAGACGAACCTTTGTTGACAAAGTAATGTCTCTGCTTTTGAATATGCTGTCTAGGTTGGTCATAACTTTCCTTCCAAGGAGTAAGCGTCTTTTAATTTCATGGCTGCAGTCATTTTGGAGCCCCCAAAAATAAAGTCTGCCACTGTTTCCCCATCTATTTCCCATGAAGTGATGGGACCAGAGTCCATGCCTCTGCAGTGGCGGCACGAAGTCTTAACCACTGGAGCACCAGAGCAGTCCCCTATATTGTCTTTCTTAAAGCGTATTGCTGTCCAAAGAAATGGTAGTGTCTCCACTCTTTAAATGGTGGAGGGGGCCAGGGTGTGTGTGTATATGTGTGTGTGAAAATTACAATGATTAAAAAACTTGCTTTAAGTCATAGCTTTGAAGTGGTAGAGCTGGTATGAAGCCTCTCATCAGCCTCAAGGTCATTTTCCTCTCATCCTGCTGCCAGGGGGGCTCTGAAGTAAACTAACATTTAGCACTCCGGCCTTGTGTGGTTTTGCTTCCTAGTCTCATATCACATCTTAATTGTTTTTCTTGTTCTACAGAGCTTTCTGACAAGTCTTCATGAGATGGTATAGGTAACAGGTATGTCAATAAGATTAAATCACTAGCTTAATTCAGTTCTGAAATGGACAGGTGAAATTCCTGGATTGTCTACAGTTTCATTTACATAGGAGAAGTCGTCTTTTGTGAGGTCATTACAGAAATGCTGGCAAACTCTTTCCATTAGCAGTTCTTGCATGCAGTATGCACTTCTCGTGTTGTGGGACTCTTTTTTTGTTGTTGTTCAGAATTCACCTTAGGGGTTTTCTGAGACTCGGCATTCTTAATCGATCGTGGTTTTTAGCTTTCTTTTTTCTTTCCAGGCTGGGTGGATGATGCAGTTTCACTTCTAGGTGTTAGGATTCTCTTTCACACTAGTTTGTCATGACCTTAAAATATTGTAAGTTTCTCCTTAGGTTAATTCTTTTTTCTTTCTTTCTTTTTTAATGTAGTACCCCAGTGGGCTAGAGATTTGTTTTGGCAGATGAGTTTAGACTACCAGCGGCTGGAGAGTTCACAGCCCATGAGCACTGTCAAAGCTAACCCAGTGTGAAACCTGCCAGCGGTCTTTTTATTCTCTTGCACTGGTAGGTTTTGAGATCAGCCTTGAGGTTGTGAGTTGCCTAAGGCGGCATAGGATATCAAAGACGGAGAGACGTTTGCTACGAAGATCGGAATGGTCTTAGTTTGTAATAGCCATCCTCGTTGTCGCCTGGAGATTACTGACGAGGCCCAAGAGTCGCTCTGAGCTGTAACCACCCACAAAAACCACACGCATGGCATTTTACTCAAAACTCTACCTTAACCACTACTTTGTGATGCAAAACTGGTGGAATTTTGGGTACTTTCTGTAAAATCGAAATCTTTATGGGGGTTTTCCAACATTCTAGTTGATTGTGAACAAGTGATCAGTATAACGAAAGGAGAGCAGAGTTGGCCAATCAACACTGACTTCTGTGGTACAAAGGATGCTAGCCTGTGTGGAATATTTCATGGGGAGAAAGCCACCTTATCTGAGAAAACAGATTCTCCTGTTGAAAAATGCAGTTACATAGAGGTATTGACATGAGATAGGTAGTTGTAAAAGATAGAGATTTTAGAAGCTTCTTATCTTTGCCACAAAGTTTTCACTCTTGACAAAGTAATCACCTTTAGCACTTTCTAGCGTGTAGACCCTCTTATGAAAGAGGTTTGAAAAGGAAATCCATTTGTATTGGACAAACTACAGTTCTGCATAAGGACTTCCTGTAAAGGAAGAACCATTATGGGAAACTGCTGCTAGTAAGATATGATAGCCCTTTTACGGAGGGAAAATGGTAGGTATAAGAGCTCTCTCCTGTTTGGCCAAGTCGGGGGGCCTTCGTTTATTTTGGACTTATGTCCTTGGGCAAGTTCCTTTACCACTCTAAGGCTCAATTTCTAACCTTTACAATGAAAAATTTCTTTTCATGGTTAATATTCTGTTGTATATATGTACCGCAGCTTCTTTATCCATCCATCTGTCAATGGACATCTAGATCACTTTCATGTCCTGGATATTGAAAACAGCACTGCTATGAACATTGGGGTGCATCTGTCTTTTTGAATTATGGTTTTCTTTGGGTATATGCCCAGTAGTGGGACCGTTGGGTCATACGGTAGCTTTATTCCTAGATTTTTAAGGAATCTCCGTACTGTTTTCCATACTGGCTGTATCAATTTACACTTCCAGTATTACTCCACCATAAAAAAGGAATGCATTTGAGTCAGTTGTAGTGAGGTGGAAAAATCTAGAGCCTGTTAGAGTGAGTATAAGTCAGAAAGAGGAAAACACATACCGTATATTCAAGCTGATGAACTTACTTGCCCGGCAGGAAGAGACACACAGACACAGAGAACAGACTTGTGGACACAAGAAGGGAATGAGGGTGGGACAAATCGAGAGCAGCGCTGACTTACATTCACTACCATGTGTAAGATAGGTAGCTGGTGGGGAGCTCGGCCCTGTGCTCTGTGATGACGGGGAAGTGGGACAGGGGTGGGAGGGAGGCTCAAGAGGAAGGGTATTTATGTGCACTTATAGCTGATCTACATTGTCATCCAGCAGAAATCAATACAACATTGTACAGCAATTATTCTCCAATTAAAAATGAAAAGTTTCACTCCTGCTCTGTGGCAGATAGGAACACATTGTCTCAAGAGCCTTCAGTAGGAGTCCTTTGTTATGACATCCTGTCTTGTGTAAACGTGACTTTTATTGTCATATAAATTAAGCCTGCTATCAAGCACATTTTGTTTTTTAAAATCTGTAAAAACATTTTAGCAAAACCCAACTCTACTTGTGTAAGTACATACTTATTCTCCTTTAGTAATTAATAGTCTTAGAAGACTAAATTTCCATCTGTGTTGCCCAGAAAGCTCCCGTGATTAGCCTTAAAACAATGAGCAGAAACTTTCAGGCTGTCTCTCATTAGCACATTCCCCAAACCAACCATGGGAGGAAGATAGAGAAATCAGTAACTGAGATTTTCATGTGATAATTCCTTAGTTTACCGTGAAGAACTTGGTCATTTCCCATTAGCACAAAAATAACCCTGTGCTTAGGTTGCTACTGCAAAGACAGTGTTGCTGGTTAGCTCCCACAAGTGAAGTTTGCTTGCTTTATAATTTACATTAGGAAATGTTTAAACACGGTGAAAGCAGTTTTTACAAGCGCAGAATCAAGCAATTCATTTTCAGAAAGTGGAACCAAATGAAACCAACTGAAGAAAACCAGGTAAGCTGAATCATATTTTTTAAAAACAAAATGAAGAGTTGTATTTTGTGCGTGTGAGTAGAGGCGCAGAGTTCTAAGAACAGTTGCCCTGTGGGGAATATCAAGTAAAGCTTTAAGACTTTATTTGTAGGAGGAAACAAGGTTTATCACTACAGAATTTTAGGGACATAAGTAGAAATGGGAAAGGTAATATAAGCGTTAGAAAGGTGAAATGGAGCTTCCCAGACCCTTTGACATAACAAATGTTTTAGTTAAGGAAATTGGCAAAATCTTGAAATCTTAGTTGTTGCTATAGCAAACTTTTAAAATTAAATCATGAGAGCCAAAGACTGTCCTGCTTGTGAGCGCTGTGCTATAACATGATAGTCCAATAGCACTGATTCTTCACCTGAGTAACTTTTTATTTTTTAATTGAAGGATAACTGCTTTACAGAATTTTGTTTTCTGTCAAACCTCAACATGAATCAGCCATAGGTATACATATATCCTCTCCCATTTGAAACTCCCTCCCATCTCCCTCTCCATCCCACTCCTCTACATGTCCCAGAGCCCATGATTTGCCCGCGTCATACAGCAAATTCCCATTGGCTATTTTACATATGGCAATGTAAGTTTCCATGCTACTGAGTAACTGTAAAGGCAACTTGAACCTTGAAATAGAAGTGTTGAAAAAGCGATGTCTGGAAAAAGGTGAAATCACAATTATACATCAAAGGCCACGGGAGCTATAATTTCAAATTTTGTTTCAGCTGTACCAGCTTTGTGCTCACACCCAAACTCCACTGATAGAATCTACTGCAGTGGGGTAGAGAAGAATTCCATTTATTTTCTGCTGAAGCTGGCGAACCGAATGAAGATCTGTATCTTAAGTGACAGGAATCAAATGAAACATGACAAACCTGTAAAAGCTGCCACCTGAACATGTCAAAGCAGCACTTGGCAGTGAGTGAGGTGGGACAGGCCCTGGGAGACAAACCACACACACTGCCTCGCCGGGCTGGCAGCTCGGGAGATCAAAGGGAGAGCCAGGGGAGCGAGTCTCCGTGGGCTGGGGCTCACGTGGCGGGGTTTGGCATGGAGTGCTGGTGGTTTGTTCATAGATACAAGTACGTATCTATCTTGTATTGGTTTTATTATGGAAAATTTTTATGGAGATACGCTGTATTGACTGGAAAATGATTGACTTGTTTTTAAAGTTACCGAATTTATAATGCAGAAGCATTGGTTTTGAAGCTAGTCATTTAAGTGGAGTTTAATCCCAACCTAGTTTCTGACATTGGATGGTAATTATTCTTATTTGGCAAAGCACAGAGAAAATCAACATTACAAGAGCAACCAGGGCAGGCAGTGCTCTAAGGAGGGGACAGCTTTCTCTGCCTTTGGATAGACGAGTTAGATTTGTCAAACATTTCCAGCTCTCATGAAGGCCTCCGACCATTGAAGGAAAGCTGACCTTGCTGCTCGGTGCTTCTTTGCACTGCAGATGACAAGTTCCAGGTCCCCCAGGGAAAGTGCAGGAGCGGGAGCCTGAACCGGCATTCTAGACTTGACCACGTGTGCCCCCGTTACCCGTGACAGTCTGCTTGGCAGTCACCCATCGAGAAGAACCAATAGCCACTGGACTAAACCCTCCCCTGTATTTGTTCAGGAGCTCTCAGAGTTCTCATTCCTCAGGTAAGCACTTTCAGAATCAACCTGGTAAGTAAACCATTTATACTTTTAAGTTGGTCCTAAAGAAAATATATAATTGGAATAGCTGTGACGACAGAAAGAAACTTCTAAACGAAAGCCATCACTCAGTCACAGTATTTTATTCTGCATCATTTATTAAATATTTTTATATATGCATTTACAAACTTTACTCATTTCAGAACTCTGCTTTCAATACATTTTTAAACTGTTTTTGGTAGAGTCTCTCGTAAAATGAGATCCATGTACAAAACTAGGCAACAGATATAAAAGTTTCCTCTCATACTTTTCATCCATCAAGCAAAGAAATCATGTGACAAAGAAAAAAAAACTCAAATGTGGCTCGTTCACAAGAATAACATGTCAGTGTTCAAACTATGAGTTCTAATGGGATAGATCATATTTCATCTCTATCTGGAAGGCTATAGTTTAACACGTCTTAGCTACTGTAGCATGTTGGTTCCGATGAAAAAAATCAACTCTGTTTGGACTAGATCATCTAGACACCATCAATTATTCATTTCCTTATAAAGTGACACCACAATTCACCTTGGAGATGACACTGATGGGCTAGCAGTCTGCATTTACCCCAAACGTGGGCTTAGAAATTTCCCTTTAAAAAATTCGTTAACTTGGCAAACTAAAGTCTGAGCCTCTAATTTAGCGCTCTTACTTAAAAGACATAGTTTAAATGATCAATTCAGAAGCCTAAAAGTATCTTTGAAACTAAAGTTGCTTCTCTTAAAATGAGTGCTGACCTGACAGTTCCGAGGCTCGGGGCACTGTCACTAGGAGAGGCACTGGGGCCGCTAGCAACGAGAAGTACTGTCACCACAGGATAAGTATATGGTACGAAACGCCCGGGGGCCTGCAACTCACTAGTAATATGATTTTGGCAGCAGCATCATTTAACCATTTGTTACATACTATTAACACACCAGCTTCAAAGATGTGCACTCCCCTTAGGATACACAGGAGTTACAAATTTATGGTGATTGCATAATTGGTATTGCACAGTTTTATAAAAAACATAAATACTGGTTATTCTAGATTTAAATACAAAATACATGTCATATACTTTTAAATCTATAATGTGGTTCAAGTGCAAGTCAGGTGCTTTCTTTAGTCCTTCCCAAAAAGGCATTTTAAATACTTTTTTGGCACAAATGAAATTTCACCCTGCCAACAATTCTAATTACAATACATATATCCAAACCTGGAGAGTAGCAATCATATACATACAGTATAAAACTGAGTATTTACAAATATACTAAGCATAAATGTAACCTCTGTGGGTGAATCAGAACTAAGTAGCCAGACCCACACTAAAAATAATTTAAAAAGGTAAATACGATGCCTTTAGTTCATTTGCTTATGCTGGTTGCTGTGGGTTGACATTCATGTGAGGAGGATGTCCTAGAAGACCAATTCTTTGTTTCTGCTTCCTTTGTTCTGTCATCTGGAAAGTTAAAGAGTTTCATCATTAGACCCAGACACTTCCTGTACGTCAAATCGTATACTCAACCATAGACTCACCTCTGTGGTTATGGTTTATACTGAAACCCACTTTCTACAAATAGCATCCCATCAGTATATCAAACACACAACTTCAAAAAGGACATCTACCTGTGCAGAATGGGGAATTCTGTGCCCTAGTCATGCAATGTGACATTCAGAAATTCTGCTTGCGACTTGTTTCATAAAGGAACAAAAAGCAGTTAAAGCACAAGATTCTTGTTTCCCAAATCTACATCCAAATAATAGCTTTGTAAGAGAGTTGTGTCACACTAAACACTCAAGAAACTGTCTAATGTGTTTAGAACTCTAAGTTTGAGAGAGATTGAGTCCATTGGCTTCAGGGTGTCTCGGTTATTCTCCGATTGTTCTTGGATAGTTTTGAGAGAAAAAAATCACACAGCGTTTCTAGGGAGATGAGAATGTCCTTAACACTGCAGGTCCAGGGTGACTGAATGACATAAATCATGGGCTGGCACTCAGTGGAGACCAGTCCTCACCCCCTACACACTAAGGGCAGGAAAGACCATTCCTTAAGTCTGCTCAAAAGAAAACGTGTTTTCAAAACTGCCAACAAGAAGTTGGGACCTTTTATTTGGCTGCTGAACTAAACCAGTTCTCATCTTGACAGGCATTTAGCTCAGTTCTGCCTATTTCAGGGCATAATTAACTCCCTGTATTTACATTTTTCTTAACCCAGTTATCCCAGCTCTGGATTTGATGCTGGGCATTTAGGTCAATTAAGGTAAAAAAGCTATATGAAATACTGGATAAAACTGTTATCTCTAAGTGGTCTTAGATCCTGCTTCTAGATTTTTGGCTTCCTAAAGTCAGAGAGGAATTAGGGTTTAGTAGTATTAATATAAAGAATGTGGGCACTGGAATCAGACCAGACCTATTTCCATAAGGTTTTATGTTGTACCTTTCCAAAGTCTGTTTCTTCATTCATATAATGAGGGTAATAATTCCGACCTCACAGAGAGGATGTATGTAAATTTTCTAATAGTGTCTGTCACATGGTACAGATGCTTAAATCTCAGTTTTCACCTGGACTAATTTTTGGTACAAAATACCCCCGAGAGAAAGTAAAATGAGAATAAGTTACCTCAGTTCACTTTTAAAGTAGTTATTTTGCCTTATTTGAAACAGTATTTTGGTATGAAAGGAAAACTGCTATGTTGCGACGCCTATGAAATGCCTTCAGTTGTATTTTAAGAGAGGTTTACAAGGAGTATTTCCAAAAGTAACTTTTTACAAAGCCTCCTATGAAGAGTTGCATGAGGGGTATTCTGCTAGCCTCAAAAGTTTCCTTAGATGAGTGACAAGTCTTTAAAGGAGGTGTCACAACCCTCTACTATACTTCAGACTCAGCTGCAGGAGAGCCTCCTGTGACTCATGGAATAAACTGACAAGTAGATGGTGATGCAGTCAGGCAGCTCACTGCCTGATACTTCACATACTCAGCCCAGACTTTCACCCCCAAACTAGTGCCTTGGCAGGCAGCCTTGAGAAGGACTCCAACAGAACTCACTAAATTGAATAATCTCTGCATTCTTAATGATTTAGGAATCTTGGTGGGCTCCACGCGTATTGATGGGTACTCAAAGCTTCCATTTAAAGATGCTGAGATTTTTCCACGGTTGAAGTTGGCCCCTGAAATTTTTCTATAAATTTCTTACATTTGAGATGATCTCCTCTGTATGTTGTGTAGCCTCATGCCTGTGTGTCCAGTCAGCTTCCTGTGACTTTTCAATGCTTCTAAAACTGCATTCGTTATAGCAAATGAGCCAACCAATGGCACATCTTCCCGCCCTCTTCTATAGGTAGCACCTGATAACTCAGTGGTGGTCCGACTCTAATTCTCCAGGTTTGTCTTCCTAAAAATAATGATCGCATCACCATCCCTGAGTCCCTGACCTTTTGAAGCTCCCTACTGAAGTGAGTGGCCAAAACCTTTGTTCAAGCAGAGGTTGTGCCTGGTAATTTCAAGAACCTAGCACAGACTTCCCTGGGGCTTCTTCCTTGGTGGTTCAGACGGTAAAGAATTCAGACGGTCTGCAATGCAGGAGACTGGGGTTCCATCCCTGGGTCAGAAAGAGCCCCTGGGGAAAGAAATGGCAACCCACTCCAGTACTCTTGCCTGGAGAATTCCATGGGCAGAGGAGCCTGATGGGCTACAGTCCGGCGGGGGCGGGGTGGCAGAGAGTCAGACATGACGGGGCGACTAACACTTTCATTTTCAGCACATACTTAATTTTGTTTCCTATTTC
Organism: Bos mutus; assembly: GCF_027580195.1. Classification (NCBI taxonomy): domain Eukaryota; kingdom Metazoa; phylum Chordata; class Mammalia; order Artiodactyla; family Bovidae; genus Bos; species Bos mutus. Next base: position 21,742,559 of record NC_091638.1, read on the forward strand.
CCTAGAATAATAGTTCTTAAACTTTGGCATGTGCCAGAAGCACCCGGAAGGCTTGTTACAACACAGATCAAAGGGCCCACAGAGTTTCCATTGAGGAGGCTCAGGGTAAGGTTGGTGAATCTGTATTGCTAACAGGTTCCAAGGTAGCGTTAATGCTGTGGATCTAGGACCACACTGCTGCTCTAGAAGAGCATTTCTCTGTCTCAGAAATAGGCCAAGATCCTTAGAAAAATTACATTTTCATATACTTGAATACTTAAAAAGTACTTTGGGTACATTTTCTCAAAATGAGATCTCAGGAATGATTCTCTGCAGTTGAGCACATGGTCGGCACACAAATCTGACTGCCTGAATTCTGTTTTGATCAACCATGGCCTTGTAGACAGAATGGCTGTCATCTAAGTGAGTCATCAATGTTAAAGTACCAGGGGCAGCTGCTTAAGTATCTGGCCCTTTGGACACAGTCCTCATCCAGTTATAATTGTGTGGGAACAGTAACGAAAGAAAACCAAGTAGTTCATATACTCGAATTTTTTTTCCCCCAAAGTATTCAAGTATATGAAAATCTAACTCTCCTGTTGCTCTTGGCCTATTTCTGAGATAGTGAAACAGACCCCACCCTGGGACTAAATCTGGCCTATAAGAAACCAAGTTCAACACTGCTGACCAGGTAAGTTTCCCTGGTCCCTTGGTAGACATTCTCACATAATTCCTGGCCTTATTAGCTCAATTCAACCTACTTACCTGTCTGTCTGTCTACAGAGATTCACATACACTCTATATATCTTATTTAAGGCATCATTATTGTTACTATTACCCATATCAAAACAAAGTGTACCCTTAGCACATTCTCTCTGGACATCTGAAACAAAACTGACTAGATAAAAATATCCATCTCATTGAGATCTAAGGTAACAACTCAACATTTTAATACTGAAGAATCTATTTTGATTAGTGCAACATGTCCCATTTGTAGTAGATACATTGAAAAACCCTCAAAATCCACATTTTGCTAAGGATGAACATTTGAAGCAATGTTCTTCTTCATAAACTATATAGAGACTAGCTTGAATTTCTGTATGCCTTCTTTTTGACTCAGTCTAAACAGAAAGCAAATAATATGGTAGCTTTACAGGTGAGAAGCAACCAAATGTCTAAAAGATTTTTCATGAAAATAGTGTTGACTGCAAATTGGCAAAATCTGCTGTACCAGTGTACGATTAAGGGCTCGCACTGCAGAGAAAGTTCATCCACAGCACATGGAAGCTGCAGCCTGCCTTCCTGTCACAGTAAGGCCGTGGCTACTCAGATTCTAAGCAGCCTGGAAACTCCAGTCACCACAACTGATCTTTCAGTTCAGTTGCTCAGTCGTGTCTGACTCTTTGCGACCCCATGGACTGCAGCATGCCAGCTCTCCCTGTCCGTCACCAACTCCCACAGTATACCCAAACTCATGTCCATCCAACCATCTCATCGTCTTTCATTCCCTTCTCCTCCTGCCTTCAATGTTTCCCAGCATCAGGGCTTTTTCAAATGAGTCAGCTCTTTGCATCAGGTGGCCAAAGTTTCAGCTTCAACATCAGTCAACATCGGTCCTTCCAATGAACACCCAGGACTGATCTCCTTCAGAATGGACTGGTTGGATCTCCCTGCAGTCCAAGGGACTCTCAAGAGTCCTCTCCAACACCACAGTTCAAAAGCATCGATTCTTTGGCACTCAGCTTTCTTGACAGTCCAACTCTCACATCCATCCATGACTACTGGAAAAACCACAGCCTTAACTAGACAGACCTTTGTTGACAAAGTAATGTCTCTGCTTTTGTAATATGCTGTCTAGGTTGGTCATGACTTTTCTTCCAAGGAGGAAGCGTCTTTTAATTTCATGGCTGCAGTCATTTTGGAGCCCCAAAAAATAAAGTCTGACACTGTTTCCAGTTTCCCTATCTATTTCCCATGAAGTGATGGGACCAGATGTCATGATCTTAGTTTTCTGAATGTTGAGCTTTAAGCCAACTTTTTCACTCTCCTCTTTCACTTTCATCAAGAGGCTTTTGAGTTCCTCTTCACTTTCTGCCATAAGGGTGGTGTCATCTGCATATCTGAGGTTATTGATACTTCTCCCGGCAATCTTGATTCCAGCTTGTGCTTCTTCCAGCCCAGCATTTCTCATGATGTACTCTGCATATAAGTTAAATAAACAGGGTGACAGTATACAGCCTTGATGTACTCCTTTCCTGATTTGGAACCAGTCTGTTGTTCCATGTCCAGTTCTATCTGTTGCTTCTTGACACGCATTCAGATTTCTCAGGAGGCAGGTCAGGTGGTCTGGTATTCCCATCTCTAAGAATTTTCCACAGTTTGTCATGGTCCACACGGTCAAAGGCTTTGGTGTAGTCAATAAAGCAGAAGTCGATGTTTTTCTGGAACTCTCTTGCTTTTTTGATGATCCAGCAGATGTTGGCAATTTGATCTCTGGTTCCTCTGCCTTTTCGAAATCCAGCTTGAACATCTGGAAGTTCACAGTTCACGTATTGCTGAAGCCTGGCTTGGAGAATTTTGAGCATTACTTTACTAGCGTGTGAGATGAGGGCAATTGTGTGGTAGTTTGAGCATTCTTTGGCATTGCCTTTCTTTGGGATGGGAATGAAAACTGACCTTTTCCAGTCCTGTGGCCACTGCTGAGTTTTTCAAATTTGCTGGCATATTGAATGCAGCACTTTCACAGCATCATCTTTTAGGATTTGAAATAGCTCACTTGGAATTCCATCACCTCCATTAGCCTTGATCTAACTGATCTTTACAGTCCTATAAAATCAGTCATGCTGCTAAGGATGAGCCTAAAATACTGAGAAGTACAGCTGAAGCCTCTCTCAAAGGCAGGTATACTGACTCACTATAAACATACACGGATAGTCACATTCTCGGTCCCCAGTGTAGTGGTCCTCTTGAGTTCCCCTGATAGACTCTCTCACGCTTCTGCACGACCATCTCTGAGAGGTTTCCATGGCAGTGACTCAGATCCTCTCCCTCAGGTCAGGCAGGATGAAGTGCTGCCTTTTTCTTTACTTCCTGAGCAAACTTTCAAATTTCTGTTACATACTCACCACACTGAATTCTAATTTGTTTACCTATTTGTCTCCCACTCCAGACTCTTAGTTCCTTGACGAAGGAGAATAGGCTCCGCTCACCGCTGTAACCCCAGTCCCTAGGGCTGCACACCACAGGTGCCTAGCACACGGTGGCTAGGAGAACAAGCGCAAGGCCCGGCGCGCAGTGCCTTTGCTGGAGCACACCACGCGCTTTCATGCCCTTGCTCGTGCTGCCGCCCTGCTGCGCCTCCTTGTCCAGCGGTAGGAGCTCAACTCCTCTGACGCCCCAGGTCCCGCACGCCCCATGAGATGGGCTTCATTCTGGCGGATGGGCCCTAGTACTTTTCCTGCTGTGTCCTCCTGTTAGAGGTGTGTTGCTTTCTGGATAGATCACAGTATCCTAGAGGGCAGGTGTTACCTACGGCCTCTTCTGTGATTCCAGCACAGGCTAAGGAACACAGACCTTCAGGTAAGGTTTAATATCCCATTTTCCAACTGTGAGGAATTCTTCTGATCATGTTATCCCTTCCTTCTTTATGTAGTTAACAAGATAATAACCCTCTTGCATGAAAAACACCGAACAATATACCATGTTAATATGGTAAGAATTTCAAGCACTACTAGTATTCCTAACAACTACTGGATTGGCCAGAAAGTTCTTTGGGGTTTTTCCATAACATTTTAGAATCACATTTGTATTCAGAATCTCTTGGGAGGGGAAACTTGAAGATGAGCAGCATCATGAACTAACACTTAGAGTAGCAATTTTAGTTAACTGTTCTTGGCAGTAATAGAAAAGCCACTAACCAGGTTTTTACTAGTATCCTTGATAGGAACTTTCTCTTCTCAAACTGGTATTTGAAGACCACCACCACCAGAGAGGTCAATAACAATAAAGGTTAAAGCCAAAGACATTCAACCATCTTTGCTCCATTATGTTGCTTTTTTGGACCAGAAGATCTGAAAAAATATCTAAGTGATGAAGCAATTTTTGTATTTTCCAGCACTGTTACTACTGAATGGTATTCTTTCATAGCTGGTTTAAAAAAATATCTTACCACAGAGTTTCTCGTTCATTAATCATTTGTGGGCTTTTTATTTTTTAATTCAAAACTTTTTTCCCTTTGGAGAGCAAGAATTCTCACAATTGCCATTTAAGAACCAGCAGATCTATGCCTATCTGCATGACTTTTTATGCAGAAAAGGTTAAGAAATCTTTATGATTGTTACACACCAAATTAACAAAATGTGAATCTTTTCAACAAGTTGATTCTCCAAAAAATGCTTTAAAGCTTTGCTACAAAGTCAAAAGAAACTGTTGACTAATTCCTTCTGTAAGAACCAAGTTTCCCCCAGTAAAAGCAGCAATGCTGAGTTTTCCCTGTAATTCTGGACACCTTAAAACCTAAGCAGATCAACCCTGGTAAAGGTACTTTAGAATAAGTTACTGGTTTGCTATTTCTTTTTAGCCTATAACATCTTCAAGGAAAAAGTGGTTCAATTTCACATTCATAAGGGTAAGGTTTTCTGAAGGGTGGTTCCAATGGCTCACTTTAAAACAAAAATGTAAAAAGAGCTGAAACCAAGCAGCTTAAACCACACTGGTTTTGCTCTCACCTAATGAACCCTAGTTCATATGTAATCATAGTTTTACATAGTTTGCTCAAGCCAAAATTCTGGCTTCATAGAAACAATCCTGATGCCAAATCTCTATGATCAGTTTTGTAACATGGCAATGAATGTATCCTTCGTAATGTTTAAATATTGATATATGATGTGACTTCTGAAACTCTAACTCTTAAAAAAATGAGTAAGATTTGAAACAGTCAACCATGAAAGGCAAACAGGGTACAATGAGGAAACAAGACAAGGGAAAGTCAAGCCTCGCCTGTAAGGCCAGGAGCTCCTGCCTGCTGTTTTCAGATAAAGTTGGGTAAATTTCCCAACAGCCTGCTGTGCATCTTAGTATCCTCAACAAAAAAAAAGGATGGAATTGGGTCCGATGCCCTCCGGGGTCTTGGGTACATCATACACCTATGATTCTGGGTGAATTCCTCAGCTCCACTCACTCCTTAGGCCAAGTTCACTGCTTTGCGAAGTGTCCATCACTGAAGCAGCTTCAGGACCACCCTCAGGGAGCAATTCAACACCCGGGATTCTTAGTGTTGAGAGGACAGGCCAGGCCTACTTGCGTGGCATTTACTACCACAGACTACCCAATAATAGCTTCAGAGGTGTTTACAGATGGCACTGTATAGAAAGCTAATTGCTTCCTTTATTTAGGTCTGTATTAGATCAATTTCTCTTAAGATTTTTTGGCATCTAATTTAAAGTATCTGATTTAATGGCGATCCTTACAGCCACAGCTCTAAGGGAGAGGAAGGGAGCTCAAGCATCGCTCTGTTCGTTAAAGAGCTCGCCTCACTCGGGGTCGGGGGAGGGGATGAGTACCACAAGCAGCTGGAGCAGACAAGACTCATGCGTCAGTGTGGTTCTGGGGACCATTTGCCAAGCATTTCACAGCAGGGTTAAAGACTCAATTAAACAATTACCAAAGGAAACTAGTTATATCTCTAAGTTTTACTTAGGCAGGTTATTACTCATTTTAGGGGGCTACCCAGCTCAGCACCATAGACAGCCTTCATAAATACGGCTTTCTCCTCTCATTAGTCTTTTTATTTGCACCTTAATACAAGTGAAAGAAACGAACTTGAGGCCAGATAGTATCTTGGGGCTCAGTTTGGAATAATTTGGCAAAGAAACATAATGCAAAGTAGGACTGCTTAAAGTGCCACGGAAACCACCTCCAAGAAGAGTTTACTCAGGCGGAGCTTCACTAGTTATTACGTTCCCCAGAGTCATCAAGCAGCTGTGTTCCTAAACCACTTACCACCCGGCCAGCCTGGCCTGGTAACTGCTGCTGTGTAAAATGTATAATCTCGTGTATGGAACTGATTAAAAAGCTTTCAGCACGGTGTGCAGGGTGATCCCAATCAATGTGGCTGAGCACAGGTTCTCCCAGCACAGAGGTCATCACCTGGTGACTGTGAGTGCTTGTTTTAAGGGGGCCAGGAGAGGGCACAAAGAATGCCCCCTTCCCCCAGCTTACAGGGGCAAGGCCTTTATCTTAGGGACGGGGGCAGGACGCAGCAGCACGTGTGTGGACGGCTAACCTCGGTGAGGACAGGGGTGCGTTCGGAGTGCTCCCTGTCCCACCCCCAGGATGATGGCAGCCAGTCAGTGAGGATGGGGCTCTTCCTGGACTAGGGTTTATCCCCTGGAGGCTGAATATAAGTACCTGGGGAGAAGAGCTGATAGTCTGAGGGCTGAAAAGAAAAGCCAGCAACAGCCTGTCATCTTCTGTCAGTGAAGAAGACAGGACAGTTTTACACAGTGTGTTTTTCTGGACAGCGCTTCACTGAAGTAGTTTGCATTTTCTCATTTTCTGGTTTTGTTTTTCACATTAAAACCTCGTCCTGAGCAGCACTGAAAGTAGTGTCATAGGCTTATCCTGTCAAAGGGGCAGTGAGCGGGGAACAGAGGGGAAACGGATGGACTGAATGGGCCTATCACCCATTTCCTTTTTTTGTCCAGATGATAAACTTCAGCATTGTAACATGAGCACTGCTGTTGTTTTTTCCCCTCACCAAATATGGTGTGTATCACAGTGGTGTGTGTCTGTGTGTAGGCAGGTAGGGTTCTTTTCTTTACCTGATCCTTTAATTCTGACAGCTGTCCAGAGAGGTTGGTGACAAGCTTCATGGTGGACTCCAGCTTCTCCTGCAGGTTCCTCAGCTCATTCTGCTCTCCTTCTGAATCGCTGCTGACCAGGGACATGGCTCTCATCCTCGGGAACCAGTCTAGGTTTCTTTCCTAGAACCCAGATGGAAAAGAGAGGGCGTCACTTCTACCAGCAGAGACCACAGAGGCACTCTTACCGTGCCATCCTGTCTTGGCAGCATCGTTCATCAGGCTGTCTCTGCCTGCTACAGAACTAATGTACTGCACTGTGTATTAAAAAAAAACATTAAGTAAATATCTTTGTAATTGAGCATAAGTAAACTCTCTTAATTCCTAGAAGAAATCACTGTAAAATTACACATGGGTCAAAGCGGGTTTCCAAAGTTCCTCAACTCCGAATACTAACACTGTCGTTCCACCTGTGATCTCTGCAAATTCCAGACCCAGTGAGATCTGAGTCTTAAAACTGTGGTCCCGTATACACAATACAACTTGCCATTTTAATCACTTTGAGGTGTACAGTTCAGTGGCATTAAGAGCATTCACTCTGCTGTGCGACACCACCATCCATCCTCAGGGATTCTGTACATCTTCCCTAACTTAAACTCGAAAATCATTTGCAAACAAACACTCTAGAAGTAAGTGGATTTTAAGATCCCGAGTGTTGTGGGACTTACCAGCTACGTGTATGGGTGTGTTCTTGGTAGGCAACTGTCAAGAGGCTGCAAACGGAGAGTGGGTTCAGTTGCCCTCTTTGTGAATTACGGACACCACCCCTCACCTCTTGCCTCCTGCTCCTCCACGCCTGAAATGGCTGGCCTGTGCTGTCGGTTGGTGTAAGAAAGACCCACTCAGTCTCCTCCCCTCATCATCGCCACCCTTTTTTTTTTCACTTCCCACATTTTATTTCTATCCATGCTCTTGAGGTTATTCATCTCTGTCATGTCTGTATGATGGAAACACTGTAACAGGGTCCTGCTACGTAACTCTTTACAACTCTGCTTTCAGTAACATCACACTTGGCACTTGACATGGCCTTGGTGTTAGTATTCAAAGTGGCCAACACAACAAATCAGTTCCCCCTCTTTTCCCAAACATTTACCAGCACAAAATTGGTCTCTTCATCTAAGTGATATTTTGGCCCCTTCATCAATATTACCTGAAGGTAGGCCAGGTAGATTCAATGCTTGGTGACTGCACTCAAATTGCAAACTTGAAAGAGAAACAGATATCCCCTTTAATGCTCCTGTATCTGAAGAGAACTGGACTTTTAGGACTAAAACACTTAATGTACTCTGAAGACAGCAAAAGGATACTCTTAGGGGTTACATGAAATTTGTGATGATGAACATGTGTTCAACTATATAGAGCAGCTTAGAATTCATAATAAATACTTCAAGAATATTAGTTCTGAGCTTCCCTGGTGGCATCTGTCTACAATGCGGGAGACCCAGGTTCGATCCCTGGGTTGGGAAGATCTGGAGAAGGAAATGGCAATCCACTCCAGGATTATTTCCTGGAAAATCCCATGGACAGAGGAGCCTGGTAGGCTACAGTCTATGGGGTCTCAAAGAGTTGGACACAACTGAGCGACTTCACTCACTTTACATATTAAGGAAAAGATTTATATTTGTTATTTTAATGTGACAAAGACATTATTGCAAGTAAGTCAGAGGTCCACCCTTTCTTTTAATACCTATTGCTCATACTTGTAAACACCATTTCTCATGGCTGGTTAACAGAATGGACAAGACTCTTCCTCCCACCTCACTTCTTTCTGCTCACATCTGCTTTTCTCCCACTTCTAAAAAGCACACTTTATAGATAAGTGCTGTACAGAAAGGTAGGAATGAACCACAGAGAAGCTTCCTCAGCTGGAGGTAAGGGGAGGAAAACCTACTCCTTCCACATCCACGTGCTATCACGTTTCATCTGGGCCATTCCACTCTCATCGGGATAAATTCTAATAAACATTCCAACACAAATCATGACCACCCCCCACCCCCCCAACACACACATGCAGAATTTGCTATTGGTGCTTTGTGTACACCAGAGGTCAGCAGAATTTTTCCAGGTAGTATTTTCTGATGGGATCTTTGGCTTTCTGGACCATATGGACTCTGTCACAATGAATCTACCATGTAGCCCCCAACAGCCATAGACAGTACACAAGTGAATGGGGTAGCTGTTTCCCAAGAAAACTTCACAAATGCTGGCAGAGGGCCCACCTGGACTTACAGGCTGGAGTATGCCAACCTGTCATACACAATACAAGGCATCAACATACTGAAAATCAAGAACAAAATCCCACAAGACATGTCTAAATATTAAAAAGCAAGACGACTGTGTCTTGACCTAATGAGATCAAGCAATATAGAAGCCAAGCAAGAACCAGTTAATAGTTTCAGAAAGAAGGCATCACACTGGCACAGGTGTCCCATCTCCTTTAAAGCGTTTGCATAAGACATGGGGGAAGTCTCTAGCCTGCCTGAAACCAGGAACCACCTGAGCACAGAGCCTAAAACACAGCAGACCCTTGATAAATACTTGTGGACGCAAGGAATGGTAAATCCACTGTTTCCTGGGTGGCCTAGTAACTAATGCTTACATGGTGAACCTCAATTGTTTAGAATGCCCGTGGGAGGAGGAATATGACACACTGTCTCCCTGCCTGTGCCACACGCCCTGATCAACACTCCCTTCACATGTGCCCTGACAGTAGCCTCCACTAGTTCTCGTCAGCTTCCCTCCACAGACGGAGCAGTAGGCAAAAGAACATTTGACAAATATATTCCATTTTGAGGATGACCAGCCTAAAACTCTGGACTGTTGCCATGGCTGCCATCGGTTCTCTGCTGTGTGTCTACAGTGAAGAAGAGGAGAGCAGACATCTGAAAATGTTTAAGCACAGTAGCGATGCTGAAGGGCATATGGTCAGCTGTCACTGATGACACTCACCACCCTGAGTCATCATCACACCTTCCCCCTCTGTCCCTCTCAGGGAGGAATGACCCGACTGATCAGGAGAGGGCACGTGGAGGGGCCAGGTGTCTGGGCGTTACTGATGCTCATAGATGGCTCAAGCCCCCTGACAGGAGGAGAGATGGGTGGGCCAGGCTGGTGGACCATGAGCACAACTGCAGGGGACCGGCCAAGCACCCGAGGCCGGACCTCCACGGGGATGGCTACACATGTCTGCACACTGACTCCTGAGGAAGCAAGGTAAAGAGGAAAGACCCAAAGTCCCACTGAAACCATCAGACTCTGAAGAGCATATAGACACACCATCCATGGGGATACCACAGATATCCTATCGGGAGGGTGTTCCAAGATGGTAGCGCAGAACCAGCCCCAGAAGAGAGGGTGACTGGTAGAGGGTGGGGAAGAAGGAAATCCCTGTATTTCACAGGAGACCCTGAGAATGACCTGGTGTTTACAAACTGTAAGCTGCTACTGCTGAGTATATTTGAAGGAAGTATCTGCTAGTTCTTTGGATTCAACTCAAAAGCAGAAGCACTCTTGGAAGAAAACATTTTAAGACGTACAACTGCTTCAGAAGTCCTTATGTGCTTGGTGTTGGCGACCCAGCAGTGAGGCCCCTGCACTTGGTCCCTGCCTCCTGGACCTTGTTAAGGTGGTCATGGCTTTGAAACCTAAGTATGAGCCAGGGTTCCACCCATCAGAGTGCTTGCAGTTTAGTTAAGGAAACTGGCTGTTTCTGTTAAAAAGCAGAACTGAAGAAAGCAGCTAGGCTGTGTCAAGGGAGCGAGAGTCAGGTCAACGTCGGATGTGACTGTGGGGGCTGTGAGTGGCTGGTGTCCTCTTCCTGGAAGGCCTGGGTCTCGGGGAAGGTTTGCACTTGACCACACGAGGGGTCAGCGTGAGGGCTACTCAGCAGGCGGTTGCGCATAGCCCGGAAACCAGAGTGGCCTGAGCTGGGGAGGAGAGCAGACAGACTGCGGTGGGCCCGTGTGTGATGCTGGCTGGACAGCTGGGCTGGTAAGGCAGGGAGGCGGCAGGGACAGCAGGTGGTGAGGAAGGGCAGAAAGTGACTGGAGCCCCCGCCTGGTGAGGCGCTGGGGTGAAGGTGAGCACAGTCACCAGTGCCTGACATACAGGGGAACTGCTGAAAATGGCCAGAGGATTCACCTCAAACCTGGCTCTCAGATCTTTCATATGTGCATTGGCTTAGCGAATCCTCCACAAAAATAGAAAACAGCTTTCCAAACAAAATCCACATTAAACAGGGCTTCAAAAGAATACAGAAAATCGATGCAAAGTCTGCACGTACCTTAAAGAACAGTTTCTTCTTATTCTAAAGAGCAAGTGATCAAATAACTATAGACGGAAAAGAGACTTTGTTCACAGTGGATTCCTACCTTCTTCCGTGGGGTATGTGATGTGATCCCGTGACTCCGAAGCAATGGCTTCAGAAAGGCCTCTGACAAATGCAAAATACACAGCCCCCATCCAACAACTGATTACTGAAAAGACCGTTGGTAATTTCTGTGCCTGGCACAGGGCTAAGTGCTGAAGGTCTAGAGACAGGATGGCAAGGTCCCTAAATCCCCAAGGGGCGGTAGTGCCAGGAATGTGGCTGCAGGGCGTGGCTCTGCACTTCCATGGACTCGCTGCAGTCTCAGCTCCAAGTGCTCAGTGCCCAGTGTCTGCTGGCCCGGTGAACGGGCTCCACTGGCCCGAAGGTGGCTGCTACTGGCATCTGTGCTCCTCCCCTCAAGGGTCAAGAGATGCACTCTGATGCTGTTTGCTTTTGCCTTCTCTGTGCTTCTGTACACCGGCTCCCTGTACTCCTGGGGATGAAGACCCTGTCTAAGGGCTACACAAAGCCATAGACAGAAATAACCCATCTCATTTGAATGTCCATCTTCTCAACGGTTAACGATTGAAAATATATTAGCCTCAAAATATGCCCTGGAGCAGAACATGAAATTGAGTCAGATTTAAAGGTAAAACCCCATGATTTTATAGAAAGGTCATCCTTTCTACAGGTCACTTTGGACCCTGTGCCCGGATCCTAGTGATGAGTCTTCATTCTCCGTCTCATGAGAGTCTTCAGTGCAAACGGACGGACAGGATTTCCTGGTCTAGATACTTCCCGGTGACCACCTTCAAGTTTCTCCCTTAAAGCCCTCCTCTAACATTTACATCTGACAGTAAGAAGCAGAGTTGGGGGCCCCACTAAAACCCCAAACAAGGGAACCTGAGTGCTCTGGCCAGTAGGTGTCATTCGCTCTTCTGCCCTGACATGGGTATGTACCAAAAATTTGAGATCCTCGGTGTAGCCAATATTTTACTTAAATAATCACCCTGGCTGTTAAGTCAAATCTCAAATTACCTACGAGTTAAAATTAGCTATTCTGGCCAAACTGTGCCCTCCATTTCCACTGGGTTTTACATCCTGTGCGGTAGGGTAAATTCCAGTGCAGTGTGAAGGCTCCTCACACTGTGACCTGGCCACACAGAGATCCGAATCTCTACAGGAAAAATCCTAAGACTCTCCAGCCTTAGCAGAGGAGCCGAGAGAGAAGTGACTTTCAATCTAGCTCAGCCTTTCACACCAAATGCTGAGCTGGTTAGAGCACTCAGTGACTCCTGTGAAGTGCGCACCCCTGCCTCTCCAGCCAGCCAGACTCTGAAGGTCTCTGAACGTTTGCAAAAATCCCACCTTCACGTCTATTCCAGGTCACAAATATGTCTCAGTGGCCCAGCTTCTACTGAGTTTTTGAGAAAGTCATCTCCAGTGAAGATATGTTGTTTATACATGAACTCATCTTGGCGGGTGTGTGTGTGGTCAGGAGGGTGGGGCTGGGCGAGGGCTGGTGGCTTCACCGCCTGTTGGCCACATCTGTCGCCCTGGGTCTGGGAGCCCCGCTGGGCTTCACTCACCCTCCTTGCTGCTGGCACCTCACATGCCAATGTCCTTAGGCACTGTCTGCCCCAGTCCTCCTACAATCCAGCCAGTGCGGTTCCCGTCACAGCAAGCACTTCCTCTGTCAGAGCAGACAAACCGACTCAAGCCACAGCCGGAAGCAGGCTGACCACAAGTGCTAAGGTTCTGGTTAGTTCTTTTCTAGGTAAAGTTGGAAAAGTCCCTGCAAAGCAAACACTGAAGTTTTAGACACGGGGGCGGCACTGACCTCTTGAAATGTTCTTGACTGGAAAGAGGGAGGGTGTGTGTGAGAGAGAGAGAGAAACACAGAGAGAGAGAGAGAGAGAGAGAGAGAGAGAGAGAGGAGGAGAGGAAGTTGGATTGTATGATGCAAATGCTAATCATTCTGAGAAGTGTGTTTTTTTTTTTTCTCCCTCTTCCCAGGTTCAACTGAAGAGGCAGTTCTAAGAAAGACAGCTGAGATCATCAGTTACCTCCTCAGAGAAAGTCCACTGATGGTAGAGTTTTGTTTACCATGTAAACAACGCAGCATTTATGGCTAAATCCGTTATTCTTTCACAGCCAGACTAGAGAATTGCGATTTTTTTTTCTCTGGTGGCGTCATGAGGATAAAAGACAGAGTCACTGGCCAGAAGATGGGTCCCAGGAAGATGGACCTGTAAGCCACAGAGTCCCCTCCACCCTTCAGAATCCCCTTGGGGAAGATCAGGAGAGCAGAGATGGTCCTTTCAAAGCAAATGTCAAAGGCACTGCACCTTATCTTACCAAGCAAGATGACAGACTGGATTTCCCAGAGTGCCTGGGGATGGCTGGAGTGAACCAAAGTGGGGGAGGGGCAGCCTGGAAACAGACTCTTGGCTTCATGTACCCAAACTCCCAGAAAATGCCTGGAAGAGGGCGGAGAAGGAAGACTGAAGATAATCCTTAACTTTTCTACAGCAGGAATATATTACACTCAATAAACTTTAAACATTTGCCTCTCTTGTGAGTGAAGGTGATTGTGCGTGTGTGCGCTCAGTTGTGTCCTGTTCTTTGCGACCCCCATGGACTGCAGCCCACAAAGCTCCTCTGTCCATGGGATTCCCCAGGCAAGAATACTAGAGCGGGTGGCCATTCCCTTCTTCAGGGGATCTTCCTGACCAAGGGATAGAACCTGAGTCTCCTGTATTGGCAGGTGAATTCTTTACCACTGCACAACCTAGGTGGAGAAGGCAATGGCACCCCACTCCAGTACTCTTGCCTGGAGAATCCCATGGATGGAGGAGCCTGGTAGGCTCCAGTCCATGGGGTTACTAAGAGTTGGACACGACTGAGCGACTTCACTTTCACTCATTGGAGAAGGAAATGGCAACCCACTCCAGTATTCTTGCCTGGAGAATCCCAGGGATAGAAGAGCCTGTTGGGCTGCCGTCTATGGGGTCGCACAGAGTTGGACACGACTGACACGACTTAGCAGCAGCACAACCTAGGAAGCCCAAGTTAAAGTGATTATTTGCATTAAAGAGGAAGAAAATAATCTTCAGAGCTCTCTTTCCTAAGATCAGAGAAAACAAACAAAACCCAGAATTTGTTACTTTGGGTGAAAAAAATGATAATGATCTCTATGCTCAATGACTCCAAAATTGCCATAGTATCTGTGACACATTTAAAAAGACAAAAAAAAAAAAAAAACCTAAAACAATGAATCCCAAAGGTAAAAAAGAATCAGTGGTTGGGGGCGGTAGTGATGAACAGACAGAGCACAACACAAGCATGAACCCTGGTGTAAATACCGTCTTTAGTTAATAATTACTGTATTATTAGTTTATCAATTGGAGTAACTACACCACAGTAAACAAGTTACTAAGAGGGGAACTGGCAGGCAAGGTAGGGAAAAGGGGGCATATGAGAACTCGGGACTTTTTGTTCAGCAGTTCTGTAAACCTAAAACTGCTGTAAAAAAGTAAAATCTCTTAAATTAAAAAAAAAAAAAGGATCCCACACCTGGAATTTGTTGGTGGTGGTTTAGTCGCTAAGTCATGTCCAACTGTTGGGACCCCATGGACTGTAGCCTGCCAGGCTCCTCTATCCTTGAGATTCTGTAGGCAAGAATACTGGAGTGGGTTGCTATTTCCTCCTTCAGGGGATCTTCCCAACCCAGGAATCGAACCCAGGTCTCCTCCACTGCAGGCAGGTTCTTTACCAACTGAGCTATGAGGGATGCCAGACCCTAATTCAAGGATCCAGGTCCCTGAATGTCAGAGGTCGGTTTCTGCAGCAGCCTCAGGCTGTCAGTGTGTCAATGGGAAGGAGCCGTGTCCTGGAGTCAGGAACTGAAGCCCAGATGTCCAGAGTGTTCACAGGGCAGCGAGCTGGGCGAGTCAGCCAACCAACCTGGGTTTCTGCTTCCCTTTTTTTGAAAGCTACTTCACAGGGTTAATGTAAGAATCAAACGGCTGTGAGAATGTGTCTGTCAACTGGAAAGTACGATGCAAAAGCACCACAGGTCAGTGTCAGCAGCCCAAGGTCACAGAACTGGTCTGTCGTCTGAGATGCTGACTCCAGGTATAGCGCTAGATCCCACGTGAGTGAGTTCTTCCTTTCCCAGATTTCAGACGCAGGGATTTCTCTCTTCCTGGTGGAGCCACGTGAAGAGTGCCCAGGCTGGCCCCGAGTACAGGCATGAGCCCGGTCTGCTCTCATCTCAGCCGACATCACCCAGACGGGCCCTGTTATATAATCTTCAGCTGGGCTGGAATGACCACTCACTCTTCCCAGACTTGGTTAATAGTTGTTCTTGGATG
The DNA here is from genome assembly GCF_027580195.1 of Bos mutus. Classification (NCBI taxonomy): domain Eukaryota; kingdom Metazoa; phylum Chordata; class Mammalia; order Artiodactyla; family Bovidae; genus Bos; species Bos mutus. Next base: position 21,758,083 of record NC_091638.1, read on the forward strand.
ATACAGTGTAACAGAGCCAGGCCCTCGCCAGAGAGAGGACCGCACCCATTTCTGATGAAATCCCTAGGCAAGGCCAGCTGCAGAGCCGCCGTTCCATGTCTCTGTGGACCCTCAGGTGAAGGGATGCTGGGCCTGCACTGGGGCCTCGAGATGGCAGCATCCATCAGTCAGAGAGGCACCGCTGGGCCCTGGGTACCCAGGCTGCCTGGTGGAGGAAGCCCAGGATTACAGAGGAGGGGAGAAAGGTCAGGGCGGGGGTGAGGGGTGGCGGCGCTGTGCGGAGCAGGGCCGGGCAGGCAGGCTGGAGATTCCTCAGGAAGAACCTCCAGGCGAGTCCGCCCTCCTCCCCAGCTGGCTCAGGACCTTCTGCTCAGCCAGCCTCCAGGGCACGTCCAGTTAGCTAAGCAATCCACCAGAAGGTTCCTTGCGGTCATGTACGGGGTTTTGGCAATTTTTCTTGGTTTTTCTTCTATTCTCTTTTGGATTCCACGAGTTTAAACTTTGGTCTCTTAATACCTTTATACAATGACGGTTTTCTTTTGTTTGTTTTCATTATTGTTGTTGGTTTGTTTTTAGCCTACTTAAGAGGCTTTCCAAAGTTCTTTGCTATTGTTTCAGGGCAAAACACTTGGTATTTGTCTTTGAACATATGCCCTGTGCACACCCGCGTGCCTCCCTGCTTTTCTGTTTCACCTGTAGCTGTGTCCCCGTCGGACACCATGTGCCGGGCGGCTCCTCTGGACCGAAGGCCAGCCCGGCCTGGAACCCCTGAGGATCAGGTGATGGGAAGATGACCATATGGCCTCAGGGAGAGCTCAGGGCAAGCCGCCAGTGTCACCCTGACCTGAGAGGGGTTTCAAAGGAAGGTGCCCACAGCCTGAACACTTCTGGGAGGGAGACAGGATCTGCCAAGCGTAGATTCTCCAAATTCCTCACTCCTTTCCAGCCACCCCATGTTACCAACCTGCTCCCCTTGCACTCTTACCCCAAAGCTCACTGCCGTGTCCACGTGGGTCTCCCGTCTCCCTCCTGACACAGACCCTCGGGAGTTGTTTGAGAGTGGAATTATTGAGCTAAAGATGGCCCAAGAGACCCTCTGATTCAGCCTCCTCATTTTCTAGGTGGTAACACTGGGGTCCTGCAGAAAAGCAGGTTTGTGAAAGGAGAAGCCAAGAGCTTGGTTCACGTGCATAATCTTTAACTATGAATGGCTGAACCTAACTGCTAGGATAGTAGCTACTAGACTTTCTTCAGAAGAGATACATGTTAAAGAACCCTGAATACTTGTACGTGATAAAAATAAACTCAGAACATCTTCGTAAAGGCCAGGGGATCACACGCCTCTTGGCTGTGTCCAGCTATGTCAGACGCTGTCCATGCTCAGAGCAGAGGAGAGATGAAAGAGTGAAGGCTGGGGAGTCACTGGGGTGGACACGGAGCCTGGGGCTGAGGGGTAAGCAGGGTGGCCCAGTGGGGGCTGCAGTGGGCAAAGGCACAGGTGAGTCCAAGGTATGGAAGGGAGAAAACTGTGTTCTCGGAGTTGAAAACATCTGCTGAATTGGGGAAAATGAGGGTATAAACAAACACCTCATATACACATACAAACCCATATAAACAAGCAAATCCCCACACTGGCCCCTGAACTAATGAACCAAGGGGGAGACGCGATTATAGGTGCTGGACCCACCACATGCCAAGACCACCCTCTGGGGACCCGCCTTAGCAGGTGAGTTCCTTTGGAGCAGATAACAGCTTTGCTCCCCTAACGGTGACACAGTGCTGAGCGCTCCTCGGCGGAGGTGAGAGCATGGAGAACTCCGAGCAGAGGGCTGGGAGGTCCCTGTAGACCCGTCTCCCAGAGCTCGAGTGCCTCCAAAGAGAAGGAAGGTGCCTGTGCAGTGCGCTCAGGCGAGGGTGGCTTCAAACCCTGCAGATCATCGGAGGGCAGGACGGGGTGTGAGCCCAGGTGTGGAAACTTAAGCTGAGCGACTGCTCTGTGCAGCTGCCGCGGACACTGGTGCCGAGGGTGGGGGTGCGATCGCGCCTGGCCGGCTAGGAGACGCATCCCCGACGCTGACTCGCTGTTTCCAGCCACCCCGAGGCAAGTGCCAAATCCCTGTGTGCTTCTCCCTCACTCCGACGTGCCTGAACTCGGCCGCGGTGTCAGCTAACTGCAGAGAGCTTTCTGAGTTGGATCAGAGGCCAGCACCAGCTGTATCCTCACCCGCCCGCCGCCAAGGGCTTACGGAGCCTGGGCAGCATCTTAACCAAGGCCGCGGCCTCCCAGAATGAGGAGGAGATGGTGCGGCGCTCTGTTTCTCCTAAGAGGGCAGAGTGCATTCCCAGAAAATGCCCTGGGAAAGAAAAGCTGAGAGCTTGACTGACAGTGAAATAGCTCCATCTCGGGCCTTATCACCCCACCCCCACCCCGCGCTTGCCCTTTCTCCCAGCATCCTCTCTGGAATTCTAGCTCAAAGTCCAAAGCCATTGCTTCACATCTGCGTGGAAGCAGAGGGTTTCCACGCCACTTCTGCAGTAGCCACGGCCTGCCTGCCAGACCCATCTACATGATGCAGAGAGGGAGCAGAAGGGGAGGTCGGGGAGCATTATCAGGGGCACACCCCTCCGTTTGCACCCTAAGTCCTATCTGTGAGGGACTTCCTCGAACTAAGACCCCTCGTGATGGCCATGGGAATTTCTATGTTCACTGCTCTGCTCATGGCGCCACTGTCACCACCCTTTCCCTGTAGCTGCTTTTTGTTGTTTAGTTGCTGTGTGTGTGTGTGCTCAGGTTGCTCAGTCGCATCTGACTCTTTGTGACCCCATGGACTATACCATGCCAGGCTCCTCTGTCCATGGAATTATCCAGGCAAGAACACTGGAGTGGGTTGCCATTCCCTTCTCCAGCACATCTTCCTGATCCAGGGATCGAACCCGGGTGTCCTGCATTGCAGGCAGATTCTTTACCGACTGAGCCATCAGCAGAGTCCTACGTAGATGTGCAGGGCCTGACTTTGATCTGACTATGATCCACATTCAACTCTCAGCCTCCGCTTCCATCCTGAGTTACACCCACCCTCCCCCGCCTCCCCGATTCCCTGGACTACCTGGGGCAGGAAGCTGCAGTGCTCGTTTGGGGAGCGCCTATGGGTAGGTTCTATAGTACCAGGCTGTGTCTTGGGTCAGGAAAGGAGCAAGACTCCAGTCGATGTCCCTTTTAAGCAGAAGGCAGTGACAGGTACTCAGTTCCCGTCTTGATCTTTGGCCCCTAACACACTGCTTTCTGTCTGCCCTTGCTTCCTGTCTTTTCTTATCAAATACAGATAAGCATGAATGCTAAAGCCAGACATCCTCCTGCATGTGACTCTTCTTAGTGTGTTTCCTCATAGTAGATGTTTAGTGGTGCTTACTTTGCTAACAGAACTTATGTGCTTGGAAAGTTTACCCAGGAGCTTATTTTCAGGGAAAAAAAAAAAAGGCTTTCCCTTATGTGACTTTTTTTTGCATGCAAATTTCTAAGGGCTTTCACCAGAGCATTTTCTGGGAATCCACTCTCCCCTCCTATGCAAAACCACACACTGCCACCACGATACTACTTTTAACTTCGAAAATCGCTTGATTTTATGTCCCTGTACTGTGAGTCTCCGAGGAGGTCAAGTGAACCTAATAAAAGATGGAACAAGCTGGAAAACGTCCAGTGGATTAGTGTGTGTGTTGGCGGGGATGAAGGGGGGTGGGTAGGCAGTGGGAGAAGGCTGTCTACTCTCGCTGTGAGAAAAAGTCAGCACCAGGCTTAAGGGATGATGGATCAGACGCTCCAGTGTTTAATTATCAGGGAGTTATAACCATTCGGATGAGTCACCTGGGTGTGGGAGCCCAAGTCTGACTGCGGCTCTGGTGAACCGGCCTTCCCCTTTAACTTACCACTCTCTCTCCCCAAATATGGTCACCAAAGGAAATTTCATCCCCCATTCCTAGCTGAGGGCAATGAAGTTTATTAGATTATCACACATCTAAATCAACATCTACTTTGGATACTCCCTTTGTAAAAGCCGTTCTCTGACGTCCCCTCCCCTGCGACTGGTGGATCCAGCTGCAGCTCAGGGAATTAACCCCACCATCACTGGGACTGTTCTCTAGGGGATCCTCTTTCCTGCTCCTCCTCCTATTCCTTTCTCTGGGCTTTGCCTCCTCTAAAGGCAGTTAATTCAGCACCACTGAGGGGAGGAGGGGGATGAGCCAGTCCTCCTCAGGAAAACCCCCTGCAGCCAAGCCGGACCGCGGCTGGGTTCTCGACACATGGACACCGAGGCGCGTGTGCAAGCACCGGAGGAGCCACTGCACGTGTCAAGACACCTCCAGGGTGGCTGCTCGGCGGCAGATCTGGATGTGAACCCTGGCCCGGGCACTTCCCAGACCTGTGACCCTGGAGAAGTGGCTCAGCCTTCTGGGGCTTTATTTAGGTTCCTGCCTGGGAGATGGTGACAGTGCCACCTGCAAAGCAGCTACGGAGACCAAACAAGATCACGCACGCCAAGCATTTATTTCCGTACCTGCTCAATAAAACAAGACCTGCGACGAGGGTGTGACCCAGTCTGCCCGGGTCAGGGCAGAGTACAACACAGCCTGCTTCCTCTGCAGTGGGATCATGCTGGCATGGAAGGAGGTTCTCCATTCCGTCTCCTTGTCAATTCACACAACTGTCCGAGCAGAGAGGAGGGGCCAGAGCAGCCCCTGGGAATGGGGGTGAGCAGCACTCCACCTGAAATCACTCTGTCTTTAACTGCAATGAACTCAAAACACACCTCTGGAAACACACCTTATGTTGACAAGGTAGAATTCCAAGCTTCAGAAAGGGAATCTCTATTTCATTAGCAAAAGACATACATGCCTTCCTATTTCAGTTAGCATCTGGTCTTCTTTACCAACCTTCCCTCTTAAGGCTTTTTGAGTTTCTAACTTGAAAAGAGTTAACTTAAGTCAGCTTACCAAGGACTGAGCTTTTCTCCTGAGCTGCACTGTCATGGAAAATTGGGCTCCTAGGTCCTTGAGGGGAATCACATATTTGATCTTTGACCTACAATGCATCCACTGTGCAGTATTTAAATTCCTTTAGGCAAAGATATGCACAACTAACTTTCTACTTATTCTGGTTAAATACATTGGACTGCGTGGCCAATCAAATCATCATATACAGACTCACACACATTTTCATATCAGCTGGCACCAGAAAAAAGCTAACATCTCTCAAACACGGGCATGTGGTATGTAAAGTCTCGTGAAAACTGACGTGTAGTGGAGGGTTAAAAACAGTCTGCTTGTTACAAGGGTTATCACCAAAACTCTACGTGGTAGCGCCAAAGTTCCAAGTTCATACCAGGAGAAGGGAACTCAGGGTTTTTTTCTCCTGCCTTGAACTGCTAGGGCTAAGTGAGGTCACCCTGTAGTCACATTTCTTTGAAAGTTCAGCCCTGTCTGGGGCCTGAGTCAACGAATCTGAGACCAAATCCGCAGTACACCGGGTGGCGCTGAGAGTCACAGCCGAGGCTGAGCGCCCTGTGGCCACCAGCTCCCGGCACTGACGCCCGTCATGTGTGCAGAGCCGACACACAAACCCACATCGAACCCAGTATACATACTGGTGATAAGACTCTCATACACAGGATGCAGGGGCCACTCCCTACGGTGCCGGAGGCCCTGGTCCCGGGCAGTGAGCCTGAGTGGAGGACAGCCCTAAAAGTCACAAGTACCCGTGACCCACTCCACGGACAGATAGTGACAATGTCAGTCTTGTCCTGCCTCAATGTTTAACGGCTTTCCTGGTGACTCAGATGGTAAAGAATCTGCCTGCAATGCAAGAGACCCAGGTTCGATCCCCGGGTCGGGAAGACCCCCTGGAGAAGGGAATGGCAACCCACTCTAGTATTCTTGCCTGGAGAATCCCATGGACAGAGGAACCTGGTGGGTTACAGTCCATGGGGTCACAAAGAGTCGGACATGTCTGAAGAACTAACACTTTCTTCTCACTTTCAACAGCTTTAAATTTAAGAGAGAGAGGCCACAGGAATTTCCCATGGGAGGAGGTTCTCAGAGTCAAGATGCCCATTCTGACTTTCCTTAGCAACAGCGTGCAAACAGCCACAGGACCTTATGCTTTCCGGGCACCCAGGAGACGCGCTCACGGCAGTTGTCAGCACTGCAGGTTCTCTGTTTACCACCCGGTCATGGCTCCGTGTCTGCTCCTCTGGCCCTTCCATCACTCACTGCCTCCCTCCCCCAGCACTTACCACCCCACGCCGGGGCCCACATATTCCCCTCCTTACCACCGCCCCAAGGACATGGGAAGGGGTTTTAACCCCGATCCACAGCTGGGAAGTCTGGTCAGGGACATTCTGTGACTTGCCTGGGGTTACCTGGCTTGAATGGGCCAGAGCCAAGACTCACACCTTCACTTCTCTGCCTGCAGATCCCATTCTTGGGTATGACAGCTTCACGGCGGGCAGCAGCCTGACCCTGGCTTTGCAAGGAATGTCTCATCTCCAGTGAAAGGAAAGGGGACGATTAGGAGGAGAGGGAAATGGTGTCCTGTTATGTTTAGATGAGAATTTGTGGGTGAACCTCTGGCTGCTAAGTTCCCAAATGTGAGGCAGAGCATCTGATGTGCCTTCTTTTCCTCCAGATGAATCTGTTTCTAGAAAGAAGACATCCTGGCTCCCTGACCGCCAGCTGGTTCTCGTGGGAACCGCAGCCTCAGGAGTCACCCTTTCAAAGTCAGCTTGTCTCCTTAGAACCCTTCTCCCATCAGAGCCCCTGATGGGTTCCACGAAGCACTTGTTGGTTTTTGAAGTGAAAACCTATTTGCCATCCCTGACACAATCTACTTGCAAAGTGGCTGCTTTCGGGGTGTCTGGGAAGCTCCCCCACCTTGCAAGTGACCCGGGGGACCTTTCCCATTTGGTTCTGCCAGGTGGTCCTTTGGCAGCCATGATGCCCCAGTTCTTTAGAAGTCTCTGGGATCTTAATCAACGGGCTAAGGAGAACTGAGGAAGTCAACACCTCCAGCCTCCAGCCACGAAGCAAGAGGTGGTTTTCCTGAGGAGTCCTGGGACCGGATGGAAGCCAAAGGGGCCCCCGGACGACTTCTCCTTCCATCTCTGACACTGCTCATCCACTGCCCTTCTCCCTCCTCGAAGCTGGAGTCCTCTCAGCTTCGCAGCGTTGGCCTCCTTGAGAGGTCTCCTGACTTCTCCTCCTCCCAGACAGACACTCAACTCCTGAGAAAGGATGCTGGGAAGACCGCCCCCCACCACCCCACTGGTTGGGGTGCCTTGCAGCCTCTAAGTAGGTTCGCAATGGGGGCTGGTTGCCTGTTCCACCGTGGCTCGAGTTCCCACGGGCTGGTGGCCTCCCACTGAGTGACTCGGCTGGGCACCCCCAGTTTCCAGCCTGCGGGGGCTGGCGCTCTTCACAGAGCCCCCAGCAGGGATTCACGCAGCTTTAGAGCCAGACTCTGCCAGGAACGGTGTTGGCAAAAAGGCACTGCCTTGTGGCTGGTGGATCTAATACTTCCTGGGCCCTCTCCTAGCGCATGAGACAGACATCTGGTTTCTCAGCAACTCGGACACTGAGGTAAGAATTCCTTGATGCAAAGATTTATAGAAGATGTGACAAGAAGTTCTCCCACCAAGAATGGCATGGCTGGGAAAGCTCAGTGAATGCAGGGGCTCTGGGCAGGCAGGGTAGCTGGCTGGGGGTGACTTCTGGCCCTTAATCCTTGTCAGCTGATTGCTCACAAGGCTCCCGATAAGTCTTTATGATCAAGACAGAAACCCAAAAGCACTGTGGAGTTTTCTGTGACTGTAAAGTAAGGTGATTAACAGAAAACTTCAAAACTGGCCCCCAAAAGATTTAAAGATGGGGCACATTCGAATACTCTAGAGAGAAGCAGACAAAGTGGGGTGGGGGAGAAAAGGAAGGTGTGACTAGGGTGAAAACTACAAGCCACCTCTTCTAAACATTAAAGAATTGAATGAGAATGCAGGCTGCTGCTACTAAGTCGCTTCAGTCGTGTCTCTGTGCGATCCCACAGACAGCAGCCCACCAGGCTCCCCCATCCCTGGGATTCTCCACGCAAGAACACTGGAGTGGGTTGCCATTTCCTTCTCCAATGCGTGAAAGGGAAAAATGAAAGTAAAGTCGCTCAGTCGTGTCCAACTCTTCGTGACCCCGTGGACTGCAGCCCACCAGGCTCCTCCGTCCATGAGATTTTCCAGGCAAGAGTACTGGAGTGGGGTGCCATTGCCTTCTCCCGCGAATGCAGGCTGCTATACACAATACAGATAGGTTTGTGTTAGCACGAATGTTCAAACATGGTTTAATTCAGTACTATGAACATCAAGAGGAAAAGAAAGGTCCTGAAGACCTTTCAGTTCATGTGTCCCGAGCCTGGAAACCTGACCTGTGAACATCTGCACCAGCAACCACCACAAGGTCCAGTCTCCATAAGAACAGACCCTGCTTCCGCCCGGCCTAGAGCTGCCAGCATCCTTGCCGTGTTCACCCAACGTGAAGGTTATGGAGTTCAGTCCATTAAGCCTGGGCCTGCATCCTAGCTCAGCCGCTGAGCGCTGCCTGGGCAACTGACTTAACCCTAAGCCCAACTTTCATCTGTAGAAGAGGACTCCCACCACCTCCACACCCACCGCCCTTGTGTCTATTTATCCTCCTTCTCTGAGTTAACTTTTTCTCCTTCCCTTCTCCTACTCTAATCACTCTTGTCTCTTTACCCTTCTCCCTCTCTTTCTTTCATTTGGTTGTGACAGGTGGCTTGAGGGATCTTAGCTCCCCGACCAGGGATCAAACCCGCACTCAAAGCAGCAGAAGCAAGGAGTCCTAACCACTGGACCAGCAGGGAAGTTCCATACCTTTCTCTCTTTTTCAAAACCTTTAGGACAGTCATCTCTGGGGTGAAACCCCATCTATTTCTCATCCCCAGAGTTCACCCTTCCTGGCTCCCCACTTAGGTAGTTTTCTTTATTAAATGCGTAAAAGATATGGGAGAGGTTCACAGACCACAGATGGCTCAACCCATAGAGGAAGGAATACTTCTTCTCAGCACTCACGGAACCAGCTCGGAGGATGATTTCTTACATCAGTGTCTATTTTGTCTCTTCTGTTGAACTCTTACTACTCAGTGTGTGGTTCACGGACCAGCAGCTCTGGCATCCCCTGGATGTTGGTTGGAAATGCAGAATCTCGAGTTCTGCTAGTGCCCGCTGAATCAGAAGCTGAATTCTTACCAGCTCTCGGTATGACTCATGTGTACTCTGAACTATTAGAAGCACACAGTTAGACTTCAGGGCCTCCTCGGGATGGCATCCCCAGGAAGCCCCCCAGAACCTGGGTGCTAAAGAACTAGGGCCATGTGAGTGCTGGCCTGCCCACGCCTACTGCCAGTGAGCAATCCTCAGCTGGGGTTTATTTACATACAGAGCGTTAGGACTGCATCTGCATAAGAAACAAAGGCTCAAAAGAATTCACCAACCAACACGAGAGATGAGGGTTCATCTCTGGGTAGGGAGGGAAGATCCCCTGGAGGAGGGCATGGCAACCCACACCAGTATTCTTGCCTGGAGAATCCCATGGACAGAGGAGCCTGGTGGGCTACAGTCCACAGGGTCGCTGAGTCGGACACAACTGAGCACAGCACAGTGCTATACACAGAGTACGGCAGAGGGCTCCAGCCCTTGGCAGCATGAAGGGCATCAGTCAGTTGTGTGGTCTTCATTCACAGTTGATGGCTCTCCTCTGCAGAGGGAGCGGTGTAAATCACAGAGCCCCTAAACTTCACACTGCATGCCTCCTTTGCTTGGCCATACACCCCCGAACGTTTTAATGAAGTTCAGAACCACGGGTACGAAAGGACAGCTGGCCTGGGAGCCTCAGAGCATGTGTTTGGAGCCTCCACAGTGCTTGGCCTGGGAAGAGCGCTCTGCACACCTGCTTGGCTTCCCCTTTCCTGGGACCTGGGACTCATCAGCAAGAAGATTAATTTGGGATTAATCTGGGACTCAAATGCCTCCATCACATGATCCCTCCCTGATGATTAGCAGAGCGTCTCCCAGAAAGGTGAGGCTGAGGCCAAATGGACCAACCAGGCTGAACGCCACCGAGTGATCATTTTAAAAACATACCACTTAGAGACCAGGTCTTACATAAGGAGAAAAAACAGGCAGGGATCCGTTATCAAGAGAAGAGGCCAAGTGGGCTTCCCTGCTGGTCCAGTGGTTAAGAATACACCTGCCAATGCAGGGGACACGGATTCAATCCCTGGTCAAGGGAAGAACCAACACGCCGAGGGGCAATGAAGCCTGGGAGCCACAACTGCTGAGCCCATGTGCCTAGAGCCTGGGCTCCACAAGAGCAGCCACTGCCATGAGAAGCCAGAGCACTGCATCAGGAGCAGCATCTGCTTGCCACAACTAGAGAAAAACCCAAGCAGCAACGAAGACTCAGTACAGTGAAAAATAAATAAATATCAAAAATAAAGGAACAGATAAAAAAAAGGCCGAGTACATAAAAGGCCAGCTACTGCGTGAGGTACAAGGTGAAACCCCAGTCCTAGTAGGTAGCCATGTGCTCATCTCTCTGAGCCTCAGTATTTCCTCCTTTAAAATGGAGATGACACCCCATCTGGGGCTTCTTAAATGTGAAGACACATGGAGTTCTAGAGCCTGACGCCTGGCCCATGATAAAGGATGAGCAGACATCACTGTCGTCGTCCCTGCTAGCTCCCAGCACTGCGCTGTAAGCTGGGAAGCCAGCCTGAAGGCTCCAGGGTGACCTGCCTCCAGGAGCCCTGCCCGCTCACCTTGATCATCTCCGCCACGTAACTCTCGGGCCCTGTGTACTCCGTGGAGTCCTTCACTTTCACCAGGACGATGAAGCACAGGTAATGCCACATGTTGTGTTCTTCCTTGATGTGCTCTTCAAATGTGACGGTCTTGTTGTCAAACTTGTCTCTTTCCAACCCTAAAAAGAGACAGAGAGCCCTGAGTGAGCAGCCATGCTGCAGAAAAACTCATGAAAGAACTGCCAGAACAGAGGAGGTTGTGGGTTCATGCCTGCCTTTATAAAGAGTTCGGTTCTGTTGGCCTTATAAACGCGTTCACTTTTGTATCCTAGCAGGAAAACACAGGCTGTGAGTCAGATGGACTTGGGCTTGATTTCCATCTTTGTCACTCACCAGTCATTGTTAGGTCTCCAGCATGCCTTAGCTACCTTTGCAGGGGATGGGAAGACACCGTCTGGGTTCCAAGAGCACGTGGGGGTTAATTGAGCATGGGTGTGACAGGCTCACACACAGCAGACAACCAGTGAACGGGAGTCCTTTCTCCCAGGTAAATGCCAAAATACAGACATGTTAAAAGGTTTTTGAGGAGGCAGAGTAAGGACAGAAGGAACTTTACGTACATTTTGAACTCTAGCTGCTAAGTTTATATTTTGCAGAGGTCTGGGTGAGTAATTCTGAAACTAGTTTCTGTGTATTCTTAGGTTGAGCAAATAGATAAATATATGGTGACACTGGGAGCCAGATATCTAACTGTTAGAGAAATATGGAGCACAAATATGGACAGGGAGAAAGAAGAAACTCTGTAATGGTGAACTGGAATTAGAGGTCTGAGATGACCTCATCCTTTTTCATGTTTATAAAAATAGATACAAAACTGTGTGGATCCATGTATCCTTTAGATTTATGCCCTAATTAGCCCTCGGAGCAGTGGCACACCAACAGGAATGAGCATGCCCAGTGACCAGATCTTGGATTCTAAATATCATTCTCCATTGAACAGAACTAGGGCTCTTTGGAGAAATCGCTGATACCAGCGCTGGGTGAGAGAAGGTACGAGGTGAGCTGGAGCCTGTAATACCTCACAGTGCTAAAAACACTGAGGAAGTCTGTAATAAATGATGGTGATGTGGCAAAGTACAGAAAGCAGCTTTGAAGGAGCTCTCAAATCTGGGGCAGTTTGAGCATCAAAATAAATTATGACAGTAAAGGATTATAATCCACTGAATTAACAAAAACCACAAGAATTCATGTTGTTACAAATACAAACTTCAAATATACATGGAGAAAAGAGAAAGCTATTTCTTAAAGAGCCAATAAACAAATGTAGAAATAATAATAAAGTAAATAAAAATCATCATTTGGCAACCATCACAATCACAGACTCAGGCAAAAACTGGATGCAGAAACTGATGAGTTAATGTTTAAGAGTTAATGCAATATTTATGTCATCTCAAAGGATCTCCCTATAAAATGGTTCTCAATGGTACAAGAAGAAGAAAAGTAACTTCCGTGGAGAAACAGGGCCATTACCATCTTAACCAAGTGATCAACGTTAATATGACCAGTTAGAAGATGAACGGGCATCATGTACCTCCTGATGTTCTGGGGAAGGAAATGGCAACCCACTCCAGTATTCTTGCCTGGAGAATCCCATGGACAGAGAGCCTGGCGGGCTACAGTCCATGGGGTTGCAAAAAGTCGGACATGACTGAATGACTAACACCTCCTGATATTATGCACTGAGGAGAATACACTATTTCTCTGATGTTCCTATAAGAAATCCATAACCTTAATCTCACACCGTGGGAAAACATCAGACAGTCCCAAACCAAGGGACATTTGATAAGATAACTGACTTTTAAATTCTTCACAAATGTCAATGAACTCAACACATGACCTGGGACTTACCTTTGCTATAAAGGATATTATTAGGGTAAAGTGTGAACTTTGAATAGAATATGTAGATTAAGTAAAAGTATGACATCCTTGTTAATCTCCCACTTTTCATAATTATATTGCATGTGTAAGAGAAGGTGCCTATCTTTAGGACATATATAGTATTGAAACAGAGATAAAGGGGCACCATGTCAATCACTCTCAAATCGCTCAGAGAAACAGTGTGTATGTGAATAAAGAAAATGATAATAAACATATTAAAGTGTCACTTCAATATGTGGGGAATTGGGATGAAGAGTCCACAAAAATTCTTTGTACTATTCTTGTGACTTTTCTGAAACTCTGGAACTGTCAAAATGACAAGGTTTAAATGGTTTTAAGGGGCAAAAAGCTATGATCTTAGTTTTAAAAATGGAAACGTGATCACTTTGAGTATACATACTGGTGAGAAATTTATGTATTTAGTAACCATTGATATATTAGGAACAATCCTGAAATGATTACTTAGCTCCCAAATTCCTACATGATTACTTTGCATTTTACAGGTATTTCCTTGGAGTTAGACTGACAATGATTTCTTTGGTACCCCATGCACCTCTCCTGCATAGCAGTTAACTACTTATTAGTAGGTGTCTACACTGTACAGGCTCTATGCTAGGACTGTTTCATAAACTACCTCAACTAAGTCCTAAGATAATGCAGAGAAGTACATTATTGTACCCATTTTACAGATGAGCAATAAAGGTTCAGAGAACTGAAGTGACTGTACCATGGTTACATGGCTCATAAGTGTCAGAGGCTTAATCAGAACACAAGTCTGACTTCCAAGCTGTGAGCATTTCCGCCATATGCTCTAAGAGGGCTGTATTTCCACTGAAAACCTGATACCATCTGCAGTGAAGACATCCACAGGCTGGAGTTGAGTGAAAGAGCTCCATTCTAATTAGAATGGGAACAAGAGATAGTCTGGCAGCCCAACAACCAAAAGGCCCGAAGACACATACATTTCAAATAATGTACAACGATGTTTCTGCTACCCCAAACTTTATTTCTTAAAACCAACCAGCAACTGCGCCACTAATCCATGGTGCTGCAGATGTTTCCCAGGATAACAGAGCAGAGGCCCAGAGCAGACTCTCTCCCAGAGCAGAGAGTCAAGGACAGGGACGTGGGGGAAGGCAGCAGCCCCTCCCACTGTGGGCCAGAGCACCCCATCCCAACCTCCCAGCAAGAGCCGGGGGCCCCACTCACCGCAGATAAAGCACGTGGTCTTTAATATCTCCTCTTTTTTCTGTTTTTCACTCCTCAGGTCGGCAAAGGTGTCAATGATGACCCCAAAAATCAGATTAAGGACAATGATGATGACCATGAAGAAGAACAAGAGGTCATAGATCACTCGAGCAGCAAAGAGGGGCTCCTGGAAAAGAGGAGTGGGGGTGGGGGGGTAGGGATGGTGGGGGTGCAGGTGGTGTAACCTGTCAGCAGGTACCCCCCTACCCAACCCCTGGGTCTGCAGACCTCAGGGCAGAGGAGTGGGACTGAATGCACCCGAATCAGATGTCCCAAGCCCCCTGGCTCCCCCCACCCCCAGCAGCACATTGGGCATCAAGCTGTAAGAGCCACAACCTCATCTCTTTTCACACCCCTGGGTATATCGTGAGTTCTCCAAGTGTCATGTGGCACCTGCCCACTTCCTGGGATCTAAAGGGTTTGCAAATGTGTTCAGGAAGGCCAGAAGGGCCTGAAGAAAAGAATCATTTTAGCAGACGGAGGGGAGGGCGGAAGCTGCCCCTTTCCACAGCGCGGGGAGCGGGGGGCTTCCGCCCAGCATCACAATTTGATGAGAACCAGAGTGAAAAGGAGCCCTAAGCAGCTGGCTCTGCGCGTCTACCCGTCACCGCTCTCGTCGCTGGCGCTGCCCCCGCGTCTGCAGTTTACGCTGGAGCCCACTGCGCTGCGCTCTCCCCGCCACCCCGCCCCCCGCTCTTCCTTCCCCTGGGGCGCAGCTACCTCTTTGGATGGCTTCCTGAGCACATCGCCCACTCCGCCCCCGCTCCGCAGCCCGTGACTCAGCACCGTGACGATGCACATCAGCAGCGTCTCGCACGTGTGCTCTTTATCTTGCTCTGTCTCTTCTGCAGGGACCAGCTCTGCGAACAGGGCAAGTCAGGGGGAATTTAGAACGTGAGCGGCAAGACAGACCAGGATTTGCAGATCAAGCTTCCTGAATGCCATCTCACCAGCGGACAGACAGGAGCCGGAGAATAAAAAAAGGAATCAAGCGTCAAAGGCTTTCTTTGTCACCACTGTGTTCACTAAACCCTGTTCATTTCTGAAGCCCAGAACTGCCCTTACCTCCATTAAATCTAAAATACTGTAAACTTTTCAGATTTTCAACTCCAGTCTCAGCGCTGAACAGACATTTCAACTTAGATAGCTGCTTATGAGTCTCACTAGTGATTCAGTGGTGAAGAATCTGCCTGCCAATGCAGGAGACATGGGTTCTCTCCTTGGGTTGGTAAGATCCACTGGAGGAGGAAATGGGAAACCACTCCAGTATTCAAGCCTGGGAAGTCCATGGACAGAGGAGCCTGGTGGGCTACAGTCCATGGGGTCACAGAGTCTCACAGAAGATTCTTAGCAACTACATAACAATAACAACAGCAGCAACCTTTTACAATTGGTTCTGTGGACAAATCGTTTTACATCTTAAATTGGAGACTAGTCTTCAGGGGGTAAAATTTTTTGACTGCCTTGTTCTTTCTCCAGCTGCAGCCAGAAAGGTCTTGCTAAAACACCAGTCAAGTCATATCACTCCCCTCTCAACAACTTGGATCAACCTTTGAGTAAGCTTTAACCTGACCTGCAGACCCTTCAAAATCTGGTCCTTTGTTGACCTCTCTGGCTTCGTTTCTTCCGACTCTTACTCCTCATGATCATTTCCCTAGTCTTGCTGTATTCTACCTCCAAGGCAGAGTCAGACACGCCTTACAGAGTAAACAACAACAATAAAATACAACACAGCCCCAGGCACACAGTGGGCACTCGGTAAATACTGGAGCAATTAAGCCGCCATTTTATTCCCATATAGACTCCCCGCTTCATTCCCCTCCTCTCTCCCTGCCTCTCCTCCTTGCTCCTGGCCGTCTGAGCAGTGAGTCTGCTTTCATCTGCTTCCAATGTCACGTGCACCTAAGCCTTGTGGGGAGCCTGGCACTAATGTGGGGCTTAAGGCTGCGAGGTCCTACCTTCTTTGGGTGCCGGAGAGGAGCAGTTCTCCCCAGTCTCCACCCTACACACGTCAGAGTACAGGAACTCACTTGCCAAACTCTCGCTGGCTTCTGGGAGAGAGAAGGCAATTTTATGATGAACAATCTGGCAGCATATGGTTAAAATGTTTGAAGTCCCAAATTCACGGCTGATTAAACAATTCTTTACATAAATAACACCCTCCAATCCTGCCTATAAATCCGAAGCAGAGATGCAATTTACACTTTCGTTGGGTGATCTGGATGGGAAAAAAGCCAGAAATGTCAATTCCTGTAAGCTTACTAGAAATATCGCACTTAAATAGCACCTCTCCAACTTTAAAGACAAACAGCTGAAACTCCCTGACAGATACTACTGAACACACAGACTCCAGCAAGATTTAGACCAAGTCTGCGTGAGAAGCAGGAATGGCATCAGATCAGTTTAGTTCAGAACCCTAAGATGGTTGGCAGTGAATGTCAACTTGGAGGCTGGGTTACATGCCAAGAATGCAGACTTTGGGAGGGAGAAAAAGGCTTGTCTGGCTTAGTCACAATTCTAGTTTGCTCCTTGGACTCAGGGCGCCTGGCTATCTGATGAAAAACCAGTAATATTTCACTTACTAGTGTCAAGTATTTTAATTGAGGGAAACGAGCACTTGGGGATCACTCAAGTGTATGATCACTGTCTCTCTCTCTCGTAATAGGAAATCTCTTCTGGTTTTGCTATAAATTAAAATCATATGCGCTCAGTGTAAAACTTGTATATTGTAAAAAGGTCCAAGAGACAGCCACTACTTGCAGTTTGGGTGTATATTCTTCCATATTTTAAAAGATATATATGAGCTTTTTAGGGGCTTCCCAGGTGGCACAGTGGTAAAGTATCTGCCTGCCAATGCAGGAGATGCAAGAGACATGGGTTAAATCCCTGGGTCGGGAAGATCCCCTGGAGAAAGAAATGGCAATCCACTCCAGTATTCTTGCCTGGCAAATCCCATGGACAGAGGAGCCTGGCAGGCTATAGTCCATGGGGTCACGGAAGAGTCGAACATGACAGCAACAGAGCACAGGTGTGAGATTTTTCATTAAAAAAAATATCTACACCGATCCTATTGTACTTATTCTTCTGCAGTTTCTCACCATATCTTGGCTACTTTTCCATGAAGGTTTATAAAGACGTACCATATCCATAGGGTTCACCACCCCATGGATGACCCGTACTCTAATGAAACACTCCCTTACATTGAGATTGCTTCCAATTTCACCCTGCAATGAACATCTGCTTCTACAGTTCTATTTTTAAAGGATAAATTGCTAGAAATAGACTTACAAAGCCAAGGGATGCCTACTCCAATACTCCCAACATACACTGGTCAAACTTTTAAGAAAACGTTGCACAAGTTTAAAATAGAAATTCAATAAATAAATTAAATGTAGCATCTGGACACTCACACTTAGCATCTGACGTATCATATCACCCTCTGAATGCAGTGAAAACTGAGTCCTGGATTCAATTCACACTCTTGAGTGTTAGGGAAATACCTACACTGCCGAAGTCATCATTTTTCGTTCAGTTGTAATCAGGAAACATTCTTTTAACATTAAAAAAAGATCAGAAGGTCCAAACCCACCTGGAAGAGAGGTTTCATTGGGCAGCCTATCTACTTCCAAGATGAAGTCATCTTTGAAGAAAAGGTAGCCCACTATGGAGAACAGGTAAACCAGGATCAAAGCCAGAACCGCCGTCAAGATGATGGACCGGCCGTTGCGAGTGACGCTTTTAATGACGTTGAGCAGAGTCTCTTCTCTGTACACTAAATCAAAAAGCTTTAAAAACAAACAAAAAAAAGGACAAGGGGACAATGTTAAGAAGCATCTCTATTAGACGAACATCAATGTCCCCAAGGACAACTTCATTTATAAAGAATTTACCGTTTGGCTAACTCAAAAGCATTCTACTCTAGGGAAGTTCAAGAGGGAGGGGACATATGTATACCTACGGCTGATTCATGTTGATGTATGGCAGAAACCAACACAGTATTGTAAAGCAATTAGCTTTCAATTAAAAATAAAAATTTAAAAAAGCATTATACTCTTTTCTTAATATGTTACACTTGCCCATCTTAATAGTGAAAACCGAGATAGTAAAAATAAGGAAAAACAAATATAGAAGAGGAGGGTGGAAAACAATAGTGATTTCAAGTTGTCTACATACAGTTTCGAGGTCCTGGGACTAGACAAAACACAGGCCTGTACCAGGGAGCTGCAAGGGACAGGGGAGAGGAAGGGGAGGAGGGGCCTGGTGTGCGGTCATTTAGGGGCCATTTGATGGAGCTTCTGTTAAGGGTCAGCCACTCTGGATACAGGATTGGCTGAGTCCTGGTCCCTGACCGCAGGTCCCTGAGCTGCTATGGGCCAGACCAGGGGGCAGGGTCTCTGGAGTTGGACAGAGGTTCAAACCCCAGTTCAGCCACTTGCTGTCACCTGGACCAGCTACCAACCTCTTCCTCTGCGAGCCTCAGTCTTGCCATTTGCAGAGTGGAAGAGACAGAGTTACCATAAAGAATAAAGAGACAATATACATACAGTGCTTAGCATACACTCATACGTATGTGCTAAGGACACAACCAATGGTAATAATTATCATTACTTTCCTGATGAAGAGCCTGGGCCAAGGCCACCCTGACAGAACGTGGCAGGGAAGCTGGTGGTGGTCACACACCAGGAAGCCTCACCGCCTCTCATCCCACTGGGAGGGGCTGAGACAACCTGCTGTTCACGACATGCTCGTAATCTTGGCCTGACCTCTGCCAACGGGCCTGGGCTTTGCAAGAAGTTGGCTTTATGAGAAATGGAGGCCCCATGTCGGTACTCAGAGGTACAGGAGACCAGTGGCTGGTCTTCTAAGAAGTATAATCTCAGATATTTGGCTGGAGAAATGGTGGGGAGCCACTAGAGAAGGGCTGAATGGGGTTATTTTGGAGCTGGGAGCTGGTTTTAATATGGTCCTGCTGATGACATCTGATCTCTTCCTGAGAATCCTGCCTCTAAACGGCTCCAGGGAATGACTGCAGAGCCAAGGGAGTCCAGGGACAGGCATGTGAACCCTGTCTCTGCTTTAAATTTGTTGCAAGATGTTGATCTGGCTGTGAAACCTCCCTGGACCTCAGTTTCCACATCTGTGAAGTCAGTGGACTGAACTAGCTGATCTCAGAGTCCCTTTCAATGCAGAAATTGACATCGGAGTTCATTTTCTGCTCAATTAGCCCTCTGCCTCCAGAAGGCCAGTCTGTGCCCTGAGGCCAGTTAAGGGCATCGGGTAAAGGAGGACACTTAAAAGGAAGCAGAGAAGAGGCCTTAATTCAGATCTAAGAGTACAAAAGGCTAATGCTGCTGCTAACGCTGGTTAAATATTTTCTAGCAAGCCACTATGAAGCAGCAAGAAAGAGCAACTTCAGACAACAAATGACACTTGTTTTTTGCGGGTAAGAACTGTAGAGATTATACGGCCCCCAAATCACTGAAATAACAAGTGATTTTTTTTTTCATTTATCTATAATTTCTGATTTTAAAATAATGGCCATGCATTACTTTGTAATAAGGAAAAGCTTTCTTCTAACTAGAAAATTAGACGAGTTCAATGGAGGAGACTTTTGAAAACACAAAAAAAGCACAAAGGAAAAAGAAAAACAAAAAATGCTAATTATTCCAATATCCATAGACATTTATTCAATAAGTTCTTTCCTTCTGGCCTTATTACAATGGAAAAAATGTAACTTATGCATATATATTTTTATAAAAGTATTATACCATAATGTGGCATATAGTCGGCTTGCTTCCTAAGAGAATTATGAACATTTTCAGGTAAAAAAAAGATCACGTATTTAAAGTACCTGCCCAGGTTACAGCCTGATTGAGAGACTGGGAGAGTGTGATCCAAATAGGAAGCCCAAGAATACTGGAGTGGGTAGCCTATCCCTTCTCCAGCAGATCTTCCCAAACCAGGAATTGAACCAGAGTCTCCTGCATTGCAGGCAGATTCTTTACCAGCTGAGCTACAAGGGAAGTCCCTAAAATAGTATCCTTTTGTCAAATCTAAATGAATAAGTATCAACACAACTCTGGTTAATAATAAGCAGTGTTCTAATTTTCTGGAAATACCTTTTCTCTCTTCCTTCTAGTACATTCATTCATTTTATATTAGACATTATTTCAATATCATCCTGAGGTATTTATACTCTCTTGAATTTGGACAACAGAGTTGCTATCTATGTTGATATTTAATAAAAAGAACAATTAGATCTATTTGGATTTTGGAGAGCTTTTTCATTTTATGCACATGGATCTTCACTAAAGCAAGTTTTACTTCATGATGTTTTTGTGAACAAAGCTTTACCATAAGCTTTGTTTCTGTTATAATTATTCTGATTTCGACCTGAGGAAGAAAATCATAAAGTTCATGTTGGTTTCAAAAACAAAAATGTTCACCTAGTATTCTAGTGTATTGAAAAACTGCTGTCTACTCAACCTTCTTCTTTTTCTTTTTGAAA
The DNA here is from genome assembly GCF_027580195.1 of Bos mutus. Classification (NCBI taxonomy): domain Eukaryota; kingdom Metazoa; phylum Chordata; class Mammalia; order Artiodactyla; family Bovidae; genus Bos; species Bos mutus. The sequence goes on from NC_091638.1 coordinate 21,778,629, forward strand.
CAGTCAAGATAGTTTCAATTATATATCATTAAGAGTAATGCTGTGATGAACACCTCTGTATGTACATGCCTCTATACTCGCCTATCCAGTTATTTCTTTCCGTCAAGTTTCTAAAAATGGAATTGTTCGGTCAAATGTTGTGACACACATACGTTTTGCTCCATTGCCTTCCAGAAAGGCTATGCCAATTTATCCCAACCACTTAGAAAATGATGCTCTTTTTGGCTCACTCTCAGTAAAACTGGGCACGTTCACACCTTTGAACCTTTCCTTACATCACGGCTCCAACATGGGATCATATTTTAATTAGTATGTCACTGTTTGACATTAGAACACCTGCACATTTACTGCCTATCTGCATTTCTCCTTCTGTTACCTGCCTGCGAATGAACTCTGCACACTTTCATCTCGGGCTGTTAACAGTTCTCTAAGGACACGGCTTGAACGCAGCTGGGGACCGGGTTCAGCCAGTTTGGGGGTGAACTTCCATCAGAGCACAGTCACCGGCCCTGCCTTTCTGCCCTGCTGGCATGGAGCATGCACAAGCTGGTGACACGCGGCTTTTTCCCGCTCCCAGTCTCCCTCCAGTTCCTTTCTGTCGCAGGCTTTCCTCATTTATGGAATAAAGTGAAGTTTCAGTATTTTGCCTCCGGTTCTCAACAGACATGTCAAATGCTGCTTTGACCCCAAAAGGAACACCTCACTTGATGTCCCGGAAAGTCAAGGCCCAGATGGTTTAGAAATCCCCCAGCAGCACTGAGGAGAGGCATCCAGCTATGGTCTCTCTTGATCCTGCAGGTCCTTCTCAAAGTGCACCAAGCCCAGGTAACATCACAGCGAGCTCTGAGCGTCTCTGATCTCCCTGTGACAGCTGAGAGCTGGGAGAGCGTGCCTGCAGATGGCGCCGTGAAATACTGCCTTCACTGAGGCAGCGACTTCTTCACAGGCTCGAATGAAAAGCAGCTCAGGGCCGGGCTCCAACCCTCAGACCCTGGAGTCAGCGGGGCTGTGGAGCTGTCGTGTCTCTGCCCCTGACTCTCGTGGGGCTCCGGGCAGGTGACCTGACTCACCAGGCCCAGCCTCTCCGGGGATCACATGCAGAGATCGCCCACCGCCGAGGCAGACCCACCCATGAGGTGGGATGGAAGGAGCCCATGGGGCACGTCAGTAACTCACAGTAACGGCTCTTTTCTACACTGTGAAGCCTGGGAGGGCTGGGATGACACTGCCCAGACTCACTGGGACACCCCCCGGCTTCTGACACCAGGTGGCACTGCCAGTGAACAAAAGAGGAGGACTTGTCCATGAACAAAGCGGAAACGGACCCTAACCCTAATAATAATTTTCCATCAACCAATAAATTTTAATGTTAGTTATTAATTTTACCTACAAACGGTAGACAGTAGGAAGAGTCACCCTCTCCCTGGGCGAGATGGCATTTCTGAAGGGGACTCTCCAATCTCACAAGTGAGACCCAATCTCACAAGTGAGACCCCCCTCAGCAGGGATGGCAGAGCCCCCTGACTCAACTCTGCCTCCTTGGCTCAGAGAGGCCAGGAATTTGTTGGGTCTCCCAGATTCACAAGCTAGAACCTCCTCCACAGATTACTATGTGAGACAAAAAGGCTTAGAAATATATACAGAACTCTAAAGGTCTCTGATAGACAGTGACCAAAATAGGGCACCTAATGGCATCACAAGTGGATCCAGAGACCTCTTTGCCTAAAACCTCAAAGTCTGGTCAGACCTATTTTTAAAATGAAGGGGAAGAATGCATCTCTCTGTCTGCTAGCATGCGCCGCTAATGGAAGGAGCAAGTCCTGGCGTTCTTTACGGGGTTTGGATGGGAGAAGGGATGACAGAGACAGTAATAACGGCCCTCGCTCAGCATTTCTGTTGTGGGGCTGGTCTCAGACTGACACGCGTAGTGGTGGAGAATCCCCACGATGGCCCTGTGGGGACATGGACTGCTCTCCCCATTTTGTAGATGTGAGCAGCGCAGAGCAGTTAAGCCACAGCCTGGAGACCACATGGACTGCAACTCCTCAAAGTGCTTTCCTTGCTCTGCCTTTTTTTTTGCAAATAAGTCCCTTGTTGTTTTTTTTTTTTTTTTTGTCTCACCAGGGCTTGCAAGATCCTAGCTCCCCGACCAGGGATCAAAACTGCACCCCTGGAAGTGAAAGCACAGAGGCCCTAACCACTGGACTGCCAGGGAATTCCCAAGTCCCTCATCTTTAGTCAACACCTAGACTCTGAATATTTTTTATCCTCAGCAACATTTTAATCTATTTCTTCTATTTCCTTTATGGATGGTTTTGCTGGCAGAAAGGTCAATTTTACGCCTCCTATCATATGACATAGGTACAAGGAAATGGTTTTTTATCTACAACTCCACAGTTCAAGATTCCCCGTAATGACAGCAGAATAAGCAGACAGTGGTCTGTCACTTAAAAGCCTGCTCAGGAGGAAGATAATAGCATCAAGACATTTAACCACTCAGCTCAGACTGGAGCATGACAACTTCCGCTGAAAAGGTCTCCTGGATCCATAAATCTATCAAGTTCATTGTCATGGGGTCTTGGGTCTTTGAAAACAGCTCCTGCTCTTGTTTCTACATGCTTTCACTGGATGATGGATCCCATGAGAACTGTCAGAAGGTGACAGTCACACAAACATTCTTTTGGTAAGTGCTGGCTGAGCCCAAGAAATAAAGAAAAACAAAGGGGGTGTGGACGGTGTGTGGAGGTAACATCTCCTGAGCCAGGCTGCGGGCATCATCTATCACTGTAAAGTAACAGGCTGAGCGTGCGTGCAGGCAGTGTGATCACACACCCCCTGGGCTCCTTCTCATCAGACCTTCTCTCGGGAGTAGCTTTCCTTTCCTGATGCCCCAAACACTGAGTCCAGGGGCCTACTGCCTCTTTAGACCAGGCACACCGGTCACTGTGAAAAGGAGCGATCTGTGATGAGAAGGAAGGACAGAGCATGCTCTCCTAGTTTCCAGCATGTAAAATCTTTCAACACCAGCAACTCACCAGCAAACTGTAGAAGAACTCATGGACGAAGAGCCCCATGGCGCAGATCAGCAGGTATAGCAGGTGATAAAGGAACTCAACATCCAGAACCATGGCCCGGTAGCCTCTGGTGAATGTCCCACAGTTGCCCACAAAGCTCATCAGAAAAATGATTTTATTGCAGACCTGAGAACAATGACAGCCACAGTGAGAGAAGCATGGACCAAGCCAAACTTGAGACTCTTGGTGAGAACTGAGGGCAACCTGCCCTCAAGTGTCTTTTGGCGCCTCTACCCGAACAGAAGCTTCCTTTTGCACCAAGCGACCACCGGACACACCAAGAACTGTTCTGTGGATCTCAGTCATTTCATTACTTTGCTTTTCAGGCATATTGCAAGTTAATGTGACAGTCAAATAACTTCACGCACAACACTAATCAAGTGGCATTTGTATATGACAAAAACAAAATTCGCACATACTGAAATTATGATTTTCAAGATGAGATATGAATCATTCTAACATTGTTCCGTGAGTTAGTCAAACACAGAAGTCACCTCAATCCACGAACGCTGTGATCAGCATGATTAAAAGTGTTTTCTGAATTTCTGTTACGTTCTAGGCATTAGAGTGTTGCAATCTAATGAGAAGCAGCCAGCTCTTGTTATCCACTGCTCATAATTCTACACGGAAAAATAATTTTCTTGGGGTGGTAGGGGAAGAAAGGGACTTCAGGATGAGTTCTAGTCCCTTGCCCCCCTTTCTGGAAATAACTTCTATTTTATCTCTGGGGCTCCATCCCTTTCTTTATATTGGTCCTTGAGGTCTGGGTGGGGCTCCATCCTGGCCAGTCAGAATACTGTATTTCCCTGGCAACAACGATTCGTTCAGAGATAGGCATGTGACCAAATGGAATCAATGACACCCCCTGAGATCTTAGTTGGGACTGCAGCTAAGACAATTTTATTCTTTATCCCTGACCTTGAACCTGAGAGAAAGTGAGCTCTGAGGCTGCTGACATCCATCTGCATTATCACAGAGCCTGAGGGTACCAGTAGTGCAGAAGCAAACAAGAGGAACTGAGCCCTTATGCTACGTCTGGGCTCCTGGATTCAGCTACACCTGAAGCCAGCCTCTTGATTCTCAGTCACATTTTCCTCTTTGCTTGTTAGCATGGAGTAGGTTTTCTGACCCCTGCAACTGAAGGCTGACCTACTGTATAAGATAGTCCCACCTTTGATAGAAATCCCAAGCTTGCAAGTCTGCCTTTAGCAACATGTTGCTAGAAAATCCTAAGTCAGGAGAAAGCCAGAGAGAATGCGCTTTGGCTGCACTTTGTAAAACCATGTCCTGCCACCCGAGCTAGCTTGGCCACAGGTGCTGGGGGAATACTGCCAGTTAATCTGGTGGGTCAGTGCAAGTGAGCTTCTCAGCAATCAGATAAGGGAGGAAGCCAACACCCACGGAGAAGGTTAGGTTTTCTCAGACAGGCTCCACTTTCAATCCACCGGGTCTTTTTTTCCTTAATATTCTAACCTTTGCCAGTGTCAGATCTTTTTTAGAGTGAGAAAACATCATCAATTCTGAATGAACTGTGCTGAGGTTTCCAAGAGAGGAAAAAAAGGTCGTGCTCTGGTTGGCATTCCAGGACCTCCAACATCTCATGCCCTACAATCTTAACAACGGAGCAATCCGCTTTACCTGAACCTGCTCTCCTCTTTAACTTCTGCCCTAGTTTTCTCACAGCTACTGTTCCTTCTCCCATTGCTCCATGTAAGAATTCTTTTTTTTTTACTCCCCTCTAAATAACTGTTTATTGTTTTAGTTTTCCCATCTCTCCCTCCCTCCCCCCGGCTAATGTTATTATGAATGGCCATCAATTATCCACATAGAGTCTTTCCCAACTGATCAATGTTACAGAAGAGAAAACTCTGGAATGACTAAAGACCAGAGAAACAAAAGAATTAACTCATAGAAGACAACCTCTGAAATAGTGCTTTTTCCTTCTATTTGTGTCTTCTGTATTTCTTTCTTAAAATACTTCCACTCACTGCAGGTGAAGCCTGCATTCCCTCCTTCAATGCTCATGTGTCTCTTTTACTCTGGTCATGCATTTCTAAATGCCAGGCCTAACACGAATAGCTTGTCTTGTCACCTCAAGTCAAGTAACTCAACAACTCAGGTCTATCTGCACCCTGAAAACCAGGTCTTGCCTGACTTCAGTGTAGCTGATTGCATTATTCCTCTCCTAGTCTTCCGTAATTTGGAATTATTCTTGCCCGCTTCACCACCCAGTAAAGACAGGAATACCTTCGCTGCCTAGAGAAAAGGACCCCGACCAAGTCGCGCACCGTTTTCAGGCATAAGCCTCAGACCCTAAGCCCACCATGTGTCACCATTTCCTCCAAAGCTCTGACATCTGTATCTTCATTCTCCACTATGACCAAGAGGCAGGCTTGTCTCATGTAAGGGGGGGACATGACTCCGTAAGGGGTCCCCCTGCCTCCAGCTCACCCACCCCCCGACTCAAATCCATATATATATATATACACACACACACACATATATACATATACATATATATTCATGCCACTACTGAGGGAATTTTCTCAACGATACTTTGCTTATACCAATTCTCTGCTCAAAATCCCTGAGTCAGGGACCTTCCTGGTGGTCCGGTGGTCAGGACTTCACCTTCCAATGCAGAGGGTGCAGGTGTCAACCCTGGCCAGGGAGCTAAGATCCTACATGTCTCTCGGCCAAAAGATCAAAATATAAAACAGAAACTGTGTTGTGGTAAACTTTGCAGATGGTCCACGTTGGAAAAAAATCTTTAAAACCAAAAAGCCCTGAGTCACTTACCAGTATTGGGAATAGAATTTCCCAATCTATATTCCATACAACACTAATTCCAAGTTACACTTTACAAAACATGTGGGCAAAGAAGTTTGGGAAATATGAAGACCCGGTGTTCCCTTCTTAGAGATTCATCATGCGTTAAAGTGAAAGTTGCTCAGTCGTGTCCAACTCTATGCAACCCCATGGCCTATACAGCCCATGGAATTCTCCAGGCCAGAATACTGGAGTGGGTAGCCTTTCCCTTCTCCAGGGGATCTTCCCAACCCAGGGATCAAACCCAGGTCTCCCACATTGCAGGCAGATTCTTTACCAGCCGAGCCACAAGGGAAGCCCAAGAATACTGGAGTGGGTAGCCTATCTCTTTTCTAGGGGATCTTTCTGACCCAGGAATTGAACTGGGGTCTCCAGCATTGCAGGTGGATTCTTTAACAACTGAGCTATGAGGGAAGCCCTCATATGTTATCAGTAGGTTAAAGTCTCAGAAATCTTTCAGTAAAAAACCTTGCATTTTCCTTGACCCAGCATCTCCCACATTAATTTGACTAAGGAAGTCCCTTTTCACCCAAGATTTATCAAACTGGGACAGGCCCACCTGGAGGACGGAGCCCCAGTGGGTTTTCCTAAAGTTTGGGGCCCAGGTTCCTTGTCCAGAATCAGGTCCTATATTTCAGTACATGAACCACTGAGGAGGCGAAACTTAACTGTTGGCTGTTCCTTAAGAAGGTCTGGGCTTTCCTCGCTGCTTCCACCAGTGGAGAGAATGCTCCTCCCAGTTCCTGCCTCCTGGCCTGAAGGTTTCCATTCTTTGAGACTAAACTTCCTCCCCTTAAGCCTGTCAGCTTGAAGTGGTCTCTTGTCCTCTCACACCCTTACTGCCTCTGCCATCTGAACACCCACTTGGGGACATTTATCATTGCCCTAAATTACAGCGTTAACCTATTTTGCAATATCACTTTCATTTCTACGCAGTGACTTCAGCTTCCTTATATGCTCAGGGCATAAACCTCTGGAAGGTGGTTTTAGATGCCCACAGGTCCCAACTTGTTCCTTCTTTTTGGCAGGAAACCTCTCCAATTTATGGCTTGGTATCAGTCATGTCCATTTCCTAAGGATTCCACAGAGGGAGTAGGCGTCCACCCTTGCACACTGGAAGCTTTTGAAGCACTGAAACGGCACTTCCAAACGTCACTACTGACTCTGCGGTAACCCACCTTCTGACGCCTGGCTTCTCTTCTGACCGCTCCACCTGCTCCCTCTCTCTGAACAGTCCCTCTTGCCTCTCTGCTCTGTTCTCTGTGGTCCTCACCAGAAATGGGGGCTGTGTTCACATGCAGTCATTGGACTTCCTGATTAGAACATCTCGTCCGAGCACACCTATGACCTGATGGGCACAATGAACCCAAATCTCAACATCTCTCTCCCTTTGCTTAATTCTGAGAGAAATATTCCCTGACAAGGAGACTGCCAGTGTCCAGAGAGCACATGAAGGGGTCCACTGTCCTGTGAGAAGATGAAGAGGGAGATGCCCACCTGCGGCTCTCCTCTGCTATTTTAACAGCTTACCCAAAGGATATATTTTTCTGCACTGAAGGCACAGGCCAAAATTCCAGGGAGAATGGAAGGCATTCCTACTTAGATGGAAACAAACAAAAAAATGGCAATGGAGGGATTCGTACTTACGTTGAAAGCTCCCAAAAGAAACAGCGTGGGTTGTAGCCCGACGGAAAATATCAACCGGAGAATCGTGGAAGCGATTAAGGCCCGGATGCCATGGGGCTTGGGGAGGGCGATGACGATGGCCAGAGAGATGAGCATGGCCGTCCACAGCAGTCCCGACCAGTGCGGTTCCAGGGTCCCTGCAACCAGGAGGCAGAGCTCTCAGAGATCAGGGCTTTCCCCTCACAGAGGAGACACACCTGAGCGGGTTCAGCTACAGTTTCTTCAACCACCTCTCTGGCCTGCCTTGGCCCAACCCTGACCTCCAGTTTTCTGCCCCAGACATAACCAGTCACATGCATGTTGTCTTAAGCCTTCAATGTCTTCCTTCTACCTGGGAAATTCTCTCCCTTTCCTATTCGCCTGAGGTCTTAGCTTAGATGTCACCTCTTCCAGGGGGCTTCCCAGGTGGCACGAGTGGTAAAGAACCCACCTGCCAATGCAGGGGACATAAACAGACGTGGGTTTGATCCCTGTGTTGGGAAGATCCCCTGGAGGAGGGCATGGAAACCCCCTCCAGTATTCTTGCCTGGAGAATCTCCACAGACAGAGGAGCCTGGCAGGCTACAGTCCATGGGGTCGCAAAGAGTTGGACATGACTGAGTGACTGAGCACAGACGTACGCATGTACCTCTGACAGGAAGCCTCCCCCATCCCCTTTCTCCTCACAAAATAGGCCAGGTGCTCCTTCTGTCTCTGACCCTCGGTATCCCTGCTCAGCCCTGTGGGATACTGTTTTCTAGCAGTCAGTGCCCCCTCTTCCAAGCCCCATCCCCACTGGACTCCAACCTCCCCAAGGGAAGCACTGAGTACCCAGCAGGCATCCATCAGATGGGTTTGTTCCATAAGCAAAACTCATCCATGTGTCACACTTCACTCTTCAGGGAGGCGAACTGGGAGAACAGACTTCTAATTTCTATTAAAAGTATGCAAAGGAAAATCGCAGGTCCCCTGCCCGCATGAGATTTCTTCAAGGGAAGGAGGAAAGCAACTTCCGTATCATTAGCATCATCCTACAATTAGATTATCCTTGTAGTCAAAGAGCTTATACCAGTTTCTGTCATCTCTTGCTATTGCAAGTTCTATTTAGAGTGTCCCACGAGACGGCTCAGTTATATAACATGAGCCAACAGGGCTAAAAATAAGGTTCTGTAAAACACTCATTAAAAAAAAAACACCCCTATTTCAAATGCTGTCACATTTTGAGTTTCCTTCAGATGTAAACAAGCAGCACTACATGATTAAGGCTGCTTATATAAAGGAGTTTCACTTCTCCAGAGCTGCCTGGATGGCAGCATCGCCTGGGAAAGCGACGTCCCTGCAGGTCCCAGGCTCTCCCACCAGCCTGGGGGTTGCCCTAGTTCCTTTTGTCCACACCTGCCAAGACTCACCTTCTCCCTGAGAACTGTCCCCCGACCCCAGCCACTTGCCTCTTCCCTTTTGATATCTTCCGGAAGGAGAATCTGATCAGGGATGGGCACTCAAAGGCAGAAGCTTTTCAGAAATGCAGGAAGAAGCGGGTCCTAGGGTCAGGTGTGTCCCTTCCTGTGCATTTAACAACTGTTAGATATGGTATCAAGCCCTTCATTTGGATGATCATTTATTTTCTCCTCTTGGCACTCTATGAGGGTACTATGCTGCTGCTGCTAAGTCGCATCAGTCGTGTCCGACTCTGTGCGACCCCATAGATGGCAGCTCAGCAGGCTCCCCCGTCCCTGGGGTTCTCAGGCAAGAATACTGGAGTGGGTTGCCATTTCCTTCTCCAATGCGTGAAAGTGAAGTCGCTCAGTCGTGTCCAAGTCTTAACTACCCCATGGACTGCAGCCTACCAGGCTCCTCCATCCATGGGATTTTCCAGGCAAGAGTACTGGAGTGGGTCACCAGTGCCTTCTCTGGAGGGTACTATGATCACCTCCAATTTACCACAGAGAAAATGGAGTCTTGGGTCACGTACCTCACCTAAGGTGAAACAGAATCTACCACGAATATACATGCTACCAGAGTTGATGGTCCTTAAAAAAAAAAAAAAAAATCCATCCATTTTAAGTGCATGCCTGTGGGCAGTTTATACAGTCATCTAACCACATGTAACTGCTAACACAATTGAGACATAAACATCGTATCACACTAAGAGGTTTCCTTGCGCTCTTGGCAGCTGATGCCTTGCCCCATCTCCACTCCCAGCCAACTCCTGATCTGCTTTCTACCACAGTAGCTTTGCATTTTCCAGAATTTCATAAAAACTGGAAAAATAATATTAGTAGGCAGTTTTAAAAAATTCTTTCACTTAGCGAAATTTTTAAGGCTCATTCATCTTATTGTGTATATTAATAGCTTGTTCTTTCTGTTGCTGAGTAGTGGTCCATAACATGGCTGTGTCATCATTTATTTATCTGCTCAACAATTAATGGATACTGGGGTTGTTTCCAGATTGAAGTTATGATGAAAGATGCTACTGGGAAACTTCAAGTACAAATTCTGGGGTGAGGATATGTTTTCATTTCTCTTGGACAAAAATATGGAAATAGATCTGAGAACCCTAAGGATATATTTAACTTCAGAAGACCTAACCTTACTATTTTCCAAACTGATGCTACCATTTCCCCTTTTCATCACTAACATATGGGAGTTGCACTGTTCCAGATCGTCACCAATACTTGGTATTGTCGGTCATTCTAATTTTAGCATCTAGTAGGTTTCTCGCAACATATCTAGGTGGTTTTCATTTGCATTTTTCTAATAACACTGATGTTGAATATCTTTTTATGTTCTTATTGACTATTCATATATCCTTTTTTTGTGTGAAATATCTGATCAAATCTTTTCCCCATTATTTTAATTGGGTAGTCTCTTTATTATTAGATTATAAGAGTTTTTCTATAGGCTAGATATAAGCCTTTTATCTGACATGTTTTTTAAGTATTTTCACCCAGCTTGTGGCTTACCTTTCATTTTCTTAAGCACTTAATCATCATCTTAAACTGCCTCTTAACATCTCAGTATAATAAATGTGACCAGTACAACACATGTACCCAAATTTTGAAAGAGACAATATAAAAAATCTGCTGTTTTCCCACTAAAAAAGCAGTTAAAAATTAATGCTAGATATGTAAAATAAATAGCTAGTGAGAAGCTGGTGTATAACACAGGGAGCTAAGCCTGGTGCTCTCTGATGACCTAGGCATGGGTAATGGGATTGGGGAAGTAGGAGAGAGGCTCAAGAGGAAGGGGGTTTATGTATACATATGGCTGATTCACGATGTTGTACAGCAGAAATTAACACAACATTTTAAAGCAGTTATACTCCAATTTAAAAATTATTAGAAAAAAATTAATGTTAGATTCCAAAGAAACAATTACAGAAAGATTTTTTTTGAGACAACTGGAGAAACGTGAATAGGGACAGGCTATCACATGATTTATTGTTAGTTTTTTTTAGATATGAGAATGCTATGGTGATTATACACATTTTAAAATATTCTCTGAAGTTAAGAGATGCACAGTGAAACAACATGTCTAGACTTCTTTAAAATCTTGCAGAAAATACAGTAGGAGTATAAATGAAACAAAACAGGCAAAATGTTGTTAAAGATGGGCTGATGGGTATGTGGCAGTTTATTATATTCTTCTTTCCACTTGTGTACAGATTTGAAAATTTCAACAGTAAGACAGTTTAAAAAGTAGTACTTTATGGGCTTTAATCACCATGGCATGCATACAAATTCAGTAAGAATTCTGAAGCTGCCAAATTTTCATGCTTTTTAAAGACTGTGTGACTCTCAGTTCTCAACCAAAGGGGGAAAAATACTTTTGAAAAGGAGCTTTTAAGGCCACAGTGTCCTCGGCAGCCACAAGCCTTTTAAGTCAGAGAGCCACAATGGCATACCTAGCAAGGTCAGTAAGCTCCTGCAGGAGGGACATTTTGGAAACCCTAGTTTCAGGATTCAACAAGAACAAACATTTCTCTTAAAAAAATACTTTCAGGTAACCAATCAGATTTTGTTTCTAGATAGGGCTGAAACAACCTTCTTCCTGAAGATGGTCAACGGTGAGTATAGAAGATGTCCCCAGAATATGTTTAAAAGAAAAAACAAAAATCCCCCTGAGTGAGTTGATGTGTTTGAGGGGAAATTCTGTCACTATATAATGGAAAGGACTTCCTGACATCAGATCAACCTCCTTCTCTCCAACAAGGACATCTAATTATATTTTCTGTTGAGTGCACTGGCACAAAGTTCTAAAGCCCACACTGCCAAAACAGGAAGCCTGGATTTCTACAGATCCAGGGTCAATGCCACCTTGACTGCTACATTGTAAAGCCAGAAGGACCTTTAACAATCATCCAGTAGGTCTTGAACTTGCACGGGCAAGCAACAGGGTGCTCCAGAGACCCTGACTGGGTCAGCAACTATTTTCTCCTGACCACTACGGGAATTTCCAAATCCATACCTTGGTGTCAAAACTACCAGCTCAACCTAAGCACTGCTTAATAGGGAGGATAAGCAGGACGAACTGAAGTGGTCTGCCCAGAGTCATGTGGCAGGTAGGTGTTAGGGCCAGGCCTGGACACCACGTCCAGACTCTGTAGGTCTCTAGCTGTTGCACTGGATGAGGCTTATCACTGAAGAGGAGGGAGCTATCAATGAACTGTCCCCAGACAGTGGCCTCAAAACTGCCGTAAGTGACCAGTGAAGAAAATGGCCAAGGTACAGAATAACAATCAGTTTTAAATATTTTTTAAAGAAGTGGAGCGGGGAAATGAAGACACACCCAAAGTACTAGTTGAAGAATCTGCTGTGATGTGATAGCCCCTGGAGGTGAGAAGAGGGCTCCGTCCCCTCCACCTAAGCCCCTGGCTCAAGACTTCACACTCTCACCTCTGCTAACTGGCAACCCAACACAGGCAGACACCCCCCAGGAGAATACCCTGCAGCGCTGTGGACCTGCCCAACTTTTCCGATAGGGAAACCATGAATCCTGACATAATCCATTTTAAAGGAAAATACCCCTTGGGCTTGTGTTTAAGTACTGCCTTGGGGGGAAAGCATCACTCCAATGAAGCCTTCCACATGGCTTCAGGCTCAACTGAAAAAGTAGAGCCTCAAATGAGTAAGTTAAATATACCATAGAACACACTGTTACTTTTAAGTTGGACCTTAAATTTACTTCAGTCGTGTACACATCTGCATTATTAAACTCCAGAGCAGAGCCTGCTCCGGATTTACCTCTGTGCTGGCTGTTTGTGTTTTTTTGTTTTTTGTTTTGGTTTTTATTCTCTTACTTTTTGGGCTCTTCATCCCATTGTTTTACAGAAGGTGGCTACTGCCAAGTTGCGACATACATAGTGGAGGTGATCTGCCAAAAAGCTCTGATGAAAAACTGAGCTGAAAAGTCAGCCTCCCAGGAGGCTGTCGCAGGTGTCAGAAAACGGGGCCATGGAAGTTTAACAGAAGGGGAGCCCCCAGAACTCCACAGTTGTAAATGTCTCCAGAAGGCTGTTAAGCAAACTGAGGAGCCCCAAACAGAAAAATGCTCTGAGTGGTTTGCCTTTCCTCAATAAAATGTGTAGAATGTGTACATAGATGACCAGAAGGAGATGGGGGAAGGAAATCTATGAAGACCATGGACAGCATGTCTCATTATGTGAATAACAGCAATGCAGCTCTTAATTGACTAAAAAGCCAAGGATGTCTTGTCTAAAGTCATTCATGCCCTGCCTCCTGTTACCTCTTGCCAGAAAAAAAAGAAAAAAATTAAATTCCAGAGATTATTTTTTACAAATTCTTTAGTCTGAAATGAATTCCACAAGTATGGCCTAGGAAAAAAATCGACTAGACTGAGCATCAAAGTTATCTACATTCATTCTATGATTAGCTCAGCTGCTAAGGGGCTGTGTGTCTCTGGCTAAATCTCTCAGCTTCCCTGATACATAGTTTCCTGACATAACAAAACAAGGAGGTTAGGATGATCTCTTACTGTTTTAATACAATATATTGTTTCTCCTCTTTCTTTCCGGAGAAATAAATATGGATAAACAGTTTATATGATTTCAAATTAGATTTAAAAATAAACCCACAGCGTATCACTTCACACATCAGTCAGAATGGCCATCACCAAAAAATCTACAAATAGTAAGTACTGTAGAGGATGTGGAGAAAAGGGAACCCTCCTACACTGTTGGTGGCAATGTAAACTGACAGAGCCCTTATGGAGAACAGCATGGAGATTTCTTAAGAAGAACAGACATACATCTACCATATGACCCAGCAACCCCTACTGGGCATATGCCCCGAGAAAGCCATAATTCAAAAAGACACATGTACCCCACTGTTCATAGCAGCACTACTTACAATAGCCAGGACATGGAAGCATCCTAGATGTTCACCAACAGATGAATGGATACAGATGTTGTGGTATATATACAAAATGGACTTAGCCATACAAAAGAACGAATCTGAGTCAGTTCTAGTGAGGTGGATGAACCTAGAGCCTATTATACAAAGCGAAGTAAGTCAGAGAAAAACAAATACAGGGTACTAATGCATATGTAGGGAATCTAGAAAAACAGTATTATTGATGAACCTACTTGCAGGGAAGGGATGGAGTTGCAGATGTAGAGAAGGGCACTGTGGACACAGTGGCGGAAGGAGTCAGTGGGATGAATGGAGAAAGCAGCATCAACCTATATAGACTATCAGGTGTAAGATGGATAGGTGCTGAGTTGCTGGGAGGCACACAGAGCCAGTCTGGTTCTCTGTGACGACCTGAAGGGATGACAATGCGGAGGGAAGGAAGGTGCCAGAGGGAGAGGATATATGTCTAATTATGGCTGATTTACGTTGCTTGTGGCAGAAACCAACACAACACTGCAAAAGTTAAAACACAAAAAACAAGCCAAAAATAAAAACCTGTGGTAGAAGCTACACTCTCATTGTGTCTGAAAACAGGGAACTAGGATCCCATCAATTGCACCAGTTCTACCAGGAATCCCATTTTAGACGCAAGTCATAGCCATTTTCTATTTGCTGTTTCTACAAGTCTCCTTGAAATTAAAGACATGAGCAGTACCTCCTCGGACTCCTTTAAAAGGGTAGAAAAACGCCACAAGCAGGTTCATCAGGACGGCCAGGTTGAATGAAATGCTACTCCAGAAAGACATGTTGCGGGCGCACCAGTACAGGACGGGCTGGGCTGTGAAAACAAAGACGGAACCATGAGGTTCGAGACTGTGAGCCAGAACGCTGGGAATGCCTCAGTCCCCTCCTCCCGCTCTGCCCCTACAAGCCCACTTTTGTTCCCAGTTTTCACCAAACATTAAAAATGGTCACTTGTTTTCAAGCTGACTCATAAGCTCAGAACGACATCAGATGGGTTTGTTTCTGTTGGGAGTCCTTACTGGAACAGAAGATGAATTGGGGGATAAGGAAGAGAAGAAAGGGGAAAAGCTGGAGCATCTAAAAACCCTGCATGCCCCCATCAGCACCATCAGTTATGGAATCTGGGGGGTTATCCAGGGTTCATGTGCCAAGTCCTCAGTTCTCCCTGGGGCCCTGGGACTGGAGGAGATGCCCAAGGAGACTGGAGAATTCAATGAGCTTTGAGAAGTGGGGGGATACACAGCATTCAGAGTCAGCCCAGCTGGGCTCCAGGCTAGAAATGTTACTACTTCCACACTCCTTCCCTGCTTGAAATTCTTCACCGACTCACTGATGCCTGAAAGCAAGACAATAGCCCCTTTCCCATCACCAAGTCATCTGCCACTTTCCTGAAGAGGAACCAGAAATAGGACCTCTGCCTGGATGGTCAGCAGCCAAGCTCCATTTCTAAAGGCTACAGTAGAGAAAGGATGGGGCCCCAAAGCCCTCCCAAAGGGCAGGAGACCCTTGAGGCAGTTATTGCTCAGTTGCTCAGTCATGTCCAACTCCTTGCGACCCCATGGATGGCAGCATGCCAGGCCTCCATGTCCCTCACTATTTCCCAAAGTTTGCCCAAACTCATTGAGTTGGTGATGCCATCCAACCGTCTCATCCTCTGTTGTCCCCTTCTCCTCTTGCCCTCAATCTTTCCCAGTATCAGGCTCTTTTCCAGTGAGCCGGCTCTTCGCATCAGGTGGCCAAAGTATTGGAGCTTCAGCATCAGTCCTTCCAATGAATATTCAGGGTTGATTTCCTTTAGGATTGACTGGGTTTGATCTCCTTGCTGTCCAAGGGACTCTAGAGTCTTCTCCAGCACCACAGTTTGAGAGCATCAGGTCTCAGGCAGTGCTGCCTCTTATCACACTGTTACTGACAGCTGACACCACACTTGGCTGCATCTCAGCTGAGGACAAGCTGTGGCCACACTGTGTGTACGGGTGCTTCCTTTTCCTCTGAATGCTTCGGTGGCGCCTTAAACTTAGGATGATGCTTAAGAATAGATACAGGGGGAATAATTTCCATCTCCACGCCAGAGGCAAAGTTTCCAGAAGATAGGCTCATTCAACATAATTCTCCTCTAAAGGGAAGTGTGGAGTAGGTGAAGATGGATGTCTAGCGTGTTATTTCTCTTTCCCAATGAAGTCACCGTTTCACTCTAGGACAGCAGCCAATGACAAATCCGATGACTCTATAATGATGCCTATAGCAGTAACCAAGCCTTCATAAGCTTCTAGCCAAAATAAAGTTATGGCACAATTACACAGAGCCCTGGATAATTTAATAACTGCTCATTTACATGCTCACATGGTAAGAGGCCATGTTTCCAAACCGTTGAGTTTTGGAGCTATAAGCAGCATCTGGTTTAACATCTCTCATTTGATAAATGAGGGAAACTGAGGCCCAGAAGAGGATGGAAGCTGTGGCAATCTCATCCCCTCAGCTCAGAGACCCCTGGGCTCAGTGACAAGGACAGAGTTAAGGGGCTCATGTCACCATTTAGTAGAGGAGCCGACCAGTAATCAGTCAACCTAATTTCCCAGAGTTTGTTTTATTTTATAAGCTATTAATAATTGCCGAAGCAAATTTAAGATGAGAAACCACTTACTCTGGAGACAATAACTGTTGGTGTTTTTTTCTGGGATTGAAGCCCATTCCTGATCTGAACATGAAAACTCTGAACAGCACAGAAGAAACAATGGCAAGGATGGCCAAGGGCTGACTGATGGGAACACGGGGATTTACAACATCCTCCCCCATCAGTGTAAGGGTAACAGACTAATAAGAAGTGAAAAGACAAAAAGGCAGGAAATGGCAGAGATGAGTGAGGGTTAAGCCAGGATTCTCTTCAGGGGGAGCTCTCAACCTGAACCCAGTGTAAGAATAGCCACTGTGTGATGCTTCAACATGACTGTAATAAATGCTCCTCAACTCTGGCATTTAGTTTTCACAAATCTGACTTTTACAAGGCTAACACTGTCCTTAAATTGTGGTGTCACTCTGAATATGAACAAATATTCAACCCTTCAAGTCAACTGGGTGTCTACACAGGTGCAAGAAGACAGGTGCCATGACCCTAGAAGGGCAGGCGGTTTAAGTCAGTGCACCCAGGGCATCTGCTAACCCTCGTATCCTAGTTTGCTTTCTTTTTAAGGAACTGGGGCTTGCTGAGGACACAGACTCCATGTGCATACAGAGCAATGGAATTTCCCACTCTATTCCAATGAATGTAACAACCATGAGGGTGAAAGACAGGGAAGCCTGGTGTGCTGCAGTCCATGGGGTGGCAAAGAGTCAGACAGGACTGAGTGCCTGAACGAGACACCACATAACACCAAGTAGCAAAGTGCCGGCCTTTGCAGCTCTGCCTCAAGTTCCTTCCACTACCTTCTAGTTTTCTTAGCCCAGAGTTTTCTCATCCCTGGGGCCAAGAGAAGATATCAGAGAGGCACAGTGGATGGAGGATGTGAACGCACACAAGAGTGAGAGAGAGAGAGTGTGTGTGTGTGTGTGTTTGTCTATTGAGTAAAGCAGGGAAGAGGGTTTCAAGAGAGTATAGGAACTAAGGATCTTAATACTTGCAAAAGAAAAGATGAAGCAACACATCACACCTCCCTGTGTATCTGAGCCCCAGCTACAGATTCTCCAAGGCATAGATGATTCCCGTGACACTTTCAGGAAAAGGTAAAGCAGCTTCATAAACAAGCCAGAGAATTCTTTTCTGCAGATGCGTCAGAAGAGAAATAAGCTACTTAGAGGGGAAAATGTATTTCATTTTAATTGCACTTCTAATGAGTACATTTCTCCTCTTCCTAAATATGCAAATCATGTTTAATTCAGTTATTACTTTCAATTTTTCTCTTACCAGCAGAGCTATGAAGCCAATTAAAATCTCTCAGTTGACAACCGTAGCTGTGTTTAAGCTTCACTGAAACAAAAACTGCTTTTGAAACAAAGACAGACCAAATAAGAGAAGGTATTAGCTACAAAGCAGTAGAAATCTCGGAATGATGAGCTGGCCATTCCTTGACCAATCAATCCGTCGGGCAGTCTTAACTCCCCACTTTATAGGGGAGAGCCTAGAAGAGGTTCAGTCACTTGGCCAGGTCACAAAGCCAGTGGGTGATGGAAGGAGAACGAATTCAGAGATCCCCACCTCTTGCAGCTGAGGTCTTCCTACTCTGCCAGGCTGAAGACAACATCTCAGAAAGAGGGTTGACGAGGTCTCTCACCTCATCATAAAAGGTGAAAATCTTTCTTTCAATTCTTAAGCCCCCTGGAGAGCCTATTTTCTATACCTATTGGATAACACAATTCAGAGAGAATGAATATATCTGACCAGTCTTGGTATCAGTACTTAGTAGACCTATATATTGGGCTTCCCTGGTGGCTTCCCTGCCTGCACTTAGTAGACCTATATATTAGAAAGGATAAAATCATTTTTTAAAATCCATGTGTTTATGGTTGTGCTGAGTCTTCGTTGCCGCACTTGGGCTTTCTCTACTTGTGGCAAGTGGGGGCTGCTCTTTGTGGTGGCTTCTTGTTGCAGATCACAGGCTCCAGGCACTCAGGTTTCAGCACTTGCAGCACGTGGGCTCAGAAGTTGTGGCCTGCAGGCTCTAGAGCGTGGACTCTACCTGTGGCACGTGGGTGCAGCTGCTCCCCACATGTGGAGTCTTCCCAGACCAGGGATCACACCCATCCCCTGCATTGGCAAATAGATTCCTATCCAACACACCACCAGGGAAGTCCAAAACCACCGTTTTAATAGCTATCATGGAGGTCTGGATGAACCACACCATGAATTCAGGATCATCTCCTAGAGTTGGAATCATGAACTATTTCAGGGAAGAGCAAAATCAACAAATAAGAGGAAGTTCCCTTCTATTGAGCGCCACAGCTGAGAAGACAAGCATACACAAAGGTCTCTGTCAACCTTTTTGGGTATCTCTCTTATCTGACTGCATGAGTGCGGTGCTGCGAGGACGTTCAACATGACCGATGATACTTGAGCTACAGGAGCTTGGATGGAGCCCACGGTGGCTACAAGGACACACTGATAGTGGGGCCACCTGTCCACGAAGGCTTCTGAGGTCCACACCATGGGGGACACGCATGCTGTTCTGCTAAAGATGAGCTAGACACCTCGCGTGGGGCTGGGTGACAAATGGGTTGGTTCAGCAAAACATGACCATGCTTTGAAGTGCTGGTCGATGAGGCGTCCCTTAGAGATGAGAGAGAATGGAGTAGGGGTGGGGTGAGACCAGCGCCTGGCGGGCAGCCTGCTTGCACAACGCCTTCTGCCACTAACCGATTCCAGGGAGGAAGGGAGTGGAGCGGAGCAGAGCAGGGGCGGCAGGAAAGGAGGCAGGACTGCGCCGGCTCAGGCCGGTGAAGGAGGAAGAGGACCAGAGCACCCAGAACCTGACCTCCAGCCCAGTTTCCCCTCCCGCAGCCCCGCCCCTCAGCAGGAGCTGGAGTGATCACAGGGCAGCTGGAATCCAGGGTTTCAAATACAAACCCTGGCTCCTGACTAATGACAGGAATGAAGCAGCATCCTTTCTAAGCTGGTCACAACAGCTGGTGCCCAGCGTACTGTCGGCATTGAAGGATCACACTAAAACCGTAATGAAAACTGGCTGCAGAGAAGCCCGCCAGGGCAGCCCTGTAAAGGGTTTTAGACGAGGAAATGTAGCCAGCCTAGCTGGGCCCCGCAATGGGACTTGCTGGTGAGCAATGACGCATCTTCTGTGGCCAGTGATTCCACTGCCTGTAAAATGACTCGGGTCTAACAATCCAAACTGCCCTATAAAAGGGGGAAGACCAGTGTCTTCCGAGCACGTGGGCTGGTCAACGAGCTCTCAGGTAGGCTCAAATGTGCCATCCTGTGAGCAGCAGGCCTGTCTGTTCTCCATCCCTTTAATTCTATCAAAATAGGAGCATTTTAAGTCCTTCTGGGAGCTCTCCAATTGAATCAGGTCAAAGGCAGCCGGAAGGAAGCCTTTTCAGCACCTCCCAGAGGCTGGAGCCCACTTACCAGCTCCCAAGGTGCCTGGGTGGTCCTGGTGCTCAGATGGGGACAGAATCCTGAACCCCACCAGCTCTGCTCCTACGGGGAGGTCCACGCACTCACTATCAAACCCCAGCACGCAAGACCTGCAGAACCACACAATTCCACAGCACCTGGAGGTGCTGACCCACCTCTGAGCTTCTTCTGCCAATTCATCTCATTGAAGAGGTCCTCGGACCGCAGGAAGAAGTCGTTGATCTTGCTGCCCTGCTCGTCCCTCTCTGTGGTGTAGTATATCCGTAGTTTTGACTCTTTGGTTAGGAATTCACATATACTGGGCACGGGGAAGACAATCTGCTCCATGGTTCGGTCTAACCTGACAATCTAGGGTGAAAAAACGGAGGAGGTTAAAATGGTCAAAAATCCTTTACTAAGGACTTGGCACAGGCCACAGGCTCAGTATTCGGCCTAGATTTTTTCTTTTCTTCTTTTTTATCCATACCACATGGCATGTGGGATCTGAGTTCCCTGACCAGGGATTGAAACCACACCCCCTGCATTGGAAGGCTGGACTCTTAACCACTGGACCACCAGGGAAGTCCCATCTCAGAATTAAAGATCAAGCGTAACACAGACCTGACCCGGACTCTTCTGGGATTTTGTAACTCCTGGACTGGGCTGTATCTCTTAGATTTATGCATAAAACCGTTTTGGTAAGTCAAAATATTTTTCTAACCTCAGACCCATGAATTGTACTGTGATGAATTTATCTGGAACAATTCAAAGTGTGTTTTGTGTACAGATTCATATGAGGCTCGGGGCTGCAGATGTCCAACAGAACTTTCTGGAATGATGAAAACAGGAATGATGATGCCGCAACTGTGTGTCTGCCCCTTTGAAAGCAGAGTCCCTTCTCACATACGGGCACTGAGGACTAGCACATGTGGCTGGCACAACTGAGAACTGGAGCTTAGTATTTAATTTCATTTAATTTTAATGTAAACAGCCAAACACAGCTAGTGGTGATCCCACTGTACCATGTAGTGCTAGATCATGGTACAAATCTCACCTAAGAGCCTTTCTCAGATTGCAAAGGTGGGTTCTTTTACCTAGATAGGAACTCAAAAAGGAGATCTTCGGTTTTCACAGATGCAGTGACCTCTGACCTCTGACCTGTCAGAGCATCTAACATGTGTGATGCATAAAACAATAGGCTCTTTTAATACTGGTATCATACTCATTGTTCTTTTAACTAGCTTTGCTGGTTCCTGGGGTGGACACTTCACAGATATTCCCCATGCTCTTCCTAGACAGGTTCAGTTCCCAGAGAGCTGTCTGGGGGAGACTGTTCAAATTTTTCAACACTGTGTTGAGTCATAGTCCCGGGGAGGCAGAAATTTCAAAGGGGGTTCAGGCTGCAATACTAAAGGGGTAGGGCCTCCCTGTGTCCTTCCTCTCCAGGGGCTGGACAAGTCAGGTGAGGCCCAGAGCCACACCCTCTCTGAGAAGTTCTGGTTCCCAGCCTCCCAGTGCTTTTTTTCCCAGCGCAGCAGGAGAGATGACTCAGGTCAAGCTGCAGTGGGAAACTCTGAAACGAGGCAGGTTCCCACAGCCTGGCCTCCCTGAATCCTCGGAGATGTCGTCTGGAGACCAGTGGTTTCCAAATCAAACTGGAGATCATGTTACCGAGTCTGGTGCATAAGCCAACCTCGTTAACTGGGAATGGGGGGCGGGTGTTGGTAACGCGGGTGCATACACAGTCTGCAGTCCCCCACGGCCCTCCTGCTTTACATCATCGGGGGGCTCTGGATCAGCCCCCATTACACGGAAGGAACACGATCTGAGAAGAGACAATGGAGGAACAGGTGGTCTCCTGGCACGAACAGATACTTAGATTTCAGGGCGACCTGCATGGTGTGACCAGAGTGATGGGATGAGGGTCTGTGGAAGCCTGAGTGACAGCAACTCTCTATGTCCTGCGAGACTGGAAGGTATGAGCAGCTGCCCAGGAACAGGATTTCAAGAGCTCAGGCCGCCCTGCCTGGCCATTTCTCTCCATTATTCAAGATCGATTCATGCTTCTCTTTTAGTCAATGTACAGTTGGGAATCAAAATCTATCCCAGCCCTTCTCCACCTCTAGTGGGTGACCTTGTTAACACCTCTGCACCTGATCAAATGTCAGTTTGATGGTGAACCAAGGAGCTCAACCAGACCATTTCCAAGGTTCCTTCCCCTCTGATGTTCCACACCGCAAATATCTGAAGTTTGTCTTCTAAGGGCTCCAGAGAACAAACTTCTGGTCGTGAACAATCAATTGAGATTACGTGCTCATGCACACTGTCATGGCCAACCGATGGGTGAAATGACGCATTATATGAGGACAGCTGCGAGACCCCAGACAGCGGGTGAGATTATCCTCTAACATGCCTCTATCCTGCAAGTCTCATATGGCCCAAAGGAGTCTGCTAGTCTTTCAAAATCCTTGCTCTGACACAGATACTGTATTTGTGCATCTCCTCATTAGCTGGTCAGGACACACCATGCCTTACTGCCTGAAGCCTGCGGGCGCAGGTCTGGGCCCTCTCAGCCCCCAGGAGACAATGCAAGGAACATTAAAAACACCCATGGGCTCTGTGGTCAGCCAGACATGGATGAAAATGTCAGCCCTGACACTGAGAACTGGACCTCTCGCTGAGTGATGCAACCTCTGAGTCCTTTCTCGGTATTGTCCCAGCTGCAAAATAGAGATGATTTATTTCTTGTGTGTGTGTGTGTGTGTTTTCAAGTACAGATCTGGTTGTATTACTCCTCGGTGGAGTTCAGAGGGTAAAGTCCAGACTCCTCCCGCCAATGCCGGACGCAGTCCTGCAGGACCTGGGCTTGTCTCTTTCCTCTCTGACCCAATGTTTTCTCACTCCTGCTCCCTAAGCCCCACCTCTTCACCTTCACCTCCCACCTCGGGGCCTACCAAACTCTAGCCTCCTGGCTGTGCCCCTTCGTTCCCATCCTTCGGAAGGTCTGCGCTGAGGTAACACTCTTCAGGACAGGCCGCCCTGACCACCACACTCCACAGCAGGCCCTTCTGTGGCACCGTCTCATGATACCGTCTGGTCGTCCTCATGCCCTTGTCTGAGTTCACAGCGCATCTCCTTGTGTGGCCTCGCTCGGGGTCTGTCCCCCCACTACCTTGGCTGTCACTGGCTTTGCGCATTGAGTGCGGGCCCTGGTGCACCGTAGCGTCTCACCACCTGTTCACCGCTCAGACCAGTGACCGCACGCCAGCCCCAGCCCAGGGCACCCACTGCGGAGGCCCTCAACGCGAGCCTGGGTCCCAAGTGTACCCAGCCTTTACCTCTATCTGGGCCGTGTGCTTGGCATAAAACTCCAGAGCTTCGTCTCCATCCACCTGGCCGCCGGGTTTCAGCATGGTCTGAAGCTCTTTGTTATGTCGAGCCAACTAGAACACAAGTGCAGACAGGGCAGTCAGTTCTGTTTGCAACAGCAACACACAGCTGCCTCCTGGCTCTGGGTAGAAAAGACGCATGGGAACAAGCGGCAAGCTGGAGGGTGAAGGGGGGCCCCCCTGCACCCCACTGAGGCCTGCTCTGCACGGCAGCTATTTTGGGAGCCTGGCAGAGTGGCATGGAGAGCGCATGTCCACTCAAGGGCCCACTTTGCCCTGGTTTCCTTGGCCAGGCAGGAGGAAGGTGGGGTTTTCTATCCAACCTCACAGAGCCTCCTTAAGGAATGCCCTGAAACCTCACAGGGGCTACATTATCATTTTTTTTAAAGGTTAAATAATTTCATTTGATAATGAATGTACTTGCTCATTAAGATTGAGTAAGCTGATTTGGGCATATACTTTTTTTTTTTAAACTTTAAACTTTTTATTTTGTATTGGGGTATAGCCAGTTAACAATACTGTGACAGTTTCAGGTAAATGGTGAAGGGACTCAGCCATATATATATACATGTATCCAATCTCCCCTAAATCCCCCACCCATCCAGGCTGCCACATAACACAGAGCAGACTTCCAAGTGCTATACAGTAGGTACTTGTTGGTTACCCATTTTAAATATAGCAGTGTGCACGTGACCTTCCCAAACTCCCAGGGGCTAAATTAAATGCCAGGAATGGAGGAGACAAGGAGCACAGACTTCTCAACCTGCAGCCCAATCCCATCACTGTTTTCTATCAAACGCCTCCACCTAAGAGAGGTGGAGGGGACCAGAAGCAGCCGAGTTCCCAGCTGCCCACACACCTCAGCCTGCTCCAAGCACGTCAACCTCCAGAAAGAGGAAGTGTCTTCAGAAGCCCAGCCACTTGGGAAGCGAGTTACGAAACAGGGCATTCTGGTGCCAGGGTAGGAAGTATTACTCCATCCCCCGAAAGGCAAACAAAGACAAGGCAGAGTGACAAGTTCCCAAAGATTTCCAAGTGCGATAGGCCAGGCAGCTGAGGTTTCTTTCTTGAGACGGTTAAGACAGACTCATCAATATTTATGAAAAGACTAGGACTCCTTTCAAGTGTCTGGAGACACAGTCATAAACTATCCAAGTGTCATGGCTCAGCGGGAACGCTTTTAAGAAATGTGGGGGTTTCCAAGGACGTGACCCTGCGGGAGTGGAACACTGGAAGCAGCCTGGACCTCACACTCGGGGTCCGGTGGCTGGCGGTACCCGTGAGCCATGTTACCACGCGCCCAGACAACCTCAGGCTGAATCCTTACAGGAAAAGCAAGTTTAAGGGCGCATGCACGGAATGCTGGCGTTGACTGTCGGGCAGGGGGGCCTAGGGAGGGGTCGCACCTGATGAGCTAGGATGTAGATGTTGTGTCCCACGTTTCTGGGGGAGGCAGCTCCGTCCTCACCATTCTCACCATCCTCGAACTCCACTTCACCTTGCATGTAGGCTTTCTTGATCACTTCCACCTGCAAGAAGGGCCATGGCACAGAGCCCCTGTCTCAGGAAGACCCACACAGGACGGGCAATGACAGCACACACATGGAGTCTCCCCTTCAGGGACAGACACTGCCCACCAGGCTCAGTACACTTTTCCTCCAGGTGTGGACACAGCCTCAGAATCCTTCTTAATACAATCACAGGCAGCCACTGCCAATCAGCCTCCACTGACAGGAGAGGGAAACCCATCCATTCTCCCTAAACCAACAGACATCCTGTGGCTGATCTATGACTGTCTATCTTTTTTTTTTTCCCTAACTTTTAATTTTGTATTGGGGCATAGCCAATAAATGGGCTTCTCTGATAGCTCAGTTGGTAAAGAATTCTCCTGCAGTAGTGCAGGAGACCCCAGTTCGATTCCTGGGTCGGGAAGATCCTCTGGAGAAGGGAAAGACTACCCACTCCAGTATTCTGGCCTGGAAAATTCCATGGACTGTATAGTCCATGGGGTCACAAAGAGTCAGACACGACAGAGCGACTTTCACTTTTTTTTTCATAGTCAATAAACAATGTTGTGATAGTTTCACCTGGACAGAGAAGGGATTCAGCCATATACATACATGTATCCATTCTCCCCCAAACTCCCTTCCCTTCCAGGCTGCCCATAACATTGAACAGAGTTCCCTGTTATGACTGACCTTCTGCTTTAAAATGGGACGGTGGCTAAAAAAAAATGCACCCAAACGATAACATGATACAAATGAAGCGTAGAAACCAGTCTTGTCCTATCTCTTCATCTCCTCCTGTCATCTCTCCCCATCCCGTACCTTTGCCATTTCAGGAAAAACAGAAAAGAAAACCATTCGCCTTTAGGAACAGCTGATGAAACTATTTTATGGCTTCAGATATTTTCCTGTCCCTCGCAGCCTACACCACATGAAGAAAAGATCTTTGACAGATGACATCTACCAGCACTTTCTATGCGCCGAGCACTATTCTTTCAGAAACGTGAAGGCTCATCCACGCTTTATGAGGTGTCAAAGATTCCCCTTGATTATGGATGAGGAAGCAGACTCAGAGAGGCAAAGGGGCGTGACAAAATTCACACGAGCGAGCTGAGCTTTGACCTTGATCTTCTCACGCCCAGAGCATGCTTCCCAGGGCATCTGAGTGCTGGCCTTCCTGCTCCCATCTGCTGGCCTCAGCTTCCTGAGAGGGGGTAGGGTTGGTTCTGCCTCTTTCTCAGTTCCTCCCAGGAACCCAGCACAACACCCTGGACAAAACAGGGCCCAGTCAACGTTCATCAGATGAACCTATCAAGAATCAATCATTTAGAGAAAAAGAACACAACGCCTTCAACTCTTAATTCGCACTAAAAATTGATCACTTTAACGACTCAAAAGGCATTTCCGCCTCCTGCATCGCCACGAGGACAATACTGTGAATTACTTCTCACTGTCTGAGATCAAGCACGCAGAGGGCCACACATTTCTGCGCTGACACCAGGTCAGGCCCTGGAAATAACTGTGGAGACAACGCCCTCACTCTCTGAGCTTGTCTTCCTGTCGGTTCTTTAAAAACAAACCGAACAGACAACGTGTCGCACAGGACATGGGAGCCTGAACGCACAACATGTACGTGTGCACACACATATGTGCACACGTGCTCCCGACCTTAGGGTATCTCTGCTGCACTCCTTCTCAGAACCATGTTTGTTCTAGGAAGCCTTTGACTCTGCCCTGCGATTCGGGAATGAAGCTGTTCAGCCACAAGGGGGCGACCTGGAAGCCGGTGGTACCCAGGGGGCTGCCATGTCCCCCACCCAGGATGGGGTGTGTTCTTGACTGATGGGAACTGGAGTGGGGTCCCTGCTCAGTCATCCATCCCCACTCAGGAGTGACAGATCCCAGTCTCCCCAACCCCCAGCCCCAGTTACATAAGCCCTTACGTAAACCGGGAGAGGACTTCCGTCTCAGGCTGAGAACTCACTCCTGGCCTCAGAGATCAAAGTGCTGGGCTCGCTGTGAACTTTATTTAAAGGGACACATAAAGGGACTTCAGCCGGCCCCAAGCACACACTGGGTCACCGGGCGGCAGGAGAGTTTTAGTGCCCTCATTTAGGTCTGTCAGTTACAGTTTATTTGCGTGGGAAAAAGTCTAAATAGAGAATTCCGTCCTCAGTTCGGTTCAGCATCTCTGCCAGTTGCTGTCTCGCAGTCTACAGCCCTGACTCCCGGCCTGGAAGTCACAGCCAGCTGTTAACATCACCCCCCAAAATAAGCAAGTGTGTTTTCTTTTTTAAAAGACCCAAAACATCAGCACCGCCCCCTTGCCCCCGCCCCCCACCAGAAAAAAAAAAAACCCACTATTCTGTTGCCCAGGTTCTCGATACCAAGGAGAGATGTAAATTCTTGATCCCCGGACAAAGCCACAGCAAAGAACAGCCGTGAATGAGCGCATTCTAGAAGAGTTTACCACGTGCGGGCACCACGCACAGAGCTCTGCAGGAATCATTTGCTTAGTCTCCCTAGCAACCCTCTGGACTAGCTGATACCATCCTCTTCCTTTCAGGGAAGTGGAGCTCAGAGAATCACCAAGATGACCCAGAGAAGGGCAGAGCTGTGGATGTGAACTCCAGGCTCCCACACCCCTCCTGGTGCCACCTTCCCCGAGGGAAACAGCCTGGGGAGGCTTTCCCTGGGGGCTGTGCTGAAGGCAGAGGCCACCTATTCCATACAGGGGTCACTCCCCTGCCCTGGTCAGTGGCCTGAATCAAATGTTCTCTTTGCACTTCTGATTGCTGGCATCATAAAGAAAGCTCAAGGAAGTAGATACTCTGCTCCGGCTCCCACGAAGCTCTGATGCTGCTCAGCGCCAGGGCCAGGGGCTCAGTCGTCCAACTCACCAGTTCCTTGGGCCTCATGTTATAGAGGATCCGCTCAGCATTCTCACTGTCATGCCTGCTCTCCATGATGGCCAGGAGTAACTTGGACGCATTGTTCTGAATGGAGACACAAAGGGAGGAAGACATGAGGAGGAACTGCCAGGGGGCCGGCCTGAACCACGGGTGATCAGGGGCTGCATCCACATGTTTTGCTCCATGGGAGGGTGTGGGTCCAGCGCTGGGTTGGCCCAAAAGTTCGTTAGGGGTTTTCCCTAAGAGTGTACAAACCAGAACAAACTTTTTGGCCAGCCCGATACATCCAAAACCACCTGCACCGACTGAGAAGGTGCCACTTACGACCCCAAAAACATGTCCACAGGAACAGATGATGGGCAAAGAGGCACCTACCTGTTTGGGTACAGTTTACCCTTACCACTTGGTCCAACTCCTAGTGGACATGGGACAGTTAAACAAGGGAGCTTGGTGGATCCCCTGGGACCCTGATGATGACAGCGGTCAGGAAGCCCCTGAGACAGATCCAGATGCCTTCAGGGGCAGGGGTTGGTTATCAACACTGTGATTCAGCCTTGCAGGTCAGAGAAGGCTGACAATTAAGGTAATTCCTCCCTGACCTAAGCGAGTAGGAAACGGCAACCCACTCCAATATTCTTGCCTGGAGAATTCCACGGACAGAGGTGCCTGGCGGGCTATGGTCCATGGGATCACAAAGAATCGAACATGTCTGAGTGACTAATACTTATACTTCCCTGACCTAAAAGAGCACTATCAGCTCTTATAGCCCCTAATATTATCACAAGAGTACAGCCAATGCCAGTTAACAAAAGGGACCCAAGGGATCACCGTACGCATGTTAAACCATCATTTCCCACTATGTTCAAAGTTTTTACATAACCACTCCCTGCACATCTCAGCTTTTAGGTTCCAGGACTATGATAATCCACATGCTTCTTTGTGTATTGGATTTGAAGGCTGTTGTTTTGGTGAGAGGGAGCAGTATCTTTTTTTTTTTTCTCTCCCCAAGCACAGATCACAGCAGTTCCATCGGGTTGTTATGCCATCAAAAGATGGCTTTTCACAGGGAAGAAATGTCTCTAATAACCTTCAGGTTACTGGACTAGCTGAAAATGCCACTGAAATGCTGATGAGGAGCACCTGAAGGTCTCAGTTTATTTCAGGTTCTCCTCTTATATATCCTGATAAATGGTAGCCAGGGATATGAGCCTGAATGAGGTGATCCTTCCACAATAGGATTTGTCAAAGGAGTTAAAAATAGCCCAAAGAAACAAATCCACTTAAATGATAGACCCAAACTATCCATTAGCATGGACTCTCGGTTAGAAACATTAAAATGAAATAAAAATAACTGGGTGATTCCTGTGGGCTTCTGTGTTACCACCTTCCCTAACGACCTTTCCTCTGGCACCACTGATGCCATAAATACAGACTGGCTTTTCAGCTAAACCCTGCAGGTCCAGGCTCTCCCATGACAATGACAAAGCACCCGGTGCTCCATGCTGGGGTGAGATGGAGGGCAGATCTCAACCTGCCCCAACACGGGAACGGTTAAAAAGGAAATGTGCTCAGGGAGGCTGATGTTTCAAAACACATTTTAGACACCAGGCTGGGTTGCAAGCCCAATTCTCAAAAGTAAAACTTTGGACTCAGAGAATCTTCGGAACCCCTAAGACAGGAGTGAGGGTTTTTTGTTCTTTTGTTTTTACTTTATTTTTAACCAATTTTCTTGTACATTCAAGAAATCAACATCAGGAGTAGCCCGTCAGCTTCTCAAATATTCAACAAGCTGGCTTGTAAACCCAGCGGCTTAAGCATCTTGAAGCGATTGCTTTCACCCCATAGAACTCTTCTGGTACCAGAGGGAGTGAGCATGTCCAAGGTGCTTCTGCATCAGCCATCTGTTTGTATAGGATGCAAAGAAACTCATCAGACGCTGGGAGGCACAATACTGGCTGGTTTAACTTTTCCTTATATCAACCCAGCATTGATGAACCTCCCTTCTGCTAAATCAATCACAAAACAGAAAAAGGTGTTCCCTGATACGATCAACATACAACATTTTTTTTTGGTCCTCCATAGTTTTAGTGGTACTATCCCTCAACTGGCCCTTTTCCGCAATGGGGGAAGGGGAAATGAGAGACCACAGAGGGAATGGAGTTTCCACTGTTTCTCTGTCTTCACCTTTCAGAATCAGCTTGTTAGTTCTCAGAGTCTGTCTGAATTTGCTTCTTAGCTTTGGGTGATGAGTTCCCATTCCATGTGACCTGTGAGTCGAAAAACTGATATCCTCTCCCAAGACCTTATTTGGAAGGGAAAAACCAAAGTTCTGCCTTTTACTCAGAACTTGCAACGTGGATCATTCATTGAGTTTAAAACAACTGTCTCCAGGATTTAGTTTCACAGCAGTGACCACGTCACGTGCATGGGCAACACACAACAGTTTCCAAACGCTACTGCTTTTCTGCTTTCAATTCCTACTTGCCTTCAGTTCTAACACAAGGTCCATCCTCTTCTTTCCCAGAGGGTTGATGTCATTGAGGATCAGGGCTGTGATGATGTCAATGCCATTGGATTCATGGGTGGCTATGCAGTTCTGAGAAAAGAGGCACACGCAGACATTGACACAAGGCTGGTCATGTATCAGACGTCAAAGGCCAACAGGCTGAACTGCTATTTCAACACAAGGTTTGCCACTCCCAGTCATGTCTCTAGGGGAGGGCAGCAAATTTTCCGTGAGAAAGTGGTAAAAATAAAAGACAGATGAAAATCTCTAGTTTCAGAATTAACAGTAAACAGTAGGAAAGTCCCCATGCACTGTAACTGATAAATTGGCCGCATCTAATCCAAACAGCGCAGTGGGCTTTTGTTCTTAAGGGAAAATATGGTGTGTGACTGATTCTGGGCTCTGAGCACCGGTTTCCCCTTGAAAGGTGTGTTCCATTCTCTCTACATCACTCGGTTTTCGTATCGCACACTTTTGCTTCAGGCTCGAGCTTGGAAAGCAAGTTTTAATTCACGTAATATCAGAATTAATCACCTTCCCCCAGGTAAGATCCCCGTTTGCAGCAAAATTCATACCAGTACGCTCCTTTGCACAGACCTCAGTTTGGCAGAAAAGCCAACTTGAGGTTATAAGGAAATTCACTTAGATGTCAGATAAAACCTCTCCCCCACAAGCCTCTTATAATTTTTTTGTTTGTTTGTTTTCACTTTAACTCCAACTATACCATCTGTCTCATCAGGAAACCTGGAGAGGAAAGTGGATCTAACAAAATGCTGGCCTCACAGTCATGGACAACTATGATCAGAATCTCAATATACAGTGAGTGCTCCCTCTCGTAAGTCAGGCTTCTCTTCTGAGCCAAGGTTCTGGCCTTGGATCCCAAGTAACACGGCATGTCATACCTGCCCTGGCCACTGGGTTTATCATGGGCTATTTTAAGCACTGGCCTATCCCTTCCAACTAGGAGACAGCTAGAATTTGAGTTAAAAACCACACTCGTTCTAGCATCAGTGCAAAACCTCACAAAATCTATAAGATGTCATGGATAAGCAATGACTCTACTGGGTTCCACTCCAAAAATGTACTTCTTGAGAGGCACCAAGGGGTCTTGGGCATCCTTGGTGGCTCAGTGGTAAAGAATCTGCCTGCCAATGCATGAGACATGGGTTTAATCCCTGATCCAGGGAGATCCCACATGCCGCGGGGCAACTGGGACCATGTGCCACAACTGCTGAGCCTGTGCCCTAGAGCCCGGGAGTTGCAGCTGCTGAGCCTGCGCACCTAGAGCCTGTGCTCCACAGCAAGAGAAGTCACTGCCATGAGAAGCCTGCGCACCGCGACGAGCGCAGCCTCACTCGCAGCACCCAGAGAAAGCCCCTGCAGCAGTGAGCCCAGCACAACCAAAGACAGATAAATAAACAAAAATTATTTTTAAAAAAGACTAATGGGTCTTTCTCTTCTCCGAATGTCAACTGTGTTTTTCTCATATTATTTTCAAATGGTCTCATGTCCAGGAAGGCTCTTCTCTCTTAAGTTAAAACCTCCTTCTGTGAGGTGGTCCCTTTTTGTGTCTTCCCTAATATCTGAAATAGAGCCCAATCTTCTGGTCTTACTCATTTACCTCCAACTTTACCATGTATTCCCAGCAAAGTTAAGAGCTGGGCCATTCAAACCAAATCAAGCTGGGCATAGACCAGGATGCCCGCTGATGCCTGGGATCAGGTCACATCCTGAAACATAATAAAATCCAGTGGCTGCTTCCTCACTGCTGGACAGAGGCCTCTGGTTCTCCTGACTCCCAAGATCTACAGCCAGATGCTATATGACTTCTGAACTAGTCCATGTCATCAAGGCTTCAAAATGATACACCTTTTTTTCTTTTTCCCCACCTCCTCAAAGAAAAATGGAATTACCTGATTCTCATGGCAAGGTCCTTGACAGTATTCAGTCAAACTTTCCAGGGTTTGGTTGATGAGGGCCACATTCTTTTCGTTGATATAGAGTCCCAGAAGACCAAGACCCCCGGTGGTGCTTCCACAAATACAGTCCAGAAACTGCAGTGTCTCGCACACCAAATTGTAGTTGGTCTTGTTGTTTTGGCAACGGAGGAAGTTCTGCAATTGGGGCGTCCCCAGGTTTGGGGAGCAGAGGCAAAGAGAGAGGGAAACGGTCACTCAGCCTGCCATTGTGATCATGTGTAGTCAGTTGGGGCACAGGATTGCATTGGTTAGAACAGAAGAGTCAGCCCCCACGATGGTCAGCCATGGATGCGGCCTTGGCAACAGCTACAAACACTTGGCTTTTGTATGGGATGCAGTGGAGAAGAGCTCCTCTTTGACAACCCACTTCAGACTCCGAGACCCTTGTTTCTCATTTCTCCCCTTCTCGCTCCAGCCCACCTTCCCGCCCACCGCATGTTAAGTTCAGAGTCTTCTGACATTTCCAAGGACAGTGGTTTTATTGAAAAGATGATGGTGTGGTCTGGATGCTGAATGCCGCCCAGAGTGTAGTCCTGAGGGTAAATCACCACAGCATAAAGTGTCACAGGAGGGCTTACGCCACGGCCCTGGTGGGGATCTGGATTACCTCATTGGGTCACTTCCATTATTAAAGGAAGGAACGAAAGTGAATAAATGTGTGTATGCTTGTGTGTGTGTGTCCAAGTATGTATTCTCAAGGTAAACTTACAATGTTAACAAGACTTAAGAGCAGATACTTTCTCAATGAAGTAAACCAAGGCACATTCAATAACCTCATAATACAATGTCTATTTTCATACGGAGATTTTTTTTTTGGGGGGGTCATAGACTCCAGTAATCTCTTCTTAAAAAGAGGCAAAGATTAACCACAAATACTTTTGGGCATAGTTATAGAAGTTACATATATTTGCTGTAGAAAATCAGAAAATTATCTTTCTGGATTATCTTTCTAAAAAGATAATTAAAAAATAAAATGAATGTAACTTTTGACCCAGTAATTCCACCTCTGTTACTGTTCGCAAAGTACGTATTGGATGTTTGCGACAGCACTGTTTGAGACAGAGAAGAACTGGAAGCAACCTAAAGGCTCATCAGTTGGGACATAAACAAATGATAATCCATCAACAGTCTTTAATATTGTAAGTTGCAAACACCGAAGCAGGTCTGTATGTATCAATATGGAAAGATCTCTAGGATATACTGCTGAGTTAAGCAAACAAAAAGGGCAAATAGCAGATTAATAGGGATCCAGTGCTCCCATCTAAAGATACAGGAAAAGGACAGGAAGGATTCACAGTTCAGAACAATGTGGGAATGCGAAGAGGGACTTTTTTTTTTTTTTAAACCGAACACTTATTTTCATTTAAGCCTTCATAGAAAGAATATATTCATTGTATAATTCATGATGTACAAAGAATATATTCCTTGTACAATTAAAACATTTATAAACGCACAGATTAAAAGCTGGTAATCAAGTTTAATGCTTGACTTGTCAACAAGCTAACCACCCGTCACTGTCACCCCAACCCCAAATTAAGCTCAGTCCCTTATGCTTAAGCCTTTCTGACAAGTCTAAAAATTGGGCCATCACTCAGGTCTGGGTGGGAGGTGGGGGAAGGACAGATGTTTGAGAACCAAGTGCGCTTGCCCGTGACTACATTTCTAAGGACCACAGGAAGCCAGAGGAGGGTTCCACAGCCATTTCTTGCTCCAGTCCCTCAAAGAAGATTCTACCTGTTAACAGCCTGGCTGAACCCCACGCCATGCCATGGTGGGGTGGAGGAATATTCACAAAGAGGATAGGGGAGGACCAGACTGTCCTAGGCTCAGATGCACAGCATGGTTCTTGAGGTCCAATTTCCTCCCCAACTCCTGCGTCATCATTCCTGCCATGCCCCTGCCTCTGCTCGGGGACACCCTCTCTCCTGCCGTGCTCGTCTCTGTCTGGCAGCAACGAACTTCTTTCTGCTCTTCAAGCACCTTTCACTCTTTCATCTCTGGGACTTCAGCTGCACTGTTCCCTCTGTCTGTCACGCTCTCCCTGTCTCCTGTGATTAATCTCCTCTGATTAACTTCTCTTCCTTCAGGTTGGGGTCTCAAGTTACTTCTTTCAGGAAGCCCTCCATCCTGACTCCAGTGGGATCGGAGCACCAGCACTGGCAACAGCCAACTAGCACAGGGACTGTCTCGGGCCAGGGGCTTCACAAACACTGCCTGAATGTCTGAGTTAAGTTGAATGAATGGGAGAAAGAGGACTTGGGGAGTCATCAAGGCTGACATGCTTCAGACTCTCCAGGAAGGACAGTGAGCAGCCCTTTCTTGAAAGCCTCTCCCATTTCTCATGATCTTTATAGCGTGTCCACCCAGAATTTCTCCCTCCTAACTCACATCAGTTTTCTCTTATTCTCTACAAAAACTGAGGTTTTTTGCTGTGCCACTTGCTAAAGGCCCATGGGAACTCCTTCCGCGCTTAAGGAATACAGTTTACACTTAGCACATACCACTCACCCCACCTTGCCTAGGCTAGAAAAATCCTGTTATCTTTGTGGTCTTCCTTGGAGTGCCAGGGACCAAGTCAGGATGGGAAGATGAAGGACATCAAAGACTTTAAGCCTGGGCTTAAACAGACCTCAGTGGACAGAAATCAGAATCTGCATCCCTTAACCCAGATCAAAGCAAAGCCAGCCTCTCAGGGGAAGTTCAAAAGCAATGCAAAAATGGTTCAAAAACA
Organism: Bos mutus; assembly: GCF_027580195.1. Taxonomy (NCBI): domain Eukaryota; kingdom Metazoa; phylum Chordata; class Mammalia; order Artiodactyla; family Bovidae; genus Bos; species Bos mutus. Next base: position 21,813,675 of record NC_091638.1, read on the forward strand.
GTCCTTCCCATCAAGGTTCTTGCTACTGTGAACAAAGCTTGCTTAAGGCAGCAACTGCCCGTTCAGCAAAGTCAAGTTCGGTGGCTTTATCTCTATTGAACATTTATCAACGGGAGAGTTAAGGTTATAAACATGACCAGAAACTCTGGGCAACTTCAAAAGGCCAGAATCCCTCCCTCTCTGGGCTTATCTGCACTTCCTTCTACCAGGGGGCTGGTCCCTCTTTCCTCATGAAATGTCTTCTCCCTCAGATCCAAAAGGAAACCCCGACCCAGAGATTCACCATCGGATCCAGAACGCTGCCAAGAGGATGGCATTCAGAGCTGCCGAATCCCGCTTAAAACTATCATTTTGAGAGCCAGACTCCTACAAGCATCTTCTTGTCAGAGCGATTTTATTAACTAGCTCAGGCTGTCTGACTTAGTGGGAGTCTGTGAAGATGAGTGCAAGCTTCATCCTTCTAAACCCTTGGTCCAGACTGCTGGTTTGCCAGCCGGGCCCTGCAAAACCCTGGGGGACCCCGGGAATGCCCCATGTCTCAGAGCTCTTATAGATGAGAAAGCAAAGCTCGAGTACTCTGTAGTTTCTATTATGAACAAAGCAGCCTTGCTTTCATCTGCTTTACCTCATACAAACAAAGAATTCTGCGGCCTTAAACAGTTTAAAATTACTGGCGTTATGGTACCCTCAAAGGTTAAATTGTTAAGTTTTTTTTTTTTTTTTTTTTAATATATTATACTGTACACTCCTTCTCCCCACAATACCAGTGTTTCTGGAAGACCAGTATATTGGAGAATGGAGTTTTGGAAGGACTCATGAAAAGGTGCTTCTGGCCACGGGGGCCTTGGAGAATTAATTCAGAGTTTTGCGAAGAGCTAAAGACAGCTGAGCATCGAAGAATTGATGCTTTTGAACTGTGGTGCTGGAGAAGACTCTCGAGAGTCCCTTGGACAGCAAGGAGATCAAACCAGTCAATGCTAAATGAAATCAACTCTGAATATTCATTGGAAGGACTGATGCTGAGGCTGAAGCTCCAATACTTTGGCCGCCTGATGCAAAGAACCGACTCAATGGAAAAGACCTTAATGCTGGGAATGATTAAGGGCAGAAGGGAAAGGGGGTGACAGAAGATGAGATGGTTGGATGGCATCATTGACTCAATGGATATGAGTTTGAGCAAACTCTGGGAGATGGTGGAGGACAGGGAAGCCTGGCATGCTGCAGGCTCAGTCATGTCAGCCACGACTGAACAATAGTAAGGTACAAAATAACAACCGTGAGGATTTCCCCACAAGAAAGGGTGAACTCATACAATGAGGGCCTCCCTCTGCTTCCCCAGTGAAGATGGGAGTTCCAGGGGGCGGAGGGGAGGAAGAACAGATCCACGAAACCAGAGCTACACTCAGGAAACAAGCACCTTGGGACTGCCCCTCTGACGTTCATGGACGGGACTCTACTCAAGGGGGGTTTTTGTGTTTGGTTAGTTTAGAACTCAGCAGACATCAGCTTCTCTGAGAAGCTTTCCTGGACCTGGCTCACTGTGTTGGTTCTCCTGCTCTGAATCTACAAAACCCCTAAGATGGCACAACAACAGCCCTCAGCATGCTGCGTGGTCGTCTCCCTCTTACCAGGGGCTCCTGCTTTGTGGGGAGCAGGGGTAGGGGGGTCTCCATTGCCCTGGCTCAGGGCACAGAGCAGATCCTTGCCGAGGTGAGGAAATCAATACACACATGCAAAGTCTTAATCTACTTTTCCTTCGGAGCCTGAGGTTGGTGGAGACCAGTGACTCTGGTGCAGGCGAACAGTACAGGGCAATGGCCACGAAGTTCAGCCTAGAAATCACCCCAGCAGCAGGGCGGGGCCCCCATCCACAAACATGCCACAGTCGAGCTGAAGGCTTTGTTTTCCTACTGGTGGGACAGCCGGGTTTCCCACGGTGTCGCTCACACTCCCTTGGCCTGTCTCCTCCATGATGGATGGTGTAGATACGGAAGGTGGAACGAATACAGTCTCCCTTCAAACAGAGAAATGCCAGCCAAGGAGACAGTCACCAGACCCTGACCTCTGGGTCATGAGAGCTCTGTCCGCCCACTGAGCTCAGCATGCAGGCATCAGGCCAGTGCGTCAAGGGTTGACGTGTTCTATGTCCAAAGTAGGAATGTCTGAGCAACAAGCAAGAAAAAGAAGACTGACAGCCAAGATTTCACACTCAGCTGTGGACAGGGATGAAGCCAGGGATGTCAGTGGAGGAGATGGGCGGGTGTCAAAGTCTAGAATGAGCCTGAAGTCACTGCCTGGCTGACAGAAACCCCTTCGTTTTGAAGTACGGGCCAGACTTGGCTGGCTGATGACCTTGGATCTGAATGCTTTTTCAAAGCCCAGGCTCTTCACTCACTGGATTGAAAAATCAGTACAGATGGTATTAATACTGCAAACTTCATCCAGTACCATCTCACTGCTCTTACTGTTTAACAATTAAATTCATTACTCAGCTTACCTAGGTAGAGAGTCTGCAGCAGGTTTTAAGGGCGAGCCATTTCTAGCTGTGGCATCAAATGGTCTGGCCACAGCTAACACGTGAAAAGTCATCAAACCACCTGGAGGGTCAAGTCAACAATGCAACATTTCAAGGCTGCACCTTCCCTTTGCTATGTTTGGACTACAATTATTACTTTTTTGTTTTGATGTGGACCATTTTTTAAGTTTTTACTGAATTTGTTACAATACTGCTTCTGTTTTACCTTTTGGTTTTCTGGCCAGGAGGCATGTGGGATCTTAACTTCCTGACCAGGGATCAAACATGCACCCCCTGCAATGAAGTGAAGTCTTAACCACTGGACCACCACTGAAGTTCTAGAATTATTTTCTTTTCAAACCATCATGATTCAAATAAAACTACCACTGCTAATCTATTTACTTTAGGAGGAAACATTCTATCTTAGAGGAGTTCAGGCACACTCTTTTGGTTCGGCTTCATCCCTTTTAGGCAGAGAGGAGTATTTTCCTTAACAATCAGCAGCAGAACCAGGTAATGGCCAAGGAGCCAGGCTCCAGCACGCTTCTGGGGAGTGACCGCTTCTACAGATCTGTGTCCACTCAAAACAAAGAGTGTATCTCTAGAACCCATCCTTGGCCCTTCCTGAAAAGCCTTTGCTGCTGGAGGAACTCTGCAAGGAAGAAAACAGCCTCTATCTTAATGTGGTGGTAGACAGCACAAACTCTACCCACCAGACTGCCTGGGCTCAAATGTGAGCTCTGCATACCCTAAATGAGTCCTGTGTATCTTAGTTTCTTCATCTATAAAACAAGTGTAATAATACAGGAGACACTTAGCATCCAGAATCATCTAAGTGCCCAATAAGCCTTGGCCACAACAACAAAAAGTGAACAAAGCATTTCTGGAATCATCAGTTCAACAAATATTTCTGAACATTTATGGGAGTCCCTGGGACAGCAAGGAGATCAAACCAGTCAATTCTAAAGGCAATCAACCCTGAATATTCACTGGAAGGACTGATGCTGAAGCTCCAATACTTGGCCACCTAAGGCAAACAGCTGACTCATTGGAAAATACCCTGGTGCTGGGAAAGATTGAGGGCAAGAGGAGAAGGAGGTGACAGAGAATGAGATAGTTGGATGGCATCACAGACTCGATGGACATGAGTCTGAGCAAGCTCCAGGAGGTAGTGAAGGGCAGGGATGCCTGGCGTGCTGCAGTCCATGGGGTTGCAAAGCGTTGGAGACAACTCAGCAACTGAACAACAAAGTAAAATACCAGAAGACCACTTCATTCATTCAACCAAAACATATTGATTAGAACTTTCCATGTACCAGATTCTGTAAGTATATTCAATCACCCACCCCACCACCAAGTCAAGATTTACCTGTGCACCTAAACATCAAAAAGTGGCAGGCTACCAGACAGACACAGGTGTGCACACACACACACACATCACAAATACATATGTGTAGCAGGGGCAACAACACAGATGAGCCTGAGATTTTATCCCTGAGGAGACGGTGGGGAAGATGAGACAGAGAAACGCTTCGGAGGTCAAGAGCAGTCTGGGCCCTCAGTTGGAGGAGACTGGCTGAAGGGAGAGGAGCCCACAAGTCACAGACAAGCTGGGAGGAGATGAGAGGAGCTTGGGCTCCCCGCCCCCACCTCACGTCCGCCCCGCCCCTGCCCCGCCCTCACCTGGAGGTCCCGGTTGTGGTTTTCGCACAGCAGCTGCAGGAAGCGGAGGATGGGCTGCATGATGGTGATGACCGCGCTCATCTCCAGGTCGTCCTTGCTCTTGTCCGCCGCGGCCTGGGCGCCCTCCCCGGACTGGTAGTGGTCGTCGGGGTCAGCTTCCCTTCTGAAGGTGGTGAAGGCTTTGCGGGTGGCGGCAGAGGCCTCCAAGAGCTGATCCCGCACCTCTTCCGTAATCTGCGTCGCAGGCTCTTTGGCTAGAACGCAAACGTGAGATGGTCAATGCTGCCGAATCCTCTGAACGCTATTCACCACGCCAGAGACGATGTTAAGAGACCTAAGTTCTGCCATCACTAGAGAGCCCCTCAAGGTTGGCAAAATGCTCCAAGATGGCACCATCTTCTCTCAGCCCTTAGAATTAAAACTGAGTCGGGCTCTGCCAGCTCACTTGTGGCTCTAAGGCATCACCTCAGCTTGCTCTCATTTAGAGGAAAAGTGGTAGAGGTTCTGCCAGCTTCACACACCTATGACTCTGGGCCTCAGCTTCCTCATCTGTAAAATGGGGAGAACATCACTGAAGTCTTTCTCTGAGAGGGTTCCCGAGAGGGTCAACATAAGCTAAGCAAATGGTAATTACTGTTACTGTATGACGATCGATGGAATCCTTTACGGATCCCCAGGGCACCGTGATTTGATCAAGCACTTGATGTGTATTAATTACCTGGCTCACTTCTCACACTAACCCTGTAAGGTAACCAGGCACTAGAGTTAGGGGCATTAGACTCTGTTGCCGGACTGCCTGGGTTCAGATCCTGACTCTGGTATACTTACTACTTTCATGTTCTTAACAAGTTAATTACCATTCTGATGCCTCAGTTTCCTGGTCTGTAAAATGGATGTAAAATAATTTATTTTACAGTGTTGACTTGAATTCTAAATGAAGTAACACATGTAAAGGACTTTGGACAGTGCCTGGTTCGTAGGAAATACTCAGTAAATGTAAGCCTTCCTTTTTCTTCTGTTTATCCCCATTCTACACCAGTGGTTACCAACTAGGGGTGATTTTGACCCCATTTCCACCCAGGGGATGACAGGAAATATCTGGAGAGATTTCAAGTTGGAGATAGGCTACTGGTACCTACAGGCTTCCCAGCTGGTGCTAGTGGTAAAGAACCCACCTGCCAAAGCAGGAGACATAAGAGAGGTGGGTTTGATCTCTGGGTCAGAAAGATCCCCTGGAGAAGAGCATGGCAACCCACTCCAGTATTCTTGCCTGGAGAATCTCATGGACAGAGGTGCCTGGCGAGCTACAGTCCATGGAGTCACAAAGAGTTGGACACGACTGAAGCAACTTAGCATACACGCGGGGGCATCCACTGGGTTGAGGCCATATATGCTGGTACACAGCCTGCAATGCACAGGACAGCCCTGACAGCGATGGATTGTCCAGATGTCCCACGTGCTGTGGCTGAGAAACCCAGGCCTCAACTTAAAAAAATAAGGCTCAGATCTGCTCGAGGCCATCTGACTCTAGCACTTTTGAGTCTACCCACTCCCCAGTATTACTTCTCTTCAAGGAAGGTAATGGATAAAAAGCTTCATGAACTTTCAAATATTTTAGAAAATAAGGGAGGATTAGATAATGCCTTTTGTTTTAAAGTGTGTATCTTCCTCAACTTTCTTGGACATTAAATGAAAATTACAAGAAAAGATTATCAGTGGATTTCCTGCCAATAAAACCCTGGTTTGACCAAGAAAGTATTAGTGTATTAAACCTTAGGAGTTTCCCAAGCAGCAGGAATTCAGTTCAGGTTACATGTTGTTGCTGTTGTTTAGTCACTAAGTCGTGTCCAACTCTTTGCAACCCAATGGACTGTAGCCCGTCAGGCTCTTCTGTCCATGGGATTTCCTAGGCAAGAATACTGGAGTGGGTTGCCATGCCCTCCTCCAAGGGATCTTCCCAACACAGGGATCAAAACTGAGTCTCCTGCATTGCAGGCAGATTCTTTTACCACTGAGCCACTCTTCCAGGTTACATAGGAAGAGTTTTATCACAATCAGACTGGTTTTATTCTTCTGAAAGCCCCAGTCAGAATCCATCTGGGAGTCTAGAAGTCCTGTAAAAATGAAAGGAAAACCAGGGTTCCTCCCATGTTCCCAATCCAGCTGACCCCAGAGCTGCGAGCAGGGGGGTGTTTACCTTTTTTCCGTGACGGGGCATCCCTGTCCACCTCGTCATCTTTCTTTTTATTTCCCAAGTCACTGGTGTTCACGGTCACTGTTGCCTTGATTTCCTGCTGGGCCACCTTCATTCGGTCATAGAAAACCTTGAAGAATTTCTCCGACTTCTTGTCTTCTGTCAACCGGCAGAAAAACGAGTGCTGCCAAGGAAAACCCATGGTTTTTTCCTGACACTGTGACACACCAGTCACTGAATCCCACTCAGGACACCAAAACCTCACGAGGATCGGAGCCAGACACAAAACCTGAAAACCTATCTCAGTTTGGACCGAGGTTCAACACTGTTTTTTGCACTGTCATTCACTCGATTCGACAGCCTGAGTGTGTCTACAAGGAGCTTTGAGAGAAAACTGTCACGTCTTGGCTGAAGAAGCCATACCGGCCTGGGAAGCCTGCTAGGGGGTGGTGGGCAGATTTTAGTTAACTAAGCACAACTCCCAACACACACAGATATCAACTCCAGTAACAATGAAAGCAGAATGTATTTTTGGTAATTGTTGCACGGCCAGTTGTGTTTAAGGACATCTACGAACCCTCCTCTTTGCAAACCCCTATGAATATATACAGATAAGTAAGACATGCAACCCGCCCCTCTAGGGCTCCACACCAGATTACAATGACATGCCTGTAAGGAGGACTGAAACGTGTAACAAGTGCTCCAGAAGCTACAAAGACAATTATATTATAGATGTTCAGAGCTGGCAAGGATGACATAGGTCTGGAGTGATCCCAAGATCTTCATGGAAAAGGTGGTTTTCAAATGAGGTCTTCAAGGGCAGGTAGAGAGGAACAAGCTTACAGTTAACAGGTAGTCCGCCTCTTGGATACACACTTGTTTTTTTGGACCCACTGCAAGCAATAGTATACATTGTTGATGTGAAAACACAATATGGTGTCTCAACTTCATTTACGAGCATTCTCTTTTCACCCCTTTGCAAATACCACGCTGTTGTGGATTATTTACATAAAAATACAATACGGTCAATTTCCAGAGGAATAAAACAAAGCTCCAAACAATGTATTTGCTTCTCTGGGTTGGAGCTTTCTGCCAATTTCACTTCCTCCCCCATTTGGAGAGATGGCACTTCCCTACAGAAGGTAACCCTAAGCTTGAAATCCCAGAAAAAAACAAACTCTTATCAGCCTCACAAAGCCCCTCGACTCCTCCACCTCTCACCCCCGCACACCCTGAGCCTGATTGAGCAGCCCGCCGCCCCGAAAGCCACTGCGTGTCCATCTGCCGACACGCAACTTCAGCCACTGTGGCCCCTCTTCCAGCCACTAGTCCACATGGTACACTGACAGATGTCCGTGTCACTTGCCCACAGAGCTCTGCTCAATCCTGCCCTTCTCCCTCTCCCTGTTCTTCACCTCTGGTTGTTTCTTATGTACAACACAGGATACAGCCCTCCTACCTGTGCTCCCTGGTCTTAACATTTTTTCTTCAGCCACTCCCAAATGCCAGTTTCCAACCCCCTGCCTGCCTCCTGCTTGGCCTTATCATTCTGTGTGTCACCCTCCATCACTCCTGCTCTTTAAGCCAAGCTCCAGGCTTTCACGTGCCCCACTGCCGTGTGTGTGTATGTGTGTGTGCACGTGCGTGTGCTTGTGTGTGTGTGTGCACGCGCGTGTGTGCTTATATGTGTGTATGCATTCGTGTGTGCTTATGTGTGTGTGCACACGCGTGTGCTTATGTGTGTGTGTATGCGTGTGTGTGTGCTTAATTGCTTAGTCGTGTCTAACTCTTTGAGACCCCATGGACTGTAGCCCACCAGGCTCCTATGTCCATGGGGATTCTCCAGGCAAGAATACTGGAATGGGTTGCCATGCCCTCCTCCAGGGGATCTTCCCAACCCAGGGATTGAACCCAGGTCTCCGACATTGCAGGTGGATTCTTTACCAACTGAGCCACCAGGGATGCCCATGAATACTGGAGTGGATAGCCTATCCCTTCTCCAGGGGATCACTCCCACCCAGGAATCGAACTGGGGTCTCTTGCAGATGGATTCTTTACCAGCTGAGCTACCAGGGAAGCCCTCCACTGCCCTTTACTTTTAGGTTTCTCTTTTGCCCATCCATCCAACCAGTATTCCATCCACTCATCCATCCATCCGCCACCCACTATTTACTGCACATCTGTCATGAGTTGGGCATTATGCCTGTTAGAGGAGAAACAACAATGAACAAAAAGGAGTCTGTGCCCTGTGAAACTGGTAGCTTGGTAAGGAAAACATACGTTCACTCTGGAAAACTGCTCACACGTGAAAAAGCAAGTTCTACTTGTTCACTTCTTTGAGAGCCGATGTGTCTGCAGACAAACAAAAGGAGATGTGCAGGGGACTAAGAAAGACCTCAACCGACAGCCACCCAAACACAGTGATGACATTTTCCTCCCAGAGACGTCACACAACATCTCAGCCACAGGGGTCACGGGGAGACTGCGGGAAGGTGGCTGCTCAGGGCAATGAAGTTCAGTTGCTGCCCCATTTGTCTTCCCATGGTATGAAGGCAACTTAAAAAACATCTGTGGGCAATCTGGTCATGCAGGAAAACAAATGCAGTTTAAGTCAGTGAATAGCCAAAGCCCACCGACTGTCACCTGTAAGAGTGTAACAGTGCACACCCAACACCTACTACAAACACTGCTTCGCATCCAGCCAGATGTCACTGGACAGGGTCAGGGCAAGGAGGCCTCTGGTAAAATGAGAGGAGGGCAAGATACAGAGGATTACATGCTTCTATATATGTTTCTGCAATGGCCAGCGTATTTATTTTGCGTTTTTTGTAACAGTCCTCAGTCCCTCAAGGATTTGACGCTGCTTTGTAAACAAAATGTGGTCAGTGAAATGGTAAAGTGGACAGTGGGGTACGGTGATACAAGTAAGCCCAGAAAACTGATGTCAAACAAGGATGGTGCTAGAAGATGCGAAGGGAGACCCAGCTGATTCTCGGGCACTGGACATCAAAAAACTGAAGACAGGCAAACCCCATGATGCCTCGCAGCAAGAACTGAGGAGAGAGATCATACCAGTGCCTCAGTGGAAGGAAACATATCTTAACGGAGGGTAAGTAGGGCAGGCTTTCCAGTTGGACCTCCAGGGTTTGAGGCTGGGGTCCCTTACCCACCAGCTCTGGGACCCTGAGCAAGTTACTCAACCTCTCTGAACCCACGCAGAAAGGCTGCTGAGGTGCACACCAAGCGCTTAGCACAGTGCCCACAGAATGAGTTGGTTCTGCACCACCATTAACCAACTATCACGAGAAAAAGCCACAGCAAAGCCATCACCTGAGGGGCTCAGTGATGAGAACAACCTCCGGAGTCAGAACAGGCCTCGGCTCCACCACTTACAAGCCAGTGCCACCTTAGAAAGTGACGACATCTCTGAAATGCAAATCTTCTCATCTACCAAATGGGCATCGTAACAGGGTATGCCCTTCATGAATGGTTACAAAGACCCAGCAAGCTAATCACAGTGACAATCCCGATGGCTGACCTGACGAGGGGCTGGGAGCGTGAGTGAACTTCTGTGCCTGTCACCTAACACCCTCCACTGCCCGTCTCCAATGAAGAAGTTGTTACTATCACTCCTTTCAGAAATCGGGAGAAGCTTTTGGGTCTTTGAGATAACGTGCCTCCTGTGGGAGCACCCCTGAGATGCTGGCGCTGTGACACACAGCATCTTCCCAGGACGCTGGGGCGCTGGGGGCGGCAGAGCAGCAAGGGGAGGACAGAGGAGAACTTTCAGGTCTCTTGAGTGGGAAGCTCAGCAGACATGCTGGAAGGAGAGGACCTTGTACAGGAGAAGTGAAAGCCACGGCATGCAGAGGAGCTAAGACTCATCCCTCGCCTCCCTGGGGTAGGCTGTGCCTGGTGTCACCCAGAGGCAGTGAGCTCAGCTCCTGTACACCGTTCACAGACCTGCTCCTTCCACCTCCTTCTGTCACAAGGGCCTCACAGGGCCCGGGAGGGGAAAGGGGCGCCCTCCTCTGGACCATTTTTCCAGAAGCAGGTGGGACCTTGGACCAGAGCAGGCAGGGACTGGCTCCCAACCCCCTCAGGCTCTTCATGGCTACCTGCCCACTGCTCTCCTCGAATGTGTTTCAATGAATTGCTCTCCCCTCCTGCACTGTTCCCCAAACCTAGAACCAAGAGTCACGGAGAGACTGTTTCACTTCTCCAAACTTCACTGCACTCCACCCAGCAGGTTTGAGGTAACTCTTCCAAATAAAACTAGTGTAGTGCATGAGTTGTCAGTAACAGCAAAACTGCCTGCCTCTGGGCAGGGGGGTGGGTGGAGAGTGAGAAGTGACCAAAAGGGAAACAAGAGAACTTTCTGGAGTGAAGACAATGTCTTGATTGGGATGGAGGCTGCACAGGTATGGCAGATAGAAGAATGCCCCCCAGCCCTGCAAAGACGTCCGGACTCTCATCTGTGGGACTTATAAAACATGCCAGCTTACATGGCAAAGGGGAAGGAAGTTGTAGATGGAACTAAGGTTCCTAATCAGTTGATCTTAAAACTGGGAGATGATTCTGGATTATTCAAAGGGCTTGTGTCATCACCAGGGTGCTTAAAAGTAGAAGAGGAGGGGTACGACTCCTTTGGCGGTCCGGTGGTTAAAGACTCTGCCCTTCAAATGCAGGGGGCACGGGTTTGATCCCTGGTTAGAGAACTAAGATGCCACAAGCCACGTGGTGTAGCCAAAAAAGAAAGAAAAAGAAATGTAGAGGAGGAGGGTGGAGGGATGCAGTATGAGAAGGACTCCACTCAGCGTGGCTGGTTTTGAAATTTGAAGATGAAGAAGGGGCCACAGGCTGTGGGTGGCCTCTAGAAACTGGGAAACACAGGAAAACAAATTCCCTCCCCCTGGGGCCCCTCCCCTGCTGAATCCTGATTTAGTCTGGTTAAGACTTATGTCGAACTTATAAGATAAAATATCTGGCTGTCTAAAGCCACTAAGATTTTAGTAATTTATTATTCTTAGTAACTTATTGCTGAAAGTAATTTTAGTAATTTGTAAGATTTAGTAATTTTAGCAGTTTAGTAAGATTTTAGTAATTTGTTATTTTTAGTGATTTGTTACAGAAGCCACACAAATATGACCAAATCTGATGGTATTTGTCAAATCTGATCAAACTCTACACTTAAAATCTATACATATGATTGTATGTAAGTCATATCACAATGAAAAGAGAGATGGAAAAAGCAACTGCTTTGCTTCCAGAAGGCTAGAGAACTTGGTCAAAGTGATCCAGACTGGGGGCCACCCTCAGAGGCTACCTTCCCCAGCAGAGGGATCTGAGTCTGACACCCTCATAGCCCATCTCTCTTCACCACCGCCCTTTCCTCCTCTCCCCGCTTATCTCCAAATCACATTAGATTCCAAAGCCCTTTTCACATAAGCTGTCTTATCAGCATCTTAGGAGATTGTCAAGATAGATACCATCATTCATAAATCCATCATTCATAATCACTTTAGAGGCAGGAGAGCTGGGGTCGGGAGAGGTCAGCTGACAGGGGGCAGAGCCTCGCTGGCTCCCTGCCCCTGTGCTCAGGGCCATCTCCACTACCTACCTTCTTAATGATCACACAGAACACCAGTCCCAGGGGGCGGCAGGCAACTCCAAAAAAGAAAAGCCTGGTTTGGGGGCAGACCCGCACCAGTACTAACATCACAGACAACAGGTACATGTTTGGAGGGGCTTGAGGGAAGGTAGTCGGGGTTGGACCAGGTGAGAAAGTGACCACCTACATGGGAATTCTGGAGGACAGAGGAGGGGCGGGGATCTAGGTATGGCCATTGTAAGTCGGGTTTAAAAACCACCACCACAAAAAAGAAACCACAGATCAGAGAAAGTTAAAGTTGGAAGCACCCTATGTCAGCCACTTCCAGATGCTTTTCCCACCAAGGAAACTCGCTCCTCCTCCTTCCCCTAACACTGGGGTAAGGACCAGGTATTAGAGAGATACAGGCACAACTGCTCAGCCTGAGACAGAGCGGGGAGGACCCCATCTCACCACTGGAATCCTCCTTGCAAGTCCACGGTTCCACAGAACGCTGTTTGGAAACTACCCACTTAGTCCAGCCCTCCATCTTTTACAGAGGAGGAAACTGAGGCCCAGAGCGAAAATGAACACAGAAAACCACGTCTCCTGAGTTCAAGTCAGTCCCCTTGACCAGGATTGGGGGTGGGTGAGTGACACCCGACCTGAGTTTCATTCCCAATCTGGGATAAATGTCAAGTGGACACAGTTTGCCCTCCTCGGGCTGCCCGAGCTGCATGGGACTCAGGAATGAGCTCTTCAGCTGAAAATAATAAGGAAACCGCCCTTTCAGATCACTCTTGAAAACAGTTAAGACATCTCTTAATGAGCCTGGCAGCCACCTACTATGCCCGGCCAAGTTCTTACAAAGAAACAGAGTGTGATTTATGACAAGCCCTCCCAGTTTCTGAAACCAGAGGCCACCCAAAGTTAGGGACCAGCGGAGGGCTGGCAGCTGCACTAGACAATAGGCCGGAAGTGTGCAGGAGAGGGTGGGGCATGCCTTTCTTGAGATGCAAGAGGTCATGGCCCGGTCGCATTGTGCAGGATGGGGTCTGTCTGGAGAGAAAAAGGGGAGACACGGGCCTTCCCCAGGTGCTGGACACACACCAGGGAAGGTGAGCGACTGAGCACCTTATTGAAAAGTCATCTTCCCCAGAGTTCAGAGACTTGGGGTGGGGCGGGTGTAGTGGGGGAGACATCTTCGTACCCTGGAACCCACAGCCAGCCAGCCTACACTTGCAGGGACACGTGTGTGTGCTCAGCTGCTCAGCTGTGTCTGCCTCTTTGCGACCCCATGGACTGTAGCCTGCCAGACTCCTCCAGGGAAGAACACTGGAGTGGGTTGCCATTTCCTCCTCCAGAGGATCTTCCCAACCCAAGGACTGAACCCGTATCTCCCGCATTGGTAGGCGGATTCTTTACCACTGAGCCTCCTGGGAAGTTTGCAGGGACATGGGAGGAGCCCTTTATGAGCATCTCAGATAAAGGAAGCAGAGGTGGATGTGATTTAGGCCCGGCCTGGGGGAGGGGGGAGGGTTGAGGGAGCAGTCCCCTGTGCTCCTGGGACAGCTTCGAAACTCGGATCCTTCCCCAGAAGAAAGTATTTCACCCTGCAGTCATTCACCGTCCAGAAAGCCTCCCTCTGAGCCTTCCGAGGTTCCAGAGAATCAGCTTTTCTATCTGACTGCCTGGGCCATGTCCCTGAGTGACACAGCCCATGACTTTCACTCTGGGTGCTCATTTATCTGCTGCAGAATGAATTAAGTTCTCAGGCTAAGGGCAAAAATTTGAAAAATGTGACCTGCTGAACAATGCTGAATCCCTGAGCTTCCCAGGGCTGCTGGAAATTCCTCCCTGGATTTCTCTCTTTTCCATGTGCTTCCGGCACATGCGCACCTCAGTCTTGGCCCTGGGGTCTCCAAACAGGGCAGCCCATTCTTGTCCAGCTCAAACAGAGGTCCTGCGGGTGACAGAGTGACAGCAATGGCTACCCAGGTGTGGGGTTTACCTTGTGGGGTTCTCTTCCAAGCCCCGTGGTTATCCGAGATTTCATCACTTCCTGGGGACCCTGATTTGTAAATTACAGTGAGTGGTAACTTAAGGCTTATGGTTTGCCGGGCACTGCCTAAGTGCTTTGTACACAGTATCTCATTTAACCCTTGCAACTACCCCAGGAGGTAGGGGTTATCACTCTCCCCACTTTACAGATGAGGAAACTGAGGCTCAAAGAGGCTAAATAACTTGTCAAGTCCTACAGCTGGGAAGCGGTGGTGGTGCCCAGGACTCAAGCCCCATTGGTCTGATGCCTCAGCCCATGCTCTCAGCTCCCCTGCTTCGTTCAGCACCTCTCCCCTGAGCAGGAGTGTGTCAAACTCCAAACACCTTTTGGCTTTTTATAATCTATTTCCCCACCTACCACCCTAAGTCTCTCAGCTGCACAGACACGGACTCCTGTCACAGTAAAGAATAGCCGTGGTAGGAACATGTGTGAATGCCTGTGTTTCCTGCGAAGCCTGATGCACTTGTGAAGATGGGCTCCGAAACAAGCCCCTTCTGCTAGATGAAGCTTTGCCAGGGCTGGGCATTACAGACGATTCACCTAACTGTTGTCATCACTCTAGGTCTCGAATCCTTTTCTTAGAAACCCTTGACAACGATCAAAACCCACAGATCATGCACCAGGAACTAGGTGATAAAACACACGTGCTTCAGGCAGAGGAGCCCAGAGAACTGCAAGTCTGGAAACCTAAATTGTAGCCAGTGCTCCCTGATAACCAGCCAGGTGAACTTGGGCAATTTGCTTACCTGCAGTTGTGCCCTGGGTTTCTTATCTGAAAAGCACGACTCTTACCACCTGCCTGTGTGCACCACGTGGCTGGGGTCCATCAAGGTTGCAGTTATGAAACGCAACGTGAAGCACAGTTTGATAACTATGGGAAACGACTCCAGTAGGGGCATGGAATCTATCAACACCACTTCCCAAGGAAAGAAGTCAGCAGGTAAGACAGTGGATTGGCTCACGTGCTGGGTGTTATGTGATGACCAAAGTCTAGTATCCCCAAAACATCCAAAGATAAACAATCCCAGCTGGGACTGGTAGGTCAAGACGGCCTGCAGAATGACAGCAAAAACACACTGGAGAGCATTTCCCAAAACCATCACAACGAAGGAAGTGAAAGAAAATAAAAATCCAGCTGGAATCTCACTAGTTCTAGAAGCCACTCAGCTTCTGCTAGGCACAGAGATAAATGTTTTAGCTTCCACTTCCCCAAGTTAGTACACCCAAATGCAGAACACAAACTTGGTGTCAAACACCGCCCCCTACCCCCTCGGAAAGGCCCAAGTCTTTCAACATGAACGGTGTTTCTGGTATTTTCAACTATGCTTGACGCTTCAGGAAAAGTATGATGTTTGAAAAGAATCTAATAATGAGTGAAGTGGACATTAAGAATCAAACGTACCCCTGATATAAATGACTACTCACTCTAAGGTGGATGTTTTTTAGCAAGGTTTGATGGGTTTAAACCGGTAAACATCTACAAGTCTCAGCTCACCTACATCTCTGAAGATGTTGCCAGCATTCATGAGTTCAGGAATAATATAAACTTTATAACAGTAGAGAAGGAAGCGAAGAAGTGTACTAAGTATGGGTTGGAAAGACATCCACACTTCATTTTGCTGAAAAAAGTTGCTCCCTTGTTCAAACTGTACAGCCGTCTCTTGATAACTCAGAGATAAACAGCATGTTTCAACTCCTCTGACCTGCCAAGCCTGGACAGAGGCCATCTTCTGCAGAGCAAGGCAGTGTGTTGGTTACTCTTCAAGTCAGTGTGCGGCTTACACAAAAGGAAGCCGCTGAAGCAAACAAGAGTCTGGTGAGACCCCAGGAAGGACTCTTGTGAAAACCCAAGACATTCTAGAATCTCGTTCCATGCACCTCTACTCAACTAGAGATTAAGAAAATCCATCTCCAGTGTGTGTCTGGGGCCAGGGTCCCCTCCAGGGGTGACTCTCTGATTCAACCAAAGGGCCCTGTGGGGGTTCAGGTGACACCCTCGGGTCCTGTGCCAGCTCGCCGACAGCCTCACCGTGGGGTCTGTGACTGGGGACGGAGGCCTTCTCAGCGAGCCTGCAATGTGTACTGCGAGACCCGAAAAGAATGATGCAAGAGCTGCTGGAGAGACTCCATCACCAAGAAACGCGCCCTGAGCATCAGCCAAGGAGGGCTCAGGTGGCCCCCTGCCCAGAGCCTGGGGGCCACTCAGCTACTATGCCTTCCCACTTCAGTTGGGGGTTCCATCTGTGTTAGCAAGAAAGGACTTAATGGCAAGCTACTGCACAGCACGGGGAGCTCAGCTGGGTGCTCTGTGATGACCTAGAAGGATGCGATGGTGAGGCTTTGGGAGGGAGGTCTAAGACAGAGGGGATACCCGTATATATATATGGCTGATTCGCATCACTGTACATCAGAAATGAACACAACACTGTAAAGCAATCATACTCCAATTAAGAAAGAACTGACATACAGGTCACAGAGTAGGACCTTCGCTCTCTGGTCTGACTTCCATCCTGGGTATCTGCGGGCCAATGAATCAACACTGACTGACTTCCTGCCCTAAAAGCACCAAGGTTCCCCCAGGGCATCCAGCTTGAGCCTTATGTTTATGTCAAGAAGCATCTTTTGCACACCTGTTCTCTGTGTTTGCACAGAGAGCAGCAGGGACTCAGACAATGGACTTCGTGTCCTGTACACTCAGGTCCAAACAGATGGATGAGGCTGGTGGAAGAAATGGGCAGGTGTGGACACAGCATTTATTAACCTGCAGCCTCCATTTCCTCATCTGTAACCAAGGAAGGAGAAGGGGAAGTGCCACCGAGAGGCCGGGAGGATGGAGTTAGGATCTACCATAGTGGAAGCCCAGCACCCGGCCTGCACCTGGTAGGTATTCTAACCAGACACGTTCCCTTCCCTGCTCTAAAGAAACCCAACTGTGACCCACCCACTGGACCATAAAATCCAAAAGTAGTAAATAGACCTGGCCCACCGGAGGCAAGGATGATGGCTGGCAAATAGCAAAATATCCAGACAAGCAAGCGCATTCTTGATGGAGGGCCAATCGTCACCTGCTGTCCTCCGCTCCATCCAATGACCTCTCCAGTCACGACCCCGCGCATACGCTCCAGGGCTTCCCTTCCTCTCAAACCTGCAGGCCCATTTCACTGGGGACTGGCCCATGAGGGAGCTTCCATATGGCAGCAGAGAACATCCTGGGGATCCACGAGTTAAACGTACAGAGGGCCAGATGGATGGGGATGGCGGGACGAGAGTACCCAGCGCTCATCGGCGCTAAGTGCTGCTTCACAGATCATGGCTCTGGCATCAGTGACATGTATCCAAGCAGGTCACAGCCAAGCCAACGTGGAGCCTTTAGAAGCACTGACAAGGCTTGGCGGGGGCCGCTGAGACCACCCAATCGAGCCGCTCACCCGATGACAAGTGCGGTTCCTGGGTCAGGCAGCAGTCTCTTGCCCTGCGTGCACCCCCATTCCTTCCCCAGCTCATGCTCCAACGACACTGGCCTCCTTCGGTTCCTGCAATATGCCAAGCCCATGCCAACCCGTCTGTCTGAACATTCCTGCCTCTGTTCCTCACACCCCTAGGTCTCTTCTCGACTGCTAGGTCTGGGCATCAGTGCAACTCCCTACAGAAACCTCCCCTGACCATCTAAATGGCTTTCCTGTGATGCTCTGCATCCTGGCTGCTTCCCTCTTCACACGTCTCTCAATTCACATATTTCATTGTTAATGGGCTTATAATCCATCTCCCCTGCTAGACTGGAACCTCCTTGAGGGCAGGCCCCAGGTGACCTCGGTCTGGACTGTCTCACAGCCACTTCATCCTCCATCAAGACCTGCTATCTTAGTGAACGCCCAAGAGTTCCGAGGGAGGGGCAGTCCTGAGAGACTGAAATCAAGTTGAGCTGTGCAGCTACTGGCAGCTGAAGTTTAACTCAATAACCAGAAGGTCCCTGTCCGTGAAAGCTCAAAGTCCTGCCAAGCGGGGAAAATGCCGAATGCCAAAGACCAGCGGAAGGAGGCTGATGTGGCGTTCTAGCCTCTGAGAGGCTTATCAGGTTTGTGCCCAGGCCTCTGTGATGGGCTCGGGCTGCTGCTGACCCTAATCCATCTAGTTAACTGTTAACTGCTCTGCCCCGCTGACACTTGCATTATTAACTGTGGGGTTGGAAGGACAATCCTTCGCGGACCTGCTATCTCATAACCTGGCTCCCGCCCCTGACTTCACAGCTGCGAGCCTAGGGCTGAACAGTCTGCGGGATTGTGTTGCAAGGCGGGCTAGTGAAAACACATTTCTCAAACACCGTATGGTGAGGGCAACTGAAGAACCAGCCTCCTCCAACAGCAATTAAAAAACAAAAAAATTTCTTAAGTCCTGGGTTCAAAGGGAAACAAGTGGCTTGAAGACGTCAGATGGTTTACAGGACTCTCCCCACTTCGGCGTCTGGGACATCTTGATGACAAGTGTAAAACCCAGACAAAGGAAACTGGGAGAGCCATCAGGGAGGCTCTGACACTTTCACAAAGGAACTCGGAGGACGCAGGAAGCGCACGTGGGCACAGATCACTCAGGGAGCAGGAGGGTTGTGCCCAAGGGTCGTAGACAGCTACGGATGTCATGGAGGTTGTTCTGAGAGGTTCTGGGTCCGGGCTTGCGTGTGACGTGTCTGTAATGCCCCTATGTCAGGACTCTAGCCACTGGAGTCCTAGTTTCTAATGAGAAAATATTCTCAACCATGAAGTTAGCTCTGCTGGAAGCCTTCCAAAGGGAAAGTCCCTCCAGTTACTCAGAGGGGAAAAAAAAAAGTTACCTTCTTGGTCTGGAATCCGGGGATATTTTATGCAGATGTCTCTAACAGAAGTTACTAAGGGGAAGTCAGCTCGCCTTTGATTATTCAAACAGGCTACTGCTATTAAGGATTGCACAACTCTTGGGCAAGGCAGGGGTGGGTTTTGGCTTTTCTGTTTTTTTTGTTTGTTTGTTTAAGCCTGTCCTCATGGGAACTACTTATTCTTTTCTAAGAACAATTTCATTATAACCTCCTGAAAGCACATCTTTTAAATACCTAGGTTCTGCTGAGAATGTGATGCACAGGCAAAGCCATCAGAGCAGCTGGGTACAGGTGGGCACCCCTGGGGCTTCTCAGAAGGCCAGTTCTGCTTCCCTGCTGAGAACTGGATGGAGCAGCCACTTCTTTGTTTCTTAAAGGCAGGCTGAATAATCGAAACCTTCAGGTAACAGATGTTGCCTGAGCTCCAAGAATTATCAACCATGGGACAAACACATTCTCTTGTTTTCATGCGGTTCCATTTAATAATGTGCTAGATGAGACAGGAGACTTCACCCTACCCAGGCCAAGAGCACAAAGGGGGATGGAAATGCCGACCGCCCTCCTTCTCTGGGGCAACTGGCAATGGAATCCACTCGGTTCATGGGCAACCCAATAGCTACGAGAAAGCTTCTTACTGTTTGAGCTTGAAGACTCCTAGCATAGGTGCCTCAATGAAGGGGCTGGTAATAAAAAAAAATCCTAGGAAGAGAAATAGGTGAGGGTGTGGGGAAAAGACACCGTAGGCAAAACCTTTCTGATATCTTAGAGCCACACAATGCGGAATGCTTAGGGGGAAAGGAAAATATTCTTTCTGGGGACAGCTCCAAGGATCCTGAGTTAGGTGTGAGAAACAAGCCAGCTTATAGACAGGGGGACAGAAAGAAAGAAAAGAAAAGGAGGGAGAGGAAGGAGTCAGGGAAGGGGGGAGTGAGATGGCTGAGAGACAGGGGAATTAAAGAACACCATGGCAACAAGTCTGTCCACCTACCCCGGCCGCCCACCCACAGGCAGATTCTTTGCTGACGCACTTGAGAACAAGCTGGTTCCTACCAGCTCAGGAAGGTGAGCAAACCCAGAGAGCTCATTAAATCCCTTCTCAGCGACTCTTGTCTGCCTGCAGATAGTGAGCAAGGAGGATATAAATAGAAGTTATATAACATCTCTATGTTGATTCCTGTGCTTACCAAAAAAATGCAGCATGACCTTGTTTTTTTTTTTTTTGCAACGTTTTCCTCCGCTGTGGGTTGAGGACTTTAAGCCAGTTAGGGATCATCTTAAAGTTTAAACAGTAGGATATAGATTTCCACGTTAAGGACACTCAGGATGACTGTCCAAGTTCAGAACCCTCAGCAATCAAGTCCTCCTCAGGTATTAAAAAAAAAAAAAAAAATTCCACTTGCTATAGAATACAACCATAAGGAATCGTGTGGCTTCCTCTCAGGACATTTCCTGATGATACCAGGAATGACATTAACACCCAAGGGCAAAGAACCATGTGAAATCAAATAAAAGGCTTGGGTTTTCTGAAGGAGGTTGGAACACTCAAAATACATATACTGAGAGCTAACTGATGGGGGCTTCCCTGGTGGTCCAATGATTAAGACTCTGCACTTACCATGCAGGGGGCATAAGTCTGACCCCTAGGAGGGGAACTAAGATCCATGTGCCGCAGGGCACAGCCAAAAGAAATAATAAAACTAACTGATGGTTTCTAAATACTCCAGGAGGACTCAGCTGTCATCTTCTTTCTCAACAGGCAAGACAGTAAGAGTCGAGTGGACTGCAAAGGCTTCTCATTAGGGAGGCCAACAGAGGGTAGAACTGCAGAGGGAAACACCGGTGGGAAGCCCTGGGATCCACTCAACCCTGTGAGTGCTGTGGGCCTTGTGGACAGACTCCGGCTCTGGCATCACCAGGAGGGAGACTTAAAGGAGCGTGTGCAGATGGGCTATGCTGCTGGGTCCCACCACTCTGCTATCTTGTCTAACCTATGGAGGCCACAAGACTCTTTGAAAAAACTGTTACCATGGGGACTTTTCCCTCTGAAGCATTTCTCAAGCAATGTTACAGGTGCTGGAGAATTCACTGTCCTTGGTCTCAGCAAGCTTTTCCTGAGTCTTGGAACATGTGGCTTCAACCCAGAGGACTTTCAAACCTAGCTGCAAGGGTTTTGAATACAAGTATCTTCTGGGGATGCAGGTTAATGACACAGGGCATAGGTGGGGGATGGGATGCTATGATGCCCTGAGGGCCCACTCAGCATGCAAATCCCATGCCACACTGCTTTCCAAGCAGTTGATCCGCTCAACAGAAGACCCTGAAGGGCTATAAGCAGCTTGAAAGGGGATATCGTGGCTGTCATCCCTATATTGGGAATTGCCTTTCTCATCAAAACTGGGAAGTGGTCAAGGACACAGTAAGTCATCCCTCCAAGCAGGATAAGAGCCATTCTCCCACTGGAGCCCTGCTCTTCAGTCAGCCACCGAAACATCTCCGCCCCGTGAGCCCGAGCCTTTCAACTGAGCCCTGTGAGCCTGAGCCTTCTCCTCTTCTATATTCCCGTGAGGAAGACACCACCTACCTTCTGCAATATAAACAGCATGGATCTGGTAGGAAGCCATACATCTTCCTGTCCCAACGTGGCAAGGTTGCCAGGTAACAAATGTAGAAATACACTCGGAAAACTGTATGTGACAATATACAACCTCCGCTCTGCAGCTGATAACCGAGGGAGTGCTAGAACACTATGTTCTCTTAACACTTGGGCTCTCAGTGTGAAAATAAAATTAAATGGGATATTTCCTCTTGTAAATAGAAGACAGGCATACAACTCACACATGCATCCGCTAATTGGAAATAGTAGAGGGGTTCACAACAGCCATGTGCAGTGCGCCCGGGCTTCACTCTCCTGCCCCTCCGCTCCCCCAACATGGATTCCAGAAAACTCATAGAAACGTAACTGAGCCACAACCTCTACTATGTGAGAGGCAAGTTCCCCTCTGACCAGAGAAAGGACACAGGTAGAAACTACGGAAGAGTTCAGACATTGTTATAAGGCCGAATGTACTTTCAGTGTGGCTAAGTCGACTTTGAGAAATCACTGCATAACCAAGCAGTGACCACTTGCTTCTCTGACCAAATAACCAGTGCTGCCTACCCTGCCCCCATCAATAATAAGGCAGATGCTACTCTGGAAGATGCAAAACACCACCATGATAAATAAATAAGTAAGAAAAACACCACTGTGGCTGTGGGGTCCTCATTAGCTCCCTAGTGTTAGACCCATGCAACTGCAAGGCTATCCAGTGTGGTAGAAAGTCAAAAGGTTTTTGAGAGAGACAGACCTGGGTACCACGTCTCAGCTCTGCTAACTAGGTGACTGTGGGAAAGACCTCCTGGATCTTTCGGGACTCAGTTTTCCCATCTGTGATTAGGGCTACCCCCCTGCCCAGCCCAGATCAAGTACACAGAGGCACCATGCGCTGTGCCTGCCCCAGAAGCACTTAAATGGAGGCGACCAATCACTTCCTTTTCCCTCTGCAAAAACATAAATATCCTTCCACCTACCCAGGACTCAAATAGGGGGAGGATCCAGGGCATGCAAAATGGGCAAGAATTCTAATAAGCCTCACATTACACCAAATTACATATGCTCCTTGAGAGCCAAGCAAAACCCAAAACTGTAGTAATATGATCCAACTCTTCTTAGGAGCCCCATTAAATGAGCTGCCTTCTGTCTCTACAGAGAGGAAGTTATGCAAGAGACTTTCCTTCCCATTAACTTGCAAAGACCTGAGACCCCGGCGGCCACCAGAGGGGAAGCAGCATGTATGATGTGTGTAACTTTTATTTGGCAAATGAGATGCCCAGCCTGAAAGTAAAGTCCTCCACGGTGCTCTCCTCTGTCATTCACAGGCCGGTGATACAACCAAACCAAACACACACAAGCCATCCTGGGGCTTCTATGGAAGGCAGACTGCCCTCCAAATGAGTACACTAACAAAAAGAAGAAGAGGAGCCACAATTCTAATGGGCCCGAAAAACAGAAGCAGGGTCCGCCAGGGGGCCCTTGGTCCATCTCCCTGGTCTTCAGGGAGGGGCCATGCCAGGGAGGCAACTGGAGGCCTCTCATACAGGAGGCAGCCTTGCAAAGGGGCTGAGAACTCGGCCTCTGGCAGAAAACAAAGCTGGACCCAGATACCAGCGAGCACTGTGACCCTAGGCAAGTACCCTGACCTCTCGGATCCTCTTACCTCCTACCGAGCAAAAACGGATCCAGGCAGGACCTGCCCACCCATGACCATGCATAGAGGGCATTGAGCCTCGCTCCTGGCATGTGAGTGCTCAGACTTTAGTATCCATTATGATCACCACCGGGGTTCCCAGGTGGCTCAGTGATAAAGAATCCTTCTGCTAATGCAGGTAGACGTAAGAGACATGGGTTCGATCCCTGGATTGGGAAGATCCCCTGAAGGAGGGCATGGCAATTCACTCCAGTATTCTTGCCTGGAGGATCCCCATGGACAGAGGAGCTTGGTGGGCTACAGTCCATGGGGTCGCAGAGTCGGACACAACTGAATGTGTGCACACACACAGATGATTACCACCATCTATAGTTATTATGAGGAAGAAAAGACCCAACAAGTGTCTCTTATCACAAGGAGGGTTCTCCACACTGACATTATGTGTTTTCTTTGGGTTCAAATAAACTTCACTCCCTCCCATGCTTTAAGAAGGTGCTTCTCTAAAATGGTGATAACTGTCAACAACACATCTTCACATTTCAGATCCTCACGTTGATATTCAGGAAACAACAAGCAGACGGACATTAACATGGTGGCCACAGAGAGTCCAGGCTTTTGATTCATTCAGGGAACATTCACTGAGCTCTGACCATGGTCCAAGTGCTGCAGAGTAAGTAAGACCAAAGTTTGAACTTGGGAGAAATTATCACTCTTGAGGGGAGGGGAGGAGAGGGAAGATAGATAACCAAAAATGTAACCATGAGCAAGGAGTATGTATTAGGCAGCATTCTGAGCTGAGGGCTTTCCATATATTTTCTCTTTTTTCCCCCATGTATTTTCTCATATAACCCCCAGAATAAGCCGAGAGAGCAGGGTTCTCTGCATTTATTCATTATGGGCAGCTCGAGTTGCCTTCAGCCGACACATGCAGAGACTTCCCTGGGGAACCTGGGGGTGAAGGCTGACTTGATCTCTGCCTCCCCTTGTCTAACAACGAGCCTCCATGTCAAGTGTGCTGACTGCTAAGTAAATGAACTGCCCACATACAGAGGCCACTGCCTCTGCCTCAGGGGATTAAGATGCTTCCAGACCAGGAGGTAGTTCAAACAGGGCCCGGGGAGCATGCCAGGCAGAGGGGAACTGGGCACGTCCCACACGGAGCACAGGCATCTCTGTACGGGCCCAGGGCTGGCAAACCAGCAGGTGCGGCCGCAGGACAATGAGCTCGGTGGTGAATGTGAGAACCAGAGGGGGCCGGGCACTCAGGCTCCGGCGGATCACCCCAGCGGCCCATGGATTCCATCCTCCGTGGCAGGGAACCAGGTGGTCCAGGCATGGCTGACTGCAGTGTGGCACACAGAAATGTCCCGAAGCAGGGAGGCTGCGAAGAGCCCATCTCAGGCTCAGAACTCAGATGGCCCTGAGCCAGCAGGAGGTGTAGGATGTTGGTCAGGGACAGGAGTTCTGAAGCTAGAGCATTTTGCTTCCAACCCCAGCTCCCCCAGCCCTGGCCAGGCCACTTGGGGCGTGTCGCGTGTACCTTCCGGGTGTCGACTGTCTGGCTTGTGACAAGTCCTAACGAAGTCCCGACTATGAGAACACTGGGAGGCAGAGTGGGCGCGGAATGAGTTCCTGATGGAAATCAGGAGGGAGGAGACAGATTATGTCACTGTTTCCAGCTCGGGTGAATGACTGCAGGGTGGCGGTGGGGAGTCCGCTGACCTCGATACAGGACACAAGAAGGCAGGGGGTGGAGGACCAGAGGGGACGGGCGGGCTTGGGGTTACGTGAACTGAGAGCTAGCAGGCGTGGAGATGCCCAGCAGGGGTGTGTGCAGAAATCTAGAGATGGGCAGGGAGGTGGGGCCTGGAGCTGTTGGCACAGACGGTAGCTGGGAGCCACAGAGATGGAGGAGGTCATCCAGGGAACTTGAAGGAAAAAGATGACAAAGAGGCTGTAGACTGGGTGCCAGCATCTCACATATTTTAGGGTTAACCGTAGGTGTCTCAAGGAGTCCCTGTGCTCACCGCAAGGAAAACCTCTGCAGGAGACACAGAAATTACACAGCATCAGGCCACCAGGGAGCGACTGACGTGAAATGTGGGGCCCTGGGGTGGTCAGAGAAGGTTTTCAGATGAAAACTCAGGACTCCTGAGCCACACACGTATCACCCGGGAAGGAGCTGCCCGAGCCTGCCCTGCAAATCTGCATTGAAAGGTGGTAAGCAGGATGATGGAATACATTCTTGGAGAGAATATATGCCTTTAGAGGTAAGGAAGGAAATGGGGGATTCCCCACTGATTAAAGCAGGCAAGTAAAGGAGAGGCCTCTCTTTCCCTGAATTTCCATTTATTAGTTGAGTAAACGGCCACATTCTCTGGGTACTTAGGATATTAATCACCTGGTTAATATTTACTGCAAACCACTGCTCTACCAGGGAATGAAGAACCTAGAACAAAGCAGTTAAGACATGGTTCTTGGGTTTCCCCGTTGCTCCAGTGGCAAAGAATCCACCTGCCAATGCAGGAGACACAGGTTTGATCCCTAGTGTGGGAAGATCCCACATGCCTCAGAGCAACTAAGCCCATGCACCACAAGAACTGAAGTCCACTCTCCCTGAAGCCTGTGCTCTGCAACCAAGAGAAGCCACCACAATGTGAAGTCTTCACACCACAATTAGAGAGCAGCCCCTGTTCCCTCCAACTAGAAAAAGCCTGGACACAGCAACAAAGACCCAGTAGCCAAAAAAAAAAAAAAAAAAGGACATGGTTCTTTTTCTTCGGCAGCTTCCTATCTAGTCAGCAAAGATTAAAAAAACACAAGGGTTGGCAGAGGCTTTCTGTAAAAGGCCAAATGGTAAATATTCCAGGATTTGCTGCCATTCTGTCTCTGGTACAACCCCTCAGCTCTGCTCCGGCAGCATAAGAGTGGCCAGACACGACACTAAAGGTTAATGGAGGGCTGGCTGAGTTCTGGTAAAACTTTATTTACAAAAGCAGGCACCTGGCTGGATTCGACCCACCGACCATAGTTTGCCAAGCCCTGGACTAAGGTATCATGAGCCAACAGAGCAGAAACTGGTGTGGGCTTACAAGTTCGTAAGAGGAACTCCATCCTTGGAAGGCACTAGGGAAAGTTAGGAAGAACCTCTTGCTAGAGCTGAAGGAAGAGAAAGAAAGAAGGACAATTGAGACTTATCATGGATTTAACAGGAGACAATGATGGGACAACCATTTTCAAATTTTCTGACATTTTTTTCTTCTTAGTCAAATTTTGGAGACCGAGGAAAACCCAAAGGGTCTCCTGAAGACATCTCCTCTTAGAAACTAATACTGGCTTGTGGATTTTGTAGGAAAGGAGATTAACACTTTGCACCCAAAATGCGTGCGTGTGTGCTGAGTCACTTTAGTTGTGTCTGACTCTGTGCAATCCCATGGACTGTAGCCCGCCAGGCTCCTCTGTCCATGGGATTCTCCAAGCAAGAATACTGGAGTGGGCTGCCACGCCCTTCTCCAGGGGATCTTCCTGACCCAGGGATCGAACCCTAGTCTCACGTCTCCTGTATTGGCAGGTGGGTTCTTTAACACTAGTGCCACCAGGGAAGCCCATCCAAAGATCTCTCCCCCACTCCCTGTCAACTGCAGTCCCCTCCCTTAGGGAAGGCCAGGTGAACAGCTGTGTGGAACTGTCCACTTCTGCCTACACTGCTGGCTTTGCTACTCAGGAAAGAAGAAAAATAACATTGGGTCTCTAGTTCCTCCACCAGCATAAGCCAGCATGCATATCCTACCCTTGAACGGAGCTTTTCCAACCCAAGTGACGAGGCGCACGCTGATGCTCTGTGCAGCAATGTCTTGCCCTGAAATATAGAAGGTCCCTATGGCATCCAGGCCCCATCACTTGGACAGCTGGGCAAGAGGGGGAGTGTTCATTCAAGTCTTATATTCCCAACAATGGGAACTATTTGTAGATCCTGAGTCTTTACCTCAAAACATGTATCTAAACCAATAATCCCCAAAGACTCTTGTTCAATGACATGTCAGTTTCCTGGGAATGGAGAGGAAGGGTCCATGTCCAAGGATGATTAGGACCAAGAAGTAGTAACGATAACAATAATAAAATAGAGAAGGAAAAAAAAGTCCTGGGTCAGGGTGCAGGCAACTGGACTCTCCGTTGCTTTCTATTTCACCTAGAATGTCTGTCAGAGTATGTAACTAGTACCCAAGGCAAGGAAGCCTCCCATTCTCCTGGATCTCTAAAATTATCTCAAATATAGACACGGTGAGAGGGACGTAAGTGAACTGTATGTGAGAAGAACATAAAACAGCACACCCTCCCAGGCCCACTGGATCGTCAGCCACTAGACAGAAGTTGGATTTCTGATAGAAAACAAACTGAATAAAACAAAGAGCATTTTAAATAATAAAGACTGCATTCATATAAATAATCACCACCTCCTTTTGAGGTCCTTCTATGGCCTGGGCCCTGAGTGAGGCACTTCCAGTGAATCACTCTCTCCAACTGCCGCAGAAGCCCTGTGCAGTGGGGATGGATACTGTCCTCCTTCCTGTGCAGGAGCTGGGCGGGGAGGTCTAGGACTTTGCCCTGAGCCCTGTGGAGGGAGGTGATGAGACGGGGTAGACTGGCCTTCCTCCACCAAACCAGCGCTGGGCAGTCAACTGGGACGCGCACTCCTAGCCCTACGTGACCGTTAAATCCTCTCAACAATTGCGTAAGGAAGGGACTCAGTTCTTCTAACTCCCAGATGAGAGAACCGAGTTTCTGAGCATCCTGAGAAAGTCCAAGGTCACCCCATTGGCGACAGCAGGGCTGGGACTCTGGCCCAGGTGTTTCCACCACGGAGGCCAAGCTCCCTTCTCTGCCTGCCCTTCTGGGCGACGTCCCTCAAATTCCCTGACCCCACACCACCCACTCTCCAAGCATGGCCGACTGGCCGTGCCTACAGCCTCTCCCTGAACCAGCCTGGGAAGCCTCGCCATTCAGACCTTGCGTGGCTTCAGCCGAAGGGCAGAGGGGACTGAGCCACCTGCCTTCCTCTTATTGTCATGGCAACGGCTCTCACACCCGCCCCCCGAGGCCGGGGAGACAGCAGCCTCCCGACTCCACTGCTGGCCAAGCTCTCCTCCCACGTGGATAAAACCCGAGGTCAGAAAACACCGCTCACCAGTGACTCATTTCTCACTCCCCTGCCAAATACAACACCCTTTTACGTAACTCGTAACTCGCTCACACACCAATCTCCTCCTCCTCCTGGGGTGGTGCTCTGTCAAACCCAGGCTGATCTTCCTCACCAGCTGGCCCTCCATTTCCAGCAAAGGCTAAGGAAAGCGCCCTCCCCACCCTCCTCTCCACTTGCTGGGGTCAGGGTGGGCCTCCAGGTCACGTGCTCCCCCGCCCCCGCCAGTGCCTTCTTGCCGTGACTTCTTCTGGAGGCAATGGGAGATTTCCTATCTTAAACTGGCTCCTGGGATGACGTTTTAAGCCAACTTCAAAAAATAAAAAAATAAAAAATAAATCAGTGTGTGGTGACAGGAAGGCCACTGGACGAGGGAGCTCTCTCAGCTGAACCCACAGCCAGGTTCCCGACAGGGCTTCTCACATTTTCCAACTCAAGCTGCGTACGTGCGGAAAAGAAAATCCTTTTTGGGTGTGTCTGTAGGCTAGACTTGGCATAGGAAGAGCCGTGGGCAGCCATTTGATACATACAATTCACTGCGCTTCTGCAACCGGAAGCAATTAAGCAAAAAAAAAAAATTTTTTTTTGATCTGTCCTGTTTATTTGCTGTGGGGTTTTCTATGGTCATGTTAGCACATAGATCCCCGAACATCTGCATGTGCTTGGGGAAAAAAAAAAAAAAAAAAAACCCCAAACACTGGGTGTGCTCTAAGATTCCTCCTCCTGCTCCCCAGGTGAGGCCAGCCTCCGCCCTCCCTCAGGGAAAAGGAAGTGGGGGAGCACCCTCCGGTGCTGGTGGGAACATCTCAGGAGGAAGGAACACAGAAACTGGCAAGGACTCGAAGGACGGATATGCGGGTGCCATGAGACCTGCTGAGTCCCGCGTGTGCCAAAAATTAATTCATAAGCAAATGCTTATTTCATAGTTTCCCACTCGCTTACAAAACATCAAGCAGGGAAGATTTCTTCTGGGGGCTGGCAGGAAGCAAGGTGGCACGAGTGAGGGCAGGAAGAACAGAAGGAGCTTCTCTTAAAGAGAAGCTTGATTCCAGGGCTCCCCGGTGTCACCCGTCCCTGGAGAACCCCAAGGCAGGGCACCACTGCCTGTGAGCAGAGGGTTTGCTGTGAAGCCTGAGCCACTCTGATGGCACCCAGGTAGTAGTTCTGGAGACGTTATCTTCAGACATTATTACCATCAGAGAAGCCAGGGCAGGAACAGAAGATATTGGAAGACTTGGAGCCCATTATGCCAGGCCAGGAACTACCCTCCTGATTCAGCTTTGGGGCACTTCAGGACTTAAATGATGATTACAAGGTTTCAGAACAAGAGAGCAAATTCTCCCTGGCAGGGTTCCTAGCAGGCAGCTAGGTCCTTAGTTTTGAATTACTATAAACTGAGTTCACTGAGGTCTGGACAATGACGTTTAGAGCTTCTGAAGAACTCTGGTCCCCCGTGACCCATCCTCAGTACAAGGGTGAATTTCATACACCATCAAAAGGGGAAGGTCAGGAGTCGACACTTCTGCAGAAATGGGACTGAACTTGCAGAGAGAACTGAGCTCCTCCACTGCAGAGACAATGGTGCCCCTTTTCTGTAGCTGCAGCACCCAACTCAGGGGCTAGACTGACCCCTGGTAGGTGGTCACCTAATGAAAGCAGGGCTGTTGGGGGGCCAGGAGCCCAAATCGGCCTCCACAGCTCCCTCTCTTAGTGCATGTGGTCAACTCACAGCAAGAGGTGCAACCCTTTTGCCTTCTCTGTGGAGCTGGGCTGGTCTCACGGCTGGTTTGAACCAGAACATGGCAGTACCAAGCATTCCAAGTTCAGGCCCTAAAAACGACTTGATGCCAGTCTTGGCTCTGCTACTTACTGCTTGTCTGAGGGGCAAGTTCTTTACCCTTCAGGCCTTTAGTTTCCTCATCTAAAAAAAAAGAGATAATCAGGCACCTACCTCCTAGGGAGACTGTGAGGATTAAACGGGATGGTAGATGAGAAAACACTGAAGCATGGTTCACGGTCCACAGGAAACCCTTAATAAATGTTGGTCACTGTCGTCATCGTGGTTTTTACTTCATTTTTTTTTTAATGGTCACGCTGGCTTTTTTGGTGTGCAGTTCTACACATTTTCAAACATGTATAGATCTGTGTGTCCAGCGCAGGACACACAAGAGTGGCATCACCAAAAAGTTCCTTTGAGCTGTTCCCTTAAAGTCAGAGTCTCCGCTCCGCCCTTTGCTGGCAAGCACTCCTCTGTTCTCCCGCACCACAGCCTTGTCCTTTGAGAATATCATGTACACAGAACCACCCAGGACGTCACCTCTGCCACTGGCGTCTTTCACTTAGCACAAGGCCTCTGAGGTATACCTACGTAATCCCATTTATCAACAGTTCATTCCCTTTTATTGCTGAGTAGGAATCTGTTGCAAGGGTGTACCACAGTTGATCCAATCACCATACTTTAAAATCATTATTTTCACAAGTCAGGGAAGAAAAGAGTTCAGAAATGGAGCCAGCCAGTCATCACTGCTGGATTTTAAGAAAATATCTAAATTGCTTAAAAAAAAAAAATCTCGATCCAAAGCAATAAGGAAGCCAGGAGTCCACCTGCGTATGTGTCTCATACTTGATAGACAGAGGACACAAGGCCAGGGATGACCGTCCTAACCCCACATGAACTAGACTTTCGGAAAGTGGGTCTCCCTCCCCTTCTTCTCCATGTGAAGCTAGCCTGGGAAGAGACGCTGGTCAAGGTAAGAGCTCTTCTGCAGCGGTCTTCTTGGACAGCCCTGCACGCTCCCCTGTGACTGCCCTGTCCACCACCTGTCACTGAGAAGCACGCATCCAGGGGAGCCCACCTGACCACAGCCCGACTCCCCCTCCTGGGACGGGGACTCGGTGTGGTGCATGGGAAGAGCCGGAGGCGGGCAGTGAGCTCCAGCTGGAAGCCACCTGCCGGTCACGGCTGACAGCCCTCGGCAATCATTAACAGTCACCGCTGCAGCCCCGCGCCCCCCTCACACAAACTTCCCAGCTGCTCACTGACTACTCTGAACCAGCTTCTCCAAAGCAAGATGAAACTGAAATCACTCCCCCAGGGGCTCCAGGGTGTCTGTCCGCAGCTGGCCCCAAACAACCTGAATTCCAGATTATTCTCTCCAGAGAAAGAGAAGCTCAGAGCTCACAAGGGGGGGCGGGGCGCGGGGGGCATCTCACAAGTCAGTTCCAGGCTAGAATCAGTTTTCCCGGGGCCCCAGATTTCTAATGAGGCGGTGAGTGAGATTTTCCCAGCAACCCCTGAGATCGCAGAAGGAGAGGGAGATGGGATGAGGGGAGAACCAGCGTATGCTGAGTACTATGCCCCCGCTCCTGGCGGGGGGCTTGCAGGCCACCCCATCCAGGCCCACCCGCCCATGAGCATACTGGCAGCTCCTCCAAGAGACAGCGGCCTGACTCCCTCAGAGGCTGGTCCTGGAACTCCATCGTGGCATTTCATCTGGAGCCTGAGCATATGAGTAATGAATGTGTGAAAACATGTAACTAATATTCATAATTACTTTATAAGATAAAGAACTTGAAGGAAAAATAGCTTCTGTGTGTCTTGCCATCACCATCAGGGGTACACTGTGAAAAACACGGCAGCTCGCCAGTAACTCAAGACTTTGCCAGGCCAGCCAGGCTCAGCCCCTCGAGCCCTCCCCAGGCTTCCTTGTTCCTTACTTAATGGTGTCTTGTCATCTAGACTCAGTAAAAAAACCCCCAGAGCCAATGGGGGCAGGGACCCTCTGACCTTCTCACTTCTAGCATCCCCTCAGCAACAGGTCGGCCAACAGGCATTAGCTATATATGAGTCCAAGGTGCCAGGTGTGAGACGGGAAGGTGCCGAGTCTCCATTCACGACATCCTGTCCTCACTAGGCTGAGGGTACTTTTTCTCCCCATTTTTTCTTTCTACTGAGGTAGAACTTTGGCTAGGAAAGCACACCAGTTCTGTTAGAATAGACTTATACCCACATAACCAGCACAGGTAAACTACACCAGAGAACATCTCCAACACTCCGGAATATCCCCTTATGCACCTCCTAAAACATATCCTCTCTTGCGATATGACAAAGTCTACCACACATTCATTTTGAATTCAGGCTTTCATTAGCTCTCTCCAAATAACTTCTGATTAACTTTTAAATTATTAGATTCCTTCTAGACTCTGCTTTGCTCAATTTATCTGTCAGATTTGTAGTCCTTCGTTACAGCTCTGAGGCCCCTTGAGGGGCTGCCTGCCCCCAATATATCCCCCAGCCCTGTCTCTTCCACCAACTCGGCTGCTCCGAAGGACCCAGCCTTGTCCCGTGAGTGCACGACCACGCGTGCACCACTGGGCCTCCTTGCCATGCCTGTGACCCAGCCTCCCGCACCCAAGCTCCTGGTGCAATTTCCAACTTTCAGACCCACACCCATCCAACAGAGACCAGGTCATGCAAAAGTCTTTCACCAACCCCTTACATAGCTGTAGCTACTTCTTTCTGGGGCGGGGCGAGCTCTGTAGTATCCTTCCCGCCTCCTGGATGGCACCACACGCCATTCTTCCTATGTGCAAGGATTTTAAGTCTTATACTCTTGCGAGATTTCAACTGCTTGAAGACTGACCTTCCAGGATTAGCAAATTAGCACAGCGTTGTGTTTTTTTTTTTTTTTTTGCTTTTTTAGGAGGGGATGGAATAACCTAGGGTTTCCAACTTCTGATGTGGCCAGTAGAAAAAAACACCACTATCAACACCACTTCATCCGAGAAAAGACATCAGAGCTTAAAATAAATTGGACAGGATATAACCTCAGAATAAACTGGTCAGATGGTCCTTCAAACTCATACATTTGATTTATGAAACTGACCATGCTGCCCTCGTTTCCACACTTGCCTGTGCCTGGAGAAAATTCTCAGAGACTGACTGGCCCCAGTGTCTGGAAACCACGGCCTGGGAGTCGCTAGAGGAGAACCATGCACACGGCAAGTGCTCAGTAAATGTCTAGTTTGACTGCTCCAGTCCCTGGAAATGACATGGTTCAGAGACCAGGAGTGCTGCAGCCCTGCTCCCACGCCACACAAGCACCCAGCCAGCAGGACCACGGCAGTGGGTGCACAAATCCTCACGACCAGGGGACCCACAGGACCCGCCCGTGGGTGCACAGCCAGACTCACGTGGGACAGACTCAAACGGCAACCCCACAGGTCACAGGTGCCCACGCAGCGGACTCTCCCGCGGTACAAACCTCAGCTGAGGGCAGCACGTAGAATGAACTTCCCAAGTGTGTGCTGGGGACGGTGGGGCTGGAGGGTGAGCAGACGGGGCGGCCACAGCTGCCACGCGGGCACAGGGCGCCGGGCTGAGACCCAGGCACCCGGTCTCAGGCCCATGAGAAGAAAAGCCCTTGATACATTTGCACAAAGGACCCAAACTTCATTAATCCAGATTCTGAATTTAAATTCAAGACCAAAAATATAAGGCCAAGTCAAATATATACATAAGGGGGAATTTTGTGAATATATACATTATATCTCAATCAAAGGCTATTATCAAAATGTGTGTGTGTGTGTATATATGTACACACACACACACACAGAGCTAAGTAAACCCTTATTCGGAGCCAACAAAGAATGAAGAGTGTATGAAGAAGGGAGTATTACAAATATTTTAAAATATTTAAAAGAATCATCTTCACTGCCATGTCTATATGAAAATTATGTATATATTATTAAAATTGCTTCTTTAAGGACTTTGCCTAAGAATTCTACTCATTATTATTTTAAAATATGTATCATCACCAGCCAACAAAAAGCCATCCATTTATGTCTGACTAACCTAGCCTGGCTTTCCCCTCTTTGCACGTATTAGTTCAAATTGGTTCAGTTTTATTGAGCTTTTCATTTATAAGATAAATACACAGCAAGAGCTGCAAGATTCATGGATAAATACACATAGTTCAGGCTCCTTCTGGTCATCTGGTGATGGGATCCTCTATGATCTTGGATTACAAACTAAATATAATGCATTCAATCATTCATTGAACACACATTTATGGATTACCTATGATGCGCCAAATCCCAGGCCAATTTTCTTTGCACATCCTCAGCATTTTATCCATTTCAGAATGTAATCCATGTATTAGAAGCAAGTCTGAATAATGACTGAATGACCACAGCAAAGGAGCAACAGAATTCGCTTATTCAGAACAACAGAAGTTTGTGCCCTAAGAAGGAGCTCTCTTGTACACCAGTCTCAGCGCCACCCATCTCTGGCTCCCGGAACAGAGCCTCCAGGGACGTTACCTGGCAGCCATGCCGCCTCCTACCTGTATGGTGGTGTTGCCTCCTTCCAGCAGGGCGATGGCTAGAAGAATGCTTTCATGGAATACTCGGTCACTGGATGCGTTCATGATGAGGTCGATGACCAGGTTGGAGGCCCCCTCCTTGTCAAGGTGGCACTGAACCTCGGCCAGGCTCATTTCACCCCTGCTCATGGGGCTGGATCCGGAACCTCCCCCTGGAAAGACGCAACATTGCCCTTATTAACCTCAATCAGAGCAGCTAACATTTATTGCATACTTACTGCATACCAACATTTTATGCACTCAACAGTTTAATGATACTATCTCTCTGGACCTTTTTAACAAGCCCACAAGGCAGGTAACTCATTATTAACATCAAGATGAAGTCACTTGTCCAACAACACCCAGCACAGCTGGGAAGTAATAGAGATGTAACTTGAATGCAGACAGATAGGATGAAGGAAGAGTAATACATTTTGAGCAAAAGACCTAAAGCCATCCAGCCAAGTCTCTCCCTTACATCAAAATACAATGACCTGGGCCAGAATTAAGAATCAATCCAATTTTAAGAGACAAACTGAACTTAAGCACTCTTAAGAAGCATAGCCTATACTGATCACTTTAGCCCTCTTTTTAAGAAACCCAGCCTGGCCCCAAACTCATCCTTTCACATAATTTCCATCTGTTCATTTATTCATTCATTCACTATTGACTCAGAGCTTGGCATGGAGTCAGGAGCTGGGGGTAGGGGAATGAACCAAAAAAAGTTCACCTCATTGAGCTTCAGATGAATATACTTAGGAAGAGATGGCCTATGCCACTTAGCGGAACAGATTACAACTGGATTTAGAAAGCTTGAGAACTTCACATTATTATTCGCAAAAATTGAAATACTAATGGACATGGGGAAATGGGGCAGTCATTTTCTGAAGAACAGAAAACCATCAGTCCTTCCCTGCAGGGGTCAACTCAAATGCCACCTCCTTTACGTTGCCTGTCCTTGACTGCCTACAATCTATTGCATCTGTCATCTAAGGTGGACATTGGGTGTCACGTCTTTTCTCTGACAGCTTCTTAAAGACAAATAGTTTTGAGACGTTGTAGGGGAAACAGCTGCTCGACAATCACTGGGAACTTCTGGATGAGAAGCTAAGATCTGTTTCTGGGGTTCTCTGGGAGCAGATCTGCTCCACATTTTCATTTGGCGAGAAGCCCAAGATTCCTCCCCAGAGGTTGCTGGGATTAATTTATTAAGCACCAAGTGTTTCTGTGCTATGAGCAGAACCCAGCAAAGACCAGACATTCTCAAGAGTCATCACTACAGACTAGGAATCATGCAACTCACATTTGTGCTTCGAGCACGGAGCTACAGCCCCCTTAAAACCAACACCATCGCCCACAGTTGAATTCAATGTTTTTGAAGCTTTTACCTGTCACTGTGCTTACAATGTTTTGGGTCACCTTTCGGGATGTGTTTTAAAACAATCCCATACAGGGATGCACCTGATGAAGACAGCCGACTCACTGGAAAAGACCCTGATGCTGGGAAAGATCAAGGGCAGGAGGAGAAGGGAGTGACAGAGGATGAGATGGCTGAATGGCATCACTGACTTGACAGACATGAGTTTGAGAAAACTCTGGGAGATAGTGAGGGACAGGGAAGCCTGGTGTGCTGCATGCAGTTCGTGGGGTTGCAAGAGTCAGACATGAGTTCGCAACTGAACAAAAATAATACAGGCGTGTGTGTGTGTGTGTGTGTGTGTGTGTGTGTGTGTGTGTAAAGTCCCCTAAGGCTTGGGGAGGCACAAAGCACGACACTAGGATTAGACACACCTGCCTTAAGTTACCACCCAGGCACTAGCAAGCTCCCCTTCCTCCGTTCAATGCCAGAGAGTGGGTAACGTACAGGAGAAAACGAGACAATGCCGGAGAGTGGGTAACGTACAGGAGAAAACGAGATGGAGGAGGTAAAGTGCTTGGGAAAGCCCTCGCCTTGGTATGCGTGTTATAAAAGATAGCTTTTGCCCTCCTCACTGCCAACAGCATCGTCATCTTATGTGCAAACATGAGTCTGAATGACCACGAGAAAATGTGCGATCAAGTTAAGCTCACGGAGTCCTTCAAGTATCCCCAAGAGGTTTGCTGCATGGGAAAGAGAGGGAAAGCCTTAGCCAGTATCACATTGCAGGTGGACATTTTTAGATACCAATTTGATGGTAGACCAAAGACAAAACAAGTTGCTAAAATAACACACTAGCAACCCAAATGCATCTGTTAGAGTCTCAACCTGCTAAGCAGAAACACGCAGCTTTGGAGTGGCACACTCGGTTCACACGTGCAGCTCATTAGCACACCATGGGGCCTACCTCCTCCCCCAGGCTTGCTGGGTCCTCCTGGCGACAGCGGGCCATTGCCAAAGCTCGTGAGGCTCTCTCTTCTTCCCGAAGGTCTGATGTTTCCATAGTAACGGTTGACCAAAATCTGCCTGAGGGCCTCACCCTTAATTCAAACAGGATAATGAAATCAGGCTCTGAATTTAATGCACAACTGAGTGACTCACATTAAAAAAAAAAAAAAACACAGGGGTACCCAGTTATAATTGGCTCAGTCTCCATGAAAAAATAATTAATAAGAGCACTTGGAAACTTCTAAAGTTAACTTCTTCAATGTTTTCTCAGGAAATCAGATCATAAAAAAGCATCAATCTAAAATATTAAATATCTGAAAGTACTCTCTCACACTGATAAAGATAGAATATGAATCTGGAAGGATAACTAGGATTAATAAAACAACAAAACAAAACAAATAAAAAAGTCTCTTTGAGGTAAGTCAGTAGGATTCAGACAAATTAAAAAATTTACAGGTCAACTTCCACACAGCAATATGAAAATGTTACTCTAACCACAGGATTTATTTCCAACCGTTCTAAGATCTTACAATATCAGAGTAATAAATCAAATCATAAGCTGAAAGTAAGCCTTTCTTACAGAAATAGTCAATGAGCCAAATGGTAAAGAAAATAAATGCAACAGAAAATAAATTATTGGCAGATATCAGACATGTCAATCAACAAAAAGCAGCATGGATGAAAATGACATTTGAGATTTTCTTTTAAAGAATATGGGAGGAAGGGCCTAGTTGGGTATAAATGTGGGCATGAGCTGATAGTCATGGAATCTGAGTTATGAATGAGGGTTCTCAAAACTCTTCAAAACATGTATTTTGGGGATATTTTTTAACATTTCCATGACAAAAAACTTTTAAAAAATATAAATATTAAAAGAATCCTGGGCAGGGGATAAAATAACTCTTTCCACAATTCCAACCAAAACAGAGCAAAGAAACCACTCTGATCTATTCCCAAATACTTCGCACACTGGCAAAGCAGCAGGATTCACTCTCAGCTCTATACCATGGCAGTCTCGCTCGCTAAGGGACTACCCCCCTAACCCCCACCCTGCCAATCTGGAACTTTTTACCAGTTAAAGGCTGTACAGATTTCCTTGGACTGTTTCTGAGGGACAAGGTAGTAAGTCCTGGAGTTCCTCTGGCACATCCCGGAGAGAGGTTAAGTGAGAAGTTAGCAGAGGGAAGATGCATTGCAATACAGCTGGTCTCTGAAATAGAGACTCCAGAGTTCTATCGAAGAGACCTGCGACTGTATCAAGAATCAGGAGAGCTTAAAAGTGATTTGTTAATAAGCTTCAAGAATAAGTCTGGAGATTTCGAGGAAGGTGTTTACAAGACAAGATGGGAGGGAGCAGAACGTCCTGAGGATGGTGGAGGCCAGGGGTGCCCTGAGGAGGCAGGACTGGGGAAGAAGGACAAAGCTGAAAACTCAGTCCCACTGTCAAAATGATACAAGGTCCCAAGGTGACCCA
The DNA here is from genome assembly GCF_027580195.1 of Bos mutus. Lineage (NCBI taxonomy): Eukaryota > Metazoa > Chordata > Mammalia > Artiodactyla > Bovidae > Bos > Bos mutus. Next base: position 21,852,210 of record NC_091638.1, read on the forward strand.
GCTGGCTTTTCTCCTTGGTTAAATTCATGCTGCTGGTCAAAGACTCCAGGGATAAGTGGGGAGATGGGGTAAACAGGAAAAGTGAGAGAAGCAGGGAGGCAAGCCTGATTTTTCAAAGAAAAAGTTCAGAAATGAAAAAAATCTCATCTTTCTTCTCTCCATTCCATCCACAAATATGCATCTCACGGAGTTAAACAAAGCAGAATCCTTCTCATTAGGATAAGAATATCACTTCGTACCTTGACCATCAGTAAATTCAAAATTCTGAGAGAACTTTCAGTGGAGAAGCTATTTGTGATCCTTAAAAATACCTTCAAAATAAAATATTTTCAGTATAATATCCTTTAATGGCTTAGAAAACCATATTTTGGTATAAGGACATAACTTTGCACCAGTACAAACATATTAACACTCTCCAAAACAGTCATCGAGAGCGGTGATTTAAAAAGGCTGACTTCACAGAAGAAACACAGATGTCAAAGGAATGGTCAAGTAAAGGAGGAACGACAAGATCACCTCCACATAGAATATAACATTAAATACCACGTCCCTTTCTCAACTCAATGATACATCTACTGGAGTTTCTTTCAGAAGATACAGACTTTGAGTTCTCCCAAGAGGGATGGTTAGAAAACCATCCCAGTTTTCTATGAGATCCTCTGGGGCACCACAAGAACACTGTCTGGGAAGTAAATGACTGGGCTGAGGCCAATGAGCTGCAGCCACAGAGAACAGTCCAGGTTTCCATCATGACAAGAATCTGGAAGATCACAGGGCTGAATGGTCAATAGCTGAGTGACCATCACCAGCCAACAGACACGTACTTGTCAAGGAAGACTCAACCAGAGCCCTCACCCTAGGATTCTACCTAGGACCGGACTGGCTCAGATTTTTTGCTTCTCCGGGTTTTGAGGGTCTCATCATTGAGATCCTGGTGAATCTGCAATCAAGGAGGCAGTGGGTGGGGAAGGAAGCACGTGTCTTCCAGGAACACGTGGACTTCAGGAACAGGAACTTCACATGTGTGTAGCCTGGATGCCGAACTGAAGTTACCAAGGGATCTCACATTACCATTTTGCCTCTCTTTGCACAGACAAACCCTAGCGGTTACCATAGCAACCGATGCATCAAATGGTACATTTTCCCCCATAAGAGAATATCATAAAATGTGCTCATTATGGAAACATACACACACGCACACACACATGCTCCACTCCACAAACTTTTAATTCTTACCCCTTAATTATAAGGTTTTTGGCACATAAGTACCTCATCTTCTCTCCAAAAGTAAATAAATTTTAAGGCAAGAGGGGAAAAGAGAACATGTGGGGTTTGCTTTAAAAAAAAAAAAAAAAAAGATGAGAATTGTTTCTTTTCTGAAAGAATAAAGACTGAAAATTTTAGGTTAAAAAAAGGGGGGCAGACAGAAAACGGATAAGCATCATTAAAAGTGTTGTGAATCCTAGCGTGAAAACTTAGGTTCAAGGCAAATTCTGTTTTTCTGAGCTCGTGGTTTAATTCGGGAAAAATTAAAATCTACAGACAAAGGCATTCCTAATCATCTTAATATAAATTACTCAACAGCACTAAGCTGTTCACAGAGTACCGGGTTGAGACAGCTGATTGTAGAGAAGCAAAAAATGTCACTTCCCAAACAACACCACTTCTCCAGCTCTCACATTTGGTCATGCAGCCCTTTTTTTTTTTTTTCCAAAAAGAAGACTAGTTTTCTTCCCCAGCAGTTTACACCTACAGTATGCAAACAAACATCAGATGTTTGTGTCATGGTAAGAAACTCCACACGCATGATTACCCAAGACTGAGAAAAGAAAGGCAAAGTTTCGCTTGCAGTTCAGTTTCAGGGAAAAATGGTGAAAATGGCAGGTCAGTGATGTGGAGGCAAGAAACCAAGTTCCTGCCGTGCAAGTCACGAGTTTCATTGTGTCCATTAAACTAGTGACTAATCAACTGTGTGGAGATATACAGCCCAGCATCGAACAGGGCACCGAGAGTTAAGACCGCAAAGCAGAGAGGTGACCTTTGGGCTCCAAGGTTCCAGCCACTTAAAAAAGTCAGGTGCTTTAGGAAAGATCAGCCTCTCACATGAGCAGTGAGCCTCTCACACCTTAGTCAGCACTAGGGCAGTGCCTCGATTTAAAAATACCTTCCTCTTCCTACTCCTGTTTTCTGTCAAATCACAGCCGTATCTCAGTCTGCAAGGTGACCACTGGGGTCATTAACATCCCTTCTCAGAGTCCAGCCACGCTGCTAAGTGCCTCTAGTGCATGGCTCTGCAGAAGAGTCCAGAGAGCAGGAAAGGGCGGAGACTCTTGTCCCCATTTTACAGCAGGAGGAACTGAGTTAAAAGTGCCCCAAATCATACAGTGAGCACCTGGCAAAAGCAGGCTTGACCCAGTTTCTAATTCCAAAGCTCATGCCCTGGGGCAACATCCAACTTAGGGCACAAGGGACAGCTATGTGCCTTTACTGGCTACTTCTAAGACCCAGGACAACTCTTGAGGAACAGGCAGGGGTGGAAAAAGCAGGAAGGCAAGGTACCCCTGATCAATGAATGGCAGGAGGCACTGGGAGCTGGAGGTGGGAGGGCTGACTATCAATTTCCTAGAAGCCCATCTTTGGTTATTATTTGAGAAAGAACCATTGCAAGAAAAATGAAAGGATCCAAGAAGCGATGGGACTCTGCAGGTACTGAAAGCTTGTGAGCTTAATAAAGGTGGCCCAGGAGAACATTCTCCAGGATGCTGATGACCACAATTTCACAGCAGTTCTTGTCATGACTGCTCACTTCCTAACCCCATGACTTGCCTAAGGTATGCAAGCTCGCTGGGTTTCAGTTTCCTCATCTGTGAAATGGGGCTGCAAGCTGTGTCACTGGGTCACCGTCAGCATTTATAAACATTTACGCTGTGAACGCGTGTAAAAGTCTTAGCATAGTGACTGGCACATGATAGACACCCAGAGAACCAGGATATCTGGTATTTTCCATTGACTACACGCAATCAGTAGTCAGCATGCGGATGGTATATGTAGCCTTCTGGGAAATGGTTTAGCACTATAAGACAGTTTCGACCCTTTGGCCTAGAAATTCCCCTTTTATGCGTCTATCCACTTGTGTACACACTTGTTCATTCCCTCGAAGGAAAATATTACAAAAGACTTGTTAATCAGCGGGAACTTTAGGCAGCTGTTAACTTTCAAGGAAGAAAATACTCCGATACGTGACAAAAGCAAGGAACAAATGTTGCACACTTAAAAGAACCCCAATGACAATGCAAGTGTGTGTGTGTGTTGGCACATATTCTCACGTGTGTGAAAAAGAGGGTAGAAGGAAATAGTAAATCTTCAGCAGCTTTATAGCCAGGCAGTGTAATTATGGACAGTTTTACCATTATACTTTTTTGTTTACTATACATTATCCATAATGATCACCAGTTACTCACAAAAAAAATTTTTTTTAAGGCTACACATAAGGAAAAATCTAACCCAGCAAAAGAAGAGAGGATGTGACAAGTGACTCAGTTGTTATTAGGGGACTGGCTGGAAGCAGTGTGTGAAGAGGTAGATTATACGTAGAACCATCAGTTAGTTTCATTTATACAAAAGGCTGTGACTGGTTCTGAGCCAATTAATGCTGCAACAATGACGACAACGAAAACTGTCCGTGTGCGCGCCAGAGCGCATGGCTGAGGGGGGAGCTGCGTCGGCACTCCCAGCTCCCAGGACTACGTACCCTTTTATGATCCTCCAGCTGCCTCAGCGGTGGACTCGGTTCGAGCTCCTGCTAAGCAGGCAGAAATTCCATTTAAGTATGACACTAAGACACCCTCATCTTCAGGATCGGTCACAAATGAAATACACAGAGAGCGCGTACGCAGTGAGGACTGACACGGAAGGAGCGCAGGCTTGAGTGTGGCTTTCCCCAGACGGACACCAGTGCTCATGACCTTGGCTACTACTGAACAACTGGCCCTTCCCCAACCCCAGAGCACCATGTGAAACGAGCAGGCACATGACCAATAATGTCTGGTTAATATTATTTTTCGCAAACATTATGAAAATGAAGTTCAACGTTATGTACATTTACATGAACCCAAAAAGGGGGTGTAATGCAAGATGCAACCGGGCATGTCCTTGGACGACTCATCCACAGATTACTGCTCAGCACATGCATGAGGACGTCAATGCACACACTCCCAACACACATGTGAGACCTACATTTCGCCCCAGCCCACAGCATTCTAATCAAGGCTACCAGTGCTGAAGAGCTCTGATTAGAATATTAGAGGACTGATTATTACAAAGCATGCCCACTGGAACTCAGCTCTTTGATCATCAGTTTCATTTCTAAGATCTCCTTTCAGATTGAGCACACGTTTTAGCTCTGACTCCTGTGATTCTAGAACAGTTTCGGAGAGTAAATTTTGATCCTTGGAAGGATGCCTCCCACAAAAAGCTTCTCGGTAACTTTAGATGCCTTAATGAATTCTAGTCCCGCATTTAGCAAGCTGAGCTAGCGACAGGAAGAACAGAGACAGTTTGCTGTGAACTACTCCTTCATCAACAGCGTCACCCAAACGATAACACAGATACCCCGAACCTGAACTCTGCTTCCTCTCTGCGCAGGACCCAAAGTTCTGTTTTGTGTAATAGCAGAAAGGTCTGGACTGTCCAGAGTTTCTCGGCCAAGGTGGAGTTTGAAGGATTTTGTGCAAAACCTTCAGAGTCCATGAGCCTTCACCGGCAGGACACTGTGGCTTAAGTTTGTCAGAACTTTCTACACCAAGGGCCACCCAATTACAGCAATGATCAGATCCCAGCCAGGCTAGACACGTCCCTCCTGCACCGTCCCAAGAGACAGACATTTCACCACAACAGTTCACACCCAACCGGCAACAATGACAAGCGCCTGTATTTGCTGGCATCGCAAATACGGGTGAGTGACACACACCTCGGTGGAGTTCTCAGAATCCGGAGCTTGGGGAAGCTAGTTGGGAGTAAAAGGAAGCAGGTTAGTTACAGCACATGCATCTGGTGACCACAAAGAAGTCCAGAGACCAACACTTGGGGACAAAATTGACGATGAGGCGACTGGGTTGTCACACCCACTGAAGGGGGTTTCAGCTGCGGAGGGTGGAAGACACCCTCACTTCTAAAATGAACTTAACGTGGTTGCGCTGGGAGAGATGACTGGCCTGAGATGTGGAAACACGTCTAAATGAAAGAAAGAAAAAGCCTAGCACTGATCAAGAAGGAGCTATGTCTTAAGTAATGAAAGATGTCAAAGTCAGTGGTACTGCACGTCTACGTTCTGTTTGTCCACAGAAGAAAAGTGATCCAGCACATGCCCCCGGGGGCTCAGGGAAGGGAGGACGGGCGGATGATGACCACAGGGGCCTCTGGTGCATTCCCCTTCCTGGGGGCTCAAAGCCCTTGCAAGGTCTGTACCACTGCCTGCCCGTGATGAGCTCCTCCAGTGGGCACGTGCGTCCTCCCAGCCTCTCCTTTCCCCATATCCTGGCCCTGCATCAGAGGGTGACACCCCACCTCTGGCTTAGGGACTGAAAACGTCTCTCCCCTCCTGCGGCTCTGGGAGGAGAAAGGAAGGCTCCTGGCTGCAGCTTTCTCGGCTGGTTTCTCCTCCCTCCGCACACTTCCCTCAGGGCTCCAGGGATACTAGGTTCCCAGTCCCGCCCCTGCCATACCACATGGACACCCCACACCTCTGATGACTTCTGAATTTCATCATGTCCAACCCATAAATGAGAGACAAGATGACGGCCCTGAGGGAAAGGACTGGCCATGGAGTGGATGCATGTAGTGGCTGAAAAAGCCCACAGCTCCACGTGACGGCAGCACCACGAATCTGGCCACCGAAGGGCACGTGCTCGGGGCGGAGACGGATGTCGGATGGAACTGCCGGACCCCGCCCTGGGCTGTGGTCACACACCAGGCATGGCTGGTGGGTTCAAGGTGCGGTCTGGGGCCGTGGAGTGAAGCCAAGGCTCACACTGCCACTGAGTGACCTTGGCCTCCCTTGGCGGGGTTCCAGCGACACAACAGACCTCTCCCGAGGCCAGAGTGCGGCTGTCGGCGGTGAGCTGGAGCAGGTGCTAAAAGCGTGGGGTGGGGATGGGAGCTGGGAAATCTTGTGGGTTCACAACCCAGCTCAACACTTGATACCCCTTTCATGGTGTGACCCTCAAGATGGAAAAAATGCTCTTAATATAAGACTGCTATTTTGTAACCTAATAATTTCTTTTTTTTTTCCTCTATTTGCCAACAGGTAAAATGAAGTAAAGATATAAGGGATCCTTCAACCACAAAGATTAAATTATTTTATGAAGGACGAACAGGCAGATGTGGAGAGTTGCTCACTCAGTTCTGGACAGAAGAGCCCTCAGACATAAGTGCAGCTCCACTTGCCTCAAGGAGCAACTTTCTCTCCAGTGTGTTTAGCTTCCTGTTGGGGTCGGGAGGCACAGGGTGTTAAGAGAGGACTTGAGTGTGGTGAGGGAAACAAAACTAGAGCTCAGGGGAATGTGTTCTGCAGATAATATAAACGATATCATGAGCCAAGACTGCGTTTTAACCCCATCCCTGCGTTCTGTAGGCTTTAGGCTGAAGAAGTAAAGTTGTGCACACGCATGTACCATCTGCCCTTCGTGCAAAAAGGACACACAAGGAAAAGAAGAATGAAGGCAAGTTCCCATGCGCTTTGGAGCAGTCGGAGACACAGATGGAGAAAAGTACTATCATTTACAGTCAGCTTTGGCCACATTCCATCAACATATCCTTCATACCGATTCTATATGATCAGAACAAAAGGATTACAGACACGGATTTACTATAGGAAGCCACACAGCTACCCTCTTACTGCCTTGCCAATCAAAATAATAGTTAAAGAACAAGATGGAGTGGAACTTGTGTGTCTTTTTAAAATTCTCTTGTTTGATATCCCGTATGTCCAAAGAAGCATCTTGAATTCTTTCAGAATGTTCACAGAATTGTTTATTAAGCACTCAAGAGATCAGTGGTTTCTGGTTTGTTTTATGATTGGACCGGTACTCAACTGCCTCCCTAAACTGCTGTCATATTGGTGTTTAATTTTTGAAATGAAAATTAAGATTAATGACCTTTTCTCCTAGAACGTTACAGGAAGACCTCTGAGACAATAGAAAATTTTTTCTTCTTCAAGAACCACTATTTATACAGGAGGACAATTTTTTAATGTCATCCACTCATAAAAAAGAAAGGAAAAACCAAAAACAATGGATGGGTATTGCCTGATGGCGGCTCATGCAGGGACTGGTGCTGTATGACCTTCAGCCAGTCACTGAACCTGTCTGGGCTTCCACCGCCTGACCTGTAGTTCAAGGAGACTGGAGCAGGTATTATAAGGATTCCTTCCAGCTAAAACATTAAGTTATGCTTGGTATATTTTCAGTAAACTTTATTCCGTAACATCAAACAGCTAAGTTCCCTAAATAAGACAACCCAATAGAACACAGAATGATTTCAGGCATGGGAAAGGCCAAACCAAGCTTGGCATATGATTTGGCAAAATAACCAACGGTCTCTATTAGCACTTCCTCCTAAGAGGACTTCAGCTGTATTTCTGGGAGGATTGGCTCTTTTAAGGCAGTCAGCCACAATTTGGAAAAAAATAAGCATATTAATAAGCCATATATGTTCAAATCATAACTACATAAGCTACATAAACACATATACATAATACCCAAAGCAAAGGATAGTTCTGGTAAATGAATGAACTGATTTTCTCGGCACATTTTTATTATCAAAGTAACTTTTTTTGCTAACATGAAAGATCATGCTCAGTGACCATACGGTAATGGAGACTGTTCTGAGAAAAAGAGTATGCCTGTGTTTCCCACGTATTGTCTTTTACCACCTCACCCCGGGATCAGTCAGGATACTGAGGTGCTGACCCTCCAGTCAAGGTGAAGTCTCTCCAGACCAACAGTTGACGGGCAGTGAGCTGATGCGGTCTGGTTTTGAACTTAGAAACTAACTATCGCTCTCCGTTGCCTCTTCACGTTTTTCTAGGATCTGAAGTCTTCCCAGAGCTTTTACACAAGGTTAGCAAGATCAAACTTCATAGGAAAAAAGATTTCAAATGACTGGCTTTGAAGCAGAAAGCCAGAGAATCCCAACTGGTTATCCTAACTGCAGCACTAGAGTAGCAAGTAGATTCATGCAGGAGACGTTGAAATGCTCACTTTCTGCACATACTGTACCTACCATTTTACCCAGGGATAAATTTCTACCACAACTGAAGGGAAATCATACTTTGTCATTCTTAAATAAAAAGAAGCCCGCAGGCTTCCCAGGGTTCCTATCTGTGGTGTGTGTACAAGAGCACACACTTGCATGCATACATACCGTATACACATACACGCAGGCATCTGTGTGTGCCCGATACAGGCCAGCACACGACACAGCCACTGAGACTCTCTGTTTCCTGATGTCATCAACAAGAATCCTACCCCTAGGCTTCTAGAATCTTCCTTTGAAATAAGATGTCTTCCTTTCATGGACCACCCCTAGCAGACGCTGAAGATAGTTCAAGAAATGAGACTGAACATCAAATAAACAACCCAACCTTATACCTAAAGCAACAAGAAAAAGAACAGCAACAAAAGAAACAAGACTGTATGATGGACCGAATTCTCAGCACAGCAAAGAGAATTTATCATCTCCAACACCATGAATCAGTCTTCAGTCCCTTTTCACCCACTCCATCTCAGAGGAGGGAAAAAATAAACAAACAAACAGCAAATGGGTTTGCAAATATGTTTGCTTGGTCCTGCCTTTCACAAGCCTTTGTAAACCACATTAAGAGAACAGAACACCTGAAAGAAAGCTGAGCAAAGAGAGAAGTTACCTAGTATTTTAGCAGGACCACTTTGAATCTGCACATCAGCTAGCATAATACCCTTACTAATGGCACTGGCTTTTTGAAACAAGAAATAGACATTATTTGGCTCTGATGATGCAGTTTCATGTATATTTTACAGAAGAAGTTCATCAGAACTGAACCCAAAAGTGAAAATCATTCTGACTTGATTGAATTATACAACTTTGATCATTATGGAATCATCTCAGCATTAAAAAGAAAAAGAAAGGAAAAAACAAAAAAAACTTCCCGAGATTCTGCAATAGCTTCTCTATGCTCTGAGTTGAGCTCGCTTGCTCCAGGGTTGCCAGTGTCTAACAGTAAACAGCCCCGCTGCATTTATTGGCAATTACTGTTGAAGGTCACACATCAGCAGCAAGCCTAAATTCCAGGAAAAAAAGAAGCTCTTATGTAACTGCCGCCTGAATGTTGGCAGGTGCCCAACCCAGCAGTTCACAGCGATGTAAAAAAGTAGGACACCTCCACTCTGGCTTGGACGTCATGAGAACGCCCCCTGAAGGTGAAACTGAATAATTCTCGTGTTTCTCTGTTTCTCTCTCCCCCTTGCCCCCCTGCTGAATTTTATTATTGACAGGGGTCTCCCTTGCTTGCAGAAGCAGCTCTTGGTGGCATGGTGGCAGAAGCCGAGGACTCGATACTGGCAGATACAGGCGGGCTGCAGCCACCTTAAGGAGTGGGAGCACCCATCTCGCTTTTCCATTGCGGTGAGTCACTAACAGGCTCACGGGCAGTGGTCCTCGCCTGATGTGAACTGACCTCCTCAGGTCCAAGTCCCTAAACTACATATTCTTGTGACCCCCATGTTCTTATGATCCAAATCCTAAAGGAAGTCAACCCTGAATATTCATTGGAAGGACTGATGCTGAAGCTGAAGTTCCAAAACTTTGGCCACTTCAAGTGAAGAGCCAACTCATTAGAAAAGACCCTGATGCTAGGAAAGATTGAAGGCAGGAGAAAAAGCCGGGGACAGAGGAGGAGATGGTTAGAGATAGCATCACCGACTCAATGGACACGAATCTGAGCAACTTCAGGAGAAAGAATGGGACAGGGAAGCCTGGCATGCTGCAGTCCATGGGGTCACAGGGTCAGCCTTGACCTAGTGACTGAACAACAACATGATTCCCTATACTTTACCTTCCTACATGTCTCAGTTAACATTGGCTTATAATACTGTCTGCTGCTGTGGCAAAACCATAAACTCCAGAAGGGCAGACTGTGCCTATTTGGGGCACTGCTGGATCCAAAACCCCTAGCAAAGCACCTGGAATGGAACAGGCACTTAAGCGTTAGATAAACTAATGTCTTGGGCAGTCACTGGTGTCTGTTTAAAGCCAAGAATGGGTCGTGCGGTGTTTTCTTTCTGGAGATGACAGAAACATTCTATACCTCTCCCCTCATCTGTCCTCTTCCTGAACCCCAAGAAAAAGGTAAAATCAGGTGGTAATGATGGAGACCTTGCCTCTTGATTTGCAACAACAAAAAAATCATGATCATCATCATAAAAAAAAAAACCCTCCTCTCTTTCTGGTTTCAAATGAAATTTCACTCCAGGATAGCCGAGAAGGCCTCCACCATGCACTCTTCCTACAGGGACTCTGACCTGTCCTCACTTCGTCTTCCCTTCTCAGAGCACACACAGAGACTCAGAAGACACTGTGCTATTTCTCCAAGCAGTTCACTGCGCCTCTTCTCTCACAACGGCCGAGAGGCCTTTATCATTGAAGAGTAGTGGTCCCCTCCCATCCCAGGGATCACGGCTCTTCCAGATATGTCATAACCCTGGCTCAGGGGCAATTCCTCAGCAAGGTTCAAGTCTGAAGTGCTGGTTTGCAATTTTTAGGTGGGAGGCCTTGCCTGTAACGTGGGCCAGCGTGAACTCTCATTAAGTTTCTTAATGGAGTTGCTGCAGAACTCCAGCTGTGGGCTGCTGGTTTCCACCCTCACACATGGACAGCAGGCTTGGCAGGGGAAACCTCAGGAGCTGTACTCATTTCCAGAACAGCCATGGATGACAAAAGGCGATCAGGCATCTCTGCTTAGAAGGCCAGATCCAACAGCCTGCCGGCCCAGGGACAGTGTTGGTGTCCCAGGGCACGGATGGTTGCCAGGGGTAACAACAGAGAGGGGATCCACAGTTGCTTCCTCAGGGAATTTTCAAAGAATCCAAGGGGCTGCCAGAACATTCTTCTTTTATAAACAGACAGTATTCTATTTCCTAGCGTATAATTATAAACACACCTGCTCCAACTGGGGAATCTTTCCATAAGCGAGCAATAAACTCCCAGCCAGGAGACCCAAGTTCTATCTTGAGCAAGCCAACACATCAAATGATTACTATGGTGCAAAACAGAGTATTAATAACACTGCAGACTCCGATAAGGGAGGGCCTTCCTTTCCTGACTTCATCTGTATTTAAACAAATAGGAACTCAACCTCAATATTCTAGAGGAAAAATTCAAGTCAGGGAAGCATTTACAACTCTAGGTAGAAAGAAGAAGAGTCGAAGGCTGCCAACATGAAGATTCAGCGTTAGACGTTTTGCTGGCAAACAAACAACCCGGAAGAGAGAGGACTAAACAGGAAGTAGCAAAAATCACTGTAGTTAAAGGGGTGAAACCCCTGGACAGCCTGCTGTTTTTCTTGCTTTCTATTCACCCCAGAGAAGCATGGCCTCCTCACCTGTTCATGCTGATCGGTTTAAGGAGAAGCCTGAGCTTGCAGAATCTACTTCAGTTGAGCAGTAAGCCTCCGGGCCGGCAGCTGAGCCCAGCGCTAGTTCTGCCTCACCCGCTATAGCCGTCAGAACTAAGGCCACTCACGTTACCTCTCTGAGTGCCTCCATTCCTGAGGGACCTGAAAATTCATAACCACTCACGTCGCTTTCAGCTTTAAAAAGTCTGTGATTCAAATTCTCCTTAGGGGTATCTGAACCACCTCTTAGTATTTCTGAAATTCTGGTGGTAGCTATTAGAGCAGGGCTTATATTCTATTTGGTAGAATACCATCAAATACCATCAAAAGAAGGTATCCATTGGTCTACCAAAAGAGCAAACAGATATCTAAAGAAGTAGACAAGAAAATTAATTTTTGAAAGTCAGATAAAAATTTTTCCAATGTGCCTCCTTTTCCTAAGCAATTAGACTCCCTCAACTACATATATTAATTCCCCCAATTAATCCTTTCTATTATCATTTACCAAACATGTATCACATACTATAGATGTGGCAAGAAATCTTGAAAAATGTTTACAAGAGAGAAAATATTTAGGAGGCCCTCAAATCCCAAACAAGATGGCCACTTGTGAGTCTCCAGGTTAATTCTGAGTAAATGAAACTAATTTGATACCTAAGTATAGAAACCATCAGATGACATTTCAGTTCCTCAATCTCGAGGTGGTTTTCCTAGAATTGAGAAGCCAAGGATATAGTATATTCTGAATTCCACTGCAAGCCAGCAGCTGAAAAGTCTTGAGATTGCTGTAGAATTCGCTCTGCACTTTGACAAAATTTTCTATGACCCCCTCACACTTAACACTTTCCAACATACAGACCAAGAGAGCAGTGGTTTGTTTTTCTCTTTCACCACTTGCAAACTGTACCCATATAGTTATTTCTTTTTTGCATGAGTGCTTCACATAGAGAGAAGCATCAGCACTGAGTTTCAGAGATCTGTTAATAGCCAGCGCCAACCACAAATTCAGCTGAGCTTCTAGACAGTGAATGATCGAAATTTTATCACAGTTTAGAAAATCTTTATCTAGACTCGGATGGGCTCCAAGGACAAATGGCAAACAAACTCATGGGAAACGCTAACACAGACACGAAGGACTTGACTCACTCCCAGAGGCATGCTACACAAAGTCAGATACTAGATGCTGCACAGACTAGGGGACAGGTCACAGAGTTCGCTGGGAGAGGGTCATGGAAACATCACCATGGGACACTTAAAAAAAATGAAATTAGGACCTCAGCATTATCCAATTCATCAATGGAGATGAGCTGGAAAAGAAAAAAGGGGGGAGAAAAAGAAGGCAATGTTAGAACAGGAAATACAAGCGAGCTAAGTGTTAGAAGCTTTGTCACTGTATTTCTCATCGCTGACTCAGGTTGGAGCATCGTTAGAACGCAACCGTCTTGAGAGCTGTGGGCATTCTGGACACCACTGCACCCTGGCATCTCAGGCAGGATGCTGCCACACTTTGTTTACATGCCAGGTATCAAACCTCGCAGGTCCAGGCTTCCCTGGTGGTCCAGTGGTTAAGACTTCATGTTCTTAATACAAGGGGAGTGGGTTTGAACCCTGGTTGGGGATCTAGGATCCCTCATGCCACACAGTGTGGCCAAGAAAAAAACAAACAAAAAACCTCACAGGTCACTGAACCAAGAGCCCTGAATGGCACTGTTGTGCTCCCTTGTAGAGAAAACTTGAACTGAGCTGCGAACAAGGGCAAGATCCCCGATCAAGAACCATGTCCTTTCAGAAAAGGATGGGAGAGAGTCGGGTTAAAAGCTAAACTCCTATCAACTCAGCTTAGGAGAAAATTCTCTCCTTGGACTCATTATACCACTGAATGGGGGTGGGGTGTCTTGAGTTCAAACTACCATTGAGATAAATCAGACCCAGTTTCAATTTAAGCAAGCAGTGGGATAAATCAGACCCAGAGTCAATTTAAGCAAGCAATAAGACCAATATGTTCCCCAGCCCAGATATTCCAAATCCTGATACTATTGATTAAAGAGACTAGATTCCTCCAAGGTGATTATTGCCTACCTGAGTGATATTAGGAACAATGAAATGATTTATTAGCACCAAGTTCAAAAGAAAGAAAAAGAGGATTAATGACAATTATGCATGTTTAATGATAGATGGAGGATCCTTGATTTTATTATGTTTCATTAATATTTACTTTTGCAAATTTAAACTCCTACTAGAAACACTGGTAGCTGGAAATATTAATAGTTTATTTGCCCAGAGAAAAGAAGCACTAGTAATTAACAGGGGATTGACAATTCATAAGAAATGAAAACCCTGATATTACTTGAGGTCAAAAACTCTCTAGTAGTGTAACAGGTACCATTATTCAGAAGAAAAATGGAGTTTAAATAAATTGAGATATTCTTTCACATTATCTGTTGGCCTCTGAATTTCTTTCCAAAACTCTGACTCTTAAATCAAAAATATCTTAATAAAAATCGTACGGTAGGTAATAGAGCAGCCGATATATAAAATAACCATGCTTTCTCTTCAAGCAAGGCCTAGGGGCATGAATATATTCTATGAATTATAGAGAGATTCAGGGTAAATCTTAGAGATGTTTAGCGATGGGAGGTAACTATTTTATTTAACATGGTTAAATCTGTAGATTAAAAGCAGAGTTGGCTAGGCCTTGCACACACAGAATGGTTGCAAAGCCCTGATTTTATAGTTTATTAACTTTGAATACACTGTTGAGAAAGACACAAGAATCACATGAAAATGTATTCCATCATTATTCTGGTGATCCTTTTTAATATTCCACTATATTATACTATCCTATATTGTATTTTAATACCACTCTCTGGTAAATATTGCTGGCCCATTTGGAGACACCACAGTAAAAGATAATTTCTTTAATTTCTAAATGATCATGATTTAAATTTTGTCACCATCCTCTGTGCCCCGCCCCCACATTTCCAGCACGTGTCACAGTTCTTGGACGGGCACGTCTTAGGCAATGGACCAGGACAAGTGTGCTGACCACTGTCTTCTCAGATATGACTCTTAGGCCTGATCCAAACCTCAGGTGATGTGAGGGCCCCGCAGACCAGGAGAGAGGACTGTGAGGACTCAGGAGAGGGCAGGAAGACAGAGCAACCCCGGCCATCCCAGCAGGGTGTTAGTCATGGGACAAGCCCCACTCAAGAGGCAACGAATAGGAAAAGTAGGCCAAGACGACAGACTTGGCATTCACATTTGCCTTTGTGTCCTGAGCACCCAGTTCAAAGGCCACTTCACTTACTTTATCGACTAACACCCACTGTGAGGGACAGGGAAGCCTGGCATGCAGCAGTCCATGGGGTTGCAGAATCAGATATTACTTGGCGATTGAACAACACCCCGACCTGGTTTGCCTAAGAAAGGTTAGTTCTTTGGGTCTGGGTTCTTCCCATCCTTGAAAGAGCTGGCTCCCGCATGTCATGCCTCTTTACTCAAACAGAGGCAGCCAGTAACCCATCAAAGGCATTTTCCAAAAGCCTTAGTGAAACAGGACAGAGTGCAAACTAACAACGAAACTGGAAGAAACACAAATCATTTAACGCCCCCCTGCTCCCCTTTAAAGCGAAGGGTTAAGCAGCCTCTTCCCGCAGTCCGAGCCTGGGGCCAGCAGCAGCATGGCATCTCTGTGCGGTCTGAGGAGCTGCTGACTAGCACAGGTTTCTAGAATGTCCTTCTTGGTGGCAGAGCATTTCCCGTACTTGCTTCTAGTATTTTCACTTTGACCAGGGGGATGACAGCTCCAACCCGACGGGAAGGAACTGTCATCCTGCCGCCAAGCCTTTCTCTGCCAGGATGTGGCTAATTTCTTCACCAGATGAAGAGGGATTTGAGCTGCACCCTCAGGAGCTCCTCTCAACTCTCGTAACTCTTTCACAACGGCCTGCATCATCTACTGAGCTCTCGAAGCCCTGGCTCTATAGCTCTCCACGAGCTTTCTCACAGGCAGGGTGACAGCATCTCGGATCGTGTCCCCAGGGGCCAAGACAGCATTCTCCCTGTTGGCCCGCCACGGGGAGGGAAAGGCGGCAGAAAGCACACCTTCCACACGGCCCCGAAGACCCCTGCGCGTTTTCTGCCCAGCAACAGACTCTGAACCAACTCCTTGTACTTATACTTTCCACACTCTAAAAAGAAAACTCACTTGAAAGTATAAGCACAACTTACAAGGTCACTGGAGTAGAGACGCAAAGCTTACCTCAAGTACCTTGGCTAAGAAAGAAGCAGACATTCTCAAGAGGAGAAAACTGTGGTCCCCACAGTTTAAAATTGTGTTTTCTGCCCCAAAGGTACAAATAAATTCACAGCTGGTTAAGGTCCCTTTGGTAGAGTTTATCTTATTAGGGAAAGTGAATGAGTCAATTTTTTAAAAACACGAGTTTTTAAAACTAGAGTCAATTTTTTAAAAACACTTCTTAAAGTTCACTCGAAGAAAAACAAACATCCTGTGGAATAAATGGCTATTATTTACTTATCTGATAAGTGTATTCTCTTTTACTGTCCTCCTCACCTTATCAAGGGCAAGACCTAGCTGGGTGTCTACACAGCGCACACTGGTCATCTCGTTACTTCCCATTTGTACCAGCGTTCCTTGCTTTTATATTTATAAACTCTATTCTGGCATATTTCCACCACAAAATTCCTCCTGAGTTATAAACACTTATTTTCCAAGTAACATTTATTCAAGTTTGAATTTGTACATTTTACAAGTTTAGACTGATGTTTAAAAGCATTGTGGTTTGGGGCCAGTGGAGGAATGTAAACTGCAAAAAGGACTGTGTACCTTTCTGTTTTATTTGCTTTTATCCAAAGATCCGCACACGTTGAATTGCTCTAATATTAAGGACGGACACTGCTTAGGTTAGAAAGCAAGATTCCGACAGTGTTTTAGACTTTCAAGAATCTAGTTGTCACCTTCTCTTTTGACAAGAGAGGCTGTGATTTAATTATCAAACATTCTTTGCAGAGATGAATAAAAGTTATTTACTGTGTATTTGGTAAGTCAATGATATCAGCACATTTACCTACTTGGAAAATGCAGATAAAAGTGGCTTCAAGGTAGTAAATGAATATTATTGCCTTCAAAGAAGACTGGTGAGACTTAAATTCAGGCCCTGTTTTTCACTGGGGGCAGAAAGGAAGAGCAATGGGGCTCTTTTTATCCCACTTGGACCAAAATCAGGGGTGCGAGGGCTGTTTTCTGTACATCATGGCTCGCTGCATGTGATCAGAAGTCTCAGCTCCCAGGGATGGTCCGTTTCCCAATCTCAGTTAGAAAAGGTGACATGTCTGTCTGTCTTCATTCCAGTTAGAACTGGAGGCAGTTTCTTCATACACTTGGAGGATTGTGTAACGTCTCACCAGAAAGAAGCAAGTAAACCCACAGGTATGCTCAGCTGGAACCCAAAACTCAGGAACACACACACCTTGGTACACAAGAAGCATTTGCATTCTCACTGGGAATTTAAACAGACGGAAAATCTTGTTGTTCCTATTTTTCTGAATATAGATTGTATGGCAAGCAGCCTAAAAGAGACACCTAAGTGTATATGACTCTAAAGAGAGACTCATATGATTTAATTACCTTCAGGGCAAGATGAATAGGTGTTTTTTTTTTTTAAGTTGTCTCTCCAGTCAATATGCCTGAACTAAGGTGGATTTCTAAGTGCCCCCACTCTGCTTCTATCTAATAGCAACACCTGGTTTTCACATGAAAATAAAAGGCAGTACCTTTTCTCCATAGCCTCTGTCTTTGGTCATCATTTCTCTGAGGGTCTGAAGGACCTTGATGCAGAGTTTCTCCTCATTCTCCTCCAGCAGCTGTTTAGTGTGTTTGATTAACCTGAATGGAGGGGAAAACCACGGATTACATCCCTGAAACATCTTTACATAAAAAAAAAAAAAGCCAACTTATTGTAACTAGTCTGTTAATGAACTAATATTTACCAAAGGCTCCCAGACTTAAACAGACTTCCGGGCAGTCCCTTCACTAACAGCCAGTCGGTGTCTCAATAGCGACACCTGCTGGTCGGCAGCAGCAAACAGGTCCGAAGGGAGACAGAGGCCCACTCAAAACTGCTGTTTATGGAGCGCAGTTATTTACCCACTGAGGATTGTCAGTAATGTGGCCAAAATATGTCAGCAGTGTTAAAAAAAAAAAAAAAAAAAAAAGAACCTCAAGAGTATTATGGTTGGAAATAAACACATCCCAACCATTGCTTTGTTTATACAGTCTTATCCTTTGACAGGCCCAGAAAAATAAAAAAGCAGCAGAATTCACGCTCAAGCTAACCAACCAACCAACCTTAGGGTGAAAATCAGACAGCGGTCTCTGGTCATGGGACCAGTTGCTTTTTCTAGATGATGCCCCACGGCATAAAACGAGAAACTATAAAGCTGCTGGGAAACTATAAAGACTGTGAGGCCCTGGTAGGTTTGAGCTTTCTGAGGATTCGCGGGCCGTGGCTTTTGGAGTCCGTCAGTCCACGGGGGACATCCTGCCTGCATGTGGTGAGTGGAAGATGAACAACCGGGCGTGCGGTTCTCAAAGCAGAAGTTGTCACCCAACAACAGTGTTGCTAAGTAGGACTGCACCTACGCACTTCCTTTAGAACAGTCAGAACGGACCCCCGCACTAGGCCCTGCTGTCTTCACCGAACACCAGGCCAGCTCCGCCTTCCCGGGAACAGTGCCGCGTCTGGTCATCGGGGTTCTGCCCCAGCGAGCACCGCGGCAGGAGGGGCTGCTTACTTGCAGATGAAGCCCCCGCTTTCACACTTCCTCCTGGCGTCCGTGTTCTCCGGGAAGAGCAGCTCGGGCCGGTGGAGGACATCCACCAGCACAGATAACTCGGCCTGCACCAGGGGCCGGAGACGGTCCTCCAGGGCCGAGACGATGTCCTGGAAAGGAAGCACAGCCCGGGTGAGCAGCTCGGGCCGAGGCGACCACGGGAGAGTGGGAACATTCATTTCTGACCTGAGGCATGACCACAGACTATGCTGGGTTACAGTAACCTCAGCACCGTCTGGTATGTGCCTCAAGTTATTAGACATTGCCCAACGGTTACCTGAAGCATTAGACCCTGATGCGGAAAACAGAGAAATAACAAAGACGTAACATCCTTCCCACCCGCTCTGTGAGATGGTCCTTATGCTACCCAAGGGATCATTCCATATGTTTTAAAATAGGATGCAAAAAGTACATTCGACAACATGGAAAGGTGTCTACATTACAAGTGTAAAAAAAATGGCCAAACAATAGTATGGACTCTACGATCCACTTTTTATCCACATTAATGTCTAAAGGATACGCAGCAAACATTAAAACATCATTAGTGATTTTCTCTGAGAGGTGGGATTACAGGTGACTCCAGTTTTCTTCTATTTAGTGGTACTTGTGAGTATTGCCAAATTATTTCCAATGAGCATGAATTATTCATATAATAAAATATCATATAAAACATGAGAACACAAATGAATGAACATGCTGTATCAACATGCTAAATACATGTACCCTGATAGCATGATGGTCTTCAAATGCAAAACACATAGCTGTAGGAAAGGAAAACAGAGAGAAGTTGAAAGAGCAGCAAAACCAACACAACAAACACCATATAAAGGCAAATGGCAGGAAACAGATGAGAAATTATCTCCAAAAGATGCTAAAGTCTGCCGTCTGGCTTGCTAACTGAGAACCAAGCTACCGGCAAGCTGGCTACGAAGGGCAGAACACGACACGCTGGGGAAGATCAGATAATTCACCAGGAAGCTTTGCATGGAGAAAGCCCACTTTAATTGCACTCATCTCAATCAGGGACCCAAATTTCATAGGCCCCAAATTCACAAAGAATTGAGTGATCTTTTATCTAGAAACTAAAACTTATGAATATAATTCTACTTCATCTTACATGTAACAAAATTTGTCATCACTCAATCATATTTAGGATGCATTCAAGAATGCATGAATAAATCAAACTGCTTTGGGGAGGGGGCCATATTCCCAACAATATTATGAGAGTACCCTGCAACATCCCTTAGTTTGGAATGACTTTCACAGCACAGTCAGAGAGAGGGTCGCTTTGGCAAAATTCTTTGAGAATTTTGTCAGTTTCCCTAACAGTTCTCTCTGGGAAAGCACCCAATTTCCTCTTCTTCAACAGTGACTGGTCCTAACTCTGGCAATTCGTTATCTGTCTCCAGCTTTTGTACAAGATTGAAACAGTTCTTCGGCATCGTGTTCACGAAATCTTGCATCTTTTGCCAGGTTGGAACTTCACATTGCAATTGATTTGCATTGTATTGTCAAATGTAGAACATTCGGCAATCGGGGAGAGACCAACAGACAAGGGTGGCGAAGCGATGGGCAGGGGGAGATGCCAGTGTTAAGTGAGGGGGATGTCTGAATGGGGGTTAATTATATAAGCACTGCATTTGCAAGTTAATGTTCTCACATTATGACAACTTTTGCCATTCTGAGCAATCTCGTAACTGCAGGGACTCAGACAGACAATAACTCATTAGATAAATAAGGATCGCTTTGGCTACTGGCCAAATCTTTAAAACAAGCACTGCCTAAACTTATGTATTTTATTCTGTTACCCAAGAATATGTGTAATGATCTAAGAAGAGCAGGTGTGCTTCTAAGCCACAGATAATTCAGTTTGAGCAGGAGAAAATGCTGTGTGTTCATCCAGTTATGAGTCTACAATACAGTGACCTTCCTCCTTCTAAACCATAGTGGAGATCAAGAAACACTCCATGGGGAATCAGGCTACCTTTGTTTAAGAAGTGGCTCTGTCATGACAAGGCTCAAATTGCATCCACCCAGCTCTGCGGGCTCCAGCCAAGCTAACCTTCCTGAGGTCTCTGTGCTGTATTCTCCCCTGTGGAATGGTCTCCTCACAAGCTCTTCCCTTCCCTTCCGTTCTTTAAGTCAGTCCCCCTGTCCCCTGGTCTTGGTTCCAATGTTCTTTCCCCAGCAATGCCTTTGTTGACCACCACCCCCAGCGCCAGGCAAGATGAGCTTCCTCATCAGTATGTTTCATAGCACTGCTCACTCCTCTGCAGTGTCTGTCTCTCTTACCATTTTACTTCTATCTGTGTGATTTGATCATTGTTTTTCTCCCTTCCAACAATGGAGACTCTATGAAGGTCAAGATTATTTTAGCTTTGGTTGCTGTATCCCCTGTGCCTAGGGTGGGGCTGATGAATCCATCAATGAACTCTTTTGTCTTTAGGTAACTTGTGTCACCCTCAGAGATTCATTTACTTCACTTATTAACGATAATTATTACAGTCATAAGGATAACGACCATAATAATATTAAGAAGAGCAGGTCACTGATCAAGTGACCTGGCTCACTACATGCCAGGTTCTGCTCTTTGTGCTTTAAGTGTATTGCATTTTCCATTGCTGTACAAGCACTGCAGTATAAATGATTTTGCAAGCTCTTCTTCATCAAACGGTGGTCTGTGTCCTCTCCCCTTGAACCTAAGTGGACGTATGTCACTATCTTGACCCAAAGAATATGACAGAAAGGATGCCATGTGATTTCTGAAGCCAGGTAATTAAGGCAATATAGCTTTTACTTATCTATCTCTCCAGACTTATCTTGGGACCCGGCCGCCATGTTGTGAGGAAGCCCATACTCTGTGGGGAGGCTCCGTGTAGATATTTTAGGTGAGAGCTGAGGTCTCAGCTAACGATCAGTATCAACTGCCAAACGTGTGGATGAGTGAGATTTCAAGGTGAGTCCAAACACAACCACCATCGGACTGCAACTGCATGAACGAACTTGAGCAAGAAACACCTTGCTGAGCCCAGTAACCTCCAGAACAGTCAAAGAATAAAATAATCTCTGTTGTCATTTCTTAGGCAGTCACAAGTGACCGGAACGTCTTAAGTCTCTTAATCTTCGTATCAGCCCCATGACGTAGGTGTTACTATTACATGATTTTTACAAGTTAGGAAATTGGAGAAATTAAGTAACTTCCCTAAGGTTATGCATTTCTAAGCTGTGGAGCCACGATCGGGCGCTGGCTTGAGATCACACTCTGCACCATGGCACCAAGCTCCTCTGAAGGATTTGTGATTCTCTAACCATGGTCCATGTGTCATCTGTGAGGAAACCACCTGAGGCGCTTGTTCAAAGGAAGATGTTGATATTACGGAGCGTGTTTAAACGTTTAACATCATCTAATCCTCACTACTCTCCCTCTTAACAAAAGAAGAGCACGTCTCTTTGTAGGTACTAAGTAAACAGAGTAGAATCTAGCTAGAATTTAGTAACACTTTTATTTTCATTTGGCTCATTTGATAGAAAACTCCTCTCTCAGTTACGATTACACTTGTTTACCTACTGATTCAAGAGGCCAAAATCCCAAGATGATGGGGAAAAAAATAGGAGCCGTTACACTCTTATTCTAAGCATCCTCTTCTAACACTGATTTATTCCTTCCTAATAAGTGACAAGGGACTTCTTGAAAAAGAGATTTGAAAATCCATGAACAACCTCTGAAGACCATGACTTTGTCGGGAGTATTTTTGGGTCCCGAGGAGCTTTGCTCTCCTGGCCCAACACACACATCTGCATTTGACTACCCACTCATCACACTGATATCCCCCTGGGGCCAACCCCGGATTTTTCCCTGGCTCAAGGAAGCCCTTCAGTGTGGGGAGCTGCCTCAGGCCGGGTTACGGGTCGCTTCCATCAGCGCTGGGCATTACCTGCAGTCTCTCGATGATGTTCCGGTAGTCCCTGGAAGCAGCCAGGACAGAGTCTCTGCGGGCAGCATTGCGGGCCGTCAGCCGCCAGTTCATGGCGGTTTTCTGCACGAGGTTGTGGGACTTGAGGAAGAGGTTGTTGACCTGACTGTCCAAGTCCACGGGAATGGCAATGGCCCGGCTCTTGGCTGCACAGGAGAGATGGGGCTTGTGAGCCCACAGCTCTGATGAGAGACCCCCAGAAGTGCAAACTGCCCCCCTCATCCCACAGGCAGGCGTGTCCATGCCCACAACGTTAGCGTGGATATGCAGTTCAGCTGAACCTCACTATCTGTTAGGTCGGGTTTTCCAATGTGAATTCTGAGGCCAGCTGCTGTGAGGAAAATTACATGCTACGAGGTCATACAGTTCAGGTAGGTCCAATGGGCTTCTTCAATGAATGGCTTCTTAGGGGCTCAGATATATCGATACATTTTAAGAATTATCAAGACAGGGAACTCATCTAACCAGTAAACTGCTTTTTGAAAAATTTTCTGGTTTTGTATTCTTTCAACCATCTACAAAGTGCTATTTTAAGCCAAACATAGTACAAAAGACAACATCTAGTATGACATAAGCTATGCTGTCCAGGCAAGCTGTTGTTTTCCTTTTAACCTGCTTCAAAAAAAAGGGCAACTCCGGTCTCATCACGAGAAAACCAGTCAAATCCACAAAGGGGGAACATTCTACAGATACTTGACTAGGACATCTGAGGATGGTCAAGGCCACAGAAAATAAGGAAGGTCTGGACCCACTCCAGTATTCTTGCCTGGAGAATCCCATGGACAGGGGAGCCTGGCAGGCTACAGTCCATGGGGTTGCAGAGTCAGACATGACCGAGCATGCACACATGAGAAATTGTCGCAGACCAGAGACAACTAAACGCTATGTGGTGGCCTACATGTTACTGTGAACAGAAAAAGGGCATTAGTGGGAAAAGGGCTGAAAACCAAGTCTGGACGTTTAGTTCATAGCAATAGGCTAATCTGAGTTTCTTAGTTTTGACAAACATAGCTGGTAATGTAAGATGCAGACATCAGGGGAAACTGGCTGAAGGGTATATGGGAACTCTGTGTTATCCTGGCAGTGTTCTTAAAAGTCTAAATTTATTGCCAAATAAAAAGTTAATTTAAAAATTAAGTTAGATAACCAGACGAACAAGCCTTCTTTCTATCTGGGAGATCCAATAACGTTAAAAAAAAAAAACAGTAAGACAATTCTTGCCTGTCTTCAAAGCTCCATGCCAGCAGAAGCACAAAAGTGCTGGCTGGGGTTCATGGGCTGTGCAGTTTTCATGGTCCACTGTCTCACAAACACCAATGCTCCTTGCCTTTTCTCATCACTGCCAAGACTGTTAAAACATTTCCTCTCTGACGATCACTGAGCTAGCGAACTCAGCAACTTGCCCCACTTTTAACCAACAACCTCAAGAGGCACCATCATATATGGGCAGAATTCAGGGTGATCAGAGCCCTATTTTATCAAATCATGAACCTATAATAATGTACACCCTTTCAAAAGCTTAATCTTTTATTGTGAAATTGTGCCACGTAAATAATAAAAAGGCACGAGTGCTTGCCATACACATATAAAGGGAATTAGGGAGGGAAGACTGCGATCGGGCAACAAGCCCAATGGAACACAACTGCTCAACAGCACTAAGAGCCCTACTCGTCTTCTCTGGGGTCTCCAGGGAGCTAAAGAGCTACTAGAGGCAGATAACCCTTCTCGATTTAGGAAGGAAGGCTTTCCCTTTTCATAGTATTTATGGGGAGGGGGTGGAAGAGTGCAACAGATCAGAGACCGACAAAATCAGGATGAAGTAATGGTCATAACTTCCTTTCAAAGCTGCCGACAAGGGGCGATGGGGAGCAGGAGGGGAGGGGGCAGGGGATGGAGAAGCTTTATCACCGAGAGGCAGGAGGAAGCAGGCCGCCATCTCTGACAAAGGGTGTTCCCCGGGGGTGGACATGCGCTTTGCATGAAAAGAAAGTTCCCATATGGTCAACTATGTTTACCGGATTCAACAGATGACTTTCTCGAACGAGGGTCTTCCCAGCCCCCTGGATGCACTTGAGCACGCTGGAACTCGCCAAGACCTGCCTAACATTTAACCACGCAATCTGGCTTTTCAAAGCCTACCTTTCTTTGGCACTTGCTGGCTCTGAACTTTGGGGGGTGCTAGCTTGGAGAGATGAAAGGGAGGTTTAAGAATCAAGAAGATCGTGGTTCCAGCTCTGGGTCTGCAGCCTCTGGTGTGAGGGAGCTCTGCAGAGCTATGGAGCTGGTGCTCTGTCCAGGATGGCCTTGATCACTGCTGGATGGCCTGTTTCCATGTGGAATCCAAACCGAGGTGGAGTCTTACCTACATCAGAGAGCACCCGGATGCAGC
Organism: Bos mutus; assembly: GCF_027580195.1. Lineage (NCBI taxonomy): Eukaryota > Metazoa > Chordata > Mammalia > Artiodactyla > Bovidae > Bos > Bos mutus. The sequence continues at coordinate 21,877,072 of NC_091638.1, forward strand.
TCTCCACCGAGGCCTTCTGGCTTGGCATGAGCCAGTTGCAGTGGTAAACCCGGAACACACCTTGCAGAAGCTGCACAAAGACGGGCTGGCGAGTCTGCAAGAAAGAGGACAAGGAGGAGGCCGTGTGAAGACATTTATTTGTGAGTGGCTGAGACACTGGTCAGAAGCAGACACTGCCCGGAACCACAGGTTCACAGACCCTTAGGCACGAGTGGGAGGGGGTGGCCAGTGATGAACAGGATTCCAGAAGTGGCCGAGCCAACGGAGACCAAGTCAGAGGTGTTTTAAGGCAATGCACAAACTCGATGCTAAGTCTGACCACTGGACGGAGCAGTGGAATCACAGCCTCAACGCTGGTGTTCTTGTCTCGTAACCAAGTGGCTGTGTGATTGTAGGCAAGTCACTTTACTTCTCTGACCTTTAACTTCATGCAATATATAATATACAAAGACTGAGGCTGACAAACTCCCGGAGTTCTTTTCAGATGTTATATGAGTAGAACCGTATTTTTTAATCAGCCTTGATAAACTGGTAAATGGATCTCACCTAGAATACTCCTGTTTATTTCAGGCAGTGTCTCCAATGATAAAAGGAGAATATGGTTCTCATGGTGACTATGCAAAAGTGTTCATCTGCCACAGGTGAGTGCTTATAAGTTAACTGCAGAGGAAGATCTATCCCTTTCCATGATAGTATAAATTTGTACTCATTTTAAAAGAAGTCAAACAAGGACTTTAGCAATCTGACACTGACTTCCTGAAGGCATCTGCAAACTGTAATTTTGGCCTCCATCTGAAGCTATCTGCATCGGGGTAGCTTTAGACCTGCATGGTAAAGGTCACCGTGGATGGTACACTACTCCACTGGTCTGCAATTTGTAGGGGGATGTACTTGCCTATCCCCTCTGAAACACAGGAGGACTTAATATAACAAAAAAAAAAAGTACTGAAAATATACTACAAAAGTTTCTTAGATGAAAGGAAAACAAGTGTAAAGTGCTAGGGGCAAAGGAAGATCAATGTAAGAAATTAAAATGGGTTATGAGATCGTGTATATGTGGAATCTAAAAAAAAATGATACAACTGAATTTATGTACAAAACATAAGTAGACTCACAGACATAGAAAACACACTTGCAGTTACCAAAGGGGAGAGGGATAAATTAGGTGTTTGGGATTAAAATATACATGCTGCTGCTAAGTCACTTCAGTTGTGTCCGACTCTGTGTGACCTCATAGACAGCAGCCCCCCAGGCTCCCCCGTCCCTGGGATTCTCCAGGCAAGAACACTGGAGTGGGTTGCCATTGCCTTCTCCAATGCATGAAAGTGAAAAGTGAAAGTGAAGTCGCTCAGTCGTGTCCCACTTCTAGCGACCCCATGGACTGTAGCCTCCCAGGCTCCTCCGTCCATGAGATTTTCCAGCCAAGAGTACTGGAGCGGGGTGCCATCGCCTTCTCCCAATATGCATGGGCGAAGGCAATGTATATGTAAAGAGATAACCAGCAAGGACTTAGTGTAGAGCCCAGGGAATATACTCAATACCTTATAGTAACCTACAATGGAAAAGAACCTGAAAAAGAATAGACAGTGTATATGGATAACTGAATCACTTTGCTGTACGTCTGAATCAAATGATCAAATATACTCCAATATAAAATAAAAGTGAAATTAAAAAAAAAACAAAACAGAAGCAGCAAAAAAATGCCTGCTCTGCTGAGGAGACAGCACAGTATTCCTGAGGGAATGTCCAGTCTTGGTGACCTGGGCTGGTGTCACATCCTTGGAGACGGGCAGCCTTGGGTCTCAAGGCTGGACTGTCCTGGGGCTGAGGAAGCTGGCGAGGAAGTGGCGGCAAGTGAACCCACCCCTCAAGACCAGTAGTGGTGCCCGGTTCTCCCCATCTCCAGATCCAGGTAGGCCCACCTATAGTCAAACAAAGCTTAGTGTAGTACCCAAAGGAAGTCAGATCCCTTGGACTGGACGAGTTCGGAACAGTCCCCCAGTCTCCAGGTGGGGTTGCCACCTCCAGACTCCATCCTTAGAGTCACCCTACCCATGGAAGACAGAACCCTCAGAAGAGCGGTGTTGCAAGGGTTGGGATTTGTCTAGGAGGCGAAAAATATGGGGAAGGGAGTAAGGAGACATAAGCTCCTGTGTCTAATTTACAAGCCACAAACCTGACTCTTACTAAGGCTCTGCTTGCCCAAGAAAGCCCAGTTGGGCATGAAGAAATGCTGCCGCCTCGTGGCCGTTTCTCATAACAACAACTTTTAAACGTGTGCCGATGGGCACGAAAAGACACAAGGCCTGTTGGGGACGAAGAAATGCTGCCGCCTTGTGGCCATTTCTCGTAACAACTTTAAAAGGAGTGCGGATGAGCACTGAATATTCAAGCCCTGCGGGAAAGCCTGGTGGGCTGCTTTCTATGGGGTCGCACAGAGTCGGACACGACTGAAGCGACTTAGCGGCAGCAGGGGGCTATAAATGATATCTGACCTCAAGAAATACCTTGGTGTAGGTCATCAAAAAATAATTTTAAAAAACGGCAGAATTTTCCAGAACCCTATTTCAAGAGGTAAATCTCACACTGTTTAAAGAAAAATAAAAACACATGAAAAGATGCTCAACTTCACTAATTATTAAGAGAAATGGAAATCAAATCACATTGAGGTATCACCCCACACCACTCAGAATGGTCATCCTCAAAAAGTCTTCAAAGAATAGATGCTGGACAAGGCGTGGAGAAAATTATGCCCTCCTATGCTGTTCGACAGAACAGAAATTGGTATAGCTACTACAAGGAACAACATGGGGAATCCTAAAAAAACAGAGCTACCAAATGATCCAGCAATCCCGCTACTAGGCATGTATCCAAAGACAACCTTAACTCAAAAAGACACAAGCACCCCAACTTTCACTACAATCCTATTTACAATAGTCAGGACAAGGAACCAACCAAAATATTCAGTTACAGGTGAATAGACACAGGAGGTGTGGTCCATACGGACAATGGAATATGACTCAGGCATTAAAAAAACACACAATGAAATAATGCCATCTGCAGCAATGTGGATGAACCTAGAGATGATAATACTAACAAGAGACAGAAAGACAAATATCATAAAATACCACTTAGAGATGGAATCTAAGAATTGACTCATATGAACCACTTGACAAAACAAACAGATTCAAAGACTTTTAAAAAATCTGATAGCTGCCAGAGATAAAGGTAGGGGGTGAGGGATAAATCAGAAGGTTGGCATGTTAATATGCCATGCCATATGCACAGTAATAGAAACATATTTTAATAAAATAGACATCAACAAGGACCTACTATATATCACAGAGAACTCCACTCCACTTAGCGCTCTAACATAAATAAGTGAAGAGTCTAAAAAGCAGATATGTGGATACATACAAGTGAATCACATTCAACAAACACCAACACAGCAATGTATATAAACTACCCTCGAGGGGACCTTCCCAACCCAGGGACTGAACCACATGTCTCATGTCTCCAGTGTCTGCAGGTGGGCTCTTCACCACTAGTGCCACCTGGGAAGCCCATAAAAACGATACAGCAAAGGATATAGTCAAACCAAAGTCAAATAAAACTTCAGTCAAATAAAAAGAAAGAAACGCCTATCACATCCCTGGAAAGAAAGAAATGGTGGAACATCTCTGCAGCCTGAGCAGGCTAGGGTCACGAGGCCGGACTGTGCTGGGGCTGAGGGAGGTGGGGAGGATGTACCAGCCAAGAGACTCCCTTGGACCTGAAGTGCCTGGGCTCCCCAGGATGGACCCGCCATCCCCAGATCCAGGCTGGCCCTCTTAGACCTAAGTCAAACCCAGTGCCTGCAAAGGATGGTGGACCTGCTGGGCAGGAAGACCTCTGCAAACTCACCTGGTCCCCAGGATCCTGGTGGTGGGGCTCCCACTTCCAGCCTTCTTCCTTTGGGCCGCCCCGCCTACCTGCCATCTACCTACAGCAGCCTCAGCACGGCACTTCTGCAGGGCTTGGGGTTTCTTTGGGGGTGGTGGGCAAGGGTAAGTGGGGAAAGATAATGAGATATTAAGCCTTTAGGTGTGTGTCCGGGCAATTTCCACTCTAATTTACAACCCAGAAACATGACTTTCTCTAAGGCTCTGGTTTCCCAAGTTACATCAGTGGGGAATGAAGTGCTGCCGCCTTCCCACAACTACAACTTGAAAACCCTTCAATTTGGGCACTTAGGAACCCTGCCCTCAAGAAATGCTCTATGGGAAGTAATTGAAGATGAATTCAAAACAGGGCCGACTCTCAGAAGCCAATTTCAAGCGCTAAATTATCCTCAAATTCTTAAAAAGAAAACTCCCATGAAAACACGCTCAGCATCCCTAATGATTCACTTCAGTTCAGTTCAGTCACTCAGTCGTGTCCAACTCTTTGCGACCCCATGAATCGCAGCACACCAGGCCTCCCTGTCCATCACAATCTCCCGGAGTTCATTCAAACTCACGTCCATCGAGTTGGTGATGCCATCCAGCCATCTCATCCTCTGTCGTCCCCTTCTCCTCCTGCCCCCAATCTCTCCCAGCATCAGAGTCTTTTCCAATGAGTCAACTCTTTGCATGAGGTGGCCAAAGTACTGGAGTTTCAGCTTTAGCATCATTCCTTCCAAAGAAATCCCAGGGCTGATCTCCTTGCAGTCCAAGGGACTCTCAAGAGTCTTCTCCAACACCACAGTTCAAAAGCATCAATTCTTCGGCGCTCAGCTTTCTTCATAGTCCAACTCTCACATCCATACATGACCACTGGAAAAACCATAGCCTTGACTAGATGGACCTTTGCTGGGAAAGTAATGTCTCTGCTTTTCAATATGCTATCTAGGTTGGTCATAACTGTCCTTCCAAGGAGTAAGGGTCTTTTAATTTCATGGCTTCAGTCACCATCTGCAGTGATTTTGAAGCCCCCCAAAATAAAATCTGACACTGTTTCCACTGGTTCCTCATTTATTTCCCATGAAGTGATGGGACCGGATGCCATGATCTTAGTTTTCTGAATGTTGAGCTTTAAGCCAACTTTTTCACTCTCTTCTTTCACTTTCATCAAGAGGCTTTTTAGTTCCTCTTCACTTTCTAATTGCACTCATCTCACGCGCTAGTAAAGTAATGCTCAAAATTCTCCAAGCCAGGCTTCAGCAATACGTGAACTGTGAACTTCCAGACGTTCAAGCTGGTTTTAGAAAAGGCAGAGGAACCAGAGATCAAATTGCCAACATCTGCTGGATCATTGGAAAAGCAAGATAGTTCCAGAAAAACATCTATTTCTGCTTTATTGACTATGTCAAAGCCTTTGACTGTGTGGATCACAATAAACTGTGGAAAATTCTGAAAGAGATGGGAATACCAGACCACCTGACCTGCCTCTTGAGAAACCTATATGCAGGTCAGGAAGCAACAGTTCGAACTGGACATGGAACAACAGACTGGTTCCAAATAGCAAAAGGAGTACATCAAGGCTGTATATTGTCACCCTGCTTATTTAACTTCTATACAGAGTACATCATGAGAAACGCTGGGCTGGAAGAAGCACAAGCTGGAATCAAGATTACCGGGAGAAATATCAATAACCTAAGATATGCAGATGACACCACCCTAATGATTCAGTTCCGTTCAGTTCAGTCGCTCATTCGTGTCCAACTCTTTTTGCAACCCCATGAATTGCAGCACGCCAGGCCTCCCTGTCTATCACCAATTCCTGGAGTTCACTCAGACTCACGTCCATTGAGTCAGTGATGCCATCCAGCCATCTCATCCTCTGTCGTCCCCTTCTCCTCCTGACCCCAATCCCTCCCAGCATCAGAGTCTTTTCCAATGAGTCAACTCTTCGCATGAGGTGGCCAAAGTACTGGAGTTTCAGCTTTAGCATCATTCCTTCCAAAGAAATCCCAGGGCTGATCTCCTTCAGAATGGATTGGTTGGATTTCCTTGCAGTCAAATGCAAATCAAAACGATGAGGAGGTTATTCCCAAGCAACAGTCATTAAAAAGTCTACTTGCTAGAGAGGGCCTGAAGAAAAGGGAATGTACTACGCTGCTGGTGGAAATATATAATGGGAACAATCACTATGGGGAACAGTATAGAAATCCTTCAAAAAAAAAAAAAATAGGGCTCCCATGAGATTCCAAGATTTCACTCCTGGGTGGGCATGTCTTCAGAGAAAACCATCCTTCCAAAAGACACAAGCACCCCAACAATGTCTGTGGCACTATTTACAATAGCCAAGGCATGGGCACACGGAAATGACCACCCACAGATGAATGGATGAGGATATGCTACACGTACCCAATGGATTAAGACTCAGCAGGAAACAGGAGAAAATCACGCCATTTGCAGCAACAAGAATGGACTGTGAGATGATCACACCAGGTCCAGTAAGTCAGACAGAGCAAGACAGACATCAGGTATCACTTATACATCACATTTCAAAACTGATCACAGTGAACCAATGTTCAAATCAAAACGAGACTCACAGACAGGAAACTTAGAGTTAATGAGGGGGAAGCTGGGCAAGGGGTAAGGAGAAATTAGGAGGCTGGGATTAACATAAACACAATGATATTCATAAAATTGATGGTCAAGGTGGACCTGCTGGAAGCACAGGGAACTCTACTCAGCACTCTGTAATAACCTACGTGGGAGAAGAATCCGAAAAAGAAGAGCTAAGAGTGTAAGTGAATCAAGTTGCTGCAGAACTCAAACACACGCAACACAGCGTACCAACTGTACTACAACAGAAACAATAAAAATCAATGAAAATAAGTCCTACTCTGAACCCATCAAACCTCAGTGAGCCGGGCTGGTGTCACATCCCTCGAGCCTGAGCAGGCTTGGGTCCCAAGGCTGGACCGTGCTTGGGCTGAGGGAGCTGGGAGGATGTGCCAGCTGATGAGGCCGCCTCGGACCTGTAGTTCTTGGTCCCCTCTGATGGAGTGTGAGACGGGGACTCAACGGCCTAACTTAAAGGAGAAGAATCCTTCAACTAAATGAATTCAATTGAGCCAACATTTATTGAGCATCTGCTCTGTTCCCATCTGGCACTTGAATAAACAAAAGATGAGTCAATCAGCCAGAGCAACTGATTCCTAATTTCCTATTCTAATGGCCAATCTGGGGGCACCAGCTCACGCAACCTCTTGGGCTGATGAACATGGCTGCCCAGCACTTTCTGCCAGAGATTCTCCCCTGTTTAGTTCTCAAGGCTCTGTTTTGCTCATGAATTCCACCCTGAGGGCAAGATAACCCCTTAATCTCCCTCTGGCCTGTTGTATAATTTGTCCTTAATTATCTGTGCTCTGCCCAGGTCCTTTCTAGTCTACCTCTTCTTCTTCCTGCCAAGACGTGCACTAGCAAGCATTTATACTTGGACTTCAGAGTTCCCTTCTCCTGAGTCTACACAATTCATTTGCTCACTCATCAAATGAGCACCTCCCAGGGGCCAGGCATGGTGCTCAGGATAGAACAGCATCTGAGACACGTCTCTGCCCCCCTCACCCCACTCCCTTGTAGCTTGCAGTCTAGCAGGACACAGTACCAGCTGCCAGTTGTTAAGCAACTCCTGTGTACCAGGCATTGTGCTAGCTATTCATAAACATTAATTCTCCCAGTCATCCGCAGGTCACACTGGGTCATCATCCCAGTCATACTATAACCCTATTTAACATGTAAGAAAAGGGTTCTGAAGCTCTGAGATCTCCCCAAGTTCACAGAACTGGGAAGGACTGGAACCCAACTCTGTCCTGCTTTAAAAGCCTCCAAAGATTTTTTTTTTTTTAAATAACTTTACTTATTTATGGCTGTGCTGGTTTCCTGTCACTGCCTGCTTTCTCTAGCTGCAGCAGGTGGGGTTGCTCTCTAGGCGTGTTGCACAGGTTTCTCATTGTGGTGGCTTCTCTTGTTGCGGAGTGCAGGCTCCAGGGTGTACGGGCTTCACAGCTGCAGCTCCCAGGCTCAGCAGTTGTGGTGCGAGGCTTAGTCGCTCCGCGGCATGTGGAATCTTCCCCGAGCAGAGATGGAACTCACGTCTACTGCATTGGCAGGTAGATTCTCTACCGCAGTGCCACCCGGGAAGCTCCAAAAGGCTTCAAAGTTCTGTCGTTCCTCCCAGAACCCACATTTCCAGCCGCCCCTTGGACATTTCACTGGTGCCTTAAATGCAGCAAAACTCCAAGTCCACCATTTTCCTCCCCCAGAAACACAGGCTAAAGAAAGGAAGGGAAGATACAAAACATGGGAGGAAGGAAGGACGAAGGTACAAATCTAGCTGAGGAAACAAGACGCAGGCTTTTCAGCAAATAAGACAGGTGAGGACAGCTTCGGAAACAGTATTGCTTCAAAATAATTATTCTAGAAATCCAGCTTGGACTATGTATTTTAATTATACTTGGATAACCGGGGCCTCGCTCCGGACGTGAAAGGTTGAAGTTGATTTCTCTGGCCCCCACTGCCTAATAATTGGGTTAAACGTGGTTTCAGAGCAAAGGCAATGGAAGGAGAGAAGAGGGACCAAGACCAAACACACTAAACACAAATTCCTGTCTCAGTTCAGTTCAGTCGCTCAGTCGTGTCCGACTCTTCGCGGCCCCATGAATCGCAGCACGCCAGGCCTCCCTGTCCATCACCAACTCCCGAAGTTCACCCAAACTCATGTGCATCGAGTCGGTGATGCCATCCAGCCATCTCATCCTCTGTTGTCCCCTTCTCCTCCTGCCCCAATCCTCCCAGCATCCGGGTCTTTTCCAATGAGTCAACTCTTTGCATGAGGTGGCCAAAGTACTGGAGTTTCAATGGTTTCCAATTACTTTGACTGGCTGAGCTTGACATTTGCTTTTGCAACACTGTTTCACAGTCTCTAGGAAAATGGGAATTGCCTCACAGCAATGGTCACTTTTAATTATAAGAGAAGCAAGGTCATCCTGATTAACCAAAGCAGTTGGCTCTGAGTAGAATGGCTCTTGGTAAGGCGCACATTTTGGCCTCTAACAACTCACGTGCTTGGGATCTAGCAAGTTCTTATTCCCCAATGACACAAAAACCATCCACAGGTATTCTAAAGGTGGCATTCTTACTTAATGACACTTTAGAGATAACCGAAGGCTAGCAAAGAAGCTAAATTAAATAGCAGGTTACCAACAATTCCTAACAAAACACATCTCACTAAAAATTCCAGAATTCAAGTTTTAGAGTCAGACAGATCTGGGTTGAAATCGTGGTTCTGCAATTAGCAGTGGTGACCATGGTTAAGGATGGTAATTTAATCCCCTGAGCCTCAATTTGTTCACCTGAAAAATGGGGATAATACCACGAGTACTAAGTTAATGTGAACTCCTCTGCATGAGTAACAGAATAGCGGTTTCTAATAAATGTTCCAGTGATATCATACTGACCATGAATCACTCTCCTCTTGGAGAATTTACCTTAATTAAGGTTATCTGTCTACAATTCAACCAGCCTGGGCCACGCATCAACCCCAGGACACCCTCCATCTATATGCATGACAAGGATGGTTACTGCTGCTCTTCTGGCCACTGGAGACCAAGTCCTGTTTTCATCCTGCAGGCTGTGTACACGGACCCGCAGTAAGACTCCCACGGCCAATGACCCAGACCTCAGTTACAGAAAGAAGAGCGACTTTTCCAAGAATAATGAAAACATCTCCCAGGTCCAGGGATTCACATGTTTGAAACTCCTAAGTACACTGACCATCAGCCTGCAGGGCTGCTGCACAACTCCAGGGGGCACCAGTGATCAGCACATGCTGGGGCTGGTGGGATGTGGTAGCCACAGTATCAAGGCTCAAGGACGTTTCATTCCTGCTGGCCATGTAACCCCTTCTGATGAACTGTAGGCACACATGTGGGCTTATAATGGAGACTCCCAGACATGTTTTATTAAGTGTTGGACTTTCCTACTGGTCCAGTGGTGAAGAACCTGGGTGCCGATGCAGGGGATATGGGTTCCATCCCAGGTCTGCAAAGATCCCTCGTGCCAAAGAGTCACTAAGCCTGTGCACCCCAACTACTGAACCTGTGCCCTAGAGCCCAGGAGCCGTACCCATGAGCCCACGCACGCACCTACTGAAGCCCCCTCACCAGGAAAAGCCCGAGCACAGCAACTGAAGAAAGCCCACGTGTAACAACACAGACCCAGTGTGGCCAAAAGAAAAAAAATACATAATTTTCTTAAAAAGTGTTAACATGCTACCACTCATTTGAAAGCTGCTTGTCTTTCTAAGGTTGGAGGTAAGGAATCAACAAGATTAAAGAGGGGGAAAAAGAAGGCATTTTCAGGAAAAAAAATCAATAGCCATAGAACCATCTGATACAGAAAAACATTCTCAGCTACTTCATTATCCACGCAATTCCTGTAAAAACCATCCTCCACGAAGAGAGAAGCATCTGTTATTAATGCTTCACGGAGGGCTGGCTCATCCGCAGCCGCTCACTCCAGAATCAGCACCAAGTCCGTCTGCCGAGGATCTCCTGGGAGTTACCTGCATCTCTGTTCGTACTTCTTACCTGCAGAGTTGTACTCTGGTCTGAGAAGGGAGAACTGAAGAACGTGGTGACGATGCTCATGACGATTTCGGTGACGTACTTCTCCAGAATCGAGTCTGCGTGTTTCCTGTCGCTCGTGTTATTACAGGCCTGGAGGACAAGTCAACGCTTTAGACCTTATACCAAACCCCGCAAGTTCCTTGTAAAATTAAGAAATCGATGACTATTTCTGCTAATTACCCTTAACAAAGGAAATGCAAAAGCCTGCAAGTCAGTATTCCTCCTCCTAAGAGAGAACAATTAGGGACTTCCCTGGTGGCCCAGGGGTTAAGACTCCATGGTTCCAATGCAGGAGGCATGGGTTTGATCCCTGTAAGATTCAGCATGCCATGTGTGGTGCAACCAAAAAATAAAAACAAATGAATAAATAAAAGAGAACAATGATAAAAAAAAAAAAAAAAAGAATCATGGTAAAAGAGAAACAGATGAGCTTGGATATCATGGTGAAGAATTATAAAACATTAAAGTTGGCATGGGACCTACAAGGCCATCACTTCCTAATTCCTACCAACTTGTGGCCAGTCTAAAGCCCCCAAAGGCATTATAGGCTTAATACCTACCATTGCCTCTAGGTACCCTAAAAGTAAACTGTTTAAGTCATTCTTCTCTAGGTCATACGTAACTAATGCATATCATCAAGATACTTAATCAAGTATTACCACTGAGTCCACTGGGCATGATATTCTCCAAACCTACAACACTCCTTTCAATTCAGTGAAAACTCTACTGAGCCACAGGACTGCTGAAAAGAGTGGGCTGTGACTCAGAATAACCGTCTGTGTAAGTTTGGGGGTGAAGGGAGACTTCAGGTTTCACCTGGACTTTAGATAATTTTGCTGCTTAGAATACAATTACACATTTAGAAGAACAGGTTCAAGAAATTCAATTTTTTTTTTTTGACTACAACACGCAGCTTGTGGGATTTCACTTCCCCAACCAAGGACTGAGCCTGGGCCCCTGGCAGTGACAGCGAGAACTCTAACCACTGGACTACCGGGGAATTCTCCCCAAATATTTAACACCCATTTTATTACCAAACTCATTAGCCCTCTAATTGGAGATATAAAATCAGATATATAATTTTGAAAATTATGAAGGGTAAAACCATCAAATTTTATTAACTGTCATGTTCTAAGTCCAGTGATGAGCAGTGGGTAGACACATTCAAAAGTGAAGTCAGCAATGAATTTTAAAGCATTTTTTAACAACTTATGGCAGGGATAAGCCAAGTTAAGGGCTGGTGGCTGTTTTTATAAATGAAGTTTTACTGGAACCCAGCCATGCCCATCTGTTTACATACTACTGTGGTCACTCTCACGCTACCAGAGCAGAGCTGAGTAGCTGTGACAGAGACCACACGGCCCACAAAGCCAAACATGTTTACTATCTGGGGCTTCACAGAAAACTTTGTTGAGTCCTGATTTAAAGAATCAAAGCAGGATTTCCATTTCAAGCCAAACCCCTAGATTTATGGGATTAAAAGACGAGGAAGAGCTTGAGATGAAAATATATACATATTTAAATTATATATATATATGTATATCAACCCTGAATACTCATTGGAAGGACTGATGCTGAAGCTGAAGCTCCAGTATTTTGGTTACTTGATGCGATTTGCCAACTCACTGGAAAAGTCCCTAATGCTGGGAAAGATCAAGGGCAGAAGGAGAAGAGGGTGTCAGAGGATGAGATGCCTGGATGGCATCACTGATGCAATGGATATGAACTTGGGCAAACTTCGGGAGATGCTGAGGGACAGGGAGGCCTGGCGTGCTGCAGTCCATGGAGTCGCAGTCAGTCAGACATGACTGGGCTGCTGAACAACTATGTATATTTGTGATGCCAACACTAGGGTATTATTAAACACAGTCCTTGATTAGAAGGAAATTAAGTTCTTGTAGGTTCCTTGTTTTATACTGGTAATTGTAGTCAGGAGAAAATGCCACATTCTATGATTCTACAATGCACTTTTTTTTTTTTTAGCATCACAATGTTTCTGAAATTGGGATTCATTTCACAATTGTTCTGTGAAGGACTGAGTTACTTTCCCCCAACCTGACCACCACACAACTCCTATTAAATCCATGATGTGTCTTGTGAGGGTATAGTCCCATGGCTTTCAAACATGTATTAAGGTCACTGCAAAACCAAATCAAGACTACTGAAGCCATCCCGAAGGCTGGGTCAGGAAAGCAATAGGTGGGAAAGTGATGTGATTTGAAGGATCCTTGACACCAGATCTTAGGAGATAAATGCTCACACTCAGGAAGGTGTCCTTCGAGGAGAGACTCATTGTCAAAAAAGACAAAACTTTATATATCTGATTTTAATATGTCCCAGATTATCATTCCCAAATCAATCCATAAAGGATGAAATGAAAACCAAAATAACCTACCCTCCCTGAAGCTTGATGAATAAAATCTATTCTCAAGCTAGGAGTAAAAGATCAAAAGAAATAAGACGTGGTAAAAGAGCCAGGTATCTCCTTGTGCCACCAACTAGCAAGTTGCAATGACGTGACTGTCATCCCTACGTCTGCACAGGGAGACGCAGACCCACACAGACCCCTTCCCCTGTCTCCGTGGTTCCAGAAAGTCTTACCCTGCAGATGTCGACGAGGAAATTCTCAAACAATTTCCACATGTGATTGCTGGTATAAATCTCCTTCATTTCCACTTCCGTATCCACATAGCAGTGATTCAGGAAGTTAATGTAGGCAATTTTAACCTGAAAAAGAGAAACAGATTTTTCTGTAAAAATCAACTTATTCATAGGACATGTGGGACTGACTAGTTCCCTCAAATTAACAATGACAAGGACAGACCAAGATGGCCATTCCATTTTCTCTCGGCCACTGAATCTCTATGGCTTTCTGATGGTCAAAATTCACCAAGACGACATCTGAAAACAAAGCTTTGGAAGAGAAGATGTTCCTGACTTCCAGGTGAAGAATGCAACAGAACACTGGGACCACAGAAGAGGGTCAGGTTTGACTACATTAAAGTTAAGAATTTCTACTCATGAAATGGCTCTGTTACAAGAGTTAAATGACACAATTGGAGAGAAGCTGTTTGCAATGCATATCTCCACAAGGAATTCTTACAGATCTCTGCGTGTAAGATGGAAAAAAGGGGCAAAAAATGTGATCTGATATTTACTTAAAGGAATAGTAAATATCAAAAACAATATATGGAAAGGGGCTGAATCTCATTTAGTAATCAAGAAGACAGAAATTAAAACCACTATGAGGTATCACTATACAGCCTCCAGACTGAAAAATAATAAATAATAAAGGGCATAACAACAATAAGAGCTGGCAGGATTTGGAGGATTTGGAGTGATAAGAGCTCTGTGGTGTGGGGCCGCTGAGGTCAAACTGCTGGAAGGCACTTCACACTGTCAAGTCAAAAGAAATGCACCTTGCATGACACAGCACTTCTAAGTGTTCACCCTGCCAAAATGCAAGAACTTTCCCAAAAAGTAGTCTAAAAACAGTATATATTTAATATATACTACATAATCTACGCTGTGCTGTGCTCAGTCGCTCAGTCGTGTCTGATTTGTTGCAACCCCATCAACTGTAGCCATCAGGCTCCTCTGTCCATGGGATTCTCCAGGCAAGAATACTGAGGTGGGTTGCCATGCCATTCTCCAGGGGATCTTTCCAAACCCAGAGATTGGACCCAGGTCTCCTGCATTGCAGGTGGATTTTTTACCATCTGAGCTACCAGGGAAGCCCAAGAACACTGGAGTGGGGAGCCTCTCCCTTCTCCAGGGGATCTTCCCAACCCAGGAATCGAACCGCGGTCTCCTGCATTGCAGGCTGGTTCTTTACCACCTGAGCTACCAAGGAAGCTGAAAATATGCGCACGCTCTCTCTCTCTCTCTCTCTCTCCACACACACACACACACATATATAAATGCATATGTATATATACTAATAATATAAACTAATACTATATATTTTAAAACATGAACAAAAATATATATTGCATGATCCATTTTTTTTGTTACTAGTTAATGTATATGAATAGGGAAAACAAAAGCTGAAAGGATTTACTAAAAACCTAACAGGTATTTATTATGGGTGGTAAAATTGTAGATTACTTTCCATTTCTTACTGGTTACCTGCTGTTCCTGAATATTTTAAAGCTGTCATTCATGATTTTTGCATCGCAAGTTTTTGTTTTAAAGAATAAACCTATTAAGTTTTACACTGGTGTGAACTGTCTCCCTAGCCACCGTTCATCTCATTTCTGAGAGGTCCGTTCAGCTCAACGCTCCTGTTTCAACAGGTGAAATGACTGCAGCAGTTTCCTGTTCTTTCTCAAGGAGACAAAAAGAAAGACTTACTTCCCCTGTCATCCCTCTCACACAAAATCAAGGCTCAAGAGGATGCTGTTTTGGCCACTGGAAGTCTCACAGCTAAGTGAGCCGTGGGTGTCAAAGCTGTGAGGTCCCACCTGGGTCAGCTCCCATCCAGCCGCACCCCCCCGCCCCACACCATGTGGAGAGTCAGAGCCCACCCACCCTGGGGACACAGTCGCTCACCTCGGGGATGCAGTCCTCGTGGGTCACCACGCGGACAATGTCATCCAGCGGGAGCAGGGAGTTGCATTTGATCTCCGTGTAGACGTTCTTGCCCTCCGTGCACACGGCCAAGAGCTCCACCAGATGGATGTGGTACATGAGGGGGCTGTTCTCGTCCATCCGGTCCCGCTCGGACCTCATCATCTGAATCAGGGTCTGGAAAGAGGCTCTGTCGTTGTAGAACACGAGGACATCCTCTCCTGAATTAACCAGCTGTGATCAGTGAGAGAGCGAGACTTGTTTATAGCACAAGCTTGCTGGGATGGGGGAAGCATTAAAAAAGAAATCTATTCACACAGAAAGAGAGGTTCTGTCAGCATTTACCTTCCAAATCCAGCTGCATTTATATTACTGAACTCATCTACACTTCATTCATTTTTATTACTAAACAACTAAAAAATTCAGCAGCAGCATTTTCATTCAGATATAAAAATATCACAGCAGTCCTAAACATTATTAGGGGAAGAGAAAGTCTACATACCAGCATTCATGTACCAAGCAAAATGTAGATTTCAAGCCTGCCCTTGTATTTCCCCTAATTATTGGGCTATGATTTTTTTTTTTTTTTTAAAAATGTTCCCATCTCCTTTCACGCTTTGTATTTTTGTTACAGCTCTTTCATACACTGCCTTATTTCTTCACAATCACAAATAATCCAATTCTAAGTAAGATACACCTTCCTTTCAGCACTCAAAGAGTCAAGGCATTCCTATTCATAAAACTTGTCTGCTGGGGACTGGGGGTTCTCATTAATCTACTTAAGAATTAAGTGTTGAAATTGTTCAGCACTGCATGAAATATGAAAGATCCAAAAAGGGCTGACACAGAAGTCAAAATAAATATGGTCAATATTATTCACTTAATAACAGCTAACCTTTATGAACTCTGAGAATGTTCCCACAATAGCTTACAATACCAACTGGAGCAGCCATTCCAATAAATGGTAGCTATCACTGTCATCTTTATCTCATTTAACTAGCCTGTGAGTTTCTCAATCCTGAATCACGCAGCCTGGGACATGGACCAGAAGACATGTGTATCCCAGGTCAAGCCAACACTTTTAACGACACTATACCATCTTTCACTGAACTCATATATGTAGATAAGACCACAACTCCAGGTGTTAGCTGGATTTACTTGAGATTCCATTTATTTTTTAAAGATGGAAAGATGACAGCAAGCACCTACAGAAGCTGAAGTCCCGAGGGTGACAGAGGACCCTCCTGAGACAGACGGCATCCATGGGCACTGACGTCTGACAGAGACCCAAGGGGGACTTTGCCCCAATTCTACTGACCAGCTTCTCATAAAGCATCAACCAACAATATTCCCAGCTAGTTAATTAGGTGGATAATTTTTTTAAGTTATAGAATTCACAAGAAGAACTTCTTTGGCTCAAAGGATTCTATCCACATTTAACCTCAATTCACTGTATTCTGGTTCAATTTTCTTGGGCTGTTTTACTCTCTCAGAAGAATCCTAGCCAACGATCCTTAAAATAGATTTATTGCTATGAAAAAGTAGATTGGATTCTTGGCTGTTTCTACAGTTTAAGCTCACACACACAAGATCACACACACTTGTGTGTGCACACACATACATTATTTTTTTTTTAATGGCCCCTGGACACGGTGCCAGGTTATACAAATAAAATTAAATAATTTGTAAGTCCCTGAGAACATCGGATGAAGGTATTTAGAAATACATAGCTGTCACCTCGGCCATGACCATGTCTTGGCACTTCTTGATGAATTTCCCTTCAGCCTTGACAATCGTCTGCAGGAACTTGATGTACTGGACATTTCGACCGTGAGTCTCGATGCAGTGAACAAAGTGCTGGACGACCCGCTCGTTGATCTCGCTGCACAGTTGGAAGTTGTTCATGAAGATGTGCTGCATCGTGACGGCTTCCAGGATCTGACGCGAGAGCAAGGGCACAGAGACAGGATCAAAGGAAGGGCGAGGCGAGAAAGAGTCTATCCCAACACAGGCAGGGGCATTCAGCCCCGCGAGAGCATCTTTCTCCATCCTCGCTTCTGTAGGGTGTTCCTGTTAACTCAGCTTTTTCAATCATGTGTAATAAAACCACAGGACAGTAAACACATCATTAGTTTTCTGCTGAATGAATTTCAGAGGGAAGCTCAGCACCCAGACCAAGAAACAAAATAGACCCCTTTATGGCCCGCTCTCTCCAAGTTTAACAATTATTTTGGCTTCCACAACCACAGATTAGTTTTGCCCAGTCTTGAACCTCAAGCATCCTCTTCTACCTGCCTTTTGTTCAAATTGCAATCGTGTCATCCGTGTTGTATGTGTTACTAGCTTGTTGACTATCACTGCTACACACATTCCGTCGCATGAATATACCACGTGCATTTATCTGTTGATGGGCATTCGGGGGAGTGACTTAGCAATTAAATCCCCACCACCACCACCGGTCTTAAGCGTAAGGAGTGACACAATTCTTATGACATGTGTGATGAACAGGGTCCCTCTGAACATTCTTCTAAATGTCTTCTGATAAATGAAATGTATGCATTTCTGTTGGCTTTATACCCAGGAATAATGTTGGGTTGCAGAGTTCAAATACATTTGGCTTTGGAAGATACTCCCAAACAGCTTTGAAACAAATTAACAATTTACATTCTACATTATAGCTACTCCATAGTGTTGCCAATACTGAGTAGTGTCAGTTTTTTAATTTCATAATTTGTTGTAAATAACTTCCTCAATTTTCATTTCTCTGATGCTGAACCATGTTGAGGGCTTTGTGATGGCTGTTGGCCATTTGGATAATCTCTACGGCAGAGCGTCCCATTTTAAAGTTTTTAGCTCATTTGAAAGAGTGGGCTGTGATCTTCCTCACGGACCTTCTGGAGTTTGTTGCTTCTACTGGGAGTGAAGTTGCTCCTGGACTTGAACACTGAGTGTTTTCTCTCACTGGGGCTTGTCTTCGCTTACTCTTTACAGTGTCATTTGACAAATAGAAGTTCTTGATTTTTTTTTAAAGATTTTTTTATCTTGGACCATTTAAAAAGTCTGTATCGAATTTGTTACAATTTTGCGTCTGTTGTTCATCTATTGGTTTTTTGGCCAAGAGGCACGTGGATGGGATCACAGCTTCCTGACCAGGGACCAAACCCACACCCCCTGCACTGGAAGGCGAAGGCTTAACCACTGGACCACCAGGGAAGTTCTGCGTTGATTTTTTTAAAGTCTGATTTATTGATATTTTCCTGCATGACTAGTGCTCTTTGCGTTCATTGTGAGAAAAGTTCCCTTCCATAAGGTCATGAGGATATTTTCAGGTTTTCCTTCAGGAGCTTCATTTTCTACTTTTTATCCAGACTTTCAGAGTTATTAGGTTTAATGACTGGTGTGAGGTAAGGGGCTTTAACCTTTTCATCTTTTGCCTTTTCATTAACATGAAAAGGATGGAAGATGACTCTACAATGCAGCAGTTCTTTTTCTGGAAAGCTCCAGCAGTATGGATGAGTACTTAGGTGTGTTTGTGTGTGTGCATGTGAGTGTGTGTTAATGTACAAGGCTGTCCTTTGCAGTACTGCTCATGAGCCAAAAATCAGACACTGCTGAACTGTCCATTAATAAGGAAATGGTTTCAAAAAAGTTACAGCCATTCTGCCCATGAGCGCTCAGTTGCTTCAGTCGTGTCCAACTCTTTGTGACCCCATGGGCTGTAGCCCACCAGGCTCCTCTGTCCATGGGATTCTCCAGGCAAGAATACCGGAGTGGATTACCATTTCCTCCTTTAGGGGATCTTCCCAACACAGGGATCAAACCCGTATCTCCTGCACTGCAGGCAGATTCTTTTACCGCGGAGCCACCGGGGAAGTATTTAGCCATGAAAATCAATGAGAAAAATTTATATATCTCTGACTTACAAAGATACCCAAGATGTGTAAGTGAAAAAGGCAAAATACAAAAACAATGTGTACAGTGTACCACCATTTTCCTATAAAAAAAGCATAACACGTATGTAACATATTAAAAACATATGTAATTAAAATGTAACACAATTATGTTTTACACGGACACATTATGTTTTGTGTAAACATAGAAAACTTGATGCATGACCTCAGGAGGATGTGGCTGGACAGTGAGAATTGGTACTTTGCTACAGCTGGAGTTTGATGTAATGAGGAATGCTACTAAGAGAAAATACATTTATCTTGCATCTACCACCGCTTCCTCCCTCCTTCTACCTTTTTTTCCCATAAAGTATTTATGTCCTCCTGAGAGCTGATCAAAATGTTCCCCATCAGAATGAAGGTTGCATCATAACAAGTCCCAGCGGCCACAACAGCAAAAGAACAAGCTGTTCTCTTCTCTTCCTGCTTCCACCCTCCGTGGTCCTCCTCCCAGCACAGAGTCCCAGACAGGCCTCCAGTCTTACCCCTGGGTTTAGAAACAGGTTTATATGTTTGTGGAGCAGAGCCTGATTCTGCTGGTTGCCGGCACAGAAATTCTGAAGAAACTCATGAGCCAGCCTCATTATCTCCTGCATCTTGGTGTCTTCAGCCTGTGAGGGAGAAGACAGATGAAAAACAGGTTGAAGACCCGGCTAGGCCTTTGGCAAGGGAAGGTCAGATAGAGAAAGCAGCGATCTCTAGGCCAGGATTCCATGATGCCCCCATCCCCTCGACTCATGTGGGGCTCTGGGGGGTGCTTCAAGGGGCTGGCTGTATAAAAACACTGGGGGGTGCTGCACCACTGACTCTTGCAGAGAAATCAGAAATTTGTCTATGCTTCATGGAGGAAAGTAAATTCTCTCCCACTAGCCTTGGGCAATCAAATGAAATGATTTTATCACGGAAAAAGGACATAGAGAATGAAAGCTAAGAGGAACTCTCTGAGATCCCACTGTCTAGCAACTGCTGAAATTTCTAAACCCCCTACTTCTGAAAATACGGATGGACAGCAGAGCAGGGGCCAACTTCATCACTGGCTATAAGCACATCTCCCAGCTCTCAGGCACACATTTTCAAGTTGCCTTAACCTATGGACACCCTAAATGCTGGCAGCAGTTAACACAGCAAAGTGGAACTCTAGATTCTAAGTTGGGGCAAATGTACCTGTTTTGACTCCTTTCCCCATCACCTGACACATGATTTAACCTAAGACTTAGCTTTCCTACTTACACAGTCAGGATAATGTGTGTCTCAGGCATTTCCCATGGCTGATTAGGAGATTCTCATGTCATATATCAAAAACACATACTCAGTAAGCAACCAGGATACACTTTACAGCATGGGCAAGTATAGCTATCATCTTGCAATAACTTTTAATGCAATATAATCTGTAAAGATACCAAATCCTTTTGCTGTACCCCTGAAACTAATATTGTAAATCAACTACACTTCAAAAAAATACACTCAATGTTTGTAAAGAGTTAGATGCCTATGTTAATCCTAAAGGAAATCAACCCTGAATACTCATTGGAAGGACTGATACTGAAACTGAAGCTCCAATACTTTGGCCACTTGATGCGAAGAACTGACTCATTGGAAAAGATCCTGATGCTGGCAAAGACTGAAGGCGAGAGGAGACAGAGATCCAGATGATAGGATGGCATCACTGACTCAACAGACATGAGTTTGAGCAACCTCTGGGAAATGCTGATGGACAGGGAAGCCTGGTGTGCTGCAGTTCATGGAGTCGCAAAGAGTCAGACAGGACTGAGCAACTGAACGACAAAGAGGCCCATGACAGGACAATTATATAGAACCTCCTGGGACTTCCCTGGGGGTCCAACAGCTAAAACTCGAAGCTCCCAATGCAGGGGGCCCAGGTGTGACCCTGGTCAGGGAACTAGATCCCACATGCAGCAACTAAAGAACCCACATGCTGCTATGAAGATTGAAGATCCCACATGCTGTACTTAAGACCCAGTGCAACCAAATAGACAGACATTTAAAAACAAAGAAACCTCTTGCTACTTTCAGTTCAGTCGCTCAGTCGTGTCTGTCTCTTTGTGACCCCATGGCCTGCAGCACGCCAGGCCTCCCTGTCCATCACCAACTCCCAGCACGCCAGGCCTCCCTGTCCATCACCAACTCCCAGCACGTCAGGCCTCCCTGTCCATCCTCCTGGAGTTTACCCAAACTCTTGTCCATTGAGTCGGTGATGCCATCCAACCATCTCATCCTCTGTCGTCCCCTTCTCCTCCCACCCTCAATCTTTCCCAGCATCAGGGTCTTTTCAAATGAGTCAGATCTTCGCATCAGGTGGCCAAAGTCTTGGAGTTTGAGCTTCAGCATCAGTCCTTCCAATGAACACCCAGGACTGATCTCCTTTAGGATGGACTGGTTGGATCTCCTTGCAGTCCAAGGCACTCTCAACAGTCTTCTCCAACACCACAGTTCAAAAGCATCGATTCTTCGGCACTCAGCTTTCTTTATAGTCCAACTCTCACATCCATGCATGACTACTGGAAATACCATAGCCTTGACTAGATAGACTTTGTTGGCAAAGTAACGTCTCTGCTTTTTAATATGCTGTCTCGGTTGGTCATAACTTTCCTTCCAAGGAGTAAGCGTACTACTTGCTACTTTACCCAGTTCTAAACAAGCCACTACTTAAAAGAGTAAAAACAAAACGAGAAGCTTCCCCAAATGGAAATCACCCCTCATATTCACAGAGCCCACTTCATCTTCCTCAGTCACCTCACATACATCCCCTCGTTTCAGAGGCAGAGTGCTGCAGTTGGGAATGCAGGCCCTGACACCAGGCTGCATGGCCCTTAGGCCAGATGAACAGCTTCTGAGCTGTGTGACCTTGGGCAAGGAACTTAACCTTTCAGTTTCCTCATCTGTAACAAGGAGCTGATAAAGGACACGCTTCCTATTGTGGTTATGAAGATTAAATGAGAAAATTCATGTCAAGTGCTTAGACCATAATGACTCATTAAATGTTAGCTGCTGTTACTGGTCTAGACTAAGGTCAGCAAACTTTTTTCTTAGAGGTCCAGATATATACTTCAGGGCTTTATGGGTCAAAAAACAAAACAGAGGACATTACACACACACCTATATAACCCCTAAAAATTTAACTATTCAAAAACGTACATATGTGTACCTATGGATGATTCATTTTGATGTTTGGCAGAAAACAACACAATACTGTAAAGCAGTTATCCTTCAATTAAAAATAAATAAAGCTAAAATTGAAAACAAAACAAAACGTAGCAACCAGTCTTGTCTCTAGCGCTATATAAAAACAGGCGGTAGGCTGGAGGTGATCCATGTCTGCAGTCTGCCCACTCTGATCTAGACCACAGCCTTGTGAGAAAATAGAACACTTCTGCCAGGAACACTGATGGAAGGAACCCAGACTCCCAGGGTGACAGATGAACAAAGCAGGAGGTTTAAAGAGGACGCTGACAGCAAGTCTCAGAACAACAAAGGAGGTATTAGATTTGTCTCTCATTTACAGAGAGAGGGGCAAAGTTTCTAAGCTCTAAGAAATCAGAGGGTCTGGGACAGAGACACACCACAGCAACCCTGAACCACTGTGCATTCTTCCCTTTCTTCACCTACTAAAGGAATCTGCTGGCAGACAAGCTACCTAAAAGCTTCTGCCCTTCAAAGCAGATTTTTACAGGGCAAGGAGCTCACAAAGACATAACACGAACTTACCTGTTAGTAAGAGTCCCTCTGCTGTCCTTACACAATGGGATGGCTGTATCCATCCAAAAACCAGACAAAGTATACACACACAATGTTCTGCCTTTGAGTTACCAATTCCAGCTGAATCTGGTTCCTATAGATCCCTCCAACACTGCTCTGAGAATGAATGTCTCATTAAGGAAACAGGTTACTATGAGGCAAAGCCAAGGCCAGCAACCTTTCTCCTGACATTCTTCACACAGACGGAGACGAATCCACTTGCTGGTTTGAGTCCAAACATTGGCCAAGTTTGGATGACAGCCACATCCATCTGTATTAATTCCAGGTTACTGAAGCCCCTGATCTATTGAAGGGATTAAACTTGTACTTTTATCTGTGGCTGGTGAAAAGCCTGACCTATCAGATTCACACAGGCCCCGTGACTAAGGAGACGGCCTCGGGAGGGAACTTCCTAAGGTGCAGGGCAGCGGGTGAAAGTGAGGAGCAGGTGGGGTGGAAGGCGAGCCGTCCAAGGCCCAGGCTCCCACAGATAAGCTGAGCAGGCTCTGCTACGTGCAGCTGGGCCTTCCAGACAAGTTTCTAAACCTCTCTGGCTTCAGTCCTCTCATCTAGAATGGGGCACCTATCTCCTCTGGGTGTCCTGAGGATTAAATGAGAGAATAATGTAAAAGCCTCAGCACAGGGCCTGGTACCTGGCAAGCAGTGGGCAGGGAACCTCCTTCAGGTGACTTCACTAGGGAGCCTCTGGGAGTCACTGGGGAATTCAACAGCCCAGCACCTAAGTCTCAACTCTAAAACTCCCCAGCCTCGGTCCCCTCATCCATCAAGTGGAAACGCCAAGAACGCCACACTGGGTTTTAGAAGCTTGAATGAATGCTTTCATTTTGTTCTACTGGACACTGTTATTCTTTGTATTTATTTATTATTATTTTTTAGCCACACTACACTGCATGTAGGATCTTAATTTCCCAGCTAGAGACTGAACCGATGCTCCCTAGAGTGAAAGAAGAGTCCTCCTAACCACTGGGCCACCAATGAAGCCCCGAATGAACGCTTTTAGAAGTGTCCTGTCAGGTCTATGCTATACTGCTTCCCTCCATCCCATCACTAGCAATGCCAAATGCTAACACGAAAAATGAGAGATGTAGCTTAATTTCTATCAACAGAAAAGATGACTTAGACTGAGCAGAATCCAACAGATCGAACCTAACCAGCTGTCAGCACACAGCGAGGACTTCGAGTTGACAAGTCCTATGTCCTCACATGCATTTATAGCTTGCATGGCTGAGGAATAAGGCAGACGAAACTGTACTGCACATACTTATTAAGCTTTGGTGATCCAGTATCTCTGATGTGGGAAGACAGCTTTCTCTGGCTCTCCTGAACTCACCAGTTCATCCCCCTGCTCTGAAAGTAGAAAACTGCAGTCCCTGTGATGGGGGGGGGGTTCATAATTGATCACTTACGCTAATCTGATTTCATAATCATACATGTGATCTGGGGGAGTTATTGATGGCCATGTCACAAGCTCTTCTAAAACACACTGGATTCAAAACAATAAACAGCTTTTACAACTCTTTAAAAAAAGGAAAACAAGTGTATGGTACAAGTCCACGTGCAGAGACAGCTCTGTCCACCAGACCTTTGTACTCAGACCAAGCTGCCTGGCAGGGAAGTAAGGAGAGAACAGACTCCTCCTTCTTTATAGAGTTCTAAAAGTGGAGGGAGGTTATGGGGGGCTTCACTGTATTTCTACCATGCTCTGTTTGTTTCACGTCAATTACCTAAGATTGCTTCACAGTGACAGTCATCACACATCAGCTTCATTTCTTCACCAACCGTTCCCAAATGTGAAGGTTTTGGGAAAACCCAGGAACCCGCCCCCTAGGAGCAGCAGCCGTGGGGTCTGGCTGCAGGGAGGGGGCGATGCCCACCTTCTCGTAGGGGATCTGCAGCAGCTCCAGCACCACAGCGTGGGCACCCATGTTCCGGAGCAAGCGCTGTTGCTGCTTCCTGCTCTTCCGCACGGATGCGCTCTCTTGAACACAGAGTTTGCTGAGTCGGATCAAAATCTGGTAGGAAGAAAGGTCAAAGTTTCTCGTCAACTCACATCTCTGTTCTGAGGATCTAACCTGGAGCCTGGCCACTACAGTTCCTGATACCTCACTGTGTACATGGAATTTGCTAAGAGAATAGATCTTAAGCATTCTTATCTCCCCCTACCATCCTCCAAAAGTTACTTCTGTGAGTGATGGATGTGTTAATTAACTTGATTGTGGTAATGATTTCACTATGTATATATCAAATTATCACATTGTCAAGTATATTATAATTTTGTCACTTATACCTCAAAGTTTGAAAAAAAAAAGTTGTAAGAAACAAAAATCAATCTCAGAAAAGTAGGAAGCATAGTTGGAAGAAAGATTGCCAGGGGGTGGTGTGGGCAGGAAGGTAAAAGGGATCACAATCCATTAAGAACATAGTAAGAGGGAAAGTTCTCTAACTTGTAGGATCCTTACTGGTTGTATTGAACCAAATCCACATATGGCTAAGAACAAGTCTTCTAGATTAACGACTGGATTATGGCTCCATCAGCAAGTGGGATGCTTTCAGGTATCCTAAAATGGTATGGGGGCTTCCCTGTTGGTTCAGTGGTAAAGAATCTGCCTGTCAGTGCAGGAGACGCAGGTTCAGTCAGTCCCTGGTCCGGGAAGATCCCCTGGAGAAGGAAATGGCAATCCACCCCAGTGTTCTTGCCTGGCAAATTCCATGGACAGAGGAGCCTGGTGGGCTACAGTCCATGGGACTGCAAAAGAGCTGGACATGACTTAGCCACTAAACAACAACAACAACAAAGCTATGACTCAGCATCACTGCCAAAAACTTGGGAAGAATTTGTTCTGGGGTAAAAAACAAACAAAAACACACCAAGCTTCTAGCCTCTCAACTTTGAATCAACCTATGCAAAGATTTCTAAAGAACTAAGGTTCTCATTGGTGACACTATGTGTCAGCAATCAAGATAAATCATTGATAATTTTACCACTTCACTCTTCCTTCAACTGTAAACCTTCAGAAGTATAGGTGCTGGTGGCCCCCATACAAGGTGAGGAAACACACATGATGTGAACTGAGGCCTGACACTAAGACCTATGCACTTGACCTCAGAGGTCCCTTTCTCTCTGTTAAACTTCCCACCACGGGAAAGGCTCAGGGGAGGGCACATACCTCTTTGACCACCCTGTAGTTGTAGCTGCTGGTGCTCTCATGCTGCTGTGACTTGTTATTCCCCTCCTAGGAACCAAAACGAACGTGACTGGGGTGTGCACAACTCTTGGGTTCCTGTCCATTTGTTAGGGTTAGCTCACAATCTCGGAAGGAATAGGAATTTTGCAGTGTTTTCCGGCCATCATGGGGCTTCCCAGGTGGCACTAGTGGTAAAGAATCCTCCTACCAATTCAGGAGACACAAGAAACGTGGGTTTGATCCCTGGGTGGGGAAGATCTCCTGGAGGATGGCATGGCAACCCACTCCAGTATTCTTGCCTGGAGAATCCCATGGACAGAGAAGCCTGATGGGCAGCAGTCCATAAGGTTGCAAAGAGTCAGACACGACTGAGTGACTGAGCACTAGCACTAGCCAGCTGTCCTGCTAGGTTTATGCCCGAGTTAATCACTTGCTCACACTCAGCTCTCCATGATGGATGTTATTTCACTGATTGGGAAAGGATGGTGGACCAGGCATAGCTGGAGAACAGGTTCATTCTGGAAGGGGCACCTGGTGCCCAGGTGAGTCTGCAAGAGGCACCTGGTGCTGCACTTCCTAGGAGAATGGCTATCACCCGGATAACAAGCAGACCTCTTGAGATCCCAGCCCATCCTAGCATCTGCATTTTTACCTAAAACCAGAGGAGGACGTTCACTTGTTCTCAGGACCCACGCATCTCCTCCGGCAACCTAACTTGTGGTCACCCACCTCTGTCTTCTTATGCTCGTTTTCTCCAGATGCGCCGTCCATGGCCTCGTCGGGGCCCTGCCCTTTGTACACCCAGAGCTCTGACTTCTCCACGATGGATCTCAACTGGTCCAGGTCTTGTTTTATCTGCTTGTAGTTATCGACATCTTGGCTGGTAACGAGCAGCTGAACCTGAACGAATGCAATTGACCAGTGGCACTCAGCACCCTCTCAGACAGATGACGACACCACCACCAATAACACAAGTACACACACATGTGTGCACACACGGCCACCCAAGCTACCTGTTTGAAGGCCTGGAGGACCTCCTGTCTCTGACTGAAGTGCCGAAAGAGGAGCTGCAGGGCCCCCGACACCAGGGGTGGGTAGTCGTGCATCGTCAAGTGGAGCAGGACTCGGAGGAAAGTTCTGCCGCCATGGTCATCCAGGTCCAGTGGGGTGTTCTCCTCACTGAGGGGAGAGGTCACGTGAGTCACAGACAGCCTCCACCTGCACCCATGGGCCCAGACACACCTCACTTCATGAGATCCCCAACTCTATGGCCGACCTCAGCAGACCTGGGTATTAAATAACTCCTTTAACAATACCATCTTGTTTCATCTTCAACTGTATTCTGAGGGGAAGGGACAGTTATGGTGTCACAGCTGCCCAGTGTTTAACCAAAGTCCCCACCTTCCCACAGTGACAGGCCTGGCTTTGCAAACACTCTCCCACCAGATGTTCTGCTGCTGGGGGTTTCAGAGCCGCACACAGCTGTGTTTCTCCCGAGTTACTAGTTTGTTTTTTATTTAAGATGCTAGTCCCAAGAAACCATCTGTGGTGGAGGGCCAGGTTTTTGAGGTCTGCTACTGCTAAGTCGCTTCAGTCGTGTCCAACTCTGTGTGACCCGAGACAGCAGCCCACCAGGCTCCCCTGTCCCTGGGATTCTCCAGGCAAGAACGCTGGAGTGGGTTGCCATTTCCTTCTCCAATGCATTAGAGTGAAAAGTGAAAGTGAAGTCACTCAGTCGCGTCTGACTCTTAGCGACCCCATGGACTGCAGCCTACCAGGCTCCTCTGTCCATGGAATTTTCCAGGCAAGGATACAGGAGTGGGTAGCTGTTCCCTTCTCCAGGAGGGGGGTTTAATTTCCCCAGGGATCGAACCTGCCTCGTGCATCTCCTGCATTGGCAGGCAAATTCTTTACCACTGCACCACCTGGAAAAAGGGAAAATCACTAGACTAGTCAGGTATGGTAGTTTAGTCGCTAAGTCGTATTTGACTCTTGCGACCCCATGGACTGGGGCCCTCCAGGCTCCTCTGTCCATGGGATTCTCCAGGCAAGAATGCTGGAGTGGGTTGCTAGTTCCTTCTCCAGGGGATCTTCCCAACACAGGAATCAAACCCAGGTCTCCTGCATTGCAGGCAGATTCTTTACCGACTGAGCTATGAGGGAAGCCCATCTGCACCATCTGGGAAGCCCCCCCAGTGGCCATGAAAGTGCCCAAAGATTCACTTATCTCGTCTCAAACTGGCAGCAAGCAGTTTGGTCCCTCAGGCCCCACTTTGAGAAGTGTTGCCATGAGTCATCCCCACTCAGTGCTATTCTAGCTTCCTAGCTGGGGTTAATCAGTATATTATCAAGGCTTCTCCCAAGATCTACGCTACGCTGATTGTGTGCTACTTACACAACCAAAAATGTAATAAGCAAGTCCTGACGCTAACGGCAGGCCACCGTGAACCTGAGCACTGGCAGTCAGGTTCTGGGCCTGTATTGTGTTTACAATCAAATGAAGGTCAAATGCTGAGACCTTCATGGCTGCAGACCAGCAAGGGAGGCATAGATAGGACTTAGTACATAAATCCTGTGTTCATGCTATGCACTCTAGAAAGGTGTGAAGAAGCTTTCACAGCCCTTCCACACCAGGAAAGCAGTAGAGAACCAAGACACCACCCAGCAGACTGAAGTGGCACCAGGCTAAACTCAAAACTCCCTGAGTTTCAGAACAGCAATCTCTTCCATAGAGTAAATAATGTTGCTGATTCAAACTTCACAGATTTTACATTAAGCACTAAGACAGTGAACATCAGTTCGCCCTCTCTGGTCTAAACACCCTTATGTAGGTTCCTCCCACATGGACACTGGGCTCAGCCAGGCGATCTGCTTGGACCAATAGGACATCAGCAACATGATGCAAGCGGAGGCTTGCTTGGTGCTTGTACACTGTTGGTCTGGCCTCTTGGGGCCTTTGCACATAGAGCCAGTTACCAAGCTATGCAGAAGCCCAAAATATCCATGTGCAGAGAAAAAGAGAGAAGTCCCAGCCTTAAAGGTATCACCTCCAAGGAGCCAGAAATGCAAAGACAGCAACATGGATATGCCAACCCCAATCACTAGCTATGATGGTCGCATGACGGACCCAACAGTGATCAGCAGAAGAACCATCTAGCTGAGCCCCAGTCAACCACAGAGTCGTGAGAGACAATAAAATGACTGTTTTAATCCATTTTTCTTTAGCTGTCCTGGGTCTTTGTTATCATGTGTGAGCGTGGGCTCAGTAGATGTGACTCTCATGCTCCAGAGAGTGGACTTCAGTAGCTGCAGCACATGGGCTTAGATGCCCCGTGATATGTGGAATCTTCCCCGACCAAGTATCGAACCTGCATTCCCTGCACTGACAGAAGGATTCTTAACCACTGGACCACCAGGGAAGTCCTTAATCCATTAAGTTTTGGTTGTCAAAAGCAGTACATAACCAAAGCAAATGTGTATATACCAAGAGTTATACATACAGAGTGTTTATACCAAGTTTGCAGGTGTTTGAGCCTTACAGGGATTTGAGTCTCATAATGATGTTTTCAGTCAACAGTGAGCAATCTCATCTTTTTGGAAAGGGTTCACACAGTAATTTCAGGTTACAGACAATGAAAGAACTGCATGCCTGTTTTTATTCTTGTGGCTGCTTGGCTCCTAAAGAGCTTGGGGGTGACTGCGCCCAGTAGCACCCATGAGCATGCTTTCTGCACTCTGTTTTGAGCCCCCTCTTTCTTTCAACCCTATTTCCTCACCATTTAAAAAAGTCTTGTAATGTGTATACTTTGAGAAACCTCCTTCAGTTCTTTCTACTGTAGGCAGTAAACACATATATATGAAGCCAACTAAGATTACTCTGACCTGAGTTCTAGAAGTTATAAAGTGAGGGGGCAAAGAACCTAAACCCAAGGACTAAACCTTTCTGAGTCCAAGGAGAAGTCTTTGAGAGCTAATGGAGAGGAGCCTCCTCCATCTCAGAACCACCTACAAAACAGAAACTGAAAATATACTTTCCTTCCTCCGAAGATGCCCTCAGCTTGTTCTTCAATGTGTTCGAAGTCAAGAGCACCTGAAGAGTTAGAGAGAACAGAACTTTAGATGCAGGAAGTTATGGAAATGTGCTGCCTGTGAACTTCCCCCCCAAAGAGCCTTGCCTCTGCTCATGGATTAACCTCAAGTTTTCCAGCTTCTTTTACTGCAAAGCTCTGAAGCCAGGTCAACCTGGATCACACTGTCCACTGGCTCCAGGTTTCTCCTCAGTGCATGAACCCTGTGAGAGGCACTACCTCTTTTCAAGGAAGCTCAGACCTTGCTAGGTGGGTTTATTTCTACTACTATCTTTCTCTTATCCATCACCACTATATCCTGGGCAGGGAAAAACTTCTACTCAGAGTAAAAGTTGCTAGTGGACAGTCAATTTTCTTGGAGAATTTTGTTTTAGGGTGTTTTTTTTTTTCCCCGGTATTTCACACAACCATAACATTAGAATTCTCAGCTGTCTTATGACTAAGACACTCAAAGATGGAAGAAATAAGATCTACTTCAGAAGGAATCTGGGCTCTTGCAATTATTTGTTTGCCCCAAATGGGTAACTCCCAGGATGTCATTTTTACATATAGTCACCTTCAAATATATTCACATTTTATCCTTGTTCTAGAACGTACTCTCTGGACTTTCAGCTTTCAGTAGACCCGGGTCCAATTTTACGGCAGAAATCCCATCCTGGCATCACTCACCTGGCACATTACTTGGTCCTTCTTGGCTGCTGTTTCCGGAGGATGTTTCTGAAGTCTGGGAATTGCTTTCATCAAACTCCCGCTTAAATATACACAGGAGGCAGGAGATCCTATAATCCAACCTCACATTCAAAATAAACTAGAGATTCAATGGAAATGGAAACAGATTGGTTACATTAGCATACCACCTGGAACACCCCGCCAAACCGCTGCACTCTGGCTGGGCCTGGCATCTGCTGCGTCAATTACCTTAAACCCTAAGTGAGCCAAATATTTGGCTTAAGATTTCAACAGTCTTCAAAGACTTGCATGGGATACATCAATTTTGCCCGCAGCACCTTACGCTTCTAGTAAAAGCTTCAGCATCCCGGCAATTAATTTAATAATCAGAACAATAAATCACTCACTCCCCACTCCATCCTCTATAAAACATTAATTTCAGCAAGTATCGAATGCCGACGCTGAGCCTTAAGAAGGGCGAAGTTGGCTGCTTTTAAGTGAACTGACAGAGAAAAATGTGTTTTCAGTACGAGAATTAGCTTGGCTCTTTATTTTCTACAAATGACTGTTTCCTTTGATGTAGACGCAAACTCTTGGGCTCCCTCTTCTTTCACTCCCTGTGTTCCCTCCCCATCCGCTCCAACACAAGGATACTTTTTCCATGCTTGTGGCTGGAGCCAAAAAAGAAAGATCAGTCAACCAGTCGGAACTGTAAAAGGACCTTACCGACAGTCTCTTCTCTCTTTATCAAACTAACTGTCCATTCTGCATGGCTTCTCTTGCCCTCAGTCAGTCTCAGGACCTTCCTCGACAAGCACACATCTCATCAATGACTAAGCCCTGCTGGCTCTGCCTCTGCCACTCCTCATGGATCTCTCCCCTGCTGTATTTTACCCCGCTTACAGCCTCTCTCTCCCACCTCAGTCATTACACTACCAAATTTACCAGGTCTACCTCCCAATGGTATTTCTTCTTAGGTTAGCTCCCTGCTTGAAAACAGTCAAAGGCTCCCTCAGAATCAAGTCCTAACACTTCAGGCACCCAAAGTTTTCCAGAGTCTGCCTTTCCAACCTCATTTCTGATAACTTCCTTTCAGCACACGCCACACCCCTGCCCAAGGAGAAGGGCTTACTGACCTTGAGCAATGATGCTCTGGCTTAACCTGCTCCACCTGTCTGAGAACAGCACCTTGTTTCTTCGCAACACCTGTCCATGGCTAAAAGCTCAGATAAAATCTTACCTCCTCTTTAAAATCTCCTCAGGTCCTTACTGAATGGGATCACCAGACCCACCCTTATCTCAGAAGAACATTTTTCTCATGGCTTTATTTCCATGTACACACAGCTTCATCACACCTCCTTTTCCTATTAGACTTTAAACACCCTGGAGACAGAGCCCCTGTCCTAATTGTCTCTGCATTCCTCATACAGCCCCTCATCTAGCCAGGCAAAGTGCTTTGCATATGGTAGATCATTAAGTATTTGCTGAAAGAATCCATCAATTAAATGTTCTCAGATTATTACAGTAATCACTACAGTGAGTAGACCTCAAGATGTAACCAATTTTCACATCACATCAATTCTGATAAACACACATGATATCTACATACTTGGGACCTGTAAGCCATGGCCTGAAATCCTTGAAATCTTTCTCTACTTTTGCTCAGACATAAATTCAATGATTTTCCTGTACTTAAATCATTCTTTATTGGCTTCAGTAATTATTTTGAGGAGTACCACTGTTGCTTTCAAACCATCAGTTAACTGTGATTTTAGAATTTTTAAAAATCCTTCCATCTGTAAACATGCCTATTTCTCTCCTCCATCTCAACTCCTCATCTCCTCCATCCTTTCTGGAGTTGAGATCAGGCAGTGTGAAATAAAAGAGAAAAGTGACTACAGCATTCTTTTCATTAAGGAGCAGCTAATTTTGTTAATGAATTTAAAACTCCCAGGGAGCAGAAAGAAGAAAACATAATTTGTTGGAAGGCTGGAAGGTTCTCATAGGAAGCAGAGGGCTCCCATCCCCACTTCCTTAGGCCAGGACTTTGCTTCTACAATTATCCTCTCTCCTCTTTTTCAGTAAGTCCCCCCTCTCAACGTGATCACTTCCTTTCTGCATACAATCTTGCTGATATCCCTTAACTTAAATATGACCAACAATCACCTTTCAGCCCCCGCCCCGACTTTTCTCTGTGCATCTTTACAGCAAATCCACTCAAAACAATTTTCTGCCCTGACTCCCCACTTCATCTTCTCCCGTTCCTTCTTGACCTTGACCTGTTCCCAGACTTGCCAACTGTGCTTCCACCTCGGGTCTCTGCATTTATTGCTC
This sequence comes from Bos mutus, assembly GCF_027580195.1. NCBI lineage: Eukaryota > Metazoa > Chordata > Mammalia > Artiodactyla > Bovidae > Bos > Bos mutus. The sequence goes on from NC_091638.1 coordinate 21,910,241, forward strand.
CATCTGAGTCTCAGAGACTCTTTCCCTAAATATGAGTTCCCTCACTGCTCTCTGAATGGGAAGACCTTCTCTGATAATCTCATCAAAACATGTACCCCCAAGGGCCTCCAAACAGTCTTGACTCTCTTTTATATTTTAACATCCTTGGTATATACATTGTTACATGCCTATGTGTTTGTGTGTGCTAAATTGCTTCAGTCGTGTCTGAGTCTTTGTGACCGTTTGGACTATAACCCGCCAGGTGTCTCTGTCCATGGGATTCTCCAGGCAAGAATACTGGAGTGAGTTGCCATGCCCTCCTCCAGGGGATCTTCTGGACCCAGGGATCAAACCCACATCTCTTTTGTCTCCTGCTTCGGCAGGCAAGGATTCTTTACCACTAGTGCAGCCTGGGAAGCCCTTATAAGCTTATGCCCCCTATCAAAATGTAAGCAGGAATGATTTTGTTCATTGCTGGATTTTCAGTGCTTAAAAGTACTTGGCATGGAATCAGTATCAATAAGTATTCATTGAATATATGAATGGTTGAGGGAGGGAGAAAGGGAAGGCTTGAGGGAGGAGTTACAAACTTTATGGAACTTTGAACTGAGTTATGAACAAAAAGCAGGGATCTCAGCTATGGACAGAGTGTGAGTGAATTCTAAGCAAACGAAAAGTATGGCTGACAACAGAGAGCAATGATAAGGGAAAGCGAGGGTAACTGCTGACAGTCTGGCATGGCTGGCAGGACAGGGCATGTTGGGGATGGACAGGAGATGACAAGCAGTAAGAGGGCTGGTTCAGAAATGGCACCCGAGGCTAAGAATCTACCTCCACTCTCTTCCCTAAAGCCTGGGGCTCCATCAAAGCAGGGCCACTGCACACAGATGCTCCCCTGTGAAGCACACTCCTGCCCCTACTTCTGGCCCATGATTACCTGGAGTATTTCAATGATCTTCAGCTTGGTGTCCATCACCATGATGTCCTCCTTCTCCGGCTCGGCCTGCTTCACGTTGCCCTCAGGGGCGGTGGCCGTGGGTGTCATGGGCAGGAAGCCTCCTCCCCGGAGCACCACCTGGGTCATCAGCTCTCCGACCCCATGGATGGACCGCATCACGTTACTGCCTAGGAAGGGCCAGGACAGACCCCGGTCACGACAGACCCCTGGAGCACACTCTGGGGCACACCTGGCCAGGGGCAGAGGCTCTTCAGGACAAGTCATTTCACACGTCTCTGTCCCAATACATTCTATGACCCTGGGAACCTGATAGGTTAATACCTATCAAAAATGTAGGGCTTACTATGGAAGACAGTATGGAGATGTCTTACAAAACTAGGAATAAAACCACCATATGACCCAGCAATCCCACTCCTAGGCATATACCCTGAGGAAACCAAAATTGAAAAAGACACATGTACCCCAATGTTCACTGTAGCACTATTTATAGCTAGGACATGGAAGCAACCTAGATGTCCATTGACAGATGAATGGATAAAGAAGCTGTGGTACATATACACAATGGAATATTACTCAGCCATAAAAATGAATGCATTTGAGTCAGTTTTAAAGAGGTGGACGAACCTAGAGCCCATTATACAGAGTGCAGTAACTCAAAAAGAGAAATATAAATATCATATACTGACACATATGTATGCAATCTAGAACGATGGTCCTGATGAATTTATTTGCAGGGTAGCAATGGAGAAACAGACATAGAGAACAGACTTATGGACACGGGGACAGGGAGGAGAGGGTGAGATGTATGGAGAGAGTAACATGGAAACTTACACTACCATATGTAAAATAGATAGCCAATAGGAATTGGCTGTATGACTCAGGGAACTGAAACAGGGGCTCTGTGACAATCTAGAAGGGTGGGATGGGGAGGGAGATGGGAGGGATGTTTGGGAGGGAAGGGACATGGGTGTACCTATGGCTGATTCTTATTGATGTTTGACATAAAACCACAAAATTCTATAAAGCAATTATCCTTCAATAAAAAAACAAAGTGGCAAAAAAAAAATCAGGGTTTAAGGAAGTAGGTGAAAGAGCGTGGGCTTTGAAATTGCCCAAAGGAGCAATTTTATGGGTTAAATAACCTGCCCAATTGTAAGGCCACCCACTGCATGCCTGCTGTGGGTGTTAACAAGACACACATCTGGTGCTGTGTTAATACAGGAGTTAACAAGACACACATCCGGTGCTGTACCAACAGCCACCTGATCTTGAGGGCACTGTGCCACCTGTGAGGGTCAGTTTATTCAACTATAAAAGGAGAAAACCCAGCTCAACTCACAGGGTCACGTGGCAAATGACTGCGCACAGGCCCTAACAGGCAGTAGAATGCAAGTAAACGCACTTTTTCTATTCCAGCTGAAGAGACTAGTTGAACAATAGTCCACACATGAGTACCCAGTATGTGTCTATTACGACACTAAAACAGAGGAGAACAACAAACACATCAAGGCAGATTTTCCTACTCACAAATTGGAAACAGGATACCCAGACACAGTCTGGATTTCATTTACTCACATACTAACGTAAGCACAGAACATCATGGCACATCAAGAGCAGTGAATAAGCATTCCAGCTGTGAGGCGACTTTCAAATGGTGCAGTGGAATGTGCAACTTCATTTATAAATGTAAAAAATACAGCACAGTGTTAACAACCATTGACTCTGAGTCACGGGTCCTTGGTGTCCACTCTACTATTCTTTCCACTTGTGTTTGTATCTGAACACGTTCGTAATGAAGAGTCAAGAAGAAGAGGACGAAGAAAGGATGTGACACCACGTGGTAATGCAACAGCACGTGGTAAGCATGACAGAGGCAGGAGGAGGCGCAAGCGCGTCCCCACGTGTGGGCACCGTCAGAGCCCCCACCTCACGTGGGCACCGTCAGAGCCCCCACCTCACGTGGGCACCGTCAGAGCCCCCACCTCACGTGGGCACCATCAGAGCCCCCACCTCAGCTCCTCCACGTTGTTCTCACCTTTATTCTCCTCTCCCTTCGCCATCTTGCTGATGGGGAAGATTGTGGTCACGTGCACACAGTCCAATATGGCCAGGAGGATTTTGGTTAATCGGAGAAGGTCAGAGAAGTTGTAGAAACCAAAGTAGATGAGATTCCTAGCTAGGTTGACAACCTATTGTATTTAAAAGAGAGAGGGGGGAGATGGATTAATTAAACAGTATCCTTCAGTTCCATTTCAGGTGGACTATTTTACAAATGACTGATTGTGACCTTCTTTACCGTAAGAGAAGTCATTTAATTTACTTGCAGTTTCTGATCAAATTCAATTTAGTTTCATAAGGAGAAAAAATAAGAAATGAAAATGTGCAGAGCTGCTGATGTGTTCTGATGACTGGTGAATAAAAAACCAACCTCATCATTGGGTCTGTGTAGCTTCCCCAAAATAGAGGGCAAGCCAAGGTATATCCAACAAGGACACAGATAACATTGCAATGCTTGGAAATCTAACCCCTATAAAGGCAAAGTGGTTCCAAGGAGAAATATTCAACTCAAAGGTGATAAGAATTTCTGTCCCTCAAACGATTCACCTACGACAGATCCTAAGCACAGTCTGGTTTCTTTCCTGTCACTTTTAATACAACGTACAGAGCATACATAATGTTCTATCATTTTACATGATTTAGTTCACCATGTTTCTTACAAAACATACAGATCACTTCACCATGAGTTACCTCAAATGTAAGCTTATTTTTCTCCTTATCAGAGAAAGGGAACCTCTGACACACCACATCTCTTAAATATTCCTCCACAAATTCCATGGTCTGAGCGAACCTCTCCTTAATTTCATCTTTGGAGGTTCCACTACTATCGTAGCTAAAAGGAAAGGAGAAAGAAAAGGCAATCAAAGGTCAGGTTCCTCCCAATGAGGCCTTCCCTGTTTGCTTAGCCCCTAGAGCCAGAACCACCCACCCCAACACTTTCCACCCTCTTGCCCCTATTTACTTTCCCTGCTCAGCAGCCACCACTAACGTATATATTTAGTCTTTTATCTTAGTTATTGCCTGTCTTTCCCCACTAGTGTAAACATAGTTTTCTTTTTTTTTTCTTTTTTGGCCACATCACACAGCATGTGGGATCCTAGTTGCCCGACCAGGAATTAAACTCGCGCCCCCAGCGTTGGAAGTGCAGAGGCTTAACCATCGAACCACTAAGTCCAAAACAGTTTTCTTGTTTGTTCCCAGATAGATTCTTTAAGCCTGGCAGGCAGGAGACACTTAAGTATTTGCTGAATAAAACAGACAAACAAGGTATAAAAAGGCAATCATACCATCTTTTACCTTCTTGAAGGAACAAATAATGCTTGCTACGCTTAATTACATTTTCATTAAAAAAAAAAAAAGCCTTTCTTCTCTGATTGAACTAGACTTAACCTGACCATAAGTCCTTTGTCTTCTGCTACACAGAACACTGCAGCTAAGAGATTTGAAAGCAACACAAGGTCTTAACAGGGCGAAGGAGCCAGGCTCACTCATCAATGGCGATCTCGGAGGGGATCTCAGACCAGAGGCGGGCGTATTTCACGGGGGTGACCTGCTCCTGGGGGTCTCGGTCCACGTGCATGTGGAGCATGAGACGGCAGAAGGATGCCCGCAGGTCGTAGGGCAGGTTCTCGTCGGACATGCAGCGGAGAATGAGATCCACGTCCAGTTGGCCCGAGATCTCGTTGATGGCAAGGTACTGGCGGTCCAGGCACATCCTCGCAAAGAGGTTCAGCTGGTACCTGAGAAAAGGAAAGTTGCACAGAGCTCACACTTCCAGAAACACACAGCGGGAGAGTCAGAGGAGGGGCCCAGATCTCATAGGAGTGGTGTATGGCCATGTGAACTTGTACATCAACACTCTTCACCTGCTCGTGTACACTTAAGTCTGGCTTCTGTATCTGGCAGAAAAAGGAACAGCTCAAGCCATGCCAACAGTCACACATGTCTATCCCATGTGGGAGTACCTACGTGGCTAGTTGATTCCATTTTGCCCTTATTTTATAAAATGGGGGAGAAAAAAATGAAAAATCATTTTCATTAGGGTGAAAACGATTATCTATTTCCTTAGTTATGCCTTTTAAAAAATATTTATTTAGCTGTGCCTGGTCTTAGTTGGGGCACAAAGGATTCTCAGTCTTCACTGTGGCATGCAAACTCTTAGTTGTGGCATGTGAGATCTAGTTCCCTAACCGGGGATCGAACCTGGGCCCCCAGCATTGGGAGCTCAGAGTCTTAGCCACTGGACCAGCAGGGAAGCCCTACTTTAGTTTGGCTTTTATACAGCACATTAAAGACCACAAAGGAAATGGTAAAGGTTTTAGACCTTCACTGAGTCTCCTTAGAAATTTTATGACACTTTCGGGGTCTTATCTCATACAGCTCTGCTCTTTGACTTCACACACATGTGACAAACATCGTGGAAAAAGTAGGGGACTCCTCAAAATGTCTTAAGGTTTCCTCCTCACCCAATTACATGTGATCTCTGTGAAGTTCCAAACTTGGTCTATTACATGCTCATAACATCAACAAAAATTAGAGTGTCATAATATTCAGAGAATGCAAAGACAAAGAGAAACAAAAGTGCTCATTTACAACTGGTGAGAGCGTGCACCAAAACATCCAGTCTAGGATCGCTTGCTTAATCAGTTTAAAATATGCCTGTGCCCCAATCTCATAATTTCCTGGTATGGAATGGAAATTCCTACACACACGCACCAATCTGAACAATGATGTTTCCTGACACGAAAAACTAAATTGTGGCACACAATGAATTCAAAGAGAAAAGAAAATGTTGGCATAGTAATAAATGGAATAACATTCAGCAGTCAATATTAAAGAAATGGACCTACCACCATTAGCATGAATCCATTTCAGATTCAATACTGAATAAAAAGGGCAGATTTCAGAGAAAAACTCAGAGTATGGAACCATTTATATAAAATTTCAAGGCTCATTAAAATACTATGTATTATTTATGAAGGCACAGAAATGTAAAATATGAACATACATAGAGTGTGGAAGGTCACCCACCATCTGCGTGAACGGAGAGAACAAAATACAGGAGGGTCACAAAGGGCGTTGGAACTGCAAAGTTGAGTTTTTATTAGAAAATGCTGCTAGCACTTCTCCAACCATCTCCTGTTTTCTTTTCTTTTTCAAGTGTTTACTGGTTCCCTTCCCTTGAGGTGGCAGAGTCAACAGGTCTTACAGCTGGGACCAAGGAAACACCAGGATGGGGGTGGAAACCAGTCAACACGGCAGGTTCTCGCTGTCCGAGGAAGGAGTTGTGGATACAGAGGGTGAAGATGAGAACGACCCTATGGTGCTGGAGTGGAGCTGAAAGTCGTGATGTGAACTCAGGGTTTTTATTACATTCATATACATTAATACAGAAACAAATGTGTGTGTGTGTGCAGATAGAGACATCAACAGATGTGTGCATACACATGCACATTTCTTAGCTCTGCCTGTAACAGTTCTAAGAGGTTGGCACATTGTCTCCGTTTTGCAGGTAAAGGAACTGGGACATAGAGGTGGATAACTGGACCAAAGTCAAAAAGTTAATATCATTGCTATATTTAGAATGGATAGCCAACAAGGACCTACTGTATAGCACATGGAACTCTGCTCAATGCTATGTGGCAGCCTGGATGGGAGGGGAGTTTGGGAGAGAATGGGTACATGTACAGCTGCGTCCCTGACAGTGATACAATTCTCATATTATTAATCAGCTATACTCTAGCATAAAATGAAAAATTTTTTTAAAAGTCAGTATGTAGAGAGGTGACCCCACAGCCTGACTCGTATCTACCACAAACTACATCCATGTGCTACCCCGTGCAGAGACCAACAACTGTGAGACGGGGCTGATGCAACCAAGCAGCTTCCTTGTGACCAAGCCACGCCCAGGTAGCACTGCCCTACTATGTAAGCACTGCTGACAGCTCACACTCTACAAACTCCTGAAATACACATTTGTCTTTCTGCTGGACATCTCATGAGAGGACATCACAGGGCGCCCGTGCACAGGCCCGCGCACCTGTAGTAGCCAAGGACGTCGCGGTCTTCCTTCTGGCCCTCCTTGGCATCCTGCGCCAGCTCCCGGACACTCTTACTGCGAACCTCCTTGTTGCTGTCCCTCCAGAAGAGCCATACTTCTTCCTCATCCTCGCCTGCCTCCAGAGCGTTCTCTCCGGTAGAAACGCCTTCAAATTCAAAACGGGAGAGCACCAACCTGAAAACATAGGAGGAGGCGGGAAAACTCATGTCTGAAATCCTTGCTTGTCACTGATTAACTATATTTGTGCGTTGAACTCCAGCTGTGCTTTCAGCACACACACACACACACACACAGAAAGCCACTTCGTTTCTCCCTTTGGCAGAACCATAGGAGAGGCAAACATCGACTTCATACACTTTAGCTCAGGTGTGCCCCACTAGGGAGGCTGTGTCTCCCCAGGGGATGCTTGGCAACATCCGGAGACGTCTTTGGCTGTCCCAACTAAATGGGAGAGGTACTGTTGGCAACCGGTACACATACACAGAAGACTGCTGCACTTCCTGCGAGGCACAGGACAGCACCCACAGCACAGAACTGCTTGGCCCCAAATGTCAAAGGCCAAGGTTGAGAAAGTCAGCATTCAGCCCAAGCTCAAAATTAAGTTATGCATGAGACCCCTCCCCCCCAAAAAATCACAAGTTTAGGGCATAAGTTAGTGTTTTTAAAAAACATTTCTTTTTTAACATTGGTATGTTACTGGCAGTATATGCTCCCCTGTTACAAATGAATCGACTACTACTTTCCAAACTTCTGTAGACCAATGAACACTTTTTGAATAGTGGTAATTTCACAAGCTCTTCCCTGCTGCTGCTGCTAAGTCACTTCAGTCATGTCCGACTCTGTGCGACCCCATAGATGGCAGCCCACCAGGCTCCCCCGTCCCTGGGATTCTCCAGGCAAGAACACTGGAGTGGGTGGCCATTTCCTTCTCCAATGCATGCAAGTGAAACGTGAAAGTGAAGTCACTCAGTCATGTCTGACTCTTAGCAACCCCTGTCTTAATATTGACAATGAATTACCTTCTTTAAAATTTAAACCTGATGATCCTAACTGGAGAACTTTCAAGTCTTAAAATGAAATTAAGGGTGTGTAAGATGCTCCCCAGTAGCCCACATCACTTTCAACTCAGTAAGCAAAGTGAGTGACATCACGATACAGAGGAGGCCACCACAGCAAAAGCAAATCCAGTAACTCCCCTAATCAAGATGCTGGCGTGAAGATAATCAAAGGCCAGACAACCTGACTTCAGAAGCGAAGGGGCTGGGTTTAACTCCCCATGGCACAGACAATCACTGAGGCACACACTCTCCATCTAATTCCCATTCTCACCTTTATAGTCACTCCCCGACCCCCACTCACTTGGTCTCAATGAGGATGTCGGCATTGGTTGGATTCAGCACGGCTTTACATATCAGTTCCTGAGTCACCGGAATGGATTTGTTCATGGACACGCAGAGGTCAGAGAGGTAATCTAAGAACCTGTGGGGAAACAGAAACCAAACCAAATGCTTTTTGTAGCCAGAGTAAGGGTTAGGTCTTGGGGACGTGGCTCTCCCTCCAAAGGGTAGACCCAAGCTACCTTTACCACAAGTCAGAGAGGCTTTGGGTTTCAGTGTCTGTGTGCATGGTATCACCAGTTACCCAGACATGGGAGGGAGGGAAGAGAAAGGAGGGAGGGAGAGAGCAGAGGGAGGCAAGGAAGGAGGGAAAAAGAAAGAAAGAAAGAAAAGCACAAGAAGGATGGGTGTGACTGCTATAAGGAAGAGGTGATGAGGTAAAAATGAACAGAAGAACCCATCAAGTAAGATCACCTAAGGAAGACGTGGTGATGATGCTAGGTACTCAGAGTGGGGAGAGGTCTGATGCTTGGGGCCTAAATCAGAATCCTGGTTCTGGTTCTTCTCCACTACATTCTAACATGTACTGTTATTTGGGGGAAATTATTTAACCTAACCATGTTTCAGTTTTCTCATCAATAAAAATGGATAACCTTTAACCCCAGAGGGCTCTTCTGAAGATTAAATGAAGTAATTCATGTGAAGTGCTTACTCAGTTCAGTCCCTGGCACACGAGAGGATCCATAAGATGTTAGCTGTTTTTAATAGGTGGGAGGAGTCAGTTTCATAATAACACCTTCAGCTCTCTAGCATCAGTGTTTCTAATATCCACATTGTAAACTAGTTCCCACGTCCCCTGACACGGGGTGGATCTTAATTAAAAGGAGAAGAAAAGAGAGAAGAAAGTGTACAAGGAGGGTGGGATCTGTAAGAATGCAATAGAATCGATAGAATTCACTATTGTAAATACAAACACTCAGGTGATAACTACGTGTGCAAAAGACTTATTGATACTTGGGGAAGTTCTGACTGGTCATAACAGGGTGCTACAAAGTGAATGAGGGGTCGATAGCTGTCACTTACATATAAGTGCCAGGCACTTCACATGTATTTATCTTCATTTAATTTTCATAACAACTAATCTAGTAGATGAGACTAAAGCTCAAGGTCACCAGCGGGTAAACTCTGGAGCCAGGATTCTACCCTGGTCCCATTTCCATACCATGCTCTTTCCATGACTCAAAGTGCCTCTCAAGACCTGCTCAATCAAGACATGGGGCCTAGCAGGCCCAAACAAAGGACATCTAGTTAAAAACAAAAACAAAAAAGACCACCATGACCAGCTCAGAGCCTGCATCATAAACACAGAGGCAACTTCTGCCGATCAACCCCACCCTCCGCCTCACCTGGGCTCCCTGTTCTTCCGCACCAGGCTGACGAAGGTGTCAATCTCTGCCGCGGTGATGTGTTTTTCCAGGAGTTTGCGATTATTGTGCAGAAGGGCGGTGATAGTGTCTTCGGCCAGCACGTCATAGCCAATCTGCTTCTGCATGAAGCCGAACTGCTTGGCTATGTACTCCTTCAAAGGGAGGAGAGAGAGGTAAGCAGGGAGGACAGTGTGGTGAGGTGCAGAGCAAGGGAAGGGGCAGCAGCCCCCGAGGAGAGCTACTCCCTTTGAGGAAAATCAGAGGGGAGCATCCTTCCCTAACTTCCCAACCCAGGGTGACAGCCGCAAACTCTCTCACATCCTTTAGTTTACTAAACCTGCCACACAGGTATCACTAAGTAACATTTCCTGTATTTACACATGGGCATTTTATTAAGTCCACAGTATTAATTTTAATGTGGTGACTTATTTTTCTAAAGGTCAAGATTGTTTTCCAGCTCTGATTTTATTACTCATTCAAGAGGATAAACTGTGCCTCACTGCCCTGTGTTGCTGAATAAACATGGTGAATTCTACCTGGATATTTTGAACAATGTTATCACTCCATTGTATTTTCCTTATCTGGGATGAAAATTAAAGTCACTGGGTAATTAGAAATATGTGAAGAAGTGAAGTGAAAGTCACTCAGTTGAGTCGAACTCTTTGTGACTCCTTGGACTACACAGTCCATGGAATTTTCCAGGCCAGAATACTAGAGTGGGTAGCCGTTCCCTTCTCCAGGGGATCTTCCCAATTCAGGGACTGAACCCAGGTCTCCCACACTGCAGGAAGATTTTTTTACCAGCTGAACCACCAGGGAAGCCCAGGAATATATAAACCAGTCAACTGCATTCACAGAACATATGAAAACATCTCTGACTTCTCTTTTGGGATCAGACATGATGTCCCATTGAAATATTTCAGGACGCCAGGAAGCCTCTTATAAATACTTTGTTGTTATTCAAAGATATTTTCCCTGTCCAAGACAGACTGCTTGCTCAAAGTTCAAAAGGCCCTTGAAACTTGGTTTCATTTTAATTCATTAATTTCAAAATCTTAAAAGTGACTAAGGACTAACAGAGTGGACTTGGGCTACTTTTCAGTAAGGATGCGTGTCTGAGAATTCATCAGCCCCCAGGGATATGTCAGTAGTACCGCCAAAAGGTACAGGGTCCGTAACCAACCAAGCCAAGACACCCACAGCAACAGCAACAAGAAGGACTGGTCTAGTCCTCTGATGTACAAGCAAAAGGTCCCGGCACACATTATAGACTCTGACGCATCCTCATGGGAAGAGAATAAAATCTCTTTAGCACAAGTATGGTGTAAATATGGTACTCACACACAAGAGGTGGGTTTAAACTGACCATAGTGCCCAATGGCAACCTATGCTCATGAATGAACATAGCATCACCAGTGTGTGATGCTTTATATCTAAACAGTAGCAAAGGCAAAGTGAATGATTTAGAAATACGGGGTTGGCCAAAAGCTTGTTTGGGTTTTTCATAACATCTTGTGGAGAACTCAAACTTTTTGGCCAGCCCAATACTTGCTAATAAAGTTGTATCTAATATCTCAGAGCACTGCTTAGGATGATTTAGCACTGTATGACAACACTCAAAAAGCTTTCACTACAGAGAACAGTTTAAATTTAAAGGCCAGATATAGCGGTGGTCAAAGCTTAAAAACAAAACCTTTGGTAACACACAGCAGGGACTGGAGTCCGTATTGTAAGAGGCACCGCCGTACGCTTACAGTACTTTATGGAACGCAGGTTTCTTGAACTCAGCAGTACCTACTGACTTCTTGGACCGGATAAGTCTTTGCTGGGGGTCGGGGGACTGGGCTGGGCTCACCCAGATGTTAAATAGCATCCGTGGCCTCCAACCACTTCATGCCAGTAGCATTCCCAAGCTGTGACACTCAATAGCATCTCCAGACATTTCCACACGTCCTCCTGGCCCAGGGCGGGGTGGGGGTGAGTGGTGAAATTGCTCCCAGTTAACAACCACTGACATAGTGATTCCTCAGCATCTCCAGTTGTCTGGAACCCTCACAGAGGTTTAAATATTTAATTCGTAGAAAGACTATATTGTTTGTTTGTGTGTTTACTTGTCATGACAATAGATGATGACTTAGAATGTCTAAAACACGAGCCAGAACTAAAACAAAGAGGAAGTTACCAGCAGAGATGGAGAGAATGGATGGGGCAGGAAGAAAAGATTTCACTCCATTTCCAATAAAAGCACATGGAACCACTGCACCCTTACACCTTCCAGAAATGTGCCATAAGAAATACTGTACATGTACACACCGCTATATTTAAGATGGATAACCAACAAGGACCTACTGTATAGCACAGGGAATTCTGCTCAATGTTATGTGACAGCCTGGATGGGAGGGGAGTTTGGGGGAGAATGTATATATGTCATGTACGGCTGAGTCCCTTTGCTACCCACCTGAAACTATCCCTACATTGTTAATTAGCTATAATCCAATATAAAATGAAAAGTTTTAAAAAATACTGTACTTGTAATATCAACATATAAAAAAGAATCTCATTCCAAGGATGCTGTAGAAGGAGAATTTTGATGTATCCTTCTCAACTCACTCATGCATCTTCCCAGGCTTGCAAAAATATCTGTTTCCTTTTGAAGAGCAAATTGAACAATGAACTAGTCTCTAGCCACTAAATAAATATATACATGTGACACTTAAAACTCATTGAGGAAAGTGAACTCGAGGGAGGAAGCTGTCTGGCACTTCCCAGGGTCCTCAGAGCTCACCTGGTTCTTCCTGTAGTCCTGCTGGGAATGTCTCAGGACCCGGTAGCAAAGGCGGCAGATGTGTCGGAAGGGTGCGTGCCGCTGGTCTCCCAGCTCCTCCAGACGCAGCATTGGGCCGTCACCACAGTCTGTGAATGGGGCCTGTAATAGCTTGAAGATCTGTTTGTGAAAAGAATGAAAACTGCCATCACCTACTGTTTTAACGGCTAAGCCTCCCTGTGAAAAGAAGAGAACCTCAAGGGTGGGCGGACTACACAGGAAAGTCTATCTAAATGATCAGGAACCTGAAATCTGTGTTCATTCCATCAACTGGGACAGGGTCCTCGGCGAACTCAGTCTTCCTAAACATAACTGGTCCTCAAATACTTGAAAATGTGGTGTTCCCAGCAGTGCCTGGGAGCACAGACTCTGGAATCAGTAGATTCTAGGTCAAAATTACACTTCTTTATTACTTTTCTACAGGTATACATCGTGGTCAAGGTAACCTTCAGTTTTCCCAGCAGTAATATGTAGAGAATAATACCTAGCTCACAGGGTGTGATAATGATGAAAGTAGATAGTCAGGTCATGAGTACAGTGCTCACCACAAGTGCTGAATAAAGGCTCCTCCACTGAATCACAGTTTCGGACCCTATAGGAATCACTATTGCATAAAACAGCATGAGCATTAAGCCAGAGGTCTAACTTGGAAGTCATCACATCAAACAGCAAGGCATAATTCATTTCAAGACTTGAAACTCTTGTTGAAACAGGATGCAGTATTAATGACTTTAGTTCAACCACAGTTTAAAAGGAGAAAGAAACCTCAAACCCAAGTTCCTACGGATAACTCTAGGACTTATAATTAACATGTTTTTCTTTCAGCTCTAGAGGCCAGCGATTTCCAAGCCAAGCTTGCGGCCCCATCTCCAACAGTTTTAGAGAACTATGTGGTATACACTTCTGGGTGCTTCATCCACCTCGGACTTGTTACTTTCCTCCCTCTGATTCCCTCATACTCTAGTTTATTTAAATTTGTACCAAATTACACCATATATGTATTTTCTGTGAGCTAACTTCGTTTTCTACTCATTCTTTATGGAAAGATTTTTTGGTGATTTATAGTGGTCCTTATAAGAGCCTCTAAAGGCCTTCTGAGTTTATCATACACTCCAAATCTCCCAGATATATTAAATAAGCTTAAGGATGCACTGCCCTTGATATTCTTTGTGAGGAAAATAAAGCTGTCAACTGCAATTCTTGTTGGAGTTCCCAAAAGGTAAATTTTCACACAGCTGATATTCAATATGTGTGTTAATCTAGTGAACTATCAAACTGTGAAAGGATGAAGGAAATTTACTAAGTGAAAAAAAGTCAATCTGAAAAAGGTACATAGGGTATGATTCTAACGGTTAAAATATGATGTTCTGGAAAAGGCAAAACTGTGGAGACAATAAAAAAATCAATGGCTAGTTGCCAGGGGTTGGGGGAAAGGGAGGGACAAACAGATAAAGCAGAGAGGATTTTTAGGGTGATGAAACTACATGATGTGATAATGATGGATCATATTGTAATACATTGGTTCAAACTCACAGCATGTACGTCAAGAGTGAACCCTAATGGAAACTATACACTTTGGGCAATTGTGGTATGTCAATGTAGTTTTATCAGTTCTAACAAATGTACCCCTCTGGTGGGGACGCTACTAATGGGAGAAGCTGTTTGTGTGTAGGAGGTATGGGAATTCTTTATACTTTCTACTCACTTTTGCTGTGAACTTAAAACTGCTCCAAAAAATTGTCTGTTTTTTTTTTTTTAAAGTCAACAGATCAAGCCTCCCCAGTAGAAATCATCTACATTCCTCTATAAGACCAGATAATATGGATTCTTGCTAGAGCCAACCCAGTATGTCACCTCTCACTGACCTGCTTGAGAATATTCTGTTCTCTCATGAGCTTCTGACGCTCTCTGTTGGGCTTGGAGAAGACCACTTCAAGAACATCTTGACCAGAATTGGTTCCGCCAGTGACAAAGTAAACCAAGTCTTCCAGCAGCTTGGTTACAGATCTTAGGAGGAAAGAAGCAATTAGACATGGGAAGTGTTTGATATTTAACAGAATCAAAACCACTATGGAAGCTTTCAGGCTTAAGGCACCAGTCACACAGACGCAAACCCATTCTTCCCAGTTTCCTTGAAATTGTCAATTAAGGCCAATTACCAGTAAGAGTGAAACAGAGACAATATTTCACTGTCCAAAAAAGATTATCATTTTCACAAAATAGTAGACATTACATTTTATCTCAGATAATGCAGGAGACCCCGGTTCAATCTCTGGGTAGGAAAGATCCCCTGCAGAAGCAAATGGCAACCCACTCCAGTACTTTTGCCTGGAGAATCCCATGGACAGAGAAGCCTGGCGGCCTACAGTCCAAGGGGTTGCAAAGAGTTGGACACGACTGAGCAACCAACACACACAACCTCCACCACTGATATTTAGTAAGGTAGTTCCAAAGACCAAGCTGGAGGCAGGAAAACAGAGAAGGAAGGAGATCTTTACTGTTTATAGAGACCTTCAGAATAGTGAGAGCAACTATTGAAAACCACAAGTTGAAGCCACTGGTAAGTGCTAAGGCCTGGCTCTCTTCCAAAGAGCTCTTCAGAGCACTTCTCTCTCTGCCAGGGATTTTAAAATCCACGGTGGGTGAGAACGAGCACGTGCAGTTCTTGCAGGGAGCCCTCACCTTCTTTCATTCTGGGTGATGGTGCCCTTCTCCAACTTGCCCGCTATGGAGCCCAGCACCTTGCTGGCGTCATTGGCAAAGTCCAGATCCCGAACCTCAGCAGGAGAGACTGGCACTATGGCAAAGGCTTCCTTGTCCTCCTTCACGGGAGAAGTGCCAATCTGAAATGAAAGATGGGTTTGTGGGAGAGTCCACTGCCTGCAATGCAGGAGACTCGCATTCAATCCCTGGGTTGGGAAGATCTCCTAGAGAAGGGCATGGCAACCCAACTCCAGTATTCTTCCCTAGAGAATCCCATGGACAGAGGGGCCTGGCGGGCTACTGTTCATGGAGTTACAAGGAGTAGGACACGACTGAGTGACTAACACTTTAACTTTCTACTAGATTGAGAGGGGAAGATATTACTCAAATGCTGGATTTATAGAACTCTGGGCAACTGAAAAAACTTGGAGCTCTCTTACTGTTAAAATAAAGTGGACACAGAAAAACACCTGAAAAGATGAACCTCAAATTGTCAACAGTTGTTACCTTTAGAGGTTGGTAACGTGAAGAAAATTAAGGCAGGAAATGGGGTAGTACTATGATTTTACAGCTCATTTGTTACATAAGCATCTGAGATGTTTATAATTTAAAAACATATATTCAGTTGCTTCATTTGCTTGGGGCTGGTGCACTGGGATGACCAGAGGGATGGTATGGGGAGGGGGGAGGGAGGAGGGTTCAGGATGAGGAACACATGTATACCTGTGGTGGATTCATTTCCATATTTGGCAAAACCAATATAATATTGTAAAGTTTAAAAATAAAATAAAAAAAACATATATTCATAGGGAAAAAGCAAATATACAAAATGGTAATTATCAATCTTGAGAGTATTCTAAGGGTAGATGCTACATTGTTCTTTCAACTTTTCTGTATACATGACAATGTTCATGGAAATAGAAGAAAAAATTCCAATAATCTTCCCGTCACCAAAAAGTATGATGTGAGAGTATCATTTCATTTTTTAAACAGAAAAACCTATGTCTGTGAATATATGCTCCATGATCCTAGAGAAGGTCAGAAAAGAGGGGTAGGCTTCAAGGGGAGAGAAATTAGGGTGGAAGAACTTTCGAGAAATAAAAGTGCATATTTAAATACAAGAAGAAGTAAATAATAAAGACTGGAGGGAACCAACTAGGTACGCGATGCACCTCAAGGCACAAACATTCCCTCAGCCAAAATCAGCCTCCAGACAGACAAGAAATCCAGACAATTGCTCAACCTTTAGGGCAGAAGCCATGAAATAAAATAAAAGGTTCTAGTTATTTCAAAGCCCTGGCCCTGCTTTAGCCAGGTCCCTTGGAAAGAATTCTTTCATCACATACAGGTTTGTCCACAACCACACTCTTGCCAAAGCAACAACTATTTCAGGGATCCATACGCCCCCGTCTGCCCTCAAAGGAACCCTTTCAACAGGAACCATGAGACCAAGGGAGGCAGCCAAGCTCGTGGACTTACTTTCAGCATCACGGGTTTTTCTTCTTCCTTGTCAATGGGGATGTTTGTGCTGTGAACCCAGGTATTTGTACACAGGTGTCGGAGCCGGACATAGGAGTTTCTAAAGGGAAGAACAAAGGACTTCAGGGACCGGACTACTGAGGTTCTCCATAGCCACTGGCCTAGAATACATCCTACAAGAATAAAGAAAGGATACCAAAAGGGCTTTCTGCTATATACAGTGGACAACATAAACTTAAGAGGGAAAGGTTCTGGTCCAATGTACATTCGGATGTGTCTACAATTGCACATCATTCACAACGACTCTCACGTAACTGTACTGTGCTATATTTCGGAATGCAGGCATGTTTCACTCTACTGTATTTTGTTTTCTTGCCCTTCACAGATACTGTGTGTGTGTGTGTGTGTGTTTTTCCTTCAAATTCACAGTTTGTGAATTTGCAAACTCATCATGCAAGTCTGTCGGTTCCATTTTGGCAATGAAGTATTTTTCAATTAAGATATGTACACTGTCTCTTTAAACATAATGCTGTTGCGCACGTCATATATGACTGCACTGGGAAACCCAAGAATTTGTGCGCCTCACTTTACTGTGCTAGCCACTTTATTGCGGGGGTCTGGAACTGAATCTGCAACATCTGAGGTACGCTGTGTATAAAATTACGTCCCATGAATGACCATCTCAGAACAAACTGAGCACAAGACAGAGTAACAGGAAACATTTACTGAGTATCTACTAGTGCCTATCGTGAGAGATCAAGCAGTAACAGAACTACTCATAGACATCAATATAGCAAAAAGTGGTGTCATCAAATGTGTGAAAGAAAATAATCTTGTGTGACAGAGAGTCTTTTGAAGCACATAACAAGACAAGATTTCTAACCTCAAAAGTAAAAGATGGATATATCTTATTACATAGTTTAAATTTTACATCTTCCATGCAGCAAAATTTAAATTTTTCAAACCCATTGTGAAAAAAATTGAAAGAAAAATGAACTGGGAAAGTAAAAGATTAGTGTATAGAATAAAAGAGTATTCATCCAGATATATAAAGAGATTTTGAGAAACAGTAAGAAAAACAATCATGAATACTGGAAATGAAAATGGAACATGTACACAAACCAGTAATTTAATAAAGAAACTTAAGTGACCAATAAACATCCAAGTACATATTCAACTTTCTCAACTAATAAAATTAAAACAATATATCATTTTATTGTATTATATTCCAAAGGTCTGGGAGTTTGGATCTCCCCCAGTGCTTAGAAAGATGAGTTCTACACACTCATGGTAAGAGTGTCAACACCTTAAACTCTGGAAGAGAGTCTGGCACTTTGTATAACATGTGAAACGCATCTATCTTTTCACCTAGCAATCTCATTTTTATATTTCTTCTTTAAGAGAAGGTACTACATGTACCTTTAGCATAGGTACTAAATGAAGCATAAAGATGTTCAACAAAGCATTATTTATAACAGTAAAATCTTCGCGTCTCCTGCATTGGCAGGTGGATTCTTTACCAGCAGCACCACCTGGGAAGTCCAAAAACTTATGAACTACCCAATGTTTCAGTAATGAAATAGTTAATTATAGTATATAAGACAGAATAGTATACTCTTTAAAATGGTTACAATTGATATTCATTTACTTGGAAATATGAACAGGACATATTGTTCAATGGAAAAAAATGCTACAAATAGCTTATGATTCATTTGTGATAAATAATATACAGGTTATCTGTGTGCCCAGAGACCTGTCTGAAACTACAGAGGAACAAAATATTTCTCGTAGTTATCTCTGAATGGTTAAATTTTATGTGAGTTTTTTTTACTTCCCAGTTGGTTCTCCATGAGATTTTGAAATATTTTAAAAAATATTTTAAAATATTTTTTGTTATTTCTTTTTTGGTATTTTTTAAATTAATTTTTATTGGCATATAGGTGCTTTACAATGTTTTGTTAGTTTCTGCTGTACAGCAAAGTGAATCAGCCATACACACATACACACACACACACACACGTATCTCCTCTTTTTTAGATTTCCTTCCCATTTAGGTCACGACAGAGAACTGAGTAGAGTTCCCTGTATTATATAGTAAGTTCTTATTACCTACCCATTTTATATAGAGTAGTGTGTTGTTTCTTTTTACAGTGAGCGTGAATCACTTTACAGTGTTTTTAAATTTTGCTTCTCTTTTGAAGAAGTAATCATGCACTTAAGGGATCCACAGTAGCATTAGTGAGACAAGATGAGTGCACAAGATGCAAATACAAGTAACAGGAGATGTACATTAAAAAGCATTAAAATGGGGAACAGTCAAGGTAAGTACTGAAGGAGTTTTAAAGGAAGACATTAAGGAGGCTTTAGCGAGTCATGGGGAGAAGGCAATGGCACCCCACTCCAGTACTCCTGCCTGGAAAACCCCATGGATGTAGGAGCCTGGGAGGCTACAGTCCATGGGGTCGCTAGAAATGGGACACGACTGAGCGACTTCACTTTCACTTTTCACTTTCAGGCATTGGAGAAGGAAATGGCAACCCACTCCAGTGTTCTTGCCTGGAGAATCCCAGGAACGGGGGAGCCTGGTGGGCTGCCGTCTCTGGGGTCGCACAGAGTCGGACACGACTGAAGCGACTGAGCGGCAGCAGCAGCAGCGAGTCATGGAATATATAGTTTTTTTAATAGGAAACTTAAGTTGGAACTTAAAATACTGGAGGGACCAGAGCGGACAGGGGAGCATGGAAGTGATTTGCATTGAAAAGAATCATAAACAATAGCATTCCAAGTTCCTGGGAAAGAGGCAAGGGGAAGGGCATGTTGAAGCAGTCACATCTCTTCAGTAGACTCTCTGCCTTTCTTCACTTTAACTATCTCGAACATTACAAGTGATACTGACTTTGAATAGCATGAATATAAATTAAACAACATGCACAAGAAACCTGACAGAGATTTGCATTTTTTCTTCTGAGGAATTCGGATGCATTTTCTTATTCTCAAAGTTTAAGCAAAGCTTGGGTTTAATTGGATGACTGATTTTACATTCTAGAGTTGTATGTTGAAGTTCATGTAAAATACCAAGGACATTCTATCTATTCATTTAAAGTCTCATCCCTAATCATTAGTTCAAAAGCCAGGACAATTTCAAAAGAGCCACAAAGCTGGATGCTCTTCTGATGTTTATTTAATACATTTCATTTGCGCATACTGCAATTTTATTATCTTGTTTATTACATCCAGGATTTGCCACTATCCCTTTTATTTTGGTTGGAAGGATTCTTTTAACCAATGACTGTCATAAAAAGTTCTTTACTGGTAATATTTCAGGTACTTTCATGTATCTACCCCCAGACTTTCTGATCTTCAAAAAAATAAAATTTAGCACTACTTTAAGATGGCGGGAAATGAGTGTGTACTCCTACAAACAGTTTTTTATGACTGCCTTGAATCAGCGAATAAGAGGCCCTATTCACTTCTGGCTCTGAGGTTGGTGGCCAAGGGCAAAAACAGATAAAATTTTGGAAAGCTAAGACCACAGGATCAAAACTACTAAGGAACACACTGGTAGACCATGCCAGACACTTTTTCCAGGGAGAACACTAGGCTTCCCTTGCTTAAGAGTTTACAATCAGTCTGTCTATGGACAACTGCCCACAAAGAATGTTTTCCAACAGAGAAACGGTAATGAATCAAGGGGATAGAGAAGCAGCGGTCTAGAGCCAACCAAAGCTGTTTGGCAAGCTGACCTGTTGACCAAGTTCAAATTTCCCCGTCCCATGGGATCATGGGGATTTCCAACCCATCGGGGGATGTGGCCAACTGGCACCTGATTCCTATTCACCAAGGGAATGTCATGAAATATTTGATAGCTATTTTATATCACATGGTTCTGCTCTTTGTTATCCCTTACAAAATAAAATACATAGCAAATAAAATAAAAGTCATTCCCTTGTCTTCCAGGTGCCTAAAAAAATCCACTCAAGAACTTCTGGAATAGAGAATACAACATACAGAAAAGTACTTAACAGAAATGCAATGGGATTCTACAGTCCCTATCTTTATCTAGGTAGTTAGTGAGAAAGGACACGTTACAAAAGTCATCTATCCTACTCCAAACCTAATATTTTTTTAGTGACCTCAAAATCAATCAAAGACCTAAATGAAAAACAGCACAAGCTATAAAACTCTCAGAAGAAAACATTAGCATCAATCTTTGTGACCTTGTATTAAGCAACAGTTTCTTAAGAAACCAAAATCATTAGCAAGCAAAGGAAAAAGTGTACAAACTAGACTTCACCTAAAAATTAAAAGCTTCTGTGGTTCACAAGACACCATCAAGAAAGTGAAGAAATCTACAGAATGGGAGAAAATACCTGCAAATCATATCTGGTAAGGTGTTTGGAATAAAGAACACTAACACAATAATGAAAAGAGACATAATCCATTTTTAAGTGCAAAAAAATAATGGGCAAAGGATCTTAATAGATATGCCTCCAAAAATGATATATCAATACAAATAGTCAATAAACACATGAAGAAATGAAAAGACTATCTCAACATCATTAGCCATTAGGGAGACTCAAGTCAAAACCACAATGAGATACCACTGCACACTGACTAGGATGGCTCAAATATTAAAAAAAGACAGATAAACAAGCATTGGACAGAAACAGAGAAACTGGAACCCTCAGACATGGCTGGTGAGAATACAATACCCTAAATGTAAAACTGGAAGTTCCTCAACAGTTTAGACATACAGTTACCACATGACCCAGTAATTCCACTCCTAGGTTCTAGACTCATGAGAAAAGAACATGTATTCACACAATAGCCAGAAAAAGGCAAATAACCCAAATGGCCAACAATTAATAAGTCCATCAATAAAATGTGCCATAACCACACAATGGAATATTATTCAAGAATAAAATGAAATGAATACATGCTACAAAATGATGAATCTTAAAAAAAAAAAACATTAAGTGAAAGAGGTCAGTCACAAAATGCCACAAGTGATTCCATTATATGAAATGTCCAGGACAGGTAGATTAATAGAGACAAAACGTAGCTTAGTCTAAGGCTGGGGAATGGCGGATGGAGAGATGAGAGTGACGGCTAACAGGTACAGGGCTCCTTCTTGCAGCGATGAAATTTTTCTTAAAATCTATTCTGATGATGGCTGCCCAATTCTGCTAATCTAATAAAAATCAATGAATTGAGCACTTCAAGCAGGTGACTTGTATGACACATGAATTGTATCTCAGTATATCTGTTACATTTCTTTAGAAGCAGTCTACATCGGGACAAACTTGGGAGTCCGTGAAGCTGTGCATGTATTTGGGATCTAACAAGAGGACGTCTTCAGTTTTCTCCAGATTCTCAAGGCGTTCATGACCCAGCAGAGGGCAGGAGCCAGTGATCATTGTACTGAACGGTAATCAATGGCCTCCCTGTGAGGTTCTCTTCTGTGTGGACACTGTTTCAGTGTATGACTCTGAGAGGGACAGGAACAGGACCCAGTACAAGAGAAGCCTCTCCTCCAGTTCTGACAGCACCCAAGCTGCACTTAACACTTTCACAGCCCAACTCTGGCTGAGCAGTTAAATGGCAATGACACACAGGAATAATCACAGGAATCCTCAGAGAGACAGGCCTTGTGTGCAACCTACCACGGGCCGTGAGACCTCCACTACCCAAGAATGTGTTGAAGAGTCTGAATCGCTAGAACAGCCTTGTCTGTCTTAAATGTTTAAGATTCTGGGCTCTGCGATGGGCCTTGCTTACTTATGATAAGTTGTTTCAATTCTCTGAGCCTCTGTCTTTGCCCTCTAAGAAGGGGCAAATAATACTACTTATCTCACAGGGGTTTTGATGAAGATGAAATTATATATATATATAACATGAGCATTTAGCATTATAAATGGCATGAAGTCACCACTCTAGTGTTAGTCACTATTAATACTTTTGTTGATTTTGTTAAGAGTTTTTTGTTCCATTTATGGTCCAGTTATTTTCCCCTAGAATGCATTTTTATGCAACAAAACTAAGAGTAAAAGTTAATTAAAATAACTGAAGAAGACTGATCTGATCTCTCAATATCACTAATAAAATTTACTATGGACTGAGTGCATTTCAAATGTTCCATTTTCTAGAATTTCTTTTCAAGGGTTTATTCAATTCACCAGGAGATCTCTCACGTTTGGGAAAAGGAGCGAGAGAGTAAAGAAAACTAGAAATATTGAGCTACATGAGCTTAAGGGTTTGGCTTGTTCACCTAAACACAGCATATCTCAGGCAACTACTGAGAACTTACAACCGATGAGCCATTTTAAAAATAAAAATTACATATCATTTCAATGGGCAACCAGAACAAATCCTATACCAAATCCTGTATGTAAGCTCCAAGAAAGAAGATGATATTCTGGATTCCAAGAAACCCAGTCAGGCAACACAAACTCACTTGTGGTAAGCCTCTTTGGACTCCTACCTTGGGACGAGGCTGTCGCCTCCACGGAGCGTCGTGGGGTCCAGCTCAAAAATGGAGGAGATGTCATTGCCCTCGGGCACAGAGACCAGGGAGTACACCATCTTCTCTTGGGCATTTCGCAACCTGCTTCGGGAGGCATCCTGATCAGGGTCCACCTGGGGAAGCAAAGTCATCAGGTCAAGGATTCTGCACGCCACGCCCTTGCCTCACTACAATCACTGCTCTGTCCACAGGAATGGGGAAGAAGCAGTCGTGAACATCAGCAGTTGTCAGGAGAAGTACCACAGCTTCAGAGCAGTCACCAAAGACGAGAGCTGGCCACCCATGCCAAGAATGTTTACACCCTGCCTCACTGTGTTGCAACAAAAATGCTCAAGCAACATGGCGCTGCAACGCTATATAACTGTCCACGGGCAGAGTGTTCTATGTGGTACATCCTTGGGCAGTGGGTGGGAGGGAGGAGAAACACTTTGAGAAAACTTAGCCTGTGGGTGTGGTTTATGGGTGGTGGTGTTAGCCTCCAGTGAAACCGTCTAGCAAGAAGATGACACAGTTATTTCCCAGGAAAAAAAGAAGCAATGAAATAAATCTGAATCCAAGTGTTTGTAAGCAGTTATCCCCATGTGGCCAAGAAAAATATCTGAGATGTCAGACTAGCCCTGAAAAAGTGCTCCTAATTAATCAATTGCCAAGGACCATTTGGGGGAAAAGGGGCCTCTCCTGCTATGTGTGGGATATGGCAGAGACTGAAGACAATCTCTGACAACGAAGGCTGATGAACAACAATGAAAGCTTTCCCACAAAACTGTACAGATGCAACCAGTCTCCGAAGCCCATCTGCCGAAGAAGACTGCAGTAGTGTGCCGAGCCTGGTGTCTACTCTGACAGGCTTCACGAGGCCGCGCTCTGCCCTGTGACTCTGCACCAGATTATTTTTGAAGTTTAACCTCCTTGCAAGATGACAGTATCCACCTGCATCTACTAGGAAAACCACATTTCCCTTGTCTCCGTCTTGCTTTGCTTGGGCTGAGGCCCTGCTTCCTCTCCAAATGGAATGGAGAAAAGAAAAGCAAATCTAACAGGCAAAGGAGAGAGCGTGAGAGAATTTCATTCCATGGGGCCTGAGTTCTAGGATTCTGGGCAAGTCTGCTTTTTCAGTCCATCAGAGGCATCAACCTTTGCCTGTTAAAAAAAAAAAAGGAAGGAAAGAAAGAAGGGAAGGAGGGATACAGGAATGAATTAAGAAAGAAAGGAAAGAAAGAAAAGAAAATGCAAACAGCTCTTCTAATATCACACATCTCTGTCTTCCCCCGCTCACGCCCTATTGTTGTTGTTGAGTCGCTCAGTCATGTCTGATTCTTCGTGACCCCATGGACTGTATCCCACCAGGTTCCTCTGGCCATGGAATTCTCCAGGCAAGAATACTGGAGTGGGTTGTCATTTCCTTCTCCAGGGACTCTTCCAGACCGAGGAATTGAACTCGAGTCTCCAGCACTGGCAGGTGGATTCTTTACCACTGACATATCTGGGAAGCCCTCACGCCCTGTACCTCTATCTGAACAACCACTCCCCCGAGTGGTTCTTCTATCTACACCCACACAAACATCAGCTGGAGGACACCAGAGCATCTCCCCGAGCTCCACTCACGAGAAATCACTTTGAATGGAATCTGTCCTCTTCAAACCAGTGCTGCACACACCACTCTCAGAAAAAACCCTGACCTGGTTCCAGTGTGAGACATGGGGCTCAGCTACAGGCTGGCAGTTAATCTCCAGACTGGCCACACATCCAGAGAAAAAGGACAGCAGCACTGAGTCCACAGCCCGTGGCCTGTGACTCAGCCACGCGTCCCGTGCTTGCTGTGTGCAGTCGGTGTGTGCCACCTAGTGGGAGCAGAGGCACATGTGCACAAGGCCATCAGCCCACAGCTATCCTCGAGGAGTACTTTCTGTCCCTGTGCATCAAGTCCATGGCTCAAAGGCCACTGGATTCAGAAAGAAGAGAACCACAAAGCTGAGTGCAGTCCCAGGTAAGACCACGGGTTTGGGATGCCAGTCTCAGGAAATACACGATCAATAAGCAGAATGAGAAGCTTCTTCTTCCCAACTGCCAAGGGTCCCAGCCAAGAAGAGGGTGAAGGGTGAAGGACCCTCCCGACTGGACACCATCCCCTCCAGAGGCAGGAGCTCATAGGTGAACCATGAGCTTTCTGGCACCCCGCCTCCACGAGGACCCCCACTCATGCAACAACCTGAGCAGCTAGAGCAACACAGTTCAGATCTGCAGCCAGGCCCGTTGCCACATCATGCTGCCCTGGCACAGAGAAACACGAAAGAGGAGACAGCTGACTGCACTTCCAGAGACCCAAGGCATGTGGCCAGTGAGGACCACTTCCTGCTTCCTCACGCATCAAATGAAGATGGAAGGATCTGCTCTACCTCCTTCATGGAGCTGCTGGGCAGCCCAGAC
This sequence comes from Bos mutus, assembly GCF_027580195.1. Classification (NCBI taxonomy): domain Eukaryota; kingdom Metazoa; phylum Chordata; class Mammalia; order Artiodactyla; family Bovidae; genus Bos; species Bos mutus. Next base: position 21,936,016 of record NC_091638.1, read on the forward strand.
AAACTGGTGGGGAAAAGGCACTGAAAACAGTTATTATCCTCTGCAACTCACAGATATGCCAAGTGTTTACTAGGGGCCAGGCACTTCATCTGCAGAGCATCTCACTCCATCCTTACAACAAGCGTATTGTCCGCACGTACAGATAAGGGAAGTCGGTCTCAAAGAGGGAACGGAACTTGTCCAGAACCATACAGCGCACAAGCAGTGCATCCTGGAGTGGGAAATGGCAACCCACTCCAGTATTCTTGTCTGGAAAACTCGAAGGACAGAGGCGCCTGGAGGGCTACAGCCCAAGAGGTTGCAAAGAGTTGGACATGACTGAGCATGCACACTGCTATTTAAACCCAAGTCTGGGACTTCCCTGATGGTCCAATGGTTAAGAATCCACCTGCCAATGGAGGGGACATGGGTTCCATCCCAGGTCTGGGAAGATCCCAAATGCCGCGGATTAACTAAACCTGTGTACCACAACTGCTGAGCCTGTGCTCTAGAGCCTTGGAACTGAAACTACTGAAGTCTGCACGCCTTGGAGCCCGTGCTGCACGAGAGGAGGCACTGCAATGAGAAATCTGCACACCACATCAGAGAAAACCCACACGCAGCAACAAAGACCCAGTCAAGCCAAACAAATAAACAAAATAAAAATGAATAAACCCAAGTCTGTCTCTCTCTTCGCCCTACTTTCAATCACTCTGCTCTTCCTCCTACACTACACACATGCCTGTCTTTCCCACACACACGAACAGGCTGGGAGAGCAGTCCTGTTCCCCACAGCGCTCAAGGTTCACTCGGACATCAGCTCACACTTAAATGAGCCACAGGTCCCCCTCAAAGTCACCTCCAAGGGGAGTCTTACTCTGTGCAGCCTCAGATAGTGGCACCAAGACCCAGGGAAGCGAGTGACCCAATGACCATCTTGACTCTCAAAATAAGAAAGGTGCTAGGATGAATTATCTTCTGAAAACTGAGGCCCCTTCCAGTCCAAGTGCTGAACAGTGATTGGTGAGGACAATACGGGGATGATGTGCAGAGACTGCCCTGAGCGGGGGTGGAAAGCACGACTGGACCGGTGTTTTTTTTCCAGCTCACAGCAGTTGTAGAAGGTCAGCTTTCCAAATGGGCTTCAGTAGCGACAGTAAAGTGCATGAACAGAAGGAACAGGGCCCTCCAGTGCTCCCACAAGGAGTGGAAAGAGAAGATGAACTCCACCAGCAAGTCCAGGAACTAAGGGCAGGAATTCTCTCTGAGAACTCCTCTGCATTTCTTAAAAGCTAACCTCTGCTCAAATTTAACTAGAAAGTTCATGGCTTCCTGCAGAATTCACAACACTTTCGAAGACAACTACATTATGTGTTATCTCCACCTCAATCCCTTCATTAATGTACAATGTTGACATCCAATTTTTTCAAAATTGTACTAAAAGATAATACCCTTAATACCACCTACCATATTCATCATCAAGATGATCACATGGACACACAATGTCAAAAAGAGCAGCAACTATTTGGTTTTGGTTCTGTTTTGTTCATCTTAGACCAGAATGAAGCACTCCACAAGAGAACTCCATGACTAACACCCACCATTTCCCTGTAACACAACCACTGCCCTCTGCACACTGTGGACACCAAAACCCCCAAGTCCCTCCATATCAGGATTGGCAATAAGGCCTCCAAAGAAAGATCCAGCTTAAAGATCCAGCATTAAAATTCTAAATCACGTAACAAGATCTATTTCTGACTTTGCAAAGAGGACAGAGAGTTAGACCACTGAGTGCCTAACCAGAGGTAAAGCCTCACGTGTTACTTCCACAGTCCAAACAACAGTGTCCACCCTACATGCTCATTCCTTGAAGAAATCTTGGTGAGTCATAGCTTCAGGTCAACAGCAACAGAACATTCATGTATAAAAGGCTGGCTCTACAGAGACCATCACTGTGTCCAACCTAGCAGTATTCCAAGAGATACCTTGAACTTCTGCAACTTAAGACATGGAAACCCCCTGAGTAAGCACACAGAAAGAGTATCACAACCAACAGTCTCTTGGACCAATCAGGACACAAGGGGACATGGCTGCCCGCAAGGGAAGCACAGAACAAGACCCTCTTTTAGGGCAGTGGAGGTCTCCCCTTCCCCAGCACTTAGTGATCACAGGGGCAGCTTCTTACATCGGGTTCCAGAGCATATGGCCTCACCCTACCAGACGAAGACGAGAAGGCTCTTGCCCATACTTACTGAGGGCTGAAACTCCAGGCATTCTTCCTCAAAGTCAGGGTCTACCTGATGAAAAAGAATCATTAGGAAATTAAAACATCCATTGCTTTCTCAAGGACTCGGCCCCGCTTGCAGGAGACATCAAGGCCTGCGAACATCTTTGGACAGCTAAGAACCTGTCCCTTCCCTCTGTTCACGAAACCAGCATGCCACAACAACAACACACGTTACATGAGTACAACACACACGGAACAACAGTCTACCAGTAACTGACAGATGGCTCTCAAGTGTAGACAGAGGAACACAGAGAATCCACTAGCAAAGCAACAGTTAAAAGCCTGAAATAAATAAAAGATCAGTATCCAGTCATTGATAATCCTGCTTATTTCAAGTTAGAAATTAAAAAAAAATGGTCTGGCTTTCAGCAAGAGTTACATTCACCCCAGAACATAACAGATAATGCAACAACCAGTGACCTCTGGCAAACCATGTCATCAACATTTCTCAGAGCTGGTTAGCTGGGCCCACTTTCTATGGCTCCATTATAAATTTCAACTTAGTCTTGATCTTCGGCTCTTCAGTATATCAAAAATCATCGGTTCACACAAGTATCAGGCATCCCAGAGGGTCTGGCACATTTAGATTGAGGTCAGCTGCCACAGTCTGATGCCCACACATCACCTTGCAAATCTCTGAGCAGTCTCACCAGTGGTGCCAGCCAACAGCAGGTGTCTTTTGATGTACGGCTAGAATCTGGTATGAATATGCATCGTACATCTTCCAGCAGATCAGAGTAAAGTGCAACAGCTGTCACACAGTAAGATGACTCCTTAATTTAATACAGAAATTAAAAGGAAATTTCCTCCCATGCTTCAGCACTGAGTCTTGCTTTCCTCAAATATCCTTCATGGGCATTTAAAACACACTTCCTTGATGTTTTACATTTCTGTAAGTAAAGGATCTTGGCGAATCCACTGATCCTGTGAGTAAGCAAGCTCTATAAAGTCAAGTAATTCTTTATGTGTTTTAATGCGTCTAGCTTTACATACCATGTTGCACTACAGCCGAGTCTTGGTCATTTACCTTAGGATTGGGGTTGGTAAACAATAAGATGTGGGGAGAGTAGTATGCAAGAGCAAAATTGAAAGATAATACTAAAGCCCAGATTAGTGTGATTTTTTTTTTTTTTAAGATCTATTCTCTTAGCCACCTTCAAATACATCTCACCCTTGAACAAGGCTGAAGTTAATGGGTATATAATTTATAGTTGGCCCTCCAAATTTGGTAGCTCAGACAGTAAAGAATCTGCCTGCAATGCAGGAGACCCGGCTTCAATCCCTGGGTCAGGCAGATCCCCTGGAGATGAGAATGGCAACCCATTCCAGTATTCTTGCCTGGAGATTTCCATCAACAGACCACAGTGTTGCGAAGAATTGGACTCAACTGAATGATTAACATTTTCACTTTCTCCAAATTTGCGATTCCTCCACATCTGCAGTTCTTCTGCATTCTCAAATTCTACCAGCCACAGACTGGTTTAGTTATGCAGCATTTACTATTGAAGAATGTGCTCAGTCGCTCAGTCATGTCCGACTCTTTGTGACTCCATGGACCATAGCCCACCAGGCTCCTCTGTCCACGGAATTTTCCAGGCAATACTGGAATGGGCTGCCATAACCACAGGTAACTGGACCTATACAGTTCAAATCCACATCATTCAAGAGCCAAATATAAACAATACAGTATTATTAACTATAGTCAGCATGCTGGACATGACATTCTCATGACAGCATTGTTTTCTAACTGACTTTCTCCCCACATCTTGATCAGAATCCCTGTCAAATGTTAAAATGTGTTCATTATTTTTGCTTCTTGTTCATAAGTAGGGAAACGAGGTGGAAGGAAACAGAGAAACAGAAGGAAAAGCTAGGTAACAGAGAAGCACCCTAAGCCTCTAACTACCCAACGGCTACAGGTAAGTGAGGAAAGAGAAGTGCATTACCATGGAAAGAGAAAAATCACAGGGCTGCCACTTACCTCTGCTGCTAAGTAATGCCCGGTAGCAAGATGCTTGAAACGGAAGAGGCTGTTCCAGTACCCTGCTCCTCCCCGACATGGGTCATGTTGGACCACCTGCAAGAAGAGAAATGATTAATAGGAGTAGAAGCAATGTCAACCCATATAAGGGTGACACTGAATCTGAAATATCACACAGAAGTCATAGTTCAGAAGTGATGTTTACTAGCTGACAAACAATTATTATCTTCCAATAAAACTGCTCCAAGGATCTCATGTAATTTTAAGCAATGTTTCTCCAAAGGAGAAGTAGAGTCCCCTAATTAACATGAAATGGTTGTAAAACAAAGTTCAATTGGTTTTCAGATTATCTGCCTTAATCATAAGGAAGAAGCTAAGATTCTGGACTTCATCCACAAAAGGTAAAACAAACAAAAATGAGCCTCATGAAAACCTGTAACAGCAACCTATCTATGCCCTCGTGCCTTGTGGCACATGCCCAAGTCTGTGCTCTGAAGCCAGACACTCACAGTGCCTGGAACAAGTTACTACAACAATAGATGTAACTGGCATCTGCTCAGGATGGAATACTGGCAACGGTAGTTGGTGCCATAATCAGACACGACACACAGTACAGGGACTTGCCACAGACAATGAGAAAACTGCATAAAACAGACAAAACAGCTGGGTACTGATGCTGGATGACACAGAGTTCACAACTGTGCTCTCTGAGGAAAGGGAAAGAAGGTGATCTTCATGACCGCTCCAGTTTCCGGCTGGGAGGTCCTCTTCGGATGGAAGCATCAGGAAGGAGAACTCTCACAGAGCGCTCCAGTCTCAGTGGGTTGAGTAGATACATCAGAATTCAAGGAGACTGAGGGGAGAATACAGAGCTCCCCAGAAAGAAACTTCAGAAATCTGCACGGGGCCTCCTATAGTCTTTGGTTGAACATCAAGCTGCATGTGTGTACAGCAAGACTCTTCCCCTCCCCGCCCAAGGCCTAAAATAAAATGAGAGGGAAGTGGTAAGCTCAACAATCTGGGAGATCACATTTGGCTAGAAGGTTTCTGACCTACCCAGCTAGAGGAGTGACTAGTTGAACACCTGGGGCGTTCAGTATAGACAATGAAAGGGTCATATCTTAGGAGCTGGGCTAGCACAGCCCCCAAAACAAATGCTACAGTACACGTGACCTAATGAAGCTTTGCAACAAACCTCCAAAGGATCAAAGCGATCCAGAACTTTCTTTGTCTGACAAAACAAAAGTCAATACTCTTTAAAGGAAAGCAACAGAATCTGGATTCTCAACACAGTGACATCACAATGCGTGGCATATTATCATAAAGCAGTGGACAGGCAAGAATCAGAAAAATGTGACCCTTCAGACGGTATCAAAGGATCCAGTCTGTCCATGGGGGTTGGTGGGGGCTGGAAAAACATGTGAGAAATAGTAACCCTCAAATTTCCCATTTTGATACATATGCACAGATCTCAAGAAACTCAATGACTTCAAAGTAGCATAAATACATACACACTCACACAATCATTAAGACACATAATAAGATAAATATAAACCAGAAATAAAAAGAAAATTTTTTAAGTAGATAGGGGAAAAAAAACTAGGGCTTTTTTTTTTTTTTAAGTAGCTAAGAGGCAGAAAGCTATGGCTTCCCTGATAGCTCAGTTAGTAAGGAATCCCTCTCCAATGTGGGAGACCTGGGTTCAGTCCTTGGGTTGGGAAGATTCCCTGGAGAAGGGAAAGGCTACCCACTCCAGTATTCTGGCCTGGAGAATTCCATGGACTGTACAGTCCACGGGGGTCACAAAGAGTCAGACACGACTGAGAAACTTTCACTTTCAGGGGGAAAAAAAACAAAAAAAGGAAAAAAGAAGAAAAGAAAACCAGTGAATTCACATCAGGAAATAATGTATGCAAGACAACAATGGATTAGCATCTTCAAGTATGAAAAGAGAAAACTGTTTACATAAAATTTCATGGTCAACAAAAATACCTTTTGTGAATGAAGGCTGTATGAAGAAATCAGAATCTTTAATACACTGCAGTTTGGAACACACAATAGTGCCAACAAGATAGAGCAGCCCGTCCTCAAAAGGTTAAACGAAGTTACCATATGCCCCACAATCCCACCCCTGAGAGAACTGAGACTCCTCACAGAAGCTTGTACATGAATGTTCACAGCAGCAGTGTTCACAACAGCCCAAAAGAACAAATAATCCAAATGCCAATGAAAAATAAAATAGGGTAAATACAGCATATCCATACAATGGAATATTGTTTGACATAAAAGGAAATTAAATATGGATATGCAGGGCAATATGGATGAACTCTGAAAACGATATGCTACGTAAAAGAAGTCAGATACAAAGGACCACATGTTGTAGGATACCATGTATATGAAATGTTCGACACGGGCAAATCTATAGAGATAGAAAGTGGAGCAGTGGTCACCAGAGGTGGGGAGGGGGCAAGTCTGAAGAGAAATGAGGTGTGATTGCTAGGAGTCCAGGGCTTCTTTTGGATCTACTAAAAACCATGGAGAACTATACACTTTAAATTTGGGAACTGTGTGATGTATGAGTTGTATCTCCGTGCAGCTTTTATTTCAAAAAAGGAAAAATGTATATTTTTTAAAATCAAGGTGAAATAAAGGGATCTTCACAAATATAAAGCTATTTTCTTATTTTCAAATGAGAGCTGAGAGAATTGGCCAGTGGTGGACCTGCCCTACAAGAAATGATAAAGAAGTTCTTTAGGCTGAAGGAAAATGATTCCAGATGAAAACTCAATTTATACCAAGGAATGAAGTGCTGGAGAGGATAACTATGTGGATGAAAGTCGTTCAGTCATGTCTGACTCTTTGCGACCCCAGGGACTATACAGTCCACGGAATTCTCTAGGCCAGAATACGGGAGTGTGTAGCCTTTCCCTTCTCCAGGGCATCTTCCCAACCCAGGGATTGAACCCAGGTCTCCAGGCAGATTCATTACCAGCTGGGCCACAAGGGAAGTCCAACTATGTAGATAAAAGACTCCTAATCTCTCATTTTCCCATGTTTTTAGCATACAAATGACTCCTTAAACAAGGCAAAGTAAGTAAAAATGCACTATTGAGTTTATAGCATATATATATATATATAGTGGTAAACAGAGAAGGCGATGGCACCCCACTCCAGTACTCTTGCCTGGAAAATCCCACGGGTGGAGGAGCCTGGTAGGCTGCAGTCCATGGGGTCGCTAAGAGTCGGACACGACTGAGCGACTTCACTTTCACTTTGCACTTGCATGCATTGGAGAAGGAAATGGCAACCCACTCCAGTGTTCTTGCCTGGAGAATCCCAGGGACAGGGGAGCCTGGTGAGCTGCCGTCTAGGGGGTCACACAGAGTCAGACACGACTGAAGCAACTTAGCAGCATATAGGGGTAAAACACAAGAGAATAACACCAAAAGGAGGGGAAGGGAGAAAGAAGTAGAGTTGACCCTTTAACAATACTGGTTTGAATTGCATGGGTCCGCTTACACATGGGTTTTTCAATATTAAATATTACAGTTCTACATGGCTGGGTGAATTCACGATGCAGAGGAACCAGGAACACAGAGGGCCAACTATCAGTTATACATAGATTTTCAACCATGCAAAGGGCAAATGTCCCTAACTCCCACATTGTTCAAGATTCAACTGTACACTATTGTAAAGTTCTTACTTCACATGGGAAAAGATTAACACTATGTAAAAATGACAGGGAATATGCCGAAGATGTATAATGAAAATCCTAAATCATGATGAGAAATATAAAATACATGGTGTTGTCTTCCTTCTTTTATTTTGAAGGGGCTCTTTTGTTTCTAAAATCTTCAAGAAAAAAATAAAAAAGGAATAAATTCAGTGTTTCCCTAGGCTATTCAGAAGGAAAATTGGCAGGAAAAGGTTTTTGGGGGGAGTAAAAATTAAGACAGTTGTTTCTTATCAGAAGAAAAAATATAGATGTTCTGAAGTAGACTTGTAAGTAACCAAAGTTTTCAAAGTCTATACGGCAGAAACTCTCCTCAAAAGGTTGCATGTTTCATTCATTTCAACTAATTTTCAAGTGAAGAAGATGCAGTACTTTAAGTTTCCAAAGTCAGTCACAGTTACTTCTGTAGGGTTCTGATATTCTTAATAGTTTTTTGCTTTATGTGTCAAGTCCCAAGTTGCCACAGCCTGGATATATTGCCCTTCAAGATCTGGTCTCCTAGAACAGTTTCTGTTTTGTTTCGCAGGACGATCCTCTGCTCCTCCTCAAATGAGGTTACTGAGTTCTAAACCAAGGCTGCCTGCTATTTCCAAGTCCACATCAGTATCTTACAAGAAGTAACCTACTCTGTTCATCTCTTCTTTCTGAAATATAGGTTATCCTGTTAGTAGCAGCTCAGATGCTAGTGCCTTCAGGAAGTCTTTCTTAAACCCTTGCCCAACCGAAAACTCCTTCATCACCTCCAGAGGACAAGGAATGTGCCTCCCATCACCTTCACCATCCAGTTATCAGATGGGCATCTTTTCGTCCTGTCACCAATATGCACTCACCTACCATCATGCTGGTTAGGCACTTGATCACTTGTTGTGATACGTAACTGAGCAAGGGAAAGAAAAATACAGAAGCAAGAGATGATCGGATGACCCAGAGAAGGGAAATTGGAAATTTTCAGGTGGGAGTTGGCTTACCCTGCATCCTTCTGATACGGCGTGATGTGTGTGTTTCTCTTAGTTATCCCAAGTCATCCCTTGGAACAAGGTAGGTAGAAGTACCTGGATCTGACTTTACTCCTATAAACCCACGCGTCCTTTCTCCCTGCCTGCCCTGTGCCGTCCCTTACCTCCACCTCCCACAGGGCTTTTGAGCTGGTGGCGGACGTGGCAGACTGCCGGCCGGTGGTTCTCAGAAAGACGTGCTGCTTCTTCCTGTGCTCGTCACAGGTGAGAAACTTCTCCTGCTCGGCATGGAACAGCCTCACCACGTCACCCTGCAAGTCGACACACAGAGGGGTTAAGGAAAGTGCATTTTAAGAGAGAACTGAAGACGAGCCAAGTGCTGCCCAGCCAGTCATGTATCCAACTTACCCCCTTTAATATGTCATCTTTGTTGTCACTCCATTTCATGAAAAGGACTATTTTCCAGCTTGTATTGCAGTTGACGGAATTGACCTGGAAAGCAAATTTAAGAGTTATTTTTTCACATATCCCTCAACAACTATGTCTTCCTGCCCCAAAGGGCCTCACCTCTGTCCAAGAAACAAGATTGTGCTTCAGCCCTCCAAACCTAAAGACTGGCGTCATTAAGACCATAGAACTTGCACATTCAATTGACCTTTAGAAGTCTCTGGTAATAAATGGATAATTTCTACCAATCGCTATGTATATTCCAGCTGTGGCTAAGGGAAGTAAGTTTCTCACCCTTCTGGAATGACAGCTTCTTTGCAGCCACTGTTTGTACACTAAAGACATTCTATGCACTGGGCCAATATTCACTAATATATTTAATCCTTAGCAACACCCTAAAAGGGCTTCCCTGGTGGCTCAGTGGTAAAGAATCTGCCTTCCAGTGCAGGAGATGCAGGGTGGATCCATGGGTCAGGAAGATCTCCTGGAGGAGGGCATGGCAATTCACTCCAGTACTCTTGCCTGGGAAATCCCATGGGCAGAGGAGCTGGTGGGCTATAGTCCATGGGGTCACAAAACGGATGGTGACTTGGTGACTAAACAACCACCACCACCACCCTGAAAAATAGCAATAACCATAATATCCATTTCAGAGGTAGAAAAACTGATGCCCAGGGAGACTGGGTAATTAATCTACAGTCACAGAGGTAGAGAAGGGCAGATTCGGGATCTGAATCCATAATATCTGACTCCAGACCTTGTGCCCTCCACCATTAGGCAAATATTCATGTCACAATCAAGCTACTGTCCTTGTGTCCTGTAATTGCCAATTACTTTAAGTAGATGTATTGCCAAAAGCAAGATGTCACTCTTGCAGGGGTGTTCATAGCTGCCAATGTAGGGGAATTAGGTTCTCTCTTTAGGGGACCAATTAGAAAAGGGTGCTTCTCTGGCCAAAAAGCATTGGTACAAGGGAGCCTCCTCTGGTTTAAGAAATTAGAAAATTGGTCTCCCAGTGATACAAGCTTAGCAAACTGAGGCCTGAAGTGACTATTAGCTCCCACCGACGGAACAGGCTTACACAGCCTCATGTGACAGGTCTGGCTTTGAGTCTTGGTTTCCTCGCCTGCAAAATGGGTACACTGTCCTGAGTCAGGACTCAAGTCACTGTCAGCACGCCCATGCTCTGGTCTCAGGAAGGCAGAGGGCTCCCGTAGCATATGCTGCTCACAAGTCGTAACTGGCTTTCTCTTACCTCGTTGCAGCCTGGGTTATCCACCAGCTGATGGCTGCTGGCATGTAAGGGCTGGCCGGCATTCACGGGGTTCAGAACAACCTTGTCACCTATGACCACCTGAAAAGGAAAGAACCCACAGAGCGTTTCACAAAAAAAATGTCAGGACTGCAGAATGAACAGTGGCTAGTTTGGGGAGAAGCCGTAAGAGTCTACCTAGAAGAAGGCCCAGTTTCCAGCAGGTAGAATGATATGGCACAAAAGCACAGTTTTAAAAGCCTGACCCTGATCAGGAGGGGGTGTTGTTTACAAGACTAAAGGTAAATTTTTGCCCACAAGTGTCACTGATTACCTAAAGATGCTTTCAAAGTTAGTCTAAGCAGGAAGAAAAAAGCCCTCCCTCTGTTAGATTCAGTTAAGGCACTTGATACATAAGTTTTAGGGGTAGAAGCAGAATATTGTCTGAAGTAAGTCTTTACCTTTGAGAGAATAAAGCTATACATTTATAAAGCAATGACTTTTATACTTTTTTGAAAAGTCATATTAAGAAATATGTTTTCTATTATGACCTGGTCATACATACTTATGTAGATATATGTGTATATGTATGTGTGTATACATTCATATACGCATGTATGCACAGATATACATATCTCTTTATCTAAGACAAAAGTTACCCACGCCAATCTTATCCCCATTATGTTCAACACAGCTTGATACTATCTATTCTATTCCACTTTCTAAAATAATACTCACAAATTACTAAATTGATCTCTTAGCCTATGCGTAGATAGATACCCTGTCCTTTGAAAAACACTATTCTACAAGTATTCAAAAAAACACTATTCTACAAGGCTAAGAATTCAAAACCATCTAATTTTCTCAACCAAGGCACAGATAAAAAGATAACCTTAAAGAACAGGAAAGCAAAGGACATGCTAGAAATGAAGTTCAGAACAAAGCACCCTTTCTTGTCTATTATTATGGACGCAGAAGGAAAAAGAATGGAAAGGATGGTTTCCTAAGATGTAAAACCCATCTCTTCTCAGTTTGATACATTTGGGGAAGACATACTATCAAATTTTCTCTAACTCCAAATGAATATAATTATGTTCAGTACATTAAAAAAAAAACCCAAACCTTTGGCTGAAATGTAAGCTTTTCTGGACTAGTTCTTTTATATCAGTTGATGATCACTGCTGTATACCAGCTGCCCAGGGTGGGGCAGGGGGTGTGTCCTGGCACTAGATGCTTCAGGTATACTGTATATACTTTAATACACACACATATAAACTAAAACATTTTGAAACTACCCGGAGTTTGTATACTTAAATATTAAAAAATGGCAAAATCCAGTTTCAGGTGGAGGCTAGCTGAGCATTTTGGTAAGAATTTCACACTGTTTAAACCCATATTTCTTTTGGTAGAAACAACTATTTCAGAATCTTAACAAGGTTGGAAATACTGCTGATAGCATTCATACATAGTGGTAGGTAAGTATACGACCACAGAAGCACACAGTAAGGTAGACAGGAAGTATCAGGATGGTTCTACGTGGCCTTGGAAAGGATGACTTATAACTTTCTGAGGCTTTATAACTTAATGACCTCCCCTACCCAGAAAAGCACAGCTCACAGCCAACCACAGGCGCCGAAATGGAATGAAGAACCCGCAGAGTTACTGACAAAGAACAACTGAGGCTAATCCTAAAATCCACTCTCCTTCTCTGCTCAATCTACTTCTTTTCCATCCTCTGTTCTAACTTTACTTCCCAAATAGCAAAGCATTTCTACTCTACCACGATACAGGAGGAGGGGCATAGTCCCCAGGACAGTAATACACGACAGCGGCTTTCGTGGTAAAGCTACCGAGGTAATGGGCTGCTCGTATGAATTTTTTCAGAAGCCCAGTAGGAAAAATAGAGCTACTGTATGTAGGTCACACTTCACTCCAAATTTCCCTGTTTCCCAAACACTGGTTTCCATAGTGAGTCCCTTCTCCTCCTACAGGATAAGCCTCTGGCTCCAGCTTTAAATTTCTCCTAGTTGACTCAAGCATGCAGTTATGGTTGGAGGCCTGGCATGGAGCACTCCCGGGGCTGGGAATGTGCACTTACACTGTCTCCGATGGATCGCAGCTTGTAGAATGGCTGAATGTAAAACCAGGACCCTTCGTTTCCGGCCTCATCCAATGTCACTCTCATGGCATTCTTCTCCAGCAGAGCCGGAAGCCTCTTATTCACAGTTAGGTATTTATTACTTTTCAGATGCAGTAGCTGAAAACCACCAAGAGAAAAAGGTGCCTGTCAGCATGTCTCTGAATCTTTACCATTTCTCTTTCAGCCATATAAAATATGTATCAAACACTCCTCCCACCACTGAGCTGCCTGTGAAGTTAGAGAACCACAGAAGTGCCTGGGGCAAGGGGATGATTAGAAAAGGAGAAAGAGCAAAGGGAGCAGAAGGAGAAGAAAATTATTTCCCCCCCAAAACAGCCTTGGACGAGATGGATGTCACTCAGGTAAAGGGCGCTGTCCGATAGAAGAGCACTCTTGCCATGGGTTACCAGGAAGGGGTCTAACCCCAAGAAAAGGGTCTAAAGAACTGCAGTCTGAATATGCCCTGACACAAAGGTGGAGCTAAGGAAGGGCACTTCTGAACAACAGACACAGTTCCATTTAACAGAGGACCCCATTAGAGGGATTGTCAATTCATTTGAAAAAACATGACTGCTATGGATTTCCACCTTGAATTTCTAAGCACTCTATTCTCAATACTTGGCAAGTGGGTACATGAAAGGGATGGAAAGACTGAAGTCTAGATGGGAAACGTCCCATAGTAAGTCTAGACCAGGAAGAGTTGACCAAAGCTTCCCAACTCAACAGGCTGTAAGAGAAGATAGAAGGGAATATGAAAGCTTGTCCAATCTCTGGAGACACGATAAGACTAGGAGACACCACTGCCAACTGCCAATATCCCCCTTTCCAGGTTCACAGATAGTTTCTAGAACACTCTCAGGAGGTTTACAAACTGCCAGGGTTACTAGAAGTAGAGGAGTAACTTGTCTGATCCATGAGCCTCTGACATCCCCAGCCATGATACTCAAGGGGAAGTTAATGTGTTCCCAAGCCTTTGTTCTTATTCTGATGAGTAGCCCTGATCCTCCACGCACCTGTTGAGGTATTGGATTTGGGTGGTGTGTAACCTGATATTACCTATTGGTGGATGTCAAGATCTAGGGGAAATAAATATTAGGTAATATGTGTTCAGAAGATACTCTGACAGGTCCCTGTCAATCATCATAGGCAGCAGACACCATTATTATTACCATTTTGTTAGTGAGACAGCTGAGGCATGGCAAGAATTCTTGCCCTAAATCTCAGAGGAGAAAAATTGGGAAGGAACTCCTCTGTCAGTTGTAAATTTAATATTAGCATTAGTAAAGAGAGGCAAAGTAGGAGTTTGGGATTCACACAGACACACTACAATGTATAAAACAGATAAACAACAAAGACCTACTGGATAGTACAAGAACCTGTATTCAATATCTTGTAATTACCTTTAATGGGAAAGCGTCTGAAAAAGAATGAATGTATATACACATGTATGTGTATAACTGAACCACTTTGCTATACACCTGAAACTTACGCAACGTCGTAAACTGACTACACTTCCATTTTTTTTAATGGTTTTTTAAAAGCCATATTTGGCACTGGACTTCTCACAGACTGTTTTCTGCAAGGGCAGACCCAGGTGGACTTTTTCTTTCCAGCAAAAGAAAGGAATTTTCTGCGGTAGCTATTTCGTAAATTGTGTTTAATCCTTTCAAATGTAAAGGTACCAGAGATAAACAAGTAAACCTCATGACCCTCATGATTAGGTAAGACCTGAGACTCATCATCCAATATTCTACCTGAAGATACAGAATTGCTCTTATTACTTCTGGTGACCAGCCCTTGAATCAGTTTTTACCAAATATGAGGAACTTTCAGGGAGTGTAAGTTAGGCAAGACCACAACAGTCAGGCTTCTCTTTAGTTAGGCGCTTCCCATCTGAAAAATGTGGACAGACTAAATTAACAGCTTCCAAGGACAGAGGTGGACTCTCACATTGAAAATGAACCAACTGAAAACCCAGCCTAATCAGAAGAAATGCCAGACCTTTTCCAATAAACTGGCTGTCTCCATGGAGTTTTATGTGTCCAAATAGGGTTTACTGTGCTTGCTTTTCATTTCACTCTTTGTAATGTTTCAGCTCCGTGACAGAAGTGTGGTTTTGACCTACCTGGATCACGTTGCCATACTGGATCACGGTACCCAGCAACTTCCTGTTTTCAGTCTCATTCTGCTTCTTTTCCAAGTCTGCAGCATGCTGTTTATGGAGGAGGAAGACTGGTCACAAAGAGGCAACAATGCGTTTCATTTCTCTGCTGTGATGCAGAACCAACATAGCCAGTTCATACAGGAACCACAGAAGTAAGTCAATATTACTACCTAAGTACACCCAGAGGCTAAGTGCAATGAGCAAGGGGTTTAACAATCCAACTTGCTACGCCTTTGCTTGTTGGCCTTTTTGACTTTTCAAAAATGTGTTCTTTCTTTTAAGGACTTCACAGATATCTGCTTAGGGTAAGACTAAGTCAAAAGCTTATATAGTTTTAAAGAAAACAGGGTAAGGTTGGAAAGGAAATTCCATAGCCCTTTTATGATTTGTAAAGGTTGTCTTTATAGCTCTGGAGTAAAATAAAACAGGATTTAAATACTGGTTTTGTGACCTGGATGTGTTATTTAACATCTGTGAGCCTCAGTTACCTCTTGTGTAAAATGAAAATAAAAACAGTACTCTCACCTCATAGGAATCACTTAGCATGGTATCTCATCACAGAAGGATTCATGGAGTGTTAATTTTTATTGTTATATACCAATTATAATTTATGTAATTTTCATGGCAGTTCCCTGAGGAGAAGATGATTATTCTAATTTAATAAAGAAGAAACAGACACGGAGAGATGAAAAAGTTTGGTTGAAAATGCATAGTTGAATGATGGCTACAAAAGGAGTTTATATTGTTTTCTCTACTACTATGTATATTTGAAATTTTGCTTAATACTGTCACTTAAAAAAAATTACACAGCTACTAAGTAAGTAAGAGACAATCTCACACCCACGTTTGGGTCAACTCCAGATTGATACCACTAGCCCAACTCTGGCAGCCTAGGGAACATGATACTGCTGAATAGAGGGTTTCCAAAACAGTCGGCCAAGGCCACCAGCCCACACAGTCCTTTTTCTTCATTTCCCTGTAGAACTCAGTAAGGACTGTTAACATATGATAACCATGCTCAAGAGGAACTAGCTTCATCCTAGGCAATTAAACTGCTGTTCCAACCCCTGACTCCCAAACTCAGACTAAGTAAAACCAAAGTAAAATAACAGGGATTTCTTCTAATCTGATGGGTGACAAATGCCTGATGATGACCAGTAGTATCCTTCAGAACCGTTTCCAACGTTCTCCGCCTTGAGTCTCCCCTGGCCTTGAGACAAGATGCTAGCAGATGCCACGGGGTAACGGGCTTCCTTCCCAGGTCCCTGTTTCCACAGGACCCTTCAGACCTGATCCTGGTTCCACCACAAACCAACTTTACCATCTTGGCCAAGTTATTTAATCTCACTGAGCCTCACTAAGCATTCTCATCCACAAAACGAGGACAAAAATAGGCCTTCCCACCCCGCCCCCTTCTCTCATCATGAAGATTAGAAAAAATGCATACTAGACACCAAACAGGCATTCAACACATTTTAACTGTGATTGTTATGCATAAGTCTCTGTAACTAAGAAATGTCCTAATGATGAGAATTTCAAAAAGTTGACTAAGTTGGCTGGATGAAGACTCTTCCCATTTCCATTAAGCTCAGCATCCACTCTGCCTCTACTGGAAAGATAGGTATTTTTAGGAAGGCATATCTTTTGAGAAAAATAAGCTGCAGGCAGCAATCCTAAACTGGAAACAAACCACATGAAAGGAAGGTAAGGGTCTGCCTATGTTCATACAGATGACTGCAAGTTTACCCTATGTATCTCAACCCTTTAAAACAATGGTCTATTCAGAGGCTTCCCTCTTGCTCTTCTGGAATTAGTTACCAGTCTGCTGTTCTCAGGTACAAAAATATAATGGTTTCAAGACACATCCAGAAACAACAGCAGTGCAGACACCATAGCCATCCTTGGCATGCAACTGCCCTGGGCACGGTTCTTCCCCACTCTCTCTTCCTCTTCACAAACACCTTCCCTTCACTTCCTCCCACCTCCCTTCTCCCTGTTTTCATGCCCAAGCTGTACCCTCTCCAGAGAGCTCTCCAGTAACCACAGGTACTTTCCAAAGAAAAAAAAACACCATTGGACTGAATCTACTTAGAAGGCAGGTTTATACTTTGGAGAAAGCCATTTATTCTTTCTGCCAAGCAGTTCTCAGCTAATAAGGACAGGAAATTGGAGAACGAAAAAAAAAAATACCAAAGGGTGGAAAAATCAATGAATTAAGGAAAATAAAACAACATTTTCCCAACAAAAATGCTTTTTTTTTTTTTTCTTTCTGCTCAACATGTCACACTGAAAGGATTCACCTTTAGAGAATCTTGAAGTAGTGTTTCTTGGACTAAATAATATAAGGGCTCCTGGTTAAGAGGGAAAATTCTCATGGATATTCCTCTCTCAAGGATTTCCAGTGGCTTCAATCTAAGAAATATTAATCTAAAATATTAAGTTCCTGCCTATGCTCAGATTAAGGATAAAAGTGGTCATCCAATGGTTAC
Organism: Bos mutus; assembly: GCF_027580195.1. Classification (NCBI taxonomy): domain Eukaryota; kingdom Metazoa; phylum Chordata; class Mammalia; order Artiodactyla; family Bovidae; genus Bos; species Bos mutus. Next base: position 21,953,444 of record NC_091638.1, read on the forward strand.
CAGCATATCTAAAAGAAAATGTCAGATTAGTCACCAAGAAGGCCCGGATTTCATATTTAAGACTAATTTAACACCAGTAGCTCTAAAGATTAAATGGTAATCTTTAAATTAAATCTTAAATTTAATCTTAAATTAAATGGCAAAAGGTAAAATCATAAGTGAAAATATACAACTGGAAAATAAATATCTAAGAATATCAAATATCATATCCAAAACTCCATTAAAAGATTTAATGATGACCAAGCCCACACATAACTACTAAGTAAACATTTCATGAATTAAGTTTATGAACCATTCTAAGAATTCAGTTTTGCTATAAGGGCTCTTTAAGAAGAAAACTCTCCCATTCATGTCATCTTTTACTAAGTGCATAAATACTGTATATGTGTTGCGTTCACAAGTCAGTCTTTAGGTAACTCCCTTCACGAAATAAATTAGTTCCCTTCCCTCGGTTTTATGGATATAACTGACATATAATTTGGCTTTCAGGAAAAAAAAAAATCCATCATGATTTTTAGTTCAACAGGTAAAGCAAAAGGTTGATAAAAAGGAAGTAAGGTACAACCTATACCCAGGCCCACTGATCAAGGTTGCTTTAACCTTGGAAAAAACATATTAAATCTCTCAAGTGTATTCTAAAGATGAGTCCACACTTGGACAGTGGATTTGTACTACCCCTTCTGAAGGATAATCTGGCAATATCCACCAAAAAGTTGGTCAATGGGCATAACTTTGACTTAGCCATCCTTTTTCCAGGAATTTCTTCTAAGAAGTAAACAGGCATGCACATGAGGCCATAATCACTGCCTGCCCCCCGCCTCCCGCCCCAGAATGGAAAAAAACTGTCAGGATCCTAAGTATTTCTGCACTCCATAGGGATTGCCTATCTAAAATTACAGTACTGCTATACCATGGGGTTATCAAGTAGCCATGAAAAATACAGAACTACTTGTTTATTCATGACATAGTAAGTGGGGAAATAAGCAGGTAAAGAAAGACAAGTGAGACGGCATGCCCCTATTAATACTTTAACATACAGAGATACAGGAATAATAGGGGGTTAGAAACTGGGACACACACCAAATATAAAACCAAGATTATCTTTGAGGTAATTTAGATTTAGAGAGCATACCATTTTTTTTCCTTTTCTTACTCATGTGTTTTTGAAATTCACTTCTTACAATACTCACATGTCATTTTTTCAGAAGCATCTTCATCCTATCTCCATGGCAAGAAGCCTGGGTTTTTAAAAAGCTTTATGAGCAAAACAGAAATAGAGACACAGACGTAGAGAACAAACATATGGATGCTAAGGGTGGGGAGGCAGAGTGGGATGAATTGGGAGAGTGGGCCTGACATATATAGACTACTGAGTATAAAATAGATAACTAATGAGGACCTGCTGTACAGCACGGGGATCTCTACTCAGTGCTCTGTGGTGACCTAAATGGGAAGGAAATCCAAAAAAGAGGGGATATATGAAAACCGATAGCTGCTTCACCTTGCTGTACAGTAGCAACTATCACAACATCGTAAAGCAACTACACTCCAGTAAAAATTAATTTAACAATAAAAGTAAACAAACAGCCACCTTAAATGTGCTACCTTTTCAATATTTAAGAATCCCAATAAATCAAGTACCTGTTGCTCTTTTCCTTGCACAATGACTTGAGGACAGTTCCGAATTTCTAAGAAGAAATGGCACTCCATGCTATGCTCTCTACCACCACTGTTCACCATGGGCATTACTGTGTTTCCCTAAGCAACATCAAGGCCAATCCCATCACAGTCACCTGCTATTTTATTTCAGAAATAGAGAAACCATTATTACATTACCACAGAGAGGTCACTGGAGCAGTGGGTAAAAGTTATTTAAGGTCAAAAAACTCTGAATTACATAACATGATATTGAATTAAGGCCTCTGAAAATAAGCAACGCAGGACCCAGGCTTCAGAAGACAATCAAGACTCATCACTCCTCTGGTTCTTCCCAGCTTAAAGTAACAGATCATTTCTCAGAACCAAAACAATGTAGGTGCTATTTCAAGGTAACAGACAGAAACGCTGTCAGGAAATGCAGTCAATGCCCGAAGAACAAATTACATGATTGGCTAAGGGTAGGGGAACCTCATTCTGCCAAGATCTTGGGAAATTATGACCAGCGGGGTTAGCATCCAGTTCTCTCTGAAAGAACAGACACGTACAGCGACCAGCCACTAGATGTCACTGTCCTTCAGAGAGCTGGCGGCATGTTGCACAGCCTAGGCAAAAGGAAGTCAAAGTGGTCTAGACAACTAATTCCTTAAATGGCATTAATTTAAAATAATCTGACCTTTGATTGGGGTGCTCCACAGTAGTTGACAAAAATAAAAATGAAAACCCCCTGGAGACCAGTCATCCACCCCCAAAGGCAAGCGGCTTCCCAAAATACAGCATTTTAATGACGACACTAGAGCATGTGAATGACTTTCAGACACGAGGGGGAAAAAAGATGTCCAACTAAGCAAGGAAAGTAGGAACTGCACAGAGTAACTAAGACCCAAAAGTCACGTCAGTAATCCTAAATCAGGGGACAGCGCTGGTTTCCTTTTAAAATCTATTTAAAGCAAGAACAGCATGAAAGAGAACATTTGTTGTTTGTTTTAGTAAGGAGTTCAAAGTTCTCGGTCACCTTTAGGATTGCAGTTTTCAACTGTGTGGCTTTTTTCAGCGTTCATTTGTGAGAAGGAGCATGAAAAGGAACTGCTGATGAAATGACATGTGTATCACAGGCTGCGAATGGGTGACCAAGAACCTTACCCTGCCTGAGCCATTCTGGTGTTGGTGTTGAGTGTGTGTTTTAAACTTTAATGGCATTAGCTGCCAATAGTTTTAAAAAATTGAAAGATAACACAGCAAAGCATGGGTCCTTAGTTTCTCTTGATATGTGATGGCAGCTCTAGGCCCACCCTCCCATGCAGCAGCAGCTGAAGGTGGAGGTGTCCCCAGACCTGCACACAGGCATGAGCCACTGAGCAAGCTGGCCCACCAAGACCCCTTTGTTCCAACTGGTTTCCTGCTTGGCCACGAGGAACCTTAATTTACAACCCTTGCTGTAAATAGTGTAGGAGAAGAAACAGTTTGAGATGTACTAAGAAGATCTCAGGCTTCCCTGATGGCTCAGTGGTAAAGACTCTGCCTGCCAACGAAGGAGACGCAGGTTCTATCCCCGGGTTGGGAAGATACCCTGGAGAAGGAAATGGGTATCCAATTCCATGGAGAGAGGAGCCTGGCATGCTGCAGTCCATGGGGTCACAAAGAGTCGGATGCAACTTAGCAACTAAACAACAGCAAGAACTCACTGAACATAATCATTATTATTAGAGAAAAGGGGAGCCAGGACCGTTAAACACATGCATTGCCTCCACCACGATAATCCCACAGGTGTGCGTGCTAAATAGCTCTCCTGAGAGATGTACAGAATTGAGCAACCCTTTCTACCCATTCAACACGATTCCCAGGCTTCCAGCACAGACTACGGGGGCACCCTTGATCATCACAAAGACGAGAGGAGGAGGGGATCGCTACTGGTACTCTGGACAAGAGCCAGGGATGCTGGGTGCCAGAAATGCATAGCACAGTCCTGTTCAAGGAAGAAGCATCATTCCTCCCACATAATTTGGTATTCCAGTGGATAGTCACAGGGGTTAAAAAGCTGTTTTTTTGCAATGTCTTTTTATTTATTTACTTATTTTTTTAAGTTTTTGGCTGCCCAATATTGCATGTGCGGGTCTTAGTTCCCTGACCAGGGATCAAACGTGCACCTCACCCCCCGACCCCGCCATTGGAAGGCAGATCTTAACCACTGGGCAACCAGGTAAGTCCTGGCTCTTGCCATTTCTGAGCCAAGTCCCTAACACTCCACTTTACACAGTCACACAAAGCACGGTTTTGCATGGTTTAATGTTATTATTAACAATTTTCCAAAAATGGGAGTGTTCTTTAATAAAGAGAAGAGTGTGCTATGCATTCTTCATAACATTATGAAGACATGCTAACCATTTTGAAAAGTCACCTTATCAAAAAGTCACCTTTTTGAGCCACTGGAAGTAGAGACCTACATCAGCCACAGTCTTTGGCTGCCTTATTCACCGGGTTTATACAAATAGGTACAAGCATTTATTTTCTTATGTCTTCTAGAATGATTGTGCCTGAGCAGTAACTTAATAAAATACCTTTCCTTTTATTTTACCTTTACAATTCATTTTCAAACTTTGGTATATTGGGAGGTTATATTATTTATAAATTTTATTTCCTGTTCATGCTGCTGCTGCTAAGTCGCTCAGTCGTGTCTGACTCTGTGCGACCCCATAGATGGCAGCCCGCCAGGCTCCCCTGTCCCTGGGACTCTCCAGGCAAGAACACTGGAGTAGGTTGCCATTTCCTTCTCCAATCATGAAAGTGAAAAGTGAAAGTGAAGTCGCTCAGTCGTGTCCGACTTGTCTCGACCCCATAGACTGCAGCCTACCAGGCTCCTCCGCCCATGGGATTTTCATACAGTTACATATTAATAATATTTGCTATTCAGAGAAAGAAATGGGTCTGCTGAGGCTGAGAATATCTGCCCTAAAACTGTTAAAATAATGATGCAGTCCTGGAAGCCTCCAAAGTGATCTCTTTCTTTCTGCTTTTTTTCTTCTCCTACCCTCTCACTGCCAAAGATGACTCATTGTGAGGCTTACTTTTCACCTCCTCTTCCTCCAGGAAGTCCTTCCTGACTACCATATCACTCACCCTTATTCATATGAGAGGATTTGGGAGCTCCATCCGTGTGCTCAATCGCTTCAGTCATTTCTGACTCTTTGCAACCCTATGGACTATGGAGCCTCAAGACTCCTCTGTCTCCAGGCAAGAATACTGGAGTGGGTTGCCATGCCCTCCTCCAGGGGATCTTCCCAAACCAGGGATCGAACCTACATCTCCTGCATTGCAGATGGATTCTTTGCCACTGAGCCACCAGTGAAGCTCTTTCTAGGTGCTCACAAAGCTTTGGTGGTTTGTCCTATAATAGTATTTGCCACAGCTGTGTCACTACCTCTATTTCTTAGTCAGCTATTAAGCTCCCAGAGGGTAAGACACTGCCAGAGCTTCACCACCGTCACTGAGCACAGTGTTTTATTTTCATCCGTTCATGAAATATTTCTTGAGCACTTACTATTTGCCAAATGCTATTACAAGGCACTGGGCATACAGTGGTAAACCAGACAGACATTGCTCCTCATCTTGTGGGGTTGTCATTCTACTGAGTGACAGATGATAATTAAGGGGACTATTTAATATAATTGCAGACTGTGATCAGTGCTGAGAAAGATATAAACAGGGTGCCTGATGCAGGGAAGCAAGACAAGGGTTAGATAAGGAGCTGGGGAGAGACTCTGCTGAGATAACTTGCACTGAGAGACAAAGGAGGCAGAGATCTTAACTGAGGCAAAGTCAGGAGAAGGATGTTCTCAGTAGAATAAGCTGTAAGTGCCAATGTCTTGAGACTGTTAAGAGTCTGTGGTGCTCCAAAACAAATGAAATGAAGGGAAATACAGTGAGTCTGGCCAGAGCATAGTGAGGACAGTTAGACACCTCAGAGGGTGCAGCAGGCACAAGGTCTGCATTTCAGAGGAATGGTATGGAGAGGGAGGTGGGAGGGGGGTTCAGGATTGGGAACACGTGTACACCCATGGCGGATTCATGTTGATGTATGGCAAAACCAATACAATATTGTAAAGTAATTAGCCTCCAATTAAAATAAATAAATTTAAATTTTAAAAAATAAATAAATAAAGGCAATGTGTGTGCATGCGTCCTCACACTAGAGGCTCAGCTGAGGGAGATCAGGGACCTGGTCTTCTCATCATGCCCGGAGCCTTCAGCCCCATCTAACACAGCATGTGCTGAGTAAAGGAGTCCCTTCCGTGGGTCCCACCTTACCCAGTGCAGCTGGCTGTGACTTCGCCACTTACTGGTCGCAAACCAGGTAGGCATGAGCCCCACGTGCTCACAGATACTGTATGTCCTTGATGATCATCGCCCGAGAAAGATTTTTAAAAATCCAGTTAGTAAATATTTGAGTGCCCCACGTGTTGTAGGCAAGAGGGAGAGGGATACAGACACAAATCTCTGTCCTTGTGTAGTTTACATTTTAATCAGTGTAGACAGCTAATAAATAAATTGGAAAGATGATGGGAAGTGACAAGCAGAAAAATAAAGCAGAATAGGGGGGTGTGGAATGGACTGAAATTCCAATAATACCACATTGGATATATGTCATATCTTTCTTCTTCACATTGCAAAGAAGTTCCACACAGATAAGCCTCACAGAAGAATTAGGTCATCTAGACACTAGAAGAATTATGTCATCATTTGACAGATGGAGAAACAGGCTCAGAGAGGCTCAAAAATTTGCTTATGGTCACACAGCACAGTGGCTGTGGAATGAGCATCTCTTTGATATGCCAACCAACAGACAAGATAAATACAATGATAGCAGCTAAAATCTACTGAGCACTTCTCATATGGCAGGCACTACTGACATTAACCTTTCATGGTTCATTTCATGTAATCCTCACAACAAACTCTTGATGTGGATATTATTATCATTCCCATTTTACACATGAGGTAACAGAGGCACAAAACAGCCAAGTAACTCAGTCACGATGACCAGTTGGTGAGAGGTGGAGCGAGCATTCAAATCTAGGCAGTTCGCTTGCTGAGCCTGTGCTCATAACCAGTATTCTACTCAAAGCCATTCTGAAAAGGAAATGGCTAAGAAAAAAGAAACGAAATGATCGAGAAAAGTAACTCTCAAGACATCTCAGGATGACCAAGCCCCACCTTTCCTTAGGATCACAGAGGATCTCTTTTATCCCTTTATTAAAGAACATATGAAAGTCAGTATCCAGAGCTGAAGGGCTGCAAAACTCATCTTCTCAACCCATTCCACCCAGACAGAACCATATGGTGGCTCATGAGACCTCGCCACGGAGTCCCACCCCAGTACATACGTGCAATTTGTTGAGCAGCACTGCGTCTGTTGTGCTGTTGGCTCCTGGCTTAGCAGCTTTCCAGAACTGCTTCTGGGCAGAGTAGCGATTCATGGGACATAGTTTAAAGAGGCAATCTAGAAGTGAAACAAATAAGCAAAAAATTGTCACTGAGGATGTATGTATATACACTCAACCCATGGAAAAAACTTTATCCTTCTATTGCATTAAAGCATTATCAATTACATGTAAATATAAATGACAAGTTACAAAGCCCTTTTACAAACCTCTCCTTTGATGGTTAATTCTCATCACCATCATGTGAGAATAGAGATGAGGAAAATGAAACTTTTAGAAAGTCAACTGTTTGTTGTCACAAAGCCAATTAGTAGCATAGCTGGGACTCAGAGTCCAAATCCAGAAGTCTTGATGCTGCCCTAGAGTTAGCTCGTTTCCCTTATCATGAACAAATTTAAGGGCAATATTTTCACTATATGCAACAACAGCTGTTGTTGTTCAGTCACTAAGTCGTGTCCGACTCTTTGCGACCCCATAAACTGCAGCATGCCAGGCTTCCCTGTCCTTCACTCTCTCCCAGAGTTGCTCAAACTCATGTCCATTGAGTTGGTGGTGCCATCCAACCATCTCATCCTCTGTCACCCCCTTCTTCTCATGCCCTCAATCTTTCCCAGAATCAGGGTCTTTCCCAATAAGTCAGCTCTTTGCATCATATGTAATAACAGTATACACAAGCATTTCTGGATATAAATCCAACTCTCCTCAATTCAACAAAATTTTTTAGAAAAACAGAAGTTTATTAGGAAGCACTTCCCTGGGCAATGGTTTCTTGAGTGTTGTTTTAATTCTCTGGGGAGTAGGAAGAAAATAGACGAATTTGCCCTCAGACATTCTGTACCTTGTCCCTCTCTCTCAGTGCACGGTGATATGCTTCTGTTTAGGGTTGCCTGGGCTTATGACTTTTTATGCTGTTTTATGTAGAAGATGGAGCTAGTGGTGAGGAACCCAACTGCCAATGCAGGAGATACGAGAGTTGCGGGTTCAATTCCTGGGTCAGGAAGATCCCCTGGAGAAGGAAATGGCAACCCATTCCATTGTCCATTTTGCCTGGACAATCCTATGGACAGAGGAGCCTGGTAGGGTACAGTCCATGGGGTCGCAAAAGAGACACAACTGAAGCAACTGAGCACATACAGTAGAACTAACTCACAAAATGGACTAGTGGCTTCAAAAGATGCCTGCAATGAAATAAAAACATCAAAGACAGGAGTAATGCAAAACCCACAAACCAGAAAAAGGAAAAAAAAAATGATGATCTAAGAAGGCCTGAAAAAAGACACCCAGATATTAAAAATTGTTTTAAAATACTTAACATGTACTAACGTATATATATGGAATTTAGAAAGATGGTAACAATAACCCTGTATACTGAGACAGCAAAAGAGACACTGATGTATAGAACAGTCTTTTGGACTCTGTGGGAGAGGGAGAGGGTGGGATGATTTCAGAGAATGGCATTGAAACATGTATAATATCATATATGAAACGAGTCGCCAGTCCAGGTTCGATGCACGATACTGGATGCTTGGGGCTGGTGCACTGGGATGACCCAGAGGGATGGTATGGGGAGGGAGGAGGGAGGAGGGTTCAGGATGGGGAACATGTGTATACCTGTGGCAGATTCATGTTGATATATGGCAAAACCAATACAATATTGTAAAGTTAAAAAATAAAATAAAATACATTAAATAAATAAATAAGAAACTCTAAAAAAAATAAATAAATAAAAAAATACTTAACATGTTGCCTCTAATGATAAACTTTACTCAAAGCATTCACATGCCTTAAGCATTCATATACCTGACAGTGTGCTAATCATGGTTAAGAGGACACTGCATTATTTTGTTTAATCATAATCTTTTTCGTTGTCTGTTTTCCTGCTTGTTTTTATAAAGTATACATTATTACAGTAACACATGTATATAACTTTTAAACACACATAGATACACAAAGTTTAGGGATATTTTCATATAACATTTTTCACTGCGATACACTGTCAAAAACATTTAGAAATAACTTCTAAAAAACTAATCTTAAAATTTATACTCACTCTCTAAAAATTCTACCATTTTATATAAAGGATTTTCAAATGGTATTTATAGAGTAAATTAATAATAAATTTGGAATTAACACCCAGATCTGGAAAAACTGTACTCAGAAAGTAGATCAGACCAAGCCTTTAAAGAAATTCAGTCTCCTAATGGTAGACTTATTCTTATCTGTCCACAGAAACATTTTCTGACAGGACAAGTAAATACCTAGTTACTGTCTTAGCCAAACAATGATCTCAAAGCGAGAAACACTCATTTGCTCTCAAGTACATAGACACTAAGTGTCTCTGCTCAGTCGTGTCCAACTCTTTGTGACCCCATGGACTGGAGCCCACCAGGCTCCTCTGTTCATGTGGAATTTCCCAGACAAGAACACTGGAGTGGGTTCCTTTTCCAGGGGATCTTCCTGGACTGAGGAGTGAACCCATGTCTCTTGTGTCTCCTTCACTGGCAAGTGGATTCTTTACCACTGCGCCACCTGGGAAGCCCGTAGACACTAAGACTTTCCTCTAATTCAGACCACCCTTTCTTCTAGTTGGAATCAATGAACTCTTACTAAGTCCAGTACAAATACTTGACATCATTCAGAAAAAAATTGAAATCACATAACTGTAGAAATAGAAGGTACTTTCCTATTTCTACAAATCTCCTTCTTCATTACATATTTCTATGCAGTCACAAGCAGTTATAAGGTAAATATAAAAGCCATCTTTATCAAGAATACAATTCATCTATTGAAAGTAATTGTTAGTGAACATGAAAGACGCTATCCAGGTCTTTACAGAACAAAGGGCAGGGGAGGAAACTGGTTTAAAAGATAGGACTGCTCTCTCCATCCCAATGAAAGTCACAGGTCGTTGTTATGTACTCCATCAGTGGCAACTTCACAACATCACTGAAAGACAGTTTTTCTACCAGTTTGAACCATGTGAACTCTCCATTCGCCCTGAGAACAATCACACACAACCATGAGACCACTGGCCAGCGTTAAACGTCTTATCTCTGACACAGGATAGAGGGTGGCATATGTACTGGGACACAGTGACTTCCTTGATAAGCGTATGACATCACACAAAAAAATTCGTAACATTTCAGTCACCAGTATTCATATTTGATATATGATTTACTTTATGGGTCAATTGAGGTTAACAATTTCAATTTTCATCAGTAAGAAGATACTGAGAAAATTGTTTTTTTCCTCTAAAACAATTCATATGATGATAGCTAAAGTATATGCATTACCACCCCCTCAATAATTTGGCTTAAGTTGGTTTGAGGATCAACCGGATCTATAATATCAAAGGATTAACATGCATTGGATAGAATCCTTTTACAACTGTTCATAGTACAGCCAAGTCAAGCACCCCATTTAACAAACCAATGGACTACCAATAGGCTCAAAATTTCAGATAATTTCCATTACCTAAGATGACAGTGTGAACTGAAGCACTGTCAATCCAATTAAAGTCTTGCTGTAACTTCCACAGCAACTATTTTTCTTGGATAAAACAGCACTGTACTGGGTTAAGCATTTTTACAACTAACCATCTATGTAAATATAAGCAACGCTCACACACTAGTAACAGAACCAAATTAGCCTTGCTGATTTTGTCCTGCCTTCCCAGTTGCTTAGCAACTGATTCGAAGTGAAAATTAAATTAAGCAATTCAAATGGGATGTTAAAGTAACCTTCTGAAATTCTGTGCTTCGGCGGCTCTGTATTGCCCTTTGCTATTTGGACGGCACAACAGGACAAAATTAAAGTTCTGCTGGATCTTAATACTGTGCTAAGTATAGAAATGCACAAATATAGGAAATCCAGTGCAAAAATTTTACCTGTTTGGGGGAAGCAAGTATGCATGTGTGTCTCTATATGTGCATATACACACACATGCCCACCCTGCGCTTTGATTTCGCCCCAAAGAAATGTCACAAAGATCTTTTATGTGACAAGTGTTTTTTTCAGGTCTTTGAAGAATAAACTAAACTCAGCTTTCAAAAAAATTACTTTGGAATATTCCTAAGCTTTAGCAGATGCCACACTGGGCCGGCAAAGGAGAAGTTAGCTGAATGGAGGGGCTGGTGTAAGTGTTAAAGGGCGCGTGGCCTGAAAGGGGGCCAGAGACGGTCCTCCATGGTTTAGACGGCATTCTAGAACTCAGCTGGAGGGAGAACACTCAACTGCTTCGCAGATGTGTTAAGCTGCGGAAGACAGGAGCAACAGGAGCCACACGTGTGCTTGGAGCCCACCTTAATGTAAGGGGTCCTGGGGTGGGGTGAGAAGGCAAAGCAGCCAACCTCGGAGGGAACACACATCAGAGACTTAGTGAGAAAATAAAGTCTGCCGGAAGAATACTTGAAAGCCAGTTCCTCGCTGTCCTCCACAACCTTGAACTCTAGAATGGAAGGTCCCTGATGGCAGACACGTGTATCTGTTCTGTAGGTGGGCCGCAGGGAGGCAATGCCTGTCCTACAAAAGCAGTGGGAAAGTAGCAAAGGACTTTAAGCAAAGAGGAACCTGGCTGATGTTTCTATGGGAGCTTTCTTCTTGATCATGGTGCCTACTACGAAAGGGAAGGCTGGGATGGGGTGGATTTAGAGGAGAACAGAAGTCAAGAATCTTCTTTTGGCTATGGTTGGTTTGAGACGCGTATGAGACAACCAAGCTGAAATGTTCAGAGGGCTGTCTGTCAACTGAAAATACAGGACAGCCAGTAATTTAAGGGGGTGGGGGCAGAAGAGAAGGAAGGATGGGGTGCCAGAGAGAAAAGAGGAGAATCAAGGAAATCAGTACAACAAATACGATGCAGTGACCCACCCTGGCTCGGGAGATGTAACTAAACCTAGAGAATGTGTTAACTGAGGCTTACAAAGGCTTGAATTTGATTCAAAACTAGTTTTCAGAGGACAGAATAAAGACTTTCCCTCTCCTTTTCCCCTTCCCCCAACAAAACCCCAATACAGTGAAAATTAAAAACAAAAAAATGCAAGTTCATCTCCTAAGAATCTTAGGTACATCTTCCCAAGTTGGAATAAATGAACATGGAAAGAATATGGATGGGTGGAACTGATCGATGGAGGGATCCTCTTTCCATCTTCGTTTATATATTCAATACCTTTTAATAACCTATAATGGAGAAGAATCTAAAAAAGAATGTGTATCTCTGAATCACTTTGTCATACACTTGAAACTAACAAAACATTGTATATCAATCATACTTCAATATTTTTTAAAAAAATCTAGTATGTCTTTAGCTCAACAGTGAACAACACTTACAGTCATAAGAAGCTAACACTAGATATAAATTTAGCCAAAAGATGTGATATAACCTTACCTAGAGGATGGAGGGTGCACAGGGAGGTGTCAGAAGCCACCCTCATCTATAATAACAGGGTGTGAACAGGTGATATTTAAGAGAGATTAATCTACAGGCATTAAGAGACACATATCATCCAGAAATACAGTGGTAAATACCAAAAGAAAATGTCAACATGTTTTAAGTTGTTGCCTCTACAAAGTGGGAAGGCGTGAGGTGCCAGACATAGGAGTGTTATTTTTATTCTGCACTTTATCAATATTTGACTTTTTTGGTTCAATTCACATAAAATTAACTGGCTTCAAGTGAACAATTTTGTGGCATTCCATGCATTCCCAATGTTGTACAATCGCCACTTCTAAGTTTTGAGACATTTTAATCACTCCCAAGAGGAAAACCTGTATCTATGAAGCAATTCCTCCTCCAACCCATGCACCCATGAAAGTCTTTAACTTTTATAAATGACCTTTTAATACTAAAGCACTGTTCAATATCATACTGAGATATCATTTTACACTACAGGGTGACAAAAAGCAATATATAATCTAATATATAATCCAGCAACTCTCTGCCAGACAAAACATTTCTGAGAAATCTCTCCTAGGCCACCAGATCTCGCACTTCAGTATGTGGAAGGATTCTCTAGGAAAAAGAGCCATGAGAAGTCACATCTTCTCTTGAGCTCACTGGCCTGAAAGAAATATTAAACTCGTGCTCACAGGTCATCAGTGATAACCAATGACACAGCCCTTCCACCCTGCCGTGATGTCAGGAACTAAGAAATGCACTTTAGTTGAATGCTCAGGAAGAAGAAATGAGTTTGCTAAAGACCGAACCAACCCCTGCTGCAGTCTGTCCTCCAGTTTGCCAAGCATCCATTTCACTGTCTCTTACCCTACCTCCTGGCTGATGTGGTGGCAGTTAACTAGGCAAACAGGCCCTTATTGCAAAGAATCTGAGCTCTTGTAACCCACCTCACTGATCAAAGAGACAAATAGTCAACAAGTTATTTTTTTTAAAAACTCTTCATTCAGCCAGCATACATAAATATAATTTTATATAGGGAGAAATCAAGGGTAAATTTACATGAATTCAAGAAAATTTTTAAGTGTTGATCATACGTATCTTCTTTTGAAAAAGGTTAAGAGGCAACAGAATAAACATTTCAGAAGGCACCGAAGATGTGATCAACAAAGAGAAAGTGGAATGTTAATTTCCCACCAAGGGAGTTAAGAGTCCAAAGAAGCAATGAAAGGGGAAAACAAAAATCATTGGGTGTTAAGGATTTTCCCAACTTGACTTATGAGACCAGCAGTTTCACGACAGTAGACCTTGTCTGACTTCTGTATCATCCTGTCTCAAGTGTACTCAGTAAATTCAGGATCAATGAATGAATGACTGGACACTCAAGGTGGAAGAACAGTCTTCAGTGGCAGTTCACAAAAGGAAAACCCCTTACTTCCAACAAAAGCCTTCCACAAACAAGTAATTAAGTCCACTTCACTTAAAGAGGAAACCAGCACAGCACGCTGCTGTGTCTGTTGCATGCGAACCACATTTCCCAAGCCGGGACAGAAGAAGCTCTTTGAAGTCTGGTGACATTTTCCAAATGGAACTGCCAAATCAACCTTCCATTACTTGTCTGCAGAAAACAGACACTGTTCCTGAGGGACAAAGGGCAACAAGGTAATTTTTTCCCACGTAAGTGACCAGATGCTTTTTTAGACTGAGGACACCCACGGTTGCTATCCTGTAAACTTTATCATCTTTCCTGGTTGCAGAACCATCATCCATAAACACACTAAAAAAACCAGAAATGTAGGGAGACACTTCCCTTTTTGACCTCTTTGGCTTGGCCAATTTAATTTGCTTTTCATTGGAGTATAACTGCTTTACAATGTTGTGTTACTTTCTGCTGAACAACAGAGTGAATCAGTCATACGTATATATATATCACCTCCCTACCATACCACCCATCTAGGTCATCATTGAACTTGGCCAATTCAATTTTGACTCACCTTTTTGCAAGGATTATTGAATATAGATCAACTTTAACCCAGAGAAGAAAAGTAAAAAATTAATGGGGAAGGCAAGGCCGCTTCCCATTGTGGCTGACAGAAGGGGCCAGCGATCCCTTCCAGGAAACACAGAAAGCTGTCTTCACTTAGACAGCTATGGCCTCTGTCCTGGCCTCTGCACCTGGACAGACGGATACGAAGTCCCACTGCAAGTTAAAGACTGCTTGTGGGAGCAGGGCCAGATGTCTGGGGAAGTGTCAAGAGCCTGCTTCTCTTAGCACCTCAGTCTGGTTCTCTGTTGCCCTATTTACTCTGCGAGTGATCAATATTCTCCCAATAACTTCCTCTTTGGCTTAGGTTAGTCAGTTTCTGTTGTTTGCAACTAAAAGTGTGAGCTGACCCATTGAGTAATGAAACATATTGCACTCTGCTGGTGATAGAAATAAACAAATGCCAACAAAAATAACAGACAAGGAATCTGGGAAGCAGGATTCCAGCCCTGGCTCCACCACTCACTAGCTAAGCAGCCATGGCCAGGTTACTTAAGCTCTCTGTGTCCACAGGTCTTCCTCTAGAAAACAGATCATCCCCAAGGACCACAGAGCTCGAAGACCTGCTCTAGTCTCTGGAAGCTTACAGATCACGTCAGACAAGTCACAGAAAGCCCAATATGGAAGCACTGAGCTGTGCATTGGTCTGGAAACTGGACGACTCGGTTTAAACAGCTCTATTATATGTTAGTTGTATGACCCTGGGGGAAATTAGCTCATCTCTTGCCTATAAAAGGGCAATAATCACAATGGGTAACACAAACTAACCTAAAAGATTAACTATTTCACTTAAAGCACTTAGTACAGATTATGGCACAGAGTAAACAAATATTAGCTGCTAAGACAGAATGGATAAACACATGACATCTTCACACAAAACTGCAATGCTGGATGGTTATGCTGCAGTAGAAACAAGCTACTGTTACACAGAACAACATGGATGTACTTTACAAACTTTATTTGGAGTGAAAAAAACCAAGGCAAAAAGAATCCATTTATACTGAATGAATCCATTCACATGACGTTCAACAAGAGGCAAAATTTACCAAGAGCTAGACAGAATAGCAGTCACATTTTGAGGGGGGTATTTCTGGGGTGCCCTTTGGAGAAGGGGCACTTTCTGGGGTGCTGGAGATGTTCTACCTCAATGTGGACGAGGGTCATGGGGGTTCAGTTGGATTTAAAAATTGAGCAGCGCTGAGATTTAGGATTTGTGCATCTCTGTGCGTGTGTGTGTGTATGTGTGTGTGTGTGTGTGTGTGTGTGTGTGTGTGTGTGTGTAATACCTTAAGGGGAAAAAAAATGAAGTAGTAGCTGTTCTCACAATAAGGAGGATGGTCTTGCTGATAATAGAAAACCAAACTTTTCCTTCATGTAAAAGGTTAACAATAGTGTCTGACTTCCGTGGCTGCGAAAACATGCTTTGTTTTGCCAGGGTTGGGGCTGGGTATTTGCTGGTACATAATGGAGAGGAGGAAGGGCGGAAGGGAGATGACATCACTGGTTCCCCAAAGGGCCTCCGTTATTTGTTCACTGCAGGACACTCTGGGCACGGAGGGCAGTGAGCATTCCCTGGCCCCAAGCCTGATGACCAGGGGGACTCGGACTGAGGAGGGTTTTTCCCCACTGATGCCCTTCTCTATTCATATGGTTTTAAACCATTAATAGGAAGCAGTTGAAAAATGCAATCTGTAATGAAGGGCCATGATGACACTTGCTTCAAAATAATTGGGGAAAGGGAGCTGGGAGGAGAGAGATGACATGAGATGAACCATGAATTGTTAACAGTAAAGGTGTGTAGAGGGTACATGGTGGTTCATCATATTATTATTCTCTCAATTTGTATATGTACTTTACAATTTTTATAATAAAAGACCTTTTTGTATATTCAAAATCATCTATGAAATTTATTTTCAAGTGTGAACCTTCTACAAAAATCCATCAAATATTCACCAAGTTCAAAACAAGGCTACTTTTAAGAAGAGAGAAGAAACAAAGGGAAAAAAGAAGGGAAAGAGGGAGGGACAGAGAAAGAGAGGAGAAAAAAAAAAGGAAGGAAGGGGGAAGGAGAAAAGCCTGTTATACATGGAATCTGGTGTAATTTGTAAATCTATCTGAAAACCAGTATATTTTGGAAATGAGTAAACAGCTGGATGGACTTGTCAAAAAGTTAAGAAATGCACAAACAGAGAGGACGCCCAGCTCTATGTTAGATATATGAATAAACAAAATTGGGGACTTTGGGTTAAAAACCTTGCTGTGTAGAACTCTACATGCTCAGTCTCTCTCAAGGAAAATGCAATCTCACAGCGCACAGCCCTGGCTATTTCAAAAATTATAGCACATGTGAACCTCTGAGGATATGTCACATCTACAAAGCGCATTCAGAAGGTCTTAGACATCTAGCCTGAAAGATTTACAGAAGCTATTGGGTTGGTCATTCCAAGATCCTCCTGGAAAAATACGTTTGCTATCAGAAATTCCCATAACACGAAGACAGTGTACACTGTTTCTCCTAAGTCTGATTTCTACTTCACTCAACAAACATTTCTTAAGCCTCTGTGTACTGGAAAACCTGGTCCCCGAGGGTCCTCAGGAAGACAGAAGAGCCAGCAGGTAACTGCAGGGTGTCTGAAGCATCTACTGCTCGGGCCAGTGGGCAAGACAGGAAGAGGGATGGATAATGTAGGAAGAGTGAGAAGGTGGAGAAATCTGTAATGTATAATCACATCACCCCCAGAATTATCCTGCTTTTCCACGAAGTGGGTCAGACTTCCTGATCAGGACCATCGGCTAGAAGAGAAAGGCTAATACCGCCAGCCTGCCGGCCCTCCTCCTGCCCCACTCGGGGAAGAAGGCCATCGCCCTTTGACCTCACGTGCGCCCTTCCCTCCCATGCTCTCCATGTGGTGTTCAAGGCACCCTTAGCCGACTGAGCAAAGCTGTCACTGCTGGCTTGCATTCATTTCTCCACAGAGAGGCAAGAAGGCAAGTGGATACCAACAACCAACGGAAGACACAGCCCCATTTGCTTACTCTGTTCCTTTATTGTCCTGGTTTCCACCCAGACCTAGTGACCCCACTCTGGGTCCCTCTGTGCTTCCAACCCAGGGTTCCCCAACCAGCCCCTTCCCTGCAACAGATGGACCACTCCCTACATACATATATTAAAAAAAAATTTTTTTTTTTTACGTACTAAAGCATACCCACAGTGAAGAGACTGCTTCCAAAGGGACCCTTTCACTCACCCTTATTCAGTGAAAAGGAACTAAATAAACAAATCAAGAGCCATTCAAAGATGTCATATATTTAACCTAGATACAGAAAAAAAAAAAAAAAAACCTACTGTCTTCATTTATATCATGACTTATGTTTTCTTTATTTATATTTTTAATCCTAGCAAACACAGCCTACCATCAAACAGCCTTTTAAGTCAAAATATCTCAAAAAAAAAAATGACGGTTGAGCTTTTTCTCTCCTCCAGAACACCTGCCTGAAAGACACAACACATTTCCATGCAAAATAGTGACTTATTAGAGCAGCAATTCTCCAGGGAGTCACCTCAAAAATGACACCTCCCTTCAAAATGATCACACCAGGGTTTCTGAGCGCCAGTCCTGACACTCTGGGAATCATCTCTAATTCTCTGTGGGGAGAACCCTGGCAGCAGCTGTGGTCTCTATATTCCAGGTATCATAGCACACCATCTTCCAGGTCTTACAGTCAAGAATGCTTCCCCCCACACCTCGAGAACCACAGGATTAAACCTTCCTCTCCCTTATTCTTAAGAATCAATGTGCTCAAATGACCCAAATTGACAAAATGGACAAAGTAGGTGGTGGGGAGGGAAGCATTTCAGACTCTTACCATGTCTCAAAACCACCTTCTTTGTTTGCTGCATACGAAACTCTACTTGATGGCTAGAGCTCTCTTTCTAAAACTGACTTGGAGGGGGAGGCATTGGAATTGACATATGTACACTACTGATCCTTGGAAGGAAAGTTATGACCAACCTAGACAGCATATTCAAAAGCAGAGACATTACTTTGTCAACAAAGGTCCGTCTAGTCAAGGCTATGGTTTTTCCAGTAGTCATGTATGGATGTGAGAGTTGGACTATGAAGAAAGCTGAGCGCTGAAGAGTTGATGCTTCTGAACTGTGGTGTTGGAAAAGACTCTTGAGAGTCCCTTTGACTGCAAGGAGATCCAACCAGTCCATCCTAAAGGAGATCAGTCCTGGGTGTTCATTGGAAGGACTGATGTTGAAGTTGAAACTCCAATACTTTGGCCACCTGATGCAAAGAGATGACTCACTGGAAAAGACCCTGAAGCTGGGAAAGATTGAGGGCAGGAGAAGAAGGGGACAACAGAGGATGAGATGGTTGGATGGCATCACCGACTCAATGGACAGGAGTTTGGGTGGGCTCCAGGAGTTGGTGATGGACATGGAGGCCTGGCGTGTTGTGGTTCATTGGGTCGCAAAGAGCTGGACATGGCTGAGAGACTGAACTGAACACTATTGATGGTGGTGGTTTAGTTGCCAAGTTGAGTCCGACTACTGTGACCTTGTGGACTGTCTTCTGTCCATGGGATTTCTCCAGGCAAGAATACTAGAACGGGTTGCCATTTCCTTCTCCAGGGATTCCTCCCGACCCAGGGACCGAACCCAGGTCTCCTGCATTGCAGGTGGATTTTTTACCGACTGAGCCACCAGGGAATTCTCCACACACTACTGATACTATGTATAGAATAGATAACTAATGAGAATCTACTCATCGTAGCTCAGGGAAGTCTACTCAGTGCTCTGTGGTGACCTAAATGGGAAGGAAATCCAAAAATGGTGGGGATATATGTATACATAAGGCTGATTCACTTTGCTGTACAGTAGAAATTAATACAACATTGTAGGTTTGGAGTCTAGGAATTCCTATTTTTAACTATGTGATTCTTCTTTGTGATTCTTCTCCAAGTGATTCTGTTTTTTCATTGCAGTATAGTTTATTTACAATGTTGTGTTAATTTCAAGTGTACAGCAGAGTGATTCAGTTATACATACATATATATATATATATATAAAACACATGTGTATCTTTTCCAGATTCTTTTCCTTTATAGGTTATTACAAGATGCCCCCTGTGCTATACAGTAGGTCCTTGCTTTTTATTTTATATATAGCAATATGTACCTGCTAATCTCAAAGTCCTAATTTATCCCTCCCCCTCCTTTCCCCGTTGGTAATTATAAATTTGTGTTTCATGTCTGTGAGTGTATTTCTGTTTTGTAAGTAAGTTCGCTTGCATCATTTTTTAGGCTTCACATATAAATGACACCATATAATATTTGCCTTTGCTTGACTTACTTCCATAGTAAAGAATGAAATAATGCCATTTGCAACAATATGGATGGACCAAGAGATTATCCCACTATGTGAAATCAGCCAGGTGATTCTAATGTGATTTGTCCCCAGCTGTACCCTGGGAAACACCAACGCACAGAATAAACTAATTCTCAAAGCAGCATTTTTCAAACATTGATATGAAGACCAATCATCTGTTGTTGACATGCAGGCACTGATTGAGTGGATGTGGGGAGGGGTCTGAGAAGCTCCTGGCCTGGCGACTGCTCTGAGTGGCAACATTCTAAGAGACTGAAGTCACTGCCAGCTGCTTGGACTCCCCAGTCCTACCAGTACAGCCTTCAGGGTGTTTGGCAAGCAAAGCGTTCAGATGCCTCAGATGTCAGTGTGGTAGAAGGACATCAGCCAAGGATGGGTGGTCCCTCGCTTGGCCCATCCAGCTCTCCAGTTTGATTTCTTTAAAATGCTCCTCCACCAACACCCAGCTCTCACCCTTCCAAAACACACTTCTCACAAACATGCACCATATGTCACTCTTCTGTATTTTTATCAAGTTGTTCTCTCTGCCTGAAACTGTATTCCCACGTCACCAACTGCGTCAGCACCATGGCCATTTTCTGACTAGCCTACTCTTCATCCCTCATGCTTTCAGCTCACCTCAAAGTGCCCAAGTCCCTAGAGAGGCTTCCCTGTCCCCCCTCCTACCCCCACACCATGATGCTGTCATTGCTCCTTCCTCCAGGATCCCAAACAATGTTTTCTCCCTTCAGTTCAGTTGCTCAGTCGTGTCCAACTCTTTGTGACCCCACTGACTACAGCACACTAGGCTTCCCTGTCCATCACCAATTCCTGAAGCCTATTCAAATTCATGTCCATTGTGTTGGTGATGCCATCCAACCATCTCATTCTCGGTCGTCCCCTTCTCCTCCCCTTATGACCTGTGTAACAGGTGCATGGAACATTAAAGACTCATCTATTCAGTGGGAAAAATTATTCCCTCTGTCCCTAGATATTGAAAAAAAAAAAAGACTTCCCTGGTTGTCCAGTGGTTAAGAATACGCCTGCCAGTGCAGGGGACATGGGTTCAATCCCTGGTCCAGGAAGATTCCACATGCTGCGGGGCAACTAAGCCCATGTGCCACAACTACAGATCCAGTATGCTCTAGAGCCCGTGTTCTGCAACAAGAGAAGCCACCACAGGGAGAAGCCTGTGTACTGCAATTAGAGAGTAGCCCCCACTGACCGCAACTAGAGAAAGCCCGTGCACAGCAATGAAGACCCAGTGCAGCCAAAAATGATAAATTAATTACATTTAAAAAAACAGCAAGACATCGACAATTACCAGTTGTCAACAGTACCAATTCAGAAATTCAAAGTATCTAAACACTTATAATGATCAAAGCTGCCAGTATTATTTCAAGCCAAGTTTTTCACTTACACCCCCATCCTTCCCACTGTATCCCCATCATGCCCACTTCACTTTCCGGTCCCTCCGTGGTGGATGCAGGGTATTTGGACAGAGACGAAGGACAAGGAGAGCAGAAGAGTCCCTCCTTGGCTGGAAGAATCAAGCTGGCTTCACATCCCAGCCCTGCACGATCGACAGATATGTAGAGCTGCTTCTTCCATGAGCACTTTCTCTTAGATTTTTATTTGTAAATAATTGCAAGCTTACATAAAAGTTGCAAGAGTAATAACACACAGACTACTCTTTACCCAAAGTCACCTACTGTTAACATTTCATCCATGTGCTTTATCATTCATGTTCTCTCTGTATGTACACATATAATATTTCATATGTATGGTATATATTGTACCTGTGACATACTTTCCTGCGCTACTTGGAAGTTACATATACTATTGCCGTTTGAAATTTATTTCAGTGTCCATTTCCTAAGAAGAAGGATATTTTCTAACATGATTACAGCTCAATTATCAACTGCAGTAAATTTAACATTGATCCTGTACTTTCACCTCATCTATGGTCCACGCTTCCATTTTGTCATTTGGCCCAATAATGTCCTGTTCAGCACTTCCTGACCCAGTCCAGGGTCCAGTTTAGGACCAGGGATTGTCTTTAGTTGTGATGTGACTACAGCTGTTCTTCACTTTCTATGATCATGACATTTTTCAAAAACACAATTCTCCACTTTAAAAAATAGAGTATTCCTCAATAGGTGTTTGTCTGATGTTCCTCAAGATTCAACTCTAGCTGGAGTTCTGCATAAGGGATGCTGTTGGCTTCGTAAGGCGACATCTGGCGACACATGGTATCCATCTGCTCTGGTTGGCACTTTAATAGGAACCTTGAAGATTAACCTGCCATTGCTTGACATCCCTCCTCTGTATTCCCTCCTCAGGGGTAAAAGCATCTCCTCAGGCAGTCACAACCCCTTTCCAGCCACTGAAGACCCAACCCATCAACCCTCCCTTCTCCTCCATGGAGCCCCCTTTCTGGCTCAGACAACACCCAAATCAGCTCCCCCCAACACACAAAACACATGTCACCCTTATGTGCCCAATGGAAAAATCACACCTTCTTTGCCCAGGGAAATGGATGCCGGTGTAGCAGAAATGCTCTTTTACTGTACTGTCAACAGAGCTAGACAGCCTCTTTCATCCCCTGCTGCTGCTGCTGCTAAGTCGCTTCAGTCGTGTCCGACTCTGTGCGACCCCATAGACGGCACCCCACCAGGCCCCGCCGTCCCTGGGATTCTCTAGGCAAGAACACTGGAGTGGGTTGCCATTTCCTCCTCCAATGCATGAAAGTGAAAAGTGAAAGTGAAGTCGCTCAGTCGTGTCCAACTCTTAGCGACCCCATGGACTGCAGCCTACCAGGCTCCTCTATCCATGGGATTTTCCAGGCAAGAGTACTGGAGTGGGGTGCCATTGCCTTCTCCCTTTCATCTGCATATATATATATATATATTCCCTGGCTGGAATCAGCCACCCTCACCCTCTCCCCAAGCAGAGGAGACACACACCCAACTCTCCAAGTAATCGAGTTGTAACTTCTAATGCTTTTACAAAGGCTCTGACCCCTCAACAGGGATGCATTATCCTTTGTGTCCCAGTGCCTCAGCAGACTTCTGACTTGTCTATCTCCCTGACCTGCCTCCCACCTCCCCCCTCCATAACTCTGCAAATGCCTGCAAACAAAGGTCCAGGGGCTTATTCATCACTGTGTTCCAAACCGCCTGGCAGACACATATGCCTTCCACAACCACTGTTGGGTTATAATGCCCCTCCCATCTAGAACACACCTTCAAACACATTTGAAAACCGTCATCTGAAAAGTAGGTTTTGCCTTATTTTCATCTCCTTTCTTTTTTTTCCCATTTGTTTAGTCAACACTTGATACTTTATTATTTTATTATTTCTATTTTCTTTTCATATGTTTTATTACCAGAAAGCTTGAATGTTTTATACCAATATGTATCCATTTTTAAAAATCAAGATATCATTCATAGCCAACAAAATTTAGACTTTTAAAGTTCATGTGTGTTGTGCTAAGTCGTTTCAGTCATGTCCGACTCTGTGCAACTCCATGGACTGTAGCCAAGCTCCTCTGTCCAAGGGATTCTCTAGGCAAGAATACTAGAGTGGGTTGCCATGCCCTCCCCTCCAGGGGATCTTTCCGACCCAGAGATCGAACCCAGATCTCTTTATATCTCCCGCATTGGCAGGCATGTTCTTTACCACTAGTGCCACCTGGGAAGCCCCTTTAAAGTATACAGTTTAATTGTTGTTTTTGTTTTTTTAACTAATTCAGACTTGGTATAACCATCACCACTGTCTAATTCCAGAAACCTATTAGCAGTCATTGTCCACTCTCCTCTCCCCCCTCAGGACCTAGCAGCTACTGGTCTACCTCTGTTTCTATGAATTTTGGACATTTCACATAAATGGAATCATAAAATACATGACCTTTTGTGATTAGCTTCTTTCACTTAGCATAATGTTTAGAAGGTTCATCCACATTGTGGCATCTATTAGTACTTCATTCCTTTTTCAGTTCAGTTCAGTTCCTCAGTCGTGTCTGACTCTTTGTGATCCCATGGACTGCAGCACGCCAGGCTTCCCTGTCCATCACCAATTCCCGGAGCCTACTCAAAACTCATGTCCATTATGTCGGTGATGCCATCCAACCATCTCCTCCTCTGTTGTCCCCTTCTCCTCCTGCCTTCAATCCCTCCCAGCATCAGGGTCTTTTCCAATGAGTCAGCTCTTTGCATCAGGTGGCCAAAGTATTGGAGTTTCAGCTTCAACATCAGTCCTTTCAATGAACACTCAGGACTGATCTCCTTTAGGATGGACTGGTTGTATCTCCTTGCAGTCCAAGGGAGTCTCAACAGTCTTCTCCAGCACCACGGTTCAAAAGCATCAATTCTTTGGCACTCAGCTTTCTTTATAGTCCAACTCTCACATCTGTACATGACTACTGGAAAAACCACAGCTTTGACTAGACGGACCTTTGCTGGTAAAGTCAACCTTTTTATGGTTGAATAATAGCCCACTGTGTGAATATATCACATTTTGTTCATCCATTCAGTTGATGGACATTTGAGCATTGCTACTTTTTAGCTATTATGAATAATGTTGCTAGAAACATTCAGGTATAAGTTTTTATGCACGTATTTTTTTTTTTTTAACTTCTCTTGGGCATGTACTTAGGAGTGGAACTGCTGGCTATTATGGTAACTATATTCAACCTTTTGAGGAACTGCCAAGCTATTTCACAAAATGGTTGTGTGATTTTACAGCCTCAGCTGTATGAGGGTCCCAGTTTCTCCTCATCCTCCCCAACACTTATTACTGTCCACCTTTTTTACTTTAGTCATACTAGTGGTTTCCGTTTGCACTTCTCTAATGACCGATGATACGAGCATCTTTCCATGTGTTAATTGGCCATTTGTGTATTTTCTTAAGAGAAATTTCTATTCAAATCCTTTGCCCATTTTCAAACTGGATTTGTTGCTATGTAGTTCTAAGAGTTTTTTTTTTTTTTTTTAATTGTGGAATTTTAAGAGTTCCCAGATACTAGTCCTTAACAGAAAAATGATTTGCAAACATTCTCTCCCTTTCTGTGAGATGTCTCTTCACTTTCTTCATAATTTCCTTTGAAAGTTTTAAGTTCGATGACATCCACTTTACCTGTTCTTCATTTTGCTGCTTATGCTTTTGGTATTGCATCAAGTAACTTCTGCCTAATCCAAGTTTGTGAAGATTTACACCTACATTTTCTTCTAGGAGGTTCACAGTTTTGGTGCTTATATTTAGATCTTTGATTCATTTTGTATTAACTTTGTGTATGGTGTGAGGTAAGGGTCCAGTTTCATTCCTGTGTATCTGGGAATCCAGTTGTTCCATTACTACTTGCCGAAAAGATCATTTACCCCTTTTGTCTTGGTAACTATATTAAAAATCAACTGACTTACCAATCATGGGTTTCCTTCTCCTTTACTTCTAACAGGCAATTAATGTCCACCTAACACTTCCCACATTCAATTACCACCAATAAAAGGGAAGAAAAATATATTTATTAAAAAAAAAAGTTCTAGAAACACCAAGAAAGTCTACAAATATAATTAAAGACATTTGAAAATCTAAAATTAGCATCATTTCTCTGAAAGTTAAACACACACACATATATAGGTTTCAAGAGATGTAGGTTCAATCCCTGGGTCAGGAAGATCCCCTAGAGTAGGAAATGGCAACCCACTGCAGACTGAAAAATTCCACGGGCAGAGGAGTCCATTGGGTCACAAAGAGTTGGACATGACTGAGTACACACACACACAGACACATATACACACCAGCTATACTGCACTTTAGTATGTAAGAATGTGAGCCGAAATACTGGGTCTGAAAACCCAACTTTTCAAATACAGGGAGAAGAAGGAAGGTCTTCAGAATGGGTCTTGCTGACATATAAGGCAGTGTGAGATTATATTCCCAGGCTATTTTCTTTACTGTCAATAACTTTTTAAACAATGGATATGACAACATACTTGGCGAAGTTAGCTTTGATGAAGTTCTCTTCCAGGAATAAACGCAACTTGTAACACTGAATGAATTTCTCCAAAGGCCACAAAATTATGATGTGGTTTCATGAGCTGTACTACCCAACCAAGAAATTGAGTGGGACTCTCATTTTTATTTCTCCACTCCTTTGTTGTGATGGCTACTGAGGTTCTGTTGAACTCATCTTTGGGGAGCAAAACAGTCTTAGGGTGACACACACAGAAGCTAGCTATTTTGGTATTATCTTGACCTTTTTCCAAGGAATGTGTCCACCACCATTAACTTTATATGCCCAGAATACCAACTTTCACACCATAATCGCCACACTACAATTTTCGAACAGCCACAGACTATCATTTTACACAGGCAACATATAGTTGACAAATGCCAGGAAAGTGTTCTCAATTTAGAAGCCAAAAATTGAAGCTATTTCAACCCTTCTCAAAAAAAAACACAAAATAGGAAGGTCGGTAGAGAAGGCGTTCTTTCTGAGCTCCAGCCTGTTGACCTTCAAAGAGCCTACCTGAACGTTCCCACAACAAGGCCACCCATAAGACCAAGTCTGGCTTCTCCTTAGAATCACAGAATTATGTAAGACCTCAGAAATCCTGGATGTCAGTCCCAATCTATGAGGGAGCATGATGAGTGGCCCGAAACTGGGGCCATGATGTCCAAAAATCTGCTTTAAATGGATAAACTGAGGTATGCAGTGGAAAAAAAAAAAAAGACCAGACTTTTGATAGAACCACAACATGAATGAATCTTAAGATAGGTGTGGTGCATGAAAAGAAGTTGGACAAGAGTACATGGTGTATGATGTCATTTAAACATCAAATGAAATTCTTGGAAATGCACACTAATCTACAGTGATGAAGCAGAGTTCCCTCAGGTAGGAGTTAGGGTGGGGTAAAGAAGGAGGGAACAGGGGCAGGATGAGACTTTTAGGGGTGGTTAATATCTTAATTTAGCGATGGTTTCATGTGTATACACATGTGTCCAAACTTATCAAATTATACATTTTTTAAATGTGGGGTTTATTTTCTGCCAATTACAACAGTAACATAAAAACTATACCCACCAGCTCACAATAGTGCATGCTGACATGCCAATCTGACACTGTCAAGCCCAAAATCAACTCAGGGCAGAGGATATCTGACTTATGCCGGTGCCAGGGAAGTAACGCCATGGCCCCGAGGGCTTGCAACTGTAAAAACAAGTTGTATTGTAAAATACTGTTTTGTACTGCCACCACTGTCTGGGTGGGTGAGGACTTCAGTCAATTATTTTCATTCAATAATTTTTATTTCCATTTCATTTTCAACTCGCAATTGGACATTTTCCTTACTTTTCTTGACCCCAGAAGTATGGCATCACAACCCCAACAGCATGCAGCAACCACTCAGGAATTTTAAGAAGGTGAGGACCACAGGAAAAGAAGATTTGTTAGTAAACTGTGGAGTGCTTTTCCCCTCACAAAAAAACTGTCAGCTTCTGACCATTTTGCCACCTGAGAATACTCATTAAAACTGGCTGGATCTTCTGAATTTTCCCCCAAAGCCAGAATTTTGTGTTTTTATATAAAGCATGCAATTTTCTTTCAGGGTGAACCAACTAATTCATTTTTTTTCCTTTCCTAAAATTTATTTTATTGAAGTATAGCTGATTTACAATGTTGTGTTAATTTCTACTGTACAACAAAGTGATTCAGGTATACACACACACACATTATTTTTCATATTCTTTTTCATTATGGTTTATCATAGGATATTGAATATAGTCCCTGTGCTAACAGTAGGATCTTGTTGCTTATCCACTCTATATATAATAGTTTGCATCTACGAACCCCAAACTCAATTTTTAAAACATCGTGCAGGTTAAACAGAAACTAGTGAGAGCAGAAGTCAGCCCTTAGGTTGCTGCTTTGCAAATGTGGACAGAGAGGCTGTGAAGACAGACTTTGGGTTCAGCACCAGCTCTAAATCCTCCTTACTCTGGGACTTCAGGTGACTTACTCGACCTAAGAGCCTATATCCCCACCTGTAAAATGAGGCTAATCATCAAGGATCCACATCTGAGCGGTGCAGTCAAGATGAAATGTTTACACCTAGAAAATTCCCCGTACACATCACCAGTATTATTCTCTACATGAGAGCATGCCTCACTTCAACAGACTTCTTCAAAAATAGATTTTTCCTTTGTACTGAAGCTGTAGATAGCATGAGGCTTGGAGTGATCTTAAGAACACTGGTGCAAGCAAACAGGCTTCAACGGGCCAGAGGAAGAAACAAAACAAACCTCATCACACCTCACCGCGGATTCAGGTGTAAAGCTGTGTGTGTTGGGGAAATAACCCTAATTCACTAAGATACCAGCAATATAGGGATATGAGCTGAACACATCAGCGTTACATAACACCAAAACATGTTGGCTGGGGGGAGAAACTCATTACTAAGGATCCTGTGCACTGATTAGATGACACCTGAATACTACCTTTAGTTTTGGAAGCCACTCTGCAGGAGACACAGTGAAAGCGATACAGCCAGAGAGGGGGTACCAGGACACTCGGCTACTTGACAATGTTTCCAGAGGAAAGTGAGGTTCAGAGAAGTTAAGGACCTTACATGAGATCACTCCTGAACTGAGACACTCCAAACCCAGAGCCGGACTCTAGACATTCTTTTGGAAAACTTCATTTGGACAAAGTTAAAACTATTAAGACATGACAGAGCCTTCACTCTACTCCCATGTTTTGTGAACATCTTGAAAGGTAGACCACAACTTGTTTCCTAAAACTTTTCCACCTTCATTTTTTTTAAGCCTCTGGTCCAACTGAGTTTTCCTGAAACAGACCCACAGAACCAAGTAGGGAGAAAACCTCCCTGCTGCCCTCAAGAATCACACGACCTTTTTAGGAGGACTTAACATCCATAGGAAGTGTGCAGAATAAGGGCCATGACAGGTTGTAGTCGAAAACGTTTGGTTCCCTGCAACCAGGGGTGAGAAGGGACACCTCTGAACCGGGAGGAGAATTTAAGCTTAGCACTCCTTGCTATCCAGGGCTGTGCACAGTCATGTAGACCTAGAACAGGTGCTGAAAGGTTTTGCTATTTGCCTAATAAAAAGACTCCCAATGTTCACTAGCTAAGACACGGAGGCAACCTAAATGTACATCAAGAGAGGAATGGATAAAGAAGATGTGGTACATATATACAATGCAATATTACTCAGCCATTAGAAAGAATGAAATAATGCCACTTGCAGCAACATGGATGGACGTAGAGAGTGTCACGTTGAATGAAGTAAGTCAGAGAAGGAGAAATAGCGTATGACATCCCTTATATGCAGAATCTAAAAAGAAATGATGCAAGTGAACTTACAAAACAAAACAGACTCACAGACTTAGACAACGAACTTACATTTGCAGGCGGGAAGGATGAGGGGAAGGGTTCGTTAGAGAGTTTGGGATAGACACGTACAGGGTGCTATATCTAAAATGGGTAACTGACAAGGTCCTACTGTACAGCACAGGGAACTCTGCTCAATGGTATGTGGCAGCCTGGATGGGAGGGGAGTTTGGGTGAGAATGGATACATGTATGTATGTATGTATATATATGGCTTAGTTGCTTTCTTGTCCACTTGAAACTATTACAACATTGCTAATCAGTTATACTCCAATATAAACTACAAAGTTTAAGAATAAATACAAGTGATTTTTTATATAAATAAAAGTAAAAGAAGATTCAGTGGGAATCAGTCACAGAAACACATGACTGGCGAGCTCTAAGATGGTTTATGGAGACTGCGCTTTCAATCTGAAAGTCAACTAACACCATTAGACTCCCAATGCGTGGGTCTCTGCAGATGTTTGCAAAACCAAACACAGGAATTAACACAAGGGAGATGACCACTGTGACTCTGTGTACTTTGGAGTTTAACCACACAGCAAGGAATGGGCCGCTGAGCAAGGAGGAGCAGCCTGCAATGAGCACAGTTAAGCAGGATTCCGTATCACAACACATCAGAACCCCCAGGTAAAAATTAATCATGAATTGACCTCTAGCCAAACCCGGTTATGGACCTGAATACAGCTTGGTCTCAGGTCCACCACTTTCTCTGTGCTCCTCAGTACCTAGAACAGCTCCTTGGTCCATCCCGACAGAACTCAAATGCCCCCTTTCCTTGGTGATGCCAGCCAGAAGTCATCTTGCCAACCTGGAAATCCTGTGACACACCTGCCCACTCTCACACAACCCTTCTCAGGTACAACCCTGGATTATTGCCTCACTGATCTTCCGCACTGTGAGCTCCACGGGGGTCAAGTGACATCTCATCACCTACACTTCCCCCACTCCCCACCCCAGAAAACCCTGCTCACTGCTCTGACTTAAGAATGCATCTGCTGAACCAATAGTAGCTTCACTTAAGAGCATTATCCTAAGCCAAAATTGCCAGCTGGTGGACTTCGGGCCAAATCCAGCTCACGGACCATGTTCTCTCTGGCTGGCTCGGTGTTCCAAACACTCCTATTAATTGCCACAATTTTAAAAGGAGGCAATTTCACATAAAAATCCTCCTCTCCAGCTTTCTATTAAAAGACAAACAAAAACAAGAATTGGCAACGTGGGCCCGTTTCTGCATGGCAACAAGCGGCTGGAGGTGAGTGAGAAGACCCCTTCAGACAGGACATACTCCTACTTCCTCATCTGCCTTCATCGTCTCTGAGCTCATTTACCCACAGATTGCTCCACAGGCATCACTCAGGCTTACTAAACATAATAAACTAAGTGCAAACCCTTGATGATACATCAGCACACCGAGAATACCAACCTCTAAAAGTTACATGCTTTTCACTGACCCAGAGAAACACTGTGAAGTCAAGTTGCTTTAATGTGAATTTCAACCACATTCCCATTTCCCCACAGAGTGACTTGTGTCTTGTCCTGTGTAATAAGCATGGAGCAGTTGCTGGGTTTAAACCCTGACAAGGCACACAAATGAAAGGTGACTGTGGAAAGACCCAGCAGCTAATGAGGAGTTCTGATCACAAGAAGCTAAAACTGTAAGGAGAGAGATCTCCATTTTCCAAAATTAAAAAGATTCTAGCAAGGAGGCAGTCATTTAACCCACAGAACCCCAAAACCGGAAAGGCGACACTTCACACCTTCATTAGGGTGACGGGCTGCTTTGGAGAATTGAAAACCCATCTGTGACCAGTGACTAAACTCCCCTGAACATAAACAAACCCCATGTTCCACCTCTGCCACCTATAAAGACGAGATCAGCAGAGTACAAACACCACTTAACACGAATAAGAGAGTATCATTTCACTTGATACTAAGTCTGAGATTTGTAATCAAAGATGATGACATACAGGGCAGTTATAAACATTATTGAAAGCAATACTTTAAAAGCAGGAATGAAAACTCACCCAAAGATTTTATCTATTTGTTTATGAACCTGTTTTTCAACCTCAAAGGTAGACTCTTCACAAGAAAAGAACATTGTTCTCATCTCTTGGCTTATAAAGGAGCTTTACTGTAGAGACTTAACTACAAGCAAGATACAGATACCAGTGCCAACTTAAGTGATTAAACTGGCATGCTAGCGAGGCTCTCATAAGCAGGGGATCTGGATTTACTTTCTGGTTTCAATGTAATCACTGGGGTGGGGGGATGGCAGAGCAGGGTGTGCTTAAGCAAAATCCAAGGAAAAACACACACTGACCATTGATGAAATGAGGGTCATACCTGCCCTTCTATTTCAAAAGAACATTTTGCCCCAGCCACGTTTCTAAAATTTTCCCAAAGATCATCAGTGACCTAGAGGCTAAAGTCAAGTGACTTTTCAGATCTCATCTTCCCCAGTCTAGGCACCATCTGACACCTTCCCTCATCCTCCCTGGAAGTGTTTACTTCCTTGCCATTTCCAAGCCCCCTCTCTCTGTCTCATTGCTCCTCTTCAGGCCTCTTCACTACCACCCACTTCTTCCCTCTTAAAAACATTTCTAAGTTGAGGCCCCTGCTTCCCACATATGCTGGCCCCAAATAACTAATACATACCAGGTACTATGTGAAACATTTCTTATACCGTATCTACTTTAAGAAAATCTCACAACCCTCTTTTTAGCGAGACTGCATTATTATCACCATCCTCATTTTTTCAGAAGAGGAAACTGAGGCTTAGCAACTGACTCAAGTTCTACATCATGTAAGCACGAGAGCAGGGGAGGGGTCTAACAACCAGGTCTAACTCCAGAGAGCCCAAATACTTAACCTCTCTATACATTAAGCCTCCTCACCTAGGCAATTCTGTCTATAAGCTCAGTTTTTAATTTAATTTCTGCAGCAGAGACTGTTTGCTGCTTACTCAGTAACCACTTTCCCTTCTTCTCACTAACAGAATGCTTTATCATTGGTATGGCACTACACCCAGATTCAAACACACAAAGCCACACCCAGACATTTCCCAGCCTCCCTGTGAGATGGTCTTGGGGAGGGGTGTTTGGCTGAGGGCTTTAAACAAGGCTCAATTAGCTGGTAGGTGCATCCTTTTGCCCTTTCCTATCTCCCATTTCCTGGAATGTCAATGTGATGGCTGGAGCAGAGTAGCCATCTTATGATAAAGTGATAATCTGAGGACAGGCACACACTAGGGATGGGAGAGTAAAAAGACACAAGTGGCCTGGTTCTCATTAACCACATGACTACCACATCGGACCTGGAACATCTTTATCTGGACTTCATTTACCTGAAATAAAGATGAACCCCTACTGAGTTTCGGGGAGAATGGATACATGTACTAGAGAAGGCAATGGCAACCCACTCTAGTACTCTTGCCTGGAAAATCCCGTGGACAGAGGAGCCTGGTAGGCTACACTCCATGGGATCGCTAAGAGTCAGACACGACTGAGCGACTTCACTTTCACTTTTCCCTTTCATGCATTGGAAAAGGAAACGGCAACCCACTCCAGTGTTCTTGCCTGGAGAATCCCGGGGATGGGGGAGCCTGGTGGGCTGCCATCTATGGGGTTGCATAGAGTCGGACATGACTGAAGCGACTTAGCAGCAGCAGCAGCAGGATACATGTTGCTGAGTCCCTTTGCTGTTCACCTAAAACTATTACAACACTGCTAATCGGCTATTCAGTTCAGTCACTCAGTCGTGTCCGACTCTTTGCGACTCCATGAATCGCAGCGTGCCAGGCCTCCCTGTCCATCACCATCTCCCGGAGTTCACTCAAACTCATGTCCATCGAGTCAGTGATGCCATCCAGCCATCTCATCCTCTGTCGTCCCCTCTTCCTCCTGCCTCCAATTCCTGCCAACATCAGAGTCTTTTCCAAGGAGTCAAGTCTTCTCATGAGGTGGCCAAAGTACTGGAGTTTCAGTTTTAGCATCATTGCTTCCAAAGAACACCCAGGGCTGATCTCCTTTAGAATGGACTGGTTGGATCTCCTTGTAGTCCAAGGGACTCTCAAGAGTCTTCTCCAGCACCACAGTTCAAAAGCATCAATTCTTTGGCACTCAGCTTTCTTCACAGTCCAACTCTCACATCCATACATGACCACTGGAAATCAGCTATATCCCAATACAAAGTAAAAAGTTAAAAAAAAAAAAAGATGAGCCCCTACCTTGGACTGGGTCCCTGAGAAAAATATACTGGTACAAGAATTCATATACAAATGATTTATTAAGGGAATGCTCCCAAAATAAACCCATAATGAAGTGGGGGATGCAAGACGGGAAAGAGAGGAAAGCATGTGAGTGGACTCTTAAGCCCAGTTCTACAGAGAATGACTTCATCCAGATCCTATGAGGAACCCTGGGGTATGAACAATACCTCCTGTTTTCCTGTCCTGAGACTGGGTTGCTAGATCTTCACTCTTCTGTGTCAGTCAGTTGCTGGTGAGGGTGGGAAGCCGCAGAGACTCTCAGATACTCTGAGCTCTCCATGTCTTACAGCAAAGTGGCTCCTGCAGCCTTAAGGCAGTCCTCCCATGATAAACTGGGGGCTTGAGCGGTAGGAGGCAAATGCCCACAAAACCGAGGAGGGAGCACGTGGGGACCCCAGGGGACGCAGGCCAAGCACGGGCAGCTGCCACCACAACATCCATCTGTGACTTGTATTTCTGCTCTGTAACGGCCAGCCCTAATCCTGAGCGGTGCAGTCTTGGCTGAAGACATCCACACTTTCATCTCCAGCTCAAACAGCTCTCCTGAACTTCAGACCAGAATGCATGTGCCTGGTATTTTTCTCCACCTTTGCTCCCACCTCATCCAGCTCCTTCAAGGATATGGGCAGCTGACATCAGCCTCATGGCCACGGTGACATAAACCAATGTGAGAAACCACTCCCTGCCCCTCTCACCACCCGAAATCTGTTTCTTCTCCTCACCATCTGCCTTCATTCACAGCACCACCACCTTCTCCTGGTAAATCAGTAAAGAATACTTAAATGATTTCAACATCTCTCTCTCTCCCTCACATCTCCCAGGAAGGAGGTCCCAGTGCATGTATATTCCACTTTCAGACACCCCACCTTCAGGGCTTTTTCTGCCTTAGTTTTCAGTCCCATCTTCTGTACAGGGACTCTCCTGGTAGCCGCTATAGCTCCAGTCTCCACTGCACCCTGCAGCATGGCCTTCTGAAACACTTGCTGACCATAGCTCTCTCTACCAGCAATTTTCAGAGACCAAGAGCAAATATCTGAACGTCTGAAACCAGCACCCACAGTGATGGGGCCTCAAGCCACATTTCCAGTTTCACCTCCCACCTCATCCTGTGTATCTTTAATAACACATCTCACATGTGCTGTTGTTCTGGGCTCCCCTGGTGTAATTTTTAAATTCATTTAGAGCTTATTTACAATGCTGGGTTAGTTTCTGCTGTACAGCAAAGTGAATCAAGTTACACATATATCCACTCTTTTTTAGATTCTATTCCCGTATAGGTCATGATGAGTATTGAGTTCCCTGTGCTATACAGCAGGTCCTTATTAGTTATCTATTTTATATACAGCAGTGTGTATATGTCAATCCCAAGCTCCCAATTTATCCCTCCCCATACTTCTGAAATATTACACAAGCCTGTTCATATAAACACAAAGGTGTATTTATTTTGTCATGCTTTATAATAGACCTATGATAAAAGAGTTGCCCTCTGTCTCCTACAGTATTCTCTTCGCCTGAACGGAAGGAAGCGTGACCATCGTACTCACTTTTATATTCCCCCAAGGAAGTAGCATCAGAACTTTAAACAGAATTTTTCGATTTATGATGCTGAATCCAATTCAAGGCTATTAGGCAAAAAAAATTGTCATCATTCGCCTGACTGCTGCATTCACTTCTTTCTAATCTCAGCTCTTAGATCAAGACCAAGTATGAAATGTAACCAAACTCTGCCACTGGCTCGGGTCACTCACCCGACTCTCACATTCCTTCTCTGAACATGGAGGGAGGAGCCTAAATGACGTGAAGCTTGAGAGTGAAGAGTGACCTTATTTCAGCCTCCATTTATAAATAAGACCAAAACTTACTCAGAGAAGGGAAATGATATGTCTCAGTTCACAAACATGTAAACAAAATCCGCCTGCGGAAGCTACAGCTAAAGCATCAATGACATATACCGTCAGATGGGTACCAAGTGCAAGAGCAAGGGTCACAAGAGTCGAGGTCTCCTGGCTTTGAGCAAGCTCTCACCCCAGCACACACGGCATGTCCTACGCTATCAGACCATGGGTCACTTTCCAACGATGACACCAGAGAAGTCAGTGGTTCACAGCAGGCACAGCTAAGCCCGTTCCCTGAGTCTTCCGACTATGTGATTCATTTCCAAACACACCAGAGTCCAGGGCTTGGATGGCACTCACTCAATCTTTCTGATCTGAAGATGGGACTCTGATCAAAGAGGGGATGGTCTACCCTGGTCATAGGGCTAGGAGCCCGGGTCTCTGAGTGGGCGGGATTTTACCAGCTGGAAAAAATGGGAGATATCTTCCTTCCCCAGGCCCAGCTGAGACAAGCCTGCAAATCCAGAGCCGCACACCACAGTTCGGACACCACAAAGGAAAAGACTGCCTGAGCCTGGGGCCAAGCCACCAGGAAGCAGAGACAAACCATGGTGAAAGCAGAGAGTACAGCATCATTTCAGCCCCTGGGCTCCAGCTGGTTTACATCAGCCAACAAATTCCTACATACAAGTGGGACTTCCGGTTGTCCTGACCCTAAAGGATTATGATTCATATAAAGGCCACGAAGGGAAGGCAAGAGTCACTACTTCTCTTAAATTGCCAGAAACGCATCTCACTGTAGACAGAAGGCTTTGTGTTTTATATGTAGTGAGCAAAATGTGATGCAAGCACTTAAGGTACAAGAAATTACCAATGTGTTGAGACGAAAATACAAAATGCATAAAAGAGACCAATGATGATTAAATATGTAACATAAAGACAGGAGAGTCAACCTAAGTACACATACTACTCCTACACCTGACTGTCATTCCCAGGTATGATAGGGAGGCACCAGCCACGTTTACATAAGAATGATACAGTCCCCTGACCTCAACTCAAATGTTGTCATTATTATACAAAGACATGATCCTCACTGTGTTCTGTTTTTAGCTGAAAAACTCTTTAGAGCCCCAGCTCTGAATTAACCTACTGAAGGAGGGATCAAGAGTAAGAGATCAAAAGCAGGAAGACCAATCCTCAAAGCATGTAACATAAAAGAAGTTCTAAACCTTAACTGCAGTGCCTTTTCAATTTGCATCTTTAAAAAGTCTGATTATGTAACAGAGTTATGTCAGATCTATTAAACTTACACTGTTAAATGAGGACTTTAAAAACTCAAGTCGAAAGAACCATCATTTAAATAAATACCACCAAACCCAAGCCAAAGTAAGTGCTGTTGGTTTCTGTTATTCCATCACAAGCTTTTCTTAAAAAAAAAAAAAAAAATAAATGCTCAGGTTGAATGAAAAGCTCTTCCAAACACTCCCCTCAAAAGCAAAACCAATTCAAGGCAAAGATCTGCTGATTTGAACACAGTCAAGTCACTTGGGGGAAATAATTAGGTTATGCTGCCATTCTTTCTTTTTCTTGTTTACACTTCTTAGAAAGAATCAAAGAAACACCATCCTGAATCAAAATACATGGAGAGTCAACTGATCGATGTGGCGATGCTGGGGGGAAAAAAAAAACGCATGGAGAGGACCAAAGTCACAAGAGTGGCACTCTTTTTGCTTCACTGTCTTAAAATAGCAAGGGCAGATTCAGTGATGAAAAGCCAGAAAAACCATGACACCATCATCCACTTTCTCTTCTCTCACTCATTCACAAACATTGATTCAGCAACTCCTTTGGGCCAGACATTGTTCTAGGTACTAGAGACACAGTGACGACCATGGCAGATTAAGCTGTCTCTCTTCACATAGCTTAAATTTTAGAGAGGGAAAGGAGTGAACAAGTCAGAAAACAATGGCAAACATATTATTAGGAATAATAACTGCTATGAAGAAGAATAAAGCATGGAGAGAGATGAAGCAGCTAAAGGGATCAAGGTCATCAGACAGGAAGGTCAGGGTAGGTCTCTCTGGGGTAGTGACATCTATGCATGAGGGACACATGAGGGAAGGGAGTGTGGGTCCTGGAGGACAGAGGAGAGAGATACAAATTCCGGGCAGGACAAAGCCTGTGGGGCAGAAACTAGCTCACTGTGTGCAGAGAAATGTAAAGCAGCCAGTATGGTTAGAGCTGAGTGAGCCGGAGAGCTGCACGTAGGCAAGAACTGCTGCTGCTGCTGCTGCTAAGTCACTTCAGTTGTGTCCAACTCTGTGCGACCCCAGAGACGGCAGCCCACCGGGCTCCCCCGTCCCTGGGATTCTTCAGGCAAGAACACTGGAGTGGGTTGCCATTTCCTTCTCCAGTGCATGAAAGTGAAAAGTGAAAGTGAAGTCGCTCAATCGTGTCCTACTCTGTGCGACCCCATGGACTGCAGCCCACCAGGCTCCTCCATCCATGGGATTTTCCAGGTGAGAGTACTGGAGTGGGGTGCCACAGGGATCCCATCAAATAGCAGTTCTCAGTCCTGGTTACACGTGCAGCTATTCTGATCCAGCTCTTCTGTGATGCTTCCCAGGCACTAACGGGTTTTTTGTTGTCCTTTTTTGATTTCTCCAGGCTATCTCTTATTGTGCAGCCAGCCAAGGCTGAGAACCTGCCTTGATGGAGCATCCTGTAGGATTCTATTTTAAGTGAGCTGAGAAGCCCGGTAAGCAGGGGCAATACTTAACCCCAAAGAGTTTTCTAACGACCACTCCAGCCCCATGCACAGTGGAGAGGATGGCAGGGGGCACGTCTCAGAAGAAAGAGAGCTACTGGAAGACTAGAACAGTCGTCCATACTGTAGCATTTGAACTTCAGGGACTGGTGCGTCACCTCGGATCCCCTTCAACGCAGAGTATGACCCAGCAGGCCTGCAGAGGGGGTGAAATGGTTATTACTGAAGAGCTCCTGGTAAATGCCAAGGTTGCTGGCTCTGCACATCACCTCCAACCACAAGGATCCAGACCAGTGTTTTTCAAACTGTGGGTCATAACTGAAACTTGGTCATGAAATCATATCAGTGGGTCTCAATTATCTTATTTTTCATAAAAGAAAAGAAAAGGAATTATCAGGGTACACTGCAAACCGTAAATTTAAGTGCTATGGTGTGAACTTTTTGTTCCAGTCAGACATACAGACATATATGAATATGTTTCTTAGGTTACAAGAGAAAATGTATTTCTTGCTATTAACATCCATGGAGAAGTCTGAGAGATACCGATGCAAGTAACAGATGACGGAAGCTGTAGGCTAGGTGGTGGGAAGCAGGCCGGAATGGAAGATGAGTGACAGCAGAGCAAGGTCTCAGCTGCGAATGTGATGTGGGGAAAGAGGAATCAGGCAGTGTGAGGATGTGGTCTGAGCAAAAAGAGTCACCAATACACGGAGCTGGGGAACACCAGGGTTGGGGCAGGTTTGGGGCAGGAAGAACCTTCTGTTTGAGACAGACTCAAAGTTTAAGATGCTTCTGAGAGCCAATCAAATAGAATAGTCACTAAGAAAGTCGGAGGTATATATTCAGCCCTTGGGACGCATATGGGGGCTGGAGAAACATTTTGTTAGTGGTCAGCCTATCTAACCTCGCAGAACTGGGTGACATCATTGAGAGAATGAACATAGGGAGAGAAGAGACGAGGGCCAAGAACAAAGGCCTGGACCGGACTAAGATGATAAGAAAGAGGAGAGATAGGGAGACCTGGAAGGTATAGCCAGGCAAACAATTCCCACCGATTCTTGATTTTTTTTTTCCTTAAGAGGTTGGATGAGGCATCTAGCTACACTTTCCCACTCGGATCTCTTAAACAGCAGCCATCAAGCGAATAATAGCTGGCGAACAGAGTATGTGCAAAGCCAGGTGAAAAAGGGACTTCATTATTGCTCTTCATTATTGCTCTCTATTATAATAGAGATTTAAAAACCCACTGTAGGGACTTCCCTGGTGGTTCAGCGGTGAAGACTCCATGGTTCCAATGCAGGGGGTGCGGGTTCAATCCCTACACTAAGATCTGACATGCTATGCAAGCTGGCCAAGACAGAAAGAAAAACCCATTGTAATATTAAAATACACACTCAATAATAGACTTAAGAAAGATACACACATATGTAAGAAAATGCAGAGAAAAAATCTCTACCATCCAAAAACAGCTAGGGTCAGGAAGGGAATAAATAGAAGGAGACAAGTCTTTGCATCAATATCTTAGGTGTTTATAGAGCCACTGTAGTTATCTATTCCATATAGGATGGAAAGCTGTTAAATGATTCTGCTGGCAGTCAGGGCTAGGGATCACCGGATGGGGATGCTCAACAGGAGTCAACATTAGATATCAGACTGAACCAAATATCTTGGAGGGCTTTGAGATATCACTGATTTCATATCAAGGGGGAAAAAAGTCAATACAGAGCATGCCTGGCAGCTGAGGTATGCTTAGGGAGCTTCTCCCTACACAGCTTCTATTTTGGATCCCAGCAGGCTATTTAACAGAGTTAGATGAGAGGTGTTAAAAACCTCTGCAGCTAGAAACTGTCTTCAAGAAGACTCCAGGCAGCTTGATGTGCAGGCTTCAGTGACAAAGATTAGATACTAAGCTACTAATTAAGAATACCTGCCCTTTTATCGCAGAGAAGGTGATGGCACCCCACTCCAGTACTCTTGCCTGGAAAATCCCATGGACGGAGGAGCCTGGTAGGCTGCAGTCCATGGGGTCGCTGAGAGTCGGACACGACTGAGCGACTTACCTTTCACTTTTCACTTTCATCCATTGGAGAAGGAAATGGCAACCCACTCCAGTGTTCTTGCCTGGAGAATCCCAGGGACGGGGGAGCCTGGTGGGCTGCCGCCTATGGGGTCGCACAGAGTCGGACACGACTGAAGCGACTTAGCAGCAGCAGCAGCCCTTTTATCAAGTCCTTTCCCAACTAAGGCAGTTTCTCTTTCAATATCCTTCCCTTTGGCTCCCTTTTTTCTCAGATTTATCCCAGGAGCAATTACCTCCAGTAGGCTGTTGGATGCCACATATTTTGGCCACAATGAGATACAACTCAATTAATCTGAAAAGGAAAAGAAGCAGAGTCGAGATGCACTGGTCTCCGCACCACTTACTCAAAACAAAGACTGCAAACCAGTAGCTTCAGCATCACCTGGGCTCTTGCTGGAAATGCAGGATCAGAGCTTCCCTGGTGGCTCAGTCATAAAGAATAAGCCTGCCAATGCAGGAGACGTGGGCTTCATCACTGGTCCAGAAAGATCCCACACGCCATACAGCAACTAAGCCCATGTGCCCCAACTATTGACTCTCTGCTCCAGAGCACACGTGCGGCAACTACTGAAGCCCGCATGCCCTAGAGCCCGTGCTCTGCAAAAAGAGAAGCCACCACAATGGGCCAACGCTTTGGAAAAGCCCGTGGTGCTGGCAAAGACTGAGGGCAGGAGGAAAAGGGGGCGACAGAGATGGTTAGATGGCATCACTGACTCAATGCACATGAGTTTGAGGAAATTCCAGCAGACAGTATAGGACAGGGAAGCCTGGCATGCTGCAGTCCATGGGGTTGCAAAGAGTCGGACACAACTAAACGACAGAACAACAACCACAATGAAAAACCCATGCACTGCAATTAGAAAAAGTCCACAAGTATCAAGGAAGACCCAGCACAAAGATTAATAAATAACAAAACAAGTGTCCGGTCAAAGAAAAGCCCAGAATTCATCTGTGTGGAGGGTGAGGGATAGCTGTGTGCCTCTAACTTGTTTGGGTAGGTGAGCAATACTCTGACCGAGGTCAGGTCAGTTTTAACTCTGGTGTTTAACATTCAGAGGGTGCCCTTACTGTTTCCCTCCTTCTGGCTTTCTGTCCCAATAAAGGTCTAGATGGCACATATGTGCTTCTCCACTAGCCTTCTAGGATGCCCTGGGCTGTGAGTATCCCTTACTTTCCCACATGCCCCCAAAATTAACTGCAGGCTAAGGAAGAAGAGGAGCCTGCCTTTCTGCAGCAAAGATGAAAAAATGCTGCACCAACAGGTTCTTGAAAATGAAAGTGAGCTCAGTTCGGGAGTTTTGCTGCTTCTCCCACTAAGGGGCAGCCTCCGCATTCTAGGAGGTTAAAAAAAAATTTCCTTTGCCCCCTCCCTCCAAACTCTTAATGAATTCGGCTTCCTTCTATTTAAAAAAACAAAAAACCCTCAGTAACAAAAATCAAGAGTTCTTTTGGCAAAGAGCAAAGGATTAAGCTTACAGCAACCTTACTTCCTCTCCTCCCCCCTCTCCATCCTCATCTTTTATCAGAAACACTATCATTCAGAGGACTCAGATATTCAGAGGACTAGGGGTCTGCAAACTTCCTTTTTAGGCTAAAACACAAAACAAACTTAAGCTCCAAGAACCAAGCCACACTTTCTCATCTGTCTAAAAGTTAGGTTTTTTAAAAACAAAACTACTTAGAAACAAGAGAAAGATGTGTTGTCAGAACGAAGGTGTTGGGGTATGGGGTGCTAAGAACGTGACTTCATACACCACAAACATGATAAGAGTTAAGTTCCCCTTTAAATAACATGAAAAGAGGTACTTAGAGAATATTAAGCCATGAGCTCTATTAAAACCTGGGATGTGGCACTCTCGGGTGAGCAAAATTATCTATTCCTTAAAAGGGATAGGAAAAAGCCCCAAAAGCGCTGGAAGAAAGCAAAACCGGAAATAAGAATTAGGGGAAAGGTCATCTAGATGACAAGATACAGGGGAAAACGAGAAGGGCATGCCCATCCCAGGCTCTGGACAAAGCTAAAAAGCCAGCACCTTTCCAGAGTTCCACTTTCAAAGGGAAGTTCACGCTCCACTATATACATTACGTACAAACATCTCACTAGTGAGGGATGTATCACCACCAGCCCTGTATACACTGAGGATTCTTAAGGACATGCCAACCTTGCATTTGCCCCAGCTCTGAACGGACACCCCAGAGCGGCAGGCAAGCTCTGCTTCCCAGCTCCGAACTAGATGCAAGTGGGAAATGGTCCTGGAAACTGGTGAAACAGCCCTTTCCAGGAACAACGAAGCCCACAGCTTTACCAAATAAGGCAAGTAA
This sequence comes from Bos mutus, assembly GCF_027580195.1. Taxonomy (NCBI): domain Eukaryota; kingdom Metazoa; phylum Chordata; class Mammalia; order Artiodactyla; family Bovidae; genus Bos; species Bos mutus. Next base: position 21,996,028 of record NC_091638.1, read on the forward strand.
AAGCGAAAAGCCAAGGAAGTGCAGGCTAAAGCTGTATCTTTCCTCAAACTAGCCAGTTGGATGACAGAAATGTGAGGATCCCATCCTACAGCACGGATTGCAAATGCAGAGAGAAAATGTGAAGAAACCACAGAGGGAAAAATCCTTTGCCAAGGAGAGGCCCGTAAATGCACTGATCCCAGCCCCTGCCACTTTCAGAAGTTTCAAACTTGCTGAGCGGATGAACGTTCTCTTGTGAAACTAGTAACTCAAACCAAACAAGTCTTTAGTGTAATTCAAATCCTAACTTTTTGTTCTATGTCATATGTGAACAGCTTTATTGCAAATTTTGACATAATTAGACATTACTGTAGATAAGGCTATCCAGTGAATTTCCCCCGTCCCGTTTAAAATATTTATGGGACTACCTGTGTTTAAACATTTATTTAACTGCATTTTCTTTGCTTCCAAAGAAGTTCCAAATCGAATTTCCTGTCTTAGCACATCTCCTTTATAAGAGAAATGGCTTGATTTTTAGAAAATCTTTTCTTTCCCCCCTTATGCCATGAGTCTTTTATATGCCAAAGATGAATTTTAAATAAATATTGGAGACAGAGTTTGCTCAAATAAGGGCTAGAGGTAAAAACAATTCTCCTTAGGGTTGTGATTTACACTTTGCCAATGTCTTCTGCAGTTTTTCAGGTGACCAGCCGGAAGTTCATGGACAGACTTCTTAACAGTGGAGGAGGCAGCCACCCTAAAGCATGCACGTCACGGGGAGGAGGAGGACACATTCCATAAATTTTTCCAGAATGTCTAGTATTGCTTTCACTTTCCTTGAGTCCTTTATGTTTCTAAAAGCTCATCATCTCACATAAAAATCCAACAGATGGTAAGGAACTTTCACAGTCACGAAAAGGTTAAGAGACTCAGAGAAAATGCCATGTCCAATCTAGTCCCTTGAAATCCAGAATGTGAGTCCCCTGTGGTCACTTCCTTCTAATGCAACCGGACCAATCACTTATCAACTTGGATCTTTTTTTTCCTTGAGGTTTGGAGATGATAACACAAATCACCATGCTACCGGGTGGCGGCGGGGGTGGGAAACGGATTGGGACTGACATATACACACTACTATATATAAAATAAGTAACTGATAAGGATGTACTGTACAGAACAGGGAACTCTACTCAATACGCTACAATAGCCTATATGGGAAAAGAATCTAAAAAAAAAAAAAAAAAGGGGATATATGTATATGTATTACTGATTTACTTTGCTACATACCTGAAACTAATACAACATTGTAACTCAACTATATTTCAATTAAAAAAAATGCTAGAGAGAGGCGCCCAAGTCTTCACCCATCTCCAAAGGCACCTCTGGGGCAGGCGGGACATGCAGTTGGCAAGTAGCCATTTTCCACAGCACCCAGAGAAGTGGGTCATCTTGGCTCCCCCTGGAAATACTCGGACTGTGGCAGTGGGCAGGGGGGCTAGGGGGGAGTAGAGAATTGTGCTATAGATGGGGCAGGAACAGCCTTGAGGCATTAAAATAACCAGCTGTTCCTTTGGCTCGCTCCAACTTTTCTGGATCTAAAAGCTTGCATATTTGCTAGGGGGAGAAGGAATTTGCCTTCTTGATAAAAAATCATAAGTGTATATCCTCTGTGTTCAAAGCTTGATTTCTGATGCTGGTTTGAGAACACTGGCAAACACACTCCTTGGGGATACGACTCAGCCCAGTGAAAGCGCACTGGAGTCTGCAAGCCTGGCACGTGGCAGAGCTTAAGAAACGGCATCATCTACATCTGTAACTCCACTGAAACTAACACAACACTGTAAATCAGCTGTAGTCCAATAAAAATTAAAAAAAGAAACAGTGTCAGCATTAGGAAATGTGGTGAAGATCAGAAAAGGCATTAACAACCCTGCCCTTGATTACGCTAACCTGTGGTCTGTTTATTTCCATTTCTCTTTAAGTCCTTAAAAAAAACTAAAAAAATCTTCAAGACTCAAATACTAAATTATTTCTTTTTGGCAATCAAAAAAAAAAAAAAAAGCCTGCCTGTCTAAATTATTTTCAGCTTCCCTAACGGTTTATGTGGGCAAGATGACATTTCAGGTCCACAGGGAAAACTGCAGGTCCCTCCAAGACCAGGAAAAAACCTCAGAATGACCTAGCAAAACTGGTTGTAGGGCACAATTTCTGACCTATACTAGTCAGTCATAACCAGGGCAGTGAGCAACATGGTTCCCCCTACAGTCATTTTTGCATCACAAATGGTTTCTGAGCATTTGGTTATTTTCAGCCCTTCATACAGTGGAGTCTGCACAAAGCAAAAATAGATGTTTGCTTCATAAAAAGTCTTGTAATGGGGTGGGTGTTGCCTGTTGTCCTAGACTCATTTAATACTGAGGAGGGACGGTTCCCAATATAGACTACCAAAACCAAGCTAAATTTTCCTAAAAGCGGTTTATATAGACTATGGCAAGCAATCTAAAATTATGTAAAAATGACCGACATAACACAACATCAGTCTGGGAACAACAAAGAAGGCTTTCCTCGGAGTTTTGAGCCTTCCAACCAGACTAACCTTGGGACATGAGCACAGAGTGTCACTGTAGATGTGTTTCATCCATACAGGCGGCCCCTTGGACGGGAATCTCATGACCTCTCCGGAGCTCAGGAAGGACTGTCAGTTGACATTCCTCCTCCCACCTCACTGATGCTGCCTCAACAAAAACGCTCTGCCAGATGACTGGCCTATCAGAACAGATCTGGGTCGCTTCTACACGTTTCTTAGGGTAATTACTTTGAATTTTTACCAGTACCTGAAACAGGGAGTATTTGAAGTTTCTGAAATGTTTCACTTTGATCTGTGGGGGAGAGGGGACTGGTTTATATTCCAGGATCAACACATTTAAATCTTAAGGGTTACAGAGTCCAGAGGTACAGTTTAATGAACTGCTTTGGCATCTAACACACTGCTGAGTATTTAGAGAAACAATAAATATTTGCTGGACAAGGTGGGAACCTTCATTCTTCTTGCCTGATGTTTCCCTCTGTAGGGGAGTCTGCCCAAGGGTGACACTCGTAGCCTCTCTCCGTCCCCCTTGAGTTCCCTTCTTGGCAGGAGGAAGTTCCACTCAGGGATGAGAGGACTGGGAGAAGCTGAGCATGCTCAGTTCAGCCCCTGTGGCTTGTCCACAGAGAGAATCTGTTCTCATTAGTTCAGTCAGCGAAACTCTGTCCCTGCAAGGGGCTGGGGATAAAGACGGTTGTGGGGGATTATTAACAAGTCAGTGGGAGACAGAGGGGAAAGCCACCTCCTTCACTCACTACATCAGTGCGCTGTAGAACCCCAGAGCAGTGAGCTCTCCATTCTCTCATCTATAACCTCCCTGTGGCACCCAGTCTTGCAGCCACGAACATCAGATTAGATAACTAGGCTTGGTAGTTTTTATAACGAAAAATGTGGGGAACTTGTGGGGTTCTCTTGTTCTGACTTCCCTTTGAAAATATGACATGGGTCCTAAGGAACAACTGGATGAGTAAATTTGAAAACCACTTCTCAACCAAGCTATTTCTATTTAACTGACTTGAACCTTAACCCTTCCTCTTCACTAATGTTTATTACCATTAAGATTCTCCATCAGGAGGTCTTGCAACATATCATATGGCTTCAAAAAAAATTTTTTTGATTCAACATTCCAAATGCAGGTATACCTAATTACCCAATCCAGACAAAATATTCTTGTAACCTGCAGAAGGTAGGAGATACTTTAAAGACAAAGCAATGAAGGCAAATAATTCCTCTTTAAGGTCCATGTCAAACCTCATTTCATGTAACACTGGAAAGAACCCACCATACCTTCTGAGAATGCCACTTTTCAATTCTCTTATCATTAAAATAAAAACTCAAGCTCAATGTCACTGTCTAAAGTGAACTTTCCTACAGAAAGGAACTCAGATCAGTAATAGACTTTCTATTAAAGGGAAAACACCAAAGAAGGATGTACTCAGTCAGTGACTGACCAGTATTTCCTCTAAGCACCTCCAAGCCAACATCCAACCACCCCCAACCATTCATCCTAAAAGGAGGAAAGTTTTCCATGAAGACTGCTCTGGTCAAGTTACAGGACCTACTTGATCTAATAGATGCTAACCTATTATTCTAAACATTAAAGCTATATATGTAACATTTATTTTATATAATACATAAAACAGGTATTTAGGAATATTTATTGATATTAACAAGGTATTATATTATGTGAAAAAAGTATTAATAGAGCTCAACAAATGCTCATTAGCACTACTATTAAGCGCTTTACAATGTTATATGCACTTAATAGTAGTGGTAATGAAAACTTTCCTCCTTTTAGGATGAATGGTTGGGGGTGGTTGGATGTTGGCTATGTAAGGACTTCACATCATCATCTCATTTCATCCCCAGAGGGACACATCTTTTAGAAAAAACCAAGGCTGGGAGAGGTTAAGTAATCTTCTCAATATTAAACAGCTGATGCTGTTGGGCTACAAATCAAACCCAGGCAATTTGAACCCTGGCAGGAACTTCATGGGCTTCCCTGGTGGCTCAGACAGTAAAAAGAATCTGCTTGCCATGCGGGAGACCTCGGTTCGACCCCTTGGTTGGGAAGATCCCCTGGAGGAGGGCATGGCACCCACTCCAGTATTGCTGCCTGGAGAATCCCATGGACAGAGGAGCCTGGCAGGCTATAGTCCTTGGGGTCGAAAAGAGTTGGACACGACTGAACGACTAACCACAGCACAGTCATTTCCTAGTCACTGCACAAATGGAGCCTCTTAGCGTCAAAATGTTCAGGTCCTAACAGACATGGAATAATATAAAATTGGGTAGAACCAAATGAAATACTTTTATAGGTCAAAACCAGCAGTGTCACATGAGTCAAATTTCTGTTACAGTCAGAAAGATAGAAGCCTCAATACTACAAGCAAAACAAAAGATACCTTGACCCCTTGAGTCCTATCCTCTCAATGACAATGTCAAGTTCACTGTCATCTACCTCATTTAATCTGTCTCTACATAGATCAGTAATAAGGACTCCATGCTTACACAAGAAAAATGTAAACGGCACTCCTCCCAAAAAAGTCTACGATAAGAAAAACCTTTTGAGATGTAGTCATTTTCTAATTCTTCTGTTGTTCCTTGGAAATATTACATATTTCATTACGGTCTTTAGGAGGGGCCATAAAAGCAGAGACATTACTTTGCCAACAAAGGTCTATCTAGTCAAGGCTATGGTTTTTCCAGTGGTCATGTATGGATGTGAGAGTTGGACTGTGAAGAAAGCTGAGCACCGAAGAACTGATGCTTTTGAGCTGTGGTGTTGGAGAAGACTCTTGAGAGTCCCTTGGACTGCAAGGAGATCCAACCAGTCCATTCTGAAGGAGATCAGCCCTGGGTGTTCATTGGAAGGACTGATGCTGAAGCTGAAACTCCAGTACTTTGGCCACCTCATGCGAAGAGTTGACTCACTGGAAAAGACCCTGATACTGGGAGGGATTGGGGACGGGAGGAGAAGGGGACAACAGAGGATAAGATGGCTAGATGGCATCACTGACTCGATGGACATGAGTCTGGGTAAACTCCAGGAGTTGGTGATGGACAGGGAGGCCTGGCGTGCTGTGATTCATGGGGTTGCAAAGAGTCAGATACGACTGAGCGACTGAACTGAACTGATATGGTCAAATCTCACATACAGATGTTGACTGGAAGGTTACTGAACACAGACATCCTTAAGGAAGCAGGATTCAAACATCAGTCACTCCACAGCTGAGCCCACCACAGAATGCTGAACCACTGAGCCACGTTAAGTGCCAAGTCCTTTCTCATTATAAAGATATCGCCAAGTTCTGCAATTTTAAGTGTCAAAGGAATCTGGAATAACAACAGCATTAATGCCCCTGTAATCAGCCATGGAAATTTCTAATTTGAACATGGAGGCCAACATACAATGGAAGGAAATTAATCAAGAAGGTCATACAGAAAATCTCCCTATGATTTTTTGTACTCTTCAATACTGCCGCTCAAAAGATGAGAAAATCACTCTTAAAAAGATTCCAGAGAGAATCTGTTTTCTATAGAATCTTCTGCAATTAAGTTTTTACCCTCATATCAAACAACTTAAAAAAAGAAACATGCCTACACAAAAACTCAATATATTCACTTACAACCTTTAAAAAGCCCGATAGTGTCAAGCACGATAGCAATCTGAGAGTAATAATTTTTCTCCTTCTGCTTGTTATAAACAAACTATGAGCCGGAAGTGAAAGGGCTAATATTCCAAAATGTGTACGGAATGTGTGGTTTCACTGGCTTTGGCTATTGGAAGAGGTTCAGGTAATAATGCTATTCTGCTTCAAGACTTTCTGCACCAGGATGTGCTAACTTATGTACTAATATAGGATTGAGATAGGGAGCAGAAAAAGAAACCAGCGTGGCTTCTATCCAAACGCATACAGAACACCCCAATATAGATATCCCCAGGGTTCTTCCAATTTACTTTATAACATTTGTCACACTTGTAATTACAGTCTGTGCTGCTATAATGTGATAGTTGGTGAATTGAAGAAATCTGGTTTTCTCCAAAATGAGGTTATAATTTTTTTCAATGAAAATGCGTTAGAAAGGACTTGCAATGATAAAGTTGTTTTTCTGGATGAATTTCAACAGCAAAGGTATTTTTGTAGTTACAATGGACCTATTTATAATTACAAGCTGAAAAAAAAAATCAGTTGATCCAAACTAACAAAAACCCAACTACTTACATTGGAGGAGCTCTTCAGTGACTCAGAAGAGCCTCTAAATATCTCCAAGTTTCTAGATTCTTGCTATTCAGCGTGGTCCACCTACTGCCAGCATCAGCACCCTTAGGCAGTCTGCTGAAAATGCAGGACCTTAGCCCTCACTCTCAACACACAGAACCTGCATTTTTAACAAGACACCTAGGTGATAGCCGTGCACAGTACATTTCAAGTAGCAGAGCCATGCAATACCCTACTAAGTCACAGAAGCTTGCATTAAGTCAAAAATTTCAGGGCCAAGCAGCTTATTTCCTAATAAAACAACCTTGCTATATTTGACTGCCATCATGGGAGACAGAACCACAGCAGGAGAAATTCCTGTGCTTGTTCTACAACTGACTTGCTTGTTAGACTACAAACTCATTGAGGGCAAAGACTATCAATTTTTTCTTTTACAGCTCAATCTCAGGGCCCTGCCCAGGAGATTGAGCATGTAGTTGGTGCTCACTAAGTGTCTGATTAGTGAACAAGTGGAATGGTTCCTCATCAGGCTATTTCTGAATTTCAGTCGAAGTTCTGCTTACCTCTCCACCAAATTACTTCCCTGGCTCTGGGGCTCCCAGTCTTTTCCTCTTTCCAATGATAGGTTCGAATAAGAAGCTACTCTGAGATTAGTTTCAGGTCTGATGTCTTAAGGCACACATTCCTCTAGAGTGACATTTTCATTTAAATATTAACCTCATTCTTAAGTCACCTTCCAATAAAGTCAACAATTACAGATCACAGCATCCTATGGCTGACAGGTTCCACTGCTATTATCTGTTCCAGCATCAGTCCCTCCAATGTCAGAGACTATACACCACATTTACTTCTCAGAAACAGTCTCTGTTTCTATCTTGGGAATCAGCCTGCCTCCTCACTGAACACTGTTTTTTTTTTCTTCCTTCTTCCAAGCACTTGCCTTCCACCAATCCTCCTCTCACCCCCTACCTTCACTTCCTGTCATCACTTCTCACAGAGTCCTCTGTGAACCACCCACACATTCTCAATCCTGGGCTTCCTTTCCGAGACCCACAGAACCTGGGGGCAGAACCTAGGAATCTACTTTAAACATTAACAAGGTATTTCTTCTGCACCCACATGTCTGGAGCCCACTGTTCAAAGACGAATTCAGGTGCTATCTACTCTAAAGGATTTCGATTGTCCAACAGTTCCAATCTCTGCCTGTCAGTTCCTACTATGAGCTCAAAGCACTTACATTTGAGAAATCAGCTTTATATCACCTTGGAAGGCTGGCTAATTATTGCCTATTATAATTCTCTTCAATCTTAATGTTGAAAAGAAACAATAAAAACATTCTTTCTTATCAGACTCTTTCACAGTCAACAGTACTCAAAAAGGGCTTCCCTGGTGGCTCAGTAATAAATAATCTGCCTGCCAATGCAGGAGATGTGGGTTCAATCCCTGAATTGGGAAGATTCCCTGGAGAGGGAAATGGCAACTCACTCCAGTATTCTTCCCTGAAAAATTCTTATGGAAAGAGGAATCTGACAGGCTACAGTCCATGGGGTTGCAAAGAGTTGGACATATAAATGACTAAACAACAAAAACATTACTACCCCACTACCCCTAACACACACAACACTAACGCCACTCTCCTCCAACACAGGGTCACTGCGAGTCATTAATACCAACTATTTTACGGTAACAAAACACACCAATGGACAACCAACCCACAGCCATGTGTTTCAACACTCACCCATCCATGCCAAAAATGAAGCAGGACTGGGGAGACAATTATCAACAAGTTCCCTGAAGGAAATGATATTTTTAGCACAATTTTTGCTTTTTTAAGCAACATTTTATCTTCTAAGCATGCTACTACAGCACTAGAATCTGACTGACTTATTCTTGTTTTCTCTATATGAATCTTATCGTGTATGGAGGAAGCCAAGAAAGGTAGTAGATAAATTCCATTAAAATCTTCTGATTTTCCTCCATCCCATTAAAAGATGAGGATGAAGATGAGTATTTGTGCTCCTATAATAGGCTTTCTTTAATCCCAGCACCAATCTCAGTATGTGATCTTCTATTTGAGTATCTCCACCAAGAGGAGATGTTCTTGCAGATACGAAGTACGGTTGGTTTGTTTTCTTAAGAGAGTCTTTTTACTGAAGTATAAAACACAGAAAAGTACACAGCTCGTAAGCAGATGAGCTGAATTTTCACAAAGTGAACATGCTGTGTAAGCAGCGCCCAAAGCGAGAAGCTAACAACGGTGTTTGCAGTCATCTTTCAGATTTTCACAACTGACAGACCCCTGGTTACCTATCCAAAGACCCCAAGAGCCTACAGACCATGCTTAAATGTCAGTGTCTCTAACAGACTAGTAAGAATGAAAGAGACTTCTCAAAACCATGAGGAGGCGTGAATAGGCAAAGATCATGTTCCAACCCTATGACACGATCACTACAACGATGCACGGGAAGCTCTCTTCCACAGCTTGGAAGACCATTTAAGGTAGAAGCGCTCAGCTCAGCGAGCATGTGCACCTCCTTTAGAATCAACTGAGCGCTTCCATCAGAATAATTCCATCACAAACCCCGCTGGGGGAAAACAAAGCTACCATACATAATTCTAATCCCAGAGCCCCTCTAGGACAGGATGGCAGCTAGAAGTGCCAGGAATATCCCAAACAACCTGGGAAGAAAAGCTCATTGTTTTTGACAGTTTGATATATTTTATAAAGAAAGTAAGAGGAGATTCCATTATGTAATTCAAAGACTTGTCAAACTACCATCTCCCATGCAGAGGAATTTCTGGCTTTGCTTTCTGTTTTAAAACCCATTTTCAGCATTCACTGTGCAAATGAGGCATTACCCCCACATTACAGCAGGGAATGTGATTGCAGGTAATATAGAGCAGCTAAAACTCAACTTAGGAAAGGTGATTTGGGGCCAAGAGGACAGCAGCAAACAATTCCCACCAATTCTTGAATTTTTTTTTTTCTGTAACGGGCTGGATGAGGCATTTATCTATACTTTCCCACTCAGATCTCTTGAGCAACAGTCATCAAGTGGATAATAGCTGGTGTAATCAGCTTGAGGAGGAAGAAAACCTACAGGCATTCTCCTTAGAAGACTCCAACTAGGACACCAGGTGTATACTAGGTATCTCTGTCACCATGACCAAAGCTGTTTAGATACAAGGGTACGGAGTGTTCTCTTATTCATTCATTCAACAAATATTTATTGAGCACCTCTGAAGTGCCAGATACTCTTGCAGATGCCCAGAGAGAATTCATAGTGCTCAAATTCTCCTGGAGGAGAAAACTAATAATACTATCATGTCAGAGGGGCTTCCCAGGTGGTAAAAATGCAGAAGATGCAGATTCAATCACTGGGTTGGGGAGGTCATCTGGAGTAGGAAATGGCAAACCACTCCAGTATTCTTGCCTGGAAAATTCCATGGACAGAAGAGCCTGGCGGGCTACAGTTATGGTGCTAGAGAGAGTCAGACACAACTGAGTACACAGCACACATGACGTCAGTGGTAAGTGCTCGGTGAGGGCTAAGAACGAGTACCTTTTCTGATCAGGTAGTTGGGGAAGGTCTCTTTGAAGAGGTCACCATTGAGCAGACAACTGAATTAAGGAAGAAGTGAATCAAGTAATTGTCTATGAGTAAAGCCACCCAGGATGAGAGAACAACAGAGGCAAAAGCCCTGAGGCAGAAACAGTCTTAGTGTCTTGTAAGGCACAGAAAGAGGTCAGTGTCTCTGCAGCCTCTAAGTATTTGAGCATTTTTATGACATTATATATTAAGGAGGAGACTTAGGATTTTATCCAAAGTCTGATAGGAGCCATGCAAATGTTATGAGAAGGGTGATAAAACCTGGCTTATATTTTTAAATTACCATTCTGGGGACTTTCTTGGGGGTCCAGTGTCTAAGACTCCGAGCTCCCAATGCAGGAGGTCCAGGTTCCATCCTTGGCCAGGGAACTAGAAGATTACTACAGTGGTCTACACAAGAGCCAATGGTGACTGGAGAAAAAGTGACAGTGATGGGCAAGATGAGAAGTAGTTGGACGGGGGATATATTTTGAACATAAATCAGGAGGATTAGCTGACAGATACCATTACCCATCTAACATAGATTAAGATGGGAACAGTTACGAAGACTCCAATTATGGGATAAGAGAAATTGGAACCCTAGTGTATTGTTGGTAGAACTGTAAAATGGGGTGACTGTTGTGGAAAATGGTACAGAAGTGCTTCAAAAAATTAAAAATAAAATTACTATATGATCCACTTTTGGGTATGTATGCCCAAAAGAACTGAAATAGATATTTGCACACCCATGTTCATAGCACTATTCACAATATGCAAGAGGCGGAAGCAACTGTACACTCACAGATGAATGAACACAGTGTGTGATCTATTCTACGCTGGAATATCACACAGCCTTAAAAAGGAAGGAACTTCTGCCACATGCTCCAACATGAATGAACTTTGAGCACGCTATGTCAAGAAGCCAGTCACAAAAAAACATGTTTCCTGGGGGAAGGCGCCAAGACGGCGGAGGAGTAGGACGGGGAAAACACTTTCTCCCCCACAAATTCATCAAAAGAGCATTTAAACGTCGAGTAAATTCCACAAAACAACTTCTGAATGCCGGCAGAGGACATCAGGCACCCAGAAAAGCAACCCAACTCCTCAAAAGGAGGTAGGAAAAAATATTAAAGACAATAAAAGAGACAAAAGAGGAGGGGGGACGGAGTTCCGTCCCGGAAGGGAGTCTTAAAAGAGAGAGTTTCCAAACACCAGGAAACCTTCTCACTGCGAATCCGTGCGAGCTTTGGAAGCACAGAGGACAACATAACAGGGAGAAAAAATAAATAAACAATTAAAACTCGCAGATTGCGAGCCCTACGGTAACTCCTCCAGCGGAGAAGCAGCGCAGACGCCTGCATCCGCCATTAGCAAGCGGGGGCTGGGCAGGGAGGCGCGGCGCGGGCTGCATCGCTGAGAGTAAGAATCTGGCCTGAATACCCTGAGCACTATCTGAGCGAAATAATTTGGGCTAGCAAACCAGACTGTGGGATATCTACCATGCGAAAAGCCAGCCCTAACCTAAGACACGCCAGCCAGCCCAGCGACGGAACAAAAGGACTAAACAGAGGTAGCCAGCTGCAAACCTTCCCCCTCCGGTGACAGGCAGCCAGAGCTGGAAGGGGGCAATCGCAGCCCCAGAGAGACATTATCTATAAAACTGGCTTCTTTGCTAACTAAAACTTATTGGGGGTCTGGACGGTCAACATCTGCCTGAGAAGGTGCGCCGGTTTTACACCCAGATAACCAAGTGGCGGGGAGGCGATAAGTCGCAGCATTGGCGCTCGCCAAACACCTCATCACCTGAGCTGCTCGGACCTGGGAAGAGCACAAAACGCAGCCCCAACTGAGTCTGCGCCTCTGAGGACTACCTGAGTGCCTGAACCTGAGCGGCTTGGACCTGGGAGGTGCATGCAACCCAGGGCCAGCCTCGGATTGTTCCCGGCGGAACAACCTAGAGCCTGAGCAGTGTGGGCAGGGGCTACTACAGCGCCGTGGCGGGGCAGACCCAGTGTGGCTGAGGCACTGCGGCGCACGCCAGTGTCATTTGTTTGCAGCATCCCTCCCTCCCTCCCCATAGCGCGACTGAACAAAGAGAAGAAATACAGCTCCACCCACCAGAACACCGACACAAGCTTCCCTAACCAGGAAACCTTCACAAGCCACCTCTACATACCTACACACAGCGAGGAAACGCCACAATAAAGAGAACTCCACAAACTGCCAGAATACAGAAAGGACTCCCAAACTCAGCAATTTAAACAAGATGAAGAGACAGAGGAATACCCAGCAGATAAAGGAACAGGATAAATGCCCACCAAACCAAACCAAAGAGGAAGAGATAGGGAATCTACCTGATAAAGAATTCCAAATAATGATAGTGAAATTGATCCAAAATCTTGAAATTAAAACGGAATCACAGATAAATAGCCTGGAGACAAGGATTGAGAAGATGCAAGAAAGGTTTAACAAGGACCTAGAAGAAATAAAAAAGAGTCAATATACAATGAATAATGCAATAAATGAAATTAAAAACACTCTGGAGGCAACAAATAGTAGAATAACAGAGGCAGAAGATAGGATTAGTGAATTAGAAGATAGAATGGTAGAAATAAATGAATCAGAGAGGATAAAAGAAAAACGAATTAAAAGAAATGAGGACAATCTCAGAGACCTCCAGGACAATATTAAACGCTACAACATTCAATCACAGGGGTTCCAGAAGAAGAAGACAAAAAGAAAAACCATGAGAAAATACTTGAGGAGATAATAGTTGAAAACTTCCTAAAATGGGGAAGGAAATAATCACCCAAGTCCAAGAAACCCAGAGAGTCCCAAACAGGATAAACCCAAGGAGAAACACCCCAAGACACATATTAATCAAATTAACAAAGATCAAACACAAAAGAACAAATATTAAAAGCAGCAAGGGAAAAACAACAAATAACACACAAGGGAATTCCCATAAGGATAACAGCTGATCTTTCAATAGAAACTCTTCAAGCCAGGAGGGAATGGCAAGACATACTTAAAATGATGAAAGAAAATAACCTACAGCCCAGATTATTGTACCCAGCAAGGATCTCATTCAAGTATGAAGGAGAAATCAAAAGCTTTTCAGACAAGCAAAAGCTGAGAGAATTCTGCACCACCAAACCAGCTCTCCAACAAATACTAAAGGATATTCTCTAGACAGGAAACACAAAAATGGTGTATAAACTCAACCCAAAACAATAAAGTAAATGGCAACGGGATCATACTTATTAGTAATTACCTTAAACGTAAATGGGTTGAATGCCCCAACAAAAAGACAAAGACTGGCTAAATGGATACAAAAACAAGACCCTACATATGTTGTCTACAAGAGACCCACCTCAAAACAGGGGACACATACAGACTGAAAGTGAAGGGCTGGAAAAAGATTTTCCATGCAAATTGGGACCAAAAGAAAGCAGGAGTCACAATACTCAGTATCAGATAAATTAGACTTTAAAACAAAGGCTGTGAAAAGAGACAAAGAAGGTCACTACATAATGATCAAAGGATCAATCCAAGAAGAAGATATAACAATTATAAATATATATCCACCCAACATGGGAGCACCGCAGTATGTAAGACAAATCCTAACAAGTATGAAAGGAGAAATTAACAATAACACAATAATAGTGGGAGACTTTAATACCCCACTCACACTTATGGATAGATCAACTAAACAGAAAATTAACAAGGGAAAAAAAAAAAAACATGTATCTATAAAGTTCACTAAAGCAAAGCACAGTAAAATGAGGTATGGCAATAAAAGGCGTTAAATTTATCAAATAAAAAAAAAAAAAAAGTGCTAAAAAAAAAAAAAACATGTTTCCACTTCTATGAGGCATCTAAAGTAGTCAAATTCGTAGAAACAGAAAGTAGAGTGGATCTTACCAGAGGCTGGAGGAACTAAAAAAAGGGGAGTCGTTGTTTAATGGATACAGTTTCAGAATTATTACCCATAAAAATGGTTAAGAGTGTAAAGTTTACGTTAAGTGTAAACTACCACAAAATGAAAAATGAAACTCATGTTTAAGGCACATATAAGGAGTATGTCAAGGCTGCATATTGTCACCCTGCTTATTTAACTTATATGCAGAGTACATCATGAGAAACGCTGGGCTGGAAGAAGCACAAGCTGGAATCAAGATTGCCGGGAAAATATCAATAACCTCAGATATGCAGATGACACCACCCTTATGGCAGAAAGTGAAGAGGAACTAAAGAGCCTCTTGATGAAAGTGAAAGAGGAGAGTGAAAAAGTTGGCTTAAAGCTCAACATTCAGAAAACGAAGATCATGGCATCCAGTCCCATCACTTCATGGGAAATAGATGGGGAAACAATGTCAGACTTTATTTTTGGGGGCTCCAAAATCACTGCAGATGGTGATTGCAGCCATGAATTAAAAGACACTTACTCCTTGGAAGGAAAGGTATGATCAACCTGGACAGCATATTAAAAAGCAGAGACATTACTTTGCCAACAAAGGTCCATCTCATTAGGGCTATAGTTTTTCCAGTGGTCATGTATGGATGAGAGAATTGGACTGTGAAGAAAGCTAAGCACTGAAGAACTGATGCTTTTGAACTGTGGTGTTGGAGAAGATTCTTGAGAGTCCCTTGGACTGCAAGGAGATCCAACCAGTCCATCCTAAAGGAGATCAGTCCTGGGTGTTCATTGGAAGGACTGATGCTGAAGTTGAAACTCCAATACTTTGGCCACTTCACGCGAAGAGTTGACTCATTGGAAAAGATCCTGATACTGGGAGGGATTGGGGGCAGGAGAAGAAGGGAATGACGAAGGATGAGATGGCTAGATGGCATCACCGTCTCGATGGACATGAGTTTGAGTAAACTTCGGGAGTTGGTGATGGACAGGGAGGCCTGGTGTGCTGCAATTCATGGGGTCGAAAAGAGTCGGACACAACTGAGCGACTGAACTGAACTGAAGCATCTATTGTGTTTAAGATAGCCATAAGTGAAATTACGAAGCATCCTAAAGAACAAAACTACAGATTTCATCTGTATCATATTACGTTTGCAAATTTGCTTCCTTTTATAATATAGATACTATATACATATTAGAACTGTAGTATATGCATATAAAAATAAATACATGACCAAACATAAAAAAAAAATTCCAAGAAAAAGTCTTAAACAAATGGGAAACTGGAATTACCATTTACTGACAAAGTCTGAGAAGTGAAGGTTTATAAGGAGGAAATCAAGTGGACTAAGTCTGAGATGCCTGTAAGATATATCCAACTGGAAATGTGGAATAAGATACAGTCTATGTGAGTCTGGAGTTCAAGGGAGAAGGCTGGCGACAGAAGTGTATGAGTCATCAGCATTGTCACAGTGTTTACAATCATGGGACTAGACCAACTCAGTAGGTGAAGGAGTAAAGACAGAGATAAAAATCTGAGAACTCAGCCCTGGGAGACAGAAAGAGTAGACCCAAGAATGACCAATCCATGAGCAGGAGGCCGGAAGAGGAATTTAAGACTGGCAGATTCAGACAGAGATATGATGGGTGCTTAAACTGAAAGGCCACGCAGAATTGGCATTGAAGAGTCCATGATGGGTCATGAGCAAGAGAGAAGACATAGAAGCAGAGAGAAGAGGAGCTATTCAGACTCTCACAGACAAAATGGCCTCAAATTCTTTAGCAGTCACAGTACCCGCGAGAACTGCTTGTTTTTGGTTTTCTACTTTTCTGTGTCTGTGACCTTGCCTGTTCTGTTTGCAGTAACCTTCAAGGCAACTTGAACAAGTTTCTGTTCTTTACCACCAAATAATCCCTGATGTAATCCTAAAGGAAGGGGACTTCCTGGCCATCTGGTGGTTAAGAATTCGCCTTGCAATGAATGGGATGTGGATTCAATCTCTGGTTGGGAAATTAAGAGCCCTGCTATGGAGCAACAGAGCCTGCATGCCCCAAGAAAAGATTGCAACAAAGACCCAACACAGCCAAATAAATATGTCTTTAAAAAATGCTAAAGCAAACAGAAAATGTATGTGACAGGTAAGCCATAAAACCAATTGGTCTCAATCAAAAATTCTATATTTTACATGACGGATTGCAGCATTTGGCCTCAGTTCTTCACTTATCCCTGAGCCATGCCCTCTGCCTTGTAACTTTTCAGTGCACATCTTCCATGGGTGGCCTGGCCCCTGGGTTGCCTCTTGACTTTGGGGTCGGCCCGGAGTGATGTGCTTTGGTCAGCAGACATGATGTAAGCAGAGGCTTTACAGATCTGTACGCTGGGGCTGGTTCTCTAGATCCACTGTTACTGCCAAGACTGATGGAGAAGGAGAGATGGGTGTGGCAGAGCAAAGTCACCTCACCCCATCCTACAGCCAGCCAACCCTAGGCACACAGGCAACTCACCTGATCAGCAGGACCTCAGGGACACCAGACACATGAGCAGTAAACACTTACTGTTGTGTGCTCCTTGTTGTTGTTGTTTAGTCATGGAGTTGTGTCTGACTCTTGGTGACCCCATGGACTGTAGCCCGTCAGGATCCTCTGTCCATAGGATTCTCCAAGCAAGAATACTGGAGTGGGTTGCCATTTCCTTCTCCAGGGGATCTTCCCAATCCAGGAACTGAAGCTGTATCACCTGCGCTGGCAGGCGGATTCTTTACCACCTTGCCACCTGGGAAGCCCGTGTGCCAGTAAGGTTTTTTAATTGCTATGGAGCAAGTCACTATGTAGTAAAGATAACTGATACATCATAGACAATAGCACTTCCCTGATGGCTCAGACAGTAAAGAATCTGCCTGCAACATGGGAGATCCAGGTTCAATCCCTGGGCTGGGAAGATCCCCTGGAGGAGGAAATGGCAACTCACTCTAGTATTCTTGCCTGGAGAATCTCAAAGACACAGGAGCCTACATGGGCTCAGTCCCATGGGCTCCCACGGTTACAGTCCATGGGATTGCAAAAAGTAGGACACGGCTAAGCAACTAACACTTTCAGACAATAATGCTAATTGGACTTGATTGACTTATCTTCTATTCACAATTATCACCACTGACAAATGAAGACAAACTTGGCCCCCAAAATGGCCAAATATGGACAAAAAGTAATTGACAGAACAAAAAAGGACCTTTGAAAATATCTAGGGGGTTCATGATCTGACTGATCATGAACCCCAACTACTGTACTACAATTTTACAGTTCTTGGCAAAATAAATGACATATAAATAAAGACAGAAACAAATAAAATCATATAAAAGACTGTGAGATATTCACTAGCTGTCCATCAACAGGTAAATGGATAAATAAGATGCGATGGAATATTACTCAGCCATAAAAAGGAATGAATTTGAGTCAGTTGTAGTGAGGTAGATGAACCTAGAGCCTGCTGTCTAGAATGAAATAAGTCAGAAATAGAAAAATATTGTATATTAATGCATATATATGGAATCTAGAAAGATAGTACTAATGAATCAATTTGCACGGAAGGAGTGGAGACACAGAGGTAGAGAATGGACTTGTGGCCACAGCAGGGGAAGAAAGGAGAAAGTAGTATTGACATATATACACTGTTAACTGTAACACAGATAGATGATGGGAAATTGCTGTATTACACAGGGAGCCCGCCTGGCACTCTGTGATGACCTAGAGGGGTGGGACAGGAGAAAGGAGGGACACTCACAAGGGAGGGGATATATATATATATAAAATTATGACTGATTTATATTGTTGTACAGCAGAAACCAACAGAACTTTGTAAAGCAATTATCCTCCAATGAAAAATTTTCTTAAAAAATGAAAAAAGAAACAGAAAAGCTCTATTAAATAAGTATAATAGAAAAAAAAAGACTGAGGTATTCAGACTCTTCAACTCATGATTTCCTATAAATGTGGCTGAAAACCAAGAAACAGTCTTATTCTTTCAGCATAAAAACATCATTTATCTTCAGTGAGTGGTTACATGGTCTATTTGTACTGTTACGTCAAACTGTACATTGATTCCAAAAACATTAGAGAATGATTTTAGGAAACTCAAGTTAGTACAGCTCTCATAAATAATATTCACAGACTGTAAGAAATTATGAACATAGAGTTGTGAACATAAAATATATAAACCTATTTTGTAAGAAGTACAAAAATTCTCAGTAAATTGAAATTAATATTTCAGCAGTCCTTTCTTTTATTCTGATAACATCATGAGGCTCAGGAACTTATGAAGATTGAAAGAAGGTCAACTAACAACTTATTTGCCTCAGATCAAGTTTGAAATTTTGTCATTTTCCCTTAGTAACTATTTGTATTGTACATTGAAATAGTAAGCCTCAAAGCTGAAGTGTGAAAATTCGCAATGTTTCAAATTGAAGGGTAGCTCAACTGTAGAGCTGGGAGAAGAGAAAAAATAAATAGCAACAAAACCCTTAGCTATTATCCTTGGGACTCCTGGAGTCAAGAATACCAATAAATACTAGTCAATGGCCAGCCCACAGTTTAAAAATATTAAATTCCTACAGGAGGTCCTTTCCTTGAACCTGAGTCTGATTGTCTTAAGGTCTTTAATAGCCATTCAGAAAACTTAAATATGCCTGAATGCATTCAGCAGCTGGTCTTCAAAAACCACAGTATTCTAGAGTTCAATGCGAGCAAAGTTTAAGGTTAAAAACTGGTTTCCAAAACTATATGTGACTCCCATGACAAGCTCAAAGACCAGTTCCTTAAACACCAAAACATTCATGCAACCTTTGAAATGTATCCATAATACAGCTTTGTTACCTATGCTGGCAAACACATGGAATCATAGGTTTCCAGTTTAGGGATCATAAGTTCTGGAATTTCTCATAATACAGAGAGAAAGGTAAACATTTTTAAAAGACATCAGAGACATCTTTTAGTTTATGGTTCTCACACACAAAGTTTTGTCCTCTGACACTCATATTCATTTTTCTATAGAAAAACTGGTCACAAAAATGACTTCACTTATAGAAACCTAGAATATCATCTGTTTGCTGCTGCTGCTGCTAAGTCGCTTTAGTCATGTCCAACTCTGTGCGATCCCATAGACGGCAGCCCATTAGGCTCCTCTGTCCCTGGGATTCTCCAGGCAAGAATACTGTTTAAATATGTATAAAAGCATTGCTATAATGTTATAATGTCACACTGTAAGAAATACATTTTATAGACATGTATACATATACACGTGGGTGTGGGTGTGGATGTGTGTGTGTTACTCAGTTGCATTTGACTCTTTGCGACCCCATGGACTGTAGCCCACAAGGCTCCTCTGTCCATGGGATTATCCCAGCAAGAATACTGGAGTGGGGTGCCATTTCCTTCTCTAATACATATATACTATCATAATGCTTGAAACAAAACATTTTTAAAATCAAATTTTAAATTTTATATGAAAGACTGGATGTAAGAAAACACCTCTTCCACATTATCACCTGAACTAACTTTCTTTAAGCCAAACTGTAATGATTTTTGAGACTTTTTCTAACTAAACAATTTCACGTTTTTAAGGATTCTTCCAAAGTCCATGTCTTGAAAAGAGCATAAAAGAACCTGCCCCATACAGCCCTCATCAGCATTTCCGGCCTCATCTGTAACAACTCCTGACATGGAGAGCCAAGCACCCTCCACTCCAGCCACACAACTCCGCATTCTTCACTCAAGCTCTGGCCTCTTGCATCTTCTCGATGTGGCATGCTCTACTGGCTTTGCTGAAGGGCTCTGGTTACCATCTACCCATGTTGCAAGACTACCCCAACTGAAGCCATCCCCACCCTTCTTAGCCCAAGACACACTCCATCGCCATTAATGCAGGCCACTATCTTCACCCTCAGAGGAGAGGACCTCCAGAGAAGGGCTATTGTCTCCACTCAGCTTGGCAGCCCCCAGTACTTGGCGTATAATCAGTATTCAATAAAGCTCTGTGGAACGGGAGGGAGAAGGAAAAGAAGAGAAACAAACATAAAACCATGTGCAGGTCCTGAAGAGCAGTACAGACCTCAGGAGTGAGGATGGCTAGTTTTCACTGTGTCTCTGTTCACAAAGCTTATGATGGTTTTTTGTCTTCTGTGTTTCTCTAAAACGTCACTTGCACCCAAAAGTTTTCACATAAAACTCTAGAGTAAGGACCAGCACATTCATGGCCCAATTTTGTAAAAAGAATGGACTTTTTAATGTCCTGCTCTTCCCACTCCATGCCCCGCTATCGCTTTGCCACAGACTCCCAGTGACCACACATCTGCTAGATCCAATGGGAAGCTCTCACTTCAACGTATTTGGTGTGTGGGAGTGATGATGATGTTGAACCTTCATTACTGAACTTCTGATCCCTCCTGGCATCCAGGATCTCATCCTCTTCCAGATGCTCTGCATTTTCCCCCATTGCATCTGCCCCTGGGTTCCCCCTACCTCTCTTTACTTCCCCCAGATGTTGCTATTTCTTGAATTGCCAGGTTTTATTCTTCTGTCCTTCTTTTATAAATGCCATCTCATCTATCCCCCAAATTTTTAAGTATCATCTGCTACTGACTTCTGAACATGTGCCTGAATTCAGCCCCATCTCACACCCAAGCTCCCGTTCCCTGCCTATTGGCTACAGAACACAACCCTAAACGGAGTCAACACAGCCTCATCCTCTCCTCCCATGCTCCCTCTGGTGTGAACTGCATACCACTCCATCAGGCTCCTAGGGCAGAAACTCAGGAAATGTTTCCAGAGGCTCCCTCTCCATCAGCACTTGTACCCATCAGATACTGAGTCCTGTGTCAAAGTATTGCTTTGATTTCTCTCCTCTCCACAGGAGAGGACCAGCCCAGGTCCCTCACCATCTCTCATCCATACTGTCCAGCATGGTTACGGTCGTTGGCTTTCTAAATCATTCCTCCCCCACACATCTTATGCATAATGCTAGTATGGCTGCCCACCTAAAATGCAAATATAAATGCAGACTCACTCCTCTGCCAAAGCCCTTTAACTGCAACCCTGACTAAAGGTAACGGCCAAGCTGCTTCCCTGCCCACAACACTCTCCATGATTTGGGTGTCTGATCGCCCAACCTCACCTTCCCTGGAGCATGACCCCACAACCTTCCCTCCAGCCACACACATCACTGTCGCTCTTATATAGTCTTCCCAATGCTATATGTATGTCCACTGTCTTACTTGTGAGGTTCCTTCTTCCTGGAATTCTTCCTACGTTGTATGACTAGAAAATGCCTCTTCATCCTTTAAGAACTAGCTCAAGGGCTTCCCTGGTGACTCAGTGGTGAGGAGTTTGCCTGTCAATTCAGGGGACATGGACTTGATCTCTGATCTGGGAAGATTCCACATGCCTCGAAGCAACTACACTACAACTCTAGAAGCTGGGAGCTGCAACTACTGAACCCAGATGCCACAACTACTGAAGCCTGAGTGCCCATGCTTCACATGAGAAGCCACTGCAGTGAAAAGCCCATGCGCTGCAGAGAAAAACTCATGCAGCAAAGAAGACCCAGTGCAGCCAGACATAAATACATATTTTTATAAAGAACTAGCTCAAGTGTCACATCCTCAGTGAAGCCCTCCATGATCAACCCTTGCTCCCAAATCTACTCCATATAGTTCAACATCGTCTTCCTTTATTCTGCCTCTAAGCTTGGTTTGTTCTTGGGGTCCAGCACTTTCTACACTACACTGTAACCCTTTCTTGGCATATCTCTTTTCCTGATACATTAAGCTACAAGAAAAGAGAATTTATCTTATTGTGCTTTGTCTTTTCGCTTTCAACATGGAGTATTACAAGTTTCAACAAGGAACTGATCTATCAGCAATTAGGACTTTTCTTCTTATCACTGGTGGTACAGGACCAAATGAAAAAGGAAGAACTAAAGCTCCGTTGGTAAAGAATCCACCTGCAATGCAGGACACCCACGTTTGATCCCTGGATGGGGAAGATCCCCTGGAGAAGGAAATGGAAACCCACTTCAGTATTCTTGCCTGGAGAATTCCATAGACAGAGGAGCCTGGCAGGCTATAGTTCGTGGGGTCACAAAGAGTCGCACATGACTTAATGACTAAACCACCACAAAGCAAAATAGATAGTGACTGTCCAATGTTACCCAGGTAAGAATTGAAGGAAATAAACAGAACAATAGACCTTCTCTTCAGTTAACACTAACTGAATACATTACAGGCCACACCTAAGAGCTGAACACATTATCTCATCTAATCCTGTAATCAAATAGGTATTATTAATACCCCCATTTTACAGACGAGGAAACTGAGACAGAGAGGCTAAATAGCTTCCCCAAAGTCTACATACATGTTCTAGGTGGCAGAACCAGGATTCAAACTCAGGTAATCGGCACCTATCCTGAATTACCTCCCAAAATACACATCTAGGAGAATAAGAGCTGAACTGGGAACAGAGGGAAGACAGGATAAGAACGCAATTTAATAAGCATGCAAGTCTCCTGAGGGGAAATTAAGAGAAAAATGTCTCAACCTGCTGTGGGTGCCAGAAGAGTATGTTATTGCTATTGTCCAATTGCTCAGTCACATCCAACACTTTGTGACCCCACGGATTGCAGCATTCCAGGTCTCCATGCCCTCCACTATTTCCCAGGGTCTGCACAAATTCTTGTCCATTGAGTCAGTGATGCTATCTAACCATCTCATCTTCTGACACTCCCTTTTCCTCTTGCCCTCCTGATTGCCTTCAATCTTTCCCAGCACCAAGGTCTTCCAATGACTCAGCATCAAGCTGCCAAAGTATTGGAACTTCAGCTTCAGCAACAGTCCTTCCAATGAATATTCAGGACTGATTTCCTTTAGGATGGACTGGCTGGATCTTCTTGCAGTCCAAGGGACTCTCAAGAGTCTTCTCCAGCACCACAATTCAAAGGCATTACTACTGAGCCACGAGGGAAGCCCACGGAGAATATCTAGTAGTGGCCAAAACCAGGGCAGGTTGGTAACTGTCCAGAGTCACACGGGTTAGACAGGTGGAAAAATGCAGGGGGGAGTGAACATGAGCCATTCTTATTGGGTTCAGGAGGTTAAGAACCTGGGAAATAGCTCTACCTGTGCAGTCAGTATGTGCTTGTGTATCTATCCGTCTCTTGACCCAAATACCACTGGCTATTTCTCTCCACTCCCAACTCTGACCTTATCCAGTCTCATTCTTGGTGGAACTGAGTCACTGATTCCTCACCTTACCTATTTATTCATTCAAAGCTGAGGTTCTAGGAGCTGAATTCAACAGAGAGAGGCTGGCTTATAGAGAATACTGGAATAAAGGTCAATATATTCTGGGAAAACAGATTCTTTGCAAAAAATAAAAAGATTGCTGATAAATAGTCAGGGTTCATTCAATACACTGTCCTTTGGAAAAGCAATTGTTAAATACCTAAGTTGAGGGCAGTGCTCAGAAGATCTATCCAACAGGAGAAGGAAAGAATAGTCATTAGAAGTCCAAGATTCAGTTTCCAATTTGGCTCCTAATGTCATTTCTTTCACAGTTACTTGAATAGAGCTGGCTCAATATCTCCTGCCTGTGGACATATAAAAAATGTCATGCAGAATCATCTCCAAGCAGGTGGAGAGTTAAAAGGACACTACAAATGAAATTAACAATAGAGAAAAATGCCAATATATCTGACTAAAGGAAAATACTAAAGCCCCTATGCTTTTGAACTGTGGTGTTGGAGAAGACTCTTGAGAATCCCTTGGACTGCAAGGAGATCCAACCAGTCCATCCTAAAGGAGATTAGTCCTGAGTGTTCATTGGAAGGACTGATGCTGAAGCTGAAACTCCAATACTTCGGCTACCTCATGTGAAGAGTGGACTCATTTGAAAAGACCCTGATGCTGGGAGGGATTGGGGGCAGGAGGAGAAGGGGATGACAGAGGGCAAGATGGCTGGATGGCATCACTGACTCGATGGACATGAGTTTGGGTAAACTTCGGGAGTTGGTGATGGACAGGGAGGCCTGGGGTGCTGCAATTCATGGGGTCGCAAAGAGTCAGACACGACTGAGTGACTGAACTGCACTGAACTGTGGCTTATAAATTCTTACAAGTCATGCCTTTTTATAGTTATTTGTTCTGTGAATTTATCTTCTCCTCCATCGCCAAACACTCTTTGCCAAAGTTCATTTGAGGATATGTTACAGCTTGTTGTATAGGATTTTGGCTACCAGGAAGGACAACGGGCAAGTCAGGGCCAACACTGAGCCACTCAAATCATTAAGAGTGAGACTTTGGAACTTTCTGGCACACACCTTGGGCCAAAGTTTTAACAAACAAAAAGGAGAAAGAAACAATGGCAACCTCATGTTCTGAACTGTGTCACTTCCAGCCTTAATATACTTAATCACTCTTCACACTACTTGGACATTCATCTCTGAATTTCTGGGGTTGCACTCAATTTAACTCCCTTAAATTGGTAAAACTTAAAACCTGTTTCAATATCAATCACCTTTTTTATTTTCCAGAGAGGCAACTGTTCAATAGCCTGAAGAATCCAATCTGGGTTCAAAGGGAATCAGGGTACCATTCAGACCTTCTCCTCTGGGTGGGGAGTGGTAATCAATACAGGCTGTTCAATGTTTGGACAGGCTCTCCTGCATCTTAAGATGACCTCTTGACCCTAAGCAGGCAAGAAAGAACTGTTTATTTCTTGGCACCAGGAGACCAAATTTAATTCTACTTAGCGTTCATGGGCTTTTCATCTCCAAAGTGCTTCACAAATATTAACTAATTAATCTTCACAGCCCTGATGCACAATGACAGAAGATCTTTCAAGTATAAAGACCAAGGGAGGCATGGAACAGCTGCGGTGCCGGGAGCCGGCATATTGCATATTGAGTGCATATTGCATATTGAGTGCAGCACTTTCCACAGCATCATCTTTCAGGATCTGGAATAGCTCAACTGGAATTCTATCACTGCCGGGAGCCAGCGTGAGGAACTCCGCCCATGACAAAGGTCATGAGGAAGGAGGCTCGGCATACCCAAAGGCGGGATCGAGCTTCAGGAGTCCCCCTGGAAATTCTCGAGCATATACCCCCAAAACCAGAGTCTGCCTACTTTCTGCTTTGTGCTTTCACCTACACCTCTGACTTTACGGGGGGCTGTCCCCCACTACCTCTCTGAAAAAGAGTTAGCTTACAGCTCCAGTTAATAATTCCTGGGTGTGACAGTGTTTAACCTACAAACTCCTTTGGAAATCCTCTAGCCTACCTGAATAGGTTTTTCCGGCCACATGTGATTGTTCAGAGCCTCCCAACTGTGAGAGGCAGGAGATGTTCTAAACTGTCTAAACACAGATTCTTTTGAGTAGTTAAAAGATTGATTAGAAATTGTATTGGTGAAGGGATTTTCACTTGTTGGGCCAATGTTTGCTGCTAAGTTTCCATATCCCTTACCTGCTGTGTCCCTGGCAGTGTATTGATTAATATAACTGGTGTAAGTAGTAGCTTTAATGTTTGTAACCTGGGACCCTTGAGTTAATTCTTTTTCTTGTTATAGCCCACCACACCTTTGCTCTGTAGGAATGCAACTTTATCTAATGCTTTTGGAGGGTGGCTCCTGACCAATCACCTTTAGAGAAAAATAAGTTTTCTGAAGAAAGGGTCTTAAAATGTTAACAGGCCTCCGGGCCAGAAGATGATGCAAATCACCTAAGCTTTTGCATATGATAAGTTTGCAGGAAGAAAGCCTGGCTTGCTGCCTGACTCTACCCCTTCCCCCATTATCCTCTATGCATAACTTAAGGTATAAAAACTACTTTGGAAAATAAAGTGTGGGCCTTGTTCACCGAAACTTGGTCTCACCATGTCGTTCTTTCTCTTACCTTCTGGCTGAATTATTCAGCCTCTTTTCTACACTGAATTTCCTCACTGAGCTATCCTTATTTCAGCCTCTTTTCTTCACTGAATTTTACTGAGCTATCCTCATTCTATTACTCTTTATATCCTTAATTAACATTTAATTAAGCAACTGTTTCCTGATCTTCGCCTATGCCGTCTCTCCTTCGAATACCCTGGATCAGCCGGGGCTGGTCCCCGGCACTGCGGAATAGAATGAGGAAGACAAGAAACGCCTTTTACCTAGAATAGAATGGGGAAGACAAGAAACTCCTTTTACCTGGAGGTGTTGTTAGCGCTCTTGGTGGCTCCCAGTACTCCACCAAGGCTAGCAGTTTAAGGTTGTGTATAAAAGGACTTCCCTGGTGGTCCAGGGGTTAAGAATCTGCCTGACGATGCAGGGGTCATGGGTTCGATCCCTGGTCCAGGAAGATCCCACATGCCTCAAGAAAACTAAGTTCATGTGCTGCAACTCAGCCCGCATGCCTAGAGCCCAGGCTCCACAAGAAAAGCCACCACGGTGAGGAGTCCAAGTACCGCAACTAGAGAGTAGCTCCCACTCATTATGACTAGAGGAAGCCCATGCGCAGCAATGAAGACCCAGCACAGCCAGGGAGATCCCGTGCAGCCAAAAATAAATAAATTTTTTTTTAAAAAGATGAGCACGAAAAATGGTGTTGAAACAAGAGCTGCTGTGGCGACAGAGCCCAAGATTCCTTACACAACTAAGCCTCAGTTCCCTCCAGGGAAAGTGAGGTTGATTGTAGAATAATCTCCAGACAGTGCGTACAAGAGTTCAACAAGGCAACACGCATCAAGATCTTAGCACAAAGGACCCTGGTGAGTGCTCAATAAATTAATCAAAAAGGAGCCATGGCTTCCCGGTGCCTGAACTGAAAAATGGGTTAAACAGCTTCAGAAAATCTGCAGACATTGTTCATTTTTCCATTTGTGAGAAACAATGAATTCAGTCAAACTATACACAACCCTGTTGAAGACTGAATTGTGTCCCCCGCCCCAGATTCCTACGTTGAAGGTCTAACCCCCAGCACCTTTGAATGTGACCTTTTTTGGAAACTGGATTACTGCAGAGATGAGGTCAGACTGGAGCAGGGTAGGCCCTAATTCAGTATGATTGGCATTTCATAAAAAAGGGATATTTGGGGATGCAGACACCCAGACAGAGGGAGAATGCCATGTGATGAAGGAACGGATCAGGGTGATACAACAGAAGCCAAGGAATACCAAAGAGCAAACCACCAGAAGCCAGGAGAAAAAGACAATGGGAACAGATTTCTTCCTCCCCAGCTTTCAGAAAGCTGCCAACACCTTAATTTAAGCGAGACAATAGATTTCTATTGTTTAAGCAATATGTTTTGTGGTGCTTTGTTACAACAACGCTTGCAAACTAACATACTCTCTTTAAAAACTCTAATTTGTTAACGAACAACCAACCAACCACGAACCCACCAAATTCTGAAAGCAAGTATGTTGGTCTGTCGGTTCACAGTTACCCAAAACACGATGGATGAACAAATTTGGTGCAGTTTCCTCCCCTCACCAAAGAAACAGTGAGCCAAACAGGAAACGGGGTGCTGGAAATCCACACGCCTTGGGGGATGGGGGTAAAAGCTCCTACAATTAGATAGGAAATCAAACTTGAGTCACCTGAACTTCTGCAAGGCTTAGCAAAACTCCAAGTACATAATATTGGGCTGGCCAAAAAGTTCATTCAGGTTTTTCCATACCATCTTACGAAAAACCTAAACTAACTTTTTGGCCAACCCAATACTTCTCAACATCTGGATAAGGACCAAATTGCTTCTTGCAGGGTCTTGTACGGGATCCCCTGGTGGCTCAGTGGTAAAGAATCTGCCTACCAATGCAGGAGAATGGGTTTGATTCTTGGCTTGGGAAGATTCCCTGGAGAAGGAAATGGCAACCCACTCTAGTAGTCTTGCCTGGGAAATCCCATGGACAGAGGAGCCTGGTGGGCTGCAGTCCACGGGGTCTCAAAAGAGTTGGACACAACTGAGCAACTAAACACAGCAACAAGAAGGCTCCTGCACACTCCCATTAGTGGGAATCGGTTAGGGCATGGTGATGGGCTCCCTGACAACTAGCTTTCTAACTATTTCTCCAACATTCTTAGCACCTAACTCATGCTTTCACCCTCAGTGTTCTTGGTATAGGCACACCATCTCTCATCAGCTCACGTGGCTGGTCCCTCTTAGACTTTTGATATCAACCCAAACATTACCTTCTCTAGAAGATTCCCTCACCACTCTATTCAGGGCTGGCCACACCACTCCATCCCGGCCACAGTGCATTCTACCATCTTATTTTATACTCTTCATGGCATTTAGCACTCTCCTGTGTACCTGGCTTATTATTTATTGTTTACTTGCTGGTGTTAATCTCATCCCACTAGAATTTAAGTTCTATGAGGGCAGAGACTTGTCTCATTCAATATTACGTTCCCAGTGATAAATACAGCACACAGGCACTTAATGTTTTTCTGAAAGAATAATTGAGTATTGCCTTCAAAGGTGAGTTATTTTCAGTAAGGTGCAAAGTCCTGCAGTTTATTCAAGGGAGAACCACTAGCTGGTACAATGATAAGATTCTGGAAAGTCTCAACATCTATAGAGTTGGCAAACCTAAAAGCTAAGATATTGGAAATGTATATTTAAATGATCCTCCTATAAACAATTTGCTCAGGGTAATATACACATGTCACATATCCTAAGTAATCTCAGCTTAAATAATTAGTCTAACTGCTTTACCTACTCAGTATTTTTTTTTCACACACCAAGTTTAAAAAAAAAAATATATATATATATATATATATATTTATCACAGGGCTTCCGATAGCTCAGTTGGTTAAGAATTTGCCTGCAATGTAGGAGACCCCGGTTTGATTCCTGGGTAGGGAAGATCTGCTGGAGAAGGGATAAGTTACCCACTCCCGTATTCTTGGGCTTCCCTTGTTGCTCAGCTGGTAAAGAATCCGCCTGCAATGCGGGAGAACTGGGTTCAATCCCTGGGTTGGGAAGATCCCCTGGAGAAGGGAAAGGCTACCCACTCCAGTATTTTGGCCTAGAGAATTCCATGCACTGTATAGTCCATGGGGTCGCAAAAAGTCAGACACAACTGAGCCACTTTCACTTCACAATTACCACAAAACAAGCTTTTAATACAATTGGGGATTATCATAACTCAAAAGGCAAAGCTACTTGTTGAAACTTAGTATTTCCATCTAATAGTTTTTCTTATAAAAACCCAATTAAAGAAATATAGAACATCAAGACATCTTGAAAAGATGTACTTAAATTCCAATGTTTTATACAATCAGAAATTAAATAAGCATTAAAATCAAAGTTGAATAAATGTCAGTGACCTAGGAGCTATCCATTTCTACTTGCTAAATAATTGTTCTAAGAAAAATAGCCATCCTCAGAGTCACAAGCTCTGAATCCTGAATGTGACCTTTATAGAAAAACAAACAATTATCTGTTTGTATTTTAAAATAGTTATTGGCAAGTCTATTACTCATGTCTTTTAAAGTTACAGTCAAAAAAATTAATAAACCTTTAAGTCATTTAGGCTGAACCATAAATATTACAAACCAGTGCCATGAATAAAAGAAACCCTTAGGCAAGTGCATGTGCTCAGTCACTCAGTCATGTCCAACTCTTTGCGACCCCATGGACTGTAGGCTGCCAGGCTCCTCTGTCCATGGAATTTTCCAGGCAAGAATACTGGAGTGGGCTGCCTTTCCTTCTTCAGGGGATCTTTCCGACCCAGGGATTAGGGTTAGGGTTAGGGTTAGCATGCATGTATGCATTGGAGAAGGAAATGGCAACCCACTCCAGTATTATTGTCTGGAGAATCCCAGGGACAGAGGAGCCTGGTGGGCTGCTGTCTATGGGGTCGCAAAGAGTCGAACACGACTGAAGCGAGTTAGCAGCAGCAACACCTGTTACACAACAGTAATCAGGACATCACAACCAACCAGGTCAGCTGCTGGAAATGGATCTGCTACTACTGCTAAGTCGCTTCAGTCGTGTCCGACTCTGTGCGATCCAGTAGACGGCAGCCCACCAGGCTTCCCCGTCCCTGGGATTCTCTAGGCAAGAACACTGGAGTGGGTTGCCATTTCCTTCTCCAATGCATGAAAGTGAAAAGTGAAAGTGAAGTTGCTCAGTCGTGCCCGACTCTTAGCGACCCCATGGACTGCAGCCTACCAGGCTCCTTCATCCATGGGATTTTCCAGGCAAGTGTACTGGAGTGGGGTGCCATTGCCTTCTCCAGGAAATGGATCAGGAGGCATTAAACACAAGACTCTCCACCTCATTCTGTGTACATCTCCAGCAGAATCCACAGATGACCTAAAGTCCTATCAGCCTGCATCTGCAACACAGCAAGTGCCATCTTCGAAACAATTCATTGGTCTCCATATCGCTCTAGTCTTCCAGATTATAAACAACTACGTTTTAGCCAAGTTCAACAGGTTAAAAAAGTCAGTCAAACCAAGTGAGGAGCTCTGGAGCCATCCTTAACTGCTTAGTCACATTATAATTCACTGTCGCCTCTACTTCCCTTCATGAGACTTTGGGGATAGATTACGTGACAGAGGCTAAACAGCTGCATCTGCTCTCCAGACACTATAGCTTATCTGTGCCTCCAGAACCTTTGCGATTTCAACTCTGTAATGTGACTAAGATTTTTTTCTTTATTTTTGACAAGAAAATCTAAACCCCATTCTCTCTTCTTCCACCAAAAGCTTAACATAATAGTTGCCTTTTATGCTTCCTGATAATTCAAATGATTTGAAAAAAGAAGACAAAAACAAAACAAAAAGGAATGGTTAGAAAAACTGACATGAACATTAAGCATCAAGAAAGCTACCAACAAAATATTATGAATCTAACAGAGAAGCTCATTACATTAAGAGATTCCTTCCTTGATGAGATAACTCTAAGAAGACACTGCCCACTACTTGCTTCTCCGTTTTCTTATTTGTCCTCCACCACTCACCTCTCCATTCACACGCTAAGTAAAGCCCAGTGCTTCCAGCTGCAGTTAATTTTTTGCTTATGTATGTGACACATGCTGTTCCTGGTTTTTACAAATAAGAAGTCATTAAATCTCATAATGGCCTATGGAGCAGGATTATTATCCCCATTTCACAGATGGAGAAACTGAGACACAGATTATGTAACTCACTCAAGGTCACAAAACTATTAAGTACCAGAGCCAAGATGGAAACCAAGCAGACTAGCTCCAAAACCCATACTTGAACCAATATATGATGCTGTCTGTTAGAAGAGGTGACTAGGACATCAAAACTAAGAGGCCCTGTATGGTGTAGTGATGAAGACCTCAGGGCCCAGCATCAGGAAGACTTTGTTCACATACAGGCTGAGTCACAAACTAACCTAGATGACCCCATACAAAGCTACTCAGTCCCCTTGGGTCTCAAGTCCATTGTCTGTACACTGGGGGTTCTCCCAAAGAGTATACTAAAGATTAAATAAAATAATATATTTAAAGCACTTAGTGGCTGGCACCTAGTAAAGTGTCCATTAGCTATTAGCTTAAAAAAATAATTACAATTCCATATGGCAAAATGCCTGAGCAGGGATGTCCACGTACTGCCATCGATGACTAATCTGAAAATCCTTGTGGAAAAAAATTATTTTTATTCACTTTTGTAAGCAAAGAATCCTGCCAAAATAGTTGATAAATAAACGCTCCTGCATTAGAGATTAAGCATTCATTACAAAGGAATTTTTACTAAAATATACTCAAAGTTAAGGAGAACATATTAAGGCTTTTAAATATATAAAGCTTTAAAGTTTTCAATCAAATTAATGCAAGCACATATTTTTAATGTCAAATATTGTTCATTGAATCAATTTCATGTTGCTGCTGTTCTGTTGCTAAGGTATGTCCAACTCTTTGCAGACTCCATGGACTGCAGAACACCAGGCTCCCCTGTCCTCCACCATTTCTCTGAGTTTGCTCAATTTCATGTCCATTGAGTTAGTGACGCTACCTAACCATATCCTCCTCTGCCATCCCCTTCTCCTTTGCCTTCAATCTTTCCCATCATCAGGGTCTTTTCCAATGACTTGGCTCTTTGCATCAGGCAGCCAAAGTACTAGAAGTGCTTCAGACACATATATTTAATATTGAATATTGTTCATTAAGTCAACTGCATAGTAAAAAAAACAAAACAAAACAAAAAAAACAAAAAGAAAGTAGTCTAAAAGACTGGAAAGAGATTGAAGAGATATATGCCCACATACAAGAGGGGGCCTTGTTTAGAACCTCATTTGAACATTTTAACTATTAAAACATTTTTTTAGAAAATCAGAAAATTAAATAAGGTAATAATAGAAATCGTTAGTTGTATCAGGTGTGGTAATAATACTGTGCTGATCTAAGATATCATTTTTATTTTGAGATACAACTGTTTTACAGGTGAAACAGCCTGACTTTTTCTTTAAGTATCTGAGCCAAAAAAAAAAAAAAGATAAATGAAATAAAAATGGTAAAACATGGGAGTGTTCAATCTGGCAGATAGGTTCAGAGGATTTACTGTATCTATTTTGGAGGGATTTGGAAATTTCCACCAGAAAAAAAAAGTTTTAAAAATCATAAGGAAAAGCAAAAATTCCTCATCCTGCATCAGAAGCCACCTTCCCTAAACGTCTCTCAGACAGGAGGCATTCTTTAACTCTTTTGTTTATTATTTATTAGCAGTTTTTCTTTCTTAAAAAGACTATTTTAGTATTTCCTTGCCTGTGGATGTTTATTTTTTAAATGTAGCCCCTTTTAATTGCTGCTCCACCACATTCAGTGGCTCTCAACTGTCTGCTATGATATTACTGTGCTCCTCCTTCACTTCTCCGTGTCTTTCCATCTCTTATCATCTACCTTATATAATGTTTACATCATCAAGATTAATTAGTGATAATGTTTTTAAACCATGAGCTTTCTATTTTGCCTACAGATTGATTCTGTGTTTTTATTACTATAATCATATAATATTGTTCAAAGCGTATCAGATAAAGTAGTATGAATATATTTCATATTCAGTTCAGTTTTAGTTTTTCCTGGGAGTTTTTAATTGCTTTTCTTTTTTTCTCACACTATTTGCCTTTAGCATATCCTTCAGTTTCTTCAAACCCTTCATCATATCAAGCATTCAACAGGATGGCTTTAATTCCAATTAAGATGTTTTTCTTCCTATGTTTTATACATACTAAATCTGTCACATGAAAGAAGAAATTCTCACTCAGAAAATAGATTCCAAAGCCTATTTTCCCCATTTTTAAACTGAACTGAGAAGTTCATTTGCTGGAGGAGTGTCCAAACATATCTATAAACTTATTCAGAGTGGGCAGAAAATGTTCTTATAGGAGAGGAGGTGGGGAGTGATGGGAGAAGCTTATGCAGTTCTAGCAAAGCTTATGTTAAAACTCAGTGGATTCACACCATGCATTTATGAACATCAGTGAATTTACAATGAATGCTGAAACCACTGCATTTTTAGAGACGTGAAGTATACATCCATGTGAATTTCCTGATTTATGTTTACATTTAGAACAACCCTACCCTCATCCAAACTTATGAGTCATAACCATGCACTATAACTTTGATAGAGGGGAAAAATAATCTGCAAAAATAATCTGTAGGAAATAGAAATCTCAAACGAAATTACTTCACTTCATAAGGGGGTGTGCATGTTCAGTCAGGTCCGACTCTTTGCAATCCCATGGACCGTATCCCGCCAGGCTTTCCTGTCCATTTAATTTTCCAGGCAAGAGCACTGGAGTGGGTTGCCATTTCCTACTTCATAAGCTTAATTTCAAATGCTAAAGAAAAAAAATTAAGCTAAAAAGGCATAGATGACTATTTAAAAGTCAAATCAAAGCTTTAGCCAAAATATTTCATTATATGGAGGCCCAAATGACCACAGTCAAAAGGAAATTAAACAGTATTAAGAATTGAGGCTCTGGAGTTGGCAAAACCTGGGTTCAAGCCACCATCTGCCACTCACTAAATGGGTGATCTCAGTTGGTGAGAATATAAACTGAGATAGCCATTACAGAAAACAGTACAGGGATTCTTCAAAAAATTTAAAATTACTACACAATCCAGCAGCCCTACTTCTGGGTATATATGCAAAGGAATCAAAATCACCATCTTTAAGAGTTACCTTTATTCCCATGTTCACTGCAGCATTACTCACAATAGCTAACAAAGAGAAACAATCAAAGTGTCCATCAACCTATGAATGGATAAAAATGATGTAGTGTGTGTGTATGTCTCTGTGTACACACACACACACACACACACACACACACATGGAGTACTATTCTGCTATGAAAAAGGAGGGCATACTGATTTGGGACAAGACGGATGAATCTTGAGTACATTATGTTAAGTGAAGTAAATCAGAAGAAGACAGACAAATACTGTATGACATCACTTATGTGTAGAATCTAAAAAGGCTGAATTCATAGAAACAGACACCAAAATAGCGGTTACTAGGACTAAGGGATGGAGGAAAAGGGGAGATGTTGGTCAAAGAGTACAAACTTTCAGTTGTAAGATGAATAAGTTCTGGGGAGGTAATGCACAGCAGGGTGATGACAGTTAACAATACTATATTATATAATGGACCGTTGCTAGGCAGTAAGATCCTAAATGTTCTCACTACAAAAAAACAAACAGTGATCCTGCAACATGATGCAGGTGTTAGCTATGGTGGTAACATTTTGTAAAATATAAACCAATCAGGCCAACAGGTTGTATACCTTAAACTTACACACCTTAAACTTACACAATGTTTTATGTTAATTATAGGTCAACAAAGTTGAAAAAATAAAAGAGTGACTGAGTGATCTGAGGCCATAAAAACCTTACCACATTGTAGTTTTCTTAAAGTAAGAGATTCTGTCTGACTAGGTGCTGTGGGGACTAAGAGTGGTAAGCCATAAAAAGCATTTGGGTCCAGTGGTTAAGAATCCATTGCATGCGGCACAGGTTCAATCCCTGATCGGGGAACTAAGATCCCATATCCTGCATGATGCAGCCAAAAAATTTAAAAAATAATAGTAAGTTTTAAAAAATAGCACAGGGTGGGAGAGAAGCTCTAAAGGGAGGGGATTCATGTATAAGCTTAGCTAATTCACTTCTTTGTACAGCAGAAACACAACATTGTAAAGCAATTATACTCCAATTTAAAAAAAAAAACAACTCAGAAGCCATCTTGTGTCTGAATGTTTGGTCATTTCTTCATAAAAAAGTTGCTTTGATAATTCCTTTTCTATGCTACTCATGCACAAAAATAGTTCTATATGTCAACACAGAGCAATGTAAGGTAAAACGCAGCACAGTACAATGGTTAAGAACACAGGCTTTGGAGCTGGACTGCCTGCATTCAAATCCTGGCTTCAAGCCATCAGTGCTAAGCAAATTATTTAATTTCTTATCTATTTTAGTTTCCTCATCTGTAAAACAGATCAGCTTCATGAGGCACTTAAAAGATTAAATCAGTTAATTTTAGTACAGCATCTGACACAAAGTAGGGGGTGGGCTGTACACATTTTTGATACATAAATTTCAGTACTGTTCATATAGATACAGATATATCATTCAGCAAATGCTTAGTCATGCTCTGACATATCCATACTGTGGAATAACCCTCAACAGTTGAAAATAAATAGGCACTGACTTTTTAAAAATACAGGTTAAAGAAATACTTCCAGGTGAGAAACTCAAGTTGCAGAAGAATAATTACAACTTGAAGACAGCTCACAAAAACGTACAAGTTTATATACTCGTATATGTTTTTTAAAGAACAAGAAACATTCTGGAAGGATAGACACTAAACTGCTGAAGAGTGACCCATTACCTCTGAGGACCTAGGTTCTGGTCTAGGTGCTGTAATAATTAGCTGTACAACCTTGGCTGTACCATCTAACCTTAGTAAACACACAAGAATAGCTTCCTTAACTTAAAAGACAGGGAGAATTAGGGATGACTGGATTCAGCAATTTCTGCAATCAATTCCAAGCCCTCAAATCCCCTGATTTTGACTATGAGATTCTGGTGCTTTCTATAAATAATAACACTGAATTCTCTAATACTCCACTCTGCTCAGTATTTATCAAAAACCCTCTGGAACAGGGCACATTGTTTCAAAAGCACAGCCCCTGCCAGATGGAAACACGCTCTGTGTGGGTTCAGTTCCATCAGTAGATCATGCTCTTGGTAATAAAATCTTTCTTCACTCCCAGCCCCCACACCAGAGCCATGTGTTCTTAGAGAGAGTTGCTCTATCAATTGATACACGAGCAACAGCTCTTTTATTGCCATCTTTGCTTTTTCTGTGGATTGTAATCAGAAATATATTTATACCATCATTTACAGACATATGTGGTCCAATTAATCTATCCACAAACAAGAAGACACAACATTGCAGTTGCAAATCAGAGACATGTTTCCATCATCCTCCCGATGACCAATGAGAGAAATGCTCTCTGTCACTGACACTAGTCATGATTCATGGTCACTGTTGAATGAACCAGAACCTCAGTCCTCAGTCTCCTTTACTCTCCATATATCTTGCTGATGAGACCTGCAATTTCACCCTCACACCTTCCCATCTAGCTTTCTTACCTCCCTACAGCCCTCTGTCTCCCCAGCCCAATCCACCAATAAGCTCACCACTCTACGTCCCCAGTTCCTACCATGATGCCTAACACAGCAGGTGTCAAAAATATTAATTCAATTGATTCATGCTATACACACACACACACAAATCTATTAACTCAGTCAATACCTAGTATTACCAGATTAATGTTCCTAAAAGAAAGTATTGATTATATAATTGGGCAAAAATTTATTCTCACAAACCCTGGAAAATGTGTAACATGTCAAACATTGTACTCTCTTCTGATTATAGGAAGAATGTTGTATTGCTCCCATCCTTATTGAGAAACGCCAAATTCATGGACAACAGTGAGTCTCTGTACCTACCAAAGAGAATAGAATTCATCACCAACTCTGCTGTTCACAGACTACTGTGGTCTCAAAGTTTGTGTCACCTGAAAACTGTATGTTGAAACCTAATACCCAATGTTGAGAGACTTGCAGAGGGACTGGGTCATGAGGCCGAGCCCTTGTGAATGGGATTAGCGCCCTAATGAGAGAGAGTTGATGCCTCTCCCCTCGATGCACCGCAACCCCTGTCATTCCATTCATCTCTGACTCCCATCCATCCTTCATCATCTAGCTTAGTAGGTCTTCTCTCAAAGTCTCCCTACTTTTGTCAATAACCCTTTCCCCAACAGGCTTCATCTATGCTCCCATGGCCCTTGATATGTCAATAAAACAGCACCTCCTCTATGTTCTTTACAGATTTCAATAAGATTTTCTTGAGGACCTGTTCCGTACTTCATTTTGAATTGGGAATCCTCAGGTCAACAAGAAAGATCAACTGCTGGCCATGGTGTAGCCACAGAGGGTACACATAGAATAAATTGCTACTCAAATTATTTTTTCATTAAAATTGTGATAAGTACCCTTTACAAACAGATAAAAAGTACAAATAGGATTGCTGCTGCTATACTGAGATCCAGATTACCAGTCACTCTGTTACAACACAGTACCTCCAGAATGTACTTCATAAACATTTATGGGAGTCCACCAAATTATCTTTTCTATTAAAAGTTAAGTTGATTGAGAGTAGGGAACATGTCTCAGACAGAAGAGAAAAAGAACAGGATAGTTGCAGCCATAACTCTGACTTACCACTGATATAACCTCGACCTGACCTCTTTGATTTTCCAATTCCCCATTCGTATAAGAGAATAAGTTTTTAGAAACTTTTAAAGGCACTGCACATGGAGTATTATCTTTTTATCTACCCCACTTCAACTAGCATATATTATTAATATGTCAAGAACTGGGGAAGTATTTATTGCATTGGTGCTAAATCACTGGCCAAGGCTGGGGCTAGCTCTCTTACGACCTTTTATCAAGGGCAAGGACCAATGTCAACTGTGCAACATCTACTCAATCCTTTATAATTAAAATGTGGAATAAACTCTCTAGATAAGAAGCGTAAGCATTTCTGGCAGTGCTTGAGAGATTAGAAAGCTCTGTCCTCACAAAACGCCCTGTACGCGATGAGAAGACGGTGTTTTTCTAAGGAGACGTTTCTGAATCGTCCCATGATTTCCCATCTCTCAATCTCAGCAACAGGGAGGGGCGAGGAAGAGATTCATCCCCGAAACACGACGACACTGGCTGATTCTAACACACTCTCCCCAGTCCCACTACTCCCTTCTAGACTCCAGCAGCTGGTCTCTGTCTTTTTTCTCTTCTTTCTTTGTGCAAACCAAGGCCAGAACAAAACCAAAATAACACACCCTGTGGTGGAGGGACTTCCCTGGAGCCCCGTCCTTGGCCTCCAAACCTCTGCTGTGAGACGCCACAGCTGGCATCTTCTCTGCCGAGTCGCCACCCCTTACACACATACGCACAAGCACTGCGGCTCTGTCTGCTCGGCACAGTGGGGAAAGCGCTCCGTGTAAGATGTAAACACAAGGCCAGACAGCCCTGTTCCCGTCTTGGTCCTCCTCTTTTTCTCCAGCCATTTTGGCTCCCAAGGGAGTCATCTCAAACTTCCACAAATCAATGTTTCAAATATACTTCAAGCCCATGTTGGCAAAGCATGTCACTTGTATGGATAAAATCTAACTTAAAGATAATTGGTCTGATAATGTGCTTAAGTTTTCTATTTTGCTTTTGAACAGTTTAGGAACATTATGCGCCAGACACCAGAAACCCAATAGTTTCAATTATTTATTATGTACCAGGCACTAAATGATTTATCTGAAATGGCCAAGAAAATCATCATTGCAAGCCTGTGAGGTAGGAGCCAGTGTGTCAGTGGGTTAAATGGTTACTCTACACTCAGGTGGCAGATATATCAGTGTCTGTATGCTGTCACTTGGGCTTGAGGCATCTATACTTAATGGATTCCAACTGTACAGAAGGAGCTGTCTGTGGCCCTTTGGAGCAGGGTCTAAATATTAATAACACAGGTACCAGAAAACTCCAAGATGGCCCTATTCAGAGAATGATGATGTCTTGGGGAATTTTAATAGCCAGATCAACCCACTCCCCAAGAACGATTTTCTATCTGTATGTGGCAAGCTGTTAGCTGATTCAATGACAGGTGAATGTTATAACTATAAAGAGAGAGATGGAAAGCACAGGAAATGCTGCAGACACTGATTTCATCAGCAAGAAAAAACGGCCTCGCAAAGAAAACACAGGCATTGAAGGGATGTCTCAAGAAGAAAATCTTGTTTTTTTTCCTTGGGGGCAGGGAAAAAACCACCACTGTTGGCTTTTCAGTTAGTAGAAAATAGCCACCTCCTTTCCCTTCTCCCATTTCCTTCCTCTGAATGCCCACATGGTGCAGAGCACTGACTAGACCAGATTCAACTCCACCGGAGAAAATGCAGAGAAATGGTCCAGAGAAAGAAACCAATAGTTAACACTGACAATTTGCTACATCTCAGCAATCCAAGTTAGAGTTTGGAGGGAAAAAAAAAAAGTCATAATGTTTCAGGTTAAAAAAAAAAATGTCTCCAACTTCAATAGAGATGTTTGTGAGAAATGAACAAAGCACTTGAATCCTTCATTCACCATGGAACTGTCAGGATTTTAGAAACTTGTAAGGTTTTTTTTCTTTTTTTTTTTTTGCAAGAGAAAAATTATTTCGAGCACCTCTGCTTTAAACAGCCCTGGTGAGTCTTTAAGTTATGTGTGACTTTAATTTTAAAAACTACCGGGATAAAACAGAAAGATTAGTATATAGCCATGTCAGTGCATTTGTCAATTATGAAAAAGCAATCCACCATATTTATCTAAACATTCACTACAGAGAAAGTCAGTGTTTGAAAATTTAAAAAAAAAAATATTTTCATGTTATAATTCTCTTTTAAAACAATGATTTCTAAAAATCAGAAAATCCAGAGAAACTAAGAATTTTTTTCTGCTAAATGGACAACCAAAGGGGTTTTGTGTTACTTGCCCTCTGTGACCGAAAAGAAAAACAAGCCATGTGCTCCTGAAAAGTGATTTCTTAGAAACACGAAGACTTTTTTTCTGTTCTTTTTTTTTTTTTTTTTGCTGAGAAAAGTGAGTTAACAACCTAGATTTTCTTAGTAGGGTTTACAGATTAGGTGAGAACTGGAGCAGTTACCCCAAGTGGTAAAAAACAAACACTTCCTTGAAACTTGTCCCTCTGACTTAGAGAGAATGTGGGGTCCTGGGAAGTTTGTTTGTTTGTTTGTTTAATTGAAGGATGATTGCTTTACAATGTTGTGTTGGTTTCTGTCACAGAACAATGAGCCATAAGTATACATATGTCTCCTCCCTCATGAACCTCCCTCCCACTTCCCACCCCATCCCAAGCCCTCTAGGTTGTGACACTGGGTTGTGCTCCCTGGGAAGTTCTTTAAGATGAAAAGATATCTTAATCATTAGTTCCAAAATTTAGCCCCCAAATGAAATTTATGACTTGAGCAAGACACTCTTCCTCCCTCAATAACGTCTTTTGTGTCCTTGAAAAAATGGAAGTAACCAGTATAAAGGTGAGTAGCACAACTCCAATCAACAGGACAAAGGTTTCCCTCATCGCTACCTGTACATTTCCAGAGAAGAAATACGGGCTTCAGGAAAAGGTGCTGAGATTTATTTTCTGCATGAGGGAAATCAAACAGCCGCAAAACTTCATGAACTATATTAAACTGACGTGCCATCCGAGAAATGAGAAGTACTGAGTGTTTACTAGAAAGATGAGAATACCCTAGTTTCACTGACAGGCATACCCCTCTTTTACTTCAAATTCTTGACTCATGTGGCTAGAACATGTCATGGAAAAGGAATTTCAAACTTGG
Source organism: Bos mutus (assembly GCF_027580195.1). Classification (NCBI taxonomy): domain Eukaryota; kingdom Metazoa; phylum Chordata; class Mammalia; order Artiodactyla; family Bovidae; genus Bos; species Bos mutus. The sequence goes on from NC_091638.1 coordinate 22,037,266, forward strand.
CTTTAGAAAGCAGCACAATCAAGAGGCAGAAAACTGAGGATGAACACGGACTGAGACATTAATTCTCAATTAATTAAGCAAATTCAATTCCACTGGTTTTAATTCAACTGCAATTGAATCTTGGCAGTGTCTGCCATTTACAGTCAGATGAAAGTCTTATTAACTTTATCTACTGCTGAAGACAAACCTAGGCAGGACGAGGGACAGATCTCATTTAAAGGAATAAAAACATGATGTTTTCTAACAATCCCTGGACCAGTACTCATTCAATCACCCTGCATAACCCTGACCAGTGCCTGAGGTTAAGAGAGGGTCTGGTTATTAATTCAATATGGGAAATAAGAAGTAGGATGACTTTGTCACAGGCAGTCCCCAGACGGAGCTAGGCTTGTATGTGCATTGGAAGTGGGTACAGAAGAAAATGTGACTTGAACAGAGTGAAGTAAAATTATCTAAATGATATCTCAGGCTCTCCTGCCAAGAAATGGTCTGGTAACCTGTTTCATATGCCACCCACCACACTACAACTCTAAATCTTTGCAGGGTGGGAAGGAGGAAGATGACTCTGGGACATTTGGAAGCTCAACCGCATGGATTCGGGAGAGTGACTTATATCCCAATGTGATTGGGTAGGAAGGGGATTCGAAGGAGATCAAACAAGTCAGTCCTAAAGGAAATCAGTCCTGAATATTCGTTGAAAGGACTAATGCTGAAGCTGAAGCTCCAATAGTTTGGCCACGTGATTCGAAGAGCTGAATCATCAGAAGAGACTCTCATGCTGGGAAAGATTGAGGGCAGGATGAGAAGGGGGTGACAGAGGATGAGATGATTGGATGGCATCACCGACTCAATGAACATGAATTTGAGTAAACTCTGGGAGAGAGAGAAGGACAAGGAAGCCTGGCATACTGCAGTTCATGGGGTCACAAAGAGTCAGACATGACTGAGCGACTGAACTGAACTAAAAGGTGACTAACACTTGATCTTAGTTTTCTGAAAGGTAAAACAGTAAAAAAAAAATCTCATGGGCTAATTGTGAGGACTAAATTGTATAGAAAAGTACTTACCACAGTGCTCAGCATATAATACGTGCTCAATAAATGAGGGTTTTCATGAGGGTTTTTACGAGCTACATTTTATAGCTTAAGTAACTGAGTCCTGAGATACCAGCACATAGTAAATGGCAAGACTAATATTTGAACCCAGGTTCCACTGTAAAGTATCTGTTAGCATCACCGTACACCACCATGCCACCACGCACCAACATGGCCAAGTCCTCTGAAGCCATACTGGACCAGGGCACAAGTAAGAGAGGCAAATCTATGTCATCAATGGCAACAAAGAGGTAGGGAACCCAGAAACAAAATATAAGGAAATCAGTTTTTTCACTGCTTCTATTAGTTAAGGCTTTCCATTCTGGGTAAGTTTAGACACTGCTATAACTTCTTAGCCAAGTGTTTTTTTTAACTGCATATATGGGGTTTTATCCACATTAAGAAATCACAGGCGATAAACTGGAGGGATTGGTATGTGCTTCTTACAACCGAGATACAAGAACAAAATGTTAGGCCTAATCTTTCATCAGTTAGAGATTAAAAGTAATCAGAGACATAGAGGGGATCTGAGTGATTTAAGAGGTTGTAAATACAATTGTAATACAAACTGTGCCTAGCTCAGGCCTTGCATGGGATTGCCACTCAATAAAATTTTGTCATGCTTCGTTCTCCTGCCCAGCATTCTCACGTCACAGATGAAGAAGCAAAGGCCCAAACCGGTCAAGAGCATTGCCTGAAGCCACGCTGATAGTCAGGGACAAAGCAAAGGCCAGGACTCAGGTCCTTTGACTCATAATTCCAGGCTGCTTTCTGGACACTCCCACTCAGCCCCCTCACTCCCTGAATTATTTGTCCCATCTTCAGACATGCAATCTTTTTGTGGAGATTAAGGCTAAGAGGAAACAACCAAAAGTATAATACATTGTGCAGACTCGTGGGCTGAAGGCCAAACACATATTTGCTACTGAATGGACAGAAGAACTCAGTTCAAGTGAGACCTAGAGTCAAGGCAGAGCCTTGAGGCAAGAACTTCTGAGCGGAGGAAAGGTTCAGGAGTTCCCTCTTAGCAACAAGACTTGGTATATGTATCATTTGCTAAAATTCTGAGTTTGGGCAAGTTTCATAACCTATATCGGAGAAGGCAATGGCACCCCACTCCAGTACTCTTGCCTGGAAAATCCCATGGGTGGAGGAGCCTGGTAGGCTGCAGTCCATGGGGTCGCTAAGAGTTGGACACGACTGAGCGACCTCACTTTCACTTTTCACTTTCATGCACTGGAGAAGGAAATGGCAACCCACTCCAGTGTTCTTGCCTGGAGAATCCCAGGGACAGGGGAGCCTGGTGGGCTGCCATCTATGGGGTCGCACAGAGTCGGACACGACTGAAGTGACTTAGCATAACCTATATGGGCATCTTCCCTCAACTAGAAAATGACTATGATGTACCATCTTCGCCGAGTTGAGATGATGATCAGAATATACAAAGGTGAATGGCAGGCTTGAGTATATGCACACTCAGACATGAGAAATTCCAATGTCTTCTTATGGTGACTTCAGAAGGTATCTTCTGCTCCCCAACTCTATTTTCCCCCAAAATGGAGAATTCCTTTCCCAGCTCAGAAGCAGAAATCAAAAATAAGGGAAAAAAAATTCTTATGATCATTATGATAATAATGTTGAGTGCTAGGTACCCACTTACAGTGACCTTGGCTTTGCTCTCACAGTGCTTCTTATACCCTTGAGTCTCCTAAACCCTCTAAAGTTGTTATCATTTTACTCATGAGCAAACCAAGACAGAAAAATTAAATACTTTGCCCAAGATCATACACTCATCAGGATTTGAACCCAATAATGATGCTTCCACAGCCAAGTTCTTTTCTATACCATATGCAGCCTCCATACATAAGTACTAGAAATGAGAAAGGAAAGATTTCCCTACCGCTTTCCAAGAAAAATGACTTCCTCCTCAAGTTGAAAAAAGAAAAAAAACATTGAACTTGAAATAGATCATCTAATTTATTTTAGGTTTTTCTCTCCAGCTTAATCTTTTTGAGGATCCGAGAGCAAACTGTTTTGGATACTGTAAGTAAGCTTTTGGTCCCTATGAACCTGTTCCAATGAAAGCAAACCAAAGGGCAAGCTCACAGAATGACCCTCCAACATCACCATCATATAAGAGGGATGACAGATGACGGTAAGATCTATGACTATCCATTTCCCTTTGCAAACTGGCAGTGTCATTCCAAAATAACTGAGATAGATGGCCCCCAGACTTGGTCAGTGGAAACCCAGTCATGTGTATGAAAAGCTTGTCTTCACCTAGTCCACTCATTTGGCCAAAGGAATTATGAACAAAAAGAAAAAAAAATTATTCACTTGGGGCATACCTCTCATATGGCAGCCAGAAAATAAAAATATCAAATGGCTATCACTCATTAATGGCTGATCTCATTAATAATCACAGTATTAATGGTGGATACTGGCATGTGGTGAACACACTTGGTTGCCTGCTTCCGTTTAAGATGGCTATACAAGGTTAACTTCAACTGGGAAAAAACTTTGTTCTTACACATAGATACATTGAAGTATTTACTCTTGATAAAAGTCAGTATTCTTTAACCTCCGAAAACACTAAAAATCAGGTAAAGGAAAACCATGTGGAGCCCTCTGTTGCAATCAGCATATCACATTATGCAAGTCCTATTGTCTACCCCAGCTATTTCTAACATGTCTTTCCCTGGCTGCTTCCCCCAAATTCCTTGCAGCTAGAAATAGTATAGAACCCAGTACTGACCAATGAGATGAAACTGGGATACTGAGGAAGAAACAGAAGCAATAGTCAAAATCACAAAACATACAGGGAAATAAGATATCAGTTTTAAACCAGCCTCTCTGGAAAATAGATTTAAGACTTGAAGAGAATTCACCTCTTACAATTTTTAGAGACAGAATATTTTAAAACTATGATTTGGGCTTCCTTGCTGGCTCAGTGGTAGAGAATCTACCTGCCAATGCAAGGAACATGGGTTGGATCCCTGATCTGGAAGGATCCCATATGCCACAGAGCAACTAAGCCCATGTGCCACAACTACTGAGCCTGTGCTCCAGGGCTCAAGAGCCATGGTTGCTGAGCCCACACACTGCAACTATTGAAGTCCACCCACCCTAGAGACCACACTCTGCAACAAGCCATCCCAAAGAGAAGCCTGCACATGGCTGCTATAGACTCTGCTCTCGGCAACTAGAGGAAAAAAAAAAAAAAAGCCTGTGCAGCAACAAACACCCAGCACAGCCAAAAAGAAACAAATAAATAAAATTATTTTTTAAATTTAGCATTGTCTTTAGAAAACAACCTATGCTGTTTTTTATGCAACAGAAGTAAAATAGAGGCTAGAAAATATGGCAGAATATGAAGGAATGATTAAACATTTTTAGAAGATACAAAGAGAGCTTTCAGAAATGAAAAATATTGACAGAATTGAAGTCAAACTCTCAAAGAACAACAACAACAAAAAAAACAGATTAGAATAAAAAGAATTAGCAAAGATAGAGCAGAAAAAAACATTCAGAGTACAAGCTAGAAAGCAAAGATGGAAAGATGAAGAGATTAAGAAATATAATCCAACTAAAGTTCCAAAAGACAACAGACAGTGGGAAAGCAAATATTCCAGTAGATAATGGCTCAGAATTTTCAATGATTATTATTAAAAAAACACCTCACTCTAGGCATCTAACAAGTATTATGCAGGATTAAAAAAAAAATCAACACCTGGAAGCAAACCAATAAAAAACTTCAAAAAGCAAAGACAGAGCAGATCCTAAAGTCAATCAGAGAGAAAAATTCTAAGTTTCTGCCAACTGCTTTTAACAGTAAAAATGGAACCCTCTTCAAAAAAAAAAAAAACAAACAATGCTAAGACAAAGTACTCACCCACTCACAATTTTATACCAAGCAAAACTATCACTTCAGAATAAAAGCCAAGTTTTCAGACAAACAAAAAAAAATGAGTATATTCAAAGAAAATAAGAGATTTTACCATTAACAAACACTAAATTCTATAGTGTTTCTGAAGTAGAGAGACAATTACCCCAGATATACAGCTTGATGAATTCTAAAATAGAAGTCCATGTGAAAAAGACTTATAAGTCAATATAAAAAACATATCTAATATGCAAGCTTACGTAAAATATAAGGTACTAGAAAGAGCATACTCAGAGAGGGTGAGGGAAATCAAAATGTTCCAAAATCTAAGGTGCTTGTCTTGTAGCAGAAAATAGCAATAGTTATTAACATTAGGCCTAATTAGATACACACATTGAACTATCTTGAGTAACTGCTACAATAACCCATGGCAGATTCATGTTGATATACGGCAAAACCAATACAATATTGTAAAGTAATTAGCCTCCAATTAAAATAAATAAATTTATAATAAAAAAAATAAATAAACAAAGTATAACCCTCAACCTGGTAGAAGGGGAAAAAAATGGAATGGACAACAACATAAAAAGCCTTCCATGAAATTAGAGAAGGCAAGAAAGGGGAAAGAAAATGAGGTAAGAAAGAAAAACAAAAACTAAGTTTGTAAATCCAAAACCATCAGTAATTACAACAAATGTATATGGACTAAACATTCTAATTAATAGACAAAGATGGTCAGAATAGTTTTAAAAATCTGGTTATGTGCAGCTTATAAGAGACATCTCCAAAGCATAATGATGTAATTTAAAATGTTATACCAAATAAATACTAACTAAAACAACTCTGGTGTGGGTTTATTAGTAACAGAAAACAACAGACCTCAAGACATAAAACAGATAAAAATGTTCCCTGCGTAATGATAAAACACTTAGCTCACCAGGAAGTTATAACAATTTTACAAGTGTTAGCCTTTACTGACATAATGTCACTAAACTAAAAGCTAAAAAATCTCGCCAAAAGAACTTGAAAATTACAATACAATGCAAAATTACAAATCCACGGTAATAGTGGGCAATTTTTAAACCTTTTGAAATTTTTACATGCAGTAAAATTCATTTTTTTGGTATATAGTTCTATAAGTTTCAACACATATATTATATAATCACCAACATAAATAGGATGCAGAATAGTTCTATAACTCCAGAAAATTAACAGTGGGAAATTTTAACAACTGTCTTAAAAGATGCAACAGACAAAAAACAACAATCAAAAAAAAACCCCCCAGAACTAGTGAACTCATATAATAGATATTGCACTCTACTGGAAAAAGCATATTCTTTCCAGCACACTGGAATAAGCATAAAAATAGGTCAACAAGCTAAGCCATAAAGCAAGGCTCTCCAGTTTTAAAGAACTGATAGCATACAGATCATATTGTCTGACCAATATACAACTAAGTCATAAAACATTTTTTTAAACAGACAGAACCAGAAATCTCCCATACAACTGAAAATGTGAAATACTTCTAAACTCATAGATGTAAGAAATGATAGTAGATACAAGAAAGTATTTCAAATTCAATAAAAATAAAAAATACTACATGTCAAAACATGTAGGATACAGCTAAAATAATCTTAAAGGAAATTACAGCTTTAGATCTTGAATTACAATGTGAGAAGGGCTCGAGATTTGGAGTTAATTATCCAACCTAAGAGAGTAGTAAAGGGAAACAGGGAACCCCAAGCCGATGCTCTGGGACAACCCAGAGGGACAGGGTGGGAGGGAGGTGGGAAGCAGGGGACACATGTATACCTGTGGCCAATTCATGTTGATGTATGGCAAAAAAAAAAAATCACAATATTATAATTATTCTTCAATTAAAATAAATTAAAAAAAAAAGAGAGAGCAGTAAGGGAAGGACAGAATAAATCCAAAGATGGTAGAAAGAAGACAATAATAAGGGGCAGAAATGAATGAACTTCAAGGCCAACCCATTTTAGAATCAGTAAGGCCAAACTTTGTTTTTTTTGACGACTAAGAAAGCGCAAGTTGTTAGTCACTCAGTCGTGTCCAACTCTTTGGACCCCATGGATTGGAGCCTGACAGGTTCCTCTGTCCATGGGATTTCCCAGGCAAGACTACTGGAGTGGGTTGCCATTCCCTTCTCCAGGGGATCTTCCCAACCCAGGGATCAAACCCGGGTCTCCTGAATTGCAGGCCGCCTCTTCACCATCTGAGCCACCAGGGAAGCCCTTTTGATGACTAACACAACAGTAATACATGCCAGTGGTGGTGGTGGTTTAGTTGCTAAGTCATGTCCGACTCTGTGATCCCGTGGACTATAGCCTGCCAGGCTCCTCTGTCCATGGGGTTTTCCAGGCAAGAATACTGGAGTGGATTGCCATTTCCTTCTCCAGGGGATCTTCCTGACCCAGGGATTGAACCTGGGTCTCCTGCATTGCAAGCAGATTCTTTGCCAACTGAGCTATGAGGGAAGCCCAAACATGCCCATACTTATCCAGAAAAGAGAGCAAACAAATATATAATATTGGAATATTATAGTAATCCTGTTGATACTGTAACAAACTACCAAAATTTAGTTGCTTAGAGTAACACACGTCTAATGCTCTCAATATCATGAAATTTAAAAGTAAACAGACATAGAGAACAAACTTATGGAAATGGGGAGAGGGGAGGATTGGGTGAGATGTATGGAGACAGTAACATGGAAATTTACATTACCATATCTAAAACAGACAGCAAATGGCAATTTGCTGTATGACTCAGGGAACTCAAACAGGGGCTCTGTATCAACCTAAAAGGGTGCGACGGGGAGGGAGATGGGAGGGAGCTCAAGAGGGAGGAGACATATGTATACCTATGACTGAGTCATGTTGAGATTTGACAGAAAACAACAAAATTCAGTAAAGCAATTATCCTTTAATTAAAAAATAAATAAATTACAAAAATAAAAAAAATAAAAGTAAACCATCAGCAGGGCTGCATCCCTTCCTGAGACTTCGAGGGAGAATCCATTTCCTTGCCTTTTCCAGCTTCCTACACTCCCTGGCTCATAGTCAGTCAAGCTCCTGTTGACTCCATCCTCACATCATCCACTACTCACCCCAACCCCTCTGCTTCCCTCCTATAAGGACCCTTGTGATTACATCAGGATAATCATCCCATGTCAAGATCCTTAATGTAATCATGTCTGTGAAGTTCCGTTTACCAAATAATAATATATTCACAGGTTCTGGGGATTACAAAGTGGACATTACAAGAGAGAGGGAGATGGTTAAACCTACCACAGGGACCAAACCAGACACTTCTGAGATGAACAAGATAATAAAAGGATATTATAGGTTTGAAAATTGAGAGGGCATGTCTACATTCTTAGAAAAAGACAACTTGTAAAACAGACCCAAGGAGAAACAGCCCTTTAGGGACATAAAGAAATGGTCTACTGGTAAGTTGTTTATCTTGCCATAAAGAAAACATAAAGGTTTTTATAGTTTCCAGGAAGAGATAATTCCAATGCTACACAAACTCTCCCGAAGAACTGAGAAAGAGGGAACACTGCACAACGTGTTATAGTAGCACAGTATAACCCTGACACCAAAACTAGATGAGGACAAGGAAAAACACAAAGTAACTGATGTGCAGAGAGAGGACGAGACAAGGAGCAGGCTGCTGAAGGTACTCAGTGCCTGAATGGCGCTATTCCTGAGCCCCCCACTGCACCCCTGCCCTTCATGCAATGAAGGAGCTATCTGAGCCAATAAAAAGTCCCTTTGTTTTGTTGTTTAGTGGATAAGTTGTGTCCGACTCTTTGCGACCCCATGGATTGTAGCCCATCAGGCTGCCCTGTCACTGGGATTTCCCAGGCAAGACTACTGGAATGGGCTGCCATTTCCTTCTCCAAGGGATCTTCCCCACCCAGGACTCTTATGTCTCCTGCATTGGCAGGCAGGTTCTTTACCACTAATGGCACCTGGGAAGCCCCTTTATGTTGAGATAATTCAAGCTGGCTATATTATTCACAACCAAGAGTCCTGACTAGTTCACCACTCCACCAGCCAGACAGACACTCAACCTCTTCAATGCCATTTGCTAACTATAATCAATTCAGTTATACGCATTAATGCCAAGGCCTGAAAACACATGAGTAGTGAAAGCTAGGTCAACTGGAAGTACTTTAAAACCTATGCTGTCACTTTTCAGAAAACTCTCTAACTGCAATTTTTCTTAAGCTATTATTAAGATGAATTCAAATGATGTGGGCATACTGATCTGATGGAAACAATGAACATCACAGGAATAAAAACCATATCTAGGATTCAACATTCTCCAAGACTAATCCCTAAAGTATTCCTCACTCATCTCTCCTAAGATTGAAAATTCCTTAAGGGCAGGGACCATTTCTATTTGTTCAGGTAGATGACCTCGTAAATAGTCAAGAAGCTTGCACAATCCAATGACCTTTGAGACTACGTTTCTGAGTCTTGCCAAGGACATATTTTCCATTGTAATAGTTAAGACACCAATACAGAAACATGCAAAATGGTGAAAAAAAATCAAATGGAAAAAGTTCATATTTAATAGCCCCTTAAATATGGCCTACACTTCAAATTCTATGACAGGATTTTTTTTCAAGTAGAAAAGGCTGAAATCATAAAAACGAAACTAATAGAGAACAACCATCACAATGTTATTGATAAGAAGATGCAACAATGGAAGTTCCAGAAAACCCTGAACCATGTTTTCAACCAGTAATAATCCTGGCAAAGAGATGAACTCAACTGCACCTCTGTAGTATCCACAGCAAGCAGTGGAAAAATTAGACAAGAATGTCAACTAGGGATCTAAATGTTACTGCTGTTATTTAGTCACTAAGTTGTGTCCGACTCTTTTCCAATTCCTTGGACTGTAGCCCTCCAGGCTTCTCAGTCCATGGGATTTTCCAGGCAAGAAAACTTGCGTGGCTTGCCATTTCCTTCTCCAGGGAATCTTCCTGACCCAGGGATCAAACCCGCATCTCCTGCACTGGCCAGCGGATTCTTCACTACTGAGTAGATTTTTTTACCACTTTCTCAGGGATGCCTCAGGGATCCGAATAAATGTCCTGAAACTACAGAGCCTGAAACCTACTTTATTCCAGAAATATTAACACAGTTTTCTGGACTGACACAATATCAGTAACATTTTCAGCCATCACCAAAAGACCAGCTAAGGCAGGGGGTCTTAAGAGGTAGGTGACGAGAAATGCCAAATTTTGCATAATCTACATACAGATCATTTTTGGGGTGCTCAATCAGCATTTTGGGAGTGCTCAATCAGCACTCACGGAGAAGGCAATGGCACCCCACTCCAGCGTTCTTGCCTGGAGAATCCCAGGGACAGGGGAGCCTGGTGGGCTGCCATCTATGGGTCGCACAGAGTCGGACATAACTGAAGCGACTTAGCAGCAGCAGCAATCAGCACTCAAAGCCTAACTAATTGTGGTGTAGAGGGAACAAAGGGTGTTGGTCCCCTAATCACACACTCAGCACTCAAAGGAGCTAAAGTCTAGAACCTAGTGGCTAAGATTGCAGACAGTAAATAACCTTCGACATGCATCTCCTTTCCAAGCTGACTATGAGACCACCAACAAGTGTCCTGGAGAGAATAATGGCCCAACATCCTTTTCAGCTCTTGCCTTGCAAGTCTGTACCCCGCAAGGGACAACTGGAAATAATGCTGAATGTTCTGCTTCATTCTCTCAGCTTTACATATTCATTCCTGACAGATCTGAAAATAGTCAACGCTAACATTAAAAAAAACAAAAAGAAAGAAAAAAAGTTCTTCTAGCTTGCAAGAGACCAGTAAAGGTCGATTATGGGTTTCCTTCCTCTCTCTGCCCCGATCAAGTGACTGCATTCCCCTGGGCTTTTATATCCTTGTGTAATATTTAATTAAATACTCTGTTCTTACTGGTTTATGTACTAGAGAACACTAATTTTAGAAAACCGATTAGCTAGTTCTTTCTAACTGTATGTTATTGTAGCTAAGGTCAAATTTTTCACTGAAACTATGGCAACAAAACCCCAGTATTCTTTGTCGACAAGACAGAAGCAAAGTTCTCAAGAGCAGGCCTCTTACTTGATGGCTAAACTAGGCTGGATTATTCTGTTTTCTACCTTTACCTGAAAATGCCATGTTTCTGAGAATGGCTATGGGGAGCGGTGACCTCAGTCTCCGAAACTTGCTAGCAGAAGTCCAAGTGAGCTTATACATAAGTGTAATCACTGATAACATTTTTAGACACATGTAATTTTAGCAGCACAAAATATCCAGACATTTCAGAAGCACCCAAATTGGAACTTAAATGTACCCGGAAAAATACCAGACCAAAAGAAAAGAAAGAAAGAAAGAACGAACTTCTAAATGTCAATAAGAGAAATAATTGCCCAACTTATTTTCTCTATTATTGCAACTGCTCTTATTGGAGTTTTTCTGCACTGACCTCCAGCTATGGCTTTGTCAGGGGGATAAACATGGGACTCTTTGAAGGGACATATTCTTCTTCCCACACCTGTGGCCACTCTCCACTTTGCTCCCCAAATCAGAGGACACAAGCACAATTTCTGCCTTCTCTGGGAGCCACACTGGCCCCTGCCTTGACCAATAGTACCGAGAAAGTAGCCATTGGACATCCTTTCTCCAGGGAGCTCAACTGTGCTCACAGCCAGGTAGAGAATGTCTCCCTGCAGGACAAGTGGCAGGCACCCGTCTGAACTCACAAAGAACACACAGAGGGGTGGGGAGTTTCAGGAAAAGAGCAGATTGGCAATATCTGCCTCCTGTCTGTCAAGAGTGGCCGGAATGCCTGCTGCGTGCGTGAAGATAAACACAACTTCCTCTCTCGGTTGGGCCTGTAATTTTATACATAAGATGGGTCTGCCATCTCCAGCAAAGGCCCCATCAGTAACTGAGGCTGCGATCGAGGCTTGTGCAAGCAGAGACGGGCCTGATGGCTCCTTTTCAAAAGGCTACAGCTCTCCAGCTCCTCTTGATCATAAGCTCGCTCAATAAAGTATAAGAAATTCAAAAAGGTTAAAGTGTGTCTGGCAGTGGATACCTCTGAACAGTCCACATCCTGAAGCTTTAAAAGAGATGTATCAACGTCTGAAGGGCAGTGTTTGATCTTCCTAAGAGATGTTCTGAAAGTTGGCAATTGCAAATTTAGCCACACCAGCTACTCAGCTACTAGGTGCTTAGGTCGTGCAAGGCAGGCGGCCAACTGTGTTCCCTACATGACTCACCTCACCCTAAAATAATGCCATCAGTTCCGTACTATTATGAACCATAGTTACCAGTCAGGGAAACTAAGGTATACTGAGGTTAAGTGATGTGCCTACGGTCACACAGCTCATGACAGGTGGGGCAGAGGGACCTGAACCCTAGTCTGACCTCAGAGCCAGAATTTCTTAAGCCTACAGTCACCCACCGCCCCCTCCCCCAATACATTTTACCTATTCATTTAAACCAGATTAGGGGTGATTTTGATTCAGATAGGTAAGTTTCTTTATATTTGCTCACCTTTTCAAATATTCAATAATCCCATCTTTCCACTATGACCAATGGTCTTCAACAAAATGAAATGAACACAGTTGGTTCTCTGAGAGCTTCTCACTTGGACAGCATGTCTGTACTCTCCCCAGCTGTTTGCTGACCCAATGTCCCCAAACACAGTGCTTCCACGGGAAGCAGAAAGAGAAGAAACAGCTGGGTCCTTCGATGGGAAAACACAGACAGATGGGATCATCTACCTAATCTCTGTCCCACGGTAGAAACTGTCTCCAACATCTCTGACAAATGCTTAGTCTCCTGTGAATGAGGGGAAACCCGTCCTTTGAAGCAGGCCTCTTCCTTGAGCAATCACTCAGCACTGATGACAGTCAGAAGCATGTTCCTAAAATCTGAAACTCTGTCTCTGGTCACTGGCCTCTGCTGGCCCTAATTCTCTGTTGTTCTGGGCTCTGAACATCCCTTGTCCACATGACAGCCTTAAAGCGAGAGAAGACAACTGGCCATTGTCCCTTAGGGCCTTGCATCAGCACAGCAGCTTGTCAGAAATGCAGAATCTCAGGCTTCACCCAGACCTATTGAATTAGGACCTGAGTTTTAGCAAGATCCCTGGATGCACATTCTTTTCCTCATTCATTCTACAAATATGGAAGAGCCTGCCTGTGCAAAGCCTTAGGGGAGACAGGCGTGGTTTCCGAGCTCACAATGAATGGGGTGGGTAAGAGCAAAGGCAAAACCCAGCCATGACAGCCAACTGTTTAGAGCATTTAATATGGGCCACGTACTCCTTAAGTGTTTCACGTGGACAGGCTCTTTTGATTCTCACCAAAACACCGTGAGGCACATACAATAATCTTACCATTTTCCAGATGAGAAAATGGAGAGACTGAGAGGTTGAAGGCGACATGACCAGCAAAAACCAGGGCTGAGGGTCAAACCCAATCAGTCCGGCTCCAGGGACTGAGGATGATGAGGGGTCCCAGGAGGCATGATGCAGATGGGGAGATCATTTCAGAGAGAAGATGAAGGACATGAAACGCCCAGAGTGCAGAGCAAGTTCCCTGACAGCCAGGACGAAATGACTCAGTGTGGCTGGAGCAGACATCATGGAGTGGGGATTGCAGGTGAGGCTGGGAGGTAAGCGGGGTGACTCATGCAGGACCCTGTGAACCCTGAAAGCATGTCCTCTATCCTAAGCACAAGTGGGGAACCACTGAGGGCGCCAAGCAACCAGGTAACATCATGAGACCTATACTGATTCCTCTGGCCATGGGGAACAGATGGGACGGGCCCTACGCTCAGACACAAAGAATCAAGAAGCAAGTGCAGAAACCAGCAAGGAGGCCACGGCAGCAACTTAGGTGAGAAATATTGTCACCCAACTAGTCTAAAATGCCTCACAGTCTCTCCCATTTTTCGCAGTTCAGCACAAACATCATCGCTTCGAGAACTATCCTATCCTCCTAGTTATCCCTCTAGATTTATCCCCACGGAGCAGTATGACTTAAATGTGGAACCCCAGGAGGTGCTAAGCGGCCCCAAACATTTCTGGAGAAACACAACTCTATTAATTCACTCAAGCGGTTGAGTAGAGATACCGTCAAGAACCCTCCAGACATGGGTTCAAATCCCAGCTTAGTCCAGATTAGTTACTAACCCTCTCTGGGCTCAGGGTACCCAGTGTAAAATGGGGATGATACACTACCACACCACAGGGATGCTCCAACAGTCAAGAGCAAAGGCATGCCATGACTCTGCCAGAAGGCCAGGCACAAAGAAGGAAGGGAATTATTGTTTTTCATGATCATGTATTGAATGAAGTCAGGTAATCTCAAAACTATAGGCACAAAAGAGAAAAAAGATCCAACACAGGGCAGGGGCGGGGGGGTTGGCATCAAGGAGAAGATACCCTCAGAGGATGAAGTCAGTCCACATTCCTGGGAGAAGGCAAGTCAACTATAAGAAATCTGTTTTCAGAAAGCTTTCTGGACTCAGGTAGTCTGGGGAAAGATTATAGGATGGCATCAGGCATTCTTGTTTAAAAAAGAAAAAAAAAAAAAATCAGCCTTCAGCTAACCTAAAATGTCCTCAGCAAAAACACTGCAAGAGCTGGGAACAGTGAAAACCATTTAGCACGAAATTCTTTTCAACCAGCTTTTAACTAAAGACCAGCATTATGCTGGGCACTGGGCCAGGAGGGCAGGGCAAAAGATTTGGTCCCTCCAGGTGCTTCAAAATCTAGCTGCAGAGACAAAAACAGAAGACAGCTGTGATAAACACTATGCTCAAGACTGTTAAGTAGGCAGTTAGCATGGACCTCTTGTACACAGACATTTGCTCTTGGGTAGCACATCTCAGAATGTCATCTTTCAGGGTAGTAGAGGATGAAGAAGTAGAGTTGGTAGTAGCTGACTCATTGGAAAAGACCCTGACGCTGGGAAATACTGAAGTCAAGAAGGAGAGGGATGGCAGAGGATGAGAAGGTTAGACGGCATTACCGACTCAGTGGACGTGAATCTGAGCAAACTCCAGGAGACAGCGAAGGACAGAGAAGCCTGGCATACTGCTGTCCATGGGGTCGTAAAGAGTTGGACATGACTGAGTGACTGAACAACAAAGAGGAAGAAACCAATTAAGAAGGAATTCAGTAATTTTGCAAAGGATACTCGAAGGCCCATCTCCTTCTAAAGATAGTTTGGTTTCTGATGTCACATTGTCTGGGTTCAAATCCTGGCTCTGCCACTTTGAGCTATGTAACTTGGACCACCACTCAACCTATTGTGTATCAGTTCTTTATCTATAAAAGGAGGGGAAGACTTCATTGCTCTGTAGCTGCCTTATGGGATTGTGATGAGGGTTAAATAATGAAAGTAAAGGAAACTATCAAAATTAAATAGATAAAATTTAATTAATGTATGTAGTCACTATATTAATACATGGTATTCACTATTATTTGCACCTATGGAAACTAGATTATCATTTATTTACACAAGATGACAGAACAAAAAAGATAGTATGGGAGGAGATCCAAGATGTGTCCCAATCCCAATTTGGACATGGAATTGCTTTTTTGACCCCAGGAGACTTCCTAAATCTCCCTCATTTCCTCAAATGTCAAAAAAAAAGGAAGGGAAAAATGCTACCAGAAACTCAAGTGATTCACCGCACATCTTCATCAATGCTCTGAAGACAGGATTATAGAAGCCTTTGCCAAAAGAAAGTCCTTCATCAACCACTAGGTTGTGCTTTCAGGAGAACTGTAGAGCAGTATGAAAATATGACCCAATTACACGTGCTCTCCGTCCACTTTAATTTTGCCCTCAATGGAGGAAGCCACAACAGCAGACCCGAGATTCAATTAGATGACAAAGAAAACAGATCCCTTACTCTGGAAGCATTCTGTGCACGCAGAGCTGAAATGTGCTCTCCATTAGCAAAGAGATGATTGTGAGTCAACGAATATACAACAGGGGTCTAAGGTCTACTTTCCAGGGGTGACTCAGCTATTCAAAAACAAAGCCATCCAAGGCAACGGAGCAAAAAGCTTTCCTATGCCCATGCGCAGGACACCCAGCACCTTCAGACAAGCATCTCAAAGCTGTGAGCAAGTCGGCAGGAATCCAGCAAGGGCCACGTGCAGTGTGTGGGACTCTGGTATAATCAAGCAGCAGGCATCGCACCAGTGACTGTGTGACATGCTGGGAGCCTTCTATGTTGCCCGGGGAATTGATTTAAATTACAGTGTTGTTCTCTTTAGATGGAGTCTGTTGGTGCGAGATTGGGATAAGCGGGTAAATCTGAAATGAATATTATAAAAAACCTACTAATCTTTTTATTAAATTTGAATTGATTTTGTGAATACGGAGTAAGTTGCCAGAGACTTTTCCCACAAAGCAGCTGCGTGCACACACAAAACCTTGAATGTGCCTCAAGGCATATACTTGACAAGCACCTTAAATAGACTGATTTCTCTGCCTTATTTAACACGACAGGCAGAAACAGAGTCCCACTGCGAAAGGCCCATCATGGATTACAATCAAAAGAACAAACAGAATTTAAGAGCGGCCCTCCCCTTGGCATGTGGGTATTTAAAAACTAAATAAGATACCGGTTCATGCCTTCAAGGCCTTGCCGAAAAGAAAAGGGAGGGGAAAAAAAAAAGCAGAAATAATGTTGCTTAGCAATAATTAGACTACGGGAAGCAAAGGACAGCAGGTGTGAAAGAAAGTTGAGTGCTGAGTTTGTTACTGCCACCCTAGTCCAGGGGACCCTGTGACCCAAGATCCTGGCCGTGTCCCCACCTGGCCTTAGAATAAGACTTGGCTGTTTCCATCCACTTGTCTTATCTTGACAAAGAAGACCTATAATCCCAAAGAAAGAGAAACCTACTTCTGGACAGACAAGGCTCCTGGACACCAGCGCTGCCTTGTGAAATGGTAACCAGCCTGCTTCTGGTGCTGATCACGGCTTCAAGCTAAAGCCCACTGAACAGATGGGAAAACCGAAGCCTGGAGAAAATGCAGTGATTTCCCCCATGGTGTCACAGTGGTTGGTGGCAGAGCCTGGGCCAGATGCTAGCTCTCAGGTTAGGTGGGCTCTTTACTCCAGTGCTAGTGGTTTTCCTACATCTTTCCTACAAGAGCCACTCCCCACCTCGGACTGAATCTCGGTCAGATTATTATCAGATAAGTAAGTTGCTGGTACGCAAATACTTCTCATCACTTGATCATGAAAAATGCCATTCTTAGTTGAGCTCCGCCCCGCCACGCCCCCCCCCGCCCCCACCCCCGCCCCCGCCCCTGGCCTCTTCAAAGCTGTTACGAGGGAGGGGCTTCCCTGGTGGATCAGTGATAAAGAATCTGCCTGCCAATGGAGGAGACATGGATTTAATTCCTGGTCCAGGAAGATTCCACATGTCCTGGAGCAACTAAGCCTGTGCTGAGCCTGTACTCTAAAGCCCACGAGCCACAACTACTGAAGCCCATGTGCCCTATAGCCCATGCCCGCAACAAGAGAAGCCACTGAAATGAGAAGTCCACGCATGGCAACTAGAGAAGTAGCCCCTGTTCTCTGCTGCTGCTAAGTCACTTCAGTTGTGTCCGACTCTGTGCGACCCCATAGACGGCAGCCCACCAGGCTCCCCCGTCCCTGGGATTTTCCAGGCAAGAACACTGGAGTGGGTTGCCATTTCCTTCTCCAATATATGAAAGTGAAAAGTGAAAGTGAAGTCGCTCAGTCGTGTCCGCTTCTTAGCGACCCCATGGACTGCAGCCTACCTACCAGGCTCCTCTGTCCATGGGATTTTCCAGGCAAGAGTACTGGAGTGGGTTGCCATTGAAGCCTAGGCAGCAATGAAGACCCAGCACAGCCAAAAATAGATAAATAAATCCACAAGCTCTCTAAAAGGTAGGCTGACAGTACAAGCGTTCTGGGACTACAGAAGAGCCCATTGAAAATGAAAAGACCAGAAGTCTGATCCTCAAGTTCACAGCCATGCCTTTAGATCCAAAGTGCTTTACCATAGCCAACCAACACACTCATCATCCCAGTATCATCTGAGACCATGATTCCTACGCTCTCATTGTTTTAAAGTGAACACATACTGAGCTATCTAGAGTCTTCAGCCAACATTTCACTCAGGAGACAGACCCTCATTTGCACTACAAATAGAATTCAAAGAATGCTGCAGATCACAGATTGCATACGCCACAGCTTGCCCCATTGACCGGTAAAAAGTTAAAAATGCATTAAGTCAAAGAGTCCAAGGCTTCCATCTTCCTCATTCATACAGTCCTAAATTAAAGTTAAAAGAGCTTGGACAGACAGCAGAGAAGTAATAACCTAGTCTATTCTCATTTAGAGATGGCAGGTAACAGGACCATGGCTTGAAGGAACCCTCATGCTTTGGGAAGGTTCCGCCGGGGAGAGCGAGAGCAAGGCACTGGGTTCAGGCCTTTGCAAGGGAGTTCTGGTCTGACTCTGACACTCACAAGCCATGTGATGCTGGGCCAGCTCCTCCTCGTCAGCCCAAAAGGCATCAGGCATAAAACAGACACACCCTGGGCTGAGGAGGTGTTGCAAAGCTCAGGAGAGAATGCACATCAAGTGGCATTATCTACTTTGCCCCAGTGAACTACTAGATAACAGGGGTGACTTTCGTACTTTATAGAAGGATACTTTACCAGCTGGGCCTCTGCTCCCTTACAAACAGCTATCATGTGGACACAAAATCACTCTCAACATGTTTCTTAAAGATTTTAACTGTGAACTGGCACTGACTTCCTTGAGAATGTATCTTTCTTCCCTGGAGTATAAATGGCTGGTGCATAGGAGGCATTCAATAAATGTCTGTGGAATGAATAACAATCAGTCTAAGAAGGGATATTTAACTGACCATGTTTCTCAAGGCTTCCATCTCCTCATCTATATAATGGGAACACCAATATCTGTGCCTCACAGGAAGGTTACAAAGCTTAAAAGAGAGAATCCACAATCCACACTGTGCCTTGCACAGTGTAAATGTAAATGCTCCATCAATGTTAACATGACACGTATGCTCAGTCATGTCCGACTCTCGGTGAGCCCAGGGACTGCAGCCCACCAGGCTCCTCTGTCCACGGGATTTTCCAAGCAAGAATACTGGAGTGGATTCTCATTTCCTTCTCTAGGGGATCCTCCCAACCCAAGGAATCAAATCCATGTCTCTTGCATCTCCTGCATTGGCAGGTGGATTCCTTACCAACACATCACCTGGGAAGCCCCTAGTAGTTGGTACTGTTATTTATAATGTGGGTCTATTTCTCTGTGACACTTGTAAAGACTCCTGAAAGCCAGGGAGACCGTGTTCAAGTCATTTCACCTCTCTTCATCAAGGCCAGCAGCTGGAACACAGAAGAACCTCAATGCTTGACTCATTTTCACAACAGATTAACAGTGGATTACTGCACTTGAAACCAACTTTGATTAGGAGAGAAAGAGGAAACACAGAGAACAAGGGAGATGCTGATCTAGAATATGCACACTTTCAGCCTGATCTCTGAGCTCTTCCCCAGTTCCTATGAACCACCAAAGATAGCAGAATGCTTCCTTTCTCCTCACCTTTCCCTGCCCAAGCTCCTCCCCACAGCTTTAACTCTGAGTTACCATTCAAAACAGCTTCTTTTCTAAAACTAAAGGTTTAACTACAAGATTAAAAATCTCTCACACGTTGGGAACACTGATAGCGTAGTATCCCGTACAAGATCAAGAATGTGAGGTCAAAGTTAGCCTCTTGACCTAAATGGAGAAGATCAAGTTTTGAGGGCAAGAACTGGACAATTTCCCCGATCTGAAAAAAAGGGATTACACAATAAATGTCATCATCATCACCAAAGCTGATCTTGTTTCCCAGAAGCCCCAGTTACTTCTACTCCAACAACACTGGAGGTTCAACTTACAACAGCAGTCCTTCTAGGATGGAAATGGACAATGGTTGTTAGCTTCCATCTTCTCTTTGTAGAAGATGCCAGTGTATTTAGGACAGGGAAGGGAAGGGTGGGAATGAAAAGGAAAAGACAATCCAGAGAAAGGAAATCACTAACCACAAAGTTTCTATTCCCAGTTTCAATCTGATGTTTGCCTTCTTTATTTTCAAACTACGGGCAAAATGACACTCATGAGGAAGAAAAGAGATTCTGCCTTACCTTCCACTGACACGGGTGCTTTAAAATGGTACCACATTAACAAAAGGACTAAAGTAATTAAATGATTCTACACCTCAGTTCTCATCACTGAGAGGACAAGGATATGGTCCAAAATTCATTCAGATAATGAAAATGCCTTGGCTTCCATGAAACAGAACTGCAGCCAATCTCTTCTTCCTACCCACAACAACGTCAGGGGCAGGAGATACATTCAAAGGAATCGCAAAGAAAGCAATTCACTTGGAAGTGTACTTTTACTCATCAGAAAGAAGCAAGTGTGTTCAACAGTTTAACTCATCAGCATCTACCATGAAAAAATAATAGCTTCCAGTCACTTGAGCAAGCCTCATGTACTCAAGTACTCTGTTTGGTTCCTTAGCCATATTACCTTCCTCCCTATATCTTTATGAGGAAGGAATTCTTTTCCCTCCATTTCATGAGTAAAGACATAAGCTCAGAGATTTAAGTAATCTATCAGGGTCACTCAGTTGTATATGGGAACACTGAGCCTCGAATCCAGGCCCATGTGGTCCATGCACACACTGCTACCCACAAAGCATTTAAAGACAAAAAGAGGAACCACCTATAATTATTCTCATATCATTATTCACATACAGTTTCTGTCCCTTCTGCCACCACCTCTGAGGATCAGGCTCTGTACTAAGAACTGGGAATGAAAAGACAGAAGTAACTAAGGCTTCCCAAGCCCTTAACTAAGGACCATCAGTACTAAATTTGGAACACACATTTAATCCTCACAATAACCTTTTGAGCAAGGGACTAACATCATTGCGTGTTTCACAGATGAGAAAACCAAGGTTCACAGAGGTTACGCCATTTGTCCAGGGTCACAGAGCAAAGAATTAGCAGAATTTGGATTTGAACCCTGGAAGCCCAATCCTCCAGGCTATGTTATTAACTGCTAGGTTGGCAGATTTCAAGAGGAGCTCCCAGAATTAAAACCCCAAGTCAGAAGCCACACGGAGTATTATCATCAATCGGCCTTTGGTTTCCATTTACTTAAGAACAAGTTATGATGGTTCTCAATATAGGAAGTAACTTGGCAAGGAAGCAACAGCAAACCCAAATGACTACGTGTAGCTTGGCTGATTGCTCATGTAAAGACTCCATCATTTTAACCAGCCACTCGCCAGCATCTCACTTTTCCATACGTGTCTGGTAAATTTCAGGGTGCATTGGCACAGCAAGGAAATGGACAAGAAATGCCACCTAATTGCCCAATGCACCATTTCTAAACATCAAAATGACTTCAACCTTCAAAACGGATCTGTATTTGGAAAGGCAGTAATCCCTTTCAAAAGAAACATCTTTCTTTTTGTTTTAGAGAAAAATGTTTCAAACACTACACCACAATTGAAGGGTTGCTTTTTGGAAAACATCACCCGGGTTCCAGGGTGCAAGAGACCTTCCAGTGGCTGCAACGGGAGATGGGTCAGGGCCCCTCACCTGTGTGCAGACAGCCTCCCACTCACCACGAGGAATTGAGGCAGCTGTGACCTACATTCACAAAGCCAGCTACAAAGCATGTTTTGAACCAGATTTCCCACAAGTACAAAGAACCTCACAACCTAGAACACTTTATTTTTAATTTATGGAGAAAGACAGTCAACAAATCAAGTCACTGTCACGTGACCACCAGTGGATCCAAGCCAGGCCATAAACAGAGTTTGAGTGAGTGAGTGAAAGTCACTCAGTTGTGTCTGACTCTTTGCGACCCGAAGACTGTAGCCTGCGAGGCTCCTCTGTCCATGGAATTCTCCAGACAAGAATACTGGTGTGGGTTGCCAGTTTGGTTCTTTCCAAATAGCCTCTACAGGAATTGTCACTTTTATCTCAAAAAAAATCTCTTTCAATCAGACACCAGATATACATCTAAGCACCAGGCACTTTTATCCTAGTGCCAGGAAAACACACATCTCTTCTGACTTCCCTTGGCTATTATCTTGTTTATTTCAATGTTCTAAATGGCACCCCACTCCAGTACTCTTGCCTGGAAAATCCCATGGACAGAGAGCCTGGTGGGCTGCAGTCCATGGGCTCGCTATGAGTTGGACACGACTGAGCGACTTCACTTTCACTTTTCATTTTCATGCCTTGGAGAAGGAAATGGCAACCCACTCCAGTGTTCTTGCCTGGAGAATCCCAGGGATGGGGGAGCCTGGTGGGCTGCCGTCTATGGGGTCGCACAGAGTCGGACACGACTGAAGCAACTTAGCAGCAGCAGCAAACTTATATTCAGACAGCCACTGGTTAACTCTAAATAGTATGCTAACATCTTCCTCAGCTTCCTTTCCCAGCTCCCAGAGCCCGGGTGCAGAATAGGATAGGAGCTCATGTTGGACCCAAGCAATAGGCTCCACATCCCTTCCACTTGGTCCCAACTGTAAAAGCACTCTGTGGACCAGCTTCCTGCTACATAATAAAGCCACGAGTTTATAGCTCAGGCCCTAATAGCGGTGGTTCATAACCTAGGCTGCATGGGAGACTCAATCAGGGAATTTTCAAAATATCTCAAATACCCTGTTAAATGAGAATCTCTGGAGGTAGAACTCAAAAGTGGGTGTTTTTGAACATCCCCGGGGTGATTTCTCAGCCCAAGTTGAGAATCCCAGCTCCTAGTCCATCAGTCAGCAACTCTATGATTCCAGACAGGCTACTAAACCTCCACCTTCCAGGGCTTCAATCCCCTCCCAGGGAGAGTACACCCTCTCCATCGGCTAGAAATGCTGGCAGACCCTCAGCACAGTATGAGTGTGGCCACACTCAATGTTGGCACGGAGTCCCTCATGCTTGGCTCTTTTAAATGGTAAAACTGCAACACATTATATAATTCAGAAGGAAGGGCTTAATTCTATGAGTGAGTGACAGGATTATGATCATTGGATCAAATCTTTCTGTTGCATTCAGGATTCTGTTTTGGAAGGTGACATGGAGCAAGAACTGAGAAGAAAAAGGCAACAGAGGTGTATATGCTTATGCCAATTTTTTTTTTTTTTTAAACAGACTCCCACCAGCCTCCTCCCCAGGTGAAAACATGCTCCTGGGAGCCTCACGCCAACTGGATGCAGCGCAACACCGAACACCTTCCAAATGGCTTCTCTCCATCTGAACAACCGCCTATTTTATTCTAATTTCTGGAGATTTTATTCAAAAACCTCAATTAGTTTCTAAATCACGTAAGAACAAAAAGAAGTCATAACTCGAAAGATACAATCTGCAAACAGCAAGGTTTATACTCTCTGGGACAGAGGCCATCAGTCAAATAGTTAACCCGCTGGGTTCTCAGCCCTGGCTGTAAACAAAAATCACTGCCCTAAAAATGCCAGTGCCTAGCCCCCAACCTTGAGAGATTCTTTAACTGGTTTGGAGAGTGGCCCTGGGCAGCCATGTAACTTAATATCTCTCCCAGATAATTCTACTACGCAGCCAGAGCTGCGAAGCACTAACCACAACAGCAGCAAAAAATAACAACAAAATATTTCTCATTTTAAGATACCAATTATATTTTAGACACCTCCTGCAATACACTAATCTACCTTCCGAGGAAGACATCAAACACAAGAGGTCTACAAAGAAAGCCAACAGTGCAAGGACACTAGCAGGAAGACTGTCCCACCTGTGCCTTTTAACTCAAAAAGGTAAGTAATAATAAGAACTCCTCACTGCGAGGTGAAGTATGTAAGGACAGCAAAGCTCCCAATGGAACAGTAAGTTCTGCTGAAACACCACATGTTCCTTGAGACTCAATCCATAAATCCTACTTGTTCGAACACAAGTGTAAGGCTTTAAACTGAATCCGTGCTTACCAGCATGTATTCAAGTGAAAAAAATGAAGGTCCTAATACAAGCCTTCATGATCTTGACACTGAACTTATTTATGCCTTTTAAGAGTTCAGAAAGCCTGAAACTGGCCTCATACATCTTAAAAATATGTAGGCAAATAAACCTATGACTGACTAAAAAAAAAAAAAAAAAAACCAACAACTATATCTACACACAGCAACAGGCTTCATGAATTTTCAAATGAGGCAAGGGACCCACCTTGGAATGGTCCCCAACTTACCTCTGAATTTCTTGGGTGGATTGTTAAGGTCCCCGGTTTCTGGCTGCACAACACAACGGTCATCAACCAGGCTGCAAAGAGAAGAAAGATAAATGTTGCATCAAACCAAGTCTAAGAAAATAAAACCCTAAGCACTAGGCAAAACTCAAATACTCAGGGCGGTTCCTATGCAAAACAGGCTGCCCTAGTCTCCAGCCAGGGAATGAAACCTCCTTCAAGAGCCTAAGACTCTGCTTCTGCAATGGTACTGTACATTAAGGTACTGTTTTCTGTGGCTCTTTTCACTTAACCACGTCCAGAAGAGACCTGAGAGTGTGCGTAACAGCGTGTGCGTGCTCAGTTGGGTCCAACTCTTTACAACCCCATGGACTGTAGCCCACCAGGCTCCTCCGTCCATGGGATTCTCCAGGCAAGAATACTGGAGTGGGTTGTCATGCCCTCCTCCAGGGAATCTTCCCTGCCCAGAGATCAAACCTGCATCTCCAGCATTGGCAGGTGAGTTCTTTATCACTGAGGCACCTGGAAAGCCCCGATGTGAGCACAGCATGTACTAAAGCTCAGGTCGGGGGCACAACAAAAGGTCCTTGCACCCAACCAATGGTAGCCAAGGGGCCCACTCCATGCCAGGCACTGAGCTAGGCCCTGGGATGTGAACATGGGTGGGAGGCAGGCCCCTGCCCTTCGGGAGCTCAAGGCTGGTTCATGCAGGAGCCAGAAAGACAAACTGACAAGGAGCATATCACCTGCAGGCTGTAAGAGAAGAGGACAAAATACAGCCAGAAACTCACTGTGCCTGAAGCTATCTGAGAAGCTGCCGGTGGAAGAGGCCAACCTGGCAACTACTGGAGACGGAAAAAGAGGCGGAGGATGAAGGGAGCATTTTCAAGGGGAAGGAACCCTACGTACACAAGCATGGGAGTAAGAGAGGACTCTGGAGCTTCAAAAAGACTAGTGGGGAAAGTGCACATAATTACAGATAAATAACCAGCCTCTAACTATATATAAAGACCCCATGTTTAAAATTCCAACTGACCGATATGACTTGTACAATGCTTTTGTACAACTGATTTGTTTAAAAAAAAATTTTTTTTTTGGTTTGAACAGATGAGGAAAACTGAAGCTCTGAGGAGTTTACATGACTTTTCCAAGTTCCTAGAACTGGTATTGGTAGGACTGGCTCATTTTTCAAGTGGCCACAAAACTTGATCCCAGCTAATATGGTTTTCTAGGGTTATTCCATTAATATATGTCTTATCCCAAAGGCAAGTTACCATTAAATAACCAGCCTTAACTCTTACTGCTTCTTTTCCAAAGTCTGCCAACATATCCTAAAATTCTTTCACACATCTTTCAAGATCCTAAATCGGAGCCCCCATCTTCTCATGAAGACCCCAAGTCTTTCCTGCCCCAGGCTCCCTCTGCCTGGCCTCTGTCCCTCCCCACCACCCCCCCAACCTCCCGGGCTAAAACACAAATGATACACTAGGCAACAAGATCCCCGAGGACAGAAAGCGTGCCTGCTTTGTGACCCAGAAGGTTCCACCCTTCACC
Organism: Bos mutus; assembly: GCF_027580195.1. Classification (NCBI taxonomy): domain Eukaryota; kingdom Metazoa; phylum Chordata; class Mammalia; order Artiodactyla; family Bovidae; genus Bos; species Bos mutus. Next base: position 22,063,126 of record NC_091638.1, read on the forward strand.
CAGGGCCAGCACACTTCCTAACAAGGCTGGGTACTCAGTATCTATTTAGTGGATGGATCGAAGTATCTAGAACAGTCCACCAGCAACTTGCCTCCTTCGGCTCTAAGACATAGGCTCTCTTCATTAACAAGAGGGACCGTGTGGTCACAGCCTCAACATTCATGCACAAATCAAGAGCAGAAAGTGTATACATAAACCCCTGCCCACTGTGAGCCCCTCCAAGTATAAACAAGGAAACGCCACCAGATCTAATATGTGTAGGCAGGAGCTGGGGATAGGGGTGGGGAGTGGGGTGGCGTGCCTTGGAATTCAACGTAGGGCTTGGTAAATTAATCAAGTTCTCAGGCAAGGAGGTATGGGTAGGAGAAAGGGTCCCATTCTAGGTTAGAAGAAAATGAACTGCAGATGGCCTTCAGCTACCTGCTAGCAGCATGACACAGACTGTATCACTTCACTCCCCCGGTCTCAGTTTCCTCATCTGTAAAATTGAAGAGTTGGTCTCAAGGATTCCCAAGTAGGGAGATGTTCATGAGACTTTTTGTTTCTTAAATATAGTGATACCAAGTGCCCATCCTCCCCAGGCCTACTAAAGCCGTGTTCCAGGACGGGATCCAAGAATCTTTATTTTTCACAAGTTTCGCAAGTGATTGAGAAGCACTTCTCTAGACACTACATGTCACACACTTGGGCCTTCCAAGGCCCTAGGTGAGTTTAAAGGTCAGTGAGTCAATAAAGCCATTTGGAGGTAACTTCCATCTATATAAATGGAACTGGGTTACATAAATAGCGCTGGATGCTGATTCCACAAAAATTGGCAGCCACTCATCGTCATCCACGAGTAGCGCTCCATAAATGTAAAAAATATGAGAAGGAAAAAGAGGTCAAACTTTATTTTCCAAATCCATTTTTACACCGGTTATCCTCAAATATGTGCAGAGAACCAAGGGAATAAAATATTCATCTAAAGGAAAGACTAGAGCCCAAAACTTAACATAAAAAAAAGAGGGGTCATTCTCATGTTAAAGGGGAAGACCTTATTATTAATTTGTTCACAATACTTATGAAAACTCTTATAAAACTCTGTACCTCATAGGAAATCTAAGAGGAGATGCTCTGGAAGAAAAAGAGGTACTAAGATTTTAGGGGCTGACACGGTAGATTCAGCAAGTGGCAGGAAGTGAGCCTAGGTGACTGGAGAGGCAGTGGCACCATTAAAAGAAATTAGGGCCACAGACCAGAGATGGAGCATAAGGTGGGCCTGAGGCTTAACAAGGCACTCAGGTAAGAGTTGTGGGCAGACCATGAGGATGGGGGTGAGCAAATTCAGCCAGAGAGGCGGGGTCAGACGAGCTGGGAAGGGGAAGTTGGCCCCACCAAGGGCAACTGTTAGAAGCACTGGTCTTGAAGTTCTCAGTCTTTGTAGCTGTGAAACCCTGGGCAGGGGACTTCACCTCTCTGATGGTCAGAGATTTTTGCCCCCATAAATAGCAATAATGATAATGCTCACTGTAAAAAGCTGTTTGGGGATTAAAGGGATGGTGGATATACAGTACATAGCACAGAGCTGTAAACACGGACAGGATTCATATAGGTAGTTACCACTGCTACTTATTATTGCAGAAAAATAAGAGGATGCAAGATTCAACTAGAGATGGAAAAAGCAAGGAATCAGCCAAGAAGAAAAAAAGGACAACAGAGAGGTACAAGCAGCAGGACTCTGCCAAAAGCTACAGAAGGTATCTTGGGCAAACTCCGGGAGATGGTGAGGGACACAGAAGCCCGGTGTGCTGCAGTTCATGGGGTCTGCAAGAGTCAGACACGACTTGCTGACTGAACAACAAGAGAAAGTATATTGTGAAGGATAGGTCTTTAGTATAAAAAGGTTTAAAAAAGGCTTAAGAAAAAAAAAAAGCCACTTGACTGGTGATCAAGCAGTCATGGATCACTCATTTTTACTGGATGACTTTTGAAAATAAAATCTTTATTCGGAGAGATCCAGCTGAGCTATAGAATTCTTTACCTGAAATAACTTGTTCCTTGAGGATGGAGTAACTGAATGAGAGCCTGGGAATACACTTACTTTACAAAATACCAGAGAATCAGCATACTTTAAATAGGAAGTCTGGTTAAAAAGGATGGTTCTGGCTGCTGTGACAATGAGGTTCTTAGAGAAATTGTTGCCTTCCTCCCCCGCCCCCACATTTGAGATCAGCTCTTGCCAAACACCACAATGCCACCCACCACTCCTTTTCATGCAAAGAGATTACAGACCATGTATAACTCTTACAGAGATAACCACCTTCACTCCCCATTCTGCTTGTGCCTGCCCTTCGGGACTAATTCACCTCTCATTTCCTCTTCCAGACAATAGAAGGAGGAGAAGGCAAAAGATAATCAAATGAATACATTAGGGAATGTATTTATACAGACTTGGGGGGAAAAAAACAACTGAAGAAAGAACAGAACACCAGAAATCTGATTTAAAGAACTTGGTGCCATTTGTAACTTTCAGATGCACACAGTGATCTGAGGCAGAAAACGTTGTGCCTCAAAGAAGAGAGAAGCACCTGAGAAGTTCTGGTCTCTACTTGTACAACAAACAAGTCACCATTTAAAAATAAGCGCTTTTACAAACAGAAAGCACTTCCCTGGGTCTGTAAATACTAATCTGAACATTCATCCCATACACTTAGCACTTTCCCTCTGACGTATGAAAGAAGAGGCTATTACAATAATTCTGAATGAATAGTACTAAGTGATGAGATTTCACTCTTGCAGAACGGATGGGCAAATGGCATTTTTGTGTAAGAGGTTAAACCTGGCTAATATGAGATCTGATATTTGTGATTCCAACCATCGCTGGAAAAATCAAATAAAATGGGAACATTCATGTCCTAGAAAAATCACAATGTTGAAGCTGATGTTCTGATGTCTTAAACAAACCCTGCCACACAAGAAACCAGGTGCTCTTACCCCAAGGTGCTAATAAATCCATTTGTCGATCCTTCGGCGTACAGAGAACAAATGTCTCCGATGTGTAGGAAACTAGACATCTTGTCAGACATGTCTTTCTTGAGAATCCTAGACAAAGTAAAATATGCAACATTATTAGAAGGAAAGAAATGCTCGGGGCGGGACTGGGGGTGGGATAGTCACTGAGAATTGGCTTAGCTCAATTTTCCAAAGCGTTCTGCTTAAAAGTCAAATTTAAATCAGTGTGTGACAGGCAGGCAATTCGCTGAGCCAAGCAGGACATATGCAGCCACATTTTTCCCCATCTATCCTTTCATTTCAGGGTATTCCAACCACAGTAAGGCTTGTTTCTAACAAAACCATGACTGAATCCAATTCTCCAAGTTGAAGACCCTAGATAATAAATAGTGAATATAAAGACTACAGGGAAGTCTGCCAAGAACTCTGCAATGATTAGGAGCTGGAAAGTCTGACTTAGGAAATATTAACATGCTCAATCTGCCTCAGGGAATGTTCAGGCAGAAGGAAACACCTGGTATAAAACTTGGGTCCGGCAGGGCCTGGGGCTGAGGCACCAAAGGAACAGAATTAATATGAGGAAGCCTAGCAATAAATACCACAAAGCTCTAGAGGCCTTTTAAGAATTCAACAACCTATACACTTCACGCAAATGCTATTCCATTGTCTTTCCTTCTCTTCCTTCACCACGAAACCCATGCAGAGGCAGAAAGACTCAGCACCTGGTCCAAACCCTTCCAACACAACTGAAGAGTCAGGCTGCAGTCCCTTAAGAACCCTGGTCAGGAACACACACAGTGAGGGGCAGTGCTAGAACATGTTCATAAAGTCAGTAAATCTCTGCACAGCCCAGTAATCACCACACAAACAACACACACACACACACACACACACAAATTATCAACAAAAATATTGACATGACTCATAGAAAGAGCTTTCATCAGGGTCATAAACATTGAGGAGTGGGAGTCAATTATAAAAAAAATCTAACCTGAAATTTACAACACAAGCTCAAGGACTTCCCTAGCGGTCCAGTGGTTAAGATTCGGTGCTTCCACGGCAGGGAGCAAGGGTTCAATCCCTGGTTGGAGAAGTTCAGAGCCCACATGCCACACAGCATAGTTAAAAAGTAAAAATAAAAATAAAAAACAAGCTCAGTTCTGTGCAAAGAGTGTGTGCTGGCATGGACTGCAGTAGCTCCTCATCATTTCCTCAGGCACCTGGTGTACAGACGTTTAGGGTCACCTCAGTCTTTCCCAGACCTCTCCTCCAAACCCAGACCCCCTTAAACATCCTTGCCCATCTCTTTACTCCAGTTTCCCTGCCAGAAAGCATTCACCCCACCACGCCACAAGACTTGGAATGGCATGGAGAAGTATGCTCTCCTGAAATTGCTTTCCGGGTGCCAAGTTTTCTTTTCAGAAGACTTATGCCTCAGTGATCAGCGGGAAACCTCAAGAAGCATTTCTCCTCCCTTAGTAGGAGTGGCAGGGACTGAAAACAAACCATAAAAGAACCTCAGTTCACTGCTTGTGAGAAACAGCGAGGAAAAACTCATCTGTCCTTCCAGCAGCCAAGATGTTGCAAGAGATAAAGAGCACTGCCTTGAACATGAACTTACGTAGAGAGATTGCGCGCAACTGAGAACACAAACTCTCAAAACAAAAGAGCCAGCATCTCTAGACCTTGGGGAGAGATACACAAACAACAGGCAGAGACTCGGCTGGACACATCCCACTCTCTGAAATCAAATCTATCATCCTGTCATTTCTTCTTAACTGTGTATTTCACACCTATAGGCAAACCGATGTTTTAAAACAGCGGTCCTCAACCTTTTTGGCACCAGGGATTGGTTTTGCTGAAGGCAATTTTTCCATGGACCGGGGAGAGGAGGGAATGGTTTGGGGGTGATTCAAGCACATAACATTTATTGGGCACTTTATTTCTACTGCTATTACATCGGTCATCAGGCATTAGATTCCAGAGGTTGGGAACCCCTGTTTTAAACAACATCCCAAAAAGACACTCAAAACAAAACCACTCATGAGCATTGGTATTTTCCTTCTGTGCTTATATTTAAAAGTCTTATAAAGGGTAAGGAAGTCAGTGTACTTCTGGGACTGATTACTGGGAAACAAGTTCTATTTGAATTTTGAGTCAGACCGAATCTGTGTCTTCACACTAGAAACTTCCAGAAGGATCCAGGGACAGTGATGAATGCAGGCGAGCAGATACAGGCTAGGGAGAAGGGCAAGGGACTTGTCTACTGTGACTGAGTCTCTCCCAGCCCTCTTGGCCCCAGTGGAGACCAGGCCGGGAAACAGCAGCATGCCCATGAGTCTCTGAACTTTGATCACAACCTGGTCACCTTACTAGAAGCTTTAGGTCCTGAATGGGAAGCACTGGACACTATTCAGTGTCCTGGAATGACAAAGCATGACATACTCAGTATTGCTTGCATTGATAATCACAACAGAAGTCTGGGCGCCAGGCCCATGCAGCAAGGTTCTCCATTGCCACCATTTCTAATAATAATGGCTAGCATTTGGCAAGCATTATCACACCCACCACTGGGCTGAGACCTTTACAAATCTTCTCAAATACTCAGGACCACAGCATGAGGCAGGAACTACCATTATTACCATTTTGCTCTTGGGAAACTGAGCTGCCAAAAGGCTAAGATGTCCAAGACATATATAATTAACAAGCAGGAAGGCCAGAGTTATAACTCTGGTCCACATGACTGGTAAACAGAGCTGTTCATCAATGGCGATGCCTGGAACATGGATTAATATGTTAACCATTCTTATTCTTGGTGACAATATTAAGAACTGATTTTATGTGCACAATTCCATTTGCTAATTTTTCTTTGGTATTTTCTAATTTTTCTGTCGCTGCCACATAATACTTTGATAAGTTAGGGGGGGAAATTAAGTTTCTTCTTCCTAATCAATATTCTTACTAAGTAGATAGTTGAACAAATAAACTTCAGGCATACTTTATATTTCCTCCTGAAAACATGGGTTAATGCATCCACCAAAGTTAATGGTCCTCAACTGAGCAATCTGCCAGGCATCCTAGTTAAAAAAGAGGGGGGCGAGGGCAGGGACAGATTCTTCCCAGGGTCCCAAACAATGGGTACCCTCACAAAGGACCAGGCAGACCCTCTCTGGTCTGGTGGGAAACCTTTGGAAGCTTCCCCTCACCTACCATTAGCCAAGTGGAGGAAGAGGAAAAGGATGAGGAGGGAGTAAAGGGGAGGAGGGCAGGGCACAACCATCAGTGATGTCCTGGAAGTAAACACCAGGATAGTCAACAGAACAGGCCTCTGGGGTCTGGAGGGGAGGAGGTAGAAAGTCATCCTGGGAGCCATCTCTGGAAGACTTCCTGTTGTTCAGAAGCAGGATGGGAGAGCCTGCCCATGGATCTGATCCTGGACCATTTGTGCCTTTGAACTCCTCATCATTGTACCCAGGGCTCCTGTGTCACTCACACAGTGGCTGGGGATCACCTCACGGAAGAACAGCTGGTGCCACCCTGCCAGTGAGCTGCAGGACCCTGGTACATCTGACACCTAGGGCTCGCTACTAAGAAACTTTGAGTTGGTCAGCAGGTATCTATGAGAACAAGCCAGCTCCAGAGCTCCAACCATCTCTCTGTCCACTAGCTGTTATTTCTGGCTGATTTTAGGGCTTCAAATGTCTTTCAAAATCGTGAATCACTACATGGTACAACTGAAGCTTATGTAATACTGCAAATTAACTACATTTCAATTTTTAAAAATAAAAAAAATTCTTTATATTAAACTTTCCTTGTCCAGTCTAAGAAAATAACTTCTGGGTACGCAGTGTACAACGTGACAAGCGTAGGTCATAGTATTGTATTGTATATTTGAAAGTTATCAAGAGTAGGTCTTAAACGTTTCCTTCACAAGGAAAAAAAAATTTATAACTGTGTGGTGACAGACGTTAATTGAATTTACTATGGCGATCATTTTGTAATAGATACATACATCAAATCATTATGCTGTACACCTTAAACTTATACATGTTGCATGTCAAATATCTCAATAAAACTGGAAAAAATTAATAAATTAAAAAAAATCAAATTCAGTAAAGGAAAGGATCTCCTGCATAAGAAGTCAGCTGGGTATCACACAAATGGACTCTTTTGTGTCCTATGACGACATATTTTTACTTTAAGGAAGGTAATTATCCTGCCAAATTCACCCCTTGAGAAAAAGCTGAACAATGTAGAATTATACTGAAACTCCCAACCACAGAGCATTCTGAACTTTCCAAATATACAAAATCATAGAATAAAGGTCGGAAGCAACCCTGTAAACCCTGTAATTCCACGTCTCGCCCAATAATAGAACTACCCCCACCCCTACCCCCACCATGTCGCTTAAGGGATGGTCTTGTCTTCCGTGTGGACCGGCAATGAGGCCTATTCTAGGTTCAAAGAGCCTGGCTGGCAAACACTCCTGTCCCCACCCCTCCCCACAATGACAAGCGCCTCCCAGAATCTCTGCTACTGGTCTGTCCTCTGATGCTCCAAGACCTCTGAACGCATGCACACTCTCGCATTTCTCCTTGAGACTTGGCTTGTCAGCATCCATCCTGTCAGGGTTCCAACCTGGCTCTGTCAGCTCTTCTCTGTAGGGCTTCGGGCCAGATCCACACCTTCCCTAAGCCTTACTTTTCCCATCTGTAAAAGGGGGACAAATAGAGTGCTTCCCTCAGCAGGTGGTCATAAAGCTCCATGAGATCATCTTTATAAAGCACCTGCTGATGTACTGAGTTGGCCAGAAAGTTCATGCGGCTTTTCCCATGAGTGCTTATGGAAACACCCAAGTGAATTTTTTGGCAAACCTGATACCTGGCAGGAAGTTAAATCACGCCATCTATGAAAATTATCAGTATTTCTATACCCCCTCCACCTCCCACCACTGCTTTGATCAGTTAATACTTCTGAAATAGGCTTCTCACAGAGAGGCTTGACCTGGGTGGAGAAAGGTAGATCACTCTGGCCTCTGTGTCGTCCACAGGCAGATGGAGCTGGGGCAGGTTTGCTGAGCCTCACATCACCCACTCCCCGAAACTGCTCCCTGAGCAGAGTGGAAAGAAACGGGATGCTGGATTCTATTTGTTAAGAAAGGTGGGGATAAAAATGCACCGATTCAGAGCTCCCCTTGGAGAAAAGAAACCCGGGGTGAAATGGTCCTCTTATTCTGAGGCCACACAGCCTGTGTTGCTCTCGGCCTTTCCTACACCTCCTCGTTTCTCTTGTCCACTCTGCTGCCTCCAGCGGCTTCTATACCACGAAGAGCCACAAGTCTGTATCTCCTGGCCAAGAGCTACTGGGGTTCAGCTCACAATGGACCACAGCATCTCAATGGACCAAATCTGCGCAGTCTGCTTCTCCTCCTCCACACTCACATGATTGACCTCCACAAGTCTGGGGGCACCTCCCGTCCTCTCTCACCTTATCCCTGTCACAGGACTTCTGCCCGTGCTGGTCCCTCAGATCCAAAATACACTCATTCCATCTCTTGCCCTAATACAAGCCCAGATCTGTCTGGGATCTGTTTGGCATACTACTGCATTCCTATCACCAGTGCGGACCACGTGGTAGGTGCTTAGTAAATATGTCAAACATATGAATGATGACATTTAAATGAACATCAAATCTTACTGATTTTAAGCTTGAATATATTTCTTAAAGCCTCTACTTTTTTTAACTCCTCTGCCCAATCCACAAATCTCAGGCAAAATCATTTTTCAACTGGGCTTCATTCTGGTCCTTGATTTTTTTTTGTTGTTTCATTTTTAAAAAATTTTTATTAGAGTATAGTTGCTGTAAAGCAACGTTGTGTTAGTTTCTACTTCATAGCAAAATGAATCAGTTATATGTATACATACACCCCCTCCCGTCAGGACTTCCTTCCCACTCTGGCCACCACAGTACCTTAAGTAGACTTCCCAGTGCTACCATTGGGAATACATCCTCACTAGTTATCCACTTTATATATAGTGTCAAAAACATATATACATCAATCCCAATCTCTCAGTTCCTCCCATCTCACCTTTTCCCCCTTGGTAGCCATAGATTTGTTCCCCATGTCTCTGTCTCTACTTCTGCTTTGCAAATAAGATCATCCATCCTATTCATCTCTCTCACCTCCATTATTCTACATGTACAGCCAGCATGACCTTTTAGAAGCCTAAGGCAGACCATGTATTTCTCTGCTTAAAACCTTCCCAAGTCTCTTCAGGGCTCTCCATAATCCGGTCCCTGTCTATCTCTTCCTTATCTCTCTGGACTCTCCCCACTGCTTTTACCCTCAAGCACTGACGCATTTTTCCTGATTCCCCCAACATACTGTGTACACTTTCTGTCCGCCAGGTGTTGGCATCCGCTGCTCCAGCTGCCTGACACTCCTTATGTCCCCCACCTGGGACTAACTCCCAGTCACCTTTACGGTCCCAGTTTGATGTCACTGCCTCCTGGAAGCCCTCTCTGACACCCCAAACCTGAGTTCTAGGTTGGCAACACATTTCTCTATCAGTTCAGTTCAGTTGCTCAGCCATGTCTGACTCTCTGCGACCCCATGAATCACAGCACGCCAGGCCTCCCTGTCCATCACCAACTCCCGGAGTTCACTCAGACTCACGTCCATCGAGTCAGTGATGCCATCCAGTCATCTCATCCTCTGTCGTCCCCTTCTCCTCCTGCCCCCAATCCCTCCCAGCATCAGAGTCTTTTCCAACGAGTCAACTCTTTGCATGAGGTGGCCAAAGTACTGGAGTTTCAGCTTTAGCATCATTCCTTCCAAAGAACACCCAGGACTGATCTCCTTTAGGATGGACTGGTTGGATCTCCTTGCAGTCCAAGGGACTCTCAAGAGTCTTCTCCAACACCACAGTTCAAAAGCATCAATTCTTCGGCACTCAGCTTTCTTCACAGTCCAACTCTCACATCCATACATATAGCACCCCAATTACACTATCTGGGCCCACTCCCACTGTCCGAAAATCCCATATTCACTTGTTTGCTAGTTTACCTGTCTTCACCACTAGACCATGAGTCCAGGAGGGCAAGGCTTCTCTGGTGGCTCAGTTGGTAAAAAATCTGCCTGCAATGCAGGAGAACTGGGTTTGATCCCCGGGTTGGGAAGATCCCCTGGAGGAGGGCATGGCAACCCACTTCAGTATTCTTGCCTGGAGAAGGCCCATGGACAGAGCCTGGTGGGCTACAGTCCATGGGGTCACAAATCAGACACGACTGAGTAACTCAGCACAGCACACAGCACAGCCACGAGGGCCAGGACAGCAGAATGATTCATTCCCACTGCTTCCCAGCCCCTAGCACATTGCCTGGAACATGTAAGCAGTCAAATTTGGGTTCAACGTACTAGAGCGTCAACTTATCTGCTGCTTAAAAGAAATTACACTGTTTCTTAGGGGATTGTTTTTCTAAAACTAATTAAAGCCAAGTTTATGTTGTTGGATCAAAAACAGAGAAGAAAGGCCTCTTGGTCCTTTTCAACAGATTTTTGAGACACTGGGAGCCAGAAACAAAACGTCTAACATCTATCCCTGGAAAGAAGTACCTGTCTCCCACTGACCATCCCTTGGCATGTTCAAAAAGGCCAGAAACATCAACCTAGAACACCTGCATTCAAATTCCATCTTCATCAGTTACCTGCTGTGTGTACTTAAGCAACTTACATAACTTCGGAATTTCAACTCCCTTGTGCATATTTTAAAAAATAAAGTGTGTGTGTGTGGATGGTGGGGGGAGGGTACCATTCCTATCGTTCATCAGGACCTCGCCTCCCATCAGGGTCATCATGAGGGACAAACCAAAAACCCCAAAGTGCTCCGCCTAATACCTGGCCCTTACTAAGGGCTCACTTTTTAATTTTCAAGTGAGACTAAAATGAGAACCTTCACTTCACTTCCTTCGAAGTCTTCCCTCCCTACTGCCTGTAACTTGCGCTGCTCTCCTATTGATAGACCCTCCTCACTCTGTCAGCGCTGCTGGAAACATACCCGAATAAACACAGGTCCCCGAAATGTTTCAGTCCTCTGCAGGCCCATCAGGTGGCTGACACTCAGGTCATCCAAGTCCTGTTTCTCGGCCCCCAGATTCAAAGTACCTGAGACAGCCAGACCTCAACTCCGCTTCCCCTTCTTCTAACATCAAACTAGGCCCCTGCTGGAAGAGGGGTGGGGGTGGAAATCTCTTCAAAGGAATGATACTTCAATATTTAGAACTTTCTTCCACTTTGGTATTGAGACAGGCTAAAGCACAGCCTCATCCAAAAAGAAGTATGTTCATTTCATTTTAAGCAGTTCAAGATAGATTTGGATTTCTCTTTTTTTCTTTCTTTTGCTAAAAGCTTTGTGGTTGAAACTCACTTATTGTCAATTCTTCCATCTATTTCTACTGTATACACTTAACTAATGTCTTATATTCATTTCTCTAAAAAAAAATAGTAATCTCAACTTTCGCCTACTCACCACTCAAGACTTTAAAACTTAGCAACTTCTGAAATGAGACCAAATTAGAACACTTTCATTAACCAAGAAGTGAACTAAGGTTATCACTTAAATCTCAAGGGTGGATGGACAAAGGAGGAAATCAGAATCGTGACCTCACAGCAGTGAACAGACCCCAAAGCCACAGACTCCCACATTTTTACTGACCGCAGAAGCAAGCCTTTTTATTTCATTAAGATGAAGCCACCTGATCTTTGGGATTGAACAGCCTTTCAGTCATCAGGGGACAAAAAGAAACCCACTGACACTGCCCTTAAGTTCAGCCTTTCCAAGACAGGAGGGGTAAGTTAGGAGTTTGGGATTAACATATGCACACGACTATATATAAAACAGATAATCAACAAGGACCTACTATATAGCACAGGGAATTCTACTCAATACTCTGCGATAGCCTACATGGGAAAAGAATCTTTAAAAAAAAAAATGTGGATATATAAGTGATTCACTTTGCTATACACCTGAACTAACACAATACTGTAAATCAACTATCCATGAAGTTGCTCAGTCGTGTCCAACTCTTTGCAACCCCATGGACTGTAGTCCACCAGGCTCCCCCATCCGTGGGATTTTCTAGGCAAGAATACTGGAGTGGGTTGCCATTTCCTTCTCCAGGGGATCTTCCCGACCCGGAGATCAAACCCGAGTCTCCTGCATTGTGGGCAGACGCTTTACCGTCTGAAGTAAAACTATACTCAATTATAATTTTAAAATAAATTAAAGTTTGGCCCTTCCAAGCTCTGGTGTCAGGTAGAAAACCCCCTCATATTGCCTGCCCTCTCCTTTCCATCACTCACTCCCTGATGACCAGCTGTCCCAAGTGCTGTACTGCCCACTTACCTTAACTGTGACAATCTTGTACACATCACCCAAGACACAGGCAAACTACTCCCCAGAGGCCTGCATTTGCACTCACCTAGGGCTTCCCTAGTGGCTCATGGTAATGAATCTGACTGCAATGCGGGAGACCTAGGTTCAATCCCTGGGTTGGGAGATCCCCTGGAGAAGGGAAAGGCTACCCACTCCAGTATTCCGGCCTGGAGAATTCCATGGACAGTATAGTCCATGGGGTTGCAAAGAGTCGGACACAACTGAGCAACTTTCACTTCATTTCCCTTCTTAAACACTGAAATTGGCTAGCATGGAGTATCTCATGTACTTCTAACAGCTTCACCCTGACACTTTTAAAACCATTTGTGAGGGAACCCATGGGCAATAAAACTTAAAGACAATCTAACTTCTATCCTACAAAACAACTTCATCTGAATCCAGAAGCTTCAACCACCACCAAGTAAGGGGTTGTAGAGTAACAGCCATTAAGGAAGTTGCATTTGAAGCGACTGTTTTCAGACATGGAGAGGAACCCACACTTTCTCATTGTTTAATGACCCTTCCCACTACAAAACTTCTGGACTGGTTGGTGTAATCTTGCTCATCTAAAAATAATGAACACAAGCACCACTGCCTTCCAAGTTCGCAATGTTCCTTTGCAGTGCAGGAGGAGCTTTAGCTGGGAAGCAACTTCAGTTTTGCAAGAACAGCTTAAATGCATTCCCGTGCATTTATGTCTGAATAGAAAGCTCTGATACAATACCCAGACTTAGGGACACTCAATTGCATCCTGCCACTTAAGCCTTCAGCTTCCCCTCTCAAATGTTCCATGCCACCACCCAACCTTCTGAAAAGCCTACCTATTCTATAAGTGGTTACCTATCCTACCAGTGGCTTTTACTGGTGCCCCAGGGACTCCTAAGAGCTCCCAAGACCCTTTCAGAGGATCTTCAAAGTCAAAACTATTTTCGTAAGATCACCAAGGTGTCAGTGCCTTTTCTCATGCACAGTAGAATTCTCCAGAAGCTGCAAGACATGTGATGTCACAACAGATCGGAGGCAGGGGCAGGTCTGAGTCCAGTTACCTTCCATTAAGCTAGATCTAAAAGCAATTTGGGCTTCCCTGGTAGCTCAGTGGTAAAGAATCTGCCTGCCAACGCAGGAAACCCAGGTTTGATCCCTGGGTCTGGAAGATCCCCTAGAGGAAGGTCTGGCAACCTACTCCAGTTTTCTTGCCTGGGAAATCCCATGGACAGAGGAGCCTGGCGGGCTATACAGTCCATAGGATCACAAAACAACTGGACATGACTTAGTGACTAAACAACAACAACAAAAGCATTTTACAGAGAAATGTAAAATAATGACACTCTTCTCGCTGAATTTTTGTTTTGGAAAATATAATTACTGCCCATAAAAAAATATGTTACTGTATTAACGTGCAACAGGTTTACTTTTCATATTTTCTGTGTGAATTTTCTAAGCGTTAATTTTGAATATTATAAATACAGATTGGTATAACTGATGTCAATAGAAGTTCTTTGCGGTCCTCATCTATTTTTTTCTTAAATTATGAAAGTATGAAAACACATTACAGGAGACTTAGAAAATACAGAACAAGGTTACATATAGTTCCACTATATACTATAATTATTTTTAAGTAGATAATATCTTTAGTTGGAGTTTCAGTATCAAACTCTCAAAAATTAACAGAATGAATATACAGAGAGGTAAGATACAGGAGACCTGAAAACGAATTCAACATATCCTCAGTTAATTTTTAAGCATCAAAACCTGAAAGTCTGAAAAAAGTGCTTCAACAAATTTTCAGATTTACTCTGGCACTGGCTGGCTGTGCAGTGAGGAGTCATACAGTACAAATATGAAAAACTGGATCGAACAGGATTAAAATGCAAAATATACAACTTAATAGCCAGGGCTTTAGACAGGATTCCTTGATTTGAAACCTAAATCCTTTTTATTCAACACATTGAATACCTACTAGATATTAGCCCTACTCTACTCTAGGTGCTAAGGATGGAGGTCAAATAAGACAGTCAAGGTCCCTGGCTCTCATGACACGCATATTTTAGTGAAGACAGTAAACAAACAAAAAATAAAACAATCAAGTCAAACAGTGGTAAGTACTATGCAGAGAATTAAAACTGTCACCCAATTATGGCTGGTCAGAGAACAAGTTGAGACATGCAAGTAAGAGCTGAAAGTCAAGACAGAGGCAGTTATGAAAAAAAAAAAGGCAGAAGAGCATTTCAGGCAGAGAAAATAGCTCTGTACGGTACAAAGGCCCTATAGCAGAGCAGTGTTTGATAAGTCCATGAAACAGACAACCAGCCACAAAGTTGAGAGCATTAATGGGGAAAGGAAGGAAAGTACTGGGTAAGGCTAGGGGGAAAAAAGCCAGTTCCAGTGGGACTTGACCAGGGTAAAACGTGTGACTTTTCTACAACTGTGATAGGATGTTCGTAACCTTGACCAAAATATTATACGTACTCTTTCTGGGCGTCGAGTTCCCCATCTACAGAATGGGGATCATAAAATTGTGTTGAGGATTAAATGAGAAAAAGGAAATCAATGGACTAAGCACACAGGAAGCAAAACACAGGAAACATTTCTCTTTGCTGTCATGCTACCTAATATTTTCTGATCTGTTCTCTTTTCTACTCTCATAAACCACTCATATTAAACTTTTTAGGGCTCATAATCAGTTGACAATCAGCCTATCAACCAGCAAGTCCAAATGAACGTAGACAAGGGGACACATTGTGACATGGCCTTTATCTGAATATGTCTATGCCAATTCCAGCAAAAGGTTCTCCAGCTATTTCAAGTAAGACCGAAACCACCCAAGCACCGCCAGGTGAAGAACGGATGACTACACGACACCCACGCAGCCCTTCTCAGTCCACCCTGGCATCACCAAGATTTGTCACTCGGCCCCAAAGCACCATACTCTTGGAAAGTCATTCTTCTGCTGAAAAAATGCAGCCAATGGAATCCACCAGCCCTTCCTGCCCTTTCTTGTCATATCCACATCGCCTCCACCCCTAAAAAACAAAGGGCTCTTGCCTAAGTCTTTCAGAGCTGGTTTCATTGCTGCTTGCTTTAAAAATGATCGCTTAAAAAGAACAAAGGCATAAAGCTTCCCTTAAAGCAGATTCTTTACCATCTGAGCCACCAGGGAAGCCCTCTTTAAAGTTAGGCTGTGAAGAAGAGGGCTCATGTACAAAGACTGACAAGTGCCTGGAGATCCAAGAGGTCACAGGCAGCTGGCCCTATGGAAACGTGAGGGACCACGGTCACCACCAACACAAAAAGGCATCACTACACTTTTAGGTCAAGCAGCCCCTCCCGTGGGCAAAGCTGGGCAAACCACAAGGGCTTTCAGAAGAAACGCAAGAGTATGCCCAGAAAAAGGAAGAGTGGCCAGCATTTGATCAATCTCCTGGCTAGTAGCCAAAGACGCTCCCTCCAGAGAGGCACAAGTCACGGTGAGACGCCCTCGCCCAGGCACATATATGGTAATATGGCTGTAAATCCGGGAAGGGGGTGGGGGAGAGAAAACCCATCCTGTTCACTTTGGACTCCTGCAAGAGAAGAGGTTCTCTTTACAATCACCTCTGCGTCTGTTACTGGGGACTCTCACAGTTAATTTTGGAACTTCCTTTGAGCAAAGCTATCTTGCCGATATCATCATCTTTATTGCAAAATGAGGATGAGCAGCACCCTGTTTTTTAGTTGGACAGATGCCCCCACCACCAACCACACTTCCATGCAGCCCCCTCCTTGCCTTCTTGTCCCCTTAGCGGCTAATCAGACTATCCCTCAGACACGCAGCATGTCCCCATCAAGAGATAATTTATTCTATTGCACAAAGCACTTCTCCCCGGAGCACAGAAAATCGCCTTGTGCTTTCATTTTCAGCTAGTCCCAAAGGAAATCACCGACTCAGAGATTTCAAATTCCAGCAGGACCCTCCGTGACAATCTCAGAAGTAACAGTCGTAAATCTGAAGTTTGGAGCCATTCTCTAGTTTAAATATTGCTCTTTCAGATGTCTCACACACACACACAGATAAACCTACCTGCTTTTTCACAGACATGTCCACTAAATAAACTCTTCCCCAAAACGGTAACTGATCTACAGAGTTATTTTTCAGAAAAGATGTCAGTGCTGACATATGCCTCCATGCCTATTCCTAAAGGCCAACGTAACAGAAGCCCATTGAGAGCTCAAAGTTGGCAGTCAGAGCACTTTACACTTGGTGCGGAGAGGTCATTTAGCCAAAATTCCTCATTTTATAGGTGGAAACAAACACCTTCTGAGTGATTTCATGGAGGTCACATACCCGATTAGTAGCCAAAGCCTGCAGACCACAGGGCTCTGGGAACCAAGGCTAGTGCTTCAGGGGAAGGGATGAGGAGAGTGTTTATTTGGTTAAAAAGTTAAAGTCAGTCCTGGCCTGAGAAGACCCCACTCTGCCCACAACCTGAACCACACACACAAAAAAAAAACAAAAAGAAAGAAAAAAGCAAGTTAGGTTAATATCCTTAGAGTGAGATAAAAAGTCTAAGTCTGGGAAAAATCACTCCAGGATAAGCTTTCTCAGTCTCAAGGCTATTGTCATGGGCCGGGTGGTGGGGGGCCGGTGGGGGGTCACGTAGAAAATTTCTTTGTTGTGGGGGACCCGTCCTATGCACTATAGGATGTAGGATGTGTAGGGACATCCTTGGCCTCAACTCACTAGACGCCATTAGCAACCTCTCCCCCTCAGCGGTGACAACAAAAAGTCCCTAGACATTGCCTGATGTCCCCTGGGGGCTGAACCACTCTGCTGGAAAGGTTTGGTTTTGTTCTGATCTCTGAGATCGTGTGCAACCATCTATTATTCTACAACTTGGCAGTAATGCCCCAAAGCAGGTATTTTTACACCTATGCTACAGAAGAGGAAACAGATGCACAGATGTCACATGTTTTGTTTCTACTGAACAGGCAGGCGACACCCAGTCCCCGGGAGTCCCCATCCCTCAGTTGAGCAAGGCAGCACCGTTTAACCCTGAGACCAGCTCATTCACTGCCTCGTTCCTACTTCCACTCCCCTTCAGTAACCACCACCAACTTCCCAAGCTGACGCCCTAAAGGCAGCTGTGCTGAGCAGTCTTCAAAGCGACCACAAAGAAATGCTGAAGACCTTTCTACCCTGTCCTTAACTTTACTCTTCATGGCAGATGGGGCTTTTCAAAGCAACAGGCCAACTCAAGAGATAGGTCATCAAGCGTGTGCTTAGTCGCTCAGTCATGTCTGACTCTTTGCAACTCCATGGACTGTAGCCCACCAGGCACCCCGTCCATGGGGATTCTCCAGGCAAGAATACTGGAGAGGGTTGCCATGCCCATCTCCAGGGGATCTTCCCAACCCAGGGAGCAAACCCAGGTCTCCCACATTGCAAGCAGATTCTTTACCCTGTGAACCACCAGGGAAGCCCATGAATACTGGAATGGGTAGCCTATCCCTTCTCCAGAGGATCTTCCTGACCCAGGAATTGAACTGGGGTCTCCTGCATTGCAGGTGGATTCTTTACCAGCTGAGCCACCTGGGAAACCCTTACGTCATCAAGAGAGGGGTACAAAAAATTAGATTAAGTAGTAGCCTACAGGGCTTCCCTGGTGGCTAAGTGGTAAAGAATTTGCCTGCCAGAGCAGGAGACACAGGTTTGATCACTGTTCCAGAAAGATCCCACATGCTGCAGAGGAACTAAGTTCATGTGCCACAGCTACTGAGCCTGTGCTCTAAAAGCCCAGGAAGTGCAACTATGGAGCCCGTGTGTCACAATTGTTGAATCCTGAGTGCCCTAGAGCCTGTGCTCTGCAGCAAGAGAAGCCACCCCAATGAGAAGCCTGAGCACCATCACTAGAGAGTAGCCTCTGCTCGCCACAACTAGAAAAAAGCCCTTGCAGCAACAAAGACCCAGCACAGCCCAAAATAAAAAAACAACAAAATTTTAAAAAAATACTTATTTTTATTTATTTGGCTGCTCTGGGTCTTAATTGCAGCACATGGGATTTTTAGCTGCTGCATGTGGGACCTAGTTCTCTGATCAGGGATCAAACCCAGGCCCCCTGCATTGGGAGCTCTGAGTCTTAACCACTGGACCACCAGGGAGGCCCCAACATAACTTTTTTAATTAAAAAAATATACAAGTAGCCTACAACCTTCAACAGGAGATAAAACATAGATAAATAACCAAATTCACAAGTAACTGTGAGTGCTTACTAAGTGCCAGGTACTCCAGTGGGGAAATAAAAATCAAAAAGGCCCACAGACAGAAAGTGCCAAGGCCTTACAAATCACAAAGACTGTTTTGTTTTGCTTTTTTTCTTTGCTGCACCACCTGGCCCATAGGATCCTAGTTCCCCAACCAGGGATCGAACCTGAGCCCCTTGCATTGGAAGCACAGAGTCTTAACCACTGGACTGCCAGGGAAGTCCCACAAATGACAAAGACTTTTAAGTTTCAAGGAAGGTTTCCCAGAAGAGGAAGAGCTGGCTGAGAAGAGAAGCATCTGGCAAGGTGGACAGAGGGGCTGGGACAGGGTCAGCTGCGGAAAGCCCACGGGCAAAGGCACAGAGACAGGATGTGATTGTACACATGGCAGGCAAATATAGGTGAATGTCCCCAAGTCTGGGTGTTGAATTAGCTTCTTCTGTTCAGAAATACGTGCAAGTGAAGGGGTTATGGGGAGTTTTTTAAGCTGTTTTTGCAAAACAAAATCACTTCCCAGATAAAACTGCTCCTGAAATGCAAATGAACACTGAAGAACTTGGAGGCTAGTAATATTTTTTTCATCTGTTCATCTTTTTCTGATGAGCAACACTATACCAGTCTAGAAGTTCTGCTGACTCAAAGCGTCATAGAACATTATAAACTGAAAATTCTTCAAAGTTTGCAACGACCAGTTACAATACAACTTTCTTTATATCTGTGGCTTCACAATCCTAAGTAGCTTTTATATGAAGCTTTTGGTCTCTACCTCTGTCTGAACAGACAGGTTTTCAACCTGTCTCAATGTAAGCACCGAAAGCTCCCATTTTTATTATCAAGAATCCTGCCAGACTTCCATACACTCACCTAAGTTGGTCATTTTACCTACTTTTCCTCTTAACTGCACATGAGAAGGCTGTGAGGGAAAAGTACAAAGATCAGTTTCAACAGGTGAAAGCTAGCCATGCAAAAACAAAGTAATTATAAAAATAAATTCTGAAAAAGCACAGGGCCGCCAAGCACCATCCGGCACAGATCTTTTCATATTTTCACATGCGTTAAGAATCCCCTGGGGATCTTGCTGAAGTGCAGTTTCAGATTCAGTGGATCTGGGGTGGGGCCTCAGAGTCTGCATTTCTAACAAGTTCTCAGTTTGAAGCCAGTGATGCAGATCTGGTGGCCACAAATGGAGCCATAATGACGTAGGACAATGGACAGTATTTCTCAGACTTTGGGCAGCGACTCACAATAAGAAATGCATTGAACTTAACAACCCAATGTTTATTCTGTGTGTATGGTGTATGTGTGTGTGTGTGTGTGAAAAAGAGAAACAGAGACACAGAATGAGAAATCTGTTGCAACACACACAGTTAAGTACCCATACTTTGATGTTTTCTATTCTGGTCTACTTTATCAAAGAAACTGTCTATTAAGGTCCACCAGAGAGATGTCACAACTTCTTAATGGGCTGTCACAGTTTGAAAAACATGGATGTAGAACAAGAGTAACATTCCTGCTTGTCCGGGGAGAAATGAATCTCAGCCTTAGCATACTAAAACTGAGACCAATTTGAAAAGAGTGTGTTTAGAATTTTTTCCCCCAAAGGTAAGAATATATCAATTACATTTTGGAAAGCCTTTCATGAAAAATGTTCAGGTTTTAGAGGGGTGGGATGGGGAAGGAGGCGGGAGGGAGGTTCAAGAGGGAGGGGACATATGTATAACTATGGCTGATTCATGCTGAAGTCTGGCAGAAACCAACACAATACTGTAAAGCAATTATCTTTCAATTAAAAATAAATTCTAAAAAATAAAAATGTTCAGGTTTGACAGTGCTCTATGACAACCGAGACAGGTAGGATGGGATGGGAGATGGCGTAGAGGTTCAAGAGGGAGGGACATATGTATACCTGTGGCTGATTCAGGTTGCTGTATGGCAGAAACCAGCAAAATACTGCAAAGCAATTATCTTCCAATAAAATATTAAAAAATGATGATTAGATCTAAAAAGCAAAAGTTCAGCTCTTAAATTTCCTTCATTTTAATTTATTTTCTGACCCATATGATGAGAATGAGAAGAGTACTCAAAAGAACTAGGGCTTCTTGGATAAATGACTCATGACAGGTCTGCATAACGGAATAGAGAGAATGAGGCTGGAACGTCTCATCATACAAGCAGGAAGTCTAAGACCACTGGGGTGGTGTCTTTTGAATCGACTTGAGTAGCCTCTCTCTTACTGAGCAGAGATGGATAATCTGAATATCTGTAAGGATAACAAAAGAAAATGAAGCATAGGAAACATGTTTAAATCCATTATTTTACTGTGATACTAAAAAAACCACACAAATTGGTCAACCTGGTATAGACTTTCTCAACAGTGGCACTGCTGATACTTTGGAGTGGATCCTTCTGTTCCTCTGGGCCGTGAGATGGAATGATGGCAACCGAGTAGCATCCCGGGCCGCTAAGCACTGGATGCCAGTAGCACCCTCTCCCCAGTTATGACAGCCAAAAATGTCCCCAGATATTGCCTCACGTCCCCCACTAAAGAACCACTGCCATGGATCATGCTCAGGGAATCAACTCATTACCTTTGAAAACTAAAACAGGAGACGGAAGTACTGATCTTGTCTTTTGTTTATATACTTTATACACTAGGGAGGGCTTCCCTGCTGGCTCAGTGGTAAAGAATTTACTTGCCAATGCAGGAAACTCAGCTTCGATCCTTGGGTCAGGAAGATTCCCTGGAAAAGGAAATGGCAACCCACTCCAGGATTCTTGCCTGGGAATTCCCACGGTGTGCTACAAAGAGTCAGATACGACTAAGTGACTTAAACAACAATATGCCCGGCTGCTGCTGCTAAGTCGCTTCAGTCGTGTCCGACTCTGTGCGACCCCATAGACGGCAGCCCACCAGGCTCCCCCGTCCCTGGGATTCTCCAGGCAAGAACACTGGAGTGGGTTGCCATTTCCTTCTCCAATGCATGAAAGTGAAAAGTGAAAGTGAAGTCGCTCAGTTGTGTCCGACTCTTAGCGACCCCATGGACCGCAGCCTACCAGGCTCCTCCATCCATGGGATTTTCCAGGCAAGAGTACTGAAGTGCGGTGCCATTGCCTTCTCCAACAACATGCCCTAGGGAAGTAAATATTAAGTTGGCCGTAAAGTTTGTTTCGGTTTTTCCATAACATAATATAGAAAAACCAGAGTAAACTTTTTGACCAATGTACTAAGTAGAGAAAGTTTCATTTCACAAAATATTCCAGCTAATAAATACAGAAAAATAGAAGCTTTACAGTTCAGTTGAACTAACAGATTGAAGCAGTAAGTATCACTTGATGTTAATCACAAGAAGGCATATCCATACATATCACACACTCCCCTGAGTGAGCTTACAAAACAGACTTGGTGGGGGCAAGTGACTCTGATCAAGGCCCTACTTCTAACTATAAAATTAAACATAACAAATATAGAGGAGAGGGGAACATGTTCAACTGCATCACACTGATACAGTCGGCAAAATCCAGCCTGTAAGAAAAGGTACCATGTTGTGAAAGTGCTGCACTCAATATGCCAGCCAATTTGGAAAACTCAGCAGTGGCCACAGGACTGGAAAAGGTCAGTTTTAATCCCAATCCCAAAGAAAGGCAATGCCAAAGAATGCTCAAACTACCGCACAACTGCACTCATCTCACACGCTACCAAAGTAATGCTCAAAATTCTCCAAGCCAGGCTTTAGCAATATGTGAACTGTGAACTTCCAGATGTTCAAGCTGATTTTAGAAAAGGCAGAGGAACCAGAGATCAAATTGCCAACATCTGCTGGATCATTGAAAAAGCAAGAGAGTTTCAGAAAAACATCTATTTCTGCTTTATTGACTATGCCAAAGCCTTTGACTGTGTGGATCACAATAAACTGTGGAAAATTCTGAAAGAGATGGGAATACCAGAGCACCTGACCTGCCTCTTGAGAAACCAGTACGCAGGTCAGGAAGCAACAGTTAGAACTGGACATGGAACAACAGACTGGTTCCAAATAGGAAAAGGAGTACGTCAAGGCTATATATTGTCACCCTGCTTATTTAACTTATATGCAGAGTACATCATGAGAAACGCTGGGCTGGAAGAAGCACAAGCTGGAATCAAGATTACCGGGAGAAATATCAATAACCTCAGATATGCAGATGACACCACCCTTATGGCAGAAAGTGAAGAGGAACTCAAAAGCCTCTTGATGAAAGTGAAAGAGGAGAGTGAAAAAGTTGGCTTAAAGCTCAACATCCCAGAAAACTAAGATCATGGCATCTGGTCCCATCACTTCATGGGAAATAGATGGGGAAACAGTGGAAACAGTGTCAGACTTTATTTTCTTGGGCTCCAAAATCACTGCAGATGGTGACTGCAGCCATGAAATTAAAAGACGCTTACTCCTTGGAAGAAAAGTTATGACCAATCTAGACAGCATATTCAAAAGCAGAGATATTACTTTGCCAACAAAGGTCCATCTAGTCAAGGCTATGGTTTTTCCAGTGGTCATGTATAGATGTGAGAGTTGGACTGTGAGGAAGGCTGAGTGCCAAAGAATTGATGCTTTTGTGGTGTTGGAGAAGACTCTTGAGAGTCCCTTGGACTGCAAGGAGATCCAACCAGTCCATCCTAAAGGAAATCAGTCCTGGGTGTTCACTGGAAGGATTGATGCTGAAGCTGAAACTCCAGTACTTTGGCCACCTCATGCGAAGAGCTGACTCGTTGGAAAAGACTCTGATGCTGGGAGGGATTGGGGACAGGAGGAGAAGGGGACGAGAGAGGATGAGATGGCTGGATGGCATCACCGACTTGATGGACGTGAGTTTGGGTAAACTTCAGGAGTTGGTAATGGACAGGGAGGCCTGGCGTGCTGCGATTCATGAGGTCGCAAAGAGTCAGACATGACTGAGCAACTGAAATGAGTTTCTTTAATAACAACCAAAAAATGCATGGCAAGGGGAGGGGGGGAAGAGGTAACAAGGAAATATCCAAATTAAAAGACACATCAATCATTTGTAATATATTGACCTTATTTGGTTCCTTATTCAAACTGTTTAAAGTATGCATATCTGTTATTGATATATATATGTTGAAATAATAAGTTTATTTAAATCAAGGAGGTGAGAACACAGACTAGTTTTTAAAATTTGCCTCCCCCGCCTTGAGATGGATAATAGTATTGTGATTATGTTTTTTTAAGACTCCCGATGCCAGCAATATATACTACAATATAGATGAACTAGTATATCTGAGATTTACTTCAATGTCATCCAAGAAGAGATAGGAGGCTGTTTGAGAATGCAGCTAAAAGAAGATGGGTGATGAATTGATAAACTATGGAAGGTGGGTGAAGAGTAAAGAGGGATTCATAACACTAAGACTGCTACTACTACATGTGTTTCTAACTTTCTACAGTACAGTTTTCCTTTTAAGTGCCAACAAACAAGAGTGCCTGGAGGACTTCCCTGGTGGTCCAGTGGTTAAGAATCTGCCTTGCGATGCAGGGAGGGCAGGTTCCATTCCTGGTCAGAAAACTGAGATCCCACAGGATGTGGAGCAACTAAGCCCACATGCCATAACTACTGAGCTTGAGTGCTCTGGAGCCCCAGGGCCACCAGCAGACAGTCCAAGTGTTGCAACAAAAGGTCCCACACGATCCACAAAGATCACCTGTGCTGAAACTCAGACCCAAAGAAGCCGAATAAATATTAAAAAAAAAAAAAAAAACAGTGCCTGGCCTTAACAGGGTTTGGTGACTTTGCAGAACAAATGAGAAATCCTTTATTTAAATGAATGACTACTAGCCTTTACCTCCGTAATATGATAACTGACATTTGAATAGTGCCCTACCACCCATTTAGTTTTCCTTTTAAATTCTTTTCTATTTTTTAAAAATTTGTATTGGAGTATAGTTGATTTATAATGTTGTGTTTCAGGTGTACAGCAAAGTGAATCAGTTATAAAAACAGTACAAAATGAATGAGAAAACCTGGATTCTATCACGGTGATGGAACCTGAACGATACACTTTTTCTACCCTAATGATTCCATACATGTCCTCATTCCAGTGAAATCCCATCAAAAGTACCTTTAGATAAATGACTTAGACATCTATTTCTTAACAAGAAAAGATGTTCACAATACAGAGTGCAAAAGGCAAGGTACCAAACAGGAGGCATGACACCCTTTTAATGAAATTTAAACATACATGTAATTTCTATGTCTATACTTAGAAGGAATGTCTGAAATTCTCATCTTGGCTGGTGGGACTGGGAGTGACTGGGTTTTTTGTATTTGTTTCTGTTCATATACACTAATGTTTTACAATTGAATACGTACATCTTACACAAAAAGTAACGATAAATATCCTTGTTACAAGTTTGTACACATGGATACAAGTTTGTACACATGGAGGGGTCAACTTCACTCATCAAGGAGAATCACTTACATGGAACTTCATATTCCCCAAGGATGATATTAGATAGCAGAGCATAAATCCTCTTCCTGTAATTCCTTAATATGAAACTAGACAGACTGTAGGGTGGCCACAGGGCAAAAGATTCATAATGCAGATAAATCCCTAGGAATATCATTAGGTTCTTAGAACATTTTTGTTATGTAAGCCAACTGTAACTTCACCTATTTTATCAAAGATGCCTTTCCTCCTGAAGTGAATTACAGTCCCACACATAGCGGGTGATTAACTAGACAGTCTAGAAATCTGGGTTTTACTCACCACCACCCCCATCAAGTTCCTCCCAAAGTCTCTCTGGAGAGGACAAGGTGGTTCAGTGATGCTGAGAACCACTGAGAATTCTGCTCGAGTTTAGAAATCCTCAGGGAACAAATAACGGCTAACTGGCAAAAACCTGGTCCCGGCACATTCTGTCCTGGATTCCTTTGGCGGGAACGCCCACACTCTCCCTCAGCTGCAGCCACTCTGGCCTCCTCGCCCTTCCTCTAACACGCCCCACCTGCTCCCACCCTAGGGTCCTGCCACTTGCCACTGGGCCCTTTGGAACACCCATCCCCAACCAGACACCTACCTGGCTCACCCACTCACTTCCTTCAGATCTCTACTAATGAGCCCTTTCCTGATTCCAACCCCTACCACAGTACTCCCTGATCCCCCTTACCCTGTTCTGTTGCTGTTACCCTTCCTTTTTATTGTGGTAAAATACACATGCACAACATAAAATTTACCATTTTAGCCATTTTTAAGTGTATGATTCAGAGGCATTAAGTACAGTCACCTTGTTCTGCAACCATCACCACAATCCATTTCCAGCACCTTTTCATCTTCCCCAAAAGGAAACTCATTAAACTCATTCCCCAGCACCCCTACCCAGGGCAGCCACTATGCTGCTTTCTGCCTCTGTGAACGTGATTGCTCTAGGGACCTCTTCAAAGTGGAACCATATATTATTTGCTCTTTTGCATCTGGCTTCCCTGGTGGCTCAGACAGTAAAGAATGTGCCTGCAAAGTAGGAGACTCTGGTTCGATCCCTGGGTTGGGAAGACCCCCTGGAGAAGGAAAGGACCACCTACTCCAGTATTCTTGCCTGGAGAATTCTACGGACAGGGGAGTCTGGTGGGCTACAGTCCATGGGGTCACAAAGAGTCAGACATGACTGAGTGACGACTAACACTTTTCACTTTCTATTTCACTTAACTGAATGTTTTCAAGGCTAATCTCTGTTGCAGCCAGTATCAGAATTTCATTTCTTTTTATCGCTTAATAATATTCCACCGTGCAGATATACTATATCTTTTTTATCCACTCATCTTTCTGTGAACATCTGGGTTATTTCCATCTTTTGGCTATCATGAATGCTGCTGCTGTGAACATGGCCGTACCAATACGTTTGAGTTCCTGCTTTCAATTCCTTGGGGTATATACTCAAAAGCGGAACTGCTGGATTATCTGGTAATTTCTATGCTTAATTTTTTGAGGGACAGCCGTATTGTCTTCCACAGCAGGTGCAACATTGCACATTCCCACCAACAGTGCACAAGGGTCCCAATTTATCCACTTCTTCAGCAACACTGTTGTTTTCTCTTACTCCGCTTTATTTTTCCTCAAATCATTTACTGCCTGTCATACTATAATACTTGCTTTTTATACTGGCTGCCTCCCCTGAACTAGGATTTAAGACTTCTTAGGATCAGGACGCTCGAGGACTTTCCTGGTGGTCCAGTGATTAAGAATTTGCCTCTCCTTCCAGAGGATATGAGGGTTCGATCCCTTGGCAGGGAACTAAGATCCCACTTACAACTTAGCCTATATGCTGCAACTAGAGAAAGCTCATTTATCGCAGCAAGACCCAATGCAGCCAAAATTTAAAAAATAAAAGGTATGGACTTCTATTGCTGTAACCTCAGCATCTAGAACACACCCTGGCACACAGCAGGTATTCAAAAAATTTGAATGAAGGAATACAATAGTTTAACCATAATCTTAATCAGCATTAGAATTGCTAGGATAGATTTATCACACCAAGTGCCTTAAACTATGTCCAGTTTAGGGAAGAATCCAGACATAGTTCAATACAAGGAACAGCTCAGTGGATGGTGGTTTCAGCTCATCCTCATTAGCAATAGCCTCAGAACCACAAACACTATGGCAACTGGTAGGAACCATGGAAATTATGTCATTCACGTCACTGACTTCAAGCCTTAGTTGATTTCATCAAAAGAGTCAGGCAAAAACTTAAAACAGCCTAAGTGAACTAAAAAAAAAACCTGTATGTATTAATACTTACAGTTAATAAACAGCCTGTGAAAGCAATGTGTTTTATTTTAAAAGATCAAACCCACAGCAAAGAAGACCGACACTGGCCTTGGCTGGCTTGTTAATCAGATGTATGCAAGGACAGCTTGACCTGAAAATTTAACTACAGGCCTAATTTCAATATTTTGAGTTTTTTCTGTTGTTCAAATTTGGTGTCTGTTGTTTCACTCTGGTTTAAGAGTTGCTCATAAATAAATTAGATTTTCCATTCAATCATTACAAATGAACTAAAAAGCCATTTGATTTTTTGCTGTGCAAGTCAGTTGGTTGCACACCATCGTATTAGAAGTTTCTTTCTCTCTTTAAGACCATGGTCTTCCTCAGTTGAAAATACTTTGAGATATAAAGCAATGGATCTGATTTCAGTTCACCTATCTCTTCTCTAAGCAAATTTTCCACCTCTCCTTCCTAAAGATGCTAATTCTCTCCAGAAGGCAACCACTTTGTTTAAATAGGTAACACCATTGTCAATCCCAAAGAACTTCCATGAGTCTCAAACTAGAGACCAGGAGTAATTCATTTAGAGCATGAAGAACTTTGCCTGCCTGATAAGGAAATCTTGATAGGATACTGTTTCAATTTGAATTATTCAAAAAGCAGATTACACTTTCAACACATACACACATGCAAGTGAAAGTAAGAAACGAAAAAGAAAAGTGTTCTTGCACAATTGGCCACAAAGCAAACTGAAGAGTATATGAAACGACAGTCAACATTTCACAGTTCAGATTCACTGCAATTTAAACTTACAAATTATTTCAATAGAGCAACACCTGATTCTTGTAACCTACTCAGATGCCTTGATGTAGCTGATCAAGATGCATTTCATGTGTGAAATAAACCCAAAGTTGAATCTAGACAGTGTTACTTGTAGTTTGGATTCTTTTACTCTCCTTATGTAGGCTTTCAGCACACAGTTTTCTAAAATGAACTCAGTACAATACCTAAGACCTCCTCAAAAACCCAGAGTCTTTCATTTTTACACCTACGGCGCATTGTTTTCTTCCTACATCGAGGTCACTTTGCTCCTTTATCATTGGTGGGACACAATGAAGAGTTATTTCTTCAACAGCAATACATGTACCATTTTTCTTAGTTACCCTCATATTCCCCCTCAACTGAGATGCACTTGTGGGAAACAGCAAAGTCCCAACGCCTGGGGTTAAAGCTTGCATCCACTGGACAAGTGATCTCACTCTCTGCACCTCAGCTTCTTCGCCCGTACCTGACTCACAGGTTCCTGTGATGTATAGCTGTGGACCTGGTTTACAAGTACTTCATGTGTATTATTCTCATTTTTAGCAACCAGTCAGAGAAGATTTTGTGGACCCCTTTCTCCTTGCCTGCAGCTTCCTCTGAACCCAATCCTTGGCCTTATGAATGCCCACGTAGCCATGCTCGCATGAAGTTTCAAGTGAACTCCAAAAAGGAAGTGGACCTCACACATCCAAATACTTCCCACTCCACCAGCACTCTGGAGGATCTTATCAACAGGAAACAAAAGCACAATACTACTATAATGAAGTGTCTGACTTCTTTTCTAATTAGAAAAGCCCAAAGATTGTAGCCCAGGGAACAGCTAAATATTTAGAATGTTAAATAAGTTATGAAGACCCAGGCCCCACCCACCTTTACTACCCTGTTGTTGATCCTGTCCCTGACCATTTCAGAAGAAAAAGCTTGTGATGCTCAAATCTGCAGCAATGGGCATTTGTGCACCTGGTAAAACCTCCCTCTCTTGAAGTGCAGTCTGAACATTTGCAGGAGAAAACATAAGAGCTGCTTGCATTTACAGATAAATGATGCTCTCAGCTCATATCCCATGACAGGCACCTAAACCAGAGGAATCCACCAGATTCCTTGATGCTCAGGTGGCATCAAGGATTGGAAGATACTATCTCATGCTTCAAGAACTTCCCGTTTTCAAGTTCAATTTGCCAGCAACCCATTTTAATTTCTTGCCACACAACCTACTCTGATTAAACACATATTCACAGTATAAGAGGATAAAAAAAAGGAAAGTGACTATTTTTGAAAGAGAGAACCAGATAAATTTTGCTTATGTATCTTGGCAGATGAAATGCACTGCATCTTTCAAAATTTAAATAATCAGCACACCTCCTGGCAAGTTCAATTCTCAGATCACCAGTGGGCATCCCTTTTACTGCTCTATTTCTTTTTTTCCCCTGCTCCCATAAACCTTCAGGCTGCTTCACTTCTGAGTCAGGGACAAAAGTACTAGACAGGACTGCCCCCTGGATTTCATACATTCCCTAAAGCCCTTGCCACAGGCAGTGACAAATTTCAGAGACTTTGCCATGGACTTTCCTGTCTCTTCCTACTCCCCATCTCCATGACTCCTTAGCGAGAATTTAAAATAGACTTAGGACCAAAACTCATTATTAACTACAGCTTTCAGGCTTCCGCACTCACCTGACCCAGGTCAGGCCCTCTGTTGCCAAAACACGCCCAGCCAGGGGTGTGAGTTCTGCTCCCTGGCGGTCAGCTCCTAAGTGATTGAGAAAGAAAGAAAGCTGAATGCGAGATTGGACAGAAGTGGGTCCCTAATAGAAATGTTCAAATTCTACACTTCCACTTTCAGTTAACCTCCTTCCTGGAGAGACAATCCTCCTCCCCCCACCAAAACACACACATACACACGCAGGACCGCCACCACCACCAAATTTGACAGGTAGGTTGGTGGGTTCACTTAGGTGAAGATTACTGGTCATTTCATCTGTTTCCAATATACAACTGACAAGTGAGACTAAGTACGCACAAACTTCGAACGCGCCGGGGGGCTGAAACTAAGAGAAGTGTTTGGCAGATTCCAAAGCACTTGTTTCCAGGAGCGGAGGCCAAGTATCCGAAGCCCGCATCCCCATCGGGCGTGAGCTCCGTCCACACTTCATCCGTCACCGCTCCCCGGGTTCTCTTCCGTTTTTCTAAAACCTCCCCACTGGGGCCCCCACATATGCATTCCTCTCCCTTGCAGCACAACGGAAGGCTACATTTTAAGAAAGATTGTTTCCTTTAGCCTACTCACACAGGACATCTCCACGACCTCCCACCCCCACCCCCCCAAAAAAACACTATTTCCTGCAGCTGCTGCTAGTTTCCAACTTGGGGGAATGCCTTTACAACCCAGAATGAGTAGCCTCAAAGCCAGTCGATGGAATCGAGAATTTTTTTAACCTCAAATGAACACCCCCAAAATGCCCTCAGTAAAAGAACCCCCAAAATGCATGCAAGTGCATGCAAATCCACCAAGAACTCCCACAGAGCGAGGCAAAAACTTCTGCTCCTGGGGACAGTACCAACTCCCCGCGCCCTCTACCCGGCCCCAGCCGCTACCTTAGTGCCCGGGGAGCCACGCCACTTTGGCGGAGCAGGGCGAGGAGAGGGGGTTAGCAGCCGCTGGGTAATCCCATGTCCGCGAAGAGGGAGCTCGTTCCGTTAGGATGGAAGCGGAACACCCACACCTCTCGGCGTGCGATTTCTCTCTCTCCACCCTCTGCCTCCTCCTCCACCACCACCTCCTCCTCCTCTCCTCCCACCCCAGCGAGCTAGAGGAAACGCTTCAGCACCACATCCACATGGTTACTGCACTTCGAAGCAGCTCCTGGCAGCTTATATAGGCCGGGACGCTCCCTGGGCAATGTAGTCCGAGTCCGGGGTCGTGGCAGCGCCTGGGGCTGCGAGGGTGAACTACAAGTCCCAGAATCCCATGGGTTCCCAGGCTGGGCTCTAAATAGACGCGCAAGGGGACAGGGAGGGGCGTCCTGCGAGGAGTCCGGGCTTCAAACCCGGCTCTGCGCCGAGAACTCGCTGACTTAGGAACCCGCGACTCAAAACCACCCGTTGGGGGCGCCCCCAGCCCTTGGGGACTCTCCTCCGTCGGCTGCCCCATTTCTCTAGAATCCAGGTGTCATTGGGAGCAGGGGGCGGGGAAGAGCTCGAATTTCTGCTTTGGGAAGTTTTTACAAGCTGTTACCCACCCTTCCCCCGCTTTGAGTACCCAGCCAAGAATTTCAGAAATCCAGGGCACAAAAACTCCAGTCTTTGCGGTCAAGGATTAAAGGCGTGAGATTGTCTTTATTTAAGCTGTTCCGCTCTCTTCGGGTTTGCACAGAAATCTAAGTCTGGGAGCAACGGAACACAGGCAAGAGGCTTGAGAGCACTTTCCTGAACCCGAACTGCGTGTGTCTTTCCTTGCCCCGCAGGAGGTAAAGAAACGCAAGCGTCTCCGTGCACATATAAAGGAGCCAGGTTGTGACTTGCCAGCGCTGAGATTGAGAGGCAGAAAATAAATACGAATCACGACCTCGGTCCTGACCCTGCTACAAGCAGCCCCTCTCCTCCCGGGAGCTGTAAATGCTTAAGTAAATAAACCGCAAACCAGAAAAATAAGGGCTTTGGAGCGAGCCGGTCACAAGAAGATGCGCGTCTAGGCGGGGCGCCCTCCAGCAGGTCCTACAGGGGCTTCCGGGGACACAAAGTGGATTCAGCTCACTGCTAAGTGATGCCTGGACATCCCGGGCTATCTGCTCAGGCTCCCGCTTTGGGAAGGTGGGCAAGTCGAGCCTCAGATGTGCGTTCATTCTCCAGACATTTCCTGAGAGTGTACTGGGTGCCAGGCACTGGGGCATGGTGTTGAGTGTTCCACGGTGTTCCGGATAGGCACTGCCTACCGCCGCAAAGGATCTGCTACAACAGCAACAACAGCAATAATAATAATTGAGGAGTTAGACTTTTTTGAGCCCAGCCCACATGCACTTTTCATGAGTCTAACAACCCTTGACTTATTTATTGTCCCTATTTGACAGATGCACAACTGAGAGCACAAAGAAATCAGATAAATTCTCAAGATGACACCATCAGTTAAGTAGTGCAGCCTGGATGCCAATTCCAGTCTATAAGTGTAGTAAGTCCTTGTCTTTGGGGAAATCCATCAGCACTACTTTAAATGGCCTCCCTCCCCATTTTGGGAGCAGACTCTGAGCCCTTGGGCAAGTCATTTTTTATCTCTTTGCCCTAGTTTTGCCATCGGAGAGGGAGAAAAATCATTAGAATTTGCCAATCTTCTGTCAGGAGTGCTTGATACAGAGTCCACAGTCTTGTGGACTTCAGGAACAAATTAGGGGAGGACCATAGCTAATAATTATTACTGACATAATAATGCCCAAACTAATAATAATTATTGGCTAATAATAATTTAGATAATAATTATTGGATTCATGCCATGTGCCAGGCATTATTCTAAACTCTTCATGTACATTCTCTCATCAAGTCAATGAACTTTTTTTAACTTATGAGAAAGTTGAGGCATAGAGAGGTTAAATAACTTTCCCAAAGTCACACAGGGGCGTAGGCTATCTTGACTCCCAAACCTTGGTTCTTTTTTTTTTTTTTGGCTGCCTTAGGTTTTACTTGCAGCATGTGGGATCTTAGTTTCCCGACCATGGATCGAACCTATATCCCTTGCATTTGCAAGGGATTCTTAACCACTGGACCACCAGGGAAGTCTCCCAATCCTTGGTTCTTAACCACTGCCATCCACAGCTTCCCCAATGTAAAGATTTACATTGTATTTGTCTGCTCATGTAAGCATTTATTCAAGCAGGAATGGTTATCACTTTAACTCTTGTCTCCTCTTTTTCAACATCATCCTCTGGTTGTTGGACACCACAGCCTTGTGCCTAAAGCCTCAAGCTACCAGTCCCATCAGCAAGAAGCTCCCCCAACGTGTCACAAAAAATGAATCCACACCTTACGTATCTGTCCCCTTTCTTCTTTTCCTTCATGAAAACAACTTGTTCCATTTCTAAATGGTTTGTGGCTCTATGTTTTAAATTCAACAAATCATTCTATGCTAACATAACTGGTAAATATTAAAGGGTGATTATTTCCTGTGCTTCTAATTCAGAGAAACAGTGGGATTTTAAAGTGGGTTTTCTTAAGAAAACTTTGTCATGTCTGAGGGCTGGAGTTGGGTAATATTCATCCTTACCATATTGTGGACGCCTGACCTTTAACTGTTATCTCCACTGTCTTCTCATCGAGAAGACAAGTTTCATTAAAGGCAGGGACCATCTTTTATTCATGGTTGTATTCCCTACCATCCCTAACTCAGAAAGCCTTAGTCCTTTGTCTGTGTATTTTTTTACATATGCCAAAAAAAAAAAAAATGTTCATTCTAAAAAGGTGTTTTGACAGGAGGTGTGGCAGGCATGTGGCAAGCTCGATGAACATATTTTCTGGGCACACACCTTGTAGCCCATTTGCGTCACAGACTGTTTCCTCTACCTGTATGTATGAATAGTCCTTTTCAACGTTATACAACTAACCTCAAGTTCTGGAAGCTACTGGGTCACCAGAAGGTAGTTGTAATAAATTTGCAATGATGCTCAGAAGTTCTCTGCGATGGTGTATGACTGGTGATTGATATCACAATAAAAGGGCCACTGCCCAACTCATCCTCCATCATCCATAGAGGTAAGGGGGCTTATTTGTCTTAGTTGTATTTTTTCCCAGAAAAATTTTCTAGATCTGTGCTTTCTAATACAGTAGCTACAAGACATTTGGGCACTTGCTGCTGCTGCTGCTAAGTCACTTCCGTCATGTCCAACTCTGTGCGACCCCATAGACAGCAGCCCACCAGGCTCCCCTGTCCCTGGGATTCTCCAGGCAAGAATACTGGAGTGGGTTGCCATTTCCTTCTCCAATGCATGAAGGTGAAAAGTGAAAGTGAAGTCGCTCTGTCGTGCCGGACTCTTAGCGACCCCATGGACTGCAGCCCACCAGGCTCCTCTGTCCATGGGATTCTCCAGGCAAGAACACTGGAGTGGGTTGCCATTTCCTTCTCTAATGCATGAAAGTGAAAAGTGAAAGTGAAGTCACTCAGTCGTTTCCAACTCTTGGCTACCCCATGGACTGCAGCCCACCAGGCTCCTCCGTCCATGGGATTTTCCAGGCAAGAGTACTGGAGTGGATTTAAGATGTAGCTATTCGTAACTGAGATGTGAAGAAGGTGTAAAATACACACTAAACTTCGAACACTTATGACAGAAAAGTTAAAATATCTCATCAATATTTTTATATTGATCACATGGTAAAATGATAATATTTGGATATGAGTTAAACAAACTATTAAAACTAATGTCACCTCACATTGTATACCTTAATGTTACACAATATATAAATGATATTTCATTTTTTAAAAATTATGTTAGATATTTAATTCTATTTAAACTAATACATTTACTAAAGCATTATTTGAAATAAAAAATGAATGTCATCTGTTTACTTTTAAACTTTTTTACTATATTACTACAATATTCAAAATTATGCACAAGGCTTATATCATACACAACTGGACTGTGCTGGTCTAGAGCACCGAGAGTCTGATTCTGAAGATCCACTTTGAGATGACGACCAGCCCTGAAAGCTGCCATTTATGACTCTGCCCTTGAAAATGCCCTATGCGGGAAGTAGAAGGGCTCTGCAGTCAGGACACTTTGAGAAACTGAGCAGACATCTGAAGAACATCTAAAACTAGCACACAAGCTACCCCAGGGAAACCCTACAAATAGAAACAGGTTCTCATCAGTGGCATTTAGCTAAAAACTGCAACTGAATTAATCTTCCTAGAAGCCCACCCTCAAATGCTACCCTGATTAAGAGAGCAAGATATGCTGGAGAAAGCAAAGATCAGGAAACAAAAAGGGTGTGGCCCCCAGCTGCACCCTTAATATCCATGTAACTGTGGCCAGTCACAGTTATTTTGATAGAGTGAAGCCAATGGTCCTTGTTCTGCCAACCTCACCAGATCACACAGGTCACTGGACATGAGTGGCTTTGCAAGCTCACCCTAGCTGTACCAAGACGACACTGTCAACAAGCACGAGAAAATGTTGATTGTGATGTAAGAGGACTCACCTCCAAAACAAACTTCAGATTATTATTAGCAATATTAGTCCCCATTTTCTTCCAGGTAAAAAATTCTATTGCTTTGGCCAAAAAGTTCATTTAGGTTTTATCAAAACATCTGACTTTATTTTTGTGGCGGAAGAATGTACTCACAGCCCTTTTGAGAATCTCAAAACCCACAGACATTTGCCCCAGCACAACACAAATGTTCACAATTTTAGCACCAGTTCTTGGAATTCCTCGTACCAACACCACCACCACCACCACCCCCGCCACTCATTCACAGATACTCCTGCAAGACTAGATTGGCTTTTAGCTCCATCTTTCTGTGACATTGTCTCTCCAACCAGATAAACTCTTTGAAGATAGAGACCAGGTCCCTATATTTGTGTAGCATCTACCTCAGCTTTGCATACAGAGTAGGTGCTCAGCATTTACTGGCTAATTCACTATTGAAACTATAAGGATGGCCAGAAGAAATGACTTAGAAACACACAGCAGCCCTATCTGAGATGGGAAAAGTACAGTTGTCATTTGGACAAGAGCAAGAGAGAGAACAATTTGGTATGGAGCTAGGAAAAGAGTGTTGGTAGCTCAGTTGTGTCCATTCTTTGCAACCCTGTAGACTGTAGCCCACCAGGCTCCTCTGTCCATGGGATTCTTCAGGCAAAATACTGGGGTGGGTAGCCCTTCCCTTCTCCAGGGGATCTTCCCAACCCAGAGATCGAACCAGAGTCTCCTGCATTGCAAGCAGATTCGTTTGCCATCTGAGCCACCAGGAAAGTGTGGAGCTATAGGAAAAGCAAAATGTTTTTTCTGAGCTGAGGCTCTGGGCATCCTCTGAGACTAAGAGAAGGGATGAACCAGAAGAGGCCCTATAGTTGCTGTCCTATCTCTGGAGTTTAAAAGAGACTGTTGGGGACTTCCCTGCTGATCCAGAGGTTGAGAGTCCATCTTGCAGTGTAAGGAACACGGGTTTGATCCCTGGTCAGGAAACTAAGATCTAAGATTCCACATACCATGGAGCAACTAGGCCTGGGCACCACAACTACTGAGCCCACGCACAACTTCAGTCTGTGTGCCACAACAAAAGATCCTACATGATGCAAGCGAGATCACGTGTGCAGCAGCTAAGATCCAAGGCAAATAAATAAAGAAATACATAAATTTACTATTTGTCAGTAATCGTGCATGTGGAGGGAGTATGGGCAAATTGTCAATGATATAAAATCCAGGAGGCAACATTATAGCTATAGAACACAAAAATGAAGTACTTACTACAACTTTAAACTATATGAAAGTGATACCATCTCTGGCTATTGCTGCCAATATTATCAAGAACCTTGTGAGCAAATCAAAAGCATTATTGCTTTCCTACCCATTATCTTCCTCTGACACATGCAGAACAAAGGCTTTATTATCAACTCAGATATTTCCCTCCCTCTCCCGCCTTCCATCTGTAAGACTATTATCCTAAACTACTCTGGTAGCCAAGTTAGATCTCGGGACTTGAAGAAACCTTAGA
This sequence comes from Bos mutus, assembly GCF_027580195.1. Lineage (NCBI taxonomy): Eukaryota > Metazoa > Chordata > Mammalia > Artiodactyla > Bovidae > Bos > Bos mutus. The sequence continues at coordinate 22,100,057 of NC_091638.1, forward strand.
AAAGGCCTCATTATCTTATCCTAGTGTTTGAACTGAAAGGAAATCTGTTTGCCAAAAGAAAAATAGAAAGCTCTTCCTTATAGAAGTACCCAGCTAATACATGTAGAAGGAATAATAAAATTAGAAAATCACCATTTTGCAGCGTCTGCGGTATACATTTGTTTAGACAGTATCAATAAATACCAAACTTCCTGGGTAAAATGTTGATGGGGAAAAATAAATCCATATGGTCCGTAAAACTCAGCCTCCTCACCATTCAGTAATTATGAAGGGGTAAGTGCACCTTTTCAATATGCTGTCTAGGTTGGTCATAACTTTTCTTCCAAGGAGTAAGCGTCTTTTAATTTCATGGCTGCAGTCACCATCTACAGTAATTTTGGAGCCCCAAAAAATAAAGTCTGACACTGTTTCCACTGTTTCCCCATCTATTTCCCATGAAGTGATGGGACCAGATGCCATGATCTTCATTTTCTGAATGTTGAGCTTTAAGCCAAACCTTTCACTCTCCTCTTTTACTCTCATCAAGAGGCTTTTTTTTTTACTTACTAGATCACAGGTTTATTATAAAAGGATATAACTAAGGAACAGCGAGCTGGAAGAGATACACAGGGCCAAGGTATGGGAGAAGTTCTACAGAGCTTCCACACCCTCTCCAGGCAGACCACTCTCCCATCACCTCCACATGTTCACCAACCTGAACTCCCTCTGAGAGAGTGATGATGAGTCTCATCATTCTGGGTTCTTACAGAGGCCTCATTACGTAGATAAGATTGATTAAGTCATTGGCCATTCATTGTTCAGCCTCCAGCTCCTCTTCCTTCTCTGGAGGTCAGGGAGTGGGGTAGGACAAAAAGTTCCAACCTTCAGATCATATGGTTCTTTCCCCTGGAAACCAGCCCCCATCTTTGAGTATTTTCCAAAAGCCATCTCAAAAATATGGAATGCTTCACAAATTTGTGTGTCATTCTTGTGCAGGGGCCATACTAATCTTCTCTGTATCGTTCCAATTTTAGTATATGTGCTGCCGAAGCGAGCACTCAAGAGGCTTTTTAATTCCTCTTCACTTTCTGCCATAAGGGTGGTGTCATCTGCATATCTGAGGTTATTGATATTTCACCAGCCAATCTTGATTCCAGCTTGTGTTTCTTCCAGCCCAGCGTTTCTCATGATGTACTCTGCATAGAAGTTAAATAAGCAGGGTGACAATATACAGCCTTGACGTACTCCTTTTCCTATTTGGAACCAGTCTGCTGTTCCAAGTCCAGTTCTAACTGTTGCTTCCTGACCTGCATACTGGTTTCTCAAGAGGCAGGTCAGGTGGTCTGGTATTCCCATCTCTTTCAGAATTTTGGGGGCTTCCCACGTGGCATTAGTGGTAAAGAACTCCCCTGCCAATGCAGGAGACATAAGAGACACAGGTTCAGTCCTGGTGGGAAAGATCCTCTGGAAGAGGGCATGGCAACCCACTCCAGTATTCTTACCTGGAGAATCCCATGGACACCAGGAGCTGGCAGGCTACAGTCCATAGGGTTGCAAAGAGTCAGACATGACTGAAGCGACTGAACACACATGCATGTAAGTGGACCTTTATAGTGAAGAAATACGGCAATCGCCCAACATTAACCAAGTAATAAAATTTACTATCAAAAATACTGGGACAAGCAAACACTATTTACATCCTGATATGATTCTTCTATAAGAAGCCCATGATATCACACGTGAAACACTCTTGCCCATAATATTTCACCATACAGCCAAACTAACCCAGGATATGGGCATTCCACAAGACCATTGGTATAAACTCTTCAAATAAATCCATGTCATGGGAAAAAAAAATAGCAGGAGGACTATCTGGATTTTAAAAGACTAAAACAAATATTACAATTAAATACTACAACTAAATACAACATGTCACTAGTGACTGGATCCTGAATCAGAAGAAACAAAAAAATCTATGGAAGACATTTTTCAGCAACTGGAAAAATTTGAATCTAGGTTGTATATTAAAAAAATTTGTGAAATTATTGAGGAGGGCCTGGCATCCCACTTCAATATTTTTGTCTGGAGGATCCCATGGACTGAGGAGCCTGGAGTCACAGAGTCAGATATGACTGAAATGACTGAGCATGTGGAATTACTAATTTTCTTGGGTGTGATAATGATATTGTGGTTATAGAGGAGAATGCCCTTGTCCTTAGGAGATGTACCCTAGAGTATTTAAAAGTGGCATCTTGTGGTCTCTGAAACTTACTCACAAAACATGCATATGTATGCAATCTTAAAAAAATCATGTTTATGTATTTGTGCTTGTCCATTTACTCCAAAATGGTCTAAAATCTTGCCAAATTTTAGATATTTCTATGACCATTTTCTGATCATTTCACAGTTATGCTAGAAAACTATTTCATACCTTTGAAGGTGATAGTTAAGTGCAACAAATTATTTTAAACTTTCCATTTAGCTTTTTAAGTAAAATGTAAAACAAGTTAGTTACTGTAACTAGGCAAATTGGTGTCAAAGGTGTCCAAATTATGAGTAATTCATCACAATATATTCTTTTTAGGGTTTTTCAAGTCAACCAGGAAAGCAAAGCAAATGATGCATAAGAAAAGAGAAGTGGAAAACTTAAGAATTTTTATGGACTTCATTTTTCCCTAGTCCTGGGAAAGTTATTTAATGATCAGTAGACCTGGTCACTAAAGCAAGTACTGAAATCTACTTAATTCAGTTACCAATCAAGCAGAACCTGCAGCTTTTGCACTTCCTGTGTTGCATCAGCATATCCAGACTCAAGAGAGTAAACTGCTTCCTTTTGTTCCCACTTAATTTTGTTCCCAGATTTAAAGTAGTATTTTCCTCTAATTGTAGTTTTAGGATATGGGTAATCTGCATCATGAGTTCAACCCAGATGGAGAGTTTGAGGTTAATCCTTTATGAAACAGATCAGTGAGGTGGGGGGTCAGCCAAGGGAAGTGGGATTGGAGGCGTGGGGGGTCAAGTAGAGGAATTATACAGGAACATTTTATTGGCTGCTTAAGTAGCTGGCCGGAGAAGGCAATGGCAACCCACTCCGGTACTCTTGCCTGGAAACTCCCATGGACCCTGGTAGGCTGCAGTCCATGGGGTCGCACAGAGTCAGACACAACTGAAGCGACTTGGCAGCAGCAAGTAGCTGGCGGTCAGTACTGAACTGATATTTCCCTGGTGGCTCAGATGGAAAAGCATCTGTCTACAATGTGGGAGACCTGGGTTCAATCCCTGGATCGGGAAGATCCGCTAGAGAAGGAAATGGCAATCCACTCCAGTACTATTGCCTGGAAAATCCCATGGACAGAGGAGCCTGGTAGGCTATAGTCCATGGGGTCGCAAAGAGTGGATAAGACTGAGATACTTCACTTTCACTTTCACATACTCTAGGACCAGCCTCCCTGGTGGCTCAGTGGTAAAGAACAGGCTTGCCAATGCAGGAGACATGGGTTCAATCCCTGGGTGGGGAAGATCCCCTGGAGGAGGAAATGACAACCCACTCTAGTATTCTTGCCTGGAGAATCCCATGGACAAAGAAGTCTGGTGGGCTGCAGTCCATGGGGTTGCAAAAGAGTGGGATATAACTGAGTGACTGAGCACATACATAATCTATCTACTGGGTTCTATACTGGGCGTTGAGAAGAGAGAAAAAAAACTGAGTAGAATACAAAGTGTTTTGCTGTCTGCTTTTCTTCTTTTTTAATATTTATTTACTTATTTATTTATTTGGGGGCTTCCCTGATAGCTCAGTTGGTAAAGAATCTGCCTGCAATGCAGTTCAATTCCTGGGTTGGCAAGCTCCCCTGGGGAAAGGCTAGGCTACCCACTCCAGTATTCTTGGACTTCCCTCCTGGCTCAGCTGGTTAAAAAAAAAATCCGCCTGCAATGTGAGAGACCTGGGTTTCATTCCCAGGTTGAGAAGATCCCCTGGAGAAGGGAAAGGCTACCCACTCCAGTATGCTGGCCTGGAGAATTCCATAGACTACAGTCCACGAGATCGCTAAGAGTCAGACACGACTGAGCAACTTTCACTTTCAGTAAAGAACCTGCCTGCCAATGCAGGAGACATAAGAGATGACGGTTCGATCCCTTAGTTGGGAAGATCTCCTGGAGGAGGGCATGGCAACCCAGTCTTGCCTGGAGAATCCCATGGACAGAGGAGCCTGGTGGGCTACAGTCCCATGGGGTCGCAAAGAATTAGACACAACTGAAGTCACTTAGCAGCATTTATTTATTTAGCTTTGCCAGGTCTTAGTTGCAGCATGTGGGATCTCGTGCCCAGACCAGGCATCAAACCGGGCCCCCTGCATTGGGAGTGTGAGGTCTAAGCTTCTGGACCACCAGGGAAGTCCCTGTTTTTTCCTTTATCATTACCTTCCTTCCAAAGGAATTTCAGACTTTTAAAGGCAGAATTTGAGGGTAACAAATAGGAAGTCTGGCTGCTTTTTAACCATAAGTTGTGGCCCTCAGATGGTCTTTCATCCCATTTCTTTCATTGTTCTTCAATCCAGTAATATTTTGCAGACCTAGCAGTTGTGACTGAGATCAGCTTGATGCTGTCCATGTCCTCTGGCCTTCTTTAATTACTTTACTACCGTCGAGGGTGGTGAACTGATTAAAGAAGGGAATATTTCTCCCTTGATAAAGATGCACATTATCAAGATGATCCTTTGTCATGCAAACACTTATACTGAATAGAATATAGCAAGTGAAGAAGAGGAATAGTTTCTTGTGAGTAGTTTCTCTATTCAACTCTCCCTCAAACAAACCCTTTAAATTACACTTATCTGTGCTACTTAGGGGTATGAGGAGGAAGCAGTACATTTATTTTAGAGGCAGTCAAAGTCTCACTCAATACCTTAGGTGCTTTGAGAAGTATTAATAGATGAAACTGACAATCTTTGATGCCCATGAGCAATTCTATACAGATAAGTGTTCTCTTATCTTATAAGAACAAAAAAATTCAACAAGCATATAGTGCTCCCATCATCAAAAATAAATAAGGATTTGTAAAAGAGAAACATTATTGTTTCCAAAAAAATACCATTCATAGGAAAAGCAAGGCCATTCTGAGTTTCCAGATATACTGTTTTCTATCTGAATGAAAAAAAACAACATATATTATGGCTCCATGAAAATAATTCCATATAGCAACAAGTAATAGATCTGATCTTTCCGAAAAATGATTCCAGTAAGGATTTACTGTTTTTTCTTTTTAAAAAATTATTTATTTATTAGGCTGCACTGGGTCTCTTATGCAGCCTGTGAACTCTTAGTTGTGGCATGTGGGATCCATTTTCCCAACCAGAGATCGAACCTGGGCCCCAGCATTGGGAGTGCAGAATCTTAGCCACTGGACCACCAGAAGTCCCTACCAATTATTTTTAACTTGTACATAACTGAATGATCATTTGACCTTCTGAAAGACCAAAATGTCTGAGTTCACCCGGTTTTGAAAAAGTTCACTTGGCTTGAGAAGTAGGGTGAAAAGTTGCTATTATAAAGATATTATGTCTGTTGCCCTTGATTTAAAAAAAAAAAAAAAAGAAGTGTACATTCTGACCTCAAATCAGTATTAGAAATTAGGTTCTCAGATTAAATTAGCCTTTATTTCTTTTCCACTTAACTTATTTTCAGAACATGATCACAAGGGAGGAGGCACCAATATTAAAAAAGAAAAGAGAAAAAAAGACTTCTTATAATGCTAACCTATTTTGGAACCATGTTTTGAAGCCATAAAGTGGCACTTGGTGACATGTCAATCTACATTCAAAATAAAAGAGGGAAAATACTGTCATGTGTTTGATGGAATAATTCTTAATCAGCAAGTAATTAAATTTTGATTAATTTAATTAAATTGTAATTTTTAATTATAATTTAATTATAATCTTACTTATAATTATATAGTATTAAATTATAATATCTTAAATTATATTATTAAATTATATTATATATAATTTAAATTATAATCTTATTTTTTTTTACTATCTCATTTAAAATGTAGTGAAAGCAGAAAAATCTTGGGGAAATGAGGGAACAGAAGAGTTTACCTTAAAAGTCTATGTGCAGGGGGCAGGGGGAGGGGAATGAGGTCATAGGTTCCCATCATTCTCCCATAGAGAAGAAGCCTGTTGGAAGTTTGGGAAACTTTTCCCTCATAGGATGCAACACCCTGCTAGAAACATGTGCTTCTTTCTCAAAATTGTTTTGGCTATTCAAGATCTTCTGTGGTTCCATACAAATTTAAGAATTATTTGTTCTAGTTTTCTGAAAAAATGTCATTGGCATTTTGATAGAAGTACATTGACTCTGTAGGTTGCCTTGGAGAGTGTGGTCATTTTAACACTGTTAATTCTTCCAATTCATGAGCACGACAGATCTTTCCTCTGTTTGGATTGTTTTCAATTTCTTTCATCACTGTCTTACAGTTTTCCAAGAACAGGTCTTTACCTCCTTAGATGGATCTATTCCTAGGTATTTTATTCTTTTTGATACTATTAAATATGTGCTTGTTTTATTAATTTCTTTTTCTGACAGTTGTTAGTATATGGAAACAGCAGAAATTTCTGAATATTAATTTTGTGTCCTGTATCTTTACCAACACTGATGTTCTTTAGATTTAAATAAAGGGAGAGATTTCAGTAAATGACTGTGAGGCCTAAATTTTCAAGGTCACAGGAGTTGGATAAGCACTGTGTAAATAAAAGTGATGAGGTTTGCAGAAATAACTAAGAGAGAACAGAGGGGAACGCAGAGGAGATGCTCAACAGAAAGTAAGATACTGGGAGTGAAGTTGAGGGTGGCCAGTATCTAGAACCGTCTAAAGTCCTGATCATTTCCTTGTCTAATCCCAAGCCATTCATAGCTATGTAATGTGCCACCACCACTGTGTGCTCCCATCACACTGCAGAAATCCAAGTCCCATTTTCCAATCCCAGTATTCCACTTATGAGCCCCGTGACTCTGGGCAAGACCTGTATTGGCCCCTTTCCAGATAAGTAATTTACCCAAACTCTCTGAGCCTCAATTTCCCCACTGGTCCAATTTTTATCATTATAGAACTTCCCTCATTGCCTTGAAAGTGAAAGTAAAAGTCTCTCAGTTGTGTCCAATTCTATACAGTCCATGGAATTCTCCAGACCAGAATATTGGAGTGGGTAGCCATCTCCTTCTCCAGGGGATCTTTCCAACCCAGGGATCGAACTCAGGTCTGCTGCATTGTGGGCAGATTCTTTACCAGCTGAGCCACAAGGGAAGCCCAAGAATACTGGAGTATGTAGCCTATCCCTTCTCCAGCGGGTCTTCCTGACCCAGGAATCAAACTGGGGTCTCCTGCATTGCAGGTGGATTCTTTACCAACTGAGCTACCAAGAAAGCCCTATCTAAGTGCTCAGCACACAGTAAACACTCAAGAGATTATTAGTTAACACTCCTGTCTATTATTATCATTATTAATGCTACTTTACTCCTTGCACACAAAGGCATTTAATCAAATAGCTGGTATGCAAAGCTATGTACACAGTGAAGTCCTTTAGTTGAAAAGTAGTTTCTATAAAAGGATACTTGACAGTGGAATTTTTTTTTTTTTTCTTTTTGGCCACTAGACTTGTGGGATCTTAGTTCTCCAACCAGGGATTGGATCCAGGCCCTCAGCACTGAGAGCATGGAGTCTTAACCCCTGGACCATCAGGGAATTCCCAATAGTGGAAATTTTATAAAGGATTGGTCTACTCACTCTTTTCTTTTGCTGATGAGGGAACGGACATCTAAAGATTCAATGACCCTTCCAGTTCACAGAGATACACAGAGGCCATGCGGGGTTGAGAAGCCATGCTTCGTGACCCTACGCAGGACCTCAGTCCACTGACTCAGATATCTAAGACTGAAACTACTAAGTTAATATAGCAAAATTGCTATCTATTCTCTTAACCAGCTCTTTATTGTCAGCTTTAAAACAGAAGCCAAGATTACAATTCTAATGCTATTTACTTCTAATTATGTCAATTTTATTCTATACATTATAGTAAATCCACTATTTATTTTATTTAGGTTTTATTCCATTGAGCTTTTGGCTTGTCCATTAACAGGGCCAAGTTCCAACCAGAAAGAGACAACTTTTCCATGGTGAAATCACAAGAATGTCCTGAATTCCCAACTGTTTTTTCTGTTGCTGTGACCCAGAGAAAAAATTCCTCAAAGAACAACAGTGGAGTCATTCCATGAGTGACTTTTTTTTTTTCCACACACAAAAAAATAATAACAATAATAAAAATTATCCTAGAAATGGGAGGAGAAAAAATCCAAAATCCTTACATTTTTGGTCATATTTCCCAGGGGAGCAAGTATGACACAGTTCCTTTTTCTTTTCTGCAATTATTTTCTAATTAATTTGCTCCTGGTCCAGTTTAATTTTATTCATTTCTATGGCCATTGCATCATACCCAAATGAGCTTCCTCTTTCTATTGTTAGACAAACTTTCTCAAAATATTTTAAAATTTGCTACTTCCTCTCCGTTCTGTTTTGTGGGTGAAGCACTTTATTCAGACACTTCCCTCTGAGTCCTCTTGAGATATGAAGTTTAATGATAATTCGTGGGTGGGAGACTTGGAGAAAGTTTTGACAGTTGTAGGAGGACAGTTTGTGAGATGACATTTATTGTGTGGTACTGGCTTATCTACGGATGTGCCTCTGGTGTCTGCTATGCTAGACTTAGTAAGTTGTCATTAACAATAATGATGATGATGATAAACCCATTGTAATAGAGACCATTTACAGAGGTCTTTAAAAAATATTTATTTTTGGCTGTGCTGCCTCTTTGTTGCTGTTCAGGCTTTTCTCTAGCTGCAGCAAGTAGGGGCTACTCTCCAGTTGTGGTGCATGGGCTTCTCATTGCGGTGGCTTCTCTTGCTGCTGAGCACAGGTTCTAGGGCATGGACTTCAGTAGTTGTGGTTCTCAGGCTCTAGAGCACAGGCTCAGTAGCTGTGGTGCAAGGGATTAGTTGCTCTCAGCATGTGGGATCTTCCTGGACCAGGGATGGAATCTGTTATCTCTTGCATTGGTAGGCAGATTCTTTACCACTCCACTAGGGAAGCTTCTACAATGTGTTAGGTGCTTTACCTAGATCATTCTATTTAATCCTCATCGCAGTCCTAAAGTGTGGATTTTCTAACTCTATTTCATAGATGAATCCCAAAACTTGATTCAGTTGCCCAAGATCCTTCAACTTGTAAGCAGCAAGGGCTGTCTGAGTCCTAAGCTCTTACTCATTACATCCATATTTCTCAAACTGTAGTTCTGAGAACAGCAGTAAGAGCAGTACCGGGGCAATTGTTAGAAGAGATCTGGCGCATTCAGGGCAGTACGCCAGCCATAGACTGGGGAAATTGTTAGAAATGCAAATTTTCCTGCTGCATCCCAGATCTGCTGAATCAGAAATGTAGGGAGTGGGGCCTAGTAGTCTGTATTTTAAGCAGCTCTCTGAGTGATTCTGGTGGATGCTGAAGGTAGAGAGCATCAGCTGCAGCATTCTGTGTTTCACAGCAGCGGTCCCCAACCTTTCTGGCACCAGGGAGCAGTTTTGGGGAACATCATTTTTCCACACACCATGGCAGAGGGGTTGGTTTGGGGAGGATTCAAGCACACTACATTCACTGTGCACTTTATTGCTATTATTATTACATCAGATCCACCTGTGTTACATTCCAGAGATTGGAGACCCCTGCTTTTTAGGCAGGAAGGCATCACACCTATGAGGAGGGAATTGGGAGGTTTTCTGGAAAGTGACTCCAGGAACTCTGGGTTGGTTGCCTGATCAGGGGCTGGCTGGGACCTGTGGGTTCCTGTCTCTCACAGGGAGGTCTCGGACTTTTCCCGATTCTAGAGGCCCCCAGATCTCCAGGGGCTGGGTGGTTGGCCTTTCTCTGAATTCCCCTCAAAAGCCATCCTCTGAGCTCAAACTGCCTGTGCCTGAACCCTAAATGGTTATCATCAACCTCCAGTTCCTGCCCTGATACCATGCAAAACCACTCTCCCACTTTTCTAGTGACAAGGGAGAGGAGTAAGTATGGATGTTGAGGGGTAGACTCCCGCTAGTGCCCAGACTCACCATGTCCAGCTGCGTCCCCAGCCAAGGCACATGGTCTGACTCTTCAGAGGATGCCCTGTGCACCTGCTGACCTTCTGCTACAATCCCAGACTGCGTCCAGGGATAATGCCGGAACTGAAATATGTGTTAACGTTAGCTTCCTATTGCTGCCATAGACAATGATTACAAACTTAGTGACTTACCCAACACAGATTTATTATCTTAGGGTTTCACAGGTCAGAAGATCAATAAGGGTCTCACTGATCCAAAAACAATGTCCCTTCCTTTCTTTCTGGGGGCTCTACAGGAAAACCTGTTCCCTTCTGCTCTCTGCAGGAAAATCTGTTCCCTTCCAGTGGCTGCCCACTGGAAGACGGTCCGTTTCTTCACCTTGAACATCAATAACATTGCACCTCTCTTGATCTTTCTTCCCTAGTCACAGCTTCCTCTGACCAAAGATAAGAAGAGTTCTGCTCACCTAATGTGATCAGGCTGAGCAGGACTATTTCCCCATCTCAAGGACCTTAACTTCATCACATCTGCAAAATCCCCTTTGCCACATAAGGTAACATATTTATAGATTCTGAGATTAGGATGTGGACATCTCTGGGGCCATTATTCTGCCTACCAGAGTTTCCTTTTGTAGCACAGGGCACAATATTCTATTTTAGAGACTATAGTTGCAAATTGCAAGAGACAGGAACATGGTGAGAAAATGAATTCATATATCATTTAGAGGACTAAACAAGCCATGTTTCCTTGATTCCAAGACCATTTACTGAAATATATATCCCTTCTTTGAAAATCTTTTTTTGAGGGAAAAGGAAGCTCAACCATATTATAGGTATCCCTAGCTTACAAGATATATCCAGAATTCAGAAACAGTACAATGGGATGGAAATGTGTCGCAAAATCAAAGGATACAATAATAATATTAGTGTCTACTTCTCTTTTTATACCTGCATATTTGGTCTCAATAAGATATGATTTTGAAGTAGGCAAGGTAGGAGATTAAGGCACATAGACGCTTAATGACTAAACTTAAAGTTTCTTAAACAAATGCTGGGACCCAAGGCCAATCTTTGGGTCTGATGCCAGGACAATCTCTATTTTTGGAGGCATGTCTTTACAGAGAGATACTATTTCCACAGTGATCAACGAGCTTTGGGTCACAGACCCCTGGGAAACAAGTAATTAAAAGTATTGGGAGTTCATTCAGATGTTAAGCATTGCCTGAAGCCTGAAAAGGTAATGTATTTCTGAACCTTTCAAATATATACAGGAACTGGTATGACTGAATATGCAGTTTCCTTTGCTAATGTACTGCCTTCAGAGAAGCATCCTGATGTTTCATTTTCCAAATTAAGTGGGGTACTAAAAGTAAAATTTCCCTTGTATGAACATCTGAAATAGAAATATATGTTTACCTTTTTCTTGAAAAAGTTGGGAATCATTTTTCTTCATCATTTCTTTTAACTTTCCATCTTTACAGCTGCTAGGAGGGTCAACCAGATAGATGTACCAGCACCTCCATTCAATAATTATGTGACAATCCATTTTAATTCATCCAATAAGAATTTCTTGTATATCCACTAGGTGTCAAGTGCAATTCCAGACACTGAGGTTACAGCAGAAAAGAAAACACGAAAATTCTTGCCCTTGTGGAATTGACATTAAAACCCTTAAAACATGTGAAATACTTAGAACATTGCTTGGTTCTGAGGAATAGCTGGAGAATTATTAGTTCTCATGATTATTATAATTATCAAGTTATGTAATATCTAAAATGAGCTTTCTAAAGTTTTTTGTTTTTGTTTTTGTTTTTTAAATAGGACACATTCCGCTGTATATTTAGAGAGGAGAAATGAGAAGTCCAAAGAGGCAGAAACATTTTGCCGTGGGGCTCTTTCATTAAGCATTCTTTAGCATCATCATGTGGTGAAACCACTGATTTGGAAAGCCTGTTAACTGAGGCTTATTTATTTATCTGTGACTGTGCTGCACAGCTTGCAGGTTGTTAGTTCCCCAACCAGGGATTGAACCCCAGGCCCCTGCAAGTGGAAGCACTGAGTCCGAACCACTGGACCACCAGGGAATTCCCTAACTAAGGCTTAAAAAGTTTTCTAGTTTGTGCTGTGGCCAATGGGAAAAATTTATACAGAGAGAACTTTATGTGGTTTTCTTTTTTCTTTTTTTTCTTGTTCAAGTTGTTTCATCTCGCTTTGCTCCCTCCTTCAGAGCTGATTAACGATGCACACTAGTGATGAAGACACGGACACCAGCCTGCTCAGGACTCTCGGTGTCCTCATCATTGAGACTCGGCCTCATCCAGCTCTGACTGCGGCTAACACTCAGGGTGTCTGTATTTCCCCTTCAACCATCACAAAGAGGAAGCCTGGTTCACCCAGCTGCTCTTTCTCCACCCATAGCTCCATTGCAGGCCCACAGGAGTCTATGGTTTAGCTGTACTTAAGTCACGTTGCCATCCCAAGTCAGATCACCTGTAACTGGAAGTTCAGGCAAAAGTGTCATGGGCACCAGTAACATTTACAGCAATGGTTGGTGGGCTACCCTCAGATTCAGGAGGTCTTTAGGTGGGGCCCAGGAATTTGCATTGCTAATAAGTTCCCTCCAAAGGCTACTGACTCTGCTGGTGAATCTTGTGTGTCTGTGTGTAGCATATATATATATATCTTGGAGAAGGCAATGGCACCCCACTCCAGCACTCTTGCCTGGAAAATCCCATGGACAGAGGAGCCTGGTAGGCTGCAGTCCATGGGGTCGCTAAGAGTCCGGCACGACAGAGCGACTTCACTTTCACTTTTCACCTTCCTGCATTGGAGAAGGAAATGGCAACCCACTCCAGTATTCTTGCCTGGAGAATCCCAGGGACTGGGGAGCCTGGTGGGCTGCCGTCTGTGGGGTCGCACAGAGTCAGACACGACTGAAGTGACTTAGCATAGCATATATATATCTTCTTTATCCATTGCCGATGTTCACTAAGGTTGCTTCCATATCTCAGCCATTGTAAATAATGCTGTTATGAACACTGGAGTGTATGTATATATTCTCAGCAGTATTTTTGTTTTTTCAGCTGTATACCCAGGACTAGAATTGCTGTATCATATGATAATTCAATTTTTAGATTTTGAGAATTTTCCATACTACTTTCCACAATGGCTGCACCAATTGACATATTGAGTGTCAATTTAAACCACCAACAGTGTTTAAAGATGAACTTTTCTCCATATCCTTGCCAACATTCCTATCTGTGTTCTGTTTGATGATAGCCATTCTGATGAGATCAGACCAGTTAATCCTAAAGGAAATCAATCCTGAATATTCATTGAAAGGACTGATGCTGAAGCTGAAATTTCAATACTTCTAGGAGTTTTATGGCTTCTAGTCTTAGTTTTAGGTCTTCAATGCATTTTGAGTTTATTTTTGTATATGATGTTAAAGAAGGTTTTAATTTCATTCAGACTGGAAAAACCAAAGGCCAAAAACATGGGGCAGGGACATCTAGGTGGAAGCCCTTGAGAAATGTGGCTCTGCAGACTTCCCTGAGCTTCAGAGCCTGCTGAGAACTAGTATTGAGTGTGGAGAAGCAGCAGTTTCCAGATGTGGGAAGGCCCTGAAGGACTCCTTGCCCCAGGCACTACCCCCACCCTCTTGCCTGCCAGGCATTATGCTGGTTAAGTCTCACTAGGGCCAAAGTGAAGAAAAGCTGGGTCTCATGAAGAAGAAAAGAGATTTAACTCTAAAGGAGATGCAAGAATTAACTAGCACAGTAGAGAAGTTAGAATCCCTCAAGCAATGTCAGTGGGAATGTAAACTGGTATAGACACTTAGGAAAACAATTTGGCAGCTTCCTCAAAAGGTCAGACACAGAATTACCATAGAACCAAACAATCCCACTTCTCGGATATATCTAAGAGAAGTGAAACATATGTCCACACAAAACTTGTATACAAATGTTCATAGGCTATTCAAAGCAGCATTATTCATAATAGCTAAAAAGTGGAAACCATCCAAATGTCTATCATCTGATGAATGGATAAATTAAATTTGGTATTTTGGCCATAAAAAGGAAAGAAGTGCTGATTTGTGTTACAACATGGAGGAAACTTAGAAATATTATTCCATGTGAAAGGAAACAGGCACAAAAAGCCGCATATTTTATGATTTCATTCACAAGAAATCTCCAGAATAGGCAAGTCTATGGAGACAAAAAGTCGACTGCATGTTACCCAGGCCTGGGTTGGGGGATGAGGAAATAAAATGACAATTATTGAGGTTCGGAGTTTCTTTGAGGAGGGTGATAAAAACGTTCCAAACTTCAATTGTGGTGACAGTCATATAATAATCTGAATATATGAAACATCACTGAATTACATACTTTATAAAAGGGTAAACTGTATGATGTATGAAGTATAATTCAATAAAGCTGTTTTAAAATGAATTAACTAGCACATAGGAACTATAGCCAGGGGAGTAAAACCCTGGGCCTGAACCATGTGAGCATCTGATTAATGGTCCGAAATATAAGAATGGATAGGCAAGAATGTACTGACTTGGAAGGACTGACTTTGGACTTGGGATTTCATACCTCAGCAAGGACCCCAGGGATAGGGACAGACTCACTGCTGGTGTGGATCTAGAAGCTGTGAGAACTCTGTGGCTAATCTAAATGAATTATGAAATACATGGGTGAAATGCATGGGTTGCTGAGTCACATGGAAGAAAGGACTTCATAGTTCAGGGAAGTAGGAATGCTATTTGGATTTATTCTGAGAGGCTAGAAGACCCACCGAGCACCATACTCTATGGGAAGGTCCTGAGGACATGCTACCTGCCAAGACATGCATGGGGCAGGGGGCACCAGCATCACTCAGCAGTTCAACAGGAGAGGCTCACATTGTCCTGGTCCCATAGGGAGTATACTCTTTCTGTGCCCAGGAAAGTTTCCAATGGACTACAAGCCATGACTGCCATCGGGGCACTTTGGACTGTTTGTATTCAGGGGTCACCAGGCAAGACAGGGAGTCTCTAACTTGGCAGCGAAAATGACCCTGATTAACAGGAAAAGTGTGAGAACAAAGTTATGAACAAAGCTAGTGGAGGTGATGGAATTCCAGCTGAGCTATTTCAGATTCTAAAAGACGATGCTGTGAAAGTGCTGCACTCAATATGCCAGGCAATTTGGAAAACTTAGCAGTGGCCACAGGACTGGAAAAGGTCAATTTTCATCCCAATCCAAAAGAAAGGCAATGCCAAAGAACATGTTACCAAAGTAATGCTCAAAATTCTCCAAGCCAGGCTTCAACAGTACATGAACTGTGAACTTCCAGATGTTCAAGCTGGATTTAGAAAAGGCAGAGGAACCAGAGATCAAATTGCCAACATCCGCTGGATCATCAAAAAAGCAAGAGAGCTCCAGAAAAAACATCTACTTTTGCTTTATTGACTACGCCAAAGCCTTTGACTGTGTGGATCACAGCAAACTGTGGAAAATTCTTAAAGAGATGGGAATACCAGACCACCCAACCTGCCTCCTGAGAAATCTGTACGCAGGTCAAGAGGCAACAGTTAGAACTGGACATGGAACAACAGACTGGTTCCAAATCAGGAAAGGAGGACATCAAGCCTGTATATTGTCACCCTGCTTATTTAACTTATATGCAGAGTACATCGTGAGAAATGCTGGGCTGGATGAAGCACAAGCTGGACTCAAGACTGCCGGGAGAAATATCAATAACCTCAGATACACAGATGACATCACCCTCATGGCAGAAAGCAAAGAAGAACTAAAGAAGCTCTTATGAAAGTGAAAGAGGAGAGTGAAAAAGTTGACTTAAAGCTCAACATTCAGAAAACGAAGATCATGGCATCTGGTTCCATCACTTCATGGCAAATAGATGGGAAAACAGTGGATCAGTGACAGACTTTATTCTGGGGGGCTCCAAAATCACTGCAGATGGTGACTGCAGCCATGAAATTAAAAGACGCTTACTCCTTGGAAGAAAAGTTATGACCAACCTAGACAGCATATTAAAAGGCAGAGACATTACTTTGCCAACAAAGGTCCATCTACTCAAAGCTATGGTTTTTCCAGTAGTCATGTATGGATGTGAGAGTTGGACTAGAAAGAAAGCTGAGCACTGAAGAATTGATGCTTTTGAACCGGTGTTGGAGAAGACTCTTGGGAGTCCCTTGGACAGCAAGGAGATCCGACCAGTCTGTCTGAAAGGATGCAACCAGTCCTGAATATTCATTGGAAGGACTGATGTTCAAGCTGAGACTCCAATCCTTTGGCCGCCTGATGCAAAGAACTGACTCATTTGAAAAGACCCTGGTGGTGGGACAGATTGGAGGTGGGAGGAAAAGGGGATGACAGAGGATGAGATCATTGCATGGCATCACTGACTCAATGGACATGAGTTTGAGTAGGCTCTGGGAGTTGGCGATGGACAGGGAGGCCTGGCATGCTGCAGTCCATGGGGTTGCAAAGAGTCGGACATGACTGAGTGACAGAACTGAACTGAAGTGAATCAATGAGTAAGTGGAAAAAATTGGTGAGAAATCCCTAGGTGAGAAGGTTGATTTAGAAATTAGAGTTAAAAGTACAGCTCAGCAGTCAAGTCTGCACCACCTTGGACAATTTATCTAGAATTTTGCTCACCCTCCAGGCTTCCCTGGTGGCTCAGACAGTAAAGAATTTGTCGGCAGTGTGGAATACCTCGGTTCTATCCCTGGGTTGGGAAGATCCCCTGGAGGAGAGCATGGCAGCCCTCTCTGAAATTCTTTCCTGGAGAAACCCCATAGACAGACAAGCCTGGCTGGCTACAGTCCATTTCCAACTCCCACCTAAAGTCCTACTGCTGCCTACTCAAACTCATGTCCATTGAGTCAGTGATGTCATCCAACCATCTCATCCTCTGTCGTTCCCTTCTCTTCACACCTCCAATCTGTCCCACCACCAGGGTCTTTTCAAATGAGTCAGTTCTTTGCATCAGGCGGCCAAAGGATTGGAGTCTCAGCTTGAACATCAGTCCTTCTAATGAATATTCAGGACTGATTGCATCCTTTCAGACAGACTGGTCGGATCTCCTTGCTGTCCAAGGGACTCCCAAGAGTCTTCTCCAACACCGGTTCAAAAGCATCAATTCTTCAGTGCTCAGCTTTCTTTCTAGTCCAACTCTCACATCCATACATGACTACTGGAAAAACCATAGCTTTGAGTAGATGGACCTTTGTTGGCAAAGTAATGTCTCTGTCTTTTAATATGCTGTCTAGGTTGGTCATAACTTTTCTTCCAAGGAGCAAGCGTCTTTTAATTTCATGGCTGCAGTCACCATCTGCAGTGATTTTGGAGCCCCCCAGAATAAAGTCTGTCACTGATCCACTGTTTTCCCATCTATTTGCCATGAAGTGATGGAACCAGATGCCACGATCTTCGTTTTCTGAAGTGAATTCGCTCAATCGTGTCCGACCCTCAGCAACCCCATGGACTGCAGCCTTCCAGGCTCCTCCATCCACGGGATTTTCTAGGCAAGAGTAACCTTGGGCAGATCACTTAATTGTTCTGTGAACTCAATATTCAGGGTCCTCCTGAGGAGTAAATGAAATTTCAAAAAGTAAAATGTTCACCTAGCCTATTGCCTGGCACATAATAGTGAAAGTCACTTAGTCGTGTCCGACTCTTGCGACCCCATGGACTGTAGCCCACCAGGTTCCTCTGTCCATGGGATTCTCCAGGCAAGAATACTGGAGTGGGTTGTCATTTCCTTCTCCAGGGGATCTTCCTGACCCAGGAATTGAACACATGTCTCCTGCATTGCAGGCAGATTCTTTACTGACTGAGCTAGTAGGGAAGCTTGGCACATAACAAATGCTCAATAAACTTGACTATAATTTTTTCAACCAAAAGATAATAATGGGGCACACAGGCTGTGGAAGCTCATGACTTCTGGGCTTTTGTTGTTTTTACATAAGCAGAGCAAGGAGGAAGGCTCTAAAGAAGACCTACCTGCAGAGTACATCATGAGAAACACTGGGCTGGGAGAAGCACAAGCTGGAATCAAGATTGCCAGGAGAAATATCAATAACCTCAGATATGCAGATGACACCACCCTTATGGCAGAAAGTGAAGAGGAACTCAAAAGCCTCTTGATGAAAGTGAAAGAGGAGAGTGAAAAAGTTGGCTTAAAGCTCAACATTCAGAAAACAAAGATCATGGTATCTGGTCCCATCACTTAATGGAAAATAGATGGGGAAACAGTGGAAACAGTGTCAGACTTTATTTTTCTGGGCTCCAAAGTCACTGCAGATTGCGACTGCAGCCATGAAATTAAAAGACGCTTACTCCTTGGAAGAAAAGTTATGACCAACCTAGATAGCATATTGAAAAGCAGAGACATTACTTTGCCAACAAAGGTCCGTCTAGTCAAGGCTATGGTTTTTCCAGTGGTCATGTATGGATTACGAGAGTTGGACTGTGAAGAAAGCTGAGCGCCAAGAATTGATGCTTTTGAACTGTGGTGTTGGAGAAGACTCCTCAGAGTCCCTTGGACTGCAAGGAGATCCAACCAGTCCATTCTGAAGGAGATCAGCCCTGGGTGTTCTTTGGAGGGAATGATGCTAAAGCTGCAACCCCAGTACTTTGACCACCTCATGCGAAGAGTTGACTCACTGGAAAAGACTCTGATGCTGGGAGGGATTGGGGGCTGGAGGAGAAGGGGAGGAGAGAGGATGAGATGGCTGGATGGCATCACCGACTTGATGGACGTGAGTCTGAGTGAACTCCGGGAGTTGGTGATGGACAGGAGGCCTGGCGTGCTGCGATTCATGGGGTCGCAGAGTCAGACACGACTGAGCGACTGAACTAAACTGAACTGACCTGACCTGGAGAGAAGTGGAGAGAGGACAGCTCTCAAGGCCACTTCTCAAGTCAGCCTGGGGCTTGGCCCCTTTAAGGAGGGCGGGGACACGTGACCTACAAGGTCACATGGCTCGCGGGACAACATGGCTGCGCCCGCGCTAGGGCCAGCTCGAGGATGCGGCGCCGAGCTCACTCTCGTCCTCTTGTTGTCGCTGTTCTTGCTGCTAGGCTGGGCGGCGGGGGGCGAAGAGGCTGGGCCCGAGGCAGGCGCGCCGTCCCTCGTGGGCTCCTGCGGTTGTGGCAATCCCCAGCGGCCCGGGGCCCAGGGAAGCTCGGCAGCCGCGCACCGATACTCCCGGGAGGCGAACGCCCCGGGCTCGGTCCCCGGAGGGCGGCCATCCCCACCCACCAAGGTGCTCTTTCTATTCCCTAATGATGGGTGGGGCTCGCCAGGTTCCTCGACAGGGTTGGGATGGATAAACCAAGTGGTTGGAGAAGGGCAAGTAAAGATTGTAATCACATCGCCAAGTCGCGCACTGGCTGATCTAGTTTGATGAGAAGTTCCTCCGCCCTCCAAAACAGCTGGGTCTTGGGGCTCTGCCTAATTCTGAGCATTAGGTAGTTTGGTTTGAGGACAGTTGTCTCGCCTTTTCTTGTCTTTTATTTCCTACTTCCTCTTCTTTCAACCCCGTCTTCTTGATGAGGTTCTCCGAATTTTAAGTTAGACAGATGTAGGTTTAGACTTCTAGGTGGTGCCAAGGTAAAGAATCCATCAGCCAATGCAGGAGACGGGTTTGATCCCTGGGTTGGGAAGATCCAGTGTAGTAGGCCATGGCAACCCATTCCAGTATTCTTGCCTGGAAAATTCCATGGACAGAGGAGTCCTAGGTTCCTCTCATTAATTGTGAAGCAATCAGGACACTGGGTGTCAGTATCTGTAACATTGTTGTATACTTACTGGTAGTCTCTTACTGTAGATTCTGCCTCTTGAGGACTTGTCCTATTTATTCTGCTGTCCTTAGCACTTTAGCACATGTGGAGAACTAAGTAAAACAGTAGTAGTAGTTGTTGTTGTTGAGTTGCTAAGTCGTGTCCAACTCTTGTAACCCAGTGGACTGTAGCTTGCCAGACTTCTCTGTGGGATTTCCCAGGCAAGAATACTAGAGTGGGTTTCCAGTTCCTTCTCCAGGGGATCTTCCTAACTCAGGGATAGGACCCGGGTCTCCTTCACTGGCAGGCAGACTCTACCACTGAGCCGCCCGGGAAGTCTCCTGCAGACCTTTCCGAATCGCTTTCCTTTCTGTCCCGTCAGTATTTCCATATGCTGACACAGTAGTGTCTGTTTACTCTGATATAATGATTACCAAAGATACTTGTCTGCTGGTGTCTTGCCCCAAGTAGGTTGTAAGAGTGATGGGGGTCAGGACCATAATCTCGTGACTCTGTATAGAGTGTTAGGAGGTTGGTAGCTGGACTTCTTTTTGTTTTTCCATCCTGTATTGTAATTATTGGCATTTAAATTTTTGTTGTTCCTCAAAGGATGCCCTGAATTATTAGCATTTATCTTTTGTGTGGTAAGGAGCTTTGGTTACAATTACAGTGTGTGTTGGCCATATTCCTCTAACTTGAATGGTAATTGATAGTCTGTCTCTCCTGTGAGAAAGCCATCTGTTGCTCTGCTCTGTGACAGGGTTGTTGTCTTATTTGCATGTACACTGGTCTGTGTCAAACTTTACCAAGGACCTTCTGGACAGTACTGAACATTCCTCATTTTAAAAGGTCCAATGTCTGATTGATCCCAGAATTGGATGTAGGTATCTTTTGAATTACATTTTTAAGATACGCTTTTTTTTGAGCCCTTTAGAGTGGTTTCATGTGCAGATTGAGTATTGAATGGGTCATCTTTGGCCATATCTTGCATTCACTTTAAACATTAATTAAATTAATTATATTTTGTTTTCATGCATTTATTTTATGTTCATTTTTACTTCTATTCAGTTTCTATAATGTTTGGCTGCATCTCAGGTTATTAGTAAATTAACAATTGTTGAGAACACAGCTCACAAGCCTTGAAGGACCCCTAAACTTAATTCTTGAACATGAAATGGACTTCTTATCAAGACGAAGGACTTCTTAGGAGGCTATTCTTTGTCTCTCTGTTTTCCTTGGTTTCCAATGTTTTAGTTTATGTGCAAATGACTTTAGTCTCATTCTGACACCGATTTATTCTGAATTTTGGAAGTCCAGTATTATGGGAGAGATACGTGGTCCTAGTGATAACACTTTTTCCTCTTAATTTTCTTTCTTCTTTTAGAAAAAGGATTTTTCTTTTTGAGCAGTTTTAGGTTCAGAACAAAATTGAGAGGAAGGTAAAGAGATTGCCTGTGTATTCCCTGCCTCAACACATGCATAGCCTTTCCCATTATCAACATCCTCCACTACAGTGATACGTTTATTACAACTGATAAACCTACATTGATATATCATAATCACCCAAAGTCATTACACTTGACCCTTTAAAAATATATAGGTTAGGGACACTGGCTCCTTGTGCAATCAGATATCCTTGTATAACTTTATAGTTGGCCCTCCATATCTGCAGTTCTGCATTCCAGGATTCCACAAACTGCACATCATGTATGACAGTACTGAAGTATGTATCTTTTGGAAAAAAAATACGTATGATTGTACCCTCGCAGTTCATACCTGTGTTGTTCAGCAATCAACTGTAATATACTTTAGGGTTTGCTCTTGGTGTTGAACGTTTTATAGGTTTAGACAAATGTACAGTGACATATATTCATCACTATAGTATCATGCAGAATATTTTATTGCCCTTAACATCCTCTGTGCTCTGCCTATTCATCCCTCTTCCTCCTCCCCACTGGCAACCACTATCTTTTTACTGTATCCTTAAGTTTTGCTTTTTCTGTAATATATTTGGAATCATGCTATATATAGCCTTTTCAGATGGAGTTCTTTCACTTAGGAATATGCATTTAAGTTTCCTCCATGCCTTTTCATAGCTTGATAGCTCATTTATTTTTAGTGCTGAATAATGATGCATTGTCTGGATGTACCACACTTTATCCATTCACTTACTGAGGGGCATTTTGCTTCCTTCTGAGTTTTGACAATTATGAATAAAGCTGCTATAAACATCTGGGTGAAGGTTTCTTGTGTGTATATAAAATTTACAGCTCCTTGGGTAAATTCCAAGGAATGTGATTATTGGGTCATATAGCAAGAGTATGTTTAGTTTTGTAAGAAACTGCCAAACTGTCTTCTGAAGTGTGTGTCCCATTGTGCATTCTTACCAGCAGTGTATGAGAGTTCCTGTTGCTACACACCCTTGTCAGCATTTGGTGTTGTCAGTGTGTCCAGTTTTAGCCATTCTAAGATGTGTTACAATGGTATCTTGTTTTAATTTGCGTTTTTTGGTTGACATGCTGAGCATCTTTGCCACCTGTATATCTTCTTTGATGAGGTGTCTGTTAAGGTCTTGGCCTTTTTTATCAGATTGTTTTCTTATAGTTGAGTTTTAAAGGTTGCTTACTTTGGATAACAGTCTTTTTTTTTTGGATAACAGTCTTTTGTCAGATGTGTCATCAGCAAATATTTTCTGCCAGTCTGTTGCTTGTCTTCACAATTCCTTGACATTGTGTTTTGAAGAGTGGTCTGTGTCTAGATTTTTTGT
This sequence comes from Bos mutus, assembly GCF_027580195.1. Taxonomy (NCBI): domain Eukaryota; kingdom Metazoa; phylum Chordata; class Mammalia; order Artiodactyla; family Bovidae; genus Bos; species Bos mutus. The sequence continues at coordinate 22,122,748 of NC_091638.1, forward strand.
TTGTTTCCATGTGGATGTCCAGTTGTACCAACATTTGTTGAAAAGACTGCTGTAGCTCTGCTGTATGGCTTTTGCTCCTTTGTCAAAGATCATTTGATTGTGTTTATGGAGGTCTATTTCTGGTCTCTCTCTGCAGTTCCATTCACCTAGTTGTATGTTCTTTAACCAGTGCTTGTCTTGGTTACTGTAGTTTTATAGTACGTCTTGAAGTTGCATAATATCTTTCCTCCATCTTTGTTTTGCTCATCAATATTGTGTTGGTTCTCTAGATCTTTTGCCTCTACCTACAAACTTGAGTATCGTATTATTGTTATTGATCAAATAACCTGCTGGGATTTTGATTGAGGTCGTATTGAATCTGTTTTTGCTTTATTTAGTTTAATTCAACAAATTTTTATTTGACACACATGTAAGACTGTGTCCTGTGTAATGGGCATAAAGAAAAGAAAGATTTATGCCTTACCTCAAGGCATTTACTTGTTGGTAGGTCTCTCGTTATTCTCTGTCTCTCTCTCTCACATACACAGATTCATGAGTACATGCAAGCATCATTTTTCTATTGTGACCGCGCTCTAGGAGGAGTATGTACAAAGCAGTTGGAGAGGAAGAAAGGATTCTTTCTTCCTGGACAAGTCAGGAGGTGCTCAAAGAAAAAGATGCGTTAAGCTAGGCTTTGGAGGAAACGTTTTCAGCAGTTGGGGATGGCGGGGCAGCTTGAAGGACCTTGCAAGGAGAATGGCATGGGTACAGACAAATCATTGTACAAATGCATTGGTGTATTCTAGGAAATGTAAGTAATTTAAGGTTTCTGGGGGTGACATTTTCACCCTATTTCATGTAACACCTTTTAGGTGTGAGTTTGTTTTTTTAATTTTAATTTAATGAGCACTTGGCAAGATGAGGTATGCAAAGAGGTAAATAGCACTAGGCTTTACTCTCAAGGAATTTAGTTTCACTAGAAAGTTAAGGCAGCAAGAATTGTCTGGGAAACAATAGAGACACTTTCAAATTTTACTTAAGTTCCCTCCAGTTAACAAAATATACAATGCTCTTTGAGAAAGCTTTTCTAACAGTGTTCTACACTGCTGATTATTTTATTAAAAGGTATCAAAATATTTTAATTTCCATGTATCATTTACAATAGTTGATGTGGCATTGAGGATAATGAGGTGATAAAATTGTATGTGCCATCTCTGTTTGTATAGGTGAAGTCAGTTGATTTCCTGTCTGAGAATGGTTTGATAGGGTAATGCTGACCCGGGTGTCAAGGTGGGATTGAATGCCCTCTCCTCTATGACCCCTTTCTTCCAGGAAGAAGTAGTGTTTTTCTCTGTGTTCTCAAGTATTTTGTCATTGTTTGAGGGAAACGTGTATATTTTCTTTAAAGTAGTGTTATTTGTGTAATTGTTTGATGTCTCATTCTGCACGGGAAGCAATTTTTTAGTCCTGCTTTAATCTCTGTGTCCTCTGAGTGCTTTACACATTTAAGGATGGTATAACAATTTCTGGAATGATCTTACCTTTTTGTTGTTACTGGCTACAATACTGACAAACTGCCAAGGGAATAAAGGGTATCAGATACTTTTTAAAGAAACCTTTGGCAAATAGTCTTTTTGCTGTCTCTCATCCTCCCAAGGGTCCTGTGAGATATTATCCCCCAGTTTACAGATGTAACAACTGAGGCCGAATAGAATCATAAACTCACAGGGCTTAAAGGGACTTTAGTGTCATTTCATCTGCGATTAGTGGCAGTAGAGTGAGAGGATGATGGAGGTAGATAAGTCCTACATAGATAGTTAAGGCAGCACTTTGTGGGCAGAACCAAGGAGCTTGGTTCTCTTGTACACTCAGCTTCCTCCAGAGTTTTTAGCTTTTTGCTTAGGTTTGAGGAGAGGAAAGACGGGAAAAGGAGAGTGCTACACAAAAGAGCTGCATATAAGTTAATTTTGTTTTTGTGTATAAAACAAAAGCCCAAACTTTGTACTGCAGTTATGGGAACATTGGTTTCCAGGTTACTTTAACTGAAATTTGCTGCTGACATGTTGAGTTTGTTCTTTAACAAATAATCTCAATTCTTTGACTTACCTCGTTTCAGAAGACCAGACCTAGTGAATGTACTGATGAAAATGCATCTATTTCAGAGCTGACTTTAAAAGTTTAGGTTTTTTACTTTATAAGCTGTGCATATGAGTATGCCAGCAGCATACGAGGTAACTGTTATAATATTTAAACATAGCTCACTTTCTCTGTTAAAAAAACAAACAACCCACAGAGGCAAATGAAAGAAAAGATTCTTAAAACTAGCTTCTTGTTATTGTTGTTCAGTTGCTAAGTCGTGTCCAACTCTTTGACCCCATGAACTGCAGGATGCCAGGCTTCCCTGTCCTTCACTATCTCCCGGAGTTTGCTCGAACTCATGTCCATTGAATTGGTGATGCCATCCAACCGTCTCATCCTCTGCCACTCTCTTCCGCCCTCAGTCTTTCCCAGCATCAGTGTCTTTTCCAGTGAGTCTGCTCTTTGCTTCAGGTGACCAAAATATTGGGAGCTTCATCCTTAGCATCAGTCCTTCCAATGAATATTCAGGGTTGATTTCCATTAGACTTGACTGGTTTGATCTCCTTGCTGTCCAGGGGACTCTCAAGAATGATAAAAAACTAGGGGAGGGGCTCTCATGACTGGGAAGTTCAAGTGCAGCTGTGGCCCCAGACACAGCTGGATCCAGGACCTCAGGCAGCATCTCCAGGTCTCTCCTTCTGGCTCTCTCTTGGCAGCTCTTCTTTCTTCTGTGTAGGCTTCACGTTCGGGTAGTATCCCTTCTTAGTTCCAACTCTTTGCGACCCCATGGACTGCAGCACGCCAGGCCTCCCTGTCCATCACCAACTCCCAGAGTTTACTCAAACTCATATCCATTGAGTCAGTGATGCCATCCAACCATCTCATCCTCTGTTGTCCCCTTCTCCTCCTGCCTTCAATCTTTCCTACCATCAGAGTCTTTTCAAATGAGTCAGTTCTTCGCATCTGGTGGCCAAAGTATTGGAGTTTCAGCTTTAGCATCCTTTCTACTGATAAAAAAACTGGAAGAAAGAGGTTTTTTCCCCTTATAGCACCAGCAGAAGTTCTGAGATTAACTGTGGTTGGGTCGTGTGTCTGTCTCTAATTGTATCCCTGTGGTCAAAAGAATGTGGTGATGAAAATCATCAGACCTGAGTCACGGGAGGTGGAGCAGTTATTCAGCTCCCCCCCAACACCCAGCGTCATACTCTCAGCTGAAGAAGTGGTTTTTAAAAGATGTCACTTGCTCTTAGAAGAACAGGAAGGAATGGGTGCCAGGTGAGCAGAAATAATAGATGTTCACTGTACCTGGGCAGAGTGTGTAGCCCGAATGAAGTCCTAGTGGTAAGAGGGTCACTTTGACTTCACGTGTGCTTTTGGCTTGGCAGTAGCAGGAACTGTGGCGGCAGCGGGGTTTGAGCTGACTGCCAAGGAGGAATGGACTGTTTGAACCTGGACCTTTCTTGAAGATGTGGTTAAAGTGGTTCTTTGTATTTGGCTTCCCTGGTAGCTCAGAGGGTAAAGTGTCTGCCTGTAACTGAGGAGACCTGGGTTCGATCCCTGGGTCAGGAAGATCCCCTGGAGAAGGAAATAGCAACCCACTCCAGTACTCTTGCCTGGAAAATGCCATGGACAGAGAAGCCTGGTAGACTACAGTCCATGGGATTGTAAAGAGTGGGATACAACTGAGCGATTGCTTGCTTGCTTGTATTTGGCTTACGACTGTGAGACCTGATGCTCCAGGTTTCAATGGAACAGCACTTTACATTTGCAGGACTGAGATTTCACTTCATTAGTATAATTTGGGAATTATGATCCAGTCAGAGTTTTGTGGGCTATTTTTGTCTGTCGCCTCCAGAATGAAAACTTGGCTTCTTCAGTGTGGGTTATCTCTGACAGTCAATGAAAAACAGAGGGAAAAAAACCCAACCAGGCCAGGAGTCCACAGTGGAAGTCGTGATTGTGTTGGCATTGTTGGTACTCACCTGGAGGGAGAGTGGGATGAGAAACTGAGATAATTGTAAAACTTCATTCGATACAATGAAGCCCACAGCTTCCTGTGGCCCTTGTGTTTGTAGGAAGGTATGAACAACTGTTCTTAGAAAAGGACCTCCTTGTCTGCTGCTGGAAGCTTGTTTTTCCTTTAAGTCCTTTATGAGACATGAAACCTTCTATTAGATCATTTTAATAATCATTTTAAGCTTTCATCTGCAGGCTTCTATTTTTCTACTTCTTTGCAGAGCTGCTTAACATTCTGATTTCTCACCTTAGGACTAAGGGATCTTGTGTCCCAGACGCTTGACAAATGATGAGAATAATGTGGGAACCTAGTTCAGTCTCTGAGCAGAGTCTGTTCAGCAGGTTTCACTGTGATGCAGACACACTACCCATGTCTGGGATGGTGTTATAGAAGAAGGAGAATTTTTTTTTAATTTAAATTTATTTATTTTAATTGGAGGCTAATTACTTTACAATATTGTATTGGTTCTGCCACATCAACATGAATCCACCATGGGCATACACGTGTTCCCCATCCTGAACCCCTCTCCCACCTCCCTCCCTGAGAATTTTTATAATTAGGAATAATTCAGATGATACATTTTTCATTGTACTTGTTGAAGTTTCTTCCTCCCCATCTTCCTTCCTCCCTTCCATCCTTCCTTCCTTCCTTGAATTATGCACCATACTAGGAGCTGGGGATATAGAAATGAAAACTTTATTTCTGGTCCCCAAGGAGCCTGGGATCAAGGGCAGGTGTTGGGATAGAATGGTGTTTAACAAAGGACCCCTAATGAGAGGTGTATGCAGAGCCAGCAGAGGGAAATGCAGGCAGGAAAGGCTTTCTGTAGGAGATGATCCTTGAACATGGATGTCATTAACAGAGAGAAGTACAGATAGAGTCCAGGGTGAGAGAGATGGGCTCTGATGCTTCGATATTTTACTCTGAAAGGTGATGGAAGAACCCTAAAGAATTTAAGTAGGAAAATGGCATAATCAAATTGACACTATACTGTTTTTTTGAATAGAGAGTACATTACATGGTTTTAAAATTAAAAAATAATTGTGTAGAAGGGTGTATGGTGAAAATTTTTCCACTTATGTAATAACCTTACCTTCTGACAACCACTGCATGTGTTTCTTGAATATCTTCCCAGAGCGGTATTCTGCAAATGTAAGCAAATACAAAAAGAAGATGTGAATCTATATTTTCCCCCTCACCTCCTTTTCACACAAATGATAACATACCATGCTTTCTTTTTTTTTTTTTTTAAGTTTAATTTATTTATTTTAATTGGAGGATAATTACTTTACAATATTGTGATAGTTTTTTGCCATACATCAACATGAATTGGGCATGAATTGGTCATTGTCCTCTCCATTCCTTATCCCTTTATCCTGGTGCTGCTGCTACTGCTAAGTCGCTTCAGTCGTGTCCGACTCTGTGCGACCCTATAGACGGCAGCCCACCAGGCTCCCCTGTCCCTGGGAGTCTCCAGGCAAGAACACTGGAGTGGGTTGCCATTTCCTTCTCCAATGCATGAAGGTGAAAAGTGAAGGTGATCTCTCCATATCTATATATTAAAACTGTCTTCTTTTCTCCCTCAGTTTTCCTTCTTTTTCTTTTCTTGTGGCTGCTTAATTTTCCATTTTATGAGTGGCCCACAGCTTAGTTAATCATTCCAATACTGAAGAATATTTCGGTTGTTTCCCACCTTTTTCTGTTCCAAGCAGAGCTTCAATAAATTGTGTTGGATATAGAAGACATATTTTGGAAGGTTCAGTAGGGGCTTGGATATTTGTTGTATGAATGATTTGAGTGGAGGGTTGGTGGCTTAGAGAGGAGCTAGTAGAAATGTGAAAGTATGAAGCTGGAGGCAAAGGGGCCAATTGTGAGGCTACTGCATTTATTGAAGAACAGAAAAGGGGAGAGATGAGAGGGATATATATTTAGGTGACCCAGTAAAACTGGGTGATTGCTATACTGTTGGGATTAGCAGATGGGCGAGGTCGGGATGACTTCTTAATAATAATACATTGGACATTAAAACATTTATTACTTATGTCATAGATGAAAGCAGCTCCATTTTCATTGGGAAATACATGCACAAAATTGAAAGCAGCCACCAGTAAAGAGAGTGGAAATAGAGCGTAGGAAACCATGATTACTGATCATTACTTTCTGTTACTTCTGATCTTGTTTTTCGAACTTTTCTGCTCTTATTGCTAAGCCACGTTTTCTGTTTTTGTTCCTACTAGCTGTTACTCTTTAGTTTCTTTTTTTTCCTTTCCTCAAGTCAAACTTTTGTTTTCTAGATCAGAGATCTGACAGATCCTAATCTGCTGAGAAGTGAGTGAATTGTTTTTTCACTCAAATGATTAGCATGTAAGACACTGTGTCTGCAGAGTATATTTCTGATAGATGGTATGATTGTGTTGCTGTTTAGAAATTGAGATACAAATGACATGTCATAAAATTCACCCTTGGAAAGTTTACAATTTAGTGTTTGTTTTTAGTATAGACACAAGGTTTCCACAAGCATCATCACTAATTCTAGGACATTTCATCACTCTGAAAAGAAACCCCATACTCATTAGCACTTATTCCCTCTGCCCACCTCCCTGCAGGCTCTGGCAATCACGAATCTACTTCTGTCTCTTTGGCTTCAGCTCTGGGCATTTTGTATAAATGGAATCATACAATATACAGCCTTTTGTGAGTGGATTCTTTCATTTAGCATCATGTTCTCAAGGTTCACCTGTGTGGTACTTCGTTTCTTTTTATGGCTGATTTCTATTTTGTGGATGTGTGACATGTTATTCGTTCATCAGTGGACAAATGAATATTTGGGTTGTTTCCACTTTTGGGGTATTATGAATAATGCTGCTATGAATATTACTATACAGGTTTTTTCATGGATATATGTATTCATTTATCTTGGGTATAATCCTAGAAGTAGAATTGCATGATCATGTGTTAACTCTTTTATGTAGCTTTTTGAAGAACTGACATTGTTTTCTAAAGCAGCAGTGTTACTTTAGATTTCTACCAGCAACGTAAAGGGTTGCAAGTTTCCTTCATCCTTGTTGACACTTGTTCTTATCTGTGTTTCTGGTTACGGCTGTGCTGGTGGGTGTGAAGTGGAATCTCACTGTAGATTTTGTTTGCATTTCTCCAATGATGCTGACCTTGGACCTGTGTTTATTAACTGAAAATTTTAGGTGTGATCCTCAGATCTTATGTTTAGTGCTAGGACAACATGTGAACAAGGTAGCCTCTCTTGCTGCCCTCGTGGGGTTTAGAATTTATAGAAAACAGTTGTTGTTCAGTCACTAAGTCATGTCTGACTCTTTGCGACCCCATGGACTACAGCACACCAGGCTTCTCTGTCCTTCACTATCTCCTGGAGCTTGCTCAAACTCATGTCCATTGAGTCAGTGATGCCATCCAACCATCTCATCCTCTGTTCCCCCCTTCTCCTCCTGCCTTCAGTCTTTCCCAGCATCAGGGTCTTTTCCAGTGAATCAACTCTTCACATCAGGTGGCCAAAGTATTAGAGCTTCAGCTTCAGCATCAGTTCTTCAAATGAATATTCAGGACTGATCTCCTTTAGGATGGACTGGTTGGATCTCCTTGCAGTCCAAGGGACTCTCAAGAGTATTCTCCAGCACCCTAGTTCAAAAGCATCATTTCTTTGGTTCTCAGCCTTCTTTACAGTTCAACTCTCATATCCATACATGACTGCTGGAAAAACTGTAGCTTTGACTATATGGATCTTTGTCAGCAAAGTGATGTCTCTGCTTTTTAATACGCTGTCTAATAGATAGAAACAAAGTAACTGCAGTTAGAGTTTTGCGAAGGTGTTAAAAAAGGACAAGGCATAGTCCTTTAGTAAATGTTTTAGATTTTCCATTTGAGTGATTTAGGTCTTTTCCATTATCATTGGCAACCTCAATTGACTGAGTTGGTTTTAAAAGATATTACATGTGGCATTTTTATATTTGCTTTTTAAAATAGTTTAAAAGGAATAAGAACATAGTAAAGGAGGAAAACGCACAGATGTATAAAGTAAAGCGAAGTGAAGTCGCTCAGTCGTGTCTGACTCTTTGCAACCCCATGGATTGTAGCCTTCCAGGCTCCTCTGTCCTTGGGATTTTCCAGGCCATAGTACTGGAGTGGGGTGCCATTTCCTTCAGATGTATAAACAAGTGGAATATGCTCCCTGCCTCTGACCTCCAGTCATTAGGAGCTTGGTGACTCTTGCTCTAAACCTGCTTCCATGGTGTGTGCAGGTGTGTGATTTTTTGTGTTTTTTTTTTTAATTATTTATTTATTTGGCTGCGCCACTTCCTAGTTGCAGTATGTGGGATCTAGTTCCCTGACCAGGTATTGAACCCTGCCCCTCCCTGCATTGGGAGCACAGAGTGTTAGCCACTGGACCACCAGGGAAGCCCTTTTTATTTTTCATTTATTTATTTGTGTGTGTGTGTGTGTGTGTGTGTGTGTGTGCAGATATATATTATGAAGAGTTTTTTCTAGATATATTACTGTCCTAAAGACTCTTCACTTCCTTTTGTGACTAGCCGTTCGCTGGAGTGTGGAGTCACCTTACTCATCTCTCAGTGGCTTTTGCGGCGGGGGTTCGCTCCCTGTCCGGTGCTCACCTCGTGCTGGCACTTTACACTTGGCCCGGGTTTACTCTGACTGCAGTGGCCTGACTTCCTGTGTTTCCCCTTTCGCTGCAGATGGTCCCCATCCCTGCCGGTGTGTTTACAATGGGCACAGATGATCCTCAGATAAAGCAGGATGGGGAAGCACCTGCGAGGAGAGTTGCTATTGATGCCTTTTACATGGATGCCTATGAAGTCAGTAACGCTGAATTTGAGAAGTTTGTGAACTCAACTGGCTATTTGACAGAGGTAACGGGATTGGGATGGGGAGGAACGATTTCATCAGTTGACCACTTTTCACTGTGTTCCCAGTGCTGTGCCAAGCACTTTATATATGTTTCATCTAATTGTTGTTTTCATAGAAACCCAGCGAGGCAGGTTACTTTTCAGGTGGTAAACGGGGGATTATCAAAGCATCTTGCCCTGAGTCCCGTAGCTGGTTAGTTGTGATGCTGTGGTTCAGGCCTTGCCAGTGTGACCCCAGCACCTGTCTTTTTAACCTTGATGCTCTGGTGTGTCAGTGCTGTAATATGCCAAAGGGTGCCACTGTCCGCTCAGGCTTTTTGAGATAACAGCATGTAAAGTAAGGCCACTCTTCCCTCTCAAAAAATTATAGTTCGTCTGTTTCGGAAGCATGGCATAATTCATAAGTGATAGATGAAGAAGTGCAGCTTTTCATTTTTGTGGTTTTATTCCAGTGCCTGAAGACACAGGAGGTTTCCTTCGGCAATTCCAGTGTCTGCTGTGGCTGCTGAATCACAGAGCAGTGTTCTGAAAGCAGCTGTTTGTACTCAGTGGCACTAGGAAGAGGGAGGCTTTCAAGATGACGGAAGCTTCTGAGTGGCTCAAATATCCTTGTCATATATATATGTTTCCCATTTTTCTTACCAAAAGATTCTTCCCTTGCTTTCAGTTTGTGGAGTCCCTGCCTTGTTTTTGTTTTTGTTTCAGGGTAGAACATCTTTTTTATTAAAAAAAAAAAATTCAGAGTGAATGCTGAAAGCAGAACAACTTCCAAATTTGGTTTTGCATTTCTTTGGCATTTCCTAAAATATACAGAATGGTTGCTGCTTTGATCCCATTCCTAGTGAGAAGTTTCTGTACTTTTTGTTTCATGAGAATACTCTTAGATCAAGTTCCTTAATAGTCTGCTGAAGTTAGAAGATGGCTTCTAAGGCAGGAAGTTTCCCATGGACTAGGGTTCTCCATCGAGATTAGACAGAATGAGTAGAATTTAGGATGTATAGGAACATGGATGATGGAATACTACATCTGGATTTCTGTTACCCTCTAACTGAAATTGAGCATGTCCTTTAATTAGGCAGTAGACAATGTCGTACAGAAATGGCAGCAATGCCTGTGTCTTTGTCCTCAGCAGAAATCACAGACACTTTGTGTCACATTAGTCTTATCTCAGAGATCTTAACCTTAAAATTACTTGTATTCATCCCCACCTTGCTGCTGCTGCTGCTAAGTCGCTACAGTCGTGTCTGACTCTGTGTGACCCCATAGATGGCAGCCCACCAGGCTCCCCTGTCCCTGGGATTCTCCAGGCAAGAACACTGGAGTGGGTTGCCATTTCCTTCTCCAATGTATGAAAGTGAAAAGTGAAAGTCAAGTCACTCAGTCGTGTCTGACTCTTAGCCACCCCACGGACTGCAGCATACCAGGCTCCTCCATCCATGGGATTTTCCAGGCAAGAGTACTGGAGTGGGGTGCGATTGCCTTCTCCATCCCCACCTTAGAAATGATAATTATGAGACCTGCCACTAGATCTTATTTAATATATTAAAAAATAAAAAAAGGCAGACATATACATATAGACACACACCTGTATGTGTTACTATAGCACACATTTGTTTTACGAATATTTTGATATAACTCGCTTTCTTTGTAATTGTGTTGATTTTGTTTTATACACTTCACCCGACTGCCAAAAGGGCCTAGGGAACTAAAAGGGTTAAAGCCCTGGCTTTGGATAAAATACTTCATATTTTTATGCCACTTTACAGTTGTTTTTTTTTTGTTTTTTCCATTTCTCCAGCTTCATTTTACATCCCACTTCCATTGCTCATCGCATTCTGATCCTGCTGTTCTTGTTTCTGTTCTTTGTGAACTGGACACTCTTTACCATCTTTGGGGCACAGCCCATACTCTCCCCTGCTTGAAATTTCCTGCCTGTCCCCCTTTTGCAATGGCCGGCTCCTTCTCATTCTCGAGTCATCTCATCTTAAATATCCTTCTCAGGGAGGCTTCCTCTGCCCGCTCTCTCAAAAGGAGACTTTTCTCAGTACTCTCCACTTTACAATGTCACATAAAGTTGTACTTATTTTCTTCCATTCTTTTTTCAACTTGACTTTTGTTCTAAGTGCTCCATATTTAAGTGCTCTAAGGTCAGAGTGCATGCCTATGTAATATTGACCTTGTATCTGTGTCATGTAGCCCAAAGGCGGGCATCTGCTAGGTCTTTGATCAATGTTGTTGAATGAGGGACTGGTCTGGGTTTTTAGACATGGTGATGCCACAAGGGAATACAAGAAGAAGAGCTGGGATGCATAAAAGTTGATGAGCTTGAATCAGGAAAAAGAATTTGAGGTGTTCATAAGGCCTGAAATCCAGGGATGTAGCAGGAAGTTACGCTCATCTAGCGAGGAGAGGATATGTATGCAGGTAGAGATCTGAGCATCATTTGAAGTGCTGGCAGTGGTTAAAATGATGAGATTGCCAGAGTTTGTCCAGCAGCAGGTCTGTGTCTCTCAAGTGGGATCTCTTAGACCACCTATGTTAGAGTCACCAGCTTAGCTGTTCTTATGTGCAGATTCCTTTGCCTCACTCCAGACCTCCAGAATCAGAAGCTCTGGGCTTGGGGAGCTGTGATGTGTAGTGGCAACAAGTTTGCCAGCTGATCTCAACTGCACAGAGCCCAAGAGCCGCTGGAATAGAGTAAGACGAGCAGAGAGGCAGGGTAGAATATCAGGGAGCAACAGTGTTTTAGGGGCTAGAAGGAGAGCCCACGTATTTCAGGAGATGAGGAGGAAGAATCCAAAAGGAGGAAGAAAACCGGAAGAGTAGAACCATGGAAACCAAGAGGCTACTTTGCACATTTGCTCACTGGGGCCACATGCAGCAAAGAAAACCAAGTAGATACAGACTTGAGACAGTAACGTTAAATAAAAATGATTAAAATACATATTTCCACCTGGTGTTCAGGTTGGCCACTTGAGATTTATCAGCACAGCAGACACCTTAGTGGAGCTAGAATGTGTCAGAATATCAGCAAACAGTGCCATTTGCTTCTTTTAGCTAAATTCCTGGAGTAGAACAAAGGAAAAGGTTGATATGTGATCTGATATGTAAAGAATCCTGTTATTTTCCAAAGTCATTTGTAATACTTGGGGAGATGTGTTTCCATCAACAGAGACAATCACAGGCTCAAAAGCTAACCTCTTCCAGTCTGCATCCTTATCAGCTACATGAGCCTAAAATGAAAATGGGCTCTGTAAGTGACACTAACCTGTTTTAATAGGAAGCCAGATGCTTTAATGTCATTTCTGAATCCTTTGGGAGGTCATATGACAAAATTAAGTTCATTTGGACAAGAAGAACCACTCGAGCAGCGTACACAGAAAATGGCACTTGTGAAATGTGTTACTGCAAACTTTTCTGCATTTTTATTTCCCTTCTTTCCTTCAGGCTGAGAAGTTTGGTGACTCCTTCGTTTTTGAAGGCATGTTGAGTGAGCAGGTGAAGTCTGACATCCAGCAGGCAGTAAGTAATGTTTTAACAGGCTCATATTTCTCTACTGCTCATTAGAAACAGCTTGGGTGAAAAATCCAAACTACAAGTCCTTCCCCTCCCCCCAGGTAGCTCACCATTTTCCTGCTATAGGTTTTCCCCTAGGACAGGCCTATGGATATCCCACAGACCTGAGATAGTGTCTAACGTGTGGAGTCTGACTTGAGCTGCTGTCTTGTACCTGGGCTTTAAACCCTTCTGGGTTTCTTTTACTTAGAGGCATTTCTAGAATGGAGGGTTAAATGTGTATTTTTTTTTCAATTTACTTCTATTCTTAAAATCTTGGGCTCATCAGGTGTTGGTATGGAGAGAGAGCATCCTTTTAAAGGATTCTTGAATTCACATGATCAGAGTAGCATTTATGAAAGGGGCCCTTTGCTCTGGATGATCACAGGAAATTGAGGCCAGAACCTGGTTCTTAACATCTGGGGTGAACCCTCTCTTAGAGGGGACCCAGTGGAGTCATGGAAGCAGTGGATAAGGCCTCTAGAAGCACCTGTGTGGTAAGGGGAGCTCAGGGTTTCTGTTGCAGACATTTTAGTAGGTTTGTGTATATTTGAAGTGAAAGTGAAAAGTGAAAGTGTTAGTCACTCAGTCGTGTGTCTGACTCTTTGCGACCCTATGGACTGTAGCCCATCAGGCTCCTCTGTCCATGGGATTCTCTGGGCAAGAATACTTGAGGGGGTTGCCCTCCTCCAGGAGATCTTCCCAAGCCAGGGGTTGAACCCAGGTCTCCTGCTTTGCAGGCCGATTCTTTACTGTCTGTGTATATTTGGGTATATATTTACTCATCTGCCTCATGAGAAGGCAGAAAATATACAAGGGAAGGAGGGAGGGGTAGGTAAGCTGGAAAGCGGAAGGTTCACGAAACAGGGCTAAGGATGCAGAAGAAGCAAGAGGTGGTGAGAGAGGAAAGGAAACGGGGTCAGCTGACCCCAGGGAGACTGAATAAGACCCTGACTTGGAAGACAGGACTTCAGCACTAATCTTCCTTTCTTATACAGGTTTCCTTTCAACTCCTGCCTGAATCTCATCTTTATATGTTGGCTTCACCGTTCTCTCTTGTGAGCTAACCATCCTGGTTTGACTCATGTAGAAAACCTGGGGTAGTGAGGGGGAAAGATGAGGTAAAACCAGACTTGCTCTCAAGCCATTTTATAGGAGAATCAGGCCTCCTTTATATATGTGTTTCATATTACTTTATTTTTCATTTTATTTTTTGTCCTGCTGCCTTGCAGCATTTGGGGTCTTAGTTCCCTAACCAGGGGTCTAACCCATGCCCCCTGCATTGGGAGTGCTGAGTCTTAACCAGGGGACCACCAGGGAAGTCCCAGTGTTTTAAAAAACATGACCAAGTTCCATCTGAATCCCAAGGTTTTCTTCACAAGTTTACATTACAAGTCTGTTATGTATCTGATATACCCTGTCCTCCCCGTCCCCCTTTTTGAAGGGGTTTGAGGTCAGATTGGCTTAGTGTTGATGAGCGAACAGCTCAGGCTGTGAGGTCTTGTTTTGTGATAGGGAGTTCCGATGGGGGAGGGCACTTAGTTTTGTATTTTGCGCTTTCAGATACAAGGCCTCTTGTCAGTTGAGAAGCTCTGAGCGCTTTAGGCATAAAGGCTGATCATTACTAGGCTCTGCTGGTGCCCTGTTAAACCCACAGTGAAGTGTGTGTGCTGGTAACCAGGACGAGGAGAAGCAGCTGTTACCCGGTCATAGTGTTGGGCACTCACTTAAGTGCTCATAATGGAAAAGCAAACCTTTTAAGCATGATTAGAAAGGGCTGGAATGAGTGAAATGAACCTGTCAGTGATTTGAGGGAGCTAAGTTTTTGTTTTTTCAGCCTGCTCTTAGGTCTTGGCATACCCTCATGCACTAGACCTATTTTTAACCTGGTGTTTCCAAGAGTGTAGGAGAGGAGATGGGCCACTAGATGACTTTACGTGAAGCAGGTAAATCAAGGTGGTACATGGCCAAACATCAGATCACACAGGCTCGGGCTCAGGGCTCTTGTAAGTTGAGAAGAAACTCTCATCTGAGTGTTTGCTTGTCACTAAAACTCAGTGAAAGTGAAAGTTGCTCAGTCGTGTCCAACTCTTTGCGACCGCATGGACTATACAGTCTATGAAATGCTCTAGGCCAGAATTCTGGAGTGGTTTCTTAGTTCCCTTCTTCAGGGGATCTTTCCAACCCAGGAATCGAACTCAGGTCTCCCACATTGCAGGCAGATTCTTTATCAGCTGAGCCACCAGGGAAGCCCCTAAAACCTAGTAGCACTTGTTAATCTCGTTTTTAACATAACAAATAGGCCTCAGAAGCTTCCCCAGGTTTCACTGGCTGGCTGGAATTTATTAATGTGGTTTACTCTTATGTATATATTAAATGTAATTATTTTATAAGATTATTTACTTTCATGCAGTTTTTTAGATATTTACAGTCATGTGATTATTTTATGTTTCATATAATTCTTTAAAATAATGTAATTAAATTAATTATTTTAAATGTTATAAATGTTCTCTCATGATAGGAAACACTAGGGCTATAACTTTGCATTTTCAGGAAAAGCCTTTTCATTGTAAAAGAAAAATCAAATACAGATCACACAAATCAAGTGAGTCATTTTACTGTGTTACTCTAAAACAAACATCACTGTAACCTTGTCTTACGTCAGGAATTAGAATTTTGCCACCTGCCATAGCAACCCCAACCATGTGCCACATCCTGATCACCACCTGCTCTGTCCCTGAAGTAGCCACTATCTTGCTTTTTTTTAAAAGAGTTTTGTTGTTGTTGTTTGTTTGTTGTTGTTTGGCTGCACCATGCAGCAGGTGGGATCTTAGTTCTGTGACCAGGGATTGAACCTGTGTCCCCTGCATTGGAAGCCTGGAGTACTGACCACTGCACCACCAAGGAAGTCCCTATCTTGCTTTTTAAGATACTTCTTGATACTTTAAGATACTTTTTAGATACTTCTTTGCATTTCTTTATAGTATTATTAGCAGGCATGTATCCCCAAGACTGCCAATGTTTAGTCCTGCCCATTTAAAGCAAATTTGTGTCTTTTAAGATTTTTTTTTGGCTTAGTTAAGACTGTTATAATCTGACCAACCTAGGTAGCATATTGAAAAGCAGAGACATTGCTTCTCCAACAATGGTCCATCTAGTCAAGGCTGTGGTTTTTCCGTGGTCATGTATGGATGTGAGAGTTGGACTGTGAAGAAGGCTGAGCACCGAAGAATTGATGCTTTTGAACTGTGGTGTTGGAGAAGACTCTTGAGAGTCCCTTGGACTGCAAGGAGATCCAATCAGTCCATTCTAAAGGATATCAGCCCTGGGTGTTCTTTGGAAAGAACGATGCTAAAGCTGAAACTCCAGTACTTTGGCCACCTCATGCGAAGAGTTGACTCATTGGAAAAGACTCTGATGCTGGGAGGAATTGGGGGCAGGAGGAGAAGGGGACGACAGAAGATGAGATGGCTGGATGGCATCACCAACTCGATGGACATGAGTTTGAGTGAACTCCGGGAGTTGGTGATGGACAGGGAGGCCTGGCGTGCTGCAATTCATGGGGTCACAAAGAGTCGGACACAACTGAGCGACTGAACTGAACTGAACTGATCCTGCTCCTTCCCAGCCCCTGGCCCTGTCTGCCGCTCCCCCCCACCCCCAACAATTTATCTGTGAAAGAATCCAGGGTTTTTTTCTGGATTGCCCTTTCATGTTGCACCTCAACTCTTCTTCCTGTCCTGTGCATTCCCTGCCAGTGGTGTCTGGATCCATAGACATGATCAGACTTACATCTGGACCCCATTGCAAGACCTCAGATAGTGACACGTTCTTACACCACAAGGCACATAATATCTTTCTCTCTCTCTTTATAATGTTACCTGCTGTTAATCCTGTTAATGTTAGTGTTTAGATCCACGAGTTCATTGGGGGTTGAAAGATGTTGAGAATATAATAGTTTTTTTTTTAATTAATTGAGACTTTATGAAGAAGTGGTTCCCTCATCTACTATTTTCTTAACCATTGGTACTGTTCATACAAGAAAGAGAGTAAATGCTTGATTCTTTACTAGGTTTTAAAATAAAGAAGTGATCCCCTACTACTCTCTAGAAATAACCGATTTGATTTTTTTTGTAATTAAACATTTAAAGAATATTGTAAATTTACATGTGGTTGTAAGAAATAATACAGATATCCCATACACCCTTCCCCTGGATTCCTCCAGTGCTAGCATCTTACGTAACCGTAGAACAGTTTCACAAGCAGGAAGTTGACAATTGACACAACCCACTTACCTTCATCTGGTTTTATCAGTTTTATATGTACTCATTGGTATGTGTGTATTTAGTTCTATATCGTTTTATCACAAATGTAGATTTGTATAATCACCAGATTTAAAAAAAAATGTCATGAACCTATGGATTTAAACATTCTTAAACATTCTTTGTTTTCTTCTTTAGGAACTCTTAATATATCTATAGGATTCATTTTCAGAGTTTATCACTTGTTTTGAATTGTTTCTTTTTTTTTTGATTAAAATTTTTTATTCCTTTACATCTTCTTTGTCTCTTAAGTATTCTTGTGTTCATTTCTGAAGTGGCCTTTTCTTTTGATTTAGTTATTTCTTGATTTATCTGCTCATCTGAGTTTGCTGATCCTGTTCTATTCTCTCATGAATCATTTTCTTAGTGCCCTTGACCTCATTTTGACATGGCGTTCTGAGCATTCCTTACCCTTTAGAAGGAGGCGTGGTCCAGGGTAGCTTCTGTCTCTTGAAGAACTCTTTATCTTCAGTTGTGCTCACATGGGCCTCAAACATATAATCTCCTGTTCCTTCAGAATTTCCTGCATCTCTTCCCTTCCATTCCTTCTCCTTTACTCTCTTGTCCCTTGTTTCCTAGAGTTTGATTTTATTCTCTCAGCTTTCTCCTTGGTGAGGGACTCTGTTCTGGATGGGAACCCTAGCAGGTCAGTGTCAAGAATTCTTGGGGCAAGACTGTTCAATGGCCTTTGTACTTTCTCACCACGGGTCCCTAGCGCGCACTAGCTACCACAGTGGGCAGAAGCCATCCCCGTTTTCACTGCTTCCTCACACTGTAATTCTCTGCTTTCCGGGGATGTCCACTGGCTGCTTTGGGATTTTCCTCGTCACAGCTCTGATGACTTGTTGCTTTCTTCTCTTTTCTCCGTACAGCTGTAACAACCACGCAGGTTGTGTGGCTGTTGGCGGTTTCCCTTTGCCTGTTTGTATCCTGGTTTGGTAAAGGTACCTTCACATAGATTGGCTGTGCATGTGTGCTTAGGATTTTGGGGTTTTATCTAGTGGTTATCTAATTGCTGTGTCTGGTTCTACACATCGACTTGGAGAGATTAAAAAACTGCTGATGCTGCTGTCCTCTTGGGTTTGTTTGTTTTTTAATATGTAACGTTTAGAGGCAAAGCATCCATCTAGCTCTCAGGGTTTTCTTGTAGAGATAAATGGTAAATTTAATGGTGAGAAACAGAGTATATGTGTGTGTAGAAATTTACCTACTTGTGATTATTACTTGGATGTTTCATTTAAAACAGTGTCTTAAAAACTATAGATATCAAATCCTAGAAGGGATTAAGGCTAGCTTTTGTTGTTGTTTTTGTTTTTTAACTCTAGATAACTTAAACTACCTTAAAAGGATGGTATTTAAAATATATAATTTCTAAAGAGTATGTTTCATTTTTATACTTGTGTCATTAATGTATCTCCTAAATCTTGGTCAGAGGAATAGCAGTGAGATGGGAAAAAACAATTCCTCTTGGTGGGAACCTGAGAAATAATGATCATCTATTTGTTTGTGGTTTAATACTTTCAAAATTGTTAACAGTTTAAGGAAACAAATTGCTGAGTAAGTGTCCTTGAAAAAGGAGGATGAGAAGCTATTTTGAGACTGTCTTTTCAACTGAAAGCCAATTTCATTAAGGATTCAGAATTACGAAGAGTGCTTCTCCTTTTTCTTCTTTTTTCAAATAAAAAAAAAATGTCTCTTCTGCCTAAAGGAGACCTTTTGGTAAATGTTTTTTTTTTTATTAATTGTGTTCAAATATATTTTGCTTCATTACTGAAAGATGGAAATGGCAACCCACTCCAGTATCCTTGCCTGGAAAATCTCATGGACAGAGGAGCCTGGTGGCTGCAGTCCATGGGGTCGCAAAGAGTCGGGCATGACTGAGCGACTAACACTTACACTGAAAGATAATTTAACTAAGTAAAAATTTACAGTTGGCAGGTATTTCCTCCTAGTACACTGTAGGGTTTAATTCACTGTCTTCTCATTTTTGTCATTGCTGTTAAAACATCCGCCATCAGGAACTTCTATGGCTATTCTTCTGTAGGTCATCGAGTTGGGCCCACTTTTAAAACGATCTCCTGTCTTTGCTATTCTGCAGTTTCACTGTGATATGCCTAGGTGTTGGTTTCTTTCCATTTCTCTGCTTCAGTTTCATTGAATTTCCTGAATCTGAGGACAAGTGTTTTTAAATCATATCTGGATTATTCTTAACCACGATCTTTTTGAATATTGCCTGTTTTTCCATTCTTTCCTCTGGGACTCCAGTTAGATGTTGGTTAGACTTTGTCACTCAGTCTTCCATGTCTCTTAACTTCACTTTTGAGTAAATGTATGTATGTGTGTATATTTATACTATATATACTTAATAGAGTTATTTTTAAATATATGTATATGTTTTACACTGTATACATTAGTATGTATATTTCATTTTAATTTCTGTTAGCTTTTGGCTATATCTTTGGTGTTATTTTTTTAGTCTTCAAATATATTTTGCTTCATTACTGAAAGATAATTTAAGTATCTTTAAGTATAAAATTAAAGTTTAATTTTTAAGTATGAAATTAAAGTTGCTCTAAGAATTAGAATATACACACCTAACTCTTCACAGTCTACTACAGAGTTAACATTTTAAGACTTACTATAGAAGCCTTATTACCATGTAGGTTCCTTTACCTGACTCCCTGTATTATAGTTGTTATATATAGTAAGTACGTCTTCATAAAGGGGAAAGAACCCCCAAATTTTGCTTGTAATGCTCATACATATGTTTTTATAATTTAAAGGAGAAAATAATCTATTCTATTTACCCAAACTATTTTTGTAGTTCTTCCTTTATTCCTAAAGTTCCAGATTTCCCTTCAGCTGAAAAAACTTCCTTTAGCATTTCTTTTAGAGCAAGTCTTACGGTGATGAATTCTCTTACTTTTTGTTCATCTGCAATGTGTTTATTTTACCTTTATTCTTGAAGGATGTTTTCACTGGATACAAAGTCCTGGGTTGACACTTCTTTGCTTTTGTGACTTTAAAATATTGTCTCACTCTTTTCTGTAGATGTGGTTTCTAATAATAGACATTTGAACCACTAATCTCTCATATGTATTGTGGCGTTTGTTTTACTGACTTCTTTCAAGATATTTCAAAAATCTTTTATCTTTAGCAGTTTGATTATAATGCTTTTGGACATTGTTTTATTAGAGATTATCCTGTTTGGGGTTTGTTGAGATTCTTGTGTCTGTAAATTTATGTCTTTAACCATATTTTGTGGAGTGTCCAGCCATTATTCCAAATATTTTTTCAACACCAATTTCTCCTCTCATTTTGGCATACCGACACTTTAGTTAGACTTTTTATTACTGATGAGGTTCCTTAGATTTTGTTCATTAAAACAATTTTTTTTCTCTGTTTTTAGATAGTATACTAGTGATACAATCTAGTATTCTAGTGATATGTCTTCAAGCTTCCTGTTTTCTCTGTCATTTTCATCCTGCTTTTGAGCCTATCCAGTGAATTTCAGATACTGTATTTTGCAATTCTAAAGTTTCCTTTTTAAAAAATAGCTCCTGTTTCTCTGCTGAGAAAGAATGCCTAGCTTTTTTATTCATTTCAAGAGCATTCACCTTCACGTCATAGCTGATAGTTATAATAGCTGTTTTGTTCTTTGTCCAGTAATTCCAACATCTGGGTCATCTTGGGGTTTGCACCTGTTCATTTTCTTTTCCCTTCACTTTTGGTTCTCTGGGTCCTGTTATAATACTCTGGAGAATGTTGACTCTTTTTTTTGAGGCAGTTAACCTAGTAACCTGGTTAAGTACAAATCAGAAGTTTTTGCCTTGTCTACTGCTAGTAGTGATTTTGTAGCTCTGTTTCTTCATCCTTTTCATGCTAGTGTAGCGCCTTAATTATTTTTTCTTCATCCTAACTAGAATTTTAGTTTTTTAAAAATTATAGTTATTTACAATCTTGTGTTAATTTCTGCTGTAAAGTGATTCAGATATGTGTATACAATATTTTTAAAAATATCCTTTTTCAGTATGGTTTATCTCATTTTACTTGTTTAATCAATTTCTTATAGGGATATTAATGCCTACCTAGTTGTTGTCATCAGTCGCTAAGTCATGTCTGACTCTTTGTGAGCCCATGGACTGCAGCATGCTAGGCTTCCCTGTCCTTCACTAAACTCATGTCTACTGAGCCTACCTCGTAGAGTATTGTAAAGATCAAATGAAGTAATGTTCATAGAACTACCTAGTAGTACAATGTCTGGCACATAAAGAGCCTTTTAGTAAATGTTGCTCTGGTTTCTTCAGATTCTCTTTGCCTGGCCTAATTGAAAATTTAGTTAAATTTCCTTTGCTTTACTTTGGCTCATTCTTAAGAATTGGCATTGCCACATATAGCATTGTACAAAATTACAGTGATATTTTCAAAGGATTTGCTGTCATGGGATAAATCTTCTTGGGTTATCTTAGAGGCCTTGGCTAGAGGAATATACAAGTGATACATCTTTTTTGGTAGGAAAATGAGATAAAATATACGTAACATAAAATTCACCATTTAAACTATTTTTAAATGGATAATTCATTAAAGTTATGTACATCCCTAATGTTGTGCAACCCTCACCACCACTATGCACTTAAAGGACTTGTTTGCCATCCCAAACAGAAACTCTGTACCATTAAACAATAATTTCCTATTTCCCCCTCCCCTAGCCTCTGGCAAACCTTGATTCTACTTTGTGCCTGTGTCAGTTAGTCTGTTCTAAGTGCCTCATAGAAGGAATTTTACAATATTTGTCTTTTTATGACTGGCTTATTTCACTTAGCATAACGTGTTCAAGCTTCATTCATGTTGTACCATGTATCAGAATTTCAATCCTGGATAAACAACAAAGGCCTCCTGTATAGCACAGGGAACTATATTCAGTATTCTGGGATAAACCATAATGGAAAAGAGTATTTTTTAAAAATTATTTATATGTACAACTGAATCACTTTGTTGTACAGCAGAAATTAATACAACATTGTAATCAATGAAAAAAGAATTCTATTCCCTTTTTAAAACTGAATAATATTCCACTGTTTCCGTATACCACATTTTGTTTATTTTATATGTCAGTCGACATTTGGTTTGTTTTCAGCTTTTGGCTATTACGAATAACGCTACCATGAATGTTGGTGTACAAGTGTCTGACTTTGTCAGTGCTTTCAGTTCTTTTGGGTGTATATAGTGACATTTATTTAGATTCGTGCCTCCTTGGTTGTCTGCCATCCATCAGTGGGGTCTGTTTTTTGACTTATAGAAGAAATGAGCTTAGCTCCCTCTGTTTGAAGATTTCCTTTCTGGATTTATATGTAGCCTGTTTGTTTAGCAAGCCATCGGAAATGTGCTGCTGTCTCCTAGGTACTGTACTCTTCCTGGGAATACTAAGATGGAAGATACCTTCCCTGTCTTTTAACTGCTCAAAGTCTAAGGAATGCAGTAACATCGAATTCAAACCAATATTGGGTGATTTTTTTTCTGAATTATGACTTTTTAGTATGAAATATATTAGAGAAACAAGAATGAAAACACATATATCATCTGTTTAAAATTTATCAAAAAGAGTAAGAGTATATGAAGTCCATCCCATCCTGAAGTGGAAGTACCTCAGCAGTGCTGTGATGAAGAGAAGTGGTGAGGAGTGGGGAGAGATGCCTGCAAAGTTGAATTTGTTAGGTTGATCAGGGAATGCCTGTGTGAGGAAAAGGCATTTTAGGGAAGGCTTTCAGGTGAGGAAGAACTTGTCTTGGGATCAACTAGGACAGAGCTCTGGTGGAGTGCCTACCATGTCCTGCTGCTTTGACAATCCATATTCAGCTTTGCATGGTCAGGTTTCAGCTAAACTTACTCTGGGCAGTCCATTTGAAATGCCCGGCTGTTGTCCAACATTGCAGATTGAGATGCTTCCATTTATTTGTTCTTACGGCTTCTTATGCCTTCGTTTCACATTATTTATCTCACTCATCATTATTTGTGTAGGTATTTGTTGAATGCCCTTTTCTTTACCCGAACCGTCCTGCGATGGCAGGTAAAGCTGTTTCCGAATTATTCACCATCCCCCGAGCATAATACCTGTCACTTAATAAGGACTTAATAAATATTTGCCAAAAAAGGAAAGAATGCCATTTGAGTATCCTCTACAAGAGCATTCATTTTTGAGAGCTGTGGGGCTCAGACCTGGTATGACCTGTCTCATGTTGGAAAGGCAGGTTTTTCTTGGCAGGAGAATGCTGATTTGATCAATAGGGTGAAGGTGAGTTCACAGAAACTGAGTTTTTCAGGAAGTGCGATCCAGGGTTGGCTGATTGGATAAGAAGAGAACATGGTCAGACAACTGTGTTCTATGTCTGGTTTTGAAAAGGCTGGTTGTCTGCCTGTCCTGGGAGTCAGTGTGTGGTGTAGACTCAGGAAGCAATTGATAACCCTGGAAGGTGAGAATCCAATAGAGTAGGATAACAGGGCACAGTATTTTATTCCAACCAGTTCTAAAACAAGGCCCCTGATCAGAATGAGTGTTAGTGAGGCATGGTGGGCTCCCAAAGGCTCAGATTTCAAATCTGTTTAAGAGGTTCTTAAGTGTCTTTTCAAGTCATGGGTCTTTTGAGGTCTGACTTGGATTAGGAAATAAAGATGATTCTCTCATCTCCTACCTCCCAGGTGTTGGCATTTGTGCTGTAAACCTCTGCAGTGAGACAAAGACTGTCAGGTAGGGAGTTCTGCCCAGGGGATATGCAGCTTTAGGAAAAACTTACGCAAAAAAAGAGGATTTAGAATGGATGAAACTTTCAGAATCATCTGGTGAAAAACTTTCCTCTTCTAGATGAGGCAACCATGGCCCAGGAGGGGAAATAGCTTGTCTCAGTTCTTGGAAATGTTTAAGGGGGGCACCTAGGAGTACCTGTGTGTGTGTGTGTGTGTGTGTGTGTGTGCACGCACGCTCTTAGTCACTCAGTTGTGTCTGACTCTTCGCGACTCCCCAGACTTAGCCCACCAGGCTCCTCTGTCCATGGAATTTTGCAGGCAAGAATACTGGAGTGGGTTGCCATTTCCTGTTCCTGGGGATCTTCCTGACCCAGGGATTGAACCCACATCTCCTGTGTCTCCTGCATTGGCAGGTGGGTCCTTTACCACTAGCGCTACCTGAGGACCAGCCTAGAACCTTTCCTGTCAGGGACCCTTTTGAAAAACCCCTAAGATGAGGGCTGATTCTCCCTCTCTATAAAAGTATGTCCTGTTGAAACACTGAATTTTTAATCGATATTTATCCAGAAGAGGGTCACCTGTGGTGGGGAGGGGTTTGGAAACCATGGAAGCCTCAGGAACAGATGAACTTATTTGTTAAATAAATGTTTATCCCATATATACTGTGTACCAGGCAGTGTTCCAAGTACTGTGGATATAAATCCTCACTCTCCTGGGAGTTATAGCTCCAGGGAAAAACACACTCTACACAAGTGAACTTTTAACTGACTTATGCTAATGGCCTGTGAATAAAATAAAACAGAGTAATGGGGGAGAGAGTGGTTGCGTATTATACGATTAGGCTCCTTGGGCTCTTTTATGTGTGGGGTGTGGGATGGCCTCTCTAAGGAAGTGACACCTGAGCTGAAACCTGCCTGGTGAGTAGAATCCAGCATGACCAGTACTGAGGGAGTCATGAACGGGGGAACTGGGATAGGAGCTAGGCTTAGGTTGGAGAAATAGCAGCAGTGGATGACCTAGACTTTGTGAGCCTCAGAGAAGTTTGGGTTTCTTCTTTAGTGCAGCTGGAAGCCACTGGATCTAGTTAACATTTTTTTTTTAATTTATTTTATTTTGGCCATGCTGGGTGTTTGTTGCAGCACATGGGCTTTCTGTAGTTGCCCTGCGGCATGTAGGATCTTTGTTCCCCGATCAGGGGTCAAACCTGTGTCCCCTGCAGTGGAAGGTGGATTATTAACCACCAGACCACTGAGGAAGTCCCCTCTAGTTAATATTTTAAAGAGAGCACTTTGGCTTCTGTGTGTGTTTTGTCGTGTGCCAGGTGTGACATGATGTGGCTGTGGAGCAGGCTGGCAGGAGGAGAGATGCTGAGAAGGGTCTGGTGTTGGATATCTGAGAGCAGAGGGGGCAAAGTAGAACTCCTGGGTACTGGCCTGAGCAACTAGGGAGGCTGTGATTCCCTTCACTTGAGACGGTAGAGCCTGGGGAAGGGTGAATACGTGATTGAACCTAGAGAAGACTAAGAGGTGAAAGAATTATGATTATTCTACACATGTCTGCAAGGTGATCCAAAGGGAATTTAACTTGTTCCACGTGATCCTTGGAGCTTGATCAGTGCCAGCAGACGAAAGGGCTCTGGGAGGCATTTCTCTTGCACTGTTGATGAAGAGCTCTGTTTGTTAGAATGATCTGAGCTTGAGTGTGTACCTGCAGGGAGGTGATGTCTGTCCCCTAAATTGTTGAAGCTAAGATGGGGGATCATCTACGAGTAGAGTGACCATTATAATTTATGGTCCACATTGGGATATTTTTGAGAATAAAATGGGTTGCTCTAAGTACGCCAGAATAACAAGTGTACGTCTGGACTGTCCTGGTTAAACCAGGGCCGTGTTCATCCTGTCTTTCATATTCATCCTAGGGATACTGTAGAGGGGATGTCTTTGGTTGGGTATGGGTTGAAAGCAGGTGTCCTCTGGGCTTCTTTCCAAGTCTAAGATTCTGAATATCTTTGGTGTATTTTATTTCACAGAAAAAGTTGATGTTTGTCTTTTTTGGATTAAGTGAAGTACTCTTAAAATACAGGGAGATCAAGTGAAGTGGACATGTAATAAGAGCAGCTTCTCCTGTGGAACATCCTTCTCACACCCATCCTACCTCACTTGCTCCTCCTTCTCCCCTCCTGTGGGACACATTTGCAGGGTGACACCCCCTGACTTCAGTCGGGTGCCCATCCTTGGGCTCCCATAGCTCATCAAGCCCCTCTTGGCCACAGTACTTAATACAGCCTTGAATTAATCTGCTTATTTGTCTGTCTTCACCCCTAGATTGTGGACGTGGCTTCTCACCCCTCAGGCCTCTCACAGGGCTGCACAGGGCAGGCACTCATCAAATGTTTGATGAATGTATAAATGAGTGAATGAATGAATAACATTGTAAATGAGTTCTTGAGCTCTCTTGTACCAACACTTATACATGCTTGTCTTCTGAATGCTTATGCTAAATCCACACTGTAGTAAGCTTGTTAGATACGTTCTCTTCAGTTCAGTTCAGTCGCTCAGTCGTGTCTGACTCTTTGCAACCCCATGAATCGCAGCACGCCAGGCCTCCCTGTCCATCACCAACTCCCGGAGTTCACCCAGACACACTTCCGTCAAGTCAGTGATGCCATCCACCCATCTCATCCTCTGGTGTCCCCTTCTCCTCCTGCCCCCAATCCCTCCCAGCATCAGAGTCTTTTCCGATGAGTCAACTCTTCACATGAGGTGGCCAAAGTACTGGAGTTTCAGCTTTAGCATCATTCCTTCCAAAGAAATCCCAGGGCTGATCTCCTTCAGAATGGACTGGTTGGATCTCCTTGCAGTCCAAGGGACTCTCAAGAGTCTTCTCCAACACCACACAGTTCAAAAGCATCAATTCTTTGGCACTCAACCTTCTTCACAGTCCAACTGTCACATCCATACATGACCACAGGAAAAACCATAGCCTTGACTAGACAGACCTTTGTTGGCAAAGTAATGTCTCTGCTTTTGAATATGCTATCTAGATTGGTCATAACTTTCCTTCCAAGGAATAAGTGTCTTTTAATTTCATGGCTGCAGTCACCATCTGCAGTGATTTTGGAGCCCAGAAAAATAAAGTCTGACACTGTTTCCCCATCTATTTCCCATGAAGTGATGGGACTGGATGCCATGATCTTCGTTTTCTGAATGTTGAGCTTTAAGCCAACTTTTTCACTCTCCACTTTCACTTTCATCAAGAGGCTTTTGAGTTCCTCTTCACTTTCTGCCATAAGGGTGGTGTCATCTGCATATCTGAGGTTATTGATATTTCTCCCGGCAATCTTGATTCCACCTTGTGCTTCTTCCAGTCCAGCGTTTCTCATGATGTACTCTGCATATAAGTTAAATAAGCAGGGTGACAATATACAGCCTTGATGTACTCCTTTTCCTATTTGGAACCAGTCTGTTGTTCTCTTACTAGGCTAATTTTGCTGATTGAGAAAACCAAACTCAGAGAGGTTTAGTAACTTGCCCACTGTCACAGAGCTAGTAAGTAGTCAATAGTCAGGATTGGAACCTACCAAGCCCTTGGCTCAAAGACCATCTCCCGTTACTCAGAACTTAACCATGACTGTTAATGTAAGCAGTTCAAAGATTTTGAGGAGTTCTGCAATTAAAAAAACTAGTTTAACTTGATTACCTGAGTGCTTTCCTGGCTAGATGGACTGCTTTGATTGTGGAACTTCCTTCCACCCGCCCCATACCGCCCTGCCCCCTCCTCCCCTCCATAGCTATTAACGTCTTGTGGAAGACTCTGGAAACAGCTTTGGAAAAGCCTGGGTAGTAGAACAGACTTATAAATTGAATATCTGTGGCTGTGGGTTCCTTCCCTAGCCCTACCACTACCTGCCACATTTCAGGGCTCATTTTTCCATCCTTAAAATGAGGGAATTTAAACAGTTGGCCTCCCTATCCTCTCACCTTTAAAACCTGGCAGCATTGTAAGCCTGCTTGTGTTAAGCAGGCAGCCAGGCTGGGAGAGCTTCTTAGGTGCCTTTTCTATTTTCTGTCTTCTGTTTGACCTTTTTTCTCAGAAGCCTCAGAACTTGTAAGCCACGAAAACAAAGTACAGAACCAATCAAATGTCATTCAGATGTTCTGTAATTTCCCTGTTTTAGACATTGAGAAAGGCTCGTAGGTAAGCCAGTAGCAATTTAAGGAGCTTAAATGAAGCCTTTTTGTAAAGAGTTGTAATAAAAGCTTCTTTGCCTAAAGAAATAAAAGACTTACTTAAAAAAATAAAAAATTATTTCTCTTGTTTTCAGAATTTTTTTTTTAGAAAGCCTCAGATCCCAGACCTAGAGAGCATTATACTAAGTTAAATAAGTCAGACATAGAAAGACAAATACTGTATGTTATCACTTATATGTAGAATCTAAAAAATGAAACAAACAGATACATATAACAAAACAGAAACAAACTCACCTATGTAGAAAACGATCTAGTGATCCTGGGAAGACAAAAGGGAGGAGAGGCGAGATAGGGGTAGGAGATTAAAAGATACAAACTCCTGGAAACTAAATAGATAAGGAACAAGGATATGTCATATAGCAGAGTGAAATATAGCCATTGTTCTGTAGTAATCTTAAGTGGAGTATATATTATACACCTGAAATGAATACAATATTGTAAATAAACTATACTTCAATAAACATTTTTTAATAAAAAGCCCCAAATCTACTTTCCCCGTATTTCTGCAGGTCTCAATGGAGAATGAGTCAACTACCTCACTTTTAAAGGGTTCTTGGATGCTAACGATCCTTTTTGCATTTTTTATACATTGTCTTTAACAAGTGACACTCTAGGATTTCTGCTCCTCTCTTAAGGACATGTAATAAATGTTTAGAGTGTACAAACTGGTATTTCAGGAAGGCAGTGAATTCTATAATGAGGAATTTCATTAAGAACTGGAGCAAAAATGTTGAACATTTTCAGATTGGCCTTAAGTTTCATAAATGTTTGTACTCTATGAAAAAGCATGCATTTTTCTCTCTCACATATTCTATTAAGTAGTCAAGGTACCTGATTTAGGATTTAATTTGAAATAAGCTGTCAGACCTGACTACCTATTTTCATGATGAATTTGTTTTTACTCTTTATTCAAGCCCACTTCTCAATTTTCTACATTTGTATTGTAGAAAATACAAATTGTATTGGGTGCTGAAGAAGAGATTTTACTCATTGTGTGCTTCCTATTCCACTTGATTCCTTCAGTTGTATTTGATTCTCACCCAGTTTTATTTATACTTCATGAATTTGAACAGATCTGCGATTTCTTATTGTTCGCTGGTGCCAGTTGAAAAATTCTCCCAGGCTGTTTTTATAGGGGTAACTGTCATGTTTATACTGCGTTTCAAAAAACATCCATCTTTTTAATTTGCTTGTCTAAATGTATTGAATTTTTAAGAGAACAGTTGTAAAGTTGTGAACTTGACATTTTTACACTTGAATGTGCATATTAACACAGTGCTTTGTCTTTTTCCTGTGCCGACTTTATTCTGGGCTATGTGTGTATAAGAAGCATAATTTACCACTTCTGGCAAAAATAAAGGCACCTTCGCTGTCTTCCTCCTTTTCTTTTCTTTAAACTGTTACTACACGTCTGGCTATGTCCCTAGGGAGAGGTGGGAAACGATGTCTTTGCCCTCTGAAGTCCATGTCTCAAGGGGACGTCAGTACTCACACGGATCCTATTTACATTGTAATTGGTTGCTGGCTGTCTGGTACAGCTGTTTCAACTTAAACCCAAGACAGTTGCTATGGAGATGGTTTGACTAGAAATAGGTCAAGTAAAGTCCTTTTCTCCCTGGATGTAAGGGAGTGCTGTAACTCAACTAGAAGTGTCTTAGTTGAACAGAAAATACGTAGATGGGCAACCACATCCACCGCCCCCTACAGTTTCTCTTTTTAGGATGAAGCTTATCACAGGTGCCAAACCACTCATGTTGTTGCTGTGACTCTGGAATGAATGCATATGAAGACTCTTTCTGTTAAAAGGAATCATAGATGTTATAATTTGCAGTGTAACCTTGTTTAACTGGCTTATGTATGACTCTCAAAAGTTGCTTATTTCATAAATTACTAAACATAGTAGAAGAGCATTCATTTTGAAGATATGACCAGGAGTTCAAGAACAAGTCTTAAAATGTGGAGTTAACAGTGATATTTGAGAGAAGTTATCTGGTGACATCAGATGGGATTTGTTGTATGTTTGTCTAGAAAAGATGGCTTTCCCAGTACAACTTGGCTAAGAAGAATGATGTTCTGCCTGTAAGCTAAGTCCTCTGTGTGGGTGACTCTGATTGCTTATCTTTCCTTCTTCATATGTCTGGTGCGGAAGTGGTTCCTGACTCTGTGTCTGACCATTGTGATGTAGAGTTACAGTCTTTCTCATAGGCGCGGGTGTCCTACGGTCCTCTCATAGGCCCCCAAGCTTTGTCTCGTTTGGGGCTTCATGAATGTGGAGACAATTTTTTTATTTGTTTTATCTCTTTTTAAAATTTATTTGTTTTTTAATTGGAGGATAATTGCTTTACAATATTTTGTTGGTTTCTGTCATATATCAACATGAGTCAGCCATACATACATACGGCCCCTCCCTCTTGAAACTCCCTCCCACCTCCCACTCCACCCCCCCCTCTAGGTTGTCTCAGAGCACCAGGTTTGAGCTCCCTGAGTCGTACAGCAAATTCCCACCGGCTGTCTGTTTTACATATGGTAATGTATATGTTTCCATGCCACTCTCTCTACTCGTCCCACTCTCTCTTTCCCCCTACTGTGTCTACAGTCTGTTCTCTATGTCTGTGTCCCTACTGCTGCCCTGTAAATAGGTTCATAAGTACCATCCTTTTAGGTTCCATATATATGTGTTAATATACGATGTTTTGTTTTTCCCTTTCTGACTTACTTCACTCTGTATAACAGGCTCTAGGTTCAGCCACCTCATTAGAAGTGACTCAAAATATGTTTTATGGCTGAGTCGTAATTTGGTTCTCACAGTTGAGTGGGGAGTAGGATGCTATTGGCATCTAGTGGGGAGAGGTCTGGGATACTGCAGGGCTTCCTACAGTGTACGGAACAGCCCCCTCCATCAAGGAATTGTGTGGCCCAATAAATCAGTAGTGCTGAGATGGTCTGTATTGGATGGGTTATTAAGAAATGTAAAAGCTTTCAGGAAAGAACGATAGTAAGAGAACTGGAAAGCAGATATGTAAAATGAGAAAGTGTGTGTATATGATGGGAAAGAAATTGAGTAGGAACTATAGCACTGATGTGTGTACCTGGACTCACCAATCTGAGTTTTACAGATATTTTTGGAAGAAGATAAAGTGAGTAGTTAACCATGTACGATAAATATTAATATGTACAATAAATAATTGAGAAACTCTCAATATACCAAAAGTCTTAAGTCATACTCTCAGGATTCTGGGAGTTGAAGATTTCCTTTAGGAATGAGGTTCCTAAAAAGGGAACCTGGCAGATGGTAGGTGCTCAATAAATATGTGTGACCAGAGTGAGTTGAGGGGAAGCAGAGAGGAAAAGAGAATGGACTCAGAGGCCACAGGGGCAGCTGCCCCAGGTCTTCCCTACACAAGCCAACTCTGTGGAATTTTCCCATTGAAGAAGGTTGGGAACCTTGGAGGACTTCTGCCATTAAGGCTTGTGTTTGGTTGTCTTTACTAACGCTGTGCATGTGTGGACCCTGGGATCCAGCCATTCCACTCCACAGCGTGCACTCAGCAGGAATGCTTCTGCATATTTCCTGAGTCATGAGCTACCAAGAATGTTCACAGAAGTAGCACCATTCACAGTAGCTCAAACTGGAAATTGCCCAAATGCCCATCGCAGTAGAAGAGATAAGTAAATCCATTTAAAAAGTTGCTAATGATGGAATATTTCAAAACATAATAGGGTATAAGAAAAATAGGCATTCTAGTTTCCACCACCCAGATTTAACAAAAGCTAGCATTTGCCATATCTGCCTTTTAAAAATTCTTTTTTTTTTTTTTATTTTTTTATTTTTATTTTATTTTTTTTTAAATTTTTGACTTGGTCTATTTTAACCACAACATTGCAATTTCACAACTTTGAAAGAAAAACTTTTAATTTAGTAGAAATTCTTTTTTTTTTTTTTATAGTTTATCTCTGTCTTTATTTTTTTATTTTTATTTTTTATTTTTATTTTTTACCATGAGGTACTTTAGTTATTTTCAGTATTCATCCCACTTGCATAATATCTAAGACAGAACTATGTCATACCATATTCTTTTTTTTTTTTTTTCTGAAAAATTTCACAATATAATGTTGATAGTTTACCATGAAGAAATTAAGAAAAGAGAATAGTTTCTAATGTTTATCCATGTATTGACTGTTCAGAGTGCTCTTTACTCCTTCCTGTATTTCCCAGTTTTGTTTTGGTATTATCATCATTCATAAAGGACTTTATAATTTTTTATAGCTTGCTTCCTTAGCTTTCATTTCTCTGAAGGTGTTTTCACCCCATTTCAAAAGATACTTTCAATGAATATCTATTACAGAATTGACAGCTTTAATTTTTCAGCACTTTATTTATTTTTTATTTGATAAATTTAATGCCTTTTATTGCCATACCTCATTTTACTGTGCTTTGCTTTAGTGAGCTTTATAGATACATGTTTTTGTTTTTTTTTTTTTTTGTTAATTTTCTGTTTAGTTGATCTATCCATAAGTGTGAGTGGGGTATTAAAGTCTCCCACTATTATTGTGTTATTGTTAATTTCTCCTTTCATACTTGTTAGGATTTGTCTTACATACTCATGTGCTCCCATGTTGGGTGGATATGTATTTATAATTGTTATATCTTCTTCTTGGATTGATCCTTTGATCATTATGTAAACCTTCTTTGTCTTTTTCACAGCCTTTGTTTTAAAGTCTAATTTATCTGATACAGTATTGTGACTCCTGCTTTCTTTTTTTGGTCCCAATTTGCATGGAAAATCTTTTTCCAGCCCTTCACTTTCAGTCTGTATGTGTCCCTGTTTTTTGGTGGGTCTCTTGTAGACAACATATGTAAGGGTCTTGTTTTTGTATCCATTCAGCCAGTCTTTGTCTTTTGGTTGGGGCATTCAACCCATTTAGGTTTAAGGTAATTACTAATAAATATGATCCCGTTGCCATTTACTTTATTGTTTTGGGTTCGAGTTTATACACCATTTTTGTGTTTCCTGTCTAGAGAATATCCTTTAGTATTTGTTGGAGAGCTGGTTTGGTGGTGCAGAATTCTCTCAGCTTTTGCTTGTCTGAAAAGCTTTTGATTTCTCCTTCATACTTGAATGAGATCCTTGCTGGGTACAATAATCTGGGCTGTAGGTTATTTTCTTTCATCATTTTAAGTATGTCTTGCCATTCCCTCCTGGCTTGAAGAGTTTCTATTGAAAGATCAGCTGTTATCCTTATGGGAATCCCCTTGTGTGTTATTTGTTGTTTTCCCTTGCTGCTTTTAATATTTGTTCTTTGTGTTTGATCTTTGTTAATTTGATTAATATGTGTCTTGGGGTGTTTCTCCTGGGTTTATCCTGTTTGGGACTCTCTGACTTGGGTGATTATTTCCTTCCCCATTTTAGGAAACATTATCTCCTCAGTATTTTCTCATGTCTTTCTTTTTGTCTTCTTCTTCTGGAACCCTATGATTGAATGTTGTAGCGTTTAATATTGTCCTGGAGGTCTCTGAGATTGTCCTCATTTCTTTTAATTCATTTTTCTTTATCCTCTCTGATTCATTTATTTCTACCATTCTATCTTCTAATTCACTAATCCTATCTTCTGCCTCTGTTATTCTACTATTTTGTTGGCTCCAGAGTGTTTTTAATTTCATTTATTGCATTATTCATTATATATTGACTCTTTTTATTTCTTCTAGGTCCTTGTTAAACCTTTCTTGCATCTTCTCAATCCTTATCTCCAGGCTATTTATCTGTGATTCCATTTTAATTTCAAGATTTTGGATCAATTTCACTATCATTATTTGGAATTCTTTATCAGGTAGATTCCCTATCTCTTCCTCTTTTGTTTGGTTTGGTGGGCATTTATCCTGTTCCTTTATCTGCTGGGTATTCCTCTGTCTCTTCATCTTGTTTAAATTGCTGAGTTTGGGAGTCCTTTCTGTATTCTGGCAGTTTGTGGAGTTCTCTTTACTGTGGCGTTTCCTCGCTGTGTGTGGGTATGTAGAGGTGGCTTGTCAAGGTTTCCTGGTTAGGGAAGCTTGTGTCGGTGTTCTGTGGGTGGAGCTGTATTTCTTCTCTTTGTTCAGTCGCTATGGGGAGGGAGGGAGGGATGCTGCAAACAAATGACACTGGCGTTTGCCAGCCACACTGGGTCTGCCCGCTCACGGCGCGTGTAGCCTCCCTGCCCACACTGCTCAGGCTCTGGGTTGTTCCGCCGGAACAATCCGAGGCTGGCCCTGGGTTGCATGCACCTCCCAGGTCCAAGCCGCTCAGGTTCAGGCACTCAGGTAGTCCTCAGAGGCGCAGACTCAGTTGGGGCTGCGTTTTGTGCTCTTCCCAGGTCCGAGCAGCTCAGGTGATGAGGTGTTTGGCGGCGCCAATGCTGCGACTTATCGCCTCCCCGCCACTTGGTTATCTGGGTGTAAAACCGGCGCACCTTCTCAGGCAGATGTTGACCGTCCAGACCCCCAATAAGTTTTAGTTAGCAAAGAAGCCAGTTTTATAGATAATGTCTCTCTGGGGCTGAGATTGCCCCCCTTCCGCTCTGGCTGCCTGTCAAGGGGGGAGGTTTGCAGCCGGCTACCTTCTGTTTAGTCCTTTTTTTCGTGCGCGGGCTGGCGGTGTCTTAGGTTAGGCTGGCTTTTTCGCAGGTAGATATCCCACAGTCTGGTTTGCTAGCCCAAATTATTTCGCTCAGATAGTGCTCAGGGTATTGGGCCAGATTCTTACTCTCAGTGATGCAGCCCACGCCCGCGCCTCCCTGCCCAGCCCCGCTCTCTGCGCTGCTTCTCCGCTGGAGGAGTTACCGTAGGGCCACAAATCTGCAGTTTTAATTGTTTATTTATTTTTCTCCCTGTTATGTTGCCCTCTGTGCTTCCAAAGCTCGGCACGGATTCGCAGTGAGAAGGTTTCCTGGTGTTTGGAAACTTCTCTCTTTTTAAGACTCCCTTCCCGGACGGAACTCCGTCCCTCTCTCTTTTGTCTCTTTTATTGTCTTTAATATTTTTTCCTACCTCCTTTCGAGGAGTTGGGTTGCTTTTCTGGGTGCCTGATGTCCTCTGCCGGCATTCAGAAGTTGTTTTGTGGAATTTACTCGACGTTTAAATGCTCTTTTGATGAATTTGTGGGGAGAAAGTGTTTTCCCGTCCTACTCCTCCAAGCCTCTTTTTTTTTTTTTTTTAAATTTGAGAAATAGAACCTTCTGGTGACCTTAGTGTTGGGAATGGGTTAGAATTGGGTGAGTAATCTGAAAATCTTGAAATGTTAAGAGTGGGATGACCTGGGCTTTCTCTGCACATCTTCCCTTGACGCGGAATGAATTACCTGTCGCTGGCACTTAAACGGGCTTCCCTGGTGGCAAATATCAAGCAGTGTAGTGAGCGAGAACACCACCCCCCCACCGCCCGCCCTGATTAAAGATTCCACAGTGCCACAGAAGAAAGAGGAAGAAGCCCTGCCTTTCACCTCTCCTGCTCTCTGAAAGAGAAAACACTCTGCAGTAGTGTCCTCAAAGGACATAATGCCTCTTTCATTGAGATATAAAAGAATTTGGCTTTTCCCATCAAATTGTGATTGGAATACCGTGAATGTTTTGATTGTGCTGATGTGAGAAAAAGAACAAGAACAGAGTTTGGTGTTCTTGGTGATTGCTGTAATTGTTAGCCGGGAACACATCCCCCATCTCTTCCACTCAGCCCGGCTCGTCAGGACGCAGAGGACTGAGAGCAGCATTGTCTTGGGGATAACTTGAGTCCGTTCCGGTTTACAGCAGAAGAATCATTTGCAAACTTCTGTTCTTTACTTAGTATTAGCATCACTGATGATGGTAATTTTTTTTTGGTAACTCTCTCCTTGATTGTCATGAGGTCCATGGTTGACTGCTTCCCTTTACTGAGTGCTTGCTAAGTGCTCGGCATAGTCTTAAGCCCTGGATGTATGTTTGGTTTCCTTGTAATAATCTCTGAATAGGCATTGTTACTGCCTTCATCTTACAGTTGAGAAAACAGATGTAGGGACCTCAGTAGGGAGGTTGCCAAGGGTTACCCTCTGCATGGCAGAGTCGTAATTCAAATCTCATTTTGACTGACTCCAAAATCAAGTTTTTAACCAATCTCTAAACAATCCCAGGTGGCGCAATGGTAAAGAATCTGCCTGCCTGTGCAGGAGATGCAAGAGATGTGGGTTTGATCCCTGGGTCGGGAGGAGGAAATAGCAACCCACTCCAGTATTCTTGCCTGGAAAATTCCATGGACAGAGGAGCCTGGCGGGCTATAGTCCATGGGATTGCAAAGAGTCAGACACAACAGAGAAAGCACAAATGAATGAAAAGGAACAAAACAAGGGCCACTTGATATTGGTATATGGGTTGACAGAGCTGTAAAGTAGCAGTTAAGGTCCTGGAAACAGGATGTGGGCTGAGCACTTCCCAATCCTTTTAGATTCACCCTGCTCTGAGTCTGAGGTGGGCAACTGGGAGGCTGCTCTCATTTCACAGATGAGGACTTTGGGGCCAGACAAGCAATGAATTTGCCCAGAGCCACACACCTCATGTTGGGTTGGATATTAACCACGGTCTTTTGTGAACACACTGCAGCTCTGTATTCGGTGCTTCAGCTTGGTCTCCCACCACCTTGGTTGACCTTCAGCCTGGCACCAAGTTGTAAGATTAATGCTGTTTCCTCATCTTTTACATCAGAGTGGTACCAGTTGTCCCAGTTGTTAGAGCTTATAGAGGATTAGCTAGCAGTGTCTTTTTCAGATTCTTGAAAGATACATCATTTAGATACATATTTATTTAATCACTGTGGGGCTTTATGATGCGAGATAATACCTTTTTAAAAAAACTTTTTATGTTGTATTGGGGTATAGCTGATTAACAATGTTGTAGTAGTTTAAAGTGAACAGTGAACGGACTCAACCTTACATATAAATGTATGCATTCTCCCCCAAAGCCCCCTCCCATCTAACCTGCCACATAACACTGTGCCTTTTTGTTTGTTTGTTTTGGGTGCATGTGTGGCTTTCTGGATCTTAGTTCCCCAACTCAGGATTGAACCTGGAGCACAGCAGTGAAATGAGTCCTCACTACTGGACCACCAGGGAATTCAAGAGATAATGCCTTTTTTTTGTTGTTAGATTTCAGTTCAGTTCAGTTCATTCGCTCAGTCATGTCCGACTCTTTGCGACCCCATGAATCGCAGCACGCCAGACCTCCCTGTCCATCACCATCTCCCGGAGTTCACTCAAACTCACGTCCATCGAATCGGTGATGCCATCCAGCCTCTGTCGTCCCCTTTTCCTCCTGCCCCCAATCCCTCCCAGCATCAGTGTCTTTTCCAATGAGTCAACTCTTCGCATGAGGTGGCCAAAGAACTGGAGTTTCAGCTTTAGCATCATTCCCTCCAAAGAACACCCAGGGCTGATCTCCTTCAGAATGGACTGGTTGGATCTCCTTGCAGTCCAAGGGACCCTCAAGAGCCTTCTCCAACACCATAGTTCAAAAGCATCAATTCTTCGGCACTCAGCTTTCTTCACAGTCCAACTCTCACATCCATACATGACCACTGGAAAAACCACAGACCTTCATTGGCAAAGTAATGTCTCTGCTTTTCAATGTGCTCTCTAGGTTGGTCATAACTTTCCTTCCAAGGAGTAAGTGTCTTTTAATTTCATGGCTGCAGTCACTATCTGCAGTGATTTTGGAGCCCAAAAAGATAAAGTCTGACACTGTTGTTAGATTTAATTACATATAAATATTTTTGATATTCTGGAAAAATGATTTGGTAATTCCATGGAAGTTGAAGACCTTAAGTGAGATTGTTTTTTTTTTTTCCTGCATTGACCGAGTCAGTGTTTTTTTAGAGCTAACCTCAGCTTATCCTGTGTTTCTCTGAGGTTGCAGCTGCTCCGTGGTGGTTACCTGTGAAAGGTGCTAACTGGAGACACCCAGAAGGGCCCGACTCTACTGTCCTACACAGGTGAGACTGGTGGGTCTTAGACTAGATGATACTTTCATTTAAAAATCAGTTCCTATGATGTTGAAGAGAAACTCAATGTCCATTGTCTATAAAAAAGTATGATGAACTCTAATCGGTTGGAAGATGTGGACCATTTTTAAAGTCTTTATTGAATTTGTTACAGTATTGCTTCTGTTTTATATTGTGGTCTTTTGGCTGCCAGGCATGTGGATCTTAGCTCCCTGACCAGGGATTGAACCCACACCTCCTATATTGGAAGGACCACTGGACCACCAGGGAAGTCTCTGGAAGGCTCATAATAAGTGGCCTCTTGCCATCCTCATTTGGCCTTTTAGAGGGTTCCCTCCTGTCATTCTTTCCCCATTTGATAGACCTATTACAAATGTCATGACATGTAACCTTTACAGATTGTTTGTTCTTCCTCATGAGTAGGCCATCATGAGGACCGAGACTGCCTCACAGAGAAGCGGTGGTGTCTTGCCAATTGGCCACTGTTTAACAGCTAGGCCTTGGGTCCAGGACTCATGTTCTCTGCAGTCCTGGACTGACATACTTTGAAGCCACCATCTGACTGAAAAACCACAGAGCTGCAAGTCGGTCAGCAAGTCTCCAGGGTGGCAAAGAAATAATTTTCTCAAGCAAAAATAGAGTAGCACTTTAAGCCCTGGAGGCAGAGAAAGGTTTGGGTCAGGACTCAGCGTCTCAACAGCCCAAGAAAACTGTTCTCCTAACCTAGTTTTTCAGATGGGATTCTTGAGTCTCCGTTTTCAACATCGTTCCTGCTTACTGCCCTCAGTGTGGGGGAGCCGGAAATACATGAAGTTCAGCTCTAGGGATACAGCTCCTTGATAAATGTCATTCTTTCAAACTCTTGAGTTGGTAGGCCCCGGGGTAGAAATAGACTCTGAGGTAGAAAGTTGTAGGATTCTCAGATACCTCAGGTTGATGACCTCTTAGTTCCCAATATATAGCTTCTTTCTGAAGTATCATAGTAGAAGGAAAAGCTGAGGACAGAAGGAAGACCCAGAATGAAATGTATTCTATCCAATGAGTCCTTTTGAGAAAAGTGCATGTCTTAAAACATCAGTGCTGAAAACAGTGACTGGCACGTAAAGGTACTCAATAGACACTTTGGAAAGAATAAGTGAAAGTCATGGTGTAATTACGATAGGGGATTCAAAGATGCTTAAGAGGGACTTACCTGGTGGTCCAGTGGTTAAGAATCTGCCTGCCAATGCAGGGGATGTGGATTTGATCCCTGATCCCGGATCTACGATCCCACATGCCGCAGGGCAACTAGGGTCTCATGCTGCAACTACTGAAGCCAGTGCACCCTAGACACCATGCTTCCCAACAAGAGGAGCTTCACAGTGAGAAGCCCAGGCACCACCACAACTAGAGGAAGCAAAGGAGTTCTTGCACGGCAACAAAGACCCAGTGCCGCAAAAAGAAAAAAAAGAATAAAAAAGTTTAAGAAATGGGCCAGGAGTGTAGAGTCCGCTGGAGAAAGAGTGAGCAGGAATTAAAGTTATTGGTGCTGAATAAATATGTTTATCCCCTTATTCTCAAACTTCCCCCTAATCTTCCCTGCCCTGCTATACTGGTAGAAAAAATAGAGGCTTACTTGGGATATGCTGGAGTGAGGCAAATAGAGCAGAGTCATCTACAGCAGAAAGACAAGAGTTTAAAGCCAAGTATCACAGATTGGATTCTTCGGAAACAGATGCTGAGACAGAGCTTGGTGTGCAGACTATTTATTAGGGATCTGCACCTGTGGGAGGGACGGGGAGGAAGCAGGATTGGGCAGAGGGAGAAGCCAAGACTGCAAGGCAGGTCCAGGAAGTCCCAGCCAGTCCTTCGGGGGTGGGGTGGGGATGGGGCTCTGGGGTATAAATGACCCATAGGATCGAGCTATGGGTGAACCCACATGGCTGTGCCTTTATGCTCCTGCTGTGGTTGCTCGTTGGTGACTGTGAGGTGGTTCTTTGCAACTCTTCTGAAGGAGCTGAGCGCTGGAAGCTTCTGCTCATACCATGTCCAGCAGCTGCAAAATCGTTCTTTCCTCACAGAAGAAAGCATTGGTTGGTGCAGCTGGCTGGTGCATCTTCACACCCTGCTGCACCACGTGAGATTCTCTGGGGTTCAGGCCTGCCAGCAAACTGGAGTAATGTTTCGAGTCTTGTGCCAGGAGGGACCATAACCTATTTGGGAGCCTGGGATGTCAGAGACCCCTGGTGGAGGCTGACAGAAGTGCAGGGGGGCAGGGTTAGGGACGTTGACCTGGGGACCAGGCCCACCTCCGGGTCAGGGATTGAGGTGAAGGCGAAGATGGGCGGTTGGCTGGAGCCGGTCCCTGTTTCCAGTTCCGGTTCCGCCCTCCTCACTCTGCGCTCTCTGTTCCCCAGGCCGGACCACCCGGTTCTCCATGTCTCCTGGAACGACGCCGTCGCCTACTGCACGTGGGCGGGAAAGCGTTTGCCCACGGAGGCCGAGTGGGAGTACAGCTGTCGAGGAGGCCTGCAAAATAGGTACTTGGAGGGTCTCCCCTTGCTTAATAGTATGTGGATCCTCTTTCTAAATCCACAGGAACTTACTCTGGACAGTTGATTTAAAACCACAACCACCAGGGCAGCTCTTTCCTACTGGGCTTTCCTCACGTTGGTGAAGTTCCTTAGGAAACACCCAGGCAGAGGTGGGCGCATGGCTGGTGGGGTGGGCGCCGGCCACGCAGCCCCATCCCGGTGCCACGTGGTCCTCCTTCGAGCCCCTCTGGCAGGCTGCCTTCGCTTTTAGGGGTTTCTTATTTTAGGCGTCTCCTGAAACATCAGTATTTCTCTGCTTCCAGAGCCATGAGACAGAAAACTCACGATTGGGCCTCAGCTTCTAAAAAGGCTCCTTAAAATAGTGAAGGCTTTATTAAAAAGTGCGGTGTTATGGTGCCCCGTTATGCTTCCATATAAGTCCAGAATGATGGCTGCTCTCCCAGCCTCCTATAAGCCCGTCTTTTAGTGAGGTGATTTATATCAGGCCTCCTGAGGCCTCGGGAGAGACTGATGTTGTTGTGAGCTTGACATGATTTGGTTGTGTGGAAGTTAAAAAAATTCCTGATTAAAAGCTTTATGTATTAAAAAAATAAAATAACTCACTTGGAACAAGCGAGCAGTGTGCTCTCTCCCTTTCACTGCCTTCCTCTTCTTGACTTGTGGCCAGAAGCCTGTGCATGTTTGACAGGCTGATGCCTGTGTCTCTTCTGACAGACTTTTCCCCTGGGGCAACAAACTGCAGCCGAAAGGCCAGCATTATGCCAACATCTGGCAAGGCGAGTTTCCTGTGACCAACACCGGGGAGGACGGCTTCCGAGGGACCGCGCCTGTGAGTAGCGAGGTTCAGAGGGCTGCAGCCACAGCGCAGGGAGAAACCACTAGAAACCGCTAGACATGAGGGAGAGTGTTGCTCACTCACCGCTCTACGTCTTGTACCCTTTCTGCCTTCATCCACTACAGCACGAGGCAAATACTAAGACGTTCTTTTTCGTGACACCTTTTTCTTTCCGATTCTATAATACTATAGAAACTTTGAAAAAAACCAGAAGAGTTGCAAAGGAGAAAATTGAAAGAACCTGGAGGAATCTTATCTCAAGATAGATAACCCCTATTAGCATTTTGGTGCAATTCCTCCCATTCATTTTCGGTGTTAATGGTACTAATAATTGCTAGGAGTTAATACTTGCAGTGTGCCAGGCATGATACTGAGGTATTTGCGTGAATTATCTCAGTTAATGTTCCACTCTGTGAGGTAGGTACTGTTATCCCCATTTTTCCAGGTGAGCATTCTGAGGCACAGAGAGGTTAACTGACTTGCCCAGGGTTACACAGCTGGAAAGCCACACATCTGGGATTTGAACCAGGTCGCTTTGTTTCAAAAGCCCATGCTCTTAACTACCATATAGGTGCCAGTATAAATATTTCTTGTGTTTGTGTGCGTATATATTTTTTACATATTGCTTTGGGGTCATACTATTATATTTAAAATCCTACTCTCCTTTCCCTGTGTAATACCAGGAACATTTTGTCTGGCATTAGCAGTTCTTCACAAATACAT
This sequence comes from Bos mutus, assembly GCF_027580195.1. Taxonomy (NCBI): domain Eukaryota; kingdom Metazoa; phylum Chordata; class Mammalia; order Artiodactyla; family Bovidae; genus Bos; species Bos mutus. Next base: position 22,164,675 of record NC_091638.1, read on the forward strand.
GTCTTTTAGCAGCTGGATAGCTTGTCATTTGAATTAACCCTAATTTATTTGCCCCTTAGTTTTGCAAAGTTACATATGTTTTTTTGCTGAAGAACAACATCTTGTGCATAAATATTAAATTGTATCTCTGATGATTTAAAAATAGTTTTTGAGGTATAGTTGATTTACAATGTTGTGTTAGTTTCTGCTATACAGCGAAGTGAATCAGCTACACATATGCATATATCTGCTCTGTTTTTAGATTCTTTTCCCATACAGATCAGTTCTGAGTATTGAGTAGAGTTCCCTGTGCAATACAGTAGACCCTTAATAGTGTGGTGGTTTTTTTAATAGGTAGATTCCTAGCAGTGAAATTAGTGAGTCAAACACTAGAAAACTTTCTTGGTAAGAGTTTCAAAAACATAACCAAACTTTTCTGGAACGCATGTAGCCTGTTTCTCTCCATGAGTATTCCTTTCTGTCTGTTTTTTTTTTTTTTTTTCAGCAGAACCATACACTAATGAAACAATGATAAAAGCATTTTGGTTTTTTTTTTGACACATTGAGCTAAGATGTCTTGTAGTGGGGAAATAGCACTTTACTGGGTTTGTTGTTACAGAAGATAATATTCTTTCAACAATCTTTCAAACAGTTGTCATTTAAAAAAAATTTGTGTTTTTAATATTTGTTCACACAAAAATAATTCTTCCAAAATTTATTTATAAACGTAACACACATATGTTATTTGGAGCATGACCAAATGATTCCAGAATTTCAACTGAAATAATAAACAAGTGAAAAAGACAGACAGTTTTTGGAAGAGATGAGGGATGAGAAGACACTTGACTTTTCAAAACTTCAAACATACTTTGAGCCATATAGTTAAAACATTACAGTTGTTTTTGCAGGGGTGCAGAAGTAATGTAAAAAAAAGTTACATGAGAATATGTTGCCTTTAAATAGGCACAGGAACTCACATGTGTGTGCTTCTAAAATTTCATATGTATGAGTTAGGTATATGATAAAAGCACCAACACAAACAGTGGGAATTGGATGTATTTTTCACAAGAGGCAAAATTTATTTGCTACTATACAGCAAAGTGAAGTTAGTTCTTTTCAGGTTTCCTTCTGGATAGCTTGTACTCTCAGGGGCACATAGTTTTATTCAGTAAAATGAGTTATTAGAGACCTTGGGGTCTAAGAGATCTCAACCTTTTTCTCAAACTGTACATGGGTAAGAAGGGCAGCTGTTATCTCATGGGCCACTGTTGGCAGAACCTGCGCTGCAGGATGAACAAAATAAGGAGCCTGATGAAGATGCTTAGGAGACCCCAGGAAAGGTGACACGTAATGTAGAAGCAGGACACTTAGCCTTGAAGCATATATAGCATAGACTTCTGATAGACCAGGCAAATTACATAAGCACCTGTCAGTCAAAAGACCATGAGAATCTGTACTGGACAGTTACGAATATTTTATAGCACTTAATGGCTACAGAATTTCACATCACTATTTAGACAGATGAACCTCCAAGGAAAAAGTCATTTATTCTCAAGTCAGTGCATCTTCTCAGAAAATAACAATTTCCGTATGAAATAAAGATACTTTACAGATATTTAGAGTGGAGAAGGTGATGGCACTCCACTCCAGTACTCTTGCCTGGAAAATCCCATGGACGGAGCAGCCTGGTAGGCTGCAGTCCATGGGGTCGCTAAGAGTCAGACACGACTGATCGACTTCACTTTCACTTTTCACTTTCGTGCGTAGGAGGAGGAAATGGCAACCCACTCCAGTGTTCTTGCCCAGAAAATCCCAGGGACGGGGGAGCCTGGTGGGCTGCCGTCTATGGGGTTGCACAGAGTTGGACATGACTGGAGTGACTTAGCAGCAGCAGCAGCAGCAGAGTTGGAATATTTAACTGGGGATGTGTAGCAGATGTCTTCCTTGGAGGATATTCAACAGAACTTACCTGAAGAAGTTGCCATGGAAGTTCCTAAGACAAAATTAGAACATTTACCAGGAGCTGACATGAGAAATATGACCTGAAGAGGAAAAAAACCAGCACCTGTTTATCTCAGGTTCTCCTTAGCTTCCTTGTTGGGTCCACAGGCCTTGGTCCCTTGAGAGCAGGGATCGAACTTCCAATGCTGGGATGGACTACAGTGAAATATCTCCCTCATCTGCTGTTTTATTTTATTAGTTTCACTCTGGTTTTAAATTTAGTGAACTATTCTGACCGCAGTGAACCTAAAGAATTGGTTTTCTGTTTGATTGGGCCTCTGTTGTAAGTTATTAGTATGTTTTGGTTTTCATGCATATCTGCTCATTCACCTGAAAATAAACATGTTGGAAGTATTTCTTCTGAGCTTTCTGGAAGGAAGTTGGTTGGTGTGATTAACTGAACAAAGAGCAGTTAAAATTTTTATACTCTCATGTGGTAATTTTGGGAGTGGTGACCTCCAGATTTTACCTCACTTAAACATCCAGGTATTTACAGAAGGAAAACTCCTCAAACCTTTCAGTAGATGCTGTTATTAATGTTTCCTCATCTTAGGGTTTAACAGCACCTCGTAGGCTAACTTGCTTGCCCAGCATTTGTTGTGTGTTGTCATGTAATGAAGGCCTTAGGCTGGCTGACCTCCATTAGTCTGCTGTCTAAGCCTGAGAAATGGTTCCTCCCTCCACTTCTCCACTTCGTTCATTCCATCTTTCAGTTGCTCTCATACCCCTCGCTCCTTCCCATCTTTTCACTGAAACAAATTATTTTCTTCTTTTCCTTCCAACTATTTTTCTGTCTTATTCTTCCTCATTATCTCCAAATTCTTAAAAGAACAGTTTATGCCTCTGACCCCTTCTCCTTCACTGTCTCTCTGACCTTTGACCTCTGACCTTGATTCCCATAAGATGCTTCTACCTTTGTGGAGGAGGGTTCGTCTTCAGCTCGAAATCTCTCCCTCTAGGGAGTTTCTGCATATTTTCTTTCATTCTCTTACCCTACTAATCCCACCCTGCCTTTCTAGATTGGATATTTTTAATTTTTGGCATCATCATTTTTTCTCCCTCATTAAAACTCTTTCACGTCTATGTCATCAAACCCTTTCTGCCTTCAGTCGACATGCATGGAATTACTGAATGAAGCAGTGAATAGGTACTGCTGTTTCCATAATGAATGCTGAGTTTGGAAGCAGAATGGTAAAAATTTTCAGCTTTCCCCATCGTCTGGATTAATTTTTTTTCAGAGTAGCGTCATAACTTTATTGAAGTGCCCTGGATTGCCCACATATCACATGGTTCCATATTTATGTGTAGATCTAAAACCTTCTGAAGCCAAGTAGGAAATTAATTTTATTCCTTTTAGTTCTACTTCATTAATTGAGAAAAAACATGAACTTACAAAAAGATTTTTTAAAAAGAATCTCAACGATAAATTAATATTTTTTTCACTTAAAAAATAAAAGTTTCCTTCATGTATGAGCATTTCTTGTAAAATATGTTAGGAAAAAGTTCTGAGTCCCTAAAATAGCAAAACTTGTTCTGTATGCATTTACTATTCAGTCAAAGGTTTTTCTCTGGTCCTCCTCCCCACCTTCCTTTGTACACAAGCTTTGCACTTTGGTATCATGTCTGTGACATAACTATGTGGCAGACTGTCTGATCTACCTTTGAACGTGATGTAATTGCTGGCTGAAGAGCCCATGCAGCTTAACTCATACTTGCAGGTCCCAGGGATTGCAAACTTTCTTTGTTTTATAGATAGCACTTGATAATGAATTCACAGTTTCTCTGTAATAAGAAGTCCCATCAGTGTTTTGACAATAATGACTCAGGCTTAAAGATAAGCTGGTGAGTTGGAGGGGGCTGGTGGAAAGGACAGAATTGGCTTGAAGTCTCTCTGTGCCTAAAGATGTTGTGGCCAGCAGAGCTCAGCTGTGATGACAAGACTGATACTGGGTATAATTCTGTTTCTCTTATGCTTCTGAAGGTCTGCAGATAATTTACTTGCCACTTCTCAATGAGATACAGATTTGACTTGTGATCAATACTAGTCTCTCTATTAAAAATTATTTCATTGACTTTCTTACCATGTAACATAAACTCTTCTTAGGTTTCTGAACTCCCTTTGAGAACTCAAAGCTGAAAAATATCTTCCTCTGTTTTTTTTATATTGGCCAGATTGTATTTTCACTGTTGGAATGAAAATTCATATTCATACTTTGAAGTAAGAGGTCTTTGTGCATTTTTATACTAAAGAGGCTTTCTAGACAAGGTGAGTAGATTGACAACATTTCCCCCTTTTTTTAATTTTCAGGTTGACGCCTTTCCTCCCAATGGTTATGGCTTATACAATATAGTAGGGAACGCCTGGGAGTGGACTTCAGACTGGTGGACTGTTCACCATTCTGCTGAAGAAACGATTAACCCAGTGAGTATTAGTCTCAGAATATGTATTATGAAAAGGTTACACCCATCCTTTGGGCAGATTATGGTAGGAATTTCGTGTGTTTTGGCTATTTATGTACTATTGAAATTAATCTTGGAATTTCCCCAAGGAATATTAAGCACATCTTTTTTTTTTTTTTTCCCCAACCTTAAGGCATTGTGTAGAAATGTCCGTGGACATTTTGTATGCTGCTGGATCGTTTTGGTGATAATGATTTGAGGAAATCTGCCTATAACTTTAGAAATTATATTCAGCCTCATAAATGTGATCAAAGTAATGAGATATATAAATAACTAGGAAAATTCATTAATGTTTGTTAATAACTAGTGAGATCTGGTAGATGGTATTTATTGTGCTGCTAATTGCCTGAGTTTTCATTGGCTGAAATTTTGATTGAAGAACATTGTTTGGAGAAAATGAGAAGGATGTTTTCTGGGTGAATGCTGAATCAGGAAGTTGAGTCATTTGGTGATTATTTCCTGAACTCCACAGTATGTCAGTTCATAAACCTTGGGAATGTAGCAAAACTAAGTTAAATTTTACCTTCTCTGGCACGGGAGGACTATTGATTGCAGCTAGTGGGCTACTCTGCCTCTAAAGCCAAGCTCTCTCAGCATATATAATGATTTAGACACTATAAGAATTAGGTGTGCGAGTGGGAAGTACTTCCTTTAAAAAGAACATGTCTGAGTATTTCTTGTGTGAACAGATTGGGGGGGGAAATGCCATTTAAAAATCCTATCTCTAGCAAACTAGACATTCATAAGTCAGATCCAGGAATATATATTTATACCCAAACTAGCTAGACTGGGAACTTAATAACCTTAACCTCTTGAAAACTTACAAAAGGTAGTGATAAAGACAATTAATTCTTTGATCTCTTCTCAGTGAAAGGTTAAACAGCTCAGAGTAGTTGAAGAAATTTTCAGACTCTGTGCCTCCGGCCTTCTTTTTTTTCAGAATTTAGGCATAAATTTATGTGATATGCTTGTTTTTTCTTCACAGAATAACACATGAGTTGCTCATGAATAATCTATAGACAGAAATCTCCTTTTTGGGGGGCAGATTAAAAAGCTGAGTTCTTCAGAAATGGTCATTTCCTCTTTGGTTTCCTTGGCAGGGCTGGTGGAATTAGTGGTCAAAGGCAACCCATCTCTCTAACGTGAGAGTAAGATTGTGAAATTTTCGGTGGGTTTGAGGTTGGGAGACGCCATTCTCTACTGGCACAATGTGACTTGGCGTTTGCTGTCAGAAGCAGAAATAGAATTTTTTTCTCCCCTTAGATGAAAGCATCTGCATGTTTGGAAAGGGTGCACAAGGCTTCAAAATTCTGGCAAGTTGTGAATGTATTTCTGTGACCATCTGTTGTCGAGCTGAGTGCTTATTAGCTTTCAGTTTTATAATTGCTTGTGTTGCTTCTAAGGATTTACAGAAAAATCCATATATTCTTGTTTTCACAGTCCCAGGCTCTGATCTTGGATGTTGTCTTTGCTCTATAAATCATTAGCCTTGTAGGTTTCTTTCACAGAGGCCTTATTTGCTTCCTGGTTTGACTGGGATTAAATTCACCAGTTTGGAGGACTGAACCCCAATTCCCTTGCAAACTCAGACTCTATCATTCAAATCTTGACAGCGCCACTGTTGCCTCTCTGTGTTACCACATCAGCCTCCCAGTTGGGCTCCCTGGCTTCATTCTTTCTGCTCTGTTGCAGCTGGAATGATCTTTATAGAGAATACGGTTAATGCTCTCACTCCTCTGTTTAAAGAATAAATGAAGTACAGACTCTTGAACATGACTTCTGAAGGCTAAAATAATTTAACTGTTGCTGATCACTCAGTGACCACAGCTTTTTCTTCCTTTCAACATTTCATTTTGAAACGTTACAAAAGTTCAGAAAATAGCATAACAGAGACCTATGTATCTGGCATTACGATTTAACATATACTGACAGCTTATTGTATTTACTGTATTTCTTTTAACCAAAGAGATAGAACAAAAACTACTCTATCAACACTTGATATTTGTCGGTATTTTTAATTTAAGCTGTTCTGGTCTGTGTATAGTGCTATCTCACTGTGGTTTTTTAGTCATTACGTATATATGTATTTTTTTCTTATTTTATTGAAGTAGAATTGATTTACAATATATTAATTTCCACTGTACAGCCTAGTGATTCAGTTTATGTATATATATACACATATATTCTTTTTATATATGTGTATATATGCATACTTTATATATATTCATATACACACATTCTTTTTCATATTCTTTTCCATTATGGTTATCACAGGATAGTGAATACAGTACCCTGTGCTATATTGTTGTTTATCCATTCTTTATATATGAGTTTATATTTAGTCATCATATATTGAAGTCTGTATCTGATAACTCTCATAGCATGCCACTCAGTTGACCAGCTTCTGTTGTGTGCCGTTCTTGGGTTTTGGTTACATCTTATTTTCTCATATGCTTCAGTATTTTTGATTGAGTACCAGACATTGTGTGAGATAAACTGTAGAGATTGTTTGAGATCTGGAGAGTGGAATCTCTCTCTAGAGCAGGCTTATCTTTGCTTCTGGAAACTTACATATCATATTAGCTATTCTAGCCAGTAATTGAGGTGATTTGAAGCTCAGCTTCAGTCCTTGTGAGGGCTAGATGTATATAGCTCCTCAGGGTGCCAGCCAGTGGGCTAGGGGGTTTCCACGACTCTTCTTCCTTGGAGGGCCCTGTGAAAGTTGCTCAGTTGTGTCCGATTCTTTGCGACCCCATGGGCTGTATAGTCCATGAAATTCTCCAAGCCAAAATACTGGAGTGGGTAGCCTTTCCCTTCTCCAGGGGATCTTCCCAATCCAGGGATCAAACCCAGGTCTCCTGCATTGCAGGCAGATTCTTTACCAGCTGAGCCACCATGAAGGCCCTAAGCTCCAATTGTTTCCTTGGGGCCCATGAGTCTATGCAAAGTTCTGTTCAGCTTCTCAGTATTACACTTGCTGCAGCTGGAATCAGCTGACCTCTGGGAAAATAAGCTCACCTCTCTGGCCTTGTCTTCAGTCTGGGATTTGAGCTCAGCAGTTCCTCACAGCTCTTGATAGTTCTCACCTGAGCTGGTTTAAACTCCCATTTCTCTTCAAGGTCTTAATTTATCTGCCTTTCTTCCCTAAGGGCTGTGTGTCTCCAGCGCCTAGCAAAGAACTTGGTCCTGTAATAAAGCCAGTTCCAGATACCTAGAATCGAATCAAAGAGAGTTTGATCACTGTTCATACTGGAGGTGTTTCAAAAGCAAAAGCTAGTTAAAAACATATATTTTCAGGGTAAGTTTTGAACCAAAGTAAACATTTCAACCCAGAAACGGACCTCTTCAGTGTCATGTGTATATTTTAGCTCCAAGACTAACTCATAATGGCAAATACTTTTCAAGCTTCTTTGGGGAACTTGGGAACAGTCAGTGCTCTGTAGGCAGAGGCTATTCAGGGAATACCTTTTTCTTGTTCAGTGACTTCCAGGGAGCAAAAGTTAATCATTAGTGTTTATTTTATTGGCTAGTAACACCTTGTATGCTTTGTACACAAAATCCTAGGAGAGGCGGAGGTATTTGGCCATATGGAGTGAGGGTCAGTTTGGTCTTGCCTGGTAGAAGGTTCTGGGGAGTGTCCATGCATGCATGTGTGTAATTTTCGAAACTGCTTAGGTTGACAGCCTGTCTTTCTACACAGGTGCAATCCAGAGTGTGGCCGCTGATGCTACTTTTTTAACCCAATTAAGAAGTAATTTGTATGTGTGTGTGTGTGTTTTCCTTTGTAGTTACTTTACCTAGAAACCCAGATTAATCTCTGGAAGTGTGTGGTGGTACTTGTATGCTTAGTCGCTCAGTCTTGTCTGACTCTTTGTAACCCCATGAACTGTAGCCCTCCAGACTCCTCTGTCCATGGGATTTCCCAGGCAAGAATAGTGGAATGGGTTGCCATTTTCTCCTCCAGGGGATCTTCCTGACCCAGAGGTCGAGCTCACACATCTCGCACTGGCAAGCAGATTCTTTACCACTGAGCCACATGGCAATCCCCCAGAAGTGTGGTGCTTTCAGTCAAAGACTATATAGCACTTATCTAGCATCCTGATTTCCCACACCTACATCCTTACTTCACTACCCTAGTACCATACCCGGGGTACCATGGTACTCTGGTTCACTGGTGATACAAAAGGATAGAGTAATCTGTAATATCTTTGCCACTCTCACTTAAGGTACACAGTTTCATTTGGGCAGCTTTTTTTCTGTCCTAAGGGAAAGAAATATAGCCTTAGAATTAGTCAAAGTAATGTGGATTTTAGCTCTACCAGTTGATCTTAAAGGAATCTCTCTAAGGTTAGGACATACCTTAAGTTCCCTTATATACAAATTGGGAATAATTATACCTATCTCATGAAATTGTTGGCAAGTTAGATCTGATAATGTTGCATGTGAAAATATAACTTTAGACCCCAAAAGTACTATTGTGCTAGTGATTTACTTTTTCTTTTTCTTAATTATTTTTTGCTACGTAATTGGAAGATTATATGCTTCTTTTCGGGCTTCCCAGGTGGGTCAGTGGTAAAGAATCCAGCTGCCAGTGCAAAAGACGTGGGTTCTATCTCTGGGTTGGGCATATCCCCTAGAGGAGGAAATGGCAACCCACTCCAGTATTCTTGCCTGGAAAGTCCCATTGACAGAGGAGCCTGGTGGGCTGCAGTCCATGGGGTTGCAAAAGAGTTGAACACGACTGAACAACTGCACACATACAAATATATGCTTCTATTCAGCAGAATTAACAAGAAATGTTGGCCTTTGGGAGCAGAGGAGGAGAAAATGATGTTTATAAATAATGAATGCCTAATATTCTTCCTATCCTTACCTTTTGTTAACATATCACGTAGTCATCCTTACAATGAAAATCTTGCTTTGTGGCTCATTAGAGTCCATTGGGAATAAAGTTTCCCAAAAAGTATTCCTCCTCTGAATGAATCCCTGATGCTTGTCAGATGCTATTAGCCAGAGATTCTGTTTGTTCTGTTTTTGTCAATGTGGAGTTTGACTGTTCAGTTAGATCATATAGCTCTAGACATTTTGGGAAATGTGTTGTTTTGCAAGGCTGCGGTGTTGTGGTGTGGAACTGACCAGAGAAAACATAAGCCCTCCTGTTGTGCTGGTTGTGGTTTGGAGTTTGCACTCTGCATGTTTTGAAGAACACACCTCTGACCCTTGCCTGTCACACAGGACACGTGCCAACCTCTGACCTGAGGTCAAAATGGACCACATATTGGCAGGTGCCTCATGGTCAGTCCTGTTTTTGCCATTGGGTGATTGGACTTGGAACTTGGACTTGAATTTGTCCATCCTCTAAATTCTGCATTTATTTGTTCCTTGTCCCAATAATGCCTCCTCTGGCCACATACCACTATATGAATCAATGAATTTTGTGCATCAGAAATGTTAGACTCCTGCTTAGCCTGTTTCCCAGACCTCCTCTGCCTATGGCATGAGACTGGCCTTGTCTAAGCCTGGCAAGAGACAGTAAATATCACATCTTCCTGAGTTGAGACTGTCTCACCCATCAGCTGCCCCCTTGGCAGCCTATTCAGCGCAGCTCACATTCCTGGAATTCCACTTGTAGGTAGTAGTGCACAGAGAAGTTGGTTAAGGATTTTTATCTCACATGAGACCCTTTATTCACGTATTTTCAATGAGGACAGTTTATAATAAATCAGTTTGATGGAAAAGTAACCTGGTGTTCAAAATGAAAAAGACATGAAAATATTAAGGAAGTTGACTTAAACTTGATAATAAATTACTATGGTTGTAAATTATACTTAGTAAGTCCCAAAGGAAAAGCAGAGTGATCAAACAACATCAATCCCTTGAGGCCATGTTTATGAAAAGAATTTCATCTTCTTCTCCCTAGTGGAAGATGGAAATTGTTCCAGAGGAACAGCTGATGTTGATCTATAGCCACTTTTCTTTGTGGTTGTGGAGCAAGGTTGGTCATTCAACAACCACAAAAAACTGTTGAGAAACAGAGGAAATAAGCTTGAGTATATATGGCTCAGATATTTAGATCCTGTAAACGAATTTTCAAACACAGTATCCAGACACATGCTTCTTGCTTGAAAAGAGTGAATGCTAATTCCAGTTGCTATTTCAAAGGTGGTAAAAATGCTGTGTTTGTTCATAATATTACCTCGAGTCTCATGTTATAACTCTTGACTCCTGAGCAGACAGAGCGGGACACCCAGATATATCGTGGCCCCCTCTCTTAGTTTGGAGGACCAGTGGATCTTGGTGGGAAATGAAAAACTGCAGCCCCTACCACTGTAGGACCCCTGTTTTGATCCTAGTGACACGTGTGGTCCTGCACCCTTGAGCTTCAAACGTCCTGGGCCCGAGAACGCTCTGATACCTAGGGCATCTAGTTGTGTCATCAGATGTGCCCACTGTTTGATGTTCTTCCACGGCCAACCGAATATTTTCACCCCCAGAGCTTCAGCTCACCGGTTGTCATTGCACAGTTGGTGAGGACACAGAACATGGCTTCTGTCTTGTGCATGCAAGCTTTTCAGACCCCACCAAAAACTTTCACAGCCTGTGCCCCCTCATCTTTCTCTTTCTAGATGAACATCCCCATCCTTTCACTTGCACCTGGAATAACTTGGATTCTAATCCAGGGCAACTGGGGTTACAGTCCTCTGTATAATATGGGTGGGAAAAAAGTCCCCTTTTCTACATGAGCATCCAGAAATGTACACAGCATTCTATCTATATTCCCTGATAGATGCAAATGATAGTGCAGCAGTCCTTTTCCCTCCTTCTCTGTCACTGGGTCTCAGACTGTGGTAGCCATTAAAGGCTGCACCAGTGGAATCCAGTCGAGGGTTTTTGAATTTTGTTGCTGTCACTGTGGTTAACATGTGACCCTGGGCAAGTCACTTAACTACTCTGGGACTCAGGTTTGCTTCTTTCATCAGTGGGGACAGAGTTGCTGTGATTGAGAGTGTTGGTAGCTACTTAGACCAACATTTGGCAAAGAGCAAGCATATGGTACATCCGGCTTTGGTTTTCAACGTTGCTGGTTCTGTCCCCCTTCTGCCACGTGGCCTCTCACTATCACGTGCAGTTGCAGCAGCAACAGGAAGAGCAGCATCTCACCGTTGACCTCTCATAAGCTTGCAGTAGCCAAAGAGTACTTCCTCTTTTTCTCCTGGCTTCCCTGGTAGCTCAGACGGTAAAGAATTTGCCTGCAGTGTGGGAGCTGCTGCTGCTGCTGCTAAGTCGCTTCAGTCGTGTCCAACTCTGTGCGACCCCATAGACGGCAGCCCACCAGGCTCCCCTGTCCCTGGGATTCTCCAGGCAAGAATACTGGAGTGGGTTGCCATCTCCTTCTCCAATGCATGAAAGTGAAAAGTGAAAGTGAAGTCGCTCAGTCGTGTCCGACTCTTAGCGACCCCATGGACTGCAGCCCACCAGGCTCCTCCATCCATGGGATTTTCCAGGCAAGAGTACCGGAGTGGGGAGACCCCAATTCAATTCCTGGGTTGGGAAAACCCCATGGAGAAGGGATAGGCTACCCACTCCAGTATTCTTGGGCTTTCCTGGTAGCTCAGGTGGTAAAGAATCTGCCTGCAATCGGGGAGACCTGGGTTAAATTCCTGGGGTGGGAAGATCCCCTGGAGGAGGTCATGGTAACCCCCTCTAGTATTCTTGCCTGGAGAATTCATGGGACAGAGGAGCCTAGCGGGCAGCAGTCCATAGGGTCACAAAAGTCGGACACGACTGAGCGACTTAGCACACACACTTTGCCCCCCATGTTTATTGACTTTAGGCTGAGTCTCTTTAAATATTATTATTATACAGCTGTGTTTTATGCATTTATTTATAGGTAGTTTTTAAACTGTTTTGAATCTTATCTTAGTGGCCCTATTTTGAAATGTAATGAAGAGCCTATCTCTTCTTTCCATCAAATTCAATTTTTTTTTTTAAATCAGTTTCAGCCTTGAGAGGCAGCTTACAGACTTCATTGTGACTATCAGTCCTGTCATTTATGGTAGTGGTTTTCCCTTACAACCTACTAGAATCAACCAGTTCAGCTGTTTTTTTTGTTGTTGTTGTTATCAATAGCTGCATAAATGAGACGAGGCTGATGGCAGAGCCCTACAGCCATGGGCTCAGCCCGCATTTCCTGAGAACTTACTGTGTTGTGGGGCTGTGTTGGCTCTCAGGGATTCAAAGATGCACGAGATAGCCTTGCTGTTAGGGAATGTCTAGTCTAGGGAGAGGTGGCGATCAGGTAAATCAAGATGTGCTGTGGTCACAGTTGCTGCTGGGACTTCCCTGGTGGTCCAGTGGTTAAAAATCTCTCTTGCAGTGGATGAGACCCCCGTTTGATCTCAGGTCAAGAAAGATCCCACATACTGCAGAGCTGCTAACCCTATGCACCACCATCACTGTGCCTATGCTCTAGAGCCTGCGTGTTGCAACTACTGAAGCCCAGGTGCCCTAGAGCCTGTGCTCTGCAACCAGAGAAGCCACTGCAATGAGAAGTCCATATACTGCAAGTAGAGAGTAGCCCCCCACCCACTTGCTACAACTAGAGAAAAACCCTCCCAGCAACAAAGACCCAGCGCAGTCAAAGCTAAATAAATAAATCTTCAGAAAAAGAGTTGCTGCTGATGTGGTTGTGATGGGCCCTCGTTGAGCTCTGTTCTCTGCTGGTTGGAGCTGAGAAGGCTTTTCTGAGGAGGTGGCCTTAGGAAGGGTGGCAGCAGCTGTGTGCCAGGTCCTTGGCATCCAAACACAGGAAGGCCAGGGTGTGGCCTCGTGAGGAATTCATGGTCAGCAGAGGAAGGATTTTCATCCTTTACCCTGCTGCTTTCGGATCCCTTGGAGAAGGGAATGGCAACCCACTCCAGTATTCTTGTCTGGGAAATCCCATGGACAGAGGAGCCTGGCAGGCTACAGCCCATGGGGTCACAAAGAGTCAGACACGACTTAGCAACTAAACAACAACAGCTTCAGTTTCTTGAAGTAAAGCCCCAAAGCCATACCTGCCCTCTGCTTGCCCTTCAGTCCCAGAGTGTCTTACCTTTTCATACTCACAGTAAAAGCAGTGAGGGGGTGTGTTTCTTTCTTCTGATTTTGCTGCAGTGTATTTTTCCCATCCTTATGGGCACAACTGAGCTGTGTAAAGAATTTCCGTTAGCTGACCAATTAGGGGCTTAGGAGAGTGACTGGTGAATCGTCTTCCTTCATTTGGCATGCTCAGTGAAAGGGCTTTATGAACTCTGTTTCACAATGTAGAGCACTTCTGGGAGGGGAGAGACATCTGCTCTACGATAGGGGTAACAGAAGGGCAGCATCGCCGGTTGGGGTTATAACAGAAACATTACAGGCAGAGAGTTTGCTCATGTGCTTATTTGCCGTCCTCTGTCACATTCTTCCAGCTGTGCTGAATGACAGAACCATGGCTTGGTGATGAAAGCAGAGGTCAATAGCCTGGAATTTCACCTGAGATTTAGCTTGAAAATGTCCAGGGGCCTTGGGTGAGTCATCTTGCCCTTGTCTGGCTTCCTGCTTCATCTGTAAATGTTGCTAGGGATGTAGCAAGTCATTCCCAGGACACAGTCAGTCTGGACAACAGCCCTGGGGTCTGGTGCTGGCTTGGGAAGTAGGATGAAGTGGGATGAAGTAGTAGGATGAAGAAGCTGTTGGAATGTGCTTAAGAGGACAGGTTTTAAAATGATTCACACTCCGTTGTTCCACATTCTAGTTCTGCCCTTTGATGGCAAGGTGGCCTTAGGAGAAAGGGGTGACATCTTTTGATTTTGTTTCTTTGTCTATAAAGTGGGAGTAACAGGAAAATTTAAGGACGTTGGGTTGTTCTGAGGATTCACAAGAAATTCAAGCATGTGGTCCTGTATCTGCCACACAGTAAAAGAGAGCTAATTACTTTCCAAGCACATCTCAGTCAAAACATCCTTTTTGAAAATCCTTTCCCCTTCAGCATGCCCTATTACTTGTTAGACCAAATTGTGTTCTTTTCTTCCATTTTATTTGTTAATAAGCATTTACTGAGCACTTGCTCGGAGAAGGCAGTGGCACCCCACTCCAGTACTTTTTCCGTGGAAAATCCCATGGATGGAGGAGCCTGGGAGGCTGCAGTCCATGAGGTTGCTAGAGTCGGACACTACTGAGCGACTTCACTTTCACTTTTCACTTTTATGCATTGGAGAAGGAAATGGCAACCCACTCCAGTGTTCTTGCCTGGAGAATCCCAGGGACGGGGAAGCCTGGTGGGCTGCCGTCTCTGGGGTCGCACAGAGTTGGACACGACTGAAGTAACTTAGCAGCAGCAGCAGCAGAGCACTTGCTCTGGGCTAGGGGCAGATATAAACATCACACCATCCTTGTCTACAAAGAGTTTGATTTTCAGAATCCCTAATTATGTTTCCTTCCATGGTGTGTGCATGCTAAGTCACTTCACTTGTGTCCGACTCTTTGCGGCCCCATGGACTGTAGCCTGGCAGGCTCCTCTCTCCATGGGATTCTCCAGGCAAGAATACTGAAGTGGGTTGCCATGCCCTTCTCCAGGGGATCTTTCCAACCTAGGGATCAAACCCATGTCTCCTACATTGCAGGCAGACTCTTTACTGCTACGCTACCAGGGAAGCCCTCCTTCCATGGTACTAGGAAGCTTTTGCCTCACTGATGCTTAGGAAATCAGAACCAAAACCCAGGTTTTTTGGCTCCCCTTCAGATTTGTTTATTCCTTCCCTGCACCTCTGTTTAACTGGAAGGGAACAGAGGGAAGGGAGGGTGGAGAGCTGACAGGGTCTCTGTCACTTGGTTCCCTTATTTATTTGGGTCTACAGTTGACAGGCCAGGTCTGAGCAGCGTTTCTGGTCAGAGGGGTACTCACCAGATTTTAAGTGTCAGGAGGCCTCCATTACGGGTCAGTTGCCTAAGGTTTTTTCTTCTCTGTTCCTGGTGTGGTTTGAAGTATGAATTGACAGCCAGAAGCTTAGGTGCTGTATGCAGAGCCAGATCCTCTCCATCGGGCTTGGCATCCCATCTTCCACCTCCGTGACCCTCCCTTCCCATGTTCTTCCTACTTTAGCCTCCCTGGACAGATTATTTTTTTATGTGAATCCCCCAGCACTCCCCCAGTATCACAGCCCCTAATTTATGCTTAACATTTTCAGCCAAGGCCTCTATCTCATCATGCTTGACAGTCAGCAAAGGTTAATATATGTGTATATTCCGGTACACAGAATAATTCTCTTCTTTACAATTTCTCATATACAGTAGCCTATAGTCATAAATACTTTGACCACAGCACTCCTAAACCAGAGATGGAATCATTACACATTGGGAAGAAAACGTGTGTTCCCTGTCAATCTGGAGCTGGTCCCCCAAGCCCTTCCCTACACTGGCTTTCTAGAGCCTTACAATGAAACATGTTTGGGTTACAGAAGAACAGGTGTGCCTCAGACCCTTGTCCACAGCATGACTTGTTCCCAAGGCCACCTAGTGCTTGTGTGAGGAGCCAAGTCAAAGTCCTTATCCTTCACATTTATATTTGTTTTTTTTCTCCTCAGAGAGCTCAGAGTGCTCTGTCTCCCTTCCTCTTTCTCAGAGACCCTTCTATGTTTCTCATACCTGCAGAATATTGATGATTGTGCAAAAGGAGGCAGGTGGTCTTAGTGTCATTTCTTATGATAATTCATAGAGTGGAGAGAGGTTCTGGCTTTGCCCCAGATTTTGAATTTGGTTTGCAGAGTCAAGATGAAATCCCAGGTCTTCTGATCTTGAAGCTCGTACAGTCTTGGCTGGTGTCCAGATGTTATTTGAGATGCAGAACTTGAAGGGCTGCTTACTTCCTTGTAGTATTTTACCACAGACTGCACACGTTAAGTCAGGAATTTCAGGAAGTGTGGTAACTCTGAAAGATAATTTAAAGAGATATGAATTGCTGAGTCATACTTGTTTCGTACTTGAGTCATACTTGGCTTCTTCCAAAAACAAGTGAGAGGCAGTATGGTTTTTTATATGCTTATGGTTTTTTTATATCTTGAGATTTTAAATCAATTTCCTGGCCTTTTTACCTTCTTAATCTCTTATTTCCTTCCACTAAATTGTTCTTAAAAATTATTGATTTGGCAAGTCAGTTTTTGCACTGAACATTTAGCCTCTTAATGAATTGTGAAATAATTTGGTGTCATTTTCCCTTTCTATAGCTTCACCTTTCATGTCTTTCCCTATGCCGTAGTGTGACTCATTTGTTCTTTCCCTAAGGATCTGGAAATTAAACCATGTTATTGAGAAGAGAAGAAATAGAACAGTCTGATTATCTTTTACATCAGGTTTTTCTGGGGAGGATTTTCATGTGGATATGTGAATATATTTATAATATAGGTATATTCCTATCCATATGTGTGATTTTTATATAAATATATGCTTTTATTCATTCAGCAAAGTTTATTGGCAATCTACTGAATGCCAGACTTATGAGCTGGGTTCTGGGAATCCCACAGACATTATCCCTTTGCCCTCTGGAGCCTGCAGATGTGAAGGAGTCAAGCAAATGCATGTAATTACATATATGTGGTCATGTCTTTAATTATATGTGAGGAGGAAGTTTAACATGATGGTTAACTTCAGGCAGTTTGGGAGTTGGACCTGAATTCCTATCTTAGTCACCTACCAGCTGATTAAGCTGGAGCAAGTCACTTAAATCCTCATTCAGCTTCCCCATCAGTAAGTGAGAAATAACAGTACCCCTTGTGGAGAGACGGAGAGATTTCAATGAGATACCACAAAGAAATTATTTAGTGTAGTGAGTGGTATGTAGTAAACACTTGATAAATCTTAATCATGACTAGTTTTTAATATGCAATGAAAATTTCATTGAGCTATGAAATGACAGCTCACTCTGAAATCTAATTCATGAAAGATACTTATTCTGGACCTTTTTAGGGATGTGGAAACAAGATAGGACATTCGGTAGCACACAACTGTACACTTCTTTCTGTGGACAGTTTCTGCTTTATACACACTAAAAAAAGTAAACACTGCTTCTAATGAAGTGACAGAACTTACAGAATTGGGCACTTAGCACTTGTCTACTTTCACAGTATACGAAGTAAAATCATGGAAGTAATCAAGTATTCTTTGCAGAAAATGTTTAACCAGAAGTATGATTTGGTATAAACTAATTGCTTATACTTTCTCATAACTTGCTAATGAGTTGTCACTGAAGATTGTGAGTATAAGAGAATGTGATAAACAAAATCCTTATGAAGACTATAAACTGGTTTTCTCACTTCTCAAATGCTTTAGAGCCATATCTGTTTGCAGCCAGGACTGAACAGTTTCACAGAATCATTCGGAGAGAAGCAAGTGAGTGACTGTGGAGTAGACCTTTCAGCAGATGTAGTCTGTACCCTCTGATCTTGGGTACACTTTCACTGACCCAGAAGTCACCTTTCTTTAGGATGATGCTACTGTGTACCATAAGGGCTTCCCAAGTAACTCAGTGGTAAAGAATCTACCTGCCAGTGTAGGAGACGTGGGTTAAATCCCTGAGTCAAGAAGATCCTCTCGAGGAGGAAATGGCAACCTGCCCCAGTATTTGTGCCTGGGAAATCCCATGGACAGAGGAGCCTGGTGGGCTACAGTCTATAAGATCACAAAGGGTCGGAACACAACTTAGCAATTTAACAACAACATCTATATACTATGCCTTGTTTAGGATGAAATAAACTGATTTCTCTGTTCTTCAGAACCAACCTCTTCAGGATTGGATAGACTGTGCATGCTCTTTTGTGTAGTATGTTAGCATATTAAGCTTTCTGAAATTAAAGAACTACCTGCATTATTAGATGACAAATTCTGTTTAGCAATGTATGCTATCAGCAGATGATGAGAAAGTTAGTTCTTGGTTGTGGAAATCCAGTGTGTTACTTATTTTCTCTTAATAGTTGCTTCCTCTGTGTTTAGGTTGATGGGTTTTTAGCATTTAGTTATTTTATGGCCTTTGTGTTGAAAAACTACCATGGATTTTCACAATTTTTATGATCCATATCTCAAATAAAACATATGTATCTACCATTGTAGAAGTCATAGTGTTAACCATTTTCTTGGGACTTTGCTGCTTTTTCTCCTCTCTTTCCTTCCTCGCGAAAAGTTGGATAGAGTGACTGTAGAAGCTGAGGTCCTTGGGCACCTCTTACCCACAAGGATGACTGCTATTAAAAAAAATGATGCAACTTCTTAGGAAAACAACATAGTGGTTCTTCAGAATGTTAAAAATAGAACCCTGTGATCCTACAATGCTACTTCTGGATATATGCCCAGAGAATTTTTTAACAAGTATTTCATTTTAGTTTTAAAAATTGAAATATAGTTGATTTACAATATTGTGTTAGTTTCATGTGTACAGCAAACTGATTCAGCTACATATATATATATATATATATATTCTTTTCAGATTCTTTCCCCTTATATAATAGATTATTATGAAATATTGAGTCTAGTTCTCTGTGCTATACAGTAGGTCCCTATTGATTTTCTGTTTTACATAGAGTAGTGTGTCTGTGTTAATTGTAAACTGTTCATTTATTCCTCCTCCTGCTTTCCACTTTGGTAACCATAAATTTGTTTTCTATGTCTGTGAGTCTGTTTCTGTTTTGTATATAAGTTCATTTGTATCTTTTTTTTTTTTAAGATTCCACACAGAAATGATATCATTTGTCTTTCTCTGTTTGACTTACTTCACTTAGTATGATAATGTCTAGGTCTATTCATTGTGCTGCAAATGGCATTATTTAACTCTTTATTATGGCTGAGTAATACGTGTGTATGTATCACATCTTCTTTATCCATGCATCTGTTAATGGGCTTTTAGGTTCATTCCATATCTTGACTGTTGGAAATAGTGCTGTTATGAACATTGGGGTGTAATTTTTTTTTTTTTCTTTTTAAAAAAGTCTTCTGTAAATCCTGAAATCTTTAACTTGGCTTTATTTATTTATTTGCCACGCAGTTTGTGGGATCTTAGTTCCCCACCAGGAATTGAACCCAGACCCACAACAGTGAAAGCAGAGTCCTAACCACTAGACCACCAGGGAATTCCCTGAGTGTATTTTTTCAAATTACAGTTTTCTCTAGATACATACCAGCGAGTATGTGTTGGATCATTGGGGTTGGTGAATCATAAGATGGCTCTATTTTTAGTTTTTTAAGGAACCTCCACACTGTTCTCTGTAGTGGCTGCACCAATTTACATTTCCACCAACAATGTCGGAGGGTTCATTTTTCTCCACACCCTCTCCAGCATTTATTATTTGCAAACTTTTTGATGATGGCCATTCTGGATGGTGTGAGGCCATTCTACTGCATCATAGCTTTGGTTTGCATTTCTCTAATAATTAACGATGTTGAACATCTTTTCATATGTCTTTTACCATATATATATATATCCTCCTGGAGAAGTATCTGTTTAGATCTTCTACCCACTTTTTGGTTGGGTTCTTTTTTCTTTAAATATATTGAGCTGTATGAACTATTTGTATATTTTGGCAATTAATCCCTTGTCACTCACATCATTTGCATTGTTTTACATGTTAGCTGTCCGCCACTTATTGAAGAGATTGTCTTTTGTTCAATGTATTCTTGCCTTTGTCATAGATCAATTGCCTATGTAAGTGTGGTTGTATTTCTGGGTTCTCTGTCTTGTTCCATTGAACTGCATGTCTGTTTTTGTGCCAGCACCATACTGTTCTGATTACTGTAGCCTTGAAGTATAATCTAAAGTCAGGGAGTATGATTCCTCCAGCTCCCTTCTTCCTTTTCTAGATTGTTTTGGCTGTTCAGAGCCTTTGTGTTTCTGTATAAATTAAAAAGAAATTTATTTTAGTTCTGTGAAAAATGCCACAGCACTTCTGACACCAGATGTGTAACTTTTTTCCACACCAACTCCCTGGACACCATCTGGATATCTTTTGTTCAGTTCAGTCTGACGCTAACCACCTGGAGTCAGCACAGACTCCAAGGTTTAAGGGCTCAGTCCCACAAGTCTGCCCCCACTTTAAGATGCCAGTCCGAGTACTGGGTGCTCTGGGTGCTTGCGCTTCTGTCTGAGGTGGCTGCTAAGTCAGGAGTTCCCACAGTGTCCTCCTTTCAAATTTGGTAATATGCTAGAACCATCCAGATCCCTTTACTTACTATCACGGGTTTATAATAAAGGATACCAGTGAACAGCCAGATGAAGAGATACACAGTGTGGGGTCCAGGAGAGTCCTACACACAGGAACTTCTATCCCTGTGAATGTGGGGTGTACCACCCTCCCAGTACATAGATGTGTCCACCAACTCAGGCTCTTCAGATCCCATTGTTTGGTTGTTTTATGGAGGTCTCGTTACGTAGGTATAATAGATTAAACCCTTGGCCATTGGTGGTTAGGTCCAATCACCAGAACCCCTACCCTCCCCGGAGATCTGTGAAAGAAAGTGAAAGTTGCTCAGTCATGTCTGACTCTTTGTGACCCCATGGATTATACAGTCCTTGGAATTCTTCAGGCCAGAATATGGGAGTGGGTAGCCTTTCCCTTCTCTGGGGGATCTTCCTGACTCAGGGATCGAACCCAGGTCTCCCACATTGCAGGCGGATTCTTTACCAGCTGAGACACAAGGGAAGCCCGCAGAGATCAAGGGGTGGAGCTAAATGTTCCAACTTGATAATCATGCCTAGGTCTCTCTGCCTGACCAGGGCCCATCCAGAATTTACCTAGGGCTCCCCAGCTACCAGTCATCTTATCAGCACACAGTAGACACAAGTCACTCTGGAGAATCAGTACAAAGACCAAATATGTAATTTCCTATTGTATCACAGGGGTCTCTACCATCTTATTTTTCATTCTAACCTTTCCCCCCTTTTTTGTTGAGTCTCTACTTTTTGACCAAGAGCAATCATATAGAAACGTAAGCACAAGGCATACATCCACTGGTTCAAATAAATCGACATCTATAGTCTCAGCCACTGTTTAAGGCTCAAATGATAAAGCAGGGAATAGAGCAAAGTCTGTGGTGTCAAGGTGCCTGCCCTATTAGGAGAAGGAAAGCAATTTGTAATTTGTCACCAGTAGTAAGTGTTAGTGTATTTCATTTTTTCTTGTACCGTTTTGACACCACATGTGTGTGTTTTATCTGATACCAAATATGTAATTTATCTCTAACATGAGCTGGGTGTCCAGAGATTCAGTCCAGTTCTGACGCTTACTCCTGGAGTCATCACAGACACCACAGATTATGAACACAATCCTACAAGTCTTCCAGTGCTTCATATACCAGCTGAAAATGGGGTACCCAGGCTCCCCACACTTCTGCCTGGCAGAATGCGAATTTGGCGGTTCAGATGATCCCTTTGCTCAGGCTTGGTAATTTACTAGGACAACTCACAAAACTTAGGAAAACACTTTACTTATGATTGCTGGGCTTAATTTAAAGTATACAACTCAGAAGAGGCAACGAAAGAAAGATTCTCGTCTTTCTCTTCCAAGGATCTCAGGAGCTCTGAGGCAGGAACTGGGGACAAAGACCAAATATTGGTGTTTTGCTACAACAGCAAGGAAGAAGGGAGACATATAGGGTAGGAGGAGAGACAGTGATGGAAGGTGGAGGAGGGGGGTGTGATCTTTCAGGCTGGCTGGGGGCTTGTCATTTGACAGAGCCACTAAATGGAGTGTGAAGGCTGAGGGAAGAGGCAGAAAGAACTGTAAGTGCAATGGACAGTGATGTCATGAGGGACTCAAGAAAAGGGATAATGGGAAATAGACCAATATCATGTTGCCTTAGGAAGCAAGACCAGGGGACTTGCCTGCTGGTCCAGTGGCTAACACTCTGCAGTCCCAATGCAGGGGGCCTGAGTTTGATCCCTGGTCAGGGAACTAGCTCCCACTTGCCACAGCTAAGAGTTTGCATGTCACAACAAAAAGATCCTACATGCCCCAACTACCAAGATTCCGCATGCTGCAACTAAGGCCCAGCATAGCCAAACAAATAAATAAATGACAAAATATTAGAAAAAAAGAAGCAAATTGACATGCTATTGTGTGTTTACATAAAGACACTTTCTATGCACCTGACATTGTGACTTGCTGAGATCTCATGGCACTTGTCATTTAGTCTGTAATGAAAGGAGGATGTTGGATTTCCTTGTTATCACTTTATTTCTGAGGCATGCTTTTCCCTTGGAGGTATTTGAAAACTTTTCTAGTAATACACAAGGGAAGATGAGACCTTACAAAGTAGGTCTATGAAATGAAACAGGTTTTTCCATGGTATGAGGTTGAGATTGAGATCCCCAAACCCCAGGGGATTTGAGCCAGAGAAACTACTGAAGGCATCCTCTGTATGTGGATGTCTGTTTAGGTGGTAAGTGTTGCTACTTTAAATGTCTATTTATTCTTAAGTGAAAGAAGCAGATGCCCTGTGCTGAGAGAAGCACATTTGGAGAAGCCACATCTAATGGGGGCGTTATTTCAGCTCTACCCCGAAGCTGATGAATGTCTTTATTTTTTAAAAATATGAACTCTCAACTCAGTTTCCTTTGGGCCTAGGCATTTTCTTGCAGTGAACTTGTGAAATATGGAAGGGCTTATGCTGTTCAAACTGGAACAGTGGAATTATTTCTTTAAAAATATACCACATCAGCTCATAAGGGGCACATGGCTGAGTGGCTGAGTGGGAGCCTGGAACCAGATGGCCCGGCTTGAACCCTGGCTCCTCCCATTACTAGCTGTGTTACACAGGACAGGCAATTTAACCTTTCTGTTCTTTGAGTCTTCATCTGTAAGATGGCCCAGATGATGGGGTGTCCAACATCTCTAGCCTGTGCTCATGCCTGGCACAGTTGTTAATAGATGCCCTATTCATTCCCCAAGGTATCCTTATTTGGACAATTGATTATATAGTTGCCCTCCCAATAATAGAACCTACATCAGAATATCATTTTAAAAATTCAAAACATTAAAACAATACCTGATTCTAATATGTGCTCAGTAAATATTAGCTGCTATTATTAGCTGTTACAGTTGGAATCAGTGTTTTAAATAACCAGTTTTATGTATTATCCCCCAAAGCAAGAACTGTTACTGTAGTCCCTGGGCTGTGAAAGGGACATATTTTTTTGGAAGATGGAGGACCACGGACACTGTGAGCAAGTTAATATCGTGTTGAGAATTCTCTTCCTTTTTAGCCGGGCGTGGGCGAAACAAGTAGCATGGAGGAAATGACTGTTTTCATTCATTTCTCTAACAGGGTAATCACCATACAGTGCATGCTGGTTTTACAGAGAAAATACTGCGGGGGTTGTTAATTTGGACTGTGTGTTTAGTGTGCTATTCTTTCCAATCTGATCTCTAGTTTCCTTTCTTTGACCTTTCTCCGGGTGTCACCCTCCTTTTCCTCTCCTCATGCAACATCTAAAGCTAATTGCAGTCCCTTATGTTGGTCCTTGTGCTGGGGGTTGAATAAAATTACACATAACTGAAACAGTTTTATTTGAAGTACTGGTTTCAGCCACCCACTCTTAAAATCCCTTGTCACATTTGACATCAGGTAACTGAAGTGAATTTTGGGTTTTTTTTTTTTTTTTTTTTTACTTTGTTTTTCACAAATGTGCCTTGGTCAGAGGTGCAGCTAGTCTGGAAGAGTCAAACTGAACAAGCACAGGGGTGGGATGAACCTCGACTTCTGGCTTTGTCACTTGCTACCTGTGTGAGCTGGATCTGTCCATTTATTCCATCTCTCTGAGCTTCACTGTTCTTCATCCCTGAAATGGAGATCATGATACTTTCTGCTTCCCAAGGCTTTTCTGAGCATCAAATGAGTGAAGAGATATTATGGTAGTATGCTCTAAGCAAATGTAGGCAGAGTTCCTTTTTAAAAAGTATTTGTGTATTTGACTGCATCAGGTCTTAGTTGAAGCCTGTGGGATCTTCCTTGCATCCTGCAGGCTCTTTAGTTGCTGCACACAGGCGCTCTAGTTGCTGCACGTGGGCTTAGCTGTCCTGCAGCTTGTGAGATCTTAGTCCCCCAACCAGGGATGGAACCCACGTCCCCTGCATTGCAAGGCTACTCTTACCTGCTGGACCACTAGGGAAGTCCCAGAGTTCGTTTCTTGAAAAATAGTTGAGGTGATTGGAAAGAAATTCCTTTTAGGAGACACACAAGCAGATGCTAGAAGAAAAAGGTTAAAAAAACTGCTCCTGTTGGTGTGTTTCTGAGCTGCCTATTGCTTAGTACTGGGTGATTTAACAAGGGTGTTGCTTTAACATGCATGAAGTGCTTCAAATCGGCAATAAGATCATTTTTCTTTAATCCTGAACTTAAGAATGCCAAAATTAAGCCTATGGAAACCTGGATGATAAGATAGCTTAAAGGCTTGATGAGAAGTCAGGTGTGCAGAGAGCACAGCTTTTAGCCAGTCAGGGCGAGGATGACTTAGCTTTCAAGGCACAATGCATGCTTCTCAGGATCAGAAGGTGGAGAATGAAACCTGTCCTTTTAAACTCCAAACCCCCTATAAATAAACTTCTGAGGAAACTTTGGACTCCTAACATTTGGGGGCTCTGAAAGTTTTTCTTCTTTTAGCTTATTCTGGTGTATGCTTTCTGTCATTTAACTTAAAAATTGTTCTTATTATAGAAAATTTCAAACATGCAGAAGCTGAGAGAGTGGTGTATTAAATCCCCATGTCCTTCATACCCAGACTTAATAATTATCAGCTCATGGCTAATTTAATTTCATCTGTATTTCTGTCCACTCATGCCTGCTCTCCTTCTCCCCTGGATTATTTGAAATCAATTTCATATCTCATAGTTTATTTAAAATACCATCATTTAAAAATTTGTTTATTTTCATTAAAATAGCTTTAATGTGATATAATTTGCATAAATTGTACATTTTTAAAGTGTACAGTTTGACCAGTTTATATATATAAATAATTATATGTGTGTGTGCCATGCACAGTCATGTCTGACTCTTTGCAGTCCCATGAACTATAGCCTGCCAGGCCCTTCTGTCCATGGAATTTTCCCAGCATGTATACTGGAGTGGGTTGCCATATCCTTCTCCAGGGGATCTTTTTGACCCAAGGATCGAAACTTTGTCTCTTGTAGCTCGTGTATTGGCAGGTGGATTCTTTACTGCTGTACCACCTGAGTATAACTGTATATACTGATCAAAAAATAAATATATATACACATGTATCCATGAAACCACCATAGTATAGGTAGTGAACACAACCATCACCCCAAAATTTTCTTACGCCCTTGGTAATGGCTCCACTTTGCCCTTTCTGCCTCTAATACTTGAGCAATTGCTGATCTGCTTTCTGTCATAGTAGATTAATTTGTATTTTGTATGTTTTAGAGTTCTAGATGAATGTACAGTGTGTACCTATTTTTTTTTTGTCTAGCTTCTCTCACAGTGGCATAGTTTCTATTTATTTAACAGATATCATTGTGCTCCTATTGGGTACCATTTTGGAAGTTGCAAGACCTCTTAGGAGACAGTTGTAATAGTCCAGGTGGAACATGGAGCAGGTGGTTTGGAGCAGGGTGGTTACTATGGAGATGATAGCTGCCATCCATTTGAGATCAGCTTTGGAGGAAGAGCTCAGACCAGCTGGATGTGGGGTTGAGGGAGAGGGAGGAATCAAGAATTACTCCTCATGATTCTTGCTTGAGCAGATGGGTAGAATGTAGTGAAATGGAGGAAGACTTTGAGAAATAGGCCTGACTTTGTCTTAATTTCATCCTTTACTGGGTGTCCATTGCTTTTTCAAAGATATTATTATCATTGGTTGATCTGAGGCAGTATCAAATCTGCAGATGAAAACAGTATTTAGTGTTTAAGATATTCACCAAATTGCTAGGTCTTCTCACAAATGTTATTAAATACAGGCCAGCTGTCATTGTCAAATTGAAGATAGTGAATTTCAGTTTTCTCCTTGGGTGTTTGTGATGTCATTTGTACCAGGAAAGGGGAACAGAGAGTAGTGCAAAGTCAAATAATATTTTCACTACATATGTGTATGTGTATGTGTATTAAGTAATCGAAATGTTTAGTTTTCACCTAAAAAGCAATAAATATGCAAACAGGAAACTGATCAATACCAGGGAAAAAGATTAAGTAGAAACTGAGTAAGCACAGATATTGGATTTAACAAAGGCTTAAAAGCAGCTATTATATTTAAAGGACTAAGAGAAAATATATTCAAGAATTGGTAGAAAATACTATGTGAATCAATAAACAGAGACTCACAACAGACAAATAGAAAAGAAAAAAGAAGAACCATGTGAAATTTCTAGAATTGAAAATATAATAACTGAAATGAAGAGTTAACATGTAGCAGATTAGAAATGGTAGGATGCCTCAATCAGTGACCTTGAAGGTAAGTCAAAAGAAAATTTCTAAACCAAACAACAGAGAGGGAAAAAAAATTGGGACTGATCATCAGAGGCCTGTGTGACGGTATCAAACATTTGAACATGATTTTAACACATGTATAATAGGAGTCCCAGGTGGAGATGGGAGCAAGAAAGGGATAAACCATTTTTGCCAAATTACCTAAATACCAAACTTGATGAAAATTATCTACAGATCCAAGAACTTTAGTGTGAACTTCAACCAGGATAAACATAAATGAGAAATATACCTAGACATGTCATAGTCACAGTGCTGAAAGACAAAATATTGAAAACAGCAAGATAGAAGTACCTTATCACATACAGGCCAACAATAGTGTGATTAGTGACTGTTTTCTCATCAGAAACCATAGAATTCAGAAAATGGTAGAGTGATATAGTCAAGAGGCTGGGGAAAAAGAAACAAACTTAAGACTTCTATATCTAGCAAAACTATCCTTTAAAAAATGAATGTGAAGGAAGTCTGACTTTGGTTCTAGGAAAACGGAGTAGACATAGATTTCCTGTTCTTCCTACTAAATATGATTAAAACTCTGGACCCTATCTAGAAAAGGAGCATAAAAAGTCCCTGAAAGGTGTAAAGATGGCAGAGTAACTGCAGACCTTGGACCCTAGGAATGACATGGTGGTGAATTCCATAGATTTTTCTTTTTGCCCCATATATCCAAGACTTGGAGCTGAAGAAACCACCAACCTCCAGATGCCAAGAGGTGTAAACCAAGTCTCGAGAAAAGCCTACTCTCTCCAGCCAAAGGAGCAAGTAGGAAACAGTCTAAAAACACAGTAGACTTCTAGTTAAAGACTTACTAAACCACCCTACTCCATGTGGCACCATAGAAAAACAACTGTTCTTCTGTGCCTGCACAGGCCAAGAGGGACCTCATGCACCCTCATCAGGCTGGTTGAGGTGCCATAATCTACCTGTCAGGATGGTGTCAGAGAAGGCCAGGTAGTGCCAGGCCTTTCATCCTTGGCTGGCAGTAATGAGACCAACCCTCCCCATGCTGCAAGTGGATGTTGTATGGGGAGCAAACTCTCACCTCCTCTAGCAGTAAGTGAAGAGTGTCCCTTCTGAGGTGATAGTGGAGATTGAGTGGGGAGCCCGGACTTCTGCTTACACCTGGCGGTAATGAGATGGCTCTCTCCCTTTTCCTGTCAGCGTGGTGCCAAAGAAAGCCAACTGAAACAGAATGTTTGAGTAAGAGCCAGAGGGACTTCCTGGTGACACAGTGGATAAGAATCTTCTTGCCAGTGCAAGGGACGTGTATTTGATCTCTGGTCCAGGAGAATCCCACATGCCACAAAGCAACTAAACCTGTGTGCCACAGCCACTGAGCCCACACTCTAGAGCGTGCAAGCCACAACTGCTGAAACCTGTGCACCTAGAGCCCAGTGCTCCACAACAGGAGAAGCCACCGCAATGAGTGGAAGCCCATACAAAGCAGTGAAGACCCAGCACAGCCAAACACAAAAAAATAAATAACTTAAAACAGTAAAATGAAACTCAGTAGTACAATAATTTTGAAAAAAAGAGCCAGAGTCATGTAACATATAAACATTAGCCAGGTTTCAACTGAATAATGAATTGTCATACCAAGAACAGGGGAGATACCAAACTAGATGAAAGAAAGACAGTCAATAGATACTAACATGTTTGAAACAAATGAAAAAAGAGAATAGAAACTTCAGAAAGGAAATAGAAAATATAAATGGGAACTAAAAGCAAATTTTAGAACTGAAAAACAGAATAACCAAAATAGAAGCTTTGTGAATGGGTTCAGCAGCAGAATGAAAGGGACTGAGGGGAAAAGAAATCAGTGAACTGGAAACAAAAACAAATTATTCAATATAAATATTGGAGAGAAAATACAAAATGAATAAATGGTGTCTCAGGGAACTTTGTGATTGTTAAAAAAGATCATCTAAAATTTTGTCTTGGGAGTCCCAGAGGATAGGGGAAAGAGCATGGGGTGAAAGGTTACCCAAAGAAATAATGGCTGAAAACTTCACAAATTTGGGAGGAGACTTAAATCTGTAGTCAAGAGGCTAAGTGAACATTAAATAGGATCATCCTGAAGAAATCCATACCAAGACATACCATAATTAAATGTCTGAAAACCAGAGACAGAAAATCTTAAAAAAGCCAAAGAAAATCAACACTTAACCTGTAGGGGATAAGCCAGTGTGAATGACACTGTATGGGTTTCTCTTCAGAAATCCTAATAAAGGGCAGAAGAAGTGACGCAATACTTTCCCCCTGTATTCCTTATGCTAAGTTGCTTCATTGTGTCTGACTCTTTGCGATGCAATGGACTGCAGCCCACCAGTCTTCTCTGTCCATGGGATTCTCCGGGCAAGAATACTGGAGTGGGTTGCCACGCCCTGCTCCAGGGGATCTTCATGACCCAGGAATCGAACTCGGGTCTCCTGCACTGCAGGCAGATTCTTTACCCCAGAGCCACCAGGAAAGCCCCCATATTCCTTATGGACATGATATTTTTTATGTATTCAGTTCAGTTCAGTTCACTTCAGTTGCTCAGTCGTGTCTGACTCTTTGCAACCCCATGAATTGCAGCACGCCAGGCCTCCCTGTCCATCACCAACTCCCAGAGTTCACCCAAACTCACATCCATCGAGTTGGTGATGCCATCCAGCCATCTAATCCTCTTTTGTTGCCTTTTCCTCCTGCCCCCAAGCCCTCCCAGCATCAGAGTGTTTTCCAATGAGTCAACTCTTCGCATGAGGTGGCCAAAGTACTGGAGTTGCAGCTTTAGCATCATTCCTTCCAAAGAACACTCAGGGCTGATCTCCTTTAGAATGGACT
The DNA here is from genome assembly GCF_027580195.1 of Bos mutus. NCBI lineage: Eukaryota > Metazoa > Chordata > Mammalia > Artiodactyla > Bovidae > Bos > Bos mutus. The sequence goes on from NC_091638.1 coordinate 22,194,438, forward strand.
GGTTGGACCTCCTTGCAGTCCAAGGGACTCTCAAGAGTCTTCTCCAACACCACAGTTCAAAAGCATCAATTCTTCGGCGCTCAGCTTTCTTCACAGTCCAACTCTCACATCCATACATGACCATTGGAAAAACCATAGCCTTGACTAGACAGACCTTTGTTGGCAAAGTAATGTCTCTGCTTTTGAATATGATATCTAGGTTGGTCATAACTTTCCTTCCAAGGTGTAAGCGTCTTTTAATTTCATGGCTGCAGTGACCATCTGCAGTGATTTTGGAGCCCAAAAAAATAAAGTCTGACACTGTTTCCACTGTTTCCCCATCTATTTCCCATGAAGTGATGGGACTGGATGCCATAATCTTCATTTTCTGAATGTTGAGCTTTAAGCCAACTTTTTCACTCTCTTCTTTCACTTCCATCAAGAGGCTTTTTAGTTCCTCTTCACTTTCTGCCATAAGGGTGATGTCATCTGCATATCTGAGGTTATTGAGATTTCTCCCGGCAATCTTGATTCCAGCTTGTGCTTCTTTTAGCCCAGCATTTCTCATGATGTATTTTGCATATAAATTAAATAAGCATGGTGACAATATACAGCCTTGACGTATTCCTTTTCCTATTTGGAACCAGTCTGTTGTTCCATGTCCAGTTCTAACTGTTGCTTCCTGACCTGCATATAGGTTTCTCAAGAGGCAGGTCAGGTGGTCTGCTATTCCCATCTCTTTCAGAATTTTCCACAGTTTATTGTGATGCACACAGTCAAAGGCTTTGGCATAGTCAATAAAGCAGAAATAGATGTTTTTCTGGAACTGAAAACTGCCAACCCAGAATCCTTTATCTAATGAAATGTCTTTTAGGAATAAGAAAATCAAGACATTTTCAAATGAAGGAAAACTACAGAATCTGTCATCAGCAGACCTATCCTAAATGAATGTCTAAAGGAAGTTCCCTAAACAGAAAGGAAATGATTCAAGAAAGAACCTTTGAACATCAGGATGGGAGAAAGAACATAGTAGGAAAAATATGGGTACATATAGTAGGCTGTCCTCTCAAGATTTCCAAGTTTTGTTTGATAGTTGAAGCAGAAATTATGATGTTGATGTGTTTCTAAATATGTTTGGAAGAATTATTTAATGTAGTTATAAACAGGGGAAGCTAAAGAGATATAAAGGGAGGTAAATTTTCTGTACTTCACTGGAATTGGTAAAATAATACCAGTAGACTAATATTTTATATCTTATCAGTTTTATATATGTATAAATTAAGCATTATATATATTTAATACTTGTAATATGTACTATATAATATATATTTAAGTTATATGTTTAATGAATATACATATATTAAATATATATGTCAAACTGTAATTAAGCATTGTAAATGAATAAAAATGAATTTCTTTAGAGAAATCTTTCTGCCACAGGAATGCAGAAAAAAGAAAACAAAAAGTAGAGAACAGACAAAAGCAACAACAAAATGGCTGTCTTAAGTCCTAAAATATCAGGAATTTCATTGAAAGCACAATGGTCTAAATATTAAAAGGCACATTGGCAATGTGGATTAAAAAACATAACCTAACTAGATACAGTTCTACAAAAAACTCACTTCAAACAATGATATAATAGATTGAAAACAAAATGATGCGAAAAGATGTTTTATGTAAACATTAATCAGAAAACAGCAGGAATAGCTGTTTTAATGTTGTATAGAGTAGACTTCAAAGCAAAATTACCAGAGTCAGGGAAGGGCATTGTTTAATGATAAAACGATCAATCTACCAAGAGGATGTAATAATGCTAAATACGCATGCCCCAGAAAAGACCTGAAACCTATGAAGCAAGAACTGATAAAATTGAAAGGAAGAATAGGCTAACCTGCAGTTTTAAGTCTAGATGATAATGCTTGTTTTTCAGCGATTGGTAGTATAACTAGATAGAAAAATCAGCAAAGATATAGAAGAACTCAACACCATCATCAGCTTTCACATGGATTCTTTTCTGTTTCTGAGCAAAATCTCTGTGTTCAGTGTGTATTTTTACTTTGATTCTTGAATACTGGTGGTCGAGGTCATTTGGGCACAGCAGCCTCTCTTCTTACCAGGTATATAGGCAGAAAGGTGAGGTATTCAGACACTACAGTCTGTAGCTCCTTTAAGTTGTTTTAACCTACTTCCCTGGTGACTCAGTGGTAAGAAATCCACCTTCAGTGCAGGAGACCCAGGTTCGATCCCTGGTCTGGGACAATTCCTTGGAGAAGGAAATGACAGCCCACTCCAGTATTCTTTCCTGGAGAATTCCATGGACAGAGGAGCCTGGCGGGCTACAGGGGTTGAGAGTCCAGGGGTTGAGAAAGAATCAGACACTACTTGGCAACTGAACAACAACAGACTTTACTGTGAGAGATGATGTTAATTTTGATTTATTGATCCTTTCTTCAGCAAAAAGAAATGGAGGCATTTCCCCCTTATATTAGTTTCCTAGGGCTGCTATAACAGATTACCACAAACTTGGTGGCTTGAAAAAACAAAAGTTTATTCTCTCACAATTTTGGCAGCTAGAAGTCTGAGACCAAGGTCCTGACAGGGCCATATTCCCTTCAGTCTCTGGAATCCTCCCTTGTCTCTTCCTAGCTTCTGGCAGTTCCCCAGAGCCCTTGGCATTCTTTGGCTTGTAGCTACATCAGCCCAGTCTCTGCCTCCATCTTCACATGACCTTCTCTGCGTCCTTTCCTCCTGTTACAAGAACACCAGTCGCTGGATTTAGAGCTCACCATAATCCAATATGACCTCACCTTAACTAACACAAAATTTACAAATGTGCACGCTCCCTATTTCCAAATTTGGTCATATGCTGAGGCTTTGGGTGACCATGAACTTGAGGGAGGGGGCACTATTCAACTCATTACGCACTGCTAGTAATTTTTCTGTTTTTTTGTTTGTTTTGCAAAGTGGTAAGCATTTCAAACAGATGTAGCTAATCCTGTAATCCTGCATCATGTTTTCTGGCAAAAATAGTTTTATTTATAAGGATCAGCTGAGCAGTTACCTAGAGGACTGTATTAACCTCTGTGGTCTTATCAGCCTGGGGTGACTCTCATTAGGACTTGTGTGTCACTTTGTTGAACGTCATTTTTATTGATTGAAGATTCAGTTCATATGAGATGGTGATGAGAGGGAACTATTTTGTTCTCGCTCCTTCCTGTTAGCAAATCAGCTCCTTGTTGTTCTTGGATTTAACTTGACAAAAGAATTGAATCTTGCATGCCAGCATATACTGTGAGCAACTTTAATCAGAATTTAGACTGCCATTTGGTACATCATAACCCAGCATGCAGAGAACCACCTGAAGCAGTGCAATGCAAGAATCCCCAAGCAAGAAATTTAATGTAGGAGAGAGTGGCCATTCTGTGGGATAACAGCACAGTTATAAATGCTTTCATCTCTGCTTTGGTGAATTCTGGGTGATTATGCTACTTTTATACAATAATAAACGCACCAAGCAGATTCTGTTGTAATGGCTGTCAGATTCCAGATAGTCCTGGAAAGGATGCTGTGGTATGAAATCATTATTTTCAGATGTAGTTCTTCTCATTTATAACTTGCCCATTTGTAATCAATAAGTTTAACAGTGTAACATAAAGCAGTTAAGGGTATGGAAATAACTTTGGCCTTGCAGTGGAATGAAGGATAGCCAGTGGCTTGGTCTTTGACAGTTTTTAAGTACATGAAAATGCTTTGAAGAAAACATGAAGTTCTGCTCACAAGTTGTTTTCTTGGAAAACAGTAACATACTGTTTTCCAGTCAGTGTGTTAACTATGCTTGAAGAAAACATGGTTCTTTTAGGTTCTGCCACTTAGATCTGGGCCTTTGACAAGGAAAAGGAAAACTCAGATTTCATGTTGGCTCACACAGTAAAGAATCCGCCTGCAATGCAGGAGACCTGGTTTCAGTCCCTGGGTTGAGAAGATCCCCTGGAGAAGGGAATGGCATACCCACTCCTGTATTCTTGCCTAGAGAATCCCATAGGCAGAGGGCTACAGTCCATGAGAATGAAAAGAGTTGAACACGTCTGAGCAACTCACACTTTGAAAGAAAAAAGAAAACTGAAATAAGCACTGTTCAGTTCAGTTCAGTCACTCATTTGTGTCCGACTCTTTGCGACCCCATGAATTGCAGCACGCCAGGCCTCCCTGTCCATCACCAACTCCCAGAGTTCACCCAGACTCAGGTCCATCGAGTCGGTGATGCCATCCAGCCATCTCATCCTTTGCCATCCCCTTCTCCTCCTGCCCCCAATCCCTCCCAGCATCAGAGTCTTTTCCAGTGAGTCAACTCTTTGCATGAGGTGGCCAAAGTACTGAAGTTTCAGCTTTAACATCAGTCCTTCCAGTGAACACCCAGGACTGATCTCCTTTAGGATGGACTGGTTGGACCTCCTTGCAGTCCAAGGGACTCTCAAGAGTCTTCTCCAACACCACAGTTCAAAAGCATCAATTCTTTGGTGCTCAGCTTTCTTCACAGTCCAACTCTTACATGCATACACGACCACAGGAAAAACCATAGCCTTGACTAGATGGACCTTTGTTGGCAAAGTAATGTCTCTGCTTTTCAATATGCTATCTAGGTTGGTCATAATTTTCCTTCCAAGGTGTAAGCGTCTTTTAATTTCATGGCTGCAATCACCATTTGCAGTGATTTTGGAGCCCTCCAAAATAAAGTCTGTCACTGTTTCCACTGTTTCCCCATCTATTTCCCATGAAGTGATGGGACTAGATGCCATGATCCTCATTTTCTGAATGTTGAGCTTTAAGCCAACTTTTTCAGTCTCCTCTTTCACTTTCGTCAAGAGGCTTTTTAGTTCCTCTTCACTTTCTGCCATAAGGGTGGTGTCATCTGCATATCTGAGGTTATTGGTATTTCTCCCGGCAATCTTGATTCTAGCTTGTGCTTCTTCCAGCCCAGCGTTTCTCATGATGTACTCTGCATATGAGTTAAATAAGCACAGTAACAATATACAGCCTTGACATACTCCTTTTCCTGTTAGGAACCAGTCTGTTGTTCCATGTCTGTTGTTCTAACTGTTGCTTCCTGACCTGCATATAGGTTTCTCAAGAGGCAGGTCAGGTGGTCTGGTATTCCCATTGCTTTCAGAATTTTCCACATCTGTATCATTAGTTGTTTTTGTGTAACAAAGGAAAAGCAAAAAACTCTTATCCCTCTCAGACTTCCCAGATGTGGTTCTGGTTTGTAGGAGTTTACTGGTAGCTCTCAGATACTCTTTGCATAGCTAATGTAATCATGAGGCTTTTGACCCTGGCAACTAAAACTTTACAGCCTTCATTTCTATTGCAGTTTTTCCTAAGCCCTCCTTAGAAGAAATAGTCTTACATCTTGGCTTGCTCTTTCTGGCTTCAGTTCTCATTATAGTGGAAGCCCCCGTTCAGTTTCCTATACTCTTGGTCTCTAAGCTCTGGAACCAGGCTGTCTCAGGGTGAATCCTCATTCTGACATTTGCTTAATCTCAGAAGTTGTTATGGAAATCATGTGAGTTAATACTTGCAAAATACTTCGAGCCCTACTTGGTTCATAATAAAGTGAAAGTGAAAGTGAAGTCGCTCAGTCGTGTCCGACTCTTTGTGACCCCATAGACTGTAGCCTACCAGGCTCCTCTGTCCATGGGATTTTCCAGGCAGTAGTTCATAATAAGCACTATATAAATGTTTTTGAAAAAGATAAACTACATTCTTTGTCTTGATTGTGATGGTGGTTATATGATTATAGGACTTCCCTGGTGGCTCAGACGGTAAAATGTCTGTCTACAATGCAGGAGACCCGGGTTTGAAAACTCAAAACTCATTATAAGTGTGCATTTAAATGTTGTAGAAGTATAAATTTATATAAATTATACCTCAGTAAACCTGACCTAAAATTTTTTGGAGAGAAAAATTATATCTATTTATTCAGCTAGGAAAGGGTGTATAAGGTGTTGCATAGTAGGATTTTAAAAACATAACTCAAAAAGGCTTGCCAGTCTAGGTCTGCAGGCCAGTTATAATGCAGGATAAATTTGCCTGTCAGCATGAGAAGCTGATGGAAGAGATGTTGCCAGGCAGCCTATTAGTCATCTAGGAAGAAAACCCTGTAGGGGTTTGGGTTGCTTAAGATAGTCACAGAGTTCACCGAAGAGTGGGAACTTGAGCTGGACCTCAGAGAATATAGGATTTGGAAGGCATTAGAGAAGGTGCTTGGGTGCAGATGCAAGACTCAGGGACAGAAAAGCATGTGCCCCATTTAGGCAACTATGAGAGAGCTGGCTGGATTAAAATAAATGCTCTGTGGATGGAGAAGGGAATGGCTACCCACTCCAGTATTCTTGCCTGGAGGATTCCCATGGACAGAGGACCCTGGTAGACTATAGTCCGTGGTGTTGCAAAAAGTCATACAAGATTGAGTGATTAACACATACTCTCTCTCTCTCTGACCTTGGAAGGGCAGTTGTACTATCTGAACTAATGAGTTCTCTTCTTTTCATCCACAGAAAGGCCCCCCTTCTGGGAAAGACCGGGTGAAGAAAGGTGGATCCTACATGTGCCATAAAGTAAGTCGAGTCACTAACCTCTGCTTTGGTGTTCTAACAGCAGGTGTATGGGTCCATTGTAATCATTAACCCCCAAATGTCCCATCCATGTCTATTAATACATCTCCATCAAAGCAAGAAAAAAGAGAAGTTTGGGCACAGGCATGCCAATAAGTGATTCAAGAAGCAGAGGTTATAAATGGTCTGTTGTCAACCATATTCCATCTGTTGTATTGTGACCCTTTGAGAGATCTTTGTTGTCCCACGAATCTGGGTGGACTGTATACCTTTTCCATCATGGAAGTCTGGAACCACACCCTTAATTTATTTGAGGCTCCAGATATTTTTTTGGCTTCTCTATTGCTATTAAGGTAAGGATTATAGATGGAGGGTAGATTGTGGTATGTCAAAATGGAAATATCCCAAGTGTTCTTTCTTGGGATATAGAATGTACATTGTAGAATAAAGATTAATCTCAGAGAATGCTTTTTCTCTTTGGGCTGTAATGTCAGTGTCAGAGACAGTTGTTCTTGGCTAGTAGAAGTGACTCAGTGTTCATGAGTAGCCTTTTTTAAGGAGTTCAGAAATTGAATAGCACGCCTCTCCCTTTTTTTCTTTAAATCATGTATTTTTAGTGTCTCCAGCACTTCAACTGCTGTCTTTCTATCCCTATGCAAAGATGGCATTTCGCAGATTGTTCCTCCAAGAAGCATCCTATGATAATTCAGTCAGTCTAGGCAGTTAGAGACTTAAAATACCCTGTAATGGCTCCAAATTAAGTTATTAATTTGATAATGGAGGCATTGTCAAACTTTGCCTTAAAATAATGGTTCTCAAACTTTATTGAACATTAGAATCATCTGGGATCTATAAAAGGTACTGACGCCTGTTTCCTCACTCACCTCATCCTGATTTGATTTTTCTGTATTATGACCTGGGCATCAGGATTTTAAAGCTCTTGAGGTGATCATAACATACATCAAAGCTTGGGAACCACTGGCCTGAAAAGACTCTCTTTAAATTATGTGTATGGGAGAGTTCATAGGTATGTGTGTCTTCTTCCTTTCTTAGAATTTTTAATATAATCATTTAGATGGAATTTCACCGAGTTGACTCAAACTATGCTTTACACCTACCTTTATAACAAGATGTAGACAAATTTATCTTTAAAATTCTAATTTTAATTTTAAATTAAAAGCATTGCCCTAGGCCATTCGAGTAGTTTAAAATGTTCATATACCCATCTGTCTGCAGCCCCAGATTTTTTTTTTCTCTGATTCAAGCTGTTACTGCAGGTGTATCTGAATCCTCTTGCTGGGGAACCAGACTTCCATGAAAAACAGGTGACTCTCTTTTTGCACAGCAGTAGTTCAAAACTCTAGTTGCCACCAGTTATGTCTCTGACATATGGCACTTTTCTTAATTGATAATCCATTTACTCTATAAGAATTGAGGACCAGAAGATTTTTTCTTCACAGATAAGTGGAGCAAATGAAACTTGTAAAACACATTTCAAGTATGAACACCAAAATATTCCAGTGCCATACATATAAATGTGCCTACTTTACCATTTCATTTTGCTTGCTTATTTTAAATGCTTTAAATTTTTATAAGCGTCTTAGTTTATGCTTTTAAAATATCTTTTAACCTAATACATGTTTTTAATAAATACAGTTACATGGCAGAGTTGATTTTTGTATATGTGTTGTGTAACCTTGTTAAACTCATTTGTATTAGTAATGCTTTTGTAGATTCTATTGTATTTTCTACATAAGTGGTTATACCAATTGGGAGTATAGACAGTTTTACTTCTTCCTTTTTAATTTGGATATCTTTTATTACTTTCTCTTGCTGTATTTCTCTCTAGCTATAACCTCCAGTATATTGTTGAATAGGAGTGATAAGTACCAACAGTCTTACCTAATTTTTGATCTTAGAGGAAAGACATTCAGCTTTTCAGAATTAGCTATGATATAAGCTATAGTGTTTTCAAAGCTGCCCTTTACCAGCTTGAGCAACTTTCCTTCTAGTCTTAGATTTTTGAGAATTTTTATCAGAAATGGATGTGGATTTTGCCAGATGTTTCTTTGAAGCTATTGAGATGTTTATGTGGTTTTTCTTTCTTAGTCTGTTAATATGGTGAATTTATTTGTTTGTTATTGATTAATCTTTGGGAGTTTGTGTCTTTCAAGGAATTTATCCATTTCATCTGAGTTAATGAATTTATTCACATAATCTTTGCATTTTCACTTGCTGTTTAGACCATTTACATTTAACATGATTATTGTTATGGTTGGGTTTAAATTTGCCATCTTGAGATTTATTTTTCTCTTTGTCTCATCTGTTCTTTTCCATTTGCTCTCTCTTGTTTTTTAAACTTTTTTGGATTAAGTTTTTTAATCACTTCATTGTCTCTTCTTTGGCTTATTAGCTTTCCCTTTTTGTTTTAAAATTTTTGTGGTTGATTTAGAGTTTATATTACACATCTGTAACTTTTCTTAGTCACCCTGAAGGATAAGTTTTAATTTAGTCAGGATCAGAGGGCTGGAGAGAGTGTTCCAGAAGAGAGAATAGCAGAGAATAGCAGAGAGAATAACTGAGTGGGAACCACAAGATTTTCCAGAGAGAAGTGGCACCTCTAGGATCTCAGTCAAATTAATTGTAAATGATGTAGGTATGTAACCTCAGTCTGGTTATTTTGATGAGGTCAAGGAAATAGCGCAGTGTTGATTGTGAATTACTTTCAGAGTGCTTCTTCTTTCCACTAGATTAAGAGTGACAGCTTTAACTGCCACTGGGTATAGGAAGTGCATTAAACTGTGGAGTCTAGAATTAGATCTGGGTTGGAATTCTGTAACTTCTCTTTGCTAGTCTTACCTGTAACTTTAGACAAATTACTTAACCTTTCTAAGTCTCAGTTTTCACATATGTAAAATGTGCATCATAATTGCAGCTACTGTAAGGTTTTTATGAGGAACAAATGTACCGAACAAATGTATGCGCACACATGCCTAGCTCATGGTAAAGACTCAGTAAGTTAGTTGCTGCTAATACCATCATTCTTTGTTTTTTTTTTTTGTTTGTTTGTTTTGTTTGTTTGTTTTTTAAACAACAAAAATTTATGTTCTCACAGTTCTGGAGGCTAGAAGTCCAAGATTCAGGTGTTACCAGTCTGTTTTCTTGAGGTCTCACTCCTTGGTTCAAAGATGGCAGCCTTCTGTCTGTGTTCTTGCAAGGTCTCTCCTCCGTGCATGCAGGGCTCTTCTCTCCCAATCTCCTCTTCTTACAAGAATGCCACTCAGATTGAATGAAGGCCCATCCTAACAGCTTACTTTTAATGTAATTATCACCTTAAAGTCCCACTTCCAAACAGTCACATTCTGAGGTACCAGGGGTTAGGGCTTCATACATAAGAACTTGGAGGACATAATTCTTTCCAAACAGCGCCACCATTCTTAATCATCATCTTTATTAAGATTGTCTCCCCTCCATCTTCTCTTCTGAATAAAGAACCAGCAAAAGAACTACTAACTAGATAGGCAGAATCCTGGAAATAATTCTTATGGCAAAGGTGAAAATCAGTAAAAGAAAGAAAATCAATAAAAAGAAGAATGGTTAATTCATTTTGCAAAAAAATAACCTTAATTAGAAGGTGACTTATTTTTGATCATTATCAGGGGCAGTCTGCATGACTAAAGTAAGTCACTGATGATTATTTCTGATTTTTTGAGAGTCCGTCCAAAGTATGGCTTCAGTAAGGATAAGAGAGCACAGAAAGAACAACTGTGAGTCAACATGGTGTTAAGAGCACAGATTCTAGAATGGGAATGAAAAAGCTATAATCCTAGATTCATGATTATAAGCCATGTGATCTTAGGAACACCATTGCCATACTTGTGCCTCATTTTTTCCTTGTATATATGATGCATGTATAATAATACCTACCTCAGGGTTATTAGGGAGAAGGCAATGGCAACCCACTCCAGTACTCTTGCCTGGAAAATCCCGTGGGTGGCAGAGCCTGGTAGGCTGCAGTCCATGGGGTCGCTAAGAGTCGGACACGGCTGAGTGACTTCACTTTCACTTTTCACTTTCATTCATTGGAGAAGAAAATGGCAACCCACTCCAGTACTCTTGCCTGGAGAATCCCAGGGATGGGGGAGCCTGGTTGGCTTCCATCTATGGAATCGCACAGAGTTGGACACGACTGAAGCGCCTTAGCAGCAGCAGCAGCAGCAGCAGGGTTATTAGAAGGATTAAGTCACTTAATACATGTGAAGATTTTAGAACAGTTCACATAGTAAGTACTCAAGAAATATTAGTTGTTTTTGAAGTTGTTAGATTAATTTCCGTGAGATCTTTAGCCCAACCCACAACATTGAGGAAATTCTTACTTGTTGCTCCCACAACCCCACCATTTTACACCAAGATTACTAGCAAAAGGAGTTGATCAAGTGTATTGACAAGGGCAGTGGATGGGAAATTGAGAGACCTGGGTTCTACTGTGTCATTTTTCTATAAGCATTTTGTTCCTAATGAGCTACAGATACCTCAAAACTATTCTTTATACCTAAACCTCTTCCTCTCATGAAAGCCATATTGCCATCCCACTTGACTCCAGTGCCCCAAGGCTATTAAGCCATTATCTTAAATGGATTGTTCTTGAATCTAGGCTCACGTGCTGAGTGCAGCTATCCAGATCAATTCCACACAGTAATTAGCTATTTTGATGAAATGGGGCTAAAACAGGTCCTCACCACTACCTCTGTTCTTAATTAATAAAATGACCTATATTTTAGCCACTCAAAGTCCTAACATCATTAATAACCATTTTTGGTGCTAAAAGTAGAGTTGGAAAAAAAGAAAGAGCAATGAGGACATATGAAATCAGGCCATTTTCCTCTTTAATTATGTATTTCATTAGTTGTCCATTATTGGAATTTAAAATGAAGTACTTATATTAATAAGTGTTTGCTGAGTGAATGAGTACATTTAAAATGCAATGATAATGTGAATTGACTGTTGTCTCATGTGATCGTCCTGACCTTTTCAACAGTAACTTGTAGTGAGACTTGCTTTTTAGGGTTTAGTTCGTTATCATTTAGGTAAATGGAAGAGTTTAGGTATTGCTGTGATCCAGTGAAAGAGTAGCTCTTTTTATCACTTATTTTAAGCTTTTGTTGTTATGTAAGCAAAACGTTTTCTTTCCATAAAAATTAGAAAATAAATAATAAACATAAAAATGAAAAAATAATTTACCTTGCTTTCTAAAGAATATATTGATAGTATTCTACTCAACTTTTTGATGCAGTTTTAATTTTTCTTCCCCAAATGGAATTATGCTGTATGTACCAGGGTCTTCAAGCATGGCTATAAGCAAAATCTCTTATACATCATAAGTGTCTTTTCTGACCACAGTGTTCCAGGCAGGCACACTTTGTTACAGTTGCTACAGCCTGTATTTTGTGGCATATGAACACCTAATTTTAAAATAATTTGTCATATAATCTGAGAGATAAGTTACATATAGAACTGTGCCATTCAACAAAGACCTAACCCTAACCCTAACCCTAATGCTTGTCACCAGAGATAGTGCCTCACCTTTCCCATTTATATAGCAAATGATTTTCCTATTTATGTAGCAAATGCATGCATGCTACATGCTGCAGTCATGTCCAATTCTTTGGAACCCTATGGATTGTAGCCCATCAGGTTCCTTGGTCCAAGGGATTCTCCAAGCAAGAATACTGGTGTGGATTGCCATGCCCTTCTCCAGGGCATCTTCCCAACCCAGGGATTTAACCCATGTCTCCTGTGCCTCCTGCATTGCAGGCGGATTCTTTACTGCTGAGTCACTGGAGGAGCCCAAAAAGTAAAGTAGAAGTCGCTTAGTCCGACTCCTTGTGACCCCATGGACTGTGGCCTGCCAGTTCCTCTGTTCATGGAATTTTCCAAGCAAGAATACTGGAGTGCGTTTCCATTCCCTTCTCCAGGGGGTCTTCCCAACCCAGGAGTTGAATCCGAGTCTCTTGCATTGCAGGCAGATTCTTTACCATTTGAGCTACCAGGGAAGCCCAGCAAATGCAGATGCTGGCAAGAGAATTATCATCTTTACAACATAAGATATCTAAGGCCTACAGGAAAGCTAATGAGCGCTTTTGTTTTAGTTAGGAAGTGGGTTAACCCAAAGAAGTCAGATAAGACAGGCAAAGTGAGTTCCTTTAATTAACAGCATTGGGTTCATTATAAAGTAACAGTTAAAATAATCTCCACGTCTACCACTTAACTTTTTCATGTAAAGATAAGATGAAGCATTTTGACATTATCCCATTAGTAGACCCATTTTGGAGACGGCAATGGCAACCCACTCCAGTACTCTTGCCTAGAAAATCCCATGGACAGAGGAGCCTGGTAGGCTGCAGTCCATGGGGTCGCTAAGAGTCAGGCACGACTGAGCGACTTCACTTTCACTTTTCCCTTTCATGCATTGGAGAAGGAAATGGCAACCCACTCCAGTGTTCTTGCCTGGAGAATCCCAGGGACAGGGGGGCCTCTGTCTGTGGGGTCGCACAGAGTGGGACACGACTGAAGCGACTTGCAGCAGCAGCAGCAGACCCATTTTATCAATGGAGAAGATTTAGAAAAGCTTTGCCTAAGGTTAAATAGCTAATGAGTCTTGAATTTTGCCTTTTTGAGCGGGTAAATCAGCAAAATGTCACAGTTCTCATCTGTGTCAAGCCCAACCTCTTTCTGGTTAGAAGACTGCCTTTAAAGTAACTCCATCCTATTTATCCACCCGTGCTTCCTGCTTTTTATCATTTTTCCTCTCTGTACCAGTCGTTGGCATTCTCATTCTGTAAATCTCTAGGCGGCTCAGCTCCCATCGTGCCTCCTCAGAGGGACCTTCTCAGGCCACCTTATCTAAGTAGCACCCAGTCATGCCTAGTCCTCTCTCCCTATTTAACTTTCTTCCAAGCTGACCACTGCCAGAAACACTCTTGAATTTATCGATTTATTTATTGTCTGACTATTTACTCTCTGTTGAATATAAGTGAAAGTGGAGAGTAAAAAAGTTGGCTTAAAGCTCAACATTCAGAAAACGAAGATCATAGCATCCGGTCCCATCACTTCATGGGAAATAGATGGGGAAACAGTGTCAGACTTTATTTTTTTGGACTCCAAAATCACTGCAGATGGTGACTGCAACCATGAAATTAAAAGACGCTTACTCCTTGGAAGGAAAGTTATGACCAACCTAGACAGCATATTCAAAAGCAGAGACATTACTTTGCCAACAAAGATCCGTCTACTTAAGGCTATGGTTTTTCCTGTGGTCGTGTATGGATGTGAGAGTTGGACTGTGAAGAAGGCTGAGTGCCAAAGAATTGATGCTTTTGAACTGTGGTGTTGGAGGAGACTCTTGAGAGCCCCTTGGACTGCAAGGAGATCCAACCAGTCCATTCTGAAGGAGATCCAACCAGTCCATTCTGAAGGAGATCAGCCCTGGGATTTCTTTGGAAGGAATGATGCTAAAGCTGAAACTCCAGTACTTTGGCCACCTCATGTGAAGAGTTGACTCATTGGAAAAGACTCTGATGCTGGGAGGGATTGGGGGCAGGAGGAGAAGGGGATGACAGAAGATGAGATGGCTGGATGGCATCCCTGACTCGATGGACGTGAGTCTGAGTGAACTCCGGGAGTTGGTGATGGACAGGGAGGCCTAGTGTGCTGTGATTCATGGGGTTGCAAAGAGTCGGACACGACTGAGCGACTGAACTGAACTGAACTGAATATAAGTCAGCTTCATGATAACAGGTACATTATCAACAGAAAATTGGATTAAAGATTTACTGAACATGGCCCCGTCCATCAGAACAAGACCCAGTATCCCCCTCAGTCAGTCTATCCCATCAGGAAGTTTCCATAATAAGCCTCTATCCTTCTCCATCAGAGGGCAGACAGACTGAAAACCACAGTTACAGAAAACTAACCAATCTAATCACATGGACCACAGCCTTGTCTAACTCAGTGAAACTATGGGCCATGCCGTGTAGGGCCACCCAAGATGGATGGGTCATGATGGAGAGTGCTGACAAAATGTGGTCTACTGTAGAAGGAAATGGCAAACCACTTCAGTATTCCTGCCTTGAGAACCCCATGAACAGTATGAAAAGGCAAAAAGATAGGACACAGAAAGATAAACTCTCCAGGTCAGGAGGTGCCCAATATGCTACTGGAGATGAATGAAGAAATAATTCCAGAAAGAATGAAGGGATGGAGCCAAAGCAAAAACAACACCCAGTTGTGGATGTGACTCGTGATGGAAGCAAGGTCTGATGCTATGAAGAGCAATATTGCATAGGAACCTGGAATGCTAGGTCCATGAATCAAGGCAAATTGGAAATGATCAAACAGGAGATGGCAAGAGTGAACGTCAACATTTTAGGAATCAGCAAACTAAAATGGACTGGAATGGGTGAATTTAACTCAGATGACCATTATATCTACTACTGTGGGCAAGAATACCTTAGAAAAAATGGTATAGCCCTCATAGTAAACAAAAGAGTCTGAAATGCAATACTTGGATGGAGTCTCAAAAACGACAGAATGATCTCTGTTCGTTTAAAAGGACAACCATTCAGTATTAATGATAATCCAAGTCAGTGCCCCGACCAGTAATGCTGAAGAAGCCGAAGATGTCCTTTTCATTATAGGGGACTGGAATGCAAAAGTAGGAAGACCTACCTGGAGTAACAGGCAAATTTGGCCTTGGAGTACAGAATGAAGCAGGGCAAAGGCTAACAGAGTTCTGCCAAGAGAATGCATTGGTCATGGCAAACACCCTCTTCCAACAACACAAGAGAAGAGTCAACACATGGACATCACCAGATGATCAATACCAAAATCAAATTGATTATAATCTTTGCAGCCAAAGATGGAGAAGCTCTCTACAGTCAGCAAAAAGAAGACCGGCAGCTGACTTGGCTGAGACTTTGTGGCTCAGATCATGAACTCCTTATTGCCAAATTCAGACTTAAATTGAAGAAAGTAGGGAAAACCACTAGACCATTCAGGTATGGCCTAAATCATATCCCTAACAATTATACAGTGGAAGTGAGAAATAGATTCAAGGGACTAGATCTGATAGACAGAGTGCCTGAAGAACAATGGACAGAGATTCATGACATTGTACAGGAGACAGGGAGCAAGACCATCCCCAAGAAAAAGAAATGCAAAAAAGCAAAATGGTTGTCTGAAGAGGCCTTACAAATAGCTGTGAAAAGAAGAGAAGCCAAAGCAAAGGAGAAAAGGAAAGATATAAGCATCTGAATGCCGAGTTCCAAAGAATAGCAAGGAGAGATAAGAAAGCCTTCCTCAGTGATCAGTGCAAAGAAATAGAGGAAAACAATAGAACGGAAAAGACTACAGATCTCTTCAAGAAAATTAGAGATACTAGGGGAACATTTCATGCAGAGATGGGCTCAATAAAGGACAGAAATGGTAGGGACCTAACAGAAGCAGAAGATATTAAGAAGAGGTGGCAAGAATACACAGAAGAACTATACAAAAAAGATCTTCATGACCCAGATAACCACAATGGTATGATCATTCACCTAGAGTCAGACATCCTGGAATGTGAAGTCAAGTAGGCCTTAGGAAGCATCACTATGAACAAAGTGGAGGTGATGGAATTCCAGTTGAGCTATTTCAGATCCTAAAAGATGATGCTGTGAAAGTGTTGCCCTCAATATGCCAGCAAATCTGGAAAACTCAGCATGGCCACAGGACTAGAAAAGGTCAGTTTTCATTCCAGTCCCTAAGAAAGGCAATGCCAAAGAATGCTCAAACTACCACACAATTGCACTCATCTCCCATGCTAGTAAAGTAATGCTCAAAATTCTCCAAGCCAGGCTTGAACAGTACATGAACCGTGAACTTCCATATGTCCAAGCTGGATTTAGAAAAAGCAGAGGAACCAGAGATCAATTTGCCAACATCTGCTGGATCATCAAAAAAGCAGGAGAGTTCCAGAAAACATCTATTTCTGCTTTATTGACTATGCCAAAGCCTTTGAATATGTGGATCACAATCAACTGTGGAAAATTCTAAGAGAGATGGGAATACCAGACCACCTGACCTGCCTCTTAAGAAACCAGTATGCAGGTCAGGAAGCAACAGTTAGAACTGGACATGGAACAACAGACTGGTTCCAAATAGGAAAAGGGATACTTCAAGGCTGTTTATTGTCACTGTGCTTATCTAACATATATGCAGAGTACATTGTGAGAAACGCTGGGCTGGATGAAGCACAAGCTGTAATCAAGATTGCTGGGAGAAATATCAATAACCTCAGATATGCAGATGATACCATCCTTATGGCAGAAAGTGAAGAAGAACTAAAGAGCCTCTTGATGAAAGTGAAAGAGGAAAGTGAAAAAGTTGGCCTAACCTCAACATTCAGAAAACTAAGATTGTGGAATCTGGTCCCATCACTTCATGGCAGATAGATGGGGAAACAGTGGCAAACTTTTTTGGGGGCTCCAAAATTACCGCAGATGGTGACTGCAGCCATGAGATTAAAAGACGCTTACTCCTTGGAAGGAAAGTTTTGACCAACCTAGACAGCATATTAAAAAGCAGAGACATTACTTTGCCTACAAATGTCCGTCTAGTCAAGGCTATGGTTTTTCCAGTAGTCATGTACAGATGTGAGAGTTGGACTAGAATGAGTACCGAAGAATTGATGCTTTTGAACTGTGGTGTTGGAGAAAACTCTTGAGAGTCCCTTGGACTGCAAGGAGATCCAACCAGTCCATCCTAAAAGAGATCAGTCCTGAGTGTTCATTGGAAGGACTGATGTTAAAGCTGAAACTCCAATACTTTGGCCACCTGATGCAAAGAGCTAACTCATTTGAAAAGACCCTGATGCTGGGAAAGATTGAAGGCAGGAGGGGAAGGGGACAACAGGGGATGAGATGGTTGTATGGCATCACCAACTTGATAGACATGAGTTTAAGTAAACTCCAGGAGTTGGCGATGAACAGGGAAGCCTGGCGTCCTGTAGTCCATGAGGTTTTAAAGAGTCAGACAACAACTGAGCGACTGAACTGAACTGAACTGTCTTGTTTTGCATTGTATCCCTCTTGCCTATAATAGCATCTAGCATGTGGTAAACTGTCAAATATTTAATGAATAAATAAACTGTGCTCTGATGCCATCAGCCTATGGCTTTGCTGTTCTCTTCACTTACCTGAATTTTTCCATTTTCATGCCTCTGACATCATTGTTTTCTCCACTTAACATACCTTCTTTCCTCCTTTCTAAGTCCTATAAATCAGTGTTACTTAATCTGTAGCTCATGGGCCGATAGCATGAACAGCACCTACAGGCTGGTTAGAAATGCAGATTCCTGGACCCCAGACCAGTCTTACTGAATTGGAATCTCTGTGTTTGTGACCTGGAAACAGATATTTAAATGAGTTCTCCAGGTATTCTTCTATATCCTCAAGTCAGAAGTTGTTATTATTTAGTCACTAAGTCGTGTCCAACTCTTTTGCAAACCATGGACTATAGCCTGCCAGGCTCCTCTGTCCATGGGATTTATAAGGCAAGAATACTGGAGTGAATTGCCATTTCCTTCTCCAAGGGATCTTCCTGACTCAGGGATCGAACCTGCCTCTCCTGCATTGGCAGACAGGTCCTTTATCACTGAGCCACTTGGGAAGCCCAGGTCAGAAGACCTCAGATAAGTCCCACTCTGACCGAGTTCTGCCTTCCAAAAATCATTCCTAAAAACATAGACATCCACAAGCGACCATTTCTTCCCCTGAGTTAGTAATAGCCCCAGATTCTTTTAACCCCAGCCTGTTTTGTCTTTTTGATGTGTAATCATTGTTTCCTCAACCAGATTGTGAGCTCCAGCCAGACAGTGTATGCTGAAGGCTCAGGAGACACTTGACTGGTTTTTTTTTGTCATGTGTGGTACAGTTTTGGAACATGACTGCCTCCCCCTGAACTGCATTCTTGCTTCAGTATGGAATCCACCACAGACAGTGGTAGCATGGGGCCCTGCATTATCCATAGGATCTTGATTCTAGAAATCCCAAAGCTTTTACTTCACAGCAGCCCAAAGAGTAAGCCCTGCATATACCAGAGCTTCTGCTGTGTCTTCCTGCATGGTCACCTCTAGTCAATTTGGAGCCTCCATTGCATCCCAGTCACAGGTCATAACAGATGCCATCAATTTTTTCATTATTTCAAGCATACTTTTTATTCATTATCCTTCTGCCTGCCTGAATATTGATAATAGTGTTATATTCCTCGCTGGTGGTGGGGAAAATGAGAAAATTGGTTGCTATTGTTTCACTATCTATAAAAGAAAAGCATGTCTTTTTTTTTTTTTCTTCTTTCTATGGTAGAAGTGCTCCAGAGAAGTGCTCCAATTTCTTTGTCAGCTTTTAGAGATAATTTTTATGAAGATTAGAAACATTCAACTTTTATGAGAGAAATGAGAATAATAAGAATTAAGGAGGGGGAACCACTTCTGTCATGCTGACCTATTTTCCCCTCCATAAATTATCTCTCCTTCATGAGTTCCAGAGTATACACCAAATGATTCTTTGCTCAGTTTCTTTAACCAGCAGCAGGGACTTTAATTTCACAGGGTTCACTCAGAGTTGATGCTTTTCAAACATTGGGTACCTAGTTTATTTTCATTCTCTGTTATTTTGGATTAAAGCATAATCTTCGGACCTAAGAGTTCCTTGCATGGTTATTTTTGGAAGATGGAAGCTTTTGAAGTGTTTAAATCAACTCATCTTGTGGTTATTCACTGAATATCTAATAGGTGGCCAGGAATATGTTAGGCTTTCTTATTTGTGAGTATGTGTGCACATGCAGGAGAATTTATCAGGCGTGGGAAAGAAGCATGAGATGTGATACATTTCCATCTTGCTAGGGAAGCAAGTACACCACAGTTAGATCTGGGTTTGAATTCTACTTCTTTGAACAAATGTGTCATCTAGGGTAACTCATTTAGTTCCTCTGTGCTATTATAATCAAATGTGAATTAAAGATATGTGATGAAGGTACCTTGAACTGTGCTTGGAGAACTTGATGTCTGTATGTGTTTGTGTGTGTGTGTGTGTGTATATATATATATATATATATATATATCATAGTCTGCGCTTATAAAACAATACAAAACAAATCCCCCACACAAAAATATATAGCTTTATGAGTTATTGTGATTTAAACACCAAAAGCAATGTATTAAGAAAAAAGTGTTTTTCACAGAATTTCCTACTCTTGATTGGCCTGGGTTTGCAATTTAATTTTTGCCAACTTGCTGTATATTAAGTAGTATCTTAATGTTGTTCTTAATATTGTCTCAATTGCCATTTAGCTTTATTACTTGGTTTCATGGCAAATATTATTCTAAATGTAAAGATAACTTTTCAAATTATAACAGTAATACTTATTATCAGAAATTTAAAACTCCACTGCCTGAGGGCTTCCCTCATTGCTCAGTCAATAAAGAACCTGCCTGCAAGGCAGGAGACCCCGGTTCAATTCCTGGGTTGAGAAGAACCCCTGAAGAAGGAAATGATAACCCACTCCAGTATTCTTGCCTAGAGAATCCCATGGACAGAGAAGCCTGGCAGGCTACAGTCCACAGAGTCTCACAGAGTCAGACACGACTGAGTGACTCACACAGACACCATTCAGATTCTGGTGCATTTTGAATCTTTCAGTCTGTTTTTCTTTGGCATACATGATGATCTAGATTGAGATCACACTACATATAAGGTTTCGTATCCTAACTTTTTCATGTAACATTGTATCCTGAGACGTTCCTGTGTCATTAAGTGTTCCATGCAAACATGCCTTTGAGTGGCTACTTACTAGTCCAACTTCTGGATGTGCCACAACTTAAGTAACCAGTACTTGTTTCATGGTTTTTGACTATTCTAAGTAATGTTGACAGCAACATCTTTGTATTATATTTGTGTCAAGTTTATAATGTAAAGGACATTGGTGAGCTCTAAATGTGGTACCTTTTTTGAAACCTACATATTCCATGTGCATGGGGTGGGTGCCTATAGGGGAGGCACTGTTTACAAGTTGGCATAACTCTCCATAGCTGGTACTTGGTTACCATATGAATCTGACAGTTGAGAGCCCTCAATCGAGAGTCCAAGAGCACTCACCTGTCTGGTTCTCTCTGCAAAGTCCTATTGCTACAGGTATCGCTGTGCTGCTCGAAGCCAGAACACACCCGACAGCTCTGCTTCGAATCTGGGATTCCGTTGTGCAGCTGACCACCTGCCCACCACAGGCTAAGAGCCAAAAAGAGCCTTCCTGAACCCGAGAAGTTGTGTCTACTCTGCACGCGGCTTCCCTCAGAAGGCTGAACAACCTGCTGTGAAGAATTCCCACCCCAAGGTGGGTTACATACCTGCCCAGTGGCCAAAGGAACCATATGGCAAGACCAAATCGCTGAGCTGCATCAGCATGTGCGCTTTATTGTGTGATGTGTTTCATGTTTTACTTTTGAGAGTGTTTTAAAGAGGAAGGAGGTGGTGGGCATCCTGAGCTAGGCTTCAGGAGGCCTGTGTTCTACCTAGGGTCTGCCCATTTGGATAGACCCCAGGGTCCCACTCTTGACCTTCCTGGGCCTCAGTGAGTTCATCTGTCCAGTGAGGGGATGCACAGCGTGATGTCTGAGGCTCACTGTCGACTCGCAGATCCTCTGGATATATCAGATTCTATTGTGATTTCATAGTGAGAATTTATGACAGATGATTTTTTAGCTATATTTTCCCCATGTGTGAACCTTGGGTGATACTAATCATGTAAAATAGTTGTTCTCTTATGTATTATTTTCAGAAAAGAATGGGGTGGGGTGGTGGGGATGAGTCTTTATATTCATACTGCACTTTGCTTTTTCAAGGAAATCAGTGTCTTTACATTGTTATGACGAATCCCACTTGGGCCAGCAATGGCACACTCAAGTTCAGCCATCGGAACACGCAAGAATGTCTGTGGGGTGACTCTACTGTGCTTTATCTTTTAACATTAAGTGCCTTTGGTTTGGGGGGCAGCTGTAAGCCCTATTTTCCCCCTCTCCCCAAAGCCTTTGGTGAATGTGAACTGTGTGCCACACAGAGAAACTTGTTTAATTCTAGATGTAGGAGAAAAGGAGCAGGAGCCTTGAATCAACTATATTCAAGGTATCCAGTATTTTGTAATAGGGAAGTAGGAAATCCTGTTGTCTGTGGAGTATCCCATGCTTTGGATCATGCACTATGTCGAATAAACTGGTATCTGCTAAATCAGCCTTCCCTCTCATTGGTTCTTTTTCTATTTCACTCTATTAATGTCTTCTTTTTAAAAAATGACTGTGCTATGTGAGATGTACATGTTTTTTATGTAAAAAGTTTTCTAGATATACATGTGTTTTGTTTGCTAGAAAACTTTCACATCGATTAGCTGCTTGGTAACTTTGATATGGGAATAATTTGTGGGAGTGTTTATTCCAAAACACAAGGCTGCATTCTGCCAGGAACCTCATTATGCCCTTGCTTCTTCATCCTCAGTGGTTGAGACAAAGTCAAGTGACTTTGACTCCAAAGTACAGTGATTCCATCCTGTAAAAACTGACAGGTGCTTCACAGGCAGGGAAAGCACCATGTTTCACAGTGATGGCTTCCAACCAGAGATCTCTGTCATCAGGATCCCAGCCTGATGCCCCATTCTTTGAAGACCTCAAATTCATTTCTAGTCTATCATTTGAAAGGAAAGGCTCATCTTGAGGTTGGTTATTGAAAAACTAAGTCAAATAACATTCTGAAGGGTTCAGCCAACTCTTGACTCCAACTTCTGTGCCTAGCCTCTTAATGTTAAAACGTTTATCTTGAAAAATAGTCATGTTGCTGGGATGTTTGTCCACATTTGTTAATCTGTCGCTTTGTGGATATAAAATGTTTCTTTACAGACTTTCATCAAGTGATGATTAATTCAGGCAAAACAAACAAAAAGCATTTGCTTCATTAAAAAAGCTAATAGAGGAAATAAGGTATTTTATTCTTGAAGTCACCACTAGTCAAGCACAGTTTTTGTTTTTACTTATTACCTCCCACCTGCTTGGATTTTTCACATGGTTGTACTTTTAGTGTGTATATTTTAGATTCTTCTCTTGGTAATTAATGTTATATGGCATAAATATTTTGAGGTGTGTTTTGGCTTAGTCTTTAGAATTGCATTTTTAGCAGTAGCAGAATGTTAAAAAGCATTAAAACAAAATCCTAACAAATCCTTCATTTAAGAACCACACTTCCAAGTTACTAGGGCTTCCCTGATAGCTCAGTTGGTAAAGAATCCACCTGCAATGCAGAAGACCCCAGTTTGATTCCTGGGTCTGGAAGGTCCCCTTGAGAAGGGACAGGCTATCCACTCCCACATTCTGACTTTCACTCACTGACTCCAAGCTACCAGCTACAGAGTGCACCAGACTACAGACAGCCATGGCCACTATGCTTTATAAAATTGCATGTTGATTTATGAACAGACCAAGATTGTAGTATAATAACTGCAGCTTTAATTCCGTATATGCGTTCCTGAAATGCCTCACCTTCTGCAAAATCACATTTGAAAAATAGGGAGTGAAAGGGAAAAATAAAGGTGGGGCAGACGACTCTAATCTTAAGGAACCTTGTAACCAGAGCACTAACAGAAATAGTAACTATCCTGTAACTATCAGTTAAACTTGCACTCACATTTGTAGGCAGCATCACAACCCGTCAGTCCTTTGCTGCCTTAAGCCATGGGGTTCCTCCATCTTTCTTCTCCAAGATGTAAATTTTTAACCACATTTACTTTAAAAAATTATTATCATTTATTTTTATTTTTTACTGCACTGGGTCTTCATTGCTATACTTGGTCTTTCTCTAGCTGCGGTGAGTGGAGCCTGCTCTTTGTTGTGGTGGGCGGGGCTTCTCATCGCAGGGGCTTCTCTGGTTGCTAGAGCACAGGCTCTAGTGCCCATCCAGCAGTTGCGGCTCATGGACTCAGCAGTTGTGGTGAACTGGCTCAGCTGCCCCTGGGCATATGGACTCCAGCATTGGCAGGTGGACTCTCAACCACTGGACGACGGGGGATGTCTGGCATTTGCTCTTTAACAGACCACTTAGGTCAGAAGTAAAGATCTGATTGTGGTTTAGACTTCTGCATCAGTCTCTTTAAGATTGGTGGGAGTGTGGGAAGCAGTATTTTTGTATTATCTTCATTTGAACTCTCAGATTTTCAGAGTTTAATTAACATAGGGCAAATTTTAGCAATTTTGAAGCCACTAAATAAACCACTTTTTATGCTTCCGTTGGATTAAAAAATTATTTTTTGTTTGAGATCTTCACATACTGCTTTAGTTTTCTATTAAATTGCAAGAAAGTTTACCCCAATTGTTTCAAAACACATTTCAAATAACACACACCCCAAC
The DNA here is from genome assembly GCF_027580195.1 of Bos mutus. Classification (NCBI taxonomy): domain Eukaryota; kingdom Metazoa; phylum Chordata; class Mammalia; order Artiodactyla; family Bovidae; genus Bos; species Bos mutus. Next base: position 22,218,507 of record NC_091638.1, read on the forward strand.
ATGACTTTTATAGTCTACCATCTTCCAATTTCTGTTTACTAATCACTTACAAGCTATCTCTGCTTCTAAGAAATATTCATCATTACAGAGCAGACTGCTTGGCTGACGTGTCAATACCAGTATTAAAAATTCTGTTTTTGTTGTTGTTTTTGTTTTTTTTCCTCAGGAGTTCATATATTGGGTCTATGTTTCTAGTTCAGTTTTTTGCTCCTTTGAAGCATAGAGGAATTTTAAGATGTGTTCTCAAATCTGCTTTGGTCCTGAATTCTGCTGCTGCTGCTGCTGAGTCACTTCAGTCGTGTCCAACTCTGTGCGACCCCATAGACGGCAGCCCACCAGGCTCCCTCGTCCCTGGGATTCTCCAGGCAAGAACACTGGAGTGGGTTGCCATTTCCGTCTCCAATGCATGAAAGTAAAAAGTGAAAGTGAAGTCGCTCAGTCGTGTCCGACTCTTAGCGACCCCATGGACTGCAGCCCACCAGGTTCCTCCGTCCACGGGATTCTCCAGGCAAGAGTACTGGAGTGGGGTGCCATTGCCTTCTCCAACCTAAATTTGTTTTCAGGGATATACATGACGGATTGAGTTAGGAGCAAGTCTTATCTTCTTTTTAAAGCTTTGTAAACATGTTTAGAAGGTGGTAGGTGAAGGGGAGCTATGGTTCTCGTGATCAAGAGTGGCATTTCTTTATTGGAAAACATCAAATTACATGGAAGCCTCAAACTCTGTGTGGTTCAGCCTACAACTTAAAGTGAAATACAGACCTGCATCAATGTAGACACTGTGTTTTCTTCATTTACCCCTCCCTCCCCACATTTTTTTTTTTTTTTTTTTACAAAGTATCCCTATTGTCCACATGACCCTTTAGGAAAAGAAGAAATCAAAGATTCAGAGACGCTATATGCTTTAGTAAGTGTTGATTTGGTCTGGAATGGTGTGGGGTAGTAGCTCCAAGCTAATGTGTTGGTTAATTCTGTTTTCCACTGGATTCTAGGCCCGTTGCTGATCAGCTTTTCAAAACAGATCATGTTGTCAAGCTACAGATAGAATTGTTGTATGTGGTAAAGTCTGTAGATGACTTAATGAAAGGAGTATTTTTGGGGGAGAAAACAACATGGAAATATGATGTTTTCTGTCCTGAGACTTCAGGAATTTCATACAAGAGACTAGGATGGGATTTATTTTTTCTTTATAAAATGATATTTTGCTTGCATTTCTTCCTCCTCCTAACAAATACTTACCTTACTGTTGGCAATATTTCTCATCAGGGAGTTAACTTGCAGCCTGGCTATTAGGCAGTCACAGGAGGTGCAGAGTCTGGCTCTTGTGGGAACAGGGGCCAGGTGAGAAGCAGGCCGAGCGGTGCCCATTCTTAATGTGCTGTCACCGCTCTGCCCTCCTGTGACTGCCATACAGAAACGTGAGCCCAAATTTGCTGGATTGTCCAGTTTCTGAGGGTACCTGACTATGTGCATTTTCATGTGAAGTCTGAGTTTTTAACATTGGCAACTAAATTCAGATTTTTAAAAAAATAAATACTGTAGGACCTAATAAACTACTTCTGTGCCCAGATTCAGCCTGTGGGGTGCCACTTGTCAACTGAAATTACGAAAAGTTGATTCATTTCATGCAGCAAAAAAATCTCATATATTTCTTTCTGAAAAAAGACTGATCAAGCAAGTAAGTAACATACCAGTTAGAAATGTCCAAGTGTGAGAAAGGGCAGTGGTTTGCCCCAGGTCATCATCTTATCTAGAAATGCCTTAGGACAGTGGTCCCAAACCTTTTTGGCAACAGGGACCAGTTTTGAGGAAGACAGTTTTTCCCCAGATGGAAGTGAGGGGGCAGAGATGGTTTTGGAATGATTTAAATACATTACATTTATTACGCTGCTGCTGATCTGACAGGAGGTAGAGCTCAGGCAGTAATGCAAGCAATGGGGAACAGCTGTAAATAGAGATGAAACTTTGCTTACTGAGCCGCTGATCACCTCTTATTGTGTGGCCCAGTTCCTAACAGATCTGTGGCCCCAAGGTTGGGGACCCCTGCCTTAGGAAACTCCTCCTCTCCATCTCCACCCCACCCCACCTAAAATCACCTAACAGCCACAGACAATCTCAGCAGTGCTATCAACAATTCATTTTCATTAACTTTGGCACTTATTAATAAGTGTTCAGACTAATATCAGAGAATAGAAGAAATGTCAGTTTCTTAACTATTGGTTTCATGTATTAAAATTTAATTGTCTGTAAAACAAACTACCCCAGAGTAGGCCTTGTTTTTATAGGTTTTGTCAGAATCAGTCATACTCGTAGTGAAAAGCTGGCCTTGGTTGTTTCATGTGCTTGAAACACCGTGGAAATTATTAACTCCAGGAGCCTCAGATGGAGCACTGGCCGCAGGCCAGAACTCCTTCCTTCCTCTGACTCTTGTGTTTAGACCATTAAGCAGGAGTTTAATTAATTTTTTGATAAAGCAGAATCATTACAGATAATATTCAGGTAGACTGTAAAATGAGAAAGGCCCTTTTCTGAAGCTTGTCCTATTTAGGATTGGAAAGTTGGAGGGATTAGCACCAAGGGGGTGGAATTTTTCAGCTTCAGATCAGATTCTAATCTGCCCCCAAATGGTAATTGACCCCGCAGTCACCATTATGAGAAAGCTGGTTGGACCTTTGGAATTAGTCACCATTGTCAGAAAAAAAGGCGATTCCATTTCAGGGTCATTGAAGGTCGGGTAGGGTTCTGTCCCACGCCTGGGTCTGGGCCATACTTGACAAACTCCTTGTTTTCTTTGCTGAGGAAATGGAAGGCCGATCAGAGTAACCCTTTTCCAGCATGTCAATTTGGCACCTCATCGGGGTAACATTAGTAGCTCTGAATCAACAGTTACGGGGAAAGTGAAACCAGCTGACAATCAATCAGGGGACCAGAGATAAGCTTTCCTTGTCAGGTGGTGCTGATCAAAGGTTCACCTGCGTTTAGTCTGGTGCCTGTGAAGAGGGGCCTTTTGTGATTGCTTTTCTGAAGGCCACAGTTTTTCTCTGCTCCAGACAGAGAACTTGTCAAATGAAATTTAATTTCTTTACTTTTAAATGACATGGAAGGATGCCCTTTTCCTCTCCTCCATTATCATCTTTAAAAGGCAATTTAAGGACTTCCCTGGCAGTCCAGTGGTTAAGACTTTGCCTTCCAATACAGGGGTTGCAGGTTCAATCTCTGGCTGGGGAGCTGAGATCCCACATGCCTCATGGCCAAAAAAAAAAAAAAAATCCCAGAAACAATATTGTAACAAATTCAAGAAATACTTTAAAATGGTCCACATCAAAATAAGTCTTTAAAAAAATAAAAATAAAAAGCCCTTAGCATTGTGTGGAGAGAGCACCAAAATCAGATTATCTGGGATCATTTCCTTGCTCCTCCACCTACTCACCTTGCCACCTTCAGGCAGGTAACATCTTCTCAGGTGAAATGGGGATGGTAATAGCACCTGCCTCTTGGGGTTGTGAGGAGAGATGAAATAATGCAAAAATAAAGTGTTTAGTAGAAATTACTTGGGTAAGTGCTTGCTTGGTACTTGTTTCTTTTTTTCAGACTTTAAACTTTTAATTTTGTATTGGAGTACGGTGGTTTCAGGTGAACGGTGAAGGGACTCGGCCATACATATACACATATCCGTTCTCCTTCAAACACCCCTCCCATCCAGGCTGACACAGAACACTGAGTAAAGTTCCCTGTGCTATTCAGTGAGTCCTTGTTGGGTATCCATTTGGAATATAGCTGTGTGTACATGTCCATCCCAAACTCCCTGGCTATTGGTACTTGTTTATAGTGAGTATGATTGTTAGGATCAGAGGAGCAGGAAGGTACCGCCAGACCGTCCTGGTCAGTTCTGGGTTTCAGCTTAGAACAGAGAGCAAAGTTGAGAGAGCAAAACAGAGGGCCAAGAAGGAGAAAACAAAGAGGCTGAATTTAAAAGCAGAACTTGACCTCTATCTCAAATATTAAAACACAGGGGAAAAAACTGACATGAATGACCCCCAAACTTCTGTTAATTCTAGGTTGGCTAAAAAAAGTTTGTTGAGGTTTTTCAGTATGATATTATGGAAACACTGGAATGAAGTTTTTGGCCAACCCAATACTTGAATTTGAAAATATTCTGATAGTGTGTGGTCCATCTGTTCCCCAAAGTTCTCTTTAAAGGAAAAATATTAGATCTGCTTATTGCTACATAGATTGTATAATTATGAAGTTTTTCCTCTTCAAGCCAGCTCACAAAGAACCTCTGGCAGGTTTAATACCAATGAAAATGTCATTTGTTAGCCTAGCAATAATTAGAAAGAAAACAGAAAAGGGAGGGCAGTCTGTTGGCTCATAATATTCTGGTCAGCCTGTTAATGTTTTCTGTGGTATCTTTAATGTTAATTTACATGCCAGTTTTAGAGAATAGTTGTTTAGGTAATTCTACTAAGTCATTTAAATTATTTCTTCTTGCTTAATTCTTTTCTGAAATTATTGGTCCAGGATGTAGATTCTAACTTTATAAATTACCACATTTAAAACTCAAAACCACACTCAAAGAACAGTTTAGGGTTTCACAGTGTTTATAGGAATCAGTGTTACAGGTTTTGAGAACAGCAGCTCTTAAAACACAGCCTCTGGACCCCTTTCAGGGAGTTGAATCAAATCTATCTTCATAATAATACAAAGATGTGATTTGCCTTTTTTATTCTCATTGTCTCATGAGTGTACAGGGGGATTTTCCAGAGACTTAAGGATGTACAGCCTAATGGCTCATAGAATACAAGCTTGTGTAGTTTTATGTTTAAAAATGTTTCCAGTCTTAATTTTTAATGTACTAAATGTTAGCTCTGACCTAAATAGCAAAAACTCTTTGCAGTCTTCAGTCATAGGCATGTGAGGGATCCTGGGGCTTCCCAGATAGTGCTAGTGGTAAAGAACCCACCTGCCAATGCAGGAAACATGAGATCCAAGTTCCATCCCTGGGTCAGGAAGATCCCCTGGAGGAGGGCATGGCAACCCACTCCAGTATTCTTGCCTGGAGAATCCCCATGGACAAGAGGAGCCTGGTGAGCTATGTTCCATAGGGTCACAAAGAGTAGGACATGACTCAAGTGACTTTGCACATGAAGGGGTCCCGAGTGCAAAAGATTTAAAGACTGCTGATCCAGGAGAAAAGTGAGGTCTGATGGTGACTGAGTCTGTCTTGGGAATAATGAACAGCCCTTCTCCATCTCTTCAGAGGACAATCCAGAAGAACTGAGTGTAAATGGTCGATGCTGCTGCTGCTAAGTTGCTTCAGTCGTGTCCGACTCTGTGTGATCCCACAGACGGCAGCCCTCCAGGCTCCCCCGTCCCTGGGATTCTCCAGGCAAGAACACTGGAGTGGGTTGCCATTTTCTTCTCCAATGCATGAAAGTGAAAAGTGAAAGTGAAGTCACTCAGTCATGTCCGACTCTTAGCGACCCCATGCACTGCAGCCCACCAAGCTCCTCCGTCCATGGGATTTTCCAGGCAAGAGTACTGGAGTGGGGTGCCATTGCCTTCTTCGGTAAATGGCCGCAGGAGAAAGTAAAACAATCTGTTAAGAAGCGCTTCCTTCCTCTTCATTCCGGGATACCTAGTAAATGCATAGGAGAATACCTGGTTCTATGAAGACCCACCAGTGATTTAGTTGAAGCAGTTACCTGGAAGGGTCAGAAAGAGGAAACTTTGGGGAGGAGCACAGGCAGGCAGCCCCACCACGGGTTGTCACATTTCCACAGAGATGCTGATAATGGAGTTGGCTCCTGAGAGACAGTTCTGGGTGGATGGCCCTGTACCATCCTGTAGTCAGAATCACTCTGATATATCAATAGGACTCCTCAGATGGGCTTTGGAATATCAGGTATACACAGTGTAAGCTCCCCCACTGTTGCAGCCTCTGCTCAAGGTGATGTGGTCTTGGGACCCTGCCTGTCAACTGCCTGCCGCCTCCGATGGTGGTGGTTTCATAAGCAATTGAGGAAGGTCTCAGTGTTCCTTTCGTGAAGTAGCTGACTTTCTCCTGGTGGAATTCATCTTCGTTGTGCTGTAAATTGTGATGTTTCTACCTTCTTGCCTGGTTTGTTTTCCAGTCGATAGTTTTAGGCACGCCTTATCCAGATACTATGCCAGTTGTTTTATGTACATGATCTAATTTGATCTGCAGATGATCTTGGGAAGAAGCAATTTTGGCTATTTTTGGTTAGTATTCCCACTGTGCACTTAGGAAGCTAGGACTCGGTGTTTGCGAGGCATCCAGGTGACATAGCTGAATGAAGCAGGACCAGGACTCACACCGTTTTTGTGACTTCAGTTCTCTCTACCACATCACTAGATCCGTGGTTTTAAATTAAGTGTGGGGTGGGGAAGGGTGGATTGAGGAGGAGAGATCACTGGGGTGAAAGGTAGCCTCAAGGAGAAAAAAAGGCAAAGATCGAGGAAGGGAATGGCTTAGTAGTTAAAAATGACAGTAGTTAGGAATGACCCTGGAGCCAGACTGTCTCAGTTTAAATTGTTCCCCTACTGGTTGCTTGATATGAGTTCCTTAACCAGTTTGTTTTTCAGATTTTGAAAATTAAATGGAAATACTTTTAGAAAAGGTAGAATTAAGGCAGGAGTGTTAAAACCATCAGTATAGGGTGCTGTGCTGTGCTTAGGCACGTCGGACTCTGCAACCCCATAGACTGTAGCCTGCCAGGCTCCTCTCTGCATGGGGATTCTCCAGGCAAGAATATTGAAGTGGGTTGCCTTGCCCTCTTCCAGGGGATCTTTCCAACCTAGAGATCAAACCCAGGTCTCCCACATTGCAGGTGGATTCTTTACCAGCTGGGCTACCAGGAAAGCCCCAGTATAGGGTGATCTGCTTGCAAATCTTTACTGGCTTTACATCATTTTCAATACAGCAATGAGACTTCCAAGGTTAGGACTACATGTTTTTCTTAACATCCTTTTCTTTCCTAAAGTGTGTTGCTTGTTTTTACAAAGTGATTATCTTTCCATAAAGAAGCGAATTTTTAGGGGTAAGGTAGGAGAAGGCTGAGTATGGGAAACATTCTTCTGCTGGAAATAATGAAGATCAAAGGGTGCATTATCAGCTCATTCATACCAAGCTCAAATTTATGAAAAAATTACAGCTGATAAGACGACTGAGATCATGTGTGAAGAGCAAAAGGAAAAGGGTCCTGCACCGTGCTTTCTTTTTATTTTTTATTTTTTTTTTAGATCAAAACATTTATTTTTTTGCATTACAAAAACAAAGATAAATCAAAGCAGGTAATGAAATAAACATTTGTAGGTATCCCAGCCTGGGTTCTCTGTTCTAGAATTTAGTAAACAGTTCAGGTGTAGGTTGCTTCAACACTTCTTCTGGATGCTATGAAGTCTCCATCTTATACCCATGTTTCTCTAGTTCAGCTCTTAACTGATTGGAGAAGTCATCCTCTACGTTGTCATCATCCCAATTATCCTCCCAGACATGTGCATCTTCATCTTCATCTAAACCAGCCCAGTCTTCCGCAGGGAACTCCTCGAACTCGTCGTCGTCCTCCAGGAGACCCAAGTCTACCGGCTGTTTTTTCTCTGACATCGTGACCCCAGGAGCCCTAAAGCTCTCAGGCCAGTAAGAAAGTTCGAGCCCTCGTTCTTCCTCACCGCAGCCACCTCCGCCGTTGCCGCCTCTATGCTTGCACCATGCTTGTTAAATAGCGCTCTGAAAAAGCATATGGGAGGACTTCCTTGATAAGAGTCAATTCCCTGGTCTTTGTGACAAGTTTCTTACTCTCTACCCCTAACTCTGCCAAGGGACTGAAAACTGGGTATTGTTTCTTAAGACGTGGTTTCAGGACAGCTTCAAACTTAGAATTTTCTTCTGTTCCAGAACATTTGTAAATACTCAGTTTGGTGGGGAGGAAAAAAAAAAAAAACTCATTAATGTGGAAACCACATTCACATTTGTAGTTTTGTATTTATTAACAAACTCTTGCTCCAGGATATATTAGGCAAGCCAAGGGGTGAATCATGTTGATTACTGCTTCTGGGCTGTTAGCGTTGGTCTCTTTTGGAGCCAGCCCTGGTACCTCCATCCATGGCAACTTGAACTGGTTTTATATGTAATGTTCCCCCTCTAGTGGCCACATTGGTTTTGGGTTTTGCTGTTTTTGTACAAATGATCCCTAAAGTTGGAGAACCTTTCATTGAGGGGTACTGTGGATTTGGGGAGGCAAGTGGGAAAAGACAAAGAAGAATGTGCAAATATTTATTCCATAGGAAAAATTTATCGGAAATATTTGTCCTCTCCAGTCTCGTGCTTTTTAAAGAGCTCGTGGAGACGAGAACCTTTGGAAGGGAGGAGGGGTTTTAGAATGATCTCTCATCTTATTACTCTGATTAGTTTCCGAATTTCTACTGCCTTTATTAGTAAGTATCTTATTAATAAGTCCATCAAGTTCCATTAGAAAAACCTTTTTTTTAAAAAATTATAACAGCAATAAAATGCATTGGGTAAAACTAGAGACTCTGAAAAACATGCAGTGTCCTTCATTCTGTGAATTCTGGTCTTCTCTCAAATCTGTGCTAGGAGGTAACTATTATGAACAGTAAGTGTATCTTTCCAGACTTTTTGTATGCATTTACAAACACATATTATACATATGTCTGTTGGTAGACATTGAGTACAGATGATCATCAATATGTATTAGGTTGGCCAAAAAGTTTAGTCAGGTTTTTGAAAATACCCAACCAAACTTTTTGGCCAACCCGGTACATAGAGGCACACAGAAATCATACAAAATGTATTCAACTTATATTTGGTTTTTATGAAACAAAATGGAGTCATATTATAATGCTATTCATTTTACATGTTTTGCATGCCCCATGAAAGTACTATATAGGTCTAGCTCTTTTTAAATAGCTGACTTTATTTAAGCATTCCCTTATTGATGAATATTTGGATTATTTTCAGTTTCTATTGTTAAAAAATGTTCCAATAAAACTATTTGTGCCTACTTATATCTCTGCCAGTTTGTGCAGATAGATTCTGTAGGATAATTTCCTAGGAGTCTTAACTCCTGTATCAGAGCTTATGGTTATTTTAAATTCTGATGGATATTGACAGCCCTCCAAAAGGCTGTCCCAATCTGTGTTCTCACACACAGTGAAGCTGCAGCTTTTCAGTACTATTTTTTTTTTTTTTTTAGTCCTACAACGAATCTGAGAACAACCAAGGTAGCTCAGTGTAGGAAAATTCTCCTGTAGGAGTCAGACCTAGTTGTCAGAGGGTGATGAATGAAATCAAACTGAGGTCTTCATCTGGCCTCACCACTGCAGCATTCCTCACTCTCTGTGGCTGAAATATAACCCCGGGTTATGTGATGGGTCCAATTTTGATTGCAAATGAGTCCAGTCTGCAAAAGTGATTCACTGTTAATGAAATCAGTATTGAGGAGTAAATTGTTTCCACTCCCTACCCCTGCCCACAATCCACAGTGACCTCTTTACTGCCTGTAATTACTATGTTATTTTCCTCCTTGTGGTTTGGTGATCTGGACCCTGTCTCTGAGTTATTAATTCTGACCTTTCCTACATATGGCTTGGTTGGGATGCTTCAGACCTTAGGGGCCCCTGAAAGTTTAAAATTTAACTCATAGTCTGAAGGTCAGAAACTTTGCCTGTTATTGAGTCTCAGCAGCTTTGTATTCCCCATCTCCCTACTCCATCTGATGTCCTCAGACCTGGTCCCTATGCCACGTCTAGCTTGTTGTGTTAGAAGTACTCCCGGGAGTTGTCACAAATGCACTTTCCTGAGCCCTCGTCCCAGAAGACTGAGTGAATAGGGCTCCAGTGAGGCCTGGGATTACTTACTTTTTCAAATCCCCATTCTCACCTCTGGGGCTGCTTACCCCCAGAGGTAAGCTTTAGTTGCATTATCTGTAAGATGAAGGCTTGAAGTATATCAGATTCTCCTGTAGGGAAAAGGAGTAGCGAAGGTTGTCGGAAATTCTGCCTGAGACTGTAGATGAGGAGCATTGCTCCAAGGAGTCACTCGTGTGTCCATCTTGGTGGAAACATTGGCAGCTGATAACTGCTTCTGCTTTAGGCTCTGTTTTTTGGCTTCCTTCTGAATGACACAGACCAGTTGGGAGGAAACGTGTGCACCTGCCTTGGCACAGACCTATAGCAGACCCCTCATTTCACAAGGAGGGACCCTTCCCTCTGGAATTCTGTGACTGGGGTCCCTGGTGAAGTAAACACAGAGGCGAAGCCAGGGAAACAAAACTAAGCAGTAGCTTTTGCTTTTAAAAACAGTAACAACAGAAGGCTTTCCATAGTACTGAAGCACCAAAACGATAGCTGGTATGTAGTAAGTGTTTTTATAAATGTTCATAAATGTAGAAAGAGCCAAATGACCTCAGTTTTTGAAATTCGCATTGAGGACCTGAAGTTGGCCTGCTAGCAGCTCCTTGTTGGTTTGTGTCTTTTTGGTTACCCTTGGCATGTGCTTTCTCTCTTGGGGCCTGTGGGTTTTGCAATATGAACGTGGAGGTTTGGAGTTTTTATGTCCCATAATGTCTGTAAGATTCTAATAATCAAATTGGCTTTGTGATAAGGGATAAATGATTACTTACTGCTTTGTATGTCCTCAGAGTGGCACTGTTTATAAACAAATAAGCTGAAACCGCAATTGGAGAATTCTAACTGAATTTCTTCTTAATTAAAAAAAAAAGTGTGAATAACATTTATTATCACCATAGATGCTTTATGGCAGTGATGGAGTAGGTGGACAAGGTGTCTAACCAGCTGTGAAAGTATAGGTGTATTAGTAAAAAAAAAAGTTTTTTTAAAAAGGGAAAAAAATGTGACTTCTCTGGATTGCTGTCCAGTAACGAATGCCTAATGAATGCTTGTTATACTTTAAACCATTTCAAATGATAGGTGCCAAAAAGTCTCCCTTGCCTTTAGCCTTATAAGTTTCCTAAATTATAGAAAACCTATTTCTGTCTGGTATCATAATGAGAAATTGATACAAATGTCAAATTTGCACACACACACACATCAAATTAAAGTGTTTTGAAGACCTATGAAGTATAGACATAATATGTAGATCTTTCAGTTGAGACCTTCTCACTCTTATTTTTTTCTCTTATTGGACTGTACATGCTTTGAGAATGAAGATTGCTTTTGGTCTCTATTTCTCCAAAATGTAGCATAGTAGGTGCTTGGAAACTTTTGCTGAGTTAAATATGAGTTCAGGGACTCGACTTCACGCCACCCAGCACGTACTAGATAACTTGATTTCTGAGGAATCAATGAATGAATGAATAACAGAATTCTTTAGGTGACTGGGTGGATCAGCCAGAACTACTTCCCAAGTACTCGTCTTGGGGAAGAAAAGTAAGGACCAAGTGTCAGGTTGTTTATAAAGCTACACTGATATCATTTTAAGAACTGCTGAGATATTTTAAGAGATTATATGTGCTCCTCCCCACATTCCCTGCACCTTCTCTTTCAGAAAAGGTGGTGGTAGTAAATATTAGTTGATTGTAAAATCCTCTAACTAAACCAAAAAAATCAACAATTTAGTAACCAGAATGGTTGTAAACTAGTCAAAAATTTGGGAGCAATTTCTGCAGAGAAAGGTAGGGTACTGGGAGGGTCTGGGGTTTGCCAAAGATCAAAGATTAGTCTCTGAACCATCCTTAATTTCCACACTTGATGGAGTTGAGAATGCATTTCAGTGAGTGTACAGTTGGTGGAGTGGGAAAGAGGTAGACTGGTTACTGGAAAGGAAAGGAGAAAGAAGTTATTTTTAAGAGTTGGGGAAGACAGGAGAAACAGGAGACAGACACTTCCAAAATAAACGACAAAAACCCCCACTTTGCTGTGAGGGTAAATGGAAGTTCTAATTGAGGGGATTCAGTTCAGTTCAGTCTCTCAGTCGTGTTTGACTCTTTGCGAGCCCATGAATCGCAGCACACCAGGCCTCCCTGTCTATCACCAACTCCCGGAGTTCACCCAAACTCATGTCCATCGAGTCAGTGATGCCATCCAGCCATCTCATCCTCTGTTGTCCCCTTCTCCTCCTGCCACCAATCCCTCCCAGCATCAGAGTCTTTTCCAGTGAGTCAACTCTTCGCGTGAGGTGGCCAAAGTATTGGAGTTTCAGCTTTAAAATCAGTCCTTCCAATGAACACCCAGGACTGATCTCCTTTAGGATGGACTGGTTGGATCTCCTTGAAGTCCAAGGGACTCTCAAGAGTCTTCTCCAACACCACAGTTCAAAAGCATCAGTTCTTTGGCGCTCAGCTTTCTTCACAGTCCAACTCTCACATCTGTACATGACCACAGGAAAAACCATAGCCTTGACTAGACAGACCTTTGTTGGCAACATAATGTCTCTGCTTTTAAATTATGTTTAATATAGGCTAGGCAAATACATTTCACATTTGTTTGGAAGCACTTTTCTGTATCTACCTACTCTGCACAAATGCCTAGAGGTAGTGGTAGGTTAGAAAAAGACAGAGTGGTCTGGGGGTGGAGGGTGGGGGGAGGGTGGTCTGGTCGGAGGGGCACGTGGTGAGCAGAGGCCATGGGCCATGCGGGGTTGGAGTTAGTGGCTTCAGCCCTTTTTAATTGGCTGCCCTTGTAAACAGGGAGCATTGAATATGTCTAAACCAGAAGACTAATCGAAGTACACAGCAGGGATAGTATTGAGGTACATCAGATGATTTATATTTTCCCAGTTCAACCATGGAGACTTGGCAGTGAGGACAAGGCTGGGCAAGTGGTTGGAGGAAGATGAACGACAAGGAGACAGCAGGCTGATGGAAGTGATGGCTAGCCACAGACCGAAACAGGAGTAGGAGGGAAGGAAGGAAGAAGAGACAGGGAAATAGAACTGCTGGCTCTCTTGTTACTTTAGCTGCCTGGGAGCCTTGTAAACAGGTAGCCTGGGAGATGGAGTATAAGAATACCAACAGTATCCAAAAAGACAATCCAGAGTATTTTGCAAAAAAAGGCAAGGGTAAGAACAATTTAAAGTAAAATCATACACACACACACACCCTTCCAATGCCCTCTGAAGGTAAGAACAGTTTAAAGTAAAATCACACACACACACCTTCTAGTGCCCTCTGAAGGTAAAGTTAAGCAACCTGCTTCTTTAAGCTTCTTCCAGAAGGGAAGGGGAAGACAAGAGAGAGCATGGCTTTTCAAGTTGGACCTCAGAGAAAGATGAGTGAGAGATGAGGTGGAGATGGAGGCAGGGGCCATCTGGTCACTTTGAGCACTTTGGGCTCTATCCTGAGTGTGATAAGAAGTCATCGAAGGGTTTGAAGGCAGAGGATGCCCTGTGGGGATGGTGAGGCTGTGGCTGAGAAGAAATGATGGATGCCTGGAATGCAACAGTAATGGGGCAAAGCAATAGATTTGAGAGATGCGTAGGGCAGGGAATGTATAGCACTTGGTGACTGATTATTTATGGGGAAGAGAAGGAAGAGTCACAGATGACTTGTAGTTTTGGGCAGTGAGGCAAAAAGTAATGCCATTAACTGAGTAACAATATATACAAAGATCGCAAGGCTTTTTATCATCCCAGGGAAATTCCAAATAATTATAAAGTAAAAGGGATGATGAACTAGAGGGGTGGAATGGAGTGGGGATGGAGTTTCAAGAGGAAGGCGATATCTATGTATGATTATGACTGATTCACGTTGATGTATGGCAGAGACCACCTCGACATTGTAAAGCAATTATCCTCAAAGTAAAAGTAAACTCCAAGGATGTTCTTCACATACTCTTCATAATTTGGCTATAATTAAATGATCAAAGACAAGTGTTCTTTTAATTAATTGATTAACAGACCTCCTTTGGGAACTTACACTTCCACATTTACCACCAAGAGAGACTTACCATTATATGGAATCTAAATGAATCTTGACTGTGATAATATAATTGCTTGTGTTTGGTTCTGTGTAGCACAGTGTAAACCCAGAAATATGCCTGTAATGATAACCAAATTTATATGGTACTTTACAGCCTATATAAATCCACTATTTTCTGTGAGTCCCATAACAACCTAGCCAGGGGAGCCAATTCCTTCCCTCCTTTATAAGCATCAAGGCCAGGACAGCTTGTGGAAGAACTATAGGCAATATGTCGAAATATTTAAAATTTATAAGTCCAGTTTGACAAAAATGTCTTCATAACCACAAAAATAGACATCATGTATAAAGTTACGGATTTTTATATGACTGAAGTTGGCAAAATATAATATATGATGAAATTTAATTATCCTTGGGCTTCACTTGTGGCTCAGCTGGTAAAGAATCTGTCTGCAATGTGGGAGACCTGGGTTCCATCCCTGGGTTGGGAAGATCCCCTGGAGAAGGGAAAGGCTACCCACTGCAGTATTCTGGCCTGGAGAATTCCATGGACTATATGGGGTCGCAAAGAGTCGGACACAACTGAGTGACTTTCACTTTCACTTTCACTTATCCTTGTTCATTCCTGGCATCAAGTTGAGTTGGCAATGCTTGGATGGATAATAAAATAATGACCTGTGTGATTCATAATTTTTTACATAATTATTCTAAAGGATCGATTTTTCTTATCTTCCTTTCAGTAAAATCATAAATTGTGCTATTATAAACCGGATTTTCACATGGTTGATGTCCTGTTAACAGTGATGCCAAATGAGACACATCTTTTTTGAGTCAGTGTAGCTGTTCAATAGTCTTTTTAAAATTAAGTTTGAGAAAACTTCACTGTGCTGAAACAGAGTTGAAAATAAATTATGAAATTTACTTATCACGTCCATTTAATGATATTATTTCTGATGAATTATCATTGTAGAAAAAGATGTTAACTTCGTCACATAAACTGCTATCACTTGTCATTTTAATTATCTCTTTAATGAAAAAAATGAGAACCATGTAATGTGAAGAACCAATATCAAACTTCTAGACACACACATCTGCAAATTTAAAAGTAGTATTAATTACAAAATATTTGCCTCCGTGTGCAACTGTAATGCATACTGTGCTAATTTGTAAGAAACCACACAAACCACTGGAACGACAACTCAAACAGAAAGAAAAACAAGAAGACTGATATGCAATACTACAAGGAACCCTACTTTGTTATTTAAGAATGGCATTCATGTTGAGAGGAAGGATCTGACTAATTAATCAATCTATCCATGTTCTTACCAAACTAAGTACTTCTACTATTTAAAATCTTGCTGCCTTGTGAGCAGAGTCTATCTCTGATGGTGATGGCCACAAAAAAATCACATTAGAGGTAGTATAATGTAATCACATTGGATGTTTTGTTTTGAGGACATGAATAAAGCAAGTGGAGAAGCATTTCCCTGGGTTCTGAGAGTGCTTATTCCTGAGAGTTCAGAGTTACAGCTTACCAGTTTCCATGTGAGAGGCACCCATATCGTCTTTCTTTTTCTTATGACAGCTTTTTTTTTTGGGGTGGGGGGAATATAAATTTATTTAATTGGAGGCTAATTACTTTACAATATTGTATTGGTTTTGCCATACATCAACATGAATCCGCCACGGGTGTTTGAAAGTGTTAAGTCGCTCTGTCGTGTCCGACTCTTCGACCCCATGGACTGTAGCCTGCCAGGTTGCTCTGTCCATGGAATTTCCCAGGCAAGAATACTGGAATGGGTTGCCATGCCCTTCTCCAGGCGATCTTCCCGACCCAGAGATCAAACCTGTGTCTCCTGCATTGCAGGCAGATTCTTTACCATCTGAGCCACTAGGAGATAGAATTCACATAACATGATACTCACCCCTTGCAAGTGGTTTTTCATATATTCACCCTAAAAGTAAACTCTGAACCCATTACCAGTCACCTCCTGTACCTCTCTCTCCACCAGCCCCTGGCAAAAATTAATCTACTTAACGTGTCTATGGAATTATTCTGGACATCTCATATAAATAGGATCATATAATTTGTGGCTGTTTGTGTCTGGCTTCTTTCATTTAACATATTTTCAGCATTTGTGTTGTGGCATTGTTAGCACTTCATTGCTTTTTATAGCTGAATACTCTGTGATACGGATATCACATTTTGTTTATTCATTTATGAGTCAGTGGACATTCGGGTTTGTGTACTATTTGACTATTACAAATAATGCCACTGTGAAGGTTTGCATACAAGTTTTTGTGGGACATGTTTTCATTTCTCTTGGGTCCACACCTAGGATTGGAGTTACTAGGACATGCGGTTACTCTATGCACAGTGTTTTAAGGAACTAATCAAATGACTTTACAAAGTAGTTGTGCAATTTTACAACTCTACCAGCAAAATAGGAAAGTTCTAATTTCTCCACATGCTTGTCAACACGTGTAGTTGCCTTTTTCATTATAGCTGTTAGTGCTGCATTATCGTTTAAACCCTTTACAAGTGTTAACTTATGTGTCCTCTCAATAGTGCTATATCCAGAAAAGGGAATTCAGAGGTTCAGTAACTTGCTGAACACTCAGGCACTAGAGAGTGGCGGAGCTGTAACAAGCAATATGTTACACAAAGAAAACTCTGGGCACTCAAGGGAATGATAAAAATTTGGGGAGACTTTCACCTCTTTTAAATGAGATCTTCCTGAATTTAAGATAAAACTATTCTATGTAAGATAGGCTCCTGTTGATGTATACTTAATCCACTTCTGACTTATGTTTCAGAGTTAGGCTGTATTGGGGCTCAATATTGAAAACAAAAGGGAGTAAAATAATCTCTGAATATTCATTTCAATTAAGGCAAAATTTTCCATTTAGTCAAGAATAAAATATACTAGCCACTGATATTAATATTTCATGATTATTAATTTGAAATTTTAAAAAGACTTCAAAAGTTGTGTTCTCCAAGTATGTTCTTTATTATTCTTGGGCAAAAACAATTTCTGAAGTACATATTTGCATATTCTTAATGAATTCAGTGGAAATTGACATAAGAGCCATTTTTATGTTTTAATTACATGAATACACATAACACCTTTTAAAATTCTAATTTTATAATTTTATATTGTAAAAAGAGACATGATTGACTTTCATTTTATATATTTTTATAATAATCAAACAGAAGTATATCTTTTAATATTTGCTCTCAAAAGTATAAATGTCAGCTTTTTTAGCAACATAGCAATTAAGTAAATACAATTAATTCAGTGCCTATAAAAGATGTGGACGAGTCTTCAACTGTTACTTTGGGAATCTGATTTCCAGGTGCATGTGTGCTCAGTCATATACTGTAGCCCACCAGGCTCTTCCATCCATGGGATTCTCCAGGCAAGAATACTGGAGTGGGTTGCCCTGCCCTCCTCCAGGAGATCTTCCTGATCCAGGGATGTGAACCTCTGACTCGTAATGTCTACCTGAATTGGCAGGTAGATTCTTTCCCACTAGCGCCACCTGATTTCCAGGACTGTGTGCTGTTTAAGAATACACTTGTGTATGAGTACAAAAAACTCCAAGGCTGAGTTGTCTTTGGAAGAGACATCAGGATGGAAGATACTGCTCATTTCCTAACTGCTTATACAGAGACAGTGATATTCAGTAGATAAGGAGCAGAGGGAAGAAGGAAAAGGTATTTGTAGAATCAGTGACCCACTCACGTTCCTTCTGACCATTTCCTTATTCTTTTTATGTTGTTAAATTTTATCTTTACTTTTTTTTGACCACAGCACATAGCATGCAGGATCTTAGTTCGCTGACCAGAGATCAAACCCGCATTCCCTGCAGCGGAAGCATGGAATCTTAACCTGGACAACCAGGGAAGTCTCTCCTTATTGCTTCTTAAGTACCTCATTTACTTGAAGCACTTGAAAGGCCATTTTAAAGTTCAGGTTACAAGTTGCCTTACAAAAAGCAGGACTGCTTCAGAGGAAACAGAGTTACAGAGGAAGGTTGGTAGGAAGAAATGATTAGTTTGGAGGAAAAAACCTGTTCTCTTTTAGAAGAGATTTGTATGTTTGTAGTTTGGGGCATTTTATGTGTATATAGTGTCATTTGTTCATAGGGAATCATTCCTGATGATGTTGTATGGATATGTACACTGTAACATAGTTATTACTTTTAACAGTTTCATTCAGATATAATTCACAAACCATACATTCCGTTCACTTAAATGTACAATCCTTTTTATGATACATAGGAGTACAATGTTATATATAATATGGGACCCTATGATATACCTTTTAAAGCTCAGTCTCTTGGTGGTAGAGTTTAAAGAAAAGTTTAAAGTACAAGAAAAATTATAGGGCTCAAGTAATTATTTTAGCTTTCAAAAAGTCTAATAAACCTCCACAGTAGCTTTGTTTTTGCTTTAAGGAAGCAAACACTTTTGCTTTAAGGAAGGAAGTTAGAGATGTTTGCCTCTCCAGAAGTTTAAATGCAATTATAAAATTTCTATCACCTTCAGTGGTGTGGACAGTGTTATTTTCATGTTGTTAAAACACGGAGTGAAACTGTTTGAAGTTCTGAAGCATAACTTCACAAATTTTCCAGTATAGCCATGGTATATAGCAAAAATTTTACAGTTTGTTTCCTTTTATGACTTTTGGTTATACACATGGAAGTCATTCTCATGGTTATAGTTTTCACTGTCGGTGGTGATCATTAGGGTTTTAGTAGGTGATAATCAATCATGTCCTTTTCCTTGATTTATTCAGCAACAAATGAGAAATAAAATGCAGGAGTCAGAAATGAAAATATCAGCTTTATTGCTGATAAAATGGATTGTAAAGCAAGGCTTAGGTATATAGCTGTAAAGGCTTCCTTGGATCATTGATTAGGTTCGGTGCTAGTACTGGAAAATTCAAAATAACAGTGGCATCAATGATGGAAAGACTGTTTCGCACCTAAAAGTCCAGAGGGGTCAGATCAAGACTGGTACAGAGCATTGCCCAATATACCATCCCCAGACTCCTTTCAGTGTTGCTGCTTTGCTGTGTGTGGTTTCCTTTTCATTTAGGGGACTAGGATGCATGCTCCAGCTCCAGTTATCATGTATACCTTACAGCCAAGAAGAAAAAAGAGGTAGGTAAGGGAAGGATGTCTCAATTTAAGGACACATTTTCCCTCATATTCCACTAACTGCAACATAGTCCCTTAGACACATCCAACTAGGAAAAATGAGTACAGTAACATATGAATGAGTTCTGTTCCAAGAGTTAATAAGTCCAATTTGTTCATTAAGTCCAACAAAGTTAGCCTAGGTACCCAACTAACACAGGCTTCCCGGGTGGTGGTAGTGATAAAGAATCCATCTGCCAATCCAAGAGACACAGGAGAGTCAGGTTCGATCCCTAGGTCAGGAAGATCCCCTGGAGGAGGAAAAGGCAACCCACTCCAGAATTCTTGCCTGGAAAATTCCATGGACAGAGGAAGGAGCCTGGTGGGCTATAGTCCATGGGGTCACAAAGAGTTGGACATAACTGAGCACACACCCAACTAAAACAATTGACTATAAAGTACTGTACTGTGGTAGGTTTATAATACTTTTCACACAAATACATAAAAAACAAACATACACACAAAATAAAACATTTTTAATCTTACAGTACAGTACCTTGAGAAGTACATTAGTGCAGTACAATAGCTGGCATACAGGGGCTGGCACTGAGTGCATAGGCCAGGAGAGTTACCGACTAAAGGAGGTGAGTGATGGTAGAGCTGAAGCTTCATCAGCAATAGGAGATGGAGGGCAAGCTGCAACTTCACTCACACCTGACGTTGATGGAATGCATGTTTGCATCTTTGACAGTTTGGAACTTGAAGGTTTGCATGTAGAGTACTTACTATGTTCTCGATAGTCACATACCCAGCTAAAAACTGAGAATTCTGATAGGAAGGGAGAGAGTGTTGCTGGACAATCTGTAGTCTGTGCCACATTCCCAAATTAAACTTACGCAGCCAGGCAACCACTGGCCTCCCGTAGAGGAAGGGGTGAGTGAGCTGCTTACTGGAGAGTAGGGACCAACCTCGAGGGTAAGTTGCTTATAAGAAGGGAACCCAGGAAGGGCTGAGTCAACAAGCTTGGTTCCTTCTCATTCTCTTCCACTGCGAGGCCAGACACATTTCTCCTATGCTCTTCCTTCCTCACTCGTGTCTGGCTTTTCTGTGGGGCAGTACAGGGAGCTGTCATAGGGCAGGAACGCAGCACATGATCTGGCACCACAATAACAAGGTTTCCTTAATTTCCCATTATCTAACCTTTCTTTGTCTTCACTATGCATTAGATTAAGAAATCTTCCTGAGTAGTCATAAGAGAGTTCTTCTTCTGGCAGAATGTCTCTGGCTGCAAAAAGTGCCAACTTTGGTACCATCGAGTCTATTCGGACAGGAATCATCAACAGGTTTGGCTCACAAGAATGGTTAAGGAATCTTCCAATATTTCCTATAGAGGCAGGATCCACAAATGTTTCCATTACCTGCCCATTATAGACATGCTCCCTGATGGCTATAATGTAATTCGAATCATGTGTTGTTTGTAACTGAACTCTTCTCTGCACTTCAGAGATTCCTAACACCTCACCGGCATATTCACAGACAAACCGTCCTTTTGGTATGAAGTCCAGGGTACGAAGTCCCCAGCCTTTGTGATCCGTCTTGAACACCTGGAGGTGGAACTGCAGACCCCACTGGACCACTCTGTTCCTGCAGCGCTCGCTGCACTGGCACAGGACATTGCACTCGAAAACTGGCTCAGTGCACTTTGCTTCGGATCCTATATCTCTGAGGCATGAACGATCGTCATAGTTATTCTCATGACGGAGACAGGAACAAGTACCAGGGAGGCAGGGAGTTTTGAGACAAGCACATCCAGGAAAGGTTATTTGAGAGGGATCTGTATCTGCTCCAGGCCCAGCTACATGATCAGGAGTATACTGCAAAAAGCAGAAACACTGTAAGTCAGCATGGTACGTCATATATCTCATCTGTATTTCAAGCAGCTCTTGCTGAGACACTTCCCGATTCCAACAAACAGGACAAAAATGACAAAATATATTAAAATATTGTCTGAAAACATCTCCAATTTAAAAAAAAACAAGGTTATTTCTTAGACTTAAAATTCGGTGGTTTCCTTTTAGGTATTGGAATAACACTAGGAAAAAATTATGTATTTTCCCTGGTGGCTCAGATGGTAAAGCGTCTGCCCGCAATGCAGGAGACCTGGGTTCAATCCCTGGGCCAGGAAGATCCCCTGGAGAAGGAAATGGCAACCCACTCCAGTACTCTTGCCTAGAAAATTCAATGGATGGAGGAGCCTGGTGGGCTACAGTCCATGGGGTTGCAGAGAGTCAGACATGACTGAATGACTTCACTTTCTTTCTTATCAGATATTGGAAATTTTGTAATCCATTTTGTTTCCCTCTTGGCTTTAAGTGTCAGGAAAATTGGTGCTGAATTTAGTTTTTGAAAACAGCTAAGTATTTTCTCTTTGGTTTTTGATCTCTTTTACATTTATCTGATAATATACATGTACATATATATTTTTATTGTGAGCTACCTGAGATCTTTAGGATAAGAAAGTCATAAATGATAAATCAATGACCTTTCGCAGAGTCTTCCATTGATTTTTTGAAAGAATTTTTAAAATGTGAAGATTACTTAAACTCATATACTCTTTCATCTTTTTAAAAACACTGTTACCTTGTAGTTCTACTTGAGTCTTCACAATGTTCAAAGCAGAAATTTGGCAAAAAACTTGCAGACAGAATTTGAAAACTGGTTATATAATAGCAATAGATACTGAAATTTATTGTAGATATATTGTATACATATATACACAATAGAAATCTTGTTCATATTAAGTGTGAAAGGGATAAAACAAAAAAGTTTCTTGGTCTTTTAAATGTATCTGTCTTTTCAAAATGTCACATTTATAAGATGTTACGAAAAATAAGTCCTAACTTTAAAATTTCTGTGTGAAGCCTTACCTCCAGTTATTTCCTCACTGGCAGAATGAAGCATGTTCTCAAACCCTGAAGATCAAAGTTTCTCTGGTAAGCCCAGCATATTTCTTTATATATAGAGTAATTCATTGACTTATACTTGTTTTGTTTCAAAAAGGAACTTTTTAATGAGACTTAGAAAGAAGTAAGATAAACAAACAACAGATAAGGAAAGTAAGGTGAAGTGAAAAATAAGTCAAGCGAGCTTAGATACCTAAGTGTGCAGCAGAAGTAGACTGGACATCCGGCTGTGCGCCAGGATAGTCAAAGAGGGAAATGTGGTTAGATGTATGGTTTGTACTGTCCTAAGGAACAGTCTTACTGTTCAGAAGCATTGACTTTTTCCAGTATGGAGACGGGAGAGAAATGTCACCAATGAGTCTGTCAAATTGTTCTTTTCTAGGAAGCAGTTTCATGGACTGCTTTTCATCTCCTTCATTCTGACCCTCAGGAAAGGCTGTTGGCATGCTGCCACAGCCTGTCAGCAAGAGACCAGTTGAATAGCCTGTAGTAATTCAGGGATTGATTTTAGTGCATCCAGAGGAACATTTGAACAACCTAGCTTGCAGTCAGTTTTCTATTAATACTGTGTCAATACTTTCAGAAAAAGTATTGAACAGCATGTAGTTACACTCCCTGTGGAGGCCTCGGAGGAGCTATGCAGTTAGGTGCAGAATCCTATATTTTAAAAAACGCTGAGCTGGGGTGAAGGATTGACATCCTCCTGTGAAAGAATGGTGAGTGGGTGTACCTGCGGGGGAAGGCCAATACTGCTTAAAAAGTGATTTGTGGGTGGAGAGCGGAAATAGCTTCTCTTGTTTGTGTGGGTTCTTACAGCTTTAGCTTGGCAGAGGTGTCCTAAAAGGATAAAGGATGGCTTAGAAAAACATACCCTATCAATCAGATTCAGTGACTACTGTCTTATACAGAATCTACTTCCAGATTTTAAGAGTCAACTTTGAAATGGTTACTGAGGCATTTTAAGAAGTGCTTGTAAAATGAAGACTTTACTATCACTTTGTTAAACTGTTCATGAAGAATTCTTTTCAACTGATGAGTTTTTAAAGGTACATATGGGCTTCCCTGGTGTCTGAGACAGTAAAGAATCTGCCTGTAATGCAGGAGACCAGGGTTTCATCCCTGGGTCAGGAAAATCCCCTGGAGAAGGGAATGGCTACCCACTCCAGTATTTTTACCTGGAGAATCTCATGGACAGAGGAGCCATGGGGTCGCAAAGAGTCAGACACGACTGAGCAACTAACACTTTCACTTTTCATTAAAGGTGCATATAATTTTAATGTATTATAGAAATCACTAAACTCTAAGGCGATTTTCTTTTTTGACACAGATGTATGTGTTGTATGTGCTTAGTCCCTCAGTCATATCTGACTCTCTGTGACGCCATGGACTGTAGCCTGCCAGGCTCCTTGGTCCATGGGATTTCCCAGCCAAGAATACTGGAGTGGGTTGCCAGTCCTCTTCCATGGGATCGTCCTAACCCAGGGATCGAACCCATGTCTCCTGTAGCTGCTGCATTGCAAGCAGACTCTTTACCACTGAGCCACAGGGGAAACCCTCTTACAGGGGTTGCTAAACTATAGAGTATCTACCAGGCATTCCTAAGATCTAGCACAGACATTCGACCTACTGAGTGTGTGGCCCACCACAGGACATGGGAGCAGGGGTGTGAGGTGGGGAGGTGGTAGAAATATCTGATGATAGCTTGAGCGTTCTGGATCCAGAGATGCCTATAGTTACTGCTCTTGGACTTTGCTGTTATGTGGGGCAATTGCTTCCCTTTTTTGCCTGAGTCAGTTTGTATTGTATTTATGTTTCTTACAAACAAATGAGTCTTGACTAATACCCCAGGGTGAAAGCTGAGCATGGTTCCAGGAAATGGCTGGAAAATTTAGTTAAAGATATAAACGCTAATAAGCAATGAGGTCTCCAGCTGGGAAGTGAGATGACAGCAAAGCGGGCGGGAGGCCAGCCAGAAACTCTGTGACTGCTGCCTGGAACTCTGGGCAAGCAATAGAGAACTTCTTAATGCAGAACATGGAATGTCCCAGAGGAGACTCGCACAGGTCCAGGCTCGTATTAGCACCATGACTTACATAGCAAGTGACTTGCTAAACTTTAGGTTAGCAACTATAAATCAGGGATAATAGCTATATTCGAGGGGGGAAGGTTCTCAAGAAATTTAATTAACATAATATTGTACTCTGTGTCAGCCGCTTCATACTTTTAAAATAGTCACTTTCTTAAATTCTTCTAGATATTATTTCTAGATTTTTATATTTAAAACATCATATATTTCTGGCATATTACTTAAGCTCTCTAAACATTCCCTTCCTATCTTCTCTCTCTTACAGGTTGCTATGAAGGAAATAAATGTGAGAAACCACATAAAAAGCTTACTCCAGTGGCTGGCTCATAAGTGTTAAATATGAATTATACAGTAGCCATTTAGTAGTGGTGGGGAAAAAAACAAACAAACAGGTTCTGCAGCTAAACCTCTAGGTTTAAACATACTCAAACCAAAATATGTGTGGGAAACCGTATGATTATCTTCCTACCTCCATTACTTAGCCATCTGGAGCAGGGAATACCAAGAGCTGACCCAGTACAGACTGTCTTCATTCATCAGTAAATACTGCCTTATTGTCTACTCTATGCACATGTTCCACTGGGTCGCAAAAAAGTGGGACACCACTTAGCGACTTACCAACAAACAACATGCACGTGCTGGGGTTTAGAAAGAATCACTCAGAAAAACAGAAAAGAGGACATAGGATTTTTATCACTTTTTCAGTTGTCACAACATAAGTTTACTTTTTCCATGTATGTATCAAAGCACAAAATTGATCAGGTAAGAGTTGGAAATAAATACAAAATGATCAGTTCAAAATGCACTAGAAACCAGATCCTTGAAGAACTGGGTGGAGAATTCACGTTTTTTGACAGAAAACTTAACAGAAAATTTTTTATAAACACAGCCACCCAAGAAGCCAAAATGCAAAGAGAAGACTGTTAAAGAGTAAATATACCTCCTTGGCTATCCTCATATACAATTAATTTCTCCCTTCTCTGAACTATGTGTGCACTTATTAATAGCATGAACTTTGGAATCTTAAGTGGCCCAGACTGTCAGGCTCTCTGGTTGTACTAAGTGTGGAGGTCTGACCCTTCTAACAAGTATATGTATCTTAAGGAAAGGCATGGTCATGAGGTTTGGGGTATGGAATGGTGATAGGTGTTGGGTTCCTATCCATGGTACTAGGCACAGAGCAGGTGACTTAGGGAATGTTATTTGACTGCTTCATTTCAGCTCTTAATAATTTCTGATTGGAAAACTGATGTTTTTGAGTCACATTCCATACCACAGCCCCAGAAACTAAAACATGTCATTGCACAATATTCCAGGCTTAAACCCTAGGCCTCAATTCTGGATTTTAAGGGAGTGCTGTGAAAATCTTCATTCCTTTTTTGGTTGTTTTGAAACACCAGCTACAAGAATCTTTGTACTTGGCCTCTAGCCCCGTGAGTTTGTTTTTGCTCCAAGCAGCTATTAGGAGACTGTGAGCCAGATCATTCTTGTCAAGGCCAAGTTGAGACCTTAAAAAGGATATCTGAGGCTGGTTTTAGAAACCTGAAAACACGGCTAGATCCAGCTCTTAGTTCAAGAAAATCAGTTTATTTTCTACTTCTGTTGCAACACCGATAGCATTATGATGTGCTTGTTTCCAGAGTATCTGAATGTTCTTTTTGCCTTTTCATATAGGACCCAAAAGCAAACTAGACACAAAGTTATTTTTACTTTGAATTCTCTGTGCCTTAATTCTTATGTGTACATATGCCTGTGAAGATAGGGTTTGGGGCAAGCAAACTGTTTTGAGCTTTTGTAAGACTGGTATTGTGCTTCATGAATATATGGGAGCAAACTAGTTGAAGGCACTTTTAGACTTGTCATTACATGTTTCACAAATGCTTTAACTTCTTGGTAAGGCTATAAGCTTCTTAAGGAAGGGAGCTTGTCTTCTATTTGTAACTCTCCCAGAGCTGTGCGCACAGCCAGGAAGCTAGAACACCATGGAATTGAGTCTTAGTTTCCTGATTTTCATTTATGCCCACCAACTGTAGGTGTAAGGATCAATCACAGGGCTTCCTCCACCCCACCCCACCCCCATATAGTGCTTTCTGTATGCTCTTGTAAGCGCAAGGGCAGGAACTGTATTGTTACCACTTTATCTTCTATGCCTAGTTTAACATGCCAGGCACATTATAGGCACTCAGTTATTTTTTGAAGAAAGAAAACATAAATCAGTGTTTTTGACCAGGAATTTAGCAATGTTTGGTCTTCAATAAGCTTTTCGGGATCAGTGTTTAATATGGTGCTAGTCAACTGTATTATTAACCACAAACTGCCTAAGGCAGTTTGAGGAAAAATAACCATTTCCAACATGAATATCCTGCTCTACTCTTTGAAAACCGCTATGAATCTTTATTGTCTTATTTGATTCTCAAAATAACCCTAGGAAGAGGACAGGTAGGGTTTGATATTGATTATGGGTTTGACAAGGGGAATAGAACTTTTATTTTCATTTTGGAGATGAAGAAACTCAGGCTCTGAGACATGGCTAAGATGATAAACCCTGAAGCTAGCTCTCCTATATTTCCATGTACAGGGCTGTTTCCACTCCAACATTCTGTTTTGTGGGTTTTTTTTTTTTGGTCATTCCTTGTTTCTTAAGCAACATGCAGGACAAGCTCAGAGAGAGTGAAAAGTTGGAGCAGAAAGGGCTTTGAGGTAATAATAGCAGTAAACATTTATTGAGTTCTTTCAGCAAACCAGGAACTGTATTTTACCTGTAATTCTCAAAGCAATCTGGAAAGAGGTACTATTATTTTAATAGCACACGAGAGGGCTCTGAAGGTTTAGCCGAGGCTATTTATATTTGCCAAAGCTCTCACAGCATGGAGGAAGCCTCAACTAAGTCTGACTCTAAAGGCTAAGTTTTTAATCATGACACTGGGATCTTAAAAACAAGACACCTGAGACCAGAGAGGCCAGTGATTTGCTGCCTATCTTTCAGTGAGTTCTGGGGACAGAACTAGGACAAAAAGCCAGGTTCTGGTTTTCTCTTAAGGGAACGGCCATTCTTAGGGTAGAAAAGACCTTGTAAAGATCACTGTGAAGGGTTAACTGAAAAAAAAAAACCGGAAACCTGACAACTTAGGATCTATTTCCACGCGCAGATAGCTGTGAGATTGGGTTAAGAAAAAAAAAAAAAGGTAGAAAAACCTGAACAACCCGAAGCAAGCATGAGCGTCAACCATCGAAAGACGACCACTTATGGTAACTGCGAAACGAGCGCGACGACCACCTACCCTACTAACACGCTTCCTGGAAAGGCGCCAGCGCAGACCCCGACTCTGCGCACGCAGCGCGCGAGACCGCCTAGCCCCGCCCCACAGAAAACGATGCCGGCCACGCCCTCGGGGGCCGCGCGCGGCTCTCGGGCCAGCCGAGCCCCGCCCCTACCTGAAAGGGCTCAGGCTCCGCCCCTGGGGGCCAGGCGCTCACAGGCAGATTTTCAAGGCCACGCGCAACGTCCAGCTGGCCCTTCAAGGCCTCAGGCACCTCCTCACACGTTGCCATTGTGTCAGGGCCAGTTCTTCAGGGCCTTAGTGGCCGTTTTGCCCCGACACGGTGCTCCTACCACCTAGACCTCTTGAGCCTCGCAGAGGACGCTGGGAGTCTAGCCCTGGGGGCACCACAGCCTCATGGGAGCG
Organism: Bos mutus; assembly: GCF_027580195.1. Taxonomy (NCBI): domain Eukaryota; kingdom Metazoa; phylum Chordata; class Mammalia; order Artiodactyla; family Bovidae; genus Bos; species Bos mutus. Next base: position 22,246,306 of record NC_091638.1, read on the forward strand.
GTAGTTTTTATACCGAAGCTCACGAGTGGCTCCTCCCTCCACGCTCAGCCTTCCTTCACTTTATGGTCTGGCTCACTTTTTGCTTTGAGTCAGACGCACAGAAAGTAATACAAAACCTTCTAAGGTACGGACAGAGCTTTGGGGACGCAGTGAAGTCTTTGACGTTTTCCTGTGCGCCCAGGGAGGGCTTTCGCGCCGAGGTCGTTTGTCCTGGCTGAGGGTTTGAAAGTTTTACCTGGCGCGGGGCGGGGAGGGGCGCGCCCTACGCTGAGGTGGGGAAGGCACCCCCTGGGTCTCTGCAAACCTGAAATTTGTGGAGCGGCTCCGGGGCGTGTGACGGGGATTGTGCTTGGAAGCCAGGTAGCCTGACCTGGCATCGGAAGTCTGTGTAGGGTCCGCGCGCTCCCTGACTAGAATCTCTGTTCCCTGTTGACGTCCCCTGCTCTGAGAAAACTAAGCCTGGTCCCGCAAAAGGATGCCGATAATATCAAAATTGCTGAATCCAAAGGAATACTTTGAACTTTCCCAAAGTGCGTCGACTCGACTGTTCTGCTGCTTCTATGTGAAACCCTCTCACAGATTGTGGGGGCCCCATCCTGGGTGCCCTTGCCTTGCGCAGACCGTCTTTACTGTCCTGTCCTCGGGCGTGACTGAAATGGGGCCGTTGTCACAGGTTTCTCTTAGGCCCCCTTTCTCACCTTCTCTAGGATTCCTCAGTGATAGCATCTACTTTTTGGCTTCAGATACTCTTATAAAAGTATTAGGGTTTCAGCTCAGCTGAAGATGGATTCCAGTGGTGGACCACTTCAGTTCACTCGCTCAGTTCTATCTGACTCTTTGCTGCCTGCTGCAGTCCATGGGGTCGCAAAGTCGGGCAGGACTGAGCAACTGAACTGGACTGCAGCACGCCAGACTTCCCTGTCCATCACCAATCTGGGAGTCTACTCAAACTCCTGTCCATCACATTGGTGATGCCATCCAACCATCTTATCCTCTGTCATTCCTTTCTCCTCCCGCCTTCAATCTTTCCCAGCATCATGGTCTTTTCAAATGAGTCAGTTGTTCGGATCAGGTGGCCAAAGTATTGGAGTTTCAGCTTCAACATCAGTCCTTCCATGAATATTAAGGACTGATTTCCTTTAAGGTGGACTGGTTGGATCTCCTTGCTGTCCAAGGGACTCCCAAGAGTCTTCTTTTGAACCACAGTTCAAAAGCATCAATTCTTCGGCATTCAGCTTTCTTTCTAGTCCAACTCTCACACCCATACATGACTACTGGAAAAACCATAGGTTTGACTAGATGGACCTTTGTTGGCAAAGTAATCTCTCTGCTTTTTAATATGCTGTCTAGGTTGGTCATAGCTTTTCTTCCAAAGAGCAAGCATCCTTTGATTTCATGGCTGCAGTGATTTTGGAGCCAAAAAATAGAAAGTCTGTCACTGTTTCCACTGTTTCCCCATCTATTTGCCATGAAGTGATGGGACCAGATGCACGATCTTAGTTCTCTGAATGTTGAGTTTTAAGCCAACTTTTTCACTGTCCTCTTTCACTTGCATCAAGAGGCTCTTTAGTTCTTCTTCACTTTCCGCCATAAGGGTGGTGTCATCTGCATATCTGAGGTTACTGATATTTTTCCTGGCAATCTTGACGCTGGGCTGGATGAAGCACAAGCTGTAATCAAGATTGCCAGGAGAAATATCAATAACCTCAGATATGCAGATGACACCACCCTTATGGCAGAAAGTGAAGAAAAACTAAAGAGCCTCTTGATGAAAGTGAGAGGAGAGAGTGAAAAAGTTGGCTTAAAACTTAACATTCAGAAAACTAAGATTGTGGCATCTGGTCCCATCACTTCATGGCAAATAGATGGGGAAACAGTGGAAACAGTGAGAGACTATTTTGCAGGGCTCCGAAATCACTGCAGATGATGATTGCAGCCATGAAATCAGAAGATGCTTGGTCCTTGAAAGAAAAGTTATAACCAATCTGCTGCTGCTAAGTCACTTCAGTCATATCTGACTCTGTGTGACCCCATAGATGGCAGCCCACTAGGCTCCTCTGTCCCTGGAATTCTCCAGGCAAGAATACGGGAGTGGGTTGCCATTTCCTTCTCCAATGCATGAAAGTGAAAAGTGAAAGTGAAGTCACTCAGTCGTGTCCAACTCTTCTGGACCCCATGGACTGCAGCCTACCAGGCTCCTCGATCCATGGGATTTTCCAGGCAAGAGTACTGGAGTGGGTTGCCGTCTCCTTCTCCAATGACCAACCTAGACAGCATATTAAAAGGCAAAAACATTACTTTACCAACAAAGGTCCGTCTAGTCAAAGCTATGGTTTTTCCAGTAGTCATGTATGGATGTAAGAGTTGGACTAGAAAGAAAGTTGAGTGCCAAAGAATTGATGCTTTTGAACTATGGTGTTGGAGAAGACTCTTGAGTGTCCTTTGGACTGCACTAAGATCCAACCAGTCCATTCTAAAGGAAATCAGTCCTGAATGTTCATTGGAAGGACTGATGCTGAAGCTGAAACTTCAGTACTTTGGCCACCTGATGCAAAGACCTGACTCATTTGAAAAGACCCTGATGCTGGGTAAGATTGAAGGCAGGAGAAGAAGGGGACAACAGAGGATGAGATGGTTGGATGGCATCACAGACTTAATGGACATGATTTTAAGTAAACTCCAGTGATGGACAGGGAGGCTTGGCGTGCTGCAGTACATGAGGTCGCAAAGAGTCGGACACAACTGAGTGGCTGAACTGAACTGAACTGATTCTGGGAAAGATTGAGGGTGGGAGGAGAAGGGGACTACAGAGGATGAGATAATTTGATGGCTTCACCGACACAATGGACATGAGTTTGAGTAAACTCCAGGAATTGGTGATGGACAGGGAAGCAGGCATGCTGCAGTCCATTGGGTCACAAAGAGCTGGACATGACTGAGTGACTGAACTGAACTCAGCTGAAATATTCAGTCTGGCAGGACTGTCATAAAGCCACACATGTCAGGTTCACTCCGAAGGTCACAGCCTGCCACCCCAGAGGCTTCAGATGTTCTTTGGAAACAGCGCATGCAGTTATCACACAATAGATGATTACACAGTAGGTTATAAATGCCTTAGTGTTCTTGTTTGTCTTCCCAGAGGATGATTCAAATGCAAGAGGAGATCCTTATTAATAGAAATTGGAATCATCCTGAATGAGGAGTCTTAAACGCCATTCGAAGTATAGGCTTGAACGTAGTTACCTAGTAAGTATTTTATCAGACTTGGCTATGCACTTGCTCTTACCTAGGAAACAGTTGCTTAAGCAATGCAGTTGGTTAGAGTATAATTAAGGATGTAAGGAAGTTTTAGTAAGTTGAACAACAAAAGAAAGATCACTTGTAGGTGGGAAATTTGGAGAAAGCTTCATGGAGAAGGGGTTTATTTGCCATAGGCCTTGAAGAATGAATAGGATTTATGAGATTAGGAAAGGGCATTGCAGGAGAAGAAACAGTAGGAGTAGAATAAAGAGAGAAATGTGTAGAGAAAAGGAAAATTTCATTTTAGATGATGGTGATCAGGTTCATTTCATTTTTCAGGAATTGTAAGCAATGAAGGAATTTGCACATATCCAAAGAACATGCTGTTCTTTCATTTTAAGAAACGTTGAACACTGATTACATGCACAATGCTACCTACCAATTTGTGGAGTGTACCCACGAAAAAGATACAGTGCCCAAGTAGAGCTTCCACTCCAGCACAGGACTATATAACACCCAGAAATTTATAAGAACTCGAAGAATGTTTTGAAAAAGGAATTATAGAACAGTGAGAAGAACCACACTTGTATTTCTAGATTATTATGCTGTTTTCCTTTTTGAGTTTTTTGGGAATATTGTCTGCCTTTTGGAAAAATTGTTTTGAAAATCCATTCTGTTTTTTTTTTTTTTTATATCTAAAGTTGTCAGTGATGGTGCTTCCAGTAAGATATTTAGTTCATGTCATCCCTTCATTTGTTTTTGTCTTTCTGGCAAAGGATTCCCAAGTATTGTAGACAGTGAGATTAAAGTAATGAAAGGATGTTTACAGGCTGATATAACCAATCTTCAGAGTGCCAAGCAGTCATTCATCTTTTCCAGGTATAAAAACTTATTTTATTTTCTCTGGACACTTGACTAGGAGCCTGAATCTTCAAAATTTGTTCTGAAAACCATTATGGCTATTTGGTGAAAAAAAAAATATCTCTGGACAATAATGAGTTGCCCAACTGACTTATTAATAAGCCTTGGCCCTGAAAATTATCTTGATTATTCAAATTTCTTTTGGCTTTTTCACTGGCAGAAGAGAAAATAATCTGATGAGTAACAGAGAAAAATATTAAAGGAAAAGAAAATAAAGCGATAGTATAAACTGTAATATTTCATATTTTCAGTTATTTGTAGCTCGATTCTGAAGTTTGACCATAATGGCCTTTAATTGATGCTTTCCTTAGGCCTTTTCTTTTTGCCTCTCTTTAAATGAAGTTTTGCATGATTTTGCATTTAGAAGCCATTCTTTCATCAAAACCTAACTAGCATTATCTGAGCTTAATCAGAGATATATTTTATAGCCAATGATGGAAGGTCTACAGTTCAGTTCAGTTCAGTCGCTCAGTTGTGTCCAACTCTTTGCGACCCCATGAATCACAGCACGCCAGGCCTCCCTGTCCATCACCAACTCCCGGAGTTCACTCAGACTCACGTCCATCGAGTCAGGGATGCCATCCAGCCATCTCATCCTCTGTCATCCCCTTCTCCTCCTGCCCCCAATCCCTCCCAGCATCAGAGTCTTTTCCAGTGAGTCAACTCTTCGCATGAGGTGGCCAAAGTCCTGGAGTTTCAGCTTTAGCATCATTCCTTCCGAAGAAATCCCAGGGCTGATCTCCTTCAGAATGGACTGGTTGGACCTCCTTGCAGTCCAAGGAACTCTCAAGAGTCTTCTCCAACACCACAGTTCAAAAGCATCAATACTTCAGCACTCAACCTTCTTCACAGTCCAACTCTTACATCCATACATGACCACAGGAAAAACCATAGCCTTGACTAGACGGACCTTTGTTGGCAAAGTAATGTCAGCAGAAATTATATATTTATTGGTGTTAATGACTGCCTTAATAAAACAATTTTGAGCATCTTCGCTTTCTGATAACTATCACTACTAGATATTAAGTCAGTTCAGTTCAGTTCAGTTCAGTCACTCAGTCGTGTCCAACTCTTTGCGACCCTGTGGACTGCAGCATACTGGGCTTCCTGTCTATTACCAACTCCCAGAGCTTGCTCAAACTCGTGTCCAGTGAGTCAGTGATGTCATCCAACCATCTCATCCTCTGTCCCCTTCTCTTACTGCCATCAGTCTTTCCCAGCATCAGGGTCTTTTCCAATGAGTCAGTTCTTTGCATCAGGTGGCCAAAGTATTAGAGTTTCAGCTTCAGCATCAGTCCTTCCAATGAATATTCAGGACTGATTTCCTTTAGAATGTACTGGTTGGATCTCTTTGTTGTCCCAAGAGTCTTCTCTAGCACCACAGTTTGAAAGCATCCACTCTTCAGCATTCAGCATTCTTTATAGGCCAGTTTTGTCATGAGATTGCAGCAATTCAGTCACACTTTCAGGCTCCACTTCTAATTCTAGTTCTTTTGCTGTTCCACTACATGTGTAGCTTCTTTCTCTACTGAAGTTTTGAACTCCTCAAAGTCATTAGGGGAGTTGGAATCAACTTCTTCCAAACTTCTGTTAATGTTGATATTTTGCACTTTTCCTATGAATAAGGAATATTGTTACTGACATCTGAAATGGTGACTCCTTTATAGAAAATTTTCAGTTTATTTTGTCCATATCCATCAGAGGAATCATTATCTATGACAGCTATGTTTTACACTATGTATTTCTTAGTATGACTTGAACATTAAAATTACTCCTTGATCTGTAGACTGCAGAATGGATATTGTGTTAGCAGGCAGGATAACAACATTAATCTTATTGTACATCTCCTTTAGAACTCTTGGGTGAGTAGACAGTAGGTGCATTGTCAGTGAATAGTAATATTTTAAAAGGAATTTTTTTTCCCCCTCTGAGCAGTAAGTCTCAACCATGGACTTAAAATACTCAGTAATCTTGGTGTAAACAGATGTGCTGTCATCCAGACCTCGTTATTGCATTTGTACAGCACAGACAGAGTAGTTTTAGCATATTTCTAAAGAGCCTTATGATTTTCGGAATGGTAAATAAATACTGGCTTCAACTTTAAGTCACCAGCTGCTTGAGCCCCTGACAAGAGAGTCAGCCTATCTTTAGAAGGTTTGAAGCCTGGAATTGATTTCTCCTCCCTAGCTAGTGAAGTCTTAGATGACACCTTCTAAAGTAAGATTATTTTGTCTGCATTGAAAATCTGTTTTTTAGTGTAGCCACTTTCAGTAATTATCTTAGCTGGATCTTCTGGATAAGTTACTGCAACTTCTTCATCAGTACTTCCTTCACCTTGCATTTTTATGTTATAGAAATGGCTTCTTTCCTTACACCTTACCAAACATTTCTTCTGTAGTTTCCTTACCTCTCTCACCCTTCATAAAATTGAAGAGATTAGGCTTTAACTTAACGGAAATGACTGGCTTGATCTATCCAGACCACTCAAACTTTTTCCAAATCATCAATAATGCTGTTTCACTTTCTTATCATTTGTTTGTTCACTAGAATAGCATTGTAAATTTCCTTCTAGAACTTTTTCTTTGCATTAACAACTTAGAAAATTGTTTGTGCAAGAGGCCTAGCTTATGTCTTCTTTTTACATGCCTTCCTGACTAAGTTTAATCATTTCTAGCTTTTTTTTTGTCTGTGTGATAGGAAATAATTTTACTATATTTTATAGCTTTTTAAAAAATTTAAACTTTTTATTTTATATTGAGGTATAGCTGATTAACAATGTTGTGATAGTTTCAGGTACTCAGCAATGTGACCCAGACATACATATACATCAGATACCCCTAAGTATCATCTGAGATCAGAATTCTTCTTACAGATCATACTAAATTTCAGTTTCTTGTAATTCTTCATTCCTCAACTTTCTAGATCTGTAGCAGCATTTTCTCTCTGGTAGCTTCCCAGCTGCAATTCTGATATTTGGAAGGAGAAAGGAAGTGAAATCAAAGAATACCAAGACTAATGCAAGGAATTCTACTCAAGTACCCAAGACTAACTGGTTAAATTATCTCTGGAGAAATGTTGATTATTCACACTTATTTTTAGATATTTCAGTGAGAAATGGAGAAGGCAATGGCACCCCACTTCAGTACTCTTGCCTGGAAAATCCCATGGACGGAGGAGCCTGGTAGGCTACAGTCCATGGGGTCATGAAGAGTTGGACATGACTGAGCGACTTCACTTTCACTTTTCACTTTCATGCATTGGAGAAGGAAATGGCAACCCACTCCAGTGTTCTTGCCTGGAGAATCCCAGGGGCAGGGGAGCCTGGTGGGCTGCCGTCTGTGGGGTTGCACAGAGTCGGACACGACTGAAGCGACTTAGCAGCAGCAGCAGCAGCAGTGAGAAAAAATTTGGTGTGAAAAGAATCCTACAGAGGAAAAAACCCTTTCCTTTCCGTTATCTCTATAAGTGTTACTGTGTCAAAGTCAGTGTTGTTGCTCTGAGGAGATGATCTTTAGATATAAATCGAGGATACTGTGGAGATTCTTTTCCTGTCCCTGCCCCCCACAGTCCAGAAAGATCTTCCCCAATGTCCGCTGTAATGCCTGAAATCTCCGTTGTTAGAATTTCTCCTGTTTGTGATAAGCATTGTTTTCTCCCTGCAGTGATCTTTTAGAACGCCATTATTCCTAGGAGAGGAAAAAAAAAAAAAAAGATAAACATGTATATATCTTATTATCTTGCTCTCCTTCAGGATAAGGAGATACCTTGGGAAACCTGAGAATTTAAAGGAATTGAAGAGGAAGAGGCAAAAGATGCCCCACAGAGCAAATGAACATTTACTGAGCACTTACTAGATTCTCTGCTGCTGCTGCTGCTGCTGCTGCTGCTAAGTTGCTTCAGTCATGTCCCACTCTGTGTGACCCCATGGATGGCAGCCCACCAGGCTCCTCCATCCCTGGGATTCTCCAGGCAAGAACACTGGGGTGGGTTGCCATTTCCTTCTCTAGTAGTGTCCAAAAGTTTCTATGATGATAAAAATGTTCTGTACTAGCCATAGGTGATTGTTGGTTACTGGGATATGCTTAGTGTGACTGTAGAACTAAATTTAAAATTTATTTAATTTTAATATATCTAAATTTGATTTAAATAGCCACATGTAGTTAGTGCCTACTATATTGGGCAGCATATTTCTAGGCTTTATACTTCATACTATATACATTTTTTGTCTATATACATTTCTACATATTATATACATTGTATATATACATTTCTTGTCCATGAAGTAGGCAATATTATCTCTATTAAAAAAGTTTTGGGAATTGAAGTTCAGATAAATTAAGTAAATTACCTGGTGTGTTGTAGTCCATGGGGTTACAAAGGGTCGGACATGACTGTGTGACTTTCACTTCACTTCCATATGTATGACAGGTAGAATGGAATTTGGGCCCAGGTCTGAAACTGCCTGTAAAGACAAAGTTTCTCACCATTTGTGTTAACATATCTTAGCTATATTCAGAGACTGCCTTTCTTCCAGCTTGTTCAGTTGCTCAGTCACGTATGACTCTTTGCAACCCCATGGACTGTAGCACACCAGGCTTCCCTGTCCTTCACCATATCCTGGAGTTTGCTCAGACTCATGTCCATTGAGTTGGTGATGCCGTCCAACCATCTCTTCTTTGTCATCTCCTCCTTCTGTCTTCAATCTTTCCCAGCATCAGGGAAATGAGTCGGCTCTTTGCATCAGGTGGCCAAAATATTGGAGCTTCAGCTTAAGCATCAGATCAGATCAGATCAGTCACTCAGTCGTGTCCAACTCTTTGCGAACCCATGAATCGCAGCACGCCAGGCTTCCCTGTCCATCACCAACTCCCGGAGTTCACTCAGACTCACGTCCATCGAGTCAGTGATGCCATCCAGCCATCTCATCCTCTGTCATCCCCTTCTCCTCTTGCCCCCAATCCCTCCCAGCATCAGAGTCTTTTCCAATGAGTCAACTCTTCGCATGGGGTGGCCAAAGTACTGGAGTTTAGCATCATTCCTTCCAAAGAAATCCCAGTGCTGATCTCCTTCAGAATGGACTGGTTGGGTCTCCTTGCAGTCCAAGGGACTCTCAAGAGTCTTTTCCAACACCACAGTTCAAAAGCATCAATTCTTTGGCGCTCAGCCTTCTTCACAGTCCAACTCTTACATCCATACATGACCACGGGAAAAACCATAGCCTTGACTGCATAAGTCCTTCAAATGAATATTTAGGGTTGATTTCCTTTAGGATTGACTGATTTGATCTCTTTGCTGCCCAAGGGACTCTGAAGGATCTTCTCCAACACCACAGTTGGAGGGTATCAATTCTTTGGTTCTCAGCCTTTTTTATTGTCCAGCTCTCTCATCCATACATGACTACTGGAAAAACCATAGCTTTAACTAGACAGACCTTTGTAGGCAAAGTAGTGTCTCTTCTTTTTAATATGCTGTCTGGTTTGTCATGTCTTTTCTTCCAAGGAGCAAGCGTGTTTTAATTTCATGGCTGCAGTCATCATCCACAGTGATTTTGGAGCCCAATAAAATAAAGCCTGTCACTGTTTCCATTGTTTCCCCATCTCTTTGCCATGAAGTGATGGGACCAGATGCCATGATCTTAGTTCTTTGGATGTTGAGTTTTAAGCCAATTTTTCACTCTCCTCTTTCACCTTCATCAAGAGGCTCTTCAATTCCTCTTCACTTTCTGCCATAAGGTTAGTGTCATCTGCGAATCTGAGGTTGTTGATATTTCTCCTGGCAATCTTGGTTTCAGCTTGTGCCTCATTCAGCCCTGCATTTCACATGATGTGCTCTGCATATAAGTTAAATAAGCAGGGTGACAATATACACCCTTGATGTACCCCATTCCCAATTTTGAACCAGCCCACTGTTTCATGTCTGGTTCTAACTGTTGCTTCTTCCAGCTACTGTGGAGGAAATAAAGGTTTAGAAATGATGAAACTTAAAGAAATACACACACACACACAATCTTTTATCTTATTTGAAAGTATAGTAATTGTAGATGAGGAACTTCCCTGGAAGCTCAGATGGTAAAGAGTCAGCCTGCAATGCAGGAGACCCAGGTTCTATCCCTGAGTCGGGAAGATCCCCTGGAGAAGGGAATGACCACCAACTCCAGTATTCTTGCTTGGAGAATTCCAAAGACAGAGGAGACTAGTGGGCTATAGTCCATGGGGTCATAAAGAGTCAGTAAGGACTCAGTGACTAACACTTTCTTTCATGTAGATAATGGCATCATTTAACTTGAGAGTTGTTTTTTCCCCTAAGTTCTGTGTCCTTGGGCTTTGAAAAAACAACCAGGTTAATTAACTGTTTTGCCTCAAAAAAAAAAAAAAATCTTTATCTCACTACTGGATATTCTAGTCCTGAAATCTGACTACTAAGAATAGCCTCTTAGGCTACTGAGGTCTCTGCCTTATGACAGTCAACTGTTATTACAATGATTTTACCAATTTGAGTTAGTGAGAGAAGGAACTGAATAATATAAATCTATTTGCAGTTGGGATTCTGTCTATCTCTTGGTACTAATCAGAGTGTAGGGAAAATCAACTTATGAAGGGCCACAGGAGCAATTTCTAGTTCCACTGTCTTTATCTTTTAGGCATTTTAAGTAAATGGAGGCAACCAAATTCTCCATTCCTGTTCCACTGAGGAGAGGCAAAATAAGTGGCCTTTTGAATGCCAGACCTTTCACCTTCAGAAAAGAAGGCGAGAAGTTTATTTTTATGGGAAATAAAACTTTCTTTGTAATAGTAGTAGGGTTTTTTTTCAGTGTCATTCTAGTCCTAACTCTTCTACTTCCAGTTATATATTATAAAAACACTATGTGGTTAATAAATGACTGATTATATCTTGCAGGTCTGAATTTCCTTCCCTAGTTGATTCTAGCTTCAATCTCCTCAGTTGAAAAGTTTCACCTTTCATTTAGCTCTTCCTTTGTGATATTAATTTGCAATTTTTAAAAAAGTGAAATATTTTTTGAACCTATTTGCTTTAGTAAAGTTTTAGCTCTGGAAGGTGAAATTTTATGTCCTGGAATTCACCCATGAGCTCAGCTTATAGGAACATTGAATATAATAATTTGCTTTTTTACAGAGACTGGAAATTACAGAGTTGATGACAGGAGAAACCGATTCTCTCTGAAGATGAAATATGTGAGTCTTATCCTCACCTCTTAGCAAATTTATTAAAGTTTTTCCCCAAAGTGAGTTTTTTGGTAAATTATACAGGAAGTTCAGATTGTGTTTTCTAGACCCTAGATTTTGTAGGTATTTGGTGCTGGGACTTTTGTCTTAATGAACTCTGGCAGTACCTCTTTAGGTAAGACAGCTCATTTTACCTTTGCCCTGGCACTGAGTCCAGCCATCTGCTCTGAGTCTGAATTCAAACACAAAGGGAAAATACAAATTATAGCCGACTTGGTGCTGACAGCTGTTGGGAAAAAGAATCATTGTGTTTGATGGTGTCGTTGGAAGCAGACCAGGAGGTGAATCAAATACAGTGTTTTGTTTCATCTTATCAGTGCCTGCAAGTTAGTTGAAATTTTAATTTCTAACTCACCCACCTATTTGTACTTCTAGAGGAAGCCCCTTTTGTCACATACTGTGTCATCGAAATGTTCTTGATAAGGGTAGACCAGGACTGAAGTAAACATTTCACTTAACAAAGCGCTTGCATCAGCCAGTGCATTGTGGATGTGCTGTTTGTTTCAGTCTCTTAAACTAGAAATGATCATGGACAGAATTGTGTATTCTCTAGGGCAAATGATCATCTTAGTGATATTAGTAAGCCAATATTTTATTTTTCCCCCATTAAAAAATCTCTGTGCTAATTAATAATAGCTAAGTAAGGGGAACAAAATTTTATATGAATAAATTTACATTTGAGCAACTGGAATTTTATTCCAAACCATCTGAAGTAAATCATACTCCAGTCTGTTTTTGCAACTAAATAGTTACAACTAATTAGTTATTTCCATTTTTTTGGTTTTATTAGTGAGCACATGAAGCTACAGCAGATCCTTAAATATAGTTATGGAAGCAGCCTTATATCTAAAGAAACACCGTATTAGGATTGTGATGAGGTGGGTAAAGAGATTAAAGGGTGACATCAACTTTGAAGGACAAGAAGATTTCTTGTGTTCCTTTTTGGAAAGTGTCTGAAATTCTTGATAATTTGGTTTTCAGCTTTGTACTTGGAAACTTAATTTTTGTCTTTCCCCAAAGGTCAGTTCAAAAAAACCCATTTTCTGCCATTGGCCAATCAAACAGGAGTATGTTATCAGTGGAAGAGACTTAGTAAAAAGCTACTTCATTTTCTTCGGTTGGAGTAACTTAAAAAGCTTATTCACTAACCATGAAGCCATGTTATCTATTATTTACAACAAACCTTTTCTGGAGCAAAATGAGGCATAAATTATATATTTTGCATTGTGAAATAAACTAAGAAGAACAGGAGAAAGGAAGGCACTTTAGACTGAATCAGAAGGGCCAAAAAATGCAGAAGGAAACAAAGATTTGTATCTCTCTCTATATCTATATTTATGTAGATAAATATATCTAGAATTCTAATCTAAATGAATATAACTGGAAATTTTTGAGATAAAAATCTGTCAATTTATTTAGAGCAGGAAGAGGCAAAGAAAAGAAGTCTGGGTTATTTTTCAGCAAAGAACTTATATCCCTTGTAATGATCTGTCCTGTTTTTAACCTGTAACTACTGTCAGTGTTAACATGTCTTAAAATATTCCATTGAAATTCTTTATTTTATTTATCATTTAACAACTGAGTATTTATTGAGGGATTTACTGCTTGCAAGGCACTGTGATGGGGTAAGGAGAATGATTATAGTATTTGGTGAGCGCGATTAATATGCCAGACAGTAGACACAGCCTTTTATGTGGGTTATTTTGTTCAATCCTTCGAGTCTTGTGCAGTAGGAACTCCTCTGCCTCTCCTCACTAAGTAATGCAAGTAGAGAAAATGAGATGTGGAGAAGTTAAACCTGATTAAAATTTTTTAAAGTATCTTGATTTGTTTTCTGATTTCTGTTGTGTAAATGTTCCTACCATGACCAGTTTCAGCCTACCAACAGTTTAACAAATGGCTTGAAAATTTCTGAGTAGTAAGCTATTGGTGAGAGCAGGCATGAGCCGGTTTCAGTACTTGCAGTCTACATGTCCTCAAAATACTTCCAGTGAATGTAAGACTTTGTAATACCAGCTGGAAAATAAAAGGAACCATATAAGGTAGCATGGAGGTTTAGAGCAAAGACACATTTTCATTTAGTCATTATCTTGTAATTTTAATTTACAATTAGAGATGATTCTATGATATGGACATTTAAAAACAATGACATTGGTTTTATTCATTAGAATTATTAAAGTCAACCCAAAGTGTATATGACTATAACATTATAAAAATCTGCCATCTTGTTAAATGATTGAAAATTCCTCAGCCTATCATATTTTCAACAATTACTTGTTTATGAATTATTCTATTTTCTAGCAAAATTCTAAAATATCATAAAATATTATTTTAAATATTTTAATATTAATCGCAACTTTATGTTTAGCCAAATGAAAATAATCTTCTTGTATTGATTGCATATAGCATAATTGCCTTCTGAATTTTCTCTCATATGTCCCTATGAAGTTTCATACCATCCACATTCGTATTTATTCTTTTAACAAATATTTATTACATGAATGTTTTTTATCTGCATCTTATGAGGATGCTGCTGTACTAGTCCATAGCTTGTATATTCACTGCCTCCAAATAGGGGTAAGAGATAGGTGAACAAAAAATTTAAGTTAGAAATTGGTCAAAAATGTAGCAGATGTCATAAGTTCAGTTTAGTTGCTCAGTCGTGTCTGACTCTTTGCGACCCCCTGGACTGCAGCACTCCAGGCTTCCATGTCCATCACCAACTCCCGGAGCTTGCTCAAACTTGTGTCCATTGAGTCGGTGATGTCATCCAACCATCTCGTCCTCTGTCATCCCCTTCCCCTCCTGCCTTTAATCTTTCCCAGCATCAGGGCCTTTTCCAATGAATCAGTTCTTCACATCAGGTGGCCAAACTATTGGAGCTTCAGCTTCAGCATCAGTCCTTCCAATAAATATTCAGGACTGATTTCCTTTAGGATGGACTAGTTGGATCTCCTTGCAGTCCAAGGGACTCTCAAGAGTCTTCTCCAACACCACAGTTCAAAAGCATCAATTCTTATACTAACGCATATATATGGAATTTAGAAAGATGGTAACGATAACCCTGTATACGAGACAGCAAAAGAGACACTGATGTATAGAACAGTCTTATGGACTCTGTGGGAGAGGGTGGGAAGATTTGGGAGAATGTCATTGAAACATGTGAAATGTCATGTATGAAACGAGATGCCAGTCCAGGTTCAGTGCACGATGCTGGATGCTTGGGGCTGGTGCGCTGGGAAGGCCCAGGGGGATGGTATGGGGAGGTTGGGAGGGAGGAGGGTTCAGGATGGGGAGCATGTGTATATCTGAAATTAATTAAAAGTTGAAAAAAAAAAAAAAAAAAGCATCAATTCTTCGGTGCTCAGCTTTCCTTCTAGTCCAACTCTCACATTCATACATGACTACTGGAAAAACCATACCTTTGACTAGATGGACCTTTGTTGGCAAAGTAATGTCTGCTTTTTAATATGCTGTCTAGATTGGTCATAACTTTTCTAAGGAGTAAGCGTCTTTTAATTTCATGGCTGCAGTCACCATCTGCAGTGATTTTGGTGCCCAAGAAAAAAGTCTGTCACTGTTTGCCCATCTATTTGCCATGAGGTGATGGGACCAGATGCCATAATCTAAGTGATGGGACCAGATGCCATGATCTTCGTTTTCTGAATGTTGAACTTTAAGCCAACTTTTTCACTCTCCACTTTCACTTTCATCAAGAGGCTTTTGAGTTCCTCTTCACTTTCTGCCATAAGGGTGGTATCATCTGTGTATCTGAGGTTATTGATATTTCTTCTAGCAATCTTGATTACAGCTTGTGTTTCATCCAGCCTGGTATTTTGCATGATGTACTCTGCATATAAATTAAATAAGCAGGGTGACAATATCCAGCCTTGATGTACTCCCTTCCCAATTTTGAACCAGTCTGTTGTTCCACATCTGGTTCTAACTGTTGCTTCTTGACCTGCATACAGATTTCTCAGGAGGTAGGTAAGATAGTCTGATATTCCCATCTGTTGATAGGCATAATACTCAGAGTAAAATTACTTATAGATGGTCTATAATTTGGTGATAAAATTATTCATTGATAAAGGTGAGGACATTTAAACTACATTTTGAGTAATGGGTAAGATGTAAAGATGAAGAATTAGAGGCAGAATAACTGGAGGTGATGGGAAAGCATGAGCAACTACTGTTCAGTGTTTTCTGTCCTCCCATTCTTAAAATGTGCTTTTGGCTCTGAAGCAGCTATACCCTAACAGTCCACAAGGTGGTAGGGTAACTCTATTCTTTTCTTCAAGTTTCACTGTTGAAAATAAGAAAAAAGTTTTCAAATGCTTGTAGGAATTGTGATGAGGAATTTCAGAGAAATGCTTTCCTATGCCTTGACATATTTCGATTCACATTTATAGGCAATCTAAGAGAAAGTCACACAGTGTGTAACTTGACTAAGTACAGAATTCTTAAGTGACTGAGTGCATAACTTTGACAAAGAAATAAAATACTATTCAGAGGTACTAAACTTGGGAACATGTTTTATTTGTCTGGGTGCTAAGAACTGGGTATTTCTAAGTTTCATTGTGATTTAAAAAACAAAACCAACATAATTTAAATTTATTAACCATGATGGAATGGTAAGTATGCCAGTCAGTATGACCTGTGATTCATGTAGTTTGCTTATATCTGGGTCTCATTATATCTAGATCTGCCAGTAGTTACAAAAATGCAACTTGATAAGTTACAGAACAAGAACAAGTTGCAGAACATGTTTTAAAACATGTTTTTATCAATACAGTTTACTGGATGTTAGAATCATTTCTAATAAGAAATGATTTGTAGCATTTTTTGTGGCATTCATTTGTAGCATTTTTTCACTTAGCTACCTAACACATGCTTATTGGGCACCTGTTGTATGATAATCACAATGGTGTGATCACTGACCTTGAGCTAGACATCCTGGAATGTGAGGTCAAGTGGGCCTTAGAAAGCATCACTATGGACAAAGCTAGTGGAAGTGATAGAATTCCAGTTGAACTGTTCCAAATCCTGAAAGATGATGCTGTGAAAGTGCTGCACTCAATATGCCAGCAAATTTGGAAAACTCAGCAGTGGCCACAGGACTGGAAAAGGTCAGTTTGCATTCCAATCCCAAAGAAAGGCAATGCCAAAGAATGCTCAAACTACCGCACAATTGCACTCATCTCACACGCTAGTAAAGTAATGCTTAAAATTCTCCAAGCCAGGCTTCAGCAGTATGTGAACCGTGAACTTCCTGATGTTCAAGCTGGTTTTCGAAAAGGCAGAGGAACCAGAGATCAAATTGCCAACATCCGCTGGATCATGGAAAAAGCAAGAGAGTTCCAGAAAAACATCTATTTCTGCTTTATTGACTATGCCAAAGCCTTTGACTGTGTGGATCACAATAAACTGTGGGAAATTCTGAAAGAGATGGGAATACCAGACCACCTGATCTGCCTCTTGAGAAATCTGTATGCAGGTCAGGAAGCAATAGTTAGAACTGGACATGGAACAACAGACTGGTTCCAAATAGGAAAAGGAGTACATCAAGGCTGTATATTGTCACCCTGTTTATTTAACTTATATGCAGAGTACATCATGAGAAACGCTGGACTGGAAGAAACACAAGCTGGAATCAAGATTGCTGGGAGAAATATCAATAACCTCAGATATGCAGATGACACCACCCTTATGGCAGAAAGTGAAGAGGAACTCAAAAGCCTGTTGATGAAAGTGAAAGTGGAGAGTGAAAAAGTTGGCTTAAAGCTCAACATTCAGAAAACGAAGATCATGACATCCTGTCCCATCACTTCATGGGAAATAGATGGGGAAACAGTGGAAACAGTGTCAGACTTTATTTTTCTGGGCTCCAAAATCACTACAGATGGTGACTGCAGCCATGAAATGAAAAGACGCTTACTCCTTGGAAGGAAAGTTATGACCAACCTAGATAGCATATTCAAAAGCAGATACATTACTTTGCCAACAAAAGTTCGTCTAGTCAAGGCTATGGTTTTTCCTGTGGTCATGTATGGATGTGAGAGTTGGACTGTGAAGAAAGCTGAGCTCCAAAGAATTGATGCTTTTGAACTGTGGTGTTGGAGAAGACTCTTGAGAGTCCCTTGGACTGCAAGGAGATCCAACCAGTCCATTCTGAAGGAGATCAGCCCTGGGATTTCTTTGGAAGGAATGATGCTAAAGCTGAAACTCCAGGACTTTGGCCACCTCATGTGAAGAGTTGACTCATTGGAAAAGACTCTGATGCTGGGAGGGATTGGGGGCAGGCGGAGAAGGGGACGACAGAGGATGAGATGGCTGGATGGCATCATTGACTCGATGGATGTGAGTCTGAGTGAACTCCGGGAGTTGGTGATGGACAGGGAGGCCTGGCATGCTGCGATTCATGGGTTCACAGAGTCGGACACGACTGAGCAACTGATCTGATCTGATATGTATGTTGGCCATTGTGCAAGGTGCTATTAAATTAAATTAACTTTCATGTTTGCTTTATTTTTTAAATTAACTTTAGTGTTTCAAACAGGTTTTGTTTTACCAAAAAAATGTGCAAATAGTACAGTTTTCATAGACCCATATCCAGCTTCCCTTCTTAATTAACACTTTACATTTATAAGATATATTTGTTACAATTAATGCACCAATTTAAGTAATAATAAATTCCATATTGTATTCATATTTTATATTAGACAATGGTATTAAAAATGGATATCTGGGCACTAGGTATGCTTCCTGATTCTGGAATGTTGTTGATCTTAGGCTTGTTGTTGATATATATGTATATATATTTATGTATGTATATACATATCTATACATATATATGTATATAGATATACACATACATATATATGTATGTGTATATACAACATGTATATATATATATATATACAATAGAAGCAGAAGATATTAAGAAGAGGTGGCAAGAATACACAGAAGAACTATACAAAAAAGATCTTCATGACCCAGATAACCATGATGGTGTGATCACTCACCTAGAGCCAGACATCCTGAAATGTGAAGTCAAGTGGGCCTTAGGAAGCATCACTATGAACAAAGCTAGTAGAGGTGATGGAATTCCAGTTGAGCTATTTCAGATCCTAAAAGATGATGCTGTGAAAGTGCTGCACTAATTATGCCAACAAATCTGGAAAACTCAGCAGTGGCCACAGGACTGGAAAAGGTCAGTTTTCATTCCAATCCCAAAGAATGTTCTAACTACCGCACAATTGCACTAATCTCACATGCTTGCAAAGTAATGTTCAAACTTCTTCAAGCCAGGCTTCAACAGTATGTGAACCGTGAACTTCCAGATGTTCCAGCTGGATTTAGAAAAGGCAGAGGAACCAGATATCAAATTGCAAACATTTGTTGGATCATCGAGAAAACAAGAGAGTTCCAGGAAAACATCTACTTCTGTATTATAGACTATGCCAAAGCCTTTGACTGTGTTTATCACAACAAACTGTGGAAGATTCTTAAAGAGATGGGAATATCAGGCCACCTGACCTGCCTCCTGAGAAATCTGTATGCAGGTCAAGAAGCAATAGTTAGAACTGGACATGAAACAACAGACTGGTTCCAAATCGGGAAAGGAGTACGTCAAGGCTATATATTGTCACCCTGCTTATTTAACTTATATGCAAAGTTCATCATGAGAAATGCTGGGCTGGATGAGGCACAAGCTGGAATCAAGATTGCTGGGAGAAATATCAATATGCAGATATTCATATGCAGATGAATATGAATATGAATCTCAGATATGCAGATGATACCATCCTTATGGCAGAAAGTGAAGAAGCATTAAAGAGCCTCTTGATGAAAGTAAAAGAGGAGAGTGAAAAAGTTGGTTTAAAACTCAGCATTCAGAAAACTAAGATCGTGGCATCTGGTCCCATCACTTCTTGGCAAATAGATGGGGAAACAGTGGAAACAGTGAGAGACTTTATTTTTTGGGGCTCCAAAATCACTGCAGATGGTGACTGCAGGCATGAAATTAAAAGACGTTTGCTCCTTAGAAGAAAAGTTATGACCAACCTAGACAGCATATTAAATGGCAGAGACATTACTTTGTCAACAAAGGTCTGTCTAGTCAAAGCAATGGTTTTTCCAGTAGTCATGTATGGATGTGAAAGTTGGACTATAAAGAAAGCTGAGTGCCAAGGAATTGATGTTTTTGAACTGTGGTGTTGGAGAAGACTCTTGAGAGTCCTTTGGACAGCAAGGAGATCCAACCAGTCCATCCTAAAGGAAATCAGTCCTGAATGTTCATTGGAAGGACTGATGGTAAAGCTGAAACTCCAATAGTTTGGCCACCTGATGCAAAGAACTGACTCATTTGAAAAGACCATGATGCTGGGAAAGATTGAAAGTGGGAGAAGAAGGGGACCACAGAGGATGAAACGATTTGATGGCATCACCGACTCAATGGACATGCGTTTGAGTAAGCTCCAGGAGTTGGTAATGGACAGAGAGGCCTGGCATGCTGCAGTCCATGGGGTCGCAAAGAGTCGGACACGATTGAGCAACTGAACTGAACTAAACCGATATATATATATACACACACACACAACAACATCTTTGTGTTGTTGATATATTTATGTATATATATATAGACACACACATGAAATAGTATACATATACTTGAATTCATACTGGTGTTTCCATTTCTAATCTGTTACCACAAGAATCATTCATTTATATGTCTCCTTCCCTGCTTATCTTTACTTTTATTTGATTTTAATTGAAGTATAATTGGCTTACGATATTAATTTAATTTCAGGTGTTCAGCAGAGTAGTTTGATGTTTTTATATATTACAAAATGATCCCCACAATATGTCCAGTTACTGTCCATCAC
Source organism: Bos mutus (assembly GCF_027580195.1). Taxonomy (NCBI): domain Eukaryota; kingdom Metazoa; phylum Chordata; class Mammalia; order Artiodactyla; family Bovidae; genus Bos; species Bos mutus. The sequence goes on from NC_091638.1 coordinate 22,266,596, forward strand.
CACAAAAGGTTATTCCAGTACTATTGACTGTGTTTCCTATGCTATATGTTATTTCCCCATGACTTACTTATTTTATAACTGGAAGTTTGAATCTCTTAATCTCCCTCATCTATTTTTCTTATTGCCCTCCCTTTCCCCCATCTTCCCATATGCTACCAGTTTGTTTTCTACACTTGTGGGTTTATTTCTGTTCTGTTATATTTGTTTATTTATTTTGTTCTTTAGATTCTAAATATAAGAGAAATCATACATCTGACATATTTCAGTTGAATATAATACCTCTGGACTCATCCATATTGTCACAAATGGCATGGTTTCATTCTTTTTTATAGGGTGTATAATATTCCTGTGTGTGTGTGAGTGTGTACACACCACATCTTCTTTATCTATTTTTCTGTTGATGGACAGTGAGGTTGCTTCAATATCTTGGCTGTTCAAAGTAACACTGCAGTGAACAGAGTGCATATATCTTTTTGAATTAGTTTTTTTGTTTTCCTTGAAAAAGTAACCAGAAGTGGAATTGCTGATTTTGTGGGGTATTTTATTTTTAATTATTGGGAAACTTCTGCACTGTTTCCATAGTAGCTGTACCAATTTCCATTCCTACCAACAAAGCATGAGAGTTTCTCTTGCTTCACACCCTTGCTAACATGTGTTATTTGTTGTTGTTATTGTTTTGCAGTAGCCATTCTGAGTGGTGTGAAGTGACGTATCATTGTGATTTTAATTTGAATTTCCCTGTTGGTTAGTGATGTTGAGCATTTTCTTAAGTTTCTGTTGGTCATCTGTATGTCTTCTTTGGAAAAATGTCTATTCAGGACCTTTGCCTTTTAACAAAATCAAGTTTTTTTTTTATGTTAAGTTGTATGAGTTCTTTGTATATTCTGGGTATTGACACCTTACGAGATACATTGATTGCAAGTAACTTCTCCCATTCAGTTAGCTAGCTTTTCATTTTATTGATTATTCCCTTTTCTATGTAGAAGCTTTTTAGTTTGATGTGGCCCCACTGTTTATTTTTGCTTTTATTTTCTTTGTCTAGGAGATAGATCCAAAAAAATATTGCTAAGACTGATGTCAAAGAGCATACTGCCTATGTAGTTTTTCAAAAGTTTTATGGTTTCAGGTCTTTCATTTTGACCTGAATGAAATTTTGGGCTTTAATCCATTTTGAATTTATTTTTATATATGGTATGAGAGAGAAGCCCAGTTTGATTCTTTCACGTGTAGTTTTCTAGTTTTCTCAACACCATTTATTGAAGAGGCTGCCTTTTCTCCATTGTTATTTCTTGCCACCTTTGTTGAAGGTTGCTGCTGCTGCTGCTAAGTTGCTTCAGTCGTGTCCGACTCTGTGCGACCCCATAGATGGCAGCCCACCAGCTCCGCCATTCCTGGGATTCTCCAGGCAAGAACACTGGAGTGGGTTGCCATTTCCTTCTCCAAAGTATGAAAGTTAAAAGTGAAAGTGAAGTCGCTCAGTCATGTCCAACTCTAGCGACCCCATGGACTGCAGCCTACCAGGCTCCTCCATCCATGGGCTTTTCTAGGCAAGAGTACTGGAGTGGGGTGCCATTGCCTTTGCCCTCGAAGTGTGGGTTCATTTCTGGGCTTTCTGTTCTGTTTCGTTAACCTGTGTGTCTGTTTTTGTGTCAGTACCATAGTCTTCAGAAAACTGTAGCTTTGCAGTATAGTTTGAAATCATGGACCATTGTACCTCTAGCTTTGTTATTCTTTCTCAAGATTGTTTTGGGCTACCCATGGCCTTTTTGTGGTTCCATAAAAATTTTTAGAATTATTTTTTTCTAGTTCTGTCAGAAATATCATTGGTATTTTGATAGGGAATGCACTGAAAGCATAGATTGCCCTGGGTTGTATGGTCATTCTAATAATATTAAATCTTTTAATCCGTGAACACAGTATATCTTTCCCCCTGCTAGTGTGTCCTTCCATTTTTTTCATCAGTATCATATAATAGTTTTCTGAGTACAATTGTTATATCTTATTGGATTTATCCCTTGATCATTCCTTCCTTGACTCTTGTTATACTCTTTGTTTTAAAGTATTTTACCTTTTGTAAGTATTGCTACCCCAGCTTTGTTTCCATTTTCATGGAATACTTTTTCCCATTCCCTCACTTTCAGCCTGTGTGTGTCTTTAGGGCTGAAGTGATTCTCTTGTAGGCAGCATATAGATGGGTCTTGTTGTTTTTGGTCTATTCCAGCACTCCATGCTTTTTGCTTGGAGCGTTTAGTCCATTTATGTTTAAAGTAATTATTGATAAATATGTACTTATTGCCATTTTTATTGTTTGCAGGGTTTTAAAAATAGTTTTTTCTTTGTTCTGTTCTTCTTTTGCTCTGTCCCCTTTACATTTGATAACTGGATTATGTTATATTGGAATTCTTTTATTTTTTCTGTGTGTGCATTTATTATAGATTTTTGTTTGTGGTCACCATGAGGTTCATATACAATAGCATTTATAAGTATATATTATTATTTTAAGTTATTAATTTCATAAGTTCAAACACATTCTCACAACTTTGAATTTTTACTTTCCTACTGTACTTAATGTTTTTGACATAATTTGCATCTTTTTCTTTTGCATATCCCTTATGCAAGGGATTCTTGGATCCACAATTAACTACTTATTGTGGATATAGATAATTTATAAATGATTATATTACTTTTGTTCTTTATCCCTCCTATTAGCTTTATAAGTAGCCGATTTACTGTCTTTACTATGTACTTATCAGTTGGATTTTTCCTTTCATAATTTTCAAATTTGTAATTGTGGTCATTTTTCCCCCTTATGGACATCCCTTTAACATTTCTTCTAAAGTTGATTAGTGGTACTGAGCTCTTTTTGCTTTTGTTTGTCTATAAAACTCTCTATCTTCCCTTCAAATCTGAGTGATAGTCTTGCCAGTTAGGTTGGTTAGATTGATTATGCATCCCATTCTTGAAGTGGCCTTATGTAGATTCCTGCGGAGCTCAGTACCACATTCCCCTCTGGTCACCAGAGTTATATGCTCTAGGAGTGCCCCCCATGCCGGCTGCTTGGGCTGTTCTGTTGTGGCGCTGATAATTGTGTGTATACTGATAGGCAGTTGACTGCCAGATGCTGCCTCATATGGTGGCTGCTGGCCAGAAGGTTGTTAAGGCTGGGTTACAGGTCAGCTGACAGAGGGGCCTAGGGATTCAGGGCTAGTTCTGGCCCACACTTGGGCAAGGCTGGATCCTAAAGTAGCTGGCTGCAGGCAGCCCTTGTGGGTAGCTGTGCTAGGTGCTATTTTAAGTGGTCCTTTGTTGCCATTGTGCTCCAGCTAGAAACTTTACAAGTAGACATTTACCTTGTATGGATGATAGTGTCACAGAAAATGAGTTTAAGTTAAGAGAGATCGTGGTTCCAGTCTATAATAGTGTAGGAGGTACTGGAATGAGTGATGGAATGTGGGTGTATGTGGGAGGGTGGTGCTTCCCAGGAAGACTTCCAGGAAGACTTCCAGGAAGCCTTCAGGAACAGAGGATGTGTAATTAAGACCTATATGTGCTTGAAGGCTAGAGTTTAAACCCTGTCTCTTAGGTTCCTTCCAATTTCATTTCAAGTTTCTAGATGTTAAAGCCGTAATGTGAGAACATTCCCTCACACATCATCTGTGAGTGACCAATGTACACCAAAGTGGCACAATATGCTTCTTGTTGAACTCAGTTTCATAGGATGGGCCTGAGAATTTAATTAGACAGGAAATGTGTGATGTATTTTGGCAACTGGAAACGGCTTTTTGAATTCTAGGAGGAGAAAGAGAGCTGCAGATTCCTGACCCCCATCCCCAGGTGATAGTGTCCTCACCTCCAACTGCTCTTTTACCTCCAGTCTGAGTTTTACAGGCTTTCTTTATGTCATTTTCAGTACTACATGATCGAGTCTGCAGATGTTTGACTCCATGGATGTGGAACTGTGAATACAGAAGGCAGATTCTACACTTATATGTGGATTTTCAACTTCATGGGAACGAGGGTTAGTTCCCTAGCAAGCTCATTGTTCAAGGGTCAACTGTAGTTCTTTCAAAATCTTTCCCAAAAGTTCTAGAGTATTTATTTTTTAAGTGGAAGTACATATAGAACAGTAATTTCTGCTTCTTAATTTTTTGCCTGAAGCTGATGATATTTTTGTGCTATGCCAAGAGTAATATTCTGTCTACGTGTAGTTTCTCCACTTGTCAGTACTATTTGCATACTGCTCAGATTTATTTGCTAAGATTAGGAAACTGGCATTTATGTACCAATGATGAAACAATTAAGAACTTGGTTATATTATTGTATATGACCTCAACTTGCCTAGGTGTTTTCTGGTGAGGTAGTTCTAAATGATCATGAACCTGTACTGAAAATAGCAGGTGCCTGAACTCTCACAGGTCATTATTTTGCTTTTATGTGGAATCATCTTTAAATTTTTCAAGGAACCAGAGTTGGGAAAGGAAACTCATAAGACGGGGAGGAAAAAAACCATGTATGTCAGAGCAGCAGTACGAACTGTCCAAATCCATGAATTATCAGAAAAATGTCAAAAATCACCCTATTTTGCTATACTGGATGATTTGCTAATTTATTTTAAGATCTTAGTTGATAATAATGGGATTTTCTAATCACAAACAGCTGTCTAATGCAGAACTAACTAAGGTAACAATGAAAAGCACTCTATGATTTAAATATATTGTTTTCAAAAGCACTGAGACACCTTAGGGCAAGTGAGGAGCACTCGTAGGGGTACTGCAGATTATTTTAAATATTCAAGGGGAACACAGTGATACTAAACATCTGTGCAAATTATTAGTTCTAGGATAGTTCATTTTCAACCTCAAATTCTGCTATATTCCTTTTGATTAGGTCATATCTTTGTGAAGTTGGGTTTTGGTGATTACTGTGATGGATATAAAACAAGTACCAGTGATAAGCAATAGGAAGTGAGAGTGTTTTCAACCTCTGAGGAGTTGGGTAGTGACCTGTAGGCACACACATCTCATTTGTAAGTAACTGTCCTTAAGAATAAAAAATTTCATTTTATGTGAATTATCTTTCCAAATGGCTATTAAGTGGTTGAGGCATAAATAGCTGTTTGGGTGTAACAGAACTCTTATATTTTCTCCTGGCCTAAGAATGTCACAAAAAAATTAGTCAGGCACTAAAGTTGGTGGCTCAGTGGGTAAAGACTCTGCCCACAGTGCAGGAGACCTGGGCTTGATCCCTTTGTCAGGAAGGTCCTCTGGAGAAGGGAATGGCAACCTACTCCAGTATTCTTGCCTGGAGAATTCCATGGACAAAGGAGCCTGGTGGGCTACAGTCCATGGGATCAAAAAGAGATGGACGTGACTGAGCAACTAACACATACAAGGTTACCATGACTCAAAAAAGTTTGACAACCTATAGGTTAAATCATTTTTGAAAATTGGTTTGGGCTCTGGTTTTTTTTCTTCTTAAAAGCTTTTGTATTTTTTCCCATCATTTTACCTAAATGTAATCATATAACTATTTTTTAAGCTATTTTTTGTTTCTGCTAGATTTTTTCTCTACCTCTTCGTTATACCTCCCCACTTCCTCACCAGGTAGGAACCTGATATATGTTGTTAGCAACCTAGTATATATCCTTTTATATTTGTCAAGGATATGCTTCTATAAGACATATATACATGTCTATTTAAATATACAAGGCTGGGAGGTATTACTGTTTAATGAAAATGAGAGAATGGTAGTTACAAAAGGCAAATGATATCTGGGCATTATTATGGAAATAATTTTAACCTTGCAGACCCTCTGTAATCATCTCAGAGATCCCAGAAGTTCCTAGACTACAGTTTGAAAATATTTGCAATAGATGTATTTTTTTTAAGCAAATGAAAACCTAAATCTGAATTGTAGTGATACACCCATAGTAATTGCTTTTAAGTTCTATGTAAATATTTCATGTCTAAAAATGCTTAATAATTTTTATCTACAATATATAGTGTTATAAATGTAATGTGATATGATAGTGTTATGATAGATTTTTCTTAATATTTTTCATTTCCTTTATTGACACTGATAAAATATCTTTTGAACTTATAGTTATTTTAAATGTTCTAGGATGTAAAAATTATTTGTAATATTCTTTAAATTTTTTTTTTTTTGGATGTGCTGTGCGGCTTGCAGAATCTCAGTTCCCTGACCAGGGATTGAACTCAGGCTGTGGCAGTGAAAGCCCAGAATCCTAACCATTAGGCAACCAGGGAATGGCCATATTTATAATATTCTTTTATATTTTCTTTTTAATTGGCATTGGCCTGATGGCTGACAATGATGAGAACCATGTCATGTGCTTATTTATTCTTTGTATATCTTCTGTGAATTTTGTTCATGGCTTTTGTTCATTTAAAAAATCAAGTTGCTAGATTTTGTAGTTGTTCTTTATATATTTTGGATATTATCCTTTAATATATGTGCTATATTTTCTTCCAGTCTGTGTGTGTAAGATAGTTTTGAGATTCAGATGAGGAATTATACATTAGGAACAGTACTTGGCACATAGTAATTATTCAAAATAGGTAGAACAGAGGCACCAGTCTATGAATGCCTCTTTCATATTTTCCTTAGGGATTTTATCTGGGGACTATGGGCTTAACATCATTGCTATTCTGATAAAAATGAATTCTGATAAAAATAAACAATAACACATTTGACCATCATTTTATTTAACCTTTTGTTAAGAAAATGAGTCAATTGCATTTTTGTTCAAATAAGTCATTTTTTAAATTTCAGAATTAAAATTTATTTCTCTTTGCAGTGTCTGTGCTTAGCGTCAAAAGACATTCTACATTCTAGGCTGTTATCACTTTGTATAGTATTAGATGTTGCCAGTCTTGTTTCTTCATTAACATGGTTTCCTCTAGATTCATAAAATTAATGTTTATAATATTCAAAAGAACATTAAGAAAGTATCATAACTTTGTAGTTTTTTTATTCTGAGTACTTATTTTTATTATTTTCTTATAGTCTTATAAATGGAAAAAACTGCATTTATTCCTTACATAAGAACTGTAATGCACTGACAACAAAGCTAACAACAACAACAAAAAAACCTAAACATTTTAGAAATAGAAGTGACTATGTAATTTGGGAATATTGTGAACTGGTGATGCTTTTAAGATGTCTCATAAAGAATATGCAGTATACTCTTGCAGCATACTGTAATATGGGCCAAGCAGATGGGTGTTGCAAATATTTCTTATCTGTCACTAGTATAAGAGGCTCAGTTAGGATGTGTTTTAATGACAAACCCTAACAATAGGCTTGAATTAATGAAGTGAACTTATAATTTATAAATTTCCTTAACTTTGTTTTGCTTATTACATCACCATTCTAGGATTACCCATCAGTATGGAAGCATTTGAACATTTTAACAGTTCTGGTGTGTATCAGATGACTACATGAACTCTAATCTTTGCATTCTTGGAAGTATCATTCATTCCTCAAACAGCTACTAATTGCTTTACAAATATGAGGGACAATGAACCACTGTGGGAGAATATAATTATGTAATAAGATCCAGAATGTGTACTCGGAAAGCATGTAAAATATGATACATTTATATAAACAAATAGAACATACAGAAGAAAATGCTTAAGTCTAGGAAAGAAGTATTAATAACATGTAATTTGCATTCACAGAGATAGAACAGTTTTGTTTGAGAAATTTCATCGTCAAAGATTGAAATTAACCATATATATAATATTTTTTCCTTATTATAATCATATACTCTCATGGTGAAAAAAATCTGAAACTCTTCACAGTCACACAGAAGAAAAATTGCTTATAATTTCACGTAACAATTGCCATTATTAGTATTTTGGTGTTTGGCTTTATAGAATATCAGATCAGATCAGTCGCTCAGTCGTGTCCGACTCTTTGCGACCCCATGAATTGCAGCATGCCAGGCCTCCCTGTCCATCACCAACTCCCGGAGTTCACTCAGACTCACGTCCATCGAGTCAGTGATGCCATCCAGCCATCTCATCCTCTGTCGTCCCCTTCTCCTGCCCCCAATCCCTCCCAGCATCAGAGTCTTTTCCAATGAGTCAACTCTTCGCATGAGGTGGCCAAAGTACTGGAGTTTCAGCTTTAGCATCATTCCTTCCAAAGAAATCCCAGGGCTGATCTCCTTCAGAATGGACTGGTTGGATCTCCTTGCAGTTCAAGGGACTCTCAAGAGTCTTCTCCAACCCCACAGTTCAAAATAGGCCCTTTTAAAAAGTAAAGATACATTCTGGGTAGAGTTCTAGGAGTAATGGAGATAATATATACAGCTCTTGCTATTGGTGTTTCTGTAAGAGGAAGGCTATTAGGTCAAGTTATCTTATGCACAGGTTGTTTAATGGACAATAGTGATTTGACCAGAGATTTTGTGTATAACTTCACCATTGTGTCCAAGAGATCTGAAATAAATAGTGCAGCTTCCTTATTTGGTGGCTTAGGGACAGAAGACTCTCAGCCATGGAATTCTGAGAATGTGATAGGTTCTACTGAGAAATAGAAGCAAGCCTCATTTTACTTCGAGGAAGGACCATCAGCTGATTCTTAGAGACAGCATTATACTTACATGAGAAGTAGAAGCTTAGCAAATCCACTATCACAGTTATGACCACATAAATGTTATTAGTTAAACCTTTGTATTTAAATTAAGATAGTTTTATTTCGCCTCTTCATTTTTTTAAGTAATTATTTAAACTAGTGTGAATTCCATAGGGGACTAGCTAAAAGATATTTTTGATGGCAAGAAATTAATCACAGTGGAGCAAAAGATGTGTCAAAGATATTTAAAGTGGATCATTCACATGTAGATAATGGAAAGTTGATAGTAGGGCCACTTGTATGCAAATAAATAGAAAAGCATGGCAAACCCACTTTTTTGTACTTTTCCATTTTTTCTTTTAACATTTCTCATTCTTAACTCTCCTTGCTATTTTTCTAGAGTCCCTTTCTGGTGGGTAATATCTACACTGGTCTTCATTATATGGTGTCCAACACTTAGGCTTATTCTGTGCTTTCTCCCTTTATCAGAAATGTTGTTACTATCAGCTGTTTTTTCTGTTACATGTTGAAAAATAAACTAATGTTCTGATCCTCCCAAAAATGTTAATATTTAAAGGATATTTTAATTTATTAATCTTTCAGTCCTATTTGCATTTTGACAATTTTTAGAGAGGCAAAATTTTAACCAAGAAAGAACAAATATTTCATGTCGCATTTTCAGATGAGTCGACAAAAGTATTTAGACACTGGGTTAACATTATAGACCCCTCAGTTCATGCTATAGACAACCAAACAACTCCAGTTGAATATATACTTTTACTGTGTCAAGAATAGAAGAGAGAAGTGCTATTTGTGTCTTTTAATGCAAATAGACATGTGGAAATTCCTTTTCCATGAAGTTTTACAGACTTTATTGTTGCCTCCAGAAGTTGAATTTAGGGGCAATTTTCCAGAAGAGATTTAAAATAATAGGAGCACACTTAACAGAAGCTTTGCAAACAGAAATCTCCTTAGTGATTTCTCTATCCCTGAGAGTCTAAAGATCGTCAGGAAAAGGCACCCCATGCAGAACGTCAGTTCATTTCAGACCCACACTCTGAGCTCCTAGAATGGTATAATATGCAATCTGAAATAGAGAGGCAGTCATCTAATTCATTTTGTTCTCAGAGTAGAGAAGTGTAGTGCATGATTACAGATTGAGCCTTTAGAAGAGCAATAAAAATAGCTTTGACAGTCATCTCCAATAAAATAATTTTTTTCATTGGGCAGAGTATCTAATCAATAATTACATTTTTGGTGTTCTTGTTTGTATAATGCAACGTTTGAAGATATTATGTCTCCAAAAGTAGTCACAGGAAAAAGGAATAAATGATTGAGACACCTTATCTTAAGAGAAATGATCTATGACCTTTAAGTTTTAAACTAAAATTTCCTTTTAAGACCTTTTTCTAAATACGAATTGACTGAGCAACAGTTCTTTCACCTTATACTCTTATGCGGGTATCATTATTTTCCCTGAAAGTGCCATTTAGCATAAAAGGGTTGAAATTGTAATAGCTGTGGCTAAGAGCCATTCATATTACCATAAAGATTTTTTCCCCACTCTTGGGGCCAAGTAGTTCTGTTTGCTTTGACAAGGCAAGAATTGGGAATTAGAGAAATTGTGGAAGATTTGTATGAAAAGATTTTTTATTCTAATTAGTGATTGTATAAATTAAATAGAAATAGTAGTCTGTTAACTCTACATCCTTCCCCTCTATTGCTTCTTTTTAACAAGGTTTAGAATTCTTAGCATTGTGTCTTATTAATGGCCAGGTATTGCTTCTGGTAAAACTGCAAAAAAAGCTTTCCCCACCTTCCCATTCATTTGAATGTGATTTCTTTCCATGGCTAGATAAGTACATTGATTTTATGTTTCATGGAGATTAGTGGTTTTAACAAAATGTTAATAGGGATTATCGATTCTACTTTTTGTACATTGTTATTGGACTTAGTAGTCTTTTTAACCCATGCAGAGTCTTTAAAGATGTTTTCTTTTTGTTCTAAATAATATTAAACAAAATGTATAATAATTATACAAATCAGGCATATTCAGTTCAGTCGCTCAGTTGTGTCCGACTCTTTGCAACCCCCTGGACTGCAGCATACCAGGCCTCCCTGTCCATCACCAACTCCTGGAGTGTACTCAAACTCATATTCATTGAGTTGGTGATGCCATCCAACCGTCTCATCCTCTGTTGTCCCCTTCTCCTCCCACCTTCAATCTTTCCCAACAACAGGGTCTTTTCAAATGAGTCAATTCTTCATATCAGCTGGCCAAAGTATTGGAGTTTCAGCTTCAACATCAGTCCTCCCAATGAACACTCAGGATTGATCCTTAGGATGGACTGGTTTGATCTCCTTGCAGTCCAACGGACTCTCAAGAGTCTTCTTCAACACCACAGTTCAAAAGCATCAATTCTTTAGCACTCAGCTTTCTTTCTAGTCCAACTCTCACATCTATATATGACTACTGGAAAAACCATAGGTTTGACTAGATGGACCTTTGTTGGCAAAGTAATGTCTCTGCCTTTTAATATACTGTCTAGGCTGGTCATAACTTTCCTTCCAAGGAGTAAACATCTTTTTAATTTCATGGCTGTAGTCACCATCTGCAGTGATTTTGGAGCCCCCCAAAATAAAGTCACCCACTGTTTCCCCATCTGTTTGCCGTGAAGTGATGGGACCAGATGCCATGATCTTAGTTTTCTGAATGTTGAGCTTTAAGCCAACTTTTTCACTCTCCTCTTTCACTTTCATCAATAGGCTCTTTAGTTCTTATTCACTTTCTGCCATAGAGTGGTGTCATCTGTGTATCAGAGGTTATTGATATTTCTCCCGACAATCTTGATTCCAGCTTGTGCTTCATCCAGCCCAGTGTTTCTCATGATATACTCTGCATATAAGTTAAATAAGCACAGTGACAATATACAGCCTTGACATACTCCTTTTCCTATTTGGAACCAGTCTGTTGTTCCATATCCATTTCTAACTGTGGCTTCTCAAGAGGCAGGTCAGGTGGTCTGGTATTCCCATTCTTTCAGAATTTTCCACAGTTTATTGTGATGCACACAGTCAAAGGCTTTGGCATAGTCAATAAAGCAGAAATAGATGTTTTTCTGGAACTCTCTTGCTTTTTCAATGTTCCATCCAGTGGATGTTGGCAATTTGATCTCTGATTCCTCTGCCTTTTCTAAAACCAGCTTGAGCATCTGGAAGTTCACGGTTCACGTATTGCTGAAGCCTGGCTTGGAGAATTTTGAGTATTACTTTACTAGTGTGTGAGATGAGTGCAATTGTGCGGTAGTTTGAGCATTCTTTGGCATTGCCTTTCTTTGGGATTGGAATGAACACTGACATTTTCCAGTACTGTGGCACTTCTGGTATATTAAGTAAACAGGCATGTTAAGTAGGCAAAATTAAGATTGTGGGCTTTTACCTAAAAGTAAAAGCCAATTTCCAAGTCCTTATATAAGCTTCTGCATTCTGGATTGTTATTTTTACTACTATACTGAATTGTTCTGTCTTTATAAAGTGTTTTATGTTACTTTTTGAAAAGGAAGTGTGTTCAAATAGATTAAAAAATCAAAGCAATGTAAAAAGTTTATGGTAAGGATTCTCATTCCTACTCCTGTTTTTACCTTTCTTCTTTCTCTGTTCCAACATTTTATTCTACAGGTAACAACTTTTATTATCTTCTTTAAATCCTTCCAATTTTTCTTTATCTAAATACATATTCACCCCTCTTCCCCTCCAAAGTTCACTTCATATGTAGACAATTCTAAATCTTTCTGTGTTATTTCTTCTAATTATTTTCTGTCGCTCTGAACTGTAAACATGTTCCCCAGACTTTTTGGCTTTTTGGTCAGACAAACCTGTTTGAAAGTACTGGCCCTACTACTTACTAAGTATGTGACCTTGAGTTAAACTTGAAGGTCTCAATTACTTTACTTTTAAAATGTAAGTTTCTTTACCTATGAGATAGGGTTGCTGTGAGTATTAAATGAGGTGATCTATGACTGAGAGCCTATGGTGGGCAGTGTGTATCAGACCTTTTTCCCTTGGCCTTTTCTCTCTCCCATAGTATAACTACCCTTTCCCATCATCTCTTCCCTGAGACAAAGGTACTATAACCTCACAAATCACATAATTAGCCCCTGCCCATCTATTCTTCACACTGCAAGTAGAGGGGTCTTTCTGTGACTTGTGTCATCTGCACAGAGGATGAACTTCAAAGAACATCATGTGATACTGTTCATGATCTAGGCTCTTCTTACCTGTCCAGCCTTATTTTATGCAATTCCTCTTTTGTGTTCTATGCTTTATCTCCCTGTCCAGAGGATATTCTTCATTTGACATTTCATAGATCTTTTCTTTAGGGTCAATTATTAGAGCTTTCTTCGTTTCCTTTGGCAGTATCATATTTACCTGGTTTTGCATGATCTTTGGTTTGTTATGCTAGTCTCTGTGCATTTGCGTAATGGGGCTCCTCTTCCAGACTTTGTAGGTTTGCTTTGCAGAGATAGTTCTCCACCAGTTGGCTTAGTTTGGGTTTCTGGGTGTGTCTGCTGGTGATGTCTTTGGGCAGATGGTCTGTTTTTGAGTGAGGCAACTATTTGAGCTCTGAGGATGGGGATGAGGGGTGTGCCACTAGCTGAGAACGTCTGGATAAGACTGCTGGCCTGGTTCCCTTCCCATGTGAGGTTTTAGGACAATTTCTGTGGTTGCTTGAGTTCTCTGGTCAGGCTTACTACGTGGTCAGGACTGGGTACTACAGCCAGTAGCTGATGGGACTATAACTTATTAATAGCTTCCGTTCACTGGCAACAGGCCAGGGCTCAGGGCCTGTAGAGATGTACAGTTTGTGAGCCTGATTCTAGCCTGGTCAGATGTTGCCACCGATTTTGCTCTGCAGACAAGGGAAGTCACGGGTTGTGCTCTGTGTTCAATTGCCACTATATGTAGGGCTGTTGAATGGGCTATTCAACTCCGGGTGTGCTCTGGTTAGATTCTCTGGTCAGACAGCTGAAGGCTGTATTCAGTAATGAACAAGGCTACAAATTAAATTCTCTGTCTGGGTGCAGTGAAAGAAGCAGCTCTAAAACTGGTAAAGCTTTTTGTTGTCTTAACTCAAGCCATCGCACATCTCATGTTCCCAGGCTAAGGAGGTCCCCTGGCTTTGCTCTACAAACTATTGGTTCCGTCTGCCCTTCTCTCAGCTTAAGCACCACAGGCACATTACAACCTCTAGGACTTGTCGCTTGCCGTCCTGGTCAGATGTGGGCCTGCCCTTCTGGACAGAAGACTCTCTCCACAATAGGTGGAGGTATGACCCAGCACCTTGCCTGAGTTTGGGAAGCTGGGATCTAGGATAGAAAAAATTTCTCCTTAGAGGACTCAAATCAGCAGATCTGCATCCTGTCAAGCTCCCTGGCCAGAGTCCACCCCCAGCTTATTTGTGCAGGTAAGCAAAGCTGCCAGTTGGGATTACTATTAATACTTGGGCACGACACATGTGAACTTGGTCTGACAAGATCCTTGTGCTGGTTGTTGCAAGCCCTTCCCCACTTCTCTGTCACAATCAGATTCACAGTATTTGAGCCCCATAGATTCCTCTATGATTTCTGTGGTAAAATCAGAGTAGAGTTCTACTGTGAGAAACCAGAGTAGAGTTCCCCATAAAGTGACCCACAGTGCTTTGGAAAGCTAGTGTTCCACCCCCCTCCCCCCCCCACCCCTCCCACCTCTAACCCCTGGTTCTCTTTTCCCACTGGAGGAACTGGAAACTGATGGGAGACCTCTCTGTATGGTGCTGCCCTGCCCTGGAGAAGGGGCAATGTGGTCAACATGCAGATACTTCTCTCGCCCTTCTAATGCAGTCTGCCTTGATGGCTGAGGTGCAGGGGGTACTTCAGACTCACCACTGTGTTCTGGGATTCTCTTACTGGTGTTTTGATCTTGAATAGATGTGCGTGTTCTTGTCAGGGAGAAGAAATGACCTGTATTTTGCCATTTAGTCCATATATAGTTTTTTTATTATAAGCTTTTTATCATTACGTAAAAAAGAAACTAGTATGAAATTTAAGTGAATTGGCTTTAATGGCAACTCATAATTTTTCTCTATCACTAAGTATACTGTTTAACTTGCCAACTTTTTTCTCCATAATAACTAGACTTTTCCAGTGAAGAAAGTAGTGCAGTAACTTATATTTTGACTCAGATTCCTTGTTGTTGTCCAGTCACTAAGCCATGTCCAGCTCTTTGCGACCCCATGGACTGCAGCACACCAGGATTCCCTGACCTTCACTATCTCCCAGAGTTTGCTCAGACTCATGTGCATTGAGTTGGGGATGCCATCCAACCATCTAATCCTCTGTCACCCCCTCTCTTTATTTAAGTAACTATTCCAAAAGCATTTCCTGTTATTGGAGCTATTCCATTTGACCACAGTCATATACAAAATTTAAATTCCAAATCACATGTGTTGACAATGTTGAGAATTTAGAAGTTTATACAGTTCAGAACTAGTTGTGTTTATCAGCAGTGTAGCTGGAAAGTAATCATAAATATACTACAAAAAATTGCCATGTTAACAGTGAAAATTACTAGTTATATTTGTTCTAAAAACTGAGCTTCTATATCATTAGCCAGTGCCTGGCTATGCTGGGCTATTGTGTTATTGAAAAGTAGTTTTTGAGCTACTTTCTTTGCCCTAGATTCACCTACATTTCCAATAAAACATTTTTGTGTTTTTTTAGTCTTAGCAATCTGAGTGCTACATAAAAAAAGGCTTAAAAGCACTCATATTTATATGTGAGATATTGAGCATCTGCTTCTATTAACTTTTTAATTCAGCACCCTGTCTTTCAAAAAATTATTTGGCTCTGAGCTTATTTCTTTTTGATTTATATATAAGATCCACTTGAGTTTTGACCAGTCAACTTGTCTCCACAAATAACACATTGTGATTTTAGTATTTTACCCTCAATTATGACTACACAAAATCATAATATAAATTAGTTAATATACATATGTTAAATATAATATAAAGTGGTTAATATACATACCTTGTATATTAACTAAAGTTAATATAATAACTTTAATAAATTTAATAGCTTTAATAAATTAATAACTTTAATAAAGTTAATAGCTTTAATAAAATTAATAACTTTAATAAAGTTAATTTGTAATATAAATTAGTTAATATACATACCTTGCATATTAACTAAAGTCAATATACAAGGTATCATATTTCTAATAGAGTTGGTACAAATTTGTTTGGTCCTCATTTACTTGGAGTAGACTTCACTGTTATCACTTGATTTACTGTTGCTGCTGTATGCATAAAAATGAGTGTCTCTTCTGGAAAAAATATTTCAGTGATGTTTGTCTTGGCATATGTAAGTTAGAGTTAAAATAATTTTATGTCTTAATTTAGCTTATTAAAGTATAATTTAAAAATAAGCTTAATCTAAAATCGTAACAATTATAAAAATATTATAACAAGTTTTAAAAATAAGTACCTGCATTTTATCAGATTTTTATTCCCTTGTGGGTTATAGGTGACAAATTCATTAGAAATATCACATATTTCAAGGTCTTATTGTGTGCTTAACTAGCATGCAGTTTAGGCCCCATGCTGCTCACCACTGAGTATGACAGCATCCAAACTTGTTTATACCTTATTTATCAAAATGAGCCCACTGATCCCATGCTAGGATGTTGTGGCAATGTCAAAGTGTTTAGTAAGTTTCTAAACTCTCACTATCATATTCTATAGTTATCTTGTCAAGGACCAATAACAAACTACTGGTTCACAGACCACACTTTGAGTAATGCTGGCCAGGCAGATATTAATGGGCTACAATAATACCAACTAATGTATATTAAATTTTTATGCCAGGCTCTTTGGCAAGCAGTTTACATGTTTGTCTCATTTAATCCGTACCATACCTCATTAAGATACAGATAGTGTTGTCATTTCTACTTTACAGATAACAAAAATAAGGCTCAGAGTAGTTTAGTAAATTTCCAAGGTCGTAAAGTCTTCCCAGGTGGACCTGGCATTTAAGCCCAGGCCTGTAGACTCCAGAACTTGAGCTCTCAATCTCTAACTCAAATGCCATAAAGCAGGGGTCTCCAAGCTCCAGGATCTAATGCCTGATGATCTGAGATGGAGTTAATGTAATAATAGCAGAAATAAAGCACACAATAAATGTGATATGTTTGAATCATCCCCAAACCATCCCATTCCCAACCCCACCACTCCCCTGGGCCCCTCATGCCCCTCTTCCTTCTCCCCCCAATCCCTCCCTGCAGCCGTGGAAAAATTATCTTCCACAAAACTGGTCTCTGGTGCCAAAAAGGTGGGGGACTGCTGCCATAAAGTATTGTCTTTGGCCTTATAGGGTGAGTTACAGTGGAAAACATGAGAAACTAGGTTCTGCTCTTAGTTTTGGTGCAACCTAGTAGTTGTATGGCCTTTGTCAAATCATTTTATCTCTGGGCTTTGGTTTTTCTATCTGTGACATGGGGAAGGTAGAGACATCAATTATATGCTCTGTAGGCGGTGGTGTGCTGGAGGCAGTTATACTATCTCAGAAGAGCCAATTGTTAAACTTATAGGTATTTTTTTAGCTGGATTGATGTCATCTTGGTAGCTTGAAACTGACCATCATGATAGTACTTAAACCATGGAAATCAGCCAACACTGTAAATTAGGGCTTTCTCTTGGTTATTAAACATTTACTAGCCCACAATGGCACCCCACTCCAGTACTGTTGCTCGGAAAATCCCATGGATGGAGGAGCCTGGTAGGCCACAGTCCATGGGGTTGCTAAGAGTCAGACACGACTTCACTTTCACTTTCACTTTCACTTTCCACTTTCATGCATTAGAGAAGGAAATGGCAACCCACTCCAGTGTTCTTGCCTGGAGAATCCCAGGGACAGAGAAGACTGGTAGGCTGCAGTCCACGGGGTCGCACAGAGTCGGACACGACTGAAGCGACTTAGCAGCAGCAGCAGCAGCAGCACAATAGCACTGCTTTTAGGACTCTTCAAGTTAATTCCATATATTTTCAATCTTACTATCAATAAGGAAGCAACTTCTTTGTCTCTTTGTCTTGGATGGTTAGCACAGTAGATGGGTATCTAGTACATATTGGATGATGATGATGATGAAATCACCACATCTATACCTTAAAACTTTGGATGGGCCCTGCTGGAAGGTACTTCCCTGGAAATAGTGGTCCCTCAGGGGAAGTTCTTCCTATGGCTCCAGTGACCTGTGTATTGGCCTAATTTTTAGTGGAGATACTTTAACACTGCTTATAGCTTTCTTTTGCAATCCAACTGGCCTTTATCACATTATTATGCTGAGTGGGAAAGTATAACACAGAAATGGTACATATGAAGTCATTATCCTTTATGCTAGTTTCATTGAGTTCTGGATTTAAAGAACATTAGTGGTTTTCATTTTTAGCTCATTGCAAGGCCCTCCTGTGTTGGTCTAGTCTCCTTTACTAACTTGGATAGAATCCCTGCTGTTCTATCTCCAAATTTTTTTTCCCTCCAGTTTCCCCTGTCTCTCTAATTAGCTCTTGGTCTCTCTATTGCTTTAACTCATACCCCATAGCTGTTTTCCTATAGCTAATCCTCATTTTCATGTTCTCTCTTAAACAGTCTTTCTCCTTAGATCCCAAGAGTTACAACTGGTTCTTAATGTAATGTTTGGCATACTACTTTAGTGTATTGGGTTGGCCAAAAAGTTTGTTCTTTTTTTTTTTAATTAAGATGGAAAATCCTGAAGGAACTTTTTGGCCAACCCAGTATTAATGATGTAACTGATGAGGTAATGGAAAGAATACCAGGCTTTTGGTAAGGGGGACCTAGATATTTTGCTTTTGCTTTTTTTCTTTAACCATTTGAAATTTTTTCCATTTATCAAATGATGCAGTTAGATTATATTGTGATTCCCAAACCTGCCTGTGCCTCAGTATCACCCAAGGAATTTGATTAAAATATAGATGGCCTGTCTCACCTTACTCTAGAACTAATGTGTCTCTTTTGGGGTTGAGGGACAGAGAATGATGTGGAGAGTTTATTCTTTTCTATATAATGGGTGGTAGAAATAGAGTTTCAGACAGTTTCCACAGAGAAAGAGTTTCTTCTTTCATTTCCTTCTTGTAATGGAAACAAATAGGATTACAACCAAGTATTGGTGGAATGTTCTACTGATATTATACTCAAAAATTCTCATTTATCATTGTAAAATAAGTAGTTATGTTTTTAATGTAATAGCAGTGTTTATGGAAATCAGTTAAACATTTCTTGTTTGGTGAGTCACCTAATGTCTTTTCTGGTTATTGAAGGTGGATTCCTGGTCAGTGAAATCCCCCAGGGGTCTTGAGATCTGAGAGAAATTACTGTCATATGCTTGTACCCATGAACTACTTAGATGTCATGAGAATCAGGGTTCAATTTTTTTTTTTTTAGTTGTGTAAGATAGAGACATGGTGAAATGAAACTGATTTGGGAAATTAGCTTCCTGGGAGTTCTTAAAATAGACAGATTCTCTTCAGATACTAGGATATGAGCAGAAATAAGCCAATGTGATTTTTTCTGTTCTTGTTCCCAAACTCCAGCTTCTGCTACTTCTGAACTTTGCACCATAGTTGCTGGCAAGGTGACACTTGCTGATTTCAGCAATTAGAGCATTTGTGCAGGGTACAATGTTGATTGTACACCTGACCAACATTTTGCCCTTACTTCTTCCTGAGAGAATTCTGACTTTGTCTGAATATCCAGACAAAGCTCCCCAGAGCTTTGTGCTTTAGAGGTCGTTGGTCTCAGCAGTAGTTAGAGCAGGCACATTCTGTTTAGACTGAGCCAGTCATGGTGATTCCAAGTGGACCACATGCTAGTGATTGGTTTAGAGGTGATAAATGATTTGTTTTGGACAATAAGATGTGAGGGAAGGTCTGCTGGGGTGGAAGTAGGGAGTTTTGGGAAAAGTTTTCTTGTTTTTATGAAGGATACACCAGAAGAGACCATTCATTTTCAACTCTTCACATTATTTTGTTTGTATATTTTGTCTGGAGCTACCTCCTCTTTTACCACCAGTCTAAGGATAAGTTAATGCAGAGGAGAGAGGAAGCAAGATAATCACAGGGAAGTGGAGCTGGAGTCCCAGTCATATAACCTCTGAAATTGCTCTAACTCTGAATTTCCCCACGTAAGAAACAATACATATTATTTCAACAAGTTGAGTCTGTCTGTACTTGCAGATGAAGTCATTCTGACACCTACATCTCTCCTGTCTGTTATTCTACCATGGTTATAGGCTCTTTTTCTAATCATTCATAGCACAAACTGAGGCCAGAATATAATGAAAAGGATGTGCAGTGTGGAGAATAATTTTCAACTACTCATTATGCAGATCAAACCTGGGGTCTCTCCCTAGATGCAGTGGACACAGAGATGTGACATCCAAGAACTCTGATGGGCAGTGCTTGCCCCAGAGAGCCCCACCAGGTTGGTCAGGGCCTTATTAGGCCTGCATCACAGTGGAACTTCTTGTTTTGTCCTATCTAGCCTCCCAGTGCTTCCTTTCACTGACGTTCTTTCCTAATAAACACCTTGCCCCCTCCCGACAACCATCTCAGTATCTGCTTCTGGAGAACCCAGCCTGTGATTCCAGGCCAGCTTGCTGTTCCCTTCTGTCCTGTCTCTATGTGGCCAGGAGCACCTCATCTCCCACAGTCATTCCCGATTGCTTTGAACCTTGGTGTCCAGGTAAATGGGCCAGGAAGTTTTTGGAAGAAATATCCAACTTTAGGAAAAACTTCTCCCCAGGATGTTTTATAGTGGGGTAGTCAGTTTTTTTCAGGGGAAACTCCATTCCAATACACAGGGGACAGAGTCTTGATGCATAGCTCCAAAAAGACAATCACAAAGTAGTCTGAAATTCATAAATATATTGTCTGGTTTATACAGTCTTATCCATCATTGTTTTTTTAACCATACTTGATGAGTTCAGGTGAACTGTTAATCTTCTGAACCTCAGCTTTCTCATTCATTGAATAAAAATAACCATCCACCTCACAGAAATTGTAGTTAAATAATAATTATGTATGAAGAGGACCTAGGACAGTATTGACTATAGTATGCTCTCAATAGATGTTAGATTTTTTTTTCTGTTTTAACTCCTGCCTTTTCCCCTTATGTATTTTGTATTTTGGTGAAGTTGAAATGAACATCTAGGGCAATCTTGAAGGAAAAAAAAATAAATGTGATCTCATTAAATGTGTATATAGTTGCTCCTTGGTATTACATATAGGAACTCATGTAACATGCAGTCTCTTTTGGCTTCTTTTGTTTAGCATAGTATATTCTTTATTTAGTTATTTTTGGCTGTGCTGGGTTCTTGTCGTTTTGGGTAGGCTTTCCCTTGTTGCAGTGAGTGGGGGACTACTCTCCGTTGGGGTGCGTGGGTTTCTCACTATGGTGGCTTCTCTTCTTGCTGAGCACAGGTTCCAGGCGTGTGTGCTTCAGCAGTTGCAGTACATGGGTTCATTAGTAGGCTCCTGGGCTTCAATAGTTGCAGCTTGTGGGCTCAAGAGCGTGGGGTCAGTAGTTGTGGTGCGCAGACTTAGTTGCCCCGAGGCAGCGGGGTCTTCCTGGACCAGGGATCAATCCCGTGTCTCCTGCAATTGGCAGGCAAATTCTTATTCACCGCACCACGAGGGAAGTCCTAGTATATGTTTCCAAAGTTTATCCTTGTTGTAGTATGTATGTATCAGTACTAAATTCCTTTTTATTCCAGAATATTATTCCATTCTATGAATATAACACATTTTGTCATATCCATTTACCAGTTGATAGACATTGAATTGTTTCTGTTTTTGAGTCTATTTTGAATAATGCTGTTATGAACATTCTTCGTGCATAAGTCTTTGTGTAGATGTATATTTTCATTTGTCTTTCACCCAGGAGTGGAATTACTGCTTCATATGGTAAATTTATATTTACTGTTCAAAGAAACTACCAAACTGCTTCTCAAAGTGGTTGCACTATTTCCTATATTTATTACCTTTGATTTTTGGAGTTGTTTTAAGATTAGTTGTCTGTTGTCTATTAAGAAACAGAAAGTTGTTAACCACAGTATAAAGTAATTATGTAGCAGACACTCTGATATGATACCCAGATTCTCCTTTAGGACTGAAAGATCTATTCCTCTACCTTCTAGAAGTGCTGTTAGCTGACAGTCCTCAGGTGTGTCAGCCCTCTCCAGAAACTGCCCTTGGCTAATCGGTCACCTTGTCCAGGGTCATGGCTGCTTCCAAAGGGCAGAATGTATCCAATGACTAGTTGATATGAGTCATATCACTGTCTTTTTGCCCCTTCTGAGGGGGCCATCCAGTTTCAGGGTTCTCTGGGGAGCTGATGGAGGCCCTTGTTGAGACCGCATTACTGCCCCATCCCCTGTCTTCTTTCTTCCCTTCCTCCAGAAGGAGGATTGTTACTCAGACTACTCTCTAGTAAACATTGTGCACATTATTCTGTATCTGTCCATCTGAATTGGTTCTTGGAGGAAACCAGTCTTGAAAACAACGAATTTCTACCTTTTAAATATATAGATTACATTTTTACTTGTCTTATTAGGTATATCCCTCTGTTGACAAGAATCAAAGTATCTTGTTGAAGCCTAAAGCTACGTTCTAATCCCTGCATAGAAATCAGCTTCTGTTATCTCAGTATCTACCAAGAGAGGGCAGTGACATGCTAGTTAAACTAGCAGAACTGTGCTGAGAATAAAGCAGTTTGATTATCACAGAAATTCCCAGTACTTTGTTCTCCAAAATAAAAAAATATATATATTTTGCTGACTCTTCCTATATATTGAGAGATCTGTAGGATATATTAGGAATAACTTCATTTAAAATGCTCTAAATAAAGCAGAATTCCAATGAGTTTCCTTTTTTAAAGGACATTTCTAAGCACAGACTGCGGTTTTAATTTTTAATTAATTAATGCTTCATTTGAAGCATTTGAACAAAGTGGATTATTCTTAAAATATAGTTATGGATGACTTATAAAATCATATACTGTTAGACTCCAGGGTTTCTTCAGTTCAGTCTCCCTATTTTGTAGGTAGAAATACATGGTGTCAAAGACTTGGTGCGGTTAGTTCAAGAGTACCAAGGAGAACCATGACTAAAATTTGGTCAGCGTTTTTTCTCTATACCTTACTCCTCTTCCTCTCTTGTAGGACTTTGGTTATTTATAGTTTTTCAGGGAGTCAAAAACACTCATTCATAAAGAAAAACACTACAGAAATTCCCCTGAATGGGATTAGTGATGGGTATTAATGTCAGAGAATTAGGCTGACTATGATATTTTCAGTGACTGAGTTTGGCATGTTCCAGGATTTGTTTTCTCTCTTTGCATTGCTAGTCATTTAAAATATTACTCTTACCAATAGCTGATAATTAGCATAATTAGTTCAGTCAGATCTAATTGGCCAGTTACTATTTTGGATGATTTGGTTTTACTTTGTAGTACCCAAAACTCTTCTCTTGGTGAAATTATATTGTTTAAGAATATAGAACTCTCTGGGAAAGTTCGTAACAAAGTAAAAATCAAATAACCATCTTTGTTAATATCAATATTAAGTTTTCTAACCTCTTTGCTTGGTAAAAGCAGGAAATATCCTACACCAGACCTGACTAAGTTTTTAACACTAGTTATATTTAGGGAGCTTCCCACATACTCGTGTCCTTTGTTAAAATCGGAGGCAAAGTTCAGTGCCATTTATTTTTTGATGATCTTGCCGTGAATTAAAATTCTCCTAACACTCAATTCTCTTTGTCTCTGTAAACATGTACCCTTGTTGTGACAGAATCCTAAAGAATTACAATGTGTAATTATAAATGCATTGCTTATTCAATGGTTTAAGTTTTCCATCTCTTTATCATGTGTTTTGAATTTTAGTGGTGTGTGTGTTTGAGAACAGAGAAAGATGAGAGAGAGAGAGAGACAGATAGACAAGAAAGGAAGGGACCATTTCTTTGCTGGTCTCTTTGCTTGTTTTCTTTTCTTCTGTATTGAGACCTGTGGTCGCTTTATCACCGCAGAGTTGGTTATGCTTCAGTTATTGTTTCAATACTGAGGTGTCTTTTTAAGGAGCCCAAAGCCATTTTCACATCTTCAGTTGAGCACCAATTTAGCTTTTCCAGTGGTCCAGCTCTGACCTCTAATTTGTCATTGGTTTTTCCTGAACTTTGAGTAAATGATCTAACTATTCTGAGCCTCAGTCTCTTGTACTGACATGTGTTAAGAATACCCAACTCACAGTTTCAGTGTGCAATGGTAGCTATGAAATATTTAACACACAACACTCAGTCAGTATGTGGTATCATTACTTCACTGTAAGAGCTTCACCTTCAAAAATTTCCTGCTTAACTGTTAGTTGCATGGAGTGTAGAGAAACTAGAACAGCTTATGTTATTATATGAGCTCTTTGTTTCCCACTCCATCCCCAAATGGGTGGAATTCTAATAGGGTCAAACAGCAGGGATGCATGTCTGGTAGAATTTCAGGCATCAACCAATCAAATGCAAGAGTCTGATGGAGTGTCTTTGTTAGGTTTCTCATGGCTTCCAAAATTATTCCACATGAGGAGTTTTCCTCTTTTGCCTTTGGGCATGACTGTTGAATTTTGGGAAACTTGAATTTTTGATTGTCAGGATGACTACTTCATTCATTGTTTCTTTCTCATGCTTCAGGCCTTTACTCTCTTCTCCCCTATTAATCGTGGTGCCCTATCTTTTGCATATATCAACTAATTTGAAACATGGTACTTTAAAAGATTGCTTTGTATTTGCATGTATCTACTAGATATCTTTTAATTATGATGCATGACTAAAATTTTATTTATATATTTAAAGCTTGAAAATTTCAATGCTGTAGTTCCAATACTTTGATAAGTGTGTGTTGCTAAAAAACAGACTAGTTAAGCATCAGATTTCTAAAATACTATCTTGTAATTCTTTCATTTTTTTTTAATAAAAATATTATTTAACTGCTTAAAAATAAACTGGGAAGATTTAAAATATTTTGTCTTTTTATGAAATGCTATAATCTGGGGGTAGATACTGAGAATTTACTTACTGTGAGAATACTTACTGTGAGAATTTAGATAACATTTGTGAAAAAGTGTCTTGCAAGCTATAAAGTGTTATTTATATGAGGAATCCTTATTGCCAAAGAAACTGACAACCAGACTTGAAGTCACTGTTATAAATAACAATAGGAATTTTAGAGAAATAAAAATATGGCTCACAAGTTTAATCTCTTGGTTCAGGTTTGGCTGTGTGCGTGCTAAGTTGTTTCAGTTGTGTCTGACTCCTTGCGACCCTATGGACCGTAGCCCACCAGGCTCCTCTGTCCATGGGACTTCCCAGACAAGAATACCAGAATGGGTAGCCATTTCCTCCTTGAGGGGATCTTCCTGACCCAAGGACTGAACTCATGTCTCCTGCGTCTCCTGCATTGTTGGTGGATTCTTTACCACTAGTGCCACCTGGGAAGCCCCCAGTGTTTGGCTACATTGTCTTTAAGATAATCAGTCTTGCAGTCTCTGAAAACACAAGCAGAAATTCAAAAGTAAAACAAAAAAATTAACACAGAGATGCCCATGTTTCCATCAGATGCAGAGGACATGTTTTTGTCCTATTTATTAAGTGATGAGAATTGGGGTCAGATGTGTTACAAATTACTACTGTAATGATGTCTGATATTGGTTAAGTATCTCTTTTATAGTCTGAGAGTCAGGGTGCTCCTTCTCTGACATACCCCTTTTATTTACAATGAGCCTATTTTCTGATGATATCCTTTTAAATAGTATCCATTTTATCACCCAATTAATCAAGGTTGATAGAAAACCTAAATGGAATGTTATTTTTCTCAAAAGAAAAGCACTTTAAAGGTAGTGAAAGGGCAGCTGATTTAGATGTTTGCAAGTCATATCTACGGAAAAATAAAATATGTGCCTTTCCATCCTGTCTTCCCTTTAGTAAAGTGTTCTG
Organism: Bos mutus; assembly: GCF_027580195.1. Lineage (NCBI taxonomy): Eukaryota > Metazoa > Chordata > Mammalia > Artiodactyla > Bovidae > Bos > Bos mutus. Next base: position 22,292,286 of record NC_091638.1, read on the forward strand.
ATGCGGCAAATTACAAAAACACTTATGGCTTATGAAATTCTCATTACCCCAAACCCCTTTTCCCTTAATTGTTAGTGTGGTAATGCGTGATGGCAAGAAACAGACTCTGGCGTTTTGAAGAGGCATAGTACTAATGCTATGGCTTGTGGCAGCTCTTTTATTAAAAGTCTCACTGTTCCTTTCCAGTGACTCCCTAATTAGCTCAGGCTCTGGCCCAGAGGACTGTGCATGGCTGTATTTAACTGCCTGGAAAGTGGCTCTGAAAAGATGCTGGCTCAGCGTAAGTAACTGGGTTGTATCCTGGCTGCCTTTTGGGTGAGAGCTTTATTTTTAACTCTACTCCCTGTTTCAGATGATTGCTAAAGTTAGACTATAGTGAGGAGAACTTGGTTTCATTCCTAGACCTTTGCTTCCTACTTGGTAGTGCTCATAGCCATTTTGTTCTTCTCTTTTGCCACTAAGAGGTGGAAGTAAAATGATAGGCTTCTCTGGAAAAGGTTATGTGCACAGTACTTAAGATTTACTATGTGTTTCTCTGTCTATAGCTCTTGCAGGAACAACTCTGTCTTCTTTTATTCAGGTCTTCTATCACTGAATGATATAATAAATAAATAAAACAATACAAAACAAAACAAGCAATTCAGTTGCAATTTCAGGGTGGGAAAGAGGCTATAAATATATGGAAAAGAGCACATCCTTGCCCACTAAGAGTGTGTATCTAAGTATAATATAAGGTAGACTGAAATAAGGGTCAGAGAGGAGAATTAATGTTAATAATATACTTTAACTCAAGAGAGCTAAATAAGGGGATCAGGGAATGTTTCCTGGAAAATGTGTTGTGTGTGTGAAGTTTTTAAGAATGAAAAGGGTTTTCTAGGCAAAGAGTAGATTGGGGGTATCTCCCAGTCATGAACTGAGAAGAGCCATGGCAGGGCTTGGTGACCAGCACTGATGAATGTGGCATACATGATTGGATATACTAGCAGACAAAGCTAGAGAGTCAAGGAGGGTCTTGAATCTGCTAGCTAAGGAATTTTAATATTTTATAGTACTGGATTTTTATAGTACTGGATCTCTCCCAATCATATTTGAAATCTGTTGAAATATTTCTGTATTTGTTTTTTGAAAAACATTATATACCTATTACTTGAATTACTTTGGAGTCATGCTCTTGGTTTCAAAACAATACATTTTAGTGAAGCAGAAATCATTTGGAAGACATATCCATGACGTCATTTGTCTTATTTAGTCATCTCCAGAAGGAGTGACTTAAACTGATCAAATGAGGTAATATACATGGACACTTTAAAAAGAATAATGTCAAATGGTAGATTCTATTATTCTAAAGAAAACCCTTGACCTTTATATTATCATATCTACATTTATTTAAAACTTAGCATTGTTATTCTTTTCCTTTATTCCACACCCTCCACCTTCATTAAAGAATAAAGACAATATAATAACATTAAAGAAAATTTGGAAACAGAAAGGAAAATATACGCACAAGTCCCCTCCTCTCATTGAGCTACTTCTCTCACTATAGTCCTGGGTTAGAGCAAAGTTGCATTTTGGCTCTTTTTGCCAGGCTGGCTGGTATTTGTTCTCTTTTTATCTTGAGTATCATTCTGACTTTCCTGAAGAAACAAGCTACTCTTGGACCACATGGTTGGTGTGAGACTGACCTTTTGCTTTGTCTGAGAGGATCATGGCATGGCCACATGGCAGTTGCATCATTCTAGTTATGATGATTGGTTTAGGGATGGACGTGTGGTCAAGCTAGGGCTTTCCTGATAGCTCAGTTGGTAAAGAATCCACCTGCAATGCAGGAGACCTGGGTTTGATCCCTGGATTGGGAAGATCCCCTGGAGGAGGGAAAGGCTATCCACTCCAGTATTCTGGCCTGGAGAATTTCATGGACTGTATAGACCTTGGGGTCACAAGGAGTCGGACATGACTGAACGACTTTCACTTACATGTGGTCAAGCTACGCTATTCAGAATCACAGGCTCAATTCTGTGACTTTTGTTAGAACTTTTGGAAAAGAAGCATGCTTTTTCCCTGAAGTTTGCTGAGATAATAGAATATAAGCCTAAAGCTACCCGAAGTCATCTTGCTACCACTTGAGTAAGAATGGGGCCAACTTGGGGGAAAACAGAACCAAGAGCCAGAGAGAAAGAGAAAGTGTTTTCTGATGGCACTGCTTAAGAAGCAGCCATGCCAGGAATTGCATTACAGTCATGGATATTTTTTAGGTGTGTCTGCCAATAATTTTCTTTTTTGCTTTGGCCACTTTGAACTGTATTTCTGTCATTGATGAACAAACAGAGAAATACCGGAGGTGTTAGAGTTTGAACTCAGAGGAAGAAGATTATCAGTGGGAGCTGTAGTGGTCTGGGAAATCAAAATGTTGGCAATGGCATTTATAAAGCTTTGAAGGATGGCTCGGATTACATTGTTTTATTAGACACAGCCTCTCCATCATGCTCTGGGGTTTGTGCTGAGTAGTATGCACCCTCCTACCTGGCCCAGGGATGACACACTTCCATGTACCCTCAAGGTCAGTTTTTAGGAAAGGAGGGACAGCCACCCCGCCTTTGTGCTGTCTGCTTGGCATGAGACATGGCTTAGACCTACTTCAGCTTATAGTAGCTCTGTGTGCACAGAGAGGATTGGAGATGACATCAGTTTTGGCCATTTTGATAAGAGAGACAGACCATGTTATATACTTGGTTTCTCCCTTTGTTCTCATCCCAGAATATTTTTCCTGGTGAATCTAGCTGAAATGAATATCAAGGTCAGCTAGAAAGAACAACCTGTAGGCTGTGTACAGAGATGGAGTGGGATACTTGCTCTGAACCTTTAGAACCAAACAGTAGAAACGTCACCTGTCATCCCCTGTCTCTGTGCATCAGGGCTCAAGTGCCAGCAGCACAGGCACTAACTGTGGCGCCTTTGGAAGAAGTCTTTGTGTGTCGCCAAGGCTGGTCTTCTCCTGCACCCTGTAAGGGGAAGCAGGAGTGAAAGTGGACAGATTTTCTGAGCAGGCTTAAGCTCTGATGTCCTTCACGCTGCTGACTTTGGCATCTCTCTTGCCGTCGAGCTGTGATTGCAATCATCATCTCGGCAGGCATATCACAGCTCCAGTTAGACTGCAGATGGTTTACACCCAAGCCAACAGAAAATGTGCATAATCCACGGGCTAACAGATCCTCACAAATCCTCCAGAGACAGCAGGACATGCAACCCATGCCCAAGCTGCTTTCATTTCTGCAAATTCCAAACTGGTTAGACAGTGAAGGATCAAAAGCAGGCATTTAGGTAACAGTAAAGAGGTAGGCTGATTATGTAGTGGAGTGGCTTTGCATTTTAAACTGAATTTATCTCTTTCTCTCTTTCACTTACTTGTCCTTTTATCTAGTTCTGAATCCCAAACCAAATGTTACTACTCCAGTAAGTTCTAGTTAAACAGAATGTTTCTCTTTTTTCCCTTTTCTTTCCTGTCCTCACCTCTCCTCTTTCCCTACCCTCTCTTTCTTTTCTGTGCATGTTATTGATTCCACTCTTATGGGAAAATTACATTAAAAACAAACAAACAAACACTAAAGCAGTCAAGGCAGGCTGGTACAGAGGGAAGATCACCAAATGTCTTTTTCTCCTAGCTTCATCTTTATGTTCTGTGGACCTTAGTTTCCAAATCTATACAATGTAAAGCTAGGAACACTATATTATTTTGTTACCATTGTTCTAACAAATGATCACAAACTTAGTAACTTAATACAAATTTATTATCTTACCGTTCTGTAGGTAAGAAGTCTAATACAAATCTCTTGAGCTAAAGTCAAGGTGATAGCAAGGTTTCATTCTTTTCTGGAGGTTCTAGGGGAGAATCTGTTACCTTACCTTTTCCATCTTCTAGAAGCCACTGCCTTCTTCAGTTTGTTGCCCTTTTCTTTCTTCCTCAAAGCCAGCAGGTCAGATCCTCATGTCCTATCTCTCTGACCTACCCTTTGGCCTTCCTCTTCTGTTTTTAAGGACTCATGTGATTAGGTTGAGTCCACCAGGATGATCCTAGATAATCCGCCTGTTTCAAGCTTCTTAATCTTAATCACATCTGCAGAGTCCCTTCTGCCCTGTAAGGTAACATAGTCACAGATTTTAAAGAATCTATCTGCAATGTAGGAGACCTGGGTTAGAATTCTGTGTTGGGAAGATCCCCTGAAGAAGGGAATGGCTGCTGCTGCTGTCACTTCAGTCGTGTCCAACTCTGTGCGACCCCATAGACGGCAGCCCACCAGGCTCCCCCGTCCCTAGGATTCTCCAGTCAAGAACACTGGAGTCGGTTGCCATTTCCTTCTCCAATGCGGGAAAGTGAAAAGTGAAAGTGAAGTCACTCAGTCGTGTCCGACCCTCAGCGACCCCTTGGACTGCAGCCTACCAGGCTCCTCCGTCCATGGGATTTTCCAGGCAAGAGTACTGGAGTGGGTGCCATTGCCTTCTCCGATTATTCTGCTTACGTGTTAGTGGATCCCTAAGTCTCTATACATATTGAATTCTCTTTGTGGAAGCTTCCTGTCTTCCCATCTTGTCCTAAAGATCAAGACTATGATCTAAATCTAACTCAAGTTCAACTCAATCTCTGATAACCAAACTGATAATTGATAGGGCAATTTAGGTTCATCATCATGCAAGTTAGCTTATGTGTTTTAAAAATGTCTGTTTAATTGAAAATTTTTAAATTGGAAATTTCACATAAAAACACAAATTTCCAGCTTCTCTCAAAGGAGCAACAACACCACCACCAGCAGCAAAATAGGAGAATTTGATAACACTAGGATTTTTTTTTTTTTTTTTATCCTTCACATGACAGCCCTTAACCAGAATTGAGTAGTGCCTATTGGTTATCTTCTTCAGACAGGCATTTTGTAGTTTGGTCTCTGTGTGAGCATTTGAATTTTCTAGCTCTGTTCTAGCCCTTCTATTTCTTTAGGCCTACTATACAACTGCTCTTCACCCTGATGATCGAAAAGTACTGCACATGCCTGGAGTTATAAATTATACTTTATCCACTAATTATTGAACTAGGCAAACAGATTACTGTATTTTATCTCTTTCTTTTTTTTTTTCTGGTTCAAAAACAATACATCTATTATGGCATTTGAGAAAACTTTCTAAATCACCACAACTATACCTCCTCCCTTAAGGATTTCAGTTAATTGAGGTTTTCAATATTATTGGCTTCCTTCTGTTTATAAAAGAAGAATGAAAAATGGTAACTGTCTTTTGTAGGTAGTAATTAATGGGTTGCTTTAATAGCCTCCGTTTTGAAAATGTGTTTTCCAGCTTTCCAAAGTGCGGGTGATACTTTTATAATATAAAAATATTTAGTGGAAGTTATTCATTTCATAAACATCCTTTTGCCACTATGTTTTGTGCTGCTACTACTGAGCTCTAGGCAAAGAGAATTGAATGGAAAATTATTCATTGCTTGGTATTTTGAGACTTGCAATTCCCTTCCTAGATTATTCAAGGCCAGTTATAACCCAAAAGGCAAGGTGCTGAGATTTATTGATAGAAAAAAATAAAATAAAACAAGCAAACCACAGTCCCCAAAAGTCACATATCCCACATCGAATCCAAATATTACTGTGATGAAAAAGCAGAAACATGTAAATAATTCGCATCTGAGACTTTAATTCTGTATTGAATGATGTCCATTCTGAAGGAGATCAGCCCTGGGATTTCTTTGGAAGGAATGATGCTAAAGCTGAAACTCCAGTCCTTTGGCCACCTCATGAGAAGAGTTGACTCATTGGAAAAGACTGATGCTGGGAGGGATTGGGGGCAGGAGGAGAAGGGGACGACAGAGGATGAGATGGCTGGATGGCATCACTGACTCGATGGACGTGGGTCTGAGTGAACTCCGGGAGTTGGTGATGGACAGAGAGGCCTGGCGTGCTGCGATTCATGGGGTCGCAAAGAGTTGGACACGACTGAGAGACTGATCTGATCTGATCTGATATCATCTTAAGCAATTATATACTCAACAAAAGCTATCTTTTTGCCTTCTGAAATATGTAGATCAAATGGGGTGCTCTTCATTTAAATTCAAATTGTGATAGTTGTGAAAGTTCAGGAGTAATGGAAAGAAACTTTGCTAGAGATAAGCAATGTTCATTCTCAGTTTTTTGAAGGAAACATAAAAGTTGGAATGTAAACCAAGAATTAGTTACATAAATTGAACTTACGTCTTAAAAAGCTTTCTAACAGTGCCTTTTTTTCTTACACTACATCTTATTGAACAGGCAAAATTTAGCTGGATCTTAAAAAATTTGAACCTTTATGGAAAGGTACATAATTAAGTCAAATTGGTGATGACTTAGGTTGAAAGTTAGGTGATATAAATCAAATGTTCCCTAATTCTGGTTTCAGAAGAGCAAGGAGCCAGTGGAGAGGTTGGCATTTTACAAAAGAATATACCATGAACACTTTTGTAGAGGGTATCTTTTTGTGTTTAAATATCAAGAAACAGAGATGCAATTTCAAATTATCTGTTCACTGCCTGAATATTCACCAAGTCAGACAATTTGCAGTTTTTTCATCTTAGAGGTAGAGTTCCTTCCTGTGCCATGATTTTCCAGTGTACCTGGTGAAAGAACAGATTTTCCCTTTTATTGAAGAGGTTGGCTGGGTGCATATAGTAAATTGGGAAGAAAGTGGTTTGATAGAAACTGCTTGAGGTTGTAACTTTCAATTTTCCTAGTTTTCGTTCTCTCCCTTAGACCTTTGAGTTGATTGTACCCAGGAAAAAGGAGAAAAGGCAGGCTGGTAATGAGCTTGGCTGCCTTCATTCTCCATTCCTGCCACTCAGGATTTTATTTTTCAATATTTGAAAGTTCAGCAGTTTCAGAAGGGTAAATCTATTTAGGGATTACTTTGTTTTTGTGTTTTGGGAGAATAAATAATGTGGGAGGTTGTACAAATGTTTTTTAAACAGCTCAGTGTGTGTGTGTGCACGTCTGTGTGCATGTTTGAAGGGGAATCCAAAACCTCCTGCAGAACTACTATTTGCTACTTTGTTGTTACTTTTCAGGGGATTTGGTTGTCCCAGAAATGACACTTATGTAGCCCAAAGAAAATAAAAGGACATATTTGAAACATTTAATTACATTTCTGTTTTGCAGATATTATGTATTTTGTAGGAGATTAGGATCTTTTTCAGAATATATTTTTTTTCACATAAAACATCCCAAATTACACATTTATCCACTTAATTATGTCAGTGGTATAAGGACAATGAGGAAATTAGGATGAAAACTCCTGCTGTTTATATTTGGAGGCTCAGTAGAATGCATAGTTTATAGTTAACTAAAATTACCTTGATATTTGGTTTGCTACTTGTCAAAGACAAACGGCATCCAACTCTGTGAGAGAACATAGAGCTTATTTATCTCCCTGCTAATTTTCCAAGCCAATCCTTTAGAAAGACATCTGAATTGGGAATAGGAATCCCTGTCTGCCATGTGGCTCAAGGCACATGAGCAGATGTCAGTCAGTGAAAAAGGAATAATGGAATGAAAGCTCTTACACATGAGCCACCATGGCCTCTGTGTCTCCCTCTTTGAATGTATATCACACTTTAAATCCACTGATCCTCTCAAGCAAGCCTGCAGGCCCCAGTGGGGGCAGTTTGGGCATGTCTGGTTTTTTCTGTACCACGTATAGTTTCCAGGAATATGTTACTTTCATAGACCTTTTTTCTGCCTGGATCTTGTCTCCCTGTCTATAACCCCCTCTTTCTCTACTACAGCTTTCCCATGTTGGTTGAGTATATGCTGAAAGTTTGCATCCTCCTCAGATTCCAGGTGGGAGCGGGAAAAAAGCCCCTTCTACTCGTGAATCTTCGAAGTGTAGCTGAGGGAGGGCTGTTCTTAGTACCCATTCTCTGAATCTAGGAATGAAACCTGGGTCTATGGGGATGGTGGGAGGTGGTGAAAGGAGCCCTCACTTACATCTAACTCTTCACTTTTTCCCTCCACCTGCTTAATTCAGCTCAGGAATGGTTTTGAGGGCTTTCCTTTGTAGTGGAAAATTGCACTTGCATCATCTCCTCTTTTTTTTTATTCTACTGCTCACAGGAAAAAAAAAATAGATAACCTTAAAGTAGCCCCTTGTTTTTAATATAAAGAGAGGCTTCTGGAATTTAGGCAACTTTTTTTCCTCCTAAGTGTGTGGTTCTCGATTTGGAGGGCTATTACTTTCATGAGTGCTACCCTTTTTATGACTTAAGTTGAGGTTGAGCAATGACTCCTCTGTTTCCTGCCCTCTAGTAGTGGCTGCTTCAGCCTCACAATGGCTAGAGGATCACAGGGGCTATAAGACTTAGGCAGGATGAAAATATATCAGACAATATGCAAAATGTTATTCCACGAAATCAATACTACTAATAGCAAAAGCCATACAAATACCACCACTACCACTTCCACATGTGTGTGTCATTTTGTGTCTAACCATTTTCTAATGAATGCTTAATTCCTTCCACAACTTTGCAAAGTAGCTTTCTAAAGTTCCTTTTTTGTATGAAGAGATTAAGACAGAGAGATCAAGGGGCAAGCCCAAGATGAGTTTTCAAATCTAGACTGGAACTGAGGCATTCTGATTCTTTGTATTTTATTAGACTTGATTTCTGCATTAATAGGTCTTGTGGCAACTTGTCTGGGTCATTACATTCTTCTGCTTCATGCTTTTCTAGGCCTTCAGTTCTTGACTGACTCCTTCTGTCTGTTTTGAAACTTGCTTCTCTTATGTTAGTCTGGATGTCAGTTGCTTTCTCCAGCTTCTGTCTTGCTTAGATTAACTGGCATTCCAGATCTCCAGCTGGGCTTCTCACCCCATCTAATCCTCCTCTGCTTGTTTACTATAGTAGAGTATAATCAGATTTCCTAAAAGATTAATGTAGTGAATAGTGAACAATGCCAGTTTCTAAAATCCCGAATTCTAATTTTAGAGCCTAGTATTAATAGCTTTGCATAGAAATCTTTATTGGTATTTTGTATCCTATTGATTTCATTCTAGGATAAAGTTAAGAGTTGAATTGATTTTTGGTTTTCATTGGATAATCTAGGACATACTAGCTCTGAGTGTGTGCGTGTGTGTTAAGTCACTTCAGTCGTGTCTGACTGTGCGATCCCCACAGACTGCAGTCCGCCAGGCTCCTCTGTCCATGGGATTCTTCAGGAAAGAATACTGGAGTGGGTTGACGTGCCCTCCTCCAGGGGATCTTATTGACCCAGGGATTGAACCTGTGTCTCTCACTTCTACCTGCATTGGCAGACAAGTTCTTTAGAGTGGGCCACATGTGGAAATTGTAGAACATATTCCTCAAAATTGAATCTTTTGTGCAATGGAGTTTGCATCATAAATTAAATAGCTGGCCTTGACTCTGGTCCCACTGCTGTTGCTGACTCAGTGTTTCACCAGGTAATCAGTGGGGCAGTGCAGACTATATGTCTCCTGTGCCATGTATGTCGTATTATTTTACTATTTGCATAGACTCTATTTAAGTAGCAAGATAGAAGATAATACTTAAAATACAAAGTCAACTCATAGATATGCCTTGAAATCAATTGCCCATGCTTAAAGCTCCATAGATAATAGGAAGTCATTAACCCTGAAACAAACGGGTTGAACTTAACTAAAAATGAATTGTGTGTTAAGAAAATATGTAATACAAAAACTGTAGATCCGTGACCTACAGAATTAGTGCTGTGCTTCTTCAGGTTACTGTTATATTTGCCTTTATTCTTCTGTCATAGGAAAATATGAAAATGTCAGAAGTTAGGGGGCATTTGTCTAAAGCTGGCAGCTTAACCACTTCTCTTGATGGCTTGTACAATAGCTTCAGTTAAAAGATATCAGGAAATAGAAAAGCAAAAGTCTCAGATGACAATGACAGCTATAAAGGTGTGGGAGTTTCTAATGAATCTCTGTATTATAAAGTCATGTACCAAGGCCAGCTTTTATACAAATTGTGGCAAAAATGTGAGAATATAATTACATCAGTGGACAGGGTAGCAAAAGGTTGTGGAGTCAGGGGGAAGCATTTTAATAGGGTTCTCTGTCACAAAACAAAGGCAGAAGTATTTAACAGAAGTAATACGAGTCAGCAACTGGTTCTCATTCTGTGCCAGAAGAGAAAAGGTCCTGATAATTACTGAAAATTTGAATAGACCCCTAAAAGATAGACTCAACTCTGCTAAGGGAACAGCATCATGATCTAAGTGAACTAGTTATCAGAATTATTTAACTCCTGTAGGGACTAGGGACTTGAAGTAAATGGTAAATGAAAGAAACACACTCTCACTTGGGGTAATTAAAATATTTTAAAGTATTTTGGTTCTTTGGAGTGCTGTGTTTTTCATTTTTTCTCTGTAGACTCTCAATATGTTTTGCTGTTATGTTTCATCTTTTATTTTGAGGGACAAAATTGTAATTTGTTAATACCACAATGGTATGTGTATGAAAGTGAAAGTGAAGTCGCTCAGTCATGTCCGACTCTTTGCGACATGGACCGTAGCCTACCAGGCTCCTCTGTTCATGGGATTTTCCAGGCAATAGTACTGGAGTGGATTGCCATTTCCTTCTCCAGGGGATCTTCCCGACCCAGGGATCGAACCTGGGTCTCCCGCATTGTAGACAGACGCTTTACCATCTGAGCCACCAGGGAAGTCATAGCACAATGGTACGTGTATAGTAAGCACTTATTTGTTGAATTGAATGAGTGATTGACTCAATAATTATGAAAATATAGCAATTACATTATTTTAATGGCTCACAGTTTTATATTTGCTGTGATTGTTTATTGATGGCCAGACTTAAGGCAAAAATTAAGATTACGGGTCTTGTAACCTTAAAATTAAGGCTTGTAACTAAAAATTAAGGCAGAGCTGATTTTAGAGTTCGATGTTTCGGAAAGACAGATTTTGGAGAAAAGGATATATTTACTATTAAAAAGTATAGATGGGTAGCCCTGTCCCCCCTGAAATACATTTACAATTAACCTTTTAAAAAAATCCTCTATCTCTTATATGTCTTTCTGAAATGTTTTGCCTCCAACAGGGCTAGTTTAGACAGTGCTATCATTTACCTGACATTTTCAGTGAGTTGGACTTCCCTGGTGGCTCAGCTGGTAAAGAATCCTCCTGCAATGCGGGAGACCTGGGTTCAATCCCTGGATTGGGAAGATCTCCTGGAGAAGGGAAAGGCTACCCACTCCAGTATTCTGGCCTGGAGAATTCCAAGGACTGTATAGTCCATGGGGTTGCAAAGAGTTGGATGAAACTGAGTGACTTTCACTCGCTTCACTTCAGCGAGTTGTGTTTAAAGCCATTTTGCTTTTCTGCATTTCTTTTCCATGGGAATGGTCTTGATCCCTGTCTCCTGTATAATGTCATGAACCTCATTCCATAGTTCATCAGGCACTCTGTCTATCAGATCAAGGCCCTTAAATCTATTTCTCACTTCCACTGTATAATCATAAGGGATTTTATTCAGGTCATACCTGAATGGTCTAGTGATTTTCCCTACTTTCTTCAATTTAAATCTGAATTTGGCAATAAGGAGTTCATGATCTGAGCCACAGTCAGCTCCCGGTCTTGTTTTTGTTGACTGTATAGAGCTTCTCCATCTTTGGCTGCAAAGAACATAATCAATCTGATTTCAGTGTTGACCATCTGGTGATGTCCATGTATAGTCTTCTCTTGTGTTGTTGGAAGAGGGTGTTTGCTATGACGAGTGCATTTTCTTGGCAAAACTCTATTAGTCTTCGCCCTGCTTCATTCTGTATTCCAAGGCCAAATTTGCCTGTTACTCCAGGTGTTTCTTGACTTCCTACTTTTGCATTCCAGTCCCCTATGATGAAAAGGACATCTTTTTTGGGTGTTAGTTCTAAAAGGTCTTGTAGGTCTTCATAGAACTGTTCAACTTCAGCTTCTTCAGCATTACTGCTTGGGGCATAGACTTTGATTACTGTGATATTGAATGGTTTGCCTTGGAAACGAACAGAGATCATTCTGTCATTTTTGAGATTGCATCCAAGTACTGCATTTTGGACTCTTTTGTTGACCATGATGGCTACTCCAATGCAGAAAAGCAAAATGGCTGTCTGGGGATGCCTTACAAATAGCTGTGAAAAGAAGAGAAGCAAAAAGCAAAGGAGAAAAGGAAAAATATAAGCATCTGAATGCAGAGTTCCAAAGAATGGCAAGAAGAGATAAGAAAGCCTTCCTCAGCAATCAATGCAAAGAAATAGAGGAAAACAACAGAATGGGAAAGACTAGAGATCTCTTCAAGAAAATTAGAGATACCAAGGGAACATTTCATGCAAAGATGGGCTTGATAAAGGACAGAAATGGTATGGACCTAACAGAAGCAGAAGATATTAAGAAGAGGTGGCAAGAATACACAGAAGAACTGTACAAAAAAGATCTTCATGACCCAGATAATCACGATGGTGTGATCACTGACCTAGAGCCAGACATCCTGGAATGTGAAGTCAAGTGGGCCTTAGAAAGCATCACTACAAACAAAGCTAGTGGAGGTGATGGAATTCCAGTTGAGATATTTCAAATCCTGAAAGATGCTGCTGTGAAAGTGCTGCACTCAATATGCCAGCAAATTTGGAAAACTCAGCAGTGGCCACAGGACTGGAAAAGGTCAGTTTTCATTCCAATACCAAAGAAAGGCAACGCCAAAGAATGCTCAAACTACCTCACAATTGCCCTCATCTAACATGCTAGTAAAGTAATGCTCCAAATTCTCCAAGCCAGGCTTCAGCAATACGTGAACCTTGAACTTCCAGATGTTCAAGCTGGTTTTACAAAGGGCAGAGGAACCAGAGATCGAATTGCCAACATCTGCTGGATCATCAAAAAAGCAAGAGAGTTTCAGAAAAATATCTACTTCTGCTTTATTGACTATGCCAAAGCCTTTGACTGTGTGGATCACGATGAACTGTGGAAAATTCTGAAAGAGATGGGAATATCAGACCACCTGATCTGCCTCTTGAGAAATCTGTATGCAGGTCAGGAAGCAACAGTTAGAACTGGACATGGAACAACAGACTGGTTCCAAAGAGGAAAAGGAGTTCGTCAAGGCTGTATATTGTCACCCTGCTTATTTAACTTCTATGCAGAGTACATCATGAGAAACGCTGGGCTGGAAGAAACACAAGCTGGAATCAAGATTGCCGGGAGAAATCTCAATAACCTCAGATATACAGATGACACCACCCTTATGGCAGAAAGTGAAGAGGAACTCAAAAGCCTCTTTCACTTGAAAGTGAAAGTGGAAAGTGAAAAAGTTGGCTTAAAGCTCAACATTCAGAAAATGAAGATCATGGCATCCTGTCCCATCACTTCATGGGAAATAGATGGGGTAACAATGGAAACAGTGTCAGATTTTATTTTTCTGGGCTCCAAAATCACTGCAGATGGTGACTGCAGCCATGAAATTAAAAGATGCTTACTCCTTGGAAGGAAAGTTATGACCAACCTAGATAGCATATTGAAAAGCAGAGACATTACTTTGCCAACAAAGGTCCGTCTAGTCAAGGCTATGGTTTTTCCTGTGGTAATGAATGGATGTGAGAGTTGGACTGTGAAGAAGGCTGAGCGCTGAAGAATTGATGCTTTTGAACTGTGGTGTTGGAGAAGACTCTTGAGAGTCCCTTGGACTGCAAGGATATCCAACCAGTCCATTCTGAAGGAGATCAGCCCTGGGATTTCTTTGGAAGGAATGATGCTAAAGCTGAAACTCCAGTACTTTGGCCACCTCATGCGAAGAGTTGACTCATTGGAAAAGACTGATGGTGGGAGGGATTGGGGGCGGGAGGAGAAGGGGACAACAGAGGATGAGATGGCTGGATGGCATCACTGACTCGATGGACTTGAGTCTGAGTGAACTCCGGGAGTTTGTGATGGACAGGGAGGCCTGGTGTGCTGCAATTCATGGGGTCGCAAAGAGTCAGACACGACTGAGTGACTGAACTGAACTTTATACAAAATGGGAGCAGTTTAATTAAGTTATTTTAGAAGCAGTAGATTTGGAGTTGGAATAATCTGGCTGTTTCTCTTGCCTGTCCTTTGAATAAGAGGTGTGGTTTTGGTAGACTGGCCTCCTAGAGCCACTTTGAGCATTGGCGCCGCCGTGACACAGAGGAGAGCTGCAGACCAGTGAATCTTTTCAGTTACTCCAAAGATAGCACATTGTTCAGTGAGTGACCAGATTATTTCAAGCACTCTTTCTAATATTAAGATAATTATTAAATCATGATAACATGTGTTTAAAGGCAAGAAGTATCTCATAAAATCAAGGGAAGAAATAACAAATGTAGAAAAGGCTCTTTTGGTTTTTTAATACGTACATGAAACACAAATAAGCGGGACTTTAGCCAGAGCTGGAAGGGACAGGCAGAGATTGAATAACTTGGCAGGACGAACCGCTAATAGGTGTTGGTAGACATAAGGCAGAAGGTACAGTAATGGGTATTTGTTTTGCCAGTTCTGTGTTCTTTCACATGTATTCCCTAGTTTAATCTACTTAGCTGCTTTGATAAGTGGGTCTTATTTATCTTATTAGAGAAGGAAACTGAAGCACCCAGAGCTTCAGTTTGAGCTGTTGGCAAATAGAGCCAGGATTTGAATTCAGAGATGATTCCTTATCCCTGTATTTGAAGCATCTCACACAGTGAATGTTTCCCAGTTGATGCTCTGGTCTTTGTAGTTTTCCCCGACTTTTCTTAAGTCTCTAGGTCAGACTTCCTTAGAAGGTTGAACTCTCTTGTCACAGGAAGTGTATATGCCTTGTCCTCCTGCTCTGAGCCAGGGGTGCACAACTAAGACTACGGTCAGGTTCATCACCCTGCTGTTCCTCCTGTCAGTTTGTTTAACCTTCCTGCTCCCCGTGAGGCCTGTCTCTGTACTCTCAAGGTTTGGTCTCTGGCTCCTTTTATTAGTTTCTTTGAGTCTGGGTGTTTATCACCACCAGTGTCTGGGTCACAGCTTCTGTGTTCTAACTGAAGTTCCTGCTCCTTGTTCCCTGTACCCTCACTATATGTTTATGCTCTGCACAGTGTGCTAAAATCCAGAGCCCTGTGAGACCTCTTGATGCCTACCTGCTCCTTCTCACCTGCGGCAAACTCCTGCCTCTCTAATCTGGGCCACCAGTTTCACTTTCCTTTGCCAAGACCCCAGTTTTGCCCTGCCATGATGCTTAAGGATGGGTGTTATTCCCTGCATATCATCCTTCCACAAGTGCATGCAGATGTGGATAAAAATCCAGAGAAAATAAGCAAATAGTACCACCAACTTGTATTCATTTGGTGTGATTTTCTTTAAGATATTTTGTTGGATGTAAGTAATACAGTTTACCTATTTTATAATCTTGAATTATTATTTACATAAGAAAATCAGTTAACATGACTAATCTGATTTGTATCTTCATTTTAGAAGAGGAGTTTTGCTCTGCTACCTCACAAAGCAAGTCTATGCCATCAAGAAATAAACATAAATTTTTTTGTTTTATTGCTTTATTTTATTGTGATGATTATAAGGCTTATAATTTTAAGATTTTAAATAAATTATCTGTATGAATAGCATTACAATAAAGTTCACTTCTACTGTCACATACTTTTGACCTAAGTAAGTGTTAGTCGCTCAGTCATGCCCAACTCTTTGTGACCCCATGGACTACAGCCCACCAGGCTCCTCTGTCCATGAGATTTTCCAGGCAAGGATACTGGAGTGGGCTGCCATTTCCTTCTCCAGGGGATGTTCCCAACCCAGGGATCGAACCCGGGTCTCCTGCACTGCAGGCAGATTCTTTACCAACTGAGCTACAAGGGAAGCCCTAGTTTTGGCCTAGATAGTGTCATTTTAATGCTAATAATAATAATTTAAAATTATTTATTAAAATAAAGAAATTTTGAAATAGTTTCAGTTACCAGTTGCACATAGTTCTTCCTCAGTATCCATGGAGGATTGGTTCCAGGATACCCTATGGGCTTCCTTGGTGGCTCAGACAGTAAAGCGTCTGTCTGCAATGCAGGAGACCTGGGTTTGATCCCTTGGTTGGGAAGATCCCCTGGAGAAGGAAATGGCAGCCCACTCCAATATTCTTGCCTGGAAAATCCCATGGAAGGCGGAGCCTGGTAGGCTACTGTCCATGGGGTCGCAAAGAGTCGGACACGACTGAGCTTCTTCACTTCACTTCAAGTTCTTTGTATAAAATGGTGTATTGTTTGTATATAACTTACAAACATCCTCCCATGTTCTTTAAATTATCTGTAGATTACTTATAATACCTGATGTCATGTAAATGCTATGTCAGTACTTGCCATTGTCTGGCAAATTTAAGTTTTGCTTTTTGGAAATTGCTGGAATTTTTTTTCAAGTAACTTTGATCTGTGGTTGGTTGAATCTTTGGATGTGGAACCTATGGATATGGAGGTGTGATTATTAGTGATGGGAGGACAATGACGGTTTTAGCACAAATGAAAGTGTGTAGGTTGTGTGAGCTTAATGTCCCAGTGCTATAGCAGCTCCTTTCTCTTTCATTCAAGAAAGCGTTTCAGGATGGATGTGAGTGACAGTGGAGTTATTATAGGGAAATCCACAGAGTAGTTGATTATGTACTAACTTTCTACTGGTACTTTAACTTTTATTAGAATCTAGTTGCTTTTGACATCTCACTGTTGATCAACACACTAGTGTATCTTAATACTGAGGATAAGACCTCCATTCTAGCTGTTGATGTCTAAACTTACAGTGTTTGCTAGAATTTTCCAGTTTTTCCAGACTTTGGCCCTTGCCTCTTTTAATCTTATTTTCATTAATCAAAATATGTTGGTATATTGTATTGGAAAAGCATAAGAAAAATCAGACCCAAAACTCATTACATTTTATTGATTTCTCCCACATATTATTAGGTTAAGGTTTAGGTTAAGTTTTATCAGAAATCTCTTGTTTTTGGTCATCGATATTGCCTTGTAGTAATAGGGTCAAGGAAATACAATGGTCTTTTGAAGTTAGAATGTTAACAGAAAGTTTTCAGGTGTGGGAGTACCTCTGTGTGTATAAAAAAACCTATATGTAAAAGATACAGTGACCTGGCATCTTGATACACTGTGGGCAGAATAATCTTTCTAAATACAAAAGTGACAAGATCTTCTCTGCTCATTAGCTTTCACTGGCTGTTATTGCTCACAGAACAAAGACAGAACCACTTAACATAGTCTGCTTTTTTACTCTTATCTTACCCTTCCTTCTTTCTTTATGTCTGTGCTCTGGACACACTGTCCTTTTTTCGTCTTGAATGTCAGTGTCCTGTACCATAGGACCTTTCCTAATGCTGATCCCTCTACTTGATCCTTTTACTTTCCTCTCCCTTGCTACTCATCTCTCAGTTATCAGCTCAGGAAAGACTTCACCAAGCTAATAGGTCCAGATCATCCCCTTCAACTAAATATTCTTACTTCTTATTATCATCCCAAATTTCCTTTTATATTTATATGATTCTGTGATTGATATTTGCTTTCCCCCTCTTGGTGGGAACTCCAGTGGCTTTGTCTGCTTTTTTTCATTGCTTTTATTTCCAGTGCCTGGCACATAATCTGCTCTGAATGAATAAATGAGTGAGTAGATAAAACAACATAACACAAAAATGGCTTTTTTGTGTTGCATTTGAGATGCATTTGAGAGCTTGTTTGGTTCCAGCTGGGAAGCACAGCTGCAGGTGAACCTTAGCCAAAGAGTGGCCCTTGTCTACCTGAGAAGGTCATCTGCCTTTTGGATTGAGCCTCAGGAGTGCTGCATGTGGAGCTGTCAGGGAGGAAGAGGTTGCTTGCCTTGGCATCCAGATGTCTATCACTTGCCCTTTCAACCAAGAATGCAATTTTTGATCTTCTGAATTACTGGAGGCCAAACAATCTGTTGTTGATAGGTTGAGAATTATTTTATTATAAAATATATCCATTTGGTTAATATGTTTTAGCTCTCATTTATATGAACTCATTCAGTCCTCATGACCATGCTGTGAAAGAGACACAGCTGTTATCATTAACATATGAAATGACTGTTCCATACTGGTTGTATTACTTTACCCAAATCATGCCCTAGATAAGTAGTTGAGCTGAACCTTAAATTTGGACCTTCAGACTTCAGTCCAGAACCTGTCCTACCAAGATGCTCCCTCTTTAATTGGGCATATTATTTTGGAACAAGAGGTCAGTGAAATTTCATTTGATAGCCTTTTGCCCCACAGTGAAGGTAAATGACAGATATCAGGATAGGCTGGGTGTAGCTTATATCACAGGGTTTCAGAAGTTGAAGACCCTTTGCTCTCTTTTGAGATACCATATTACACAGAGCCATTTGAAGAGACTTCTCTGGTTGCTGACAATAATCTTGTCAATTATCCTTCCTAACCCCCAAATCTCTCTTCTAATTATCTCAGATTTCTTCCTAATAAACCAGACTCTCCTAATTACTTTCCACTGATTTCTGCTCTGGAGTTTTATGTGTGTTTTGGGTGCTTAAATCTATTTTGTGATAACAGTGGGAAAAGGCATCTTATCTTTATTTTGGTCCCAGTGTCATTTGTCACTGTAAATCTTATTTTGAGGGCTTTTATGAAATTTTAAATCCTTTCTAATTGTAAAACTAATATAAATCATATAAAAATAAAAATAAACACAAATAACCTACATTTCATTTTTGAATTGATAACATATTTGTATATCCTACCAGGAAATTAAAAATTTGTTTTAAAATGTTATTTTTAATAACTTTATAGAATTTCATCATCTGAGTATAATATACTTTATCTAACCATCTTTGTGATTTTTTGATACTTAGGTTGTTTCCAATTTCTCATAATCATAAGTAAACATTCAGAGTGTTGAATAAATATCTGTGTCCAAACCTATGGTTATTTTCTTAGGATAATTGCTTAGAAGTTGCATCATTAGGTTCACCATCCTTCTAAAACATGCAGTTGGAAACAAAAATAAAATAGTAACAATGGTTTCAAAATAAAAATTAAAAGCTTTCTTTTTTTTTTTTAGGACTTAGAATTTTTATTTTGAATTTACTCAAATTTAGGCTTATTTTATTTTTTTAATATAAATTTATTTATTTTAATTGGAGGTTAATTACTTTACAATATTGTATTGGTTTTTCCATACATCAACATGAATCTGCCACAGGTATACACTTTCTTTTTAAACTTGTAAAAATTAACTCAAAATTAGTTGTGGACCTACATGTAAAATGTAAACCTATAAAACTTCTGGACAATAACATAAGAGAAAATCTAGATTACCATAGGTTTGGCAGTGACTCTTAAAATACAACATCAGAGGCACAATTCATAGAGAAATAATAATCTGAATACATTAAACTTATAAACTTTTGCTCTGTAAAAGACATTGTCAAGAGAATGAACTAAGCCACAGATTGGGAAAAAAATATTTGCAAAGAGGTTCTCTGACAAAGGACTGTTATACAAAATATACAAAGAACTCTTGAAACTCAATAGTAAGAAAGTGAACAGTCTGAAAAATGAACAAAAGGTCTGTACAGACACCTCACCAAAGAAAGTACATAGTTGACAAGTAAACATGTGAAAAGATGCTCGACATCATAAGTCATTAGGGAACTGTAAATTAAAAGTGAACTATCACTACATGCCTATTAGGATGGCAGAAGTCCAAAACATTGACAACACTGAATGCTGCTGAGGATTTGAGGCAACAGCCACTTTTGAAGACACTTTGGCATTTTCTTACAAAACTAACATACTCTTACAAGACCCAACAATTGTATTTCTTGGTATTTACACAAGGAGTTAAAAATATATATCCACACAAAAATCTCCATATTGCTATTTATAGTAGTTTTATTAATAACTTCCAAAACTTGAAAATCCCCAGGCAAGAATATTGGAGTGGATTGTCATTTCCTTCTCCAGGGAATTTTCCTGACCCAGGCATCAAACCTGTGTCTCCTGTATTGGAAGGCAGACTCTTTAACACTGAGCCATCTGGGAAGCCCGCAATGGAATATTATTCAGCACTAAAAATAAATTGACTATTAAGCCATGAAAAAACATGGAGAAGTCTTAAATGCTTTTTATTGAGTGAAAGAAACCAATCTGAAAAGGCTATATACTATAAAGTTCCAAATATATGATATCTTGGAAAGGGTAATACTATGGACAGAGTAAAAAGATCAGTGTTTGCTAGGGCTTGGGAGTAGGAGGAGGGATTAATAGGTGGAGCACAGAGGATTTTTAGGGCAGTGAAACTATTCTGTATGAAATTGTAGTGATGGATACATGTCATTATCCATTTATCCAAACTCATAGGATGTAGAATGCCAAGAGTGAACCTTAATGTAACCCATGTACTTTGGATGGTAAGGATGTGTGAATGTTGGTTCATCCATTGTTACAAATGTACCACTCTGGTGCAGGAATGCTGTATGTGTGTGGGGTGGAGGCAAGGGGTTATGGGAACTCTGAATTTTCCACTCAGTTTTGCTGTGTACCTAAAACTGCTCTAAACATAGATTCTATCTGAGAAAAACTCCTTCCTCTTTCCCCCTTCTCACAGGCTCACTTCAGGGAAAAAAAATCCACCTTTGGCCATTTCTCATCTGTTAGTTGTAAGATGCTTATATTTTTAGTCTTCAGTTTCTCAAGGTGGGAAATTTCTGTTGATGCATATTGATGCTGTAGTAACAAAGATGAGGAATTCAGTTCACATATTGTCCTCTGCCAATTTTTGTGGGTTTATGGTTTTCCTATTTGTTTCCTTTGTGGCTTTTAAACTAAATTGTGGTACCTTAATTTTAATGTAGTGTAACTCTTGGGATAGTGGTGTATTTGTCTTTCCTCCTCAGTACTTCCGCATTATTGTGAAAACCTCCCCATTGTCATGAAAACCTCCCCAGAGATGGCTTGGCATGGTGGTAGGGGAGGAATGCAATAATTCAGGGCAGCACTGCATGGAAAGAAGGAAGGGTGATGGCACTCTTATCCTCTGGTAGTGTCCGTTCAAAAATCAGGGGGTATAAGCAGTACCTGCCTTGCCTCTTGTCCCAGTCTTCCACTGCCATGAGAAGCATGAGGCTGTGTAAGAATTTCCCAAAGAAGAGTCTGGGATGCCTCCATGTAAGTATTGATATGTAGTAGTAATATTAGTACTTTAAATTTTGTGGTGTACCTTTTAAATACAGAATATCATAAAACATTTTTCCTAAGTATAATTTTTATTACTGCTTAGTTTTTATAGAATTATATAATAGTTTATTTAGTCGTTTGCTGACTGATTATCTCTAAGATCTTTCTTCTGGATCCTATTTTCTTCTTTCTTAGTGTTTTCTCACTAGTATGCTCTTAGTGTTACCTCTCTTTGGTATGCTGTTGATTCCCAAATCTTATCTCTAGTCTAGTTTATTATCACACAGGTGCCTCAAATTTATGAAATTCAAAACTGTACTTATCCTTTCTTTCTAGAACTTTTTAATCTTCCACATTATAGTGAATGGCACCATCATCAACTAATTGCTTAGACAAGAAAAGTAAGTGCCAGCCTTGACTCTTCCATCTTCCTGAATCCTCACACATCTAGTTGGTCATCAAATCCTATAGCTGGTCCTTGGTACATTTTTTTTTAATTGTTTCATTGACTTTTTTCTAGCTCTATCATTCTTATCCTTCCTTGCCATTGGTCACCATTGTTTCTCAACTGGATTGTTACAGCTGCTTTCTGTTTGGTTTCTCTCCCTTCAGTGTTACTCTTAAAATTTATTCACTGTGCTGTAGCCAGAGTGACCTTTTTAAAATTTCAGTTCAACCAATGTTACTCTCCTTAAACCGTATGTGTATCTGTGTATGTATATATCTGTCTATCATATATGTGTGTACTCAGTTGCTTAGTCATGTCTAACTCTTTGCGACCCCATGAGCTGTACCCCATCAGGCTCCTCTGTCCATGGGGTTTTCCAGGCAAGAATACTGGAGTGGGTTGTCATTTCCTTCTCCAGGGGATCTTTTCGACCCAGGAATTGAACCTGCATCTCCATTGCAAGTGGATTCTTTATCACTGAGCCACCAGAGAAGCCTCATATGAATATATACCAGCATTCATGTCCATGTTGTTGAGTGAATACTTGAATGAGCATAAGAAATTGGAAGATTCCATTCAGCATCTATGTAGGGCTTTGGTGTTACAAAGAAGTCTGTGAGAGGAAAATAAATGCAAACAGGATCATAGAAGAAAACATTTTATAACTGAAAGTAAAGTTTTCAGTTGCTGCTTCTATTTGAAGTGAAATGGTATGCAATAATAATATTCACCTTTAAACGCTGGGCTGGAAGAAGCACAAGCTGGAGTCAAGATTGCTGGGAGAAATATCAGTAACCTTAGATATGCATTGGAGAAGGAAATGGCAACCCACTCCGGTGTTCTTGCCTGAAGAATCCCAGGGACGGGGGAGCATGGTGGGCTGCCGTCTATGGGGTCGCACAGAGTAGGACACGACTGAAGTGACTTATCAGTAGCAGCAGCAAATATGCAGACAACACCACCCTTATGGCAGAAAGTGAAGAGGAACTAAAAAGCCTCTTGATGAAAGTGAAGGAGGAGAGTGAAAAAGTTGGCTTAAAGCTCAACATTCAGAAAACGAAGATCATGGCATCTGGTCCTATCACTTCATGGAAAATAGATGGGGAAACAGTGGAAACAGTGTCAGACTTTATTTTCTGGGGCTTCAAAATCACTGCAGATGGTGATTGCAGCCATGAAATTAAAAGATGCTTGTTCCTTGGTAGGACAGTTATGACCAACCTAGATAGCATATTCAAAAGCAGAGACATTACTTTGTCAACAGAGGTCTGTCTAGTCAAGGCTATGGTTTTTCCAGTGGTCATGTATGGATGTGAGAGTTGGACGGTGAAGAAAGCTGAGCCCCGAAGAATTGATGCTTTTGAACTGTGGTGTTGGAGAAGACTCTTGAGAGTCCCTTGGACTACAAGGAGATCCAACCAGTCCATCCTAGAGGAGATCAGTCCTGGATGTTCGTTGGAAGGACTGATGTTGAAGCTGAAACTCCAATACTTTAGCCACCTCATGCAAAGAATTGACTCATTGGAAAAGACCCTAATGCTGGGAAGGATTGGGGGCAGGAGGAGAAGGGGACGACAGAGGATGAGATGGCTGGATGGCATCACTGACTCGATGGACATGGGTTTGGGTAGACTCTGGGAGTTGGTGATGGACAGGGAGGTCTGGTGTGCTGCGATTCATGGGGTTGTAAAGAGTCGGACATGGCTGAATGACTGAACTGAACTGAACGTTGATAAACTGATTAATTTCCATGAATCTTAATTCATAAAATAGAAATATTTAATTATGAAAATAGTTCAAGTAGTCTAACCCCTAATTTTGAAAGTAAGAAAACAGGGTCAGAGAGGTGAAGTGATTTGTTTTAGAAACAGAATCAGAACCCAGTTCCAACTCTCTTGGCTCTCAGGTGCTATGTATGATTTTAAACATCCATAAAATGGTTAGCATTGTGCTTTCTTTAAAGAGTGTTCAAGTTTCCAATTTGGGCACTATAGGAAAATGGGCATACTTTTTTCAGGCTAGTAGGGGACCACTTTAGTGCCTATAACATACTGATGAACAACAAAATGTTAATGCCTAGCTAGGCAGGCATGACATAGTTCCTGGGAGAATCTGGTGAATGTTGCGACACCTCTGCGTATAATGAAATATTTATTAGTACATCACTGGAAGCACAGTTGCTTTTGTTTGGGGGAAGGAAAGAGCAGTACACAGATTTCCTTCTATATCCTCCTTTCTGAAGCTCATTTAATACTAACTTCAGTTTTATAGCTCATGTCCTCACCTAACTCCTACAGGTTCAGGGACTTCCTCTAGAAACTTCTGTAACAGCATTTCATGTCTGCTCATCTGTGCTCTAGTAGTTTCTTCTGACTCAAACTTTTTGAAAGTGCAGTGTGATATTTTAAGGCCTTACTGAATTGCATACTTTATATTAAACAATTCAAATTGGTTGTGTGTTCTGTTAGAACAGGGTAGCCTCTTTGGATATTCAAAAACACACCAAATTAAATTGGTACTTTTTTATAGTTTAGTAATTGCTGACTGAAAACACATAGGCTGACTACTTCCTCAGGGACCAGGAAGAACAGCTTATAATCATTTTATATTAAAAAATGAAAATTGGTTATAAAAAACAAGAAAATTACCCATTGTAGGGAATAACTCCTTACAAGTTTTATCATTATAACTTACTCCTCCTCACTGTTCTGTTAAGTGGGAGGATTTGAAGCAGAGGGTTTTTGAAGTGTACCAACTCACACTGCTGTGACAGGTCATAATGACATCCCTCATGGTGCCATCTGCAGATCTCAGAGTAAATGCTGGCTGAGTTCCCACAGAAGGTGTAGTGTTTGCTCAATGATCTACAAAGGGCAGGCTGCTGCCAAATAGCCATTTGTGCCTGGATCTAAGGATGTGTATTTCCTAAATCCAGGTCATTTGTTTGGAATTCACAGTTGAAAACCTGGCTCAGCATAGGTACAGATATTGGTACAGATATTACTTTAATCCAAAGGCTTTTGTTAACTGCAGCCACACATACAAAGTACCTGAATTTGAATGTTAAGGATGGTAAGACCTGTATTTTTTATCCTCCTTTAGATGAGGAGGGAAGTAAGGACAATAACCCACTGAACCTGTGGGGTTTGGTCCAGCAACCAAGCGCTTGGACATTCTTGTTTTGAGTGCAGGTATAATAACCACGTTGGAATCACCTTCTTACTGCACAACAGGTTGGGTATCTGAGGTAGTGAGAGTGGATCCGAGATTGTACTTTCTGGCTGATGAGATCTTTTATGACCTGAGATTGTCTTTTTTATAATATCATATGACCTTGAAGTCTTTCTTAAATGATAGACAAACACACATACATGTTGTTGTTGATAGCTTTCTTTCTCCTTCTTTTTTCTTTTGGCTGCAAGCAAGCATAAATCTTCCCTTCAGAATAGTACCCTGATTTCTGTTGAGAGAACTGTCCTCTATCATTTCATGTAGTGTTGTTGGGATGGTAAATTTTCAGGTGCCTATCTGCCTCCATGGAATCTGAAAAAGAGAGCCTTCTGTCCTCTCCCCCTCCTGGGGGCTGACAAGCAACCTGGCCCTGGCAGTCAGATTCCTTCTCTCTCTTGAGTGAGTGATTTAAGGACACAAAGTACAGTTGGACATCATTCATCATGGGGAGCAGCTGCAGTGGCATCCTGCTCCGGCTGCAACAATGAGCTTGTTGTGTTTCCTGCTTCTTGGCTCCTGGGATTCCCTTGCTTACTGCACAGAGCTAAACCTGTTCCTCCAGACTCCACTTGGTTCTGCGACACTGTCCACCCACAATATGCTGGCTTTTGATTAAATTAGTCAACGTGCATTCTGTTGTTTACAGTTCAGAACACTGATGCATGTGTCTGAGTCTGGTGGTGTAACATGAACTCCACTTCCATTTATCGACGAGATGCTAGGAGGAATTTACACTGGACACTTGCTAATTTTAGTTACTGTCCTAATCATTCCCAGTAAATTAATTCTCTCCAACAGCACCTATACTCTTTGGCACTCAACAGATTAAGAAATTCCTTTCTTCCCTAAGCTTAATAAAACATGGAATGAAGTCCTCTATGATGAGATCACTCTGAGTGTCAATAATATCTTTATGACTGTGGCATAAAGAAAGGTAGGGTGGTTTTATATCCTAGATTCCTGTGAGCACACATATATTTACATCCTACTGCCAGGATTCTCCTTTGCCCAGAGTAGAATGCATTGTTGACCTCCTCCTCCAATAAATGCAGTGATTTTCTAATGTGAAGCAGCAAATGTTATCAAGATATAAAAACCTATGGCTGATTCATGTTGATGTTTGGTAGAAACCAATGTAATACTATAAAGCAATTATCCTTCAGTTAGAAATAAATAAATTAAAAAACCTATAAACAAAAAAAAGAATGATATGTTATCAAGATAACAGTATTTTCTTAAGGAAAGGCTTTTACATCTGCCCTTGCCTGCTCAAGAGGTTATCTCTTTCCCAGAACTTATTAATCCCTTAAACTGGAGAGAGAGAGAGAGAGAGAAAAAACAAAAAGGAGATGCATCCTTTGCATGTAAAGTAAAGGGTGTATCAATGGAACTATCACGATGGCAAATACCTCTGTAACCTGCTCCTCAAAATCATCAGTTCAGGTTTCATTTCTTGCGGACCAAGTTGGTTTGGATAAAAGTTAGCAACCTGGTGAGAGGTTGACATAAAAAAGCAGGCTTTCCATTTGAAGAGCAGGGTTATTTGAGACAAGTTCTCCATATTATTTTCCAAGGGCAATGGTAGCCTTTCTAGGGTTATTATATTTGAAAGCAAAAGTGGGCCTAAAAAACCGTCCATGTACAACTATCTCATTTCATCAGCTAGAAAAGTGAAGTCTATAAAGGTTATGTGATCTCGCTCATACTGTAGAATTGGTTACATCACCCTCCTCCTTCTCAGTGTCTTGTAATAAACTCATTCTCACCTCTCAAAACTGGATGGTGCCCAGCTTTTAACAGGCCAGCTCTCTAGTTGCTTCCAGGGTAGACGATTTTGTGTTCTGTCATCCTCTTGAATGCTGAATTGTTTAGGAATATCTACTAGCTGGCTTGGCACCTAGATATTGAAATGAGTGGGTCTTTTTTTGATAATATTTTTTCCCTTCTAGAAATTATTTGTGGATGTAGGTCTATTAAACACTGTAATTCAAATATGCTTCCTCTTACCCCACAGACTCTTTCTGAAGTTTTGGTAAGTTAGCTTTTGGATACCCAAGTGTGATATAGTAAGGAATAGATATTTGGTCTTTGTTCCAGGTTCCTGGCACATAGCTTCTAAAACCCTTGTTATCTGAGGAGTGATCAGAGTGTCTTTTGTATCCTTACAAAATGACTGATGGCTGGGGACTCCCAGCAGCTTCAGAATGGGGATTGGTCACCAGAAAGACCAAGGTATAATTAGAACATTGACACTTTCATTCCAAATCCTGACCTTCACTGAAGGGAGAGGGGTTGGAGATTGAGTCAATCACTAATGGTTACCAATGGCCAGTGATTTAATCAATCATGCTTATGGAATGAAACTTATAGAAGCCCCTAAACAACAGGGTTTGAGAGCTTCTGGGCTGGTGAACACATTGAGGTACTGGGAGGGTACCAGTACCTGGAAGCCAGTACCAGTGCCTGGAAGCTCTGCATGTACCTGCCCCTATGCATCTCTTCCATCTGACTGTGTCAGCATTGTATCCTTTATTGTAAACTAGTAAATGTAAATTGCTGGGAAAAATACCAACAACCTCAGATATGTAGATGATACCACCCTAATGGCAGAAAGTGAAGAGGAACTAAAGAGCCTCTTGATGAAGATGAAAGAGGAGAATGAAAAGGCTGACTTAAATCTCAACATTCAAAAAACTAAGATCATGGCATCTAGTCCCATTACTTCATGGCAAATAGATGAGGAAACAATGGAAACAGTGGCAGATTTTATTTTCTTGGGCTCCAAAATCACTGCAGATGGTGACTGCAGCCATGAAATTAAAAGACACTTGCTCCTTGGAAGAAAAGCTATGACAAACCTAGACAGCATATTAAAAAGCAGAGAAATCACTTTTCTGACAAAGGTCTGTCTAGGCAAAGTTCTGGGTTTTCCTATAGTCATGTATGGATGTGAGAGTTGGACCATAAACAAGGCTGAGTGCTGAAGAATTGATGCTTTCAAATAATGGTGCTGGAGAAGACTCTTGAGAGTCCCTTGGACAACAAGGAGATCAAACCAGTCAATCCTAAAGGAAATCAGCCCTGAATATTCATTGGAAGGACTGATGGTGAAGCTCCAATAGTTTGGCCACCTGATACAAAGAGCTGACTCATTTGAAAAGACCCTGAAGCTGGGAAAGATTGATGTCAAAAGGAGAAGGGGATGACAGAGGATGAGATGGTTGGATGGCATCATCGACTCAATGGGCATGAGTTTGAGTAAACTCCGGGAAATAGTGAAGGACAGGGAAGCCTGGCATGCTGTAGTCCATGGGGTTGCAAAGACTCAGATATGACTTAGTGACTTAACAACAACAACAAATGTAAGTGGGGTGTTTTTCTGAGTTCTATGAGCTCCTCTAGCAAATTACCTAACCTGAAAGGGAGATTTGTAGGAACCCTCAACTTTGCAGCCCAAGGAACAGCAGTGTGGGTACCCAGAGCACCTATTCCTTGCAACTGCATCTGAAGTGGGAGTAGACTTGTGGGACTGTGCCCTTAGACCTGTGGAGTCTGTGTTGATTCCAGGTATTAATGTCAGAATTGAATTGAATTGCAGTACACCCAGTTGATGTCCAGAGAGTCAGAGAATTGGTTAATGTGAAGGAAAAAACCCATACATTTGGTGTCAGAAGTGTTGTGAGTAGAAACAGCATCAGGTCCCACTTGTAACACTCTATAGATATTTTCTATCTAAAATTTTCTATCTATGGGAAATACATGTAAAAGAAAGATTCTTTTAATCTTGTTAATAATCTTTAGTTTATCTATTTGAAAACTGTGATTTTTATACTTATATTTTCTTGGAGTAGATCATATGTAATAATATGACAAGTAATAGCTGGAATTTATTGTGTTTGCTATGTGCCAGACACATTGCCAAATGCTCTGTATGAGTTTTTTCATGTAATCCTCACAGCAACTCTATATGAAAGGTATCAATAATTTTACAGATGAAAGAAGTAAGGCTCAGAGAAGTTATCAATTTTCCTCATATTAATTATTCAGTCAAAAAGGAGTGGAGCGGAAACTCTTAAGGAGAAATAGCATGTTTAAAAGAAGCTGTCGTGTTTTCTCATTTTTACTTTTGGGGGTGTAGACATTTAAAAGATGTGGATTATCAAAAGCTCACCAGAGGATTTTAGAGGAATAAAATGTATGCAGCAGCCAGATGCTAGATTATTAGAGAGGAAGATTGGTGGGGTGGGCAATATATCCGTGTGACCACTAGGGAAGAATTCAGGAAGGAACAGGGCTTCCTAAGTTTAGAACAGCTGGGGAGAAATTGACCGCACAGAGTATATTTATTTGTTCGGCATTTTACTTATTGCTTTGTATGTCCTTTACTTGTTTTATTTTATTTGTAGCTTGTGTTCCTAGAGGCTAACTGTCGTCTTGATCTAAATTGCTTTGTGCACCAACCAGCACAGTTTCTTGATGATGAAGGTCACACAACACAATGGGTATGGGCATACATTTTGCATCTGGGTTTGAGTCTTATTTCCTACTTTTACCACCTGGCATCCTTTGTCATAAAAATTTACCGTTTAGAGCCTCAATTTTCCTCTTTATAATCTGGGAAAAGTTGTAGCATCTACTTTATAAACTTATGAGACAAAGGATGTAGGGGCTGCTCCAGGTACCTGACATGTAGTAATGTCTATAAAAGGCATTTAATACTACAGCTACCCCTACCGATACTTCTGTAATTAACTAAAGTGGTCCATTTAAAATAATTGATATGTCAGGGTTTAAGAATTTACAGTGTTTCTTAGGATTTGTGACCTTGGAAAGCTGGAGGAAAGAATATTGAATTTCCTTTACTTAGAGGGAGCAGGTGTTTGAACATAGTAACTGCATTGTCTGCTGTTCTTAAATTTCCCTTACATCTGATCTAGAGAAGCAATGAAGCAGAGCTGCATAAAGGTGAGGGCAGATTAGAGAATATGGCCATCACTAGTACTTAGAATTGGATATTGGCTCTAATTGGCTCCATAGGGGCCACTTTCCTTAAACGTGGTATTGAAACAGCCATGAGTATTCTGTCCCCTGCCATCTGCCATCAGAGGGTGTGTACTTCATTCTAGCAGAAGATGAGAAAATTTGGACCCAGAATCAGCTAAATGCAGTTGGCAAGTGTATATTGAAAGAGTCAAGAAGACCAGATAGAGTGGCTTGGTAACTATGTTTCAAGTTAGAGAAGATTTTTAGGAAAATTCAAAGTAGTGAAAGTGTTAGTCACTCAACCATATCCAACTCTTTGTGACTGTAGCCTGATAGGCTCCTCTGGAATTCTCCAGGCAAGAAACTGGAGTAGGTAGCCATTCTCTTCTCCAGGGGTTCTTCTTGACCCAGGCATTGAACTCAAGTCTCCTGCATTGGAGGCAGATTCTTTACTGTATGAACCACCAGCAAAGTCCAAGGAAAATTAACATGGGCTAAAGTAACCTGAGTTTAAATCATGCCACCAAATGTAGATTTATGGTGATGCATAATATGCCAAAAATGAGTTACCACGTGTACCACATACCCTACATAATCTGACCCCATTCTCATCCCCCACAACACTGATCCCACACAAACCCTGCTTTTAGTTTATTCAAAAAACTCTTTCCCACCTCAGGTTCTTTGCATATATTGCTCTCTGTGCTTTGAACCTTAACCTCCAACTCTTCCCTTGGCTACTCCTCTTCCTCATTCTTTAGGGCTCAGCTCAAACATTAGTTCAAAGAAGTGTGTATGTATGTGTGTTTAGTCATGTCCAACCTTTTATGACCCCATGGTCTGTAGCCCACCAGGCTTCTCTGTCCATGGGATTTCCCAGGCAAGAATACTGGAATCAGTTGCCATTTCCTTCTTCAGGGGATTTTCCTGATCCAGGGATCAAACCCATGTCTCCTGCATTGGCAGGCAGATTCTTATCACTGAGCCACCTGGGAAGCCCAAAGACATTGATCTCAAATATAATTTAGGTTTCTATTCTTGTAATGGTTATTTCTGATAAAATAATAAAAATTAGGCTGAAAAAGGAGTTCATTGGTCTCTGAACCAGGGAGCGCAGGGATGGATCTGGAGTTTCAAGCTTGACTGGGTCTAGAGAGTTAAAATGGAGAAGGCAATGGCACCCCACTCCAGCACTCTTGCCTGGAAAATCCCATGCATGGAGGAGCCTGGTGGGCTGCAGTCCATGGGGTCGCTAAGAGTCGGACACAACTGAGCGACTTCACTTTCACTTTTCACTTTGATGCATTGGAGAAGGAAATGGCAACCCACTCCAGTGTTCTTGCCTGGAGAATCCCAGGGACGGGGGAGCCTGGTGGGCTGCCGTCTATGGGGTTGCACAGAGTTGGACACGACTGAAGCGACTTAGCAGTAGCAGCAGCAGAGAGTTAAAAACAGAGCCTCTTAGATTCTGGCAAATACATGTCTAACGTTAACTGTCACCAGTGACTAAATGTGCTGTGGGTTGGGCTTTCTTCACATCAAAGCCAATCCCTAGATGCAGAGTCTTTCCCTCCTTTTACCTTCTAATGGTTCCTGTCTTTCTACCATAATTAATTTGGTATATGGCCACTTCTAAGGTTTGCCACGATGAGCAGAGGACTTTTCCTCAGAGCCTTCAACTTCAATTGTATGTGACAAGCCCAATTTGAACAAGCTTAAGGGAAAATAAAGGGTTGAATGGCTCAGGTAACTGGGAAGGATGAAGGTACAGATCACAGAATTAAGAAAGAACTGCAGGATCCAGGAACTTGAGAATCAGGGCATAACTTCACTCAGATTTTCTCTTTGTTCATCTCTCATTTCTGCCTGTCTTTGTTTTCATTCTGCTTTCATATCTCAGGCTTCATGTCTTAGCTATCCTAATGTAAAAAAACTTTGCTTCTTTTTCCTAAAAGATCTTATTTGTCATTCTAAGAAAAGAATTCAGTTGGCCCTATTTGGTCATGGGTCCACTGCTGGCTTTCTCATAATGTTCATGTTCATGGGGTTCTCGAGGCAAGGATACTGGAGTAATTTGCAATTCCCTTCTCTGGTGGACCACATTTTATCAGAACTCTCCACTATGACTCATCCATTTTGATGGCCCTGCACGCCATAGCTCATAGATTCTTTAAGTTATGCAAGCATCTTCACCCCGATGAGGCTGTGATTGATGAAGGACAGAGGATGAGATAGATAGCATTACCCACTTGGGGGACATGAATTTGAGCAAACTTTGGGAAATAGTAAAGGAGAGGAAAATCTGGCATGCCTCAGCCTATGGGGTCACACAGAGTCAGACATGACTTAGCAACTGAACAACAACAACCACTGTTGTTGTTAAATCAACAGTGTTGTTGTTAAATGAGTCCCATATGTTGGACTCACTCCCATAATATGGGAGTGGGCAATGCTGACACTAGTGGTACTTGTTAACCATGGTACTGGTTAACTGTGGTAGGAGTTTATGCTGACCGATGGTGCCCTTGCTATGCTGATTGTGAAATATTTTGAGTAGCATCCTTAGAAACATAGTATTCTGTCTGCTGGGTCATCTATCTATTTCTGTGAGCCCAGGTTGAGGGTGGTGGTACACATGGTATGATTTGTTATAAAAATAAGGGATAGGAGAAATAGGCTAGGGAGCCCAAAGCCATTGTCACTGTAATATGACTCAAATATTAGCTAGCGGAATTCAACATCAAACAGCCCATAGTTAGACAGCTTATATCTAAGTACCCCATTTAGGTCATCTGTTGATACTTATAAGGCTAAGTTCTTGCTTTTTGTCCCCTTTCCAGGTCTTTCCTGATGCCAGGCTCTGCTTTGCTTTCTGATAGAAACTATTTTCTTGTCAGTCTTGTGGCATGAGCCCTCTATCTCTGTCTCTAGGAATCATGACTATCTTTTCTCCTAATTATGAACATGTGGCCCCCACAGTATTCCCCCTCAACTGAATTCTTGTCCATCTTTGCCAGCCCTCACCACTGCTCACTCCCCATCCTTTTTTTTTTTTTGGTCTACCCTTGATTTTCCTTCCCCACAACCCCTTGTTCTTTTTTGCTTGCTTTTACCTTTAATGCTCTTCTGTATTAGTCTGTTCCTGACAGAAGGAATGGCTGAACGGATTATGACGTTTGCCTAATAGATTGAAGAAATGAAGGCTCAGAGAATTTAAGGTGATTTATTTGTTCCAGGTCATACAACTGGTAGTTGGCAGATGAGCAGTTTTTATTCAGAGCCTTCTGACACCACAGCTTAGAGTCTTTCCTCTTCCTCAAGTTCTCTCACAGTGCTTTGTCATTTTATTTAACTATATAGTCACCCTCCCAATGAATTACCATAATTTGGAAAGGGAGATTATCTGTGACAGTGATTTAGGGATAATTTTGGAGTGCTGAATCTTGAGGTGAGTCTGGAATATAATTCAGGGTTTTGATAGTATAGCAGGAAGGGAGGCCATTCCTGGGAACAACAGCCACCTGAGTAAAGCAGCTGAAAAAGAAGTGCCTTCTGTCATGTGTCAGAAAAACAGCCTGGGAGTAGTGATAGTAAGAACAGTAGCCTCAAGGAATGTGATGATGAAAAACCGGTGGGCAAAGTGAGCAGCTGCCCTGCTCCAGGCATTTTTCTGAGCACTTTCATGCATTATCTTATTTAATGCTTAAGGTAGCCCTCTGAGCTATCTCAATTTTCCTGCTGAGGAAATGGAGGGACAAAGAAGGTAATTAACTTGCCTGAATCACATAGCTAGTAAGAAGCAAAGTTTGTACACAGACTTGAACCTGTTTGATCCTGATGTCTATTGTCTTAACAACAAGTCTTTGCTGCTAGAGGATGTGGCAGGAATTTGATAGGAAGTCAAACAAGTAGTCCTGGAAGTCTGTCCAGAGATTTGACAGAGAGCTGATGCCATGAGTAAAAATCGTTCTGTTTGCCAGTATTTTTATTTTAAAAAGGTGTATCTTTATTAGATTTGAGTTTGAATAATGAATTCAGAAATATTGTGCAATCTACCTGTCAAAGATTCAGACAACATACTGTGGGCTTCCCTGGTGGCTCAGACGGTAAAGAAGCTGCCTGCAATGCAGAAGACCTGGGTTCGATCTCTGGGCTGGGAAGATCCCCTGGAGGAAGGCTTGGCAACCCACTCCAGTATTCAGATTTGAGCTTTAATAATGAATTCAGAAATCTTGTGCAGTCTACTTGTCAGAGATTCAGACAATACAGAATCAGAAGCAAATGTGGAACTTTTCTTTTATTATTAGTATCCCTTCATGCTGTGCAGAGTATTTTGTATTTTATCTCTTTGTGCTACAGTGAGGGGAGCAACTCTTTTACTAACTTGCCCAGGAACCTAGGCATGTCACTTAAAAAAAAAAAATCTCTGTACCCCGTTTCTTCATCCGTAGCTTGATCTTTTTGCTTACCACGCTTCCAGACTTAGGATTCTCTGAATGTCTCTTTTCCTGCCCAGCGGCAATGACTCAGGAATCCTGTGGGTAAAATGTATCATGTTATATATAATGAGCCCTTCCTTCTGTTCTGTGTGCTAGTTCTTTTCACAGTCAACCTTGATGGGTTGAGGCAGAAGAACTGAGTTTAGAAATGAGCACCTACCCCTTGGAGGTGCCCTCTGTGTGAGGAGATGAACCTGACAGTCACTCTGGAGAGAGCTAGGAATAAGGTGGTGGGCCACTGGAGAAGGGGCAGTGCTATTGCCTGCATAACTAACTCACAACCCAACCTTGAACACTGGTGGTGATGTGTCCTGCCAGGATTTGAGATAATCACTGAAGCTCCCGGTGTTCACTGACAGTGATCAGATACTAGTATGGGTGAAAAAGCTTAAATACCTGGTACCTCCCTCACAAGAAAAAATTATGAACAGTATCTTGTGCTTGGTGTTAAAATGGCAACAGACTCAACAAAATATATAGTCATTTAACAGAGTGACAATGTGTGGCCCGAGGGTGGAGATGGTCAGAGAAGACTTCCCAGAGGCAATGAGATTCCAAAGATAAAGGAAGTAAAAATTTACTACATGTTTATTGTAGAAAGCTTAGGTAATTTTAAAAAAACCATTAAAGACAAAATGACCTGTTATACCACCAAAGATAATTGCTATTAGTATTTTGGTATATGTCTTTCTAGTTTGCTATTATCGCATTCTATAATCAAAATGTAATCTTATTACACATGCTGTTTTGCAACTTTAATTTTTAGTAATATATGACATTTTTCTATGTCATAAAATCTTTAAGCACATGAAATTTTTACAATGGAAAGGCTTTTTTCTTATTATAAAAGTGTAATGCTTGCAAAAAAAAAAAAACAACAACTATATGACATTACAAGGAAGATAAAAAAAAAAAAAGCACATAATCTTACCCATGGCAATTGCTGCAATTAACATTTGAGTGTATGTTCTTCCTGACTTTTATCCAAATAAGTGTGTATATGTATATAAAATTCATAGATATAATATATACTGTTTTATTCCTATACATATTTGATTAATCTCTTTCATTCACCTTTCAGCTAGATTTTAAACATCGTAAACCAAACATCGTCTTTCTCATTCACCAGATTATTCCTAGCTCCTTGCATACTGCCTGGCACATAATAGGAAAATAATAAATATTAAATGAATGAACAAGTGAATGGTAACTCCATATTGTGGTGAATCTTAAATGAGGAGATAATGTGTGCTGTCTAATCACTGAGAAATGAGCAGAGCATTCAGAACGATGGACATCAGGACATTTCCTTATATATGTTCAACATCCTTGCATTTTTTTTTAAAGCCAGAGCAAAAAAAAAAAAAAAAACAAAACCAAGCCAAACCCAAACTTGCTGCTTTTAGTTTGATGAAAATTTGACTTTGAGTAATAAGATTCATGGCAAGTTAAATCACTTCCTTCTCTCACTGTCTATATCTCTCTGGCTAGCTTTAGGAAGGCAAGGAACATGTCTTGTTCATCTTTGTATTGCTAATGTAGTGCCACATGTGCAGTTGGCATCAGCACACATTTCTTGGTGAGTGTGATGGTACAAGGAGGAAGGCAAAGGAAGATTATCCACAGAGAGACCTGTAGTGAATAAAAGACATACAACACTCCTCGGATGTGACCAGATGCTAAGACGACTACTTATTTCATCAGGATTCCTTTCCCTTATCTAGTTTTGATAGACCTGATTAAAGAAGTTGCAGTGAGAAATATGTGTGGGCAGACAGTTAAGTAGCTAAACCAACTTTATTGTAGTTCCACTGCTGTTAGCATAAGACTCTAGTGCACTTTCTGAGAGACATTTTAAATGCTCTGATCTTAAATGAACCAAAGAGTAATTTGGATCCAGAGATTTTAAATGTTCATGTTGCTGGGATCCAGAGAGGTCAACTTGTAGAAGTGTAGAGTATTTGTTTGAAGGGACCTTGGATACCCATTGGTGCAGTCTTCTCATTTTACAGATGAAGAAGCTGAGTTCCAAAGGGAGAGTTGAATTACTCAAGGTCCTTCAGCAAGGCAGTGGAAAAGCTGGAACTAGAACTCAGGCATTCTGAGTTCCAGGCTCATGTGATTTCTGACATTTGCTGTGAGAAAGATAAAAACTCAAAATATCCAAGAACAGCTCGTGACCACTATTTGAGTGTGTTTTATATATAGGTAGAGAGAAAGGAGGCAAGAAAGAAAAGGAGGTAAATGAGGACAAAGGATAAAGGAAACAAATGAAAAATTGAGAACTTTTCTAGGTAATGCATTCTGTGGTTTCAGCTCCTAGGGAACAAAGTGTGAGTCATACAAAAGGATTTGTAAAGTGATGCTCTCATGAACTTCTCTAGTGTGTACAGAAAGCAGAGAGTTGTAGTTTTTAAAATGAATTTGAAGTGCTTTGGATATCAGTAACAGAAGCTCACTACCTTTTCTTTGAATCTAAATGAATTTAGCAGGGGCAGTCCTAAGATGGCAGAGGAATAGGATGGGGAGACCACATTCACCCCCAGAAATTCATCCAAAGAACATTTGAACGCTGAGTAAATTCCACAAAACAACTTCTGAATGCTGGCAGAGGGCATCAGGCACCCAGAAAAGCAGCCCATTGTCTTCGAAAAGAGGTAGGAAAAAATATAAAAGATAAAAAGAGAGACAAAAGAGGTAGGGACAGAGCTCCGTCCCGGGAAGGGAGTGTTAAAAAAGAGAGAAGTTTCCAAACACCAGGAAACACTCTCACTACTGAGTCTGTCGTGAGCCTTGGAACCACAGAGGGCAACATAACCGGGAGGAAAAATAAATAATTAAAACCCACAGATTACGTACCCAAGGGTAACTCCCCAAGCAGAGAAGCGGCACAGATGCCTGCATCCGCCACTAGCAAGCAGGGCTGGGCAGGGAGGTGTGGGCTGCATTGCTTAGAGTAAGGACCAGGCCTGAATGCTCCGAGGGCAATCTGAGGGAACTAACTTGGGATAGCAAACCAGACTGTGGGATAGCTACCATGCGAAAAGCCCTAACCTAAGACACCGTCAGGCCCACTCACAGAACAAAGGACTGAGCAGAGCTAGCCTGCTGCATCCCGGCCCATCCCCCTCCAGTGACAGGCAGGCAAGGGCAGCCAGAGTCAGAAGAGGGCAATTGAGGCCCCAGAGAGGCATTATCTACCAAACTGCAGGCAGGCTTCCTTGCTAACCAAGACTTCTCGGGATTCTGGACATCCCCCTGAGAAGGTGCGCCTGTTGTACACCCAGAAAACCGAGTGGCAGGGACGGGGGAGGCAATAAGTTGCAGCGACCGCGCTCGCCAAACACCTGGTCACCTGAGCTGCTGGGACCCGGGAAGGGCACAAAACGTAGGCCCAAATGAGTCTGCACTTCTGAGGACTACCCAAGTACCTGAACCTGAGTGGCTTAGACCTGGGAAGTGCATACAACCCAGGGCCTGCCTCAGACAGTTCCCGGAAGAGCAATCTAGACCCTGAGCAGTGTAGACATGGAAAGCACACACACCGTGAATGGAGGCAAACCCAGTGTGGCTGAGACACTGCGAGCACACGCCAGTGTTATTTGTTTCCAGTGTCCCTCCCTCCCCACAGCACGACTGAAGAAGTGAGCCTTAAAAAGTGTCCACCACTTCCCCCTTGTGTCAGGGCAGAAATTAGACACTGAAGAGACCAGCAAACAGAAGCTAAGACAGAGGGAACCTCCTTAGAAGTGACAGGTGCAATAGATTAAAACCCTGTAGTTAGTACCAACTACATAGATCTTGAGAAATATAAGCTGGATCAAGGAACTATCCGAAAATGAACTGACCCCACACTGCCCACAACAACATCAGAGAAAGTACTAGATATATATATATATATATATATATTTTTTTTTTACTTTTTATTTTTACTATCATTCTTTAATTTTTTTATTTTTAAGTCCTCTATTACTCCCTTAATTTTCATTTTTATAACCTACTATTACTTTGCAAAAAAAAAGAGACCCTATTTTTTAAAGCAAACTTCATATATATATATTTTATAATTTTTGTGACTTTTTTTTCCCTTTAATATTGTATTTTTGAAAATCCAACCTCTACTCTAGATTTTTAATCTTAGCTTTTTGGCATTTGTTATCAATTTTGTACCTTTAAGAATGCAATCTTCAGTACCCATTTTTACTTGGGAGCGAGATTACTGTCTTGACTGCTCTCTCCCCCTTTGAACTCTCCTTTTTCTCCACCAGGTTGTCTCTATCTCCTCCCTCCCCCATCTCTTCTCTACCCAACTCTGTGAATCTGTGTGTTCTGGACGGTGGAGAACACTTAGGGAACTGATTACTGGATGGATCCGTCTCTCTCATTTTGATTCCCCCCTTTATCCTCCTAGCCACCTCTGTCTCCTTCCTCCCTCTTCTCTTCTCTGTATAACTCTGTGAACATCTCTGAGCGGTCCAGACTGTGGAACACACATAAGGAAGTGATTACTGGCTAGCTTGCTCTCTCCTTTTTGATTCCACCTCATCTCATCCTGGTCACCTCTATCTCCCCCTTCCCTCTTCTCATCTCTATGTAACTCTGTGAACCTCTCTGGGTGTCCCTCACTGCGGAGAAACTTTTCATCTTTAACCTAGATGTTTTATCAATGGTACTGTATAGATGGAGAAGTCTTGAGGCTACTGTAAAAATAAGACTGAAAACCAGAAGCCGGAGGCTTAAGTTCAAATCTTGAGAACACCAGAGAACTCCTGACTCCAGGGAACATTAATCGACAGGAGCTCATCAACGCCTCCATACCTACATTGAAACCAAGCACCACCCAAAGGCCAACAAGTTCCAGAGCAAGACATACCATGCAAATTCTCCAGCAACACAGGAACATAGCCCTGATCTTCAATATACAGACTGCCCAAAGTCACTCCAAACCCACTGACATCTCATAACTCATTACTGGACACTTCATTGCACTCCAGAGAGAAGAAATCTGGCTCCACCCACCAGAACACTGACACAAGCTTCCCTAACCAGGAAACCTTGACAAGTCACCTGTACAACCCCACCCACAGTGAGGAAACTCCACAATAAAGAGAACTCCACAAACTGCCAGAATACAGAAAGGACACCCCAAACACAGAAATTTAAACAAGATGAAGAGACAGAGGAATACTCAGCAGGTAAAGGAACAGGATAAATGCCCACCAAACCAAACAAAAGAGGAAGAGATAGGGATTCTACCTAATAAAGAATTCCAAATAGTGATAGTGGAAATGATCCAAAATCTTGAAAACAAAATGGAATCACATAAATAGCCTGGAGACAAGGATTGAGAAGATGCAAGAAA
The DNA here is from genome assembly GCF_027580195.1 of Bos mutus. NCBI lineage: Eukaryota > Metazoa > Chordata > Mammalia > Artiodactyla > Bovidae > Bos > Bos mutus. Next base: position 22,332,043 of record NC_091638.1, read on the forward strand.
GGTTTAACAAGGACCTAGAAGAAATAAAAAAGAGTCAATACATAATGAATAATGCAATAAATGAGATCAAAAACACTCTGGAGGGAACAAATAGTAGAATAACGGAGGCAGAAGATAGGATTAGTGATGCAGAAGATAGAATGGTAGAAATAAATGAATCAGAGAGGAAAAAAGAAAAACGAATTAAAAGAAATGAGGACAATCTCAGAGACCTCTGGGACAATGTTAAATGCCCCAACATTCGAACCATAGGAGTCCCAGAAGAAGAAGACAAAAAGAAAGACTATGAGAAAATACTTGAGGAGATAATAGTTGAAAACTTCCCCAAAGTGGGGAAGGAAATAATCACCCAAGTCCAGGAACCCAGAGAGTCCCAAATAGGATAAATCTAAGGTGAAACACCCCAAGACACATATTAATCAAATTAACAAAGATCAAAAACAAAGAACAAATATTAAAAGCAGCAAGGGAAAAATAAGAAATAACACACAAGGGGATTCCCATAAGGATAATAGCTGATCTTTCAATAGAAACTCTTCAGGCCAGAAGGGAATGGCAGGACATACTTAAAGTGATGAAAGAAAATAACTTACAGCCCAGATTACTGTACCCAGCAAGGATCTCATTCAAATATGAAGGAGAAATCAAAAGCTCTACAGACAAGCAAAAGCTGAGAGAATTCAGCACCATCAAACCAGCTCTCCAACAAATGCTAAAGGATCTTCTCTAAACAAGAAATACAAAAAGGGTGTATAAACTTGAACCCAAAACAATAAAGTAAATGGCAACTGGATCATACTTATCAGTAATTACCTTAAACATAAATGGGTTGAATGCCCCAACCAAAAGACAAAGACGGGCTGAATGGATACAAAAACAAGACCCCTATATATGTTGTCTACAAGAGACCCACCTCAAAACCAGGGACACATACAGACTGAAAGTGAAGGGCTGGAAAAAGATATTCCACACAAATAGAGACCAAAAGAAAGCAGGAGTAGCAATACTCATATCAGATAAAATAGACTTTAAAACAAAGGCTGTGAAAAGAGACAAAGAATGACGCTACATAATGATCAAAGAATGAATCCAAGAAGAAGATATAACAATTATAAATATATATGCACCCAACATAGGAGCACTGCAATATGTAAGACAAATGCTAACAAGTATGAAAGGGGAAATTAACAATAACACAATAATAGTGGGAGACTTTAATACCCCACTCACACCTATGGATAGATTAACTAAACAGAAAATTAACAAGGAAACACAAAGTTTAAATGATACAATAGACCAGTTAGACCTAATTGATATCTATAGGACATTTCACCCCAAAACAATGAATTTTACCTTTTCCTTAAATGCACATGGAACCTTCTCCAGGATAGATCACATTCTGGGCCATAAATCTAGCCTTGGTAAATTCAAAAAAATTGAAATCATTCCAAGCATCTTTTCTGACCACAATGCAGTAAGATTAGATCTCAATTATAGGAGAAAAACTATTAAAAATTCCAACATCTGGAGGCTAAACAACATGCTGCTGAATAACCAACAAATCGCAGAAGAAATAAAAAAAAGAAATCAAAATATGCATAGAAACAAGTGAAAATGAAAACACAACAACCCAAAACCTGTGGGACACTGTAAAAGCAGTTCTAAGGGGAAGGTTCATAGCAATACAGGCATACCTCAAGAAACAAGAAAAAAGCCAAATAAATAACCTAACTCTACACTTAAAGCAACTAGAAAAGGAAGAAATGAATAGCCCCAGGGTTAGTAGAAGGAAAGAAATCTTAAAAATTAGGGCAGAAATAAATGCAAAAGAAACAAAAGAGACCATAGCAAAAAGCAACAAAACCAAAAGCTGGTTCTTTGAAAGGATAAATAAAATTGACAAACCAGTAGCCAGACTCATCAAGAAACAAAGGGAGAAAAATCAAATCAATAAAATTAGAAATGAAAATGGAGAGATCACAACAGACAACGCAGGAATACAAAGGATCATAAGAGGCTACTATCAGCAATTATATGGCAATAAAATGGACAATGTGGAAGAAATGGACAAATTCTTAGAAAAGTATAACTTTCCAAACCTGAACCAGGAAGAAATAGAAAATCTTAACAGACCCATCACAAGCATGGAAATTGAAACTGTAATCAGAAATCTTCCAGCAAACAAAAGTCCAGGTCCAGACGGCTTCACAGCTGAATTCTACCAAAAATTTAGAGAAGAGCTAACACCTATCCTACTCAAACTCTTCCAGAAAATTGCAGAGGAAGGTAAACTTCCAAACTCATTCTATGAGGCCACCATTACCCTACTACCAAAACCTGACAAAGATGCCACAAAAAAAGAAAACTACAGACCAATATCACTGATGAACATAGATGCAAAAATCCTTAACAAAATTCTAGCAATCAGAATTCAACAACACATTAAAAAGATCATACATCATGACCAAGTGGACTTTATCCCAGGGATGCAAGGATTCTTCAATATCCACAAATCAATCAGTGTAATAGACCACATTAACAAATTGAAAAATAAAAAGCCATATGATTATCTCAATAGATGCTGAGAAAGCCTTTGACAAAATCCAACATCCATTTATAGTAAAAACTCTCCAGTAAGCAGGAATAGAAGGAATGTATCTCAACATAATAAAAGCCATATATGACAAACCCACAGCAAACATTATCCTCAATCGTGAAAAATTGAAAGCATTTCCTCTAAAGTCAGGAACAAGACAAGGGTGCCCACTCTCACCACTACTATTCAATATAGTTTTGGAAGTTTTGGCCACAGCAATCAGAGCAGAAAAAGAAATGAATCCAAATTGGAAAAGAAGATGTAAAACTCTTACTGTTTGCAGATGACATAATCCTCTACATAGAAAACCCTAAAGACTCCACCAGAAAATTACTAGAGCTAATCAATGAATATAGTAAAGTTGTAGGATATAAAATCGACACACAGAAATCCCTTGCATTCCTATACACTAATAATGAAAAAATAGAAGGAGAAATTAAGGAAACAATTCCATTCACCATTGCAATGAAAAGAATAAAATACTTAGGAATATATCTACCTAAAGAAACTAAAGACCTATATAGAGAAAACTATAAAACACTGGTGAAAGAAATCAAAGAGGACACTACTGGAGAAATGGAGAAATATACCATGTTCATGGATCGGAAGAATCAATATAGTGAAAATAAGTATACTACCCAAAGCAATCTATAGATTCAATGCAATCCCTATCAAGCTACCAATGGTATTTTTTCCACAGAGCTAGAACAAATAATTCCACAATTTGTATGGAAATACAAAAAACCTCGAATAGCCAAAGCAATCTTGAGAAACAAGGATGGAACTGGAGGAATCAACCTGCTTGACTTCAGGCTCTACTACAAAGCCACAGTCATCAAGACAGTATAGTACTGGTACAAAGACAGAAATATTGATCAATGGAACAAAATAGAAAGCCCAGAGATAAATCCACACACCTATGGACACCTTATCTTTGACAAAGGAGGCAAGAATATACAATGGAGAAAAGACAATCTCTTTAACAAGTGGTGCTGGGAAAACTGGTCAACCACTTGTAAAAGAATGAAACTAGAACATTTTCTAACACCATACACAAAAATAAACTCAAAATGGATTAAAGATCTAAACGTAAGACCAGAAACTATAAAACTCCTAGAGGAGAACATAAGCAAAACACTCTTCGACATAAACCACAGAAGGGTCCTCTATGACTCACCTCCCAGAATTTGGAAATAAAAGCAAAAATAAACAAATGGGACCTAATTAAAATTAAAGGCTTCTGCACAACAAAGGAAAGTCTAAGCAAGGTGAAAAGACAGCCTTCAGAATGGGAGAAAATAATAGCAAATTAAGCAACTGACAAAGAGTTAATCTCAAAAATACACAAGCAATACCTGCAGCTCAATTCCAGAAAAATAAACGACCTAATCAAAAAATGGGCCAAAGAACTAAACAGACATTTCTCCAAAGATGGCTACAAACACATGAAAAGATGCTCGACATCACTCATTATCAGAGAAATACAAATCAAAACCACAATGAGGTACCATTTCATGCCAGTCAGAATGGCGACTATCCAAAAGTCTACAAGCAATAAATGCTGGAGAGGGTGTGGAGAAAAGGGAACCCTCTTACACTGTTGGTGGGAATGCAAACTAGTACAGCCACTATGGAGAACAGTGTGGAGATTCCTTAAAAAACTGGAAATAGAACTGCCATACGACCCAGCAATCCCACTGCTGGGCATACACACCGAGGAAACCGGAATTGAAAGAGACACATGTATCCCAATATTCATCGCAGCACTGTTTATAATAGCCAGGACATGGAAGCAACCTAGATGTCCATCAGCAGATGAATGGATAAGAAAGCTGTGGTACATAGACACAATGGAGTATTACTCAGCCATTAAAAAGAATACATTTGAATCAGTTCTAATGAGGTGGATGAAACTGGAGCCTATTATGCAGAGTGAAGTAAGCCAAAAAGAAAAACACCAATACAGTATACTAACACATATATAGAGAATTTAGAAAGATGGTACCGATAACCCTGTATATGAGACAGCAAAAGAGACACAGATGTATAGAATAGTCTTTTGGACTTTGTGGGAGAGGGAGAGGGTGGGATGATTTGGGAGAATGGCATTGAAACATGTATAATATCATATGTGAAACGAATCGCCAGTCCAGGTTCGATGCATGATACAGGATGCTCGGGGCTGGTGCACTGGGATGACCCAGAGGGATAGTATGGGGAGGGAGGTGGGAGGGGGGTTCAGGATGGGGAACACATGTACACCCGTGGTGGATTCATGTTGATGTATGGCAAAACCAATATAATATTGTAAAGTAATTAGCCTCCAATTAAAATAAATAAATTTATATTAAAAAAATCAATGAATTTAGCAAAGGAACTCAGTTTTAATCACAGGATACTAATTAAGCCATCTTGCATGAAGAGCAGCACACAAAGGGGAGATGAGCTGAACAGTGACACAGTGTAATATGCTCAAAGAATCAACTTGACCTCTTAGTGGTGGGCAGTGGAGACTTGGTGAAATGAAAGATTTTGTAAAAGATAAAGAGAGGAAATTATAGTGACTTCTGTAATGCTCCTTACAATTTTTCTTTCTATTCCTATGTTTACCCTTCCCTCTCAACCTACTCCTCAAACTGTTCTACTGCAGTAATCTCAGCCTCTTTCCACTCCAGAATAGTCTAAATACTGCTTCCAAGGTTTATCTTTTTATAATAATCCTTTGGTGATTCTAGTTTCTGGCTCAAAATATCTCAAGGTTTTCCTTGCTGAAAGCAGTGGCTCTCAATTTGTTACCAACAACACATAAGGGCGCTTGTTAGAAATGTACATTCCTAAACACACTCCTCAGAGAATCCGATCCCATGAATCTAGCATGATGCTGGAGAATTTATATTTTTCCAAGTATATTTCTAATGCAGGTACCTCAGTTACATTACTGAGAGAAATTTACTTACATGGTCAAGTCCAGCTCTTTAGCCAGAGGACTGACCTTTAATGGTGGAAATTCAGTTCTAGGGCAGGTAAAAGAGGGGGAAGAGTGGTTTGGGGAGACTGGTCTCCAAAATATCCATAGGATAAGATACATTGGCAACCATGATTATGGGGGAATTTGCATCATATGGATGGAAAGGAATTTGTAAAGTCATGCCATCTGTTTTTTTGACTTAAGCCTCCCAGATATCTGGCATAGTGAGAAGTCTGGAATGAGGGCAGAAGACAAAGGTGTACTGCTTAACTTCCCTGGGCCTCAGCTTTCTCATCCATAAAATAGGAATGTAAAAATGCCTTCCCTCTCATTGTTGTAAATATCAAATGTGTGAAAATGCTTTGAAACTTGGAAAGTGTTGAATAACATGAGGTAATTATTTATATTAGTAGTCTGTTCTCTTCACCCTCTGTTCTCTTCACCTTTGCAAAATGACAAAAAAGATCTTGCTCAGGAGAGTAATTGTGGTTAAATACTCTAGGCTAAGCCTGTGGAGGGAGTGTGTGTTATTGACATCAATCCTGCTACAGTTATTTTCAGGAGAAAAGGTATAAGTCCTATAGCAGCCAGCAGAGTGTTTTTGATTACCCCCATGGATTTGGGTAGCTTGGAGATCTGCTGTAGAGCTGGAACCTGACTTCCTCTGTGAGCATGAATTTGGCTGAATTTAGTAGTGAGAAAAGCTTAAGAAAACCCACACATGCTGAAACCCAAAAGGCTAATGAGAATAAACAGCTTGTGTAATTAGACCTTGTGCATTTCCCAAAAGAAATCATGAAATATGAACAAAATGTTGTCTCTGAAGACTTCATGGTTACTTGGTCTAGTTTTCAATTTGGAAACTATGCTCATTGCCTGCAGGAATTATAAGAACAATAGGCTTCTGGCTGTTTAGTGAATTGATGCCCTCACATGGATTCTGACATTTGATGTCCTGGCCTTGGCCCCACTCACAGCAGCAGGGCACTCATGCAGGCCGAGTTTTGCTCTGTTCTGAGCACTCACAGCTTAGCGACCTTACGTGGCTTTATATCGTGACTTCTTGATGAGCCAAAGTCTTCGTGATTTTGGTTTCAAACACGTTTATTCTTCCCTGTATGTCTTGTCCACAGAAAACAATGAAATGTTTTGTTTTAAATAAACTCTACTGTTCTTCTCAGAGTCCTGGTGTTTTCAGTAAAAAGGACACAATTCCCTTACCCACCCAGGTTTGTCAAATCTCTGCATTTTGCCACTTTTGCTCCATGTCTTTTGTTATATAATAAATATCTTTATTTTTAAAACAAATAAAATGGAGATGCAGTTCAAGCGCCTGTGAAATCCTCCCCACCAGATTCTTGTTTCTCTTCCTCTCTTCCCAGAAGTGGCCACTATGCTGAATGAAGCAAGCAACATGAGGCTCAACTGAATGTTTTGACCAAGTAATAATATTTCAAAATGAAGTTCCCATCCCTTGTGGAAATGTGAAAGTAGGTGTCTCAAATCAGGCCATAGGAAAGTCATGAAATTTTGTTTCTTCTAGAAATAATTTTCTTAGTTTCTACCACTTTCTGGTATAAACCTTTAAACTTTCCCCTGCTGAATTTCATTAGTAGTACTTCTCTTTAAAAGATAAGTAAGACATTACATGGTTCAAACTTCAAAATTGTTTCCAAATAATATATATTAAGGCTTCTTTCATCTACTTTGGTCCCCTCATTCCCAACTTTGTGGTTAATAATTTTTATTAGTTTCTTGTTTGTACTTCTAGTCTTTTTATTTTATACACAAAAAAATGTGAATATACATTCTTACTTTCCTGCTTTCTTTTCTCAGAACATTATATTCTATATTCATTGTTTTACATCACATTTTCCATTTAGTAATATATCCTGGAGATCTGTACTGCAGCAGCCCCCTTCTCTCTCTCTTTTTATACCATGTTGTATTTTATAGTTGTATAACATTTCATCCAGCACATATTAATGCATAGGACTTTATTAATTTTACAATTACATAGTATTTAATTGCATGGATAGAAAATATTTATCCTAAATGACAACTGGACTTTCTTTTTCTATTGCTTTTTGAGTTTCTTCTTCCTTTTTTTTTTAAATCTTTTTGTTGAAGGATAATTGCTTTACAGAATTTTGTTGTTTTCTGTCAAACCTCAACATGAATCAGCCTTATGTATACATATATCCCCTCCCTTTTGAACCTCCCTCCCATCTCCCTCCCCATCCCAACCCTCTAGGTTGACACAGAGCCCCTGTTTGAGTTTCCTGAGCCATACAGCAAATTCCCATTGGCTATCTATTTTACATATGGTAATGTAAGTTTCCTTGTTACTCTTTCCATACATCTCACCCTCTTTTCCCCTCTCCCCATGTCCATAAGTCTATTCTCTATGTCTGTTTCTCCATTGCTGCCCTGGAAATAAATTCTTCATTACCATTTTTCTAGATTCCATATATATGCATTAGAATATTTATCTTTTTCTTTCTGACTTACTTCACTCTGTATAATAGGTTCTAGGTTCATCAACCTGATTAGAACTGACTCAAATGTACTCCTTTTTATGGCTGAGTAATATTCCATTATGTATAGGTACCACAGCTTCTTTATCCATTCATCAGTACTCAGGGGAGTTGGTGGCTAGGGTGGCAGGAGATATAGTGCTCTAGAAGGGTATGTCAACCAGTACTGGCCAATACACTCCAGTATTCTTCCCTGGAGAACCCCCCTCCCTGACAGAGAGACCTGGAAGGCCCCAGTCTACAGGGTTGCAAAGAGTTGGGCTCTAGCGAAGTGACCCTGTGCATGTAGATGCAAGATTTTTTTTGCCTGTGGCAGCTCTGCCCCAGTGAGAGTTGAGCATTAAGATAATGCAGCTGCTTGGCTTGCGGGGACCCTGGCAGTTCCAACTGTGCAGGAGCATGGACTGCTTCTGCTGCAGGAGTTATGGCCCTATCAGAGTCTTTTTCTGAGCCTCTTGTAGCTGGGGATCAGAACACCTCTTTGGCCAATCTTTCTCTGTAGCTCCACCCATTCAGGCACTTAGAGGGCTCCCTTGCCTGCGGTCCTTCTGTGTTGTTCTGCATGTCAGGCACATAGAGGGGTCTTCCTGGCTGGGATCTTACTCTGTAGATTGGTGGGTCAGGCACTTAAAGGGGCACCCTGGGTGGGGTCCTGCTCTGTAGTTCAGTGCATCACATGTTTGACTGGCCAGCCTGTCTATTGTTCAGCTGCCCATGCTGGCATGTGGAGAGAGAGAGGCTATGGTGATGGCTCCACCCCCTATGCGTGACTCAGCAGTAACGCCTTCCTTCCATGACTGCCTGGCTTTCCTCCACAGGCATTTCCCACCACAATCTCTTCCCTCACATCCCCTCTATCTGTCTCTCCACAGTCAACAGCAGGCCTTGCCCTGGGATTGCTTCACAATCCCTAAACTCCAGCTCCCAGCCACTGCGTCTTCCAGGGGACCTGTGTCCCTGTCCAGGGTATGTATGGCTGCAGTAAGGACTGTCTGATTCTCATTCCTTTTAGGCTGCCACAGATCAGCTGTTTCACTTTCAGCCTTAAATGTTTCTCCTCTGACTTAGACAATTGCTCTGATGTGGGAACAAACTCCTGCTTTGGTTCCCCTACCCTCCTAGAGCAAGTCCAGTCCTACTAATACTCCTGTTTTTCCCCCTAGTTCCTTTGTCCTACCAAGTTTTGCATGGTTCTATGTTTTCTTTTCCTTTGGTCAGGTACTCCTGTCTGCTCTCAGCTGGTGTCTGAAGGTGTCTTCCTGATGTATCCGTGGAGAGAGATGTACTCCACGTCCACCCACTCCTCAGCCATCTTGTTCTCTTTCCTCTCCTTAATTTTTAGGATTTCCTTATAAATTAGGAATAACATTTTGTCTGTGCTGTGAGTTTTAAAAATTTTTTCTTAGATTGTCATGTGTGGCAAAGTTCACTTTTACTCTTTTATCATGGACGAAATTATTTTAAAATGGAAAGGATCTTAGAACTCTTCTACTCTTTCATTTTGCAATGAGGAAACTCTGGCTTACGATGCCTGAGTACTGAGTACCACCTACCAGGTAAAGACAGAAGCTGAATTTGAATACCAGTCAATGGTTTGTCCACCATGGTCCTGTGCATAATGAAATCGTGCTTATTATGGAGTGATTGACTTGTGTAAACTTCATGAAAGTAAAAATTTATGTTTTCTCAAAGACAACTGTAGAGCTACCCATATCCTAGTTCCCCAAAGATTTAGCTGAATCGTCAAAAGAATAGTATCCCATGAAGACATGTCCAGGTGTAGATGGTTTAACTAGGGAATTCTATAAGATATTTAAAGAAAATACAATACTCATCCCACATAAACTTTTTCAAAAAATAGATGTGAGACCTTCTTAATTAATATAATTGAAGACAGTATTATCATGATACCAAAGCCAGATAAAGCCATCAGGAGGAAAGAAAACCATAGACCAGTATCTCTCATGAACATAGAAGAAATCAACCTTAACAAAATAATGGCAACCTGAGTCTAGCAACGTGTGAAAAGGATTATCATCATCTAAACGGTACTTATTCTAGGAATGTAGGGTTAGTTTATCCCTTCCTTCTCCCTCAGTTATTCCCATTATGTGTTACACCTTTTGTAGTTGTCCCACAGTTTTTGGATATTCTTTTCTGTTCTTTTTTGAGTCATTTTTCCCTCTTTGCTTTTCAGTTTTGGAAGTTTCTATTGTTATATCCTCAAGCTGAGAGATTCTTTCTTCATAAAATTAATAGCTGTGTCCAGTATAACTAATAAGCACATCTAAGGGATTCTTTATTTCTATTACAGTGTTTTTGATCTTTATCATTTCTTATATATTCTTCCTTAAATTTCCCATCTCTCTGCTTTCATTATCCATCTGCTCTTGCATAATGTCTACTTTTTCCATTAAAAACCTTAGCACATTAATCATGGGTTTAAAAAAAAACTTTTAATTTCAGCATTTCTGCTGCATCTGAATATGGTTCTAACGTGTTTTCACTATCTTCAAATTGTGTCTTTACCATTCAGTATAACTTTTTTTTGGTGTGTGTACGTGATTATGATATACTGGGTGAAAGGAAACTGTGGTAAGTAGGGCATTAATAATGTAGTGATAATGTGTGGAGAGAAGGGGAAATATTATAGTCTGTGATTTGGTTTCAGTCTTTTGGGGAGCCCATGCCCCTGGATTGTGAACTTCCACAGTGCTGCCTAGTATCTGCTACCTCACGTCTCCCTCCCCCACCACTTAGGTGGAATAGGATGGCTAGAGAGAGCTGGAGTTCGTGCTTCTCTTCTACCATGTAAGTTAGTCTCTGGTAAAATTGCTTCTCCTGAAGGCAGGCCTTGTTAAGAAAGACGGAATGGGTTGATATATTTCAAAATGATACCTTTTTCCCCTCCCCTGCCTGCGGGAAGCACAAGAGAGTTTTTCTCTCATAGTCACATTGAAAACAGGATGAAGTTCTTAGAGGTAAAACTTAGAAAAGTGTGGCTCCTACTCCATGACTGGGTCCCCTTGGAGTTTGTGGTCTCTCAGACTTGTGCGCACTGAACCACCAGCAATTGTTAACTACAGTTCAAGTAGCCCTACCATGGATGTTTCTGCCTGCGGGTTTCTGTTCCAGTAAGTTGTAAACTGTATCTCTGTATCTGCCTGTCATTCTCTCCAATTTTTAGACCAGCAGTTTGTCCTGTAGCCTCATTTCTCTGATGGATCTAAGAACTCTTTTATCTTTTTACTTGTTGTTAGGATGAAGTGCTGACTTCTAAGCTTCTTACAATGCAAGGTTATCCCAAAATTGATTTGTGTAATGTACCATGTTAACAGAGAAAAAGGACACAAACTATGTGATTAGCTCAGTAAACATAAAAAAATTTTTTTAATATCCAGCATGCATTCATGATAAAAGTTCTCAACAAATTAGGAATAGATGAAAATTTCCTCATCCTGATAAAGAGCTACAGCTAACAACATGCTTAATATTAAAAGCTTGAATGCTTTCTCTCCTTAATATTTGAACAAATATATGCTCTTGCCTCTTTTATTCAGTACTTCACTGGAAATTCTACTCGGTGCAATAAAGCAAGAATAAGAGATCACAAGTTACAAGATCAGTATCTAAAAATCAATTAGTATTTTCTATATATATTAGCAATTCAGAATCTAAAAATAAATTTAAGAAAATAATGTTATTTATTATGTAATCAAAAAGAACAAAATACTTAGGCATAAATTTAACAAAAGGAGCAGAAGCTGTATGCTGAAAACTCTAAGACTTTGCTTATAAAAAGTAATGAAGACCTAAGTAAGTGATGGCACCCCACTCCAGTACTCTTGCCTAGAAAATCCCGTGGATGGAGGAGACTGGTAGGCTACAGTCCATGGGGTCGCTGAGGGTTGGACACGACTGAGCGACTTCACTTTCACTTTTCACTTCCATGCATTGGAGAAGGAAATGGCAACCCACTCCAGTGTTCTTGCCTGGAGAATCCCAGGGATGGGGGAGCCTGGTGGGCTGCTGTCTATGGGGTCACACAGAGTCAGACACGACTGAAGTGACTCAGCAGCAAGTAAGTGAGAGATAGACTATGTTCATGGATTTGAAGACTCCATTTAGTTAAAATGGCAATTCTTTTCTCAAACCGATCTATAGATTCAACAGAGTCCCTATCAAATTCCCAGCAGGCTTTTTAATATAAATTGACAAGTTGATCCTAAAATTTAATTGAAAATTGAAAGTAACTAGAATAAACAAAGCAATTTTGAAAGGACAGTGTCGAAGGAGTTGTGCTACCTAATTTTCAAAGCTTAGTATGAAGCCACAATAATCAAGACAATGTGGGGTTAGCATTAGACTATGAATCACTGGAACAATACAGAGTCTACAAATAAACCCATACACGGCCCCTTGATCTTTTACGGACTTGTAGATAATTCAGTGGGGTAGGAGTAAGAGAGTTTATTCAATTCGACTCGAACAATTGGATGTCTCTATGCAAAGCAAAAGTACATCATACACAAAGTTCTATTCAAAATGATTCATAGATCTAAATGTAAGAGCTTAACATATTATATATCTAGAATTAAACTGGAGAGAAAACATTGATAACTTTGAATTTCTTAGGACACAAAAAACATGAACAATGAAAGATAAAATGTTTACTTTTCAAACGACACCATTGAGAAAACAGAAAGGAAAGACAAGTAAAAAGAATGGGAAAAATATTTTAAATTATCTGATAAAGAACTTATATTCAGAGTATGAAGAAATCCTGTACAGTAAATAATCTGAAGGCACACAACACAATTAAAAATGGATAAAAATTTGAATAGACCCTTCAAAAAAAGATCTGTGAATAGCAAATAAGCACATGAAAAGATGTTCAACATTGTTAGACCTTAGGGAAATACAGACTGAAATCCCATTGAGAATCCCCTACACATCTCTAAAATACATGCTACCAGAAAAGACTGAGAATACTAATTACTGAGGATACATAGAAACCAGAACTCTCATATGTTGCTGATGGAAGTGGAAAATGAAACAATCTCCTTTGAAAAATTGCGTAGCAGTTTTCTACAAAGTTGAACTTACATTTATCAAATGACCAAAAAATTTTCCTTTCTAGGTAGGAATATGCCCAAGAGAAATGAAAATACTTGTATCCAAATATTTGTTACACACAATATCTCTTTTTGGAATATTTGGAAGCAATCCAAATGTCCATCAATTGGGGAATAGGTAGGCAACAGTTATATCTAAGCAACAAGTGCCATTCAGCAGTAAAAAGGAGTGAATTACGCATGTAACAGCATGGATAAACTCCAAAAACATGCTAAGTGTAAAACTAACATGGGAATATATACTGTGTGATTGCATTTATGGGAAATTGCTAGAAAAGGCAAAACTATAGAGACAAGAAGCAGGTTGCCTGGAGCTGGGATTGGGAGTAGGGATTGACAGCAAATGTACACAAGGGGAGTTTGGGGGGATGATGAAAGTGTTCTAAAGCTTGAGTGTAATGATGTTTACAACTGTGTACATTTACTAAAAGTTATTTGATCTGTATACACCGAATGGGTAAATGTTACACTATTGTAAACTATACTTTAAAAAGCTGTTAAAGAAGGAGAAACTCTAAAGACGAAGTTGTATCACATGGTAATAGCTTGGAAGGTATCTTTCTTAAATGATTGTTTCTTGTTTCTTCCTTTAAAGTGAGTAGGGTTTTAATTGTTTTTGCTTTTTGAACAGGCTACTTCCTGGTGGCTCTCTGGAGGGATCATCCCCTAGAGCAGATGTACATTATAGCTCATGCTGAGTCTCTCCGTCAGTAGAGACAGTTGCCAGCCAAGAGTGAGACTCAGCTGGAGAGGCAGAGTGAGGCTTCTGGGGTAGGCGCCCCTCAGGTTTTCCTCTAATTATTCTAGCTGAGCATACAAGAAGAAAGGCAAAGCCACAGGGAGGCATATTAATTAAAATGTCTCCTTTTTCAGTGGGCCATCATGATTCTCCTAACTTTTAGGAGGTTACAGCTGTAGGTTTACAGTTTGTTATTTCCTTCCATTGCCAACATAATTGCAAGATGAAATAATCCCACATTTTAATATTCAGAAATAGTCACTTGGATAGATTAATAAGCAGGATATCTAATTACCAATTGGGGTCAGATAAGAAAAAGTATCTAGTTTTTAAATGAGACTGTTGAGAACTATCCTGAATGGGGACTTTCACTATAGATTTCCTTCTGGTGTAGTTTACTTGGACATAGCAGGAAAGATCTTAGTCTTTGAGCTTTTGGTGTCCAATTGCCTCTTATGTGAAAAAGCTCCACTCACTGGTTTTGTTACCACTGTTTGCTTAGACCTTCACTGCCAATTAGTAAGGAACAGGAGAAACATGCCTCTTAGGGAATATAGAGAAAATTTTACTTTGATCTTATCTGCTGCCATTTTTGAATACATTTTCCCTTTGACCAGTGCCCCCCTTTCTCTTCTCACACAAAAAGCCTAAAACAAACAAAAACATAAGAGCAATTTACTTAAACTAGTTGTTATTCAGAAGTGTTTTTGATTTGATGTTTTAATTTTAAGATTACTCTGTTCATTGTAAGACCAGAGGCTTATATTTTCAGAGCCATATGCTGCTTTGGTCTTATGAATGGACACCCTGTGGATCTCAGCGGGAGTTAAAGCTGAGCTAGTTGCAGGATGGTGCTTTCTTCCTTTTGTTGCACAAAGAATTTTTCACTTGATTTTTCCAAAGAGTGTAATCTGCATGTATTAAGGGCACTTGTTTGGCATGTATGTTTACTGACATGTTTGGCTTAAATGTTTACTGACATGCTTGACTAAACAATAGCAATTGTTTTATAGGCATTTCTTAGTTTACTTGCCAGCACTAGACCTGCTAAAGATTCTTCCATAAGAGTGGCTTTCCCATACCCTTGCTGGGCAATTACTTTCAGTTTCTTGAATCTAAATATTGTTTGTCCTATTTTCAGAAGAGTGAGATGTTCCTTTCTCTATCCTAGGAGCTCATTTCTTCTGCAACAACCTTTCCTTAGTCTATGTGTCCATCTGTCATGCCCTCTGATCTCCAAACCTTATCTATCATTCAGAACACAGTTTGAAGTTTGATCTCCTTTATGAAATCATCCGCTGGATCATCTGGATCTGCTGGATCATTGAAAAAGCAAGAGAGTTCCAGAAAAAGATCTATTTCTGCTTTATTGGCTATACCAAAGTCTTTGACTGTGCGGATCACAGTAAACTGTGGAAAATTCTGAAGGAGATGGGAATACCAGACCACCTGACCTGCCTCTTGAGAAATCTATATGCAAGTCAGGAAGCAACAGTTAGAACTGGACATGGAACAACAGACTGTTTCCAAATCAGGAAAGGAGTACGTCAAGGCTGTATATTGTCACCCTGTTTATTTAACTTCTATGCAGAGTACATCATGAGAAACGCTGTGCTGGGTGAAGCACAAGCTGGAATAAAGATTATTGGGAGAAATATCAATAACCTCAGATATGCAGATGACACCATCCTTATGTCAGAAAGTAAAGAGGAACTAAAGAGGCTCTTGATGAAAATGAAAGAGGAGAGTGAAAAAGTTGGCTTAAAGCTCAACATTCAGAAAATGAAGATCATGGCATCTGGTCCCATCACTTCATGGCAAATAGATGGGGAAACAGTGGAAACAGTGGCTGACTTTATTTTTTGGGGCTCCAAAATTGTTGCAGATGGTGACTGCAGCCATGAAATAAAAGGATGCTTATTCCTTGGAAGAAGTTATGACCAACTTAGACAGCATATTAAAAAGCAGAGACATTACTTTGCCAACAAAGGTCTGTCTAGTCAAGGCTATGTTTTTTTTCCAGTAGTCATGTATGGATGTGAGAGTTGGACTATAAAGAAAGCTGAGTGCTGAAGAATTGATGCTTTTGAACTGTTGTGTTGGAGAAGACTCTTGAGAGTCCCTTGGACTGCAAGGAGTTCCAACTAGTCCATCTTAAAAGAAATGGTTCCTGAGTATTCATTGGAAGGACTGATGTTGAAGCTGAAACTCCAATACTTTGGCCACCTGATGTGAAGAGCTGACTCATTTGAAAAGACCCTGATGCTGGGAAAGAACGAGGGCAGGAGGAGAAGGGGAATGACAGAGGATGAGCTGGTTGGATGGCATCACTGGCTCTATGGACATGAGTTTGGGTGTACTCCGGGAGTTGGTGATGGACAGGGCTGCAGTCCATGGGGTCACAAAGAACTAGACATGACTCAGTGACTGAACTGGACTGACTGGCTGATGAAATGATCTCCCTGTGGCTCAGAGCACACTTCTCCCTCTTTCTGAACTCCTGAGCTTAATTTTCCCCATTGAACTCATTTCCAAATTATGGCAAGCACTGATGGTTGGTTCACCAATTCTTTTCTCGCTGTAGATACTACTCTCTTAGAATGCCCATGTGTATCTCAGTTAAGGCCATGATGGTGGCAGTCTGCTGTAGGGTCTCTGGGATGATTTTTTTTCTTATGTAGGTGACAGGCTGCCAAATGTTGAGGTGGTCAATTAGGACAATGAGCCATTCTGAAAGTATCAGTCAAGTCTTTATTTATTGTGACAGTGCAAGCAAGAGGCAAAAGTGGCACTGGCTCCCAGGTGCTCCATTTTTCCCTATGGAGCAATGCCTAACAAGGGTCAGATACATGTGGTGCAGATGAGGGGAAGTGTTTCATTGCTGAGGAGGGCTGTTGTCTTCTCATGGATCCGGGGGGTATGGTAGAGGGAGGGGGAAAAGGGTAAGGAGTAGAAAAGTACTACTCACCATGGAGAAAATGCCTTAATCCAGTCCCAGTAATGAGGTTGCTGGAGGTGTCCGAAGTGCGTTAGCCAAGGCCTCTGATAAAGGGACCTCTGAAGAGAAACGCCTGGGCTAGATGTGTGTATACTGATATGTGTATGAACATGGCTGGCTCAGATGGGTGGAATAGAGGTGGGTTTCCTTGATGGTAACTCTCTCTCCAGAAAATTGTAGTGCATTGGTGATAAGCAGGTCTGGTGCGGGAGGGCAGCTTTCCACTATGAGGCCTGTCAGGCAAAGCCTTGCAATTGCCTGTGGTGGGCCTGGATGATTACGCACAGATTTTTTGATCTAGAGATGGATTCTTCAGTAGGTTCCACTTCTTCTTTTTATTTTTTTAAGCTGGAATGTGACCTATTGGTTGAAATTGTAGCAGCCAACCTGTGTCCATGAGGGAAATATGAAGGGAATTCAAAGACTCTGGAGTCAACTAAACCAGAAACAAGAACGGCATGCATTTGGACTTCCTCTTATGTGGGGAAAAATAAGCTTCTAAATATTTAACCCACCATAGTCATGTTTTCAGCTCTGTGTAGCCTCAAATATTCCTAACTGGTACATCATTTAATCATGCAGCGTTTTTTACTGTTCCATAACTGATATTTATCTAAATTATTATTTATCACTTGAGATACCTCAAAGGAACAATTTCAGCTCTACGACTGAGCAACTTCACTTTCACTTTTCACTTTGATGTGTTGGAGAAGGAAATGGCAACCCACTCCAGTGTTCTTTCCTGGAGAATCCAGGGATGGCGGAGCCTGGTGGGCTGCCGTCTCTGGGGTCGCACAGAGTCGGACACGACTGAAGTGACTTAGCAGCAGCAGCTGCTACCGTCATAGTATTTTTTGATTCTTATTGCAATTCTGAGTTGGTGGTAAGTATACATTGAAGTTGTCAGTGTTTCTTTTTTTGTAGCTAAGTCACCAGAGATGAAAACCATATAATTCTTAGTTTATTTGTTGCCACTCAGAGAAGAGTGATGCTGACAAAACTCCTAGCATCAACTGCCTTGAAATTGAAGACCTGAGTCTGGGTCCCAGCTATAGTTTCTGATTAAAGAAAGCCCCAGGTCACTTGTGTTTGGAATATTCAGCATTGCTGTCCATGATAGGTTTAGATCCTTGTCTACTTGTTGGGCTTCTCTTGTAGCTCAGCTGGTAAAGAATCTGCCTCCAATGTGGAGACATGGGTTCGATCCATGGGTTGGGAAGATCCCTGGAGAAGGGAAAGGCCAACCAGTCCATTATTCTGGCCTGGAGAATTCCATGGACTATATAGTCTGTGGCATCACAAAGAGTCGACACGACTGAGTGACTTTCACTTCACTTCACTTCACTACTTGTTACTCCTATTGGCTAGAGGTAAACAAAAACAAAAATATAGGATGATTTTAGTAAAAAATACTTTGTGACCTCTCTAAATGATTCCATATAGATGTAGACCAATTTCATTTTTTATAAGCTGCTACTCTAGGCTTCTCAAGACAGTGTTTTTCAGGAGTATGTGGGTCGTAGACACAGCTCTTGTCTTACTGGGGAACATTACATAAGTTTCATCAGTTAGCGAATAAGTTTCTTAGGAACCTTGAAGAAACCTTGATTTTATTGACCTTGTATCAATCCTAGGCTTATGTACAGCAATAGGTTATGCTCTAGATACAGAATCCTAGCTATTAATACTTATGTGAGACTTATAACACTACTACCCAGATTTCCAGGTCATTGGCATGAGTAAGTTTCTTGGTAGATTAGATAGTATCTTAAAGGGGACAAAATACAATGTATTTTAAATTCTCCCCCTTAAGGTGGATCTTAATGACTTGATATTATTCCTGGATGAGCCAAATTCATGCATCCCTGCTATAGGGATCAGGCAGATAAACATTTGCCTAAATGCTGATGATATAGTTTATTTTCTCAAATTTAGAGTAGCCTCCACAAACAATGGCTCTTTGATCTAATTACTTTAGTTACTTCAAAACCCAAAGATCATCAGTTTTGACAGAGTTCTGCAAGCATTTAGTTGGTCACAATCTAAGAACCCTATATAGAAAGTCAACTTGTTTACTTACCACTAGGTTTTCTTAAGAGTTAAGCAGTAAATAATACTGTTTTCAATTCAATATTGTTGCTACATGGGCACTGTATTGAGATAATTAACATCTCCAATTGAAGTTGTTACAGGCATATTTTATAGCACAGAATAATTCTGATAATGATGATCAGTTCAGTTCAGTCGCTCAGTAGTGTCTGACTCTTTGTGACCCCATGAATCGCAGCACGCCAGGCCTCCCTGTCCATCACCAACTCCTGAAGTTCACTCAGACTCACATCCATTGGGTCAGTGATGCCATCTAGCCATTTCATCCTCTGTCGTCCCCTTCTCCTCCTGCCCTCAATCCCTCCCAGCATCAGAGTCTTTTCCAATGAGTCAACTCTTCACATGAGGTGGCCAAAGTACTGGAGTTTCAGCTTTAGCGTCATTCCCTCCAAAGAAATCCCAGGGCTGATCTCCTTCAGAATGGACTGGTTGGATCTCCTTGCAGTCCAAGGGACTCTCAAGAGTCTTCTCCAACACCACAGTTCAAAAGCATCAATTCTTCGGCGCTCAGCCTTCTTCACAATCCAACTCTCACATCCATACATGACCACAGGAAAAACTATAGCCTTGACTAGACGAACCTTTGTTGGCAAAGTAATGTCTCTGCTTTTGAATATGCTATCTAGGTTGGACATAACTTTCCTTCCAAGGAGTAAGCGTCTTTTGATTTCATGGCTGCAGTCACCATCTGCAGTGATTTTGGAGCCCAAAAAAGTAAAGTCTGACACTGTTTCCACTGTTTCCCCATCTATTTCCCATGAAGTGATGGGACTGGATGCCATGATCTTCGTTTTCTGAATGTTGAGCTTTAAGCCAACTTTTTCACTCTCCACTTTCACTTAAATAAAAGAGGTAAAATTGATTGAATGTTTGTTGTGGAGGGCACTGTGCTAAACAGTTACATGCGTTTTCTCTTTTAATTCTCACCACAACCTGATAAAGTCTGTAGAACTTTGGGGCTTCTTCTAATTATAAATTGTCGTAAATTCTGGGCTGTTTTCTGAGGAAAACCTTGTCTGCAAATATTACCTTGGCCCAACTCCATGTCAAAGTAAGTGGGCTTTTCTCCAGGCTCATGCCTGATTGGTAGGCTTCTTGACTTATATAACAAAATATTAAACCTGTTCTTTTCTTGAATACCCACTGAACGCATGATTCTGCCTTTAACCAGTAACTTGGACTTGAATCCTCATCTGCAGTCCTTGCTGGAAGCTTGACTGTTATAAATATTGTTCATGAAAGAGCACTCAGAGGGCATGTGGGCTCTCATTTTCCCTAGTTGTCTTCACTGTCCAATATGTGGTAGCCATTAGTCTCATGTGGCTATTTGAATTTAAATAAAATAAAAATTAAATAGAATAAATATTCAGTTCCTTAGTCAAAACAACCATATTTCAAATGCTCAATAGCCCTATGTGGCTGTAAGTCTTCATAATGGACAGGATAAATATGGAACATTTTGGTCATTCAGAAAGTTTTATTGGGCAGTGCTGTGATAAACTGTTAGGGTTTCACATCTGGACTGCATCTTCTTTAAAAAAATAATTTTCATTAAGTTGTTCTTTGATGTGTTGACAGTGGCCTGCCATTGTGGTCCATTCTAATAATGAGTCTTGAGTTCTTATATGTCAGAAATGGCTTTAAACACTTTTTATGAATTAAGTCAATTCTTTTAATAGTTTTTTGAGATAGAGCATTATTATTATCTTCATTTTACAGAGCTTGGAGAGTTAAGCGACTTGCCTGTAGTCACCCAAATGGTAAAGGGCAGTGGTGGAATTTGAGTCCTGAAGTCTGGCTAAAACCTTTGTTCTTCACCACCACACTGTGCTGCCTCTGAAATCCTTATAAAGTTTTCTTGGATTTCATTCTTAGGATATAAGTACTGACCTCATTATTTTTATCTCTTCATTTTTATATCCCTATTCCTCATGGCTGTAGCTCTTTATTTATTTAGTTTCTGTTATTATTATGCTGCAGTGCAATTCTGATGCCAAGCACCTAGTGTTAGCATGGACTCCACAAATTAAAGGCATAATTCCCTAAAAGATTACCTTTACTTCTAATACCAGCCACAATTTCAGAAGTCCTCAGACCAGTTGCACTTTGACCAACTGGCTATAAATATAAGGGTTGCTTTAACTCTTTTAGATCTGATAATTTGCTAGAATGACTCACAGAATTCTGGAAAGCACTGTATTTACAGCTTTATCATAAAAGTTGTCAATCAGAACCAGCCCAATAGACAATTAGGATGATAACTGGAAGGGAAGTAGAATACATCACCCTTCCCCAATACTTGATGTGTTCAGCAACGAGGAAGCTAGCTGAGGCAGCTCTCATCCAGGCAGCTAGCGCAAAGCTGAGCCGCGTGTCATGCCCTGCGCTGCTGACTAGCGAACAATACAGTCAAGATGGCTAAAGGTGATCCCAAGAAACCAAAGATGTCTGCTTATGCCTTCTTTGTGCAGACATGCAGAGAGGAACATACGAAGAAAAACCCTGAGGTCCCTGTCAATTTTGCTGAATTTTCCAAGTAATGCTCCGAGAGGTGGAAGACCGTGTCCAGGAAAGAGAAGTCTAAATTTGATGAAATGGCAAAGGGGGATAAAGTTCATTATGATCAGGAAATGAAGGATTACGGACCAGCTAAGGGAGGCAAAAAGAAGAAGGACCCTAATGCCCCCAAGAGACCACCATCTGCTCTGAACTCCGCCCCAAGATCAAGTCTACAAACCCTGGCATCTCTATTGGAGATGGGGCAAAGAAGCTGGGCGAGATGTGGAATAACTTAAGTGACAGTGAGAAGCAGCCATACGTCAACAAGGCATCGAAGCTGAAGGAGAGGATGTCACAGACTATAAGTCTAAAGGGAAGTCTGATGGTGCTAAGGGTCCTGCTAAATTTGCCCGGAAAAGGTGAAAGAGGAAGATAAAGATAAAGAAGAGGAGGAGGAGGAGGAGGATGAAGAGGAGGAGGAGGAGGAGGAGGAGGAATTAAACAAACAAACAAACAAAAACCCTGTTATCTGTCTGATTGTGAATACCTTAGAGTAGGGAGTGCTGTGATTTATATACCTCTTGCCCAAGATGTGTCGGTTGCCCTTGTTAGGTTTAATTACCCAATTGGATCACAGTCATATTGTAGTCTCTCAAAGTGCTCTAGCAGTTGTCAGAGGTTTACATGAAGTGGCCATGGGTGTCTGGAACACCCGGAAACTGTATCAAAGCTGTACATATTTCCAAACATTTTTAAAATGAAAAGGCTCTTGTGTTCTCATTTCGTGCACTTTGCTGTTGGTGTGACAAGGCATTTAAAGATGTTTCTGGATGTTTCTGGCATTTTTTTTTTTTTTTTTTTATTAGTAAGGTGGTGTGTTAACTCTGTGGTCATTGGCTAGAAATCCTGAATTCTCAACTGTACATATCTATAGTTTGTAAAAAGAACAAAGCAACTGAGTTACACTCTTGACCATCCTTGCTTGGTGTGGAGGTTGTGGGGCTATGCCTTCTAGAGGGGCTGTAGCACAGGGCATGCACTGTGGGGCTGGACCTGTGGACACTGCACTGAGCATCCATCTAGCTTCAGGTTGTCTTGTTTTTGTACATAGCCACATAACACCCCACTGCCATTCTTAGCTGTGGAGAAGGGGAGGTCAGCTGGCATGAGAAGTGTTTTGGGTCCTTTTTAGTTGAAGTGTGATAGTTTTAAACTCTTTGTTTTCTTAAACAAGCTGTAGCACTCTTCATTATCAGCAAAGCAAAGAGCCAGTGCACCAGTGAAAGTTCAAGAACCTTCTGTACTAAACACCATCTGCAATGTTCTCTTATTTTTTGTGTGTGTGTTTAGAATGCTGAAATGTTTCTTAAGTTAAACAAATAGTATTACATTTAAAAAGAAAAGCATATCTGAGAGTTAGTGTCCATAGTTTTTGTTGGGGTTTTATTACAGAGGCATGATTAATTGAATCATTGGCCATGTGATTGAACTCAGTCTTTAACACCCCCTCTCCTCCCTGGAGGTTGGGCTGGTTCAAAGCCTCAACACTCTAATCCTGTGGGTAGGTCTTTCCTATGACTAACTCTCATCCTGAGTCATCTCATTTGTATAAATCAGGCATGATGCAAGAGACTCATGAATAACAAAGCCTTCCTATCACTCAGGAAGTTCTAAAGATTTAGAGGTTATCTCCGGGGGACCAGGGGCCAAGACAAGATAAATCCTTTGTTACACAACAGTAGGTATTTTTCTTCTTTATTGAAGAATAGTTGACTTTCAATATTATATTACTTTCAGGTTTACAACATAGTGATTCAATATTTTTATACATTATGAAATGATTACCACTGTGAGTCCAGTTACCATCTGTCACCATAGAAGGTTATTACAGTGTTATTGACTATATTCCCTTTGTTGTACATTATATCCCTGTGACTTACCTATTTTATAACTGGAAGTTTGTACCTCTTAATCCCATTCACCTCTTTCACCCACCCCCTTCCCTCCTCCCATCTGGAAACCACTAGCTGATTCTCTGTATCTATGAATCTATTTCTGTTTTGTTATGTTTGTTCAGGAAATCTATAAAACTATGATTAGTAGTCCTCTTGCACCTGTATAAAAATACGTATTTATATATATCTACATAAATGTTCTTTTATTTTTATGTATCAGTTCAGTTCAATCATGTCAGCTCAGCCATGTCCGACTCTTTGCGACCCCATGAAGTGCAGCATGCCAGGCTTCCCGGTCCTTCACCACCTCCCGGAGTTTGCTCAAATTCATATCCATTAGTCAGTGATACTATCCAACCATCTCATGCTGTTTCACCCCCTTCTCCTCTTGCCCTCAATATTTCCCAGCATCAGAGTCTTTTCCAATGAGTCGGCTTTTCGCATCAAGGGACCAAAGTATTGGAGCTTCGGCATCAATCCTTCCAATGATTATACTTGACTGGTTTGATCTCCTTGCAGTCCAAGTGACTCTCAAGAGTCTTCTCCAGCACAGCACTTTGAAAGCATCATTTTTTCAGTGCTCAGCCTTCTTCATGGTCCAACTCTCATATCTGTACATAGCTTTGACTATACGGATGTTTGTCAGCAAGCTGATGTCTCTGCTTTTTAATATGCTGTCTAGGTTTGCCATATATTTCTTTAGGCTGACTCAAATCCTTTTTGAAGTAAGGTGAAATGTTTATGTGTGTGTGTATGTGTGTGTGTGTATGAGTATAAATAGAAACAAACATTTTATGTATACCTGTATAAATATATATTTTTAATATAGGTGCACAAGAACTAACCACAGTTTTATTGATTCCCAGATCTATAGATTACCTTCGAAATAACTTAGTTTTACGCTTTTATTTTTCTGATGAAGAAATAAACCAGGAGACATGAAGTATCTGCCTAGCTGGTTAGTGGCAGAGTTGGGACTGGAATTCAGGGTTTTTAATCTTGCATTTAATACTCTTCTTGTTTTCATAATTTTAAGCTTGTCCTTTACATTAGTCATATACTTATCACCTCATATTATTCTCACCACCTTGCTAGGTCCAGAAACCTCAAGCTGCCCTCCAGAAACAGCTTTGGTGCAATAGGGTGAAGCTCAGCACAAACTATTTTTGTACTTTCTGCCTTTACGCATGTGCTATTCTTTCTGCCTCAAGTGTCCTTCTCACTCACTGGTCATTTCTTGATTGTTTTTAAATGTACAAGCTAAACCTCATTTCCCTGTGAAGGCTTCCCTGACTTTCTTTCATAGAGTTAATCTTTCTCTTCCTTTTCACATTATTTAGCATATGCCTGTATCTCAGTGGCGTTTATCACACTGCATTTTAAATTCTTTTCCCACATTTCAAACCTTAACAGAATTATTTATTTCACCCTTGTTGCCACTAAACCTATTACTCTCTCTGTCTCTCCAATCCTGATATAGCATCATCAGTGACTCAGCTGCTCCATCCAAAAATCTAGAAGTCGCCTTGATTTCCCTTTCATCCTCATCTTGCACATTTAATTAACAACAAGTCACTTGGTTATACAGCCTAAATATATCCCAACACTTTCACCTCTCACCTTCAAACTGGTCTGTTTCCACTCTTGCTTTTTTTTCAATCCATTCTCCAAGCTGTGACCAGAGTTCTTTCAAAATAAAAAGCATCTCATGCCACTTCTAGCTTTAAATTCACCATTAGCTTCTACTTTTAGTAAAATACAATCCAAACTTCTTAATTTCAGGTGAACAGAAAAGTGAATCAGTTATAGATGTGCATGTATCCACTCTTTTTCAGATTCTTTTTGCAAATAGGCCATTACAGAGTGTTGCAGTGTTCCCTATGCTTTGTAGTAGGTCCTTGTTTTATATATAATAGTGTGTATATGTCAGTCCCAATATCCCAATGTATCCTTCCCTCCTCCTTACCCACTAACCGTAAGTTTGTTTTCTATGTATGTGTCTCTATTTATTTCTGTTTTGTAATTAAGTTCATGTGTACCCTTTTTTTTAGATTCCACATCTAACAGATATCATACATTTGTCTTTCTCTAGAAACATGCTTTTTAAAAAATTAAATTTATTTATTTTTTGAAAAAATCCAAACTTCTTTCTGTGCTTGGAAGTAACCTACATCATGGTACCCATCCCTTCTTCATTGTCACCAGGCTCTCTCACTGTCCAGGTACTGGCCTCTCTCAATTTCTTCCGGTTTCTCAAACACACCAGGTTTGTGAATAAATAATACCCCTTATTGTTTTCAGCAGGCTATATACCCTGTGGGGCAGGTGTTGTGACTTGTTTTCTGGTATCCCTAGTGCTCAGCACGAAGAGTTGCACAGGGTGAGAAATCAATGAAAGTTCATTGAGTAATATTGAATAAAATTTGACTGCTCCCATTTATTATTTACGTGATCTTGGCTAGTCCGTTAACCTTTTTAACTTCATTTATAATGCCCATATCTTAGGGTTGTTGTCAAGATTAAAGGAGGTCAGTGGGTACAGTATTCTACAAATGTAGGGGATTGTTACTGCTATCATTGGTCACTTTTCTGTTCAACATGCCTTTGGGGCTTATATTAACAGTGCATTTCTCAGTAATGCCAAAGCTACTCCTTATTGGCTTTCATAGGCCTGAATGCATTATATGGTAAATTCTAGAGAGGCTGGAAGGCTGTTATAACTCTTGCTTCTGTTCTGTTTGTAGTAATGCAAGCCTACTTGGTAATTGGAGCCGCCTATAGATGTATTGCTGTTGCCAACATGTAGTTCTTATTCTGTGCTTCCCTAGTGTTTCCATTAGCCAGGTAATATATTTTTCCAGCTAAATGATTAGCATCCAGCAGTTCCTGTGTAAATGCTTGTGTTCATTTCATTAAAAACAAAAATGAAAAAACAAACCACCTCCCAATAAGGATTCTTAGTTAATTAAATAACTGTTTAAAGCATAGAGAATATTTATTTTTTTGTTAAAAAAAGTAATTATTCAACTCAGGGACATTTTTTAGTGTGGGATTAAGAATCTCTACAGATATCAATGATTATTTGGAAAAGTTAAATTGGAGGGCAATTCACTGATGTTAAGTACAACAGCTACTGGAACTATGTTTAAAAATGTGTTCCAAAGTGAAGGGTGAAGAAAATTGATTTTGCAGATGCTCAGTTGAAAGCAGTCACTTCATATTAGGCAGAAAAAGGCAGTTTGAGATAATCTCAGTATGAGAGAAATGTGATTTTTAGGCCAGCCAAAGAATAGGAGCACACTGGGACAGCTGGAGGTGTGGAAAGTGTTATCACTGATCCAAAGGGATAGAGGATTAGGGAGAGGGTGGGGAGATAGTGTCAGCTCAGATAAGGGTAGATAATTTATTTTTAGTTTTCTCCTGACTTTACTTCTTAGACAACCTGAGTGTTTAATCCTGGCCTCCTGTTCTTTTTTCTCCTACCTTGTAAAATTTAACCTTTTCTATCATTTGTCTCATCACAACATATGCATGTTCTCACCTGTCCATCAGCCATCTGTTGGCTAAACTCAGACCCTATTTAGTGGGCATAGCATAAATGAGCATAGCATCAGCTTATATTTGTCAGGAATGCCCCGGGAGTATCTTTCTTGACTCCAAGATGATGATGACTGCTCTTTTAGAAATGTAATGCATTTTGTTTTAAGATGCTTATCTTTTCAAAATTTTCCTGGAATCACTTCCCGTAGGCATTATCATTTCTTCCCAAATGGACAAAGATAGACTTGAGTGGGCCAGTGGTCAGGCAGTTGTGTGATAATCAGAGAGGAATAGAAACACGCCCGTGTGGCATATTCAAGTTCCTCCTTCTCCCAATTTCAGTCCTCCTAAATTAACTTCCTCTGTCCTAAGATCGGACCAGGAACACAAATACAATATAATACAACTTATTATATTCAGAGACTATTACCAATGGATTAGTATTTGGGATTTGATTGTACAGACAGCTGTACAAATCCCATTTTCTGATTGAACAGAACTGAGTAACTTGACCAAATCACCTATGTGTCTTAAGCCCATAGAATATCAGATAAAACCCATTAAATCTGTTGTTTTTGTATGTCAAAGTGGTGAATTATTGGTAATTTCATACAGTCAAAACTAATAATAGTAATCACTAACAATAGCTAACCTTAATTGCATGTAACATGTATTAACTGTGATATTTATTCAAATGAATACAAACAAAGCACTCTGGACAGCTCTTGGCAGAATGGGGTCACACCATGTGCTTTATTTTACAATGATGACCCCATTTAATCCTCACAAACGCTTTCTGTAGTAATGATTCTTATTAATCCTGTTTTATACATGAAGAAAATAAGGCTCAAAGAGTGACCTCTTTGAAAAGGCACTGAGAGACGATCCAGGATCTAATCCTGAGCAGTGTGTCTCCCAGCCTGCTCTCTTAACTACTACAGACATCATCTCAGATGCCTATGTATGCCTATTGTACTCTCATTAAACAAATGTTTTATTCAAAACCTACTGCCTAGAATTCTGCCCTGGGTAAGGTTTTCTAGAGAAAACCTCACTTGTGCATAAAAAGGTTTTATTATCAAGGGTCAGTACAAGATAGTAACTTTGGGGTGTCTCAAGGAAGTACATGTTAAGGTCCAGGCGCATGGTCAGCAA
This sequence comes from Bos mutus, assembly GCF_027580195.1. Lineage (NCBI taxonomy): Eukaryota > Metazoa > Chordata > Mammalia > Artiodactyla > Bovidae > Bos > Bos mutus. The sequence continues at coordinate 22,360,274 of NC_091638.1, forward strand.
ATACTGTTAATTCTGTTAAGTTCAAGCATTATTTGGCAAAGTGAGGTCCAGAGGAAGATTAAGATAAACTACTAGTATACATTACATTCAAAATTAAAAGAAATTATTGATTTCTTCTATGTTATTAATAATTTAATGTTTTCATTATCATTGACACGCATACTCAGATACCATCATCCCTGTGTGCATTGCTGTGTTTGGTGAGTATAGATGAATGACTACTCACAGTTGCTGCATTGAAAATAACTTTGATTTTCATTTATTCAGAACCTCTTTAAAATTGTGTCTTCTTCAGTTTAAAATCCATAATTCTATTTATTCATTTTTTAAAAACTTACTGAGTATTTTCAATATAGCAGGCACTGGAAATTATATATCAGCAAATAAGACATAGTCCCTGGGCCTAAGAAGCTCACCATATTCTGAATGAAAAAAAAAAAAAAAAAAAAGCACATGTTTGGACAAGAACTCAAATGTCTGAAGAAGAAAATCAATGTTTCAGTGCAGCACAAATCTTAAAATTAACAAAGATTTACTCAAGTGCTTCCTGACTATAAAGTCTGTGTTTCTTCTTAATTGTTTTACCATTTCAGAAGATCTACAGTCTACTTTCCATTGTGTAGTACAACAGTTCAGGTCCTCCTGGAAGATGCTAATGACTTACTGATTTGTATCTGTTACCTTCAGGGTCATTTTCAGTAGATGTCAGATTCTGGAGTAAATCTAAACTTTTACTGGAATTGGGTAAAATTCAACCAACATTGTATAGAGAAGAAAGAGAAGAGTTTGACTCAGTACACTCTTAGAAACTTTGCTAACTTCCTGAATTCCTGGAATCATGGGAACAGATAACTTCTCACATTTTCTTCATGGAGAAAATTTTAGTTAAGTTTAAATAGTTAATTTGCATCTTTACAGAGAAGCTATTTTCCGTAGTCAATGTGTAAGAAAAAATTTGGGTATAATAAATATTACCTCTAAATACTCAATAAAATTGGTCTTAATCATATCAGTTCAGTTCAGTCACTCAGTCATGTCTGACTCTTTGTGACCCCATGAATTGCAGCACGCCAGGCCTCCCTGTCCATCACCAACTCCCAGAGTTCACTCAAACTCATGTCCATCGAGTCGGTGATGCCATCCAGTCACCTCATCCTCTGTCGTCCCCTTCTCCTCCTGCCCCCAATCCCTCCCAGCATCAGAGTCTTTTCCAGTGGGTCAACTCTTCACATGAGGTGGCCAAAGTACTGGAGTTTCAGCTTTAGCATCATTCCTTCCAATGAACACCCAGGACTGATCTCCTTTAGGATGGACTAGTTGGATCTCCTTGCAGTCCAAGGGACTCTCAAGAGTCTTCTCCAGCACCACAGTTCAAAAGCATCAATTCTTCGGCACTCAGCTTTCTTCACAGTCCAATTCTCACATCCATACATGACTACTGGAAAAACCATAGCCTTGACTAGATGGATCTTTGTTGGCAAAGTAATGTCTCTGCTTTTGGATATGCTATCTAGGTTGGTCATAACTTTCCTAACTTTCCTTCCAAGGAGTAAGCGTCTTTTAATTTCATGGCTGCAATCACCATCTGCAGTGATTTTGGAACCCCCCAAAATAAAGTCTGACACTGTTTCCACTGTTTCCCCATCTATTTGCCATGAAGTGATGGGACCAGATGCCATGATCTTAGTTTTTTGAATGTTGAGCTTTAAGCCAATTTTTTCACTCTCCTCTTTCTTTTTCAGCACAAAGTAATTGAGATTGGTTAAGAAACGGTGGGTCATTGCATTTTACTTCCCACTCACACTTGGCCATATACTTATTGAATGAAATGGTAGGCAGAATTGCCTACATTATTTAAATTGTTATTATTATTACTTTTGCTGAGCAACATATATTTGAATTTGTCTAAATGTAAAGAGCACATGATGATAATCCACTGTATTGATTATGCCCCTGCTCCTTATAGTTCTCTTGCAGTTCAGCTATACCCCATTATTGTAACAACCCACATGAGTAGTCTTACTGGAAAAAAATGGAAGGATTGAAGCTCCCAACACAAACTTGACCCCAAGTTTGTCAGTGTTGGTCTTCGGGTTCTCATCATTGTCTTGTAGGGTCTTGGTATTTTGTGACATAAAACAGGTGCCCATAGGCATAAGCTTCCAAGTTGATCCAGACTGTCCTAATGTCTTGGTGTAAAGGAGATAAACTCCCTCAGTGTTTGTTAAACACAGAACTTGTAATATCTTGAGTGTATTTAAAGTTATCCCACCACAGATGATGACACAATTAGTCATCTTAATGGTACTATCCATAGGGAAAGAGAAAGAATAAAGGTAGGTTTGAGCTATCCAGGGCCAGACATTTGCTTCTGGTATGTCCAGTGTGGCTCCATCCTAGTTGAATCTGAGAATTCCTCAATTTAGTCCCACCTACCATAAACTACTTTTTCCATGGAAAAACCATTCCTGAATATATAAGAACAAGAAAATCCTGTTTCAGCCTGCATAATTCACAACCCTGATAATTAGCACATGTTTGTGGTTATCTATATTTATATATAAATATATTAATTTACAATCACTGTAATCATTATTAACTGTGGCATCCCTTGTATTGTTGTTTTTGGATCCAAATATTAAATTTCAATTGCTCAGTTCTTGTTATTACTGACTCTGAAGTTACCTTCAGTGTGTGTGTTTCTGTCTGCTAGACATGAGGCTCAGAACATTAGAGACTCTCAGTAGACTTTCTTTGCAGCACAGGAAACATGGGTGCTTTCATGGTGGTTACTGGACTGGAGTAGGATACTGTATCTTGTGTTAAGTAATTCACCAGTATCTTTAGTTGTCATGAGATCCAAAGAAACAATGAAAAATAAAATAAGCCCATCATCATCTTCTGCAGCTAAAAATCATTATTCACCCAATATTGGTTATTGAGTGTACATGTAAGCACTTAGAGCATACACAGTTCCATCTTTATAGCAAGATGGGGTACATATAGTATACATATGGTATTCAGATGATCTCTTTGAAGCTTAAACTGTGGATTATTCAGTAAGGATTATACCTTTTGAATTCTGCATACAATATAATTTCTCTAGGGAAATTTATATACATAAAAGAAGCATGATATGTGAAACTCCTAACTTTTATTTTATAAGACAGCATCATAGGTCTGACTGTCTTACAGCTAAATTTTACCAACAAAATCTAGTATGTGACATAAGATGATCATACCTTATTTTAAATCAGAGAAGTTTATAGAATGATTTTATTAATAATATATTTTTAAAAGCACATGGAAAAATGTCTAGCATATTTTAAACCAGGAAAATACTTTTTCTGTAATACCTAGAGAGGTGAAATTGGATTTAATTAATTATGATCTGAATCTGAGATCACAGAACATTGAAAGTTTAAGTGACTTTCAAAACTATCTTGAGACCAAGTCTCTCTTACCTGTTTTCTTTCAGTTCAGTTGCTCAGTCATGTCCAACTCTTCGCAACCCCATGAATTGCAGCACGCCAGGCCTCCCTGTCCATCACCAACTCCTGGAGTTCACTCAAACTCATGTCCATCAAGTCAGTGATGCCATCCAGCCATCTCATCCTCTGTCTGTTTTCTTTAGTACCTTTTTTGTTGGGGTATTTACTTTTTATAAGGTAACCCATTTCCTTGTTGACCAGCTCCTAATTATTTGCTTTAATTAATGAGAATTCTGTTTCCTTTTAACTTCCTTCCATTGGTCTTGGATATCCTGAATCGTATATGCAGGCTTCAGGAAAATAAGAAAATCATATTGATTCTGATTTTCAGTATAAACACTGATTTTTCCTTGAATCTTCTTTGTCGTTAACACCATAGATTCTTTAGTTGCAGATCCTGCCAAAGAAGTGAGCCAGTGACACTTTTTCTTCTAATTAGTTAACTCTGAAACTAAATTAAGTCTGAATCAGCAATCTGTAATAAGTACATTAAGACTGTTATCTCATGACTGCTATCAATTTCACTTCTGTTTCTGAATTATTAGTGTCTTATTTGTTTACATTATAAATTCAGTAGGAGTAATTATATAATAAGAAAATGATGCTGTCACTTTAAATAAACTGCTTAGCAACTAAAACATCTATAATTAAAGGCATCATTCAGAGCTTCCATTTTAATATATAAAGGAGAAGGACATGATTAGATTTTAATGAACTTGCTTTTGTTTTAGCTTTATTATTGTTTTATTTTAACCTGGATGTGGTTATTTCAAAATACCACTAAATGTTACTAAGTGTTCTTAATTTCATACATTGGTGTTAGAGTAAATTTAACTCTGACAGCAAGCTTTCAGTTTTTCTCATACCTGGAATAAATATTCTCCAACTTCTAGGCTAGTAAACTGTCTAGTCCCAGCTAACCAGTGGTAAAAATGTGTCAGATCACATGAATAAACCCTCAAGCAAATGCCATTGTCTACTTAAGTCCTTAGTTTAAAATAAGCCTAGAGAATCTGCCTGAGGAATAATAGAAGGAGTGCTGAGTAAGAGCAATGGAAGGAATACTTGGAGATTCATGACTAGGGCTGAGTATATGAGTTGCTGAGTTACCCCCTCTTTCAGCCTCAGATTCCTCATATGTAAAATGAAAATAATATAATCTACCTATGGAGTTATTGTGAGGAATGTCACAAATTACGGATTTGAGCCTGTTTTGTTAACTCTGAAGCCCGATACTGGTTTTGACTATGATTTCTATCTGCTAGTATAAACTGAAGTTCTGAAACTATACCTGAGGGTCCTGCCCAAATTTTCCCACTGTGCCTGAAATTCATACTATAAATATAATTTCTTTGAAATAAATTATCACTTCTCAATGTGTGTGATTCTACAGATGTGTAGATCTTCTCAGGTGCTTTTTAGAAGTTCAGACTCTTGTACCTCACAGTTGGCCTACCGAATTAGAATCTGGGCTGGGACTCAGTAATCTGAATTTTAACAAGTGTTTTTGATGACTTATAGGCATACTAAAGTTGAGAACTCCCCAGTAAGGCATTGAAACCTCTGTTAAAATATCAATACTTTGAAATATCAATACTTTGGGTCAGCACTATTACTCATTAACATTTTTTGTGAATTAATATATTGGAATATATAAGTTTACAGGAAATTGGGGATAGGCCAAGAAAAATCAAAACAAAAAACTAGGGGCAGAGGGATGGGCAAAAATCTAGTTTTAACTGAAACTTACAGAACTCTGAAGACCTGGACTCTTGCACATGAATCTCTAGGGCAGCCTTTCTTATTTTTAGGCCCTAATGCAAGAATACCAAAGATAGCTCACTCACTGTGTATCTAAATATTTAAAAGTTGTAAATCACACTAGCCAACTATCAAATATATTCTCTCCTCCTACATTAACAAATTAATATTATAATGACTCAGAAGGCTAGGTTCTGTACTCCTCAGAGTGTTGTGTCAGTATATGGTGGCAGAGGCAACCACTCAGTAGCCTGTGCCCTCTCCCACCAGTCCAGATCCATCTGTGCATGTGGATCCTGCAGTCTGCATGGTCATCCTCTGTGGACAGCAGCCTCTCTGGAAGCTGGCTCAAGGCCCTTTGAGCAGAGAATTCTAGTCTCCTGGATGTTTGGAAATGAATTCAAGGGTCGGCTCATCCCTCTGGTCCTAGGGAGTCTCTAAAGTATGGGGCCCAGGACAAGGGCCCTTCTTGCCCAGGTATAAGGACAATTCTGGGAATCTTGCAAAATATGTGACTCATAAAACTGAACAGGAATTTAGAAATCACCTAATTCAAGGCCTTCGTTTTGCAGACAAAGCAACTGGGATGCAGAGTTGATATACTAGCCCAAGGTCACATTGTAGCTAATGGCAGAACTAAGACTAACCCTTTCCTTTCTGTCCAACCTTTTTATTTATGATGATATTCCCAGGTAGGGTACTTTTTACTGCTTCTTCAGTTTGAGAATGTTGTTCAGGCATTAAAAAAATTTTTTTAAAATTTTTAATTGGTGGAAAATTGCTCTACAGAAGCATTCTTCTAAGTAACCGTGTTCCCCAGGGTAAGTTGTGATGTATGCCAGGAGCCTTGGTGGCAGTGGCATGCACTCCCAGGAAGGAGGAAGCAGGTAGAGGTAGGGAGATGGGCACTCCCTTGAACAAAAGATCTAATGGAAAAGAGGCAAAGAAAACACGAGTTAAGAACTCATTGTTTATTAAACATAAGTCAGGGGGCCACCCTCACATGGGAGCACAGTAGGAGACGCACTTAGTTGTGTGCCAGTGTTTTCCTCTGTTATTCTCAGTGTAAAAATTCCTATGACTCCTTCTGGTATAGATAGCCATTTCATAAAATGTGTTTTCACTCTTTTTACTTGATTCTCTAACCTCCAAAATGAACACAATTTATTATTGCTATTATTATTACTTTGGTTAGGAAATGAATCGTAAGCTTATTTTCCTTGAATATTCAAAGAGATATGCTTTGGCAGTAGAATTTTTATCAACCAATATGGAACTCAAGTTTTAATTTCCAGATTGAGTAACCATAATCTAATTCTAGCTAATAATAGCTAGTTATACGACTTTGGGTAAATAGCAATTTCTCATTTGTAGAGTGAAGGTGTGGCTAGATATTTTAGAGTTTAAGAAAGTGTGCCATGAAACCCACTCCTAGCTGTGACCTTTGGCAGGTCACTCAATGTCTTTGAGCCTCTATTTCCTCATCTGCCAAACAGCTAATAATAGCACCTATCTTACAGAGTTGTTATGAGGATTAAATGAATTGTATATAGAAAATGTTTGTAAGAATGTCTGCAATTTAGTAAAATGTGCTATTCATTATTCTTGGCTGGGTTTTAGTCCCTATTTTTTAGCATATACCTAGAAAATACACATGTAAATACTAGAGCCTTTACAAACTCCCTGTGTCCAAAATCAAGCCTCTCATCTTTCAAAAGTCTCTTCTCCCCTTCGGGTATTTAATCTTGGTACTGACGTCACCATTCACTAGGTGACGAGTGAGAAAACTGGCCAGTTTTCTCAAGCCAGAAACCTGAGAATCATGTTAGATGGCTCTTCTTTCCCCTTTCCCTGAAGTCTAATCAATTACTAAACATTGTGGATTGAGTGTTTCAAACACTTCAAATCAAGATTTAGATTTAAGTACATTCTGTTGTTGCATTTGTTGTTCATTGGCTTAGTCATGTCTGACTCTTTGTGACCCCATGGACTGCAGCATGCCAGGCTTCCCTGTCCTTCACCATCTTCCGGAGTTTGCTAAAATTCATGTCTGTTGAGTCGATGATGCCATCCACCCATCTTATTTTCTGTTTCTCTTTTCTCCTCCTTCCTTCAATCTTTCTCAGCATCAGAGTCTTTTCCAATGAGTCAGCTCTTTGCAGCAGGTGGCCAAAGTATTGGAGCTTCAGCTTCAGCATCAGTCCTTCCAATGAATATTCAGGGTTGAATTCTTTTAGGATTGATTGTTTTGATCTCCCTGCTGTCCAGGGGACTCTCAAGAGTCTTCTCCAACACCATTATTTGAAAGCTTCAGTTCTTTGGTGCTCAATCTTCTTTATGGTCCAACTCTCACATCCATAGATGACTGCTGGAAAAACCATAGCTTTGACTATATGGACCTTTATCAGAGAAGTGATGGCTCTGTTTTAATACACTGTCTAGGTTTGTCATAACTTTTCCTCCAAAGAGCAAACGTCTTTTAATTTTGTGGCTGCATTCACTGTCTGTGGTGATTTTGGAACCCAAGAAAATGAAATCTGTCACTGTTTCCATTTTTTCCCCATCTATTTGCCATGAAGTGATGGGACCGGATGCCATGATCTTAGTTTTTTGAATATTGAGTTCTAAGTCAGCTTTTTTCACTATCCTCTTTCACCTTCATCAAGAGGCTGTTTAGTTCCTCTTTTCTTTCTGCCTTTAGGGTAGTGTCATCTGCATATCTGAGGTTCTTGCATTGCCACTATCCTATTTGAAGTCTTGGTCCAATAGAAACTTTCAAACTAATCTCCCTGCCTCCATCCTTGCTGCATGAAACACATCATCTTGCTTTTGACAGGATCTTTCTAAAATACACATTTAGTGACATCACTCCTCCAGTTGAAGGTGCCTATAAGAATGACGTGTGCTTTCATCAGCCTGGCACAAAAGGACAACATGGTCTCATTTCTTACCACATCCTCTGGTGCCTCATGTTTCAGATATACAGAACCAGCTTACTCCTGAAAGCACTTATTGTGCTTTCTCTCACCTCCGAACATGCTCTTCCCTTTATTTAGCATATACTCCCCAGCCCACAGTTCCATCTCCTTGCCATCTCAGAAGCCCGTCTACCTGTAATGCCAGTCATTCTTCAGACCCAGTTCAAGTGTAAAGCCTTCTTTGGCAAGGAACCAATTTACTAATTTATTTTCACAATTGTCTGGTCTGATTTAGATAAAATCAGGCAGCCTGAATTGTTCCTATGATTCTTGGATTTGTTTGGCACATTTAGATACATTTATGAAATTCCCATTTAACTATCCCCTAACCAACACCTCAAAGTCAATTTACCCTTTACTTTTAACTTTATTGCCTATTCTGGGGACCGACTTCTTATATAGGCTCTCATGTGCTGATCAACATTTTGTTAAATAAATGACGAGGGGATTTCTCTATGTATGAGAGAATCCTAGACTAGATTATAGAGAGAGCATCTGCAAATACTTCTTGCTTCTGCTTATGTAAAAATCTTTAGGAGCCGGCAAAACTCTGCATGGTAGGAGTGGCAGCAGGGACTGGGTTATATGGAGCAAGGTGTTCGTTCAGCAATACTTGAAAATAGGGTATATTTCTTCCTTAAGGATATTTGACTAATTCTCTTACTAAAGTGTGAATTTGAGGTTAAGATTCTGTTTTTTCATCTTTAGGACTAAGTAGTCTTCATATTTAGAACCTTAGAAATATTCTCATGAGGCTAATGAGTTTGGGAGAATGGCATGAAAGACATACATTATTACATTCTTCAAACTTCTTTTATGTTTTCTTTCTTATAAAAACAGTGAAGTATAGTCCGTGCATCAGTGTCTGACCTAATATGCTTCTGGGTTTATCCTTTGTACAAACCATGAAAAAAAAGCTGCTATTCTGTGTATGAGTGTGGATAATGGATTAAAGTTCATCTTTTTGCTAATGGATATTCAACAGTTCCAGTGCGATTTGTTAGAAAGAAATTCTTTCTTCATTGAAAAACACTTCCACCTTTGTGAAAAATCAGTTATTTATGTCACGCGAGTGTATGTTGCTCAGTTCTTTGTCTCGTCACAACAAAGATTTTGGAGCCTCTGCCTCCTTTTGAGGAGTTCCCCACATCAGTGGGATTGAATCATCTCGTCCCTTTAAGCTTTCGTATAAGGGCTGGGCAATTAGACCATAGTTGGGTATCCAGATTCTACAATAACCAGTTAGCCCCAGGAAAGCTCGCAATTGTTTTTGAGTCGTGGGGGAGGGCAACTGGAGAATTCCTTGTACCCGATCAGAGGACAGCCTCCTGGACCCGTGTGTAATCTGAACTCCCAGGTAAGTGACCTTTGTCTCGACAATCTGTGCCTTAGCACGGGAGACTTTATATCCCCTTTCTGCCAAGAGGTTTAGAACCTGAATTGCATGTTGTTGGGCACTTTTCTCATCTGGAGAGCAGATTAGTAGGTCATCCACATATTGTAATATTTTCCCATTAGGTCCTAGGTCCAGATCTAGGAGATCCCGGCTAAGGGCCTGTCCAAACAGGTGGGGGCTATCTCTGAACCCCTGAGGTAATACTGTCCAAGTCATCTGTTGGTGTTTTTCTCCTGGGGCCTCCCACTCAAAGGCAAAAAGGTATTGGGATTCTTTAGCCAGTGGTATGCAAAAAAAATGCATCTTTGAGATCCAAGACTGTAAGCCACTTGGCACTGGGTGGGATTTCTCCCAAGATTACATAGGGATTGGGTACTGTGGGATGGAGGGGGACTACAGCTTCGTTTATGATCCGGAGATCTTGAACCATTCGCCAGGTTCCATCTTTTTTCTTTACTGAGAGGATTGGGGTGTTACATGGCGAACTGGTAGGGACCAATAGCCCACAAGTAAGGAATTTATTTATTAAAGGCTGTAGTCCCTCCCAAGCCTCTCTTTTGAGAGGATATTGTTTCCGGTTAGGAAACCGAGTGGGATCTCGGAGGACAATGATGACTGGTTCAGCTTGGGGGGGCTTGTCCAGAAATCGCCTGGTCCCACACCTGGGGGTTAATTTTGTCTTCCCATAGTTTTTGGTCCCTCTCTATTGAAGGTGTAATAGGTTCTTCAGTAGTAACCAGGAGCTGTAGAGTTCTAGGGGCTGAAAAACTTCCCATCATAAGGGTGGTCCCCAGTTTAGTGAGTGTATCTCTTCCCAATAAGTGTATCCCAGCAACAAAGAAGTGCTCGGGTGAATTTTTTAGTAGTTGCTTTTCCTGTAGCACCCAAAATGGTACAGATTTTGGAGGAGAAGGCTCCGGAGTAGGAGATCAAGACAGAGTAGGTAGCTCCTGTGTCAACCAAGAAATTCTCAGACCTACTTGCCACATCCAGTTACACCCTTGGCTCCAGCCCCGTGATGGTTATCTGTGACAGGCGGGCTGGCTGGAGCGGGCCACTTCAGTCCTCTTGAACCATCCTGAGGGTAGGCTTGGCACTTGACCTTGAGGCTCTTGGGTCCCGAGGGCAGAGTGCCACCCAATGTCCCAGTTGATGGCATTTGTGGCAAGCCATTCTAGGAGACTTGTCATGGTTTCGACACTCTTTGGTCCAATGCCCCGCCTGTCTACAGATCAGGCATCTGTCTCGTGCCTTGTCCCTCAAGGCCTCGGGGTTTGCCATAGGGCTTCTCTGGAGGGCAGCCAGCATCTGGGCATGCCTTGTGTCTTTCTTTCTCTCCTTCTTCTGTTCTCTGTTATAAAAGGTATTGGTGGCTGTCTGGACCATCTCATCCAAAGAGGCAGCAGGGTCCTGCTGTTGTAGCTGCTGTAACTTAATTCTGATATCTGATGCACACTGGGACAGGAATTTGTCCTTTAAAATCGCCTGTCCCTCGTAAGAGTCTAAGTCCAGGTTGGTAAACTTTTGGAGTGCCTCTTTTAGCCTCTCCAGAAAGGCAATGGGGTTCTCATTGGGCTCCTGAGTTATTGCTGAGACTGGGCACAGTCCCACAAGTAATAGGCTTCTTTATGTTTCCATGAGTGGACTTCCTTAGGGGTGAGTCTTTCTAAAGCTTATCCTACCCAGAACTGTTACAACCTGAGAGCCAGGCGTCCCCAGTTCAGGGTGCAGATCCCCAGGCAGGCTGAGGCGTGACAGACTCCTAGAGATGGAATCCCCGGGCAGGTCGAGGCGTGATGACCTCCTGGGACCCCTGGGACTAGAGGATCCCCGAACAGGTTGAGGCGTGACAACCTTTTGAAGACCAATCCCTAGGCAGGTCAAGGCGTGATGACCTCCTGGGACTGGAGTTTGGGCGTCCCCAAGATCTCCTCGACCTGGGCAGGTCGAGGCGTGACGGCCTCCCAAGGATTGGGTCCCTGGGCAGGTTGAGGCGTGACGACCTCCTGGGACCCCTGGGACTAGAGGATCCCCAAACAGGTTGAGGCGTGACAACCTTTCAAAGACCAATCCTAGGCAGGTCAAGGCGTGATGACCTCCTCGGACTGGAGTTTGGGCGTCCCCAAGATCTCCAGTGTGACCAATATTGGGTAGGATTAGGCGGTTGGATATTATAGAGTATTTCCCTCCCAAGGCCAACTATTTTCTGGTTGTCTCTCCAGAAGATTGTAGAGGCAACCTTGTGAGTCTGGATGGGGCTCAGGAAAAGAGCATGAAACAGGAGGGAAGGGGGCAGAGCACAAACTTTGAAAGAATGACATAGTATGAGGGTATAATGTAAACCAATTAAAATCAATTTGGTCCAAGATGACAAGTCAAATTCAAGTAAACCTTAATCCCCAATCTATAAGCCAGCAGACACACCCAGAGGTGGCAAGACAGCTCCAAGGCACAAGGTCAGAAGAGGGAGGAGTGGGTGGTTCCCCAATGGCTGGGATGATCCTCTCATCATTAGCATATGAATTCCATCCCCTCACAAAACCTAGCCAGGCCTAATACCATGGCCGCAGCCCTTGCCCTCAGCAATGGTTCACAACCTGAAGGGTGGCTTCTCTCTGGATCCTAACAAATCTACCTCTTATCGCTTTGTCTCTCAATGAATTTCTGCAATGAGGCATCAGAACCTGAGTTTCATTAGTTTTGGCCGGGCTTGAGTCCTGGGAGAGAGCTGAAGGACAGGAGGAAAAAGCAGTGGGAAAAACGTGCCAAGGAATCCCCTTCATAGCCCGCCGGAAAATTTGCTAAATATCTGACCGGTGCTCACAGTTTCATTGGTCTCATCCTTGGCACAGAGAAGAAAAAGGACAGAAGAACCCCCACCGGCTTGTGTAACAGCTACTGGGGCTCAGCAGATAGCGCCTTTGGGACATGCTGAGGAGCAGTCTCTCCAGAGTCCCTCAATTGTGCCCCTGTCGCCCGCCTGTTCATGGGAGGTTCGAGGAAACAAGAAACGAGAGATTGTAAAGGTCCCTCCAGCCATAGGAGCGAGGACCTCTTACCTTAACCGGAGGTCTTCTGGAATCTGAGACTGGGCCACGTAAGCTTTCTGCTGAGTTCGTTTTTCACTGTCCTGGTTTCCAGCACGATGGGCCTTCCCCTGCACTGGGTTTCTTCGCCTTCTGCTTCTAGCGCAGGAACTTCGCTGAGTTGGACTCCTGTTGTGCTTGGCCTCTTCCACGCAGAGGTTGTTTCCGCCAGGTTATATCCGAGTCACGGCACCATAGATGTCACGCGAGTGTATGTTGCTCAGTTCTTTGTCTCGTCACAACAAAGATTTGGAGCAACGGACATTAAAGCCCTCGGCACATCACAGCTCTCGGGTCTTGGACAAACCGTGCTACAGCTCTTAGGCAAATCAGTGTTACAGCTCTATTTTATTTAGAAGATAGCAGGAGAGTGAGAGAGAGTCTGAGAGAAAGCACTTTGGCTCCTCCTTTTGTATGGTTTTTCCTCCACCTGGGCCTGCCCTATGCAAACTGGGCTTAGCCAGGAGTGCTGTTTGTTCTGCCTGAAGTCTTCACTCTGGTCCTCAGACCTTCCTTTGACCTTCCTTGTCTTTTAGCCACCGCCATTTTGGACTCCTTTTCCCTATTCTACCTACCTAACATTTATATATGTGATGGCTTAATTCTAGGTTCTGTCCATAGGCCTGTAGTCTATCGTTTTGACAATACCACACTGCCTTGATTACTTGTTTTATAGTAAGTTTGAGATTTGGCTGTCTAAGCCCTCCAACTGTCTTCTTTTACAAAATAAAACAGTTTTTGATCAACTGTCTTTATCTCTCCCCTCTGCCTTAAATCACTCTTACTGGTGCATCTACTCAGTGTAAACTTAAAGCATTTTTCTCAGAGTGTGGTCATTGGAACTTGTTAGAAATGCAAATATTAGGCCCCACCCTACATATTTTTCAGTCAAAAAATCTGGTGAACTCAGCAATCTGAGTTTTAACATGACCACCAGGCTGATTCTGATTCCTGCTAACATTTGAGAACAACTGATATACAACATTCTACTTCAGAATTCAACAGACTTTTTCTGTAAAGAGTCAGATGGTAAATATTTTATGCTTTGCAGACAATATGGTCTCTGTTGCGATGACTCAACTCTGTTGTTGAAGCATAAAAGGAACCATAGATGATATGTAAATAAGTGAGCATAACTGTGTTCCAATAAAACTTTATTTACAAAAACAGGTGGTGGGCAGATTTAATCTGCAGGCCACAGTTTGCCCACCTCTGCTGAATTCCATTCCCACCTATTCCCCATCTAAAATCTTAGCATTTGTTCTATTTCTCTTGCTCATCCATATTCTCTATCATTTTGGGCCCTCTTTGTTTTAAAGCTCCTCAAGGAAGACTCTCAGTGAATCTATAATAAGTAATTCTTGTAACAGGGCTTTTTCAGTGCTGAGGTCACCTATTCCAGTTAACCTTTAAGGCCTGCTACCATATATCTACTTTTTATTGTAAAACAGGCAGTTTGCAGTTTAGCTTTGCTCTTGAGCATGCTACTTGCACGAGCCCTGCACACTGGCCATATGTTACAGGACCTTCTAATTTTCTTCAGATTAGCAGCCCCAAAGATCGTACTGGTAATAGTGATTTTACTAGCTTGCCCAAGCTGGATGGCTTTAAATAATAGAAATTTGTGTCACAGTTCTAACAGCTAGAAGTCTGAAATCATGATGCCTGCAGGGTCATGCTCTCTGATGGCTCTAGAGGAGAATCTTTCTTGCCTCTTCTAGCTTCTAGTTTTTGTCAGCAATCCTTGGTGTTCCTTGTTTTATAGATGCATCACTTCAGTCACATGGCTCCTTCTTGCCATGTGTCTTTTTGTTTTCTCTGAACATGTCTATCTCTGCGTCCAAACCTCCCCTTTTCCAAAGGACACCAGTAGTGTTGGATTAAGATATACTCTCATGACCTCATCTTAAGCTTTTGATCATCTGCATATTTTTTCCAAATAAAGTCCATGTCACAAGTACTGGGGCTTAGGACTTCAATATCTTTTGTGGAGTTAAAACTCAACCCCTAACAGTGGTAAAGGTGAGACCTAAGTTTTAATAGTAGTTGTTCTAGATAGAACATTTGCTCATGAATTTGCAAGCCATATCTGTTCAAGCCTCTACAACATGTAATATTTACCTCTGGGAAAGGTACAGATAAATCTCTTTGCTTTCTGCCAGTGAAAGAGAAAACAGTCTCAATTTGCTAATTGAATTTTTGCTTGAAAGGGAGAGATCATTATTACCTGTATAGCAAATGTTAGGGGTGCATCAAATTATCAAGAGGAATTTAATCAACAAGTTCTTTGAGCAGTGTCTAATATGGTTGCTGGCATACAGTATGTACTCAGTAAGTGGAGAAATGTGTGGAGTTGAGATGGAGATTAACATTCATTCATCTATATTAACTGCAGCCACCATTTGTTAATCTCTTCTCGTGTGTTCGGCACTATGCTAGGTGCTTCACATGTACCTCACTGAACCTTTACCATGACACTGGACACCATGACATCTCCTTCTAACAGATAAAGCTTAGAGAGATGAAGTATGAAGTGACATGTTCAATGTCATGACCAGAAGATGGCAAGGCACAGATTTTAATCCATTGGAAATAATTTGACAGTTCATTAAAAAATCTTTTTTTTTAAAGTGCAATATGTGCACATATCCAACTCATTGGAAAAGACCCTGATGGTAGGAAAGATTGAGGGCAGGAGGAGAAGGGGGCAACAGAGGATGAGATGGTTCGATGGTATCACCAACTCAGTAGACATGAGTCTGAGTAAACCCCAGGAGATAGTAAAAGACAGGGAAGCCTGGCATGCTGCAGTCCATGGGGTCACACAGTCAGACACGAGTTAGTGGCTGAACAACATCTACACTGAAAAGTGTACATGTTTTAAGCGGAAATAAAGCCCATGTTTTTAACCACTGTGCTACTTTTATCTTTCTGTAATTCTTTTGCATAAAACTTATTGACTACCTACTGCATAATAGTTTAATGATTATTACTGTGGAGACCATGCTGCTGAAGAGAGCTGGGACTTAGTAGGGTAGATAGCCTCATCTGTCTTCAGATCACAAAAAACCCTGAACTCCAGACTAAATAGTTCATACTTATCCTTAAGCAAATCTGGGTCATTATTGATTTTTAGGTAGGATAGAGACCTGATTAAAATGAAATCTAGTGTATGTGCTTTGGGCGGGGTTAGGACATCATGAGAAATGCTGGGCTGGATGAAGCACAAGCTGGAATCAAGATTGCTGGGAGAAATATCAATAACCTCAGATATGCAGATGACACCACCCTTATGGCAGAAAGCAAAGAAGAACTAAAGAGCCTCTTGATGAAAGGGAAAGAGGAGAGTGAAAAAGTTGGCTTAAAGCTCAACATTCAGGAAACAAGATCATGGCATCTGGTCCCATCACTTCATGGCAAATAAATGAGGAAACAGTGGCAGACTTTACTTTTTTGGGCTCCAAAATCACTGCAGATGGTGACTGCAGCCATGAAATTAAAAGACACTTACTCCTTGGAAGGAAAGTTTTGACCAACCTAGACAGCATATTAAAAGCAGAGATAGTACTTTGCCAACAAAAGTCTGTCTAGTCAAGGCTATGGTTTTTCCAGTTGTCATATATGGATGTGAGAGTTGGACTATAAAGAAAGCTGAACGCCGAAGAATTGATGCATTTGAACTGTGGTGTTGGAGAAGACTTTTGAGAGTCCCTTGGACTTCAAGGAGATCCAACCAGTCCATCCTGAAGGAAATCAGTCCTGAATATTCATTGGAAGGACTGATGTTAAAGTTGAAACTCCAATACTTTGGCCACCCAATGCAAAGAACTGACTCATTTGAAAAGACCCTGATACTGGGAAATGTTGAAGGCAGGAGGAGAATGGGATGACAGAGGATGAGCTGCTTGGATGGCATCACCGACTCAATGGACGTGAGTAAACTCCAGGAGTTGGTGATGGACAGGGAGGCCTGGTGTGCTGCAGTCCATGGGATCACAAAGAGTAGGACACGACTGAGTGACTAAACTGAACTGGTACAGTAATAATAGAGATTTTGTCCAAAATTTGTCATATGGTGGTTGTGATATTTAGAAATGGAAACCTTTCCAAATAAAAACAAAATTAATTCAAGTTTTTAGTTCTTGTCTTATTGAAGGCATATAGTCTGCTACACGATAAACTCCTTAAAGTAGAGGCTCTATGTACTAGATAGTAGTCACTGCTAAGTGTCCGAGCTAGTACTAAACCCTTGTGAGCATATTAAATTTTCCTGTGAAAGACTGTGGTCCTCCATTGTTGGAATACTGTACTTCATGCTGGGATTTCAGAGAAGCAAGTGATGATCAGATGCCCACTTTGCCTTTTCTCTATACCTAAAAAATAAGTAACAAGAGACTGTCTCATCATTCTCAGAAAAATGCAAGCCAAATCCCACAACTTGCTTCTTTGACATTTTTGCTGTGGTCCCTGCATGAAGAAATGAGCAGAGTTGTTTTGTTTGACTTGCCACTGCTACCATCAAACTATATCTATCACACAAGTAGTGGTTCTGACAGTTTTCTGACTTTTTATTTGGCTTCCCACAAGTGATTCTCAGTACTGGCTTCTGTGTGTTCCGTGGCAGAATTGTCTCAGACATGGATAACACATACCATTCACCTCTTTAGAAGGCAATTCTTAGACAAATATATAATGATGGCTGTCTATTAAAAGGCTGATATTAGAAATTAAGAAAAAATATTAAACCCAAATATGCATATTGATCTCCATTCATGATGTGGTGTGGAAGAGTTGAAAGAGTATGGACTGGGTGTCAGGAAACCAAGGCTCTTGTTTCAACTCTGCTTCAGTTTAGACCTCAAGCAGGGCACGTATCTTCCTTAGGCCTCAATTTCCTTCCATACAAAGGAACTGAAAGATGTGTCCAAGAAAGTGGTACCAGGAAAAGTATCCCAGGATGCTGATGCAGGAAAACCAAAATGTCACCAAACAAATTGAAGGACGATCCTAGAACAGGTCTTCAAGAGGTTCATAGGTCACAAGATAGATTTTTTAAAAGTCTTTATAAACTTCTGTCTTTTCTTTCCCTCCCTCCTGGCCCACCCCTCCTCTGTCTCTCTCCTTCCTCCCTCTCTCCATCCCTCCCTTCTTTCTTCCTTCTGTTCCTTCCTTCCTTCAATGAGAATCCACATAAAAAAAATACTAAAAAAGACAGGAAGAAGATTAACATTGCTTTTGGTATGATGAAAACAAGGAGGGAGAATGATTATTTGAGTGCTCTTGTTCCTTTTCTGTTCAGTGTGCTTATGTGCAGTGCCCTGGATATCCTGGCAGTCTATCGGAAGGAAAGTGGCATACATTTCCTTGGTGGAGAGGTACACAGAGAATTTTACAGACTGCTGCATAGTTTAATACCCAGTGGCTTTGCATCAGACTTTTATAAGTTTTTGATCAATCCTGGGCATTCTTTCCCCTTCAACTCACCCACTTGGGCTAAATAATAACTTTATTCTCTTAGAGTTACAGCAAGGGGTCCTAAGGTGATGAGTTTGCAGTTTTGTAAAACATTCCACATTTTCAGTTTTTCTTCACTAGTATGCAAATGTTTTATTTATATCTTTATTGTAACTTACCTCATTCTTCCTTGTATATATGTGATTATTCATGTCAACATCTAAGACCATAATAAGCTCCTTGAAGGTAGAGACTGTGTTTTTGGCTTCTTAGTAATTGTGAAGGATACCTAGTGCAATACCTGGCACAGAGTATGTGCTGTCTGAAATGAACTTAATTGGATTGGATTCTCCTGGGTTGTCTAGAAATTAGGGTACTAGCTTAAATAAAATCAATGCTTTCCTGTAATATGTTCAACTTCCCTGGTCCAGGTATTGAGCAGGGCTATCAGACCCAGAAGGTATAAATGCAGAATACAGTATTAGATGCATGACCTAAGTATAGAAGTATCATTCAAATGGGCTTGGTGCCCAGAAGCTAAATAGCTTTTGGCTTGATGACAGGGTGCAGAGCCTCGGTGTATTGTGATAGAAGTAATTGCTAATAGATGCCTTTCTGTCTCACTTATGTGGCAAGAACTTAAAATCTGAATTGCCTCATGTTGGAAAAGGGAATATATATAGAAGTATATAGAGATAAGCAGAACAATAAGGGGAACATAATATAAATCCTCTTGATGATTTGAGGGTAGAGCTCTGGGACGAGAAGGTGCATAGGCCAATTAGAGTAGGATGTTCACCGGTCAATGCTTGCTCTCCAATTCATATGGTGATGCAAATGATTCTGAGAAAGTGACCCTGAAGTAAAATATTATGATATAAAACTATGAAGAGAATCTATTGATTAAAAAATATTTTGGTGAAAGAAAATAACTTCTTCCTGAATGAAATGAAAGATGACAAGTTGAAGAAATGAATGGATGGATTATTGGCTAGATTGTCAAGTCAGATCTGATTCCTTTGGTGGTTGTCTTAACCTAAGCTCCAATTTCCTTGGTAGTGAGATGAGGATGGAATTTAACCTCTCTGTCTCCCACTATAGTTGTGAGGATCAACTATGACTATGGAAGTAACCTAACAGAGCCCTGAAAGCTTGTTTGGGGTATTCAGAAGACGAGAGTTTGGTGAAGGACTAGATTTTTGCTTAGTTTATGCCATACAACTAGCTTTCATGGTGTTGGTGGGGATTATAATCTGACAGTGTTTTATATATATCTAAGGAAAACGTAAACTTCAGAAACTAGAGCAGTTGTCAGGGAGAGAGAATTCTAGAAATATTTCTTCTGTATACTCATGAATCCATGAGCAGCAGTGACATTACTCAACAGTGCTTCTGGAGCTGAATTTCTGAGATTTTGAGTGAGGGAATGGGGACCAGCAGAATCACCACTGTTACTGGATTTAGGATGGCTATGGGCCGCATGAACCATTGACCCAGTGAGGTTTTCAGATGTAAAAGTGGTCTCTGTTGAAACCCATCTCTGCAGTGGCTTATGGAGTGGATCCATATACTGTCCCTTTTGGTTTAGAAACTGGACTTCCTTTCCAGAACATCTGACAAATGACCAAATACCTTCTTGGATCAAGCCCTTTCTTCCTTTTCCATCTCTCACCGATTTGTCCCAGGCAAGTTTGTAAATAAGTCTAAGTTTATTTTAAATATCCAGATTCTTCTAGTCCTTTGTTCCTTGCAGTGCCTAATTTAGTACTTCTGTATGATCCTAATCTTTATTCACTTTTATGGCCCATAGCCTGGTATCAAGAATCATATGAGCTATTTAGATATTTATGTGACATTTATATCATAAATGATTCCTTTTTAATCATGGTAATTCTTGAACTAGGGAACAAAAGGCATTGTTTCCCATAAGCAGGGTTTTGGAAACTACCTAGCAAGTAGAGGGGAAGTTTGAGGGTGACATGATAGAACCTACCATGCTTATATGAGAAGGTAAATTATACCTAGAGTTGTCCTATTCTAGTCCTAGTGCATCTTTTCACAGGGCATAGAGGACTGGTATCACCACTGCTTCCTTTTCTTATTGAAAATGAAGTTGAGATAATTATGAGTAATTCCTAATCTATGTATTTTTGTTCAACAGTGAAATGCACAGAAGTGGTTTTTTAAAAGTATAAATCAGTATACCAAATCTCTAGAGGCTAAATTTTAATGTCTAAGATATCCAGTGGAAATCTACTGTTATAAATATGAGCCTACTGAAGTGATGTTTCTCATAGGCAGAGCAAATAGACAAATGGTTCAGATGGATCATCAGCTGAAGCAAACAAAACTCTGTTGGACTCTATCCATCACTACTTTGCTTTGCCTCTTGGCACCAAGTAGGACAGCAAACCTACAGGCAAGGAAGCAACCCCATATGTGAGAACCACCCAGTCTTCCTCACCCAAAATTGCAAAGTTAATAAAATTTCAAAATGGTTGTATATGACCATAGATTTCAATGGTGTCAAGTGGGGCAGTTGCTTCCTGTTTGGGGATTATCCATAGTAGCTGCAAAGCTTATGGGAGATACATAGTTTAACTCCATCTGAGGAAGAAATTCCTAATGGAGTGGTTCAGGAAGGAATGTGTCACCTCCAGAAGTCATTAGTTTCCTGTTGTGGTAGATATTTCATCATATCTACCAGCCTCATCATATCTAACAGGCTCAGTGAGCTGTGTGGGGATGGGGTCAAGGGGTTACAAGACTTGAATAGGGCTGGGGTAGGTATACTGCCAATTTATTTTATGCTGACATAGATTTTTTGAGGGCTTCCCAGATGTCTCAGTGGTAAATAATCCGCCTGCCAATACAGGAGACGTAGGAGACATGGGTTTGATCCCTGGGTCAGGATGATCCCCTAGAGGAAGAAATGGCAACCTGTGCCGGTATTCTTGCCTGAGCAATCCCGTGAACAGAGGATCCTGGCGTGTTACAGTCCATTAGGTTGCAGAGTCAGATACAACTTGGCGACTGAGCATAGCACAGCAGCAGAGGTAGATTTTAAGATCGCTCATTATAGTAACCCTTGGAAGTCTATTATGAAGACACCATTATATAGAGCCTCAAACTCTAGTAAATTCATTGCTTCTCTTTTCCCTCCCTTGGAGATAACTGCTGTTTTTTTTTTTTTTGTTGGCCTCCAGATTAGGTAATCTGTGAGTGGCATAGTAAGAAAGTAAAATGATATAGCTAAGATATTGCTCTGTAGGGCAATGTGCTCATGTGATGAACGCTCTGGAGAGTTCTAGAATTCCTCAGGAACTTCAGAAGGGTCAGAATCAGAAAAGGTGAGAGATTAAGGAAACATGACATTTCTCTCCTCTTCCCTTAGATCTTTCTTCCTCACCAGTCATAGGTTAAACTAAATGCAATGATAGGTTAATTGTCTACAGTGTTTAAATTGTTAATTATTTTTCTCCTTCTATCTCTGTTTTTGAGCTTAGAGCATATGAATTGAATTTGGGAAAGTAAATGCACAGTTGATATGATTCCTGTGTGAAAGTCCTTCCAAACATGAGATTTTGCAATTTCTACTCAGTAGGTCTCATGCGAAGAGTTGACTCATTGGAAAAGACTCTGATGCTGGGAGGGGTTGGGGACAGGAGGAGAAGAGGACGACAGAGGATGAGATGGCTGGATGGCATCACTGACTCGATGGACGTTAGTCTGGGTGAACTCCGGGGGTTGGTTGATGGACAGGGAGGCATGGCCTGCTGCGATTCATGGTGTCGCAAAGAGTCGGACACGACTGAGCGACTGAACTGAGCTGAGGTCTCTAGAGATCTGATTTGAGAAGTTGCTAACCTTTACAGCCCAGGATTGATGACCCAGTCTGCAGACTAAATTTGGCCCATTGCCTGTGTTTATAAATAAAGTTTTATTAGAACACAGGCATGTGCATTTTTTTATACCTTGTAGCTGCTTTCAAGTTACAGTGGCAAAGTTAAGAAGTTGCAGTGACAAGTGTATGGACCTCACAGGCTAAACTATTTACTGTTTGTTCCTTTACAGGAAATAGTTGGCTCACCTTTGCTCTAGTTTTTTTTTTTTTTTTTAATTAAGGAAGCATACATGTACTTATCCCTTGCACATAGATGGCTTCCTGTAAGGTAGAATTTTCTAATGATTCTGGGAAGTAGTTCACCTGCCTAAGCACTCTGACCCAGAAGACTATTAGTACTTGTATTTCCAGTAACTAAATTGAAGCAAAGAACTTCTATAAAAACAGTCTATGAAACACTGCTTATCACTACATCAAAATTGTCAATAGAAATCAACCCCCATCTTTTGGGTGAGAAATTCCGCAAATGATTATGACTTTAGAGAAAGACATTTATCTTGTCCCTTGTCTCAACAGCCGGCTTTCTCTGCCTGATTAGCTAGGGTGGAATTTAATTCGGCATTTGGAGATTTCAGATTAGATTAAAAGAAATATTTGTTCAGAGGTGTGGGTAGGAGCTATACCTGCATGTGGAAATGCTGATATTAAACCTTGTGATTAAACTTAGTTTAAAAAAATTTTTTTTAATGTGCCAAAGGAGGTTTATATTTCATTTGACCTCAATTTCCCTGAATAGAGCTGAGTGAGATTTCCTAGCATAGTGCAGAGCTGCTTATCTTGAGGTGGAAAAAAAAAATATGATTAGCTGATTCCTGCTGAGGCATCATATTTAGAAGGCCTAATGGTTAGCTGGCTAACTTAAGATCAGGGAAGGGGAAATTATTGCTTATTATAGGACTATTTCCACCTCTGATTTGGGTTCTCATTTGATGTGATAATTCTGCAGACTTAGGAATACAGGAAAAAGGGATGGTGGTGCCGGTTCTTTTTATCTATGTGCTCTATCACAACTGTTAGAGGAGAGCATCTAGTTCCATACAGCAATAAGTTAGTCACAATATGTGGCCATAGTTTATTTTCTAAAGGAATTTTTATGTAGGTTTGGCCTATAGCTTTTGTCATTTTCAAATCGGCTAGGAAAAGACTGTAAATTCTGACAACAAATAGCTTTTCTGCCAAGGCATTTATTATCTCAACTCTGGTACCAATCAGGGGCTAGCTGAATTGAGAAACTTCCATTCTCTAAGTCCTTACCTATAAAACGAAAGGTTAGATAGATGATTTATGTGGATCTTGATTTCTGGTCTTCCAATAGTCAGTGCTGTTTAGGACTATGAATTTTCCAAATCCACTTCTTCATTCTCTGACAGTGTTGATTACATGCAGAAGGTTGGAAAATGGTACAGATTTCTCCATTCACCATTCCCTCCATTCTTGGAGATGACTTTTTTTGTTTAAGTTGGGCTCCAGATTAGGTAATTTGTGAGTGCCACAGTAAGAAAGTAAAATAGCTGTATGCTATATGCTTCCCCTGTCTCTACAGGAGGTGTCATCACTCTCCATCCTTTCCTCAGACTTACCTCCTATTCCTTCACCCCATCATTACTCTCTTAAACCTCCCCACTTTCACTCCCCCCTCCGTTCCCATCCTATCTATTTATTTCTGCTCTTTTCACCATTTCATTCCCTCCCCTACCTTTTTTCTTTCCCCTTTTTATCCTCCTCCACTTTTTCACAGATTTGTTTTGAAATCCCCCCAGAGCACACTTGTGATTCTCTTTTTTCTCACAGTGCTCAGGTCCTTAGGTGAAATGCCTTTGCTTGAGTTGTTAGGCAAATGCTAAGTGTTTTATGGACCTACAAAGGTCAAGTACCTGTCTTCTGGAATAAACGGAGCCTCGAAAAACTAAGATCATGGCATCCGGTCTCATCACTTCATGGCAAATAGATGGGGAAACAGTGGGAACAGTGAGAGACTTTAATTTGGGGGCTCCCAAATCACTGCAGATGGTGACTGCAGCCATGAAATTAAAAGACGCTTGCTCCTTGGAAGAAAAGTTATGACCAACCTTGATAGCATATTAAAAAGCAGAAACATTACTTTACCAACAAAGGTCTGTCTAGTCAAGGCTATGGTTTTTCCAGTAGTCATGTATGGATGTGAGAATTGGACTATAAAGAAAGCTGAGCGCCGAAGAATTGATGCTTTTGAACTGTGGTGTTGGAGAAGACTCTTGAGAGTCCCTTGGACTGCAAGGAGATTAGACCGGTCCATCCTAAAGGAAATCAGTCCTGAATATTCATTGGAAAGACTGATACTGAAGCTGAAACTCCATTACTTTGGCCACCCGATGGGAAGAACTGACTCATTGGAAAAGACCCTGATGCTGGGAAAGATTGAAGGTGGGAGGAGAAGGGGGTGACAAAGGATGAGATGGTTGGATGGCATTACCAATGGGATGGACATGAGTTTGAGTTGGCTCCAGGAGTTGGTGATGGACAGGGAAGCCTGGCATGCTGCAGTCCATGGGGTCACAAAGAGTCGGAGACAACTGAGTGACTGAACTCAACTGAACTGAACTAGAGTGAGAGCAAGTCAACACCATGGGGAGAGGCAGTGGGATTTTCTTTTTTGTTAGTCCATGATGAAATCAATCATAATAGGCCTCCCTGAAAACTGAACTCAGAGAACTGGAACCAGTGAAGTTCTTTGTAACTGTACCTGAAGGAGTAGGAGGAGACAGGAAGAGGTGAATAGGCTAAGCAGCCTTTTATGCTAAAAATATTAAAATATTTTTCCATTGATGATTCATCCTTGTCCTCTGCCCCCATTGTCTTATATACAGAACAAATAGAACCTATTCATCATGAAACCCAACCTCCCCAAACTCCTTGATTGTGATTTGAATATGAATTCTATCAATTTTTTGATACAGTTATAAAGGAGGCATAGAGGAGTTGTGGCTAAAGTTGACTGTGAACTTCATATCTATCATGACTCAAATGTATTATGTATAGAAATGAAAATAATCCCAAAGTAATATATGTGTAGTTTGGAAGAGCACTGGTACTTGCTTATAGCTGAGGGGTAGTCATGTAGAAGAAGATGCAGATTTGCTCTCCTCTGAATCAAAGTGATTAGATGTGAATTGCAGGAAAGTAGAATTTGGTGGAGTGTCAGGAAAGACTATCTAATAAGTGTACCTTCCTACTCAGTAACGTATCTCTGAGTTGCCAGTTCAGGAGAAGTTGGAAGGAAGACCACTCGCCAGGAATTTGCTCATTCATTCTGCAGATGTTTACTGAGTACCTATTCGATGTCAAGTATTCTTCTCAGTTCTGGGATTCAGGAATGAGCAGAGAGATATCTTGAGGTTTCAGACATTACTTACCCATGTGACTTTAAGATCCCTCATACCTTGAGGATAGTTATGGGAGTAGTTCAGCTTTTAGGATTTTAACAAGCTAAAAATAGATGAAGCCATCACATATTAACTATCTGTTTTTCAAGAATGCTGCTGCTGCTGCCGCTAAGTCGCTTCAGTTGTGTCCGACTCTGTGTGACCCCATAGACGGCAGCCCACCAGGCTCCCCCGTCCCTGGGATTCTCCAGGTAAGAACACTGGAGTGGGTTGCCATTTCCTTCTCCAATGCATGAAAGTGAAGAGTGAAAGTGAAGTCGCTCAGTCGTGTCCGACTCTTAGCGACCCCATGGACTGCAGCCCACCAGGCTCCTCCGCCCATGGGATTTTCCAGGCGAGAGTACTGGAGTGGGTCGCCATTGCCTTCTCCTTTTAAGAATAGAATGAAGTAAAACTTGCTCAGAACTGAAATTGCACTGGACACAAAAGTCAAATGAGTTCCTCTCTGGATTTTAGGTGCTATAGGGTCATCATTACAAATATCAGTTACAAGTCCCAGAAAAAAGCTGATTGATTGTGCTTTGGAGTGACTTGGATTATAAGTAAGTAGGCATAGATATTCACCTCTCTTATTAGTTTTTTCTTAAAGGCTAGTATTGAAATGCGGAGAAGGCAATGGCACCCCACTCCAGTATTCTTGCCTGGAAAATCCCATGGACAGAGGAGCTTGGTAGGCTGCAGTCCATGGGGTCGCGAAGAGTTGGACATGATTGACTTCCCTTTCACTTTTCACTTTTGTGCATTGCAAAAGGAAATGGCAACCCACATCCAGTGTTCTTGCCTGGAGAATCCCAGGGACGGGGGAGCCTGGTGGGAGCCCGTCTATGGGGTTGCGCAGAGTCGGACACGACTGAAGAGACTTAGCAGCAGCAGTATTGAAATGCATTTATATTATATACAGACCTATTGTTAGAGGAAACTGAAAAGAAAAGGATATTTACTTTTAGTCCTGTCCTTCAATTTTTCTTTCCTCTTCCACATCCAGAATGTTCTTTTTATTTGCTTCAGAGATAGTGGTTCTCTCAGGGTCCAAGTCTCCCATAATTCACTTTGTCTCCTATCTTTCAGCATCCTTCTGAAAGCATCTAGAGCTTTCCAAATGATACATTTCTACCACTTCTCCTCTCATTTCTCAAATAAATATTCTTTTCCTCAGTCCTGCTTCTCAAACTGTCTTCAGAACAATAAGAAGGTGATGCATTAGGGAGACCACATTGTTTAGTACAGCGCTTCTCAAACATTCACATCATTTAATGTATACATATCACTGTAGCTCTTGTTAGGATGTGGAATAAGTTTCAACTGATCTGGCTTGAAGCCTGAAATTATGGATTTCTAACAAGAAAGCAAGCAGATGCTGCTGCTGCAACTGCACTGAGAATCACAATGTACGTAACAAGAGTTTGATGAATTAGACTTTGAAACTTTCTCACTTAATTTTATAACCTTTAAAAAGCTACCTTTTCTTCCTTGGGCCTAACTTATATAAGAATGGAGATACACCAGTCCTCCCTTATCACTACATATTTTCAAATCTAAGTTCAACTAGTTTTTATACAAAGAAAACTACCTTCTTTCATAAAGTGGGCTTGTGTATGCCATTAGGTCACATTTTATGTCAAAATAATACAGACTGTAAGCTACTAAATGATTATCCTCATTGGGATGCATTGGAATGTCAAAAGTGAACTGTTCAGACATAATGGCTATTGTTCTTGATCAGATTCCTACCATCTGACTTTCTCATGTTTCCTAGGAAAAAACAAAACTTTCTTCATGTGAAATGTACTTGACATTCTTATAGTCAGGGTCACCTTGGAAAAGTTATGCCATGGAACCCAACTTACCCCTGAATTTGAACCAACTTTTCTGCATTGGTCTGTTCTTGAATCTGGCACTTAGCATCTGTCTAAATTTAGTGGGCATTTTCTGCTTTAATGAATATCTAACTGTGTAAATATAGATGCTGTTTGGTCAGCATTTTCCCCAGCAGTATTTTCCAGTGGTAATTTGCCTGCAATAAACTCCTGAGGCAAACATGCTTTTCCTCTACCAGCCTTGTACCAACAGCTGATCTAGGCCTGGGGACATAAATAACCTTTATTTGCAGAATGACACTTACTTCCAGAGAGTCCCAAACTTTGTCAGAGAAGGTTTTGTCTTGGAAACTATTGCTTTTCATATTTCTATGGTTGAATCTTTGAGTTCCTATTGGAACTTGATATTGGCAAGTATGGCCATCCATTGTTTGGGATCATGGGTCTTTTTAGAGCTAGAAATTCTTTGAGATGACCTAATTTAGTCATTCTTTTTTTTAGCTCAAGGATACTTGATTTACAGTGTTACATTAGTTTCAGGCATATAGCATAGTGATTCATTGTTTTTCAGATTATATTTCACTGTAGGTTATTACAAGTTATTGAATATAATTCCCTGTGCCACACAGTAAATTCTTGTTACTTATCTATTTTATGTATAGTAGTTTTATCTGTTAATCCTGTATACCTAATTTGCCCTTCCCTTCCTCCCTCTAACCTTTGGTAATTATAAATTTGTTTTCTGTTTCTGTGAGTCTGCTGCTATTTTGTATATGAGATTTCATATATAAGTGATATTATATAGAACTTGTTTTTCTCTTTCTGATTTACTTCACTAATATTTTATAGGTCCATCCATGTTTCTGGAAATGGTAAAATTTTGTTCTTCTTTTTATGGCATATATATTTATACATGTCACATCTTCTTAAGCCAATCATCCGTTGATGGGCACTTTGGCACCTGGATTATTTCCACTTCTTGGCTGTTGTAGTAGTAGTGCTGCTATAAACACTAAAGTGGATGTATCATTTCAACTTAAGTTTTTGTTTTTCCTGGATATATACCCAGGATTGGGATTGCTAGATCATCTGGTAGCTCTATTTTTATTTTTTTAGGGAATCTCTGTGCTGTTTTCTGTAATGGCTGCACCAATTTACATTCCCACCAACAGTATAGGAAGATTCCCCTTTCTCCATACCCTCTCCAGCATATATTTTTTGTAGACTTTTTGATGATAGCTCTTTTGATCAGTGTGAGGTAATACCTCATTGTTTTTTTCTCTTCTAAGAGTCTTATGGTGTCATGTCTTATATTTAGGTCTTTAAATTGTTTTGAGTTTATTTTTGTATCTAATGTGAGGGAGTGTTCTAGTTTCTTCAATTTACATGCAGCTTTCCTAATGCTGAAGAAACTGTCTTTTTTTCATGGTATATTCTCACCTCCTTTGTTGTAGATTACTTGACCATAGGTGTGTGGGTATATTTCTGGGCTCTCAATTGTGTTCCATTGATCTATATGCCTGTTTTTGTGCTAGTACCATACTGTTTTGATTATTGTAGCTTTGTAGTATGGTCTAAAGCCTGGAAGAATTATGCCTCCAGCTTTGTTCTTTCTCCTCAGGATTGCTTTGGAAATCTAACCCTAACCCTAACCCTAAATTGTATGTTTATTCATTCTAGTTCTATGAAAGATATCATAAGTATTTTGATAGATTACATGAAATCTGTAGATTACTTTGGGTCCTATGGCCATTTTAACAATATTAACTCTTCCAAACCAAGAGCATGGATATCTTTCCATTTCTTTGAATCATCTTCAACTTTCTTTGTCAATGTTTTATAGTTCTTAGTATATAGGTATTTCACCTCCTTGGTGAAGTTTATTCCTAGATTTTTTTTTTTGGATACAGTTTTGAATGGAATTGTTTTTTAAGTTTCTCTTCTCAATAGTTCATTGTTAATGTAAAGAAATGCAACAGATTTTTGTGTATTGTTTCCTGTGCTGAATTCATTTATTAGTTCTAATGGTTTTTGTGTGGGTACTTTAGGGTTCTCTGCGTAGTATACCATGTCATTTGCAAACGGTGACAGTTTTACCTTTTTCCTTCCAATTTGAATACCTTTCATTTCTTTGTCTAATCTTATTGCTATACTATGTTGAATAGGAATGGTGAGAGTGACCATTCTTATCTTATACTTGAATTTAGTGGGGAGGATCTCAGCTTTTCACTGTTGAGTATTATGTTGGCTGTGGGTTTGTCATAAATGGCTTTTATTATGTTGAAATGTGTCCTCCTATACCCATTTTGGAGAAGACAGTGGCACCCCATTCCAGTACTCTTGCCTGGAAAATCCCATGGATGGAGGAGCCTGGTAGGCTGCAGTCCATGGGGTCGCTAAGAGTCGGACTCGACTGAGCGACTTCGCTTTCACTTTTCACTTTCATGAATTGGAGAAGGAAATGGCAACCCACTCCAGTATTCTTGCCTGGAGAATCCCAGGGATGGTGGAGCCTGGTGGACTGCCAGTCTATGGGGTCGCACAGAGTTGGACACGACTGAAGCAACTTAGCAGCAGCAGCAGCATACCCATTTTGGTGAGAGTTTTTTTTTTTTTAATCATGAGTGGATGTTGAATTTTGTCAAATGCTTTTTCTTCACCTGTTGAAATGACCATGTAGTTTTTGCCTTTCCTTTTGTTACTGTGGTGTATCAAATTGGCTGATTTGCATATGTTGAACCATGCTTGTGGTCCTGGAATGAATCCAATTTGATTGTGGCATATGAGCCTTATTATGTATTGTTGAATTTGGTTTGTTAATTTTTTTGAGAATTTTTACATTTATGTTCATCAAAGATATTGGCCTGTAATTTTATTTTCTGGTAATGTCTTTGTCTATTTTTTGTGTCAGGGTGACAGTGACCTCATAGAATGAATTTGGGAGTGTTTCCTCCTCTTCGGTCTTTTGGAGTATCTAGAGAAGGATAGGTATAAGTTCTTCTTTGTATGTTTAATAGAATTTCCTAGTGAAGCTGAGACGTCTGGTCTGGCACTTTTGTTGCAGGGAGTTTTTAAAAAATTGTATATTCTATTTCACTTCTTTGTTTAATGACCCATAAGCTCATGATGGCTTATGGGGGGCTTAAACTGAAGATCCTCTTAAAATGTTTGTACACTTTGGAGGATATGAGGGCTGTGAGAAAGGTACAAAGCATTTACAGGATTCTTAGAGAGTCTATAATTAAAAAATTTTGAGGACTTCTGATCTAACCAAGGGTATCTCTTTCCCAAAGACATTTCAAATACATAAAATAATAATTAGCCTTTATCTGTGTCTTATAGTTCTTAAACAAGCAACAAATTGGTTATATTAGGTACTCTGGAGTGTGCAAGGAAGTGCAATGGGTAATCACTAATTTCCTGTGTCTTAAAATATAGTATTCATTTACTTATCAAACAGTTAAGGATTGAAAATTACATGACATGTCGTATTTGGACTGGGGATACAGAGACAAAAGACACTACCCCTGATCTTAGTAAAACAGAGTAGATAAAGACCTCTGACCATATAGCCATATGTGGTAAACATCAGTGTATTGTATGTCCCCAAACTTCCCAGAGGAACTGTAGGACATATGCTAGAACTGCCAGAAGTACTGATTCCATAATCAGCTCTGTGAATTGGGAAACCTAAGTCACAATTCTGTGTATTCTGCAGCAGTACAAAAACCAAACAAACAAAAAAACCACTTGTTTCTCATTAAGAGAGAAAATAAAAGTAAACCAACTATTCCCTGTGTAAGTTTGGGGAGAAATTAACAGGTATCCCATGCTTAGGGAATACCAAATACCCTAAGCAACCACATTCATTGAATAGTTTTCAAGTTTGGCTGTACATTAGAAAAACTTGGAGGGATTTTTGTTCTTTAATACATATTGTAGCCACACATTCTGGGAAACAAACTCACTCAGAAGGACAATGCAGATAGTGGAGGGCAGTTTATTACATCACCGGGCCCAAGGCAGAGTCTTCTCTTAGCCAAGGACCCTGACCAGTTTTTGTGAAAACTTTATATACCCTAAGTGTACATGCCCAAACCCACCTCCCCAAATTCCCTGAAATTAGTCTGAACAAAGGAAAAGAAAGATACAATCAAAGTTAACCTGTGATTCATATGCCTTAAG
The DNA here is from genome assembly GCF_027580195.1 of Bos mutus. Classification (NCBI taxonomy): domain Eukaryota; kingdom Metazoa; phylum Chordata; class Mammalia; order Artiodactyla; family Bovidae; genus Bos; species Bos mutus. The sequence goes on from NC_091638.1 coordinate 22,391,768, forward strand.
CCTAGGTAGTTTACAGTGGACAATTATCAATAGGCCTGTGGTCATACCCCAATAAGCATAATAGAATTTATGATTCTATTCATGTACACAGATAATTAGGGTATTCTTTTAGGTGACAGAGAGTCTAGGTACGAGCCCTGGGTCTCTTCCATCTGGGGGTAGGGGTCTGGTTTTCCAGTTGGTATATCGTTTCCATAGATACTGGGCATATAGCTCAAAGTCCACAGTCTGGCCCAAGATGGAGTCCTGCTTTCAAGATAGAGCCTGTTCTGTTTCCTCCTTCAATATTAAAGTAATTAATGCATACAGTTATAAATGTCAAATAGTATTGATATTTGAGGATTGAGGGTTGATTGTGAAGAAAAGTGGTAGCCCCTGCTTCAACAATTTTTGCTCCCTGGTCTTGCTTGAGCAGCTCTTAAAAACATATAGGCTGCCTAGATCTAAAGATCTCCTAATCATTTGGATGAGTGATAAAGGTCCAAAACTTTTATGTTGTACTCAGCAGCAGTTTCTAACGTTCCTTATAGACTTGTCCAGATTGACTGATTAGAATCCCTTGACTTGTGACCTTTCCCCCCACCCAAACATTTTAGGCCTTTGATGCCTGTGGTTAAAGTGCCATAAAAGTGCTATAGATGTGTTCTTAAGGAAAGATCATATCTACAGCCATAGTCATTGTCAGCTTCCTGAATGACGTGGCATTGAAATGACTCTTGATGAACAGGCCAGATTTTGAGGCATACCATGCTTTTCTTGTCCTGGGAAGCTAGTTTTCATTGATGATCAAGTTATCTTATGGGTGGTGGCATGAATATAATGTAGCATTTCTAGCAAGATCTTTTTAAGCACTCTTTGAAAGAGCTTCTGAAAATTCTATAAATTGAGGTGAATTTCAATTTCTCCTCTCTCTTGACTATCCCAACAGAACTTTTGCTTTCCCATAATGTCTAATTGCAATTTCCTCCCTGTTTATTGATGATTACCTCCAGGTGAGGAAGAAAATGAGATAAAAGATCAAGGCAGTACACTCACTGCTACATTTTCTTAAAGCCAGTGCACATTGCCTTGTAATGCTGTGGCAGAAAATACAGTGAACCAGAATGAAACTATGCCTATGACTAACTTGACCTATTCTCATAACAATTTCTAAATACTAATCTTATTATGTGCGTCTAATGTCATACATGAAGATGGATGCTTCTAAAGGTCAATAAGTGAATTATTAAAGTAGTCTCTTACTTGCTTATCAGGTGAAAATCCAAGCCATACAAGATTTTTCATTTTCTAGAAACTTTGGGTTTCCCCCCCCTTCCTTGTTTCTATCACATTTCTTTGATTTTAATCTCTGCAGGTTGCTAATAATCTCATTTTGAAAGCTCTGTGATCTTCAACAAAACAAAAACTTTTTTGTTTTCCATTTATAGTTGGAATTTTTCCCTTTCTAAGGATATCCCTCTACTTTGAGGACAACCTGAACTATTCTCTGCTTAAAGGATAAGAAAACTAAATATTTATTAATAATGAAATAATTTGAAATCCTTAGGAGAAAAGTACTATATAAAGTAGTGTCATGTTGTTTCAAAGGAGAAGTAAGGACAAGAGTTGGGTTAAGTCAAGAAATGGTATAAAGGATTAAATAGGAATAGGAATAGAGGAATAGAAAAAAAATTTATCAACTACAGGAGATAGAAATGTATTTCATCTTTATTAAGTAGGAAGGAAAGGAAAGAATAGATGATTCAAAGGTATAGTATTTTTTCATACTTTTCAAAGAGCTAAACTCTGCTTTGAAAACTGAAATAGACAAATGATGGCATTCTAGTTTGGAATAGAGAATTACACAAGAACAGAGCAAGAGGCAGTTTTCTCAATCCTTTTAAAAATTATGTTCAAATAAATATTGTTTGGTGGAAAGGAGAGAGAAACCCTAGACCTTGGGAATGCTTACAAATGCATCAGAGAAGTTTAGTCAAGTCAAGTAGGGTTTACACTTTAAGAAAAGCTGATAAGTATGAATTCTAGAAAGGGAAAACCAGAAGGGCAAGTTCATGCCCAGGTATCCTATGGAGAATTAAGTCAACTGCATTGGAAATGAGAATATATTCTAGTCCAAGAATTAGGATTATTGTTATTGTTTAAGTCACAAAATTCTGTCAAACACTTTGTGACCCCATGGACTGTAGCCTGCCAGGCTCCTCTGTTCATGGGATTTCCCATTCAAGAATACTGGAGTGGGTTGCCCTTTCCTTCTGCAGGGGTCTTCCCTACTCAGGAATCAAACCTGCATTGGCAGGAGGATTCTTTACCACTGAACTACTGGGAAGCCCCTTTGGAAAAATACTAAGAAATAAAATTGCTGGGTTATATGGTAGCTCTATTTTTAATTTTTTGAGGCTCATGCATACCGTTTTCCACAGTAAATATACCAATTTACTTTCCCACCAACAGTATGCAAGTGTTCACTTTTCTTTACATTCTAACTGATACTTGTTATTTGTCATATTTTTGATAATAGCCAATCTGATAGGTATGAGGTGTGATATCTCACTGTGCTTTGATTTCATTTCCCAGATGATTTTGAGTGTCTTTCTATATGTCTGTTGGTCATTTGTATGTCTTCTTCGGAAAAATACCTATTCAGGTCCTCTGTCCATTGTTTGTTTATTTTTTTGATGTGGAACTGTATGAGTTCTTCGTATATGTTGGATATTAACTCCTTATTAGATATATCATTTGAAGATATCTTCTCCCATTCAGTAGTTGGCCTTTTCATTTTTGGTGATAGTTTCTTTCATTGTGTGAAAGCTTTTTAGTTTGATGTAGTCCTATTTGTTGATTTTTGCTTTAGGAGAAGAAAGAAGAGACAGAACCAAAAAAAAAAACAAACAAAAAACTTCTAAGACTGATGTCAAAGCATACAGCCTGTGTTTTCTTCTGAAAGTTTTATGGTTTCAGGGCTTACAGTTAAGCTTTAATCCATTTCAAGTTTATTTCTGTATGTAAATGTACAAAATGTGTGAGAGAGTAAATCCCATTTGGTTATTTTGCATGAAAGGTCTAGTTTTGCAAATACCATTTATTGAAGAGGCTATCTTTCCCTTTGTTGTTCCTTAATTGCCCATTTAATTGTGGGTTCATTTCTGGGCTCTCGATTCGGTTCCATTGACCATTGTGTCTGTTTTTATGCCAGTACCATACTGTTTTGATTACTGTAGCTTTTTTAGAATTTTTTTGAAATATTTTTTGAAATAAGGGAGCATGATTCCTCTAACTTTGTTCTTCTTTCACAAGTTTGTTTTGGCTATTCTGGTTTTTTTGTGGTTCAATTTAAATTTTATAATTATTTTTTCTAGTTCTGTGGAAAATGCTGTTGATATTTTCATAGGGATTGCATTGAATCTGTAGATTGCCTCAGATAGTATCTCCATTTCATGTAGTTCTTCTTTTGGGGGTTTTTATCTTGATTCTTTGCTTGGAAAATATTCTTTTGTTGCCTCATTTTGCTTAATTCTCTCTGTTATTTGTATGAATGAAGTAGGTTGATTATGTTTTCCCATCTTGCAGACATGGTGTTATGTGGGAGATGTCATAGGGGACCTGGCAGCACATTCCCTTCTGGTCACCAGAACCATATGATTTAGGAGTGCCTCCTGTGTGGGCTGAATGGACCCGTCTGTTGTGATGGGGCCCACTACTATGAAAGTGATGGTAAGAGAGGCTCGTCTTCTCTCTATTTGCTGGCTCTTCCCTTGTGTGGAAGTTGCCAGTCGTGGGTGGGCAGGGCTGGTTGTGATGTAGCTTGCTACCTGGCCTGGGTAATCCTAGGGCTGCTGCCAGCCTGTTAATAAGCAGGATTAGATCCCAGGATGACTGAGTCCTGAGCTTTGTGGTTTGGGACTGGTGATGGTCCACTGATGAGTAGGCATGGCAGGTTCAGCAGCAACTGCCTGCAGTGCCCTGGCGAGGTCCTGTGGCTGATTCTGGCCTGCTGGTGACTGATAGAGAAAGTTTTGAGTTAGGTCAGAATAGTGACTGAGCAAGAGCTAAGAGAAATGAGTTAAGAGATTTCAGAAAGGCCCTAAGATATTTATGACTCACTCATCTTGGGTTTCTGCAAAGGTTGAGTGGTTCTTTGGAGTGTCTGAGTGGCTGAAAGAGATACAGCAGTCCTTTAAATTGAAGCACATTGCCAAGTGCACATGTTTAAACAGCAAATAAACCTGCAGTATGTCTATAAAGAGTAGGGTGGGGTCATTGCAGAACTGGTCCATGTCATTGTTTATGAAATAATGGTGACCTTTCTACCTATCTGGTTGTTAGCCTCATTTCTATGTCTAGAATTTATCAAAACCAATCATGTAATTAGATTTACTGTACAATTGTTTGTCAAATGACTAGGCCTGTTTCCTCGGCGATAATAACACTAAAACCGGTAGTGTGCTGGTAAGTAAATCAGTCACCTAGAGCCAGACAGGAGTGCAAAGTCAAGTGGGCCTTAAGAAGTATCACTGTGAATAAAGCTAATGGAGATTATGGAATTCCAGTTGAGCTATTTCAAATCCTAAGAGATCATGCTGTAAAAGTGCTGCAAATGGCTCAATATGCTCAATATGCTGGCTCAATATGCCAGCAAACTTGGAAAACTCAGCATGGCCACAGGACTGGAAAAGGTCAGTTTTCATTCCAATCCCAAAGAACGACAATGCCAAAGAATGTTTAAACTACTGCACAATTGCACTCATCTCATACACTAGCAAAATAATGCTCAAAATTCTCCAAGCCAGGCTTCAACAGTACATGAACCGTGAAGACCAGATGTTCAGGCTGGATTTAGAAAAGGCAGCGGAACCAGAGATCAAATTGCCAACATCCACTGGATCATAGAAAAGGCAAGAGAATACCAGGAAAATATCTCAGTTCAGTTCAGTTCAGTCGCTCAGTCGTATCCGATTCTTTGTGACCCCATGAATCGCAGCACGCCAGGCCTCCCTCTCCATCACCAACTCCCGGAATTCACTCAGACTCACGTCCATCAAGTCAGTGATGCCATCCAGCTATCTCATCCTCTGTCATCCCCTTCTCCTCCTGCCCCTAATCCCTCCCAGCATCAGAGTCTTTTCCAATGAGTCAACTCTTCTCATGAGGTGGCCAAAGTACTGGAGTTTCAGCTTTAGCATCATTCCTTCCAAAGATATCCCAGGGCTGATCTCCTTCAGAATGGACTGGTTGGATCTCCTTGCAGTCCAGGGTACTCTCAAGAGTTTTCTCCAACACACAGTTCAAAAGCATCAATTCTTTGGCGCTCAGCTTTCTTCACAGTCCAACTCTCACATCCATACATGACCACTGGAAAAACCATAGCCTTGACTAGACGGACCTTTGTTGGCAAAGTAATGTCTCTGCTTTTCAATATGCTATCTAGGTTGGTCATAATTTTCCTTCCAATGAGTAAGCGTCTTTTAATTTCATGGCTGCAGTCACCATCTGCAGTGATTTTGGAGCCCAAAAAAATAAAGTCTGACACTGTTTCGACTGTTTCCCCATCTATTTCTACTTCTGCTTTATTGATTATGCCAAAGTCTCTGATTGTGTAGATCACAGCAAACTGTGGAAAATTCTCAAAGAGATGGGAATACCAGACCACCTTATCTGCCTCCTGAGAAATCTGTATGCAGGTCAAGAAGCAACAGTTAGAACCAGACATGGAACAACAGACTAGTTCCAAATTGGGAAAGGAGTACACCAAGGCTGTATATTGTCTCCCTGATTAATTGACTTATATGCAGAGTACATCATGTGAAATGCTGGGCTGGATGAAGCACAAGCTGTCATCAAGTTTGTCAGGAGAATAGCAATAACCTCAGATATGCAGATGACACCACCATTATGGCAGAAAGTGAAGAAGAACTAAAGAATCTCTTGATGAAAGTGAAAGAAGAAAGTGAAAAACTGGCTTAAAACTCAACATTTAAAAAAACGAAGATCACAGCATCTGGTCCCATCACTTCATGGCAAATAGATGGGGAAACAATGGAAACAGTGGCAGACTTTATTTTCTTGGGCTCCAAAATCATGGCAGATGGTGACTGCCACCATGAAATTAAAAGACGCTTGCTCCTAGGAAGAAAAGCTATGACCAACTTAGACAGCATGTTAAAAAGCAGAGACATTACTTTGCCAACAAAGGTCCGTCTAGTCAAAGCTATGGTTTTTCCAGTAGTCATGTATGGATGTGAGAGTTGGACTGTGAATAAAGCTGAGCACTGAAGAATTGATGCTTTTGAACTGTGGTGTTGGAGAAGACTCTTCAGATCCCTTGGACTGCAAGGAGATCTGACCAGTCCATCCTAAAGGAGATCAGTCCTGGATGTTCATTGGAAGGACTGATGTTGAAGCTGAAACTTAAAAGACCTTGATGCTGGGAAAAATTGAACGCGGGAGGATAAGGGGACAACAGAGGATGAGATGGTTGGATGGCACCACCGACTCAATAGATATGAGTTTGACAAGCTCTGGGAGTTGGTGTTGGACAGAGAAGCCTGATGGGGTTGCAAATAGTCGGACATGACTGAGCGACTGAACTGAACTGAACTGAACCAAAGTGAATCACCAAAGGGATCTCAAAAAAAAAGAGTATGCATATAGATATCTAGTAAAGTTTATTACATGTTTTACTGACATAAGAGAAGTCTACCACACAATTTACAAATAATAAGAAACTAACAGTACTTTTTATTGTAAATTCTATATAGCCAACTGATTCATGCAGAATGTTCTTGTTGATTTTTCCCCCCAAATTCTTGTATCAATAGCCAAGTTATGGTTGCAGTTGATGAATGAGTGTGGTTCTGACATGAAATTTGGTTGATACTTTAATTTAGAATAATAAGTGATATGGAGGTGAAACAATGAGGACATACGCTGGAACTTTACTTTTTTGTTCAATGATGTCAGCAATTTCTTTGCTGAATTTTATAATAATTTTTAAATACTGGAAGAATATTTTTTTCAACTCTGTGCTAATCACAATTAAATGACAATGAATACAATAAACTTTTATGTTTAATCTGTATTATTAATAGTTTCACTATAAGCAAAACAATTGATTAAGCCCTGATTTGTAGCTTTTGATGTTTTCTGTTATATAAATACTCTCACAATCAATTGAGAATTGAACATGGTGAAATTTCAAGGTACCAATGTGAATCATTGCACGTGGAGTTGGGAAGAGATCTTCGTTGCCAAACAATGATGTAATAAATCCAGCATACACATAAAATACACATAAATACCTTCCCGAGCATCAGACTAGCTGGCAATAAGCTTGAGGAGTCCTACAGTCATCTTCACGTTTGATAATTCAATAGAACATCTCACAGAATTCAGGAAAGCACTATACTTATGATTATAGTTATAGCAAAAGATACAAATTAGAACAAATAAAAGAAAATTTGCATAAGATGAAGTCTGGAGGGTATCCAAACGTGAAGCTTCTTGTTGTCTTTTTCTTGTGAAATCTTGGGTGGCATTACCTCCTCCCAGCCTTGATATGTAACTGTATTCAAAATCCTCAAAATTCCCAATCTGGAAAGCTTACCTGAGCTTTTGGTGTCTAGAGTTTTTATTGGGGCTTGATCATATGTTGCTCACATGACTGATTTTTAATCTTCATCCCCTCATGGAAATGCAGCCTATACTTTAAGTATTATTTCCTCCAGAAGTTAAAATTGATAAGGAATATCCCAAAGTTCTCATTGTAAATTACAGAGTTAGATTATTCAGTGATTAAAGCCCCAGGCAACACTCATGTCAGGCAGGGTATTGCAAGGACCTAGAGATCATCTTCTAGTACCTGAGGGCGGAGACAAAACCACCTTTTCAGTTCAGTTCAGTTGCTCAGTCGTGTCAGACTCTTTGTGACCCCATGGACTGCAGTACGCCAGGCTTCCCTGTCCATCACCAACTCCCAGAGCTTGCTCAAACTCATGTCCATCAAATTGGTGATGCCACCCAACCATCTCATCCTCTGTTGTCCCCTTCTCCTCCCGCCTTCAATCTTTTCCAGCATTAGGGTCTTTTCCAATGAGTCAGTTCTTTGCATCAGGTGGCCAAAGTAATGGAGTCTCAGCTTCAGCATCAGTCCTTCCAATGAATATTCAGGACTGATTTACTTTAAGCCTGACTGGTTTGATCTCCTTGCAGTCCAAGGCACTCTCAAGAGTCTTCTCCAAAACCGCAGTTCAAAAGCATCAATTCTTCGGCGCTCAGCTTTCTTTATGGTCCAACGCCCACAACCATACATGACTACCTGAAAAACCACCAGATCAGATCAGATCAGTGACCACTTTTTAGGTAAAGTTAATTTTTCACTGTATCGATTTTGATAGAGGTTATGTTGAGACTGTAGTTCAGTTTGGGTAGTATTGTCAGTTAAAAAATATTATGTCTTCCAAACCATGAACACAGAATATCTTCATGTTCACTTAGGTCTTTAATTTCTTTCTTCCATGTTTTGTAGCTTTCATTGAACAAGTCTTACACTTTTTTTGTTAAATTTTTTCGTAAGTTATTCCTTTTGATGCTATCATAAATGGAAAATTTATTTTAGGATTGCTCATTGCTTAGTTTATAAAAGTACAATTATTTTTGTGCATAATTTCTATCCTTCAACCTTGCATAACTTGTTTACCAGTTCTCCTTGTGTATTTGTGTGTGTATAAGTGTGTTCCTTAAGATTTTTTATATACTGTATTGTGTCATCTGCAGATGGAGATAGTTTTACTTCTTTTCCAAGTCGAATCTATTTATTTCTTTTTCTTGCCACATTGCCCTGGTTAAATCTCCCATATAATATTGAATAGAAGCGATGAGAGCAAATAACCTTGTCTTGTTCTTGATCTTAGGGGGAAAGATTCAGTCTGTCATCATTAAGTATGATGTGAATTATAGAATATTCATAGATGCCCTTTATCAAGATAAGGAAGTTTCCTTCTTTTCCTCCTTTGTTGAGTATTTATGTACTTTAAGTTTTAATAGTGGTTGTGTTTAACAACCAGATTATAAAGTTCATATGTAACAGTTGGCACTTGAACCAGTTCAAGCCAGCTCTAGCATACTACTGTAAAGTTGACAATTTTACTCACTTTAACATGCTATTTTCAACTTTGGCAAATGAGGCCTCCCACATTGCTGATTGAATGAGTGCTAATGTAGTTATAATTCTAAGTGCCTTCAGGAAAAGATTAAATAAAAACATTAACTTCCATAATAGAAATCAGTTACCACATACTTTTTTAAAAGCACACAATATATTATCTTAAATAAGTAGCTTGAATTGAGAATAAAAATTGTCAAGTACCTAGTATATTCATTTATGTAATTTAGTGAGATGAATACTATGTAAAATGAGCATATTCTAATATATTATCCAGTAGCCTGGCTATCTTAATTCAAGTTTAGTTTGCAAAAGATATTATCAATGAGCATCTTGTTTTTTTTGATCAGGGAGGTTTCTTTGGTTGTGAAAGTATTAACCATAAAGCAATACTCAGTAATAACAACAAAAGCACTAGTACTATAGCTGTGGAAAATGCCTCATTAAAAACCACATTTAAAGGTGCACTGTTTTGGTTTTGCCTCATTACATGTGCAATTAAGGAGAAAACAGTGAGAAAAAGTTTTCTCTTCTACCTCAGTTACCTTTAGGAAGTTTAATTAATCTAAGAAATTTGCAGAAGAAGTAAATTTGAATATGAAACTGTCATGTGGTCTGAAAGCTTGTTATTGGAACTCCATAATAGTTTATACCTGCTATTATTTCCATTAAAATAGGAGAAAAAGGCATCATTGAAGTCAGAATCTATCATTTATGACTTTTACTTATATTTAATCATTGTTTTCTATTGCTAGATTTTATTAAACCATCAATTTTATGAAGTGAATTGGTTACACAAAGACATGTGAGGCTTATATCTCTATAATCTAGGCTTTGAATGTTCTAATTATTGAGATACTGCTGTCTTTTGTAGTCTTATTGAAACTAAGTCCCCCTTCTTAGCACTTACCAAGGCCCTTGGGGGAAATTTATTGATTTTTCTTAGAGAGAGCAGTAGAGAAGTTTGGTCAGAGTCAGATATGACCCTCAAAAGTCAAGAATTCACATGTAAAAATCCTCATTGAAGGTGGATGAAACTGGAGCCTATTATACAGAGTGAAGTAAGCCAGAAGGAAAAACACCAATACAGTATAATAACGCATATATATGGAATTTAGAAAGATGGTAACAATAACCCTGTGTACGAGACAGCAAAAGAGACACTGATGTATAGAACAGTCTTATGGACTCTATGGGAGAGGGAGAGGGTGGGAAGATTTGGGAGAATGGCATTGAAACATGTAAAATATCATGTATGAAACGAGATGCCAGTCCAGGTTCGATGCACGATATGGGATGCTTGGAGCTAGTGCACTGGGACGACCCAGAGGGATGGTATGGGGAGGGAGGAGGGAGGAGGGTTCAGGATGGGGAACACATGTATACCTGTGGTGGATTCATTTTGATATTTGGCAAAACGAATACAATTATGTAAAGTTTAAAAATAAAATTAAAAAAAATCCTCATTGAAAGCATTTTGAGCTAAAGGATTACTCAAGAGGGTTGACAATTCTCTAGAAAGTTTCTAATTATAATAGTGGGAACAAGAAAATGTATTAAGATTTAAAGAAAAGACATCGATTCAAAGAGTGCTCTCTTACCAATTTAGACTTATTAGGGTAAAGTAGATGTATTTGGGCATGTCTTTCTATCTTACAACGATGTCCTTAACCTTTTCTCGTGTCCATGGTCATAACTTCCTGGCAACCATCTTCATACAATGTGATTGTACTTCCTGTGAACAGTAAGTTACAAGTTGGAAGGAAATCTGATCCAACCTTTAATAGACATTGATTTGTGAGAGAATAAGTCTGTGTATTTGGAACTATAGCATAGGAACATGGGGGTTCTGGGCAGCTATCTTTTCTCTGCCTTGCTTACTAAGGTGTGTAGAAAGTCAGTTAGAAGGAATGAAACAGAGCACACGCGAAGAGAAGATGAGACAAGAGAGAAAAATATGTGATGTTTAAAATGTCCAAGGGTTTTTGAGCATGAGGAGGAATATTGTTTATTCTTTGAATTTTGTTTGTGCTGTGCTTAGTCGCTCAGTGTCCAACTCTTTGTGACCCCATGGAACATAGCCCTCCAGGCTCCTTTGTTCATGAGATTCTCCAGGCAAGAATACTAGAGTGGGTTGCCATGCCCTCCTCCAGGGGATCTTCTCAACCCAGGGATTGAACCCAGGACTCCTGCATTGCAGGTAGATTCTTTACCATCTGAGCCACCAGGGAAGCCCCCTGTATTTTGTTTAATGCTCAGTTATTCATTTTGTATTCATCTAGAAAACTATTTTTGTTGAATACACATTTAGATATTGATTACAAATTTTGATTAAAGTCCTCCAAACAATGTAAGGGAGAAGACAATGGCACCCCACTCCAGTACTCTTGCCTGGAAAATCCCATGGACAGAGGAGCCTGGTAGGCTGCAGTCCATGGGGTCGCTAAGAATCGGACACGACTGAGCGACTTCACTTTCACTTTTCGCTTCCATGCATTGGAGAAGGAAATGGCAACCCACTCCAGTGTTCTTGCCTGGAGAATCCCAGGGACGGGGGAGCCTGGTGGGCTTCCGTCTATCGGGTCACACAGAGTCGGACACGACTGACGTGACTTAGCATAGCATAGCATAAACAATGTAAACTGAAGTAAAATGCTACTCATAGTATGTTTACAGAAGAAGAGTAAAGAATAGTGTTTTAATGGTATAACAATAGCAAAAAAAAAAAAAAAAAATTAGGAAAGGCTAAGCTAACAGAAGACAGAGAAAAATCTGTCAGGGATCATTATTTTCAAACTTGACTAAGTAGAACATTAATGGAGAAGTTGAAATCCACAGGGAACATCTCATTTTAACTGAGTTTAAAATTTTCTAGGATGTAAAAATTATGTACATGGATGCAAAGTAATGACTAGACTATTGTCAGTGATCTTTGTGGACTCCTGAATGAAAGGAGATTGATCGGAAGGGCACTGGTTGTACATGACACTGTGTGTGTGTGTGTGTGTGTGTGTGTGTGTCTGCACACATGCACTTAGTTGCTCTGTCATGAGTTATAGTTGCTCCAACTCTTTGTGACCCCATGGACTGTAGTCCACCAGGCTCCTCTGTTCATGGGATTTCTCAGGCGAAAATGCTGGAGTGGGTAACCATTCTCTTCTCCAGGGGATCAAACCTGGATCTATGGCGTTGCAGGTGGATTTTTTTAACCATCTGAGCCACAGTACAGTACTGTGAGGTGTGAAGATGTAATTCTAGTAATGGTTTGTTCATACTTGGAAAAGGTGGCAGGAGGGACTGGCATGGGTTTAATGATCAGTGACCATGACAGAAGAGCCTTCTATCCTCTGTTTATTTCCTTCAGCAGAGTTACAGATGTCCATTACAATAGACACTGGGCACTTGAATTTCAGCAAGACATTTGATAATATCTCTCATGACATTATTATGAGTAGTAAGAAGATAGTTGGTTAATGGCAAAAAGCAGGCAAGTTTATAACTGGTTAAAAAGTATACTCACCAGTGTTTATGTACAGATTGATATCTATTGGAATAATCAGTTAAAAGAATGAAAAAAACATTTCTCTTAGGGCTGCATAAAGATGATACAACCCAATCCTTTTTTTTTGTGTCCCTTCGTACCAGCACTGTTCAATAGAATGTTCTGTAATGATGCAAATGTTCTGTAACTGTGCTGCTCAGTACAGTAGCCACTGACTACATGCAGTTTTCTAAGCATTTGAAATGCGGCTAGTTCAACTAAGGCACTGAATTTATAATATTTTATATTTAATCACTTTTAATTAAAATAGCCGCATATGGCTAGATACTCTATTGTATGGCACAGTTTTACACTGTCTCCAGAATTTTAATGAAACACACACAAAGTATATATTTTTTATTGTGATTAAAGATTAATTTTGTAGGATTTTGATATGGTTTTACTAAGAGAATCTTCAACTATATTATAGCTGTTTACAGATGATAAAAATGAGACCTAAAGGAATTAAATGATTTATTCAGAATCACACACGTATCAACTGAACAGAGACTCAAACTAAGGTTCTTTGAATCTCAGTGAATGCATTTTCATATGTACCATAGTGTAGAAAATAGCCCTTTATATGTATGTAAGTGGGTATTAGATATTGACTTCCAGTGACCAAGCAGTAAAAAATTTTGCCTCTTAATTGTTTTAATATTAGGTATTAAATAAATACCTAATATTAAATAGTAAATAGTAGATAAATAGTATTCTAAAGTCATACATTGACTTTTTGTAGGTAGGGAGTCCTAAAAATGAAATGTTGAGTTTTTTTTCTCAGTTGGGAAGGCCAAAGCTAATTAACGTTAGCTTCCAGTGAGTAAATGTGTGTCCTCTTGGGAAGACTATTTTTAGGTCCCTGAACTTCAGAGTTGACTTCTTCTGTTTTTTCTCCACTCAATTAAAAAATATATTATTAGGACTATGGCACTGTGCTAATGTATTTCTGAGAAAAGAAAGAGATGACCTGCTGCTGTGTGAAATAGTAGCAAGAAATCAGCAGGGAAGGGATTAGAACAATTAAAATCTTAGTTCGCAAAGGGAGGAAATGAAGTTTGATTAATAAGATTTATAGTCTGTATTTATAGGAAAGAACAAAACTGTGTTTCAAATATTACTTGTACAAACTAAACTCATATCTTCTTCCACTTTCCAAGATTATAAGACAGTTCCTCTTCCTAATATCAAATTGGATGGGCATATGCATGTTTGTATAATTTAAAAGGAGAAATGGACTGTCTTAATGCTATTTTAAAGAAAAATCTCTTTGTTCTGTCTCCTTAAGTGCAGGGAGGTTATGTGTAAAGTGGAACTTTTGTTTTTCAGAGAGGAAAAATATCCCCAAGACATTGATGTTGTTTTAATCTCTGGTTATAGATATGTTTAAATTTTCTTATTCTGGTAGGTAAAGGGAGGGAAGGAGAAGTTTTAGAAAAGGAGGTGAATCTGAAAAGTACCAGGGTTGAAGTTAAGATGGAAAAAGCAATTTGTGCCCCAGAGAAATCATCGCCCATGTGGGTTAGTCATTCATGGAGTCCCCATATCTGGTGAATATCTCCAACGACCCTGGCTGTACTTCTCTGTCTGATTACTATTCTCCTCTTCTCTCATATATATAGTACACTTGAAAAGACCTCAGATATTTTGTAGTCGATTTCTCTCATTGTACAGAGGAAATTGAGGTGCAGATAGTGATTTTCCTATGTTTGCACAGCATATTGACAAAGTTGAGGGTCTTCTAATTTCTAGTTCAGCATTATTTTCTCTCTATTGTGCTACTGTGCTAGTCCTGCTTATGTAGAAGTTTGAAAATTGCTTAATTCTTGCTTCCAACCATTTAATCAATATAGCAAGTATAATACATGTGTTTCATTCTGAGGTTTGTTGTAAGTTGAGTAGAAGAAAGTGTTTTAGGGCCCCAAATTTGCTTCCTATAGACAAAGCTCAAAATACCCCCCCCCAAAAAAAAAACACCCCACAGTTGAATGCCGTTTAGCCTCTTCCTCTTATTCTGATTTACAGCAATGTTCATTGTGTCCTTTGTATGTAGAATATGGAATTTTTGTGAGAAGTTAGGTGGTAAGCTCTGTGAGAAGTTAGGTGGTAAGAGAAAATGTCTGTATTAGTAAAGCTAGTTTCTGCTGTGCTCTGGTATCACTCTCCCACCCCAGTCGTCACTCTGAAGATTAGATCTCACTTACCTAAAATATCTCTTCAATGATGCTTCCTTGCCTACCTTATCTGATGATGCACCTCTTAGTCCCTCTACTCACATGTATATTACTCTACTTTTTTTTCTTTATTGTTGTGATCTTATCTGAATTTATCCTCTTTCTTTCCTCATCTTTTGTGCATCTTCCTCAATATTATTTAAATTTCATGAAAATAAGGATCAGCTCTGTCTTACCCAAAATATAAAAGAATGCCTGGTATTAAGGAGATTCTCAGTAGTTATTTATGGAATGAATGAATGAATGAATTTGTTGTTGAGTGAGTATACATCCACTTTCCCCCTGGTGCCTGGTTGGTTGGTGCAGAGGTAACATTAACTGTCCGGTCTTCTCCAAAAGCAACTGAGATCCTGTTGTTGAACTGGGGTAACAGCCTGGGATTCTCCCCTCTGTTGAAGGCAGTTTTCCCTTTGAGCCCCTGGGGTTCTTTCCTTCTAGTTAACCAGTCCTAGCCATGTTAGTCCCTCTCAGCAGGTTTTAGTAACTTTGAACTTAGATCTTGATAAGGACTTCAGATTCCTAGTACAAGTTTTCCTTCTGTCTCATGTCCAGTTTTACCTTTTCCTCATAGCAATAGGCATGAACGCTTTTTAAAAATTAAGATGAAATGCATATAACATAAAATTAATCATTTTAAAATCAACAAATCAGTAGCATCTAAAACATTCAAAATGCTTTATAACCATGACCTCTATATAGTTCCAATTTATTTTCATCCCCCAATAAAACCATGTATTCATTAAGCAGTTATTTCTTATTCTCACATCCTTTCCCCCAGCCCCTGTTGTTGTTCAGTCACTAAACTGTGTCTGAATCTTTGCAAACCCATGGATTATAGCGTGCCAACCTTCCTGTCCTTCACTATCTCCCAGAGTTTGCTCAAACTCACGTCCATTGATTCCATGATGCCATCCAACCATCTCATCCTCTGTCATCTCTTTATCCTCCTGCCCTTAATCTTTCCTAGCATAAGAGTCTTTTCCAATTAGTCAGCTCTTTGCATCAGGTGGCCAAAGTAATAGAGCTCCAGCATCAGTCTTTTCAATGAATATTCTGGGTTGACTTCCTTTAGGATTGACTGGTTTGATCTCCTTGCTGTCCAAGGGACTTTCAAGAGTCTTCTCCAGCACCACAATTCAAAAGCATCGATTTTTCAACAGTGAACCTTCTTGATGGCCCAACTCTCACATCCATACATGACTACTGGAAAAACCATATCTTTGACTCCATGGATCTTTGTTTGCAAAGTAATGTCTCTGCTCTTTAATATACTGTTTAGGTTTGTCATAGCTTCTTTAGCAATCACCAGTCTGCTTTCTGTTTGTATGGATTTGCCTAGTCTGCCTATTTCATACAAATGGAATCATACAATATGTAGCCTTTTGTGTCTGGCTTGTTTCACTTAACATGTTTTTGAAGTTCATTAATATTTTTAGCATATATTAGACTTCATTTCTTTTTCGGAGAAGGCAATGGCAACCCTTTCTTGCCTGGAAAATCCCATGGATGGAGGAGCCTGGTAGGCTGCAGTCCATGGGGTCGCTAAGAGTCGGACACGACTAAGCAACTTCACTTTCACTTTTCACTTTCGTGCAATGGAGAAGGAAATGGCAACCCATTCCATTGTCTTGCCTGGAGGATCCTGGGGACGGGGGAGCCTGGTGGGCTGCTGTCTATGAGGTCGCACAGAGTCGGATATGACTGAAGTGACTTAGCAGCAGCAGCAGCAGAATTTCTTTTTATGGCTAAATATTACTCCATTGTATAGATATCCCATGATTTGTGTGTTCATTTATTTGTTGGTGGACATTTGAGTTGTTTTCAACTTTTGACTAATTTGCATAGTGCTGCTATGAGCATATGTATGCAAGCATATATTTGAGTCCCTGTTTTCAATTCTTTGGGGTATATATTCAGTTGGCAAAAAAATTCATTTGGATTTTTCTGTAACATGGTATGGGAAAACCCAAGCAAACTTTTTGGCCCACCCAATACCTAGAGAAGAAATTGCTAGGTCATATGGTAACTTTCCAAGGCAAACCATTCAGCATCACAGTAATCCAGGTCTGTTCTGCCACTGCTAATACTGAAGAAGCTGAAGTTGAATGCTTCTATGAAGATCTAAAAGACCTTCTAGAACTAACAACAGGAACAAAAAAGATTTCCTTTTCATCATAGGAAATTGGAATGAAAAGTAGGAATTCAAGATATACCTGGAGTAACAGGTAAGTTTGGCATTGGAGTACAAAATGAAGCAGGGCAATACACTTGTCATAGCAAACACCTTCTTCCAACAACACGAGAGATGATTCTACATGTGGACATCACCATATGGTAAATACAGAAATCAGACTGGTTATATTCTTTGTAGCTGAAGATGGAAAAACTCTGTAGAGTTAGCAAAAACAAAACCCGGAGCTGACTGTGGCTTTGATCATGGGCTCCTTATTGCAAAATTGACACTTAAATGAAAGAAAGTAGGGAAAATCACTACATTCAGGTATGACCTAAATCAAATCCCTTATTATTATATAGTGGAGATGACAAATAGATTCAAGGGATTAGATCTGGTAGACAGAGTGCCTGAAGAACTATGGACAGAGGTTCATAACATTGTACAGAAGGTGGTAACAAAAACTATCGCCAAGAAAAAGAAAGAAGTCAAAGTGGTTGTCTGAGGAAACTTTACAAATAGCAAAGGAGAAAAAAAAAGAAAAACAAAAGGCAAGGGAGAAAGGGAAAGATATATCCAATTGAATGCAGAGTTCCAGAGAATAATAAGGAGAGATAAGAAAGCCTTCTTAAGTGAACAATGCAAAGAAATAGAGGAAAACAATAGAATGGGAAAAACTAGAAATGTATTCAAGAAAATTAGAGATATCAAGGGAATGTTTCATGCAAGGATGGGCATGATGAAGGACAGAAATGGTAAGGACCTAACAGAAGCAGAAGAGATTAAGTAGAGGTGGCAAGAATACACAAAAGAACTATACAAAAAAGGTCTTAATGACCCGGATAACAACGGGTCATTGTTGGTGTGGCCACTCACCTAGAACCAGACTTCTGGAAGTGTGAAGTCAAGTGGACCTTAGGAAGCATTACTATGAACAAAGCTATGGAGGTGATGGAATTCCAACTGAACTATTTAAAATCCTAAAAGATAATGCTGTTAAAGTGCTGCACTCAATACGTCAGCAAATTTGGAAAACTCAGGTGAGGGCATGGAATAGTTGGTAAGCAACAACTTGCCACAGTAACTGTGTGACTTTGAGCAAGTAACTCAAACTTTCTGTGCCTCAGTACATATATAATTAGCCTCAATTTTATATTCACTGTAAGGACTGATGCTGAAGCCTATGCTCCAATACTTTGGCCACCTGATGGGAAGACCTGACTCACTGGAAAAGACCCTGATGCTGGGAAATATTGAGAGTAGGAGAAGAAATGGGGCAACAGAGGGTGAGATGGTAAGATAGCATCACCAACTCAATGGACATACTTTGAGCAAACTACAGGAGATAGTGAAGGATAGAGAAGTCTGGTGTGGTGCAGTCCATGGGGTTGCAAAGAGTTGTACATGACTTAGCGACTGAACAACAACAGCAGCAGCATGGTAACTCTACATATAAATTTTTGAGAAACTTAGTATTTACTTTAAAAACTCTACCTTAAGTAGACCTTTGACATCCCAAATTTTACCAGTTAAAAACAACTTCATTTTTAAAGGTAGTTACCCTTGCCAAAAAATGAATAAAAAAACCCAAACTTCTCCTGGTGTTCCCTGAACAGCTATAATCTATAATGTCTGTTATAAGATCCAAGAATCATACATGGAATCTAACATATAGTAAGGGTCAATATATATTAATTCCCGTCTTTCATAATATGTTCACTACTGGACTTTAGAGACATTATTTAAGCATTTTGGTCTCAGTTGTTTCATTGTTAAAAGTAATCTTATTCATAAAATTGAGAGCCTGGGGAAAGAAACTACATAAATGGAATTTAGAAACTTAATAATGGCTAGAAAATGTTTTAATAGTCAAGGCCAATTTTCTGAAAATATAGTTGAGGAAGCTATATCCTTGAGTGATTATGCGACTAGCCCAGGATCACGATGTTGTTGCTGACCTTATCACCCTGTGGGTCTGGAGTCTGGTCCAGGGTTTTCCATCTCATAAAGTAAGTTCGAGTTAACTTATTTCCTATTTGCTTCCAACAATTGATTACCCAATGTAAGCTGGAGACTGGGCATGGCACTAAGATACTTTAACTCATGCCCTCAATAACCCTTCATTTTACCAAGAGGAAATAGAAGTTCATGGAGTTTTGGCAGTTCAACCATGTTCATGCAGTTATTAAATGGTAGAGCCAAAATTGACAATCAAGTGTGTCTGACACCAAACTGTGAAATTTTCCTGGCACCACAAATTGGAGATTTTACTGAATGGAAGGGTACAGTGTAGACTCAGCAGGCTTCTCAGTCCAGCTAGAATGCTCTACCTAGAAGTTACTTTGCCCAAACATCCTCCTGTAGAAGTATAGAAATCCCCTCCTGCAGATATCTCTACTTTAAACCTCTAGTGAGAGAGGAGCCCTTTCTTTCTTTTGGCCTGCCATTTGGCCTTGAGTTTCCCACAGGTGTAATTGTGACTCCAGGTGGCCAGGCAGCATCATAATTATTTTCCCCACAGGGGAAACAGAAGATGGTAGTCCAGGTCAGATTTGTGCAAGGATATCACCAATACCCTGTAATTTTGACTGCCTGAGAATACTGCCTTTGAAATACCTTTTTCTAAAGTGTACATCCTTTGCCAAATTGTAGAAGCCTAAAATTACAAACAAGTTCTTAGACCTGAAAGAATTTTCAAAGAACTTGGTTTTGAAAGGTGTATTATGTTTGCTCATTCAACAAAATTTATTGAGTGTCCAGTAGGTGACCAACCTGGTCTTGTCACTGAGTATATAAATATGAATAATATATGACCTTTGATTTCAGAAAATTCACAGTCCAGTGGTAGAGATGGAAACACAAATATATAAATTACAATATAAACTGGCAACTTTTATCTAAGTGGTGTTGGAAGACAGACTTTCTGTGTGTGGAAACCTTCAGGCAGAGACATTATTGAGAAACATTGTGTCCTGATTCAGATTTCAGTGAGTATATGCCTGTGCTGATGCCGAGTTTGGATTAAGAACAACAGAGCCTGTTTGTTAATATTTCTTAAAAAGGAAGATCGTAGCTTGCTAGTAGAAACTCTTCTTAAATGGTTATAAGTCCAAGTATAAAAGGGTGGTGGTGTACAAAGATTTCAGCTTCTTTTTCAAATACAGCTGGATTCTGTCAGAAGGGAGAGTGTCAGTGGTAGCTGCCCAACCTGTGGGGAACAGAATAACAGAAAAAGCTACTCAAGGATAAGCTGCATGGTGTTTCTGCTCTGTGTAGCCACTTCTGTTATGTTTTCTATTTATCCATTAGGGAAATGCATTGGAAACTTTGTGGGATGTGTGTGTCTATGTCCTCTTCCTGCAGCTCCAGAGCCTGACCTTCAGTGTTGAGGAGATAAAAAGGCATGGCTATGGAAGTACTGAGGAAGATGAATCTACTTTGCATGGCTTCATGAAAAAGTGACATTTCCAGCAAGGTCTTGAAAATTAATACGAGTTTTCCAGTTGAAGCTGAAGGAATGCCAGACAGTGGGGACGAATGTGACGAAAGTAGTGAAAGGGCGTGCGGCATTCAGGAACCAACAAGGAGTTCAGTGAGTTTGTGCAGTAGAGGTTGTGTGTATATTAAGGCAACATTGACTGGAGTGCGGGTTGTAGTCAGATTGTGAAGGACTCTGATGCTAGGAAAAGAAAATTGTACTGATAATGAGCCATTGAAAGGTTTTAGGCAGGGGAAGAATGTGGTCAGATTTAGATTTTAGGAAGATAGCAGGCAGTAATGCAGAGGATGCATTAGCATAGGAAAAGAATGACATTTGAAGAGAAACAGGAGGCCCCGGGCAGTCTGGATGAGTAGAGAAGGCTGAATGTGAAAGATACTTCTGATTTGAAGGTTGAGGGAGGAACTGAGAATGATCCCACAGTTTCTGACTTGGTCAGACCATTAAGCTGGATGGAAAATGCAGCAGACCATTAAGTCAGATGGAAAATATAGCAGAATGGATATGGGTTTTGGAGGGAGAGGGGAAATGGGAAAATACTGAGGTCAATTTTGCACATGTTAAGTTTGAGGTGTTTTTAAGGATATCAAGTAAAGATATAAAAGGCTGGAAATATAGCTAATGAGATAAAGATTTGGGAATTGTTGACCTATAGATTGACAATTGAAACTTGAGAATAAAGTCATTCAGCATGAGTGCATGGATTAAGAGTCGTATAACTAAAGACAGATGTCTGAGGGACATCACAGTTTAATGTAATGTAGAAGAAAAATCAGCAATGGTGATGTTGACCTAAAAGCAGGAGAACTACGTGAGACTGCTCTCCAAGAAATTAAGAGAGGACTGGGGAATGGTCAAATGCAAATGTTGTATATTTCTACAATAGTATGAGTATTGAAAATAACTCATTAGATTTGGCATCTAGGATGTCAATGTTGACTTAATAAGTGTGATTACTATGAAATATTAAGGAATAAATTAAAAGTGACAATGTGGATACAGTAAGTGTAAATAATATTTTTAAATTAAATTTTATTAAGGCAATGCATATGCATATTAAGAAAATTTAAAAACTACTAAAAGCCTAGTTAGAAAGGCTTTATTAACATTTTTATTTCTATTAAAAATCTTTTTTTTCTGTTTTCTGAAAATTTCCTTGGCTAAATCATGAAACTCTTCTATTGCATTTTAAATGTGGACAAATGATTATGCTTTAAATCATCGAGTCTTCCTTGTATTTTGGTTTCTTTTTCATACTTCCCTGTTCTTGTTTCATATATATATACTCTCTTCTTTTATCTTTCTGAGGGAGGAGAGAAGGACTAGAAGTAATCATGCTCAAAATTCCAAAGAATTCAAAGTAGAACATTTCTATGTGTTGTTGGTAGAGAAGGGTCCCATTCTCTCGAGCAAATGGAATTCTCATGGGCCAGGCAGACAAATTTGTTCTGACATGGTTGAATATTAAGGGTAGGCACAGCTTAGGTCCAAACCAAGAATCCTGCTACAAAGACACATATGCAGGTTCTGTTTTGTATGCTGAACAAAATTCAGACCTATATCAAACTCTTGATGGAAACCATGTCTACTTTGACCCAGTGGGATGATTAGAAAAGCATAGTTGTTGTTAGATCATAATTTGAATATTAGTTAGAGCCAAGTAGCCCATGGAAGTGAGATTTAAGAACCTTATAAATTAATATATCCATTTCTATTTCAGGCAGAGCAGAAAACCAAAATGAAGAGAAGGGCAAACATTTATGTTTAAGTTATATTTCTTGAGTTTTAACTCCATGCTACAAATTTTCACACACATTTCCTCAGGAAATTTTCACAATAATACTATGAGTATATATTACTGTCTCATTTTTAATAAATAAGTTGAAACTCAGAGAAGAGGTAGATCTTACCCAAGTAATGGAGACTAATAGGATAGCCAAAGGCCTTCTGACTCCCAAGTCCAAAATTTTATCCACTATGCTACCTATTTGTTCCCAAGGCAATAAGGAAGAGAAACTAAGTTGCAGAAAAGATGAGGAAGAGGCTGCCCTCAACTCCCTGTTTACCTATTAATAAAATCAGAATTTTAGTTTCTCCCTAGGGCAATGGCACCCCACTCCAGTACTCTTGCCTGGAGGAGCCTGGTGGGCTGCAGTCCATGGGGTTGCTAAGAGTCGGACACGACTGAGCGACTTCTCTTTTACTTTTCACTTTGATGCATTGGAGAAGGAAATGGCAACCCACTCCAGTGTTCTTGCCTTGAGAATCCCAGGGATGGGGGAGCCTGGTGGGCTGCCGTCTATGGGGTCGCGCAGAGTCGGACACGACTGAAGTGACTTAGCAGTAGCAGTAGCAGCAGTCTTTTTTTTTTTTAATTTTTATTATTTTATTTTTGGCTGTGCTGGGTCTTTGTTGCTCTGCATGGGCTTTCTCTAGTTGTAGCAAGCAGGGGCTACACTTCGTTGCTTAGCACAGGCTCTAGAGCGTAGGCTCAGTAGTTGTGGTGCTCAGGCTTAGTTATTCCGTGGCATGTGGAATCTTTCCGAATTAGGGATTGAACTGGTGTCCCCTTCACTGGCAAGCGGATTCTTATCCACTGCACCAGCAGGGACATCCCCATGCAATCTTTTCCTGTACATTTATTTTACTCTTTAACTATTTCCGTGTTTGAAAGATTGGAAAGGGTAGACCATGGCTTTGTTAATTAACCTTTGCTTTAGTTAGCTTGCCACAGATAAGGTTTGACTTTTCCATTATTATAAGGTAAGAGATATAAGTTCATTGTGGAAAAACTGAAAAGTATAAATAAAAATTTAAAAATTAAAAAAATCCATAATTTCTCTGCCTAGAGAAAATCACAATTTCCATACTCTCTTTTATTCATGGATAAAAATTTTAAATGGAGCCATATTATATATAGTTCCATAAACTATTGTGAGCACTCATGTCAGTAAATACAAATATATATAGTTGCTTTTAATGATTGAAGAGTTTTTCATTATATGATAATAAGTAAAGCTTTGTTTTGGTCACTCAGCATTCATTAAATGTTCACAAGTTTTGTTGTGTACAAAATACCAAATAGATTTCTTTTGTCTTTGGCAATCCCATGTCCTTGAACTTCCAGGTAGTGACAGGTTTGGACTTAAAATTTTGTAACTGTCAGTTTCATCAGGCATTGAACTGACTTGACAGAAATTGCTGGAATTGTCCAGTGAGAAGCCAAGAGTTGTGTAGTGCTTATTTTCAGCATGATACCCTAGGTGAAGATATCAGGTAAGAAGTGATGAAAGTACAGACCACAAAGGCTGTGAGTGAAAAGCAAGGGTCACTGCTTTATTGCTTTTCATATAAAAAAGGGAATAAAAAGGAAAAACATCCAGGGACAAAGTGTAAATGAATTTGACTTGCTGACCCTTCAGAAATTTGGGATTTGAGCACTGAATCTTAAATACCTTCAGAGAATCACTGAGTTAAAAATTTAGTAGATTAAACTGGAATATGAGAAGATAAAACCAGAAGGTTCTGCATACCTCCAGGTAGCAATTGATATCTCTTGAAAATTTCAGGTCATGGAAAAACTTTTCAGGAAACCAACTACATGTGTTAGTGGTTGGAAACTCCTTATTCTGAGCAAAGGAGAAGGCCAAATCCAGGGAAATAGTAATGAGTGTTTCTGCGTTTCTTGAAGACATCTTGGGGATGTAGGTGATGTGGACCCTGATGTTGGGATTTCAAGTGATATAGCACATCACTTTATGATGTAAACAAATTAAATTAGCTACCAGGTCTGATTGGTCCCTATTTTACATTAACTTTTTGTGTTTCTGTGTATGTGTATCTCAGTATGTTTATCTATAGATTTGGGGATGGATTTAACTCTGGTCTGATCCAACTCATAGATATTGTAGAAATCAAATGACGTAATGATATAAAGACTTTGAAGACACTTTGAAAAAGACCAAGTTTTGCATATGAAGGGGTCATGAAAGATAATAAAAACTTTTTCATTTATTTACTTCTGTTCGATCAAGTGTCTGGTTTTCTTGTTCCCAGAATACAGTTCTTAAACATCAGAACTGTTTATCTGATTAGAGCTCCTCGGTAGAAGACCCACCATCTCAAATAGTTAATCTTCCCAGAGTTAGGCATCATTTGTTTAAAAGATAGATTTTTTTTTCTGTTGTGTATTTTTAAATGTAATTTCATGTCTAGAAAATCTGTATAAAGGCATGTAGTCTAAAACATAATATCTTTTCATTAATAAATTAGACTCAAACATGGAAAGAATGTAGTTAGTTCAAATAAAACCCAGTCAGGACACAATTAAAAAACTGGGTCATCTAGCCCAAGGATTATATTATTTCTTCCCATGAAAAAAGGCTACATATTTTAAAATAAGTTAAAAGAATTTTAAAGAGGCAGTTGTTGTTCTTGTTTGTGAACTGAACTCTCTGTTTCTTCTGTGTGTGATGTGTGTGTGTGTGTGTCTAATGCACGTGCACAAATAGTTCAATATTTTCAGCTTCTGAAATTTTTGAAAGCTATATTATGTCTTATACCAGACATAAGTAAAATGCCTTCTCAAATATTGCTATTGCTGTTGTTCAGTTACTAAGTCGGGTCCGACTTTTTGAGACCTCATGGACTGTAGCAAGAGGAGCAAGGCTCCTCTGTCCTTCACTGTTTTCTGGGACTTCTCAAATTCATGTCCATTGAATCAGTGATGCTATCTAACCATCTCATCCTCTGCCGCTACCTTCTCCTTTTGCCTTCAATCTTTCACAGCATCAAGGTCTTTTCCAATGAGTCAGCTCTTTGCATCAGGTGGCCGAAGTATTGGCGCTTCAGCTTTAGCATCAGTCCTTGCAATGAATATTCATGGTTGATTTCCTTTAAGATTGACTGGTTTGATCTCCTTACAGTCCAAGGGACTCTCAAGAGTCTTCTCTAGCACCACAGTTAAAAGCATCAGTTCTTCGGTGCTCAGCCTTCTTCATGGTCCCACTCTCATATCCATACATGGCTCCTGGAAAAACCATAGCTTTGACTGTACGGACCTTTGTTAGCAAAGTGATGTTTCTGCTTTTTAATATGCTGTCTAGGTTTGTCATAGCTTTCCTTCCAAGGGACAGGCATCTTTCAATTTCAAGGCTGCAATCACTTTCTGTAGTGATTTTGGAGCCCAGGAAAATAAAATCTGTCACTGCAAATATTTCTATATCTTGTAATTTTAACCAAGAAGTAAGACTCCCTAGTGTAACTTCTTACCCAAAGTAACTACAGAACAGCTGAGATGGCTTCATGAAGTTTAATTCACTAGAGATCTCATTAATCTTTATCTTGACCACTTACAGTATGTATAAAATTAAGAGGCTATATAATGGGAACAATAGATTACATTTGTGTACTTCTATGGCTTGGTCGGTGAAGGCAGTACAGTAAGGACTCTGGAATCATCTGCACACTTATACTTTACCTTTGATAAAACTGGGCTTTTTAAGTATCTTTTCTTAATTGGGGAAATTACTCTTAGAATTTAGAGTTATTTTCTTTACGTGGGAGTCTATACTCATTTTCTCTTTCTTTTGTCCTCAGTTTGTAGTATAGATTACACAGGGCTGTGATAGAGAACGTAAAAGCCTTGATTCTACCATTAAGAGTTCTGCAGGGTACCTAAGTCACCCAGAGGACTTAATGTCCTTCACAGTATGAATAATTTTTTCCCTGTTCATTGGTAGTGTCTGTCCTATATGAAAAAAGTTCAGTGATATAATGGAAAAGCTTGATCTTGATTTTAGGCTTTCAGTCCCTCAATTTAACTGAGGGCCATTTCCTAGCCCCCACCTAAGAAGTTAATGTATAAAATTTCCGCCAAGAATCAACAGATGAAGTTGAATCTGGGGAAGCTGAATCTGATAGAAGCTTTCAGAGAATGAGTAACTTTCAATCTGTTTGCCATATAGGACATTTTATAAACGTCTATATTTCAAACATCTAAGGAAATTTAGAGAAGACATATATACTTTGTACACTGCATCATCTTTTGGGAGAGGTATTTGAACCTGTGGGATAACTTTGAGTGGTTTGGTCTAACTCTCCTACCCAATGTCCAGGCTGTGATGACTTTTTTCCATTCCTTGATCTGTGAGTGTTGGTGGATCTTTGTTGTTCTTCATAAAGACAGTCTGAGGGTTTTTTCCCTACATCTTTCAAACAAAATGTTCTGTTAGTACTGACCACCATTTTTAGCATTATTAATTAAAAAAAAGTCTCTTTGTTAGCTTTACCAACCACGTCTTTTCAATCAGTGATAAGATCCAGAAGGAAATAAATGGGTGTGGAGTGAGAAGACCACATGCTGCCACAAGCATTAGAAATTATAACCTTTTATGCAGATTGTCTTCAATTAGTATTTGACTGATTGACAAACATTAGCAGGTACAATGATAGCCTTGAAAATTACTTGGGCGCATGAGTAAACATCTACAACTTTTAATGTATGAAAGCACAGATTGTTTCTACTTTATTAGGTCATAGATTGAAACAGGTAATAAGAAATCTGGAGTTCACTGTTCTGCTTTCTCTAGCTGCAGTTCCTCTTTATGCTGCTTACAGCCCTTTCACCTCCTCTCCCTTTCCTTTCCCCATCTTGCCTCTTCTTACCAAAGTAAGAAGAGTATAGCCTCTTTTTACTGAAAGTAACAACAGACTCATTCAGTTCAGTTCAGTTGTGTCCAACTCTTTGAGACCCCGTGAACCACAGCACGCCAGGCCTCCCTATCCATCACCAACTCCCGGAGTCCACCAAAATTCAGTAGATTCCATCTAACCATCTCATCCTCTGTCATCCCCTTCTCCTCCTGCCTTCAATCTTTCCCACCATCAGGGTCTTTTCGAATGAGTCAGCTCTTCACATCTGGTGGCCAAAATATTGGAGTTTCAGCTTCAACATCAGTCCTTCCAATGAACAAGGACTTATTTCCTTTAGGATGGACTGGCTGGATCTCCTTGATGTCCAAGGGATTCTCAAGAGTCTTCTCCAACACCGCAATTCAAAAGCATCAATTCTTCAGCACTCAGCTTTCTTTATAGTCCACTTCTCACTGGAAAAACCATAGCCTTGACTAGACAGACCATTGTTGACAAAGTAATGTCTCTGCCTTTTAATATGCTGTCTAGGTTGGTCATAACTTTTCTTCCAAGGAGTAAGCATCTTTTAATTTCATGGCTGCAATCACCATCTGCAGTGATTTTGGAGCCCCAAAAAATAAAGTCTGGCACTGTTTCCACTGTTTCCCCATCTATTTGCCATGAAGTGATGGACCAGATGCCATGATCTTAGTTTTCTGAATGTTGAGCTTTAAGCTAACTTTTTCACTCTCCTCTTTCAGTTTCATCAAGGGTGATGTAATCTAATATTTTCCATTCCATTTAACTCTGTTTTCTTTTTTATCCATTTCATTTGAAAAAAAAAAAAACGAAACTGCTAGCTTTGACCAAGTAAAATATTTTCATCACTCCCTATAGATTGATATACTATCATTTACTCTCCTATTGTTGAGCATTTAGATTATTTCTTCAAGTTCTTCCTTTTCTTTTCTGACCTTCCTTTCTTTTTGTTATCACAGAACGTACTACACCAAATGACTCATATATTTAGTGGTTTGCTTTTGCTGAATTACTCTCAAGAATGGAATTACTAGGGCAAAATATTTTTTTAAAAGTATGGTCATTATATTTGTACTTTGATAGAAAACAAATTCTTATGCCAGGCAATTCTGACAGGTGATTAGGAGATAGGTGGGTTAGAGAGGTCTTTATTTACAAATATCCATTAAGCACCTATTAAGACCGTGAAGAAGTGAATTGATGCTTTTGAACTGTGGTGTTGGAGAAGACTCTTGAGAGTCCCTTGGACTGCAAGGAGATCCAACCAGTCCATTCTGAAGGAGATCAGCCCTGGGATTTCTTTGGAAGGAATGATGCTAAAGCTGAAACTTCAGTCCTTTGGCCACCTCATATGAAGAGTTGACCCATTGGAAAAGACTCTGATGCTGGGAGGGATTGGGGGCAGGAGGAGAAGGGGACAGTAGAGGATGAGATGGCTGGATGGCATCACTGACTCGATGGACGTGAGTCTGGGTGAACTCCGGGAGTTGGTGATGGATAGGGAGGCCTGGTGTGCTGCGATTCATGGGGTCGCAAAGAGTCGGACACAACTGAGCGACTAAACTGAATTGAACTGAACTGAAGACCTGGGCACCATAGTGTTGTGAGGGAAAGGATCAGACTCAAAGGGCCTGAATTTTGTCATTTGCCAGTTTTGTCAGTTCTCTGATCTTCAGTGATAGCTACCTTTTTGGGCTGTCATGTGGAGTAACTAAGAGAGTACCTCACTGCAAAATGTTATTGTTGCATTATTGCTGCCTGTGTTTCTAAGGCCAACTCTGTATAGCTCTCATAAGGAAAACTCTATTCTGCATTTAATCAAGTAGGGTGTCAGCAGTTTCTTAATTGCTGCCCTTGGTAGGAGCTGGGGGACTTCTTACAGAGAGAGGCAGACAATCTGGGAAATCATAGCTTCTGGGTGTCTTAGTCCATGTCTCCAGAATGAGGGTGACCTCAGGTCAGATTTTAGTGACAATAGAGGCACTAGCTTCTGCTTCTTGTCCCTGAAGCTCATTTTATCCCCATTGGGGTATTGACCTGAAGAGTTAACAGAAGAATGAAATTGAAAAGATAACAGAACAGAAAACAGAAAACACCCCACAAAGCTCTCTAGGTAATTTTGTCCTTCCTTTCTAAATGGGTTTGGAGGGAAACAAAAATTGTTAACCATATTTTGCCTTTGTTCTAAATCATCATGGAAAAATACAGTTTATTTATCTGATGATGTATCTTTATTGTTAAGGTCCTAATAGACATGGCTCATGTTTACCTAGGGCTAATCTTAATTTATTTCACCTCTTGGAGGGCTTCTGAGGCACGTTTGACATCTACAGTTAGTTGAGGAATAGATCTTTTTGCCTCAAATTAGGAAGCCCTCATTGGGAGGACAAATTAATATTCTTGAGTTCAACTAGAGTCAATTCCTGATTTCTCCTGGGATTGATTAGTTTGTAGATTATCCAACTTCTGCTTTTCACCTCTCTTGCAAGCTGCTTTAATTTGTTAACGACTGTACTCTTTATTTGTACTGAAAACCCAATTTTAAAGAAGGATACACTTTAGATAGTTGGAATTTTATATTTGTTAGATTATTTTCATAAAAATGTAGCTGTAGGGCAGTTTTAGTCATCAAGAATACTGTGTTATGGTACTGTACTAATAGATACATGTATATTTGTCCAAAGCCATAGTATGTACAATGTCAGCAGTGAACCATTATGTAAACTATGGGTTTTAGGTGATTATGCTGTGTCAGTATATATTCATCACTTATAACAAATGTACCACTATAGTGGAGAATGTTGATAATGCATTGATATTGTGTGGAGGGAGGGTTTATGAGGGAAATCTCTGGATCTTCCTCTCAATTTTGCTGTGAATATAAAACTGCTCTTTAAAAAAGTCTTTTAAAAATGTACCTATGGTAAAGATTGCAACTATTACCTACAGTGAAGCATTTGTGAATTTCAGTTATCACCTGAATGGTAGGTGTGAAGATTAAATGAGATAACGATTGCAAGATAGTTGATTTAGGGCCTGGTTAAGTGGTGCTATTTTTATCTCCTAGTTGAAAAAAATAGAAATTTAGTTTTGCAAACAGAAATATCTTTATCTTAGTTTCTTGTTTTCTTTATGACTGTTAAAATTTACTTTTGGCAGCCAATAGCACTGTACCTCAAAGTCAAGGTATCTAGACTCATTTTTCTTTAGGTCCAGCCATGCCACAAGTGCCCTGGAGATAGTTTTCTAAGGAGATTTTTACAAGGAGATTCACTGAAACATTGTGAAGTAAAAAGTCTGTCAGTAAAAGAACAGATAAGAAAATGTGACATATTCATTTTAAGGATTGTTGCATAACTGTTAAATGACAGATCTATATATGTCAATATAGATGGATCTCCAAAATATAATTTTGGATGAAAATCTCAAGTTACCAAATTATGGAAAAAGTAAATGTAACACATGAAATTTTAAAATTGTATCATTATAAGTAATGATAATAGTATGTAAAGTATAAAATAGTTTCTAAGGATATTTATATTATTAATAAATTTATAATAGAGAGTTCTCTGGGAAGTGGGGCTAGAAGAACAAAACTGGAGTGTAGAATGGAGGGTGCTTCAATTTTCTGTATTGTGTAATTTATTTTTAAACTGCAAAAAAGGGCTTATAGTACTCCAAATAAACATATTCAAATGAAGAGACAGATAATCATGGTAACATAATACTCCTGATTTTTTTATTAGTGTCCTCATTTCTCTCAGTTTTCTCACTTTCTAGTTTACCTGGGCTCAGAAATCTAAGAATAAATTCTGATATTTTTCTGTCTTATTATCTGCATCAATCTTTCATCCAGATATGTTACTTCTTTTAGAATGTACATCAGAATTGAACCTTTTCTTATGTTTTTAATATCATTATTTTAATCTACACGGTTATCACCTATAGCAGACTCCCTGCAGGAAACAGATGGCACACTTAAATTGGGTGATTGTGGAAAGTTTAATAAAGGGACACTTCATAAATGTCTAAACATAGAAAAAGCAACAGGGGTTGGCAGGGACTGGGAACATGAAAATCATATATCGTACCACCTTTTGACCTAAAAGGTTAAATGAGTAAACCATTACAATAAGAGAGTGAGAGCAAGAGCAAGAAGAAGAGAGAGCAAGGAAGGGAGGAATGGAAAGGGGAAGAGAAGGGAGAGAGACAGACTGGTTGATTCATCGATTGATCAATTGATTAGAACTTATTGGGAGTCTTCTCCCTGTAGTAGAGGACACAGCCAGTTTGAGAGGATACATAAATAAGGTGTGTGGGCAATACAGGCCCTGACTTTTCTGATTCCCTGTCCTTGCAGTTCTCTGGATAAGCTCAGTGGGAAGTAACAGAGCAGGTGCATTGCTGAAGTTCCCCCAGGTCAGCAGCTGGGGTGCAGAGCAGGGTGTAGGAGAGTGGGGAGTGGATCTGGAAGGCTGCACAGGAATACCCAGGATCCTCGCTCATCTTCTCATCTCTGGGTTTTTGACAACACAGATGTAGAATGTATAGCAAAAGCTTATCAATCACGGTAAACATTGCTACCAGTTAAACTCTGTGTTATCACTAAGGTGAAAAATGTGTGAGGGAATTGAAGGGTCTATTTTTGCCTTTCCAGGTTTTCTCAGCACTGGATGTTGACCCTTACACCAGCTACTTCCTAACTGTGTGGATAGTGAAGCTGTTCAGTCATGTCTGACTCTTTGCAACCTCACGGACTATAGCCTACCACGCTCCTCATCCATGGGATTTGCCAGGCAAGAGTACTGGAGTGGGTTGCCATTTCCTTCTCCAGGGGATTGTCCCAACCCAGGGATTGAACCAGGTCTCCTGCACTGTAGGCAGACACTTCACCATCTGAGCCACCAGGGAAGTGGCTTAAAGCTCAACATTCAGAAAACTAAGATCATGGCATCTGGTCCCATCATTTCATGGCAAATAGATGGGGAAACAGTGACATACTTTATTTTTGGGGGCTCCAAAATCACTTCAGATGGTGACTGTAGCCATGAAATTAAAAGACACTTGCTCCTTGGAAGAAAAACTATAACTAACCTAGACATCATATTAAAAAGCAGAGACATTACTTTGCCAACAAAGGTCCATCTAGTCAAGGCTATGGTTTTTCCAGTAGTCATGTATGGATGTTAGAGTTGGACTATAAAGAAAGCTGAGTGCCGAAGAATTGATGATTTTGAACTGTGGTGTCGGAGAAGACTCTTGAGAGTCCCTTGGACTGAAAGGAGATCCAACCAGTCCATCCTAAAGGAGATCAGTCCTGGATGTTCATCGGAAGGACTGATATTGAAGCTGAAACTCAAATAGCTTGGCCATGTAATGCGAAGAACTGACTCACTGGAAAAGGCCCTGATGCTGGAAAAGATTGAAGGCGGGAGGAGAAGGGGATGACAGAGGATGGGATGGTTGGATGGCATCACCGACTCAATGGACATGAGTTTGAGTTAACTCCGGGAGTTGGTGATGGACAGGGAGGCCTGGCATGCTGTAGTACATGGGGTTGCAAAGAGTCAGACATGACTGAGCAACTGAACTGAACTGAACTGAGTGATCTTGAACAAGATGCTTGAGTGTCTCTGTGTCAGTTTTCTTATCTGTAGAGTGGATATAATCACAGTGGTTTTTCTATGGATTTGATTAAATAGTTTATGTTCAGCTCCTAGCACAGGGCTCAATACATAATCAATGTACCCATTAAATATTAGGATTTATCCTCTACTGTGATGAAAACTATTCTCCAAGCGCAAGAAAGTCAAACTGCAGTCATGGTGTTATTCAGATCAGAAGTCACTAATTACTAATGGTCAATACAGGAAGTGAGGCAAAGTGTCAAGGAGCATTCTAGGACAGGCCGTCCTCTTTCAGTTTTGTTTATCCAATTCTCCACTTCAAGTTCTAGCCCCCAAAGCACCTTTTTATAACATAAAGCCTTATCTGAGTTCTGCACACCCACAGACCATCATCTTTGAATCTATAGCATTCCTTTTAGAAGCCAAATACTAGATTGTGTGGTTATAGACAGGCTTCCTGATGCACAAAAATATGTATTTGTATCAACCCAGTTAGATCAGAAGCTTTTGGAAGGTGGATATAATTGTTTTAAAAAAATTCGTAGAAGTCTCATTAATCTATCTGTCCTTCCTATCCTCTCTTTCTCTCTCCCTACTTCTCTTTCTTGTTTCCTTCTCTTCTCTACTCCTTTCTTCATCCTATCAATTAAGCTATATTAATTTATTCGGGACCCGCCAGGTACTATGCTGTTGCTACAGGGATGTACACAATGGAAAAGACATACATTCTGTCTTTATAGAGCTTAAGATGTAGTTAAGGAGACAGTGGATAGTGAAAGTCACTCAGTCGTGTCTGACTCTTTGCAACCCCATGAACTGTAGCCTGCTAGGCTCCTCTGTCCATGGAATTCTCCAGGCCAGAATACTGGAGTGGGTAGCTGTTCCCTTCTCCAGGGGATCTTCCCAACCCAGGTGTCAAACCCAAGTCACCTGTATTGCAGGCTGATTCTTTACTGTCTGAGCTTCCCCACCAGGGAAGCCCAAGAAAACTGGAGTGGGTAGCCTATTCCTTCTCCAGGGGATCTTCCCCTCCCATAGATTGAACCAGGGTCTCCTGCATTCCAGGCAGATTCTTTACTGGCTGAGCTAGCAGGGAAGTCCTTAAGGAGATAGGGCAAATTTTAACTGTAGTCATAATTGTTCCATGTGTAATAGTATACAATGTAGAAAATAGTAAGCACTTTTAGAAAATCACATTTAAATATTTAAACTATAGAAAGGTAAGCTTTGAAGAATAGGCAAGAAAAGAGTTGATGAATGTCCAGAAATTAAGGGGATACCCTCACTGCTAGCTGAGTGGGGAATGAACCATAATGGCAAATGAAGGCTGGACTATACCATTACTGCTGTGAAGTTTCTAGAATATTTGGTACAGTAATGTTAGCCTAGTAAAGAATCTGCCTGCCAATGCAGCAGACAGAGGAGATGCAGGTTCAATTCCTGGGTTGGAAAGATCTACTGGAGAAGGAAATGGCACTCCAGTATTCTTGCCTGGCAAATCCCATGGACAGAGGAGCCTATCAGGCTACAGTTCATAGGGTCTCAAGAAGTTAGACACAAATGAGCATGTAGCAGCTACACTGCAGAGAAGCTTGAATTACAGCCCAGGGTTTCTCTTCGGCATAGACCTGTTTATCAAACTTTCCAGATGAACATCTTCTAATATTATGATGTTTCTAACCATGATTATTGATGTTTCTAATTCCCTGTTTTTTCACAGTCAAGTTTGGAGTGATGAATTGGTAGAAGTGGATGTCTTTGTATGGGTTTGATGATGTTAAGGAGCATAGCCTAGAAATTATTTTTTGTGATTATCACATTCTAGGGCTTTCCTGGTGGCTCAGATGGTAAAGAAACTGCCTTCAATGCAGGAAGTCTGGATTTGATCCCTGGGTTGGGAAGATCCCCTGGAGAAAGAAATGGCAATCTACTCCAGTATTCTTGCCTGGAGAATTCCATGGTCAGAGGAGCCTGGTGGGCTACAGTCCATGGGGTCACAAAGAATTGGACATGACTGAGCGACTAACACACATACATATCATATTTTAAGTAAAACTCACATTCTCTTCCTCTTTCTGAAAAAAAAATCTATAGCAGAATCTGTGGACCTAAAAGGACAGGAGAGGGCCACATGGCTGTGTGCTGCAAGTGATTATATAATAATTATAACTTGAAAAAATTATCTAGATTTCTACTATAAATGAAAACAGAGAACAGAGGAGGAAACATAGATAATTGACTTGTTAGATAAACACCTGGAGACCTTCTCCAATTATAGCATGTAATATGCAACATAAATATGTATGCAACCATGGAGAAAGAGAAGGCACATTGTGCTGTTGCCTGCCTCTTATTAAGCAATTTATTACATAATGCCTATTAATGATATTAATAGCTGGTATTTCTAGAATATCTAATATTCATTGCTAACCAACATATGCACTGTTAGCTCACAATATGCACTGTTAGCCAACATGTATAATAGCATTGTTTACACATATAATAAGTTTTTAACTCATTATTGAGACTGCAACTTGAAATTGCTTGAGAAATGAGGGGAAAGAGAACAACATGAGCCAATTCTTTAGAGAAATGTGGCTGTGAAAAGAAGATGGAAAAGGAGTAGAAGGAGGAAGGTGCAAGTGAAATTGTGTAAGATAATCTTTCTTCCACTTTTTGCCTGGGCAAACAGGTGCACAGAGAGTTTATGTGACCCAGCCAATATCTAACAGAGTTGGTAAGTGAATTTCAGGCCCATGTACTGGCTTCTAGGGCAGTAGATCATCTTTAGCCAGCTGACACCATTCCCTCAATTCAGGAAAGCATGGAAACTCAGAATCCATTTTGGGCTCCTGAAAGAAGGTTGTGGAACCTTCTGAAGAAGGTTGTAGAACAAGGTGAGGTTGTTACTAGGTGTCCTAAATCAGAGTGAGGTCAGGGTGAAGTCATTTTCATTCTTATTTTTGTTTGATAATCCCTGGAAGAGTGTTCTAACCTTAGTAGGCCCTCAGTAAATAACAAAACCATTTATTGGGCACTTGCCTAATCTCATTTTATACACATCATCTTCAAAACAACGCTGTGAAGTATATAATGTTATTATCTCCATTTAAAAAATAAAGATGTTTAAGCCCAGAGAAGTAAAGTAACTTCCCCAAGGATATACTGCTACTAAAATTGAGTTTAGTCTTTGGATCCAAAGCCCAGATTATCAACCACCACTACTTCTTATTGTATCTTGCTGGAGGTGGGAGTGAAGAAGCGTATAGTGAGTGAGTAGTTTAAAGTCCACAACAATCTGTTTTCATCCAGCTCCTTATTTGGAGCAAAGTAGTTTCTCCTCAGGTTATATTAACTGGGCATTCTATCAGGGTAGACTCTGATCTTTTCTTATGTCATCTCATGACCCATGGAGAATAGGCTTGATTTTGTTTTTGTTAAAGATTTCACTGGTGAAAATCTGTTTCTCTATCACAAATGGTTAAAAAAAAAATCCACTTTCTGAAGATCTAGAACATCAGATGTGACGGGCATGCTACAAATCTGCTTAATGAGTCTTGAATGTGAACAGTGTATTGACATATTTAAGACAAATTGCAATTGTCAGAAATTCCTTTGTGGCTTCCTCTGAGGCCTATGAGCGGAGGTACATTAACTCTATGGTTCTCTGGCATTTTTAACTTTTACATTTTTTTTTCTTTTGCCCTGAAACCACGAAGAATAAATTATATTCAGAATGCTTTTGGATGGATAGAGGAAAAATTCTGAAGGTCTCAAAATACTGTACGAACATTTAGCTAACATGATCATGCAATTGTCAGGGGGAAAAGATATGTGCATAAAAATATGAAGATATTTATTACAGAAAAAATAGTATGCATTTGGAGGTCCAAAAATCTCTCAGAGGAAACAGCTTCCTTTTCTTCTGAGAGCCATGAATCATTGCCATACAAAGGATATTTCTTGTATCTGGAGATGGATACAGAGAAATACATTTCAGAGTTCTCTTTGAAATGAAATAGAGAATTAAAAAACAAGACATAAGTGGAACAAAGAAATAGATTTTCAGGTTCTGCTGCATTTTAATATATTATGATGTGTGTCCATATATGTCTATACCCTTGAAATGTGTATTATGTTGGCCCTTAATCCACCTTATTAGAGACATCAACTACTCAGAAGCAAGTATGCTTCTAAAGTATTTGCACATTCCACAATTCTTTTGCTCCTCGGAAGACATCTCCAAGAATGGCCCGTGTAAGTGAAATCCCTCCCCTTAGCACCTTCAGTTAGCTGTACTGCTGTGGGACCCTCAGTTTCCATCTGATGCTCTCCCACAGAGCTATTCTGATGTTCACTTCTCTGGGAACTTTAGCATTAAAGATGAAAGTGGTGTGAAACAATTTTGGAGAAAGGAAGCTTTGTAGTCTCAACCCCTAGGGTAAGATAAATTATTCTTCTAGGCACTTTGGCAGAGGCACTGTTTTGAAAGGCAAGAGGCCAGAAAAGGCCTTAAAAATCATGGCCATTGTTTCTGACAGCTTTTGGGGTGTTGATCAGGTTAAGCAAGACCAGCAGGCTGCATTTTGAGTGAGCTCTGAAAATTCTTGGGAGCATGTCTCTCTTTGTGTATGCCACACCAGCCCCTGGCCCTTGGCTGCTGTCAGGCTGATGGATAGCTGGAGCTAAAGCTTTAGGTGCAAGGACAGCTGGAGGTGGGAAAGGGTGACACTCTTGAGAGAACTCTGGTTAATCTAAGGCTATGCTTCTTGAACATGGTACTCAGAAGTTTTGAAAACCACATGATAAATGTGTTATATATTCCTGGAGGGTCAATTTTACTAGATGATTAGAGGTGCAAATCAATTTTTTGATGTTAAAAGGAACAACACAGATGTGAATTAGAAGGCAAACATTGCATAAAATTAAAATAAAACCAGAGATTATAAGGAAATAATAAGGTTATGGTAGGCTAGATTCTGATCACCTCCTCCCCACCCAATCCCAGGGAGTATATGAACACTCTAAGTTCAGTTCAGTTCAGTTCAGTCACTCAGTCGTGTCCAACTTTTTGTGACACCATGGACTGTAGCACGCCAGGCCTCCCTGTCCATAACCAACTCCCGGAGTTTACTCAAACTCATGTCCATTGAGTTGATGATGCCATCCAACCATCTCATCCTCTGTCGTCCCCTTTTCCTCCCACCTTCAATCTTTCCAAGCATCAGGGTCTTTTCCAGTGAGTCAGTTCTTTACATCATGTGGCTTAAGTATTGGAGTTTCAGCTTCAACATCAGTCCTTCCAATGAACACCCAGGACTGATTTCCTTTAGGATGGACTGGTTGGACCTCCTTGCAGTCCAAGGGACTCTCAAGAGTCTTCTCCAACACCACAGTTCAAAAGCATCAATTCTTCGGTGCTCAGCTTTCTTCATAGTCCAACTCTCACATCCATACATGACCACAGGAAAAACCAAAGCTTTGACTAGACGGACTTTGTTGGCAAAGTAATGTCTCTGCTTTTTAACATGCTGTCTAGGTTGGTCATAAGTTTCCTTCCAATGAGTAAGCATCTTTTAATTTCATGGCTGCAATCACCATCTGCAGTGATTTTGGAGCCCAAGAAAATAAAGTCTGTCATTGTTTCCACTGTTTTCCCATCTATTTGCCATGAAGTGTTGGGACTGGATGCCATGATCTTCGTTTTCTGAATGTTGAGCTTTAAGCCAACTTTTTCACTCTCCTCTTTCACTTTCATCAAGAGGTTCTTCAGTTCTTCACTTTCTACCATAAGGGTGGTTTCATCTGCACATCTGAGGTTACTGAGATTTCTCCCAGCAATCTTGATTCCAGCTTGTGCTTCATCCAGCCCAGTGTTTCTCATGATGTACTCTGCATATAATTTAAATAAGCACGATGACAATATATAGCCTTGACGTATTCCTTTTCCTATTTGGAACCAGTTTGTTGTTCCATGTCCAGTTGTAACTGTTGCTTCCTGACTTGCATACAGATTTCTCAAGAGGCAGGTCAGTTGGTCTGGTATTCCCATCTCTTTCAGAATTTCCCACGGTTTATTGTGATCCACACAGTCAAAGGCTTTGGCATAGTCAATAAAGCAGAAATAGATGTTTTTCTGGAACTCTTTTGCTTTTCCGATGAACACTCTAGTCTACTTTTAAGGGCTCCTGTGTTGGGTATCTTTGAGCAGTTAGATACAGATGAATCCAGAAAAGATAAAAGACTTCATGTTGTTTAAACTGAAAGCTTTAAAATGAAATTTGAGGTTGAAACTCATCAGTCTTCAGGCTGATTTTGACACACAGGTTAAATTTGACCAACAGATGTGTGCAGATCCATGCAGTGTTAATTTTTTTCAGTTGGTTGCTAGAATTTGTAAAGCAAATTCCTCATAATAATCTGTTTCTCTTAAAAAAAAAAAAAAAAAAGTGGAAGGTTTGACAATACCCAGCATGGTCTCTTACACGGCGATACTCAACTAGAGCTCAATAGTGCTACTCTCTTCAAATAGTACAGTTTTGACCCACCCCACTTCCCACCCAGCCTAGTTCTTTCACTGCTATCTGTCTGATGTCTTTAGACATTTCCATGTGTGACCCATTCTTTGTGATGGTACCCCTGGGTTTTTTTCTCATGGCCTTATCTTTTTTTTAAATTAATTAATTTTTTACTTTACAATATTGTATTGGTTTTGCCATACATCAACATGCATCCGCCACAGGTGTACACATGTTCCCCATCCTGAACCCCCTCCCACCTCCCTCCCCATACCATCCCTCTGGGTCATCCCAGTGCACCAACCCCAAGCTTCCTGTATCCTGCATTGAACCTGGACTGGCGATTCATTTCTTATATGATATTATACATGTTTCAATGCCATTCTCCCAAATCATTCCCCCCCTCCCTCTCCCACAGAATCCAAAAGACTTCTATACATCTGTGTCTCTTTTGCTGTCTCGCATACAGGGTTATCATTACCATCTTTCTAAATTCCATATATATGCATTAGTATACTGTATTGGTGTTTTTCTTTCTGACTTATTTCACTCTGTATAATAGGCTCCAGTTTCATCCACCTCATTAGAACTGATTCAAATGTTTTCTTTTTAATGGCTGAGTAATACTCCATTGTGTCTATGTACCACAGCTTTCTTATCCATTCATCTGCTGATGGACATCTAGGTTGCTTCCATGTCCTGGCTATTATAAACAGTGCTGTGATGAACATTGGGGTACACGTGTCTCTTCCCCTTCTGGCTTCCTCAGTGTGTATGCCCAGCAGTGGGATTGCTGGGTCGTATGGCAGTTCTATTTCCAGTTTTTTAAGGAATCTCCACACTGTTCCCCATAGTGGCTGTACTAGTTTGCATTCCCACCAACAGTGTAAGAGGGTTCCCTTTTCTCCACACCCTCTCCAGCATTTATTGCTTGTAGACTTTTGGATCGCAGCCATTCTGACTGGCGTGAAATGGTACCTCATTGTGGTTTTGATTTGCATTTCTCTGATAATGAGTGATGTTGAGCATCTTTTCATGTGTTGGTTAGCCATCTGTATGTCTTCTTTGGAGAAATGTCTATTTAGTTCTTTGGCCCATTTTTTGATTGAGTCCTTTATTTTTCTGGAATTGAACTGCAGGAGTTGCTTGTATATTTTTGAGATTAGTTGTTTGTCAGTTGCTTCATTTGCTATTATTTTCTCCCATTCTGAAGGCTGTCTTTTCACCTTGCTTATAGTTTCTTTTGTTATGCAGAAGCTTTTAATTTTAATTAGATCCCATTTGTTTATTTTTGCTTTTATTTCCAATATTCTGGGAGGTGGGTCATAGAGGATCCTGCTGTGGTTTATGTCAGAGAGTGTTTTGCCTATGTTCTCCTCTAGGAGTTTTATAGTTTCTGGTCTTATGTTTAGATCTTTAATCCATTTTGAGTTTATTTTTGTGTATGGTGTTAGAAAGTGTTTGTTTCATTCTTTTACAAGTGGTTGACCAGTTTTCCCAGCACCACTTGTCAAAGAGATTGTCTTTTCTCCACTGTATATTCTTGCCTCTTTAGTCAAAGATAAGGTGTCCATAGGTGCATGGGTTTATCTCTGGGCTTTCTATTTTGTTCCATTGATCTATATTTCTGTCTTTGTGTATGGCCTTATCTTTATGGAATTCATCTTTCCTTCTCATTTTGGTCTTGTGCCCTGCTATAGACATAGTTGTCATGGTAATCTATAGAGTTCAATTCCTTTACATTCTGCGAACTAGTCCTTACATCAGTTCAGTTACTCAGTCATGTCTGACTCTTTGCCACCTCTGACTTAAGTATGGATATTAAATGTATGCAGAAAGCTTCTGTGTGCAGTGGCAATATGAAGACTGAGCCTGTAAGCTGGTGTTTGCTACTTTGATAGGGACATCCCAAAACTCTCTATGTCCACATTTCACTGAATTTTGACTAGGTGAATATAACACTTTATGTTATTACATTTATTTTAAAACTTAATATGAAATAGGCATGTGTCAATTTTGGTATAGAGGAGAAAGTGTAGAGAACTTGGTTGCTTGTCAGCTGTAATGTTGGAGAAAGACATTTAGGGAATTAAGGTTCTTGGGTTATAAGCCCAACTTTGTACTTACTGTACATTGTCAAGTGTGAAGACTAAGTTGGTGATACTTGACTTCATCTTCTGATGTGGATTGTATCACCTACCTGTTCTATCTCACAAACTCCCTGAGAATCCAATGTAATAATACAAATAAATCAGCCTAGAGCACCCTACTCCAGTACTCTCACCTGGACAATCTCATGGACGGAGGAGCCTGGTGGGCTACAGTCCATGAAGTCGCTAAGAGTTGGACACGACTGAGCAACTTCACTTTCACTTTTCACTTTCATGCATTGGAGAAGGAAATGGAAACCCACTCCAGTGTTCTTGCCTGGAGAATCCCAGGGATGGAGGAGCCTGGTGGGCTGCTATCTATGGGGTCACACAGAGTCGGACACAACTGAAGCGACTTAGCAGAGGACCATAAAAACTTTACAAATTTTGTCATCATGTTCATATGAAATCCTCAAATGGTGGATTATGTCTTGGTAATTCTCATTGACCAATGTAATCCCCACTACTTAGTTGTATTTCCTGATGGTGATGTAGCTTCCATTTTTAAAGACCAAAGAGAAAATTCGGTTACAAGAAGATGTATCTTTATTGGGCAAGTAAGGTCTTAAAATGATAAAAGAGTGTCTTGCTGTCCTTTTTTCAATGAATTACCAGAGTTATTTACCACAACTTCCAAACAAGAAATGATAAAGTTATATAAAAATGTGTTTGATTTGTATAGGTTTGGAGGTCACTGAGACCCAGCTTTATATTCATTATTTGCTAATGCCATTTTTCTTTCATGCTCTGTGAATTTGTGAGAGTCTTTTTCTGTTCAGGCAGTCAGAAATATGAATTTGTTTTATATTAATCTGCTTGTGGTAGCAGGTATATGCAGCAGACATGCTGCTGGTCATATCTTCTTTTACCTTTTATAAAAATTTTAGTGTTTCTTGTTGGTGGCAAAAACATCAGTGTTTCTCCTTGAACAAGTCTGAACAAGTTGTTTGATGTTTTCTGGTTTAGCTCTTAAATCTTGTGTGGTGTGGATTACAAAGAAAAGAGACATTAGGGATTCTATCATCAATCTCATTCTTCAGAGCTTTCAAAAGAAAACTTTTAAAGGCACTAGATTTTCTGCAACTAAGGAGGCTTCTGGCATTTACATTCATAGAGATGGTTTGCACAGAAATCCTTTTTAAGAAGAAAGCAGAACACCATTTATTCTGTTACCTACAGTGTCCCATGGTCAGCATTTTAAAAGCCATTTTAAATCGTGAAAGCTAGAGTGTAGGGCCTATGGGTACACTATACTCTGTGAAAAGTGAAAGTCGCTCAGTCATGTCTGACTCTTTGTGACCCCATGGACTATACAGTCCATAAAATTCTCCAGGCCAGAATACTGGAGTGGGTAGCCTTTCCCTTCTCCAGGGGATCTTCCCAACCCAGGGATCGAACCTAGGTTTCCCACATTGCAGGTGGCTTATTTACCAACTGAGTTATCAGGGAAGCCCTTGTACTATGTAAGTATTTTCAAATTACATTGTAGATGACATAGAATTACCTTAGACTCTCATATTTAGAAATACATTACTTATGATTAGTACCCTATTCAGTGTCTTTCTCTTTCAACATTTCTGCTCTTTGGTCATATGGTCCTGTGTTTCTTGAAGTATGTTCTGTAGAACACTGGTTCCATAAGATGCTTCCTCAAAGTTGTGTTCAATGATGAAATCAGAGTTAACATGGTTTGGAGTCAGCTTACATTTTGGTCTCTTTCCTTTGAACATAGTTCTCTACTCTCCTTATGATCATTGGTGACCAGAAGTGAGTAGATGACTTTAGGACCAAAGCACAGTTATTACAGCCTTAGCTTAAGAAAATATATTATTAGCAGGCTTTTGACTTCACTGTTTAAGCTTCTTATTGATATTAATTATAAGCACAGGCTGGAGCCCATTGACCATGATGAGGGTGACCATATAATGTATCATCTAAACTAAAATACTTTACAGAGACAGCAGAAGGGCAAAACTAATAATTATACTTGACAAAAAGCATAACTGGGACTGTGCTGGGTAAGTTGGGATATATGGTTACTCTGGTTTGATGAACTTACTTTGTCTTCAAAGCCTAACTCATGTCCTAGCCTCTCCATAAAGGCTTTTCTGTTTTCCTCAATTGAAGGTAATTTTTCACTACACTGAAATCCCGCTTTTATTAAATTTATAATTTTCTAAAGAATTTGGAGAAGAATAGACACATATATATGAATAGTGGAGTCCCTTTGCTGTACCCCTGAAACTAGTACAACACTGTTAATCATGCTCCAAATAAAACAAAACAAAAAAACTAGAAAAAATGTGCAACTTTCTACCTTGTCTTAATAGTTACTAAGGTACATTTCATGTCTCCCCTATCTATATTTACCCCATCTTGCTATCTCCAGTGCCTGTCCTAATTTATTAGTATATAGTTTTGAGTGAGTGATAGAATAGATGAATAAATGAGTTTAATACCAGAAGTCTGATAGCCTTCTCTATTGTTATCTTTTTTTCCTCTTAAAATAAATGGTGTGCAGTCAGTGTATTTCACTATCACACATCCCTCATGAACTTTATTTTATCTAGGCAATTTTGACTCTCTTATTTATTTGCTATATCCAGATCTATGTAGGCATCCCTTGGGTTTGCTTTTCTTCATTCCCATTATCAACATCCAGGTCCAGAGCTTTATTGTATTATTCTTGGATGTATGCTGCAGCTTCCTAGCTAGTTATCTTGTTTTGAAATTTTTTTAATTCCTATTTTGGACATACAACAGTCTAATCTACCTAAAATAGAATTTTGGTATTTCCCCCTATTTTAGAACTAAGAATCTTTTCCAATAGTCCATAGACTAAAATTCATACTCAAACTGGCATTTAAAGCCCTTCATTAACTGGGTATAATTTACAGATTCAACCTTGCCTTTGGAATTTTTGATTCCTCTTTTTAGAATTCTTAGTCCTCATCATCTGATTCCTTTTCTTAAAAAAAGTTCAAATCTGGTTCTCTATCAATTTTCTAGCCTTGTTCCTTGCTGTTTTCTCCATGCTCTGAACCCTATTCACCACCAAACTGTTTGAAATTCTCACATCATTTAAGTATCTATGCCTTTGCAAATGATATTTATTATGTCTAGAGAAATTTCTCTTATGACATATATTCCTATTCATTTTGTTAGACTTATAAATAATCATTATACTCTTTGCTGTCTTTTTTTCCTCATCCTTCTCTACTCCCCAACCATTGTTAGTTACCCATTCTCTGTGCTTCAATTTTTGTAGTACATATATCACAGTGAATTATTGACTAG
Organism: Bos mutus; assembly: GCF_027580195.1. Taxonomy (NCBI): domain Eukaryota; kingdom Metazoa; phylum Chordata; class Mammalia; order Artiodactyla; family Bovidae; genus Bos; species Bos mutus. The sequence continues at coordinate 22,436,636 of NC_091638.1, forward strand.
TCTCTTTCATTTTCAGATTGAGAGTTTTTTGAGGTCAAGGGCATAGTTTTACTTTACGTATTTGTATCACTTGGGGCTATGGGTGACATAATTGAGCAACTAACACAACAAAAGTGACTAGTACACAATAAGTTATCAGCAAATATTAACTTATAGTGATACCAATATGGCTAACATTTATTGAAGAAGCTGAAGTTCAACAGTTCTATGAAGACCTACAAGACCTTTTAGAACTAACACCCAAAAAAGATGTCCTTTTCATTATAGGGGACTGGAATGCAAAAGTAGGAAGTCAAGAAACACCTGGAGTAACAGGCAAATTTGGCCTTGGAATATGGAATGAAGCAGGGCAAAGACTAATAGAGTTTTGCCAAGAAAATGCACTGGTCATAACAAACACCCTCTTCCAAGAACACAAGAGAAGACTCTACACATGGACATCACCAGATGGTCAACATTTTGAAATCAGATTGATTATATTCTTTGCAGCCAAAGATGGAGAAGCGCTATACAGTCAGCAAAAACAAGACCGGGAGCTGACTGTGGCTCAGACCATGAACTCCTTATTGCCAAATTCAGACTTAAATTGAAGAAAGTAGGGAAAACCACTAGACCATTCAGGTATGACCTAAATCAAATCCCTTATGATTATACAGTGGAAGTGAGAAATAGATTTAAGGGCCTAGATTTGATAGATAGAGTGCCTGATGAACTATGGAATGAGGTTCATGACATTGTACAGGAGACAGGGATCAAGACCATCCCCATGGAAAAGAAATGCAAAAAAGCAATATGGCTGTCCGAGGAGGCCTTACAAATAGCTGTGAAAAGAGAAGCGAAAAGCAAAGGAGAAAAGGAAAGATACAAGCATCTGAATGCAGAGTTCCAAAGAATAGCAAGAAGAGATAAGAAAGCCTTCCTCAACAATCAATGCAAAGAAATAGAGGAAAACAACAGAATGGGCAAGACTAGAGATCTCTTCAAGAAAATTAGAGATACCAAGGGAACATTTCATGCAAAGATGGGCTCGATAAAGTACAGAAATGGTATGGACCTAACAGAAGTAGAAGATATCAAGAAGAGGTGGCAAGAATACACAGAAGAACTGTACAAAAAAGATCTTCATGACCCAGATAATCATGATGGTGTGATCACTGACCTAGAGCCAGACATCCTGGAATGTGAAGTCAAGTGGGCCTTAGGAAACATCACTACGAACAAAGCTAGTGGAGGTGATGGAATTCCAGTTGAGCTATTTCAAACCCTGAAAGATGCTGCTGTGAGAGTGCTGCACTCAATATGCCAGCAAATTTGGAAAACTCAGCAGTGGCCACAGGACTGGAAAAGGTCAGTTTTCATTCCAACACCAAAGAAAGGCAATGCCAAAGAATGCTCAAACTACTGCACAATTGCACTCATCTTACATGCTAGTAAAGTAATGCTCAAAATTCTCCAAGCCAGGCTTCAGCGATAGGTGAACCATGAACTTCCTGATATTCAAAGCTGGTTTTCGAAAAGGCAGAGGAACCAGCGATCAAATTGCCAACATCCTCTGGATCATGAAAAAAGCAAGAGAGTTCCAGAAAAACATCTATTTCTGCTTTATTGACTATGCCAAAGCCTTTGACTGTGTGGATCACAATAAACTGTGGGAAATTCTGAAAGAGATGGGAATACCAGACCAACTGACCTGCCTCTTGAGAAACCTATATGCAGGTCAGGAAGCAACAGTTAGAACTGGACATGGAACAACAGACTGGTTCCAAATAGGAAAAGGAGTACATCAAGGCTGTATATTGTCACCCTGTTTATTTAACTTATATGCAGAGTGCATCATGAGAAATGCTGGGCTGGAAGAAACACAACCTGGAATCAAGATTGCCAGGAGAAATATCAATAACCTCAGATATGCAGATGACACCACCCTTATGGCAGAAAGTGAAGAGGAACTAAACAGCCTCTTGATGAAAGTGAAAGAGGAGAGTTAAAACAGATGGCTTAAAACTCAATATTCAGAAAACAAAGATCATGGCATCCGGTCCCATCACTTCATGGGAAATAGATGGGGAAACAGTGTCAGACTTTATTTTTTGGAGCTCCAAAATCACTGCAGATGGTGACTGCTGCCATGAAATTAAAAGACGCTTACTCCTTGGAAGGAAAGTTATATCCAGCCTAGATAGCATATTCAAAAGCAGAGACATTCCTTTGCCAACAAAGGTCTGTCTAGTCAAAGCTGTGGTTTTTCTGTGATCATGTATGGATGTGAGAGTTGGACTGTGAAGAAGGCTGAGTGCCGAAGAACTGATGCTTTTGAACTGTGGTGTTGGAGAAGACTCTTGAGCATCCCTCGGACTGCAAGGAGACCCAACCAGTCCATTCTGAAGGAGATCAGCCCTGGGATTTCTTTGGAAGGAATGATGCTAAAGCTGAAACTCCAGTACTTTGGCCACCTCATGTGAAGAGTTGACTCAGTGGAAAAGACTCTGATGCTGGGAGGGATTGGGGGCAGGAGGAGAAGGGGACGACAGAGGATGAGATGGCTGGAGGGTATCACTGACTCGGTGGACGTGAGTCTGAGTGAACTCCGGGAGTTGGTGATGGACAGGGAGGCCTGGCGTGCTGCGATTCGTGGGGTCGCAAAAAGTCGGACACGACTGAGCGACTGAACTGAATTGAACTGAACATTTATTGAGTACCTGCTTTGTCCTAGATATTACCTTGTATAACTTCATATAATTTAATCCTCATTCCAACCTTCTAAGATAAGCCTTTGTAATTTGGCCATTTTACACATGAGGAAATTTAGAGGTTCAAAGAGGTTAAGTAACTTACCTAAGGACATAAAGCTACATGGCAAAACAAGGCTCAGAAGTCAGGCTATCAGACTGCAAAGCTCATGATTTTAAGCACTACACACATTTATTCATTTCTATCTCTAAAAATTGGCATGATTGTGGAAGAACTTCCCAATTTTTTCTATTTTTTTAAATCAATTAAAGGCACAGGTCAAAATCTAACTCCTACTCATTCTTTCCATGACTGTAGCAGCCTTCAGTTCAGTTCAGTCATTCAGTCATGTCCGACTCTTTGTGACCCCATGAATTGCAGCATGCCAGGCCTCCCTGTCCATCACCAACTCCCAGAGTTTGCCCAAACTCATGACCATCGAGCTGGAGATGCCATACAGCCACCTTATCCTCTGTTGTCCCCTTCTCCTCCTGCCCCCAATCCCTCCCAGCATCAGGGTCCTTTCCAATGAGTCAGTTCTTTGCATCAGGTGGCCAAAGTATTGGAGTTTCAGCTTCAGCATTAGTCCTTCCAATGAATATTTAGGACTGATTTCCTTTAGGATGGACCGGTTGGATCTCCTTGCAGTCCAAGGGACTCTCAAGAGTCTTCTCCAACACCACAGTTCAAAAGCATCAATTCTTTGGTTCTCAGCTTTCTTCATAGTTCAACTCTCACATCCATACATGACCACTGGAAAAACCATAGCTTTGACTAGACTGACCTTGGTTGGCAAAGTAATGTCTCTGCTTTTTAATATGCTGTTGAGGTTGGTCATAACTTTCCTTCCAAGGAGTAAACGTCTTTTAGTTTCATGGCTGCAGTCACCATCTGCAGTGATTTTGGAGACCAGAAAAATAAAGTCTGACACTGTTTCCACTGTTTCCCCATCTATTTGCCATGATCTTAGTTTTCTGAATGTTGAGCTTTAAGCCAACTTTTTCTTTTTTTTAATTAATTAATTAATTTATTTTACTTTACAATATTGTATTGGTTTTGCCATACATTGACTTGAATCCGCCATGGGTGTACATGTGTTCCCCATCCTGAACTCCCCTCCCACTTCCCTCCCAATCCCATCCCTCTGGGTTATCCCACTGCACCAGCCCCGAGCACCCTGTACTATGCCTCGAACCTGGACTGGTGATTCATTTCACATATGATAATTTACATGTTTCAATGCCATTCTCCCAAATCATCCCACCCTCACCCTCTCCCACAGAATCCAAAACACTCTTCAATACATCTATGTCTCTTTTGCTGTCTTGCATACAGAGTTATCGTTACCATCTTTATAAATTCCATATATATGGGTTAGTATACTGTATTGGTGCTTTTCTTTCTGGCTTACTTCACTCTGTATAATAGGCTCCAGTTTCATCCATCTCATTAGAACTGATTTAAATTTATTCTTTTTAATGGCTGAGTAATACTCCATTGTGTATATGTACCACAGCTTTCTTATCCATTCATCTGCTGATGGACATCTAGGTTGCTTCCATGTCCTGGCTATTACAAACAGTGCTGCAATGAACATTGGGGTACATGTGTCTCTTTCAGTTCTGGTTTCCTCAGTGTGTATGGTTTCCTCAGCCCAGCAGTGGGATTGCTGGGTCAATGGCAGTTCTATTTCCAGTTTTGTAAGGAATCTCCACACTGTTCTCCATAGTGGCTGTACTAGTTTGCATTCCCACCAACAGTGTAAGAGGGTTCCCTTTTCTCCACACCCTCTCCAGCATTTATTGCTTGTAGACTTTTGGATAGTCGCCATTCTGACTGGCGTGAAATGGTACCTCATTGTGGTTTTGTTTTGCATTTCTCTGATAATGAGTGATGTTAAGCATCTTTTCAACAAATGATGTTGGGAAAACTGGTCAACCACTTGTAAAAGAATGAAACTAGAACACTTTCTAACACCATACACAAAAATAAACTCAAAATGGATTAAAGAGCTAAACATAAGACCAGAAACTATTAAACTCCTAGAGGAAAACATAGGCAAAACACCCTCCGACATAAACCACAGCAGGATCCTCTATGACCCACCTCCCGGAATATTGGAAATAAAACAAAAATAAACAAATGGGACCTAATTAAAATTAAAAGCTTCTGCACAACAAATGAAACTATAAGCAAGATGAAAAGACAGCCTTCAGAATAAGCCAACTTTTTCACTCTCCTCTTTCACTTTCATCAAAAGGCTTTTTAGTTCCTCTTCACTTTCTGCCATGAGGGTGGTGTCATCTGCATATCTGAGTTTATTGATATTTCTCCAGGCAATCTTGATTCCAGCTTGCGCTTCTTCCAGCCCAGTGTTTCTCATGATATACTCTGCATATAAGTTAAATAAGCAGGGTGACAATATACAGCCTTGACATACTCCTTTTCCTATTTGGAACCATTCTATTGTTCCATGTCCAGTTCTAACCATTGCTTCCTGACCTGCATATAGGTTTCTTAATAGGCAGCAATACCTTCTTGTATTATTTGGCCATAGATTTCACAAAGTTCAGTACTTTAACATGAATGATTTGTCATGTATAATTTAAAAAATGCATTTCTTGATTATTTCTCAACTTGAATTGTGATCTTTATTTAAATGACAGTCTACTCCCTGCCCTCTGTTGTTGTTCCCATGGACTATAGCCTGCCAGGCTCCTCTAGCCATGAGATTCCTAGGCAAGAATACTGGAAGGGGTTGCCGTTTCCTTCTCCAGGGGATCTTCCTGACTCAGGGATTGAACTCACATTTTCTTCATTGGCAAGTGGATTCTTTACCACTGAGCCACCAGGGAAGCCTCTGTCAGCCTCCTGTAACACAGTTTTTACAGTTATGGATACTTAATAGCACTTAGCTAAAAATTCTTGATTTAATACCAGTGTAGATTTGTTTTCTGTCCGACCTTTGTGGTAGGAAAGGAATCTGACAGGGTTGGAGGTAGGCTAGGAATCTGATAGTATTAAACAAATTGAGGATGTATCCTTGCCAAATTCTCTTCATGTATTATTAACAATGAGGAAACATAAACAAAAGTAGGCCTGGCACATCAAAACAGTGATCTAACCAACTGCATAAACTTTGTGTTCTTGAATGACTCCTTGGAGATCATGAAATTCACCTCCCTCTGAAAACAGAGTGGGAACTGAGGGGACCCTATGTTGGTACTTGCAATGCTCACAATTCCCTGGCCTATATAGCAGAGCCTGCCTGGCCAGTGAACTTGGATCTCCTGGATATTTCAGGTCCTGTGCACTGCTATGAAAAGAAGCATCTGTGAGCGAACATATAAAGGGTCAAATGCAAGTACATTTCACTGAAGAGTGTTCCAGAATAGAACCTTTGCCCCATGTGGAATTGTTTTTTTAGATGCCACAGGGTTTCAAAGGAGACTATGACAGTGAGCTACAGAGCAGGACAAGTAGCCAAGCAGCCCTAACGAGGGTTTAAAGCATTGATTGTTGATGGTTGGTCTGTGCCACATATCAGGCCAAGTACATGCAGCTGGCCAGGGTGCCAGGGCAGGATTTTCCAGTCTCTTTCTTTACTGTGCTGACTTGGCCTTTCAGAAGAAGAGGTAATGACTATATGACAAAGAAACTAATGTATTTCATCTGTCCTTTGAAGAGTCCAAGAATTACTTACTCATCTCCTGAAGATTTTTTCTTTAAAAAAAATTACATGCTCAAAAATATGGCTGAAATGAAATTGGAGCATTCAGAGTAATGTTTGCAGTAGGCTGTGATGTTTCTGTCTTTGTGAGTAAATGATGGTCCCAAAGGGCCTTCCTACATGACCATTATTACCAGTGAATACGTTGCACAAACTGGTCCATTCAAGCTGCCAAGTGTGGCAGAATTATAATTTTTTCTTTTAGATTCTGGTAAATGCTGCTTAATTTCAGTAAGAATGAATTTTTGTTCAAGTGACAAAGGGCTATTATCCTATTGAGGTTGTTTTAAATCCTGCAACAGGTTCTTTTGTCAACAGCATAACATCTTGTAATAGTTTAAATAAGTACTCAGTTTGAGTACAGGTAGAAAAAGAAATCTTTTGAAGGAAGGTAGAAGCCAAAGACAGAAAGCAGTGATGAATTTTTAAAGATGCATTTAGTTCCTTATATACTTTCATGCACATATACACAGCTTTTAGAAAATATATTCAATTTAATATTCATTAAGCCATTATCATGTTTATAAAACATGTGTTATGAGAGATATAAGGAGCTTAAAATTTCTAGGGATGATACTACATGTATATGAATTACATATTAATCATTATTTTAGTAATTTAACAAGTATTAATAGAGCAACTACTATGGCCAGGCATATGCTCATGATGGGAAAACATGATGAAATCATATGTGGGCCTTAAAGTTTAGTCAGGGAGACATTTCCAAATCAAGTGTTTTATAGACAAATGTGTGACTATGGCTGAGCTAACTGCCCTAAAGGAAAATAACATGGTTTCATGAGTATGTATAACAAAGGAACCAGTCCAAGATAATAGAAATGGTCAGGGAATGAAAATACTTTGGAGCTGAAGCTGAAGGACTTCCACAAGGTAAAATGTGATGAGTATCTTAAAGAAGATACTAACAAGATGTGATCAAGGAGTAGGAAAAATGAGATTTGGATTGGGAAAGTCAGATAGACTTTGGTAGAAGGTAGTGGCTGAATCTTGAAGAATGAGTTGTGAGCTATATAGGTTTGGGGCCCTTTAGAATCTCTGGTATGTCGGTTAATAACAAATCCATTGTTCTTCCTTTTTATTGCAAAGGAAGTTTTTCACCCAATAATTTATTTATTTGTAAAACCCCAGAGTTCCAGGTACTTGATAGACTTTGTGGTAGAGGCACCGGTGAATAGACAAAGAGGAATAAAAGTTCACATTCTGAGACAGATTCAAGAACGTCTTGTATTTTTCCTGTACCATCCAAGTGTTTTCCAGTTACTTACTATGTATTATTCTAATACACCAACTAGCTTCTCCTATTTCTCAAGTGACATTCTTCATCTTGTCTTCTAGACAAGCGGTTTTACAAGACAGAGTTAAAATTCTGGAATGTAGCCAACATTCATGATTTATGTTCTAAGTAATTGATTACTAACCACAATGAAAGGATTAAATTTTAGGAAAATTACTTTACAAAATACAACAGAATCAAGGTTACTCCTGTGTAAATAGTTTTCAATCTCTTGAATTCCTAGCTCCTAAAGCTTTCTTGAGTAGAAGCAAAAGGAGGGTGTTTCAGGACACATGAGAGAGAATTACAGCCAGAGTTTGTAAGGTTGGGCATAGCTGTGGAACTGTCTGACAGTTGTGAATGTCATCTGTCACACATGCCTGGTTGAGAGTCATTGGTAAACCATGAGCTCCTTAAAAGCGTAGTCCATGACCTAATTATTTCTTTTCCTCCCCACAGAGACAGAATGTTAAGTTCATTTGTTCATTCATTCACTCATCCATTGAACAAATGTGTTTTGTGGTATTTCTCTCCTCTCATCTATTAAACTTTAAAGACCTTGCAGGCATTATGGCAGCTGGGGAATCAAAGACTTATATGTGCTAAGTCACTTCAGTCATGTCTGACACTTTGCGACCCTATGGGCTGTCGCCTGCAAGGCTCTCTGTCCATGTACATTTGCAGGCACTAATACTGGAGCCTAATAATATGGGCCTAACAGAAGCCTAGATCTGATAGATAGAGTCCCTGATGAACTATGGAATGAGGTTCGTGACATTGTACAGGAGACAGGGATCAAGACCATTCCCATAGAAAAGAAATGCAAAAAAGCAAAATGGCTGTCTGGGGAGGCCTTACAAATAGCTGTGAGAAGAAGAGAAGCAAAAAGCAAAGGAGAAAAGGAAAGATATAAGCATCTGAATGCAGAGTTCCAAAGAATAGCAAGAAGAGATAAGAAAGCCTTCCTCAGTGATCAATGCAAAGAAATAGAGGAAAACAATAGAATGGGAAAGACTAGGGATCTCTTCAAGAGAATTAGAGATACCAAAGGAATATTTCATGCAAAGATGAGCTCGATAAAGGACAGAAATGATATGGACCTAACAGAAGCATAAGATATTAAGAAGAGATGGCAAGTATACACAGAAGAACTGTACAAAAAAGATCTTCATGACCCAGATAATCATGATGGTGTGATCACTGACCTAGAGCCAGACATCCTGGAATGTGAAGTCAAGTGGGCCTTAGAAAGCATTACTACAAACAAAGCTAGTGGAGGTGATGGAATTCCAGTTGAGTTGTTCCAAATCCTGAAAGATGATTCTGTGAAAGTGCTGCACTCAATATGCCAACAAATTTGGAAAACTCAGCAGTGGCCACAGGACTGGAAAAGGTCAGTTTTCATTCCAATCCCAAAGAAAGGCAATGCCAAAGAATGCTCAAACTACTGCACAATTGCACTCATCTCACACGCTAGTAAAGTAATGCTCAAAATTCTCCAAGCCAGGCGTCAGCAATATGTGAACCGTGAACTTCCTGATGTTCAAGCTGGTTTTCGAAAAGGCAGAGGAACCAGAGATCAAATTGCCAACATCCACTAGATCATGGAAAAAGCAAGAGAGTTCCAGAAAAACATCTATTTCTGCTTTATTGACTATGCCAAAGCCTTTGACTGTGTGGATCACAATAAACTGGAAAATTCTGAAAGAGATGGGAATACCAGACCACCTGATCTGCCTCTTGAGAAATTTGTATGCAGGTCAGGAAGCAACAGTTAGAACTGGACATGGAACAACAGACTGGTTCCAAAGAGGAAAAGGAGTACGTCAAGGCTGTATATTGTCACCCTGTTTATTTAACTTCTATGCAGAGTACATCATGAGAAACACTGGACTGGAAGAAACACAAGCTGGAATCAAGATTACCGGGAGAAATATCAATAACCTCAGATATGCAGATGACACCACCCTTATGGCAGAAAGTGAAGAGGAACTAAAAAGCCTCTTGATGAAAGTGAAAGTGGAGAGTGAGAAAGTTGGCTTAAAGCTCAACATTCAGAAAACGAAGATCATGGCATCCGGTCCCACCACTTCATGGGAAATAGATGGGGAAACAGTGGAAACAGTGTCAGACTTTATTTTTCTGGGCTCCAAAATCACTACAGTTGGTGACTGCAGCCATGAAATTAAAAGACGCTTACTCCTTGGAAAGAAAGTTATGACCAACATAGATAGCATATTCAAAAGCAGAGACATTACTTTGCCAACAAAGGTTCGTCTAGTCAAGGCTATGGTTTTTCCTGTGATCATGTATGGATGTGAGAGTTGGACTGTGAAGAAGGCTGAGTGCCGAAGAATTGATGCTTTTGAACTGTGGTGTTGGAGAAGACTCCTGAGCGTCCCTTGGACTGCAAGGAGATCCAACCATCCATTCTGAAGGAGATCAGCCCTGGGATTTCTTTGGAAGGAATGATGCTAAAGCTGAAACTCCAGTACTTTGGCCACCTCATACAAAGAGTTGACCCATTGGAAAAGACTCTGATGCTGGGAGGGTTGGGGGCAAGAGGAGAAGGGGACGACAGAGGATGAGATGGCTGGATGGCATCACTGACTCGATGGACGTGAGTCTGAGTGAACTCCGGGAGTTGGTAATGGACAGGGAGGCCTGACGTGCTGCGATTCATGGGGTTGCAAAGAGTCAGACACGACTGAGCTACTGATCTGAGGAAAACAGAAGCAGAAGATATTAAGAAGAGGTGGCAAGAATACACAGAAGAGCTATACAAAAAAGATCTTCAAGACCACGATGTGATCACTCACCTAGAGCCAGACATCCTGGAATGCAAAGTCAAGTGGGCCTTAGGAAGCATTGCTACAAACAAAGCTAGTGGAGGTGATGGAATTCCAGTTGAGCTATATCAAATCCTGAAAGATGACACTGTGAAAGTGTTGCACTCAATATGCCAGCAAATTTGGAAAACTCAGGAGTGGCCACAGGACTGAAAAATGTCAGTTTCATTCCAATCCCAAAGAAAGGCAGTGCCAAAGAATGCTCAAATTACCACACAATTGCACTCATCTCACATGCTAGCAAAGTAATGCTCAAAATTCTCCAAGCCAGGCTTCAGCAATATTTGAACCATGAACTTCCAGATGTTCAAGCTGGATTTAGAAAAGGCAGAGGAACCAGAGATCAAATTGCCAACATTTGATCATCATTGGATTATTGAAAAAGCAAGAGAGTTCCAGAAAAATATCTACTTCTGCTTTATTGATTATGTCAAAGTCTTTGACTCTGTGGATCACCACAAACTGTGGGAAAATTTTTCAAGAGATGGGAATACCAGACCACCCGACCTGCCTCCTGAGAAATCCGTATTCAGGTCAAGAAGCAACAGTTAGAACCAGACATGGAACAACAGACTGGTTCCAAATTGGGAAAGAAGTACATCAAGGCTGTATATTTTCAACCTGCTTATTTAACTTATATGTAGAGTACATCATGTGAAATGCCAGGCTGGATGAAACACAAGAAGGAAGATTGTGGAGAAATTACCAGGAGAAATATCAATAACCTCAGATATGCAGATGACACCACCCTTATGACAGAAAGTGAAGAGGAACTAAAGATCCTCTTGATGAAAGACAAGAGTTGGTCTCCAAATCACTGTAGATAGTGACTGCAGCCTTGAAATTAAAAGATGCTTGCTCCTTGGAAGAAAAGTTATGACTAACCTAGACAGCATATTAAAAAGCAGAGACATTACTTTGCCAACAAAGGTCTGTCTAGTCAAAGCTATGGTTTTTCCAGTAGTCATGTATGGATGTGAGAGTTGGACTATAAAGAAAGCTGAGCACTGAAGAATTGATGCTTTTGAACTGTGGTGTTGGAGAAGACACTTGAGAGTCCCTCAGATTACAAGGAGATCCAACCAGTCCCTTCTAAAAGGAACCAGTCCTGAATAATCATTGGAAGGACTGATGTTGAAGCTGAAACTCCAATACTCTGGCCACCTGATGCGAAGAACTCACTCATTGGAAAAGACCCTGATGCTGGGAATGATTGAGGGCAGGAGGAGAAGGGGACAACAGAGGATGAGATGATTGGATTGCATCACTGACTCTGTGGACATGAGTTTGAACAAGCTCCAGGAGTTGGTGATGGACAGGGAAGCCTGGCATGCTTCAGTCCATGGGGTCGCAAAGAGTCAGACACGACTGAGTGACTGAAGTGAACTGAACTGCATATTGGAGAGGGTTGCCATTTCCTTCTCTAGGGGATCTTCCAGACCCATGTCTCTGTATCTCCTGCATTGCAGGCAGATTTTTACCACTGATTTCTCCAAGGGCTCAGCAGGTAAAGAAACTCCCTGCAATGCAGTTGTCACAGGAGATACACGTTCGATCCCTGGGTCAGGAAGATCCCCTGGAGAAGGAAATGGCTACCCACTCCAGTATACTTGCTTGGAGAATCCCTGTGGAAAGAGGACCCTGGCAGGCTACAGTGCATGGGGTTGCAAAGAGTTGAATACAACTGAGCTGAGCACACAAGGGGAATCTGACTAGGGCAGCCAACTTGAAGACTTGTGTTTGTCAAATTCTCCTCAATAAGGAAGGAGCTATGTGCAATAAAAGCAGAAATCAATTTCTGTGTGTCAGACTTTATCCAGGGTGCTAAGAACTCAACCATGAAGGAAGCATATAAAATAATACATGTCTTCATGTAACAATGCTTTAACTGGGAGGATAGAAAGTAAATAAGATAAATGAAAATTTTAATGTGCTAGTGATAAATATCATAGAAAAAATAGAGAAAGAAGAGAGGAGAGGGAAATAATAGGAAAGTGATAACATTGGTGGGACTTGCAATTTTAGATGGATGTCCTTGGAAGGCCTCTCTGAGAAGGTGATATTTTTATTAAGACCTGAGGGAGATAAAGACAGATAATCATTATCCACAAAGCATTATGAATGAAGTGAATGAAGTGATTGAATAAAGATTGTTTCACTGTTAAATAAAGTTTAACACTGATGAATCAAGCAAGGAAAGGAATTCAGAATATTTTTTTTGCCTATTTCCTGAGGTCAAATTTTAAGTTCATGGCATTCATAAAGAGCAGACTGGCCCTACTTTAGTATGGGGAGTGGAAGGAATAGATGGAAAGAAATAATGGCATGGCAGAGCTTTAAGAAAGGAAATGGTGGAAGTAAATCACAGTTGTGCAGAGATTCCTCACTTAATACTGAGTTTGGATGCTGCTTCTAACCTCATCTTCTCACAGGAACCAAACTATGTCTTCCTGCTTTATTAATCTTTCATTTATCATCCTTTTCCTCCCTAGACCATGCTTCTATTTAGGAAGATTTGTATTAGACCTTCTTAGAATCAAATAGGCGTGTATATATATATATATTTTTTTTTCTAATTAAACTCTCGATCATTAATTTCCCTTTAAAAACTTTTTCAGGCTGTTAACAAAAATAAATTATCAGTAATTGCTAGTAACGGCTGATTTGTCTAGGATTATCACTGAAGTATAAAATGCAATTTAAAATCTCATTATGATTATTATTCCATTTCATTCACTAAATATGGTGACCTTCTAATTTAGAAATTTAAGATTCTTATTAGATAAATGTTAAAATGGTGCTTGCATAATTATAATGATCATTTTCTAGTTTCCATTTGTTTATATATGATTTTGTTTCACTGCCAGTGTGAGATGGAGTTGGGAGGTAATCCATATCTCTTATTGTCTTTAATGAAGCCAGACCTTAAAGAGACTAGTGCTGCTGATGCTAGTCTCTAGCACTGAAACAGTGCTGCTGTTCACATTATTTTACTTTTTGGAAAAATATAATTTTTTTACAAAATATTTTATTTGTATTAATATGTAATGGGTTTCAGTTCAGTTCAGTTCAGTTGCTCAGTCATATCTGACTCTTTACAACCCCATGAACTGCAGCATGCCAGGCCTCCCTATCTATCACCAACTCCCAGAGTCCACCCAAACCCATGTCCATTGAGTTGGTGATGCCATCCAACCATCTTATCCTCTGTCGTCCCCTTCTCCTCCTGCCCTCAATCTTTCCCAGCATCAGGGTCTTTAAAAATTAGTCAGCTCTTTGCAACAGGTGCCCAAAGTATTGGAGTTTCAACTTCAACATCAGTCCTTCCAATGAACACCCAGGACTGATTGATCTCCTTTGGGATGGACTGGTTGGATCTCCTTGCAGTCCACGGGACTCTCAAGAGTCTTCTCCAACACCACAGTTCAAAAGCATCAATTCTTCGGCGCTCAGCCTTCTTCACAGTCCAACTCTCACATCCATACATGACCAAAGGAAAAACCATAGCCTTGACTAGACGGACCTTTTTTGACAAAAAAATGTCTCTGCTTTTTAATATGCTGTCTAGGTTGGTCATAACTTTCCTTCTAAGGAGTAAGCATCTTTTAATTTCATGGCTCCAATCACCATCTGCAGTGATTTTGGAGCCCCCCAAAATAAAGTCAGCCACTGTTTCCACTGTTTCCCCATCTATTTGCCATGAAGTGATGGGACCAGATGCCATGATCTTCATTTTCTGAATGTTGAGCTTTAAGTCAACTTTTTCACTCTCCACTTTCACTTTCATCAAGAGGCTTTTTAGTTCCTCTTCACTTATCGCCCTTATTCTTTTGTTTTCTATGTTTAAAATCTTAGCCTTATTTTGCTGTGGGTCTTTTTGGAGGCAGTTGGCATTAACTTGCAACAAGAGAAACATCAGTTGCTTCCCAGATTGATCTTTATTTCAGACATTTGCAAATTTCAGTTTTATACACTTTTTGTGTTTTACTGGGTAGTCTATATATTGTTGGTTTTCTGGGAGAAGAAGAAGGGAAGGAATTATGAATTACAGTATCATATCATTGGGACCAGAGAAGGCAATGGCACCCCACTCCAGTACTCTTGCCTGGAAAATCCCATGGACAGAGGAGCCTGGTGGGCTGCAGTCCATGGGGTCGCTAAGAGTCGGACACGATTGAGTGACTTCATTTTCACTTTTCACTGTCATGCATTGGAGAAGGAAATGGCAACCCACTTCAGTGTTCTTGCCTGGAGAACCCCAGGGATGGGGGAGCCTGGTGGGCTGCCATCTATGGGGTCACACAGAGTCGGACACGACTGAAGCGACTTAGCAGACTTAGCAGCAGCATCATCAGGACATCATCTATTTTTGTAGGAAGAAAGTGTAATATAACATCAAAATAATATTTCTGTTTCATTTTGGGCTTTTAATCAAAACAGCTACATGATAACTATGAAGTCTAGAAAAATGGTACTAATGAACCGATTTGCAGGACAGGGGTAGAGATGCAGACGTAGAGAACAGATTTGTGGACACAGCAGGGGAAGGAGAGGGTGGGATGAATTGAGAGAGTAACATTGGAACATATATTACCATATGTAAAACAGATAGCAGGTGGGAAGATGTTGTATAACACAGGAAGCTCAACCCGCTGCTCTGTGACAACTTAGAGGGGTGGGATGGGGTTGAGGGGATAGGATGGGGTGGGGGGATAGGAAGGAGGTTCAGGAGGGAGGGGATATATGTATACTTATGACTGATTGATATTGTTGTACTACAGAAACTAATACAACATTGTAAAGCAGTTATCTTCCAATTAAAAAAAAAAGCAGTTTGCCATCTACCTTTAAATAACACTGTAAATAAAAGATGCTATTCTAACTTGCTCTTATTAGATACATTTTTTTAGCAAATAAAAACATTAAGTAAAAAAAAAGCTGCATGTCTCATATATGTATTTCTTAGTTAAAAAGAAATGTAAAAGATAAAGGGGAACAAAGAATATCAAGTCTCCTTAGCATTATTGGTTTTCCGTGTGTTGCCATATGACATCAATCTTATCTAAGGTGATTTTAGAGATGTATAAGGAACATGGTCATGACTGAATGTCTAAAAGAATGAACTTTGATTTACTTATAGTTACTTGTAAAATTCCTTACAAGTTCCTTATAGATTACCTTGTAAAATAGTAAGGGCAAGGTGATAATATTCCAAATTTATATAGTAATGTGCTAATTGAATTCAAGGAGGCTCCATGACTCAAAGGTTGCACCTTATACTATATGCCAAAGTTGGGAAGAATCTCATGACTTCTGTTTTTCAGTTCTGTGCTGTGTCTGCTTCTTGACCTGGCCTTGTTTTTGGAAAAGGTTTAGTTCTAACCAGTCAAGCAATTTAAGCATTTACTGTTCTAGAGTTCTGTGATGGGGGAGGTCTGTTGTACACAGATTCTCTACAGCACAGATGTTATTTCCTCTGAGAAGACATCATTCTGTTGGCTGCTGTGACTGACTACTGAGTGGACAGGTGCTCATAGGCAGGTCAGAACCATAAGTGGGTTCTCAGTAGCTAATTTTTTCTCTTTGGGAAATAACAGCATTTCCTGAAACATCTGCTCCCGTGCAGTCTCTTCTGCAGTCATTCCATTGGAACTGCTGATTTAAAAAGAGCATTGCTTTTGTGCTGCTTGCATTTTCCTGGGCTCTATTGCAAGAATACTTGGGAGCAAGTAGTGGGAATTGTGAATTTGCTTAGGATCATGGAGAAGGTACCTGTCTTCCTTTAACGATTTCCCAAGGAGACAGAATGGGGACCAGATACCCAAAGAATTTACTATTATCTCAAATAATAACCATCGCAATAGTACCGTTTCCTCCATGAAGTGCTTTCTCTTTTTTGAAATAGCAGAGTATTGTTTTTATAAAAATCTAAGCAAGGTATAAAGTACTAAGAAGAAGAGAAAAATCAACCCGGTGCCCACCACTCAGAGAAAACAAGTTAACATTATAGTGAATATCCTACAAGATTCATTTCTAATCTCTCTCTTTTGGGGATATCTGTGTTACCAAAGATGATGTCATCTTTGTTTCTGGTGTATATTTATTGATCTTATATTTTCCATAGATTGTAAACTCTCTTTAAATACAGAGATGGAGATGGTACCTCATATATCTTTGGGCAGTATCTAACAAGAAACTGCATATTTGGTAGGTTTTAAAGAAGACTTTATAAAATGTAGAAGTCAGATATATAAATTCTACTTTAAGACTCTAATTTTGGATAGTCATTGCTTTCCTTGGAGCAGATTGCAAATAGAAGACAGTAACAGCAGAAGATTAAGGAAATTAGATGAAGTCATGAAGCACATAGATTTTTCTTTGTGTCTCCTGGGTGTTTCACAGTCCCACTGGAGTGCAACCCGAAGGTGCCCTGGTGATGGTTCTGGTCCACTGATGCATCCTCATGACACTAGGTGCCACTCCTTGCTGTGCCCTGAGCAGTGGCAGTCAGCATGTGGGGTTTGACTGCTGAACTTTCAGTGCCTTCAGCCTCTAGTGGATTTTAGTAATGTGTGTCTTGGCAAAAGGACAGAGTATTAGCTCAAATGTCATGTTTAAAGGGTAGGCAGCCTGTCTGTGTGGTTCTTTCTAATTGAGTAGCCGCCAACGAAGTTTGAAGTATAATTTTAATAAGAAGTCATTTTTCTATCTCTTAATCAAAAGTGATGCAGTTGAACAAAGCCACATCCTAGCAGATGGCCCCAGATTTCAACCTTTTCAGTCTGGGCACATTTATCCACGGGGTGTACTTTGATCCATTAGAAGGGCTCCGACCCAGGAGACAGCTAGATATTTTCTAGTAAACTTCTTAGCACTCTGCCTAGAGGAGAAACTTTTAAATATATGCACCCTGCTAGACATTGAGCCAGTCTGATCATTTATCTGCTGGGCACTTATAAGAAAAAGAGTGTTACGGTAAAAGCAGTCCTAAGGGGAAAGTTCATAGCAATACAGGCACACCTCAAGAAACAAGAAAAAAGTCAAATAAATAACCTAACTCTACACCTAAAGCAACTAGAAAAGGAAGAAATGAAGAACCCCAGGGTTAGTAGAAGGAAAGAAATCTTAAAAAATTAGAGCAGAAATAAATGCAAAAGAAACAAAAGAGACCATAGCAAAAATCAACAAAACCAAAAGCTGGTTCTTTGAAAGGATAAATAAAATTGACAAACCATTAGCCAGACTCATCAAGAAACAAAGGAGAAAAATCAAATCAACAAAATTAGAAACGAAAATGGAGAGATCACAACAGACAACACAGAAATACAAAGGATCATAAGAGACTACTATCAACAATTATATGCCAAGAAAATGGACAACGTGGAAGAAATGGACAAATTCTTAGAAAAGTACAACTTTCCAAAACTGGACCAGGAAGAAATAGAAAATCTTAACAGACCCATCACAAGCATGGAAATTGAAACTGTAATCAAAAATCTTCCAGCAAACAAAAGCCCCGGTCCAGACGGCTTCACAGCTGAATTCTACCAAAAATTTAGAGAAGAGCTGACACCTATCCTGCTCAAACTCTTCCAGAAAATTGCAGAGGAAGGTAAACTTCCAAACTCATTCTATGAGGCCACCATCACCCTAATACCAAAACCTGACAAAGATCCCACAAAAAGAAAACTACAGGCCAATATCACTGATGAACATAGATGCAAAAATCCTTAACAAAATTCTAGCAATCAGAATCCAACAACACATTAAAAAGATCATACACCATGATCAAGTGGGCTTTATCCCAGGGATGCAAGGATTCTTCAATATCCATAAATCAATCAATGTAATACACCACATTAACAAATTGAAAAATAAAACCATATGATTATCTCAATAGATGCAGAGAAAGCCTTTGACAAAATTCAACATCCATTTATGATAAAAACTCTCCAGAAAGCAGGAATAGAAGGAACATACCTCAACATAATAAAAGCTATATATGACAAACCCACAGCAAACATTATCCTCAATGGTGAAAAATTGAAAGCATTTCCTCTAAAGTCAGGAACAAGACAAGGGTGCCCACTTTCACCATTACTATTCAACATAGTTTTGGAAGTATTGGCCACAGCAATCAGAGCAGAAAAAGAAATAAAAGGAATCCAAATTGGAAAAGAAGAAGTAAAAACTCTCACTATTTGCAGATGACATGATCCTCTACATAGAAAACCTAAAGAATCCACCAGAAAATTACTAGAAATAATCAATGACTACAGTAAAGTTGCAGGATATAAAATCAACACACAGAAATCCCTTGCATTCCTATACACTAATAATGAGAAAACAGAAAGAGAAATTAAGGAAACAATTCCATTCACCATTGCAACGGAAAGAATAAAATACTTAGGAATATATCTACCTAAAGAAACTAAAGACCTATATATAGAAAACTATAAAACACTGGTGAAAGAAATCAAAGAGGACACTAATAGATGGAGAAATATACCATGTTCATGGATTGGAAGAATCAATATAGTGAAAATGAGTATACTACCCAAAGCAATTTATAGATTCAACGCAATCCCTATCAAGCTACCAACAGTATTCTTCACAGAGCTAGAACAAATAATTTCACAATTTGTATGGAAATACAAAAAACCTCGAATAGCCAAAGCGATCTTGAGAAAGAAGAATGGAACTGGAGGAATCAACCTACCTGACTTCAGGCTGTACTACAAAGCCACAGTTATCAAGACAGTATGGTACTGGCACAAAGACAGAAATATTGATCAATGGAATAAAATAGAAAGCCCAGAGATAAATCCACGCACATATGGACACCTTATCTTCGACAAAGGAGGCAAGAATATACAATGGATTAAAGACAATCTCTTTAACAAGTGGTGCTGGGAAATCTGGTCAACCACTTGTAAAAGAATGAAACTGGACCACTTTCTAACACCATACACAAAAATAAACTCAAAATGGATTAAAGATCTAAACGTAAGACCAGAAACTATAAAACTCCTAGAGGAGAACATAGGCAAAACACTCTCCGACATACATCACAGCAGGATCCTCTATGACCCACCTCCCAGAATATTGGAAATAAAAGCAAAAATAAACAAATGGGACCTAATTAACCTTAAAAGCTTCTGCACATCAAAGGAAACTATTAGCAAGAAGTAAAGACAGCCTTCAGAATGGGAGAAAATAATAGCAAATGAAGCAACCGACAAACAACTAATCTCAAAAATATACAAGCAACTCCTACAGCTCAACTCCAGAAAAATAAACGACCCAATCAAAAAATGGGCCAAAGAACTAAATAGACATTTCTCCAAAAAAGACATACAGATGGCTAACAAACACATGAAAAGATGCTCAACATCACTCATTATCAGAGAAATGCAAATCAAAACCACTATGAGGTACCATTTCACACCAGTCAGAATGGCTGCGATCCAAAAGTCTACAAATAATAAATGCTGGAGAGGGTGTGGGGAAAAGGGAACCCTTTTACACTGTTGGTGGGAATGCAAACTAGTACAGCCACTATGGAGAACAGTGTGGAGATTCCTTAAAAAACTGGAAATAGAACTGCCTTATGATCCAGCAACCCCACTGCTGGGCATACACACTGAGGAAACCAGAAGGGAAAGAGACACGTGTACCCCAATGTTCATCGCAGCACTGTTTATAATAGCCAAGACATGGAAGCAACCTAGATGTCCATCAGCAGATGAATGGATAAGAAAGCTGTGGTACATATACACAATGGAGTATTACTCAGCCATTAAAAAGAATACATTTGAATCAGTTCTAATGAGGTGGATGAAACTGGAGCCTATTATACAGAGTGAAGTAAGCCAGAAGGAAAAACATAAATACAGTATACTAATGCATATATATGGAATTTAGAAAGATGGTAACAATAACCCGATTATGCGAGACAGCAAAAGAGACACTGATGTATAGAACAGTCTTATGGACTCTGTTGCAGAGGGAGAGGGTGGGAAGATTTGGGAGAATGGCAATGAAACATGTAAAATATCATGTAGGAAACGAGTTGCCAGTCCAGGTTCGATGCATGATGCTGGATGCTTGGGGCTGGTGCACTGGGACGGCCCAGAGGGATGGTATGGGGAGGGAGGAGGGAGGAGGGTTCGGGATGGGGAACACATGTATACCTGTGGCGGATTCATTTTGATATTTGGCAAAACTAATACAATTATGTAAAGTTTAAAAATAAAATAAAATTAGAGGGAAAAAAAAAAAAAAAAAAAAAAGTGTTAAAGATATAATAGATTTTATCATCTGAAGCATACTGATTTCACTTAGCTTCTTTCAATTGCCCAAGAAGCACTTCTTTCCCTTCTTTCATTTTTCTTCGGTGAAATCATACCCATTCTCCCTCCATTCTCCCTAAGCAGAACATAATCTTTTTCTCTTTGGAGCCCCTACTTATTGAAGTTCATAGAGATGTTGTGAAATTAATATGAGAAATTAAGTTGGTTATTAAATAGTATCAGGGATTTATAAAACTTATTTATTAATTTATTAAATAATATCACAATTTATAAAAATAGGCATCTTATACTAATTTCGGAGAAGGCAATGGCACCCCACTCCAGTACTCTTGCCTGGAAAATCACATGGACAGAGGAGCCTGGTAGGCTGCAGTCCCTGGGGTCACTAAGAGTCGGGCATGACTGAGCGACTTCACTTTCACTTTTCACTTTCATGCATTGGAGAAGGAAATGGCAACCCACTCCAGTATTCTTGCCTGGAGAATCCCAGGGACGGGGAGCCTGGTGGGCTGCCGTCTATGGGGTCGAACAGAGTCGGATACGACTGAAGTGACTTAGCAGCAGCAGCAGCATACTAATCTTTTCCACCCCACATTAGCAATTCTTGCCTCAGAACTTTTGATGTTGCAGAGTAAATCTGTTGGAAAAATTTAATTTAATTCTATTGATTTTATTATTTAAAAATTTTTACCTTTTTGTTTCAAAATTATTTCAGACATAAAAATTGCAAAAATGATACAAAGAATTCCCATGTATTTTTAAACCAGTTTCCTCAAATGTTAATATTTTTCCATATTTTATCATTGTCTATCTGTATACAATTTTTCTGTTTATTTGTTGCAGGCATGATCCTTAAGGAGAATTTTAGACAAAGACTTACAGTCATTTTGTTGATGGCTTTTTCTATGGGTTCAGTAAATAATATTTTAAAAATAGAAAAGTACTAATACTATTGGCAGTCAACATTCATTAACTAAATGCTGTGGTATTATATCAATCAGGGTTCCACAATAAAACATACACACACACACACACACACACACACACACGGTGCTGCTAGTGGTAAAGAACCCGCTTACTAATGCAGGAGATATAAGAGATATGGGTTCAATCCCAGGGTCGGAAAGATTCCCTGGAGAATAGCATGGCAACCCACTCCAGTATTATTTCCTGGAGAATCCCCATGGACAGAGGAACCTGGCAGCTATAGTCCATGGGGTCATAAAGAGTTGGACACAACTGAAGTGACTTAGCGCACACAAACCTATATATAGAGAGAGATTGGCTTCTGTTATTATGTGATTGTGGATGGGGCAATCCAAAATCTGTAGGCAAGCCATGTGGAAGCCTACAAACTCAAGCAGAAGCTGACAGTGCAGTCCATAAGTGGAATTTCTTCATCAGCAGGAAAACTATAGTTCTGCTTTTATTCCTTTCAGTTGACTCTATCAGGCTGACTCAAATTACTAAGAATAATCTCGCTTACTTAAAGTCCAATAATTATAGACATTAATAACATCTAAAAAATACCTTTGCAGCAACATCTAGATTAACGTTTGATTGAATGAGTATTTATTATAGGCTAGTCAAGTTGGCCAGAGAAGGCAATGGCACCCCACTCCAGTACTCTTGCCTGGAAAATCCCATGGACGGAGGAGCCTGGTGGGCTGCAGTTCCTGGGGTCACTAAGAGTCAGGCATGACTGAGCGACTTCACTTTCACTTTTTACTTTCATGCATTGGAGAAGGAAATGGCAACCCACTCCAGTGTTCTTGCCTGGAGAATCCCAGGGATGGGGGAACCTGGTAGGCTGTCGTCTCTGGGGTCGCACAGAGTCGGACATGACTGAAGCGACTTAGCAGCAGCAGCAGCAGCAGTCAAGTTGGCACAAAAAACTGACCATCACATATTATCCTATTTATTATTCACAGCTGTGGCAAAGGCGTTATTATCCCTACTTTATAAGTGAAGAAACTGAGGTTAAGTAATTTGCTGGCAGTCATATAATTAGTTAAGTGGAAGAGGTGCATTTTTGAGCCCATATAGTCTAACTCCAGAACCCTTTCTCTTGACCACTACACTAGACTGTCTACCTCAGAACAAAGAAATGGGCTTTTAGCTTATTTGCAACATCTCAAGAGAACTCCAGTGTATAAAAAACTGACAAATTAATTAAACTCAATAGATATTATTTGTTTACTATGTGCCAGGAACTGTATAAAGCAATAAGAATACAGTGACAAAAATCCTCCTCTCAAGAAGCCCATCTGAGTAGAAAGAGGTAGTGAAGCATCACTCATACACATATCTACACCAAGTGAGGCAGAGAGAGCACTGTCCTGAGGAAACCAGTGGTCTGAGGTTTAGGAAAATTTGGCTCCTGGTTCTGTTACTAAACAGCATCCTACCTTGGTCTGCTCAACTTTAGGCAAGTTACACAGCTCTTTTCTGAATTTATCTGCCAAATAAGAGGAAATGAATTGATTATGAAAGTCATTGATCCAAGAGGATTGTGCTCACCATTGTCTTGAAATTTGTACAATCAGAGGGCTAAGCACTTAATATTATTATCTCACTGAGTCTTCATAACAATCTACTCATTATCATCCCCATGATACAGATGAACAAATTGAGATAAGACAATTTAATATCTTGATCAAGGATAGAAAGTAGAAGAGTCTGCTAAAACCCAAATAATTAGGCTTTTGAGTCCAAATTCTTAATCTGTATGTTAGCTTTCCCTGAAATACATTGTGAAGGTCTTAGTGAATTTTGAATATGTGCTTCTTGGTTTACAAAACCAGTACTCTAATAATTCTTGAGCTAAGAAGCCTTTAAAACATATATACAAAATCATCAAGTACAAATATGTGTTTTATGACATGTGTATGCTGTGTGCTGTGCTTAGGTTGCTCAGTTGTGTCCAACTATTTGCAACCCCATGAACTGTAGCCTGCCAGGCCTCCCAGGCCATGGGGATTCTCCAGGCAAGAATACTGGAGTGGGTTGTCATGCCTTCCTCCAGGAGGATCCCAGGGATCAAACCCAGGTCTCCCACATTGCAGATGGATTCTTTACCACCTGAACCACCAGGGAAGCCCAAGAATACTGGAGTGGGTAGCGTATCCCTTCTCCAGGGGATCTTCCTGACCCAGGAATTGAACTGGGGTCTCCTGCATAGCAGGCGGATTCTTTACCAGCTGAGCTACCAGAGAAGCCCATGACATATATATGCTTATTCCTAAATCTATTCTTTTCCTTTCTTTTCATACCATTGTTTGTGTGTTTATTATAAAATAATGGCTATCAGAAAATTAATAAAAACCTGGATTTTGCCCAGTATTTTAGATCTTGCATTGGATTTTGAAGCAGGGCATACAGTTATGCTGGACACAGTTTAAAAAGAAAAAGGTTGGTTAAAACACTGTCATAGGTCCATTTATTTGTTAAATATACCTCAATAAAAATAATTTTTCAAAACTATTAGAATATGTTCAGAAAGAATGAATTTAGGAAAAAAGTTGAAGAGAGATAATCTGGAAAGTGCAGAACACCACCTTGGCTGAGATGCAAGAGTAAGTGAAAAGCTGCTGATTTGACCATTGTGGGTCATAACCTATTAGAACTCCTAAGGCATGCTAAAGACATAATTGTGTAATTTTTTGGTGTCCAGCTGTGGCCTTCATTACTGAAAACCTGGATTTTCAGAACAAAGCAAATGGAACATAAGTTCTGTGAAAAGAATATCTTAGTGGTTAGTTAACACCAAAGCTGTCAAAACTGGAGAGAAAAAATTGCTGTTTGTAACATGGAACAACAGACTGGTTCCAAATTGGAAAAGGAGTATGTCAAGGCTGTATATTGTCACCCTGCTTATTTAACTTTTATGCAGAGTACATCATGAGAAACACTGGCCTGGATGAAGCACAAGCTGGAATCAAGATTGCCGGGAGAAATAGCAATAACCTCATATATGCAGATGACACCACCCTTATGGCAGAAAGTGAAGAACTAAAGAGCCTCTTGATGAAAGTGAAAGAGGAGAGTGGAAAAGTTGGCTTAAAGCTCAACATTCAGAAAACGAAGATCATGGCATCTGGTCCCATCACTTCATGGCAAATAGATGGGGAAACAGTGTCAGACTTTATTTTTGGGGGCTCCAAAATCACTGCAGATGGTGATTGGAGCCATGAAATTAAAAGATGCTTACTCCTTGGAAGGAAAGTTATGACCAATCTAGACAGCATATTAAAAAGCAAAGATATTACTTTGCCAACAAAGGTCCATCTAGTCAAAGCTATGGTTTTTTCTGTGGTCATGTATGGATGTGAGAGTTGGACTATAAAGAAAGCTGAGCACCAAAGAATTGATGCTTTTGAACTGTGGTGTTGGACTCTTGAGAGTCCCTTGGACTGCAAGGAGATCCAACCAGTCCATCCTAAAGGAGATCAGTCCTGGGTGTTCATTGGAAGGACTGATGTTGAAGCTGAAACTCCAATACTTTGGCCACCTGATGAGAAGAGCTGACTAATTTTTAAAGACCCTGATGCTGGGAAAGATTGAGGGCAGGAGGAGAAGGGGACGACAGAGGATGAGATGGTTGGATGGCATCACTGATTCAATGGACATGGGTTTGGGTAAACTCCGGGACTTGGTGATGGACAGTGAGGCCTGGCGTGTTGCCGTTCATGGGGTCGCAAAGAGTCAGACACGACTGAGAGACTGAACTGAACTGAACTGAACATCCACTGATTTATAGTAAAAGTGTCCTTATCCCTTGGAGATCCAGAACCCTCTAGGAGTGACTGCTGTGTTGAGATGGAGTAGATTCTAATTCCTTTATTTTGTAAATAAGGATGCTGAAGTCCAGAGATCAGTGATGTGCCTGGGGTTATATGCGGATCGTGAGCCAAGTCAGGGCAAGAACCCAGTGTTCTTTGAGGGCCTCCACTTACGAGGAAGACAACAAATGTGATTGGGAAAATGTCTCTCCAAATTGCTGCAACTTCAGTTTTTCCATCTGTATGCTTAAACCGTGCCTATGCATGGCACTGTTTTTGCCCATCTCCTCTAGGACCTGTGCTGGACACAACAAATGGCCAATATATAATAATAATAGGCTGAGTATTTAGGATATGTTAGATGCTCCAGTAAGCAAGTTATATATGTTATATTGTTAAATTCTCACAACCAATCTGTGAGGTAGATTTTATTACCCTCTTTTTACAAATAAGTGAATTGATAGTTAGAGAGATTTAGTAACTTGGTTAAGATTGCCCCATCAGAGAGCAGTGAAGCAAGACTTTGACTTTTGGAAATCTTACCCCAGGAACAAAATTCTCCAGTACTCCACTGTATTGTCAGGATAGCTGCCGGGGTCCAGCCCCGGCTGATCCAGGGTATTCGAAGCGGGGATGGCATCGGCGAGGGTCAGGATACAATAGCTTCAATTAGATATTAATTAAAGATGTAAAGAGTAATAGAATAAGGATAGCTCAGTAGGAAAATTCAGTGGAGAAAAGAGGCTGAGTAGCTTGGTTTACGCGGGAGACCAATAAAACTTCAAGACAAGAAGTTTGCACCACTTACGTAGGCCACAGGCGTCCTTCCGTTCTCCCGAAAGAGAGGAGACACTGAGGCCTCCCCGGTCGGATCTTAGAAGCCCAGGCATAATTAGTAAGCATGATGGGTTCTGCGCTCTAGATGGAGACTCAGCCAGAGTGAGAGAGAGAGAGACATGGGGAGACCAGTCTTTTGAGGAACTGATCCCAATTCTTTATTTTCCATGGTCTACTTTTATACACTGAGATGTTATGCAAAAGTCACGCAGGGTCAGCAGTCCTCACTTTTATCAAAGTCAGGTGCTTCATACAAATGTATACAGAGGTCTTAGGGGTGTTACATCATCTTCTGGCCAGGGGGCCTGCTGACAATTTATGACCCTCTCCTTGTGACAGTGGTCAGTCAACCAGGACACTTATTTCTCCAGGGGTGATTATTCCTAAAACAGACGCCACCCAAATAAAGTTACATTCCTATAGGGTGAGGGTGTAGTGGGTTTTAGTTAAGGAAAGAATTTACTTAGCCTAAGGTCCAACGTGATTAATATAAAAGGTTAATACTTATTTCTTCTATATATTCATTAATGTGTGTAAGGGCAGGGGATATGGAGACTTAGCAACAAACATTGGCTCAACAAATGAAAAACCCTTCACCAACACAGTTTCTAATCAGCCCATTATACTTATACTAATAGTTTTCTAACTTTTCTAAGGAACCTGTTTTTAGAAGGTTTAAAGCATCTCGTGCCTCTCACAGTTGGGAGGCTGTGAGCAATCACATGTGGCCGGACAAGCCTGTCAGGTAGGCTACAGAACCTTCAGAGGAGTTTGTAGGTTAAAACACTCTTGTCACGCCCAGGAGTTTTTATTAACTGGAGCTCTAAGTTAACTCCTTCTCCGAAAGAGGTGGTGGGGGACAGCCCCCCATAAAGTCAGAGGTGTAGATGAGCACAAAGTAGTAAAGTAGGCAGGCTCTGGTTATGGGGGTAGATGTTTGAGGATTTCCAGGGGGACTCCTGAGGCTTGATCCCGCCTTTGCGTATGTTGAGCCTCCTTCCTCATGACCTTTGCCATGGGCCAAGTGCCTCACTCTGGCCCCCAACAGATAGCATATGAGCTTCTGCTACTCCCTCCATAGACCCATCACTAATGAGATATGCACTCTCCTCACATGCTCCAAACTGCCTCAAAATCCTTGTCATCAAGTTACTCCAGGCATCTACTACCAATCAATCAGATCAGAATAGGTTTGTGAGATAATCCTTTCTAATTTCCCTGGATTAGATGATCTCTAAGGACTCTTCTAGCTCCAAAATTCTAGTTTGTGATTTTAAGGATTAAAGGAAGATATGAGATATTCAGTTCAGTTCAGTTCAGTTCAGTCGCTCAGTCGTGTCCAACTCTTTGCGATCCCATGAATTGCAGCATGCCAGGCCAATATTAATATTTACAAAAACTGGAATTAGGATGTTTTGAATGGCTGAGCTGATGTCCTGAATATTCTTATTTCTCAGACTTAGTTTGAAACCTTTGGTTAAACTAGGAAGGACTGAAACAGGTGAAATTGTCCATCAGGTACTTTATGAGGTAGCTCATATAGAACTGCTCTAATGTCCAGTTGACAATGTCAAATGAGAGAAGGCCATTCTCCCCGAGACTGCAAGAAACCCACAGCATCAAGAGGATCCAGTTTCAGCATCTTTTGTAAAATATTGTCTTGTTTGTGATAGACATCTTCTGCAGAGGGCTCCTTCAAGAGATTATAGTAGTACAAACTCTATATCCATGCTTCCTTGGCTCTTGATTAATTAGCTGATGACTGCGGGCCAGTTATTTAACCCCTCTGCTCCAGCTTCCTCACGTATAAAAATGGAATAATCACAGAACCTACTGTGTAGGGTTTTGGTATGGATTCAGTGAGCTGATATACATAAATCACTTAAAATAGCACCATAGAATAAAAAGCATTGTAGATATATTGATCAGTTTATTGCATTATACATTTTTATATAGAGAGAGTTTATATTATATGTATATATATTTACTATGTCATTACATGTAATAAAATACAAAGCTTTTTCTTTCAGCCTTGATTTCTCTCTCTCTTGATTTGTCATGGTATTTTATTTGCAATTTAATATTATTCTAAATTTAAAAATTAATTTTAAAATTATTAGCATGAATTTTACCATTCATATAATATTGTTAAATGTCAGTATCAAATGTAAATATAAAGGCATTTAACTTGTATGAAGAATCACTAAAATTACTCAATTTGTTTTTCATAGCTTCACAATACAATCCAGAACTGTGAAAATGCTGTGCAAAACTAAATCAGTTATTACTTCACTTGATGAGCACACATTTTACTAAGAAATGTAGACTTACTGATGAATAAGAAAGGACTAGAAGGTAAAGAGGAGAAGGCAATGGCACCCCACTCCAGTACTTTTGCCTGGAGAATCCCATGGACAGAGGAGCCTGGTGGGCTGCAGTCCATGGGGTCGCAAAGAGTGGGACACGACTGAGTGACTTCACTTTCACTTTTCACTTTCATGCACTGGAGAAGGAAATGGCAACCCACTCCAGTGTTCTTGCCTGGAGAATCCCAGGGACAGGGGAGCCTGGTGGGCTGCCTTCTGTGGGGTCGCACAGAGTCGGACACGACTGAAGCGACTTAGCAGCAGCAGCAGAAGGTAAAGAAACTGTAGTTGCTTCTGTCTTTCTCTTTTCTTCTATGTCCTCATTTTCAGTGTGAGGGGTTGGCTAAAACAGGGAAGTAACTGCATAAAAAAAGGTATGATAGGGTTCATCGGTTTTTTGTGTTTCTTAGGATGCTACTGTGTTTTTCCTGTGTTTCAAGTAAATTTTGGTTCAAATGAAAATTGTGACCTCTTGGAGCTGTCTGCTTACTCAGTTGTAGTTGTAGCATACTTCCCTTGTACTTGAGTCTCTCTGAACTCCCACACATAGTCTACTGCAATTCTTTGCTCATAAGACATCATGAATGCAATATCCAAATGGAGTGGTGAGAAATGGAGGTGGATGTTTACATTGCATATTATGTGTATTACTTCTGCTCATGTGCATTCTCCACTGTCCTGACCTACTTCACTTAAAAATACAAGTTCAAGATAAAATTATTAAGAATTTCAAGACAGCATTATACTAAGTATGGGGATTTTGGATCGAAGGACCTGTATGATTGTACAAGTCACATGTTCATGAGGTTGACTGTACTTCCATCTGCAGGTCATAGACTATTTCTCCCTCATGGGACTCTAAGGAACAGCTCCTTCTAGAAATACTATCATGATTTTGACAGCCCAAATTGATCACAACCCTGGATTTCTGAAGAGTTTACCTTCTTTTTGCTTGCCATAGATGCTCCAAACTGCCTTTTAAGATTAGTTATCTCTTAACCTTTGTTCTATCTCTCTACAACATTATAAGCTTCTTGAGACAAAGTCGTCATATTGGCTCCATATATCATGCAACCTTGGCCTTGTTGAGGTTTGAATTACAAGTTTCTTATCTTATTAAAATGTAACACTCAGTAGCTGTCATTGTTCTAGAGGAGGGCGTGGCAACTCACTCCAGTATTCTTGCCTGGAGTGTCCCATGAACAGAGAAGCCTAGTGGGCTACAGTCCATAGGGTTACAAAGAGTTGGACATGACTGAAGCAACTTAGCATGCATGCAGCTATCATTGTTAGAGCTTTTTTTTTATTGTTATTCTCAATAAAAGAGTTCAGATGCTGAAATCAGACTGGCACTACTCAAATTGTTATTTCCTAGCTATGATATAGGGTAAGATACTTAATCATTTTATGCCTTGATTTTTCTTACATTTTGTTATAAGAATTAAATGCCATAATTACTTTGAGTTAGTAGTACCTGTCACATGACAAATATATCTAGCTATTCTTATTATTTCATTACTCTTATTGTTATTATTAATTTAACTCCCAAGTGTATCATTATTCCCACTTTCAAGATGAGGAATATGAGAGATATCTAGGAGACACAGACTGCCAGTGTAAGATCTTGACTCCAGAATGGTGCCATCCAATATGGCAGGCATCAGACACATGCATCTACTGAACAGTTGAAATGTGGCTCATCTGAACTGAGATGTGGCATAAGTATAAAGGACACACTGGATTTTGAAGGCTTAATATCAAGTAAAGGATGGGAAAATCCTATTAATATATTTATATTGATTGCATGTTGAAATGAAAATGTTTTGGATATACTGGGTTAAATAAAGTATACTATTGAAATTAATTTCATCTATGTTCTTTTTACTTCAGTTCAGTTCAGTTCAGTCACTCAGTCATGTCTGACTCTTTGTAACCCCATGAATCGCAGCATGCCAGGCCTCCCTGTCCATCACCAACTCCCGGAGTTTACCCAAATTCATGTCCATCAAGCCGGTGATGCCATCCAGCCATCTCATCCTCTGTCATCCCCTTCTCCTCCTGCCCCCAATCCCTCCCAGCATCAGGGTCTTTTCCAATGAGTCAACTCTTCGCATGAGGTGGCCAAAGTACTGGAGTTTCAGCTTCATCATCAGTCCTTCCAATGAACACCCAGGACTGATCTCCTTTAGGATGGACTGGTTGGATATCCTTGTAGTCCAAGGGACTCTCAAGAGTCTTCTCTAACACCACAGTTCAAAAGCATCAATTCTTCGGCGCTCAGCTTTCTTCACAGTCCAACTCTCGCATCTTTTTACTTAACCATGTCTTTAAAAACATAAGAAGAACAACTTTAAAATTACTGCTATGGCTCGACCCAGCAATCCCACTTCTGGGCTAAACACTGAGGAAATCAGAATTGAAAGAGACACATGTTCCCCAGTGTTCATTGCAGCACTGTTTACAATAGCTAGGACATGGAAACAACCTAGATGCCCATCGGCAGACAAATGGATAAGGAAGTTGTGGTACATATACACAATGGAATATTACCCAGCTGTTAAAAAGAACACGTTTGAGTCAGTTCTAATGAGATGGATGAAACTGGAGCCTGTTATACAGAGCTAAGTAAGTTAGAAAGAGAAACACCAATACAGTATATTAATGCATATATGGGATTTAGAAAGATGGTAGTGATGGCCCTATATGCAAGACAGCAAAAGAGACACAGATGTAAAGAACAGACTTTTGGACTATGTGGGAGAAGGTAAGGGTGGGGATGATTTGAGAGAATAGCCTTGAAACATGTATATTACCATATGTAAAATAGCTGACCAGTTGCAAGTTCAATGGGACGAAGCAGGGCACTCAAAGCTGGTGCTCTGGGACAAGCCAGAGGGATGTGGTGAGGAGGGAGGTGGGTGGGAGGGTTCAGGATGGGGGCACATATGTACACCCATAGCTGATTCATGTTGATGTATGGTAAAAAACTACCAACATACTGTGAAGTAATTAGCTTACAATTAAATTAATTAATTACAAAAGTTACTGGTATTGCTGTATTATATTACTGTAAGACAGCACTGCTTAAGAGGCTGTGGTTGTGGAGGCTGACAATCGAAAGTAAAGCCATCTTTAAGAACACATTCCACTGAGTGAGCTAATAAAGCTCTTTGGATTCCTTACTCATCTTTAAGATTTAATTTTAATGACCACAGGAGGAAACTTTGGGTTTTACCTATCAATGTAGAAAACATTTTAAGCTGGTAATTGGTTTGCATTTCAGATGAACCTAATTCTTGACAGGAAGCTGAGAGGCTTTCTTTTATTCCACATGCCATTAATGGCGTAAGGAAGGGCACAAGCTTTAGAATGGACGATTTGAATCTCAGCCTTCTCATCTAGCTGTGTGACTTCAGACAAATGACATAGCCTTTTGATGTCTCAGTTTCTTTATCTGAAAAAGGGACAATAATATCTACTGAGCAGGGTTTCTTTGCCCTTTGGCGATGGTCTTCATTCATCCTTCTCTAGCCTCTTCTGTACTCTGGGAGGATGACCTATGAAATACATCAGTTACTATCCTTGCCCACTGGTTTAAGGTTCAGTTTGAACAATGGTAGTGAGCACCCCCTCGATGTCAAAATTCCATGAGAGAAAGTACGTGGATGACTTTTTTGGAGTAAGCATAGATGTTTGTATTCCATGTTGATGACCACTGAAAACTCTGCCTGTGGATGAGGCTCTAGGTAACCAATGGATACGATACTCATTCTGTGGATGCTCCAGTGCTTGATCAGTGGGCTTCTGTATAAATGGCCATGAGGCTGAGAAGAGTTATTATTCATGGACTCAACAACATAGACTTCTTTCCAAAAGACCAAGTGCTTACTGTGTCCACAGCAGGTCCATCTACATGGGACTATTTTCTAAAGGGAACATCTGGTTACTTAGTGACAGATTCATTATGTTAGACTGCTTAATTCATGGAAAGGATTTTGATTTGTCCTCATTGGATGAAGATATATTTCATGTGTATATTTGCTGTCCCTGTTCTCTGCTCCTCTGCCATTGCAGTGGTATCCCAGTATCATCTCTGACTCAGAGTTACATTTTCCAGCAAAAAGCATGCCATTGTCAGTTCATGCCCATGGAATTCACTGGTCTCATTATGTGTTACATCACCTTGAAGCCCCTACTTAACAGCACTGTGGACTGCCTAGTCCCCTTCATGGATCACAGCCTTGTTACAGTGAAAGGGCCCACGTAACTCAATGAATCTATGAGCCATGCCACGCAGGGCCACCCAAGATGGATGGGTCATAGTGAAGAGTTCTCACAAAACATGCTCCACTGGAGGAGGGAATGGCAAATCACTCCAGTATTCTTGCCTCGAGAACCTCATGAACGGTATGAAAAGTTCTGACTTTTGACTTATGACTGACTGACTTTTGACTTATGACTTACTAGTAAAAAGATAAACTACAAGTTTGAAATACTTCCTTCCTTCATGCCTCAAAACCAATGGCCAGGATGGTCTTCTCTTAAAGCCAGAAAGCCTAAATCTTGGAACTGTTAAAGAACAAAATGTATTTATGATACTTGTTAAAGATGGTAAGGGATACTTTATGTAAGAGAGACTTCTACAATAGGGTTTTGTAATAGGGGAGAAACTTTAGAAAACAATGAGTAAAAGTAGGAATTTATAGCCAAGAAGCAGGGTGGGGATGATCGGATAGAAAATTACTAAAAGGAAGCATCAGGAATAAGGACGGCTCTGACTAAACTGACCTAATAGAATTCTTGCTGCAGGCCTAGGCACCTCACACATCACCTGGGGGAAAATGGAGGATGAGGGACCTGACTAGATTTGAGGGTGATCAGATATTGAGGATGGGGGATCATGTCAAATGGAGTTAGCAGAAGTCTTGCTAAAAATGGACAATATAGAAATGAACATGGTAGCTCAAAACTCAGGGCCTTATTGAGACAAGCAGTCAGAGAACCCTGACTAAAGTTTGGCCAAGAAAAGACTCTTTGTCAGAACCATGGATGGAGATGGGAGTGGATGTTCCTACAAATATACCCAATAACCCACGGGAAGAAATTCTGCTGCATGTACCAGAGATCTTAATGTTCAAAGAAAGAATGCTTCCAACTGGAATACAGACATAGTTCCAGTGAACTGGAGGCTGAAACTGCACTTGGCCATTATGAGCTACATGGGCTGCAGGACCATCAGATAGAAAAGAGTTCACTGTACTTAGTAGGGTGACTGATCCCAATTACCAGGGGCAACTAGGTTGCTGTTACACAATGGAGTGAGGAAGACTATGTCTGGGACTGAAAGGATCCACTGGGAGACCTCTGGCCCAGTCAGATCAGATCAGATCAGATCAGTCGCTCAGTCGTGTCCGACTCTTTGCGACCCCATGAATCGCAGCACGCCAGGCCTCCCTGTCCCTCACCAACTCCCAGAGTTCACTCAGACTCACGTCCATCGAGTTGGTGATGCCATCCAGCCATCTCATCCTCTGTCGTCCCCTTCTCCTCCTGCCCCCAATCCCTCCCAGCATCAGAGTCTTTTCCACTGAGTCAACTCTTCACATGAGGTGGCCAAAGTACTGGAGTTTCAGCTTTAGCATCATTCCTTCCAAAGAAATCCCAGGGCTGATCTCCTTCAGAATGGACTGGTTGCATCTCCTTGCAGTCCAAGGGACTCTCAAGAGTCTTCTCCAACACCACAATTCAAAAGCATCAATTCTTCAGCGCTCAGCCTTCTTCACAGTCCAACTCTCACATCCATACATGACCACAGGATAAACCATAGCCTTGACTAGAAGAAACTTTGTTGGCAAAGTAATGTCTCTGCTTTTGAATATGCTATCTAGGCCCTGATCAAAGGACAACTGCAGAACCCAATAGAGACAAACTTCCAAAAATTCAGATACTTCAGAGGTAAAGATTTGAGTCATCTTATAAGTAAAGCACACCATCCATTTGAGAAGCAGGTAAAAGGGACCATACAGTAGCAGTGGATGAAGGTTGGCTGCTGTGCTTACCAATTTAGGCCTTATGCTCAAATACAGAAGCTATAGAAACTATTAACAGTAATATTTTATATTAAATAGTAATCTCTCCTTTACTCTGATGTATTTTATGAAAAACATTGATGGTTGATCGTGTTTTGGGTTTCAGTTGGGAAGATGACTGAAACTGACATCATACCATCCTGATGTGGCATCTTTTCAACTGAATTGTCAAACAATAATTATTAGTATCTTAGTAACAAGGCTTCAAAGAACAAAGAGCTGTATTTGAAGTCTTAGGAATTGCAACCTAGGTGACACAAATTGGGATAAAAAGGAAAGAGCATTTGTGAAAGGGAAAGATTCAAAAGCTTATAAAGACAAAAGCTAGAGGTTGTTAAAGTTATCTTGGAAGAATTATGATTGGCCTGATGTAAAAAGAAAATATTTGTCCTTAAGGCATAGGCTATCACAAGTTATTTATGTTTGGTGTAAGGGTCCAATAAATATCTTGAGTTTCTGGAACCTTGTGGAGATGTTCTGGATGCCTGCATTAAACAGTAGCTGGTCAATAGTCCAGATTTCATCCAGGCTGAGAATTGTATTAAGTCTCACTTCCTCAGTGACCTCCTGGCTTCATTTTAGAGAGCTCTCTTAGCAATTCCAACTCCATTTTGGTTTTTCTTTCACAGAATTAAAGATAAGAGTAAATGAAGAAGAAATGAAAAAGGTTGGTCTAGTTGGATAACTTATTCTTCCCTCTAGGTCCTCTTTTCACCTTCTCTATCCTACCCTGGGCTCAGGCACTCAAATAGGTTCCACCAAAGGAATCCTTTGCCCCCTGGGGGTTCTTATTGTGTTCTGTCAGTGGAGGCTGAAGGGTGAGGGGTAAGAGCAAAAGATCAGAGGGCAAGTGAACAGAGAGTTCAGAATATCTGTTTTCCTGGATACTTTCCTACTGTATCACAAGGGTTGACTGATTCACTCCACAGAAAGTCACAGTTCTGTTGCCATTTGCTAGTTTCTCTGAGTCCCTAAGTGCTGTTTGTAGCCTCAAGTTACTGCTGCATTCCTTGTTAGATGACTTTAAACTCTGCTGGGACCCTTACTGATGTGCCTGCCTTGCTGGGTTGTTTTGATGTGTGGAGATAATGAGTGCAAATCAGTCAGTACTATAAGTAGCTCTTGGTAGGCACTCAAAATGATAATTTTTTTTCTCTCAAAAGCTTGAAAATTCAAAATTCAAATGAGTGCTTAGAGAATTAGCACTGTTTAAGGAAATAAATGAGATAATGTATGTGAAGGTACTTTGTAAAGTGTAAATCACTATCCAAATGCAAGGTATATTTACATTAGACTTCCTAAACCTTGAAAGTATTATTTTAACAAAGCCAGTCATGTCTATTTTGCCTTAATCACATGCAATTAAGTTTTTCTCAGACATGGAGTAGGGTAGAAACTTTAACTGCAGATTTCTATGCCAATCTCACTGAATTAAAAACTTTGTTCATCTTCTTTAGGCTCTAGGTCTTTGGTTTTAGATTTCCCATTCCCATTCCCTTTTCTTTCCAGCTCAACGAAGCCTAAGTATCAAGATGAGCAGACGGAGATGTAATTGCTTCTCTGTCTTATTGCAGAAAAAAGCCAAAAAAGGCAATGAAAAAAAGCATCTTGAAATGTGGAAGAACCTATTAAGTCGGCACTGTGGTTTTCCACAGTACCTTTTGACATGGGAAGGGAAATGGTGAGGGAAGGCAAACAAGCACCGATTTTCCTCTGCTCTAGAACTTTAAATACCATTAATTGACATTATTAGTAGGACCTGAGGGAGAGGGTGAAGAGGTGCATTGTGACCCAAGATTTGCTTTTCCATTTACATGTGGCAAGTGACCATCAGGGTACTGCTTGCATCTGCTACACCAGTTTAATGAAACTCACTGTTTTTCATTGTGTCCCATGCTGTTTTACTGTCCTTCTAAATGAAATAGTTTGTAGAAATGATCTGAGCAAAGAAAATCAGCTTTGTTCATTAAAAATTTGGCTGCAGTACAGTCCTTCTCAGGACTGCCGAAATTGTGTAGAGATTGGTGATTAAGAGCATGAATTCTAGAAACACTTAATCCTGGGTTTGATTCCTGAGTTTCTTCCTTATCAGGCCTTATCAGGCCTCCTTTTCCTTCTCTGTCTAATGGGACTAATAATTGAGACAAACAAGTGCAACAGTGATTGAAAAGACCCTCTATAAAATGTCAAGTGCTATGCTGATTTAAGGGATTATTATTTCTAAGGTAACAATCTCTCACAAATAAATTTGACTTTCATTAAACTGTATTCACCTTGAAATAAAATTTAAGAAACATTTAGTAGTTGAATACAACATATGATGTTGTTCAGAAGAGTGAGATTTCTGATTACATGACATATGTAGAAATATCTAGAATAGTCCTTGGCATACGGTGAGGCCTCAATAAATGTTTATTTTCCCCTTAAATAAAGCATTGAAAATGCATTTTAAGTGCCTACCAAGAAATGCAGATTTTGACTTTTCTTGAGGAGACCATCCATTACTAGGACATCATTCCCATGCACCAAGTATTTCAGTTCTAAGGCAACAGAGGATAGTATCAATAAGCCATATTTTTTAAGGTAGCTTTTGCTTGAATCATCTTGTTTGACCCTTGTAGTACCTGTATGAAGAAGGTAGAACAGGTTTTATTTTTATTATTCTGATGTTGCACATAAGATAGTCAAGGTTTGAGCAATTAAGTTTCTGATTCTCCCAAAGTTATGTGGCTACACTCCTTGATAATACAGTAACTTTGACCCTTTCCCAAGTACACTTGAAGGGAAGCAGAGTGAGGATAGTTATTGGCTTCCATTTCCTAGGCAAGGGGAATCCTCGTCTCAGAAGTTCCTCCTTTCAGGGAGCTTGGTGATTCATATTGGTAATTAAGGTCTTCCCTGGTGCCTCAGATGATAAAGAATCTGCCTGCAATGCAGGAGACCCAGGTTTGATCCCTGGAGAAGGAAGATCCCATGGGGAAGGGAATGGCAACCTCCTCCAGTATTCTTGCATGTAAAATTCCATGGACAGAAGAGCCTGGTGGGCTATTGTCCATGGAGTCACAAAGAGTTGGACACAACTGAGTGACTTTTACTTTTGCTATAGGTAATTTTGGAACTTAGGTTCATGACTGAACCATTGTAATCGTGCTGGAAGGCAGAGGACGTTGTCCAGCCTGAGATTCTAGAGGATGGGGGTGAAATGGCATTGGAGGAGAAAGAAATACAAAACGGACTCTGTGTAACTGAACTGCCCAAAGGGACAGAAGAGGTGGGAGGGCAGAGGGTAAAGTGGCTATAATATTATCATTACCTGGCAAAGAGTGGATTTAGGGTCCACTGCTGGCTTCTACACAAAACATTCAGAAAAGGCATTCCTCAAGACATTTTGGGGTCTTATGGATAACTAGCAGGACCTCAGAGGTCATCTCCCTAATTCATTGCATTTTACAGATTAGGAACTTCTAAATTCATGAAGTTTCTAGTAGCTACTTTTGTAGCTAGTTTTGTACACAAGAGCTTTATTTATTCAGCAAATGCTTCTATAGCATTTAACTATGTATCAGGTACTGTCCCAAGTGCTAACAAACAATGATTCATTTATTCCTCATAACCTTAGGAGGAAGGTCCTACAGGTCTGCAGTCTCTTACTTGCAATTCTGAACATCAAAAGTCTCTGAAAAAACAATTGTTTTTTCAAAAGTTGGTACAAACTCACTGGTAGCAAAACCTGATTTGAATTGATATAATGACTCTAGTTCTCTGACCCTTAATCAACCCACATAGTGTTAATAGCTATACATTTTGCTTTGAAACATATCAGTGGTTTGATTATGAGGTCCTGCACATGACTCTGCTGGGGGTAGTACACAATATTTAATATAACCTGATATCTTCAAAAGTTCTAGATTTCAAAAAAAAATCTGACTCTGAAGATTTTGGATAAGGGATTATGAAAACTGCTTTATTATGCTCATTTTACAGATATGAAAACCAAGGCAAGGAAATCTCGTAACTTGTGAAAGCGTATACACTGACATCCTGGAATTCTAAGCCAAGAAGCCTGGCTTCAAAGTCTGTATTTTTAACCAACACAAGTTCCCTGATCCTCACCACACAGTACCTTCCTGCAAAACCAACCATACAGATTAAAAGACTACCTGTCCAGATTTCCCTGGTGGTTAAGAATTCCCAGTGGTTAAGAATTCGCCCGCCAGTGCAGAGGACATGAATTCAATTCCTGGTCCAGGAATATTCTACATGCTGAGGGACAGCTAAGTCCATGCACTGCAGCTACTGAGCCTGCGCTCTATAGCCCAAGAGCTACAACTACCGAAGTCCGTTTGCCCTAGAGCCCGTGCTCCACAACAAGAGAAGCCCCTGCAGAGGCCCGTTTACTGCAACTAGAGAGTAGCTCCTGCTCTTGGCACCTAGAGAAAGACTGTGCACAGCAACAAAGAGCAAGCACAGCCAAAAAAAATGTAAAAAGAGACTGCCCTTCATTGCTCTGCCCAGTTACTCCGTGTGCACGTTTCCATGTAAGTTTGGACAATTCTTTATCTCCATCTCTACTGCCACTACTTTAGTTCTGCCATTAACTCTTATCTCCACCCATTTGTTTACCATAGAGCAGCTAGAGTATTTTCA
Source organism: Bos mutus (assembly GCF_027580195.1). Lineage (NCBI taxonomy): Eukaryota > Metazoa > Chordata > Mammalia > Artiodactyla > Bovidae > Bos > Bos mutus. Next base: position 22,476,272 of record NC_091638.1, read on the forward strand.
AAATGCAAATCTGATTCTTATCACACCTCTATCAACCTCTGCTTCAGTGCCTTTTCATTGCATTTATAAGAGCCAAAATCTTCACACCTGGCACGGTTTGAGCCTGCCTGTCTCTTCAGGCCTTCTGTATGCCAGGTACCCCCCAGACCTTCTGTACGCCAGGTACCCCCTACTGCCTGTCAGTGCCTTGATGCATTGTAGGAGGGCCTTTGCACATGCTGCCCCCTCTTCCAGGCACAGTCTACTGCTTATGTTGTGATCTTGCCTGTGTCATGCCCCCGACAGACCTATCCCCACCACCTTCTCAGGTATGGTAGAGTTAAAATGTCAGATGTTCTTTCAAAGTTAATGACTGGCTGGAGGATTTAAAGCTTTTATTTGCAGAATGGCAATTTCCAGGGGCCTTCTTTTCCTGCTCTTACTGACATAGAAGGGCTTGACAGTGGGCAACAGTAGAGAAAGTATTGACACGTTGCTTTCCTATAAATACAGATAACAGACCAAGTTACATTAGGTGCGCAGCTGGCTTTCGTATAAGAGTGGTGAAGGCATTGTCTGTCCATATTCTAGCCTTATGCTAAAGCTGGAGTTCTCTGGAGGGAATTAAACTGCCTTTTTCTTTATTTAGTGCAGGTATATTTGTGGTATTATTATAAAGGCCTCTAGAAATCTGTCATAGTAAAGTTTACTGTATGTTTGGAATAATCAACTATTCTAACACACTGTCCCAAATTTCCCCTTTTCTCTAAAGCTCATTATCTCTAATGAAAAGAAAGGGATCTGTTTTATTTACAGGTTTGTCGAATACAATAATCCATTATTTGGAGGGAATTGCTAGAGTAATCTCACCCCACTGGTTTCTAACAAAACCTCCCAGATTGACATCTCACAAATTGAAAATTAAATGCAGTGTAAGAGTTCTTAACCAAATCTGTATGCTAAAGGAGTATTTGGTTAACAATTAGAAATATTGAGTTGTTTGGGTTTTTTTTTTTTTTTTTGGCATGGATGTTCTTAAATATAGTTTAAAAACTTTTCTTCTCTCAGAATCTTTTCCAGGAACCATGCTCACTTAAGTTTATTTCTAATAAAACTATTTTCCCTCACTGTGCTTTTTATTTTACATAATTAGAGATATTAGGTCAACATATTATCTTGAGGCATGCATCATCTATACAGTCACCAAATGGTTTCCCTAACCTCGTGTTTTTACCTTTACCTGATTTCCCTCTTACCTTCCCAGGCATCTATCAAAAGAGCTTCTTTTCCATTCTGGAAGGATCCAGCCAGCTCCATCGTCTCTTAACTTGGCACCTTCTGGTATATATTTCTCCTTGGTTGCCAAATCCAGTCTGTCACCCAGAATGTCTGCTTCTTCCTCCTCATTCCCTATCATGACTAAATATTACTACACTCGGAGAAGGCAATGGCACCCCGCTCCAGTACTCTTGCCTGGAAAATCCCATGGGCGGAAGAGCCTGGTAGGCTGCAGTCCATGGGGTCTCGAAGAGTTGGACACAACTGAGCGACTTCACTTTCACTTTTCACTTTCATACACTGGAGAAGGAAACGGCAACCCACTCCAGTGTTCTTGCCTGGAGAACCCCAGGGACGGGGAAGCCTGGTAGGCTGCCGTCTATGGGGTCGCACAGAGTCAGACACGACTGACGTGACTTAGCAGCAGCAGCAGCAGCAGCCAAGGCCTATTCTGAACATAACAAATATTAGAAGAGCATTTATTATGCACATGACCCTTTATAATGGGTGTGGGGGTGTGGGCAGAGCTTAAGGGGGTAACAAGGCAGTTTGGTAGGATTTATGTGCACACCTGCTTTGGAGCAGTGTAGCCTAGAGGTTGTGGATACAGATTCTGTGGATACAGATGCCATACAGCCTTGATTAGAATCTTGGCTCATTCATCTACTATCTATGAGTTCTTAGGTTGTATTTAACATCTCAATACCTGAGTTCTCTCATTTTTAAAAATAGGAACAATTAACTCACATGGATATTGGGGAATTTAATAAACTACTATATACAATGTGCTTATCACAATGTCCAGGACAGAAAAAAACACTCAGTTATAACTATTGGTACATCTAGGCCTCAAAGCCTGCACTGCATTTCTCCTAAGTCCTTGAATCTCTGGTTTCATAAAACAACACAGACAGAGAAAAGAGCACAGAAGTTAGACGTAGGGTTCAAACTCCACCAATTATTTCTATGTGACTTGAGACAAGTTAATTAAATTTTTGGAGCCTGAGTGCTTGTCTGTTTAAAAATCATCTATTTTCAAAAGTTACTTCCAATGCCAGTTTACCTTCCACCTACCTGCAACTTCCTCCTTCACTCGGCTGAGCCACTGCAGCTGCTGCTTTACTGACAGTTTCCTTCTTCCTTCCCAATGAGAAGTCTTTATATTTTTCAAAGTGCTTTTCACAAAGCCATGTGATTAATTTAGTCCTCCTCACAACTGTGTGAGACACGTGGGCATTAGTCTCATTTCTGTTTTACTGTAGATATGATATGGAAACCAAGGGCCAGAAAGATGACTAGACTATGCCAAGTTGGCACAGGTATAAATTGTGAAGATGGGACCTGAACTTGCTTTTTACTTTGATTGCACACAAGCCTGTGAGTTCAGTTTTTTATTTACCCATACCGTCTACTTTTATTAGATCCTCCTGTGCTTTTCATCAAATCTGAGCTCATTCATCATGGGCCAACTGCCTTCCCCTGATTCATGCCTGACACAGTGCATGATGGTGAGAAGGAGACAAGAGTGAATAGCAAGTGACCTCCTTTGCATCTATCCCCTCAATCCCCATTCTTTGGTCTAGCCTGCCTTAGGATACTGACTTCTTGACCATTTGTTCATCTTGCAAACTCTTTCTCAGAGAGCTCTTAATTCCCTCCTCATCTCAGAGCACCTGGTGGGCTACCCTTGCTGCTCCCCTGCCATCTTTCACATTCCTTTACTGGCACTCATTTTAACACAGTTTATTTATTTTTTAATAAATTTGTGATTATGGAAGCTATTCATCCTTGTGAAAAATGTGGAACACAATCAGAAAGAAGCAGAAAGTATATGTAATTCTACTACCCAAGAGATAAAGATTATTAATATTTTATTATTTGAACTTATGGTTTAATTCATACTATGAATTTCTTTGGTGCCCAAGTTTTGATAGCAGGAGTTCCAGCAGAGAAAGTTCAGACAGAGAGAGTACCTGGTATAATAGCTTTAGACAGATGTGAGTCTCTGGGAGTAATAAGACAGACTATAGCAGGGAAATCATGACTCCCAAAGATGTCTACATACTAGTTCCCAGAAACTGATCATCCCAGGTTATACAGCAATGGAGAATTAAGGTTACTAACCAACTGACCATAGAGTATTTTAGATTATCAGGGTGGACTCATTGGGGTCCTTAAAAGTAAAAGAGAGAATTGTGAGACAGAGCCAGGGGGGTGTCATGAGGAAGACATGGCCTCTTTGTAGAGGCCATTGCTGTCTTTGTAGATGTAAATGAAGAGGATCAAGAGTTAAATGGAGAAAAGGTAACCCTTCTACCTTGTTGGTGGGAATGTAAATTAGTACAGCTGCTATGGAGAATAACATGGAGGTTCCTTAAAAAATTAAAAATAGAAGTACTTTATGACACAGCAATCCTACTTCTAGGTGTACACCAAGAGAAAACTATAATTTGAAAAGATACATGCACCCCAATGTTCATTTCAGCACTGTTTACAATAGCAAAGACACGAAAGCAACTTAAATGCTCATCAACAGAGGAACGGATAAAGAAGATGTGGTACATATACATAATGTAACATTACTTAGCCATAAAAAGGAATGAAATAATGCCATTTGCAACAACATGGGTGGACCTAGAGAATATCATACTGAGTGAAGTAAGCCAGACAGAAAGGCAAATACGATGTTGGTTATATGTGGAATTTAAGATAAAAAGGATACGAGTGAACTTATTTACAAAATAGAAGTTACAGATATAGAAACAAACTTACAATTACTAAGGAATAAAGGGAGGAGGGATAAATTGGAGATAGAGACTGACATATATACTAGTACATATAAAATGTTGTTGGTCAGTCACTAATTCGTGTCTGCCCATGGGCTGCAGCATGCCAGGCTCCCCTGTCCTTCACTACCTCCTGGAGCTTGCTCATACTATGTCCATTAAGTTGATGATGCCATCCAACCATCTCATCCTCTGTTGCCCTGTTCTCCTCCTGCCCTCAATCTTTCCCAGAATTAGCTTCTTTTCCAATGAGTCGGCTCTTGCCATCAGGTGGCCAAAGTATTGGAGCTTCAGCTTCAGCATCAGTCCTTCCAATGAATATTCAGGACTGATTTCCTTTAGGATTGATTGGTTTGATCTCCTTGCAGTCCAAGGGACTCTCAAAAGTCTTCAAATCCACAGTTCCAAACATCAGTTCTTTGGCACTCAGCTTTCTTTATGGTCCAACTCTCACATCCATACATGACTACTGGAAAAACCATAATTTTGACTAGATGGACCTTTGTTGGCAAAGTAATGTCTCTGCTTTTTAATATGCTGGTTAGGTTGGTCACAGCTTTTCTTCTAAGGAGCAAGCGTCTTTTAACTTCAAGGCTGCAGTCACCATCTGCAGTGCTTTTGGAACCCCCCCAAAATAAAGTCTGTCACTGTTTCCATTGTTTCCCCATCTATTTGCCATGAAGTAATGGGACAAAGATCTGTCTAGTCAAGGCTATGGTTTTTCCAATGGTCATGTATGGATGTGAGAGTTGGACTATAAAGAAAGCTGAGCACCGAAGAATTGATGCTTTTGAACTGTGGTGCTGGAGAAGACTCTTTCGAGTCCCTTAGACTGCAAGGAGATCTAACCAGTCCATCCTAAAAGAGATCAGTCCTGGGTGTTCTTTGGAAGGACTGATGCTGAGGCTGAAACTCCAATACTTTGGCCACCTCATGCGAAGAGTTGACTCATTTGAAAAGACCCTGATGCTGGGAGGGATTGGGGCAGGAGGAGAAGGGGACCATAAAGGATGAGATGGCTGGATGGCATCACCGACTTGATGGACCCGAGTTTGTGTGAACTCCGGGGGTTGGTGATGGACAGGGAGGCCTGGCGTGCTGTGATTCATGGGGTCACAAAGAGTCTGACACGACTGAGCGACTGAACTGAACTGAACTGAACTGAATGGGACCAGATGCGATGATCTTTTTAGTTTTCTGAATGTTGAGTTTTAAGCCAGCTTTTTAACTCTCCTCTTGCACTTTCATCAAGAGGCTCTTTAGCTCCTCTTTGCTTTGTGCCATAAAGGTGATGTCATCTGCATATCTGAGGTTATTGATAGTTCTCCTGGCAAAATTGATTCCAGCTTTTGCTTCATCCAACCCGGCATTTTGCATGAGGTACTCTGCATATAAGTTAAATAAGCAGAGTGACAGTATACAGAGTTGATATACTCCTTTCCCAATTTGGTATCAGTCTGTTGTTCCAGGTCTGGTTCTGACTGTTGCTTCTTGAGAAATTTGCGTACAGATTTCTCAGGAGGCAGATAGGTAGGTCTGGTATTCCCATTTCTTTAAGAATTTTCCACAGTTTGTAGTGATCCACACAGTCAAAGGCTTTGGTGTAGTCAATAAAGCAGAAGTAGATGTTTTTCTGGTATTCTCTTGCTTTTTCAGTGATCCAGTGGATGTTGGGAATTTGATCTCTGGTTCCTCTGCCTTTTCTAAATCCATCTTGAACACCTGGAATTTCTCAGTTCATGTACTGCTGAAGCCTAGCTTGGAGAATTTTGGTCATTACTTTGCTAGCGTGTGAGATGAGTGCAATTGTGTGGTAGTTTGAGCATTCTTTGGCATTGCCTATCTTTGGGATTGGAATGAGAACTGAATAGTCCTGTGGCCACTGCCAAATGTTCCAAATTTGCTGGCATATTGAGTACAGCACTTTCACAGTATCTTCTTTTAGGATTTGAAATAGCTCAGCTGGAATTCTATCACCTCCATAGCTTTGTTCATAGTGATGCTTCCTAAGGCCCACTTGACTTTGCATTCCAGGAAGTCTGGCTCTAGGTGAGTGATCACACCATCATGGTTATCTGGGTAATGAAGATATTTTTTTGTACAGTTCTTCTGTGTATTCTTGCCACCTCTTCTTAATATTTTCTGCTTCTGTAGGTCCATATCATTTCTGTCCTGTATTATGCCCATCTTTGCATGAAATGTTCCCTTGGTATCTCTAATTTTCTTGAAGAGATCTCTAGTCTAGTCTAGTCCAGGGGATCTTCCCAGCCCAGAGACTGAACCCACATCTCTTACATCTGCTGCATTGGGAGGAATGTTCTTTGTTACTAGTGCAGCCTGGGAAGCCCTGAAAAGTGAAGGTGAAAGTGAAGTCACTCAGTCGTGTCCAACTCTTTGTGACCCCATGGACTGTAGCCTATCAGGCTCCTCCAACATGGGATTTTCCAAGCAAGAATACTGGAGTGGGTTGCCATTTCCTTCTCCAAGAGATCTTCCCAACCCAGGGATTGAACCTGGGTCTCCTGCCTTGTAGGTAGACGCTTTAACCTCTGAGCCACCAGGGAAGTAAAGGCTAGCTAATATCATTTTGCATGTTTCTAATGTTTTACAATATGTTTTTTTCCTTTTCTCATGTTCCTGCTTCTGTATAATTTTTCTATAGTATCATTTATACTTTTCGACCATTTCCTAATTATTTTTCACTGTGTGCTGTGATAGCTTTGACAGATGAGATCAGCAACATTCAGAGTACAGAAAGGATATCTTCCCTTCACTGTAGTGTCTAGTTCACTGGCACACACTGAGGAAAGTGAGCCCAGGAAGCTGTGCAGTGTATTGATCAGGTGCTGTTCATCAAGTGTGGGAGCTGGGGAAACCTTTGTTTATATCCCCTGTGTGGTCTTAGGGATCTTTCCTAACCTTTGTGAGTCTCAGTTTTCTTCTGTGTAAAATGGGAATAATTAAGATACTTAGAGCCATGATTGTTGTGTAAATGACAAAGATTATGTGCATTAGTCCTTAGCATATTGCCTAGCACAAAATCAAACTTAAATACCTGTTCAGTTCAGTTCAGTTCAGTCACTCAGTGGTGTCCGACTCTTTGCGACCCCATGAACAGCAGTACGCCAGGCCTCCCTGTCCATCACCAACTCCCAGAGTCTATTCAAACTCATGTCCTTCAAGTCGGTGATGCCATCCAGCCATCTCATTCTCTGTCGTCCCCTTCTCCTCCTGCCCCCAATCCCTCCCAGCATCAGAATCTTTTCCAATGAGTCAACTCTTTGCATGAGGTGGCCAAAGTAATGGACTTTCTGCTTTAGCATCAGCCCTTCCAATGAACACCCAGGACTGATCTCCTTTAGGATGGACTGGTTGAACCTCCTTGCAGTCCAAGGGACTCTCAAGAGTCTTCTCCAACACCACAGTTCAAAAGCATCAATTATTCGGTGCTCAGCTTTCTTCACAGTCCAACTCTCGCATCCATACATGACCACTGGAAAAACCGTAGCCTTGACTAGATGGTCCTTTGTTGGCAAAATAATGTCTCTGCTTTTCAATTTGTTATCAGGGTTGGTCATAACTTTCCTTCCAAGGAGTAAGCGTCTTTTAATTTCATGGCTGCAGTCACCATCTGCAGTGATTTTGGAGCCCCCTAAAAATAAAATCTGACACTGTTTCCCCATCTATCTGCCATGAAGTGATGGGACCGGATGCCATGATCTTAGTTTTCTGAATGTTGAGCTTTAAGCCAACTTTTTCACTCTCTTCTTTCACTTTCATCAAGAGGCTTCTTAGTTTCTCTTTACTTTCTGCTATAAGGGTGGTGTCATCTGCATATCTGAGGTTATTGATATTTCTCCCAGCAATCTTGATTCCAGCTTGTGCTCCTTCCAGCCCAGGGTTTCTCATGATGTACTCTGTACATAAGTTAAATAAGCAGGGTGACAATATACAGCCTTGACGTACTCCTTTTCCTCTTTGGAACCAGTCTGTTGTTCCATGTCCAGTTCTAACTGTTGCTTCCTAACCTGCATATAGATTTCTCAAGAGGCAGGTCAGGTGGTCTGGTATTCCCATCTCTTTCAGAATTTTCCACAGTTTATTGTGATCCACACAGTCAAAGGCTTTGGCATAGTCAGTAAAGCAGAAATAGATGTTTTCCTGAAACTCTCTTGCTTTTTTGATGATCCAGCGGATGTTGGCAATTTGATCTCTGGTTCCTCTGCCTTTTCGAAAACCAGCTTGAACATCTGGAAATTCACGGTTCACATATTGCTGAAGCCTGGCTTGGAGAATTTGGAGCATTACTTTACTAGCATGTGAGATGAGTGCAATTGTCCAATAGTTTGAGCATTCTTTGGCATTGCCTGTCTTTGGGATTGGAATGAAAACTGACCTTTTCCAGTCCTGTGGCCACTGCTGAGTTTTCCAAATTTGCTGGCATATTGAGTGCAGCACTTTCACAGCATCATCTTTCAAGATTTGGAATAGCTCAACTGGAATTCCATCACCTCCACTAGCTTTGTTCGTAGTGATGCTTTCTAAGGCCCACTTGACTTCACATTCAAGGATGTCTAGCTCTAGGTGAGTGATCACACTATCGTGATTATCTTGGTTGTGAAGATCTTTTTTGTACAGTTCTTCTGTATATTCTTGCCACCTCTTCTTAATATCTTCTGCTTCTGTTAGGTCCATATCATTTCTGTCCTTTATTTTGCCCATCTTTGCATGTAATGTTCCCTCGGTATCTCTAATTTTCTTGAAGAGATCTCTAGTCTTTCCCGTTCTGTTGTTTTCCTCTATTTTTGCATTGATCGCTGAGGAAGGCTTTCTTATCTCTCCTTGCTATTCTTTGGAACTCTGCATTCACATGCTTATATCTTTCCTTTTCGCCTTTGCTTTTCACTTCTCTTCTTTTCCCAGCTATTTGTAAGGCCTCCCCAGATAGCCATTTTGCTTTTTTGCATTTCTTTTCCATGGGGATGGTCTTGATCCCTGTCTCCTGTACAATGTCACGAACCTCATCCATAGTTCATCAGACACTCTATCTATTAGATCTAGTCCCTTAAATCTATTTGTCACTTCTCCTGTATAATCATAAGGGATTTGATTTAGGTCATACCTGAATGGTCTAGTGGTTTTCTCTACTTTCTTCAGTTTAAGTCTGAATTTGTCAATAAGGTGTTCATGATCTGAGCCACAGTCAGCGCCTGGTCTTGTTTTTGCTGACTGTATAGAGCTTCTCCATCTTTGGCTGCAAATAATATAATCAATCTGATTTCAGTGTTGACCATCTGGTGATGTCCATGTGTAGAGTCTTCTCTTGTGTTGTTGGAAGAGGGTTTTACTATGACCAGTGCATTATCTTGGAAAAACTCTATTAGCCTTTGCCCTGTTTCATTCTGTATTCCAAGGCCAAATTTGCCTGTTACCACAGGTGTTTCTTGACTTCCTACTTTTGCATTCCACTCCCCTATAATGAAAAGGACATGTTTTTTGGGTGTTAGTTCTAAAAGGTCTTGTAGGTCTTCATAGTGGAGAAGGCAACGGCACCCCACTCCAGTACTCTTGCCTGGAAAATCCCATGGACGGAGGAGCCTAGTAGGCTACAGTCCATAGGATCGCTAAGGGTCGGACACGACAAGTGACTTCCCTTTCACTTTTCACTTTCATACACTTGAGAAGGAAATGGCAACCCACTCCAGTATTCTTGCCTGGAGAATCCCAGGGGCGGGGGAGCCTGATGGGCTGCCGTCTATGGGGTCGCACAGAGTTGGACGTGACTGAAGAGACTTAGCAGCAGCAGCAGCAGCAGCAGGTCTTCATAGAACCGTTCAACTTCAGCTTCTTCAGCATTACTGGTTGGGGCATAGACTTGGATTACTGTGATATTGAATGGTTTGCCTTGGAAATGAACAGAGATCATTCTGTCGTTTTTGAGATTGCATCCAAGAACTGCATTTCAGACTCTTTTGTTGACCATGATGGCTACTCCATTTCTTCTAAGGGATTCCTGCCCACAGTAGTAGATATAATGGTCATCTGACTTAAATTCACCCATTCCAGTCCATTTTAGTTCGCCGATTCCTAGAATGTTGACGTTCATTCTTGCCATCTCCTTTTGACTACTTCCAATTTGCCTTGATTCATGGACCTCACATTCTAGGTTCCTATGCAATATTGCTCTTTACAGCATCAGACCTTGCTTCTATCACCAGTCACATCCACAACTGGGTATTTTTTTTTTTTTTTTGCTTTGGCTCCATGCCTTCATTCTTTCTGGAGTTATTTCCCACTGATCTCCAGTAGCTTATTGGGCACCTACTGACCTGGGAAGTTCCTCTTTCAGTATCCTCTCATTTTGCCTTTTCATACAGTTCATGGGGTTCTCAAGGCAAGAATATTGAAGTTGTTTGCCATTCCCTTCTCCAGTGGACCACATTCTGTCAGACCTCTCCACCTTGACCCACCTGTCTTGGGTGGCCCCACATGGCATGGCTTAGTTTCATTGAGATATTATTATTGTTGTTGATCAATTTCTTGGGGATTCTGGGTCAAGAAGGTTGGGTATGGAGATGTGAGATCTTCGGTGTGTTATTTGCAGTTAGCACACTGTGAGTATCTCATAAATATTACATAGTATTGGGAACAGGCATGCTCTTGATGCTAAAAGATTGTGACAGATAAATGGAGGGTAGAGGGTAAAGAAGTCTTTAAAAGCAGGCAAATAAACATACACCTGAATAAAATATTTTAATTGTTTGCTACAGCATTTGGAGGGGTTTCAGAGGATGGGATACTGATGTCAGAGAGACAATAAAAGAAATGTAATTTAATGAGGTGGTGGATTTTCACGGCATTTTTGCTGCTGTCAGCAAACTTTTCAGTCTCTGCTAATCTTAGGTTTCCTTTGATGATTTCTGGACCCAGCACTGACATTTCAAAACATTTTATCATTTATATGATAAATCCTTTACATTGAATGTGTTGTTTCAGGTGAAGGCATGATTGTTGTGAAAGCTGTACTAGGAATCTACTTTGAAATTATGCTCTTATACTATTATTCTTATCACTGTTGACCTGCATTGATTTATTTTAAAGTTATTTATGTAACAGGATGTCAGCATAACAAACAGTATTGCTCAAAAGGTCATGCTTGAGTTTTCTCTGATCTGATTAGTTTTATTGGTCTTTATTATTTCTCAGACATTCTGTTTGAATGTGTTACTATTGATTGTTGTGGAAATTGATTTGATAGAGACTAATTTTGTGGAAGACAGCAGTTTTTAGCCAACAGAAAATGTGATTGTAAGGCTTCCAAATTGTTTTAGAGCCAGTGATTATGGTGAAGCTTTACTTTTTATTGTAAGGATTTTAAAGGTATTATATTACTTCCTAAGCTTATGCATATTTCATATTTCTCTTCCACTGGAAAGGTGAAATTATTAACTGACACAGATCACGTGGAGCAGTGACAGGTACTTGATGTTTTAGTGTGTGTCGTGGGAATTGTCTGTCCTCTCCTATCCCTTCTAAACTACTTCATAAGATTAGTTTCTTTCCTGTTCTGGAATCTTCTTTCCCCCACTTTTAAAGGCCATGCCAAGCGCACAGGGGAGGGCACTGCAGTCTCTGTGGATTAGGAGAGGAGATTCTGGGATTCTAGTCCAGCTCCTACATTGTGCTGTAAATTTGTGCCTTCCACTCAGCCTTTTTGATCCTTATTTTTTCATTTTTCAAATAATAATTGTTTCGTGTATCTCTCAGAGATATAGTGAGAAGCAAAGCATATGTGTAAAAACAGTGGATTAAAAATGCAAAGAAAAGGATGGATTGTTATGTAGTGGTTTCAAGTTAAGACCTAGGTCAGTGATACTGCATTTGAGAGAGGAACTTCCCCAGCAGTTGTGTGGTCTTATAACAGTGCCACAGGAAGCATGAAGCTGCAAGTTCATGAGCTGCAAGTTCCCTGGGAAACACACATGTGGGGTGAAGCATGTGTGTCCAGAGCAGTGGTTCCAGAAAGGGGAGGATCATCACTTACAAACCTCTCATCTGTAAACCTGCCCGCCTGTATCCAGGATACTCATTCTCTTTCACTAATGATGTTTGGAAAGAACATTTTTGGAAGGTATACCTGTAAGTCATCAAACCTGCTGAATCAGCAAAGAGGGGTCAGTAAGATAACCCTCACTGAACCAAATCACCCACCCACTCCTCCATCCTTTCCATTCACGCCTGTCACCCACCATGTGGCACTGAGGACATCATTTCATTTCTCAGTCGCCTTTCTTACATATAGAATAAAAAAATTAGGTTATAGATCTAGAAATTTTTAATAAACTCTTTTGACGCATTGACAATAATACCTCCTAAAAACCTTATTCATAGGGTTGCTCTATGGGTACAATTTTATCCCCACCTTAAAAAATGATCAGTTGAAACTCTAGCCTCCATACCTCAGAATGTTACGTTATTTAGAAGCAAGGTCCAATTGCAAATATAATTAGCTAAGATCTGGTCATAGAGCAGTAGAGTGGGCCCTTAATCCTTGGTGTTCTGTAAAAAGATGGCCCCATTGAAGACACAGACACACAGGGGATATGCTGTCATGATGAGGGCAGAGATGCAGTTATAAACAAAGGGAACAGTGTGATTTCCAGTAAACCACCAGAAGGGGGAAAGGAAGGATTCCATTATAGGTTTCAAAGGGAGCATAGCCATGTTGAGATCTTGATTGCGGACTTCTAACCTCCAGAACTTAGAGATAATAAGTTGCTTTTTTTTAAAGCCACTCAGTTTGTGGTGCTTTGATGCAGCAGCCCTAGGAAACTCATGCAGGTGGCCATGCAGATAGAAGATGAAAAACATTTTGAAAATTAAAATACCCTGTGGTGATTAGATAATACTCTCTTGTTTTATGTCTGTCATGATTCTAAGTGCGGTATTGACCTTTCTCTGAGCCAGTTTAGCACATATGCTGCAGGAATAGAATAAAAGGAAGAAAAACTAAGAGATAAAAAGGTCAACTCTCTTCCCATGAGTGAGCATGTCCACACCCTTATAATTCCAGTAGCATGAAAGAGAGAGAAGACACCTAAGCTGTGGTGTTTTATTGCTCAGCAGTCTGCCACCAGTAGCAAACATGGCCCAGTGTCCTGGAATCAGGCCATGACCTTGAGAAGCATCAGTGAAGGTGAGGGTAGGGAGGGAAAAAGAGGAGAGCATCTTCTTTCTTCAGTTTTTACATAGCACATCTATTTATAAATAATATGACTGTAAAACGTGCTTTTCCCTTCATCCTGAGGACATTTTTTATGGAATGCGGAGTATGCTAATGTTTAATTTTGGAGCATTTACCTTTTAAAGCTCTTTCAGTCATACACTTGGATGAGTGTGGACTGTAGGAGGGTGGAAATGCTATCTACCATGGGAAATACTACGAGCTTGTAGAACCTGGTCCTGAATCTTAGCAGTAAGGAGAGGGAGCTGGGAAAAGTGCATTGCTGGTCTCCACTGAGCCCTGTGCAGGCAAAGGATGTGAAGACAACACAGAAAGAGAGCAATCCTGGCAACTTGTACAGCCTTTTGAATGAAGGTGGTGTGGTTCTATCTGGGAAGGACAGATAGTGTGATTATTTTGCACGCAAGGTTGCTTCAGTCGTGTCCAACTCTGCGACCCTATGGACTGTAGTCCATCAGGCTCCTCTGTCCATGGGATTGTCCAGGCAAGAATACTGGATTAGGTTGCCATTTCCTTCTCCAGGGGATCTTCCCAACCCAGGGATCGAACCTGCATCTCCTGTACCTCATGCATTGGCAGGGGGAGTCTTTACCACTGAGCCATTTGGGAAGCCCCATTCATTATTTAATGATTTACTTTCACTGACTTCCTTCCTCCTTTGCCATGGAATGTGGTTCAGTTAGTCCTTTCTAAATTATTTGAGTTCTGGTATTAGAGGGGTGTGTGAGTGATTATATGCAGCAAGTCATTTTAGCAAGTCAATATCAAGCAAATAACATTGCCAAGCTTAAGGGAAAGTGGGTGGTTTTATCTTTCAGATGTCTGGAGGAATTAATTTTTCCTACACTTTGCAGACAAAACTTGGATTTAAAGATTGTGTTTCCCAAGACTAATATTTAGTGATCATCTGTACAAGGCCCTTGATGGGTGCTTTCACATACATCATTATAGCTTACAAAGTAGTTCTGAAGTTCTATTTTTATTCCTATTTTACAGATATAGATATAGAGAAGCTTCCAAAGAGCTAATGGGAAAACGATCAATTTCATCACTTTAGTAACCATAGATTGCTTTTAGAATAGTGCGTTTTCTGGATGGTATGTCAGTTTCTAAGTCATTTCTCAGTGTTTTCTCCTAAGCGGTCTGTTATTGTGGCTGTCGTTAGAAACATTCACCAATTTTTTGCTTCTTTTTCCTGCTGTGGAATAGGGGAGTTTCCCATATCTTCCGTGTGTGTGTGTATGTATGTATGTATGTATGTGTGATTTCAGGTTTATCCTTCTTTTAAATTTTTAAATTAATTTTTATTGGCATATAATTTTGTGTTAATGATTAAGTTTGAATATATATTCTGTTTTTCAGATTATTTCCCTTATAATTATTGCAAAATATTGAGTATAATCCTCTGTGCTGTACAGTAAGTCCTTATTGTTTATCTGTTTTGTATAGAGTAGTATGTATATGTTAATTCCAAACTCCTAATTTATCCCTTCCCTTTTCCCCCTTTGGCAATCATAAATTTGTTTTCTATGTCTGTGAGTCTATTTCTGTTTTGTAAATAAGTTCATTCGTATCTTTTTTTAAAATTCTACATATAAGTGTTATATGATACTTGCCTTTGCATTACTTTACTTATTATGATAATCTCTAGGTCCACCCACATGGCTGCAAAGATATTATTTCATTCTTTTTATGGCTGAGTCATATTCCATTGTTTATGTATCACATCTTCTTTATCCATTCATCTGCTGATGGACATTTAGGTTGCTTCCATGTCTTGGCTATTGTAAATAGTAATGCAGTAACGTTGGGGTGCATGTACCTTTTTGAATTATGTTTTGTTATGAATGCATGCCCAGTAGTGGGATTGCTGAGTCATATAGTAACTCTAGTTTTCTAAGAACCTCCATACTGTTCTCCACAAGTGGCTGTATCAGTTTACCTTCCCACCAGCACTTTTGGAGGGTTTCTTTTTCTCCATACCTTCTCCAGCATGTATTATTTGTATACTTTTTACTTTCTTTAAGGTAGCTAATGAAATGTGAGTAGAAGTGATAGAGTGTTACTTCCAGGTAGAGTCTTTAACAGATGCTACGTGATTTTTCTCTCATTTGCATTCTGCCATGGCAACCAGTTATGCTCTGCTAGCTTGGGCCCTGGAGTTAGGATGATATGGAACAGTACCCTCAGCCTATAATATCTTATAATGAGAATGAAAACTAAAACTTTTCTTTAAGCCACTGGGATGGTCAAGTGCTTACCATAGTACCATAGCTTAATGTATCCTGACTGATAAAATTGTGTGATTGGGTTTCATATTACAGATTTTTGGTCTTGGCTTTCAAACGTATGCCTGTCAGATGATAAACTTCCCTTGTAAAGTAACAATATAGTCCTCTTACTCTGTGATTTTGTCTGGTGCCTACTTAAGAGCCTTCAATGACATGGGATTTGAAAGGACACAGACCTACCTTTAAGGAAAATTAATTTTGCAAATGTTTATTGAATTCCTTGGAGAAGGAAATGGCAACCCACTACAGTATTCTTGCCTGGAAAATCCCATGGACAGAGGAGCATGGTGGGTTGCAGTCCATGGGGTTGCAAAGAGTTGGACACGACTGACCATGCACACACCATTGAATTCCTACCATGTAGAGCGCATCATGAGGTATCCAGAGAAAAATTAGATAGATAACCTGCCTCAAGGAGCTTACAGTCTAGCAGAAATGGGCTACATTTTTATATGAAATATATACAATAAAATGTATAAACTTCATGTATTCAGGCGTATTTATTTAGGTCCCTTATTACTAAATGTATCATGTTCTGGAAATTTAGTAGAGCATAAACAGTTATAGTCATTGCCTCATGGAGCTAAGATCTAAAAAGGGAATTAAAATTAATCATATAATTATACATACACTTTTAACTATGAAAAAGATTATTAAAAAGGGGTGTTTGGCACTTTGAGAGAAGGCTTTATTTAGTCTAGGGTTGTAATGGAGAGCTCACAGTAACTTTGTAAAAATGCTTTGGGCTCAGGCAGGCATCAAGCCAAATCTGGGTTTAAATTTGGATTTTTCGGCTTTGAGCCATAAGACCCTGCCCAAGGCATTTCGCTTTTCAGAGCAGATATAATGCTAGCTTCATAGGATAGTTGTAAGAATGATACAGGCTTTAATTGTGACAGTGCACATCGTGTGTTCTTAACAAATGCGTTACTGACCCTCCTTCCCCTTTCTGACTAACTGATTCCATATGTCCAATGTAGAGAAAGAGGAAGTAAGGGATGAGTCTGTCTGGAAGTTAATCAAGTCTTCATAGAAGAAGTAGCATTTGAGCTTAAACTTAAAAGAATGGAAATGGTTTTGATGAAAATAATTTTAATCATATGATGAGGTGGTAATTATAAAAAGCAGGCAGTGTTACTTAGCAGCCAAGATAATAGGTTCAGAATGAGACAGACCCCACTTCAGATCTAGGATTCATTACTTATTAGCATTGTCATCTTTAGGCAAGGTGCTTCTTTTCTCTATATGGAAGTTTTTCCTTCCATAAAACTATGGAAAATAGTTTTCCAGGTAAAAATAGGTAAAAATACCTATTCTTTAGACTTGTTATGAAGATGAAATTAAAGGCATGTAAAATATTTAATACCCATCTTAGTAACTGAGGCAATGCTCTATGTAACTAGCAGCCAGCATTTACTCTTACAAGTAGGGAAGATTGTAAGCTCTGGGTTCTGTTTTATAATGTTTTAGACTCAAACTTCTAATGCTCTGTCTGACTGCAAGGGGCTAATGTCATTGAGTCCAGTGTGAGATTTAGTGTCTCCTTGGAGTATAAATACCCACCAATTAATAGTGACAGTCACTAAACATTTAGTACCTAATGAGCTGCATCTGCTCAGTATGGGTGGAGTGGCATGGCAAAGAAACTGTAATTCAGCTCACCAGACCTCCTTCTTTCTGGCTCCCCATGACCTCCCCACTGGGCTGCGCAAGGGGGTTGACTGCATTTGAAAAATGCATTTAGAAATGTCAGTGTCTTGGAAGCCCTGAGCTCTAAAGTCTCCTTGGCACCATGGATGCGAAAAATGTCAGAACTAGTCTGTAGTGAGCACCTAATCCCAAGATGTCATCCTAAAGGTGGGATGGATAATAAAGGTTAGAAAGGAGAATGAGATGGCTCAGGTCACACAGCTGGGGATATAATAATGATGAAGTTAGGGAAGGTCCCTGCTGTTCTGGAGCTAATGATCTATTGAAGAAGAGAGACAGAATGCAAGAAAACAATTCCAAAAGCAAACAGGATGTAATGACAGAGAGTAATGAACTTGAAGGATGTTTTATATAAGGTAGTTGCGGAGAAGTCGCTGAAGAGGTGGCATTTAAGCTGAGACACAAAATGCATAAAGGCAGCAGCCATACAAAGATCTGAGACTGGAGTGTTCCAGAGAGAAGGAACAGCAAGTTTAAAGCTTGTAAGGCGAGACATATTTCATATAGTGAATCTGAGTGTGGCAGAAGCCCACTAATCTAGGGTAATATTGGTCACAGAGAAACTCTTGACCAATATTATAAATTATAAGTCAAACTTTCTAGGGTTTTAGGCTACTAAAAAGAGATAAAATTTTATGGTAAGTATAAAGGAAAAGAAGTATACTGGAAAGTTTTAAGCAGTGGAATAACACAATTTGATTAATGATTAAATAAAGTCATTCTTCTGTTATGTGAAACTAGATGATAAGAATAGAAACTGGGAGCCCAGTTAGGAATTTATTTCAATAGTCTTAGATGAGAGATATTGATGGAGTGAACTAAGGTAATAGATTGGAGAAGAGGGAGAGAAATGGACAAACTAGAAATATATTTTGAAGGTAGAATTGGCAGGATGTTGTGAGAGTGTAAGGTAAAGGGAACGGAAATCAAAATCTGACTCCTGATTTTTGCCTTGAGCAACTGACTATATGCTAGTGTCATTTACTGAGATGAGGAAGTCTGGGAAAAGAGGAGAGTTGGGAGCATAGGATTAAGAGTATTGTGGTTGTTTACTTCCTCTGTCTGACTTTTTTGCAACCCTATGGATTGTAGCTCACCAGGTTCTTCTGCCCATGGGATTTCCCAGGAAAGAATACTGGAGTGGGTTGCCATTTCCTTCTCCAGGATCTTCCTGAGCTAGGGATCAAACCCACATCTCTTGCATTGGCAGGAGGGTTCTTTACTGCTGAGCCACTGGGGGAAACCCAGATAAAAAAAGTGTGAGATGCCAAGGTGACATCCAAGTCATATTATCAATTGGATATTTGACCCTAAAAGGCTTGAAAGGTCTAACCACCAGTCATTGGCTATATAAAGTGAAAGTGAAAGTCACTCAGTCATGTCCAACTCTTTGTAACCCCATGGCCTGAACAGTCCATGAAATTCTCCAGGCCAAAATACTAGAGTGGGTAGCCATTCCCTTCTCAGGGGATCTTCCCAACCCAGGGATCAAAACCGGGTCTTCCACATTGCAGGTGGATTCTTTACCAGCTGAGCCATGAGGGAAACCCAAGGATACTGGAATGGGTAGCCTATCCCTTCTCCAGGGGATCTTCCTGACCCAGGAACTGAACTGGGGTCTCCTGCATTGCAGGTGGATTCTTTACCAGCTGAGCTACCAGGGAAGCCCCATTGATTATATAAGCTATGGCAAATATTAAAATTTCATGATGCCACTTCCCTATCCAGTGTAATACAGACTTTTCTAATAGATTATAGCACACTTTCCTGAGGAGCCTGGGTATGGCTTTGGGGTCCTTCAATTTAGAGTGCTCCAGGTAGCCATACCACTACTCTAGTGGTGTTGGTGTTCGAAAAACACATCTATTGGCCATTTCCTCTGTGTGGTATTAGTATTTTTTCATCACCAACCATCTCGGCTTATTATTTTATTATTGGTTTTATTGTAAAAATTAGAGCTGGTGAAATATGATTCATTTTCATCACTTACTAAGAGCTACTATGTAAGTCCATTGCTCTGCAGTATGCTCTGTTTGAGTAAATTAATCAATATATGGTTTAGTCTCTCCCTAAAGAAGTTAACAGGATACTTATGACAGGTGGGTGTGCGGAATCAAAGGAAAGTGCAGGACTATGTATGATTAAATGTCCAAATAAACGGTCTCAACAGTATGTTTAGAAGAAGGTTGGATTGCAGTGTGTTAAAGGATTTCTAGATATCCTGGAGAGATGAGGCTTGATCTGGCCTTGAGAAAGAATAGGATTGGAATGGGGAGATGGTGTCATCAGATGAGATAAGCAATCTGATTAAAGGACGGAAGAAGGAAATGGGAAATCAGAAAGAGAGGAAGGAATCTGGCCATTTGGAGAGGGAAATGGGGAGGGGTAATTAAAATAATGGTCATATTATAGTTCTGACTTTAGGAAAAACCTCTCATTAGTGTTTGGCTTAAGTGCTGGGTTATTTTACTGCGTAGTAGGAGTTTCATTTCTCAGATTGCGTTCTTAGTTCCCTTGCCACTGGTTATCTGAGTAAGCCAAGGCTTGTGTATTTTTATTACAACAGCATGGCAACTTTGGTCACAATTTTTGTTAGCTGGCTGGTCTAGTAGATAAATTCTCAAATCTCAGTGGCTTAACATAGTACAAGTTCTTATCTTGCTAACATAATAATCTAATGCAGTTGTTCTCAGTCAGGTAACTCTCCTGAATGTCTCTCCTCCAAGCAATAATTCAGGGATCTAGGCTCTTTGTATTGTGTGGCTTTTCCATCTTCAATATGTGGCTCTTATAGCTGCCCTGAGTATTGACTCCTTTCTAGCCAGATGGCAGGGGAGGAAGAGTTGTACATGGGTGGTGTTTATGAGCCAGGGCTAGAAGTGGGAAACTCTGCCCTGCAAAAATTCAGTTTCACAGCCAGAGAGTACTGAAAAGGAGACTGGGGAATGTAATTTAGTTGTGTGGCCTGAAAGAAAACGACATGAATGTGGTGATTCTTTTTCCCACAGGGTGCTGCTGTTTACCTAATTCTTTGGTATGCGCTCTCCTGAGCCCAAGAGTTATTTGGCAACAACTTGGGTCAGAAGTCCTCCCTTCCCAGTCCATCACCTCACCCAGCCACTGGGGGACTGAGTTTGTCCAGATCAGGTTAAGACCTGAGCTAGTACCTGGTGTAGCCCCTGATCTCCCCACACGTCCACCCCTCCCTCTGTGATTTCATGTATTTATCCTTTAGTTCTGACTCTGGACTCATTCTTTATCTCAGGCTTGTCTAGGTTCCTGTCTGAATACCACCCTTACTGTTATGCCTTCTTCTTGACCTCTGATATCCATAACCACAGACTCTGTCTCAAGTTCAATATCAGTTTCTTATGAAGAGTAACATATCTAGATGGGGTGTTTGTGGACTTGGATATGATTGTCTGTCTTAGTCTTTGAGATTGTAAAGCAGGATCTGGTAGTGTTCAAAAGTAGCCTTAGAATGTAAGATGATTTGCATTATCTAAAAGGCACAATGATTTGGTAAGGCCTGTTAAGAGAGGATGACATTTTTATGAAGTTATTAGCTGTATTGGAGTTAGTCACATCCAAAAGTAGTATTACATATATTCCGTTACTTTCATTTTGTGTTAATTCACTTCATGCACATAATCTCATTACCTCATTTCACTCCTACAGCATTCCTACAGAATAGGCATTATTATCCCCAGGCATCAGTCATATATAACCAGAAAAACAGGGTAGATTGATTGACTGGTTGCAAAGAATTGACTTACCCATGTGAGCCCTGGCTAGACAAGTAGGGCAGGCTGGCAGGAAGAGCAGTTTGGAACCTTGGGCATAAGGTAAAAGCACAGGTAAAATTTCTTCTTCAAGGGAGCCTCAGTTCTGCTTTTAAGGCCTTCAGTTGATTGAATCAGGCCTATCCAGATGACCTAGGATAATCTTCTTTACATAAGTCAACAGACTATGGACTTTAGTCACATCTACAACAGGCCTTTATAGCAACATCTAGATTATATTGAATAAATGGAGACCAAGCCTAGCCAAGTTAACAGACAAAACTAATCATCATGACCCTTTAAAAGATAAGGAAATAGAGGCTCAGAGATGTAGTAAGTTGCAGAGCTGGATATTTAGGATTTTTATTTTATGCTAAAATACACTTTAGGTATTTTTTCAACTTCCTAAATTACATATATTTGCAGCAGGGTCCAAAGAAAATATCTGAATTGATTTACCGAGAGTGATCTAAATGATGTAATATTCAAAACATAATAGTGAAGAAAGTCATTCACTGTATAGCAGCCAAAAGATAACAAGAATGACTTATTTTTTCCTATTTAAAAGTCTTATCATGAATAATTTTCAGTTTGGATAAAATCTTGATTTTAAGGAAGTCAATGATAGTAGAGTTTTCTTCTCTAAATCTTCCTTTAGAATTGCAAGAGACGCAAAACCTTAACATTTATTTCTAGCCCCGAGGCTGAACAAGTCATTGTTTTAATTATAGAAAGCTGAACTTTCATCTTTCTTTAATTGAGCATGGATAGTTTGTACCTGTGATCAGTACTAAAATGTCATCAAATCACTTATGACGTTTCACACTCTTGAGCTGCAGTAAAAATACCAGTTATTTTGTATATCTGTGCAGTCATCATGTGGGGCAACGGTTTCAATTTGTTGGTAATTATCGTCTGCTCTTCATGACTAGTGTGGTTTGGAAAGCGTCACAAGAAGTGCTGTTTCACTTTGGTGATGGCCAGTACATTTAGCGAAGAGGAGGCCAATGAGGAGACAGATGCTGGCTTCCTGGGTACACTGTTTGAATGACAAACAGAGACGAACAGGTCATTACTTTTCACAGCAAGGAGAGGAGGAGGGAGCTCAGAATTCTGAAGGAAATGTTGGCCTTTGGATGCTTCAGTTGTGCATTCTAACGTAAGAAGGCAAGGACATTTTTATTTGCTTTTCTTCCCTCCAGTCACACTCTAGGAAGACAGAGCTATTATTATAGGCTATGTCTAAACTCATGGTCTTTAGCAAAAAAGCACCCTAGAGGCCGAAATGGATACTGTGCCTGTTTTCTGTCACAAAGTTTGATGGTAGAAAAGAGGGTTGGAGCACTGATTTATAGCAGCCTTGGAAATAGTTACCAGTCCACATGCCTAGTAACAATTGTGATCTAGTTCAAATGAAGATGGACTTTATCTAAACGCCAGTCTATATAACCTTGAGGAAAAAAATGATAGGGTGATCAATTACTTTTATCCCTTTTAGACAGAATTACATTTAAAAAAAAAAAGGATAGTTTGCAAATTTGAAGTTGAAACAAATGCATGATTTTAATAGAATATGTTTCCCCTGAGGTACTCAGAGGGTGATTTAATGCCATTTCTTAACCCAGATTATATGGCAGACAGGTCAACTTTGGGGAAATGAAGTGTGAGACAGGAAAAAGAAAGGCTTGAGGAAAAGGAACTAAGGAGAGCACCTAGAAGCTTTAAAATTGGTAAAGAAGAATTGGTAAAAGGAAGATTCAGACTGGTGGTAAGGTAGTACTGGGAGCACAATGGAGGTGGTCTGGGATTCCTGCAGAAGGAGTCTGGGGAAGTGAGGACAGGACTGACAGAGGAATTAGAGACGGGGGTAGAAGTTTCCTTGGTGGCCTACGAGTAAGAAGTTTGGAATTGTGAAGAACCTAGAAGATAAAAGAATGCATGCTTAAGTAGAATTTTCTAGAGAATTTAATGAAGGTACTTTTCAGAGTTGTGTAGCCAGGAAAAGATGATGAGGTGCCCAGCAGAGTATAAAAAGCCCTTACACCCTCTAGGTGTGAAGAGCAAGGGGTGAACATTGGGATCCAGTGTTACTGGAGCCCCATGAGACCTATCACTATAGAATGAGGCTCTAGACATGAGTTGTAGAGGGATCAGTCATTGCCAGAGCCACAGTGCTGAGACAAGAAGAGAGCATCAGAAAAAATGCCCCCAAATGCTCTCTTTCCTCCCATCTAGTTGTCTTTCTTTTGGCCAGTCCAACTTGAAGTCAGAAAAGCACAGAGAGAGTAACCAGACAGGTGAGAGCCAGGAAGTAGGAGATGTCTGAGTACTAAGTACTGGTCTTGGCTTGGTGACCAACTTGCAAAGGGACTTTAAGCAAACACAATAACCCTTTTCTGTTTCTTTTTTCTTTCTATCAGTAAATGGGGATAAAAATTCTTTCCAGTATTCTGGAGTTGTTATAAAGATCAGATGACATAGTAGATGTATTTGTTGCATTGATTTATATTTATGTTGCACTTAATAATTTCAAAAACTTTCTCATGTCTGTTATTTCATTTGCTTCTCAAAATTAGCTCTTAAGTTATCCAAGATAAGTTTTATCATTTCCATTTAATATTTGAGATGATTGAGTCAGAGAAATTAGGTGTTTCTTCATGGTCACAAGGCTAATAGTTCTTTTGACTAAAACTTGACTGTAATTTTCTCTTATCACACTGTTTAGTCCAATATTTCAGACAGTTTTGGGAGACAATTATTGTCTTTGTAAGGCACAAAGTTTCCAAATAAGGAGCCTGAGACCACACCTTTCATGTGGTTTGTAGAGAACAGCATCCATCATTCAGGTCTTCTTTATTATTTGACCATGATCTTGGGAAGAAAAAAATGGAGAAAGAAAAGGGACTTGTTATTGACTTGTCCTCCTCCTCTTCCTCTCTTAGCAGAAAATGCAAAACAAAGTGCTACAAGAAAATTAGAAGCCAACGTAACATTGTAAAGCAATTTTCATCCAATTAAAAAAAAAAAAAGATACCCAGGGGAAAACAAAGAAAGTTTGTATTCCCCATACATTTAAATGTGAAGGCCTAACCCGCAACGTGATGGTATTTGGAGGTAGGGCCTTCGAGAGGTGATTAGGTCATGAGGGTGGAGCCCTCGTGAATGAGGTTAGTGCCCCAGAGAGCTCTCTCCCCTCTTCTGCCATGGGAGGACAGAGTGAGAAGAACTCTCTGCTAGTTATCATAATGAGTCTATTTTTAGCTTTTAATAATATGACTATCTATTTTATACATATTTCAACTTTAGAAAATAAACAGACTGGCCTTCCTTTATCAGAGAGATTGTGTACACGCTTTTCCTCCCTCTACCTTCATCTCTTTTTATATTAGCACATGGGCAACTCTATTTCAGTGTGTTTTCTACTTGTGTATTTTAGGAAGAATGCTAAAGTGATAGACACATGAAGAATGGATTAAAATTGAAGAAGGACAAGAAGACTAGTTAGGAATTATTTTAAGAGTTGAATGAAGGGAGCAGGTATGTCTGAATGAAAAGGAAGGGACCTGATCTGAGATTGTTTAGAAATCTAGTTTTAATTTCACCTTTGCTCTGGAACTTTCTTCATTGGAAAAGAGTGTGGTCTATCTATACTATTTCTTTATTCTGCCTCACTCATGCCAATAGGTCACTCTCCTCTCAATGTATTTGACTAGATCTGAATCCTTAAAATTTTTCTATGATATAGGCTACTTAAACTTATTTGTTTTCTCTTCTGAAATGATCCACCTTTCTGATTTGTGTCTCCTTGACTATTTAGAGCTATTTGTTTTTGAACCTTGTTGTCTTCGTACTATGAAACCCTGAGAGTGCCTAGAAGAGTGTGAAGGCTCTCTGAGCATTTCACTATTTGCTTTCACCTTGGCTTTTTCTTTCTACCTCACTGATACCAGTGTCAGATGGAAATGACAGATGCTACCCAGGATCTGCTTCACGTGGGTACTCTGACAATTAATTAGCTTTTTATTATTTTAATTTTTTAAGAGCAGAGCCCCTGTACTGTAAACAGTCCCTATATGACCTGTTTTCTCATATGAATTTATGTATAAGGATCATAAAAAGGAAGCAAATGGCAAGAGACAGAGTAAGAAAGCTCCTTGTGCAGCAGCTTCTGCTCAGGCCTATGGAAAGAGTTATAGGACTTGACATACAAGTCTTCTTTCTCACAGTCAGTATTTCTTTTTTGGCCACTTTGCCTTCCAAAAGTCACCAGAAAAATCTCAGAAATATTTAACTTGGTTAAAAAAAAAAAAAAAATATATATATATATATATACACACACACACACACACACACATATATAGTTCGGGGAGCATTCCTTTCCCTAAGCATCTGGAGGGGCAGTCTTCTTGCCCCAGGCAAAGCCACAGAATAATAAGACATCAAACAGCTTTGGGGAGAACAAAATGAGTTATTGCATATGAAAGTGCTTTATTTATGTTCAAAACACTAGATCTCTGTGTGTGAGTGACTACACTCTCTCTTAAAAGTTATACTTTGTCTCACCCTTGTAATCACTAAGCATTACTAGCTGACTTACTATGTGCCAGGCATGGGGCTGCATGTTTTACATATATTACTTCTTTTAATCCTAACTTTAATCAATTTCAGATTTATTATAGAGTGAAGACTTAGTCCCAAGGCACTTATTTCTCAATCCTGTTCCTTTAAACCCTAAAATACATGGACTTTGTAACAGATCTCACACGATACTACAAGTCATATTATATGATTAACATTCAGTTCAGTTCAATCGTTCAGTCGTGTCTGACTCTTTGTGACCTCCATGAACCACAGCACGCCAGGCCTGCCTGTCCATCACCAACTCCTAGAGTTTACCCAAACTCATGTCCATTGAGTCAGTGATGCCATCCAGCCATCTCATCCTCTGTCGTTTCCTTCTCTTCCCACCCTCAATCTTTCCCAGCATCAGGGTCTTTTTCAATGAGTCAGCTCTTCACATCAGCTGGCCTAAGTATTGGAGTTTCAGCTTCAACATCAGTCCTTCCAATGAACACACAGGACTGATCTCCTTTAGGATGGACTGGTTAGACCTCCTTGCAGTCCAAGGGACTCTCAAGAGTCTTCTCCAATATCACAGTTCAAAAGCATCAATTCTTTGGTGCTCAGCTTTCTATATAGTCCAACTCTCACATCCATACATGACCACTGGAAAAACCATAGCCTAGACTAGATATACCTTTGTTGACAAAATAATGTCTCTGCTTTTTAATATGCTATCTAGGTTGGTCATAACTTTCCTTTGAAGAACTAAGCATCTTTTAATTTCATGGCTGCAATCACCATCTGCATTGATTTTGGTGCCCAAAAAAATAAAGTCAGCCACTGTTTCCCCATCTATTTGCCATGAAGTGATGGGACCGGATTCCATGTTGAGCTTTACTTAAGCCAAGTTTTCCACTCTTGTCTTTCACTTTCATCAAGAGGCCCTTTAATTTTTCTTCACTTTCTGCCATAAGGGTGGTGTTATCTGCATAACTGAGTGAGTGAAGTGAAGTCGCTCAGTCGTGTCCGACTGCAAACCCATGGGCTGTAGCCTACCACGCTTCTCCATCCATGGGATTTCCCAGGCAAGAGTACTGGAGTAGGTTGCCATTTCCTTCTCCAGAGGATCTTCCCAACCCAGGGATCGAACCCAGGTCACCTGCATTATAGGCAGACGCTTTACCATCTGAGCCACATTTCTCCCGACAATCCTGATTCCAGCTTGTGCTTCTTCCAGCCCAGCATTTCTCATGATGTACTCTGCATATAAGTGAAACAAGCAGGGTGACAGTATACAGCCTTGATGTACTCCTTTTCCTATTTGGAACCATTTGTTCCATGTCCAGTTCTAACTGTTGCTTCTTGACCCGCATACAGGTTTCTCAGGTGGCAGATCAGGTGGTCTGGTATTCCCATCTCTTTCAGAATTTTCCACAGTATACTGTGATCTCCACAGTTAAAGGTTTGGCATAGTCAATAAAGCAGAAATAGATGTTTTTCTGGAGCTCTCATGCTTTATCAATGATCCAGCAGATGTTAGCAATTTGATATCTGGTTCCTCTGCCTTTTCTAAAACCAGCTTGAACATCTGGAAGTTCACAGTTCATGTATTGCTGAAGCCTGGCTTGGAGAATTTTGAGCATTACTTTACTAGCGTGTGAGATGAGTGCAATTGTGTGGTAGTTTGCGCATTCTTTGGCATTGCCTTTCTTTGGGATTGGAATGAAAACTGACCTTTTCCAGTCCTGTGGCCACTGCTGAGTTTTCCAAATTTGCTGGCATATTGAGTGCAGCACTTTCACAGCAGCATCTTTCAGGATTTAATGTAGCTCAACTGGAATTCCATCACCTCCACTAGCTTTGTTCATGGTGGTGCTTCCTAAGGCCCACTTGACTTCACATTCTAGGAAGTCTGGCTCTAGGTGAGTGATCACACCATCTTGATTATCTGAGTCATGAAGATCTTTTTTGTACAGTTCTGTGTATTCTTGCCACCTCTTCTTAATATCTTCTGCTTCTGTTAGGTCCATACCATTTCTGTCCTTTATTGAGCCCATCTGTGCATGAAATGTCCCTTGGTATCTCTAATTTTCTTGAAGACTTGTCTAGTCTTTTACATTCTATTGTTTTCCTCTATTTCTTGCATTGATCACTGAGGAAGGCTTTCTTATCTCTCCTTGCTATTCTTTGGAACTCTGCATTCAAATGGGTATATCTTCCTTTTCTCTTTTGCTTTTTGCTTCCCTTCTTTTCACAGCTATTTGTAAGGCCTCCTCAGACAGCCATTTTGCTTTTTTTTCATTTCTTTTCTTGGGGATGGTCTTGGTCCCTGTCTCCTGTACAATGTCACGAACCTTTGTCCATAGTTCATCAGGCATTCTGTCTATCAGATCTAGTCCCTTTAATCTATTTCTCACTTCCATTGTATAATCATAAGGGATTTGATTTAGTTCACACCTGAATGGTCTAGTGGTTTTCCCCACTTTCTTCAATTTAAGTTTAAATTTGGCAATAAGAAGTTCATGATCTGAGCCATTAAATATAATTTCTTGAGAACCCATATGTACCAGAAACTATGCTAGATATCCTAGATCAGTATATGACCATAATCCTTATAACAGCCCCATGAAATGTATTATCACCATTTTACATACTTTTTCCACTTATTATGGTGACACAATAAGTAGCAAAACTTGTTATTGCTTGTATTCAAGCAATACTTGAATAAGTATTCAAATTCAAATAGATCTACTTTCAAAAACAAGTCTGTATTACATTATGGTTGCCTGTAGTAGGTTGAATGGTGCCCCCAAAAGGTATGTCCATGTCCTACCCCCTGTGAATGTGACCTGATTTGTAAAAGGGTTTTTACAGATGTAATTAATTGAAGGACCTTGAGATGGACTCATCCTGGGTTATCTGGGTACATCCCAAATGTTCTTATAAGAGACAGAGAGGAGAAGACACAGAAATAAGATAAGAAGACAGGAGAAGAAATTGGTGTGCCTGGTACCAGCAGAAGTTGAAAGAGGCAAGGAAATATTTTTTTTTTTTTCTATAGAATTTGGACAGAATACAACCCTAACGATTCTTGATTTTGGACTTCTGGCCTCTAGACCTGTGAGAGACAAATATTTGTTGTTGTAAGCCACTCATCTTGTAATAATGAGTTGTTTTCATGACAAAAAAACTTAATGCATGGCCTGTGTCATTTTTAAACTATAGACTGGCTCATACTGTATCTTTAAAAACTTAAAATGCTCACTACCTCATCTTATTATTATGGTCATTGATGTCTTTGTTGTCTTCCAGTTAGACTAATTTTTTGTCTTCTTCTCCACTTGTAACCTTTAAGAACCTTTCCCACAGTATTATCAGTCTATGCACAAGATCCTGGAGATGGCTTCATGCCTTTGCTCACCTTGACTCCCACCCCTGGAAGGCTGTTCTTAGCTTGTCTCACTCCATACTCTGCTGCCAATCTCATTCTCAAGCTAAGCCTGAATGATACCTCTTCTTGAAATCCTGAAGAGAGAGCCCCAGCCAGAATTAACTGCTGTGTCTGGGTTCCCGGAGCAGTCTACTTATTTCTCCATGTATGACTTCTGCCTGTCTGTCCTATGTTGTAGTTAGGCAGCTGCCTATGAAATCCTGGAGGTAGGGTAGGAATTAAATGAATCTCGGTGCTTCCCCTGGTACCAGTCAATGGATGTCTCATGGTTGATAAAGACTAACTTACCTCTCTATTCCCTTGAGAATCTCTATACAAAAGTTTCTCAAACTTAAATTTGTAAGAGAATCACCTAAAAAACACATATTTGTTAGAAATACAGATTTCTGGACTTCTGCAAATTCATTGCTTTTAGAGTAGATCATCCAAATAATTTTGATGCAAGTGATTGGCTAACTATACTTTGAGAAATAGTATTCTAAAATTTGGATTGGAAACTTCTATGGTGTCCATCTGTTGAATAATACCTTTATGGGTGTCTCCTGGAATATGAGTGACCTAAACTCACAGTCTGCTTGGGAAAAGAAGAATCACATCATCCTTTATGACTTTGGTCAAAAGAGCCTGCATATTTGATTCCATTTCTAAACTCTGTCTCAGACCAACTGAAATATTTCATATTTACTGAGCTGCTTAGGACTGAGATTTGTTTCCTTATTTAAAATGCACATGCATGGGCTCTCATCAGATACATGGTCAGAACTGTCTTATGAGGAAATGCTTCTCTGTCTCTTAAACAGTTACAGGTTCTATTTCTGTGTACCTCTCCATGTTTAACTTGTCTTCAAAGAGCTCTAACTGCATTACTTTAGGCATTGATAGAAAGAAAGGGCTGCATAAGCATCCATGTCCATTAAAGGAACAACCAAATGTGCTGTGTTTCTATCTTTGAGACATTAGGAATTTCCACCTTCCTGCTTAGAAATGTCTTATGTCCTTGAAAACTTCTGCATTACAAAATAACTCAGTATAAGATGGATGAATTTTTCTTTTCTGAGCTCCAGTAAAATGGGAATAATCATGCCTACTTCATAGGACAGTTGTGAGGATTAGATAAAATAATTCACTATATAGAAAGCATTTAGTACAATGTTAGGCCTTTAAGAGGGCCTCAATAATGGTTAGTCTTGTGGATATCAACCAGGTTTACTATTCATAATTCCAGGTATAACTTGAATTCTTTGTTGTCATCCTCCTCTTCTTACTCACCATCATTAAATCACTGGATATTAATTAATATTTATTTTGTATCAGGCACATTTTAAGTACTTGACATTCGACCTCACTTTTCCATTTTCTGCCCTAACAAATTTTCACAAACTTAGCAGTTTAACACAACACAAAATTTCTATTTCAGTCTATAGGGCAGAAGTCTAAAAGGGGCTCACTGGGCTAAAGTCAAGGTGTTGGGGAGGCTATGTCTCTTTCTGAAGGTTCTACTTCTCTTCTCATTCAGGTATTTGGCAGAATTCAGTTTCTTACTGTGGTAGGACTGAAGTCCCATTTGTTCTCTGGTTATCAACTTAGACTGTTCCCAACTTATAGAGACTGCTTGCATTCCTTGGCTTGCAGACTCCTTCCTCCATATTCAAAGCCAGCAATGGTGAGTTAAATCCCATTCACACTTTGGAATTTTCATGCATTTCATCTCTGACTTACTTTTCTGCTTTCCTCTTGCACTTTTAGGGGTCCATGTGATTAGATTAAGCCCACTAGGAAAGTCTAAGGCAGTATCTGTATTTCGAGGTCTGTAACCTTAATTACTTTTGCAACATTCCTTTTGCCATGTAATATAACATATTCCCAGGTTCTGGGTATAAAAAAAAGGACTTTTTTTTTAAAAGGAAGGGGCATTATTCTGTCCACCACACATTTGTTGTCTCATTGAATTCTCCTGTTGTTCAGTTGCCAAGTCAATTCAACACTTTGTGAACCCACGGACTGTAGCACATCAGGCTTCCCTGTCCTTCAGTATTTCCCAGAGTTTGCTCAAACTTATGTCCATTGTGTCAGGGATGCCATCCAACCATCTTATCCTCTGTTGCCCACTTTTCCTCCTGCCCTCAATCTTTCCCAGCATCAGGATCTTTTCCAATGAGTTGGTTCTTTGCATCCGGTGGCCAAAGTATTGGAGTTTCACTTTCAGCACCAGTCCTTCCAATGAATATTCAGGGTTGACTTCTTTTATGATTGAATGATTTTATCTCCTTGCTATCCAAGGGACTGTCAAGAGAGTTCTCCAACACTACAGTTCAAAAGCATCAATATTCAGTGCTCAGCCTTCTTTATGGTCCAACTCTCACATCCATACATGACTACTGGAAAAACCATAGCTTTGACTGGACAGATCTTTGTTGGCAAAGTGACATCTCTGCTTTCTAATATGCTGTCTAAGTTTGTCATAGCTTTCTTTCCAAGGAGCAAGGCTTATAATTTCTTATAATTTCATGACTACAGTCATCCTCCACAGTGATTTTGGAACCCAGGAAATAAAATCTGTCACTGTTTCCACTTTTTCCCCATCTGTTTCCCATTAAGTGATGGGACCCGATGCCATGATCTTAGTTTTTTGAATGTTGAGTTTTAAGCCAACTTTTCCACTCTCCTCTTTCAGCTTTATCAAGAGACTTAAAAAATTTTTTTTATTTTATTTTATTTTTTAACTTTACAATATTGTATTGGTTTTGCCATATATCAGCATGAATCCACCACAGGTATACACGTGTTCCGCATCCTGAACCCTCCTCCCTCCCCGTACCATCCCTCTGGGTCATCCCAGTGCACCAGCCCCAAGCATCCAGTATCATGCATCGAACCTGGACTGGAGACTCGTTTCATATATGATATTATACATGTTTCAATGCCATTCTCCCAAATCATCCCACCCTCCCCCTCTCCCACAGAGTCCAAAAGACTGTTCTATACATCAGTGTCTCTTTTGCTGTCTCGTATACAGGGTTATTGTTACCATCTTTCTAAATTCCATATATATGCGTTAGTATACTGTATTGGTGTTTTTCTTTCTGGCTTACTTCACTCTGTATAATAGGCTCCAGTTTCATCCACCTCATTAGAACTGATTCAAATGTATTCTTTTTAATGGCTGAGTAATACTCCATTGTGTATATGTACCACAGCTTTCTTATCCATTCATCTGCTGATGAACATCTAGGTTGCTTCCATGTCCTGGCTATTATAAACAGTGCTGCGATGAACATTGTGGTACATATGTGTCTCTTTCAATTCCGGTTTCCTCGGTGTGTATGCCCAGCCGTGGGATTGCTGGGTCATAAGGCAGTTCTATTTCCAGTTTTTTAAGGAATCTCCACACTGTTCTCCATAGTGGCTGTACTAGTTCGCATTCCCACCAAAAGTGTAAGAGGGTTCGCTTTTCTCCGCACCCTCTCTAGCATTTATTGCTTGTAGACTTTTGGATTGCAGCCATCATCAAGAGACTTTTTAATTGCTCTTTGCTTTCTGCCATTAAAGTGGTATCATCTGCATATCTGAGATTGTTGATATTTCTCCTGGCAATCTTGATTCTAGCTTGTGCTATTTCCAGCCCAGCATTTTGCATGAAGTACTCTACATATAAATTAAATAAGAAAGGTGACAATATATAGCCTTGACATACTCATTTCTCAATTTGGAACCAGTCCATTGTTCCATGTCCAGTTCTAACTGTTGCTTCTTGACCTGCATACAGGTTTCTCAGGAGGCAGGTAAGGTGGTCTGGTATTCCCTTCTCTTTAAGAATTTTCCACAGTTTGTTTTGATCCACATGATTAAAGGCTTTAGTGTAATCAGTGAAGCAGAAGTAGGTGTTTTTTCTGAAATTCCATTGGAGCTTTCTTTATGATCCAACAGATGTTGGCAATTTAATCTCTGGTTCCTCTGACCTTTCTAAATCCAACTTGTACATCTGGAAGTTCTCGATTCACATACTGCTGAAGCCTGGGTTAAACTAGTGACTCAGATGATAAAGAATTTTCCTGCAATGTGGGAGACACGGATTTGATCCCAGGGTTGGGAAGATTTCCTGGAGAAGGCAATGGCTACCCACTCTAGTATTCTTGCTAGGAGAATTCTATGGACAGAGGAGCCTGGTAGACTACAGGCCATGGCTTTGCAAAGAGCCAGACACAACTGAGCAACTAAACTTTCAGAATTCTCCTGGTGTCCCTATGAAGTACATTTCATTATACCCATTTTACAAATGACAAAGGGAGACTTAGCAAGATTAAATAACTTGCCTAAGATCAAATCTGCAGTAAGTGATGAAACCAAGATTCAAATCTTGGCATTTTGCCAGCAAAATCTGTCTAGTTTGGAATTAAACTAAGTTAAGCTGTAAAATGGGTTCTGCTACCAAGACCAGAGATTCTTTTTCTGTATTTATGGCCTGGGACAATTTAAAAGAAAAAAAAATGACCTACATTCAATAACTTGGCTATCCATAGATGGTCCAAAAGCCTAAAAGAACTCTTAAGTCTGTATAAAAGATGTATATTTGTGGCCAATTCTTATTGACATAGGGCACAAACATCTTGTAGTTTTTTTCACAGATTTCTCCTGATTTTAGACTTTTTCCATTGCAACATTATCACCATCAAAACTTTCATCAGAGGTTGGAGGAAAACATTTTTAGGAACAAAAGATACAATTTCAGGAAATAAGTGGTATACTTTTGTGATCATATCTATTACTTATTTAATATTAATCTCTGTGAAGTACCTTTTGTCACTTAGTGACCCTACAAGTACTATTAATTGCTGGGCATTTTAGGCAAGGAAACTGAGAAACTGATACACGACTTGCTGAGATTTGAACCTGGGAAGCCTTGCATCAAACTACTCTGTTCTGTGACCACTATAGTCTTTTCTTCTAAGATAGAGAGAGTTGTATCTTTTCTACTCGTTAACAGTTTTCACATTTTCCCCTTGCCTGGGGTATCTGATACCAGGCATCTTGGCATTTGGGCTACTCTGCTATATACAGATGATGCCCTAATGGTAAAGCCTACATACCCGCCAGGCCAGGCAAAGGTGAAAATTGTTCTAAAAAGAAGAATTTTCAGATTTTTACCCTAACTCTGTTTAATTCATAAGTAAGTGCAGGGTAAAGTACTTTGATAGTGTTTAACCTGGTGTAGATAAGACACTATACTCCTGAGGTTTAAGTGAGGAACCTAGAACTTTCTCCCAATTCCAGTTGAATCCTTAGTATAAATCTCATAGCATGGGCTGTAACTGACATATAAATTCTTTACATATGTGTAGCTCTTATATCATTTACAACACAGTTTTACATGTTTTCTCATTCAAAGTTCAAAAACATTCTGTGAAGGAAAATGTCATATCATTATCAAGATAATGATGATTATGATGATGAATGTTTATCATATGCCAATGTCAAACACTCTACACATTTTACCTTATTTAATCTTCTCACTATCCTTTGAAGTAGGTACTACTTATCTTCATTTTAGAAATAAAGCTGACAGACTTTTTCAGGGTCACCAAAATAGTAAGGATGGAATTGGGTTTTAAACCCTGTCAATTTGACTCCTGGGAGTGTATCCTACACTAAGACTCAATAGCATTATTTCTATTATTCAACTAAACCAATGAAGACCTAGAGTTAAATTAAATATTGTTTATCAAAGGTTACCCAGCTGACAATTGTAGGACTTGGATCAAGTTTTCAGCCTTGTATTTGGAGATGGTAACAATGTAGTAGAATGATATAGAATCAGAAAGAGTTCATTTCTCCCTGAGGCACTAAATGTGTGACCTTGGGTAAATCATGGATACCTTCTAGTCTTTAATTCAATTCACTATAGAGTGGGGATAATCATACCTACTTCCTTAGATTGTCAGCAGGATGGAAATAATGTATATAAAATGACTGGCATGTATTTAGTAGCTGTTATTAGTTAAAGCTCCTTCCAGTACACCAGCTGCTTTTCTAAATGAGGGTCCAGGTCTGGTAGGTTTGAAGTGTGGTGAAATTGCAGCTGGTTGGGGGAAATTGTCTAAGCAGCCCTCAATCATTTTTCACATGAGCCATAGGCTTTTGGCAGGCACCACCTGATAAGTCAGCCTCAGCTTAGGAAAAGAGCCTCAGAGACGTGCCCTTGACCTGAGAAATGCAGTGAAGGAGGCCACTGTCAAGTTTTGGTTAACTTGGCAGATCTGAAGCAATCAGGGGCCTAGGGGCTTATTAATAAGCATCATTTTTTCCCCTTAGCTGTTTCCCTAGATGAGCTAATGATAAACATGATATCTTATTATCTCTTCTGCTCATTATAATCTCCCTCCTACAAGATAAGATTCCAAAAGCAGCCCTGGAAAGCTATGCAAAATGTGATGGTTTTGGAAAATGAACAAATGCTGAAGATTGCAGCCTCTGTCAGGTTGTAAGTATAAGAGTAGAGCACTGAAATATACACTGGCAGGGAGTTTTAAAAGGTTGATCCCCTGAGTATACACTGATGTGGCCCAGAAACAGAGTTCTAGTCAGAATGATTTATGTTCCATGGTGCCCTGGTGTGATCTGAGTTACCTTTGGAAGGAAGAGCAGACATCAAATGAATTTAGAGGATAAAAATAGGTAGATGAGCATAAATGCAGAAATATCCTGAGTCTCTGAGCTCTTTCTAAGGAGATTTTCAGGGACATACCTGGAAAATGTGAACCCTCTTGTGCCTACTGGTACTGAAGATTTGAACTGTAGAAATTTGTGAATAGCTTGATCCCTGCTGAGGCCTGTGTGGACCTCTTCCTTCCAGCCTTTTTCCTGAAAAGGAAGGGTTAAAAAACAGGGGTGGAAGGAAGCTTAGAAATGAATACTACTACTACTAACGCGCATCAGTCGTGTTCGACTCTGTGCGACCCCATAGACGGCAGCCCACCAGGCTCCCCCGTCCCTGGGATTCTCCAGGCAAGAACACTGGAGTGGGTTGCCATTTCCTTCTCCAATGCATGAAAGTGAAAAGTGAAAGTGAAGTCACTCAGTTGTGTCCGACTCTTAGTGACCCAATAGACTGCAGCCTACCAGGCTCCTCTGTCCATGGGATTTTCCAGGCAAGAGTACTGGAGTGGGGTGCCATTGCCTTCTCCTAGAAATGAATAGTGACATCTAATCTGCCTTAGTGCCTGCTTCTCAATGGACTTGAACTAATGCACAACTGTTTAAAATGTTTAGGCATCCCAAGCAGAAGAAATGACTGAGTCAGGCAGCTCTAACTTGATTTGTTAGATCAAATAAGCTCTAAGAAACTAACCTGATGGTAAAGCATGTATCTCTTTGAGCTCTATAATTAAACAGATCTAGCTGTCTTCACATCCTGCCTCTGTCACTAAGTAGCTATGCATCTATGGGAATGTTACTTTCTCTCTCTAAACCTCAGTTTCCTTATTTGTAAAATGGCAGTAATAATAATGGTGTAAGTAATATATTAGGGCTTCCCCATTGGCTCTGTAGTAAAGAATCTACCTGCCAATGCAAGGTTCAATCCCTGAGTCAGGAAGATCCCCTGAAGAAGGAAATGGCAACCCACTTCTTGCCTGGAAAATCCCACAGACAGTATTCTTGCCTGGAAAATCCCACAGACAGAGCAGCCTAGTGGGCTACAGTCCATGGGGTCCCAAAGAGTTGGATACAACTTAGTGATTAAACAACCACAATCTATTAAATTACATAGACCTTTTATAAAGGTTACATTAGAAATACATGTATAATACTTAACAGTGTCTAATCTATAGTAAGTGCTCTATGAATGTTATCCTATATGACTTTTTTGGCATCTTTTGTCCAGATTCTATGGATCTGTTAATGTTGGCAAGTTACGATAAGACCACTTTATTCTAGTCTTCTTGTTGTTTGGTGTTTAACAGAAGGTCAACTTTTACTTCAGAAGGCAGATCTTTAGCTAGATCCAGCCAAAGTAATTCCCAGGACTATGTTTTGAGCCAAGGAGAAGGAGAGACAGCCTGAGCTGTTGACAAGGCCCTTAGATATTTCTTGGCTCAGTCATCAGGGATAGGAAGCTCAGAGAACAACGTAGGCGACCACTATCACTTCCAGCCTGCTGCCAGAGCAGACAGAAAACAGAGAGCTCAAGCCAGCCAGATCACAGGTGCAAAAGCCACTGGAGACAGGAGCCTATTCCAAAGCTGCCTGGCACAGCTGTTCAATATGAAGGTCAGCCAAATGCATGAGGTGTCACCTCTATTGATCTTGAAAATGAACAGAAAAAAATGAATTTGAGAAAATTTAATGTCTGACGAGGCTCTTGAAGGGGGCTTCCCGGGTGGCTCAGTGGTAAAGAATCCGCTTGCCAATGCAGGAGGCAATGGAAATGTAGATTTGATCCCTAGGTCGGGAAGGTTCCCCCCAGAGAAGGAAATGGCAACCCACTCCAATATTCTTGCCTGGGAAATTCCATGGACAGAGAAGCCTGGCAGGCTACAGTCCATGGTGTCACAAAGAGTTGGACATAACTGAGCGACTTAGCATGCACACATGTAGACTTTTGAAGATGATCAGATGCTTTGGAATAATAGGATAAGAGTAGATGTGAATCAAAACTCTGTTTTTATGAGATGGGGGATACTTAGAACCAGAGAGGGAAATGAATTGTTCCAGGCTACACAGACATCAGTGCAAAACCAGGCCTATGATCTGGCTCTCTGGACCCCACTTTCTATTACATAGCACAGCTACATTCTGCCTTTTGGTAATTTGAGGGGCAAAAATCAGGTAAAAATCTAATATAATGAGTTGTTTAATTGTAAAGTTTTAAAACTGATATGACACTACAGTACACAAGCATGTGCTTTCCACTACAGCTTTCTAAATCTACAAGATGGCTAGGATTTAAAGCTTTGGGTCCTTTTGTGCCTGGAGAATGATTTTCCCAGAAAGCAATGAGGAAAAGGACACAGTACTTTGTATAAGTTTTTGCCTTTGCTTGGCTTTTTAAACTTACAGCTTATGTAGGTTTTAAATCTCTTTTTTGACAGAGGGAAACAATATGCTTTCCTCTGTATGGGAAAGTGGTAGAGAAGAATGCACTGCACTGCCCCCAGAGGATGACACTCGGCTCTCTTTATGGCAGTGATGATGATTCTTTTCTTACGGGTCAAATGCCAGTTTGCTTGTGATGATGGAGCATGCAGTACCACTGTTGTTCTAGTCCTCATTTCACCCAGAGTAAGCAGCAGCAGCAGCAAACATTTGCAAGAAAGCAAGCTTAGGTGGGGAGTGCCTCCCTTGTTCACAGAAGCTGAGCTCAGTGTGTCTGGATGGGGACTGAACTCTTCACCTTAGACTCCTCAGCACCACATTCTAACAGCTGAGTAGTGTTCTCAAGTGTTACAGTTAAACACCCACATGTTCCATTATGCAGTGTTGAACCTCTGCAGATCAGTTAAACAGACACAGTGCCTGCTGGAGATAATGAAAACTCAAACTGCTGAAACAGCCAGGCAAGCACACACAATGTTTTGCATCCTTTTATTTTCAAAGTACACTGGAGGGCAAGTAAGCTACTTCCAAATTACCTGAATACAGGAGTATTAAAATATGACACTATACCTTCTCCTATTAAATTTACCTAAATGCCTTTTAGAGTTTTTTGAACATCATTTTATACTCTATAGAGCAGCATAGTCCTATAAAAATGTAATGCAAATCACAGACGTAAGCTGCATTTGTGACTTTACGTTTTCTAGTGGCCACATTTTAAAAAGTACAAAGAAACAAGTAAAATTAATTTTAACAATATATTCAATAAGCTATTTTAGTTAAGCCAGTATGCTCAAAATCTTATCATTTTAATATATAATCAATACAGAAATTATTAATGAGATACCTTACATTATTTTCATGCTGAGTCCTTAAAAGCTGATGTATGGCTTACACTTACCACATGTATCATTTGGACCAGCCATATTTTAGTGCTCAATAGCTTTGTGTGGCTCGTGGTGTTTGACAGTGAGGCTCTAGAGCTGGTGTGAAGCCAAGGGCCTTCCCAGATGGGATCCTGGGGCTTTGCTGGCACTGTCCAGGACTGCCCTCTGGAAACGGTTGCTTCTCTTAGTCAGTACATTGAAGAACCACTCAATATCAAACAAGCAAGAACCAAAATAGTTGTTTTGCAGTAGATTTTCCTCACATTGAATGGATTGATTGAATCAGCTACATGGGGGCCAGGGGGTGCCTAGGTGGATAATGTGTTCTGACAGGTCCATGGGGTTAGTCCTTTTCTGCTTAAAATCACATTTCTTTGGCCTTCTGCTGTGGTAGCAGCCACTTGCATGTACAGACGTGGATGTAAAGGGGCTCTGTATTTTCATATTGTCTCTGGCTATGCTTTTGAGGTTGTTATATGAACACACCCATTTTTGTAAATGCTTGAAATTTAACTAGAGAATTGCACTTTTCCTTGACTCATTATCAAATAATGAGTTATTTGGAAGGGTGAAGCTATTTTTTCTATACCCTATTTAGGACCACACAAGAGAAAATGATCTTGTCATTCTTGAAACTGTCTAACGTGGTTTTTGCCTCTAGCCCAAAGGAAAAGACCTGCCTTTTCTCCACAGAAACCTCATTTTGCCAGTGGTTACAGTTTTATTGTTGACGCTGTGCCTCTGTATTAGTATTAGTGCAAGGCTCATAAACCTTAGCTGGAGAAGGCAATGGCAACCCACTCCAGTACTCTTGCCTGGAAAACCCCATGGACAGAGGAGCCTGGTAGGCTGCAGTCCATGGGGTCGCAAAGAGTTGGCCACAACTGAGCGACTTCACTTTCACTTTTCCCTTTCATGACTTGGAGAAGGAAATGGCAACCCACTCCAGTGTTCTTGCCTGGGAAATCCCAGGGACGGGGGAGCCTGGTGGGCTGCCGTCTATGGGGTCACACAGAGTCGGACATGACTGAAGTGACTTAGCAGCAGCAGCAGCATAAACCTTAGCAACTTAATTCCTCACCAGTTAGTTTCAAAGAAATTCTACTGTCTTGAATCTAATGGTGCTTCATGCTCATAAAATATTTCACATCTAACTGCCTGGAGTGATGACACAGAGATGGAATCACCTGTTCTTTAAGTAGGAATTCTCATTTGAGGGAGGTCCTTCGAGATTTCTGAGGACAGATTGCTTCCTGTTGTCACTACCTTCCAGTTCCGTAGATTTCATCTTCCCCTTTCCTTAGAGGTCCATGCAAATGTGAGAAATGAGCAGAAAATAGGACCAGAAGACTTGGGTTTTAGTCTGGGACTTTTTGACCTTGATGGGACCTCAAACAAGCTGCATAGGCTTTCCAAGTCGCAGATTGTTCATCTATGAAATGGAGATAAAAAGTCTCATATCACACAGTGTTTTGTGAGATTAAATGAGATAATGGACGTTAACACAGTTTGTAATGTATAAGTGAAGTCGCTCAGTCGTGTCCGACTCTTTGCAACCCCATGGACTGCAGCCTACCAGGCTCCTCCATCCATGGGATTCTCCAGGTAAGAATACTGGAATAGGTTGCCATTTCCTTCTCCAGGAGATCTTACCGACCCAGGGATCGAACCCAGGTTTAAAGTGTTCTGCAAATATGAGGAAGGAACATTACTGAGCCAATGTGGAGCATAGACCTGTAAAGATCATTCTTGAGATAAAATAAAATTGGGGTACTATCTAGATCCTCCTCTTTGAAGAACCCCTACTACAGCTTTGGAAGGCAGTGACTTAAGAAGTTGCTGTGAGTTGCTAAGTAATGTCCAAATCTTTTGCAATTCCATGGACTGTAGACCCCCCAGGCTCCTCTGTCCATGGGATTTCCCAGGCAAGAATACTGGAGTGGGTTGCCATTTCCTCCTCCAGAAGACCTTCCTAACCCAGGAATTGAACCTGCGTCTCCTGCATTGGCAGATGAATTCTTTACCAGTGAGCCACCAGGGCAGCCCAACTTCAGAAGT
Organism: Bos mutus; assembly: GCF_027580195.1. Lineage (NCBI taxonomy): Eukaryota > Metazoa > Chordata > Mammalia > Artiodactyla > Bovidae > Bos > Bos mutus. The sequence continues at coordinate 22,517,391 of NC_091638.1, forward strand.
AGGTGAGGTTTTATGTGCACTGTACCTGGGGAAGCAATCCTTACCTTCATTCTTTTTTTTTTTTTCTCTCTATAATCAACATTCTGACATCACCTCCCTTCTTGGATATCATTAGTAGATATTTCATCCTGGTTTCACCTGGATTGAAAGATTGGAGAAGAACAGATTTGTTATGTGTTCCAAGTCCAGGGTGGATATCCCTTATATTAATACATTACCAACCTGATATTAGGGGAAACTTCTCTTGTGGGCTTTTGATTACCATTGGGGAGGGTGTGAATTTAGGTAGATCTATATCTTGTATTTCCAGGAATTCTGTCTCAGAGCTAACTATATTAGTTTCTTCTCTCTCTTTTTCCTTCCCTCTCCACCTCCTCCCGTTACTCTCTCCTTCCCTTTGGTATTAGGATAATAGAAATTGATATTAGGGTAATTTATTAATTTGAATACCATTAAATGGCCAGGTTTGTTTAAGTATTAACGTTAATCTGTAAGACTGACTGTTGAGACCATACCTTATTCATGCCCTGTATCTTTTTATTCCTTTAAACCTGGTGTAGATAGTAAGTGCCTAGTAAGCATCCATTGAATGAATAGAGAATAGTAATGATCAGTATTTCTCAGGGTATGAAATATGTTGGGAACCCTTTAGAGAAACTCTCATTTAAACTTCACAGGGGCCTATCAAGCAGATAATGTCATTCCCATTTTATAGATAATAGAACTGAATGGTAGGCATTTAGATTTATCCAAAGTCATGTAATGGCAAAATGTATGGATTTGAATTGTGGTTAATATTGCTCTAAGAAAGAGAGAGAGTCTGGTATGGAAATGAGATCCTTATTCTCATTCTGAAATCTCATTTATTAAACCTTTATGAAAATAACCAATATTTACCAAATATGTGCCAGGCTGTGATTAGTGCTTTACGTATGTTTAATTCTCACAACCATCTCATGAAGCAGATAATGTTATTTTGTCCTAATTTTTAGATAAACAAATTATGAAACAGAGAGAGTAAGCACCTTGTCTATGATCACACAGCACATCCTGGCTTAATATAAAGCTATCTGACTCCAGAAAGGATTTTCTTAATCCCTTTATGGTACTATTTTCCCCTTCTTGTGCCTTTACGGTCAGAACCAGTAGTTACATATTAGTTTGTTTGTAACTGTTGATAGTCCCTACCAGATTGCAAACTCCTTGAGAACTGGTCACCTTGCCTTTAGCATATGTATTTCCCCATACTGTTCAATAGATATTCATTTAATACTTGTCAGGCAATTCTCAGACTCAGCCAGCTGATCACTCAGTCTCTCTGGAACACTAATTAAGTGAAATGATTGTTCACGCTTTCAGTGTTATCACTGGCAGCATCACTTCTATGCTGTAGCAAATACTTTCTGTGTCCTGTGCCACATTCTCTTGATCCACCATGAATCTCCGCTGCAGCCGTGCTGGACAGTTTACCTGTAGGCTGACCACATCCTGCCTTAAGAGCCTTCTACTTCTCTTCGTTCTTCTGTCTCAGGGCTTTTTATTTTTTAAGTCCCTGAAGCTCTCTTGGTCCACTTTTTGGGCAGGACAGAATACCATGGAGTTCATGCCTGTGGCGACAAACCTCAGCCAGTGGAAAATGGGATAAACGCCTCAACCTCTTGTCCTTCAGAGGAGATTCTTAGGTTCATTCTTTGTAGTCTCTCAAGAATTAGTCCCCAGATTCATTGATCATCAGCTTCCCAGTGTTATCAGCACCTCCTTTTTTCCTACCTCTATATCTTAGGCTCCCTGCTTTGTAACTGCTGCTTCTTGTGAGTATGTCCAAAGTAAATTCCTACGCCCAAGTCCTTGACTCTGGGTGTTTGTGTGGGGTGTGGTATGGGAAATGGAGAAATCAAATAAGACACATGCCTATTTGCTAGTGGCTTTGTGCCAGAGGCCACATATAATGTTACATAATGTGAGCAAGTCATGTGACTGGATTAATTAGAGAAGTTATCTCAGAGGAGGTTGAATCTCAAAGTCCTGTCCTTGGATAAATAGGTTTAAGGTAAGTGGAGTGACAGCTTAAGTTTTATAATTGCTTATTCCCTCTTTAAGAATTCCCAATATATAACCAATTATACTGATGAAAAGGTGCAATAGTTAAAAGGATGCAAGGATGAGTCAGTTAATTGTCTGAAACCTAAGATGACCACAAATGCAGTTTGTTTCTTACTGTGTTATTGATTTTGGTGTAAAAAAGCACAACCCACAATGCGTTCCTAAGTCTGTGCTCCATAGCGCTGATAAGCTGATGTCTTATCAACCTTTTTTTCCTCCCTTGAGTCTCTGTTAGAGCTTTATTTTTTAAAGATGCCAGATATGCTATTCATTACCTCTGAGCAGTCACCCCCTCCAAAAATGTTGAGAGGAGAACATGGCAGAAAGTGTCATGAAAATTATGTTGAAGAATCTCCCTCATAATGATGAAAGATGCAGCAGTGAAATCCTGGCATGCATATGGGTGGCAGAAAGGATTTATGCCTGGTGTGTCTAGGCTTATAATAACTAATGTATCAAATTGTTTGAAAACTTTTTAATTAGGAAGAGCAGCAGGATTTGTGAATGAATCATCAGGAGAAGACCTTTCACTTTCAGTAAATGAGGACAAACTAACAATCAGCAGCAAGAGCTGCACTTATTTCTGTGCCCAGGGTGAATGGCACTGTTCTAATGGTGATAAGGCCAAGGGTCCTGGTCTCTATATGGGTCAAATCAGGCTGCCTGATTTCTTGGCCCTGACTGACCTATTCACACTTTAGCAGTTATCACATGACTGCGTGGGTGTAGTACAGCATTCCACAAACAGCAAATTTAAATCTGACCTTGTCACTTGGCTGATGAAAATCATTCACTCTTTTCCCACTGCGTGTAACATTATTCCTACCATGGGCCTTAAAGTTCTGTATAGATTGACCTTTATCTCAGAGCTACATGACCACATTTTGAGAAACTCTCTCCTTTTTGCAAGGTCAAAGCTCTTGCCAAGCAGTTTCATAATGCTTAATAAGCTGTATTAATACAGTATGTTGTGTTATTATTTTTTAAATAAGGTAGTATTTATGATAAATATTCTAAACTTCAAATACTGTGTTAATATTATTGATCATATCATTAGCAGATCTGGACTCTTAGAAAGAAGGTCTCTATAAAGCAATGGAATACTTAAAGGACAAGAAGAATTTCCAAGTGAAGCAGATACATTGGTGCATTCACTATAGTTTTCTGTATTTTTTGATCTGCTTGGATGTGGTCAGGCCTCATGAAGATTTCAAGAGGAACAATCCAGATGTGGTTTATTAGGAATGTGTGCTTTAAAGGTCTCATTTCCAGAGCCCAACAAACTATACTGTTTAGTTTGTTTGCTTGCTTACTGTCTATTTCTTCCATGAAGGCAATGTGTTTTTCCCTAGAGAGCTAGTATAGTGCCTGATATCTAACAGTTATTCCACAAATATTTATTGATTGGATAGTAGACAAAGCAGAATGCCTCCTCAAAGGTTAGTGGACTAAAAGCATCATCTTTGGTACACAGGATGGAGTTTTAGACCTTCAGGGAGGCTTATGAGTTGGATTTGAAACATTCTCAAGAGTCTCTACAAGCTTCAAATCTAAGCCTCTCAAGCATTAGTTGATGATTCTTGTGTTGTCCTGGCTAGAAAACTACCAGCTCGGTTTGGAAATTTGTACTGACATGGTTGGGACAGTTGCAGTGTTGGTCAGAAGTATCTTGACATTAATGGACAACTCTCTGGCCGTTGAATAGAGTTTTGAGATTCCCATTGGTACAGTGGCCTACAGAAGCTGGGCCACTTGAAAACTACATTTCTCACTCTTGCTCAGTTTGAAATGTCCTGCTATTGGTAGAGTTATTTGTGGCTGAGATCAACTATTTTGAATTTATTTTTACCAAGGTAGCACATAATATCCTGGATAGCACATTGCAGATATTCAACGAACATTTAATGAATGAAGGAAAGGTTTGTATTTTCTATTATTAATCAGTGGATAGTTTTATGACTTTTAAGCCTTCATTTAGTCTTCTCCCACACTGGATGAAGCTGACCCTTATAATCAGTAAGATGTTGTGGAAGTGATAGAGTGTGACTTATGAGGTTATGTCATAAAATACATTATGACTTATCTCTCTTGCTCTTTCTTGGATCTCTCACTAAGTGATAATTCAGCTGCCATATTGAGAGGGTACTCAGGCAACCTATGGAGAAGTTAATGTGATGAGACTGAGGTCTCCTGCCAATATCCATGTATTTGAGTCATCTTAGAAATAGATCCTTGAGCCCTAGTTAAGGTTTCAGATGATTGCTGCCTGATTCAGCTTAGCTGTTGCTACATTACTAATTCACAGAAACTGTGACATAATAAATGTTTAATATTATAAGCTATTAAGTTTTGAGGTAATTTGTTATATGATAATAGAGAACAAACATATGTAGGGATCAAAACCTCACTAGAAACTAAGTCTTAATTCTCTTGTCTTCATCATTCTTCACTTGTTTTTCCACTCGTATCTTGGTGACCTTGCTGTGAACTAAAAATGGTAATTTGGTGTCTACCATATTATTTGCCAGTGTTTTCCTTTATCTGTTATTTATCTATTTTGGGTTTTTTTTTTTTTTTTGTATTTGGAAGTGTATCCATTTGATGGTGATTTAGCAAGCCCCTTTCCTTTTTTTTTTTTTTCTTTTGTTTCTTCAAATTGCTTCTAGTTGCCTTTTCCAAAGATTAATACTATTCACTTCTTTTTTAATGATTTGATTTTTGCATATTCAATTCTTTAATATATCTGTAATTTATTCTGATGCATTAACCACTCTTTGGGTAGAACCTTTTAGGCCACCTCATTATATTTCCTCTTACATGGTACTTTGTGTTGCATGGTAGAACTGAAAAGATTGTTAAAGTTATGATAGATTACATACCCTTGTTTACTTTATTTTTATGATCTGCTACTTTGTTACAGAAGAAAATTTACCTTGGTCTAATACAAATTAAGCCATGCTGGTTGCTACCTAATATGTTTCTAGAAATTCCTTGCCGTTTAGTTGGTTCTATTAGACTTCTTAGAAGTAAAAAGTCCACAGGTCTGCAGCTTCATATGTCTTAGCTTATTCAGAAACTTTTAACTTACTTTCTGGCAAGTAGAATATCACCTTGACCTTCTCTCTTCCTTTGGGTTTGTGTTTGATCTACTGGCTTGAGCTTGTAGAAATGTCAACAGTCAATTTTCATTTAATTAATGCCCTTATCAAAGTTGACACTCTATCACCCTCATTTATAAGTCTATTAGTAAGTTCCCTAGCAGTGTTCTTAAGAAAGAAAAAAAGACCCACCAATTCTATTGATGCTTTTCTTAAAGTTTCATTTAAGTTCAAAATAAAATATCCATTTTACCTTAGTAGAAATTTTTAGTTATGGCAAAGTCAGCTTATAAGTTCTTTGATTGGAACTTGACCCAGGAAGTCAGGGAAGTCAGGTGATTGCATTTTGAGTTGTTTCCAAGAAGCTACATTTGATCACAACCTGTATGGCTTCTCTTTTGAGTTTTCATTTCTACTGTATTAAACTAGATTAGCATTCATTGTTGTCTCTGCAGTGGATATGTCTGATAAATCCTGTCATTTGTTTTCTATAAAGTCAGACTCTTCTTTTAAACATGGTGAACCTTATATTTTTTTGCTCTTTCAACTAGAAGATTTTCAACTTAAAAAAAAAAAAAAAACCTGTGGTGCTGTGATATTCCATTCTTGCCTTTTCTAGTGAAATACTTTAGTCATTGAACAACATCAGCTAGTATTTTGATAATTAATGCCTTTGTTTTGGGGATGGGGAGTTGTTTCAAATGAGTTTTATACCTTTTTCTCCTGTTACCATCTACTGCTGCTGCTAAGTCACTTCAGTCGTGTCCGACTCTGTGCGACCCCATAGATGGCAGCCCACCAGGCTCCCCCATCCCTGGGACTCTCCAGGCAAGAACACTGGAGTGGGTTGCCGTTTCCTTCTCCACCTGTTACCATCTAGCATGTCGTTTACTTCAATCATTAAAGCCATGTTTTATGTCCTATTTCATGTTATCTCAACTGCTCTGTAACATTCGCTCCCATGTTTAAAACTTTTCAATAGCCATTTTCATTGCCTCCTTTTAGTTCTTCAAGCCATTTCTGCTTTTTGCTATTACAGGGCTTTTGCACACAGTGCTTCCTATTCTTGGAATATACTTCCTCATTCTCTTCTGTGCTTTCACCAAGTTAATGACTGATCATTTATCAAATCTAAGTTGAAGTATCAATTGCTCAGGACTACGTCATGTACTTTTGCTATATACTCTGAAATGATAATTATTTTTCTAACAATCATCATTCATTTATTTGTATGATTATTTAACGTTCAACTGTCCTTCTATACCTCAAATTCCATGAGGACCTCTCCTACAATACTACAAATTCCATGAGGACAAGTACTAACTGCATCTACTTTGGCTTAACATCATTTCCTCTACATCTACTACCATGACTAGCACAAGGAAACACTCAAATATTTGTTGAATATATGAATGAATGGTTTCTAAATTATACAAATGACAACTGGGGCTTAGGAATATTAAATACATTGACTAAGGTCCTACAGCAATCAAGTATCAGAATTAGCACTTGAACCTAGCTCTTCCATTTCCTGCTGCTGCAAAGTCACTTCAGTCGTGTCCGACTCTGTGTGACCCCAGAGACGGCAGCCCACCAGGGTCCCCCGTCCCTGGAATTCTCCAGGCAAGGACACTGGAGTGGGTTGCCATTTCCTTCTCCAACACATCAAAGTGAAAAGTGAAATTGAAGTCGCTCAGTTGTGCCCAACCCTTAGCGACCCCATGGACTGCAGCATACCAGGCTCCTGTGTCCATGGGATTTTCCAGGCAAGAGTACTGGAGTGGGGTGCCATTGCCTTCTCCGCTTCCATTTCCTAGATTGTTTTATTTCTCTTAAACAGAGTTGCTCTATCCTTCTAAGTTTCAGTTCTGTTTAGTCACTCAGTAGTGTCCAACTCTTTGCAACCCCATGACCTGCAGCACGCCAGGCCTCCCTGTCCATCACCAACTCCCAGAGTTTACCCAAATTCATGTCCATTGAGTCAGTGATGCCATCCAGCCATCTCGTACTCTGTCGTCCCCTTCTCCTCCTGCCCTCAATCTTTCCCAGCATCAGGGTTTTTTCAAATGAGTGTGTCAGGTAGCCAAAGTATTGGAGTTTCAGCTTTAGCATCAGTCCTTCCAATGAACACCCAGGACTGATCTCCTTTAGGATGGACTGGTTGGATCTCCTTGCAGTCCAGGGGACTCTCAAGAGTCTTCTCCAACATCACAGTTCAAAAGCATCAATTTTTCAGCGTTCAGCTTTCTTTATGGTCCAACCCTCACATCCTTACATGTCTACTGGAAAAACCATAGCCTTGACTAGACAGACCTTTGTTGACAAAGTAATGTCTCTGTTTTTTAATATGCTGTCTAGGTTGGTCATAACTTTCCTGCCAAGGAGTAAGCATCTTTTAATTTCATGGCTGCAATCACCATCTGCAGTGATTTTTGGAGCCCCCCAAAAATAAAGTCAGCCACTGTTTCCACTGTTTCCCCATCTATTTGCCATGAAGTGATGGGACCAGATGCCATGATCTTAGTTTTCTGAATGTTAAACTTTAAGCCAACTTTTTCACTCTCCTCTTGCACTTTCATCAAGAGGCTCTTTAGTTCTTCAGTTTCTGCCATAAGGGTGGTGTCATCTGCATATCTGAGGTTATTGAGATTTCTCCCGGCAATCTTGATTCCAGCTTGTGCTCCTTCCAGCCCAGGGTTTCTCATGATGTACTCTGCGTATATGTTAAACAAGCAGCGTGACAATATACAGCCTTGATGTACTCCTTTTCCTATTTGGAACCAGTCTGTTGTTCCATGTCCAGTTCTAACTGTTGCTTCCTGACCTGCATACAGGTTTCTCAAGAGGCAGGTCAGGTGGTCTGGTATTACCATCTCTTTCAGAATTGTCCACAGTTTATTGTAATCCACACAGTCAAAGGCTTTGGCATAGTCAATAAAACAGAAATAGATGTTTTTCTGGAACTCTCTTGCTTTTTCCATGATCCAGCAGACGTTGGCAATTTGATCTCTGGTTCCTCTGCCTTTTCTAAAACCAGCTTGAACATCAGAAAGTTCATGTATTGCTGAAGCCTGGCTTGGAGAATTTTGAACATTACTTGACTAGCGTGTGAGATGAGTGCAATTGTGTGGTAGTTTGAGCATTCTTTGGCATTGCCTTTCTTTGGGATTGGAATGAAAACTGACCTTTTCCAGTCCTGTGGCCACTGCTGAATTTTCCAAATTTGCTGACATATTGAAGGCAGCACTTTCACAGCATCATCTTTCAGGATCTGAAATAGCTCAACTGGAATTCCATCACCTCCACTAGCTTTGTTCGTAGTGATGCTTCCTAAAGCCTACTTGATATCACACTTCTAAGTTTACTCTTAATATCTTACTCTTAATATTTAATATCTTAAAGTAGTTTGGTTCCTTGAAAGTGGCTAGGATAGCAAGATCTACACTTGGGTGTGATTGCAGCCTCAAAGTAGATAAGTATATATCAGCATGCCTATTACGAGGTTGGGAAAAGGGAGATGGAAATGATTTGTCTTAAAGAGCCTTTCCCTTTTAATGTATTACAATTTCAGAGAAGTAAACTGAGTTGTAGGAGGTATTATGAATAGACTCATCAGGTGAGAACTATAAGGTCTAAAGAATATTACACTCAGCCTAGACATAATTACATGTTTGTAGTCCTGAATTTTCTACTCATTAACTGTGAGATTTTATGCAAGCCCCTTTACCTCTCTGGACTAAGTTTCATCTCTAAAAATGGTGACTGAGTGAGTGAATGTATGTATCTCTGTGTGTGTGTAGATAGGTAAGGGATCATTATAGAAATATTGGCAGAAATTCTGACTGCAGGTCACAAAAAGGACTTGTTCCCTTTTCCCGCATATTCTTTGCTTAGTGAGCTAGAATGTGTTTGCTATTCAGGGACCTGAGATTGAAATGTACTCCATTATGTGACCCAGTTCTTCCAAGGGTTTGGGACTAATCCCACCTGTCTTTGAATTATAGCAGTTTTGGAGGCCTCATTGCAGGCCATTTCTAATGAGGGAGAATTGGATTGTGGCATGTTTATTTCCAGTTAGAATAATAAAATGTTAAGAGGGACTTTGAGAGCCAGTAAATATAACCATTTGTTTTATAAATGAAGAAGCTGAGATTTGGAAATAGAAAATGGAGAGCCAGGACTCAAAACTGAAGACTTTGAAATTTAGATCCAGTATTCTTTTCAGTATACCAAAGAGCTGATTTTATATAACCCTTTATTTTCAACAATCTTAAAAAGATTTTAAAATTATGTATAGTATAAGTAATATTTAAATTTTGAAAAGTTAATGAAGGATTAGAGTCTCTTTTTCTATCTTCTTTTTTTGATAGAAATATTCTTTCTCTGATTGTAAAAGCAATATATGCTTATTGTAACAAAATTCAATCTACTCAGAAGTATACAAGTAGAAAATAAGAATTCTCCAATGTACCAAACCCCTAGAGACAGTTACTGTTAACTTGCTAATTTGGTTCATAATATTTAGGCTTTTCTTTGTCTTACATTCTCTGTGTATATAAATACATTTATCTATCTATATAAATATATTGCATATATGTATCTATGTGTAGTCTATATTTTGTTTTAAACATATCTTGTGTATATATCCTACATGTTTATGCACAAATTTATATGTACATTAAAATTTTATATTTATATATAAAATATATAAATTTAAAAATTAGATTGTGTTATACATACTATACTATATTATGGTGCTTCCTTCATATCTCAGTTGGTAAAGAATCTGCCTGCAATGCAAGAGACCCTAGTTCAATCCCTGAGTTGGGAAGATCCCCTGGAGAAGGAAATGGCAACACACTCTAGTATTCTTGCCTGGAGAATCCCATGGGCAAAGGAGCCTGGCGGCTACAGTCCATGGGGTCACAAGAGTCCGACTTGTGTCTGACTTAGAGACTAAACCACCAAACCACCATACTATATTATATTATACTATACTACTACCCACAGAACTATTCAAAACCCTAAAGGATGATGCCATCAAGGTGTTACATTCAGTAGGTCAGCAAATCTGGAAGACCCAGCAGTGGCCACAGGACTGGAAAAGGTCCAGCCTCATCCCATTTCCCAAGAAAGGTAATGCTAAAGAATGTGCTAACCTTCAAACAGTTGCACTCATCTCCCGTGCTAGTAAGGTTCTGCTTAAAATCTTACATGTTAGGGCTTCAGCATATGTGAACTAAGAACTTCCAGATGTCCAAGCTGGGTTTAGAAAAGGAAGAGGAACCAGAGTTCAAGTTGCCAACATTCACTGGACCATAGACAAAAGTATGGAATTCCAGAAAAACATCTACCTCTGTTTCATCAACTATGGTGACAGCTGGACCATAAAGAAGGCAGAATGCCAAAAAATTGATCCCTTCAAACTGTGGTGCTGGAGAAGACTCCTGAAAGTCCTTGGACAGCAAGGAGATCAAACCAGTCAATCGTAAGGGAAATCAACCCTGAATACTCGTTGGAAGGACTGATGTTGAAACTAAAGCTACAGGATTTGGGTTATCTGATGCGAACACCCGACGCATTGGAAAAGTCCTTTATGCTGGGAAAGATTGAGGGCAAAAGGAGAAGAGGGCATCAGAGGCTGAGATAGCTGGATGGTATCACCGATACAGTGGACATGAACTTGGGCAAACTTTGGGAGATGGTGAGGGACAAGGAGGCCTGGCATGCTGCAGTCCATGGGGTGGCAAAAGCTGGACATGACTGGGTGACTGAACAACAACAATGCATACTATCTGCATCCTAGTTTTCTGAGCAATATCTGGACATCTTTTCTTGTTATTCCATCTAATTTATTCCTTTTTTGGCTGGCTAATAGTTCATTTTTGTGACTGTACTTTATTTATTTTTAATTAATTTATTTTAATTGGAGGCTAATTACTTTACAATATTGTGGTGGTTTTTGCCATACATTGACATGAATCAGCCATGTGTCCCCCATCCCAAAACCCCTCCCACCTCCCTCCCCGTCCCATCCCTCTGGATTGTCCCAGTGCACTGGCTCTGAGTGCCCTGTTTCATGCATCAAACCTGGACTGGTGATCTAGTTCACACATGGTAATATACATGCTCAATGCTATTCTCTCAAATCATCTTACCCTCGCCTTCTCCCACAGAGTCCAAAAGTCTGTTCTTTATCTCTGTGTCTCTTTTGCTATCTGACATATAGGGTCGTCATTACCATCTGTCTAAATTCCATATATATGCATTAACATACTGTACTGGTGTGTTTTTTTTTTTTTCTGAATTACTTCACTCCGTATAATAGGCTCCAGTTTCATCCACCTCATTAGAACTGATTAAAATGTATTCTTTTTAATGGCTGAGTAATATTCTATTGTGTATATGTACCACAGCTTTCTTATCCATTCATCTGCCGATAGACATCTAGGTTGCTTCCATGTCATAGCTATTGTAAACAGTGCTGTGATGAACACTGGGGTACATGTGTCTCTTTCAATTCTGGTTTCCTCGGTGTGTATGCCCAGCAGTGGGATTGCTGGGTCATATGGCAGTTCTATTTCCAGTTTTTTAAGGAATCTCCACACTGTTCTCCATAGTGGCTGTACTAGTTTGCATTCCCACCAACAGTGTAAGAGGGTTCCCTTTTCTCCACACCCTCTCCTGTATTTACTGTTTATAGACTTTTTGATAGCAGCCATTCTGACTGGCTTGAGATGGTACCTCACTGTGTTTTTGTTTTTGTTTTTTTTAATTTTTTTACTTTCTGATTTCAATTTTATTTTATTTTTAAACTTTACATAACTGTATTAGTTTTGCCAAATATCAAAATGAATCCACCACAGGTATACATGTGTTCCCCATCCTGAACCTTCCTCCCTCCTCCCTCCCCATACCATCCCTCTGGGTCGTCCCAGTGCACCAGCCCCAAGCATCCAGTATCGTGCATCGAACCTGGACTGGCAACTCGTTTCTTACATGATATTTTACATGTTTCGATGTCATTCTCCCAAATCTTCCCACCCTCTCCCTCTCCCACAGAGTCCATAAGACTGTTCTATACATCAGTGTCTCTTTTGCTGTCTCGTACACCGGGTTATTGTTACCATCTTTCTAAATTCCATATATATGCGTTAGTATACTGTATTGATGTTTTTCCTTCTGGCTTACTTCACTCTGTATAATAGGCTCCAGTTTCATCCACCTCATTAGAACTGATTCAAATGTATTCTTTTTAATGGCTGAGTAATACTCCATTGTGTATATGTACCACAGCTTTCTTATCCATTCATCTGCTGATGGACATCTAGGTTGCTTCCATGTCCTGGCTATTATAAACAGTGCTGTGATGAACATTGGGGTACACGTGTCTCTTTCCCTTCTGGCTTCCTCAGTGTGTATGCCTAGCAGTGGGATTGCTAGATCATAAGGCAGTTCTATTTCCAGTTTTTTAAGGAATCTCCACACTGTTCTCCATAGTGGCTGTACTAGTTTGCATTCCCACCAACAGTGTAAGAGGGTTCCCTTTTCTCCACACCCTCTCCAGCATTTATTATTTGTAGACTTTTGGATTGCAGCCATTCTGACTGGTGTGAAATGGTACCTCATAGTGGTTTTGATTTGCATTTCTCTGATAATGAGTGATGTTGAGCATCTTTTCATGTGTTTGTTAGCCATCTGTATGTCTTCTTTGGAGAAATGTCTATTTAGTTCTTTGGCCCATTTTTTGATTGGGTCATTTATTTTTCTGGAGTTGAGCTGTAGGAGTTGCTTGTATATTTTTGAGATTAGTTGTTTGTCAGTTGCTTCATTTGCTATTATTTTCTCCCATTCTGAAGGCTGTCTTTTCACCTTGCTAATAGTTTCCTTTGATGTGCAGAAGCTTTTAAGGTTAATTAGGTCCCATTTGTTTATTTTTGCTTTTATTTCCAATATTCTGGGAGGTGGGTCATAGAGGATCCTGCTGTGATGTATGTCAGAGAGTGTTTTGCCTATGTTCTCCTCTAGGAGTTTTATAGTTTCTGGTCTTACATTTAGATCTTTAATCCATTTTGAGTTTATTTTTGTGTATGGTGTTAGAAAGTGGTCTAGTTTCATTCTTTTAAAGTGGTGCTGGGAAATCTGGTCAGCCACTTGTAAAAGAATGAAACTCATTGTGGTTTTGATTTGCATTTCTCTGACAATGAGTGATGTCGAACATCTTTTCATGTGTTTGTTAGCCATCTCTATGTCTTCTTTGGAGAAATGTCTGTTTAGTTCTTTGGCCCATTTTTTGACTGGGTTGTTTATTTTCTGGTATTGAGCTGCATGAGCTGCTTGTATATTTTTGAGATTAATTCTTTGTCAGTTGCTTCATTTGCTGTTATTTTCTTCTATTCTGAAGGCTGTCATTTCACCTTGCTTATAGTTTCCTTCTTTGTGCAGAAGCTTTTAAGTTTAATTAGGTCCCATTTGTTTATTTTAGCTTTTATTTCCATTGCTCTGAGGAGTGGGTCATAGGGGATCTTGCTGTGATTTATGTGTGACTATACTTTGATTTCTCCTGATGGATTATATATGTTATTTCCAGTCTTTCCCTGTTTTAGAGAATCCTGAAGTAACATCCTTCTGCATGCATCTTTGCATATTTGTCTGTTTCTTCATGATAGATTTCTAGAAACCACAGTTCATATTAGTCATATTATTCAGACACAAACTTGTGTTAGTAAAGCAATATAGTTTGCTAATTTCTATAGTAGGAAAGGAAGGAGATTTTAGATTGTGTGTGATTTTAGATACAAGTTCATTAAACACATGAACTTTTCCTTGGTCAAGCTCTGTAGTTTTGTAATCACAGTTTTGTAGAATTAGCTCAGTACACTGCATTCCAGTTCAGTGAATCCCTTCCAGTTGCTCTGTAAATAGTTGCTTCACTTGGCTCGAGTTCACTGTAAATGGATCTAATCACATTAAAGATGCCTAGAGTTTAGGTTATGCCTCCCAGCCCACAATAGTTATTTTCCCTTTAGCTATTTATGAAACTATCAGGTATGGGGAGGGACTACCACTTATGTGTCAACCAGTGGGGCAAAGAGGAAAAATACTACTTTCCTGCTGATATATTGTTTGTGAGGAAACAAGCTGATGATGTCAAGCTGAATCTCTGAACTGGTTAGCTTCTTGCCCAAGGGGATCATTAGGAAGAGATGAGCCCTCTATGGCTTGGGTTTTCTATTCCCTCTAGTTGCTTGATCTTTGCTCTCGCTGCATCACCTCTGATAAGCCAGTGCTTTCAGAAGGCAATAGTAGCTTCTCCACACTCAAGCTCTAATTCAACCAGTGTGGTCATGCCTAAATTGGAGGATTATTTCTTTCTCAGCATAAATTTAGCAACTCGGGGAATATGAGAGGAAGGAGAGCCATCAGAAGTCATCTGGTAGGATGGCCTCTTACCTCTGGAATTCCTCCAGCAACAGCTCTGGGAAATCATTGAGTGGCTCTTGTTGGTCATCAGACTAAAGCTTATGTTCCTAGTCTAGTGGTTAAATCCTTTGTGACTAAGATATAGATAACCTTTCTATCCATATTTCCTAGCTCCCCAAACATGCCCTGTAGTCCAGTCAATCTTTAACTGCTCTCTGTGTTGGATTATGCCATTTTCTCTGTCTGTTAATGCCATTCTCTGGCTTAAATGTCATCACTTCACTGATATCTTTTTTTTTTTTTTTTTTTTTTGAACTATTGTGGCATTTTGACTATACTTTTTTGTGATACTAATCATTTTCTATTCTATATTGTAATTTTCTGTGTCTCTATCTTATATCTCCTACTGGAATCTAAATTCTTTAAGAGTAAGATTGATATGACCATGACTATTGTTTGTATTTTTCCAATATCCAGGACATTGCTTATTATTCAATAAATGCTTATTATGGAAGTCGATATATAGACTAACCCAGTCTTCAGCTGTATACACACACACATATATAAATCTTCACTTTCTATTTCTGCAAACTCCAAATGGTTATTAAGAAGTACTACCCTCCCTTGATATGTATTAGCTATACTGGAGGTATTATGGTAACCAGGGCAAATAGTCAGAGAGTACACATATCAGTCCTAGGGAGAAACTTAACAAAATCATGAAGTAGATGTGTGGCTTTTCTCTCTATTCATCTGATTCTGGGGTTGCACACAGTAATCTGACATAACTGGAAGTCATATTCTGGGGGATAGGGAGAGTCCCATCCTTGAGGCCTTTAAGCTGAATTTTTAAGGAAATATCAACTCATGTTTGCTGTAGTTGGGAGGCAGCCATAATACAATAGTATTATGAGCTGGCTCCAGCTACTTGCTCTTAACTCAGTGTTTATTTATTTATTTTTAATTTAATTTTATTTTTTAACTTTACAATATTGTATTGGTTTTGCCATATATCAAAATGAATCAGCCACAGGTATACACTTGTTCCCATCCTGAACCCTCCTCCCTCCTCCCTCCCCATACCATCCCTTTGGGTCGTCCCAGTGCACCAGCCCCAAGCATCCAGTATCATGCATCGAACCTGGACTGGAGACTCGTTTCATATATGATATTATACATATTTCAATGCCATTCTCCCAAACCATCCCACCCTCTCCCTCTCCCACAGAGTCCAAAAGACTGTTCTATACAATAGTGTCTCTTTTGCTGTCTCGTATACAGGGTTATTGTTACCATCTTTCTAAATTCCATATATATGCGTTAGTATACTGTATTGGTGTTTTTCTTCCTGGCTTACTTCACTCTGTATAATAGGCTCCAGTTTCATCCACCTCATTAGAACTGATTCAAATGTTTTCTTTTTAATGGCTGAGTAATACTCCATTGTGTATATGTACCACAGCTTTCTTATCCATTCATCTGCTGATGGACATCTAGGTTGCTTCCATGTCCTGGCTATTATAAACAGTGCTGCGATGAACATTGGGGTACATGTGTCTCTTTCCCTTCTGGTTTCCTCAGTGTGTATGCCCAGCAGTGGGATTGCTGGATCATAAGGCAGTTCTATTTCCAGTTTTTTAAGGAATCTCCACACTGTTCTCCATAGTGGCTGTACTAGTTTGCATTCCCACCAACAGTGTAAGAGGGTTCCCTTTTCTCCACACCCTCTCCAGCATTTATTATTTGTAGACTTTTGGATCGCAGCCATTCTGACTGGTGTGAAATGGTACCTCATAGTGGTTTTGATTTGCATTTCTCTGATAATGAGTGATGTTGAGCTTCTTTTCATGTGTTTGTTAGCCATCTGTATGTCTTCTTTGGAGAAATGTCTATTTAGTTCTTTGGCCCATTTTTTTGATTGGGTCATTTATTTTTCTGGAGTTGAGCTGTAGGAGTTGCTTGTATATTTTTGAGATTAGTTGTCAGTTGCTTCATTTGCTATTATTTTCTCCCTGTTTATTTTTTAGGGTAGAAGCATCAGCCCCTATCCTCAAATGACTAGCAGGCTAGAGTCCAAGCCCTGTGGTTGCAGCTGTATGACCTAGCAAGCTATTGGCAGGATTTGCACACCAACATTTAGACTGGGGAAGCTGGCATGATTGGGGTACTGGGGTCTAAGACTTGCTATCATCAACCAGAATTAACTGACTTAAGCAATGGGCCATTGATGAGTGTCATGGAACTTCTCAGAAAGCTAACTTCTTTCCTGGGAGGCCTGCCCTCTAGGAATAAGTCTTGAGCATGCTAAGACTCTGTCTCAAGGAAAACTGTAGAAGTGCAGTGAAGAGAGATAGGTAGGTAGCTGGGGATTTGATAACTGAGCCAAGATTCAACACCCTGGGCCTCTGGTCCCATCCCTCTAGTCTTATATATTCAGAGTCCAGGTTTGAATGCACATATTTTTATTTCATATCCACTGTTCTTTGCAACATCCTTTAGCTCTTTGTATGTTTTTATGCAAAATGGTTGTAGAACTTCTGGGTGTTGGGTATAGTATTTGTAAAAACATATTTATTTTTAACTGGATGTTAATTGCTTTACAATATTGTGTTTGTTTCTGCTGTACATCAACAAGAATGGGTGTAGTTTTATGCAGGGATTATTCTTTTCAGCAACAGCAGCTTTGCCTAAATAATTCCAAAATTAAGTTAAGATTTACTCTAGGCTGAACAAGTTGCCCTGCCCTCTCTGTTGGCTGTAAGAGAATCTTGAAGACATATGGACACTTCATTCATTTTACTCCATATTAGAACTTCAATTTTATCACATCTTTCAGTTTTCTCTTAGATGAATCAATTCTTCTTTTAAATTATGAATTAAAAATTTAAATGTTTCAGGGTTCACATCTTATGGATTTTCAGGTTTTTTTCCCTTGTTATTTGGTGTTTTACTTCCTGACATTTTTGGATAATCACTCATAAATTCGCCAAATTGTTTGTTGGGAGAATAACTATGTTCAGCCCTCCCTATCTGCAGGTTCTGGATCAAATTCCACCAGCGGTTGGTTGAATTTGTGGATGTGCCCAAGATGTGGAGGGCCAACTAGTCTATACCATTTTACACAAAGGACTTGAGTATGCACAGATGTTGGTATGGTAGGGGTCCTGGAATCCTCAGGGGATACTGAAGAAAGACTTCTCTTGTCAATTTTCAGTAGAGAGAGTTGCAAGATTGACTCCAAACTAAACTGCACATTGGATGCCATTCCTGAAACTGAAATATTTATGTCTTTTAAACATGTGGAATTGTGGAGGGAGGTGCCGAAGCCATGCTTTTGGTTGAAACAATATTTTTGATCCATAAAGAATAAAAGCATCTCCCTGAAACTCTGAGATACTTTGGCCAGTTTACAGACTCGGACTTACGGGAAAAAACTACCTTGGGCATACAATCTAAGAAAAACCGCCTTTGTTGACACTATTCTTTGTGCTTTGAATTTCATTTCCTGTGATCATTGCCTGGTAAAATATTACTATCACTCTTCTCATCATCTCTACTACTAAATATATATATATATATATATAATTACTAGCTAGCAAGCACCTATGGGCCATTCATGGTGCCAAGTGATGTGCGTGCATACTCTCCTTTGTTCGTTTATTTTCCATCGCCTGTTCTGTGCTGGCATTGTGGAGCAGCAAACAAGAAAGATGTGGTCTTAGTGCTCATGGTGCTTACATTCTATTGGGGGAGATAATAAAAATCAAGTAAACCATAAGATAATGTCAGAGAGTAGTACATGGCAAGAGGAATAAGAAATAAGGTAATGTGATAGAGAGTGACTGGGAATGTGTGTGATAGAGGCAACTTTTAGATAGTTACCTCAGCCTTTCTAAGGAGAGGAGAAGGAGCCAGCTGTATGGAGAGCTAGTGGAGGAGAGAATTTCAAGGTAAAGGCCTCAGGCAGGAATGCGCTATAATCACAACCCCCTGAAGTCACTAGATCTTTCTGCGTGACCTGGTGAAGGAGCTTATCTGAGTCCCTATTTCCTTATCTTGTGAAGATAGAATTTTTAGCTCATTCATATACTTTCCTTGAGTGATTACTATGTGCCAGATACTCTTTAGACTTGGGATATATTGCTGCCCTCATAGAGCTCATGTTCAAGGTTAGGTAATGTAAGTGCCTTGAAGACAATGAAAATAGAGCAAGGAGACTGAGAGTGAAGGTGGGAGATGGGTTTTTAGGAGAGTCAGGGAGAGCCTCTCTCTGGAAGTGACACTTGAGTAGAAACAGTGATGAAAAGAAGGAGAGGCAGCCTACATGGCTGTTGGGCAGTAGGGTGGGAGTATTTCTTGGGAAAGAACAAGCATCAATGGCTGTAAGGTTGGGAGTGAAAGTGAAAGTCACTCAGTTGTGTCCAGCTCTTTGCAACCCCATGGACTGTAGTCCATGGAATTTTCCAGGCCAGAATACTGGAGTGGGTAACTGTTCTCCCCTTCAGGGGATCTTCCCAACCCAGGGATCTAACCCAGGTCTCCTGCATTGCAAGCAGATTCTTTACCAGCTGAGCCACCAGGAAAACCCAAGAATACTGAAGTGGGTAGCCTATCCCTTCTCCAGATCTTCCCAACCCAGGAATCGAACTGGGGTCTCCTGCGTTACAGGCATATTCACCATCTGAGCTACCAGGGCAGGTTGAAAAGAGCTTGGAATGTTCCAGAAAGGGGTGTGTGTGGTAAGACTTATGTCAGAGAAGAAAGAAAGAACCAGATCATGGAGGATGAGGTCATTCTCATTGTACTGAAAAGCCTCTTCAGGGTTTGGAGCAGGGACATTTGGGGAATAATATTATGTACAATAGTGTTGGGAGAATTGAGCAATAAGGCCTAGCACAGTGCATGATGTATAGTTAGTGCTCAAAGACCTCTTGTCTCCTTCTCTCTTTCCTTGTTACTCTTTAGTGTCTCCTTCCCTATTCCCTCTCTTCCTCCCTCCTTTGTACACCTGTACTGTTCAAATACATCTCAGAAGAGGATGCTTTAATTTGCTGTTACCTGTTTCCTTGTCATCTTCATGCTACACTATAAGTTCCTTGAGGACAAAAAAGGCACCTCTTGCTTCTTTGTAATTGCTGTATCACCAAAGTGCCTCAAAAATTGGTGGAATGCAGCAAAATGTATTGAATGGGCATTCCAAAATTCAGCTCCAGGGGAATGGCCTTGATGCTTGGGAGTTAAGATGTATATTTGGACTGGCAGGACTTTTTTTTTTTTTTTTTTAAGGTGTCCATATGTGCATGGATTTATCTCTGGGCTTTCTATTTTGTTCCATTGGTCTATATTTCTGTCTTTGTGCCAGTACCATACTGTCTTGATAACTGTGGCTTTGTAGTACAGCCTGAAGTCAGGTAGGTTGATTCCTCCAGTTCCATTCTTCTTTCTCAAGATCGCTTTGGCTATTCGAGGTTTTTTGTATTTCCATACAAATTGTGAAATTATTTGTTCTAGCTCTGTGAAGAATACTGTTGGTAGCTTGATAGGGATTGCATTGAATCTATAAATTGCTTTGGGTAGTATACTCATTTTCACTATATTGATTCTTCCAATCCATGAACATGGTATATTTCTCCATCTATTAGTGTCCTCTTTGATTTCTTTCACCAGTGTTTTATAGTTTTCTATATATAGGTCTTTAGTTTCTTTAGGTAGATATATTCCTAAGTATTTTATTCTTTCCGTTGCAATGGTGAATGGAATTGTTTCCTTAATTTCTCTTTCTGTTTTCTCATTATTAGTGTATAGGAATGCAAGGGATTTCTGTGTGTTGATTTTATATCCTGCAACTTTACTATAATCATTGATTAGTTCTAGTAATTTTCTGGTGGAGTCTTTAGGGTTTTCTATGTAGAGGATCATGTCATCTGCAAATAGTGAGAGTTTTACTTCTTCTTTTCCAATTTGGATTCCTTTATTTCTTTTTCTGCTCTGATTGCTGTGGCCAATACTTCCAAAACTATGTTGAATAGTAATGGTGAAAGTGGGCACCCTTGTCTTGTTCCTGACTTTAGAGGAAATGCTTTCAATTTTTCACCATTGAGGATAATGTTTGCAGTGGGTTTGTCATATATAGCTTTTATTATGTTGAGGTATGTTCCTTCTATTCCTGCTTTCTGGAGAGTTTTTATCATAAATGGGTGTTGAATTTTGTCAAAGGCTTTCTCTCTGCATCTATTGAGATAATCATATGGTTTTTGTTTTCAATTTGTTAATGTGGTGTATTACATTGATTGATTTGCGGATATTGAAGAATCCTTGCATCCCTGGGATAAAGCCCACTTGGTCATGGTGTATGATCTTTTTAATGTGTTGTTGGATTCTGATTGCTAGAATTTTGTTTAGGATTTTTGCATCTATGTTCATCAGTGATATTGGCCTGTAGTTTTCTTTTTTTGTGGGATCTTTGTCAGGTTTTGGTATTAGGGTGATGGTGGCCTCATAGAATGAGTTTGGAAGTTTACCTTCCTCTGCAATTTTCTGGAAGAGTTTGAGCAGGATAGGTGTCAGCTCTTCTCTAAATTTTTGGTAGAATTCAGCTGTGAAGCCGTCTGGACCTGGGCTTTTGTTTGCTGGAAGATTTTTGATTACAGTTTCGATTTCCGTGCTTGTGATGGGTCTGTTAAGGTTTTCTATTTCTTCCTGGTCGAGTTTTGGAAAGTTGTACTTTTCTAAGAATTTGTCCATTTCTTCCTCGTTGTCCATTTTATTGGCATATAATTGTTGATAATAGTCTCTTATAATCCTTTGTATTTCTGTGTTGTCTGTTGTGATCTCTCCATTTTTGTTTCTAATTTTATTGATTTGATTTTTCTCCTTTGTTTTTCTTGATGAGTCTGGCTAATGGTTTATCAATTTTATTTATCCTTTCAAAGAACCAGCTTTTGGCTTTGTTGATTTTTGCTATGGTCTCTTTTGTTTCTTTTGCATTTATTTCTGCCCTAATTTTTAAGATTTCTTTCCTCCTACTAACCCTGGGGTTCTTCATTTCTTCCTTTTCTAGTTGCTTTAGGTATAGAGTTAGGTTATTTATTTGACTTTTTTCTTGTTTCTTGAGGTGTGCCTGTATTGCTATGAACTTTCCCCTTAGGACTGCTTTTACTGTGTCCCACAGGTTTTGGGTTGTTGTGTTTTCATTTTCATTCGTTTCTATGCAAATTTTGATTTCTTTTTTGATTTCTTCTGTGATTTGTTGGTTATTCAGCAGCGTGTTGTTCAGCCTCCAGATGTTGGAATTTTTAATAGTTTTTCTCCTGTAATTGAGATCTAATCTTACTGCATTGTGGTCAGAAAAGATGCTTGGAATGATTTCTATTTTTTTGAATTTACCAAGGCTAGCTTTATGGCCCAGGATGTGATCTATCCTGGAGAAGGTTACATGTGCACTTGAGAAAAAGGTGAAATTCATTGTTTTGGGATGAAATGTCCTATAGATATCAATTAGGTCTAACTGGTCTATTGTATCGTTTAAAGTTTGTGTTTCCTTGTTAATTTTCTGTTTAGTTGATCTATCCATAGGTGTGAGTGGGGTATTAAAGTCTCCCACTATTATTGTGTTATTGTTAATTTCTCCTTTCATACTTGTTAGCATTTGTCTTACATACTGCGGTGCTCCCGTGTTGGGTGCATATATATTTATAATTGTTATATCTTCTTCTTGGATTGATCCTTTGATCATTATGTAGTGACTTTCTTTGTCTCTTTTCACAGCCTTTGTTTTAAAGTCTATTTTATCTGATATGAGTATTGCTACTCCTGCTTTCTTTTGGTCCCTATTTGCATGGAAAATCTTTTTCCAGCCCTTCACTTTCAGTCTGTATGTGTCCCCTGTTTTGAGGTGGGTCTCCTGTAGACAACATATGTAGGGGTCTTGTTTTTGTATCCATTCAGCCAGTCTTTGTCTTTTGGTTGGGGCATTCAACCCATTTACGTTTAAGGTAATTACTGATAAGTATGATCCCGTTGCCATTTACTTTATTGTTTGGGGTTCAAATTTATACACCATTTTTGTGTTTCCTGTCTAGAGAATATCCTTTAGTATTTGTTGGAGAGCTGGTTTGGTGGTGCAGAATTCTCTCAGCTTTTGCTTGTCTGAGAAGCTTTTGATTTCTCCTTCATACTTGAATGAAATCCTTGCTGGGTACAATAATCTGGGCTGTAGGTTATTTTCTTTCATCATTTTAAGTATGTCTTGCCATTCCCTCCTGGCTTGAAGAGTTTCTATTGAAAGATCAGCTGTTATCCTTATGGGAATTCCCTTGTGTGTTATTTGTTGTTTTTCCCTTGCTGCTTTTAATATTTGTTCTTTGTGTTTGATCTTTGTTAATTTGATTAATATGTGTCTTGGGTGTGTTTTTACCTTGGGTTTATCCTGTTTGGGATTCTCTGGGTTTCTTGGACTTGGGTGATTATTTCCTTCCCCAGTTTAGGGAAGTTTTCAACTATTATCTCCTCAAGTATTTTCTCATGGTCTTTCTTTTTGTCTTCTTCTTCTGGAACCCCTATGATTCAATGTTGTAGCGTTTAATATTGTCCTGTAGGTCTCTGAGATTGTCCTCATTTCTTTTAATTCGTTTTTCTTTTATTCTCTCTGATTCATTTATTTCTACCATTCTATCTTCTAATTCACTAATCCTATCTTCTGCCTCTGTTATTCTACTATTTGTTGCCTCCAGAGTGTTTTTAATTTCATTTATTGCATTATTCATTGTATATTGACTCTTTTTTATTTCTTCTAGGTCCTTGTTAAACCTTTCTTGCATCTTCTCAATCCTTGTCTCCAAGCTATTTATCTGTGATTCCATTTTAATTTCAAGATTTTGGATCAATTTCACTATCATTATTCGTAATTCTTTATCAGGTAGATTCCCTATCTCTTCCTCTTCTGTTTGGTTTGGTGGGCATTTATCCTGTTCCTTTATCTGCTGGCTATTCCTCTGTTTCTTCATCTTGTTTAAATTGCTGAGTTTGGGGTGTCCTTTCTGTATTCTGGCAGTTTGTGGAGTTCTCTTTATTGTGGCTTTTCCTCGCTGTGTGTGGGTTTGTAGGGTGGCTTATCAAGGTTTCCTGGTTAGGGAAGCTTGTGTCGGTGTTCTGATGGGTGGAGCTGTATTTCTTCTCTTTGTTCAGTCGCTGTGGGGAGGGAGGGGAGGGATGCTGCAAACAAATAGCACTGGCGTCTTCGCCGCAGTGCCTCAGCCACACTGGGTCTGCCCGCTCACGGCGCGTGTAGCCTCCCTGCCCACACTGCTCAGGCTCTAGGTTGTTCCGCCGGGAACAATCCGAGGCTGGCCCTGGGTTGCATGTACCTCCCAGGTCCAAGCCGCTCAGGTTCAGGCACTCGGGTAGTCCTCAGAGGCGCAGACTCATTTGGGCCTGAGTTTTGTGCTCTTCCCAGGTCCGAGGAGCTCAAGTGATGAGGTGTTTGGCGAGCGCCAATGCTGCGACTTATCGCCTCCCTGCCACTCGGTTATCTGGGTGTAAAACCGGCGCACCTTCTCAGGCAGATGTTAACCGTCCAGACCCCCAAAAAGTTTTAGTTAGCAAAGAAGCCTGCTTACAGTTTTATAGATAATGTCTCTCTGGGGCTGCGATTGCCCCCTTCCGGCTCTGGCTGCCTGTCACCGAGGGAAGGTCTGCAGCCGGCTATCTCTGTTCAATTCTTTGTTCCGTGCGCGGGCCTGGCAGTGTCTTAGGTTGGGGCTGGCTTTTCGCGTGGTAGATATCCCACAGTCTGGTTTGCTAGCCCAAATTATTTCGCTCAGATAGTGCTCAGGGTATTCAGGCCAGATTCTTACTCTAAGCGATGCAGCTGCGCCTCCCTGCCCAGCCCCCGCTTGCTAATGGCGCGTGCAGGCGTCTGCGCTGCTTCTCCGCTGGGGGAGTTACCGTAGGACTCACAATCTTCGAGTTTTAATTGTTTATTTATTTTTTCTTCCTGTTATGTTGCCCTCTGTGCTTCCAAAGCTCGGCACAGATTCGGCAGTGAGAAGGTTTCCTGGTGTTTGGAAACTTCTCTCTTTTTAAGACTCCCTTCCCGGGACGGAACTCTGTCCCTCCCTCTTTTGTCTCTTTTTTTGTCTTTTATATTTTTTCCTACCTCCTTTCGAAGAGTTGGATTGCTTTTCTGGGTGCCTGATGTCCTCTGCCGGCATTCAGAAGTTGTTTTGTGGAATTTACTCGACGTTTAAATGCTCTTTTGATGAATTTGTGGGGGAGAAAGTGTTCTTCCCGTCCTACTCCTCCGCCATCTTGGCTCCTCCTGGACTGGCAGGACTTTGTTGTTTGCACTGTAGAGTCCTGAGTTTGGTCACAGCAAAAACACCAGTTTTGCTGCAGCGGTACTGTTGCTCATGAAACAGCTTGCCAGTAGTTTGGAGCTAGGTCCCAATTCCAGTGGGGCTTGGGCAAGTCACTTAATCTTTGTGAAGCTCAGTTTTCTCATCTGTAAATTGAGATGGTAATCTGTAAGATTATCGGGGGATTGAATGAGATCATGTGTATAAAACTGTTAAGTACAGTAGTACAGTAGACAGCTCCAAGTGATCAATAAATATTATCTAGTATTGAAGGTTCTGTCCTGATTTCCTGCCCTTCCCCCAAACAATTCCAGAGTTAGCCTGGAAGCTGTGGAGAAAGGAGAGGAACTTATCCCTCTCTTGCAGAAATGGTACATTTTACCTCCTTAGTATAATGAGCTTGTTGCAGGGCAAAAAGTCAAGTAACTTAGTGCTTGCTCCTCCTGTCTGGCCTTATCGTCCTATTTGTGCCAGATTTGCCTTAGCTTTTTGAGTGTGAAGAACTTGTTTTATTTATCTTGATGGCAATGAGAAAGTAACTTGCCTAAATTCACACCTCTAACCAATGGCAGAGCTAGGCTTTGAATAAAGATTTGGCTCATTCAGAAGCTCAGGAAATGGAAGAAAACAAGCTTTCCTATGAGGCAGGAAGTAGAATCTGGGGACTCTACCACTTCCCTTGTCATCCGGGGAAAGTGTGTATACCCCTCTCTCAAAAGGACTGACCACCTTCCTGGTTCCCATTCCAATGCCTTTTCCCTTGACTTCGCGCATTTAATTTTCCACATGTACCAGTCAAAGGTTTAGTAATAGTCTCTGACTCTGTACTGCTTTTTATACCTAAGGGATGATTCACATGCCCCAGGGTCTTACAGCTGACCTGGTTCTGTCAGATGACCTTTGTGCTGAACGAGCTCTGTGATTATTCCTAGGCACCAGTCTCTACCAATACTTGATAAAGCCACTTAACATTGCAAAGTAGTCACTGGAGTATGTTTAGTTCAGCTGGGGAGATAACCTTACATTTCAAAATCCTTTGCTCTCCTTTGAGTCCTTTTATATACACCCTTCCCTCAGCGTTTGCTTTTTTCTTTCATCAGCTCCCTTCTGCTTCTAGTCCCATCTGTTCTTCCTTTTGTTGGTTTTGTCTCCAGTGGGAACAGGAAGATAAGAAAACATACATCTGAAAAACAGATTTGTTGTCTGGGAGAGATTAGAGGATCATTTATTCCTTTTCTTGTCTTTTCCTTAACAGCATGATCAAATCTTGGTTCTTTGCTGATAAGTTTTCCAGACTGCCAATTAAAAGGTTGGATAATGAGCATTTAGTGTTCTGGTGATTAAGCCCTCCCCTGCCTCACAGGTCAGTGCCACCTGAATTAATTGGCACCTTCTCAGCTGGAGTTCAGTTCTCACATGTCTTATGCTACAAAGAATGGCATTCAGAGATCTCTATAATCCATCATCCTGCAGTTTTCCCAGCCCTTCCTCCCTCTAACTATACCACTCATCTCTTGATGGAGTGATTTACCCTCTGTCACTCATGCTGTGTGATTTGCATCCCCATGCACTCTTGTTCCTTTCCCCCTCCCCTGGAATGGTGTGAGTGCGACCACAGAATCAGGAAACCGTCTGCACTGAAATCATTGCTACCAGCTCTGCAATACTAGTTGCAGAGTTTAACTTGAGCTTTGTTTCACTTCAGCTTTCTCACCTATAAAAAGAGATGATAATAGCTTACCACCTCACTGGATAGTTGTGAAGACGAAATTAGATAGCATAAAGGGTTTAGCAGAGTACATGGCCCTTAGTAAATGCTCATTAACTATTAGCTCTGTAATTTCCCACTTTAACCTATTGAAATCTCACTGCTTCTTTAAGGCCCCCCACTGAAAATACACTTTTCCCTCCTATATAGGAAGTCTTTTTTTTTTTTACTATCTTCTAGTTCAAGGTGACCTCATTCTTCTAGTGTTTTTATTTTGTGACTTGTGTTAGAATTATTTAGTTGATCTGAGATTATGTTAGAAGTCCTGACTACAGGTGAAGTGCTTTTGGAGACAGAGACCTGAGTCTCTAGCACAGAGCCAAAGCATATCACTATAGAATGGAATTTTCTGTCCCTGAGTTAAGGGAGTTTTATTCTGTTGATGTTGGATTCTTGAATCTTCTATTGATTTAATGAGTGGTCATTACTCACTATGCCAAGATACTGGTATCCTGGATGTGTTGCTTCCAAGAGTTTAGTCAGTGTTCACTGCTAAGGCTGCCACATGGAGTCTGGTGTAAATCAAGGGCTGGGCTATTTAGCAAGTACTAGTAAGGCATGTTTGGATCACTAAGGTAATTTGCCATTGGCATACTAAAATACAGGGTGTTTTGAAAAAACCTTTAGGGTAAATCACAGTATCATCTATGTGCATCTGCAGTTAAGGTCTACAAAGAGAAGTTTGGTTTCTGATTTATAGTAGGAATATTATCAGACTTTTTTAGCTACACGAAATTTCACATATATTTTACTTAACAAATACTCATAATTAGGTCAGAATTCAGAAAAGTGGGCTTCTATTTGCATAGAATGACATTAATTCTGCATTTTCTCCTAACAGGGTTGAGAGGATTAATCACTTATTCATGCAAAACCAACTCACATGAATCATTTATTTATCTTGTTCTGCTAATTTTGCAGAGCTCATTTTTATATGCTTCAGGTTGCAGATAAAGTGAAAACTCAGAAGGTGATTTACCTTTACAATAAAGACATGATGGTCGTGTAAACAGGACGTTTCCTATAGGAAATCAATGGGTAACCATGGAAATGACTCTACAATGGGAAATTCTGTTTCCTTATGAACAATCATCAGAAAGATCAATTGTAATATGAAAGGGCTTTGCCGGGGCCCATACCTTTCACAAAAGCTCTCAGTCTATGAAAAGAGAAAACATGCACACTATTGCTTGCTAGGAATTATCTTAAGCTATGTTAAGAATGAACATCATTTTTACATTCTTAAGTTTGGTCTGGAATTTCTTGAGCACTCTTCTTAGAGGTCTAGCTAAGAAACTTACATGTAATGGTAAGAAGAACAGTCCCGAGTATAGGATGCTTGAATTCTTGACCCAGCCTAACTTCAAGCAGCAGTGAGATCTTTGACAAGATTTTTGGACCCCAATTTCTTCATCTGTATAATTAGTGGGTTGGTCTAGCTCAGGGATGGCAAGAATGTTGTCTGTGTTCTATCATCTCACTTTCCCTTCCTTGGAAGATATTGCTAGTCAAGTATGGCACTCTTTCTCTCTAAGCCTAAACAGGGTCTCAGAATCCTTATTAATACATTTCTTCTGGCAGATGCCTCCTACATGTCAGATTTGTTTGTCATGCAGAAGATAAACATTTGCCTCTGTTTGACCTTTAGGGCTTTGACATCAGCCCTGACATTATAAGAATTTGCAAACTAGCTACAAGTACAGGATATCTGTTAGACTTGAACACAGAATCCAAATAACAGCAATTAGAAGTAGAAATTATATTATCTGTATTAAGCCAAAGCAATCATTGGATTTCAGTAATGAATCAAGTATTTATTTAAATGAAAACGCTACTCTGAAATCACTGATTAAAGTGAGGTGGTATTTGTAGCACTTGGAGCAGCTGCCTATTTTTATTATCAGCTCAGAGATACAACTCAAATAACAAATTTATTTGCTATTTACATTTCTACTCCTTTTTCAACAGTAGAGGGCAGCACAGTTATTTTCAAATGTCTTCCTGGGGAGCCATTTGCGTATATACACCAGCTTAGTACACAGTGGATCCGTAGATATGGGCTGCATTGGGTTGCAGTGGAAGAGTACATTCACATGTCAAAAGAGCCACCTTAATCATATCTCCTATACACAAAAATAAACTCAAAATGGATTAAAGATCTAAACGTAAGACCAGAAACTATAAAACTCCTAGAGGAGAACATAGGCAAAACACTCTCTGACATACATCACAGCAGGATCCTCTATAACCCACCTCCCAGAATATTGGAAATAAAAGCAAAAATAAACAAATGGGACCTAATTAAACTTAAAAGCTTCTGCACATCAAAGGAAACTATTAGCAAGGTGAAAAGACAGCCTTCAGAATGGGAGAAAATAATAGCAAATGAAGCAACTGACAAACAACTAATCTCAAAAATATACAAGCAACTCCTACAGCTCAACTCCAGAAAAATAAATGACCCAATCAAAAAAATGGGCCAAAGAACTAAATAGACATTTCTCCAAAGAAGACATACAGAGGGCTAATAAACACATGAAAAGATGCTCAACATCACTCATTATCAGAGAAATGCAAATCAAAACCACTATGAGATACCATTTCACACCAGTCAGAATGGCTGCGATCCAAAAGTCTACAAATAATAAGTGCTGGAGAGAGTGTGGAGAAAAGGGAACCCTCTTACACTGTTGGTGGGAATGCAAACTAGTACAGCCACTATGGAGAACAGTGTGGAGATTCCTTACAAAACTGGAAATAGAACTGCCTTATGATCCAGCAATCCCACTGCTGGGCATACACACTGAGGAAACCAGAAGGGAAAGAGACACGTGTACCCCAATGTTCATCACAGCACTGTTTATAATAGCCAGGACATGGAAGCAACCTAGATGTCCATCAGCAGATGAATGGATAAGAAAGCTGTGGTACATATACACAATGGAGTATTACTCAGCCATTAAAAAGAAAACATTTGAATCAGTTCTAATGAGGTGGATGAAACTGGAGCCTATTATACAGAGTGAAGTAAGTCAGAAGGAAAAACACCAATACAGTATAATAACGCATATATATGGAATTTAGAAAGATGGTAACAATAACCCTGTGTATGAGACAGCAAAAGAGACACTGATGTATGGAACAGTCTTATGGACTCTGTGGGAGAGGGAGAGGGTGGGAAGATTTGGGAGAATGGCATTGAAACATGTAAAATATCATGTATGAAACGAGATGCCAGTCCAGGTTCGATGCACAATACTGGATGCTTGGGGCTAGTGCACTGGGACGACCCAGAGGGATGGTATGGGGAGGGAGGAGGGAGGAGGGTTCAGGATGGGGAACACATGTATACCTGTGGCAGATTCATTTTGATATTTGGCAAAACTAATACAGTTATGTAAAGGTTAAAAATAAAATAAAATTTAAAAAATTAAAAAAAAAATCATATCTCCTAGATTGGAACTGCCCTTTTTAGGCTTTCAGAAGTTACCATTACCATCCTTGTATTTACATATTTTATCATTTCATACTGATTCTTTTTACTTTAGCCTTGCTGTTGTTTTTTTCTCCTCTCTGTTGCTTGTCTCACCTGTGAGGCAGTGTTATTTAGGCCAGAAGAACATAGCTTTCAGCTTCTGGAGGTGTAGACTTGATTCCTGGCTTTCCCCTGCTAGATCTGTGACTCTGAGCCTCTCAGCCTCTCAATGGATTGGGATTCTCCATTGTATACAGAATCTTTCCTTCCGTCTTGCAGGGTTGTTGTGAACATCAAATACAACCAGTACATGTGAAAGCATTCTTAAATTTAGGTTTTAAAAATAATCATTAATCTCTCACATGCTATTATCATTAATATGAATCTAGCTTTTAATTTGAATGAATTACAAAGAAGTTTTAGAAATTCTTTCTGAATTATAGGATGGTGCCTGTACATGGGTTGTCTTGGCAGCATAGCATACTGACCCATCCTGGGCATGCAGGGAGCAGGTGGGCAGGAACTGGTGTAACTCTGGGGGTTGAGCCCTGAGAGGGTATGCCGAGGATACACAGTGTTACTGTGCGTGTTTACTTTATCCTGAATAAAGGCTAATATTCATATCTCAAACCTATCACACCTAACATCTCTTTCCAAGGCACACATGGTAACACCTACTTTACTTTCAAAGATAATTTGTAGCGAGTAATATCTAGCTGCACATATCATTTCACACAAAAAATAAATTAATATAATACTCTTACTTGTGACTCATCTACCAAGAATGTCATTGCATTGTTGGTGAAATGATTTTTGCAGCAATGAACAATTCTTGGTAAAGGTCCTTGCTAGATGGTATAGTCTCCATTTCATTTACAAGCTCTACTGTAAATGAAAATTTATTAGCTTTTAGGACTTGTTGCAAAATATCCTTTGAGGTTATATGTAAACCAAAAGTTAGCATCTAGTCTCAGATAGTATCAGTGAGGTTTTTCCCCTGCATAAATGTTCACAAAGACACACTACAACTAATCCTTGTGTGAGACTGCCCAGATATGTTGTGAGATGTCTATTCTCAAGGGCCCCCGCATTCTAAATGCTCATAAAAGCAGGGTGATGATGTGAGAAAAGGCAGCTTCTATTGTGACAACCAAACATGTTATCAGCAATTTCTAAACACTGCAATGGAGGCAAAACCATTACATCTGAGAATCATATAGCAGCTTGGGCACACCAAGAGTAAAAGCAGCACAGCCCCTAAGGAGATCCAAAGAAGTTTAGAAGCCAGACCTGAAGTGTACCAGTGGCAATGGCTGGGCAGAGTGCCAGTGCCCCCACCAAGAAGGCTAGGGTTCCAGTGAGAGTTTTGGTAGAGAACAGGAAGCCCAGACAGAGGTCCAGTGGAATAGATTAATCTGGTGGGGTGGAGTGGGGTTGAGGGGAAGGATGCAGTCCAACAGACATGTAGCCGCCCTGGGCCACAAGTTACTGAAGCCCAGCGTAATGGCTGCAGGATTAATTCCAGACTCAACCTGTTTGAAGGGCTAAGCATGGGGGTCTTGATCAGCCTTGGTTCACAGTTACTCAGGTATCTCATAGGGCTGGGGTCACAGACAAAAGGCATGTGGGGTCTTCCCTGAAAACCTCTAGAGAAAGCAGGGAGTGTTTCCTAGAAACATTAGAAGAAAGTTGCACTTCAAATTGTAAAAGAGTGTTCTACTGCATAGTAGTAATCTCTCACATTTATAAGGGCATTTCATAATTATACATTTATCTTAAATCATTCATGCCTTATCTTGCCCAGTGGTTTACTATTGTCCTAGACCATTTGTTATTAGCCACCTGGATGAGTTCACTCACATTGAGGTGGTAGGAGCTTCACATATTATATTCCAGGGGCACTGGTGTTGAGAAGAAAAGACCAGTGTTTATTATAGTGGATTGAGTTGGCTTTCCATGTTGCCTATGTTTTAGAATCACTTGGAGAGATTTAAAAATATATATAGATGCCCAGGGCCCTCCTCAGGCTATTTAGATTCAGAAGATTTGATTATAGGATATGCATTTTTTTTTAAAAATCCCACAGAGATCCTTTCAGCAATAGAGGTTAAGAACAACTTTCATTTTTTTTGGCCAAATATGTTTTATTTTTGTTAGTAGATTTTAAATAATTTCAAACCCGAGAATTTTCACAATTTTAAAGTAAATTAAGTTTTAGTGATATCCTTTATATTTTGTCTTTTAGAAGTCTGGTGTGATGTAACAAAAATAATATATATAGTCTCTTAAGTACACTCCTATTGTAATAAAGAACAAGGGGCTAGAATTTTTAGGAGTTATTTTGTAGGCTTGGGACTTCCCTTGTTTACTTGCTAAGTCAAGTCCAACTCTTTTGTGACCCTATGAACTGTAGCCTGCCAGATTCCTCTGTTCATGAGACTCTCCAGGCATGAATACTGGAGTGGATTACCATTTCCTTCTCCATAGAAGAACAAGTTTCTTAATGCATAGATTATTTTTTCCATATTAGAGTATAAGCATCTTCAACTAGAAATTCAGTTAACACACTCAATAACACCTAAGTGCTAATGACAGAGTTCTTAGTAAATATTTTTGGAATGTTTGGTTAATGTATTGCATTGTGGCTCATTTATGTGCAAGTGTATGTGTCCGTGTGTGTGTATGTATGCAGTGTTGGAAACTTAAATCTGATCCTAATCTTCCTTCTCGAGCAGGTTAGTGTCTCCCTTCCTTCCTTCCCCTCTGTCTTCCTCCCCTCCTCCCTCCCTTCCTCCCTCCTTTCCTCTCTCCCTTCTCCCATTCCTGCCTCCGTCCTTCTAGTCACCTGCCTGTCTATCTATCTAGATATCTCAAACTGAACTGTGTGCCCCTACTCTAAATTCATATGTTGAATACTTAACCTCCAGTGTGGCTGTATTTACATATAGCTTCTTTAGGGAGGTGGTTAAGGTTAAATGAAATAATAAGGGTGAGGCCCTAATCCCATGGGACTGGTGCTTTTATAAGCAGAGGAAAAGACATAGGAGTGAACACAGAGGAAAGGCCATGTGGGACATAATGAGAAGGTAGCCACCTGCAAGCCAGGGAGAATAGCCTCACGAGACACCAACCCTTTGACACCTTGATCTTAAACTTCCAGTCTCCAAAACTGTGAGAAAACAAACTTCTGTGTCTTAGGCCTCCCAGTCTGTAAGTCTGAGCAGATCAGCACTCTGTCTGTCATCTACCTGTCACTCCTCTCTTAGTGGTGTGTGGCATTTTACCTGGCAGGTAGTAGCTTCTTTCCCATTAACTCAAAGACATCCAAGGAATGACCAAGTTTTTGAAATTATTATTAATGGCAATTCCAGGCACTACTGTTTCTGCTGTTACACTGCAAAGAGAAAGGGTTATGTAAAAGGGTGTCCTGGGTATTTTTCCATTTTGAGCAGCAAAGCAGTTTAATAACATAACTGCTGACATCAGGTGCTGCTAATGAGATGTTTCTTTAACCCCAGGACTGAGTAGCTTGAGCAGGTCAAAGGAGAGGCAATGCCTGCGGGGATTTTGGGACTTAATAAAGTTTAATAAAATCTTTACTTTTAGGAGTGGCGGCTGTGCTTCACCCTAATTCATGAGAATAACACATTGAGACAAGGAGGCTGAGAAGATGAGGTTTTGTGCAGCATTAATTTTCATTTACTATCTAATTGCATTTTTTGTCAATAGCCTCATTTCCTCTCATTTTCACACTTAGCAAAGAGTTTAACACCTTTATAATGATCACATGCCCTGTGATGAAAGGAAAACCAGATAGTCATTTTCTCCCCCTTACACTTGTGTTTAACATGTCTAAATTATACGTGAAAATCTACCTTTGCCAACGACTCTTTATGGGTTCTAAGGACCTAACAAGATCTGAGTTTATGACTCTGTCTAGGCCGAATTTTAAATCAACGCCAAAGCAGTTGCATGTGAAAATCTTTGGATAACAGTTAGGACTTCATCTGAATGGAAATGTTTCCCTGGGGGATTCAATTCTGAAAATTATTCTTCTACTTATGAGCTATAAATGTGCCTGTTTCCCTTGAGGACTTGTCTTACGCATGTTTTTTCTCTATCACCCTTAGCACCTGGATTTTCATCTCAAAAGTCATTCATTCTTTCACATCTATCAAACATACAATTATCTAAAGTTCTGTTGTTTTCGAGACCTTCACCAGACTTGTTAGGAAGATTGACATGTATGTGTACAAATAAGTAAAATGCTCTTTAGCAAGAGGTCTAGGGATTGGAACACACAGAAAGGAATAATAAACTCTCCTCAGAGTTTGCAGAAGTGGTAATGTTCGATATCTGCCAGGAAGGACAGTGGGTCATAGGTATGGAGGAAAAGAGGAAGGCCTTTCCTGACAGTGAGCATGGCTTGGATAAAAGCAAGTGGGACATGGTTATGCCCTTTAGAAGGCCTCTGGAAGGTAGAAATACCTTACACGGCACAGCTGTGAGGATGTTTTATCTTATTAGGTTTGTGTATAAGCAAAGACTGTCTTGCTCATGATGTGGAATGTTCATGCATCATTTTTGCTGTTTCTCACACATTCCATTCACACCCATGCCTTTTTTCTCATGGTTCCTTCTGCCTGGAAAAACTCATACCCATCCTTTGGGGCTTAACCCCTGTGTAAAAACTTCCCTGGGCTTTCCAGGTAGCTCAGGGCTAAAAGGGAGAAGGCAATGGCACCCCACTCCAGTACTCTTGCCTGGAAAAGCCTGGTAGGCTGCAGTCCATGAGTTCTCTAAGAGTTGGACACGATTGAGTGACTTCACTTTCACTTTTCACTTTCATGCATTGGAGAAGGAAATGGCAACTCACTCCAGTATTCTTGCCTGGAGAATCCCAGGGACAGGGGAGCCTGGTGGGCTGCCGTCTATGGGGTCGCACAGAGTCGGACATGACTGAAGTGACTTAGCAGCAGCAGCAGCAGCAGGGCTAAAAAAAATCTGCCTGCCAATGTAGGAGACATAGGTTTGATCCCTGGTTTGAGAAGATCCCCTGGTGGAGGAAGTGGCAACCTACTCCAATATTCTTGTTTGGGAATTCCCATGGACAGAGGAGCCTGGTGGACTACAGTTCATGGGGTCACAAAAGAGCTGGATGTGACTTAATAACCAAATGACAACAAAAACGTCTTCCCTCTTTCTCTGTAGAATTTATTGCTCTCTCTTCCCTGTTCACTTTGCAGATTTTGCTGTGCAATTACTCTATAGCTCATTGTTTATGTTGCAGTTTCTTTGCTGGATTATGAGTTTTTCATGTGCTAAGACTAGGTATTGTTTTCTTTTTGTATACTTACTATCTGTTATACTGCCTGGCAAACATCATGCTTAACAAATATACAGTGGATACATGTGTGTGTGCTAAGTTGCTCCAGTCATGTCTGACAATGGATATAGGAATGACAACTAATGCTCCAAACAGAATTGTTTTTAGAGGAGGAGCAGCTTGGTGCAGTGGGAAGAGGTCTGATGAGAATACTGGAAAAAATCTAACTTCATGTTGCTTCTTGGTGCTAATCAGTTGTTTGCCAAAAGGCTCACCTTTTACCCTTCTGGGTTTTCCTTTATACTCACATGGATAGAGCAATATCTGATCAGCATAAAGCCAGCAGAATGAAACAGTCTCTTGAGTTTCCAACAGCTGTGATTTTAAAATACATCTGATGAGTTGATTTTGTATTTACTCACATTTTCTTCATTTTCTTTTGAAGTGGCAGGAGATTTTTATTATTTGTCTACTTAGCTGCTCTTATCAATAATACATGAAGGGGTTTTTATCATTAGGTATTAGTGAGGGAAGCTGAAATCCTGACGTTATGCTCTGAATAGTCATAGAGTCAGAATGTCTTTAATTCATTTCAAGTTAATTTTTGTGACTGGTATAAGATAAAGGTCCGATTTCATTTTTTTGCATGTGAATATCCAATTATCTCAGTATCATTTATCAAAGAGACTATCTTTTCTCCATTGAATATTCTAGCTCCTTGTCAAATATTAGTAGACTATATATTAGTAGACTAATCTCTTGATTGTGTTCCATAGGTCTATTTTGGCTCTTTTTATGCCAGAACCATACTGTTTTTATTACCATATCTTTATAGTATATCTTGAAATCAAGGATTATGATGCCTCACACTTTGTTCTTCTTTCTTAAGATTTCTTTAGCTATTCAGCTTTTCTGAATTTTTCTAAATTTCTAAATTTAGCTATTTAGCTTTTCTGATTTCATATAAGTTGTAGGAGTGTTTTTATACTTCTGTAAAAATAAACAAGGAGTTCCCCAGGAACTTCTTTTTCTATAGAAACACAAAGTTGTAGAATATTAGAGACCCTGTTGTTTTTTCTTTGCAATATTAAAATCTAGTCCTCTTAGATTTGGCAATTATTCCAAATTCTTACTCTGTGCCCTCTTTGTGGGCTTGCAGTACATGTGGAAATCAAGCCTCAGGAATATTTTTCCAAGTTAGATATGCAAACTCAACTCTTTCCTGGATCCCATGTAGGAGGTACTAGGTGTAAGCTCTATAGGGACTCAAAGAAAATGTTCATAAAGGCTGCAGTGACCAGGGGACATTCCTTATTGGAGGTGAAACTAGAGGAGAGTTTTGAAAATGAGTAGGATTAAACATCTGGGCTGTTCTGGAAGAACATTTGAGTGGGAGAATGCTCATGCAAGATGTCAGGAGAGAAGAAATTGTATTTACCAGAATGTGAGAAAGTGGGGCTGACAGCAGATCCATGCTATGTGTGCAGAGATTATTTAACCTTTTCTTTTGTTGCTTATGCCCCACAGCTGCTCCATGTAATGTACTATTTACAAGGCCAACGCTGAGCATCTCCAGATGTGACAGCTCTTACATTAGCTGCTTTTCCCAGGCACATCTTGGCAGTAAATGCCTCAGAAGTAGCAGCTTCCTCTGCAAGTTTCTTTTGCAGGAAGGCTAGCTAGCTGCCCATTCAGCACTCTCTAGTTGTTACTGAGGCAGATGTTTAGGTTTCTCTTTCTTGTGATTTTGTTGTTGTTGGTTGCAGATGTCAGAAATTCAAAACAGCTCAGATATCAAGGGGAATTTATTAGTTTGTGTAACCAACTGTTCAGCTTAGGTTTTAGGAGTAACTTGATTAAGGAACACAAAGCTTGCTTTTTCTTTTAGTCTTATAACTCTTCATTCCTGTTTTGTCTACTCACTCAGAGTCTGGCTGTGTTGATGTCCCTGGAAGCTTCAGCCATTCTTCCTTAAAAGGTCCAAACAGGACTTTTTCTTCCCAGTCACTGTGAAAAAGTTTCCTGGGTCTGAGTCTCATAGGACTGAATTGTATCTCTTGACCAATTTGAAACCAATTACTGGGGCAAAACGGAAAAGGTACTCTGATTGGTCAAGCCCAAATCATAATCTTACCCTTGAAAGAAGAGATGAAGTACATTTGCTCCAACCATGCATACTGAGCCCATACCAACTGTGGTCTGCAAAAGGAAAATTGGGTGATGTAAGCAGAAAGAGAAATATATGTTTGGTGGTAAAAATAAAAGCAAAAACAAAATACCTACCTGCACTCTAGTGAGTCTCTGAATCCCCAGTAGTTTCACTAGCCCAAAGGACTTTGG
Organism: Bos mutus; assembly: GCF_027580195.1. Taxonomy (NCBI): domain Eukaryota; kingdom Metazoa; phylum Chordata; class Mammalia; order Artiodactyla; family Bovidae; genus Bos; species Bos mutus. The sequence continues at coordinate 22,555,279 of NC_091638.1, forward strand.
AAGTCACTTTGGCTTTGCATGGATTACCTGGCCGATCCTATAGCTGCGCTGCCGCTTGGTGGGTGTGCCTGCCTCACATGGCCATTGTATACATCCTGGAACTCACTGAGAAGGTTGAAATGTTGCTTTGGTCTCAACTGAGGAAGTGTTGAATACTCTGGGTGTGCACTGGGTCTTGTGAGAAGAAAAAGAGGATGAGTTTATAAACTGACTTGACTTTGTCGGAAGTGAAGAAGCAAGGCTGCTTAACCCAAACATTCAGAGGTATTTCTGTCAGATGCAGGAGAGCATAGTGATTAAGAACTTTGGCCTCTGAAGTCAGACTGCCTGCATTTGAACCTGGTTTCTTAACCTCAGTAAGCCTCCATTTTCTACCTCTAAAAGGGGTGTCCTGAGGGTTCAGAGAAATTGTACATGTGAAGTACTTGGCACAGTGCGTGGCACGTACTCTGGTATGTCTTGAATATGATACATGTGAACAAATGCTCTTTGCCTCCGCACATAATGTCACAACAGCTGGACCTCAAGAGAGTCTATCTATCCAGAGACTGACAAAGTACAGGGCATATTTTCTCTTATTGGATAGGAAGTCCTTTCTTTCATCTCCATTTTATTTTCTGAGGGGCAAGCAAGTCTGACTAGAATCTTTCATACGTGCTCTGACAGCTAATGGTTTCTGGAAGTCATTGTCACTGCCCCTTTCCCCTCCTACACCAGTGAGTCCCTGAGTCCTGCCTATTCTGTCTCTGAAATACTTCTTGAATCTGACCTCCCTCTTCACTTCCCTTGGCCCTGCTCTCTCTCCCACCCTCCTCTCTCCAGCCTGGTTAACTCAGGAATCTCTAACTTGTTTTCCCTTTTTCTAGTCTCTTCATCAGTCTGCTCCATCCCCTGGCATTTTCTGTTGCCTACAGCACAGTGTCCTGACTCCTTAGCAAGGCACGATTTACAGTCCTTCTCGGTCTGACTCCGGCTTGCCCTTCCATCGGCAAGAATCTCCTCCATAAAACACCTACTCACACCACAGCTGCCAATGTCCGCAGTTCTCTGAACATCCCCAGGCCCCAGCACCCATGAAGGCTTTGCCATGCTGTTCTCATTGCCTGTCTGCCCTCACCTCTGCTCTCCTTGGCTAACTTCTGCTTATCTTCTGAAGTTCAGGTTTTCTCCCCTGGATCCCTGGCCTTGTACTTTCATTGCTAGATGTACATGCTATTACTGCAGCATCTAGCACACTATTTAACAATCAGCTGCATACCTATCTCTACTCTTTAATCACCATAAGTTCCTGGAAGAAAAGGGACATGACTTTTTCATTTTTATATACCCACTGCCTAGAAAAGAGCATATTTTCTACAATGAATATCTCTCCTTCAGTGGTAAATCAGGAAGGATAAAACATAGTACTATACATTTCTCTTAATGTAGCACCATTTTGTGTAGTACTTAGGAATTTTTCAATATATTTTAAATTACAGGGTAATAAATATGAAAATTCATTCTTCTTATTTAAAAATATATTAATTCCCTTACCCAAAGAAAATTACTATTATTAGCTTGATAAGTACTCTTTAAGATTTTTCAAAATTATTTACTTTTAATAATACCTATATTGAGTTAAAATCCATATACCATAAAATTCACTCTTTTAGAATGACCAACTCAGTGGCTCTTAGCATTTTCTCAGAGTTGTACAACCATCACCATTATCTAATTTTAGAATATTATAAACACCGTATTAGTAAGTCCAACCCCTGGTAACCACTAATCTACTTTCTGTCTCTATGAATTTGCCTACTCTGGATATTTCACATAAATGTAATCATGCGATAAACCTTTCGTGCTTTACTTCTGTCATTTAGAATGATGTTCTCAAGATTCATCCTTTTTGTAGCATGTGTTAGTACTTCATTCTTTTTTATGAGAGAATAATTTTCTATTTATGTATATACCATGTTTTGTTTATCTGTTCATCATTTGGTAGACATTGGGTTGTTTCCTGTTTTTGGCTTTTGTGAATAATATTTCATGAACATCCCTGTACAACTTTTTATGTAGACATATGTTTTCATTTTTCTTGGATATGTACCTAGAAGTAGAATTGCTAGATAATATGGTAACTCCATATTTAACATTTAGAGGAACTGCTATACTGTTTTCCATAGCAGCTGTCCCATTTCACGTATTCTACCAGGAATGTAGGAAGACAATGACTTTTCTACATCCTTGTCAACACTTATTCTTATCTGTCTTTTTTTCATACCCACTGTTGTGAGTGTGTCATGATACCTCATTGTGATTTTGACTTTTATGTCCATAATGACTAATGATCTTGAAAATCTTTCATGTATTTATTGCCATATTTGTTTCCTCTTTGGAGAAACATCTATTCCAATTCTTTGTCTAAAATTTTTAAACTGGTCTTTTTATTGAGTTATAAGCAGTCTTTGTATATTGAATATGAGTACCTATGTAATATAAATATAAGTATCACTGACTCAATGAACATGAGTTGAGAATAATGAAGGACAGGGAAGCATGGAGTGCTGTAGTCCATGGGGTTGTAAACAGCTGGACATGACTTAATGGCTAAACAACAAAAATAAGTACCTTATTAGATATTTTATTCATTAATATTTTGTTTACAACCTTCTTTAAGTTCAGTTCAATCACTCAGTCGTGCCCGGCTCTTTGCAACCCCATGAATCGCAGCACGCCAGGCCTCCCTGTCCATCATCAACTCCCGGAGTTCACTCAGACTCATGTCCATCGAGTCAGTGATGCCATCCAGCCATCTCATCCTCTGTTGTCCTCCTCCTGCCCCCAATCCCTCCCAGCATCAGAGTCTTTTTCACTGAGTCAACTCTTCACATGAGGTGGCCAAAGTCCTGGAGTTTCAGCTTTAGCATCATTCCTTCCAAAGAAATCCCAGGGCTGATCTCCTTCAGAATGGATGGTTGGATCTCCTTGCAGTCCAAGGGACGCTCAGGAGTCTTCTCCAACACCACAGTTCAAAAGCATCAATTCTTCAGGGCTCAGCTTTCTTCACAGTCCAACTCTCACATCCATACATGACCACTGGAAAAACCACAGCCTTGACTAGATGGACCTTTGTTGGCAAAGTAATGTCTCTGCTTTTCAATATGCTATCTAGGTTGGTCATAATTTTTCTTCCAAGGAGTAAGCGTCTTTTAATTTCATGGCTGCAGTCACCATCTGCAGTGATTTTGGAGCCCCCCAAAATAAAGTCTGACCCTGTTTCCACTGTTTCCCCATCTATTTGCCATGAAGTGATGGACCAGATGCCATGATCTTCGTTTTCTGAATGTTGAGTTTTAAGCCAACTTTTTCAATCTCCTCTTTCACCTTCATCAAGAGGCTCTTTAGTTCCTCTTCACTTTCTGCCATAAGGGTGGTGTCATCTGCATATCTGAGGTTATTGAGATTTCTCCCGGCAATCTTGATTCCAGCTTGTGCTTCTTCCAGCCCAGCGTTTCTCATGATGTACTCTGCATATAAGTTAAATAAGCAGGGTGACAATATACAACCTTGATGTACTCCTTTTCCTATTTGGAACCTGTCTGTTGTTCCATGTCCAGTTCTAACTGTTGCTTCCTGACCTGCATACAATTTCTCAAGAGGCAGATCAGGTGGTCTGGTATTCCCATCTCTTTAAGAATTTTCCACAGTTTATTGTGATCCACAGAGTCAAAGGCTTTGGCATAGTCAATAAAACAGAAATAGATGTTTTTCTGGAACTCTTTTGCTTTTTCGATGATCTAGCAGATGTTGTCAATTTGGTCTCTGGTTCCTCTGCCTTTTCTAAAACCAGCTTGAACATCTGGAAGTTCATGGTTCACGTATTGCTAAAGCCTGGCTTGGAGAATTTTGAGCATTACTTAACTAGCATGTGAGATGAGTGCAATTGTGTGGTAGTTTGAGCATTCTTTGGCATTGCCTTTCTTTGGGATTGGAATGAAAACTGACCTTTTCCAGTCCTGTGGCCACTGCTGAGATTTCCAAATTTGCTGGCATATTGAGTGTAGCACTTTCACAGCATCCTCTTTTAGGATTTGAAATAGCTCAACTGGAATTCCATCACCTCCACTAGCTTTGTTCGTAGTGATACTTTCTAAGGCCCACTTGACTTCACATTCCAGGATGTGTGGTTCTAGGTCAGTGATCACACCATCATGATTATCTGGGTCGTGAAGATCTTTTTTGTACAGTTCTTCTGTTTATTCTTGCCACCTCTTCTTAATATCTTCTGCTTCTGTTAGGTCCATACCATTTCTGTCCTTTATTGAGCCCATCTTTGCATGAAATGTTCCCTTGGTATCTCTAATTTTCTTGAAGAGATCTCTAGTCTTTCCCATTCTGTTGTTTTCCTCTATTTCTTTGCATTGATCCCTGAGGAAGGCTTTCTCGTCTCTTCTTGCTATTCTTTGGAACTCTGCATTCAGATGCTTATATCTTTCCTTTTCTCCCTTGCTTTTTATTTCTCTTCTTTTCACAGCTATTTGTAAGGCCTCCTCAGACAGCCATTTTGCTTTTTTGCATTTCTTTTCCATGGGGATGGTCTTGATCCCTGTCTCCCGTACAACCTTCTTATGTACATGTAAATAAATGTGCTTTTTCGTCATATGGTTGTATATGTAAGTATTTTTTAAATGTTTCTATGTTTTGTACATGTGGGATTATATTGTTTGTATTGTCATGTAGATATCTTCCTTGGTCATTGTACATGTGAATCTGCATTATTTTCAATTTTTGTGCAGATGAACATGTAGCCATTCCTGTGATGATGGGCATTTTAGTGAATCTCAATATTTTTACTCTTATAGACAGTGCTATAATGAGCATCCTTGTAAAAGTCCTTTGCTGCACGTATGCAAATATCTCTCTAGGATATCTTGAAAAGGAATCACTGAGTTTTAGGGTATCTGAATTTTATATTTTAATACATGCTATGCAAATGTCTGTTAAAATATATTCTCATGGTAACAGTGAATGAGAATACCATTTGATTGCATTATAACCAAGATTAAAATTTCAGCATTCTTGTCTAGCTGATAAGCAAAAATGGTACCTCATTGTTGTTTTAACTTCTGAGAAATAGTTTCAATATCATGATTTTTATAATTTCCACTATTTGGTATTCAGAGTATAACCTGCCTTTCATCTAACTCTGCAGATCTTTCCTTCACATGGGAACCCCTGTATGACATGGAAAGGCAATGATAAATGGACTGGAAGAGTCTGGATTTATATTCAAGCTGTTATGCATGGTGAGGCCAACTTGAGAAAAACATGGCTCTTAAAAGACTTTTCATTATTTGGGGTTAACCAGAATTTTTACCACAGTCCAGAGACTTTTAACGTTACAAAGATGTGGCATTTTATTTTCATAAAGCTATTATTGACAGTGCTCCCTTTTCGAGTGATTTTTCAAAAGCATCTTTTGTCAGCAGAGTGCTTTTATTAGCTAATGTAACCTTGCTGTACTCCATGTTCACAGACAGAGAAAAGAAGTGTCCTTGGGTACTGAATATGAAAAGTATGTAAGAACTCTCAAGGGCAAAGTTTGTTCAACTTTTTGAGGCTGCATTTGTCACTCTATGTTGTATGTTAACTAAAAATAATAAAGTTTTCCAATGTCAATGTCCAAAAGGTAAAGATTCACAGATTATATATCTTTAAACTGACAGTTGTATAAAAATAAAACACAGAGGATTAATATGGAGAGATCTCATAAAAGTGTGGGCTTAACTGTGAGCATAACTTGGATAGGCTCACCTGAAGGTCTGTGGTCTGATTTCCTGAAAATGGGGAGTTAGGCAAGAAATCTAGGAGTGAGAATAGTAGTCTTAGCTGTGAAATGGGGTTGCTAGTGGGTGAGGGCTTACTTTGAACCATTACTGATAACTGAGCGGCACCAATAGACTGGAGGATCATGGGGCAGACATACAGACTGTGGGCTCTGGGCACAAGTCAGGGGGGAGTCGATGGTGTGGTTCCATCAGTCCTTTGATATAATACCTCAGTCAGTAATGGGGGAAACATGGATTAGGGGCTTAGACTGATGTCAGGATATTGCAAAATATTGGAATTCTGGGACAGGTCCACTGCAGTGTGGGAACTCTGTGAGAACAGAGAGCCCTCTGATCTCAGCCAATATAGTAGTAAGGGAGAAAGTTGCATCTCCAAAGAAGTCTGTACAATACTTCAACTGAATGACTAATTCAGCTGAAATTAATTTTAAAAACAACAAACAGTTGAGGTGGGGCAGCTAATGCCTCTTCTGCTGTTAGGGACTGTCTCACAAACTGAGGAGGACACCTAATGGACTTGATGTTTAGAATAAGGAGTCACCAGAGAAGGCAGGAAGGATGTTCTGACAGCACTGTCCCTGAGTCCCCTGTTACCAAACAGATTTTCTCTCATCTTTGCTGGGAACCAGTATATAGTAGTGCTTGATGTCTATTAGACTCCAATTCAATTTTGAAGTCCATAATTCAGTGAAGATAGATATTAAAAGGGTTCCTTTTTCATCAAAAGGGTAATTACCTAGTTTATCAGTATGTTAGAAGGATGAGAGCTTATGGATTTTTCATAAAATCATAAGTTCCTAAGGGGCTGGGTGAAGTCATTTTGTTCTGTCTTCAAGCAGGGCTGAATTTAATTCACCCTTGACGGATGGGCATTGTTTAACAAGAATCTCTAGGGAGAAAGGGCTGACAACCATTAGTAATTTAACAATTTTCAATTGTGACATTCCTTCTGTCTTAGTGAATACTTTGGCATAGAATGGAAGCACATAATCTTTTGTATCCTCTTTGGGTAGAGAGAGGACCATACTGAAAAGGGCGTGATCCCATTTCTGTGTTAAACTTGATGACTGAACAAGTCATGGCCTCTCTCTGACAGATCTGTTTCTTTAAAGTGAAGAGTGTGAGTCCTAAATTCTTTTCAATTGCCAGTATTCTGTGATTCATCTCTCATTCAATGTTAGGCTCATTTTTCAATTACTTTGGCCATTATCTGTTGCTTTCTTTGTTTACCTAGGTTTAGCATATCCAGAATACCTTTTTCTAATTTATGCTTCTAATTTCTGATGCATTGTGAAGTAAAAGTTGCTTAGGCATGTCTGACTCTTTATGACCCCATGGACTGTAGCCTGCCAGGCTCCTCTGTCCATGGAATTCTCCAGGCAAGAATACTGGAGTGGGTAGCCGTTTCCTTCTGTAGGGGATCTTTCAAACCCAGGGATTGAACCCAGGTCTCCTGCTTTGCAAGTGGATTCTTTACCATCTGAGCCACCAGGGAAGCCTTAAGTTACTCTAATCTTTGCCATCCCTTCCCAGCTTGTGCCTCTTTGGGCAATTTGTGCTGTGATATTCCAACTCAGTTTGGGAGTAGACGAGTCTGTGGCCCAATGGAGATTCTTATTGATAGGCTTCCTTTTTCATTAAAAATGAGGCCCTTTATTTTTGCTATTTCTATTCAACTCAATATTCTTGTTTCTTCTAAATCAGCTTTAGAGATTTGAAGAATAAAAGGGGTCAATGTTTGTGTTTGGCCCATATCATAAAGCAAACCAAATTGATGGCTGCTGCTCAGTACCCAAAAGGACTTATAGCTCAGGTGAAATGTGGGTTGGAAGATATATTCTGAACATCTTAGGATGTGTTTGTGTTTGTAGCAAATGAAGTTTTGGAGCACGACTTAAGGATCTCAGGGTAGTACCTGTCCTAGATATTTTTTTCTTAACAAATTAGCACTGTCAAACTACTCATGTTATTAGGTTGGTGTAAACATAATTGTGATTTTGGACCATGACTTTAAATCATTATAGCTAGGCTTAAGCATATCTTTATTCATCAAAATAGGAACAACTACAATCAACACTTTTTTGCCAATGAGAAATAAGTTTGTTAATTCCTGTAGCAAAAAATCCATGCTTTGGGATTCGATGAATTCTTGGAAAGCATTTTCTGTCTCCTGCTGGTTGTGGAAGCATTTCCCCTGCAAAAGAATTGTCGATATGCTTGAAGAAGAGGCAAGAGGTCAGGTGAATATGGCAGAGGCAAACCTTCATAGCCCAATTCATTCAACTTTGAAGCACTGGTAAGCACTGGTTGTGCAACGTGCAGTCAGGCATTGTCAGGGAGAAAAATTGGTCCCTTCCCATTGACCAATGCCAGCTACAGGCATTGTGGTTTTTACTGCATCTCATCAACTTGCTGAACGTATTTCTCAGACATAATGGCTTTGCCAGGATTCAGAAAGCTATATGGATCAGCTGGACAGCAGACCATCAAACAGTGACCATTATTTTTTTTGGTGAAAGTTTAACTTTGGGAAGTGCTTTGTAGCTTCTTCTGGGTCCAGCCACTGAGATGGTCATCACTAGTTGTCGTATAAAATCCACTTTTCATCACACATCACAATCCAATTGAGAAATGGATTTCTGCATAGATAAGAGAAGAGACATAGATAAGAGAATATGACATGTCAAAACAGTTTTTTCGATTTTTTGATCAGCTCATGGGCACTCACTTATTGAGCCTTTTCACCTTTCTAATTTGCTTCAAATGCTGAACCATCATAGAATGGTGGACGTTGAGTTCTGCAAATTCTTGTGTAGTTTTAAGAGGATCAACTTTGATGATTGCTCTCAGTTGGTCATTGTCAACATCCAATGGCTGGCCACTATGCTTCTCATCTTCAAGGCTCTTATCTCCTTTACAAAATGTCTTGAATTACCACTACACTGTACTTTTGTTAGCAATTTCTCGGCCAAATGTGTTGTTAATGTCGTGAGTTGTCTCCATTGCTTTACAGCCCATTCTGAATTCAAATAAGAAAATTGCTTGAATTTGCTTTTTGTCTAATATCATTTCTGTAGTCTAGGATAAATATAAAATGAATAGCAATTAATAAGTCATTAGCAAAAAAGCCTAAAGTGAAAATGTGCATTAAAATGATGTATAATATAAGCACACTTTTTAAGAATGTATTTCAATATGAAACAGCAAATTTTAACAATGCAAAACCACAATTACTTTTGCACCATCCTAGAATGATTTTATTTTTAACAAACTGCCTTTGCTATCCAGTCATGAAGATTTACTGCTAATTTTTCTTGTGAGATGGTTCTCCCTGTTGTTTTTGCCTTTGTCTCACAATGTACCATCTGAACCTGCTGAGAGTGTTGGGGGAAAAAGAAAAAAGGAGTTCAAATTGACAAACAAAGGTTATTGGTTAGTTAAAAATTATAGATAAGAGACCAATTAGCAGTCTCATTAGTAGACATTCTTATTTTACTAAAAAACACTCTGGCTCTCATAGGCTTTCCTGGTCCAGGACAGCATTCTAGGCTGCTGGTCACCAACAGGGCTGGCAGGCAGGATGTAAGGGTGACAGTCCGAACCCAACATGGCAGTAGTTTACTGCTTGCAGCCAGTGGACAACAGTGCCTCACTCGGGATGTGACTGGAGCTGAGGGCCAGCCACACTCCACTTAGGAGATGGAAATTCCAGCATGATACTTTTCTAAGAAACCTCAGCCAAGTGAATGAATAGGAGCAGAGGGACTAAGGAGTAAAAAGGATGTTGCCATCCAGCAAAATTGGATCATTGTTTGGCTTGGCTATCAGCAACAAGCAGGTAGGCTAATTGACCCAAATCTGAGACACCAGGTTGAGATCAAGCCCTGAGTCTTTGGAATGGGAACACTGAATCCAAGACCCTAGACTACCAGAGAACTAACTCTGGGGAGTATCAAACAGTGAGAACTCACACAAAGCAAACCACTTGAATACAACACCCAGCATCACCCAACCACCAGTAGCACCCTGGGCAGGACACATCATCTAAACAACAAACCAAACAAAAATACAAACACAATCATCAGCAGAAGGATTACCACCTCACTCAGCCTTGCACATCAGAGGAAAATCAAACAAACAAACATATAAAACTCAGCACAAATCTCACCCTATATGAAGCTTACACAAACCACTGTACCAACCTTAGGAGGACAGAAACCAAAAGAAAGAAAGAATTCAACCTTGAAGCCTGGGAAAAGGAGACCTCAAACACAATAAGTTTAAAAAAATTAATGAAAAGGCAGAGAAATGCTACACAAATGAAGGAACAAACTAGAAACACAGAATCCAAATAAATGAAGAGAAATAGGCAAACTACTGGAAAAAGAATTCAGAATGATGATAGTAAAGATGAACAAAAAACTTGAAAATAAAATGGAGAAAATGCAAGAATCAATTAACAAAGACCTAGAAGAATTAAAAAATAAACATACAGAGCAAACAACACAATTACTGAAATTAAAAATACTCAGGAAGGAATCACTAGCAGAATATCTGAAGCAGAAAATGAATCAGTGAGCTGGAAGATAAAATGGTGGAAATAACTTCTGAAGAGCAGAATAAAGTAAAAAGAATAAAAGAACTTAGGATAGTCTCAGAGACCTCTTAGACAATATCAAACCCACCAACATTCGAATTATAGGGGGTCCCAGAAGAAGAGAAAAAGAAAGGGTATGAGAAAACTTTGAAGAGATTATAGTTGAAAATTTCCCCAACATGCAAGAGGAAATAGTCAACCAAGCCCAAGAGACACAAAGAGTCCCATACAAGGTAAACCCAAGGAGAAATGTGCCAAACACATGCTAGTCAAACTAACACAGACTAAACACAAAGAAAGAATATTAAAAGCAGCAAGGGAGAAGAAATAAGTAACATACAAGGGAAACCCCATACACTTAACAACTGATCTTTCAGCAGAAACTGCAGGCCAGAAGGGAATGGCAGAATATATTTAAGTACTGAAAGGGAAAAATCTACAAACAAGATTACTGTACCTGGCAAGAATCTCATTCAAAACTGATGGAGATATAAAAAGCTTTTCAGACAAGCAAAAGTTAAGGGAATTCAGTACCCCAAACCAGCTTTAAAACAAATGTTAAAGGGACTTATTAGTCAAGAAATACAAAAGAAGATAAAAGATCTACAATATCAACCCCAAACAATTAAGAAAATGGCAATAGGAACATATGTATCAATAATTAAATGTAAATGGATTAAATGCTCCAACCAAAAGACACAGACTGGCTGAATGGATACACAAACAGGACCCATATATATGCTGTCTACAAGAAACCCACTTCAGACCTCAAGACACATATAGACTGAAAGTGAGAGGATGGAAAAATACATTCCATGCAAATGAGAAGCAAAGGAAAGCTAGAGAAATAGAGAAAATAGACCCTAAAATAAAGAAGATTGCAAGAGATAAGGAAGGACACTACATAATGATCAAGGAATCACTCCAAGAGGAAAACGTAACAATTGTAAATATCTATGCACCCAACATAGGAGCACCTCCATACATAAGACGAACACTAACAGACATAAAAGGAGAAATCGACAGTAACACAATAATAGCAGGAGACTTTAACACCCCACTCACACTAATGGACAGATCATCAAAACAAAATTAATAAGGAAACACAAGTCATACAGGATACATGAGATGGATCTCACCGATACCTTCAGGACATTCCATCCAAATGCATAATACACCTTCTTCTCAAGTGCACAGGGAACATATCTTCAGCATAGACATCTTGGATCACAAATCAAACCTCAGTAAATTTAAGAAAATTGAAATCGTATCAAGCATCTTCTCCAACCTCAATGCTAAGAGACTATATATCAATTACAAGAAAAAAACTGTAACAAACACAAACATATTGGAGATTAAACAACACATTTCTAAATAACCAACTTGTTACTGAAGAAATCAAAAAGAAAATAAAAAAATTTATAGAAGTAAATGACAATGAAAACACAACTCAAAACTATGGGATTGGCAAAAGCAGTTCTAAGAGGGAAGTTTATAGCAATACAATCCTACCTCAAGAAACAAGAAAAATATCAATAGACAACCAAAACTATGGGATTGGCAAAAAACAAGAAAAATAGCAATCGACCTCAAGAAACAAGAAAAATATCCAACCTAACTTTACACCTAAAACAACTGGAAAAAGAAGAACAAAAGCCCCCCAAAATTAGTAGAAGGAAAGAAATCATAAAGATCTGAGCAGAAATAAATGAAAAGGAAATGAAAGAATAGTAAAGATTAATAAAACTAAAAGCTGGTTCTTTGAGAAGATAAAATTGACAAGCCTTTAGCCAGGCTCACCAATAAAAAAAGAAAAATCAAATCAAGAAAATGAGAAATGAAAAAGGAGAGGTTACAACAGACAATGCATAAATACAAAGGATTGTCAGAGACTATTATGAACAACTATATGGCAATAAAATGGATAACCTGGAAGAAATGGACAGATTCTTAGAAAAGTTCAATCTTCCAAGACTGAACCAGGAAGAAATAGAAATTATCAATGACCCAATCACAAGCACTGAAATTAAAGCAGTGATCAAAAATCCCCCAAAAAACAAAATCCCAGGACCAGATGGCTTCACAGCAGAACTCTATCAAACGTTTAGAGAAGAGCTAATGTCTATCCTTCTAAAACTCTTTCAAAAAATTGCAGAGGAAGGAACACTTCCAAAACTATTCTACAAGGCCGCCATCACCCTGATACCAAAACCAGTCAAAGATAACACAAAAAAAGAAAACTACACGCCAATATTACTGATGAACATAGATGCAAAAATTCTCAACAATATTTTAGCAAACAGAATTCAGCAACACATCAAAAATCTCACACACCATGATCAAGTTGGGTTTATTTCAGGAATGCAAGGATTCTTCAATATATGCAAACCAATCAATGTGATACACCATATTAACAAATTGAAAGATAAAAACCATATGATCATCTCAATAGATACAGAAAAAGGCTTTGACAAAATTCAGCACCCATTTATGATTAAAACTCTTCAAAAAATGGACCTAGAAGGAACCTACCTCAACATAATAAAGTCCATATATGATAAGCCTACAGTAAGCATTATTCTCAATGGTGAAAACCTGAAAGGATTCCCCCTAAAATCAGGAACAAGACACTAGTCCACTTTCACCACTGTTATTCAACATAGTTTTGGAAGTCCTAGCTACAGGAATCAGAGAAGAAAAATAAATAAAAGGAATCCAGGTCAGAAAAGAAGTAAAGCTCTCAATATTTTCAGATGACATGATACTGACTGGTACATAGAAAACCCTAAAGACAGTATCAGAAAATTGCTAGAGCTAATTGGTGAATTTAGCAAAGTTTCAGGATACAAAATCAATACACAGAAATCACTTTCATTTCTATATACTAACAATGAAAAATCAGAAAGAGAAATTAAGGAATCAATCCCATTCACCATTGCAACAAAAAGAATTAAATATCTAGGAATAAACTTACCTAAGGAGACAAAAAAACTGTACATAGAAAGTTATAAGACACTAATGAAAGAAATGAAAGATGACATAAACAGATGGAGAGATATTTTATGTTCCAGGGCAGGAAGAATCAATACTGTGAAAATGACTATACTACCAAATGCAATCTACAGATTCAATGTGATCTCTATCAAATTACCAATGGCATTTTCCATAGAACTGGAACAAAAAAATTCACAATTCATATGGAAACACAAAATACCCCAAATAACCAAAGCAGTCTTGAGAAGAAGAATGGAGCTGGAGGAATCAATCTTCCTGACTTCAGATTATACTACAGAGCTTCAGTCATCAAGACAATATGGTACTTGCACAAAAACAGAAATATAGACAAATGGAAAAAGATAGAAAGCCCAGAAATAAACCCATGTATCTATGGGTACCTTATTTTTGACAAAGGAGGCAAGAGTATCTAAAAGAGCAAGGACAGCCTCTTCAATAAATGGTGCTGGGAAAACTGGACAGCTACATGTAGAAGAATGAAATTACAACACTTCCTAACACCATACACAGATAAACTCAAAATGGATTCAGCTCAGTTCACTTCAGTTCAGTTCAGTCACTCAGTCGTGTCCGACTCTTTGCGACCCCATGAATCACAGCACGCCAGGTCTCCCTGTCCATCACCATCTCCTGGAGTTCACTCAAACTCACGTCCATCAAGTCTGTGATGCCATCCAGCCATCTCATCCTCTGTCGTCCCCTTTTCCTCCTGCCCCCAATCCCTCCCAGCATCAGAGTTTTTTCCAATGAGTCAACTCTTCGCATGAGGTGGCCAAAGTCAGCTTTAGCATCATTCCTTCCAAAGAAATCCCAGGGCTGATTTTTAGAATGGACTGGTTGGATCTCCTTGCAGTCCAAGGGACTCTCAAGAGTCTTCTCCAACACCACAGTTCAAAAGCATCAATTCTTCGGGGCTCAGCTTTCTTCACAGTCCAACTCTCACATCCATACATGACCACTGGAAAAACCATAGCCTTGACTAGACAGACATTTGTTGGCAAAATAATGTCTCTGCTTTTCAATATGCTATCTAGGTTGGTCATAACTTTTCTTCCAAGGAACAAACGTCTTTTAATTTCATGGCTGCAGTCACCATCTGCAGTGATTTTGGAGCCCCCAAAAATAAAGTCTGACACTGTTTCCACTGTTTCCCCATCTATTTCCCATGAAGTGATGGGACCAGATGCCATGATCTTCGTTTTCTGAATGTTGAGCTTTAAGCCAACTTTTTCACTCTCCACTTTCACTTTCATCAAGAGGCTCTTTAGTTCTTCTTCACTTTCTGCCATAAGGGTGGTGTTATCTGCATATCTGAGGTTATTGATATTTCTCCCGGCAATCTTGATTCCAGCTTGTGCTTCTTCCAGCCCATTAAAGACCTAATTTTAAGACTAGAAATGATAAAACTCTTAGAGGAAAATATAGGCAGAACAGTTGATGACATAAATCAGAACAAGATCCTCTATGACCCACCTCCTAGAGTAACGGAAATAAAAAGAACAGTAAAAGTGGGACCTGATTAAACTTAAAAGCTTTTGCACAGCAAAGGAAACTATAATCAAGGTGAAAAGACAACCTTCAGAATGGGAGAAAATAATAGCAAATGAAACAGCTGACAAAGGATTAATTTCCAAAATATACAAGCAGTTCATACAACTCAATGCCAGAAGAACAAACAACCCAATCAAAAAATGGGGGAAAAAAACTTAAACACATTTCTCCAAAGAAGACATACAGATGGCTAACAAACACATGAAAAGATGCTCAACATCACTCATTATTAGAGAAATGCAAATCAAAACTACAATGAGATATCACCTCATACTGGCCAGAATGGCCATCATCAAAAAGTCTACAGACAATAAATGCTGGAGAGGGTGTGAAGAAAAGGAAATGCTCTTGCACTTTTGTTGGGAATTTAAATTGATACAGCCACTAAGGAAGGCAATATGGAGATTCCTTAAAAAACTAGGAACAAAACCACCATATGACCCAACAATCCCACTCCTATGCATATACCCTGAGCAAACTGAAATTGAAAAGACACATGTATCCCATTGTTCATTGAAGCACTATTTACAATAGGTAGAATATGGAAGCTGGAGAAGGCAATGGCACCCCACTCCAGTACTCTTGCCTGGAGAATCCCATGGACAGAGCAGCCTGGTGGGCTGCAGTCCATGGGGTCGTGAAGAGTCGGACACGACTGAAGCGACTTAGCAGCAGCAGAATATGGAAGCAACCTAGATGTCCATCGACAGATGACTAGATAAATAAGCTATGGTACATATCCACAAGGGAATACTACTCCCATAAAAAGGAATGCATTTGAGTCAGTTCTGATGAGGTGGATGAACCTAGAACCTATTATACAGAGTGAAGTGAGTCAGAAAGAGAAAGATAAATATCGTATTCTAATGCATATATTTGGAATCTAGAAAAATGGTACTGAAGAAAATATTTACAGATTGGCAGTGAAGGAACAGACATAGAGAATAGACTTGTGGACATGGGGAGAGAGGGGAGGAGAGGGTGAGATGTATAGAAAGAGTAACATGGAAACTTACATTACCATATGTAAAATAGACAATGGGAATTTGCTGTATGGCTCAGGAAACTCAAACAGGGGCTCTGTATCAACCTAGAGGAGTGGGATGAGGCAGGAGATGGGAGGGAGGTTCAAAAGGGATGGACTATAAGTATACCAAGTCTGATTCATATTGAGGTTTGACAGAAAACAACAAAATTCTGTAAAGCAATTATCCTTCAATAAATAAAATAAATTTAAAAAAGGAAATAACACACAGATGCAAGGTCTTGTGAAAACAGGCAGGGATTGGAGTGATTTTTCTATAAGCCAAGGAATGCCAGGGAACATCAGAAACTAGGAGAGTTATGAAATGAATTCTCCATGTGGGCCTCCAGAAGCTTGCTGACACCTTGAATTTAGATTGATGGTCTCTAGAATTGCAAGATAATACATTCCTGTCTTAAGCCATCTAGTTTGTTGATAATTTGCTACAGCAGCCCTAGGAAATGAATACAGGACTGTCTATTAGGCATTCTATAGGAGGCAGCATGCTGGAATAGAAAGGCATTGGACTTAAGAGTTAGGAAACATAGATTCTGAGCTTAATGCTGTTACTAGTAGCTGTGTGACCTTGGGTGTGTCACAGTCTCTCTCTGTGCCTCTGTTGCTTCATCTGTAAAATGAAGATTTGGACTTCCTTTTCAAGTCCTTCTAAGTCTAGCCTTTTGTTATTGTTGTTTAGTCACTAAGTCATGTCTGACTCCAGGCTTCTCTGTTCATATGATTTTCCAAGCAAGAACACTGGGGAGGGTTTCCATTTCATTTTCCATTTATTCTTTCACTATTTAAAAAATATGAAACTCTATAAAACATAAAATAATGCTTTTTGGTTATTGGACAACAGGCATTGTAGGTATGTGTTCGCTGAAAGAAACAAAAAAGAAAAAAGAAAAGATCCCTGAGATAAGCTTTTGGCTTGCAGGCACCTTCTGTACTGTGCTTCAGAGAGGGTGAAAAGCAAAACCTAGCAGTATTTCTGAGTTAATGAGAAAAATGTTGGAATTTGTGGAGTACAAGAATACTAAAATTTGTGATAAAGAACATCAGAGGGGAGAGAATTATGTAGAAAAATCACTCCAGAAATCTGTATCGCATTCACCTTGAATTTTTTGCTGAGTACTAAGATGTAAATATATATGATGAAACTACATAATGTTGGTAATGATGTAACTGAGTAATTGTGAGCTATGTGGTTTCCAGACATCACACAGCCTAGGAACTAAGTTCCAACCAGTCATATTGAAGAGACTTCACCGAATACCTGGCATGTCATTTGAAACCCCAGAAGGGCTATGTCTTAGTAGTAGGATTAAACTAGCAAAAAAGTCTGCTCTTGATCTACCTTAAGAAAGTAGAAAAATGAGCCTTGAAAATATCAAGCTCATTTACAGGTAATATTAACTGACTGCCAAAATAAATTTCAACACTCCTTAAAAGGAAGACACACAATCCAGATACTAAGTAATATAACATTCATAATATCTTTGATTCAATTAAAAATTGGACATTCTAAGTTGCAGGAAAATGTGACTTATAACTGGGAGACAAATCAGTTAGTAGAATCAAATCTAGGAATGACAGAAATAATGGAATTATAACAGATACAGATTTAGAGCAACTCTGATACATATGCACAGTAATTTAAATGAAAATATGAATATAATGAAGAAATAGATGGTCAATCGAGTCAGTTAGTTCAGTCGCTCAGTCGTGTCCGACTCTTTGCGACCCCATGAATCGCAGCACGCCAGGCCTCCCTGTCCATCACCAACTCCTGGAGTTCACTCAAATTCACGTCCATCGAGTCGGTGATACCATCCAGCCATCTCATCCTCTGTCGTCCCCTTTTCCTCCTGCCCCCAATCCCTCCCAGCATCAGAGTCTTTTCCAATGAGTCAGCTCTTTGCATGAGGTGGCCAAAGTCCTGGAGTTTCAGCTTTAGCATCATTCCTTCCAAAGAAATCCCAGGGCTGATCTTCAGAATGGATGGTTGGATCTCCTTGCAGTCCAAGGGACTCTCAAGAGTCTTCTCCAACACCACAGTTCAAAAGCATCAATTCTTTGGCACTCAGCTTTCTTCACAGTCCAACTCTCACATCCATACATGACCACTGGAAAAACCATAGCCTTGACTAGATGGACCTTTGTTGGCAAAGTAATGTCTCTGCTTTTCAATATGCTATCTAGGTTGGTCATAACTTTCCTTTTAAGGAGTAAGCGTCTTTTAATTTCATGGCTGCAATCCCCATCTGCAGTGATTTTGGAGCCCCCCAAAATAAAGTCTGACACTGTTTCCACTGTTTCCCCATCTATCTGCCATGAAGTGATGGGACCGGATGCCATGATCTTCGTTTTCTGAATGTTGAGCTTTAAGCCAACTTTTTCACTCTCCTTTTTCACCTTCATCAAGAGGCTTTTTAGTTCCTCTTCACTTTCTGCCATAAGGGTGGTGTCATCTGCATATCTAAGGCTATTGATATTTCTCCCGGCAATCTTGATTCCAGCTTATGCTTCTTGCAGCCCAGCGTTTCTCATGATGTACTCTGCATAGAAGTTAAATAAACAGGGTGACAGTATACAGCCTTAACGTACTCCTTTTCCTATTTGGAACCAGTCTGTTGTTCCATGTCCAGCTCTAACTGTTGCTTCCTGACCTGCATATAGGTTTCTCAGGAGGCATGTCAGGTGGTCTGGTATTCTCATCTCTCTCAGAATTTTCCACAGTTTATTGTGATCCACACAGTCAAAGGCTTTGGTACTATCAATAAATCAGAAATAGATGTTTTTCTGGAACTCTCTTGCTTTTTCGATGATCCAGCAGATGTTGGCAATTTGGTCTCTGGTTCCTCTTCCTTTTCTAAAACCAGCTTGAACATCTGGAAGTTCATGGTTCACATATTGCTAAAGCCTGGCTTGGAGAATTTTGAGCATTACTTGACTAGCGTGTGAGATGAGTGCAATTGTGCGGTAGTTTGAGCATTTGGAATTGCCTTTCTTTGGGATTGGAATGAAAACTGACCTTTTCCAGTCCTGTGGCCACTGCTGAGTTTTCCAAATTTGCTGGCATATTGAGTGCAGCACTTTCACAGCATCATCTTTCAGGATTTGGAATATCTCAACTGGAATTCCATCACCTCCACTAGCTTTGTTTGTAGTGATGTTTTCTAAGGCCCACTTGACTTCACATTCCAGGCTGTCTGGCTCTAGGTGAGTGATCACACCATCATGATTATCTGGGTTGTGAAGATCCTTTTTGTACAATTCTTCTGTGTATTCTGGAGAAGGAAATGGCACCCCACTCCAGTACTCTTGCCTGGAAAATCCCATGGATGGAGGAGCCTAGTAGGCTGCAGTCCATGGGGTCGCTAAGAGTCGAACACGACTGAGCGACTTCACTTTCACTTTCTGTGTATTCTTGCCACCTCTTCTTAATATCTTCTGCTTCTGTTAGGTCCATACCATTTCTGTCCTTTATTGAGCCCATCTTTGCATGAAATGTTCCCTTAAATGGTAAACAGAACCAACAGAACTTCTAAAACTGAGAAACACAATATCAGAAATGAAATGTTAACTGAATGAGTATAATAGCAGATGATAACTTTCCAACCCTTCCTAACCACCACCCCGCTTCCCCCTGAGAGACTATAGAACCTGAAGACACAGCAGTAGAAACTATTCAAACTGAAGAGCAGAGAGGAAAAAATTCATGTTGATTTAAGGAAAAATCAACACAATATCATAAAGTAATTATCATCTCATTAAAAAAAGAAGAAGAAATAAAAAGATATGACAAAAAATAATAGTGAGAGAGCCTCAGTGAACTCAGGGAATGTAAGAAGTCTAACGTATGTAATTGGAGTTCCACAAAGAAAGGTTGGGACAGGGACATATGGCTGAAAAATCTCCAAATCTGAAGAAATCTCTGTGTCCCCTGATCCTAGAAGCTCAATGGGCCTCAAGCAGAGTAAACACAAAACTACACTAAAGCATATAGTAATGAAATTGTGAAAAAAAAAATAATTTAAATAGCCTTTCAAGTAGCTTAAAGAAAAAATGACACACACAGAGGGACAAAATAAGAAAAATCACTGATTTCTTATTAGAAATAAAGTAATCCAGAAGAAAATAGAAATAGAAAGCTCAAATATATATATTTTTTAATAGAAATAGAAGATAATAGAAAATGCTGGGTTGAAAAAACTATCAATTTAGAATTCTATATCCAGTAAAAATATCCTTCTGAAATGAATGTGAAATAAAGAAATTTCCAGACACCCCGAAAAAAAAGAAGCTGATATAATTCAATGCCAGCATATTTGCACTTCAGGAAATCATAAAGGAAGTTTTAGGATGAAGGAAAATGATGCCAGATGGAAACTTGGGACTATAAAGAGAATGGAATGTTGAGGATATGGTGAATATGTGAAAAAATACAAAAGACTCTCTTCCTCCATATATGTATTTCTTTGAAAAATAATCTTTATAATAAAAATAACAATGTATTATAGAGTTTATATAATATATAGGAATAAAATATGATAATAGCACAATGGATAAGAGGGAGAAATGGAGATATTATGTTGTGTGTTGGTCGCTGAGTTGTTTCTCACTCTTTGTGACCCTATGGACTGTAGCCACTGAAAGATGAGCTCCCCAGGCTAGTAGGTGCCCAGTATGCCACTGGAGAAGAGTGGAGAAATAGCTCAAGAAAGAATGAAGAAATGGAGCCAAAACAAAACTAATGCCCAGTTGTGGCTGTGACCAGTGATGGAAGTAAAGTCCAAGGCTGTAAAGAACATAGGAACCTGGAATGTTAGGTCCATAAATCAAGGTAAACTGGAAATGGTCAAAAAGGAGATGGCCGGAGTGAACATCAGTATTTTAGGAATCTGTGAACTAAAATGGATGGGAATGTGCAAATTTGATTCAGATGACCATTATATCTACTGTTGTGGGCAAGAATCCCTTAGAAGAAATTGAGTAGCCCTCATAGTCAGAAAAAGAGTCCAAAATGCAGAACTTGGGTGCAGTCTCAAAAACGACAGAATGATCTCTGTTTATTTCCAAGGCAAACCGTTCAATATCACAGTAAACCAAGTCTATGCCCCAACCACTAATTCCAAAGAAGCTGAAGTTGAGCGGTTCTATGAAGACCTACAAGACCTTCTAGAACTAACACCCAAAAAAGATATCCTTTTCATCATAGGGAACTGAAATGCAAAAGTAGGAAGTCAAGAGACACCTGGAATAACAGGCAAATTTGGCAGTGGAGTACAAAATGAAGCAGGGCAAAGGCTAATAGAGTTTCGCCAAGAGAATGCACTGGTCATAGCTAACACCCTCTTCTAACACAAGAGACAACTCTATACATGTGCATCACCAGATGTTCAATACTTAAATCAGATTGTTTATATTCTTTGCAGCCAAAGATGAAGAAGCTCTATAGAGTCAGCAAACACAAGATGGGGAGCTGACTGTGGCTCAGATCACGAACACCTTATTGACAAATTCAGACTTAAATTGAAGAAAGTAGGGAAAACCACTAGACCATTCAGGTATGACCTAAATCAAACCCCTTATGATTATACAGTGGAAGTGACAAATAGATTCAAGGTGTTAGATCTGATAGACAGAGTGCCTGAAGAACTATGGATGGAGCTTTGTGACATTCCACAGGAGGCAGCAATCAAGATCATCCCCAAGAAAAAGAAATGCAAAAGGCAAAATAGTTGTCTCAGAAAGCCTTACAAATAGCTGAGAAAAGAAAAAAATCTAAAAGCAAAGGAGAAAAGGAAAGATATACCCACTTGAATGCAGAGTTCCAAAGAATAGCAAGGAGAGATATGAAAGTCTTCCTCAGTGATCAATGAAAGAAATAGAGGAAAATAATAGAATGGGAAAGACTAGAGATCTCTTCAAGAAAATTAGAGATACAAAGGGGATATTTCATGCAAAGATGTGCACGATAAAGTACAGAAACGGTATGGACCTCACAGAAGCAGAAGATATTAAGAAGAGGTGGCAAGAATACACAGAACTATACAAAAAAGATCTTCATGACCCAGATAACCATAATGGTGTGATCACTCATCTAGAGCCACACATCCTGGAATGCGAAGTCAAGTGGACCTTAGGAAGCATCACTACGAACAAAGCTAGTGGAGGTGATGGAATTCCAGTTGAGATATTTCAGATCCTAAAAGATGATGCTGTGAAAGTGCTGCACTCAATATGCCAGTAAATTTGGAAAACTCAGCCATGGCCACAGGACTGGAAAAGGTCAGTTTCATTCCAATCCCAAAGAAAGGCAATGCCAAAGAATGCTCAAACTACTGCACAATTGCACTCATCTCACATACTAGTTAAGTAATGCTCAAAATTCTCCAAGCCAAGCTTCAACAGTAAGTGAACTGAGAAATTCCACATGTTCAAACTGGATTTAGAAAAGGCAGAGGAACCAGAGATCAAATTGCCAACATCCGCTGGATCATGGAAAACGCAAGAGAATTCCAGAAAAACATCTATTTCTGCTTTATTCAATACGCCAAAGCCTTTGACTATATGGATCACAACTAACTGTGGGAAATTCTTCAAGAGCTGGGAATACCAGACCACCTGACCTGCCTCCTGAGAAATCTGGAGGTCAAATGCAGGTCACGAAGCAACAGTTAGAACCGGAAATGGAACAATGGACTGGTTCCGAATTGGGAAACAGTACATCAAGGCTGTATATTGTTACCCTGCGTATCTATCTTATATGTAGAGTACATCATGTGAAATGCCAGGCTGGATGAAGCACAAGCCACAATCAAGATTGCTGGGAGAAATATCAATAACCTCAGATACGTGGATGACACCACCCTTAGGACAGAAAGTGAAGAAGAACTAAAGAGTCTCTTGATGAAAGTGAAAGAGGAGAGTGAAAAAGTTGGCTTAAAGCTCAACATTCAGAAAATGAAGATCATGGCATCCGGTCCCATCACTTCATGGCAGATAGATGGGGAAAGAGTGGAAACAGTGACAGACTTTATTTTTTTTGGGCTCCAAAACCCTGCAGATGGTGACTAAAGCCATGAAATTAAAAGATGCTTGCTCTTTGGAAGGAATGCTATGATCAACCTAGACAGCATATTCAAAGGCAGACACATTACTTTGCAGACAAAGGTCCATCTAGTCAAATCTATAGTTTTTCCAGTAGTCATGTCTGGATGTGAGAGTTGGACTATAAAGAAAGCTGAACACTGAAGAATTGATGCCTTTGAGCTGTGGTGTTGGAAAAGACTCTTGAGAGTCCCTTGGACTGCAAGGAGATCCAACCAGTCAATCCTAAAGGAAATCAATCCTGAATATTCATTGGAAGGACTGATGTTGAAGCTGAAACTCCGATACTTTGGCCACCTATTGCGAAGAACTGTCTCATTGGAAAAGGCCCTGATGCTGGGAAATATTGAAGGTGGGAGGAGAAGGGGATGACAAATGAGATGATTGGATGATGTCACCAACTCAATGGAATTTGAGCATCTCTAGGAGTTGTTAAAGGACAGGGAGGCCTGGTGTGCTGCAGTCCCTGGGGTTGCAAACAGTTGAACACGACTGAGCGACTGAACTGAACTGAACTGGACTGTAGCCTGCCAGGCTCCTTTGTCCATATGATTTTCCAGGCAAGAATACTGGAGTGGTTTGCCATTTCCTTTTCCCTACCCAGGGATCAAACCCGGGTGTCCCACAGATTCTTTACTGTCTGATCCAGTGAGTAAGCCCTTTTATGCTGTTAGAGTCATACATTACATATGAAGTGGTTTAATATTATTTGAAGGTAAACTATGATAAATTGAATGTACACATTGCATGCCCCAGAGCACCAAAGTTATATTATTACAAAAGTCTCCTAACTAATCTCCTTACTTCTGTCCTCAGTTTTGCAGCTACTAGATCATATCACATCTCAGCTCAAAACTCTTTGTGGACTTCTCACGTCAGAGCAGATGCTAAAGCTTTATAAATTTATACTTAATCTTATCTAAAATGACTTCCCTGACTGTATCACCTGCCTCTGCTCCCGTCACTCACTCCATTTCAGCCACACTAGCCTCTGACTGGCAAAGTTTCTCCTTGGGGTCTTTGCACTTTCTCTTTATTTGGCTCTAAACTTGTTCCCAAATAGCTGGCTTACTGTTTCTCTCCTTCAAATCTTTTTTCAGGCTTACCTTCTCACTGACAATTTCCCCAATAACCAAATTAAAATTGCAAACCTACCATATGCTCCTCTGTCACTCCCCATACTGCTTCCTTTCCCTATAGTACTTGTAATACATCTGTTTTCTTTGTAGTGAAGTGAAGTGAAAGTCGCTCAGTTGTGTCCAACTCTTTGTGACCCCATGAACTATACAGTCCATGGAATTCTCCAGTTAAGAATACTGGGTGGGTAGCCATTCCCTTCTCCAGGGGATCTTCCCAACCCAGGGGGCAAACCCAGGTCTCCCACATTGCAGACAGATTCTTTACCAGCTGAGCCACCGGGGAAGCCTACTTTCTTTGTAGCACTTTTCCTTGGCTTAACTTTAGTACTTTTTATTTTCTAAGCTATTATGCACTTTACTCATTTGTTTTATTGTCAGTCTTTCTCCCCAAAGTCCATTACAACATAACTTTTACACAAGCATATTTTCTTTTGTTTTGTGGACTGTTGTATCCACAGGGCCTAGAATAGTGCCTGATATATAGTAAATATTCAATAAATATTTATTAATATTTATAATTATAATCCTAAATGACAGGATCTGCAACCAAAAGCTAGAGAACTCCTGGAAAAGCACTAAGACTTTTCTTTGTCATCACTGCACTAGTGTGTTGGGCCCTGTACAGCAACCAGTGTGTTGAGTATGGCATTGTCCCTGCCTTCTTTGGGCAGTTTCCCCATCACTTCCCTGTCCTTGTTTGCCTCAGAGCTTCAGGGGATTGGGAAGATGTTTCCTATCACAAAGAGAGAGACTTGAGAGCTCTGCTCTGGCTTTTTTTATTTGCCCTGACAAATATGACAACCTGTTTTTGTTCTTTAAAGCATTTGGGTGTCTGGAAAGTAGCCACTCTGAGAAGACTGGATTTTCTGTATTTCAAAGGGAACGCGTGGTCTTTTTTGGGTTTTTATTTCTATCTTTTGAAACAGTCAGCACCCACTGCTTTGTTGCACTTGAAGCTTGGAATCTTTTATGTCTGAAGGTAAGAGGGTAAGAGGGTATAAAGCATGTGGTCTACTAAGGAGACTTTCTTCTGTATAAGCCAGCTCTGGTGTAAGCAAAGGTAAAATGACCACAAGACCCTTGCCTTTTCCTGGGACCAGTGTTGAGGAAAAGGTAGAGCCTAGTTTGCTCTACACTAATTTATTTTGAGACACAGCATTTGGAGGGGCAAGACAGTTTCCAGAGAGAATGTTTTCCAGTCTGCATCTTTGCCCTGTGACTTGTGCTCTGGTGGGACGGCCTAGAGCACTTTGATCACAGCCACAGTTTAGTGGCCAAGGGCCTTGATGTCTAAGTCATGGAAAGGAAAGGGCAGCACAAGACAGGTTGAACAGTCTAAGGTAGTTTGTGACTAAAGCCTACTTCATTAGAAATGATTAAGTATCTTTTGGGTAGTACTTTTGCACCATATCTGAATATTAAGAGATTAGGTGGCTATTTTATTATTTGGAGAAGGAACTGGCAACTCACTCCAGTACTCTTGCCTGGAGATTTCCATGGACAGAGGAGTGGGACAGGCTGCAGTCCGTGGAATCGCAGAGTTGGACACGACTGTGTGACTAACTTTCACTTTTCACTTTCAGGTGGCTATTTTAAGCTGACTTCATCTTTAACATATGTCCAGAAAATGACTAGTGTTAGTGACTATTAGTAAATTTAATTTTCTTTTGAGTTGATTATCAAAATAGCAATGTTTCTCCATTCCCCTGACATATTCAGTGTAGCTAACCCACTTTCCAGTGGTCATGTATGGATGTGAGAGTTGGACTAGAAAGAAAGCTGAGCACTGAAGAATCGATGCTTTTGAACTGTGGTGTTGGAGAAGATTCTTGAGAGTCCCTTGGACTGCAAGGAGATCCAACCAGTCTATCCTAAAGGAGATCAGTCCTGGGTGTTCACTGGAAGGACTGATGTTGAAGCTGAAACTCCAGTACTTTGGCCACCTGATGCAAAGAGCTGACTCATTAGAAAAGACACTGATGCTGGGAAAGATTGAGGGCAGGAGGAGAAGGGGATGACAGAAGGTGAGATGATTGGATGACATCACCGACTCAATGGACATGGGTTTGGGAGTTGGACTCCGGGAGTTGTTGATGGACAAGGAGGCCTGCCGTGCTGTGGTTCATGGGGTCTCAAAGAGTCGGACACGACTGAGTGACTGAACTGATCCACTAGATTAATTTCCTTAGTGATAATTAGTAAAACTTTCTGAGGTCAGAAATTCTGAGAATTTGCTGACAGTTAGAAGTGTTAGCTATTTTGCCAATGTGTGGCAAACTAAAATTTATCTTTCCTTTCTTTATTCTTTCTCCAGTTTAAAGCCCATTTCCTGGCATCCTGAAAGGTAGCCCTTTGTGAAATAGAAATCTAAAAACAGAGTGAAACAAAATCTGTGTTGATCTGTGTTTACAAAGAGGGGAAGGGCTTCAACTAGAAAGAAGAGGGTGCAGTCAAGTTAGTGACAGGATTGAAAGTATCATATTTCTTCTTTGTTTTAACCAGAGTCTTAAGATCAGAGATGCTTTTATCCTGAGGAATTATTTGTCCAAACAATTTATAAAAGGACTCAGATAATTTCAATATGCCTCTGATGCTCTTAATTTTATTTTTTTACTCAGTTCTCTCTTGGTTACAGCCAACAGACATCTAACTTTGATTAACTTGAATAATAAAAGAGAACTTGTTGACTCATAGCTTTGAAGTTAAGTGTTATAATGGCTTCAGGAACAGGTAGATCCAGGGTCCCAAGTGATGTTGTCAAGATTTTATCTCCCTCACTTCTGTTTTTTCTTGGTAGATATTTTTTTTTTCTACAGTACATAGGCTTTCTCTATGTAGCAGGGAAGAGGATAGCAGTATCTGATTCACATCCTTCTGGATCAGTGACTCAGAACTCAAGCTCTTCCTCTATCAGTTGTAATCTAAAATTTCTTAGGGGGAGAACTTTGACTCAGTTTCACCACATGTGCAGTTCTGAGGTCAGGTGGCAGAGTATTATGATTCTTAGTTATCATCACACACTTAAACTTGGGGAGACATCGTTTAGTTAAGTTTGGTTTGTTTAGTTTGAGTTTACACTTAATTTTTATCTTGTTCCTTTGCTTATCTTTTGCTTTCTTGTGGATAAAATATTACTTAAAAACATTTCTATTGTCTGAATTAGATGGTCGTGTAATTAAGTGCTGACCCCAATACCAAGATTTAATAATTTTATCTCATTATTATGATTTGTATACTACAACAGTGGCATATCTTTAAAGAAGAGATTCATTCATTGAATGAGGACATGTATGTATGAATGAATGAAAGATATAGGACATGTCTAAATTCCCATCTTTTGGACTCCTTTATTTACTTAATGTGCTATCTGGTCAAGTTCTTTAACTTGCTAAACCTTGGTTTTCTCAACTGTGAGTAGGGTTGTTTTGAGGACTTAACAGGGTCATGCATGTAAAGTACTGAGCTCAGTGATTCAAGTAAATAGTATGTATTCAATAAATTGTTAACCACTGTTGCTTTGGTTATTGTTATAATTACTGCTGTGGTTAAAAAATACAAGTCAACTAAATTTTACTTTGACTGTGGATAAGCATATGATACCTCCTGAGGTGTACTTTGGTATAATAATGTTTGACCTAGGAATTTCTGATACTATGGGATTGAGCTTTTGTCTTTTATTTATGTAATTAAATTACAGATCACTCTCAGCCCTGCAGGCTTCACATAGATGGAAACAAAACATTAGAACCATTATTAGGTTGTTATGATCTTTCAGATAGCCATGAATAGGTAGAACTCGCTTATGGCTTTGATTTCAAGGGTCAATATGGGCTATTTGATTTTAATAATAATAGTCAAATATCATTTCCACTTGGAGGGCAAATGGTGTGAAAGAGCAAAAGTATCTGTGTATCTTTAAGTGGATGAAAGTCTAAATATAATTTGACAAAAATCACTTTTTGGATAGAGCTGTAAGGTGATATTGGACTGGAAGCAAGCATTTGAACACATAATAGATGTGCAGTATATTCTGCCATCTTTCTGTGGATAAAGTCTGAATGTTAATTGATATTCATGCTGCTAAGTCGCTTCAGTCGTGTCCGACTATGTGCAACCCCATAGACGGCAGCCCACCAGGCTCCCCCATCCCTGGGATTCTGCAGGCAAGAACACTGGAGTGGGTTGCCATTTCCTTCTCCAATGCATGAAAGTGAAAAATGAAAGTGAAGTCGCTCAGTCATGTCCAATTCTTCGCGACCCCATGGATTGCAGCCTACCAAGCTCCTCTGTCCATGGGATTTTCCAGGCAAGAGTACTGGAGTAGAGTGCCATCGCCTTTTCCAAATTGATATTCATAGAAGAAAAGAAACAATGATTAAAGCAGAACTCTTTCCACCCAAATCTGTTCCTCTTGTAGTCTTATCCATATGCGTAATTGGTTCAAGCCAGAAACATGACCCCTTTCTGTTTTCCTTTAATCTCACCAGTCCAGAGGCTAAGATCTAAGATCTATCTTCAAATATATATTCTGATGAAATGACTTCTATTTTGCTTTTATCATGTTGGTCCAAAGCTCATCACTTTCAGTCTAGATTATTTTGATAGCTCCTGAGTGATGCCTCCTACTTCCACTTTTGTCTTCATGCTGACCCTTCCTTGCACAGTCATTTGCATGTTCTTTAAAATCTTCCAGTGCCTCCATTATTCTTAGCATGTGCTAAGTTGCTTCTGTTGTGTTTGACTGTTTGCGATCCCATGGACCATTCTCTGCCAGGCTCCCCTGTCCATGAAATTCTCCAGGCAAGAATACTGGAGTGGGTTGCCATGCCCTCCTCCAGAGGATCTTCCTGACCCAGGAATCAAACCCAAGTCTCTAACCTCTTCTGCATTGGCAGGAGAGTTCTTTACCACAAGCAACATCTATAGAATCCACATTTCCTCCCTTAGCTTACCTACTCGCTGACCTCATCTCCTACCACTCTCCTCCCTGTTATATGGGCTCCAGGCACAGTCACCCTATTTCTGTACCTCTAGTCACCAGATTCAAGCTTGTATTTGACAAACTGTTAATACTTGCTGTATCTTCTGTCTGAAATTCTCTATGTTAGGATTATTCCCAAAGCACCCTCCTCTTTGTCATCAGATCTCAGCTTGGAAAGCCTGTCCTTAGACCTTTCTTGACTATGATAGCTAAACCTACACCTCCTCTCCTAATCATTTTCTGGAACATTCTTCATAGCTTTGAGCATTACCATGCTGTAAAATTATTTTGGTCATTTATTTATAATTTGTTCCCTTTTTAAAGTCACTAGAGCAGTGATCTTGTATTTCTGTTTTTATTCACTACTGTACCCACAGCACCTGATGTTCAATAAATATTAGGTGAATATTTCCAGACATCTAACAAGGCAGAGATCATCACTACCTTCATGAAGCATATGCTTCTTTAATCAATTATACTCACACATTTACTTTTTTAAAAACATTGTAACTTTTTGAAAAGTGATCAGTTTTGAGGATATATGAAAGTAACTTGGTATTGCTCGTACTTGAATTAAATTTACATTTCTATTTTCACTGATTGATCTCCCTTCCTGCTGATTTCAGTGATTATTCTGCTGAGAGGATAAGCAATGTGTTAGAACAATATAAAGGCTGTCATATTCAGGTCCAGAACTGTCATATTTTATTGATGTTGGCTCCGCAGATAATACTTAATAGAAAACGAAAAGCTCTATAGGTTTCCTACTTTTCAAAATTTGCTTTCAGTGAGTAACAGTGAGAGATCAGAAAGATTTTTAAATAAACCTATTGAACTAATAATATGAAAGCTGAAAAGTGAGGTAATATGTAGTTTTCTTCCTGACTTTGAAATGGTCTTTCATTATTCACAAATAATCTTTCTGAACATTTTGATGTACTTTATGAAAATAGGGTTTGAAATAGTTCTCAAAAATTCAGTTTGGGGGTCTTTCAGAAGTGAACAATAATTTTTTGTTTCACCATTAGCATGTGCTCATTACAGCAATTTAAAATGAATTTTCTGATGTGGTTTTGATTCTTGATAGTTCAATCTGAGGTGAGTTCAAACATGAGGTTTCACATGTTTAATAGTCTTATCTTGCCACAATTTGGTAGCAAACTTAGAGAAATCACTTTAATAACTCATTATTGCTTTAATTTTTATCTTAAATTACACAGAATGTTTAGGTGAAATTTGCCTACAACTTTGCCTGATTCTTTTGGGGGCATTTTGGTCAAGTCATTGGAATGAAATAATAATAAATAAAATATAATATTGAATGCATACTAGATGCTAATTCAAGTTCTCACATGCTAGCACTTTAAGGTAAATATTACTTATTAACCTCATTCTTCAGTATAAAAAACAAATTCCTAGGCAGCTAAAATAACTTGTTCAAGGTTATATAACAGTACTTCAGAGTCAAAATTGAATGCAAGATCTAGACAGTTTTGAAAGTTTTTGATGATTCCACAATGCTAACATCCCTTCTTTGGAACTGGTATCATCTTACATGTTCTTCATGATCAGGTGAAATACTGGTGATGAAAACTAGAGAGCATAGAAAGGGAATCCAAAGTAAGACCATTAAGCTCAAAGACAAATTAATTGGAAAATTCCTAGTCTGGGATACTTATTTCTAATTTGAGATAGCAGAAAGGGTACCTTAGAGATGATCTGCTGCTTCTAATTCAACTTCATTTTGCAAATGATAAGGTTGAGGCACTTATACCTTAGGTACCCTCTGTGACAAAGAGGTGTCTGGGTTAGAACCAGACCTTCTGTCTCTACAGAGAAAAATCTTTCAGCTGCTGAAAGACCACATTCTTCTGTCATGCCAATACTCTTCAACTACCCTTCTTTGTAATACCACTCTATGATGTTTAGGTATATAGCTAGGTTCTTTGAAACACTGCCTCATTTGATTTCTATAACAGATTGTTGGGATAGATATTATAATTCCCATTAACTGTAGTGAGTCCTGGAACTGCTAAATAACTTGGATGGTAAAATAGCTTACCTGTCAATAGCTCAATTGGGAGTCCAACCTAGGTCTTATTTGACATCAAACTCTGCATATAAGTTAAATAACCAGGGTGACAATATACAGCTTTGACATACTCCTTTTCCTATTTGGAACCAGTCTGTTGTTCCATGTCCAGTTCTAACTGTTGCTTCCTGACCTGCATATAGGTTTCTCAAGAGGCAGGTCAGGCGGTCTGGTATTCCTATCTCTTGAAGAATTTCCACAGTTTATTGTGATCCACACAGTCAAGGGCTTTGGCATAGTCAATAAAGCAGAAATAGGTGTTTTTCTGGAACTCTCTTGCTTTTTCCATGATCCAGCGGATGTTGGCAATTTGATCTCTGGTTCCTCTGCCTTTTCTAAAACCAGCTTGAACACCAGGAAGTTCATGGTTCACGTATTGCTGAAGCCTGGCTTGGAGAATTTTGAGCATTAGTTAACTAGCATGTGAGATGAGTGCAATTGTGCGGTAGTTTGAGCATTCTTTGGCATTGCCTTTCTTTGGGATTTAGTTAGTTCTGTTTCTATTGAAACTGACTTAACAGTTTGAATTTCACTAATAGAGTCCTATACTCTTGGACTTAAGGATAGATATAAAATGCATATTTGTACTCTGAATAGGAATACTATCTTTAGAATTAGTGCTCAAGGACAGCTAATTGGTAAACTGTGTTACAAGCTCTGCTGTTTCTTTTGGAAACAAAGATTCCATTGATAAGAATGAGGATGATATTGGTGATGATGACGATGGAGATGATATTGGTGGTGAGGTAATCCTACTGGCAGTGTGTCTGAGTACTTTCAGTTTCTTATATAATTCTTACAACAAGTCCATGCAACAAGCTCTGTTATCTTTATTATAAGATGAGGAAACTAAGACCGTTTAACTTCACATTACTGTTCACTCTTGGTGTATACACTCAATGGATTTTAATAAATGCATAATTATGTATATCTATCATTGTCATGCAGAATATTTTCACCACCATTAAAATCTTCTGTGTTCCATCTATTCATCCTTCCTCCAACACCAGCCACCGCCACTGGCAACCACTGATCTTTTTACTGTCTCTATAGTTTTTACGTTTTCTAGAATGTCATGAATTTGGAATCATATATTATGTAGCTTCTTCAGACTGGCTTTTTTCTCTAAATAGTATGCATTTTTGTTTCTTCCATGTCTTTTCATGACCTGTTAGCTTAATTACTTTTAGTGCTATATAATATTTCACTGTCTGTATGTATCACAGTTTGCTTAGTCACTCACCTACTGAAGGACATCTTTATTGCTTCCAAGTTTTTGCAATGAAGAATTAAACTGCTATAATCATCCATGTTCAGGGTTTTGTATGAATATGAATTTTCAACTCCTTTGGGTGAATACGAAGGTGTAGGATTGCTGGGTTTTCTGGTGAGAATATGTTTGGCTTTGTAAGAAACTGCCAAACTGTCCTCCAAATGGCTGCACCACTTTGCATTTCCACCAGCAGTGAATGAGAGTTTCTGTCGCTCTTGTGCAGCATTTGATGTCAGTATTCTGAATTTTGGTCATACTAATAGGTGTGTAATGATATCTCAATTTTGTTTTAATTTGCCTTTCCCTGAAGATATATAATGTGAAACATTTTTTCATATGCTTATTAACCATTTGCGTATCTTCTCTGGTGAAGATCTATTTAAGTCTTTGGCCCATTTTTAATTGGGTTGTTTATCTTCTTATTGCTGAGTTTTAAGAGTTCCTTATATATTTTGGGTAATAGTCCTTTATAATATGTGTGTTTTGTAAATATTTTCTCCCAGTCTATGTCTTCTCTTTCTCCTAACAGTGTCTTTTCTAGAGAAGTTTTCAACTTTAATAAAGTCCAGCTTATCAATTACTTCTTTCATGGGTTGAAGCTTTGGTGTTGTATCTAAAAGGCCATTGTGATATTCAAAGAATTCATCTAGAATTCCTTTATATTATCTTCTACATTTATACTTTTATACCCTGGTAGCTCAGAGGTTAAAGCATCTGCCTGCAATGTGGGAGACCTGGGTTCGATCCCTGGGTTGGGAAGATCCCCTGGAGAAGGAAATGGCAACCCACTCCAGTATTCTTGCCTGGAGAATCCCATGGATGGAGGAGCCTGGTGGGCTACAGTTCATGGGGTTGCAAAGAGTTGGACACAACTGAGTGACTTCACTCACTCACTCACTCACTCACTTAATCCATTTTGAGTTAATTTTTGTGAAGGATATAGAGTCTGTGTCTATTTCTTTTGTCCTTTTTTTTCTTTTTTTTTGCATGTGATGCCCGATTT
The DNA here is from genome assembly GCF_027580195.1 of Bos mutus. Taxonomy (NCBI): domain Eukaryota; kingdom Metazoa; phylum Chordata; class Mammalia; order Artiodactyla; family Bovidae; genus Bos; species Bos mutus. Next base: position 22,588,901 of record NC_091638.1, read on the forward strand.
TATAACATGGTTTGTTGAAAAGACCCTCTTTTCTCACTTAGTTTACTTTTGCTTCTTTGTCACGATCAGTTGACTATATTTATGTGGGTCTGTTTCTAATTCTTTATTTTGTTCCACCAATCATCTATCTATTCTTTTGACAATATTGCACTGTCTGGATTAGTGCAACTTTATAGTCATGAAGTTAGGTAGTGTCAATCCCCTGGCTTTGTTCTTCTCTTTCAATAGTGTGTTAGCTATTCTGGATCTTTTTTCTGTCCATACAGATTTTTGACTCAATTTGTATCCACAAAATAAATGATTGGCATTTTGATTGGAATTGCATTGAATGTATAGATCAATTTGGGAAGGACTAATATCTTGATAGTATTAAGTCTTCCTGCCAGTGAACATGAAATATCTGTTCATTTTTAAGTTCTTTTTAATTTCTTTATCAGAGCTTCATAATTTTCCTTGTATAGATTTCATATTTTGTTATTATATTTACACCTAAGTATTTCATGTTTGGTGGTGTTAAGGTAAGTGGTATTGCATTTTAAATTTCAAATTATGCTGGTATATAGGAAATTATTAACTTTTGTATGTTAACCTTGTAACCTGAAATCTTGCTATAATTGGTTGTTAGTTCCAGGAGTTTTTTAATTGATTAGTTTTGGATTTTCTACATAGACAGTCATATTATCTGCAAAGACAGTTTTACATCTTTCTTCCCAGTTTGTACACCTTTTATTTCCTTTTCTTGCCTTATTGAATTAGCGATAACTTCCAGTATGTTGAAAAGGAGTGGTGAGAGGTGACATCCTTGACTTGCACCTGATCTGAATGGGAAAGCCTTGAATTTCTCACATTAAGTATGCTGTTAGTTTTGGGGTTCTGTAGATATTCTTTATTAAGTTGAAGAAGTCCCCATCTATTCCTAGTTTACTGAAAGAGATTTTTTATTTTTTTAATCATGAATGGGAGTTGGATTTTGTCAAATGCTTTTTCTGCTTCTATTGATATGATCATGTGATTTTTTCTTTTTAGTCTATTGATATGATAGATTATATTACTTGATTTCAAATGTTGAGCCATTCTTGCCACATCTTTCTCTTTTAGCCATTCTGCAATAAAGTCCTCTTGGATTGTGTAAGAGATAACGTGGTTTCTAGGAAACTCTAGTCTATCCCAAACAGAAAGAATTATTTTGTACAATGTCTAAAAGACCACTACTCATGGTTCAAAATGCTTTTGATGATGAAAGTTTAGAATCTCAGTACATAATACATTGATCTTGAGACATTGACCCTTTGGGTTATTTTCAACATAATTTACCTCATTACATCTCTAGCCATACTACTGGGAGTCATAAAAAATAATTTGGATGAGAGCCTTACAGTTATTTGTCTATAGTCATTAAACTAATATAAAAACTTTATCAGAATTCCCTGGCAGTTCAGTGGTTAGAACTAGATGCTGTCACTGCCAGGGCCTCGGTTAGATCCCTGGTTAGTGAACTAAGTTGCTGTGTTGCCAAAACAAGATATAAACATTCTCTCCTACTCCTCTGTCTCTGTTTCTCTATCTTAGTCTCTCTCTGATATGTACATCTATATCTCCTAGTGACTATATGGATCACAATAAACTGTGGAAAATTCTGAAAGAGATGGGAATACCAGACCACCTGATCTGCCTCTTGAGAAATCTGTATGCAGGTCAGGAAGCAACAGTTAGAACTGGACATGGAACAACAGACTGGTTCCAAATAGGAAAAGGAGTACGTCAAGGCTGTATATTGTCACCCTGTTTATTTAACTTCTATGCAGAGTACATCATGAGAAACGCTGGACTGAAAGAAACACAAACTGGAATCAAGATTGCTGGGAGAAATATAAATAACCTCAGATATGTAGATGACACCACCCTTATGGCAGAAAGTGAAGAGGAACTCAAAAGCCTCTTTCACTTGAAAGTGAAAGTGGAGAGTGAAAAAGTTGGCTTAAAGCTCAACATTCAGAAAACGAAGACCATGGCATCTGGTCCCATCACTTCATGGGAAATAGATGGGGAAACAGTGGAAACAGTGTCAGACTTTATTTTTCTGGGCTCCAAAATCAGTACAGATGGTGACTGCAGCCATGAAATTAAAAGACGCTTACTCCTTGGAAGGAAAGTTATGACCAACCTAGATAGCATATTCAAAAGCAGAGACACTACCTTGCCAACAAAGGTTCGTCTAGTCAAGGCTATGGTTTTTCCTGTGGTCATGTATGGATGTGAGAGTTGGACTGTGAAGAAGGCTGAGCACCGAAGAATTGATGCTTTTGAACTGTGGTGTTGGAGAAGACTCTTGAGAGTCCCTTGGACTGCAAGGAGATCCAACCAGTCCATTCTGAAGGAGATCAGCCCTGGGATTTCTTTGGGAGGAATGATGCTAAGGCTGAAACTCCAGTACTTTGGCCACCTCATGCGAAGAGTTGACTCATTGGAAAAGACTCTGATGCTGGGAGGGATTGGAGGCAAGAGGAGAAGGGGACGACAGAGGATGAGATGGCTGGATGGCATCACTGACTCGATGGATGTGAGTCTGAGTGAACTCCGGAGTTGGTGATGGACAGGGAGGCCTGGCGTGCTGTGATTCATGGGGTCACAAAGAGTCGGACACGACTGAGTGACTGATCTGATCTGATTGTATATATAAAGTATAATATATATATAGATATATGAATGTATAATACATATTCAGTTTGTCAGATTCTAATGTATATAGACAAGTACAACTTATCTACAACTTAGGATTCTTCTCTTTCTCTGATCACTGTTTTATTTTGTGTCAACATAATCCATAATTGTTCACTTCAGGAGTTTTTAAATTAAAGTACCTAAGTTAATGTCCACAATTTGCAGCTGAACTTCATGAAATGAGTATTGAGTACAAACTTTATCCTTGACTTCAGCTGCTTTAATATGCCTATTTTCCTATTGCTTTATCTTTGTTTTCCTCTATTTTTGGCATTTTAAAAGTCACCTTAAAACCCTTTTGAAATAAACATGCATAAATGATAAAATGCATTTACACTAGAATTCAGATTTACATTTCACATTATTATCTATCAACTATTTAGAGATACATTTAAAACCCTTAGCTTGAAAATAATCACCTTTCCTGAATAAGCAAAAAGAATGTTCATTGTACTTATTTTGTTGTCTGTTTCTAGCCACAAGAGATTATGAAATGTGGGGGGACAGAATTGGTTTTTCATTTAAAAAATAATTTGCAGGGCTAAAAACTGTGTGTTGTATTAGTTTTTCTAAATCTGTTTAGGTCTACTTAAAATGAAATAATTTTTCACCTTTATGTTGAAAAGTTAGATATAATGTCTGAAAGCATTTATAAGAAAAAATTTAATTTTCCTTACCAATATAGAGGGCAGCAATGTATAAGCAGTAAATGTTTCATAATTTAGGCAGAAGAGCTAAAGGCTATTTTCCATTTCACCTAGAAGTTACAAACAGTTAGATTTTCCCTAAGGAGCTAATTATTTGCTGAGATTACTGTGGTAGCAGATTTTATAAGTTCAAGATCTCTGTAAATAGCAATAAAAAAAACCTATAGATGTCATTTAAATGCAACACTGAAATTATATAGTATAGTTTTTTTTTAATGGCCAAATATATAAATGATTAGTATAACTATAAAGGTTTATTTAATTTAAAAATTTTATAGTCTTTATCAGGTAGTATTTGATAATTTTCTGATCCTCTAGCTCCTTGGCCAATTGTGAAAAAGATAATAACATTTTATAATTTTCCAGTTGACATATAAAGTCCATAAATCTTTCAGAAAATGACATCTTTATCCAAATAAAGATAATAACAGTTGTAGTTATGATCTCCATAATACAAAGTATATTGACAACTTCTCAAAATACTACCTTTGGGATTATTCCATGGTATCATATGTATTTTCCTGAGGCACTTATATCTTTCTGGACTATGTGTCCTGGCAGTGGACATCTCTGTTTCTTGCCCCTCAGAACAGCATCCATTGTCTCTTCTGGTAAGAAAACAGATTGTTTACCAGAAAAACAAACAACCCAATCAAAAAGTGGGAAAAACACCTAAACAGACATTTCTCCAAAGAAGACATACAGATGGCTAATAACATATGAAAAGATCCTCAACATCACTCATTATTAGAGAAGTGCAAATCAAAACTACGATGAGATATCACCTCATACTGGTCAGAATTGCCATCATCAAAACGTCTATAAACAGTAGGAGAGAGTGTGAGGAAAAGGGAACACTATTGCACTGTTGGTGGGAATGTAAATTCATACAGCTACTATGGAAAACAGTATGGAGATTCCTTAAAAAACTAGGAATAAAACCACCATATGACCCAGCAATCCCACTCCTAGGCATATACCTGAGGAACCAAATTTGAAAAAGACATGTGTATCCCATTGTTCATTGCAGCACTATTTACAATAGCTAGAATATGGAAGCAACCTAGATGTCCATCAACAGATGAATGGATAAAGAAGCTGTGGTAAATATACGCAATGGAATATTACTCAGCCATAAAAAGGAATGCATTTGAGTCAGTTCTAATGAGGTGGATGAACCTAGAGCCTATTATACAGAGTGAAGTGAGTCAGAAAGAGAAAGATAAGTATCATATACTAACACATATACAGAATCTAGAAAAATAATACTGAAGAATTTATTTTCAGGGCAGCAATGAGAAACGGACATATAGAATAGACTTATGGACATGGGGAGAGGGTAGAAGAGGGTGAGATGTATGGAGAGAGTAACATGGAAGCTTATATTACCATATGTAAAATAGATAGCCAACAGGAATTTTCTGTATGGCTCAGGAAACTGGAACAGGGGTTCTGTATCAACCTAGAAGGGTGGGATGGGGAGGGAGATGGGAGGGAGGTTCAAAAGGGAAGAGATATATGTGTACCTATGGCTGATTCATGTTGAGGTTTGACAGAAAACAACAAAATTCTGTAAAGCAATTATCCTTCAATTAAAAAATTAACAAATTAAAAAAAAAAAAAAGAAAACAGATTGTTGTGTAGGAGGAGACTATTGCTGCCTCCCAGTCAACCTGTATGCTTTGGGCAGTCCTGAGTCCACCTTGCGACTCTAAAGCGCATGAAAATCCAGATTGGACCAAAGAAAAACTCACATGCTATGTCAGGCATGGATGCATGATCTAAATCAGGTCATGATTAGGGACCATCAGTATGGAACTTCTGGAAAGAGTTGTTTTCTTTCCACTAGATTGCTAGGATGAAAGAGTAAGTGGGAAGCTTCTGTTGCTCATACTTGCCACAGTACGGATTGAGCCTTTCTGAGAGCACTGTGACAACAGAGCCCTAAAATGGAAAAGGATGTCCTGATAATCTTTTTGATCCCCTAGATCTAGCTATGCCTATAGCCAGATTTCCAGTTGAGCCACCATTTTACCTTATTTTTCTTAAACCAGTTTGAATGATAGTGGTGTCTTTAACCAAAAAGACTAGAAGATTCAGATTGACTCTTCCATAGTCCACTATATATTGTGAGTTATAGTAGATGATTTAAGAATAAGATAGCTTTACTAAGGTCCAGAAGGAATCATTGAGGCAATTAGCCTGAAAATTTAAAGGAAAATATCCTTAATTACTTATCTATTTCCCACTGAACTCTTTGCATGTTTAAAGTTATAAACAACCAAACAATATAACAATGACTAATGTTAATCTTGAGCAGACAAAAGAGGAAGAACAGCAAGATAAAGCATAAAGAACACTAGGTAAAGAGTGGGAAAATAAATTCTGCTGGGCAGGTTTAAATGTAAATATTCAAAAAGAATAAAGAGGAACTCTAATGGGGAGCTAGCTTTAATACACAAAAGTCTGGATCAGTAGACGTCCCAAGCCTACTTTGCTAAGCTTTTAGTTCCTCTCTGTTCTCCTTAATATATTTTTACATCTAAGTGATATCTTAATTATTTTTAATCATCAGCATGACTTCCTACAGACTTTTTTGTTTTAAATCATTTTTACAATATACTTGGTGATGAGAATTAGTAATTTACTTAGAGCTGGGATTGCCCCTATCTTTGCTATACAGGATTTATATAATTTGGGGGTTATCTATAATTATGTCTTAATGTTATGGAAGGCACATAAGGAGTCTCGGTGATATCTTTGTTTGACCTAGAGAAATTGGGAGTATCTGGATTCATCTGGGGACATTTTCTCAATTCTAAGTGGATAGAACTATAACAGTGTCAATCTTCTACAAGATAAGATCATTAGATGTTTGAAAAGAGGTGTCAAAATCTCCCCTCTATGTCTCTCTTGATAATTGGCCCCTCTGCTTTTTAATGGAATGTGGTTTATGAAGGTTATAGACGGGGAAAGAACTGGGAGTGGGTTGGAAAAGATGTTACTATATGTAAGGGAATTTAATATATATTATATATAGTATGTATATTTTTATCTATCTATACATTTGTGTACCTACAGTAAAAAGGTGTGTTTGTGTGTGTGTATTGTGTATTACTCCCTTGGATAGAGTTTGTGATCTGACCTTGTCTACCCATGTACAATAGTATAAAGAAAATCTTTGAAGTTCCTGATAGCTATATGTGCCCCTTTTTTGTTGTTGTTCTAGTGACCTCTTCGAGGTCAAAACTACTGAGCAGTGCCTGTTATTGGTAGCAGGTTCTATTCCTTGCTTTTTCTTTTTCTTTCTTTCTTTTTTTAAGCTAACTGGCTATATGACCTTGGGCAAAGTACCTTATTTATCTGTATATTTGCTTCAGAGATGTTTTCTGTAAATTTTTCATTCTCTGAGGATTTTTTTTAGGTCATTCTAATATTAACACCAGAAGTATTTGTGGCTGAAAAGCATGAGTAGTCATATTATTTCAGTTTCTTTAGCATTTTTCTCTTGCTTAATTATCTAATGTTGCTCTTCATATCCTTGGGGAATGCAGCATACTTCATTAATATGGACAGTTTAACGAGAGAGAAAACTGGATAATCAATCTATCATTCTGTGTGTTTATCAAGTAACATTCCAGTGTGTCATAGTGCCCTTTTTAGACATTTTGTTTATCTTTGATACACATTGTTCTTCACACAAATCCCACCTTGAGTTCGCTCACCTTGATGTTCTCCAAATTTGAACAGTAATAGGTCCCTTTAATGTTGCCACTTATTATAGAGATAGACCAGTTCCTGACAATAACCTATACAGATTAGTGACATATTTGAAAATAACATAGTGTTTCCTAGAAGAGTACTGTCTTCTGGATACATCATTGATTTTTTTCCCCCTCCCACCATTCTGTTTTTAATCAAGTATACTGCAGATTTCTTATCAATATTATCAGAGACATGTGAGAAACCCAGCATTTTTTATGGAATATTTGTGTTGACTCTCTTCAAAAATGCAAGGGAAAAAAGAGATTCTGTACCTTCACACAGTCTTTCAAACAGAGTTAGAATACTAAAAAGTTGTTGCACAATTAAATGTTCTAGCTTTATCAACATTAATATTAATTAATAATCTTCAATATCAAAAAAGAAGATACACTTTCAAAATTAGTGTCACTGAATTAGACTCATAAATTAGTAATTATTAATATTATAACTTCAAGGTTATGAATGATACATATTTAAGGACAATTAATGAACAGAATCCTTCTGTGTATTTTATGCAAGTGTTAATATTAACTAGGATAATCCATCCTCTGTAGCAGACCTTAGCTTAATCAACATTTACTTTATGCAAAGTGGGACCTTATTGAATTCCTGCATTTTATATATGATGAAACTGACCAAAGGGTAAATGATTTGGTTAAAATCATATGGTGATGGAGGTAAGATAAGCTCACAGATTTCCTAATGATGACTTTTTTATTGAAAACTGAACTACAAATGAAGATCAGTTCTTCCCATTCTTGGAACATTTTTAAATAGGTGTTTTTGGAGTCTCTCTTATTTAGTGTTTCAGTGACAAGTTGAAAACAATAGTCTCTAATTCAAAGACACAAAGATCAGTTTGTAACTAGGTTAGCAGAGATACCAGTCTAGGCTAGGTATTAGGGTTTTTTTCTTTAATATTGAAAGTTTCGGTGTTCAAAAATGAAATAGTCTTTAGCTCTTTTTGTTTTTATTCTGTATACTTGGGAAAGTTGCTCATATTTCTTCAGGTTTATAAAGACTGACAACTATTTTAATGGTTTTACATAAATGAAATAACAAGGAACTCGGGGGTGAATCTTTCAAAAAATGATTATAATATACAGACATAAAAATATGATTTAAATGCATCTTTTCTAGTGCTGTTGGTTTATATTGTGAATATTGCTAATTTAATTAGTACTTTATAGCTGGTGAATTCAGTACAATGTTTAAAATCATTTTTTATCTTTATGTGAATATCTGTGCCTGTGTGTTTTTATAGGATCTGTCTATGGTAAAGAAACTAATATGTATTCTAAAAGTTCATAAACATATTAAAAAGTGAAAATATATAACTCAGTGAATTCCACAAAGTGAACATACCCATTGCACCAATGCTTAGATCAGAATAAAACTTTATCAGAACTCTTGAAACCCTCTTCATATATGATAATCACGATGGTATGATCATTCACCTAGAGACAGACATCCTGGAATGTGAAGTCAAGTGGGTCTTAGGAAGCATCACTATGAACTAAGCTAGTGGAGGTGAGGGAATTCCAGTTGACATATTCCAAATCCTAAAAGATGATGCTGTGAAAGTGCTGCACTCAATATGCCAGCAAATTTGGAAAACTCAGCAGTGGCCATAGGACTGGAAAAGTTCAGTTTTCATTCCAATCCCAAAGAAAGGCAATGCCAAAAAACAACTACCACACAGTTGGCACTCATCTCACATGCTAGTAAAATAATGCTCAAAATTCTCCAAGCCAGGCTTCAGCAATACGTGAACCATGAACTTCCAGATGTTCAAGCTGGTTTTAGAAAAGGCAGAGGAACCAGAGATCAAATTGCCAGCATCTGTTGGACAATCGAAAAAGCAAGAGAGTTTCAGAAAAACATCTGTTTCTGCTTTATTGACTATGCCAAAGCCTTTGACTGTGTGGATCACAATAAACTGTGGAAAATTCTGAAAGAGATGGGAATACCAGACCACCTGACCTGCCTCTTGAGAAACCTATATGCAGGTCAGGAAGCAACAGTTAAAACTGGACATGAAACAACAGACTGGTTCCAAATAGGAAAAGGAATATGTTAAGGCTGTATATTGTCACCCTGCTTATTTAACTTATATGCAGAGTACATCATGAGAAATGCTGGGCTGGATGAAGCACAAGCTGGAATCAAGATTGCCGGGAGAAATATCAATAACCTCAAATATGCAGATGATACCACCATTATGGCAGAAAGTGAAGAAGAACTAAATGTCGCTTGATGAAAGTGAAAGAGGAGGGTAAAAAGTTGGCTTAAAGCTCAACATTCAGAAAACGAAGATCATGGCATCTGGTCCCATCACTTCATGGCACATAGATGGGGAAACAGTGGAAACAGTGGTAGTTTATTTTGGGGGGCTCCAAAATCACTGCAGATAGTGATTGTAGCCGTGAAATTAAAAGACGCTTACTCCTTGGAAGGAAAGTTATGACCAATCTAAAAAGCATATTAAAAAGCAGAGACATTACTTTGCCAGCAAAGGTCCATCTAGTCAAGGCTATGGTTTTTCCAGTAGTCATGTCTGGTTGTGAGAGTTGGACTGTGAAGAAAGCTGAGTGCTGAAGAATTGTTGGTTTTGAACCTTGGTGTTGGAGAAGATTCTTCAGAGTCCCTTGGACTGCAAGGAGATCCAACCAGTCCATCCTAAATGAGATCAATCCTGGGTGTTCATTAGAAGGACTGATGCTAAAGCTGAAACTCCAATACTTTGGCCACCTGTTGGGAAGAACTGACTCATTTGAAAAGACCCTGATGCTGAGAAAGATTGAAGGTGGGAGGAGAAGGGGATGACAGAGGATGAGATGGTTGGACAGCATCACCAACTCAATGGACATGAGTTTGAGTAATTCCAGGAGCTGGTGATGGACAGGGAGGCCTGGCATGCTGCAGTCCATAGGGTCGCAAAGAGTCTGACACAATTGAGCGGCTGAACTGAACTGAACTGATACCCAGAATCAACAATTCTCCTGGCTGCTATAATCATGAATTATTTTTGAATGGTTTTGAACTTTAAATGAATGGAGTCATGTCCAAGGTACCCTTTTGTGAACGGTCCATTTATTTATATTATATTTGTGAAGTTCATCCATATTGTCACACATGGTTGTAACTTGTTCATTTTCACTGTTGTGTATTCTATCTCATAAATATACCACAATTTATTTATCTGTTTTATTGTTGATGGACATTTAGGTTGTTTAGCTACATAAATATTGTGCTATGCCCACCATCTACAGGCTTTTTGGTGCACAAATATATATGCATTTTTTTGGATAAATACATAAAAATGACATTATTGGTTCAAGTGTATTTGTATGTTCTGTTTTTATAAATACTGCTGAACAGTTTTCCAACGCTGTATTTAATAACAGTGTGAAGATGATAGTTGTTCCTCAATTTCTCAATCCTTGGCATTGTCATCCTTTTAAGTATTACCTTTCTAGTAGTTACATAATATTATTTCATTGTGGTTTAAATTTGCATTTATTTGATAACTAAAAAGTTCAGCACTTTTCAAACATTTATTGAACATGCAGGTATATTCTTTTCAAAGTTCTTATTCAACTTTTGTGCTCATTTTTTTTTTCTGTTTTATTCAGTTCAGTTAAATTCAGTTCAGTCACTCAGTCATGTCCGACTCTTTGCAACCCCATGAATCACAGCACGCCAGGCCTCCCTGTCCATCACCAACTCCCAGAGTCCACCCAAATCCATGTCCATTGAGTCACTGATGCCATACAACAATCTCATCCTCTGTCGTCCCCTTCTCTTCCTGCCCTCAATCTTTTCCAGAATCAGGGTCTTTTCCAATGAGTCAGCTCTTCGCATCAGGTGGCCAAAGTACTGGAGTTTTAGCTTCAGCATCAGTCCTTCCAATGAACACCCAGGACTGATCTCCTTTAGGATGGACTGGTTGGATGTCCTTGCCATCCAAGGGACTCTCAAGAGTCTTCTCCAATACCACAGTTCAAAAGCTTCAATTCTTTGGCTCTCAGCTTTCTTTATAGTCCAACATTCACAACCAGACATGACTACTGGAAAAACTATAGCCTTGACTAGACGGACCTCTGTTGGCAAAGTAATGTCTCTGCTTTTTAATATGCTGTTTACGTTGGTCATAACTTTCCTTCCAAGGAGTAAGCATCTTTTAATTTCATGGCTGCAATCACCATCTGCAGTGATTTTGGAGTCCCAAAAACAAAGTCTGGCACTGTTTCCACTGTTTCCCCATCTATTTCCCATGAAGTGATGGGACCAGATGCCATGACCTTAGTTTTCTGAATGTTGAGCTTTAAGCCAACTTTTTCACTCTCCTCTTTTACTTTCATCAAGAGGCTTTTGAGTTCCTCTTCACTTTCTGCCATAAGGGTGGTGTCATCTGCATATCTGGGATTATTGATAATTCTTCCAGCAATCTTGATTCCAGCTTGCGCTTCCTCCAGCCCAGCTTTTCTCATGATGTACTCTGCATATAAGTTAAATTAGCAGGGTGACTATTATACAGCCTTGACATATTCCTTTTCCTATTTGGAACCAGTCTGTTGTTCCATGTCCAGTTCTAACTGTTGCTTCCTGACCTGCATATAGGTTTCTCAAGAGGCAGGTCAGGTGGTCTGGTATTCCCATCTCTTTCAGAATTTTCCACAGTTTATTGTGATCCACACAGTCAAAGGCTTTGGCATAGTCAATAAAGCAGAAATAGATGTTTTTCTGAAACTGTCTTGCTTTTTCGATTGTCCAGAAGATGTTAGCAATTTGAACTCTGGCTCCTCTTCCTTTTCTAAAACCAGCTTGAACATCTGGAAGTTCATGGTTCACGTATTGCTGAAGCCTGGCTTGGAGAATTTTGAGCATTACTTTACTAGCGTGTGAGATGAGTGCAACAGTGCGGTAGTTTGAGCGTTCTTTGGCATTGCCTTTCTTTGGGATTGGAATGAAAACTGACCTTTTCCAGTCCTGTGGCTACTGCTGAGTTTTCCAAATTTGCTGGCATATTGAGTGCAGCACTTTCACAGCATCTTCTTTCAGGATTTGGAATATGTCAACTGGAATTTCATCACCTCCACTAGCTTTGTTCATAGTGATGCTTCCTAAGGCCCACTTGACTTCACATTCCAGGATGTGTGGCTCTAGGTCAGTGATCACACCATCATGGTTATCTGGGTCGTGAAGATCTTTTTTGTACAGTTCTTCTGTGTATTCTTGCCACCTCTTCTTAATATCTTCTGCTTCTGTTAGGTCCGTACCATTTCTGTCCTTTATGGAGTCCATCTTTGCATGAAATATTCCCTTGGTATCTCTAATTTTCTTGAAGGGATCTTTAGTCTTTCCCATTCTATTGTTTTCCTCTATTTCTTTGCATTAATAGCTGAGGAAGGCTTTTTATCTCTCCTTGCTATTCTTTGGAACTATGCATTCAAATGGGTATATCTTTCTTTTTCTCCTTTGCTTTTCACTTCCCTTCTTTTCACAACTCAGACAGCCATTTTGCTTTTTTTGCATTTCTTTTTCTTGGGGATGATCTTGAATCCTGTCTCCTGTACAATATCACGAACCTCCATCTCTTGTTCATCAGGCACTCTATCAGATCTAATCCCTTAAATTTATTTCTCACTTCCACTGTGTAGTCATAAGGGATTTGATTGAGGTCATACCTGAATGGTCTAGTGGTTTTCCCTACTTTCTTCAATCTAAGTCTGAATTTGGCAATAAGGAGTTCATGATCTGAGCCACAGTCAGCTCCTGGTCTTGTTTTTTCTGATTGTGTTGAGCTTCTCCATCTTTGGCTGCAAAGAATATAATCAATCTGATTTCAGTGTCAACCATCTGGTGATGTCCATGTGTAGAGTCTTCTCTTTTGTTGTTGGAAGAGGGTGTTTGCTATGACCAGTGCATTCTCTTGACAGAACTCCATTAGCCTTTGCCCTTCTTCATTCTGTACTCCAAGGCCAAATTTGCCTGTTACCCTAGGTGTTTCTTGACTTCTTACTTTTGCATTCCAGTCCCCTATAATGAAAAGAACATCTTTTTTGGGTGTTAGTTTTAGAAGATCTTGTAGGCCTTCATAGAACTGTTCAACTTCAGCTTCTTCAGTGTTACTGGTTAGGGCATAGACTTGGATTACTGTGATGTTGAATGGTTTGCCTTGGAAACGAACAGAGATCATTCTGTCATTTTTTATATTGCACCCAAGTAGGGCATTTCAGACTCTTTTGTTGACTATTATGGTAACTCCATTTCTTCTAAGGGATTCCTGCCCACAGTAGTAGACATAATGGTCATCTGAGTTAAATTCACCCATTCCAGTCCATCTGAGTTTGCCAATTCCTAGAATGTTGATGTTCACTCTTGTTATCTCCTGTTTGACCACATCCAATTTGCCTTGATTCATGGACCTAACATTCCAGGTTCCTATGCAATATTGCTCTTTAAGTCACATCCACAACTGGGTGTTGTTTTTGCTTTGGCTCCATCCCTTCATTCTTTCTGTTTTATTACTATCATTATTTTTTTTGCAGAAGACCTTTTATATATGCTCTCTAAAAATTTTACATATATTACAAATAACATTTCATGCTCTGTGGCTTACCTTATAAATACTTCTTTAATGAACGGAGGTGCTTAATTGTAATGTAGTTTACTTCATCAATCTTTTCCTTTACAGTTAGTGCTTCCTGTGTCCTGTTTAGAAAATCTTTGACTACTCTAAAGCTACAAAAATATTTTCCAGTGATATATCCTAGATCTCTATGGTGCATCTTTTGTATTTAGATCTACAGTTATATCAAGTAGTCACATATGTGTGAGACACAGTTCCTATTGTCTTTTGTTGGTATATCTGTTTGTCCTTAGACCAAAATATGCTATCTTAATTACTGTCATTTTTCATAGATCTTCATGTCTGGTAGTATAAGTCCTCCAGCTTTGTATTCTCCAAGTTATTCCTGGAGGGAGAATTCTGGGAAGGTGGCAGAGTAGGAAGCATCAAGAATCTGTCTCCCAACCTAGACAATAATACTAGTTGAATCTGTCTGATGTAACTATTTTGGAACACTAGGGTGTACTGAAGGCTTGTATCCTTCAGGGTATGACTTGAATAATAAATTGTGGCTAATTTTGGTCCGTTTCAGCTCTTAGCACAGTTGCAGCTACACATCCTCCACCCTTAGTCCTGTAGCAGGCAGCTATGCAAGTGTTCCTGGAGCAACCTGCCCACAGCTTTCAGGAGCCAGAGTGAGCAAAAAGCACCTGGGAATCTGTACTCTGCTGCTTCTGATCACAGAGGTGCAGACAAAGGGGTAAGTGACCACTGTTGCTGTACCTCTCCTCATTGTTGCAACGCCTCCGCTTCTGAATGAAGTGACTCCCAGGGCGTTTTAGGGCCCTTCCTCCTTCCATCTTTCTTTTTTATTTTTTTTTATTGGAGTATAATTGCTTTATAAAATTTTATTGTTTTCTGTCAAACCTCAGTATGAATCAATCATAGGTATACTTAAATCCCCTCTCTTTTGAACCTCCCTCCCATCTCCCGCCCCATCCCACCCCTCTAGATTGATACAAAGCCCCTGTTTGAGTGTCCTGAAGCATACAGCAAATTCCCTTTGGAATTTTAACATATGGTATTATAAGTTTCCATGTTACTCTTTCCATACATCTCACCCTCTCCTCCTCTCTCCCCATGTCCATAAGTCTATTCTCTATGTCTGTTTCTCCATTACTGCCCTGTACATAAATTCTTCAGTACCATTTTTCTAGATTCCATATATATGCATTAGAATATTATATTTATCTTTCTCCTGACTCACTTCACTCTGTATAATGGGTTCTAGGTACATCCACCTCATCAGAACTGACTCAATGTGTTCTGTTAATGGCTGAGTAATATTCCCTTGTGTACCACAACTTCTTTATCCATTCAGCTGTTGAATGACATCTAGGTCGCTTCCATGTTCTAGCTATTGTCAATAATGCTGCAGTGAACAATGGGATACATGTGTCTTATTCAATTTTGGTTTCCTCAGGGTATATGCCTAGGAGTGGGATTACTGGGTCATATGGTGATTCTATTCCTAGTATTTTTTTAAGGAATCTCCATACTGTCTTCCATAGTGGCTATATCAAATTACATTCCCACCAACAGTGCAAGAGCATTCCTTTTTCTCCACACCCTCTCCAGTATTTATTGTTTGTAGACTTTTTGATGATGGCCATTCTGATCAGTGTGAGGTGATATCTCATTATAGTTTTGATTGGCATTTCTCTAATAATGCACAATATTGAGCATCTTTTCATGTGTTATTAGCCATCTGTATGTCTTCTTTGGAGAAATGTCTAAGTCTTTTTCCCACTTTTTGATTGAGTTGTTTGTTCTTCTGGCATTGAGTTGTATGAACTGCTTGTATATTTTGGAGACTAATCCTTTGTCAGTTATTTCATTTGCTATTATTTTCTCCCATTCTGAGGGTTGTCTTTTCATCTTGCTTATAGTTTCCTTTGCTGTGCAAGAGCTTTTACATTTAATCAGGTCCCGCTTGTTTACTTTTGTTTTTGTTTCCATTACTCTAGGAGGGCATAGAGGATCTTGCTCTGATTTATGTCATCGAGTGTTCTGCCTATGTTTTCCTCTAAGAGTTTTATAGTTTGTGGTCTTAAATTTAGGTCTTTAATCCATTTTGAGTTTATCTTTGTGTATGGTGTTAGGAAGTGTTCTAATTTCATTCTTTTGCATATAGCTGTCCAGTTTTCCCAGCACCATTTATTGAAGAGGCTGTCTTTGCCCCATTGTATATTCTTGCCTCCTTTGTCAAAAATAAGGTACCCATAGGTGCATGGGTTTATTTCTGGACTTGCTATCTTTTTCTATTTGTCTATATTTCTGTTTTTGTGCCAGTATCATACTGTCTTGATGACTGAAGCTTTGTAGTATAATCTGATCAGGAAGGTTGATTCCTCCAACTCCATTTTCCTTTCACAAGACTGCTTTGGCTATTTGGAGTCTTTTGTGTTTCCATATAAATTTTGAGACTTTTTCTTCTGGTAATGTGATCACATTGAATCTGTAGATTGTGTTTGGTAGTGTAGTCATTTTCACAGTATTGATTCTTCCTACCCAGGAATCTGGCATCTGTTTATGTCATCTTTGATTTCTTTCATTAGTGTCTTATACTTTTCTGTATACAGTTCTTTTGTCTCCTTAGGTAAGTTTATTCCTAGATATTTAATTCTTTTTGTTGCAATGGTGAATGGGATTGATTCCTTAATTTCTCTTTCTGATTTTTCATTGTTAGTATATAGAAATGCAAATGATTTCTGTGTATTGATTTTGTATCCTGCAACTTTGCTAAATTCACTGATTAGCTCTAGCAATTTTTTGATACTATCTTTAGGGTTTTCTATGTACAGTATCATGTCATCTGCAAACAGTGAGAGCTGTACTTCTTTTCCGACCTGGATTCCTTTTATTTATTTTTCTTCTCTGATTCCTGTAGCTAGGACTTCCAAAACTATGTTGAATAACAGTGGTGAAAGTGGACAAGTGTCTTGTTCCTGATTTTAGGGGGAATGCTTTCAGTTTTTCACCATTGAGAATAATGCTTACTGTAGGCTTAACATATATGGACTTTATTATGTTGAGGTAGATTCCTTCTAGGTCCATTTTTTGAAGAGTTTTAATCATAAATGGGTGCTGAATTTTGTCAAAGCCTTTTTCTGTATCTATTGAGATGATCATATGGTTTTTATCTTTCAATTTGTTAATATGGTGTATCACATTGATTGGTTTGCATATATTGAAGAATCCTTGCATTCCTGAAATAAACCCAACTTGATCATCGTGTGTGAGATTTTTGATGTGTTGCTGAATTCTGTTTGCTAAAATATTGTTGAGAATTTTTGCATCTACATTCATCAGTGATATTGGCGTGTAGTTTTCTTTTTTTGTATCTTTGTCTGGTTTTGGTACCAGGGTGATGGTGGCCTTGTAAAATAGTTTTGGAAGTGTTCCTTCCTCTGCAATTTTTTGAAAGAGTTTTAGAAGGATAGACATTAGCTCTTCTCTAAATGTTTGATAGAATTCTGCTGTGAAGCCATCTGGTCCTGGGCTTTTGTTTTTTGGGGGATTTTTTTAAAATTTAATTTTATTTTTAAACTTTACATAATTGTATTAGTTTTGCCAAATATCAAAATGAATCCGCCACAGGTATACATGTGTTCCCCATCCTGAACCCTCCTCCCTCCTCCCTCCCCATACCATCCCTCTGGGTCATCCCAGTGCACTAGCCCCAAGCATCCAGTTCAGTGCTTGTGATTGGGTCGTTGATAATTTCTATTTCTTCCTGGTTCAGTCTTGGAAGGCTGAACTTTTCTAAGAATCTGTCTATTCCAGGTTATCCATTTTATTGCCATATAGTTGTTCATAATAGTCTCTGACAATCCTTTGTATTTCTGCATTGTCTGTTGTAACCTCTCCTTTTTCATTTCTAATTTTCTTGATTTGATTCTTCTCTCTTTTTTTCTTGGTGAGCCTGGCTAAAGGCTTGTCAATTTTGTTTATCTTCTCAAAGAACCAGCTTTTAGTTTTATTAATATTTACTATTCTTTCTTTCATTTCTTTTTTTTTTCTTTCATTTCTTTTTCATTTATTTTTGCTCAGATCTTTATGATTTCTTTCCTTCTACTAATTTTTTTTTGTTCTTCTTTTCCAGTTGTTTTAGGTGTAAAGTTGGGTTGTCTATTTGATATTTTTCTTGTTTCTTGAGGTAGGATTGTATTGCTATAAACTTCCCTCTTAGAACTGCTTTTGCTGCATCCCATAGGTTTTGAGTTGTGTTTTCATTGTCATTTATTTCTAGAAATTTTTTTATTTCCTTTTTAATTTCTTTAGTAACCAGTTGGTTATTTAGAAATGTGTTGTTTACTCTCCATGTGTTTGTGTTTCTTACAGGTTTTTTTTCTTGTAATTGATATCTAGTCTCTTAGCATTGTGGTCAGAGAATATGCTTGATACGATTTCAACTTTCTTAAATTTACTGAGGTTTGATTTGCGACCCAAAATGTCTATCCTGGAGACATGTTCCCTGTGCACTTGAGAAGAGGTGTATTCTGCATTTGGATGGAATGTCCTGACGATATCAATGAGATTCATCTCATCTAATGTATCCTTTATGACTTGTGTTTCCATATTAATTTTCTGTTTTGATTATCTGTCCATTGGTGTGAGTGGGGTGTTAAGTCTCCTACTATTATTGTGTTACTGTCAAATTCTCCTTTTATGTCTGTTAGTGTTTGTCTTGTGAATTGAGGTGCTCCTATGTTGGGTTCATAGATATTTACAATTGTAATGTCTTCCTTTTGGATTGATTCCTTGATCATTATGTAGTGTCCTTCCTTATCTCTTGCAATCTTCTTTATTTTAGGGTCTATTTTCTCTGATATGAGGTTGCTACTCTAGCTTTCTTTTGCTTCCCATTTGCATGGAATATATTTTTTCATCCTCTCACTTTCAGTCTATATGTGTCTTGAGGTCTGAAGTGGGTTTCTTGTAGACAGCATATATATGGGACCTGTTTGTGTATCCATTCAGCCAGTCTGTGTCTTTTGGTTGGAGCATTTAATCCATCTACATTTAATGTAATTATTGATACATATGTTCCTATTGCCATTTTCTTAATTGTTTGGGGTTGATATTGTATATCTCTTTTTTTTTTCTTTTGTATTTCTTGACTATATACTTCCCTTTAACATTTGTTGTAAACCTGGTTTGTTGGTACTGAATCCTCTTAACTTTTGCTTGTCTGAAAAGCTTTTTATTTATCCATCAATTTTGAATGAGATCCTTGCCAAGTACAGTAATCTTGGTTGCAGATTTTTCCTTTTCATACTTTATTCTGTCATTCCTTTCTGGCCTGCAGTTTCTGCTGAAAGATCAGTTTTTAAGCATATGAGGTTTCCCTTGTATGTTACTTGTTTCTTCTCCCTTGCTGCTTTTAATATTCTTTCTTTGTGTTTAGTCCTTGTTAGTTTTATTAGTATGTGTGTTG
Organism: Bos mutus; assembly: GCF_027580195.1. Lineage (NCBI taxonomy): Eukaryota > Metazoa > Chordata > Mammalia > Artiodactyla > Bovidae > Bos > Bos mutus. Next base: position 22,608,168 of record NC_091638.1, read on the forward strand.
GCATGTTTCTCTTTGAATTTACTTTGTATGGGACTCTTTGTGCTTTTTAGATTTGATTGACTATTTCCTTTTCCATATATAGGGAAAGTTTCAACCATAATCTCTTTAAAAGTTTTCTCATACCCTTTCTTTTTCTCTTCTTCTTTTGGGACCCTTATAATTCAACTGTTGGTGAATTTGATATTTTTCCAGAGATCTCTGAGACCATCCTAAATTCTTTTCATTCTTTTTGCTTTATTCTGCTTTTCAGCAGTTATTTCCATCATTTTATCTTCCAGCTCACTGATTCATTCTTCTCCTTCAGATATTCTGCTAGTGATTCCTTCCTGAGTATTTTTAATTTTGGTAATTGTGTTGTTTATCTCTGTATGTTTATTCTTTAATTCTTCTAGGTCTTTGTTGATTGATTCTTGCATTTTCTCCATTTTGTTTTCAAGGATTTTGTTCATCTTTACTATCATCATTCTGAATTCTTTTTCCAGTAGTTTGCCTATTTCCTCTTCATTTATTTGGACTTCTGTGTTTCTAGTTTGTTCCTTCATTTGTGTTGTATTTCTCTGCCTTTTCATTATTTTTTTTAATTTATTGTGTTTGAGATCCCCTTTTCCCTTCAAGGTTTAATTCTTTCTTTCTTTTGGTTTCTGTCCTCCTAAGGTTGGTCCAGGGGTTTGTGTAAGCTTCATATAGGGTGAAATTTGTGCTGAGTTTTTATTTGTTTGTTTGATTTTCCTCTGATGTGCAAGGCTGAGTGAGGTGGTAATCCTTCTTCTAATGATTGTGTTTGTATTTTTGTTTTGTTTGTTGTTTAGATGAAGTGTCCTGCCCAGGGTGCTACTGGTGGTTGGGTGATGCTGGGTGTTGTATTCAAGTGGTTTCCTTTGTGTGAGTTCTCACTATTTGATACTCCCTAGGGTCAGTTCTCTGGTAGTCTAAGATCTTGGATTCACTGCTCTCATTCCAAAGGCTCAGGGCTTGATCTCTGGTCAGGAACGAAGATTCCACAATGGTTTGTTATGGCATTAAGTGAGATTAAAGCAAATATCCAAAAACGAGAAGCCAAAGATGAACCCCAGACAAATGGCAGTTACAAAATCATACAAATAATAATTAAAATAATGGAATATACACATATACATATACACCCATGAGCAAAGTCAAAAAAGTCCAGCAAAAATAGAGTACAGTAGTTTGACCTGGGAAACAAAAGAAATAAAAAATATTTAGCAGTTAAGAGCCAAATTAACTAAAACACAAGATGTAAAGCAAAACTACAGCAAGATGTCAAATGGGGAATAAAGCAATGAAAACAAAACTAACAAATATATTGAGAGGAAAGGAAATAAAGAAAAGAAAGAAGGAATAGATATGCACAGTTAAATAGAGGTAGATGAAGGTTTATATACATTAAAGTTTAATTGCATGTGGAAAAGAACAGTAGGAAAGGCAAACAAAGTAATAAATATGTAAAAAAAAATAATAGGTTAAAAAAAATTAAAAGTTAAAATTATAAAAAAAGAGGCAAAAAAAAAAAAAAAGGAAAAGTTCACAGAACTGCAAAAGCTCAACATAGAGGCAGAGGTTTATAACAACAATAAAAAGTGTGATTGAATATACATATACACCCATAGCAAAACCAAAACAGTCCAACAAAAATAAACTACAATAGATTGACCTGACAAACAAAGGAAACCAAAATTATATCTACCCGAACAAAACTAAAGGACAGACTGGAAACAAAACTAATACAAGGTGCCAATTGGAGAATAAAGCAATGAAGATAAAACTAACAAATATGTTGAGAGGAAAGGAAAGAAAGAAAAGGAAGAATAGATATGCAAAGTTAAATAGAGGTAGATAAAGAAGATTTATATACATTAAAGATTAACTGCAAGGGGGAAAGAACAGTAAGAAAGGCAAAGAAAATAATAAATGTATAAAAATATAATAGGTTAAAAAATTTAAAGTTAAAATTATAAAAACTGAGAAAAGAAAAAAAAAAAAAGAAGAAGAAAGAAAAAAGGAAAATTCCACAGAACTTCAAAAGCCCAATGTAGAGGCAGAGGTTTTTAACAGCAATAAAAAATGTGACTAAATATACACATATATAGATACACCCACAGCAAAATCAAAACAGTCCAACAAAAATAAAGTACAATATATTCACCCAGTGAACAAAGGAAACCAAAAATTATATCACTAAAACAAAGCTAACTAAAGCACAAACTGGAAAACAAAACAACAGCAAGGTGCCAATTGGGGAACAAAGCAATGAAAATAAAACTAACAAATATGTTGAGAGGAAAGGAAAGAAAAATAGATATGCAAAGTTAAATAGAGGTAGATAAAGAAGATTTATATACATTAAAGATTAATTGCAATGGGAAAAGAACAGTAGGAAAAGCAAACAAAGGAATAAATGTAGAAAAAATAATAATAGGTTTAAAAAAAGAGAAAAAAGAAAAAGGGAAATTCCACAAAACCGCAAAAGCCCAATGTAGCGGCAGAGGTTTATAACAACAATAAAAAATGTGACTGAGAAAAGAAAAAAAAAGCTCAAAATTTAATTAGATTTCATAGTGTCAATAAAATTAACAACTACAATGGGGTTGTGGGGGGTGGAATCCAAAAGAATCTACAGAACAAGTCAAAACATAAGAATAATAAATGTTTTTCTTGAGTCACTGCTGTCAGAGTCCTTTTCCTCCCTGGTATGCCCTCCAACACTGTGCTGATCTCTGGACCTGCCGTGGGGGCAGCTCAGATTCTAATCTGGTCCTACTCCTGTGTGTTCTTGCCTCCAATGTCCACAGCTATCAGAGCTAGTGTGTTTTCTTTTGTAGGAGTTCTCAGTGTCCTTTTATATATTCCATAGACACAGAGTCTGGCTAGTTGATCATGTGGATTTAATCTGCAGCTTGTACAGCTGGTGGGAAGGTTTTGGGTCTTCTTCCTTAGCCACACTGCCCCTGGGTTTCAATTGTGGTTTTACTTCCACCTCTGCATGTGGATTGTCCACTGGGGTTTGCTTCTGAGACTACCCTGGAGGGCTTGGGTTTGCCTCTCTGAGGGCCAGGTGTGGAGGTGGGGCAGCTGCTTGGGTCACAGGGGTTCTGGCAGCACCAGGTTCTCAGGGGAGTTGGTGGCTAGGGCAGCAGGAAATATAGTGCTCTAGAAGGGTATGGCAACCGGTATTGGTCAATACCCTCCAGTATTCTTCCCTGGAGAACCCCCCTCCCTGACAGAGAAGCCTTCCAGGCCACAGTCTACAGGGTCACAAAGAGTCAGACACTACTGAAGTGACCCTGCACCCACAGACTCAAGGCTTTTTTGCCTGTGGCAGCTCTGCCCCAGTGAGAGTTGTGTAAATGTGGTATAGTTGCTTGGCTTGCAGGGTCACTGGTGGCACCAAGTGTGCAGGAATATGGACTGCCTCCACCACAGGAGTTATGGCCACATCAGAGTCTTTTTTTTTTTTTTTTGAGCCTCTTGTAGCTGGTGATCAGAAGGCCTCTTTGGCCAGGCTTTCTCCATAGCTCTGCCTGTTCAGGCGCTTAGAGGGCTCCCTTGCCTGCAGTCCTCTGTTCTTCGGCATGTCAGGCACATAGATGGGCCCCCTTGGCTGGGGTCCTACTCTGTAGATCGGCGTGTCAGGCGCTTAACGGGGCACCTTGGGTGGGGTCCTATTCTGTACTTCAGTGTGTCAGCATCTCTACTGTTCAGCTGCTGATGCTGGTGTGTGGGGAGAGAGAGGCTATGGTGATGGCTCCTCCCCCTATGCATGACTCAGCAGTATTGCCTTGCTTCCATGGCTGCATGGCTTTCCTCCACAGGCATTTCCCACCACAGTCTCCTTGCTCACATCCCCTTGATCTATCTCTCCACAGTCAACAGCAGCCCTCGCCCTGGGATTACTCCACAATCCCCAAACTCCAGCTCCCAGCCACTGCACCTTCCAGGGGACCCATGTTCCTGTCTGGGGTTTGTATGGCTGCAGCAAGGACTGTCTGATTCTAGTTCTATTTAGGCTGCCACAGATCAGCTGTTTCACTCAGCCTTAAATGTTCCTCCTCTGACTCAGACAATTGCCCCGGTGTGGGGATTGGACACCTGCTTCCAGTCCTACTAACACTCCCATTTTTCCCCCTAGTTCCTTCATCCTACCAAGTTTTGTGTGGTTCCATATATTCTTTACTTCTGGTCAGGGACTCCTATCCACTCTCAGCTGGTGTTCTGCATGCACTTCTGTGTCTGAAGGTGTATTCCTGATGTATCCATGCAGAGAGATGTACTCCACATCCACCTACTCCTGCACCATCTTGTTCTCCCTCCATCTTTCAGTTTTCTCTTTTTCTGGGAGCCAAATAATAAATATTGGGACATTCAAAAGGAGCTACGTAGACAGGAAAGATTAGAAAGTAATCCCACATGCCCAGGGGAAGGTGCACTTCAGACCGATACTTGGCACAGAGACAGCCTATAGCACTAACACATACACAAACAAACAAACAAACAAAAAAAAAAACAGCAAAACTTGGGAAAGGGGAAGAATCTAATTTCCAAAGATATCACATCATTAAATTCAAACATCTAGTTTTCAACAAAAAAGGCACAAGGCATACCAAGAAACAGGAAATTATCACCCAGCTTAAGGAAAATAACAAAACAACAAAACTGTCCCTGAAAAAGATATAAAACTCCTAGAGGAAAACAGGCAAAACACTCTCTGACATAAATCACAGCAGGATCCTCTATGACCCACCTCCCAGAGTAATGTAAATAAAAACAAAAATTTAAAAATGGAACCTAATTAAAGTTAAAAGCATTTGCACAATGAAGGAAACTATGAGCAAGGTGAAAAGGCAGCCTTCAGAATGGGAGGAAATAATAGCAAATGAAGCAACTGACAAAGAATTAATCTCAAAAATACACAAGCAGCTCATGCATCTCAATACCAGAAAAATAAACAACCCAATCAAAAAATGAGCCAAAGAACTAAACAGACATTTCTCTGAAGAAGACATACAGATGGCTAACAAACACATGAGAAGATGCTCAACAGCACTTATTATCAGAGAAATGCAAATCAAAACCACAATGAGGTACCATCTCACACCGGTCAGAATGGCTGCTATTAAAAAGTCTACAAACAACAAATGTTGGAGAGGGTGTGGAGGAAAGGGAACCTTCTTACACTGTTGGTGGGAATGCAAACTAGTACAGCCACTATGGAGAACAGTGTGGAGATTCCTTAAAAACCTGGAAATAGAACTGCCATACGACCTAGCAATCCCACTGCTGGGCATACACACTGAGGAAACCAGAATTGAAAGAGACACATGTACCCCAATGCTCATTGTAGCACTGTTTACAATAGCTAGGACATGGAAGCAGCCTAGATGTCCATCAGCAGATGAATGGATAAGAAAGCTGTGGTACATATACACAATGGAGTATTACTCAACTATTAAAAAGAACACATTTGAGTCAGTTATGATGATGTGGATGAACCTAGAACCCATTATACAGAGTGAAGTGAGTCAGAAAGAGAGAGATAAATATCATATTTAATGCAAATATACGGAATCTAGAAAAATGGTGCTGAAGAATTTATGTACAGGGCAGTAATGGAGAAGCAGACATAGAGAACAGACTTATGGACATGAGAAAGTCGGAAAGAGAAAAACCAATACAGTATATTAACACATGTATATGAAATTTAGAAAGATGGCAATGATGACCCTATATGTGAGACAGCAAAAGAGATGCAGGTATAAAGAACATATTTTTGGACTCTGTGGAAGAAAGCAAGGGTGGGATGATTTGAAAGAATAGCATTGAAACATGTATGTTACCGTATGTGAAATAGATCACCAGTCCAAGTTCAATGCATGAAACAGGGCACTCAAAGCCGGTGCACTGGGACATAGGTAGGTAGGAGGGGGCTTCAGGATGGGGGACACATGTACACCCATGGCTGATTCATGTCAATGTATAGCAAAAACTACTACAATATTGTAAAGTAATTAGCCTTCAATTAAAATAATTAAATCAAAATTTAAAAATATATTCCTGGATATACTTGGCCTTTTGAATTTCTATATAAAATTTACAAGCAGCTTATCAGTTGTTGCTTTCAAAATGCTTGCTTGGATTTTGATTGGGATTACTTTGAATCTATAGACTGATTTATAGAAAATACTTTTTGTAATATTAAGGCTTTAGTCTATGAACATTGTATAGTTTCCGATTTAATTAGATTTTATGAATTTATCTCAATACTTTTTTTTAATTTACTTTTTTGTGGCTGTGCTGGGTTTTCATTGTTTCTCGGGCTTTTCCTAATTGCAGTGAGCAGGGACAGCTCTCTAGTTGCAGTGCACAAGCTTCTCATCATGGTGCTTTCCCTTGTTGTGGAACACTGGCTCTAGAATGCAGTTTCATTCGTTGTGGTGCACAGGTTTACTTTTGCCCCATGGCATGTGGGATCTTCCTGAATCAAGGGTAGAACTCATGTCCTCTGCATTGGCAGGCAGATTCTTAACCAGTGGTCCACCAGGAAAGCCCGTCAATACTTTTTAATAGGATTTATTTTTAGAGCTCTTTTAGATTAATAGCAAAATTGAATAGAAAGTACAGAGTTCGCATATATTCTCTGTACCTATACACTCAAAACGTTCCCCACTATCATCATCTCTAACCAGAGTAGTACATTTTTTACACTGATGAATCTACATTGACACCCAAAGTCTGTAGTTTATAGCAGGGTTCATTCTTGGTCTTTTACATTCTGTTGATATTTACAGATATACAATACATGTGTATCCATTATCATATCATGCGGAAAAGTTTCACAGTCCTAAAACTCCTCTGTGTTCTCCCTCTTCATTCCAACCTCCCTTTCAGCCTTTGACAACCACTGATCTTACTGTCTCCCTAATTTTGCCTTTTCTAGAATATCATATAGTTAGAATCTTAGAGAAAGTAATCTTTTCAGATTGGCTTCTTTTACTTGGTAATATGCGTGCTGCGATTCATGGGGTCGCAAAGAGTCGGACATGACTGAGCGACTGAACTGAACTGAACTGATGCATTTACATTTCCTCCATATCTTTTCACAGCTTGATAGCTCAGTTTGTCTTAGTGCTGAATAACAATCCATTTTTGGATGTACTATAGTTAATTTATCCATTCACCTACTGAAGGGCTTCGTGGTTGCTTCCAAATTTTGGCAGTTATGAATGAAGCTGCTATGAATGTACACATGTAAGATTTGTTTGGATGTAAATTCTCAACTCATTTGAGGAAATACCAAAGATCACGATTACCAAAGACCCTAGATTATATGATAAGAATATTTTTCAGTTCAGTTCAGTCTCTCAGTCATATCTGACTCTTTGCAACACCATGGAATGCAGCACGCCAGGCCTCCCTGTCCATCACCAGCTCCCAGAGTTTACCCAAACTCATATCCATTGAGTCAGTGATGCCATCCAATGATCTAATCTTCTGTCATCCCCTTCTCCTCCCACCTTCAATCTTTCCCAGGATCAGGGTCTTTTCCAATGAGACAGTTCTTCACATCAGGTGGCCAAAATACTGGAGTTTCAGCTTCCACATCAGTCCTTCCAATGAACACTCAGGACTGATCTCCTATAGGATGGACTGGTTGGATCTCCTTGCAACCAGTTCAAAACTGTGGTTTTGAACACCGCAGTTCAAAAGCATCAATTCTTCGGCACTCAGCTTTCTTTCTAGTCCAACTCTCACATCCAGACATGAATACTGGTAAAACCATAGCCTTGACTAGATGGACCTTTGTTGGCAAAGTAATATCTCGCTTTATAATATGCTGTTTAGGTTGGTCATAAATTTCCTTCCAAGGAGTAAGCATTTTTTGAATTCATGGCTGCAGTCACCATCTGTGGTGATTTTGGAGCCCCCCAAAATAAAGTCAGCCACTGTTTCCACTGTTTCCCCATGTATTTGCCATAACATGATGGGACCTGATGCCATGGTCTTAGTTCTAAATGTTGAGCTTTAAGCCAACTTTTTACCCTCCTCTTTCACTTTCATCAAGAGGCTCTTTAGTTCTTCACTTTCTGCCATAAGGGTAGTGTCATCTGCATATCTGAGGTTATTGATATTTCTCCCAGCAATCTTGATTCCAGCCTGTGCTTCATCCAGCCCAGCATTTCTCATGATGTACTCTGCATATAAGTTAAATAAGCAGGGTGACAATATACAGCCTTGACATACTCCTTTTCCTATTTGGAACCAGTCTGTTGTTCCATGTCCAGTTCTAACTGTTGCTTCCTGACCTGCATATAGATTTCTCAAAAGGCAGGTCAGGTGGTCTGATATTCCCATCTCTTTCAGAATTTTCCACAGTTTATTGTGATTCACACAGTCAAAGGCTTTGGCACAGTCATTAAAGCAGAAGTAGATGTTTTTCTGGAACTCTCTTGCTTTTTTGATGATTCAGCGGATGTTGGCAATTTCATCTCTGCTTCCTCTGCCTTTTCTAAAACCAGCTTGAACATTTGGAAGTTCATGGTTCACATACTGCTGAAGCCTGGCTTAGAGAATTTTGAGCATTACTTTACTAGTGTGTGAGATGAGTGCAACTGTGTGGTAGTTTGAGCATTTTTTGGCATTGCCTTTCTTTGGGATTGGAATGAAAACTGACCTTTTTGAGTCCTGTGGCCACTGTTGAGTTTTCCAAATTTGCTGGCATATTGAGTGCAGCACTTTCACAGCATCATCTTTTAGAATTTGAAATAGCTCAACTGGAATTCCATCACCTCCACTAGCTTTGTTCATGGTGATGCTTCCTAAGGCCCACTTGACTTCTCATTCCAGGATGTCTGGCTCTAGGTGAGTGATCACATCATCGTGATTATCTGAATCATGAAGATCTTTTTTGTACAGTTCTTCTGTGTATTCTTGCTACCTCTTAAGAATCTTAAGAATATATTTAGTTTTGTTTTAGAAAAAAATCTTTCAAACTGTCTCCTAAACTGTCTATATAATTTTGCATTCCACTAGGAATAAATGAGAGTTTCGGCTGCTCCACACTGTCATCAGCACTTGCTGTTGTCAGTGTTTTGGATTTGGGCCATTCTAATAGATACGTGTGGGCCACCCAGGTGACCCACTGGTAAAGAATCCACCTGCAATGCAGGAGACATGGGATCAATCCCTGGGTAGGAAAGATATCCTGAAAAAGGAAATGGAAACCCGTCTAGTATCTTTCCTGGGAAATCCCGTGAACAGAGGAACCTGGTGGGCTACAGTCCATGGGGTCCCAAAAGACCTGGACTCATATGAGTGAGCAACTAAACAACAAAAATAAATATGTAGCAGTATCTTATTGTTTTAATTTGCAATTCCCCAGTGACATATGGTATTAAACATCTTTTCATATGCATATTTGCCTCTTGTATACCTTCTTTGCTGAGGTGTCTATGAATGTCTTTTGGCCTATTTTTTAAGTAACTTGTTTGTCTTCTTATTGTTGAGTTTAAGAATTTTTTGTGTATTTTGAATAATATTCCTTTATCAGATGTGTCTTTTGTAAATATTTTCTCATAATTTGTGGCTTGTCTTTTCATTGTCTTGACAGTATCTTTCACAGAGCAGAAGTTTTTAATTTTAATTAAAGTTACCAAATATTCCTTTCATGGGTCAAGCCTTTGGTATTATATATAAAAAGTAATCATCATTCCGAAAGTCACCTAGATTTTCTTTTTCTTTTATTGTATTTTTTAACTTTACAATATTGTTTTGGTTTTGCCATATATCAACATGAATCTGCCACTGGTATACACGTTCCCCATCCCGAACCCTCCTCCCTCCTCCCTCCCCGTACCAACCCTCTGGGTCGTCCCAGTGCACCAGCCCCAAGCATCCAGTATCGTACATCGAACCTGGACTGGCGACTCATTTCATATGTGATATTATACATGTTTCAATGCCATTCTCCCAAATCATCCCACCCTCTCCCTCTCCCACAGAGTCCAAAAGATTGTTCTATACATCAGTGTCTCTTTTGCTGTCTCGTCTACAGGGTTATCATAGAGAGCAATGGCACCCCACTCCAGTACTCTTGCCTGGAGAATCCCATGGATGGAGGAGCCTGGTGGGCTCCAGTCCATGGGGTCACTGAGAGTCGGGCACGCCTGAGCGACTTCACTTTCACTTTTCACTTTCATGCATTGGAGAAGGAAATGGCAACCCACTCCAGTATTCTTGCCTGGAGAATCCCAGATACAGAGGAGCCTGGTGGGCTGCTCTCTATGGGGTCGCACAGAGTCAGGCACGACTGAAGTGACTTAGCAGCAACATACAAAGTTATTGTTACCATCTTTCTAAATTCCATATATATGCGTTAGTATACTGTATTGGTGTTTTTCTTCCTGGCTTACTTCACTCTGTATAATAGGCTCCAGTTTCATCCACCTCATTAGAACTGATTCAAATGTATTCTTTTTAATGGCTGAGTAATACTCCATTGTGTATATTACCACAGCTTTCTTATCCATTCATCTGCTGATGGACATCTTGGTTGCTTCCATGTCCTGGCTATTATAAACAGTGCTGCGATGAACATTGGGGTACACGTGTCTCTTTCAATTCTGGTTTCCTTGGTGTGTATGTCCAGCAGTGGGATTGCTGGGTCATAAGGCAGCTCTATTTCCAGTTTTTTAAGGAATCTCCACACTGTTCTCCATAGTGGCTGTACTAGTTTGCATTCCCACCAACAGTGTAAGAGGGTTCCCTTTTCTCCACACCCTCTCCAGCATTTATTGCTTGTAGACTTTTGGATCGCAGCCATTCTGACTGGTGTGAAATGGTACCTCATTGTGGTTTTGATTTGCATATCTCTGATAATGAGTGATGTTGAGCATCTTTTCATGTGTTTGTTAGCCATCTGTATGTCTTCTTTGGAGAAATGTCTATTTAGTTCTTTGGCCAATTTTTTGATTGGGTCGTTTATTTTTCTGGAATTGAACTGCAGGTGTTGCTTGTATATTTTTGAGATTAGTTGTTTGTCAGTTGCTTCATTTGCTATTATTTTCTCCCATTCTGAAGGCTGTCTTTTCACCTTGCTTATAGTTTCCTTTGTTGTGCAGAAGCTTTTAAGTTTAATTAGGTCCCATTTGTTTATTTTTGCTTTTATTTCCAATATTCTGGGAGGTGGGTCATAGAGGATCCTGCTGTGACGTATGTTGGAGAGTGTTTTGCCTGTGTTCTCCTCTAGGAGTTTTATAGTTTCTGGTCTTATGTTTAGATCTTTAATCCATTTTGAGTTTATTTTTGTGTATGGTGTTAGAAAGTGTTCTAGTTTCATTCTTTTACAAGTGGTTGACCAGTTTTCCCAGCACCACTTGTTAAAGAGATTGTCTTTAATCCATTGTATATTCTTGCCTCCTTTGTCAAAGATAAGGTGTCCATAGGTGTGATGACTTATCTCTGGGCTTTCTATTTTGTTCCATTGATCTGTATTTCTGTCTTTGTGCCAGTACCATACTGTCTTGATGACTGTGGCTTTGTAGTAGAGCCTGAAGTCAGGCAGGGTGATTCCTCCAGTTCCATTCTTTTTTCTCAAGATTGCTTTGGCTATTCTAGGTTTTTTGTATTTCCATACAAATTGTGAAATTATTTGTTCTAGCTCTGTGAAGAATACTGTTGGTAGCTTGATAGGGATTGCATTGAATCTATAAATTGCTTTGGGTAGTATACTCATTTTCACTATATTGATTCTTCCAATCCATGAACATAGTATATTTCTCCATCTATTAGTGTCCTCTTTGATTTCTTTCATCAGTGTTGTATAGTTTTCTATATATAGGTCTTTAGTTTCTCTAGGTAGATATATTCCTAAGTATTTTATTCTTTTCGTTGCAATGGTGAATGGAATTGTTTCCTTAATTTCTCTTTCTGTTTTCTCATTATTAGTGTATAGGAATGCAAGGGATTTCTGTGTGTTGATTTTATATCCTGCAACTTTACTGTATTCATTGATTAGTTCTAGTAATTTGCTGGTGGAGTCTTTAGGGTTTTCTATGTAGAAGATCATGTTATCTGCAAACAGTGAGAGTTTTACTTCTTCTTTTCCAATTTGGATTCCTTTTATTTCTTTTTCTGCTCTGATTGCCGTCGCCAAAACTTCCAAAACTATGTTGAATAGTAATGGTGAAAGTGGGCACCCTTGTCTTGTCCTTGACTTTAGGGGAAATGCTTTCAATTTTTCACCATTGAGGATAATGTTTGCTGTGGGTTTGTCATATATAGCTTTTATTATGTTGAGGTGTGTTCCTTCCATACCTGCTTTCTGGAGAGTTTTTATCATAAATGGATGTTGAATTTTGTCAAAGGCTTTCTCTGCATCTATTGAGATAATCATATGGTTTTTATTTTTCAATTTGTTAATGTGGTGTATTACATTGATTGATTTGTGGATATTGAAGAATCCTTGCATCCCTGGGATAAAGCCCACGTGGTCATGGTGTATGATCTTTTTAATGTGTTGTTGGATTCTGATTGCTAGAATTTTAAGGATTTTTGCATCTATGTTCATCAGTGATATTGGTCTGTAGTTTTCTTTTTTTGTGGCATCTTTGTCAGGTTTTGGTATTAGGGTGATGGTGGCCTCATAGAATGAGTTTGGAAGTTTACCTTCCTCTGCAATTTTCTGGAAGAGTTTGAGTAGGATAGGTGTTAGCTCGTCTCTAAATTTTTGGTAGAATTCAGCTGTGAAGCCGTCTGGACCTGAACTTTTGTTTGCTGGAAGATTTCTGATTACAGTTTCAATTTCCGTGCTTGTGATGGGTCTGTTAAGATTTTCTATTTCTTCCTGGTCCAGTTTTGGAAAGTTGTACTTTTCTAAGAATTTGTCCATTTCTTCCACGTTGTCCATTTTATTGGCATATACTTGCTGATAGTAGTCTCTTATGATCCTTTGTATTTCTGTGTTGTCTGTTGTGATCTCTCCATTTTCATTTCTAATTTTATTGATTTGATTTTTCTCCCTTTGTTTCTTGATGAGTCTGGCTACTGGTTTGTCAATTTTATTTATCCTTTCAAAGAACCAGCTTTTGGCTTTGCTGATTTTTGCTATGGTCTCTTTTGTTCCTTTTGCATTTATTTCTGCCCTAATTTTTAAGATTTCTTTCCTTCTACTAACCCTGGGGCTCTTCATTTCTTCCTTTTCTAGTTGCTTTAGGTGTAGAGTTAGGTTATTTATTTGACTTTTTTCTTGTTTCTTGAGGTGTGCCTGTATTCCTATGAACCTTCCCCTTAGTACTGCTTTTACAGTGTCCCACAGGTTTTGGGTTGTTGTGTTTTCATTTTCATTCGTTTCTATGCAAATTTTGATTTCTTTTTTGATTTCTTCTGTGATTTGTTGGTTATTCAGCAGCGTGTTGTTCAGCCTCCAGATGTTGGAATTTTTAATAGTTTTTCTCCTGTAATTGAGATCTAATCTTACTGCATTGTGGTCAGAAAAGATGCTTGGAATGATTTCAATTTTTTAAAATTTACCAAGGCTAGATTTATGGCCCAGGATGTGATCTATCCTGGAGAAGATTCTGTGTGCGCTTGAGAAAAAGGTGAAATTCATTATTTTGGGGTGAAGTGTCCTATAAATATCAATTAGGTCTAACTGGTCTATTGTATCGTTTAAAGTTTGTGTTTCCTTGTTAATTTTCTGTTTAGTTGATCTATCCATAGGTGTGAGTGGGATATTAAAGTCTCCCACTATTATTGTGTTATTGTTAATTTCTCCTTTCATACTTGTTAGCATTTGTCTTACATATTGTGGTGCTCCTATGTTGGGTGCATATATATTTATAATTGTTATATCTTCTTCTTGGATTGATCCTTTGATCATTATGTAGTGACTTTCTTTGTCTCTTTTCACAGCCTGTGTTTTAAAGTCTATTTTATCTGATATGAGTATTGCTACTCCTGCTTTCTTTTGGTCCCTATTTGCATGGAATATCTTTTCCAGCCCTTCACTTTCAGCCTGTATGTGTCCCCTGTTTTGAGGTGGGTCTTTTGTAGACAACATATATAGGGGTCTTGTTTTTGTATCCATTCAGCCAGTCTTTGTCTTTTGGTTGGGGCATTCAACCCATTTACGTTTAAGGTAATTATTGATAAGTATGATCCGTTGCCATTTACTTTATTGTTTGGGTTCGAGTTTATACACCCTTTTTGTGTTTCCTGTCTAGAGAATATCCTTTAGTATTTGTTGGAGAGCTGGTTTGGTGGTGCTGAATTCTCTCAGCTTTTGCTTGTCTGTAAAGCTTTTGACTTCTCCTTCATATTTGCATGAGATCCTTGCTGGGTACAGTAATCTGGGCTGTAGGTTATTTTCTTTCATCACTTTAAGTATGTCTTGTCATTCCTTCCTGGCTTGAAGAGTTTCTATTGAAAGATCAACTGTTATCCTTATGGGAATTCCCTTGTGTGTTATTTGTTGTTTTTCCCTTGCTGCTTTTAATATTTGTTCTTTGTGTTTGATCTTTGTTAATTTGATTAATATGTGTCTTGGGGTGTTTCGCCTTGGGTTTATCCTGTTTGGGATTCTCTGGGTTTCTTGGACTTGGGTGATTATTTCCTTCCCTATTTTAGGGAAGTCTTCAACTATTATCTCCTCAAGTAGTTTCTCATGGTCTTTCTTTTTGTCTTCTTCTTCTGGGACCCCCTATGATTCGAATGTTGTAGCGTTTAATATTGCCCTGGAGGTCTCTGAGATTGTCCTCATTTCTTTTAATTCGTTTTTCTTTTTTCCTCTCTGATTCACTTATTTCTACCATTCTATCTTCTAATTCACTAATCCTATCTTCTGCCTCTGTTATTCTACTATTTGTTGCCTCCAGAGTGTTTTTGATATCATTTATTGCATTATTCATTATATATTGACTCTTTTTTATTTCTTCTAGGTCCTTGTTAAAGCTTTCTTGCATCTTCTCAATCCTTGTCTCCAGGCTATTTATCTATGATTCCATTTTGATTTCAAGATTTTGGATCATTTTCACTATCATTATTTGGAATTCTTTATCAGGTAGATTCCCTATCTCTTCCTCTTTTGTTTGGTTTGGTGGGCATTTATCCTGTTCCTTTACCTGCTGGGTATTCCTCTGTCTCTTCATCTTGTTTAAATTGCTGAGTTTGGGGTGTCCTTTCTGTATTCTGGCAGTTTGTGGAGTTCTATTTATTGTGGAGTTTTCTTGCTGTGTGTGGTTTTGTACAGGTGGCTTGTCAAGGTTTTTTGTTTAGGGAAGCTTGTGTTGATTTTCTGCTGGGTGGAGCTGGATTTCTTCTCTCTGGAGTGCAATGAAGTGTCCAGTAATGAGTTATGAGATGTCTATGGTTTTGTAGTAACTTTGGGCAGCCTGTATATTGGAGCTCAGGTCTGTGTTCCTGTGTTACTGGAGAATTTGCGTGGTATGTCTTGCTCTGGAACTTGTTGGCCCTTGTGTGGTGCTTGGTTTCAGTGTAGGTATGGAGGCATTTGATGAGCTCCTGTCAATTAATGTTCCCTGGAGTCAGGAGTTCCCTGGAGTCAGGGTTTGGACATAAGCCTTCTGCTTCTGGTTTTCAGTCTTATTTTTACAGTAGTCTCAAAACTTCTCCTTCTATACAGCACCATTGATAAAACATCTAGGTTAAAGATGAAAAGTTTCTCCACAGTGAGGGACACCCAGAGAGGTTCACAGAGTTACATGGAGAAGAGAAGAGGGAGGAGGGAGTTAGAGGTGACCCAAATGAGATGAGGTGGAATCAATAGAGGAGAGAGTGGGCTAGCCAGTAATCACTTCCTTATGTGCACGCCACAACTGGACCGCTCATAGATGTTCACGGAGTTATACAGAAAAGAGAAGAGGGAGGAAGGAGACAGAGGTGGCCAGGAGGATTAAAGGGGGGAATGAAAAGGAGAGAGACAGATCCAGCCAGTAATCAGTTCCCTAAGTGTTCTCCACCATCTGGAACACACAGAAATTCAGAGTTGGGTAGAGCAGAGAGGGGTTAGGGAGGAGACACAGGCGACCTGGTGTAGAAAAAG
Source organism: Bos mutus (assembly GCF_027580195.1). Classification (NCBI taxonomy): domain Eukaryota; kingdom Metazoa; phylum Chordata; class Mammalia; order Artiodactyla; family Bovidae; genus Bos; species Bos mutus. The sequence goes on from NC_091638.1 coordinate 22,624,240, forward strand.
GAGAGTCCAAAAGGGGAGGGAGCAGTCAAGCCAGTAATCTCGCTCCCAAGTAAAAATGGGTACTGAAGATTGGGTTCTTAAAGGTACAAAATTGATAACAAATACCAAAAAGCAAAAATTAAAAATCTAGAGTAGAGTTTGGAATTTAAAAAATACAATGTTAAAGAAAAGAAGAAGAAAAAAAAGAGAAAAAAAAAAAAAAAAACAAAGTCACAAAAATTATAAAAAAATAGGTACAAAATTGATAACAAATACCAAAAAGCAAAAATTAAAAATCTAGAGTAGATTTTGGAACTTCAAAAATACAATGTTAAAGAAAAGAAGAAGAAAAAAAAAGAGAAAAAAAAAAGTAACAAAAATTATAAAAATATATATATATATATGAAGTTTGCTTTAAAAAAATAGGTCTTTTTTTTTTTTTTTTTAAGTAATAGTAGGTTATACAAGTGAAAATTAAAGGAGTAATAGAGGACTTAAATTTTTTTTTAATTAAAAAAAAAAAAGAAAGAATGATTGTAAAAATAGTAAAAATATATCTAGGACTTTCTCTGGTGTTGTTGTGGGTATTGTGGGGTCAGTTCATTTTTGGCTAGTTCCTTGGTCCAGCTTATATTTCTCAAGATCTTTAGGCCCCTTCCTATGTAGTCAGTAATAACGACAGGGTTTTAATCTATTGCACCTGTCACTTCCAAGGTGGTTCCCTCTGTTTTAGCTTCTTCTGTTTGCTGGTCTCTTCAGTGTCTGATTTCTGCCCTGACACAAAGGGGACAGTGGTGGACACTTTTATTTATTTTTTTTAAGGCTCACTTGTTCAGTCGCACTGTGGGGAGGGAGGGACGCTGCAAACAAATAATACTGGCGTGTGCTCGAAGTGCCTCAGCCACACTGGGCCTGCCCCTGATCGCGGCGTGTGTACCCTCCCTGCCCACACTGCTCAGGCTCTAGGTTGCTCCGCCAGGAACCATCCGAGGCTGGCCCTGGGCTGCAAGCATCTCCCAGGTCTAAGCCGCTCAGGTTCAGGCACTCAGGTAGTCCTCAGAAGCGCAGACTCTGTTGGGCCTGCGTTTTTTGCCCTTCCCAGGTCCAAGCAGCTCAGGCGATGAGGTATTTGGCGAGCGTGGTCGCTGCGACTTATCGCCTCCCCGCCGCTCGGTTTTCTGGGTGTACAACCGGTGCACCTTCTCAGGCGGATGTTGACCATCCAGAACCCAAGAAGTCTTAGCAAAGAAGCCTGCTTACAGTTTTGTAGATTATGTCTCTCTGGGGCTGCGATTGCCCTCTTCCGGCTCTGGCTGCCTGTCACCAGAGGGGGATGGTCTGCAGACGGCTATATCTGTTCAGTCTTTTGTTCTGTGCGCAGGCCTGGAGGTGTCTTAGGTTAGGGCTGGCTTTTCGCGTGGTAGTTATCCCACAGTCTGGTTTGCTACCCCAAGTTAGTTCACTCAGATACCCCTTGGGGCATTCAGGCCAGATCCTTACTCTAAGCGATGCAGCCCGCACTTCCCTGCCCAGCCCCTGCTTGCTAGTGGTGGGTCCAGGTGTCTGTGCTGCTTCTCTGCTGGGGGAGTTACCATTGGGCACGTAATCTGTGGGTTTTAATTATTTATTTATTTTTCTTCCCTGTTATGTTGCCCTCTGTGCTTCCAAGGCTCGGCACAGACTTGGCAGTGAGAGTGTTTCCTGGGGTTTGGAAACTTCTCTTTAAGACTCCCTTCCCAGGATGGAGCTCCGTCCCTCCCTCTTTTGTCTCTTTTTTTGTCTTTTATATTTTTTCCTATCTCCTTTCGAAGACAATGGGCTACTTTTCTGGGTGACTGATGTCCTCTGCTGGCATTCAGAAGTTGTTCTGTGGAATTTACTCAGCGTTTAAATGTTCTTTTGATGAATTTGTGGGGGAGAAAGTGGTCTCCCTGTCCTATTCCTCTGCCATCTTAGCTCCTTCCCCTAGATTTTCTCCTAATTTTGCAATTTACATTTGGGTCTACAATCTACTTTACATTAATTTTGTGAAAAATATGTGTCTAGATTTTTTTTTTTTTGCATGTTATGTCCAGTTGTCCCATCACTGTTTGTCCAAATGACTGTCTTTTCTCCATTGTATTGCTTTTGCTCCTGTGTCAAAGATCAGTTGCCTATATTAATGTGTCTGTTTCTGAGCTCTTTATTCTGTTCCAGTAATGTATTTGTCTATTCTTTCATTAATAGCACACTGTCTTGATTACTGTAACTTTATAGAAAATAAGGAATAATTTTATTATTCTGACCTTATTGTTTCTTTTTAATATTAAGTTGACTATTCTGCCTCCCCATATAACCTTTAGAATCAGTTTATCAATATCTACAAAATAACTTTCTGAGATTTTGGTTAAGGTTGCAGTGAATCTATAGATCAATTTGAGGAGAACTAGTATCTTAATAATATCAAATCTTCTTATCCATAAACATGGAATTTCTGACTGTTTATATTTGGTTCTTTGATTTCTTTTGTCAGTGTTTTTTAATCTTCCTCATATCTATCTGGTACATATTTTGTTGGATTTATACCTAAGTGTTTAATTCTTCGTGGTGTTAGTATAAATGTGTTGTTTTTCATTTCAAAATCCACTTGTTCATTGCTAGTATGTAGGAAATTAATTTCCTTTTGTATTCTGATGTTGTATCCTGCTATCTTGTTATAACTTTTTAGTTCTATTACTTTTTCTGTTGATTTCAGTCTATTCATGAAACCATCAAAGCATCCTTCAAAAAAAAAATCCTTCATTTCTGTTACAGTGTTTTGATCATTTGATCATTACAGCATTTCTTTTTCACTCTTTCTTTGAAAGAATATTCTTTCCCATATTTTAGCAAATATGTCATTCCATTTTTTCCTTGGATTTTATCACTTATTTTGAGAAGTCACATTTCACCATTATCATTGCTTCACTGAAGGTAATATGTCATTTTTTTCTAGCAGTTCTAAAATATTCTCTTTCCTTTTTTACTTTTATTAGCAGTTTTACCATGATGTTTACCATGATATTTTCTTTGTATTTTTCTTCCCAGGAGTTCGTAGGACTTCTTGAATCTATTAGTATGATGTCATCTATTAGTTTTAGAAAACTCAGCCATCATTTCCTAACATATTGATGTCCTATTTTATTCTTTTCTATTTCTTTCTAAGATGCTATTCCACTTACATTAGACCTCTTCACCATGTCTTCTGTAGTGTATTAAAGGTGGCCAAATTCTTTGTTCTTCTTCCCAAAAAGGGATGGAATCTGTCTATTCCAGCCCTACCCACTTGAAATCTGTACTTGCTTTGTGATTTGATTTGACTAAGAGTACCTTATCCTTGCAACTTCCCTGGTGACTCAGTGGTAAAGAATCCGCCTGATAATACAGGAGACGCAGGTTCAGTCCCTGGGTTGGGAAGATCCCCTAGAGAAGGAAATGGCAACCCACTCCAGTATTCTTGCCTGGGAAATCCCATGGGCAGAAGAGCCTGGTGGGCTACAGTCCATGGAGTCACAACAGATTCAGATATGACTTAGTGTCTAAACAACAACACCTTATCCTGGTAGTAAGTGGTACTCAAAGTACAATATCTGAATAAGCATTGTCAGCATTACATAGACCTTGTGTAAAATGTTTATTTTTTTTTCTTATCCCAGACTTAATAAGTTAGAAACTCTGGAGAGAGGGCTCAGTGAGTATCTTTGAAAAATCCACAAGGTGACTCTGATGCATGCTAAAGTCTTAGAATGTCTGTCCTAGGCAGTAGTGATTGGTCTAAGAGGTGTCAGATGAACAAACGGCGTTTGAGTGCTTTCCTATGACTTGTATGAACTCTAGAAGGAAGAAGCTCCCTTTTCCTGATGGCATTGCTAAGGTGGTATGATGTAACCCTGGAGCTGTTGACAGCCACTGTCTTTCCCTTTGCAGTAGAAGTCCCTGTGTGTAGGACAGCATGAAACTGACACATAAGTAAAATAATGTCAAGACAACTTTGTCAGAACCCTGACTCCAACTGTATCTGAAGCTCCAGACCAACCCTTGACTTAATTATGTGAACTTTTTTTTTTCTCAAGCTGATTTGATTTGGTTTGTGTATTACAATTAAAGAATCGTGGCTAATACACAAGTAAACACCCACTTCCTTTTTCAAATGATATCCCATGTAAAGCCCCTAAAGTATAAAATAGATAATTAGAGGTCTGTTCTGAATGGAACAGAAATAGAATCCCTCAAATCTTACCTTATGGCTTTTCCCAGGCCTCCCTCACCAACTCCTAGAGACTCTAAGGAGAACAACCCTAAGGCGACATAGATTAAAGCCCACTTGTAGTAGACCTTTTCATGGCCTGTGACACAACCCCTAATTCAACTTGATTTCAACTATAGCTGTAATGGCAAATTTGCTTTTTGTGGCCCAAATCAAGCATCCTGCTTGTCTGTCTGCCTTTCTGTGTCAGGGATTCTGTCAAGTCACTTGGTTTGCTTAGCATAGATATAGGCAGCCTGAGAATTTAGGCAAACTTATGCAAACCATTGGCACCCCACTCCAGTACTCTTGCCTGGAAAATCCTATGGACAGAGGAGCCTGGTAGGCTCCAGTCCATGGGGTCTCGAAGAGTCGGACACGACTGAGCGACTTCACTTTCACTTTTCACTTTCATGCATTGGAGAAGGAAATGGCAACCCACTCCAGTGTTCTTGCCTGGAGAATCCCAGGGACGGGGGAGCCTGGTGGGCTGCCATCTGTGGGGTCGCACAGAGTCGGACACGACTGAAGCGACTTAGCGAGCGAGCGAGCAATGCAAACCAGGGATGATACATAAGTTCCCTAGCTTTCCATCCTGTGCAGTCACATTTCTTTGGCACAATCTCTAATTTTAGAGAGTCTCCCATGGGAATGGACCCTAGGAGTCCACAGTAGTATCAAAATCAGTGCTGCATTTTTTCCCTCCTTCTCTGCCTCCTCTTCCTGTTTCTTGGCTCCTATTTTTTGTGTTTACTTCCAAAATACACCACCTACATCCAGTCCTTTTCTCATGCTAGTCTTTGGGGAAAACCGTAAGTAAGAAATCAAGTTAGGACATAAGGTTTTGAATTCCAGCTGTGTGGGTTAGGTTGTGATTCAGGTCTAATCATTTCTTTTCTCTAGGCCTTAGTTGTGTCATTTGTAAAATAATGAAGGTGAATTAGCTGCTCACTTACTTTTCTCTAGCTCTGAATTTTTCAGAGAAGGCAATGGCACCCCACTCCAGTACTCTTGCCTGGAAAATCCTATGGACAGAGGAGCCTGGTAGGCTGCAGTCCATGGGGTCTTGAAGAGTCAGACACGACTGAGCGACTTCACTTTCACTTTTCACTTTCATGCATTGGAGAAGGAAATGGCAACCCACTCCAGTGTTCTTGCCTGGAGAATCCCAGGGATGGGGGAGCCTGGTGGGCTGCTGTCTATGGGGTCGCACAGAGTGGGACACGACTGAAGCAACTTAGCAGCAGCAGCTCTGAATTTTTAGGTTCCTTCTGGCTCTGACTTTCATGTAACTCTATGTACTGTTTTAGAAACTCAACAATTACACCTGAAACTAGAATGATGAAGATGGTCAATCTGAATAGACAGATCTTTGTGGGTTTTACCTCTTTTCTAAACAGTATATCTATTTTTTCCCATTTCCCCTCCCAGAAGTATCTCGATGATCTGATTCACCCTTGATTGGTCTTTGTAAGATATAGACCCAGAAAAACAATCATAAATACTCAGACCCAAGCAAACTATATATAGGTTTTTTTGACAGCCCAGAAGCTCTCAAAACTACTGACATTCAGAGCCTTATGGCTATATAGGAAATAAAGACTGAACATAAAAGCAAGTATAAGCTGAATATGATCAACTATCTTGATGGCTAAATGAAGCATAATAGCCTAAGTACTTTAGGGCTGGAGCCAAAAATACTTAACAAAAAATGGCTTCAATTTCATATTGATTTAAAAAAAATGAAACGTTACACCTGGGGATCCAGCTGTGGATTTCAACCTACTTTTCCTTGTAATTTGAGACAAATTGAAGTCTATGATAATGAACATAATCAAGAAGGGAAAACCTATTCTTTCCTTCTTTCAGCAACTAGAAATGATCAATTTGAAACTTTATTGTTGTTGCTTTTACACAGTGGTAGCTTCCAGTGGGCCTTAATATAATGATTGTGTTGATTCCCCTTGAGGAAAAAAAGGAAGTGAAAAGACACTTGGTGTTTTAAAAGGAAGCAGGAAGAGTGTGGAGGATATGGCACAGAGGAGATTCCTACAGACTATTGTCAGGTGAGAGGTTTCCTCATGCTCATCAATGACTTCCCTCAGCACAGCTGGTCTTATCCAAGAAGAGGGAAAGCAGCTCCCTACAGATGTTGAACCCCTTCATAAGGGGTTCATGAAGGGCTCCTGTCTTTCAGCATGCTTTCTCCACTTGGTCCTTGGTGTGTGAAATTTCTTTCAAGTCAGAGCACTTCCTTTGCCACAGAAAGAAATATTTTAGTGGAAAACACCTTTTTGAAGAGGTAGTGGATAGAGTTGGGAGTCAGGAGACAGAACCTTTGCTTCTGCTCTGTAGACAGTTGGCTCTGTGAACTCGAATAGGTCACTTAACCTTTCTGTGGCTTGGTCTTCACACCTGTAAACTGAGTGTGTTCAGAAAAGATGATCTCTGTCATCCTTTGCAGCTCCAAAATTTGGATTATTGTCTCCCTGGTACGGAAGAAGGTCATAGAACTCTGCTGTCTGCAAGGTATTAATGTGAAAGATGGAGGAAGTCATCAGGGATGCTAATGCTTTGTTAATTACACCAACAGCTAAGTTACATTATCACTGCTCAATGCCGTGTCATTGCCAAGAGGGCATCCAATGCTGTTATCTTCAGAGCTTGCAACATTTTCCAAAAGTGACAATGTGTCACAGATCTCATCAGTATCACTTTGAATATGGACTCATATCAGAACTTATCTTTAGTTGATTCTGAAAATTCATCATTCTATAGCATGCTCTTTGTACATTGGAAATGATTTGATGATTTAAAAAAAACTTTTATAATCCCTGATATTTTATTAAAAGCTTCTTTAATTCTTCTTTATACCTATGACTCCCAATCTTTCTGGTGAAATGTGACCACCCTCAAATCAAGAGCAGTTGGAAATTCATCTCAACTCTGAGGACAACGGATTTAGAGCAATTTGGACCTAATATGTAGACCACTTACATTTAAATGCTGCAACTTTTCAGCTCTAGTTATAGAATTCCTCCTTGTAATTCTCCACAGGAGTAATAGTCAAATTTCCTGCAGCTTATTCTTATCGAATAGGGGATTGAGATGCAGTTTACTTAAACCTACTGTGGAAAGTTACTGTGGGAAAATATTCAAGTTTCCAGTAATTTTTCCTTCTTCTTATGTCCATTTTAAATGAAATGATGTAACATATACTTTGCAGGTATTAATAGGACAATAAGAAGAGCCATAAAATACAATAGACCACACCTTTCTTGGTAGTTATAGTACATCTGCTGGTAACACTACCAAGAAACATACATGAGGTTCCTGTCCAAAAGATTTTTTTCCTTGTACGAGAACAATATATACATCTTTACTTCTTTTGTAACACTGAATGCCAAATTCCAACAAGAAAATGGGAAATAATAGTGTAGTCACGCAGAAGATAACTAATGAACATGACCAAAGTCCAGTTGACATTATCCATACCAAATTATTTTATTGAGAAAAATTCCTTTTAACAATAGGAAAAGCAGTGGGCTATGCATTTCTCCTTCAATAGAAACCTACTCAGCTCTTATTTAATTACCTTAGACAACTTTCTTCTCAGAAACAACAGCATTATAATGAATGTACCATTAGGCAGCAGCCAGATTTATTTCTGGAAACAGAGAGGTTTGAAATCTACAGTAAGTAGGAAGTTTCTGTAAGCAGAGAACAAAAATGGCTGAGAGAACTTACTAATGTAGAGCACGCCATTTGATCTCTTATAATTGTATACTACTTGCTAAAAATTCAAAACTGAGATGGTAAGAGAAGAGGAAACAGCATGGGAGGAGACAGATAAAATTCTTGGGTTTCTAGAAACAACTTGAGTTATTTCTGTTCTGCAGCTTATTCCTTTGAATGATATACAACATTATGGCTCAGTTGGTATTCAGATTATGGGACAACTGGATTCTAGTTGTGAGCTCATCACAGGGTGATCATCTTAGTATGATACTATCATTGTGAAGCTATTACCTGGTTAAATAAGTCTTGCCTGACATCTCTGATTTGGCAGGATAAATTATTGAGATATTAGTTTATATTTTGTTTTGACTGATACAAAAGAATCAGAATGATTGGGAGCTGTATGTGTGATATTTCAAAATTTTGGTCTCTCTTTTCAGAAGGTATATGTGTGCATGTTTAGCCATGTCCATCTCTTTGCAACCCCATGTATGGTAACCCACCAGGCTCCTCTGTTTATGGAATTTTCCAGGCAGAAATACTGGATGGGTTGTCATTTCCTACTCCAGGGAATCTTACCAACCCAGGGATTGAACTCACATCTCCCACACTGGCAGGCAGATTCTATACTACTGTGCCACCTGAGAAGCCCCTTGCATAAGATGCCCAAGTCTTATTTTATTATTCTTCCTCTCAGGGACATTTATTAGGCCCAGTACAGAGGCTACTTGAAGTTAGTTTTTCTACTTGGTTTTTATGATTCTCATTGATAAGGGGCAGAACAAAGAGAGAGATGAGAACTTCCCTGGAATGGGAATGAGGCAGATGATGATGGGTCCAAGTATATCAGAGACCAGTACCCTGAAGTTCAGTAGCAAGCCAGGTGGTGGGATCTCAGAAGGTGATGGTGGTGTGTCCAGACTGTGGAATCTATAGGTAAGCTGGTCAACGGTGATTATTTTTTCCTAGACTCACTTCCCCCATATTACCTCCTTGACTTGACCCAGGTATCACATTGGAACCTGGAAAGACATCTAGAGAATGAGACAGAGGGTAGGGAGAATGGCCCTAATTGTTGTGATCGAATCTACCAACAACTTGGCAAGATGGAGACTTGCATTCCTTTGACAGGACTGCTGTAAGGAAGTATTACAAACTGGAAGGGCTTAAATTACAGAGATGTATTGTCTTATAGTCATGGGGGGCCAGAAGTAAGAGATGAAGTGTCAGAAGCATTGGCTACTTCCCTGAGATCTGTCAGGAAGAATTTGTTCCATGCCTCTTATCTATCTTCTGGTGGTTTGCTGGCAATCTTTGGCGTTCCTTGGGTTGTAGACGTAGCACTCTGATCTTGGTTTTTGGCTTAATAAACTATGTGTGTAAAAATTGTCTTAGCTTGGGCTTTTATAGTAAAAGGACCACAGCCTGGGTGGCTTAAATAATAAATATTTCTCGCAGTTCTGGAGGCTTGAAAGTCCAAGGTCAGAGCTCTGTGAGAGCCAGTGTCTGCTGAAGACACTTTTCCCAGTTTGCAGACAGCTGTCTTCTCCTTGCATCCTCACATGGGAGAGAAAGAGAGAGAGGATGCAAGCTGTCTTGTGTCTCCTCTTGTAAGATTGCTAACCTCATGAGGCCTTCACTCTCAAAACTTAGTTGTCTTCCAAAGGCCCCACCTCCTGTTACCATTACAATGGGGGACAAAATTCAGTCCATAACAGTGATTGTGAACTAAGATTGGAAAGATTGTGGGAGGGAAAGATTTGAAAGTTAGGAAAAAATAACAGTCCTATTTTTCTAAGTTCCAGTTGAAATGCCTGTAGGACACACGGATAAAGATGTCAAGAAGGTAATAAGATAGATGAGTTTTGAGCTAAACCTTGAGGTTGGGGCTAGAGGATTGTTTCATACAGACTGTGTTTAAAACCAAGGTCCAGACGAGGTCATTTGGGAGAATATTTGGACAGAAAAGATGAAGAATAAATCTTGTTGTGCTCACACTTCAGTGATTGAAAAGAGGAGAGGAAACTAGCAAAACTGGTTGAGAAGGGATGACCAGTGAGGTGGAAGGCAAATTGGAAGAAATCAAGAGATGGGAATATTTCAAGAGAAACGGAGTGGAAAACTGTGCTACATGCTGCTGAGAGGTCAGGCTAGATGAGTATAGCAAAGCAATCATTTGTGTTAGAAATATGGAAAACACCTCGATAAAAGTGGTTTCAGTGGAATTGGGGTTGGGATAGGGATGGGGGAAATAAACCTAATTATAAAGGATTGAGAGGAGACTAGAAGCAAAGAAGCAGAAATATATTCATTTAGATAAGTTTTTTCAAGAATTTTGCTAAGAGGTAGAACAGAGAAATATGGTGAATGGGTTATACTTCAGTGACAAAACCAACTAAAATCACAAGAAAAGTTGGCTATATTACCTGTAAGGCTTCCCCTGTGGCTCAGCTGTTAAAGAATCTGCCTGCAATGTGGGAGATCCAGGTTTGATCCCTGGGTTGAAAAGATCCCCTGGAGAAGGGAAAGGCTATCCACTCTAGTATTCTGGCCTGGAGAATTCCATGGACTGTATAGTCCATGGGGTAGCAAAGAGTTGGACACAACTGAGCCACTTTCACCTTCACAGCTAGCGTGAGCCAGGGTCCTGCACTATGAGGTCTTCTGATTTCTGGACACAGGCTGACAGAACTCTCCCAATCCAGAATATTCTCTCTTGAGGGAAGAAGGAAGGAGCGAGAAGCAGATCTGTGCTATGTTTGAAGTCTTCAGCTTGCACTTGTCATACTTTATATTTGTTCACATTCTATTGACCAAAGCAAGTTACATGACTAAGCTCAGTGTCACTGACGTAGAGAAGTGTCTTCCTTCTGCAGAAGATGCTGCACTTCTCATGGTGATGGGAAGGTATGTGTACTTGTCTTCTAAGGAAGAAGTGATTACTTGGGAGTAATAATCAGTCTGCTCCCCAAGCATACACAAATTTTTGGTGGGTGATACAAATCGTGTTTGTATGCTGTTGAAAATAATGCAAGAAAGAGACACATTCACTACAGAAAAATGTCTGTGAGGTGAGAAAATAGATGTGTTTTAGGGGTAAGGATTAATAGGAGGAAAGGCATACAGAAAGTATAGATATTAAAAGATTGATAGTTTTGCCATCTTTTATAATAAGACTTCTTTCTTTCTAAATTTTGATTCTTTTCTGACTTTTCAATAATTTCTGAGATCACGGTCCATGGGAGATATATTGTGAAACTTGAATGTTTAGGAATTTTCCTTTGTTGCCCTCAACAAAAGCAAATAGAGAGTTATTTTTAAATCTTCAATTGTCTAAAGACATTGCCACATTTTTGTAGTCATATATTATGACTATAGCAGAGGCTACAGAAGATATCATAATTCCCAGGACATGCCTCATGCATGTTAGAGCAGACCAGTTCACAGTTACTGAGCGAGTACTTGCATGAACTCCACCCATCACATTTCTCAGGCAACTTTTTAATTAACGATTCTTTAATATTTTAAATTTGTTCATATCTTTTAGCTCTGGAAAAACAAAACCCAATTCCCTTTAATGAATACAAGGTATGAAAGGAAAAGATAAATCTTATAAGCATGTACTTTGAGAACAAAGCTCTTTAAATGTAGATATATCAGGTACAATGAAAAATTCTTACATATAAGTTTAGCCTCTTTTCTGAGAACATTTGAGGAAAAGTTACATACCTATTAGGGTGGTAGAGGAGCAGGGCTTTTGCAGTGAAAACTGGATCTTCCTTATAATGTATATATTAAGAACATCAATCTTGGTAATAACTTCCACTAGATGAACACATACGAAGGAATTCATCTACCAAGAGTTAAGAAATGAATTCATTTCCTTCTCATAAAAAATATCCTTTTCTTCATAGCACGGTATAAGGTAGTAACTCAAGTAATTATCACTGAAGAATGAGAACACCTACTTAAAGTACTCTTGTATAGATGGTTATCTTGCTGTTGTCACTAAGCAAAGCCTTTGGGACTGGCGAGACGGGTGAGAATGCTCAAGTGTGTGGGCACTTCAATATGCAATGGAATTTTTCAGCAGATTTTGAGCTATTGAGTTGCCACTTGTCTTCTCTGAAAACCATGATTCTTAATTATGAGAAACACATTTTGACAAAGATTGAGAGTGGCAGAGACTTAAGTGGGAAAGTTAGCTGTCAGAATATCATCTGTCCCTCATTTTTCTGAATTTAGGAGAGTATTTGGGAACAAAGTCCCAATTTCATAGCTATTACTCCTTCACAGATAACTTGGCAGTGATTTGGGAGAGAGTCTCATGACATTTCTGCCTGATAATTTTTAATCATTCTTTTTTAAAAAAATCCACTTGGTTAGATTTTGAAACTTAGGTGTTGTCACAGTCAATAGCAAACTCAGAGACCTCTCTGGGAGACAAGTCTTCAGCTGAAGTTTGGACATAGATGGACCCAAGTTTCAAATCTGGCCCTGCCACTCACTCACTCACTGACTTTGGACAAGTTTCTTTATTTTGTTAAAGCAGGTTTAGCTCATCTAGAAACAAGAATGCTAGTACTGCCTTGCTAATTAATTTGTTTACTCTTTTAATAAATACAAAGTACTTATTATTTTCAGGCTTCCCTGTGGCTCAGTGGTAAAGAATCTGCCTGCCAGTGCAGGAGATGCAAGTTCAATCCCTGGGTCAGGAAGAGCCCCTGGAGAAGGAAATGGCAACCCACCTCAGTATTCTTGCTTTGGAAATTGCATGGACGGAGGAGCCTAGCAGGCTACAGTCCAGAGGGGTCACAAAAGCATAGGACATGACTTAGTGACTAAACAATGACAGCTTCCTATATTCTCATCCCTGAGTTGTGTGCACTAGGGATGCAAATAATAGTAGCTAATTTGGGGGTGAGTATTAACCAAGTTCAAGCCCATTCTAAATATATCTCCTTTATTTTTCCCATCAGTTTTATGAATAAAATAGATGTTCTAATGCTCATTTATTAGATAAGAGTAAGAGTGTAAGTAACTTGTCCAAGTTACATAAAGTAGAAATCAGGGAAACTAAAATTCAGATCAAGACAGCTTTCAGTTGAAAGTGCATGCTCTTATCTACTGTACTGTACTCTATAGATACAAAGGTAGAACTCCTGATGCTAGTGTTGACACAGAAAAGAAGATAAACAGTTATATTAAATGGATGTGCAAAGTATCCAGACATTTTGGAGAAACAAGCACTTAATTCCCTGGAATCAACTTTGGTCTGAAATCTAAGACTGTGATAAATCTATGAAAGTTTTATCTGTAGACTGGATTGTTGCTAATTTCAGAGTCACCGATATCAGAAACACACATACATACTAGAGCTTTAAAAATGCTCGTATTTATCATTTTAAAGTCAGACATTCCATAAAAATTAATGATGTCACAGTGATAAGTACCAAAAATTTTACCAAATGTCTGCTTTTGAGGAAATACTTAATCCATGCCACCATTTACATTAAAGAAGGACTATTTAAAAAATCCTGATACTGATAATGATTGATACTACTAAGAATACACTTCACAGAAAATATGCTGATATAATTTTCATTAATCAAGTGCATATTTTAATAAAAATATGAAAAGTGATTTTTATGAGCACATTATAGGAAGATGTGATGTGTGAACTGTACCGTAAAGGTGCCAATAAATCAGAATGAAAATGGTGCATTTGTAATGACTTGAAGTTTGGGTTAGATAAAATGAAATTGGAAAGTTTTGAATTAATAGGTCATCACAGGCTTGGAGACTTGCTTGCAATCCAGTGTTTGTATGTATTGTATGCTATTAACTTGAAAGCAAAAATGGCTTCTGTAAAACATTGATTTTTGTTAATTAGACAACTTCAAGCCTTTGAACATGAATCATTAACTGCTGATATTGCCCTAAGGACAAATGTTTATGATCTCATGGGGCTTTTAAAATAAAGAAGATGAGGAAACAATGAGGAAAGGAAAGTGCTTATTTCTCAGTTTTAGATTATCCAATTATTCCAAGTAGAGAAATATCATTAATAGGGTCCCTTAAAATAGAACTAAGTGGGAAACTAGGAAGAAAGAATCCTCAGTTGCAGGCATGAAATTTGATGATAATTTTAATAGATAAAAATTATGAAAAATTGCTATTTATTATTTTAATGGTGACAGGAGACTAATGCAAGTTCCTATATGTGAAGAAAATGTGACTTGTGGCAGCAATATCTGCCAGTCTGTAGTCTGTGAGACTACAGACTACGGAACTCTGTTTGCAAAGAAACCCATCAGCCATTATTAAGGAATCCTGTGATGTTCTTGGCAAAGACTATGTAGATTGGAAGGGAGATTTCATTATATATTTAAATACACTTGGATTCATAGTTCACTGATCTTGAACACCCTGACTCTCATTTCAGTTCAGGTTTCTTTGGGTCTTTATTAATGGTGATTTTTGCATTTATTACATCACATTGAGAGGGACTTTTCCCCCTATGTAGGTTTACTTCCCATGTGCTGTTTTTATTAGTGATGCTGAGTGCTTTATCCAGCAATCCAGACCATGTGACAGATTTCCTGGGAACGTTTACAGGATTGTCTCTATGATACTTGGTGTCAGTATCTACTGTACACATATTGGCGAAAGAATCACACGCCCTAGTTTATTCTGCAGAACTATATATAACCAGGCCTAGCCCACTTTGCTCTGCTTTTACATTACAGCTCCTCTGGGGCCTCTGCTGGTGGGAAACAAAAGTGTAGAGATGACAGGTCAGCACCAACATGTCATTTCACTGACATGGAGGGACATCAGCACTCAGAGATTATAGGCAGGGGTTTAAGGAGAAATGGAGTGAGGTGGTCAAAACAGAAAAACAACTCTTTATCACTCTGTAAAATGAGAAGTTCATGTTTAAAGATTGCAGATGTTATGACTGTTTGTTGCTTTGACATCTTACATTCATTCCTCCAGCTTTCTCTGAGGTTATGCGAGGGTCAGGTTGGGTTTTTCCTTCTAACACTTTTTTCCTTATCTTTCTTTCCTCCTCTGCACTCTTCTTGTTATTTCTTCTGTCCTGCTCCTAACAATGAGGAGCAAGTGAGTGGAGGTCAGAAGTTCTGACCACGCTACTCCCTGTCTTCTCTTCCTTGCCTGCCTCTCTCCTTAAAACCATGAATGGAATAACGGCAGCATATTTGTATTTTTCGTCTGACCATTTCATAGCATTCTTGTGTTCAGAACCTTCCATTTGAGTCACCATTTGTTCTGCTTCAGCATCCTGGCCTAGTAAATCTGACTCTCCCAAGCCCTCTCCCTCATATCTCACTTTCCTGACCTATTTCTTGCCACTGTAGGAAGGTATTTTTTCCTAGTTCACTTTTGAGGAGAGGGGATCTCTTTATGTGCTTCATTTTAATAAAAATGGTGGCCCTTTTTGCTGGCTGGTGTCATTTCATGATAGTCTTCAGGCAATAAAAGAGAGAAATGTATTTTAAATGAAAGCAACAGGCACCATGTGCTCAGATGGGTGCAAGGCATTTGGAACAGCAAATTATCTTCTTTGTGTGTGAGTGATTATTAGACTTTTAATGACCATTACTGTTAGAATTTTAGGTGGTCTTAGATCTGGGTTAGCAGTTTGAAATATGGCTACATTAGCTGAAGCCTCATTGTAGGAAGTCATATTCTTTCTACCTGTTTCTAGATAAGAGCCCAAGCAAGGTTTAGTTTTCACTTAAGTAGACCTTTTACTGGGGTTGGGGGTCTTACGGGAGTGTAGGCCTATATTGTCAACAATTCTTACTAATTGCATAATAAGCTAATTATATAATATCATTAATCATATAATAAGCACTTGGGTATTTAGAAAGAAGGGAGATTCAAATGTTTGGAAAGACATCCTGTTTACAGTTTTATTTGTGGAGGCAGTGCATATCTTTTTGATCACTGATTCTGAGATTCTGTTTCTGTTTGTCTGAAGCCTAGGAAGAGACTCGGTCCATAAGGGACACTCCTTAAGTGTTTGCTAAATGAATGAATACAAAATGCAAACACATGGAAAGGAAGTCCACTGTGAGCAAGATGAAGGTGCTCAGGCACTGTGAATGAAGCCATAAGAGGAAAAGGTGAGAGCACCATCTTCAGCAGAAATAGTGAGTAAATGCACGCAGTGTGTCCTGCTTTGTCTTTTGACCTCTCAGTGCCTTAGACTCTTCGTGGATAAAATAAAGGGCCATAATTAGTTCAGTGCTTTCAAAACATTAACTTTGTGCATGATAATCACCTTTTTGAGTGTAGGGTGTGGGAACCCATCCTTAGGAGTCTGGTCTGGTAGCTCTGGCTGGACTTTAGGATTTTGCATTTTGTATAAGCCCCATGGATGATTCTGAGAGTAGTGTCCATGGATGATCTTTAAGTTTCTTATGTACCTTAGAATTCCTCCTTCTACTTGTCCCAGAGTACTGACATCTAAAAATCCTGATGTTCTCAGAAATTCATCATTTATGATGCTTCTTATAACTCCCCATTATTCCTTGTCTACACCCTGCAATTCTGATCTTTAGTATCTCTATTAAGTAGAGATTTTGAAGCTCAGTCACTTCTATGAATCAATGGCTGTTCAGAAAGTTGTGACTGGAATGAAGCCAGAGTCCTCTGTACAAGAGATGGCCTCCCCTGCTCGAGAAACTGCTTCCCTCAGAAAGGGCTGTGAGAGGGAAATATCTTGACTGACCCACCCAGGTCAGTGCTCTCCAACTTGGCTCCCACATGCGCATCTCTTTTTGAAGACTGTCCTGCTCAGGGTCACTGAGATATTCCTGATAGAGTGGAAGCCACAATGGGTTCAGCTGCTGTCTGTTCCAATGAGGCATTTCAGCTTTTGATATGCTGTGCTTTATGTGAGAAAAGGTGGCAGGCCCTACATGAACCTTCACTGCTGTTATTGTTGAAATACTAGTACCTGTTTTCACCTCTACTCATACCTGCCAAAATTCCTTTCAGTGATGAATATTCTTTAGCTGAGTTGATGGACTGTGGCCCTCTGGACCTGAGTTCCAGTATACATGCCTGGAGTAAAATGACATTTATTTTCCTTCTGTTTCATTTTTATATGATTTTTATAGGAATGCATTTTACAGTTCAATAGCCATAAAAAGTGAATGAGCATGGATAATCCTGTTAAATATCTCTTTCCTCCTAGTGCTCTAGAATTTCTTTTTAAATGCGATAAATCTTTCCTATCAGCTTGTCGTCCCTCCTGTCTCTTCCTTGCATGCATGCTTATGCATGCTGAGTTATGTCTGACTCTTCGTGGCCCCATCAACTATAGCTCGCCAGGCTCTTCTGTCCATGGGATTTCCCAGGCAAGAATACTGGACTGGGTTGCCATGCCCTCCTCCAGGGGATCTTCCTGACCCAAGGATTGAACCCACATGTCTTGCATCTCCTGCATTGGCAGGCAGATTCTTTACCACTGAGCCACCAGGGAAGCCCCATCTCTTCCTCAGATCACTCTGATTTTCTGGTTGGTGAGGAGTGTTTGCAGTATTCTGCAAGTGCCTCTGCCTTAACAGGGCTTTGTGAAACATATCATTGTCCTCTTGCTCAGATTGCAAATATTGTCCTGCAAGTTCATTTCCATGATGTGTTTTGGGAAGCAGTATGTTGCCAAGTTGAGAATATGGTGCTTGAAACATTGTAGATACCTATAAATGCTGTTGAATGAATGGATTAATGTCTGGATGCTGGGTGTCAAGGAGTTTTAAAATTTTAAACCTGGCTATGCTACTTATGGGAGAAGGCAATGGCACCCCACTCCAGTACTCTCGCTTGGAGAATCCCATGGACGGAGGAGCCTGGTAGGCTGCAGTCCATGGGGTCGCTGAGAGTCGGACATGACTGAGCGACTTCACTTTCACTTTTCACTTTTCACTTTCATGCATTGGAGAAGGAAATGGCAACCCACTCCAGTATTCTTGCTTGGAGAATCCCAGGCATGGCAGAACCTGGTGGGCTGCCATCTATGGAGTCGTACAGAGTCGGACATGACTGACGCGACTTAGCAGCAGCAGCAGCATGCTACTTATGAATTTTGTCTCCTCAGACAACTCACTCAGCCTTTCTGAACCTCAGTTTCCTAATCTATAAATGAGGAACTCAGAGCAAATGGCCCCTTTCTGCTAAAAACTGCAATAATTCTAATATAGCTCTAATGATTAAAAAAAAACAAAAAACACCCTGGATAGGAGTGATTGTGTATTAAATGTTTTCCTCACTTTCAGTTAGGATACTTTCAGCTGCACATTCAAAGTAACAAAATCCCAGACTGAAATAGCTTCCACAATAAAGACATTTATTATCTTATATAACAGGAAGAAGAGAGGTAGCGCATGGTTCATATTTCAGCAATTCAGCAACTCAGCAATGTCATCAGGAACCCAGGAGCTTTCAGTCTCTGATCTGCATTCTCTCACATAGCTGGTTCTCATGGCAGCTGCAAGTAAACTGGAGCATCATGCTTTTTTTTTTCACATGCAGTGAGAGAAGAAAATCTCCTAGCCAACCACACAGTATAATTCCTTCTCTTCAGGCTGTTTGGACCATGTGAAGACCTGTGTCTTATCTTTGGGAGGACTTGAGTGGGATGATTGGATTGGACTGGTCATCTAGGGTAGGATGGACATTGGGGTCCCAACTGCACTGTCCTCTGTACGCTATTAACTGTTATGCATTTGGTCTTGTAGTGCCAGGTAGAAGGCAAAATCTATCTTTGAAGTCTTTACACATGCAGAGTGTCTTTCTCCCACCTAAACAGTAAGGCCTTTGTACCCCACTTTGCTAGTCACTGGATACAGGCTGTTCTAAAAAAGGTGTGACGTCAGTGAGCCTGCTCCCTGGAGCTGAGGCAGCCCCAGAGAAGTGACAGCTGGAGGCGATCTGCTGACCACACTCCTTGCAGTTAGGAAGTGAGGCCTTTCTTCAAGGGGATCTGGGCAGTGCGTTTTTGTGTCTATCATAGAGGTACCAAAGGCAAATTCTGCCTCTATCCCGATTCTGCCCATATTCTGGTTTGTGTCCAGTGAGTGCTACTAAAAGTGGTGACCAGGGGCCTATTTGACTAAAATGCATAGGAGCCTGGGCATAATAAGACTGCAGATGTGATTTCCACAATTGCTAAAATGCTTGTAGAAGGACATCTTTCAGTCTGGCCTCATTTCCTTAAAACTAAGGTCTCATTTACTCCTCAAAGATGCAATTTTGGAAATGGACCACATTGAATCAAAAGACAAGAACCATGTTTTATCATCACAGCAATGAGATCAGGCCAAACCATGTCACCAGATTTCATTGTTTTTCTGAAGTTGGTGGATTTCTGGGAGTGGGCTCAACTTAGGTAAATGGGATGCTTGCAGGATTTTGGAGTTCAAAGTTTACTCCTCTCAGAGAATATGTTAACTAGATTGATGTAGTAATCATTTCACTATGTATATCAAATCATTATATTATATACCATAAGTATATGATTTTTATTTTTTAAAAAAAGACTAATATGGGCCCAGTGATAAAGCTACTCTTGGTGTAGCTAAGGAAACAAATATGCATGATGTAATAAAGCATGGATCAGATAAGCCCATGTTTGAATTCTGCATTAACACTTAATTGTACGATATTGGGAAAGTTTCTTAACCTCTCCAAGTCTGCATCCTCATTTGTAGGAAGGATTAGTTATTGCTGCTGTTGCAGTTATTATTTTTATTTCCACTGACCCTCTTGATTAGTCTCTACTTGTATTGCCTCTTAAAATGTGTAATTCAGAGGAGAATATAATATGCTGGACCTGGTATGATCCAGGTGGCATCGCGTGGGACTCACCTTTCCTTGTCCTAGACCGTGTGTATCTGTGAACACAGCACTGTTTGTGGCAGAGCAAATAACAACCACACACGTTGTTGGCTCAGTTGTGATCAATACCTGCAGGTCTTTTTCTCACCAACTGCAGATAAGTCAGGTTTTTCCTTGCCTCCCATCCATCAATCACAATTGAATTAACCAAAAAGTAGGAGCTTATGTTTATCCCAGTCAAATTATATGCTATTTCAAAACTGAGGGGAATGTTTCTTGCCTATCACACATCCCAGCTGTACCAGTTATCTGTGAATTACTGGTCCATGCAAGGAGGAAAGAAATTTACTCCTCTTGTTCAGGGACCCTGGCTGACCCCCTAACTCATCTGCAGAAGCATTGGTTGCCAACGTGACTTGGAGATGTTTTCTCTCCTGTATCACCTGCCAGCATTTTTGTGTTACTATTAGGAGATATGATAAAGTCTGCACCATACTAATGTGCCCATAGAAGAGGGCTGGGGAAGTGTAGACTCTTCCTTCTCATTCCGATATCATATGCAGTAATACTTCCATGTTATTTTTCTTTTTTAAAAAAGTAATTGTATTTATTTATTTATGTTTGGCTGTGCTGGGTCTTCATTGCTGCACTGGCTTTTCTCTAGTTGCGGTGAGTGGGAATACTCTCCGGTTGTTGTAGCCCGCAGGCTTCTCTTTGCACTGGCTTCTCTTGCTGCTGAGCACAGACTCTAGGGCGCGCGGGCTTCAGTAGTTGTGGCACATGAGCTTGTAGAGGTAGCCCCCAGCCTCTAGAGCACGGGCTCAATAGTTGCAGTGCATGGGCTTAGTTGTGCTGTGGCACATGGGGTCTTCCCAGATCAGGTTTTGAACCTGTGTCTGCTGCACTGGCAGGCAGATTCTTTACCACTAAACCACCAGGGAAGCCCTCCACATTATTTTTCAATGGGCAGGCAGGTCTGGAATCTGGCTTTCTAAGATGCTACAGTAGCTTTAATTGGGAGGGCAAGCCCAGCACAGGTTAGTAGGGACATTTGCAAGCAAGCTCTGTCAAAGAATCCTCTCAAAGAGGTTTGGGGACTGCCAATAGATTTTTAAAAATCTCTCCCATCTTTTCTGTCCAGAATGCGTCTTGCTTCTTTACAGGCCACATCAAGTACCTGGGCTTGCCTGATGGATGTGAGAGTCCTTGATCCACCCCACCTGGGCTCCCAAGCATCAAGCGGCAGTGACTGCAGGGGAGGGGAGCTGGCTTAGGGCAGGTTTCCACACCAGCTCTGTTGGAGTGGTAATTGGAGAGGCTGTCATTAGGTACCTCTTAACAGCTTCCTTAAATGTGCTGACTTGAATTTACTTAGTTTCAGGAGTTCTCTAAGCAATCATAACTGTATTTTAAATAGTCATCTCTATAAATTACAAATGTCATTTTTCTTTAGCCGAAGAATTTCAATGACCCAATTATTCAAAACTAAATTTAATCAAGTGTATTTTTTTTTCCTTCCACAAGTGTGTGTTTCCTGGGCCTGCAAAGAAACACAAAGTTGCCATCGGATTGGCTAAATAGAGCTGATAGATGGGGCTGTCAGAATTTATTGCTAATTTGGCTGTTAAGCTTTGCAAGGACTTGACAGCATTGGTGCCTTACATAATGATATTTACTGTCTGGTCTTGGGTTTGAACGTCAGTTTCCCCAAGTGCTGGTAAACACATAGCTTTGCCCTGCATTTGCAATATATATCCTAAACTTACTTGATTTCCTTTGGTGAAGGGCAGTTCGCAAGTGTGGCAGTAGTGTTAGTGCATTCTCTCTGTTATCATCGTTCCCGTGTGCTGTGACTTATGTTGGATATGTGGGTGAACAAGTGACCATTCTGACAGTGGCACTGAAAAACCTAAGGATATAGAAAAAATGAAATTTACAATACCCTATTGTTACTTCCTTGGTTAAAGGTAGAAATTATGGCTAAAGTAAAAGAACTGCATGAATTTGCTGGAGTTGTGTAGTATGGGAAAAATTAGAAGTGCATTTGTTGTTGTTTACAGCCAAGTATTGAGAGTCTAAGTATTAAGAGTCTAAGATCACATGTTAAGAGCTCAAGTTTACCTGTGTCTGATTCCTGGCACCATCTTACCACTTGTGTGACCTTGGGTAAATTACTTATTCTCTCTGAGCCTCATTTTCCAAGCTATAATTTGGGGATGATATTATATGTAAAATGAGGAGTGTAAAATGGGAATGATAATCATCTTTTTCTCTGAGATTTGTTATGAGGAGATTATGTGAAGTGGTTGGTCATTGCCTTCTCAGAACATACACACTTAATGTTGGCTGTTGTTATCATCTGTTCAAAGTTTGAAGGTACTATTGAATGACTGCTTCACAGAATTCTTGGATGAAGGTAACCCCATGAAACAAAGACAAGGCAGAAGGACCAATAAATGATTCTCTTCCTACCTTCCATAAGCTATCTTTGGGTTTGCTATGTGCATAGCACTGTAATGGAATCTTTGACCTTCCAAAAACTACATATTAATAATAGGGAAGTAAGGCCTTGCTTTTGAGAATTCCATAATCAGAATGTGATTAGACTAAACTATATCTAAGGTATTTTTTGCATAAGAACCTGTGATTGGGGTCTCTTCACATTCAAAAATGATTGTCATCTTACACCTCCAGGGAAGTGTGGGATGAATAGTGAAGTCTTTGGATTGGAGAACTGTTTAAGGAGGAGTTTGAACATGTAGCCAGAATCCATTCCCCCATCTCCATCTCAGGCCTTCAGGACCTATCCTGGCCCAGTGTCTTGGTGCAAAACTGAAGGAGAGAAGGATTTCTCCAGATAGTATGGTTGACTCCCCAATGTTTTAAGGTGGCTCTCTACCATAGATAATTATTCTAATAACTAATGTTTAGTGGTAATTTACTACCTGCTGCACACTGTACTAAATCCTCTATGTGTATGTTTTATTTAATTCTTACACTAAACCTATAGTCTAAATATATTAGAATCCTTATAATTCAATTACTTGGGTGGCAATTGAAACTAAGTGGGATGAAATAAGTGGAAACATTGGAACCTCAGCTCAGATTACCTGACTGCACAGCTTACACGCTCAACCATGCTGGTGCTTAGTACTTAGTACCAGCATGATGACATGGACTAATTCTTTACCAGCTCTTATTCTCACTCTTTTCATCTGTAAACCAAGGGCTGCTGCTGCTGCTGCTAAGTCACTTCAGTCGTGTCCGACTCTGTGTGACCCCATAGATGGTAGCCCACCAGGATCCCCTGTCCCTGGGATTCTCCAGGCAAGAACATTGGAGTGGGTTGCCATTTCCTTCTCCAATGCATGAAAGTGAAAAGTGAACGTGAAGTCGCTCAGTTGTGTTCAACTCTTCGCGACCCCATGGATGAGTACTGGAGTGGGGTGCCATTGCCTTCTCCTAAACCAAGGGCACTGGGCTCTATCTCTAAGACCCTTCCAGTTTAAACATTCTGTGATATTAGATGTGTTGAATGTTTTATATCAAACCCAATACTGATGGAATCTCCATGCATGGAACTCACTTTTCTAACTCCTTCTCTCCTTTGTCTTTCCCTCAAATTACTTGAGGATGGATTGAAGAGAAATAGTGTGTATATGCAGTTTATTTTCTTTCTTAAAAACAATTAAGCTGACCTAAATTGGCCACCTACACATTTTAAACATTGACAGTTTTTGTGTCTGATTCTGGCCCTGAGGGACACATATCTTTGCCTACAGAGATGTCTGAGAGCAGCTCTCTGGGAACATTTGATGAGTCTTGGCTGAAGCAAGATAATGATTGTGTCCAGTAGAATTTTTCAGCCAAACAAGAGCTGAGACTTGAGAAAAACAGGTAATAACTGAGCCTTTATGAAACAGAAGCATTTAAGAACTTAGGAGTACTTTGGGATGTGTGATAGCAAATATATGACTTTATTTAATTCAGGCTTAACCTAACACCCATTCAGGTTTGACTATTAACTAGGAAGCTATGAACATTGGAGAATGATAAAGCACTGCCTGCTTGCTGATGAAGGATATATGGACTTGAACAAAGCTAGTAGAGGTGATGGAATTCCAGTTGAGATATTTCAAATCCTGAAAGATGATTCTGTGAAAGTGCTGCACTCAAAGTGCTGCCAGCAAATTTGGAAAACTCAGCAGTGGCCACAGGACTGGAAAAGGTCAGTTTTCATTCCAATCCCAAAGAAAGGCAATGCCAAAGAATGCTCAAATATCACACAATTTCACTCATCTCACATGCTAGTAAAGTAATGCTCAAAATTCTCCAAGCCACGTTTCAGCAATATGTGAACCATGAACTTCCAGATGTTCAAGCTGGTTTTAGAAAAGGCAGAGGAACCAGAGACCAAATTGCCAATATCTGCTGGATCATCGAAAAAGCAAGAGTTCCAAAAAACATCTATTTCTGCATTATTGACTATGCAAAAGCCTTTATTGTGTGGATCACAATAAACTGTGGAAAATTCTGAAAGAGATGGGAATACCAGACCACCTGATCTGCCTCTTGAGAAATCTGTATGCAGGTCAGGAAGCAACAGTTAGAACTGGACATGGAACAACAGACTGGTTCCAAATAGGAAAAGGAGTATGTCAAGGCTGTATATTGTCATCCTGCTTATTTAACTTATATGCAGAATACATCATGAGAAACGCTGGGCTGGAAGATGCACAAGCTGGAATCAAGATTGCCGGGAGAAATATCAATCACCTCAGATATGCAGATGACACCACCCTTATGGCAGAAAGTGAAGACGAACTAAAAAGCCTCTTGATGAAAGTGAAAGAGGAGAGTGAAAAAGTTGGCTTAAAACTCAACATTCAGAAAACTATAATCATTGCATCTGGTCCCATCACTTCATGGGAAATAAATGGGGAAACAGTGGAAATAGTGTCAGACTTTATTTTTCTGGGCTCCAAAATCACTGCAGATGGTGATTGCAGCCATGAAATTAAAAGACACTTACTCCTTGGAAGGAAAGTTATGACCAACCTAGATAGCATATTAAAAAGCAGAGATATTACTTTGCCAACAAAGGTTCGTCTAGTCAAGGCTATGGTTTTCTCAGTGGTCATGTATGGATGTGAGAGTTGGAATGTGAAGAAAGCTGAATGCCAAAGAATTGATGCTTTTGAACTGTGGTGTTGGAGAAAACTCTTGAGAGTCCCTTGGACTGCAAGGAGATCCAATCAGTCCATCCTAAAGGAGACCAGTCCTGGGTGTTCATTGGAAGGACTGATGCTGAAGCTGAAACTCCAATACTTTGGCCACCTCATGTGAAGAGTTGACTCACTGGAAAAGACCTTGATGCTGGGAGGGATTGGGGACAGGAGGAGACGGGGACGACAGAGGATGAGATGGCTGGATAGTATCACCAACTCGATGCAGATGAGTTTAGGTGAACTCTGGGAGTTGATGATGGACAGGGAGGCATGGCATGCTGTGATTCATGGGGTTGCAAAGAGTCGGACCCGACTGAGTGACTGAACTGAACTGACCTGAAGTGTAAAGACACAGTAGATAAAAAGAAGGTAAACTAGAAAAATTTCAAGTCCAGTCCATGGAAATGTTTAGTGTAAAGTTTACCTTTTGGAGATTTTACTCTCTTCCTTCAAACAATGATGAGTATTATAAACACAAACTTACCCAATAATTGACAATATTTGTAACTAAAAAAACATTACTAACAGAGAGTCGTTGACCCAAACCAACAATTCATGGATAAAAATGGGAGATAAACAAGAATCATCCATCTGTTATTCATAAACTTAGTTATTCATTCAGTAATTTTATAAAACTGTCTGCTTTTATAAAACTCAGTTCTCCTACCCCACTACCATCTAGCTAACTCTTCCCATTGGTTTTCTTCCAGCTTAAATGTTGCAAACTGGCTCCTACCTCCAAATTGTGTTGGTGTCCCTGACATGTGCTTTCAAAGGCTTCCTATACTTCTCATAATAGCACTAACACATTCTATTGTAATTGTTTATTTCTCAGTCAGAGAGTTTTTGGCATTTTGTTCAAGACAATTCTTCACTGTGTTAAATTATCCCATATGGTGCTCACTAAATGCCAGTAGATTGTCCAAGTCATTTGACACTCAAAGATACCACCATTTATTTCCAAATTCTGTATATGAGTTCATATTTTTCCTAGTTGAGAACCAATGGAGGAATATACATTCCAAGAAGGCAGGCATCATGCATTCTTGTTCAGTATTATATTCCTTGTATCTAGCATGCTGCCAAGACACAAGCTGTGCTCAAGAAAATACATTTTATTGAGTGAGTGCAACTAGCTCCTGCTTGGTTGGGACTGGTGTGGAGAGGGGGAAAAATAATAAAGCCATTTGAAGTGTTGGATAAGAGGACCTCAGGATGCTTTACAATGCCATCTGCCAAGAAGTTTGCTGCTGATTTTGTAGAAAAAAAAAAGACAGGTAGCATTAATGAAAGGGATGTTATCTACATAACTAGGATAGGGTGGGGGGCGGTGGATTCTGAGTCTATAATTATTCTCCTATCAATTTCATTTCATCTGCTTTTTGGGATTCTGGAGTTAAAATTCACAAAATAGAGAAGCAGGAGGGTATTTTTAGGAGTCATACTAAGATTTCACTATACACAATTATTTCTCCACTTAGAAAAGAATACCAGCCCTACATCAGCCTTTGAAAAGCAGACACAGAATCTGATGTATTTTGCAGCCCTCCATCTGTATCTGGGGTCAAAATTGTTCATGTAAGGATTGTGTCTGAACTTTGGACAGCTGTTTGGTACTTCAGTCTTCAATTTCTTTCTTTTTGAGACAAATTAGAAATTGCTAAAGCCCAAAGATCTTGATATTTGAAGGCATTCATAAAAATATTTGGGAAGGCAGATTTCAGAGGCTCCATTAAGCTGTATGGCTTGTTTTCTTGGCTGCCTGACACTCCAAAGACTGAGCAAGTAGTATTAGAAAAATTCTGGTGTCTGAAACACATATGTACACACACAAAGCTTATCTATAGGAAATATAAAGGGCTAAGGCATGGAGAAGAAGCAAAACTCTTAACAATTAGAGTTAATATAATTGTTAAACAAGATTTGGCAAAGAGGTTCCAGGTTGCCAAGACAAATCTGGAAACACTGAAAATTATAAGGCTCTTTTCTTAAACAAGTTTTTGTTTTTATTTTATTTTTTCTGATGGGACGAAAGAGATACATGTTTACTTTATCTCAGACAAGAGAGATTTTACTGTTAGAATATTCTATAAGGTAAAGACTAGAAACCCTGTCAGTAAATATATAGACATACCTCACTCAGA
Source organism: Bos mutus (assembly GCF_027580195.1). Lineage (NCBI taxonomy): Eukaryota > Metazoa > Chordata > Mammalia > Artiodactyla > Bovidae > Bos > Bos mutus. Next base: position 22,651,464 of record NC_091638.1, read on the forward strand.
GCTCTAATGTTCACAGTAGGGCAGGGGTTTTAGTGACCCAGGAACAAACCTTAAGTCAGCTACCTTCATGACTCAGACTTTTTTCTTCCTGTTTGTTTCCACTCCCTTACTGAGTTGATTTCCAATCCTCTTTATTTATCTTACATTCTAATTCTCCAGGAGAGGAAAATCAATCGGAATAGTTGGTCATTAGTAATCTAAAGCATTCCTATTGGACAGAGTTCTCAAGCTAATTCACCCTAAAAGTCACTTCCCAGCATATAGAACTCCATTTCAATCATTCATGGATAATTTGGACTGGGAAGATGGAAAAAAGCATGCTACTCTCTGGATAATCCTCTTCCTATAATAGTTTTCTCAGAAGAAAGCAGTGTACCCGGCAGAAAATTTGGGGCTTTGTGAGCATTTATTTGATGCACTCCTCTTTTTACAGAGGAAAAGGTCAGTATTGACTCTGCTCCATATCTGGGGCAGAGACACCATTCATTTTTGTGACATTGTAAGAGGGTGAAAGTGAAAAAGAAAGTGTTAAGCGCTTGATCGTGTCCAACTCTTATGACCTCGTGGACCGTAGCCTACCAGACTCCTCTGTCCATGGGATTCCCATGGACAAGAATACTGGAGTGGGTAGCCAATCTCTTCTCCAGGGGACCTTCCCAACCCAGGGATTGAACTCCGGTCTTCTGGATTGCACGCAAATTCTTTACCGTCTGAGCCACGAAGAAAGCCCAATAACAGTGTAGGATGTTCTATTGCTCCATTTCATTGAATCCATTAAGGATTCCAGGAGAGTGAGTTCTGGGTTCCTGGGACTTCTTTTCAACCAGCAGTGCTTATGAGTAGAACAAGTAAGAGAACTGAAATAAGCAATCACATCATTTTTTGCCTACAATGACTTGACCAGCATTGAGAGAAACAATAGGTCTGCAGAATCTAGAAATCTATTTAATACTATAAGCTCAAGTAATTTTTTTGTTAATGCCTAAATTTTTCTCCTTCCTGATTTGTTTTTATTTTTGGTTATCTTCAAAGTCCTCCATAGACCTCTTCTCAAGGTGGAGATAACCTGTAGCTCCCCTTCTAATTGCTATTTGCTTCATGTCTTGGACTAAATGTTTGTGTCCTCCCAAAATTCTTATGTTGATACCCTAATGTTTTAGTATTAGGAGATGGGGCTTTAGGGAGATAATTAGGTTTAGATGAGGTCTTGAAGGTGGTGCCCTCATGAATGAAGTTAGTGCCCTTATAAAAGTCATGTGAGAGCTTGCTTCTTCTATCTGCTTTCTGTCATGTAATAATACAAAGAGAAGCTGGCAGACTGCAGTCTGGAAAAGGGCCCTTACCGGAATCCAACCATGCTGGTGCATTGGTCTTAGACTTCTAGCCTCCAGACCTGTGAGAAATAAATTTCTGTTGTTTACAAGTCATGCTGTCTATGGTACTTTGTTATAGCAGCCTGGACTAAGACACTTGATTTATGTGCAAATATTTTCATTTTAATGCCAGGACAAGCAGGAGTCCACAGTGAAGCATTTAAGAGGAACAGGTTTCCATTTGTTCAGCTCTCTCCCATGTTCTTGGTTGCTCCTTACTCTTCAAGGCAAATCCTTTTGAGGTTCCTCTTGACTCTCTTACTGTTTTATTTCCCTTCTGCACCATGATTTCTGACTGTGACCTGAATTTATTTACCTGAGTTTATTCACTTAAAAAAGTTTTTACTAACCAACTTTTAATATCTTTCTCTTTCCTTTTGTAATTATTTCCCCTTCCATTTATAATATTGCCCATTGAATATGTAACAGTTTCACAGAATAAATAAAGCTTTTCCTTAATTCAAATTTTAAAATAAGATTCCAATACATATTTTTACATTGAAGTTGAATAATGTAATTGACAAACAATTGATGATGAATTATATAGCACAACTTATATAGTTTGGCTCCAGTCAACACCCAGTACTCCTGGGAAGGGCACTGGGGATCATGCATGAAAACTCCAAGAATGGAAGTACAAGAATTGCACTTTCACCGTGTTTTTCTTTGTCTTGCATTTCCTGCTTATGACAGGTTCATCTCAATATTTGTCACTTGTTGTTGTGGTTGTTCAGGACAGCTTCTCATGATAGAAAATGTCAACCCAAATAGCATGACAGGACTTGGTGAAGGACTGGGTCAACTCTTGACCACCGATGGCATTGTCAACCATGGATGCTGAATTAGAGGAAAATTAAAACTCAGTTTTCAGAGATCAGGAATTCACTATTGTTTGATTTCACATGATTGAGGACCAGTTTTCCATACTTCATTTTAACATTTTTGATATTGAAAACTGCCTGAAACAGATGATTATTTAAGACCAATGGCCAGTGTCAGAAAGAGACACTCTGCAGGTGTGAGAAGCATTTAAAAAAAAAAAAAAAAGGTTGAGATCTGCATTGGAATCCTAGCAGTATGACTCTAGCATATTATTGAAATTTCTAAAGCTTTGTGGGTTTGTGGGGGTTCATAGTTTTGCTTTATTTCAGTAATCAAATATCATAATCAGTGTGAAAGCTTGTAATCTCTAATGCAGATTGAAAATCTGTTGTATTTGACAGTGTACTTAGCATTTGTTTCTGTTTTCATTTAAAATTTTCTCTAAAAACATTATTCTTAATTAATTTTTCCTTAAAGATTTCAGTCAGTATTATATTGGATCTGTCTTTGACAGGAGAATGCTATTAAGTGATATTTTGCATGAAAATTTTCTTTTAAACAAAAAGATTCATTATATGCCAGAAAGATTGACCAGAATTCTGAACAAACATACATCTATTTAAGCGACATGGCTCTACTAGTTGTCTCTTACTATTAGGCCAAACTTAGCCACTTCAAACAACAAAGGTTTATCATTTCACAGTTTCTCTTGGTTAGGAATTCTGCTTAGCTGGGTGGCTCTGGCTTAGTGTCTCATGAGGTTGTAAGTGAAGATGTCAGTTGGGGTTACAATCATTTAGAGGCTGTTGTCAGGAAGACTGTGTTCCTTGCTGACTGTTCTTTAGAGGCCTCAGTTTTTCACCATGTGGGTCCAGTCATAGGGTTGCTTGAGTGTCTTGACAAAATGGCAGCTGGCCTCCCCCAGAGAGAGTGATCCCAATGAGAGAGGAAGGAGGAAGTAATAATGCATTTTATGATCCAGTCTTTGAAATGACACACTGCTACTTCCACTAGAGTTTCCAGCTACAATACCAAATACTCTGTTATGTTATTAATAGAATTCCAGAAAAACAGCAAATAAAATGTTTAGTATATCCCATGAAATATTTGAGATCTTCCTGGTGGCTCAGATGGTGAAGAATTTGCCTGCAATGCAGGTGACCTGGGTTCAATCCCTGAGTCAGGAAAATCCCCTGGAGAAAGGAGTGGCTACCCACTCCAGTATTCTTGCCTGGAAAATTCCATGGACAGAGGAGCCTGGCAGTCTACAGTCCATAGGGTTGCAAAGAGTCAGACACAACTGAGTAACTAACACTACTATATTTATGAAATATCTGGGATATACTTATACTAAAAATATTCATTATTTATCTCAAATTCTAATTTAATTGAGCATCCTATGTTTATTCATAGTTCACAGTACCTTTATTTTATAAAACATATTGAATCAAACAATTTAGAGCTACTGCTTCCTCATGCTGTGTATATCTGTCATCCACTTGAAAAAAAATATAGTCAAATCTGTCTTTATCCCTTTTGTCAATGAAAGTGAAAGTGAAGTTGCTCAGTCGTGTCCGACTCTTTGTGACCCCATAGACTGTAGCGCACCAGGCTCCTCTGTCCATGGGATTTTCCAGGCAATAGTACTAGAGTAGATTGCCATTTCCTTCTCCAGGGGATCTTCCCAACCCAGGGCTCAAACCTGGGTCTCCCACATTGTAGACAGACGCTTTACCGTCTGAGCTACCAGGGAAGTCCTGGTGGCTTATTTGCTTATTTGTCAATGAGGTAATAAGGAAAGAGGATTACTGCCTGCTTTAAAAGGATCATCTGGAATCAAAATCTAGGAATCTTAGTTCTGTTTCTATTTTGTGTCTCTTTTGCTTCACTTTGTATGTCATGCTCTGTCTCTTTTCCCATGCAGATTTTAAGTGAGTAGGCTTCAGTTTGAGTTCCTTCTGCTGCTACCCCCAACTAGTTTCTTTCTCTGCTATAAGCAGGCTGGGCTATGCCTGAATTCAAACCACTGCATTTACTATTCATTATATACCTGCATGACTGGAGGAAGGAAGTTTAGAAGGGCACCAACTACAAATGTTCTCAATACTTCTCACTTATTATCAAGAAAAACAGGTTTTTCTCTGGGTCTTATTTTGGATTTTTGTTTCCTGAAAAAGTTTTTCTTAGGAGGCCACTGTGTCTCACTAGCCATATTGCTCATAAACCTCAAAAAGAGTGAACCCGGAGGAAAAAAAATGCATAACACAAGATTTGACTTCACAATGTCTCTAAGCTTCTCAGAACCCAAACTGGGGACTCACTGAATGAAGAGAGTTTGTTTCTACATTGCTTTCTTCTTGAAAAATAAGAGATGATTTTGAAAGTCATTGACTTCTTTCTACGTTTGATAATTTCTCCAATTCTGATAAAGTGCAAGTCTCTTGAAGGGTTTTTCTAATGTTTTAGGATGGTATTCTTCTTGATAGAATATACCAAAAGATTTCAAAAAGTTCTGTGGAAAAAGGTCAGCAGAAATGACAGATTATAGGCATCAAAAAGTGAAAAATTTTAAATGGAATAGTTTATATTATGTGACAGTTGGACCATAAAGAAGCCTGAGCACCAAAGAAATGATGCTTTTGAATTGTGTTGCTGGAGAAGACTCGTGAGAATCCTTTGGACTGCAAGGAGATCAAACCAGGCAATCCTAAAGGGAATCAACACTGAATATTCATTGGAAGGACTGATGCTGAAGCTGAAGCTCCAATACTTTGGCCACCTGATGGGAAGAGCCAAATCACTGAAAAAGTTCCTGATGCTGGGGAAGATTGAGCACAAGAGGAGAATGGGCATCATCGACTCAGCGGACATGAATTTGAGCAAATTCCAGGAAATGGTGAAGGACAAGTGAACCTGGCCTGCTATAGTCCATGAGATCTCAAAGGGTCAGACACAATTTAGCAACTGAACAACAACAACATATATATATATATATATATATATATATATATAGAGAGAGAGAGAGAGAGAGAGAGAGACATATGTATATCTCATATCATGATCTCCTTATTGCAAAATTCAGGCTTTAGGCCTTTCAGATCTGACCTAAATTAAACCCCTTATGATTATACAGTGTAGTTGATTAATAGATTCAAGAATTTTAGATCCTGTAGATAGAGCGGCTGAAGAACTATGGATGGAGGTTTGTACTGCTGTACAGGAAGCAGTGACCATCCTATCTGAGGATAGTGACCAAACTATCCTAAAGAAAAGGAAAGAAGGCAAAGTGGTTGTCTGAGGAGGCTTTACAAATAGCTGAGGAAAGAAGAAAAGTCAAAGGCAAGGGAGAAAGGGAAAGATATCCCCAACTGAATGTCGAGCTCCAGAGAACAGCAAGGAGATATAGGAAGGCCTTCTTAAATGAACAATACAAAGAAATAATAGAAATTTAGAAAATAGAAATAGAAAAATAATAGAATGGGGAAGACTAGAGATCTCTTCAAGAAAATTGGAGATATCAAGAGAATGTTTCATGCACAGATGGGCATGATAAAGGACAGAAACAGTAAGGACCTAAAAGAAGAAGAGATTAAGAAGAGGTGACAAGAATACACAGAGTAACTATACAAAAAAAGATCTTAATGACCCAGACAACCACGACGGTGTGATCATTCACCTACAGCCAGACATCCTGGAATGTGAAGTCAAGTGGACCTTAGGAAGACTTACTATGAACAAAGCAAGTAGATGAGATGGAATTCTAGTTGAGCTATTTCAAATCCTAGAAGATAATGCTGTTGAAGTGCTGCACTCAATATGTCGGTAAATTTTGAAAACTCAGCAGTGGCCACAGGACTGAAAAAAGTGTTTTCATTCTAATCCCAAAGAATGGCAATACCAAAGAATGTTCAAAATACTGTACAGTGGTGATCATTTCACAAGCTAGCAAGTTTATGCTCTAAATCCTTCAAGCTAGGCTTCAGCAGTACAGGAACCAAGAAATTTCAGATGTTATAAGCTGGATTTCTAAGAGGCAGAGGAACCAAAAATCAAATTGCCAACATTCGCTGGATCATCAAGAAAGCAAAGAACTTCCAGAAAATCATCTGCTTCTGCTTTATAGACTATCTAAAGCCTTTGACTGTGTGGATGACAACAAACTATGAAAAATTCTTAAAGAGGTGGGAATACCAGACCATTTTACCTGTCTCCTGAGAAACCTGTCTGGGGAATCAAGAAGCAACAATTAGAACTGAAAATGGAACAACTGACTGGTTCAAAATTGGGAAAGGAATATGACAAGCCTGTATAATATCACCCTGCTTGTTTAACTTATATGTGGAGTACATCATGTGAATGCCAAGATGGATGATTCACAAGCTGGAATCAAGATTGCTGAGAGAAATATCAACAACATCAGATATGAAGATGATACCACTCTAATGGCAGAAAGTGAAGAGGAACTAAAGATCCTTTGATGAGGGTGAAAGAGGAGAGGGCTTGAAACTCAACAATCAAAAAACTAATATCATGGCATCCAGTCCCATCACCTCGTGACAAATAGAAGGATGAAAAAATGGAAGCATGACAGATTTTATTTTCTTGGGCTCCAAAATCACTGTGAATAGTGACTGCATACATGAAATTAAAACACACTTGCTCCTTGAAAGGAAAGCTATGATAAACCTAGACAGTGTATTAAAAAGCACAGGCATCACAGACAGTGGAGAAATATTGTATGACATCACTTATATGTGGAATCCAAAAAGAAATGATACAACTGATCTTACAAAGCAGAAAGAGACTCACAGACTTAGTAAAAGAAATTATGGTGTTAAGGGATAGTTATGCAGTACTCTTGCCTGGAAAATCCCATGGACGGAGGGCCTGGTGGGCTGTAGTCCATGGGGTTGCTAAGAGTCGGACACGACTGAGCGACTTCACTTTCACTTTTCACTTTCATACATTGGAGAAGGAAATGGGAACCCACTCCAGTGTTCTTGCCTGGAGAATCCCAGGGACAGAGGAGCCTAGTGGGCTGCCATCTATGGGGTCGCACAGAGTCAGACATGACTGAAGCGACTTAGCAGCAGCAGCAGCATGGAGTTTGGGATGGACTTGATAACACTGCTATGTTTAAAATGGACAACCAACAAGGATCTACTCTATAGCACAGAGAATTCTGCTCAATGTTATGTGGCAGCCTGGATAAAAGTGAGGTTTGGGAGAGAATGGACATACATGTATACGTATGGCTGAGTCCCTTCACTGTTTACCTGAAACTGTCAGAACATTGTTAATTGGCTATGTGCTGAGTCACTTCAGTCATGTCTGACTCTTTGCAACCCTATGGACTGTTGCCCACTAGGCTCCTCTGTCCATGGAATTCTCCAGTCAAGAATACTAGAGTGGGTTGCCATGCCCTTCTCTAGGAGATCTTCCCAACCCAGGGATCAGACCTGCATCTCTTAAATCTACTTGCAATAGCGGGTGGTTCTTTAGCAGTAGGGCAACCTGGGATTTCCATTAATTGGCTATACCCCAATATAAAATAAAAAAGTTCAAAAGAAAAAGAAAGCAGAGTCATCACTTTGCTGACAAAGGTCCATATAGTCAAAGCTTTGGGTTTTCCAGTAGTCATGATGTGAGAGTTAGACCATAAAGAAGACTGAATGCCAAAGAATTGATGCTTTTAAGTTGTGGTGATGGAGAAGACTCTTGAGACTCCCTTGGACTGCAAGGAGATCAAACCCAGTCAATCCTAAAGGAAATCAACCCTGGATATTCATTGGAAGGACTGATGCTGAAGCTGAAGCTCTAATACTTTGGCCACCCTATGAGAAGAGTTGACTCACTGGAAAAGACCCTTATGCTGGGAAAGATTGAAGGCAGAAAGAGAAGGGGACAACAGAGGATAAGATGGCTCGATGGCATCGCCAACTCAATGGACATGAATTTGGGCAAATTTGGGGAGATAGTGAAGGATAGAGGAGCCTGATGTGTAGCAGTTCATGGAATTGCAATAAGTTGGACATGACTTAGTGACTGAACAACACCAACAAAAATAAGATATATATGGTTTGGTCTTCGTTCCCATTTATAGCACAGAGAGTAAAAACCTTGGATGAGAAACGATGGGAGAGAAAGGTTTCTTTTGTTATGTTAATGAGGCACTTTTGGACAGTCCTTAGGTAACCTAAGGATTCGATGCGAGCTGGCTGCCATGGGAACCAACCTGTGATTAGAGAGTTGGAATTTTCAGTACCACTCACTACCTCCAGGGAGGGGAAAGGGGCTGGAGACTGAGTTTTATCAGTAGTGACCAATGATAATCATGTGAATGTAGGGAAGCCTCCATAAAAACCCAGAAGAACAGAGCTCAGACAGCTCCTGGGTTGGTGAACAGCTGAGGATTCTGGGAGAGCAATGCACTCAACAAGGACAAGGAAGCTTTGTGTCCTTTCTCTCCACTTTGTCCTATGCATTTCTCCCAGATACTTTTTCCTGAGTTATATCTTTTTATAATAAACTGAGGATCTAGTTAATAAAATGTTTCTCTGATTTCTGTGAGCCATTGTGGAAAATTAACTGAAGCCAGGAAAAGGGTTGATGGAACTTCTAGCTTATAGTCAGTTGGTCAGAATCAGAGATGACACCCAAACTTATAATTTGGTGTCTGAAATGGGAGTTGGTCAGTTTTATAGGTCTGAACCCTTAAACTATGGGATCTGCTACTATCTCCAGGTAGACAGTATCAAAATTGAATTGAATTGTTAATATAAAATTAATTTATATTTTTTGGACTTCACAGACACCTGTAGTTAAATGTCAAACAATTTGTAAAGAGGCAGTAAGAACAGTCAACATGTAGGCCTAATACCTGAAGAAAAAGCAGTTTTCTATGAACATTATACTGGGGTAATATGCATTTCTTCCAAATTAATCAATATTAGTAGTTTGCATTGATCACAAAAGTGAAGTTAAGGTGGAGTCAGGATAGTATAGTAGTTAAGCAGATAGCATTTATAGTTTTTGTCTGGCATGTGACTTTGGGCAAATTATTTACCTTTTAGGGCTTTGATTTCCCTATCTGTAAGATTGGATTAATAAATGGTACCCATCTCAGGAGGGTTTCCTTTTTTGGGGATCAAATAAATTTTATATATTATAAGCACTCAAAAACACTCAGTTATAATTATCTAGGAGTGACTGAAATATGGAAGCAGCTAAGAAGTGTTCCCAATGGAGGAAAAGTCTGTCTTTGAACAGCTAATCAAAAAAAAAAAAACCCAAAAACGCTTGACTTATACATGTCCAGGTTTGATGTACTATATACATGAGGAATCTGATTAGTTTTTCTTTTATGAGCACTGGCAGATCACCATCAGTTTGTACCCCTGGCCTACATATAGTAAGCCGTTAGAGATCCAGCAATGAAGTAAGCTACACACTACAAATCTTGGGCTTGAGTCTGCTCCAATCAGCTTTTGTCATACTAATGCTGTATTTAAAACAACCCCAAATTCATTGGCTCACAATAATAAACATTTATTTTTGGCTCATACATGTCTGGGTTCTCTGGGCTTGGCTGTATTCATTCTACTAAGTGAGTTTCTCGTTTTCTTTCAATCAGCAACTGATTACCCAGAATATATTATTCTCATGGCAAAAGATAGGAACACAATAGGACAGACCCACCCATGCTAGCATATTTCAAGGCATTGCTCATGTCATGTCTGTGAACTTTCCATTGGCCAAAACAAGTCATATGGCAAAGTCCAAATTCAAAGGGCAAAGGCCTACACTCCAGCCACTCTGAGGCCATAGCTTGGTTGTGGAGATACACCATGACTTCAGAGAAATGAAGAACTGAAATCAATGACTGAACCACAGAATCTTAGCTCTGTTTGATCATTTAGCTATGTATTCATGGGCAGCCACTGTACTGCTCTAGGCCTTAGTTTCTTTATTTGTAAAACGAAGAGGTTGAGTTACTACTACTACTAAGTCGCTTCAGTCGTGTCTGACTCTGTGTGACCCCATGGACTGCAGCCCACCAGGCTCCTCCGTCCCTGGGATTCTCCAGGCAAGAATACTGGAGTGGGTTGCCATTGAGTATATATTAGAGTCGCCTGGGGAAGCTTCTAAAAAACACCATTTGCTGGGTCCCATCCAAGACCAGTTAAATCAGAATCCCTAGGGGTAATGTCTCAAGAACTTGTGTTTTTGTAAAGCTTTCTGGATCATTCTAGTGTACAGTCAGGATTGGGAGCCACTGTGTTAAATGGTTTCCAGTGTTTCTTCTATTCTCAAACTCGTTTAGGTTCTAATAGGACTGGTTTGTTGGCCATGAAGACTTGCTTATGACTGACATGCTGACTGATTGGTAGGGTAAAATGTTTGTGTCCTAAAATGTTGCTGACTGCCCCCCTCCGCTTCCACAAACACACACACACACACACACAAGAGCAACAACTGTATTGTTTTCTCTTAGTTCCTTTGCTCAAAGATATTCCTGCATTATCACAGATGCCTTCTTCCACCTCTTCTCTCCTACCTATTTCAGTTGCTGGAAGAGTTTTTTGAAATAAATGAGAGCTCTGCTGCCTTTTCTATGTTGCTTATTTTCCAGCTCTACCTGAATTGTACTTGAAATGCTGCTTCCCCCCTTTGCCATTTAGAATTAGCAAGTGTCACCCACCTTCCCATCAAGGTTGGCACTGATGATTAGCACACCCCCACACACTGCCATTCTTTCCCCACCTACTCCAGTGTCAGCCCCTGGAAGGGGATTTACATTTCCACAAAGGCAACTCTAAGACCTGTTGAAAGGGGCTCAGGAATGAAATGCAACCTAACTACCATCTGTGTATATCAGAGATGCTGTAGAAGAGATACTTGCATTAGGAGGTGGGGAACTGGTGCCCAAGGACTCATTCCCTTCAAGGACTCCCTGCATACTGTGGGAGATTTGTCACTGTCACCATGATTCTTTGTTGGTTCTCTCTGGCAGGTTCCTTACTTTTTCTTCTTCTCTAGCAAGAATTATAGTTTTAGATATAAATAAATGTAAAATTCACAGATCTGGTTACTGAGAAATAACGTTTATTGAGAATTTTCTATTTTTCCTTTTCCTCTTCTCTATCTCTTATCATAGCACTATTTATATGAACTATTATATTTCATCGATTCTAAGGTGCATTTTTTCCCAGAATTTTATCTCTCTGCAATAGGGATGGGTCTCATAGTTATTGATGTCTTAAAATTAATCAGCAGAAATTTTTCTTTCTTGGAGGAACACACAATAATGTTGCACCTTATGATGGGTGATTTCTGTGAGGCAGTAGAATAGAGCATCATCTAGGCTTTGTGCTAAGTCTGTTGCATTCATTTTCTCATTTAGTCCTCACAATAATTCATTGATTAATTAATCAGTACTTTTTTCTATCAACAAATATTTGTTGAGCTAATATAATTAATAATAATAGTTGACATGTATTGAGCAGACATTATATAAGTCCTTTAAAAAATATCCTCTACACTTAGCACTGAGGAAGATGCCGAGAGGTAGGTATTGATATTATTTGCACTTTATAGGCCAGCAAAAGTGGCACTCACTCAGAGGTTAACAAACTTGCCGAAGTCATAAAGTTCAAAGGCAAGCTTCAAACCCAGTTTACTCTGCCTTCAAAGCCCATGCAATGTCACTTCCCTACATCACATCAAGCACTTGTTATTATTATCATTAATAGTGGTGAAGTATTTTATCATTTACAATAGACTTTCACAGATGCCTAATTGTAGCCTAATAACCTGGAAAATGCAAATTCTTTTATGTATTTTGCATTAAAAGATAAAAATCACTGTTAAAATATATTCTTAATAGCCTTCATAAAAAGGTATAAGCCATCCAAAGACACCCCAAGGGAAGCTAAAGCACTGGAACTGTTTCACTTCATTAGGGCCAAGCAAATAAAAGCTGGGCCAGAGTACATGCTAATTAATGTCAGAAGGACAATAGTCACTGGATAATGGGAAAACAAACTATTAATATTACAGTGTGTAAGCCTTTACTCTGAGATGTAACTCTGCATTTCTAACTATTATGGAAAATACCATCTAAATCAAGTGAACTTTAAAAACAATGGATAACAATTTGTAGAATGGATCAGTGGAATTGGTAAATATGATAAATGAAGTCAGGCCAATGACACTTCCATCTAGTTTCAGTTTTAGAGGGAATGACCTGAAAATCTGGGATATTAATGTATTTGGGTTAAGTTTATTGTTTTGTTATTCTAGTGATTTATGGTCAACAAAGAAATCCCAGCAAAAAGGACTATGTCTGAAAGAGCAGGAGAATCATAGTTAATTTGACATTATTTTTAAATAATTATATTCCTTTAATATATTAAACAATCTAGGCAATCATAAAGCCACAGAATCTTAAGATTCTAGAGTTAGAAGGGCCCCAGGAGGTAGCATGTTTTCTACTTACACAAGGAGAAATATGAGCTTTCTAAGGCACTCTATTTTATTTCATTTTGACTTTGTTGGGTGGCTTCTTTAATATCAATTTCTTCTGTCTTTTAAGTCTTCAAAGTTTTTTGATCTGGGTTTATTTGTTTTTGAAAATCTTGTTTCCTGTGACTACCGCTTCTAATCTTCTGACCACTGTGGGTAAAAATGGGCTGTCTAGCTTTAACAAATGGTTAGAAATCTTGCCATTTTGAAAACAGGGCATCCTTCCCTAAGTACCTCCATGTTTTATGCAAGAGATGAATTGTATTTATCCCTGAATGATTGATTGCCTTCTAGTCAGAGATCTTGAATGAAGTGTTACCAATTGTTAAAGGGTTAGTAACTAAGATGGGTAAATTAAGTTTTCCTTTTATCCAACACCAAACTTTTCCTTTTTCCTCTCCTCAGTCTCTGAGATGAAGACAGATCCCCACAAAAGAACCTTTATAGCTCAAGTGACAGGCAGTAATTCCTTATCTCTAGTTTATAGAATTCTAACATTTCATTGCTGTTGTTGTTCAGTCACTAAGTCATGTCCAACTCGTTGCCACCCCACGTACTGCAGCACACCAGGCTCCTCGGTCCTATCTTCTTAGTTCCCAGAAAGTGAAAGTGAAAGTCACTCAGTTGTGTCTGACTCTTTGCGACTCCATGGACTAAACAGACCATAGAATTCTCCAGGCCAGCATACTGGAGTGGTTAGCCTTTCCCTTCTCCAGGGGATCTTCCCAACCCAGGGATCAAACCCAGGTCTCCTGCATTGCAGGTGGATTCTTAACCAGCTGAGCCACCATAGTTTGCTCAAATTCATGTTCATTGAGTTGATGATGCTATCTAACCATCTCATCCTCCGCCACCCCCTTTTCCTTTTGCCTTCAATCCTTCCCAGCATCAGGTCATTTCCAATGATTCAGCTCTTCACATCAAGTGGCCAAAGTATTGGATCTTCAGCATTAGTCCTTCCAATGAATATTCAGGGTTGATTTCCTTTAGGATTGACTGGTTTGATCTCCTTGCAGTCCATGGGACTCTCAAGAGTCTTCTCTGATACCACAATTGAAAAGTATCATTTCTTCAGCTCTCAGCCTTCTTTATGGTCCAACTCTCACATCCATACATGACTACTGGAAAAACCATAGCTTTGACCATAAGGACATTTGTTAGTAAGATGATGTCTCTACTTTTTAAGATGCTGTCTAGGTTTGTCATAGCTTTTCTTCCAAGGAGCAAGCATCTTTCAATTTCGTGGCTGCAGTCATGCACTGTTCACAGCGATTTGGGAGCCCAAGAAAATAAAACCTGTCAGTTTCCACTTTTTCCTCTTCTTTTTGCCATGAAGTGATGGGACTGGATGCCATGATCTTAGTTTTTTGAATGTTGAGTTTCAAGCCAGCCTTTTCTCTGTACTCTTTCACCATCTTCAAAGGATCTTTAGTTCCTCTTCACTTTCTGTGATTAGAATGGTATCATCTTCATATCTGACGCTATTGATATTTCTCCCAGCAATCTTGATTCCAGCTTGTGAGTCATACAGGCTGGCATTTCAAATGATGTACTCTGCATAGAAGTTAAATAAGGATGGGGACAATATAAAGCCTTGTCGTACTCCTTTCCCAATTTTGAACCAACCAGATGTTCCATTTCCAGTTGTAACTATTGCTTCTTGATGTGTATACAGGTTTCTCAGGAGACAGGTAAAATGGTCTATTTAGTATTCCCATCTCTTTGAGAATTTTCCAGTTTTTTGTGATCCACACAGTCAAAGGCTTTAGCATAGTCAATTAAGCAGAAGTAGGTGTTTTTCTGGAATTCCCTTGCTTTCTCTATGATCCAGCAAATGTTGGCTATTTGATATCCAATTCCTCTGCCTTTTCTAAACCCAGCTTGAACATCTGTTAAGTTCTTGATACCATTAGAGTCAATTATAAAGTATTTTTCTTTATTTTTAATAACAACATATTTGACATGGAATTATAATGGATCTAGAACTGATATGTACCCCAGAGATCATTCCAACACCCTTATTTGCAAATAAGAAATTTTGTTACTGGGGCAATTAAATGCTTTACCCAAGAGTATGTAGCCAGTTAGTGGTCCCCTGACTCCAACTTAATTCTACCCCCTGAAAATTTTCAATTAATATTGGTAAGTTCTTGCAAATGAGAACAATGTCAATGGAGTTATCTTCTTGGAGAAATAGCAAAGGATCCTGACTTGGTTGCAAAAGAGATTTCTCTTTAAGACAAGGCTTCAAAAATGACCTTTGAGGGCATTTTCCGTATTTCTGATTAGTGGGTGCAATAACCTTTAGCTGAAGAAAAGGGCACCCAAAGAGCAGAGCAATAATAGAGGAATTACTTTGGCAATTACCATTACCATTACAAGTCCACCTTTGAAAATAGATGGAAGAATCAGTAATGTAAAGAGTAAGCCTCACAGCCCATGAGAAGAATAGAAATCTCGGTATCAAACATCTAGGCCATTCCCTTGACTTTCCTGGTTGAAGTATAATCAAAACAAACAAAAGAAAGTGCCTTTTTTCCACTATAGTAAATGGCACTTCCTACATGGCTTCATGTTATTAAATCTGAACAATTACTTGATATCTTTTCTTTACTATGAATCATAGCCCTATCATCTCTAAAATGGAATTAATATAACCTAACCAGCCTACCCCATATGATAAACATAAATTTAATAAATGACCAGACTGAGAAACCAATGTGGTTTTAAGTAAAATTTTTGAGCTCTGTTGGGGCTTTCTCTTAATGAAAGTAGTTTTAATTTGCATTTCTTTAGATTATTTTAAGTGTTGGCTGCAGCTTTCTATAGAATATGAAGAAATACCAAGTATGCTGCCTAATACGAGAACAAGCTTGTGGTCACCTTTATTTAACCTAGCCAGTTTAGGATAACTGAGTGAGAGAATGTACTGAAGAGAATGCCTTCAACACTTCCCAAAATGCAGCTGTTGCTTTGCTCATGATGGTGTCATAAACAGAGCCCATCTTAGCACAGCAGAACACTGACCGGACCCACTCAATCCTTTATCTGAGCAGGTGAATTTTGCTTTAGCTTCCTTTATCTTTCCTAAGAATGCAGTAAGAATTTTTAAAACTTTTTCTCAGGCATTCACTTTTCTATATACCCAAGTCCCTAATTTTCTCATTTTTTCCAGATTTAAGAATTTTGCTTTGTGAGACATGGAGTATTGGTGGTACAAAAATCTCCATAACTCTCCTTTATCCAATTTACAGTCCCTCTTGGGACTGTGACAGTTTTCCTGCAATCCTTTCTCTTTGTTTCCTCCTTAGAAGAGAAAAGCAGTGTCTTTTAACTGTAGCTTGCCCATTAGAGATAGTCTGAGAATAAATGAAATCATTATGTGTTGAGATAAACCTCTAAACAAAGATGCTCTGAGAATCTCAATAATGTTCCTAGTTTTAATACATAGTCACAGAGCTCAGACTCCCTCGCTCCCCATGTTCCAGGCTAACCCTGAGAAATTTGAAGATGCAAAGATTTTACTCTTAGTTTTCTCACAGGTTTAGCTGTAGGGCCAAGTGAACACCACCACTTCTCAGCTCTGTTCCAGGTTTTCTATCTCTAAAGCAGATATCATCTTTGACATCCTAACCAGAGCTTGCAAGTAGCTTCCCACCTCATGTTTTGAACAGGACTCTCCCTGGAAAGATGGTTTTTAAAATCACATGAAATAAAATATTTATACCTGTGTAGTGCTTCTTAAGATATAAATGTATCTGTTCATAAATGGAAAATGAAGCTATGATTTTGAGGAATATGCTTTCCCCAATCTGAAGTATTCTTCATGATGTGGCTATTGAAGCATCAGCCTTGCTCTGCCACTTGACTTAACATTTCTGTCTCCAGTGTTCCCCTCTGGGGAGAGGGCCAGAAATTTTATAATAATAATAAAGCCACCATTGGATTCAAATAATTCCCTGGACCAATATGCATGTATTTATGTGTGAGCATTTTTAGCTCTGTTTTCCCAAATATTTCTTCATCAAATTAAATTGTTTTCATGTTTATTTTTAACACCCTTTGACCATATCAAGATTTTTGATTCAGGCTAAGATTTTGAGACTTTCAGAATGAGCTATGCTATCTGGCATAAATGGGAGTTCCAGTTTAACCTAAGAATCTCAGAAATTACTGCAGGCTGTAAGCAGAGCAAAGGAGCAATTGACAGAAGTGTGTTTTTCTCTGTAATGGAAATAACTAGAGAAATGCAGAAAAGAAATCTCTCTAGTCTGTTCTAACAAGTTCTATTTTGAATTCCAAGGCAACTGTCAATTTAATACCAGGGCCCCTTTAAGCAGAAATTTTGACTTGCCGTGAATTTAACAGGCTGTAGGCTATCAAATGCCTGACTATAACAGCTCTCTCTCTTCTTTGTTTAAAGAATTGAAAATGGAAATTGCATGGTCTGAAATTCCTGATTATTTTATCTCCCTAACTTCATCCTTCTGATCCATTGGGAACACTGCTTCGGAAAGAATGTCTTAATTTTGCTTTCCCTAGAAGCAGACACTAAGAGAAGAACTTGAGTGAAGCAGTTTATTGGGGCTAGAGAAAGTGAAATAAGGAAGGAGGCGATAAGGAGTTTGTGGTCAAGCAGGTCACCACTGTAGTTAACTAGAGTTTCTTCCCATTGGGGACCTCTGAGGACTGGCACAGAGCACACACCTCCAAGCTGTCTCAGGGGAGGTGTGAGAGGATTACAGTGTTTCTACAACTCCAGCAACTGCCACCAGATTTTGGTTGAGAGCTATTTGTGGAAAGTATGTAACTTCCTAGCAGTAAATCCTTGATGATATCACTTAAGTCATCTCACATAATTTTCTCATATGCAAGGTGGACATGAATCTGATGTCACAATATTGTGGTATGAATTCCATGTGCTGGTATACTAAAGTGCTTTGTAAATTACCCAATTACTATTCAAATATTATTTATTATTAATACAGGTAAACATGCTCTATTCCTCCAAAAATGTTAAATCTTATGAAGAAGTTAAGACATATACATAGATAAATATCAAAGGCAATACATGATCACTTCTGTTAGAGGACAACAATCTTCTCTGATAGCATGGTGGGTTAAGAACAGAGACTTTGGAGTTCAAACCTTGGCTGTACCATGTATTAGCTTTGTGGGCTTGGGCAATTTACTCACTGTCTCAGTCTTAGTTTTCTCATCTATAAAATGGGTATGACAGAATTGCTCATGGAGTTATTAAATACTAAATTAGGTAATACATGCAAAGTGCTTAGTATTTATTAAATAGTTGTGTTATTTTCATTACCACCATTATTATGATTTTTGCTATTACTCTTGCAATGGGATTTGGAAAAGGGATATGACAAAATTAATTTGGAATGTGATACACTCCAGGAAAAGTGTTATTAAATGAAATAGTGGGCATGAAAGCCCTTAGTCAACTCTTATTTTCTATTGTCAATTTTAAAGAATGATTATTCATGAATAGGGTTTCATGACTTGAACATTACAGTGGTTAAGATATGCCAAGCAGAGGTGAGACAGGAAAGGCATTTTAAGTATAAGAAACACACTGTGAAATGTGGAAATGAGTACAGACAGGATTCTGTCAAGGAAGGTTTTGCCAACAATGATCAGTGTGGTTGGGTAAGAGTATGAGGCATATCTAGAAGAGGAAGAAAAGCCAAGTGGGGCATGAATCAGAGCATGGAAGACCTTGAGGGCTGAGGTAAAGAGCTGGAGACCTAGTGGATGTTGTGAACAGAGAAATCATTTCTTGCTGGTTTGTGCTTCTAAGCCTTAATCCACTCACATGCAGCCTCTTCAGTCCTGAATTCAGAGCTGCCTTCTCAGCTTTCATTTCCTGCTCTTCACTTTACCCTCATGCTTCTCTTCCAGCTCTCCCACATCATATTCATCTCTTTTTGTACCTTTGCTTATGCTGAACCCCTCACCTGGAGGATTCCCTCTCCCTCTTTCTTTCTTCTTAATCACATCTGCCCTAGCTGCTCATGCATTTTCCATACCTGTCCTTAGCGATCCTTTCTTCCTTAACTCCTTGAATACCTTTCATCTCCATCACCCAGTCAACTCATTTCCTGATAAGAATAAGGTCTTTGAATGTAGAGACCATGCTTTTATTTTGCTGTTTCATACATTCCCGGATACACAGAGAGTGCTCAGGAAATACTTGGCTAATCGGACAGGTTAGCCACATCTTCCCAAGAGTCTCCTTGTGTGTATCAGGTCAGTGGTACCGTCTCTAATTTGCCTTCTCAAGGTTGGTAGCGTAAAATATGATGGGCTTCTCCTGGCCCTTTTTCAAGGGGTTCTGGTGATGTTAACATGTGGCTTTTTTATGAACTGGGGACTGTTAGCTTCCAGGCAGCAATTTGGGAAAAGAAACTGGTTTATTCTGTGATGTTTTAGATATAACTGACTTGTGTGCATTAAATTTCAGTTTGATTCACTTCTTGCTTTGAGCTAGAAGTGAAGAAACTCATTTTTAGTTTTCAGCTTTGCCATTAATTAGCTGTGCGACTTTGGGCAAGTCTTTACCCCCTCTCTATTAATAATAGCTGTCTTTTATTGGATGTGAAATAAGTGCAGCATTACTAGGTGCTATAAATCCACTGTTTTATTTAACCCTCCTACCAATTTTGTGAGGTAGACCTCATGACTGCTCCTAGTTCCAAATGAGACTCAGATCAGAAAGTAAGTTTCCCAGAGTCACAGAGCTAATAAGTTACAAAATCAGAACTCAAAGCCAGGATTGGCTGCTTGCAAAGCTTATGAACTTAATCCTTATGCACTATTTCAGTTCCTTTAAGTCTAAGCATCTTCAGCCTTAAACAAAGAGAGAGACTGCAATCTCTAGGAAGCTGTCCAAATTTGTGACTCTTCTCTAAGAGCACATGTTATTTCAGGCATGAAATTGAAATCTGTAATTTACCACAAATCTCCCAGCTACCACAATTCCAATATTCCTGTGGAAACTCTCTTCCCCGCTGTTAGTTGGCAGAGTTTGGGGCTGGGGATGACCTCCCTCATGGATGTGACCTAGGACCAAGCTCATCACACATTTCTTTCTTGGGCCTTGGGCTTGGTCATGTGACTTAATTGAGGCCAGTAATAACCAAACTCAGAATTTTTATTCTGACTTTCAGGGGAAAAGTATTAGTACTCACTTGCATTGAACTAGATCCTGGGAGAATGCAGGCACTTCCCTGTGTTGTTGACAGTCAGTCATGTTTCTATTTGTAGAACACAGAAATTAGCCAGCACAGGGCAGAGCAGAGCCCAGAGAAGGAAGGACTGGGTCTTGGTGACATGTGTCAGCTCCAAAATCTATCCTTACCTGAAGTAAAGCCAAGGGTTGGATTCTCCTTACAAGTGAGCCAGTTTGGGGGTTCAGTTTGCTGTTACAGGTATCACAAGATAAGAGGAGTTCATGGGTCTTTTCTTTTTTTGGCACAAACCTACCAAAATCTTACTGAACAAGCAAATTGTCTTGTTCAGACTCAGGCCCAGCCAGAGTGCATCAGGCCTTGAATCATTTCTAATTATGGTAGAAAATATATTCTCACTATGGATGAAAAGGTGCCTGATTTGTCATGTGATAAAAAAATCTGTTAAGTGGTACAATGAAACTTTATTCCCCTCTTCTGCCAGAAGGCTTCCTGATCATTTGCCTGTCTCCAGAAGATGTTAATTGCTAATTGTCAACGTGCATTTCAAGAAAGTGAGCTGCTGCCTGGCATGCCTGTTAGCTCTAACTGGTAACTTGTTTCTGTCCCCTCCATTTCTTTGTAATTACATTTGAACTTTGAATCCAAAAATCATTTAGGTTAAGGCAGTATGACTTGATTGAATGAATTCTATCTGTACTTTTACGTAAGTCATTATATGTCATTAATCATAGAATTTGAGGGTTGGAAGAGACCTTTAGAGAACAGCTTTTCCAACCCCTTTAATTTAGTAGAAGAATAAAATAGCAGGCAGACATCAGCTCAGAGTCACACAGTAGTTATAGGTTGTTAAGGGCTATAATCAGGGTCTCCTGACCACAAGCCAGGGTGATTTTCACCATATCACACCTCCTCTCCTGACCCTGTCTTGGTTTATTACATGAATAAAAACTACAAAATCCTCAGACACATGACAAATAAACGCAAGTCTTCCAGATGAGAATTCCCTGCATTCACGGTCACCCCCTTCTCATTTTTACCACCTCAGTTCTTTCTGTACAGGAGACTAAAAAGAACATATATGCTGCCTGGATAGCTAATATGGTCAGGAAACCACCTGGAAGTTAGTGTAAAGTACAACCTTGGGCATTTTCCCCCAGAAATTAAGGAATTTGTTTTGGTACCTGGAAAGTAAAAGTTTTTTTTTTTTTTTTTAGAAAACCACTTACAATGATACAAATGATTTTATGATTTTTGAGCTTTCATTACAGTAGATTTGATCTATAATTCTGCTTAGTAATATTGTTAGACTGTCGATCTGTGTCATTAATACCCTTGATAAGAAGAAGATCCCACTTACTTGTTATATTCTGTAGGTTTACCTGTTACTCCACTTCAAATTCACGTTGTGTACTAAGATTTTATTAATAGCTATAAAAGGTTTACTGGAGAAAGAAATGGCAACCCACTCCAGTATTCTTGCCTAGAGAATTCCCATGGACAGAGGAGCCTGGCAGGCTACAGTCCATGGGATTGCAAGAGTCAGACACGACTTAGCGACTAAACCACCATCACCACATAAGGTTTACTACCAACAAGAGAGAATATTAAATTTATTTTCAGATCACCGAGTTCATTGTGGACTAAAGCCACTTAGCAGTGAGCAAGACGGCAGAAGCAAAATGTTATCCTTAGTTATATCAGTAAGGGTTTCTCCGCCTTTCTGGAAACTTAATTTGTGTACTGCTGTCAGTGATTTTTCAGAAATAAGGAATCAGAGGGGAATCAAAAGGGAGGCCAATATGAGACTTAGAAGCTCAAATATTTCTTTGGACTTATAGGTGGTTTTTAAAGGTGATTTTCATTTTAGAGACAGTAAATAACTGGAAATTCCTGAGGTTGGTTAACTGGTATTCCACAGGCTGTCACATGATCTGACTGAGTGAGGAGGAACAGCTGTAGAAATTACCCTTTGAAAACAGACATCTATAAGTGACAGTCTTTTTCTGTTGTCTGTGAAAACTGTGACTCACATTGCATTACATCAATAGGGCATTGAAGACACAGTTTAGGCCTGCTGAAATTTCAAGCTTTTGATAGATGGGTCTATCAACAGAAAGTGAGAGCCTTAGTTCAGAATTAAAAAACATGAATTACAAATTTATGAAGTCAACTAGATTTTGACACTAATGAAATTGTATCACAAGTATGTATTCTATTATTGATTATTGTTAGCAGTATTAAGGTCACAAGAAGAAGAAGAAAAGTAACTTTGGGAGATATCAAAATAAGGCCTAGTATAATTTTTCCTATAGTAAGATGACTTGGAGGAGATTATATATTTTTCTTAAATGACTAAGCAAGTGATATTATTTATTCTAAATTGGATTCTTAAATTAAGATAATAACCTTAGGATCCAGTTCTACTCTATGGAAAAGTTCTTGGGAGATTAATGAATGCCTTTTAGAAAATGTTGAATCTCTGTTAAAAAAAAAAAAAAAATCTGTCAACAGGAAGGAAAAGTCCCCACTTTCTGCAAGTAGTAAAGCATACTTTATGGACTCTAAATGTGAAAGTGAATGGACAAGTTTACTGCCCACTTAGTGTCTTGCTATCTTCTGCTTTCTAAAGCTGCATATAATGAAGAAGGTAGGGCCTGTTAATAGGAATTGCCCCTTTGGAGCCACAAATGAGGGTCGAAGGAGAGCCATAGACTGAGCAGAGGATGCCCATTTAACACAGTTGGCAGGTGTTATGAAGATGACAGCATTAACAGCAAGAAAAGGCCCTCCAGAGCCTACTCACAAGACCAGAAGAATAAAACGGCATCCACTACAACAGAAAACCTCCCAAGACAGTGAAAGAGCGCAGGCCGCAGTCACATCTGACCTGCAGGAATGATGCAAGGTCTCCCTGGGCACCTAACACTCCCAGGGCCTTTCAGGGCCCACGATCCTACAAGACTGTGTAACACCAGAGTCGCCCATTCTCTGATAGCTCTGCAATTGTTGGACCCATATCGAACACTTCCCTAAGAATCACTAAGAGACTTACACATTGCACCTAGTGAAAGTCCTTCATTTGGAAGATTAAATAATTACGTAATCTTCAAAAAAAATACTTATTGAGCCTCTATTGGGCGACAGAATTTATTGCCTCATAACCCAGAAAGACTACTTATTTACTGAGCAACAACTATGTGCCAGGCATGATGTTAAATCAATAGGATGAACATAGTCCCTGCCCTTTGGGAATTTTCCATCCACTGTGGAGATAGGCAATAATGGCATAAACATATAAGAGACTGTATCAACTGTTATAAGTACTAATGAGAAACTAACCAGTTCAGTATAAGAGGACAGCAGGAGAAAGGAGAAAGCTGAGGCCAAAACATGGATGATAAATTGTTCCAGGCCACTTTGGTGAGTTGTTAAGTAATTATTAAGCTCTTACTATTTACCAATGCTATTCTAGGCACAGTGATAAACTAATGAAAACAAAGTAAAGTTCTTGACTTTATGGACCTAAAATTTAGTTCAGAGAAATAGGCAATAAATAAATGAGTAAATAAAATCGAGGTGGTATGAGAGGAAGAAGAGTCCAGGATGATTTCAAGGTTTGACCAAATGAAAGGATGGAGTTACTCTTACCTGCTATGGGGAGGACTAGAGACAAAGCACGTTTTGAAAAAGATCGGGGGTCTAGTTTTGAACATGTTAACTTGGCCCTAGTGGTGAAGACTCCACATGCTACTATAGGAGATGCAAGAGATGTGGGTTTGATCCTTGGGTCAGGAAGATACCCTGGAGGAGGAAATGGCAACCCGGTCCAGTCTTCTTGCCTGGAAAATTCCATGGACAGAGGAGCCTGGTGGGCTACAGTTCATGGGGTCACAAAGAGTCAGATACGACTGAGCAAATGAGCACATACACACAACTTTAAGGTGACTTTAGGCATCAGAGCAGAGATGTCAAATAAGCTGCTACAGTCTTCCAGCAGAAAACTGATATTCAGGAGGGAAGTATGAACTGGAAATAGAAATGTCAAACCGTGAATATGCAGATGACAATTAAAGCCATGAGACAAGAGTGAGTGTGGATAAGAAGTGTGAGAATTGAACTGCAGGTCACTCTATTGTGAAGATGTCAGGGAGATAAGGAGAAACAGGCAAAGGAGACTTAGAAGGACTGGTCAGTAAAATGCAAGGAAAACCAAGAGGGTATGTTGCCTTGGAAGCCAAGGAAAGAAACTGTTTCCAGGAGGAAGTGATTGACTGTGTCAAATGCTGCTCATTGTGCACAGGTAAGGTGAAGCCTTAAACTGAGCATTGGATTTGGCAGCATGGAGATCACTGATGTCTTTGTCAAGACCAGTTTCAGAGAAGGAGTCAAAGAAAGAATGAGAGGGAAAGAAGTAGAGAGGAGTTTTGCCTTAAAAGATAGCTAAGAAATGAGGTCATAGCTGCAGGGAGAAGTGGGTCAAGATTATTTTGGTTTGTGGAGATGGAAGAAATTACAGTATATTTGAATGCTGACAAGGATAATTCAGTAGGGAGGGAAATTTTAATTATGCATGAAAGAGAAGAAACAACTGCTAGAGCAATATCCTAAAGTAGGCAAGAGGGTCTGGGATCTAGTGAACAATGAGGAGGGGCATGAGTTTAGGTAGGAGCAAGGATAGTTATTTCAGAAAGCAAACAGGAGTAACAGGAGGCAAGGCAGAATGTATAGCTGGAGATGCAGATGGGTCGGTAGATGTGGTGGTAAGGACATCTGGAATGTCTCTTCTTATTATGTCCATTTTCCTGGCAAAATAGGAAGAAAATCATTAGCTGAGGGTAAGGAGGAGTAGGCTATTTAAAATCCAAAAAGATGATGTTGTTAAAGTGCTGCACTCAATATGTCAGCAAATTTGGAAAACTCAGCAATGACCACAGGACTGGAAAAAGTCAGTTTTCATTCCAAGCCCAAAGAAAGTCAATATCAAAGAATGTCCAAACTACCAAACAACTGGACTCATTTTACATGCTAGCAGGATAATGCTCAAAATCCTTCAACTAGGCTTCAACAGTACATGAACTAAGAACTTCCAGATGTATAGCTGGATTTAGAAAAGGCAGAGGAACCAGAGATCAAATTGCCAACATCTGCTGAATCATAGAAAAAGCAAGGTAATTCCAGAAAAACATCCACTTCTGCTTCATTGACTATGCTAAAACCTTTGCCTGTGTGTATGACAATAAACTCTGAAAAATTCTTAAAGAGATGGGAATGCCAGACCACCTTACTGGTCTCCTGAGAAATCTGTATGTGGGTCAAGAAGCAACAGATAGAATCAGAAATGGAACAATGGACTGGTTTAAAATTGAGAAAGGAGTATGTCAAGGCTGTGTCTTGTTACTCTGATTATTTAATATATATGCAGAGTACATCATGCAAAATACCAGGCTGTGTGAATCCCAAGTTGGAATCAAGATTTCAGGGGAAATATCAACAACCTCAGACATGCAGATGATACAACCCTAATGGCAGAAAGCAAAGAGGAACTAAAGAGCCTATTGATGAAGGTGAAAGAAGAGAGTGAAAAAGCTGGCTTAAAACTCAACATTCAAAAAACTAAGATCATGGTATCCAGTCCGATCACTTCATGGCAAATAGATGGTGGAAAAGTGGAAACAGTGACAGATTTCATTTCCTTAGGCTCCAAAATCACTGCAGACAGTGACTGCAGTGAAGTTAAAAGATGCTTGCTCCTTGGAAGAAAAGCTGTAACAAACCTAGACAGCATATTAAAAAGCAGAGACATCACATTGCCGACAAAGGTCCATATAGTCAAAGCTATGGTTTGTCTAGTAGTCACATACAGATGTACGAGTTGGACCATAAGAAGGCTGAGCATCAAAGAATTGATGATGTTGGAGAAGACTCTTGAGAGTCCCTTGGATAGCAAGATCAAACCATCCAGTTCTAAAGGAAATTTACCTTGACTGTTCACTGAAAGGACTGATAGTGAAGCTGAAGCTCCAGTACTTTGGCCACCTGATGGGAAGAGCTGACTCATTGTAAAAGACCCTGATGCTTGAAAGATTGAGGGCAGGAAGAGAAGGGTGACAGAGGATGAGATTGGTTGGATGGCATTACCAACTTGATGGACATGAAATTGAGCAGACTCTGGGGGATAGTGAAGGATGGGGAAGCCTGGCATGCTGCAGTCCGTGGGGTCGCAAAGAGGTGGACATGACTGAGTGACTGAACAAGTGCAGTAGGAGGAGTTTAAGAGTTGGAGGGAGAAGGCATGAAATGATTATCTAAGGAGAGGGAGAGGGAATGACTGGACAGTGCTGCAGGATTGCTAGTTACCCCTAAGACCCTTTTGAGTTCAGTGGTCATAAACTTAAGGAAGAACATTTCCAGTCATTGTCTTTTTTTCTTTTCCCTGAGCCATGTTCAACAATGCAGGGGTAAATTCAGGGTTGTATAGGGTGGGAATTAGCTAGTGTAGGATTTGATTCGAGAGTACGAAAACAAGAAGGGATAAGGGAGTGAGGATTGCATGTACATCAGGAATGTAATGATATGCCAGGAATGCTAGCTGGGTAAGCAGCAAGTGAGTACACATGGGGCATGAAACAGACAGGGAAATGGCATTAAGGGTTGCTTGTCCTATCTGGGGACAAAGACTAATTTTTGAAGTAAGCTGGAATGACAGGAGGTGATGGTGGAGAGTGGAAATTTGTAATTGAGACTGTAAAGGGTTGTAGGGAATGACAAAGTCCAGAATATGGCTGTGAGAATGAGTGACTGAGGTCACATGGGGGACAAGTACACTGAAAAAGAGAAAGGACATTAAGGGACTAAGGTGCCAGGCAACTGGAAGTATTCTCTACAGCAATATTAAAGAAACCGGGAACTATGACAAGAGTAGTATTGGAGAAAGTGACCGTGAGTTGGGACCTAAAATCTCCAAGAACAATTGGGAGTCACCTGAGGGTCTGTAGAAGCATATTACAAGGAGGAGCAGTGGTCGGTTTAGCCAGAGAGAGAGTAGTTTTATGGAAGAGGGAAGGAGCAGGGTCTGTAGATAGAATTACAGAACATTCAGAACACTATTCTTTCCCTAAATGCCTTTATCTTCACTTAACTCCCATAAATTGTGGTCTTGCCCTAGAAAGAAAAGGGAAAATGGCTGGATTCTGCTCCCCACCAGATTTATAACCCATGATTTTTGTCAGCTGAGAACAACTACATGTGTTGTAACACTTTGGGGTATTTAGAGCTGAACAGACATATGTTTGTATGAATGCTGGAGGAAACACAGTGCACTGTTGAATGGTTTCAGCTCCAGAATCAGGGAACCCTATATTCACATTCCCTTTCCCCCAGTTACTGTGTGGGCAAATCATTCTACCTGTTTTTATCCCCCATGTCCTCTTCTGTGTACTTGTTATCTAAATTAACAGTATCTACTTCGTTAGATTATAGCAACTATTAAAGGATAATCTAAGTCAAGGGCCTTGAATGTACTATGTTATTTGGTAAGTTTTACTATTGTTAATATTAACACTGTCATGTTTATCATTACCTGGCAAGGTTTACTTTGCAAAGTACATTCGTTCCCTAGATTGGGGATTGATCCACTCAAGAAGTGTACTTGTAATTCAGGCGGATGCCACCAGGGGGAGTAAGGGCCTGTTAGATTCCCAGATAGGCTTCCTCCCCCAGTTGGCCTAGCAGATTATGTGTCCTCTATTCAAGATTTAAGATGAGACTTTACTTGTGACCTTGAGCAAACCATATAATCTTCTGCATCTAAGTTTCTGAATCTATAAACTGAGATTATTACATCTTTCTTACCTAATTCAGGATTAAATGAAGAATCAAATGACAAGTATTAATTATGCTGTAAACTATTTCTATAAATACAAGAATTTTTTATTACTAGTGTTATTAATGTGTGTGTGTGCTCAGTTGTGTCTGACTCTTTGCAACCCCATGGACTGTAGCCCACCAGGCTCCTCTGTCCATGGAATTTCCAGGCAAGAATACTAGAGTGGATTTCCATTTTCCCCTCCAGGGGATCTTCTCGACCCAGGTATTGAACCTGTGTCTCTTGTGTCTTCTGCATTGACAGGCAGATTCTTTACCACTGTATCACCTGAGAAGCCCTAATACTACCATTTTATTCATCTTTTAATAAAATTTTCCTCAAAAGTCTGTCTAAACTGATATTTTTATAATTTGTGTCCATAAAATTTTGCCATTGTCCACATATGAAACTTTTATATGGATCTCAAATAGAAAAAAAAAGTCTCTAGAATGGCAATTTTGTAGCCTAACAGTTTAATAGGAAAAGACTATATGTCTGAGAATATGTTATATCCTTTAAAATTATTACATGTTTGAATGGCAATCTTGTAGCCTAACAGTTTAATAGGAAAAGACTATATGTCTGAGAATATGTTATTTCCTTTAAAATTATTACATGTTTGAGAAATATCAGCTATGCTTATAGGTTGCTGATTATTTTACATATATTAATATTATCTCTTAGATTTTTATAGTAGTATCCTATGGAGGTAATTACTATAATTATCTTCATTTTTGAGAGAAGTTAAGACTCAAAGAGGTTAAGTTCTTGTCCAAGGTAAGCAGCAGAGCCTATGTTTGACCCTAGGCTGTTTGCCTCCAGAGCCTGTACTCCTAAAAACTTTGCAATTAAAATGAGGGCTTTAAATGCAGCACTCTTGTCTTGAGCATCTTTAATTCATGTTTCTAGAGCCCAACTTTGTAGATCATTTTGCTGAAAAATGGGATTTGATGAAACTGCAGTGAAGAAACCTGCTATCTGTTCTTAACAGTGTACAGTTATTGCTGCCTCTCAACTTGGTTTCTTTAGGCAAAATAAAGTTACTTCTTTTTATTTCTTCTTGAAAACTTACTTTTCAACTCTCAGGAGTACTGTGTTTCTAGAGAAAGAGGGGGAAAGGAGCAAAGCATGAAAGAAGAATTGGAAGAATAGAATTATTAGAGACAGTAATGTGCAGCTGGACTTATTTCTATATACATGGTTTAATGTGAAGCAGATCCTAGCAGGTGATAGAAAAGGTTTGTTTGATGTTTTCTTTGCCTTTCTGCAAAATTTCCCCATCTATTCTTTCCTCCTCTGAACCTCAGATGTAGGAATCTCGATTAAAAAATTTAATATTTGACTTTGTGCTGTCTAGGTATTTCTCAGCTGCAAGATTGCCTAAAATTCTAAGACTTTAGAAAGTTAGAATTGAAAAACACATTGCACACCATTTGTCCAAGTTCCTCAGTTTCAAATGTGGAAATCAAGGCCTGGGTAATGCAAATGACTTGCCTAAGTTCACACAGCGAGTGAAGGATGGGGCCAGAATGGTAAGGCAAGTCTGGTTGCTGTCAGATGAGGAGTTTGGATACTAGATCACACTTCTCTTGCCTTCTAAATTAGATTTGTAGAAATCTCATCCAAATGTTCATTCTTGCATTCAGCTAACAGATGTTTGCAGAATGTGTTCTATGTGTCACACATGCGCCAGGAACCAAGATACACAGAATAAACTAACGGTCCCAACTCTAGCAGATCAGGAGTGGAGACCAAGCACTCCTTTGAATACACATCCTCATAGGTGGATGAGGATGTGTATTAACAGGTGTTACCCAGTTCTCCTTCCCAGACAGGGTGGAAGGTGAGGAGCATTCATACAGAGGGATGGGTTTTAGCCATGCAAAAAAGATGGTATGGCATGCAAGTTAAGGAGGTGTGAGGATGAACTGGGATACCTGGAGGGAGGGAGCCTCTTGGGGAGTGGTGGGCAAAGAGGCTATGGAAATAGACCAGATTGTGAAGGGTGTGATACGGCATACTAGAAAGATAGCCTAAGTTATGTGTGTGTGTGTTAAGTCACTTCAGTCGTGTCCAACTCTATGCAATCCTATGGACTGCAACCTGCCAGTCTCCTCTGTCCTTGGAATTCTCCCAGCAAAAATACTGGAGTAGGTTGTCATGCCCTCCTCCAGGAGACTATGCTATAGGGAATGGTAAGTTACTGGTGGTTTTTAAGTAAAAGTATAATATGCTCTGATAATATTCCCTCTACTCTTCTTAAATCCTCACCTAGAGTCAGGCTGGTGCTGGGTAGATAATAACATGAACTTAATTGACTTAGAAACAAGATTCAGTAGAAAATTTCCAATCACAAGTACATCTTCTCCTTCAGGGATTTCTGGAAAATAGCATGCTTTATTAATTAAAATTTAGCAGCATTTTTCGAAGAGCCATAATGTGTTATACATATCATAATTACTATGTAATTATGTATTTCAATCTTTGAAATAAAGTAGTAGGCAATGGCATCCCACTCCAGTACTCTTGCCTGGAAAATCCCATGGACAGAGGAGCCTGGTAGGCTGCAGTCCATGGGGTCGCTAGAGTCGGACACGACTGAGCGACTTCACTTTCACTTTTCATTTTCATGCATTGGAGAAGGAAATGGCAACCCACTCCAGTGTTCTTGCCTGGAGAATCCCAGGGACGGGAAGCCTGGTGGGCTGCCGTCTATGGGTCGCACAGAGTCGGACATGACTGAAGTGACTTAGCAGCAGCAGTATATCATTTATTCTCTCTCTCTTGTTTTTTATATATTTTGATTGAGATATAATTCATGTACCATAAAATTTACCTTTTAAAAGTATACACTTTGGCGTTTTTAATTTTAGTATATTCACAAAGCTGTGCAGCCATCTCCACTAATTGTGGAGTGTTTTCATCACCCCTAAAGAAATGTTATACCCATTAGCAGTCACCCCTATTCTCCCCTCCATCCCCCAGCCTCTGACTACCACTAATCTACTTGCTATAGATTTTTTTTCCCCAAAGGATTGGCCTATTCTTGACTTTTCATATAAATAGAATTGTATAATTGATGTCCCTTTGTGAATAGCTTCTCTCACTTAATGTTATTAAGGTTTAGCCATGTACCATCATGGACCAGTACTTCATTCCTTTTTATGGAAGAATAATATTTTATTATAATATACACCACATTTTATTTGGAGAAGGAACTGGCAACCTATGCCAGTATTCTTGCCTGAAGAATCCCAAGGACAGAGGAGCTTGGAGGGTTAGAGTCCATAGGGGTGCAAAGAATCAGACACAACAGAGTGACTAGCACATACACATTTTGTTATCCATTCATAAATTAATGGACAT
The DNA here is from genome assembly GCF_027580195.1 of Bos mutus. Lineage (NCBI taxonomy): Eukaryota > Metazoa > Chordata > Mammalia > Artiodactyla > Bovidae > Bos > Bos mutus. The sequence goes on from NC_091638.1 coordinate 22,682,624, forward strand.
TTGAGTGGTTTCCATTTTTTGGCTATGGTAATGTTGCTTTGAATATTCATTATAAGTTTTTGTGTGGGCCTGTGTTTTTTTCTTGAGAGTATGTATATCTAAGGACAGAATTTCTGGGTCGTATGATAATTCTATATTTAATCTTTTGAGGAACTTCCAGGCTATTTTCCACAGCACCATTTTATGTTCCCACCAGCAATGGACAAGAACTTCAATTTCTACATATCCTCCATATCCATATATACTGCTTAGATTCTATATTTCCTTCTATGAACAGTGCCAAATAGTAACATTCTCCAATATTTTTTAGAATATTTTTACAGTCTCCATTTGTGACTCTAGCATAAACTGAGAGCCTTTACTTTTCATGAGCTTGCTCTGTGGAAAAAAGTGAAAAACAGTGAACACGTTACTTACTCAGTCATGTCTGACTCTTGGCGACCCCATGACTGTAGCCCGACAGGCTCTCTGTCCATTGTTCTGTAGATGTTTGTAAACTAACATTTTGTTTCATCTGTGATACTTAGTATTAAACCTTGCAGAAAATGTTGTAAAGTGAAATTTTATCAGTGACACCAGTAAATTACAATTCCCTGTCCTCTAGGCTGTATATTGTCACCCTGCTTATTTAATTTATATGCAGAGAACATCATGAGAAATGCTTGGCTGGATGAATCACAAACTGGAATCAAGATTGCTGGGAGAAATATCAGTAACCTCAGATATGCAGATGACACCACCCTTATGGCAGAAAGCAAAGAACTAAAGAGCCTCTTGATGAATGAAAGAGGAGAGTGAAAAAGTTGGCTTAAAACCCAACATTCAGAAAACTAAGATCATGGCATCTGGTCCCATCACTTCATGGCAAATAGATGGGGAAACAGTGGAAACAGTGACAGACTTTATTTTTTTTAGGCTCCAAAATCACTGCAGATGGTGACTGCAGCCATGAAATTAAAAGACGCTTGCTCCTTCAAAGAAAAGTTATGACCAACCTAGACAGCATATTAAAAAGCATACTTTGCCAACAAAGGTCTGTCTAGTCAAAATATGGTTTCCAGTAGTTATGTATGGATGTGAGAGTTGGACTATAAAGAAAGCTGAGCGCTGAAGAATTGATGCTTTTCAACTGTGGTGTTGGAGAAGACTCTTGAGAGTCCCTTGGACTGCAGGAGATCCAACCAGTCCATCCTAAAGGAAATCAGTTCTGAATGTTCATTGGAAGGACTGATGCTGAAGCTGAAACTCCAATACTTTGGCCACCTGATGCGAAGAACTGACTCTTTGGAAAAGACCCTGATGCTGGAAAAGATTGAAGGTGTAGAGGAGGAGAATGGGACGACAGAGGATGAGATGGTTGGATGGCATCACTGACTCAATAGACATGAGTTTTGAGTAAATTCCGTGAGTCGGTAATGGACTGGGAGGCCTGGTGTGCTGCAGTCCATGGGGTTGCAAAGAGTCAGACACAATTGAGCAATTGAACTGAACTGTCCTTATCTGGGGCCTTTTCCAGTTGGTAACAGACAAGGCCATTTATCTCAAAATTTGAAGAATCCTTAGCAAGAAAATAACATCGCAAGATGAGATCACCAGAGAGGCATGGCCAAGAGTTCTTCTTCTGCCCCTTTTCATAATATTCCCCACTGTTTATTTACTGGTTGAATTGTTGTGGTGGGAGACACAGTGTTTGCTGCCCTGGGAAGGGGTTAGGAGATAGGCTGGGGTTTGGTGATAACAATAGAGGGAGTGCGTGCCCCGCCCTTATTACGTTGTTGGAGGTACACCAACCTGAGGTGTAGAAGCCTACATGTTTCTCTCTGCCTGAAGGCTTGTTTTGATCACTTTAGTGAACTCCTCTGCCTTTAAACCGGAAGTACCAGGGCATTATCAGCCCAGGAGCAGTCCCTAACCAACAACTGATTACAAGAGTTGGTACATGTATTGGTTTCCTCTTCATCAAATTACCACAAACTCAAATAAACACAAATGTATTATCTTATGGTTTTGAAGGTCAGGACTCTGTAACACAAGTCCAATGGAACTAAATCAAGGTATTAGCAGGGCTGTGCTCCTCTTCAAAGACCTAGGGGAGAATTGTCCCTCACTTTTTCTAGCTTTTAAACTTCTTTGATTTGTGGCCTCAAATTACTTTGACCTCAGCTTCCATGGTCATATTTTCTTATCTGACTTCAACTCTCTCAACACCTTATTAGGGTTACACTGGATCCATTTGGATAATCCAGGATAATCTCCTCATCTCAATGTCCTTCCTTAATTTTATCACACCAGTACATCCCATTTGTAAAGTAACAACATATCCACAGGTTCTGGTCAATAGAACGTGGATATATTTGGGGGCCATAATTCTGCCTATCTCAGTGTATCATACCCCAATTCTACCACTCCTTGAGTGAGATGGCTCTGAGCATACATTCTGTACAGTTTCCAGACTTTCCCAAGCAGGGCTTTGCTCTAGCTATCCACATTAATTACTTGCTCATTAATATACCCTTTCCTGGTTTCCTTACCTTTTCCTATTTTACGACACCCTATTTCCTGGAATACTCTCCCAAATTCAAATACATGTGGTCCCCAGCTTATGATTATTCTACATTACGCTGGTGTGAAAGTGATATACATTCAGTAGAAATTGTATTTTGAATTTTGATCTTTTCCCAGGTTAGCGATATGTGGTATTTTCTCTTGATTTTGAGCAGCTTTAGTGAACTGCATCTCCTGGTCAACCACTCACAAGAATAAACAACCATTGCATACTCAGACAAGCACTCTGTTTTTCACTTCCAGTATAGTATTCACTACATTACAGAAGATACTCAATACTTTATTATAAAATAGGTTTTGTGTTGGATGATTTTGCCCAACTATAAGCCAAGTGTTGTAAATGCATGTAAGGTAAGCTAGGCTAATCTATGATGTTCAGTAGGTTAGATGTATGAAGCGTACTTTAAACTTGCAATGTTTTCAACTTATGATGGGTTTATTGGGACATAACCCCAAAGCAAGTCAAGGAAGATCTATACTTGCATTCAAATCTCAGGGTCGTCTTCTTAGCTCAGCTGCTTAATATCTGTAAATGCTTAGAAGACTGAATCTTTGAGTACTCTAAAATGATGAGAGTAGGTCAAAAGAACATGGGAGCCAACTTGAAGGAACTCCCACTAGCCAAATCTAGAGAGTAAATAATGATTATAAACGATCACAACCTTTTGAATAAAGAAAGAATCCACCAGTCCACTGATAAACAATCAACAAACAAATAAATAAGAAGAGAAAGTCCTTCCTTACAGCCAAATCCAACTACCGAATGAAGAAGGGAGGGTAGAATCTCAAAATTATTATTTGGCAAACATTATACTAATAACTGATTCAAGCAAGAAAGTTCAGTGGATGCTAAAACCAGGGAAAAACAGGAGTTTACATAGTCTCAAAGTATTTCTCTACAAGGTCATTACAAAGGGTAAAAGAATAGCTTGACAGTGGAGAAATCTGATAGACATCACCTTAATCAAATTATTTAATTGGCCAATGGGACATATTTATGTGCCTTTCGACAGGATTAATTGAGAGGATCTCAGTGTATTCCTGCCAAAGCAGCATAACTTAAATCTAATCATGAAAAAAAGTGACAGAACCAAATTAAAGGACAGTCTATAAAATAACTGGCCTGTCCTCTTAAAATAAAAGTCAATGTCATGGATTACAAAGTAAGATTTCAAGAACTATTCCAGAATAAAGGAGACTAAAAATACATGAAAACTAAATGAAATACATGATCTTGAGTTTTTATTTTTCTATAAAGAACATTATTAAGGCAACTGAAAAATCTGAACAAGGGTTTAGATAAATAGTATTTTCTCAGTATTAATGGTCCTGATTTTATAAATTGTACTGTGGTTATGTACAAGAATATTATTGTTTTTTGTGGTTAGAATACTTGAATAATTTTCTTATTTTTAAGAACTGCACACTGAATTATTTAAGGATGAAGGAACATCATATAAGAAACAAATAGTTCAGAAGAGAGAGATAGAAAGAATAAAACAAATGTAGTAAAATGTTATCATTTGGTGTATCTGGGTGAAAAGTATCTGGGAATTTTTTTGTACTAGTTTTGTAGCTTTTGTGTATGTCTTAATTGTGGCAAAAATTTTTAAATGTAAAAAATATTAAGCATTTCATTAATGGAGTCATTGCCCTGCTTACCTACAGGTTGTTGTCTTGATATGTGATAAATAGTACGTCCTTGACTTTCTTAAGCCACATTATCTCTTCACTGTGTCCCAGGGATGTGTTGACTATTGAGTAGAGTTTCTAATACCTGCAACAGAGCACTGGATTGAGAACCAAGAAACTGGAATTTGAGTTCTGACTCAATAGCTGTACAACCTTTGATAGGTTACTTTACTTTTCTTGGCTTCAAACCATGTCTGGAATCTTACAGGTTTTTAACTGTTCTTTGATTCTACTTCATCCCTTTTAGACACTCATCTATGATTCTCTAGTGTTCTTTGGTTATTTGAATAACTGGATTTTTTCTTCTGGATGTGGGATTCATGATGACTTTGCCTTATAATAAATTCCGTTGGATATGGTAACTGTGATTCACATCAAAGAAATTCCCAATGGAAGGTTATTATTATTATTTGTTGTTGTTGTTGTAAAAGAGGGGAAAAAACCAGGCAAAATATTCAAGAAAATTATTCAGTCTGTGATTCCACTTTTTAGATTTCTCACATAGGAAATTTTATAAGTTTAAGTAATCAAACTTCATGTGAATGACTGCTGGGAGCAATTTTCTTGGTGTAACAAATTAACCTTTTTTGCTGAGTTAGTTTGAGCTGGTTTATTTCCAGAACCTCCAGCCATGTGTGAGTTCCTAAGTTACACTGAAGGGTAGGATGAACAGTCTGGTGGAAACAGCTAGGAACAGGGGAGTTGAGCTCAGCTACTGCATCAGCCCTACAGTTGCTTTGCTCCTTGGTATTTGGCTGGCAGCAGTTCTCTAGTTATTGCCCTTCCTCTTTTTTTAAAGAAAAGGTAATGAGGCTTGAACCTCTCTCTCTTGCCTCTCAGAAGTGCTGCAGTGATGAATGGAAATGCCATTTGCAAACTGCTGTGCATCCTTTTCTAGGGAGATGTTTAACTAACAAAGCATCCTCATCAGGGTACAGTCAGCTCTTGCTGCAGTGCCAGCACCAGGGTATTGCCTCTTCTCATATTAGCATGATCTACTGTGTACTGTACATAGCCACACTGGGGGGAAGGAACAGACCAGCCTCTTTGTCCCACACCAGTTATTTTTATTCAGTACTTTCATTTTCTTCATAAGACTTGTCATAAGCTGCAATTAATTCCCTAATTATTTAACTTCTCTCTGGTTGCCCATCAGAAACATAAAAGTCCAAGGCACGCAGGAACCAAGTCTGCTTTGCTCTTCTTGTGTCCCCAGCACCCAGCACAGTGCCTGACAAAAAGTAGGGGCTCAATAAAGACCTATTAGTGATGAAATGAATGAACTATATAAACTGTGATCTAATCTTCCTGTTCCTTTATGACAGCATTTGACCACATTTGCCAAGATGCTTAATAACTGCTCATGAGCTTTCAAATTCCAATAACCAAACAGGCAATTTCCCACGAATGTGATTTGAAAGATACCAGTTATGGACAAGAAATAAATAAGCTGACATGTGATAGTGAACATGTGGGCCTGTCTTTTATCAATGGGAGCTTCCTAAGGAGCTTTATCATACATGTCAGGCAGCACTGAAATAGTCAATTCACCAAATAGATTCTTTTTAAATTTGAAAAGTAATTTGCTTATCTCTTTACTTTTCTGGTGAAGACCTCTCACATTTTGTTTTGTTTAAATTATTTTAAAAGTGCATCTTTTTTGGTCAGTTTTAAAAATCTAAACAGCTCACAATACTGAAGCAGAAAGGAGGTCAGGAGATAGTAGGAATATGCACTGAGATGAATCATTTGCCCTAGATAATCTCCGATCTGTGTACTACTTTTCCAGTGATTTATTTTTGTTTCTATACAGCTTTAAAAGTTGAGGTAATATGTGTGTTAAACCTTCCATCAGCCACCTGTGAGGATTTGAGTCACCCGTCTCTCTAGCCTCCTTTGTTCTGGTGCCCAAAGTTTGATGACCTAGAGACACACATGAAATGAGGGTGGGGAGGGATGGTGACTCTCACAGGCTGCTTCAATTCCTTAATGGTAGTCAAGCTTGGGAAAGAGACTTTGTTCTTGAATACTGTACTTTTTTTTTTGTTCCACTCTATATAAGTTCTGGGGGTGTTTTTTTGTGTGTGTGCGTTTTGGACCCTTCATCTGTGATTATTAATCTCTTTACCTTCCTAAAGAATGACATTGATGATGTCATTATTGTTCAAACCCTTCACCAGCTCCCTAACACTTGAAGAATAAAGTCTTAAGAATTCACTCTGTGCTTAAGTGTTCTTACAGTCAAATTCTAGAATATGTTGTGGCTGTGAGCATAGATTCTGGGATTAAATATCTGATTCTGCCTCTTGGATGACCTTGGGAAAATTGCTTAATCTTTCTAAACCTCCTGTTTTCTCATGGAGCAAACAGTGGAAACTGTCTCATGGGGGTTGTTTTGAAGATTCATTGAAATTATGCATAAAAGGGCTCACTCTTATGCCAACAATACAAAGGCTCAACAGAAGGTTGTTATTTTTACCACTTCTCTCTCCTCTGATCCAGCAAACTGGACTAATTACTGCTACAAGCACTATTGTGAGTACCCCATAATTTATATTTTCTTTGAGACTTCTTCTGCCTCATGCTTTTGCTCACTCCTTCCCCTCTTTCCTGAGTTCAAATGTAATTCATTCTCTGGTATCCTCTCACAGTGTTGCTTCCTAGATAGGCAACACTGCTTCCACAGAAGTAATTCCTCCTGTCCTGCTCCCCACATTTCTAAATGACCTCTTTTCTTTATATCCCCTTGACATTTTTTTTTTTCTAAGGTAAAAGTGGCAGCCAGTTGAATCAGGATGTGCTCCAAGACTCCCACTGGTTGAGATCTGGAGCATGTGTTTTCCTTCACCCATATCTTAATGGCAGATCTCCCCAACATGCTGCTCAGCCTTAACTCATAGACACGACTACTCTGTGATCATGTCCAGCACCCAGCAGATGCTCAATATGGAAATGATCTGTGTGGAATGAAAGGAACTCTCTGAGGATGCCATGTGTATCATTCCATCTGAAGACCTCATTTCATCCTACATTGAAACTCCCTAGAAAGCATGTATAGTGAGATTTGAAGAGCCTTTGAGTTTTGAGCCTGGGGAGGATTTGGTGACATATCAGATGTATTTTTTGGCTCAGGAATATAAGTTGGGCTTGGGGATTCTATATGTGAAGCTCGCTATGACAGCTGTCATTTTCACTTATGGTTCGGGTTAAAAATGATTGCATGGAGAACAGAATGCTTTGTTATTTGAACAGATTATGATGGATTATTTCTGTCTTGTTATCTTCTTCCTTCACAAGATGGTAGAAAAAAGAAGTCCCCTAAATTTTGAAAATAATGTTTCTTTTCAGGAATAGAATTGGCCTTGGGGTAGGGGTGCTGACTGTAGTTTTACTCAGCACTATTGGTATGGAGAAGGTTTTGAAGCAAAAACAGAAAGGAATTTCCCACATATATTATAGGAACTAAAAGCAAGACTTTGTTGCAATCTCAAGAATGACAGAATGATCTCTGTTCATTTCCAAGGCAAACCATTCAATATCACAGTAATCCAACTCTAAGCCCTGACTAGTAATGCTGAAGATGCTGAAGTTGAATGGTTTTATGAAGACCTACAAGACCTTCTAGAACTAACACCCAAAAAAGAGCTCCTTTTCATTATAGGGGACTGGAATGCAAAAGTAGGAAGTCAAGAAACACCTGGAATAACAGGCAAGTATGACCATGGTGTACAGAATGAAACAGGGCAAAGGCTAATAGAGTTTTGCCATGAGAATGCACTGGTCATAGCAAATACCCTCTTCCAACAACACAAGAGAAGACTCTACACATGGACATCACCAAATGGTCAATACCAAAATCACATTGACTATATTCTTTGCAGAAGAAGATGGAGAAGCTCTATACAGTCTGCAAAAACAAGACTGGAAGCTGACTGTAGCTCAGAGCATGAACTCCTTATTGTCAAATTCAGACTTAAGTTGAAGAAAGGAGGGAAAACTACGAGACCATTCATGTATGACCTAAATCAAATCCCTTACAAATATACAGTGGAAGTGACAAATAGATTCAAGGGATTAGATCTGATAGAGTGCCTGAAGAACTATGGACAGAGGTTCGTGACATTGTACAGGAGACAGTGATCAATACCACCCCCAAGAAAAACAAATGCAAAAAGGCAAAATGGTTGTCTGAGGAGGCCTTACAAATAGCTGTGAAAAGAAGGGAAGTGAAAGGCAAAGAAGAAAAGGAAAGAAATACCCATTTGAATGCAGAGTTCCAAAGAATAGCAAGGAGAGATAAGAAAGCCTTCCTCAGTGATCAATGAAAGAAATAGAAGAAAACAATATAATGGGAAAGACTAGAGATCTCTTCAAGAAAATTAGAGATACCAAGGGAACTTTTCATGCAAAGATGGGCAAATAAAGGACAGAAATGGTATGGACCTAACAGAAGCAGAAGATATTAAGAAGAGGTGACAAGAATACACAGAAGAACTATACAAAAAGAACTTCATGACCCAGATAATCACTATGGTATGATCACTCACCTAGAGCCGGACATCCTGGAATGCAAAGTCAAGTGAGCCTTAGGAAGCATCACTACAAACAAAGCTGGTGGAGGTGATGGAATTCCAGTTGAGCTATTTCAGATCCTAAAAGATGATGCTGTGAAAGTGCTGCACTCAACATGCCAGCAAATTTGGAAAACTCAGCAGTGGCCACAGGACTGGAAAAGGTCAGTTTTCATTCCAATCCCAAAGAAAGGCAATGCCAAAGAATGTTCAAACTACTGCACAATTGCACTCATCTTACACGTGAGCAAAGTAATGCTCAAAATTTTCCAAGCCAGGCTTCAGCAGTACATTAACCATGAACTTCCAGATGTTCAAGCAGGATTTAGAAAAAGCAAAGGAAACAGAGATCAAATTGCCAACATCCGTTGGATAATCGAGAAAGCAAGAGAGTTCTGGAAAAACATCTATTTCTGCTTTATTGACTATGCCAAAGCCTTTGACTGTGTGTATTATGACAAACTGTGGAAAATTCTAAAAGAGATGGGAATACCAGACCACCTGACCTGTCTCCTGAGAAATCTGTATGCGGGTCAAGAAGCAACAATTAGAACTGGATATGGAACAACAGACTGGTTCCAAATAGGAAAAGGAGTATGTCAGGCTGTATATTGTCACCCTGCTTATTTAACTTATATGCAGAGTACATCATGAGAAACTCTGGGCTGGAGGAATCACAAGCTGGAATCAAGATTGCCCTGAGAAATATCAATAACCTCAGATATGCAGATGACACCACCCTTACGGCAGAAAGTGAGAAAGAACTAAAGAGCCTCTTGAAAGTGAAAGAGGAAGGTGAAAAAGTTGGCTTAAAGCTCAACATTCAGAAAACTAAGATCATGGCATATGGTCCCAATACTTCATGGCAAATAGATGGGAAAACAACGAGAGACTTTATTTTTGGGGGATCCAAAATTACTGCAGATGGTGACTGCAGGCAAGAAATTAAAAGACACTTGCTCCTTGGAAGAAAAGTTGTGACCAACCTAGACAGCATATTAAAAAGCAGAGACATTACTTTACTAACAAAGGCCTGTCTAGTCAAAGCTGGACCTACTTTTCTAGGTCCAACTAGAAGTTCTCTTCACTCCCCAAGGGAAAACCCAAGTGAGAGAGGGGGTTAGGTGTGATTGTAGAAATGTCAGACCACTTTGTCTAGAGAAAATGAGGAAAATGGGAGGGGAAAGGAGACTGACTCACAAAAGATCCATTTAAAAGGCTCTTTTTCAGCAAATTTTGTCCTTTGTCTGCTCCTACCGTGGTTGCATGGTACAGAGCTTTTAGGGAGGTGGATATCTCTCTGCTCTCTGTCCTTAGATAGTTGCCTGTCTACACTGTCCCCATTTTTTGGCATTTCTAAAGTGGCTGCATTGCAAGGCTTTTTTCTCGTTTCTCCTCTAGTGGCATTACTCTCCCCAAAACTCTTTTCCAGCCTTGCTATTGGTAGTTGTGAAACATGAGATACATTGAATATGAATTTCTGTTTGTCTTCAAAGCACAAGGTTTTATGAGAAAAACAAACAAACAAACAAAAAGGGTGGCCATGCTATTTTGAACCAAGCTTCCAAAACTGCAGAATTAGGAAGGTGTACTCCAGCGAACCAAACAGAATATGTATTCATCTGCATGGGGAGTGTCTGAGGCTCTCAAATTCACTGATAGTTGCTATATGCCCAGACAGTGTATGCTGCTGTGTGGTGTGTTCAGGAAATCCCAACAATCCCGGGTCACCACAAGTGGCTCAGTCCAAGCAGATGTTTTAGGTTGCGTGATGCCCACAGACTTGGGTTGAAGTTAAGGCAAAATTTCCCAGTCCTCAATACAGAAAAAAAAAAAAAATAGAAAGAGCAGTCTGTTCCCCAAATCAACCAAATGCACAGCTTGCTCCCTGACGCAGTCCAAAAATCTATTACCAGACAAAAGAAAATCTAACTGGGAAGATGAATCTGTTTCTAGCAAAAACTTGTTATTCACTCCAAAATCAAAATTGTGAATGAATTCATTCATTCAACAAACCACTATTGACTTCTGGATTGCCCAGTGTTTTTCATTGTCTACAAAACTGCTTGTCTCAATTTATATACCTAATGGGAGGCTAACTATAACTTACACTGTCTGTCTAGGGAATGAAGATGATTCCCAATGATTGGAATGAAGATATCTGTAGAATGGTTATTTGAAGCTTTCTCCAGAGAGAGACCAATACTTCAGAGACTGAGTTGATGGAAGGTATAAACAGGCTTGGACAGATTTCCCAGTGGGGGAAAAAATACTACTAAATATTATGTCCACTAATATACTTTTTAAGAGCAGAATTAGGAAAAAGAAACTTCCTATCAGTCTCTTCTTGCTGTCATGAATTTCTATTCTCAGGAATTAATCAAATTAAGAATCCCAAGGAAATATATGAATAGATTCTAGATTCAGAAGTATTTTATATTAGGTTACACTGCAGTGTCTCTGATCTGTTTTACTTTGGGGAACAAAGAGTGGTCCAGTGTGTGAGTTTGGAGGTAGATGTCAAGGTACAGCTTCTTCTTTATTGCTATTGCCAGCCCAAGGCCTAGTTTAATACATTAAAAAATCAGATTTTTTTGAAACCAGAAATGTTTGTATTCAGTGGGTAAAGAGCAAGTTGAACAGAGAATTTTTGTGCTTTATAATCGCACATGATCAGTTTCTGTTTTCCAAACATGCTTCCTATTTCCTTGACACCAGGATCACTGAAGGAAACTTGAACTAATTGCAGGCCTCTCTGATGGTAGCAATTAGGGCAATCTCTCATCTGTGTAATGCTTGAGTTTTACCTATCTCCAGTTGAGACTCCATGTTTAGGCCCCAGGGATTGGGAGGTTTATCAGGTTGCTCCTGCAAGCTTCTCTTATCTCCCCAGGAAGGCCCTCCTCCAGGGATTGTGTGGAAAGGCTAAAAGGAATTAAACTGGGGACAAAGCTCCTTCTGGAGCCGGTACCCTCCTTGTATTACTCAGCCTCACCTTCTCATCCTTGCACAAAAACTATTCTACCTCAGTTTCCTGTTGAGTGACTCTGTATTTTCAGTAGCCCTTTCCTCATCACCAGAGTGCCTCCAGAACCCCCAGCTTCTCTGAGAAGCCTTCTTCCAGGCCATAGGACACTCTGTGATCACGGGGCTTTGTTCCCTTCACCCAGGCCGCCTCTCTCTGTTGGCTTGTTGAATGCTCGCCTCATCTTCTAAATCTGAGCTTAGATGGTGAGATTTGATGTCCGAGTTCCTCAGCTGACTAGAGTTCTTTTCCCCTGTGCTTTCATGCAACCATTTGATCCTCTTGGTGGCCGAGCTCATACTGGGTGATGGTGTATGTGGATGTTCATCTTCCTTTGTGACTGTGCCCTGGAGAGCATAGGCACAGGATGCTTATTTTTATGCCTCTAGTCCTTGAGAGAGGTAAAATGCTCCCAAGAGAAGGAATTTTTCAATCACCAGATATCCATAATCACTGGATTACACAGACTTTAACAACAGGCTTTCCATGAGAATTTAATAAATAATATGAGAAGATGCTCATTTTTTTTTGCATGAAGGGAAAAAAAAATATACAAGACCATTTATACCAGGATTCTCAATTCTATATTCATAAAGATGTATATTTTATAATTGTTGTATATATACATATATAAATATACACACAGAAGGGAAAAAAGGATTAGAAGAAAGTATACCAAAATCTCACTTGGTTATTTTGATAAACACTATTTGTTCTTACTATTTTTCTCCAGATACTCTATAATGAATGTATGTTACTGTTATAATCGAAGGGGAAAAAATTACTATTTAAAAATGAATGGCAAGTAGGACTATCTTAAGATGTCGTGGACACATCTAAGCCAGTTAGAATAAAAATTGGTGAAACAGAACATTGTTATGTGTCATATTCTAATCAGAGGAAAAATAATACAGGAGCATACATTTTTAGTTACTGTTCATAGTGGACTTTTTTTATAGTTTCATCGGTAGAACAGGAGGTATTTAAACCAATTTGCTTCTTGTAAGATAGAAAGTAATGTATTTTTAAAGTCTATTGAGATCACAAAGATATGGGATTTAGTCTAGAACTTCACTTAATGGGTCCCCTGGGAGTTTATCTTCCCTTTCCTCCCACTATGGCCTCCCTTCCCCCACCCCCTGAATGATTTGCAAGAAAGTTAAGATTAGATTACTCAAGCATCTGTGTTCTCTGTGCTCTGAATGATGTGGTGTAGCTTTAAAAGGCAGAGCAGAGAAGTGATTAAACTGTGAGACTAACCTTAACGGTTACAAAAGAAAAAGAATGAGGCAGCGTTTTTCTTCTTACCAGAAGTCTGTGGCATTAATCCCATGTTTATACACCTTTTGTGGGAAGGTCCTTTCAAGATCCTCACAAGGTCATGAAACCTATCCCTTTTCTTGCTCCTCACTCTCAGGAAGAACCAAATCAATCAAGCAAAGGAGCTGGCCAGCCCAGTCCTCTGGGTGCCTTTTAGCTACAAAAACAGTTCAGTGGTCAGTCATGGGCTTTAGAGTCTCACAGCCAGGGCTGAGATCTTGGCTTCATATCTGACTTCAAATTAAGGCTGATGAACTGAGGCTCAGTTTCTCCGTGTGAAAAATAAGGATATCTGCATTTCATAAAAATAACCACTTCATAAAACTGTTAAAGATTACATGAGATAATATGGGTCAAGTGATAAGTACAATATCTGGAGCATAAGTGCTCAGTATATGGCAAAATACGGCATCTACTCCAAGTTCTACCCCTACCCATCGCCCCCTGCCTTTTGTTTGTTTGTTTTTTTCTTCTTCAGCTTCAGTGTCTTCCATCTGATTGTATGGATTTACTATCACGAATAGTCCTTTACTTTTTCCTCTCTCTGGCTTACTGTTATTTCTGTATACTGATCTCAAGTTTGGGTCTTAAATTAGATCCCTGTACTCTGAGGCCTCACTGCTGGGCGTGCCTCCTTTTGCTCCATTTTCCCTTCTGTCTCAAGTGCCAAATTGGCTTTTGGGCTCAGTGTTCTACACTCCTGGTCCAGATTTAGCTTGCACACCATTTTATAATGGAAACACTGCAAATTTTATTTATATAAATCTTGAGTTTAAGTTCTCCTTCTTAGAAGCTGTATGATTTCAGGTAAATTGCTTGCATCTTTGAGGTTGAGTATTCATTTTTCTCCTCTCTAGTGGAGGGACAATGCTACCTGCCCTGTACCCACTCCTTGGGGGAGGAGGGTGAATTAAAAGGATTAAACGTAAATAATCCACATGAAGCTCCTAACAGAGGGCTACATACAGAAAAAAACGTTTTTCCCTCCTTCTTCCTTCATAAGTCACCACTGTATGTTTGGTTTTCTTCCCTCCAGGACCATCCTGTCTTGTTTGTATTAGTGAGACATGCTAAGACACAGACTGACGCATTAAAATGCTGCTTAATTCAGGGCAGTCCGCTAATAAGGAATTCATGACCATTTTATCAGGGCCCAGGCTGAAATTTACCTTGTCAGTTTAATCTTATGGGAGAGAGAGAGGAAGGCCAAGGTGCAAAGAGGAGGACTGCATGGTCTGACCCACTGTGTACCGAGAGCTACTTTCATGAAGGGAGTGAAACTGGCTTTGCTTCCTATTAAGTAGTATACAACTGACAAAACTCGAGTATGTCAAGAGGGCTATCACATTTATTAAAAACAAGAAATAAAGACATCCTTTTAATGTCTTTCAGCCTCTGGATACTTTTTTCCCCTGGAAACAGAGAAATCCCTGAATAAAAAGATCTCACCAACTCCATAAACTTGGTGGTTATACGAAACCCATTTTTTTTCCAAGTATGTCAGACACACCTTTCCAGTTATAGGAATTCCACATTTCCCTCTTTAAGCTTCAGAGCTAAAGACTGAGTTTGTTACTAACTTTACATACACTTTCCCTGATTTTCTGCTAAGGAACGGAGGAGCTTGGAATTTCTTCCCCAGAATCTTTAAAATTTTCTGAGCATGTAACAGAGAGATTATAGGAGAATTGAAGGTTAGAATTAAAGTTAAGCCTCATGTGAACATAGTTTTGATGGGTATCTCAGAAATTCCTAGCACAAAGCTTTAGAGGGGAAGAGAGAAGAACTTGAAGATAAAAAGTTTGCAGAGTCATCTCCCATGAATTCTCCGGTATGTGCTTTCTCTGCCTTCTTCCACATGCTTGTGACCTCCAGCCTCTCACCTTTGGTAGATGCTCCCCCATCCACCTTAGAAGGGTGCCAGGTGGATGTGGAGGAGACTGGAAGTGAAGGGCCCCATCCTGGTCACCCACTTACAGAACTGAATGGCATCAGGCAAAAGGAGAAGGGAGCAGCAGAGGAGGAGATGGTTAGATAGCATCACCAGAGCAATGGATATGAATCTGAGCAAACTCCAGGAGATAGTGGAGGACAGAGGAGCTGGCACGAGTTACTGACTGAACAACAGCAAATGGGCCTTGGTTGTCTTTTCTATAAAATTGTGAAGAATAAATACCCAGTTTATCAGGACTATTTTGGAGATTAAATTAAATCCTCAAATTCTCAGGATCTGTAATACAGAATAGTAGCCTGAAGTAGCCTAATGGTGAAATGACTGGGAAATGCTATGTACTTCATATTAGTACCATCAAGTGTCCGAGGAGCTCTACAATACTAGGCATCCATTTAGTTCTCTCAACCTGTGCTGGGCAATGCTGAATAAGCAGGTACAAAAATAAAGCACTCCCTTGCTATCTCCTTATTCTTACCATGTACCCTAAGTTCCTGACTTGGAGAACAGAGTGAAGGAGCTGGTATCACTGCAAGGGGGGCAGAGCAGAGATCTTGCCAACACCAGATCAGATCAAGTCCTGCAGGGATTCTAGGTCAAAATCATTCCAGAGCTCTGGATGAATGGTGATTGTCAAAGTCTTTTAAGAAACATTTTCCCTGCAGGTAATCCCTTATGAATAACAATTAAAAAAAAAAAAAAAAAGTCTATTCGCCAGCAGAGTGAGAGTGACAGAACTTAGGTGAAGAAGGCATTTTTCAGTTGTATTTAGAATGCATCAGAAGTAGTTAAACTCCCCTTTTCAGTGAATAGAAAGTCAGAAAGTATGGTTTTCCTGGCAAAATGTTAGGGATGTGGAAAATTTTTCCCCAGTAATGAAGAAAAGAAAATGCCCTGGAATGTGACTACAGAGATAGAAAGCAAACACCAAGTAAAGGGCTGATCATGGTGTCCTTAGCAAATAAATGAATGAATAAATAGAAAACCACATGAGAGAAGATAATAGATTTTAGTATTGTTTGTTTGTGAAAGAATGAATGTAATACCTTTTGGCCAATCACACAGGCAAATTAGAAAATTTGATAATCAAGCATTGCATTTGTTTTTATATTCATGGCATCAGTTCAATTAGGCAAATTTGGGAATGCCTGTTTTGAGAAACTAATCCAAAAATAACCTTGTAAAATCAAGTTAGAGATACATTTTATGCCCTGAGGGTACAGGAAGTGAAAGGGAAAAATATGAAATTACAAAGTGACCTGTAACAGTCACTTCATTGGTAAAGGTGATGTAACTTCCATTACCAGTCAAGACCTAGTTTGATGTCTAATTTCACTGGCTGTCTAATGTATCAAATTAAATTAAGTACAAATGAGAAAATACTTGGTTAGGGTTAAAACAAGTACTATACCATTTTGCTTTCTCTCGACTGAAAACCAAACCAAGTAGCACGGACAAGGAAAAAGAAGCTCAAATATTTTATTGGAGAAGGTGTTAAAGGGTTTTACCCCCAAACTGACCTGGCAGAAGATAGTTGGCAAAAAACACTTGGATTTCCTGCTGCTTGGTGGTGGTGGTGGTGGTTTGGTCGCTAAGTCGTGTCCGACTCTTGCGATCCCTTGTTACATATCCAGAATAGGGAAGTAGTTTTGTCATTGTTGTTGTTGTTGTTGTTTTTTCCATTTATGCCACTAATATTTGAGTGCTGATTATGTGCCAGGTTCAAGTCATTGCTGTATGGGATAAACAATGCCTCCTCCCTGGTCTGAGCCTAATGCTTTGGTATCATTTTCCTTTCACAGTTTGCAGAATTAGCAGAAGACTTTGTTGGATAGTCCATTACTTTTTGTAGATATTTGAAGACAAGAGTCCCCAGCAGGAAACCCTCCCCCACCAAGGCTGCATCCGAAGCATCTCTAGCCCCCGGTGTATCCCACATGTAACTGGCAAATACCCGTGAGGCAGAAGCTTTCCTGACCCTTTCGTTTGCCCTTGCGCTAAAATATGTCCTGAATAAATGGGAACTTGAAGATGCCATTGTGAAGCCATTGTGAAGGCCATTGTGAAGCAAGGGCACCAGAGGTTGTGAGAACTGTAAGAGAAGCTCTGCACCGCAGTCTAGAAGGCTGCTGGTCCCAGAGCAACAGATGGAGGCAGCCTTCTCCATGGATAAAAGTGACCAGGGCAAGTTACAATCCTTCCCCGGGCCCCAGTTTTTCTGCCAACAAATGAAGGCTGTGGAAAGAGATGCTCTTATTCGGATGCTCTTTTTCTATGCAGCTCACTTGCTTCAGCATTTGAACCTCTCTTCTACTCAGTAGACACTGTGGGAAGGAAGGTGACAATTTTTTTCTAAGAGATTCACACACACAGAACAGGAATTTTACAAAGAAATCCTTCATCCTTCCTCACCTGCACTTCTTTCTCCTTTTTCCTTGCTTTTGCTCAGCTGGCACCCGCTTGCTCTCGATTTCTTTTTACAATCTCATCGTTCCTGGTGTGACAGCATGTCTCTGGGAGCAGGTGCCAGCTGGAACAGTCTTTTGAAAACATTTCTCTGCTGTATCAATCTGCATCTTCAAGTGGGTCCTCTTTCCTCTAACTATACCTTTAAATCGTCCCCCTCCCCTACTTTGTGGATCTGGCCTCCTACCTAAATCTGGCTCCTTCTGTTCTAAATTTCACACACGTTATTCGGGAAACACATTATTCTGCAAAACTGTTTATATATATTATTTGGATGTAAAAATGCCAATTGTAGAGAAGTTGTTCTCTCTTCTATTAATCACTTACTTTTCTCAGTAGCTATCTCCCCACTGATATGTGGATTATTATGTATCTAGGCATAATGACAGCTGTGAAAGGAATAACATGCAATACATTTTGGAGCTTATGTTTTAGACTGATGGGGAATATGACTACTACTAAAAAAAATCAGATTTTAACAAGACCCTTACAGAGAAGGAATGTGACATAGCCAATGTATCTATGTCTTTTGCTACATTTACCTCTACATGGGATACAGTAATATACCTTCTTTCTAAATATGAACTTTTCCTTCCATTAGGTCTCATCAGTAATATTTAAAATATAGAAATCCTTTTCATTAAAATATTTATTTCTTCCCTTAGAAAAAGAAATCAAAATTTTTTAGGCCTAGTTTTAAAAAGCAACATGCTGTCGGTAATTTATTTTGGTGGTTGTTATTAGGGATGTGAAAAATATCACCACTGCAACTAGCAAGAACTATAAATGATACATTATTGCAAGTGTTCTAAAAAATCAGAACAAAACTAATTTATTATAGTTCTGTCTTCATTATACACCACATGTTGGTGAGTTAAACACAACAAAATTATTGTCTTTTTTTTAAAAGTGTCTACTAAAGATAAAAAGAATAAGGTAACAATTAACATGTAGTTTGTTACATAAAAAATCTGATATACATATTTCTATTGCCTGTTAGCTTGTTCTAAGCCTTTTAACTATTACAAAAAGAAAAGTTGTTGTTCAAAAGCAAACATTCAATTTAGTTGATACAACATTACAGTACAGTCAACTAACATCATTCAACAAAGGTAACAAGTCTAGCCTTAGCTTCTTGAGTTAAAAGTCTATAGACTAGATTGCTACAAAATTTCAATGCTGCTTCACAACCTTGTGTTAGCTTTTTGGAGGACACGGTACTGTCTGCTGATGGCTTCAGAAGAAGGGGTCATGCTACTGGTAAAAGCACAGGGGAACCCCAACCTGTTATTAATCATTTTATTGAGCATTGTAGTTAGAACAGCATTACTGAGTTTAGCACAACAACTAAAACAAAATAATAATAATAATAATATAATAATAATAATCATAATAATGATAAGAATAAAAACCAGACACAAACTGGAAGCCTAGAGACGCTGCCAGCTGTGTCAAACCCTTGCGATACGCTATACTAAAAAAATTTGAAATATCCACCCATCCTCTCCACTCTGCCACAAACTAGCAAAGTCAAAAATACAAAAGTCTTCAACTTGTTACTTTTGCAGAATAAAGCAAAAACGTCTTTGTGCTCCTTACTACCAGAAGCAAAATATCCACTGAGTTACCACATGTAATAGCTTCTGGATGTGTCAACTTGGGTTGGCTTGGTGTCTGCAGTACCATCTTTGTCTTTCTCGCTGTCACCTTCCCAGAGGTTAATGAGCGGTGGGTACAGCTCATTTAGTGGGATGGAAGAGGTTTTTTGCATATACTTTTTCAGTGAATGATGGTAGTTTTTCCTCTTAAATCTTTTGGCAATATACACAGCAATGGACGCAAGGCTAATGACGGCAAACATGGACCCCATTACTGCAGCAAGGGCTGTACTGGTTTCTTGATCCGAAATGTCCAGCGCAAAGGCAGCATTTTTGGTTGTGACATTAACACATGACTTTTGAGTCTGCTGATGAATATTGGACACTGTGAGACACACTTCATAATCTGTGGAAGGCTGCAGATGTGTTAGGTTGTATTCGTGAACATCTACCGGGACCCTGGCAGTGTATGTTATGTGGGGGTTGTCAATCTTCATGGTGGCAGATGACCATTTTAAGTTTGATGTCATGACATTGGAATTGACTTTCCAGGACACTAAAATGGAATGAGATTCTGTCTGCTTGACATATATTTTCAGCACCTGGGCACCATCCAGAAGGGTTCCATTAACCTTAATCATCACCACTCGAGTGTCTGCCCCTTCCACATTCTGGGCAACACAAGTGTATCTTCCTGAGTCTTCAATCTGTATTTTAGATATTTCCAATGTACCTTCACTACTTAGCTTGTATTTCTCTGAAAGGGTTTCCACAGTTATCTTATTCCCGAGGGGCGTGACCCAGTATATTTCAGGTTCCGGCTCAGCCATGGCCCGACAGTCTAGGAAAACCGTTGTGCCGATATCCATGTTTAAATGATTTGGAAATGTGTCATGAGATATCATTGGGAGGCATTGCTCACTGGAATCCTGGATTAAAACTTCCTTTACCTGTTGTCCTCTGTATTCAGGTGGCATGGCACAGAACATAGACAAGGGCTCCATGAAGCGTATGTTTGTCTTATTGGAGTTAATCCAGTGGATGACACAGTCACACCTCAGGGGATTGCTGTGGATACTGATCTCACGCAGATTAGGAAGGGATTCTACTGTCTTTTGATAAACGGCATTCAGAGCATTGTTGTTCAACATCAAGCTTTCTAGGGCAGGAACACTTCGAAAAGCCAAGCGGTGGATGTAAGATAATTTGGGGTTATTGGTGGCTTCTAACTTTGTGAGTTCAGGCAAGTTATCCAGGGCATAGCGATCCACAGAAACGAGCTCCCCCATATTGTTGATCCCCAGTTCTTTTAACCGAAGCATATTTTTGAAGTCCCCTTCCTGGATTTTGTGGATGGGGTTTTTGTTGAGGTCTAAGAATTTCAAGTTAGGAACTTTTTGCAGGGCAAGTTGAGGGACTTTGACTAGTTTGTTATCATAAAATGACAGACTCTCAAGGCTATCCAAGCCCACCAAGGCATTTCCAGGAATATCAGTGAGATACATTCCAGCCAAAACTAAGCTTCTCAAATTTGAGAGAGGTTTGAAGTTCATATCCAGAATTCCAATCACGGGGTTTTCCCCAATCATGAGAATTTCCAGGTTGGGTGTGGAATCAAACCAGCGGCTATCGATCACTTTCAATTTGTTGGAGTTCAGGTGGAGCCTTAAAAGATTTTTTAAGCCTGAAAAAGCATTGGCAGAAATAGTGCTAATCTGGTTATGGTTGATGTAGAGTTCTTGAAGGTTGCTGAGGTCTTGTAGACAATAATCATTCATTTCCGTAATCTGATTTTCCTCCAGATGTAGAGTGGTGAGCTGGGTCAGGTTTGCTAGCCCTACCTCCTTAATATTTGTAAAGTTGTTTTGGGAGAAATCTAGCTCCGTCAGGTTGAAAAGCTGCTGTAGCTCATCCACAGTCTTGGCGATGTTATTGCTCTGTAAGAGAAGCACTTGAGTGTCACTGGAAAGGTTGCTGGGAATCCTTGTTAAGCGGAGATCATTGCAGTCAACAGTGGTGGCTTCTCTGTACGTTGACTGAGGGGTAAACCAGGGCCTAATTTCACATACACAAAGTTGTGGACACTCACTACTTTGTAGGGAAGACCCAGTTAATGAAGTCATGAGCAGGCTCAGCACCATCTGGTAAGCTGCTAAGACAAAGCTCATCCTAGCCATGCTGGCTTGCCAAGCAAGTTGAACTCCTGACAATTGTTAAGTTTTAACAAAACACGAGCACTATATAGTGGTATGAAAGACAGCAAGCAAAAAATGTAAACATTTAAGCAAAGTCTCTGTTGAAAACTGTAGAATTCCAGAGTCTGAAGGGATGATTTCCTGGAGTTTCAAAAGGCAGGAAGCAATCTGGAGTCTCTTTACCTGTATCTCTCAATTCCAGGCATGTGCACAGCTCTATGGCATAAGTTATTTCAGCCAAATCAAAGTCTGGAGATGTGCCTGAAAATCAGATTAGGACAAATGTTATGTTTACTCCATGTACGTTCTACATTATAGCTTTTCTTTGTCTACTAAAAAGACAATCATTTATAAATCTAATAACGTTCAAAATAATTAAACAAGCTTTTAGTTTGTAGAATACTTTTAATATATTATTACACTTACTAAACTAGTTTTAGTGTTCCTTCACTTTTACAATTAAATTAGGACTTCTTGTATTATTGAGTGAAATCATTAAACACACAGGTACACACATACACACACACTTAATAAAAACACTTGGAAAAGCCCACAGATGTCATTTCTTTCAAGAGGAAGGTGACTGTAGAAACTACATATATTTATGGTTCAAAAAAAAAAAAATTAAAAGGTCATTCCTCTTTGTATTTTAATTGTATTCTTCATTTGTTTTCACGAATTCTTTCTTTTCCAAATGGTAGACATATTCAGCCACAGCTGATCTAGCTCAATTATTTTTATGCAAAAATTTAATTTAACAGAACTACAAAAGAAAAATATCAGTTTTTCTTGTATTCTCATAGACACATCTGATTTTGACTGAATGAAATTGTAAAAGGACTCCAGTCTACCACACTACTGGTCTTCATTAAAAATACAAATACACTTGTACATGTATATATATATATATATATATAATTTCACATGCATGATTTCATCTGTCTCATAGGAAATGACATGGTCACTTAATAGCTATACACGGGTATGTTATTCAACCTTATTTAACATGTTAAATAACAAGGGCATGTTATTTAACCTCTTAGAGCCTCAGCTTCTTCAACCATAAAGCAGGATTGGTCATAAAAGTATCTCTCTCATAGGATTATTGAGAGAACTAAAAGAATCTATGTAAAGCTCTTAGTGTAGTGCCTGGCAGATATTAAATGCTTATAAAAGTTAATTATATTTGTTATCTTATTATAGCTCTCATCTATTTAATTTTAGCTATGCAGTGGTTCAGAGAAGGCAATGGCACCCCACTCCAGTACTTTTGCCTGGAAAATCCCATGGACAGAGGAGCCTGGTAGGCTTCAGTCCATGGAGTTGCTAGGAGTTGGACACAACTGAGCGGCTTCCCTTTCACTTTTCACTTCCATGCATTGGAGAAGGAAATGGCAACCTACTCCAATGTTCTTGCCTGGAGAATCCCAGGGACGGGGGAGCCTGATGGGCTGCCGTCTGGGGTCGCACAGAGTCGGACATGACTGAAGCGACTTGGCAGCAGCAGCAGTAGCAGCATGCAGTGGTTATTGGAGGATAAATAAAAGAAGGAAAGCTGGAGATATTTGATTTTATTTAGCCATGTATCATCTATTGATTTTGATAAGGTCTTCTAGAGTCAAATATGTATTGCTCACCTGCTTGTAAAGATCATATAGTAGCTAATGCCGCTGGTTTTTTAGATTACATCACGCGTAAAAGGCATTATGGATTCAGTGTCTGTCCTGCTCTCCCAAGACCAGTCCAGTCATTTGCTAAGATATTAAAAGTAGAGATATATATTTTCTTACACTTGCTATAATGCAATTCAGCTTTGAGTACTGAAGGTACTTCAGTGACTAGTGTTTTCTTTATCTTCAGAAGATTACTGTAAGGATTCAATAAAGAAGAGCATATAACATGTTTGAAGCCTAGTGTTCAATACACAGCAAGCTCTCAATTCATATTAGCTACTATTACTACCCTCATTCTTTACAAAACACAGTTATCCTTGTGAGGGACCAAGAAGCATAATGCTACAAATAGTCCTGCAGTTCTCTATTTGTTATATATATATATATTTATGTAGAAAGAATGAAAAATTGTACATTTTTCAGGTTGTTTTATAAAATACACAAACCAAGTTCCTGGTCTAACAAGATTGAATTTTAAAAAACCATCCAGTACAGATCTGGCAAATCAGAAGCCGGAGAAGGGAGGCCATGTGCTGTGTAATGCTGCTGCTAAGTCACTTCAGTTGTGTCCGTCTCCGTGCGACCCCATAGACGGCAGCCCACCAGGCTCCCCCGTCCCTGGGATTCTCCAGGCAAGAACACTGGAGTGGGTTGCCATTTCCTTCTCCAGTGCATGGAAGTGAAAAGTGAAAGGGAAGCCGCTCAGTTGTGTCCAACTCCTAGCGACTCCATGGACTGAAGCCTACCAGGCTCCTCCATCCATGGGATTTTCCAGGCAAGAGTACTAGAGTGGGGTGCCATGTATAATGCTAGATGCTCACTATCCTCAGTGGGGTGAAACATACTGATATCCTCCTCCTCTGGATGTGGATACTTGACCACATATCATGGATCTGCAAAACTTTTCAATGTTTAACACTACCTGATTGTGACTTTTATCAAGAAATTCCATAAAATAAAAGCATACCTCAGAGAATAGCATTTTCCAAACATCATTAACTCCATGAGTTTATTCTACTCTTGTTTCCATTTATAGTAATCTTAAAATAGGGACAGTGGTCACAATATATGTTCTGTTAAGAACACTTTTGCCACAGGTTTTTCCTTAATTTTAATTCATAATAGAAAAACCAGGAGTATAAATATACCTTTAATACCTCTGAGATGGAATTTCAACTAATTTAAAAATTCTGACTGAACTGAAGAAAACATGGCAGAAAGTAAAACATATATTTAAGTTGTGTGAAACTCCCAAAACAGTCTGTTACCATTGAAGAGTATCTTTTATGGGGCTATCCTTTGAATATTGTCATGTGGAATCCCTCCATTTTAGTTTATATGATGAGGTTATTATATTGAAATATTCAAAATTCTCCTTGACACATACACAAACCTCTTTAAACAAACACACCACACAAGCTCAGAATGTCAGCTATCATATCAAACATAGAGGGAAGATATATTCTCTCAAACTAGCATTCAGCTCCTTTGGGAACTGAGAATAAAACTTCCTTAATACAAAAGGAAGTGTTTAAGATGTTTCTATTTGTATACCATTGTAAATTCTCTTTATTTTATTCTCCCAGACTTATTTTTGAACATTATACATAGAACAAAGCTTCACAGAGTCCCTATACCATTTTAAAACATAGGTTATGTCTCAGGAGCCATTCATTAACAGTGTTTAAAAGTAAAGCCATTATTGCAACAAGAGAAGAAAACTACAGACCAATATCTGATGAATATTGATCCAAAAATCCTGAACAAAATATTAGCAAACTGAATTCAATGGCACGTTGAAAGGATTATATGCTACAATTAAGTTGGATTCATACACAGAATGCAAAAATGATTCAATATATGAAAATCAATCACTGTACACCATATTAACAGAACAGATGACAAAACCCACATGATTATCTCAGTTGATTCAGAAAAAGCACCTGACAAAATCCAGCACCCTTTCTTGATAAAAACACTCAACAAACTAAGAGTAAAAGAAAACCGCCTCAACATAATAAAGCCTCTATATGAAAAGCCCACAGCTAAAATCAGCCTCAGTGGTGAAAGAGTCTAAGTTTTTCATCTAAAATCATGAACAATGCAAGGACTGGCACTCCTATTTACCTTAGAACTAAGCCACTCCTATTTATCTTAGTACTAGAACTCCTAGGCAGAGCAATTAGACAAGAGACAGAGATAAAAGCCATCCAAATAGGAAAAGTGAAAGTGAAGTCACTCAGTTATGTCCAACTCTTCGCCACCCCATGGACTGCAGCCTACCAGGCTCCTCCGCCCATGGGATTTTCCAGGCAAGAGTACTGGAGTGGGGTGCCATCACCTTCTCCGTTTGCTGATGATATGATCTTCTATGTAGAAAGCCCTAAAGGTGTCATGCAAAAATCCTCCAAACTGTTAAAACTAATGAACAATTTAAACAATACTGCAGGACACAAAATCAGTTGTGTTGCTACACATGTTAATAACCCATCCAAAAAGGAAATTAAGGAAAGAATCCCACCCACAATAGCATCAAAAATAATAAAATACTTAGGAATAAACTAACTCAACCAAGGAGGTGAAAGACTTGTACACTGAAAATTACAAAATACTGCCAAGAGAAATAAAAGAAGATGAAAATAAATGGAAAGAAATTCCATGTTCATAGACTGGAAGACTTACTACTGTTAAGATACTATCTACTCCAAATGATCTATAGATTCAATGCAATCCCTATCAAAATCCCAATGACAATATTTAAAGATAATTAAAGAAAAAAATCTTAAAATTTACATGGAATCTCAAGGAACCCTGACTAGCCAAAACAATCCTGAAAACAAAGAACAAAGATGGAGGCATCACACTTCCTGATTTTAAAACATACTACAAAGTAATAATGACCAAAGATAGACATACAAACCAATGGAACAGAAAGCCCAGAAATAAGCTCTTCCATATATTATCAGATCTTTGACAAGAGTGCCAAGACTATACAATGAGGAAAGGATAGTCTGTTCAACAAATGGTGTGGGTATCCAGATGCAAAAGAATGACGTTGGGCCCCAAGAGGATAGCCACTGTCAAAAGAACAGAAAAGAACAAACTTTTGATGAGGATGTGAAGAAATTAAAACTCTTGTGCACTACGGGTTGGAATGTAAAATGGTGTAGCCATTATGGAAAACAGTATGGAAGGCTCCTCAAAAAATTAGAAATAGAATAACAATATGATCCAGCAACCCAAATTCTGGGTATTTATCCCAAAGAATTCAAAGCATGATCTCAAACAGGTATGTGCACACCAGTGTAAACTGCAGTGTCATTTATAATGGCAAGAAGGGGAAGCAACCCAGATGTCCACTGATGGATGAATGGAAAAAGAAAACATGGCATATACATACAGTGGGATCTTATACAGCTTTAGAAAAGCTTTAAAAAAGAAGGAAATCCTGTCACATCTACAATATGGATGGCCCCCGGGGACATTTACACTAGATGAAATGTCAGTCACAAAAGACAAACACTGTAAGATTCCACTCATATGAATTATTTAAATAATCACAATCACAGAATCAGAAAGTAGAGAGGTGGTTGCTAAGGACTGTAGGGAGGGGAAAGAGATAGATTTTGAAAAAATTTTAAACTTCATCTTGGAAAACTGATAAGGGTATCAGTTTTCCAAGATGAAGAAGTTTTGAGAGCTCTGTACAACAGTGTGACTATACACTTAAAAAATGGAAGATGGTAAGTTTAAGTGAAGGACAGGGAAGCCTGCATACTGCAGTCAGTGGGGTTGCAAAGAGTTGGACATGACTTAGCGACTGAACACCAACAACATTTAACGTTAGGGCTTTTTACTATAATAAAGTAAGTGAATCACAATACAGGCCAACTTTTATCACCCACACACAAATTAAGATCTTAAATTCTGCAACAAATAACAAATGGCTAGCACAGATTATTTTAAAAAGTAAAATTGATTTGTTCTAGGGCTAATTGGACCAAAGTTGGTCAAATGTGAGAAGACTGTGTCTTCCATAAACAAGTGTGGCTGTTTAAAGGAACGGTCCCTTAAATAATAGCAAACCATAGCTTTAAAGGCCCAGAATTGGCCAGTGATGCCTTTCAAAGAGTCCATGAGCAATTATATAATTAAATTTGATGCTTCTTTTATGTATGTTTGGAACACTCTGCTCTGCATATAAAATTTCAAAGGAAATGGGCTGCATGGTCATCACCATCAGTGAAACTGGCACTGATTCCCATTCCCCCATTGAATCATGCAGATGGATGTTAGTTTGATAGGAATTTGGGCTAGAATCTTTATGCATTAAGTTCTTAGGGAGTTGGGCAAAAGAAATAAGCAAGTCACAGTCACATGATGGTTGTGCAAATTGTAGTTACACTAAACCCAGATAGCTCTCAAATTACAGAAAGGATTCTGTCCTGGGGGAATCAAGTGATCTGGATTCAGAATCAGACTTCTTCACTTACTTACTAGAAGTGTTACCTTATACAAACTGCATACATTCTTTGTGTCTCAGTTTCCATGGCTTAAAGTAAGACTAATTATACATACTTCATATGTGGAAACTAAATAAAATAATCTATGTGAAAGTATTCAGCCCAGAATCTGGGAAAGAGTCCAGCACAGACTGAGACCGCAAATCCTTATTTGGATCTCTGGAACCTCATCAAATTTGCCCGTTAAATTTCATTCTCACTCTGCAGTGAGATTGGGAGGTAATGAATAAGCAAATCTCTTTAAGACTCTTGAGGTATGACAGGTATTTAGAAAAAGAGTTATTTTTTTCTAATTATTTCAAAAATTATTATTGCTTACCATTTCCATTATATTTTTACCCAGTATTATTGAAATTAATGTTAGAAACCCAGAGAGCAAATATTGCACTGGGGCTAAATTAAAACTTGTTGCAGGCAAGCAAATTGTGAAACACAAACCTCTCACCTGGAAATTAACATCATCTCATAGACACTATTAGTTACATCAATGAAGAACTAAAACTTTGACCTCCTAAAAGCTGAAGAAAATGCCTTCAGCAGACGTATGCTTTTATGCAAAGTTTCTTTGGTGGCCAAATTCACACCATATACATAATGTTCAGAAAAATAGGGCATAGATCCAGGGCTAACACAGAATTCAGGTTTGATTGTCTTCTTTTGGGAATGGCTTGAATAATGGAGAGAAGGGATTTTTATTCAAGTAAGCTTTCCTTCTGGTTAGAAAGAAAAATTGTCTCCATACACATTCTTTCTGTATCCACTCTCCTGTTATGGGGGCTGAAGTGGGGGTGGTAAGGTAGAGCAAACCTCACTCTATGGATTGACCTCCCATAGGGAACTCCCCTATGTCTGAAGGCCACCTTGACTTCTGCTCCAGGTACAAGTGCCTGATGATTTAGATTCACAAAGTCTTTAAGCTTTTGAAACAGGAATTTAGCATAGAGTTAAGAGTGAAGTTTCTGGAGAAGCAGACCTGGTGTCAAATTCAGCTCTGTAACCTTGAGCAAGTTATTGAAGTTTTCTAAGTCTGGTTCCTTTTTTCAGAAACTGGCTACCATAAAACCTTCTTTGGTAAGAGAATTAGGATGAGATGTTAAATAGGGAGCTTTTGGTAGAGGACCTGGCACATGGCAAGGGCTCAACAGGTGTTAGCCATCACTACTTACAGGTTGGTGTCTCATATTGAATTAGAGTCTCTTAATGGGCATTGAGGATGAAAGGGTGGTGGAAATCAGTAGAGTGCCATTTTGGTAGCAGCAACTGCAAGTTCTGAAAAGGACTTGGCCAGAGGCCTTCTAACAAGGCAGATGGCTACAGCAGGTAGAACCAGAGAGAGAGAGAGGAGAGAGATTGCAAGGCTTTCTTTATGAAGGGTATATTTTATTTCCCTTAAGAAAGAAAGAAGGTCTTGCTAATGCATTCTGAACTCTGAATCTGCAAGAACTGTTTTTAAAGGCATTCGTTTCTTGCACTTTCTTCTGGCCCTTGACCCTTTCTGACTTTTAGATTTCCTTCTCCAACCATTTCCCAAAATTATGCTCCTTGTTCGCACATTATCCAAAGTGAAGCACCCTGTAGCATGTGTTAGTGACCACAGATGGAGGGTGCGTACGGGAGAAAGAGCTATAATCGTCTCCATAACGCATTAAGGCAACAATAAAGTGTATCCCCTTGCAAGGATGTAATGGAGCTCGCAGAGGCTCTTTTGCATAAGGAACTGTTCCTGAGAGCCCACATTATTCATCAGCAAAGAGTGCAGCAGTGTGCGTGTGAATGGGCTGAGCAACAGAATGAGGACACCAGGGAAACGATTCTTCATTTTGGCTTCACCACAAACTTTTCAGGTGACCTTGACCAAGTCCAGTACTCTGAGTCCTATTTTATTTATCTCACAGTAAGTGGATCAAGAGGAAAGACAGTCACAGCTTCTGAGACCAACACAATCCTCAGGAAGTCATCTCATCAGCCCATTCTCCAGTGTCATGAAAACTACACTTCCTGCCATTTCAGGGAGGTAACCCTTCTTCCTGCCCTTCCTTCTTTCCTTTGTTTCTCTTTTTTGGTTATTAAATTGTTAAACAGGCATGGTGTTTAATGATTATGCCAAGGATCTCAAACTGCAGTGCCTGCAGGGATCAGGTGGGTAAAGTCAGTTGAGTAGAACACAGAAGGAAATAATGGCCATGTAAAAAGCTGGAGAGTGCATGCACTCCAAAAGGCATCCACAGATATTTATATCTGAACAAACTAGAACAAAACAAAACTATGTGCTTTATGAGGCCTTTAATGGCATGTGGCCGGTTTTAAATCTCTGAGCTATTTAAATATCACCATAGGTAACAATATCACCAATAATGCTGAGCTAATGGGAGTACCTGATAATTAGATGTCAGTTTTCAAATATTATCAGCAAATACTTGCCACGTGAAAACCTATAATTAGAAGCTCAGCGTATTAAGGTGTGGGTGTGACTCTGCTTTGAAGAAAACTTCTTTTGTTGTTGCTCAGTTGCTCAGTTATGTCCACTCTTTGCAACCCCATGGACTGCAGCATGCCAAGCTTCCCTATCCTTCACCATCTTCCGGAGTTTGCTCAAATTCATGTCCATTGACCAGTGATGCTATCTAACCATCTCATCCTCTGCCACCCTCTTCTCCTCTGCCTTCAGTCTTTCCCAGCATCAGGGTCTTTTCTAATGAGTCAGCTCTTCACATCAGCTGGCCAAAGTATTGGAGCTTCAACATCAGCATCAGTCCTTCCAGTGAATATTAAGGGTTGAGTTCCTTTAGGATTGACTGGTTTGATCTCCTTGCAGTCCAAAGGACTCTCAAGATTCTTCTTCAACACTTCAGTGCTTTTTAAAAGAGCATTCAGTTCAGTTCAGTTCAGTCATTCAGTCGTGTCTGACTCTTTGCGACCCCATGAACTGCAGCACCGGAGAAGGCAATGGCACCCCACTCCAGTACTCTTGCCTGGAAAATCCCATGGGCGGAGGAGCCTGGTAGGCTCCAGTCCATGGGGTCGAGAAGAGTCGGACACGACTGAGCAACTTCACTTTCACTTTTCACTTTCATGCATTGGAGAAGGAAATGGCAACCCACTCCAGTGTTCTTGCCTGGAGAACCCCAGGGACGGGGGAGCCTGGTGGGCTGCCGTCTATGGGGTCGCACAGAGTCGGACACGACTGAAGCGACTTAGCAGCAGCAGCAGCAGCAGAACCGCAGCACACCAGGCCTCCCTGTCCATCACCAACTCCCAGAGTTTACCCAAACTCATGTCCATTGAGTTGGTGATGCCATCCAGCCATCTCATCCTCTGTGGTCCCCTTCTCCTCCTTCAACACTTTAGTGCTTTTTAAAAGAGCATTACATTTACAGAAATTCATTCTACACCCCTTTCTTTTGGAACACCTACTTTAAAAGGCAGGACCTTAGAGATACCCTAGGTGATCCAGCATGACCCAGTTAATTGGCAGAGGAACAAAATAAAACACAGGTGCCTTGATCCTCAATTCATCAGTTCCTGATCTGACCATTTTAAAATTCAGTGTTGGTTTTTCTGGTTCCTAGAGGAAAGTGTGATCATCCCTTTCCTAATTTTATTTTCTTCTTGTATATGTTATTCTTAACTAATAAGGACTAAAAAATCCTCTGGCATGCGTAGGCAGTACAAATTCAGTAGTGTGTAAAGCAGAAGATGGCCACACATGATCTTTTGATTACCCCGAATTTTCCTTCCTGTTTTGGGCTGGGGCAAATCCATCACACTGCAGGTAAAGCATCAGCCAGCACCTCTGGGAAAAGCTCAGAGGTGCAGCTGGTCTCCAAGTTGAGGGTATAAGCTGGAGCCACAATTTATTAGGTTCCTGAGAGGAACTGGGCATGGACAGCACATTAGCCCTTGTGGGAGGGTTGGCCAGGCATGGTAAACAGAACAGGCTAGGACGCATGGACTGAAGAGTTACAAAAGAAAAAATTTAAAAGACCGAAAGAAAACAAAAGCCAGAAGCCCAGAGCCAGTTGGGATGAACCCAAATCTAAATAGGTGGCTTGGTGTGGTCGGGAAGGGGCTTGTGGAAGAGCCCTGGGGAATAACATCTACTTCAGAATCTGGTTTGGTTTCAACTGATCAAAGGCAAACAGGCTCGTCTCCCTTTGAAATACGAGAAATACAAACTATGAAAGTTGGATAAGACCTTGGAGATCACCTGGCACATCTAAAACATCTCTCATTTCATAGAGGACACCTCAGAGAGGTGAGATCACATATTTGGAGGCCAAGCTTGACTGCATTCCTACCCTCCAAACACAGGGCTGTTTATGGAACCCCACACTGCTTCACTTAGTCTTGGGTTAGTTGAAATTCATATTCTGGCAGGGTCTAAATGGGCAGGGTCCAAAACTCTCTGAAGAATGTTGGCCTCCAGCACTCCGTTAATCAGTTACCATTTATTAGAAGCAGAGGAAAATGTCATTCCATTTAGGAAGAGTTCAGTGGCTTGTTTAGTAACCTCCATCTTAACCTTCGCTTAGGTGGATCACAGACAGGATAGCTCAATCAATCATGCTGATGGCCAGTTTATTCCAAAAAATTTAGTCAGGTCAGCTAGACAATGTCTACTGATGTTTTTAAAACATGCTAGTGAATTCATTATAATGGTTGATCTGTTCTACATAAGCACAACCAAATCACAAGTTTAATTTTTAAAATGCATAAACTTTTTAAAATTTGATGATGGACTGTGTATGTTGCAAACTTTGTTAAGAAAGGGCACAGATATTCAAATATAATAAGTGGATTTGAAAGATTAGTAGGAGTTGGAACTGAGCATTCAAGGTAGGAGAGGCCTCATAAATACTATAATAATAATATGAATATAGCTCACTTTATTAATAGACTTACTTTAATAGAAGAATTACTATGGACTAACCACTATAGTGAGTGCCTTACATGTATATGCTATAATGTATGATCATCCCTATGTGTTATAGTGGAGAAGGCAATGGCACCCCACTCTAGTACTCTTGCCTGGAAAATCCCATGGGCGGAGGAGCCTGGCAGGCTGCAGTACATGGGGTCGCTAAGAGTCGGACACGACTGAGCAACTTCGCTTTCACTTTTCACTTTCATGCATTGGAGAAGGAAATGGCAACCCACTCCAGTGTTCTTGCCTGGAGAATCCCAGGGATGGGGGAGCCTGGTGGGCTGCTGTCTATGGGGTTGCACAGAGTCGGACATGACTGAAGTGACTTAGCCATACTTAGCCATAGCCATGTGTTATAGAGAGGCCAAGTAACTTGTCTAAGATCTCAAGTAAGACTGAGTCAAGGACATAAAGCTCAGGCCATAATGCGATCTAGTTGTGAATCTTTTCTGGTTTGGAAGCAGTTCGAAAATCAGAGTGGTGCCAGGATTGGTGGATTACACCAACAGTTAGATGATCTGAGTCCTTAGCTCTGGTTTTGCCTCCAACTCAGATCATGCTGGCCATCTTTCCCACCTGTAAGGGATGAGTTGGGGCCAAGTATAGATGATGTCTTAGGACTCTGGTAGCTCTAGGATTTTAGGTACTTGACACTTATTTTCTGAGTTTCTACTCATAGTAGCGCCCATGTAAGCAGCCCTTCCTATGACTGACAGCAAAACACTACTTAATCCTGGCTTTTTAAGAGAAATTATGCTTAGCAATTTTTTTTTTTTAAGAAATGGTCTAAAGAGGCAGACAGAGCTAGGTCCATATCCTGCCACTATCGATATCACCTTGGACAAATCAGTCCAACTGTCTGAGCCATGGTTTCCTCATCTGTTGGAAGGGGATCTTCATCTATCTGCCTCACATGGGTACTATGAAGATTTAATGAAAGAGCATGTCTTGAGCACTGCCTGGGAATCTCAATAATCACACATTTACTCTGGAGTTCTCAACTTAGAAAATACAGTTAGGTGCTGAAAACTGAGTTAATATCTACTCTTCCAACAAGGAAATGAACACATTTCCTGAAAATTATCCGGAACACCTTTCTCTTCTTTCCTTTCCTTTTCTTTCCTTTCTCCTCTCTATATCAAGCCCAGTCTTTATGTAGTGCTTTACTTTTGCCTCACAACATCTTTGGGAGATAGGAACTCTGTCGCTTTTCACACAGTAGAAACCAACGCAGAGATATTCAGTAGTGTGCTCAAGATATACAGCTAGAAAGTGATGGAACAGGATTTGAACTGAGGCTCCCTGGCTCCATAGCCCATGGCCTACACACCCACATGTAACATGTGACCTCCCACATGATCATCCCAAAGAAGCCGAGACTTTGAATCAGAGGAGTATGACGGTCAATGAAGTATCAAAAGTATAGAGTGGCTGGCTGGGAGCATTTATTGCTCTTAAAGGCAGTACAGATTCTTCCCAAATGATCTAGGCATGGTCATCTCTTTGCCAAAATGCTCGTGTACCACTGAGACATCCTCTATTCCTCAGTTAGGATAAAACAGTTTTCTAGAATTCTAGAAAGATTTTAGAACAAAGGCACAAGAATAGTTCTGCAGTTTGGTTTGGATTGAATCTTTACAGGAGACTTTGGTAGGTACCACATTTTATTCTATTTTACTTTAATATGAAATACAAGTGTATAAGCAGCTGTCCTTCTCCCTCAGACAAAACAATGGGCAGGACTCAGAAAAGGCTCAACCTGCAAACTCTCCAATTATCACATTACTGCCTTCAAAGTTCAATGCTCATTTCCAGAACATACTTTCAAAGGCAATATCATTTTTAGAATTAAGAAAATATTATATTTATTTTAATAAGACAATGCTAATTAAATCTTTGCATGCAAATTAAGTAGGATCTCAATTTTGCAGTTTAATGGTAAACCTCTTGAAAGAATTCTCCTTTGGAAGCACTATGTTTAGAAGTACATATACCTCTCTATACTGAGAGGTTGAATGACAACCAGAATATTTCCATTTCTAATTGTCTTAGAAATGTTCCAAATGAATTAAATCCTTTGCCAAACAAAGAAACAAAAAATGAAGCAAAGGATGGGCATTTACCAATATACTTACCTATTGATCTTGGTTACTCTGGGTGCAGAGATGTAAATAAGAAGCAAAGGGAAATAACTTGTTAGCCCAAGAAAGATAGGAAGCATCTTTTCTAAAAAAATAAATTATTTTCTAACCTTGTAGACACTTCTCATTTTTACACCTAATGTTTGTTGTGGGTTTGTGTTGACTGAGTAGTAGTCATTATATCAGTCCATACTAACTAATAGCAGTTAGCTGTTATAATGCCACAGGCACTGCACTAAGCACTTTACATAAGCTATTTCATTTAGTGTTCACAACCCTATGAGGTAGGAAACATTAATTTATCTATTTTTATGGATTATGAAATGGAGACTCAGAAAAATGAAACAAGCTGGCAAAGATCAAGGAGCCAGCAGAGTGATGGAGGATCTGTGTGAATCCAGGCACCTGAGGCCAGAGCCCAAACCATGCTCCTCTACTGTCCCAGCCTGTCTGGGCAGAGCAAGTCCTTGGCAATGTTTTATCTGCCAAGGCTAAAATGAGCTTCACAGTAGAGACCCTGTTTCTGTCTTGTTCACGATGACACTGGCCTGGCATCTGCATAGAGGGCACTTACTAAATAACGAAAATATCTGAATCAATTAAAACGTGCTTTCCAAGTGCCCAAATATGACAATGATATTAAGCCAGCAATTTTCACAGTCCTACTGGGTCTCTTCTAATTTGGGCTGATACAAATCCTATGCTTTTATTTTCTTTTGATTTATTTTTTTGGCGGTGCTGGGTCTTCGCTGCTGTGTGCAGCCTTTCTCTAGCTGTGGCGAGTGGGGCTCCTCTCCATTGCAGTGCTCGAGCTTCTCATTGTGGTGGCTTCTCTTGCTGGGGAAGGAGCACGGGCTCTCGGTGCCTGGGCTCAGTAGTTGTGATGGATGGGCATGTGGGATCTTCCTGGACCAGGGATAGAACCCATGTTTCCTGCATTGTCAGGAGGATTCTTAACCACTAGACCACCAGGGCAGCCCAACCTTGTGCTTTTAAAAGTCATACTTTTATTTAAATTAAAAAAGAAGAATAAAAAGCTTTCCATTTAGCATATAAACTTCTCCCCATCCATCCTAATGCCTGTGATTTAGGAAAATCCTGCTCTCTGATTGATCTTTTTTCCAGACTCTGATGAAATCCGGATTTAGTCTAAATGCAAAAGAGGTCTAATAAACTGATACCTAATTTAATTAGATTAATTTCATTACACAAAGGCTCATTGGGTGTTGACTATGTCACAGGGCCAGAAAGACCAGACCCTGGGCTTAAATAATTTATAATCCTGTCGAGGAGAAGAAGACAAAATATACAAATGACTGTGTAAAATAAGATACATGTCAGAAGGAAGGAAGGAATGAAGAGATATATAGATCCTTGAGAAGGAGAGATGAGAGTTGCCAGCCTGTGACAGCTCCATGAACAACATCCAGTCCAAACCTCTGATGACAGAAGTGTTCTGTGTTGGCTCTTCCCAACAGGGTAGTGACTGAGTACTTGAAATGTAGCTGGTATGACTGAGGAATGGAATTTAAAACTTTTATTTAAACTTATTTCAGTTGCACTTAAATAGCCGGATGTGGCCAGCAGCTACTATATTGGGCAGCAGAGCCCTAGGTTTATAGACTTAGTTGTTTATTACCCAGAGTTCTCTTTAAGAATGCAGATTCTCATGCCTTAAGAAATTTTGATGAAGTTGGTCTGGGATAGGGTTTGGGTATATAAAGCTCCACAGGGTGCTCTAAAGCACACCAAGTTTAAAAATTCCAGCCTCAGGCTATCCTGGGCTCTGCCCTGTCAGCAAGCACAAGCTCAGAGTGTCTGGCAGGCATGTCAGCCAGATGACATCTTTACATGGTAACCGTAAAGATGTCGCTTGGCTTGGCTTTGCTCTAAGTCACTCTGTTTCTTTCCTTTACCAACTCATCCAAGTGTTTTGGAGGTGACCCAAGCTCCAAGCTAATATTTCACTGAAGTCCAAAGTTGTGTTTTATTCCTCTTGGTAGCTGCTGTGCCTAACACAGTGCCTGCCTATGAGTCTTCTATAAATGTTGACTGAAACAACCAAGATATATCACAAAATACATTTTCAACAATCTTCCACTTAAGGAGACTGCCACTCCAGAGGCCAAAGCCCACTTGAAACAGATGTATGGATGGATGGCAGACTGCAAAAAGCAAACACAAGAAAGCCAATGCACTCTTTAAAAGATTCATAATTTGACTACAGAAGGAAAGTTATGAAAAAAGAAATCTTTCGTCCAGAATCTCAGGATAAGGCAAGTAAGACTCCTGCCTTCAAATTAGGTATCAGAGTGCACCATTGTTCTCCTTACCATCTTTGAAAATAGCAGTTATCTGAGACCTTTCTGTATAGAAAATAATAGAAAATAACCTAAACAAAAAATGTCTAACCCTGTAACAAATGCCATCATTCTTTGTCTATTTCTTTATAAGGCTGAGTGTAAGAAACTTTCAGAAATTAAGAATTGCTGATGGCGTTTGCTACACAGTGCCTAGTAGAGTGCTCAGCATTGAGGGGGCACTCAACATTGGTTGTTGCATGAATAAGCTTTTAGGTGCTATTGTGCCTTAACTATTTTGTTTTTTAGGCACTTTAGCTGGACCTCATCAAAAACATTTGTCATTTCTGGATCACACCCTTGGGTCAGATAATAGAAGATACAGCAAATTCATATTATGGTAGAAAAGGTGGAAATTGTTTTTGAGAACTCAGGAAATTATATTTCCCACCTAAAAGAAAGGGGAGGGAAGACATGTCAACTGATAAGGCAACTCTTTAGAAGATAAGAGTAAACTCAGGCTTTGGAGCCAATAGATTGAATGAAAACCTGGTTCTACATACAGGAGCAGTGTGAGCATCCTTTCTTCATCGGGTTGTTAAAAGGCTCAAATGAACTGTCCTCCCTCAAAAAGGTATTTGTAAATCCTAATCCCAGGACCTCAGAAAGTGACCTTTTTTGGAAATAGGGTTGTTGCAGATGTTAATTAGTTAAGATGGGGTCATACTTGTGCAGGGTGGGCCCCTAATCCAATGTAACTGATGTCCTTATAAGAGAGAAGATGATGTGAACACAGGGACATGCAAGAATATTGTTGTTGTTTAGTCACTCAGTTGTGTCTGACTCTTTGCGACCCCATGGACTGCAGTACACCAGGCTCCCCGTCCTTCACCATCTCCCAAAGTTTGCTTAAATTCATGACTATTAAGTTGATGATGCTTTCTAACCATCTCATCCTCTGCTGCCCCCTTCTCCCTTTGCCTTCAATCTTTCCTAGCATCAAGGTTTTTTTCCAATGAGTCAGCTTTTTGCATCAGGTGGCCAAAGTATTAGTGTAAGCATCAGTCCTTCCAGTGAATATTCAGGGTTGATTTCCTTTAGGATTGACTGGTTTAATCTCTTTACAGTCCAAGGGACTCTCCAGAGGCTTCTCCAGTACCACAATTTGATAGCATCAATTCTTTGGCACTCAGCTTTCTTTATGGTTCAACTCAAATCCATACACGACTGCTAGAAAAACCATAGCTATAGAGACCTTTGTCAGCAAAGTAATGTCTCTGCTTTTTGTCATAGCTTAACTTCCAAAGAGCAAGTGTCTTTTAATTTCGTGGATGCAGTCACCATCTGCAGTGATTTTGTAGCCCAAGAAAATAAAATCTATCACTGCTTCCACTTTTCCCCCTTCTATTTGTCATGACCATGATCTTAGTCTTTTTAATGTTGAGTTTTAAGCCAGATTTTTCACTCTCCTTTCACCTTCATCAAGAGGCTCTTTAATTCCTCTTTACTATCTGCCATTAGAGTGGTATCATCTGCATATCTGAGGTTGTTGATATTTCTCTTAGCAATATTGATTCCAACTTGTGCTTCATCCAGCCCAGCATTTCTTAGGATGTACTCTGCATATAAGTTAAATAAGCAAGGTGACAATACCGGGAGAATGCCTTTTGTCAATGAAGGCAGGGATTTGAGTCACACAGCTGAAAGGCAAGGAACACCCGTTTGCCAGCAAACCCCCAGATGCTAGGAAGGGGCCAAGGAAGGGTTCCTTTGCAGGTTTCAGAGGGAGCATGACACTGCTAACATCCTGGATACCTCAATTTCAGACTACTGACCTCCCAAACTGAAACAGTAGACTTCTGGTGTTTAAGCCACCCAAGCCTTGATATTTTATTATGACAGTCTTGAAAATAATACAGTATTCTTGCCTGGGAAATGCCATGAACAGAGGAGCCTGTTGGACCCGACTTAGTGACTAAACAATAAATATGTGTATTAGCTACTTTCCTAATTATTTTTCCATGAATCATTATTTTATTTAAGGTGCTGACTCTCTTTACCCTCCTTCTCCCCACTGCATACCTATGACACAGAAACTAATTATGAAAAAAGGTGGTTTTCTGCCATTGCCTGTACATCTTATGGATAGGGAAGTACTCATTCTTCAACGCTCTGGTAAACTTGATGATCTTTACAGCTTTTTCTCTAGGACTTAGCAAGCACGACTAATGGTTATTCATGAACTCTCAGCTCTATGCCAAAATAATTTTCCCCCCAGTGTTTTGAAAGTCATAAAGCAGATACAGTTTGAAGAATTCTTGAACCTATCGTCTTTCTAATCCCTTTTAAACCTGAGATTCTAAGACAGCAAAGGAAGCTGGACCAGGATTTTTTTTTTTTTTTCCTGTTTACATCACTTGCAGGATCAAGAAAGTTTTTTTATTTTTTTCCTTTCTTTGTAAGAAATGAGCTATTTGCATAACTGGAATCATAAAGTAGCAATTTAACATTATTGAATTGAGAAACCGACAGAAGGCTAAACAGAACAAAACATGAACCAACAACTGGGCTATTTTTATTGCTCCTTTTTAGTATCAGCAAGTGCAGTGACATAAAAACTACCATGAAATCAATTAATTTTAGTCTTTTTACAAGTTATTTTAATTCTCCTCCCATAATATGTCTATATAAAATAATTGCTTTGTAATTACCGACATGATTAAATGTTAAATAAATGCAAAATTCTTAGTTTGGCAGCCTTTATATGTCCAGAAGGC
Source organism: Bos mutus (assembly GCF_027580195.1). NCBI lineage: Eukaryota > Metazoa > Chordata > Mammalia > Artiodactyla > Bovidae > Bos > Bos mutus. The sequence goes on from NC_091638.1 coordinate 22,722,345, forward strand.
TGTTTCATTATTTCTTTTTAAGAACTTCACAGTATATTGCTTAATATTTTCACTGCACACATAGATTTCACCATGCCATGTTAATAAATGTTGCATAAGGAGCCACCTGCTATAATGGCTCTTGATTATACTTTCAAAACTACAGATAGACCAATGAAAAAAATAGACTCATCATGGTTGGTTTTGAAAGTGGCAATATGTCGGCTGCTAATACCAACACTGTAGACTGCTGGATGCCAACCAAGTCAAGCAACTCCATTAGACTGTATCAGGTTTTCTTTTGCTTCCAGCCTGAATGAGAGTTTAGTCTATAATAACTTCTCATCTAAAAAATGGCAAACATTTTCACATCCACATCAGAATATTTTTTGCATTTTTCTTTGCTCAAAGAGAATTCTGTACCACCTTTTGTTATATTTTTATATCCAGTAGTAATCTTTATTAGCTAACAGACATTTTCACAAAAATTTTATTTAAAAAATGAAAACACCCAGTGTTGTTCTAAGGGGAGCTTGTACTTTTAGATCTCATCTTGAGGTATTTCTCTAAGGAATCTGACTGCTTAGAATTTGCCAACTAGAGGAGTAAGTGCTATTAAACTTTATACTGAGAAAATGTCAAAAACATATCCTTTTCACATTGAAATGTTCCTGTAAAATTTGGAGACCGATATACAGAGGTATACATATCTTCAGTGTAAAAGTTCCTGCTACTCAAGGTTAAAGATTGCAGTGTTTGGGTGAGTGACAGTATTTGCCCTTCAGTTTGATAGACCTTAAGCACACTGTATTTCTACAGACTGCAATATTTTTTAAAGAAGCAAAATAAAGCCATCTGTCCCCTAACTCTTAAAATAAATGTGGTTTCAAGTTCTTTCTCTAAAAAGGGTGCCTGTCCATTCCAATGTTCCCTCTGAAGGGTGGGGGTGGCAGTGGTTGTCTACGGAAGAGTGTCAAGATGGCCGAAGACCAGGGATGGGAGCAGGATACACAGCAAGAGGGCAGCACTGTGGAGAATGCTTTACCTACGTTCTCACAGCATGGGATGGAGGCAGATGTGATTATTCTCATTTTATAAATGAACTTTTAGGGCCCAGCGACTAAGTGACTTGCTAGAATTCCCACAGCTAACTGGTGAAAGAGCTGGTATTATACCCAAGTTTATTAACATTCTTTAAAAGAAAAAAAAAGACATCATTTTTAAAAGTACATTTATTGTGATTTATTTTTAAATATGTATTTACTTATTTTGGCTGAACTGGTTCCTAGCTGTGGCTCGCGAGATCTTCATTGTGGCGTGCGGGCTTAGTAGTGGTAGCATGCGGACTCTCAATTTGTAGCTGCAGACGTAAGTTGTAGCTTGCGTGCGGGCTCTAGTTCCCCAACCAGGGATCGAACCCAGGCCCGCTGCATTGGGAGCAAAGAGTCTTACCCACTGGACCACTGGGGAAGTCCCCCAGGTTTGTTACATTCTGAAGTCAGAACCCATTCTGTGAAGCCACTTGCCTCGGTGATCTTACTGGACCTCCAATAAGAAGTGTGAATGCACTGCAGCGAATTGCAGGTACGCAGAAGAAAACCAATGTATAAAGTAAAACCTTGGTTAACCAGAAGATTAAGCTCAGGGAATCTGCAAGTTTAAAGCGTTATTAGAGAGCTTTTAGTTTCCATCTTTAATACCCACTTTCTTGCCTTAGATAAGGGTAGTTGGTTTTTTGTTTTAAAGACTTTTTTTTCCTTCAAGGCCCTGATAATGAACTCATATTAAAGAACTGTTTTTAAAATATCTAGACCCCTTGTTATTAATTTCTTTTCTTCAAATTTCCCATTTTCTCCTAAAAAAGGACTCTGGAGGAAAAAATTTCTAGTTAATTAGGATTTCTGGTAATCAGGTTTTTAAATTGTTTTGGTAAATTAAAATCAGGTGAAAGCTACCTCCTGAATTTGAAATAGCTTCTTCTTATAGATTCTCCTTAATGCCAATGTGTTTGCCTATGTTAGTATGCATTTGAAATTAATGGTCCAATACACAAAGTGCTCAGATCGTCGATGACCTGGGGGCCGTAAATCCACCAGAACACATTAGTGGGACGGTCCCTTAATTACACAGTTTAGGCTTGACGTAATCAATGGTGCAAAGGAACAGCTGAGAACATAAAAATGCCAGCAGGCATTGTAAATCATAATGCATTCCATAATCTCCTCAATTCATGTGTCTTATTAAATTAAAAGTAAAAAGAATAGTTTTAGTTAAATAGCTATAATATATTGCCATCATAACCATTAAAATATAAAATAATTCAATGCTATTATAAGATAATCTTTATTACTTTAGGAGTTACTTTTTGAACTTTAGATATAGGGATGATATTTTTACTGAATCAAAATGAAAGTTATCTCTTAGAAAGGTTAACTAAATAAGAAGGTTCTTTTTTAATAAAATACATTTTAGAATAAAATGCAGTACAAGCTTATCTATCTAGGACTAATGTACACCTTACAAGCTTTCTTAGGGTTTTAAGTTTAAGAGTACACTATTTGTTCAACTGGTTATAACAGTGATGAAATAGATTGATGTTGGTTTATTATTACTTCACATTACATTTAAATGAGGATAATGAAGACATAATTTGAACACAAGACCAGAAAATGAGAATTACTTTCCTGGATAATTAGGCAATTTTAAATAGTAAGCTTCGGCAACTTGGGATAAAACATGGACAGGTAGCTTAATTTTGCTTCAGGACTTTTAAGTCTCAAAAATCTAACAAGCACCCATGTTCAGTTCAGTTCAGTTCAGTCGCTCAGTTGTGTCTGACTCTTTGCGACCCCATGAATTGCAGCACTCCAGACCTCCCTGTCCATCACAAACTCCCGGACTTCACTCAAACTCACATCCATCGAGTCGGTGATGCCATTCAGCCATCTCATCCTCTGTCATCCCCTTTTCCTCCTGCCCCCAACCCCTCCCAGCATCAGAGTTTTCCAATGAGTCAACTCTTCGCATGAAGTGGCCAAAGTACTGGAGTTTCAACTTTAGCATCATTCCTTCCAAAGAACACCCAGGACTGATCTCCTTTAGAACGGACTGGTTGGATCTCCTTGCAGTCCAAGGGACTCTCAAGAGTCTTCTCCAACGCCACAGTTCAAAAGCACCAATTCTTTGGCACTCAGCTTTCTTCACAGTCCAACTCTCACAGCCATACATGACCACTGGAAAAACCACAGCCTTGACTAGACAGACCTTTGTTGGCAAAGTAATGTCTCTGCTTTTGAATATGCTATCTAGGTTGGTCATAGCTTTCCTTCCAAGGAGTAAGCGTCTTTTAATTTCATGGCTGCAGTCACCATCTGCAGTGATTTTGGAGCCCAGAAAAATAGTCTGAAACTGTTTCCACTGTTTCCCCATATATTTGCCATGAAGTGATGGGACCAGATGCCATGGTCTTCGTTTTCTGAATGTTGAGCTTTAAGCCAACTTTTTCACTCTCCTCTTTCACTTTCATCAAGAGGCTCTTTAGTTCCTCTTCACTTTCTGCCATAAGGGTGGTGTCATCTGCATATCTGAAGTTATTGATATTTCTCCCGGCAATCTTGATTCCAGCTGGTGCTTCCTCCAGCCCAGCATTTCTCATGATGTACTCTGCATATAAGTTAAATAAACAGGGTGACAATATACAGCCTTGATGAGCTCCTTTTCCTATTTGGAACCAGTCTGTTGTTCCATGTCCAGTTCTAACTGTTGCTTCCTGACCTGCATACAGATTTCTCAAGAGGCAGGTTAGGTGGTCTGGTATTCCCATCTCTTTCAGAATTTCCCACAGTTTATTGTGATCCACACAGTCAAAGGCTTTGGCATAGTCAATAAAGCAGAAATAGATGTTTTTCTGGAATTCTCTTGCTTTTTCAATGATCCAGCAGATGTTGGCAATTTGATCTCTGGTTCCTCTGCCTTTTCTAAAACCAGCTTGGACATCTGGAAGTTCACATATTGCTAAAGCCTGGCTTGGAGTACACCACAGAAATTGGCAAACCCTAGGAATCAGGATTATCTTATTGGAGAGATGTTAAACATTTACCAACACACTACTGGTGTTAAGGCACCAAAGTAGCAGAGTTGGAATAGGTACACGGAATCAGAACTACTTCAGTATGAATGAGATTCAACGTCTGCTAAGATAGCATGGTGACTACAGCCATGAAATTAAAAGATGCTTGCTCCTTGGAAGAAAAGCTATGACAAACCTAGATGGCATATTAAAAAGCAGAGACATCACTTTGCCAAAAAAGGTCCATACAAAGCTATGGTTTTTCTAATAGTCATGTACGGATGTGAGAATTGGACCATAAAGAAGGCTGAGTGCTGAAGAATTGATGCTTTCAAACTGTGGTGCTGGAGAAGACTCTTGAGAGTCCCTTGGACAGCAAGGAAATCAAACCAGTCAATCCTAAGAGAAATTGACCTTCAATATTCACTGGAAGGACTGATGCTGAAGCTGAAGCTTCAATACTTTAGCCACCTGATACAAAAAGTCAACTCATTGGAAAAGACCCTGATGCTAGGAAAGATTGAAGGCAGGAGGAGAAGGGGGTGAGAGAGGATGAGATGATTGGATGGCATCACTGACTCAATGAACATGAGTTTGAGCAAACTCTGGGAGACAGTGAAAGACAGGGAAGCCTGGAGAGCTGCAGTCCATGGGGTCACTAAGAGTCAGACATGACTTTGCGACTGAACAACAACAAGATAAGGGTGGAAAAATCAGGACAGAGAAGGAAGGATGGTACCTATCTATGGAGGGCTTTTAATGCTTCATTAAGAAGTATTCTCTCAATTTACTATCCTTGTCAGAGACCTAGCAGAAAACAGAAGGTACATTCAAAAGGGAGTGAATTAAAAAAAAAAAAAAATCCTAAAAGGGGACCATTTACAAGGCATGGACAAGGTTCAGTTAAACTCACAAAAGATGACCAAACAGCCCTGAGCTAGCTACTGCAAGAAGCAGAAGCCAACAAGAAACCAGACAGCAAGGGACCCACAGGGACAGTCCATACAATCCCATTCCCAGGTTACAAAGTGAAACGGAAAGGGTAGGGTGGATCCAGAGGGGTATAGAGAATATCCAGCACAGTCTCAGTATCAGTGAGGACAACTAAATGTCTTTGCAGGGAACTATGGGATTATTTCTATAAATTCAGAAAGACTGATTCTCTGGCTGTGTATGACAGGAGAGGGAACATGATGGATATGGGGAAACCCACCAAGAAGCACTTTGAATAAGCTAAATGAGAGGTAATGAGAACTGGAATTGGGGTCACAGTGATAGGAACAGAGTAGAAAGACCATATGTAGGAGACATCAGAGGGCTATAAGTAGAGAGGTATCTATCAGATATTACATTGACTAGATGCGGAGAAAGGGGAGAAAATAGTTACAAGTAATACCAAAGTATTGAGCCTGGATGACTTTGAGATCCTGGCTGTGAAACAAGACAGGGCATGCAAGAGCTTATTTTGAAAGTGGGCTGAGTTTCCATTTGTGTGATTAGAAGGCGGGAAGAGAAAAAGGTTGGAGTACTTCTCCCTCTGGTCTCGTCACTGCTGGGCCAGTGTGTAGTGACTATGTTCCTCTGCAGAACACTATGGTATCCTCTCATACAGGCACAGCTCATTTTGGATCCAAATCACTGCCTCCTCTTGACCCTTCCATGATGTTGTAATTCTTTAGGGGTGAAAATATCCAGCAGATATTTTGAAAATATAGGACAGGAGTTTGCAAGTGAGGTTATGGTCAGAGAGAAACTTGAATGTTTTTTTCATAAAGGTCTAGTATAGAAGACTTGAAATCCCAAGAGGCATGGAGAGAAAAGTAGAATAATAACAAAAGGGTTCAGGGAAGCCAGAGATGTTCTGCCATAAAGCACAGTACAAATACAAAGGATAATGGCATCTCGCTGAAAAACACGGGACTCTTATCTCTATCATTTCCTTTGATAACTGTTTGGTGATAGTGTCTGAATTAAGTTATATGTCAATACAAAGATGGAGCTAAAACAAATTATTAGCAGGCAGCACTCTAACTCAGTATTGAAGTGATCTCTGTATTATGAACCATAACAATTGAGATCAGGCAGAAAAGTATATCTCTCCATGGAGGACAAATCAATAACTACTAGGTTTTATGGTCATTAACACCCTAATGAAATTACTCACCATCTAAATATCTTAGAGGATCTTGCACATTCCACATTAGTCACCTCTTTCATGTTAACACCGGCCAGATGTGGCCAAGTGCAACTTTCATAATGGAGACCATGAACAAGAATGATATTCTACACCTAAAACATTTGCATACCAAGCAAGAGGAGTTATTTAAGTGATACTCCTAAACCAGTACTTAAAACTTTATAACTGTGGGCAACACAGTTGATATGTTGTTAGTTAGCCAGTGTTTTAATCAGAGGTTCATCTACAATAAAGGGACGTGTATTACATCTACAGTGAAGGGGGAAAACAGGCAATGGAAAGCAGAAAATAAAAGAGGGTATAGTAGTTTACAGGGCTTCCCAGGTGGCTCAGTGGTAAAGAATCCACCTGCCAAGTAGGATATGCAGGTTCAATCTCTGGATTGGGAAGATCCCCTAGAGAATGAAATGGCAACCCACTCCAGTGTTCTTGCCTGGGAAATCCCGTGGACAGAGGAGCCTGGCAGGCTACAGTCCATAGCGTTGTGAAAGAGTTGGATGTGACCGAGCAACTAAAAGACAACACTATGGCCCACTCTCACATGCATTATATCTTTAACCAAGAGGTGGAGAAGTTAAGTAACATGCCCAGGACTACTCAGAAAGGAAGAGAGCCTTTCTTGCCCTGTGCCTTTTTGGCTCTTAGTCTGGGCATGTCAGTCCAAATATGCCAGGCACCAGCATGCCACTCAACTGTCCGTTCCTGCAGTTCATGTCTCCAGGAATTCAAGCCTTCTGCTGTCTTCTTCTTTCCATGACTAAACTCAACACATCCCATTCCTTCTGTACATAATGCTAACTCTTCCTTTGCAGAACTCCATAATAGCCTGCCTTGTCAACTCCAGTGTTCTTTAGAGGAAGGGGTAAAGGAAGGTAAAACTAATTTCCCTCAAAATTTTGTTCTATATTAAGCCTCACTGGTCTTCTCTGTTATTTCTCAAACCCATCAAGCTTCTTCCAACCTCCAGGTCCTAGCTTACAAAGATCTCCCCTACACCCTTTTGCCTGGATGATTTTCACTTACCCTTGAAATTTTGGTTGAAATGTCACTTCTTCAGGGAAGTCTTCTCTTAGAAGCCTCCATGGCATGTTCTATTTTGGCCTCTTGAACTTCTCTTTCACTGGACTTGACAGAGCCATACTTTTACATTTCCTTGTGTGATAACTGGATTAATGCTTTTTCCCCATCAGCAGGCGAGCCCCACATGGGAAGGGACCGTATTTCATTTGTTCTGCTCACCACTATATCCCCAGATACGATGCATGTGAGAGTGGGCCATAGTGTTGTCATTTAGTTGCTCAGTTGCATCCAACTCTTTTGTGACCCTATGGATTATAGCCTGCAAGGCTCCTCAGTCCACACACAAAGATGGGCACCGAGACAGAGGTGATGCTGGTAGTGTCTGTCAAGTGACTGAAGTAAATGACTGTCATGTTCTAAGCATTACAGCAAGAGCTTGCCCACATATCCTCATAGCAACCCTGTGAGATCACATCATTCCTCTATTCCACAGATGAGAGAATTTGGGCGGGGGCAGGGAGCAAATAAATTCAGTCTTTTAACCAAGATCACTCAGCTAGTATGGGATACAGTTGAAATTGACATCTGGACCCATCTCATCTAAGCCCTTTTTTCCGTTGTTATGGAATTTCCACAGATGATCACTTTATTATTTTGTCTTGTTTCTATTCATTCTATCTCCTCAATGAGTCTCAAAGCTTATTTGGGATGGAAATAGCACCTTGCACATTATTTTTGATCCCCCCCATCACCCTGCTAATAGCACTTGATATTCTACATGCATTTAATGAATACTTTTTGATTAATAGTACTTTCTTGGCATTAATAACATAAAAGCATCCCCAAATGAGTTCAGCTCTCTATAACACCCTGTCTAAAATAGTAATGTACTAACATGTGTGAGTATAATACAGGTTTAAGAGCTACTAATTTTTACCAAACTTTAGGAAATAATTTTTTAAAAATTATTTGAAAGAAACAGCACGGCAAAATGAAATGGACAAATGATAAGGAAATCCCTTTCCTCTTTCATTCGCTGAATATCTGTGTGTTTCTAAGTGGACTCTTCTGGGTGCTAGGGACGTGAGGCTGAGGAAGTCATAGTCTTTCCCTCAAGGAGCTGTTGAATGGAGGAGGTGGTATCACAGTGATGTAAATAAATAATCTTAAGATAATCTATGCTTGAAGAGAGGACAAGGAAATGTGGGGAAAGCAAAGACAATGTGACTAGCTCAGCCTGGAGGGAAACCAGAGTTAAAAGCATCCGGTCCTAACTGGCTGTGAGATACTGGACACATTCTGTGGGTCAGGTTTTTTCCTTATCTTTAAACTGGGGATAACACCTATGTCCCAGAGTTGCTGTGCCCTCCTCTCAGCACACTTAGAAAAAGCTATTTGTTGGCAAGAGTAACTAGAGGTGACTGATTGGGTGGCACTGGTTGTCTGTCCCCAATGGCTAAGAGTAGCAGCATCTCCATTTACCTGTCAATACACCCACCTACCAGTTGGGAAGCTCTGATTAGAAGGATGAGACAGACAATAAAAGTTCTCTGTGTGTAATTATTATTTCCAGCCCTCATAGAATTCAAAGAAAATGAGGCACTTAATAGTATTCCAACCCTCTCCTTCATGTGTAAAGTAGAATCTGCTAGCTGAAGCAAGGCAGAACAGTTTAAATCATAGCAGTTTTTTCCTATGTCACTCTACCAAGGGTCTCCTTAAGAGTCACCTGATTTGGCTAGACTGGTACTTCCTCTTGCTTTGTGATTGACCTGCTCCCAGGAGGACTTTTGGTTACGTTGCATTGGATTTTAATCTGGTCCCAACCAGGAGTTTTGCAGTTTAGTCAAGAAGCAAGAAGGTAAATATTACAAAGACGGTGATTCAAAGAGTCGACAATGATAATGGTAGCAGCATGATTTATTATCTTAACAGTGGATCCTACAGAGTTAGAGCTGAAGCTTTTGGATCTGTTAATTGTAAGAAGGTTTTGAATTCAGCTCCTCTTTGGGGGAATGATAGCTCTGAACTGTACCTTTTCTCTCTGGTTAGAAAATCTGTTTCTAGGAATCACAGCTTGGGGGTATTATAATATTTTCAAAGAAAGAAAAGGCAGAATGGATACAAAGCACAATCTAGAAACAAAAAAAGGCTCTAATGTATTCATCTGTTTGCCAGTTCTTTCAAATTATTGTACATCCACTGATTCAAGATTTCTTGCATGTCTGGACAAATATAAGCTCTCTTGGGGTCCACCACAAAAGGGGACAATTGTGTGTACAATCAACTTCTCAAACATCCAGTCTGAATCTTCTTGTCTCTTAAAATACCTCCACTTGACTACAAAAGAGCATCCAGACACTACAGCACTCAGAATGCCGGGCTTCTACATAATAAGACCACTCTGACCCACTGCTGCTATTTACTATGTACTTACGCTGGTCCAAGAACTGTGCAGAAGGCTTTAGGTGATGATCTCACTGAATGAGTCCAGTGATCCTGTAAGGCAGGCCTATTACTATCCCCATTTTACTGAAGAGGAGACTGAGGCTCACTGACTTCACGCCAGGTTACAGAGCCAGGATGCAGTTTGGGAACCAATTCTTCCCAACCCTAAGACCTGCCTGGTTATCCACTCTCTTAGCCCTGCCTTGGGTTGTACATCCTGTAACACTATGACAGGGACTCACATTGTTTTTGATGCATCACTTGCACACCAGAAGGATCTCTTAAAGCAAAGCAGTTTTTAGAAGCAAAATCTATGCTATTGAAACTGTGTATTTTGTTTTTACCTTGAGGAGCTTGTCTGAGAAGCAGCAAAAATAAACACCTAGCCTTCCATGAAAAAAAAAAAGAAGCAAATCTCATGTAGTTTCTAATATGGATAGCAAACTCAATACTTTTCATAATATTCAGCAATCTACTTATCTCTGCAAATATCAAATAACTTTTTGTCACAACTAATCATTTTACTTCTTTTTTATGTGTACCATAAAGATGTTTTTCAACTTTTAGAAACCTTCTAAATTTAAACAGATGAAATAACTCAATATGCCATGTGATGGTAATGGTTAGGAGAATGCAGTCTTTAAGTATGCATTTTCATCCACTTAAAATTACTTATCTTAAATACAATTTAGAAACATGCTGTTAATAATTGCAATATAATTTTAAAGGATAATTCAATGATGATTGGTTAAATAAAAACCTCATATTTTAAAATTTAAAGTAATAAATAAGTACATCATTTTATTTTACATAAACCCTTAATAATGGAATTATAGAATTTTTAGAGCCAGATGGGCTATGAAAGCTAGTCTAGTCCAATCCTTTTGTTTTTCAGCTGCAATTAAAGAGAAAGAAACACTGCCAAGGACTTTTAAAGTGCAGTTTCAAAGTCAGACCCAAGTTCACATCCCTGCCCTGCCATTTACCAGCTCTAAGACTTCATTTGTCATCCAGAGCCAGTTCTTGAAAATGCCCTGCTTAGAAAGCAGGACTGCTATAAAACTGAGAGTTCAAATAAAGGACTCTCTCCTCTAAAACATATATATTATATTCATTCATTTGACATATCTATTGAGTATACACTAGTTTGTGGCCTTGGGCAAGTTACTTAATTGCTTTGTCCCTTAGTTTCCTGCGTTGTAAAGCAGGCATCTACATTATAGAGTAGTTGCAAGGATTAAATGAATGAATGCAGGTAAGGCATGTGGGATGGTTCTGGGCACACTGGGAAGGCACAAGAATGTTGGACATGTTTCTTCTACTGCTTCTACATTTTATATTAGGTAACATGGCAGGCCCTGGGGATATAACTTGGGAGTCCTACATAATATTTTCTTCCTAAAAACTAAAGTATCTCACTTACATGGAGTGAATCTCTGATTCCATTGCTCTATCTTGAGGGTGAAATCATTTGGAAACTTCTTCAGTAGGTTTATTTGGACAGTGTTATCCTTCAATGCATGAAGAGAACACTGTCCCACCAGCATTTGCCCACGTACTTTCTGTTTTTCCTTTAGATGGCTTTGAAGGGACCCAAGGTTTCCACCTGGTCTCCCAGGTGAGAAATGATGGGTTTTTGAGTATGTGCAGAAGTTGGCTGGGATTCCAGAGACAGACTATCCCTGTAGGACACAGCAAAGCTAACTGGTCCTTTGGGAATTTAAACCTGACGTGCGGTTCTCTCTGTGAAGAACCATAATTAGCTGGAAGAACAAGCGGAGAAATCCAGTTAATTGCCACTCCAGCATCTCCAGCGGTTCTATCATGGTTGGATAAGTTAATATAAATTCCATTAGTGTCTTGGAAACTCTCAGGTCATGGCTGAAGGCCTACATAACTCTCACTCATGATCTTGGAAATCACAGAATTACAAAGATGGGAAAACCCTGAAGAGTCAGGCAGTTCCTCAGTCTTTCTTATCACAAGAAAATATTATACCATTCCAGAGAAGTGAGAAGTAGTTATATATTTAAAACCTTGAGAGAAGGCTCTCCCCAAAACTCATTTTTAATGTGCCAGTCTTTTGGTGGCTCAGACTGTAAAGAATCTGCCTGCAATGCAGGGCACCCAGGTTCAATCCCTGGGTTGGAAAGATCCCCTGAAGAAGGGAATGGCTACCCACTCCAGTATTCTTGCTTGGAGAATTCCAGGCTCCGGTCCATGGGGTCACAAAGAGTAGACCCAACTGAGCGACTCACACTTTTGTGTTCTTTTTGCTTTTATTAAAAGCAAATACAGAAACTTCTCGGTGTGAAATCTAATGTCATACCTGTTACATGTGGGTGTGCAAGTGTATGTATGTATACACTGGTCATTATTCTCAGAAAAGTTAAAATAATCCTGCCAAAGAAAAAAAGCAAAAGCAAAGGCAGAAAGCCACACTACTACTGCATCTCTTTTCCTAGGGAGAACAGCCTCAATTCTGTCCACATATTCTGGGTTATGTCATTTTCTTACCCTGGTATCACTCTTTTATGAACCTTTATTCCGAGCTTGTCATGGTATATTTTTAAGCTTTTAAGGTCAGCTTGAAATAAAATATTAGAAAAAGAAATATTAATCCTTAGGTGTCTGGGAAACCCAGCTTAAGTTTCTCTGCATGATACATTATAATTAAAGCACCCCTTGCTCTCTTTGGTAACCCAAGAGCTAGAATGCTGAGTCACTGTCATATTATTACCTGTTCTGACTTCATGGTCCAGGAAGCCACTTCAGTGTGAATGGGAAAAGCACTGGGTCTGAAAGAGGCAGGGAGGCGGGTCTCACCCAGCTCTGTTGTTTCCTTAGATGTGTGACCTTAGACAAACTGAATGCATTACGAAGAAGAGCCTTGCAACCCTACTTCTTTTATAGGTAAACCTTAGAGAAATATTAAGTGACTTGTCCAAGGTCACACTGAGTCTTTCCATGGCTCTGGTTCATTAGTTATTAAAAAAAAAAGAGAGAGAGAGAGAAGGAATGATAATATCTGGTGTCTCAGAATGCTGCAGGTCAAATGAGATAGATATTTAAGGACTCTGCTGAATTATTCGCTTTGTCAGACACGTCTCCTCTTTAAGCTCTTTAAGCAGCTTGTACAGCCCTATGTTTCTTGTCACTGACACTCATTCTGTTTCCAGCCTCCTCTCCTGATGACTCAAGACACTCTGAATTCTGAGTTCTACAAGGAATTAACAGCTCTGTCCCCAGTGTAGACTTCTTGAAAATTTAAGGCTTGTACCCTCTTTCAACCAACTGTCCAACTCATTCATGTTCAGTACGGTTAGGTCTAAAATTGTCTCCTGCTGAGTATTGGTATTCCAGGGGATAGCCTGTTCAGGGAATGAATCAGAATGTTTCTTAAAGCGTTTGCTGGCAGTCAAAATTTGGATGAAGGCTTCTACTTCTGTACAGATTCTGTAGCTCACACTTTTACCATCACAGAGTGCTTTATTGCACTTGCCAGTCTCCTTTCTGTCACCTGTTCTAGACTTAAACTCACCAGAGCAGGATTCCGCCACCTCAGGCTGACTGACATATGGAACAGGTACTGTTCTGCTATGGAGGGCCCGTCTGTTCATTTTAGGATATTTAACACCATCCCTGACTTCTAGCCAGTAGCAGCCCCATCCTCAGTTGTGACAATACCTGACAAAAGTGTCTTCAAATGTCCCTTGGGGGTGAAGGGGCAAAGTCACCCCCGGTTGAAAACTTCCATGCTAGATCTAGCCAAGTGTCTTTCATACTGGGCATTCAATAAATCCCCTAAGATTACGTGACTGATGGCAACAAAATGCGTATGATGATTTAGTGTACAAGCTGCAGAAAAATCAAGCTAATTTCTATTGGTTTTAGTGCCTGGCACACGTCTGGTGCTCAGTATATATTTACTGGGTGAACAAGTGTTCTATAATCCTAAGCAGCTCCCTGTATCCCAAGTAAAATTCCTTCCCTCAAAAGAATCCAAGTGAGGTGCTGGGAAATTGTCCTGTGGTGGAAGGGGTGGGGGGATTTTTAAAGAACAAAACAATCTCTTAAACTGTGGGATTAGGAACCAAGAAGATCACCTTCCTGTGTCCCCCAGACCTTAAGCTCTCTGTTTCATCATGACATACACGACAGAAATCACATTCTTTGCAGTGGAAATACTAGAAACATGTACTAGTGTGCTTGGATCCTTTAAAACACAACTTGGCTAGGGACGCTAAGCACCAGGAGGGATGCAGGACATCCAGAAGGTCACACGTTCAGTCATTAGTGTCAGAGCTGGGAAATGAGCCTGCGCCTTCCTGACTCCCTGTCCAGTACTTGATTACAGTGATTATTATGGATGCAAATTAAGACTTATTACTATTGTGAAATAACAATGCAGGTTAATGATATTCTTTATTGCCATGCTAACATTTTTTTCTAGAGGGGAAAATTATAGGCATGAAACCAATTAAGCAAGCTTTCTTTCTTTGTAAAGCTTTCTTAGTTTTCCTAAATGAAGATTCTCTTTGTGCTTCCTACTTAATACTGAACGCTGACTTTTTTTTTTTTTTTTGTCTCCTGGGCCTTCCTGAGATGGATGCTAATACTCGTGCTGTCCATTTTTCCCTATATGAATCAAAAATGACTATGCTAATACATTATCTCAAAGGGCAGTCATAAATAGGAGTAGCAAATATTTTGAAATGAATACTTAACAGACATCCTTCAGTAGAGGTTAAGCATTGTTGGAAATGCCTCCCTTAAAAATCTTTGTTAATCAAAGGCTTGCAGTTGCCTCTTTCTAGATCTCACTGTAGAATGACTGTCCTCCCATGAATGAAATGATGGCTCCAGAAACGGACAACAGATTAATCTATGTATTCCTCAAACTTTACACAGTCGTCCTTTACCCCCAGGTCTACATAGTATTTGCCACAAAAACCCTTCATGTAGAAGAATGTCATGTCACATGTATATTGTTAGTGTAACTATGGTGACCAAAAAATGCCACCAGTGTGTCTGTTTCACACACAAATGAGGGGGCAGCTGTGGAGTCCACATGTCTGCCAGTCGTATAATAGATATGAGCGAGGATGGCCTGGGTCAGAAAATTACCAGTCATTTATATTAATCAGAGCTTTCAAATAACATTTCAACCCCTGAGCGATGAGTGTAAATGGAAGGCAATAAGCCACTGTAAAAGCAGTTTTCACGCCTCAGTTTTTGAAACTAAATGTCATAAATAAAGTCAGCAGTATTTTTGGAGGGTACCCCCAAGTCAAAGTTGACAGACCTTCCGTAATGTATCAGTGCAAGTTTAAGGCAAGTTCCTTTGCATCTCAGGATGATTTTCAGTGTATTAAGTGTAAGGGTCCCATCCAAGTTAAATGTTTATGCTAGCTGTGGTACTGAGGGCACAACTCCTACAGACCTTTTAGCCATCTTACTTATTAGGGCAGTCAGTCCTTCCAGCCCTATCCACCTAACCTGCTCAGATACAAATGAGGAAACTGAGGGTTTGTGGGGTAAAGAAACTAATCTAAGATCACCTGGTTATGATTAGAAAGCTGAGTTACCAACCAGATAACTGATAAAACTGCTAATAACATTCTACTTTTGTTAGACCTTTTGAAAATATTCAAAAAGTAAAAAAAATAATAATATATAAGCCTGCATATTGTTTCTTTAAAAAAAAACTCTGAACATAAAATGGAATAAATTTTATTTATTGAATAAAATGCTTAGCACTTCTGTTGGCATGGCATTGTTTAGTCTCTAAGTCATGTCTGACTCTTTTGCAACCCCATGGACTGTAGGCTGGACTATAGCCCTCCAGGTTCCTCTGTCCATGGGATTTCCCAGGCAGGGCTTAGCATTTCCTACTCCAGGGGATCTTCTAGACTCAGGAATTAAACCCACATCTCCTGCATTAGCAGGCGAGTTCTTTACCACTGAGCCACCAGGGAGCCCAAGGGTGTCCATAAAGTCTGAAAATAAATACTATATGATTGTATCATATATTATAATTGTAATGCCAGTAAACAATTTATTATGCATTTGTCTGTTTTGAGACTTGGATACTACATCCAGTGATGGATCCATAAAGTAGGCAAATGTGAGTGAAAGAAAGTCAGTCGTGTCCAAATTTTTGTGACCCCATGGACTATACAGTCTGTGGAATTCTCTAGGCGAGATTATTGGAGTGGGTAGCCGTTTCCTTTTCCAGGGCATCTTCCCAAGCCAGGGATTGAACCCAGGTCTCCCGCATTGCGGGCAGATTCTTTACCAGCTGAGCCATCAGGGAAGCCTAAGAATACTAGAGTGGGTAGCTTATCCCTTCTCCAGCAGATCTTCCTGACCCAGGAATCGAACCAGGATCTCCTGCATTGCAGGCAGATTCTTTACCAGCTGAGCTACAAGAGAAGCAAGTAGGCAAATAGTACTATGATAAAACAAGAAAATTTAAAAAGCAAATTTTATTTAAGACTTATAGAAGGAATGATTCCCTTGGTCACTAAAGTACTGAATTTTACATATAGGGTTTAACTTTGGTCTCTATTCTGCACTTTGAGCCAAAACAAGAGAGAATACATGTTTTTCGGACTTTATTTATATAATTATAATTTCATCCTGAATAAAATATTAATCAAAACTCTATTCATGAGTTAAAGATACTTCCATTGTTCCCAGAAACCAAAATATGATTATGATTCTGAAATAGAATTTGCTTTATCTCCAGATTGCCTTAACCCAAAATAGATGTTCTGCATAATAATTTTGAAAAGTTAAATACAATATTTGAGCAACCTTACATTAGTGCTCAAGTGAATCATTCAAAAAACTATTATTTAGTAGCTTAAAAATAAATTATAAGAAAGTATTATGAAAGTCTAGTAAAAAATGACATCCAGGTCCTATAATTTACCACATTTTACTTATGGTTTATGGTTTGTTTATGGTGGCATAAAAAGGTCTACCATTCTGATTATTTAAAATCACGCCCAACTGGCTTGGGAAGTAGCAGTATAATTCTGTAAAGGCAGATTTTCTTTAGTACCTACTGGGTTCATTCCCATGAGTATAACTGCTTTAGAATATGTGCTAATTGTTCTAACAGTTCAGGTCAAAAAGCTAGCTTTAACAGGTTCGAACCAGAGAAAAATCAGTGGTTGTGTTTCTCCTGGCTTTTTGGGAATTACAGACACTGTGCAAAAGTACCTATGTTACTGTTTAGAACCAGAGTATGCAGTTGGATCTGGTCTAAGATTTTATTTAGCAGAGTGATACTTTCTAATAATAGGTACTTTATTACTTTTATTTACCAAGGAATAGGCCCTAATTTTCCCTTTCATTAGACTTGTGGAACAAAGATCTCACACAGCCAGGATAACAGCCAAAGAAATTCTCACAAAAGGTGAGACTTTGGTCATTTTAAAGTTACCACATTTGTTTCAAAAATATCTAGATGATAACTTTACAATAAAATGGCTTATTGCCTAGTTTAGAAATGCCAACTACATTTTATAGGTACCCTTCAAGTCCATAGTAAAGACAGAATCCCAAGTTTAAGTCACATAAGAGTTTATTATAATGATTTGTAACTTTCTGACTTCTAGATAGCTCAGAGACAGAAAAATGTAATCTTGGCTATAACCTTTTCTTACTTAAATTTGACTCAGTTCAGTTTTACCCTTCTGGGAAAGTACAGCGTTATGTGTTTTAAAAAAGTCACTGAACCAGCAAAAATAACTTAAGAAAACAGGTAAAATAGCAAACTAACATCTGTTACCCATCCCCTAAACCCCTCCCACCCCACTGAACTTCAAAACAATATTGTCTCTCTCTCTCTCTCTTTTTTTTAACTTGTATTTTAATGTCCTTTTCAGTGAATATATAGAATACAGGGGCAAATGCTTTTCAGTGAATAGGTTCTTCTTCCCTTCAACAGTGACTGAGGCTGAGAAAAGACGAGGCCACTGGTTGGCTTGTAAGTAGGTATGATCCCTGGGACTCATGTGCAGACCACACTGCCTGCCTTTTGTTCAGCAGTTGATCAGTGCCGGGAAGTCAGCAGTGCAGTGGTCTGCTAGCTACTCTTAGACAAGGCAGACATTTCTCTGTTTGGGGGTCCATTGCATGAGTGCCTCCCTATTCACTGTTCTGTCCTGTGGCCCTGAAGGCCCTCAGGTGACCAGGAGTGTGATGGTTTCATCTCCTGCACTTCTACAAGTTTGGTGCCTGTTACTGAATTGATTTTGACAGGACTATGAAGATCTTCTAGTGAGATCTTCCTGTCAGCCATCTACAATTCTCTTCAACTATATTGTATATCCCTGAGGATGGACAGCCTATGCGAGCAGGAAGTGGGATTACTAAAAGGAAAAGAGAAGAAACTCTAAATAAAAGTTGAGGGGTCAATTCAGAAATTACTTCAAACCACCAGAAGTGGAATTAAGTTACCTTCTGCTTCATTTAACACTTTTCCTCACTAGCTCAGAACATCCAGCTTAAATATTGCAAAAAACACACAGCCAGGTAAAGATCAAGCAGTACTTGGAGCTTTCAGTACAATCACACTCAGAGATTTTGGCTCTTGAATAAAAGTGTCAGCAAGCCTTGGAATTCCCAAAGAGAAAAACTCACTGAGCCTTTATTCCATTTTCTTAAGGTCTATTGTTAACTAAAGGCTCCTTGTCTTTTCAAATTCCTTCATGTGAATGGATGAGGCCAGACATCTGCCAGGATTTGCTCACATTTGCATGCAAATCAGAGACTTAGGGACACACATGGCCCCAGAGCCAACAACACCACTTTTTAACTGTAGACTTACACTGATCAAAGTACCTTCCTGAACTTTCCAGTCCTCTAGTGCTGGCTTTCAAAAATAATCGGCATATCCGAGTAGTGTTAATGCTTTTGAGGCCATGGTGGCAGAGCAAATTGCAAAACAAAACAATATACTGTGTTTCCCAAATATCCTACAGGCAAAAAGCTCTCAAGTCAGCAATACCTGTCCCCTCAATGAATTCTATTTTCTTTATTATCTGGGTCTGGGAATGAAGATGCTAATAGTGGTGTGCGATTTAGAGAAGGGTCTATTTTCTTCAACTCTTGGCCTGTGGGATTCGAGAGTTGAATGAATCCCTCAAAACCTTCACACCCCGGTAATTCATTAATTCAGTTCCAGGCGCTATGGTTACAGAGGTGAACTCAGCAGGCAAGGTCCCCATCTCTCTCCCGAAGGCGGTACTACCGCCCAATCTCCCAGTGCCAGTATCCAGGCCGGCTTCCTTACAACCATCCTGGGACGGGTTTTCCCACCAGTCCCGGGTGTGCCGAGCCCCTCCAGCTACTCGATCTTTCCACCCTAGCTGGGCCTACCAGGCTGGGGCTCCCCTCGGTGAAGGCAGTCACTGCCGGTCCCTCGGAAGTGCCGAGTCGGCGGCTACCCACACCCCTCTCCACGCAGCACAAAAGACACCCGCTGGCAAACTTTGCTCGTTATCCACCCCAGCCTAGCCGGGAACCAGCACCGGCTCCGTGCCTGGAGCGGACAGAGTTTCCCAGACATTTCTGCATCCCTGGCAAACCTCCGGAGGCTGCCACCCTTTCTGCACTCAAAACGCGACGCAGGGTGAGGTCTTTCCCCACTTAGACCGCGCGACAGCTGAGTTGATTCTTTCGAATGCTTTCACTTCAGTACACTCAAGTGCTTTGTGAATTACGCCCCTTACCCTTTGGCCGAAAAGGCCACCGCCAAGACATCCTCTCTCTCTTCTCTTTCCACAGCTTGCCACCTTCTTTCCCGTTTTCTTAGCCCTTTTTCCAACTCCCCGGGCTCCCTCCGACTCCGGGCTGCATTCCTCAGTTCAGATTCCAGCAGCCCTCCTTCTTCCGGATCCATGGGCATCACCCTCCCCGCCTTCGGTCCCGGGAATCTAACGGGTTCGCCTCCTGTTACTGCCTTTTGCTCATTTCTGTTCGGCCTTCCTTCCGAATTACCGTTCTCCCCGACCCCAGTGATTTTTCCCCCCCGTAAGGAGGTTACTAGATTCCCGCTCCCCCGGATCCGTCATTTTCCCCAGCTTCATGAGCCGCGCCCCCTCGTACCTCTTAGGCCCGCGATCTTGTCCCACGGTTCCCCAGACCTTTCTCGAGCCCTCCAAGCCACCAAGTTTGCCTTGACTTCCCCTCGCTGCCGCCTACGTCTCCCGCCACTGCCCGGCTGAGCGAGCGCACTTACCCCGAGGCCCGGCTGGCAGGGGTGTCGGGGTGCGCACTGACCAGGCACCGGAGGCGGCAGCAGGAGGAAGACGAGAAGGAGGAGGACCGGCTGAGCGGCACCTCCCTCCAAACCCACAGGCACTGGCTCCTTAGGGGGCTCGCGGCAGAGCACCAAGACGCGAAGCGAGGCAGTAGCACGAGCAACAGCTGCTGCGCGGGCCTGGGCTCAATCCGGCTCTCGGGGGCCGGGCAGAGGCAGGCAGGATTGGGATAAAGGATAGAAGCGGGATGCTGACAGCGGGGCAGCGAGTGTCCAGGTCCAAAGGAGGGCGTCCGGGGCGCCTAGGGATGCCACCGCGCGGATGCTGCTGCCCGCGCTGACGCCGGCGGCCCCTCTCCCCGCCCGGAGGGCGCTGCAGGCGCGGGCGCACGGGCCTCGCTTAGCTCGCCGGCTAGCTGCCGGCGCCCTCGGTGCGCCCCGCTTTGTGCTCCCCGCAGCCGGCGTGCACCTGGTGTAAGCAAAAGCGGTCAGCTGATGGGCTGCACTCCCATTGGCTGCTCCACGGTCTCCTCCCCTCCCGCCCGACCCCCTTCCTGGCCTCCTCCTCTGGTCCTCCTGCCCCCCCACACCACCCCGACTCAGCCCAGTGCTGGGGCACCATCTGTAGCCGGCCCAACAAAAGCGTAAAGCCGTGGGTCTCGGCTGGCTCGGCCTCCCTGAGTCGCGGCCGCGGCCGCTGCGGGGAGCAAAGGGCCACCGCTTTTTGTCTAGGGAACGACAGGCTGCGGCTGGGTTAGGCAGGCAAAGCACATTGCCATTTCTTAGCAGAAAAGGTACCCAAAAAAAAGGAAAAAAAAAAAAACACCCTTTCTACCAGGCCACCTAGGCACAATGGAGCCAGATTCCTGCGCAACATAGAACTTGGGCTTCTGAGACTGAGAAGCAGACAAATTCAACCCAGGAGACAGCTAGGTCTCGGTGTGAAACCTGACCCTTCCTCTTAAAATTAATGGAGATTTCTTGGGCTGTGTGTACACACCTGAACTTACATGCACATGGAACTGGTCTGTGTCCTTGCCGCAGAAAGAGACTATTATGACACTTAAATGGATGGTGAAACAGCTTCTTATATTTAGGGACGCTTTCAGAAAACGTTTCTGAAACTTCGTAATTACAGCTCTCTGATTGTTTAGGTGTGAAAGTTGTGTTCAAATAAGCGAAGGATTGAGAATGCAGTCTGTTTGAAGTGGAGGGTGTCAGAGAGCAAGGTGGAAACGGGTTTTTGGAAACTGAACATGAACCTGAATTTCATCCTCTAAGTGGGCACCTTGCAACCAGACTTCAGAGAAGCCCTTAGTACTTGTTACTGATTTAAGCTAGAGCACTATTAACCCCTCAGTGCCAAGTGGCTTCTGGCAAGAGAATATGACATTTCTTTGTGATGTCCAAGTTTAGAACTTCCGTGGAATTTGGAAGAATAAATTCATTATTATAGTATCATCTTTCAAATTCCTTGAAAATATGGTATGCATTTAATAATAGTAATGTTTTATCTTGATTCCTATAGCATTCCTTGATGTCTTTCATAGATGCCTGATAAATATTTGATGGTCTTAAATGTCCATTTACTTTCTTTTGTCCTGAAACTGTCATAAAGATATCAGTAGGTCGTACTGTGCCTTAAAAGCTCGAGGGAAAGAAGATATTTTGATTTAGGGAAACAGGTAAAATGAAGTGTAGAAGGACAGCTATACAAAAAAGCCCATTGCAAATAGAATGGGAGAGTGCTGCCTAGAAAAGATTTTAAAACTTTCAAAGTAAGGTGAATCTAGAACTTTTCCCAAGACTCAAATTTTCTCATGCTGATTACATGTAGCTTGGAAGTAGCTTGTCTGAAAGGAGGTGGGCATCTAGCAGAAACACAGAACTTGAATGATAAGGGAAAGACTCAACACAGGTTTCTTCAGTTCAGTTCAGTTCAGTTGCTCAGTCGTGTCCAACTCTTTCCGACCCCATGAATCAAGCACGCCAGGCCTCCTTGTCCATCACCGACTCCCAGAGTTCACTCAGACTCATGTCCATCGAGTCTGGGAAGTCTACTTTAGGTTTTTCGAACTGTCTTTCTGGGAGAGGAAGGGAAACAATGTTGTACTTTGCACAGTGGAGTTTGACAGAGGTAAGTCCTGGGGAGCAGTTGAAGCAATTAATGGTGGTTAGGAATTACTGTGGAGAAGGCAATGGCACCCCACTCCAGTACTCTTGCCTGGAAAATCCCATGGATGGAGGAGCCTGGTAGGCTGTAGTCCATGGGGTCGCTAAGAGTCGGACACGACTGAGCGACTTCACTTTCACTTTTCACTTTCATGCATTGGAGAAGGAAATGGCAACCCGATCCAGTGTTCTTGCCTGGAGAATCCCAGGGGCGGGGGAGCCTGGTGGGCTTCCGTCTATGGGGTTGCACAGAGTCGGACACGACTGAAGTGACTTAGCAGCAGCAGCAGCAGGAATTACTGTTACTAGGAGGCAAGATCACTAACAGCCTCCAGGTTTTGGAAGAGGCTTCATGAGACTGGTGTGAAGCCCAGCTAAGAAATCAAGTTAGATACCAGCGTATGAGCTTTGAAACTAGGCTGACACTGCTTTAAACCCCAGCACTGCAAGTTATGAACTGTTTCCCTCTGGGATAAGTCACTTTACCTCTTTAAACCTTAGTTTCCTTGCCTATAAAGTGGGGATAATAGCAGTACCTATCCCAAGGTGTTGTGCTGGTTAAGTAAGAATAAGCTTGTAAAATGCTTGGTGCAGTTCTTGGTGTCTAGTCAGGAAGCACAAGCTGGAATCAAGATTGCCAGGAGAAATATCAATAACCTCAGATATGCAGATGACACCCCCCCTTATGGCAGAAAGTGAAGAAGAACTAAAGAGCTTCTTGATGAAAGTGAAAGAGGAGAGTGAAAAAGTTGGCTTAAAGCTCAACATTCAGAAAATTAAGATCATAGCATCTGGTCCCATCACTTCATGGGAAATAGATGGGGAAACAGTGGAAACAGTGTCAGACTTTATTTTGGGGGGCTCCAAAATCACTGCAGATGGTGGCTGCAGCCATGAAATTAAAAGACACTTGCTCCTTGGAAGAAAAGTTATGACCAACCTAGATAGCTTATTAAAAAACAGAGACACTACTTTGCCAACAAATGTCCATCTAGTCAAAGCTATGGTTTTTCCAGTGGTCTTGTATGGATGTGAGACTTTGATCATAATGAAAGCTGAGCACAAAAGAATTGATGCTTTTGAACTGTGGTGTTGGAGAAGACTCTTGAGAGTCCCTTGGACTGCAAGGAGATCCAACCAGTCCATCCTAAAGGAAATCAGCCCTGAATATTCATTGGAAGGACTGATGCTGAAGCTGAAACTCCAATACTTGGCCACCTGATGTGAAGAATGGACTCATTTGAAAAGACCTTGATGCTGAGAAAGATTGAAGGTGGGAGGAGAAGGGGACACAGAGGATGAGATGGTTGGATGGCATCACTGACTCAGTGGACATGAGTTTGAGTAAACTCCGTGAATTGGTGATGGACAGGGAGGCCTGGTGTACTGCAGTCCATGGGGTCACAAAGAGTTGGACACAACTGCAACTGAACTGAACTGAAGTAAGCTTTCAGCACAAAGAAGCATTAGGCATTACTAGCCCAGTAGTGAGGACTATTTAGGTCCTCATTAGGTCATTAGGTCAGACAAGTGGCATGATTATTTCACAGAGCTGACACAGGTGACAGAGTATTTTAAAAGCACTATTAGCTCCAATGAGAGAAACAGACTGTCCCTCCACTATTCGTTTCTTTTTAAACCCCCATATCATTTATTTAAACTACTTTCCTTCTTCCCCAAAGCAAGAATGAGAAAAGAAGCTCTGCCTATTTCCCCTTGACCACTGCGTGTATTTGGCTCCTGACAGAAGAAGCATTATCATTAGGAAGAAAGATATGTGCCAGAGGTGGGAAGGGAGCCTGGTTGGTGCAGAAGACCAGGATTGCTGTTTGTTGGAAAGATGGCTGTGGGACAGAGGAAAACAGATATAGAAAGAGCATTTATAAAGGAATCAGAAGTTTAATGCAGTCATTGGAAATGTGATGAATTGCCTAAATAGTTAATGGGTCCAAATTTTAGGAACTGCCATTTTGTAGCTTTGCAAAGGGGTGTCAGGATTATTTTATCAACTGACATTTAAAAACCTCTTGTCACTGGAATGAATAAAGAGGAAATAGTCAACAGACAAGGATAACTAAACCAAACTCATTTGTTTCTTTTGTAGAATTCTCAATCTATCTAAATTACTCCTACTGAGCTCACCCATTACTGGTATCCTAGATTTATTAGTAAACATTTATTTATTTCTTACATTCTGGAAGACCTCGGAGGCTTTGGAGGAGAATGGAAATTGATAGAAGGGCCCCAGAGTTCCCAAGAGAGCCAGGTCTTACTGTTGATGTAGGGAGGCATTCGTGCCCCTGGAGTTGGCCTTGTTGAGACACTGCAAATTCCTCTGGGATCCCTCACCATCCCCTTGATATTCTTTAGCTTCAGTTTGAAGAAACATTATAATTGGTATTAGCTTAATTGTACTGGTATATGTGGTAAAAGAACAGAAAAAAGAAAGATGGAATCTTTAGAAGGTAATCATATTAGAATAATCTTTTAAAGGACATCTGTACTTTAAGAATGAAATTATAATAATGCCATTTTAAGCCATAACCTTTACAAGCTGAAAATATATCTCTCTCCAAGGGGTTAATTTCCAAAATTTACAAACATCTCATACAACTCAACAACAAGACAAATAACCCAATTGAAAAATAGGAAGAAGACCTGAACAGACATATTCCCAAAGAAGACATACAGATGGCCAATAGGCACATGAAAAGTTGCTCAGCATCTCTAGTTACTAGAGAAATGCAAGTCAAAACTATGAGACACCACCTCACACCAGTGACACATTCTGGTTTTCATTAAAATGTCTACAAATAACAAATACTGGAGAGGTTGTGAAGAAAAGAAAAGCTTCCTACACTGTTGGTGGGAATATAAGCTGGGAAAGCCACTATGGAAAACAGTATGGAGGTTCCTCAAAAAACTAAAAATAGACTTGCCATATGATCCAATAGTCCTATGCCTGGATGTGTATTTAGACAAAACAATAACTCAAAAAGTTACATGCATTCCTATGTTCATGGCAGCACTATTTACAACAGCCAAAACATGGAAACAACCCAAGTGCTCATCAACAGATGAAAAGATAAAGAAGATGTGGTATAAACAATGTCCTACTGTATAACACAGGGGGTTATGTGCAAAACCCTGTGATAAGCCATAATGGAAAAGAATATTAAAAAGTATATTACATATATAGATAAAATTGAGGGCTTCCTTGATAGCTCAGTTGGTAAAGAATTCGCCTGCAATGCAGGAGATTCCAGTTTGATTCCTGGGTTGGGAAGATCCCCTGGAGAAGGGAAAGGCTACCCACTCCAGTATTCTGGCCTGGAGAATCTCATGGACTGTATAGTCCATGGGGTTGCAAGGAGTCGGACACGACTGACGGACTTTCACTTTCATTTTCATGAAGTTGGATCAATTTGCTGTACAGCAGAAATTAACACAGCATTGTAAGTCAACTATATGGTTAGATAGCATTACCGACTAAGTGGACTTGAATTTAAGCAAACTCTGGGAAATAGTGGAAGATAGAGAAGCCTGGAGTACTACAGTCCATGAGGTTATAAAGAATCATACATGACATAGCGACTGAACAAAAACTTCAGTAAAAAATAATAATAATAAAGAAATGTCTCTCTGAGTAAAATATTATTATTTATTTAATATATTAAATATTAACATAACATGTACTAAATATTATATTAATGTATCTTAATAGTAAATATGTATTTCAATAAGAGAGAGATAGTGTGGTCTCTCTCTGACGGCCAGTGTTTTATACAGCCTCTGAATTAAGATTATAGTTTTAAAGGAATCATCACCAAGCTTTTAGAGGGTAATGACTGTAAAACTCATGTGATTGTTGTGATCATTGTTCACTTGCACACCAAACGTATTATTTCTCTAAAAAATTTTGACAACTGAATGAGTTTACTGCGTGTCTGAGTTTCTGTT
The DNA here is from genome assembly GCF_027580195.1 of Bos mutus. NCBI lineage: Eukaryota > Metazoa > Chordata > Mammalia > Artiodactyla > Bovidae > Bos > Bos mutus. The sequence goes on from NC_091638.1 coordinate 22,748,466, forward strand.
CCTTCAGTTTTGTACTGCATATGAAATCATTTCAACACAGAAAAGGTATTCATTAAGGTTTCTGTAATAATTTATATTGTTTTAACAAAATAATTCTACTATTACTAATGTAACTTCAGCAATTATGTTAATAATTTGACATGAAACTAAGGCATTCGACTATCTTGGTTTTCCTAGGACATTGGAGGTTTTAGTCCTGAAGTTTCACATCTGAGAAATCCCTCAGTCTGGAACAAATCAAGATGGTTCATTGCTCTAAACAGCTCGCATTCCTAAGTTTAGGGCACTTTTGCAATTTTAGTCCTGCTATAACCTTGCACATACACCAGATAATGTCTTTTTGCCTAACTGAATCAAGAATCCCATTTCCACTTAATTTAATTGCTGGGTAGCCCTTGTCAGTCATCTAGCCCAATCTCCTTATTTTACACATAAGAAAACTAAGTCTTACACAGGGATTGTGCCAGAATATTGACAAAGCTTACTCTATAAAGCTAGACTATATACTGGTTGAAGGCAGAAACCAGATGGCCATCTCCTAGTCCAGCACTCAGCCTGTAATAGGTACTAAGTAAACATTTTTTGAATGGATGAATTGACTCAATTAATAAATTAATGTCTTTATATAATTAGGGCAAATTAGATCATGAGCTTTTTCTTCATATTATTAAAATGTCTTTGAAACTGTAATGCTTTATGGCTGTGTAATTCTACCAATCTTCTGTTGGTGAGAAATAAGGCCTTATCAGTTATTTGCTACAGCAGATGTTGTAGTAAACTTACTCATTAGAAATGCCCATTTTGGTTATTGAACTATGGATGCATAAACTATAGTTTGAAGCATCAGTTTAATATATTCAGTTTTTCTCTATTTCCATTGCTATTTATGTTTAGGCAGACCTTACTAATAAATAAAGGTTTATTTTGGTTTTTGGCTCTTGTAAAGATTTTAGTTTATATACTTGTTTTCAATTATTTGCTCTCCATTCTGATTTCTCTTTTGCCTGTACGATAATAGATAATATAAAGTAATAAATTAAGTACTTACTCTGTGCCAGGTAATACACCTACTAAAGAGGCAATATACTGTAATAGTTACAAGTTGCTGCTGCTGCTGTTGCTGCTAAGTCGCTTCAGTCGTGTCCGACTCTGTGAGACCCCATAGATGGCAGCCCACCAGGCTCCCCCATCCCTGGGATTCTCCAGGCAAGAATACTGGAGTAGGTTGCCATTTCCCTCTCCAATGCATGAAAGTGAAAAGTGAAAGTGAAGTTGCTCAGTCGTGTCCGACTCTTAGCAACCCCATGGACTACTACAGCCTACCAGGCTCCTCCGTCCATGGGATTTTCCAGGCAAGAGGATTGGAGTGGGTTGCCATTGCCTTCTCCAAGTTACAAGTTAGGGCCTTTTATTTATGTTGGGAGAAGGCAACGGCACCCCACTCCAGTACTCTTGCCTGGAAAATCCCATGCACAGCGGAGCCTGGTGGGCTGCAGTCCATGGGGTTGCTAAGAGTCAGACACGACTGAGTGACTTCACTTTCACTTTTCACTTTCATGCATTGGAGAGGGAAATGGCAACCCACTCCAGTGTTCTTGCCTGGAGAATCCCAGGGATGGGGGATGTTACCAAGGTTTATATTCCAGCACAGCATAGCTGTGTGGATTTGAACAAGTTATTTAAATTCTCTTAGTCTTTGCATCTATATGGTGGGGCTTGTGAGGATTAAAAAATGTTTATGTTCCTAACATATGTTGTTACTCTTGTTCAGTCTCTGTGTCATATCTGACTCTTTGCGACACCATGAACTGCAGCATGCCAGGCTTCCCTCTCTCTCACTGTCTCCCTGAGTTCACTCAAACTCATGTCCATTGAGTCAGTGATGCCATCTAACCATCTCATCCTCTGTTGCTCCTTCTCTTGCCTTCAATCTTTCCCAGCATCAGGGTCTTTTCCAATAAGTTGGTTCTTTGCATCAGGTGGCCAGAGTATTGGAGCTTCAGCATCAGCCCTTCCAATGAACATTCAGGATTGATTTCCTTTAGGATTGACTGCTTTAGTCTCTTTGCTGTCCAAGGGACTCTCAAGAGTCTTGTCCAACACCACAGTTCAAAAGCATCAATTCTCAGCGCTCAGCCTTCTTCATGCTCCAACTCTCACATTCATACATGACTACTGGTAAAACCATAGCTTTGGCAATACGGACCTTTGTCGACAAAGTGCTGTCTCTGCTTTTTAATACACTGTCTAGGTTTTTCATAGATTTTCTTCCTATGGACAGTCAGTCTGGACATGACTGACTCAGGGTCATACAGCAAGGACAAGGCCATCGTTATAGCAAACAAAATACACTATAATACATCTGTCAGGGCTTTCCAATTCTCACTTCCTCTTTTTCTATTATAAATTATTTTAATTGAAGTATAGTTGATGTGTAATAGTCTATGCTATAGATACACAATATAGTGATTCACATTTTTTAAGGGTTATATTCCATTTATGGTCATTATAAAATATTGGCCATATTCTCCTCTCTTCTTATGCTTCCTGCTAGGTGACTCAGTGGTAAAGAATGCAGGAGACGCAAAAGGTGCAGGTTTAATCCCTGAGTTGGGAAGATCCCCTGGAGGACGAAATGGTAACCCACTCCACTACTCTTGCCTGGAAAATCCCATGGACAGAGGAACCTTGCAGGCTACAGTCCATAAGGTTGCAAAGAGTCGGACATGACTGATATTATAAAATATTGGCTGTATTCTGCTCTCACTTCCTCTTAAAACTGTTCTTGGGGGATGGCTAACCTCATTACCATCACTCTGTTGCCTTCCGAAAGTTCCCAGAGACTTAAAGTAGGGAGAGGTGACCGTCAGCTGCCCCCACAGCAGCTTTTGCTCCTGCTTTCATTAATATCCTTTTTTTTTTCCAGTAACCATAAGACTTTAAAAAAGTTCAGAATATTTCCTCATAGGAAAACTGCACGGGAATTCAGTGCCCCATTACCATAAATTTAGTATCTACATTTACTTTTAGTCCTAGGGGTCTACCAGGCTATAAAAGAAAGATCATCAGGCAAAGGAGACACAGAAGTCTTATACATATCCTGCAGAAATACAGAAGCTCTTGGAATTTCCCTCCACTTCATTCAATACCTTCCTCTGTCAAGTTTGTCTGCATTTTTGACTGCACTTCATTTTATAATAAAGATGCTCACATTTTACATCTCTGAGCATGTTAACAGTTTCTTCCAAGTAAAGGATTGCCTGTATTTCATTTTCATGGATAACTGAGTACTTGCCTACCAGGCTAATCATCTGTTGAAATCATTATTCTCTGAAATTTGATTCACATTGTACCCTTGAGTCTGTATCTAGCCCAAACCTTGCACCATACACTGTTTTTTGGAAAAGGGCCTTAGCTTTTGAGTTTTGTGACTTTGGAAGATGAAAAAGCCGCAGAAAGACATGTGATATATAAGTGGTGACTTAGGCTGGTCACTTGAATTGAACCTATATTGAAGTTCTGTTCAGCGAGTACCATAGGATTGAAGGCTGAAAAGAACCTTAGAGATAACTTAGCTCAACCTTTTCATTTCACAGATGAGGAAGCTCATGTCTTAAGAATGTTAACATTTCCACGTACTTCAGTGCATCTGGGAAGTTTGGGTAGATTTAAATCCTTGTCCAAGGTCACACTGCTGGTTAATAGGCACACTTAAGCCTAAAATCTGTCTCTGATTTTTAGATCAGGAATCTTTCTCTAGTATTAATAGTAATATAACTTTAACTGGGATCCTCAGGTTTCCCAGAATTTTGTGGTTATACTCTCAGGAGTCCACTAGGTTGCTGTAAGAAAATTTTACTTGTTTGCATTCTAGTAATGATCTGAAAAATTACTGTCAATATAAGCATATTCTGAATCATTGAATGGCATCCTATAACTGAATGAAGAAAAATGCTGTCGAGTGCCAGTATCTTTTTTTGTGTATATGACCATGTTGATTACAGTACCACTTTGTATCGGAACTGATAAGAGAAAATGGGTGGTTTTGATATATAAATGATGTCTTCTTACTAGGTAAAGGCCACATGATGTCTCAGCATATTCCAAGAAAGAAGGTTCCTGAGAGATTTCATGAGTTAAAAGTGAAGGGAGAGAAAAAAAAAGAACTGAATCAGCCCACAACATGGAGTAGTCTAAACTAGAGAGAGAGACAGGATGAACACCATGTCCACACTTTGCTGCTAAGTCGCTTCAGTCGTGTCCGACTCTGTGCGACCCCATAGATGACAGCCCACCAGGCTCCCCCGTCCCTGGGATTCTTCAGGCAAGCGTACTGGAGTGGGTTGCCATTTCCTTCTCCAATGCATGAAAGTGAAAAGTGAAAGTGAAGTTGCTCAGTCGTGTCTGACTCTTAGCAACCCCATGGACTGCAGCCTACCAGGCTCCTCCGCCCATTGGATTCTCTAGGCAAGAGTACTGGAGTGGGGTGCCACTTTAGAGGTGACTTAATTTTAGAAAAAAAATGGGAAAAGTTCAACTCTTACATAAAATTGATGGTTGAATTTGAGTTTAACTGGTTTGGTAAGTTTTTTTTTTTTTTTTTAAACAGCTTTATTCAGTTATAATTTCTTGTATGAATTGCATTGTGTCTCTTCTCGTATGCTGAAGTTCTAATCCAGGACCTCAGAAAGTGACTTTCTTTGGAAATAAGATAATTGCAGATGTAATTAGTTAAGATTAGTTATGCTGGAGTAGGGTGGACCTCTAATCCAAAACGACTGAGTCCTATAAAATGGAGAAATTTGGACATCCATGCCCATGAGGAGAGCACTCAATGAAAACAAAGGCAGAGATTAGGGTGAGGCTCTACAAGCCAAGAGACACCAGTGTTTGCCAGCAAGCCACAGAAGGTAGTGGAGAGTCACAAAACAGATTCTCCTTCTCAGACCTCAGAAGAAACTAGCCCTACTGACACCATGATCATGAACTTTTAGCTTTCAGAACTATCAAAAAATAAATTTCTGTTGTTTAAATCAGTTTATGGTATTTAGTTATAACAGCCCTAACAAACTGAAACAATTGCCATATGATAAATTCACTTATTTATATTGTTGAATTTTGACCTCTGTATACACCTATGAAACCATCATCACAATGGAGATAATGAAGAGATTCATCACCCTCAAGGGGTTCTTTGTGTCTTCCTGTATTTTATTCCTTCCGACCCTCTGTGCCCCTCCTTGCCACCCAAATCTAGATTCAGTAAACTCATCTTCTTTCTCTAAGTTCATTTATACTTTCCAGAATATCTTTCACTCAGCATAATTATTTTGAAATTCATCCATGTTGTTTGGTGTTTTAATAGTCTGTTATTTATTGCTGAGGAGAACTCCGTTGTGTTTATATCACAATGTGTTTATTCACGCACTTGTTAATGGACATTTAAATTGTTTCCAGTTTTTGCCTCTTACATATAACACTATTCTGAGTATTTATGTTCAAGTCTTTATCTGGATATATGCTTTTATTTCTCTGAGTAAATACCCAAGCGTGAAATGAATATATCATATGGTACGTGGGCTTTTTTTTTTTTTTTTTTTTACTTTTTAAGAAAGTGCCAGACTGTTTTCCAAAGTGGTGGTACCATTTTTTATTCCAAGAACAGTGTGTAAGTGTGGCAGTAAGCCTACACATTAACAAATATTGAAGGTGATTGTTTTCAAGGGGTAGGGACTTCAGATGATCTCAGAAGCCACCCTGTCTATTACCTTACACCAGTCTTGAGTCACATACTTAGATCTGTTTGGTTTTGTAATGTACAGCCTATGATTTATAAATTGGTTTAGAACTGGCTATTCAAATATATGAACAGAGACATTACTTTGTCAACAAAGGTCTGTCTAGTCAAGGCTATGGTTTTTCCAGTAGTCATGTATGGATGTGAGAGTTGGACTATAAAGAAAGCTGAGCACTGAAGAATTGATGCTTTTGAACTGTGGTGTTGGAGAAGCCTCTTGAGAGTCCCTTGGACTGCAAGGAGATCCAACCAGTCCATTCTAAAAGAGATCAGTCCTGGGTATTCATTGGAAGGACTGATGTTGAAGCTGAAACTCCAATACTTTGGCCACCTGATGCGAAGAGCTGACTCATTTGAAAAGACCCTGATGCTGGGAAAGATTGCGGGCAGGAGAAGGGGATTTACCTAAGGTAAATGGCATGCATGACATGACATGAGTTTAGGTAAACTCTGGGAGTTGATGATAGACAGAGAAGCCTCACATGCTGCGGTTCATGGGGTCACAAAGAGTCAGACATGACTGAGCAACTGAACTGATTCAAATATATTAGTCAAATGTTATTTGTATAGAAATCTCCAAAGAGTCCTGGACTACAGTCAGAAGATATGAGTGTGCCATTGACCAGTCATGTCCCTCTCAGTGTGCCAACCGCCAGTTTAAATGTGCCCCCTGAAAAGTCCATCCTGAGTGCTTTTTTTTTTTGAATCAAGTCAAACTGTTCAATGAAGCACTTTGCAATCTGTGGAATATGTCATTCTTTTTTTTTTTTTTCTTGTGCCAGGAGATTGGAAGAGTCTCTGAGACATGGGGCTTCTAGCATGAGGTTCCCATAGACCATGACCTCAGGCACAGGCATGAGGTTGTTCACTGTTCAGTCACTAAGTTGTGTCCAACTCTTTGCGGCCCCATGAACTGCAGCATGCCAGGCTTCCCTGTCCTTCACTCTCTCCTGGAGTTTGCTCAAACTCATTTCCATTAGGTAAGTGATTCCATCCAACTATCTCATCCTCTGTTGTCCCCTTTTCCTCCTGTTCTCAATCTTTCCCAGCATCAGAGTCTTTTTCAGTGAGTTGGCTGTTTGCATCAGGTGGCCAAAGGATTGGAGCTTCAGCATCAGTCCTTCCAATGAATATTCAGGGTTGATTTCCTTTAGGATTGACTGCTTTGATCTCCTTGCTGTCCAAGGGACTCTCAAGAGTCTTCTCCAGCACCACATTTTGAAAGCATCAATTCTTTGGCATCAGTCTTTTTATGATCGAACTCTCATGATCAACTCTTTTATGATCCATACATGACTACTGAAAAAATCACAGATTTGACTAGAAGGACCTTTGTCAGCAAAGGAACAAAGCAGCTAGAGAATATTCCAAAATGTCCCTCTTCTGGTGGAAGCAACGTTGTCATTTGCCCATCACTCGATACCTACCGCACTATAGACTGGAAACCAGAAACTGTACACAGCTCTGCCTAATGATGCTGCCATTGTCCTTGCCAGAAGATCTGAGCCCCCAGCCTCTGGGCTGCCCTTTCATGTAGCTCGCTTTTGTGTGTGTGTGCTGTTGATTGAAGCCAGGCCCTGTACAGGGCAGGAGGGGAGCTAGAAAGGGGTTGAAGTAAGTGCTGGGTGGGCCAACTCATAATACATGCCATCAGTACACATTGAAGTTGAGCAGGACCCCTATTTAACCTTTTCCTGTCACTGTTCCTTGATGTTGATGGGACCCTGTTGAACAGTCACTCATCAAACAGGCTCCCATGGCTCTGTAAACCGAAGCTAGAAAATCACCAAGTTAGATTATTTCTAAGATCTCTCCAGTTGTAAAATTCCTTGATTCCATGCATTTCCAAGGTTAAAGTGGAGAAGTTTAAAGAAGTGTTTTCCTATTGGACTCAGCTAGTTCCAATATATTCTCTATAATTATCAGTAGTTAAGGATATTAAAGCCATGGCATATGGCTTCATTTACATTTACATTTGGTTGATTCCCTCAGTTAGATATATCTGTACAAGAACATCCAATTTACACAAAAGGAAAGAAAAAGAAGTGCAAGGGAAAGAAAGGTGAATATTTGACGAAGATGTATAGTTTGTTTTTCAGAGGGACATATTTTGGGCTTTTCAAGGGAAGAATTTTACCTTTGCTAGTACTTGCAGATGCAGTCATAGGAAAACTGCTTATAGTGTTAGGCACAAGTTCAGACCTACAGATTCCAAGTACAAAGTTCCAAAAATGAGAAGAGAGAACAAGCAAAGTTAAGCCACCATAAATTATACAAAGTTCTGTTTACATAATCTTTTATTCCCTAATATATTTCAATTACCAGAAAATAACTATTCTGATTATTTTCGACACTCAAAGACAATAGATGTCGGTGAGGTACCACATGATTGGTGGATGACATGTCCATCAACTCTATGATTACATGGAATGTTCTTTGTCTTTGTGTCTAAGGGCTTGGTTTCTGATTCAGTCCCCTTAGAAGCTTTGGTCAAGTTATCCATAAGATGGGAATAATAATAGTAACAGTGTCATGTTGTTGCAAGCATTAGATGGGCTAATTATGAGCATATTGCCTGAGACTTGAGGAATGTTGTCTAGACAGTCACTGGGGCACTTACTTTGACCTCAGCTGGTGTTGGCAATCAAGCAGCAATTTGGGGAGGTTGCTGGTCAGGAGAGGAAATGTGGCTCCACCAATTGACCTTCTAGAGGAGAGAGATATGATATTCATAAATGTGCAATCAAGCCCCAAGTCCTACACCATCATCAAGATGAAGAGACAGATCTCTTCCTTCCTTGGAGCCTTCTTTACCTCCTTCAGACTGCCCTTAAAGTTTATTTCAGACTGATTTAATCTATATATGATTCAGCAAACACTGATGAACAGTGACTGGAGGCAAAACATTGTGGCCCGTGAGCTGGAGAACTTGACAAACATGGACACTAACTCAGCAAATATTTGTTGAGTTTCTCCTATGTTTAGGGCTTGTTTTTGGCTCTGAGCTTTAGGTAGGCCCTAGGGGATCGGATGTAGGCTGTGGTGGTGACTTGAGAGAATGATGTTAGGACTGACTCGACCCGTATATATGTGGCAAAACCATGAGTAAGGTGGCCACCTGTCGAGTTTGCGTGCAAAAGTTTACTGGTGCAGAAAACTTTTCTTTTTTAAAGGGAGAATTTCCCAGGATGTAATATTTTGATGCCTAAAATCAGTAAAGTCAGGCTAGACCAGAGTAAGCTGATCACTCTAGCAGGTTTTATATCCACTATTAGGCAGCCTTTCTACATTTGAGGAATTTAACTCCCTGAGTTTAAAATAAGAAACTGCATTGGGATGTAGCTGTGTTGTGGTCCAAAGTGGTCTGGAACGATTCAAAAGGGTAGCTGAAATTCTGGTCCTAGCTCTTGGTATTGTGATGACCCTTGACAAATTAATTCTCTCTCCAAACCTTAGCTCCCTCATCTATAGAAGCAATTGTCATTTAGATATCTACCCTATATGTGTTTGAATAGGTTAAATGAGATAGTGCACATGTATAGCACAGAAAGGAAATAAAATATTTTAGGAATTTTCTATCTTCAATTAAGGAAACATACTATACTGGCTTAAAAATAAGGAGTTTCATATACATGTGCTTGTCTTCCAGCATTTGTGCTTCTGTATTGCTCTGGAAATTCTCTTTAAATGTTTTCACTAGTTGAATTTCAAGTTACTAATAAAACTATAACCTTCCCAAGTGCAACTGTGATCTTTTTATGTCTTGGGTATCTCCTGAAAGCTTCTAGAACTTAACATGATAAAATTTTGGGAACACAAAATACTGAGGTTAGTTTGTAATGCCCTAGGGATAAAATATGCAGCAAATACTCTGTTTATTTTTTATAATCTACTTTTTTAAATGTTAGGTCTACCATGATGAATGTTATTTTTATATAGATCATAGGAGGTAGCTCAGATCATATGCTTCTGAAGCCTCCTCCCTTACCTAAATTATTGCATCTTAATCCCATTATCTGAATGCACGTTAATCCTATTTCCTTGCCATGTGCAAATTTAGTGGAAAGGAAAGGTGACAAAGACAGGATAGATATATACATTTTTGCCATGCAAACTAGGCAGAAATCTTTCTGTGCCATGAGCCTGAGAAACACAGTTAAAATGCCAAAAAAAAAAAAAAAAAAAAAAACAGCAGATCCAAAATGGAGTTGCTTGTGCTAAGCCCCATGTCAGCAAACCAAGACATCATACTTAACCTAATTGCAACTTTGACCTCTCCCAGGAATGTGACCTTTAATCAGTCAATCTGGAATTACCTGGTCAGTATAACTGAGGTAATCTGCCTGAAAGCCCCCTGCCTTTCCCTAAAGGAAGTGACTTCACCTGAAACAATCCATGCTTTGCTAGAATAGCTTTCTTGTCCTGCCTTCTTCTGCCTATAATTTTTCCATTTTGTACAGATCTTTGGAGCCCCTTCTATTGGCTGAGATGGGATGCTACCCAATTCATGAATCATGAAATAAAGCAAATTAGATCTTCAGATTTACTCAGTTGAATTTGTTTTTTTAAACAAATTTAGTGGCCATGTTGGAATTGAAGGAGACTCCCAATGGGGCCTCTCTGATGGCTTAGATGGTAAAGAATCTGCCTGCAATGCGGGAGACCCAGGTTCAATCCCTGGGTCAGAAAGATTCCCTGGAGAAGGGAATGGCAACCCACTCCAGTATTCTTGCCTGGAGAATACCATGGACAGAGGAGCCTGGTGGGCCACAGTCCATGGGGTTGCAAAGAGTCAGACATGACTGAGCAGCTAACACTTCCAGTGGTTTCAGGGAAAATGAGAAATAGAGGCCTGGTACCTGGAAAATCTTCTGAGTTCTCTTTTTCTCCATTTCTGAGGGCTGTGGGTAAGTTCCTTGTGGTTCTGAGCTCTGTTCTCTTTGTGTTGAGCTCCTGATCTAATTGGCTTTCCAGTCCAGGGTAGGTCAGCATGAGCAAGCAGATGGCTCCATCTAGAACCCAAGCCTTTGGTTCAGTTCACAATTCCCCTTTTCACCGGAACACCACAACCTTTGTTTCTGTCTCTAGATCCACATTGGGAACTGCTGGCAGTTTAGTCTGCAGCCCCCACCACCACCCCAGCCCCCACCACCACCAGCATTGGTTGTGCAAATGATTTGTTGTACAAACCAGTCCTGCAGCCCCCATTCTTCGGGATTCACTGGTTCACTTCTTTATCTAGCCCCCCAGTTTCATGGGAATTGCTGTTGATGGACACAGGACTTTCTGTCGGCCATTCCACAGTAACATTGATAATGCTGGTAAGTTAATGTGCACATGAAGTAGAAACTACTGCTAGTCAGGATCTCAGAAAGTCACAGAAATGTACATAAGTCAAGCATTTAAAAGCCTTTAGAGTGCTTGTCACCTAACACACCTGTGTTACATTCAGTTGGTCACACAATGGGTTAGATTGACACTAACCTGTCAATCTCAAGAAAATTTCTGCGCAATAAGGTACACTGAAAAACATTACACAATTCCCAACCCAGAGGCACATTCCTGTTAGGTATAGTTTGGCTCCAAAAGACTCAGAAGTTTAGCTAAAATAAACAAATAGAATAACAGTAATAAAATGGGATACTTAAATTCCAAAAAAGTTGAGCATGCCGTCTCTGGTATACCTGCTTATTTTATGTCTAAGAACTATGGTCCCAGAAGTTAAAAATATCTACAAAAATGGCAAAATCTTACTAAAAACAGTCTAGAATTACAATGGCCATTGTGGTGAATGTTCCAATTAGACAAGATCGGTCATTTAAAAAGTGTAGTTGAAAGCAAGCATTCCTGAATGGGATCCTAACAGAATGGGATACCTATTTAAGTTGGTGTGCACAAGCATCCAAAAGTCTTCTAGATTCCAAAATAGCTTCACCAAAAAATGTGCTGTGAAACACTAGTAGAAAATTAAAGACCCAAGAGGTACCTAAAATAGAGAAAATAAATCCGACATAACTCCTATTGCTCCCCTCTATCCTTTACCAAAGTACTCTGCTGGTGCACATATTGATAGGACCTCATGATGCTAAAAAGTGGATATGGGAAGCAGAAAGACATAATCCTGAGAATGAGATCCTCAGCCATCAACATGGTTCCCTCAGGAACCAAAAAATAAAGCTCATGAAATAGCAACCAATCTTTTAAAAGCCATTCCTAGTCTTCTCTGCCCATGTAGGTTGGTGTATTATTCAAAGATGCAAACAAAACAAAAATGATTCTGTTGCAAGTTTTAAAGCCTGTCTGGAAGTGTTTTACCTAAGGCATTCCAACTTTCATTCAATAAATGAAGTCACTCCATCTGCTCTGGGCTTTCCAGGTGGCACTAGTGATAAAGAATCTGCCTGCCAGTGCAAGAGATGCAGGAGACGCTAGTTCGATCCCTGGGTCAGGAAGATCCCCTGGAGGAGGGAATGCCTACCCACTTCAGTATTCTTGCTTGGAAAATCCCATAGACAGAGGAGCCTGGTGGACTACAGTCCATAGGTCCACAAAGAGTTGGACCTGACTGCCTGAGCATAACCTGCTCTAGCTGCCCTGTTTGTAAATAAATTATCTCCTAAGATAAATGGACTGATAAAAGGGCAGGAAATAGGGTGGGAGACTATTGGTTTGACTGAATTCATGACCAGTGCTGTGCACTTTGAAAGTATTTTGGAACAAGACCACAAGCAAAAGTCGACTAAGCTATTGACCTTACAACTACAACAGCTTCAAGTCCTGGCATCTAAAACAACACCTGGGTCCTCTACATCACACCCTCACAAGCATCATCAAAATGCTGGCCCAGGGATTGATGTCTCACTTGCAATCAACTAGGACACTGGGGAAAAAAGATTGTCCTCATCGGCTCTATGAAAAATCTTCAAAGTCATCTCCAAATCTGCTGCTTCTACCCTCAAAGGACAGGCCCTATGTGGGCCTCTTCAGAAGTTCATGGGGTTCTCTGGGACTAGTAAACTGCTACCAGTAATATTTTTAAACCGCCAAAGAAAAACTAAAATTAAAATTAAAAAATCTTGCCAAATTCTGGTAATATCATAGCTACACTCTAAACCCCAGTGATAGCCTACAGGTAGGATCCTGCAGAAGTCAGTAAAGGTTGAGAATTCCTACCAGAATCTGCTCTCTTGTATCTCTGTAATACCAGGTAGAGAAAGGAAAAGAAAACCTCTCTTGCATCCTTTTTGGGGATACCTCTTTAATCCAAAAAGGATCACTCTATGTTACCAAAATTATTTACTGTTTGTTCTGGCTAAAAAGTTACAAGATGTTTGAAAGGATGTCTTTCTTTTTCTTTTTTTTTTAAAGTATCTCTCACATCAGAATTTGGCTAAATTTGAAGCTGATATTCATAGCCTGATAGGAATTTTTTTTTTTAAGGCCTTCAGAGAAGGGGATGACAGAGGATGAGATGGTTGGATGGCATCACCGACTCAATGGACATGGGTTTGGGTGGACTCCAGGAGTTGGTGATGGACAGGGAGGCCTGGCGTGCTGTGGTTCATGGGGTCGCAAAGAGTTGGACATGACTGAGCGACTGAGCTGAACTGAACCCCTAAGCTAAAATGAAACCATGTGCCCAGAGGGAAAGAAAAACCTGAAGCTTTTGTGAAAAGATTTAGTAAAATATTACAAACAAATTGTAGGTATTATAAAAATTTTGGCCTTAGGGAACAAAAGTCCTTCTTGGAGGAATTACATTCTCTCACTGTGCCTTTGAGCTGTAAATATTCTACCTGGTCCTGTCCTAGAACTCTTATCTAGGCCATCTTCTTGAAATGAAAACTTCAGGGAGGTAATTCTTATCAGAAGAAAAACTAAAAAAGGAAAGGTTATTTTGACACTTAGGCAAATGAAAAATCTTAAATGTCTTCTCCACCAATATTAATAAAGGCCTTTAGCCATCTGAGGAGGTAACTTTAAATTATTCCATCTGTCAGAAATGTAGTTTGACTCCAGTCATTTTTATAACTAGTAAGTTTTATGTTATTGTATCTAATTCATGGCTAAAATGTTTAAATAGAAACTATAAGGTGTCTGTGTCTGTATCTATGTGTATGTGTTGTAGATGTATATTAATTTCTACCTCTGGATGATATGATGATATTACTGTAAATTGACTTGTAAAAGAGCTCCATTTCATTGGCTTGAAGAAAATCAAGTTCTTATACTGGTGAAAGTTTCTTAAAACTCTTGGAAATGCAAAAATATAACTCAGATGTTTTTCAAGTTCACCTTGAGAAACAGAGTACTTCCGGCCATATCAGTAAAAAAGGATGTTACAGTCATCAGCAATTCTGACCCTCCAAATGTAAATTTCTAGCCCTAAGGACAAGCAGGAAGGAGAACAATACCTGCGATTAGGCAACCATCAGGCTGCAGTCTTGCCCTACGGTGAGAACTGAGGAATTTAGGATGGGAAAGATCACTGGATGCTGGCGCCAGATAGCTGAGATACGTATGAAAGGAATGATTTCAGTGAGCCCAGACTGTTACATCTTCTCATACATGAAAGTGAAAGTTGCTCGGTTGTGTCCAACTCTTTGTGACCCAGAACAGAATAATGGAGTGGGTAGCCATTCCCTTCTCCAGGGTAGCCTATCCCTTCTCCAGTGGATTTTCCTGACCCAGGAATCAAACTGGGGTCTCCGCTGCATTGCAGGCGGATTCTTTACCAGCTGAGCTACCAGGGAAGCCCCCTACATAGAAAAGCGCTAAATTCTTTAACTTGAGAGATCAGGTTTTCTTTAATTCACAAAAATACTTTTCATGTTTAGAGTACTTGCCCTTTGTTACAAAATCCTGTCTAACCTGATCACACACATTCCCTTGTACCCTCCTCCCTTCAGAGCCGTTCTCTCAGAATCACTTGAGATGCTGTCGCCTGGGGCTTGAAGTCCTAAAAATTCCCATCGAATAAAAAACATAATTCTTAACTTTTAGGTTGTGACTATTTTTTAGTTGACAACCTGATAATAAGTTCTTTAGAAAATAAAGGTTAGTATAAGGTTGTTGGTTTAATTAAAACAGATACGTCTTTGGAGTTATTAGCATGAAATATAATACTTTCATTCTACCTGGGTTTTCTAATTAAATAAATTAATGTTACCTCCGGCATCATTTGTTGGTGATAAAAATAGCTTAAGAAGATGATTACCTTTGTCTAATGTCCAATGAAGTTTTCATAGATATTCAAAACATGATTAAGAACAAGTAGTTTAAAGATGTAATGAATATAATAGGTCTAAATAGGATCAGAGTTTCTAGGTTAACTTTTCAACAGAGTTTCCAAAACCTTTGGTTACTTGTAGCCTTGAGGTTTTGCTAAGTTAATTTAAATGATGTTAAGTCAAATTTATTGAATATTTAGGTTATTTCCAAATAAAACACTGAAACATTACTAAAAACAAGATTACACATTTTTTTGGCTTCCTTTAACAGAGGAATTAAAGATATTTGGATCTAATGGTAAACATATTTTGTGCCACATTGAAAATGTACTATGAGGAAAACATACTTGGGGAAATTAATGGAATGTATTTATAAATTTGTCAGTAACAGACTATTCACAACTGTTTAATGCTTTTAGAAAGGAAAAGGGCAAAATGGAAAGTAGGATTGTGTTTTTGGCAAGAGAAGAAATGAGGAACAGAGGTGCATTTTATTGAGAGAAAAGAAGGTAATTTTGTTCTAATGTAAGACTGATTATTTCAGAGTGGGGAAGAGGGAAAAAAACAGAATAGAATCTGAATGTAAAAAAAAAAGTTGTAGAAGGTTTGTGGAAAAAGAATCTGTGGAAAGAAATGTTGATGTGTGAACAAGCTGGATACAATTGAAAAAGCTCTAATTGCATTTTTTTTTTAATGATTGGCTATGTGATATTGTTCAATCACTAAATCATGTCCAACTTTTTGTGACTCCATGGACTGCAGCACACCAGGTTTCCTTCTCCTTTACTGTCACCTGGAATTTGCTCAGATTCATGTTCATTGAGTTGATGATGCTATCTAACCATCTCATCCTCTGCCACCCTCTTCTCCTTTTGCCTTCAATCTTTCCCAGCATGGTAGTCTTTTCCAATGAGTTGGCTCTTCGCATCAGGTGGTGAAAGTATTGGAGCTTCAGCATCAGTCCTTCCAATGAATATTCAGGGTTCATTCCTTTCAAGATTGATTTGATCTCCTTGCTGTCCAAGGGACTCCGAAGAGTCTTCTCCAGCACCACAATTCAAAAGCATCCATTCTTTGGGCGAATGGTGTATAATACAGCAATGATTTTAGGTTACCTAACTGTGCCCCTAACTCTTCACAGACAGACTGAGACACCACACTAGTCCACTTCCTTGATTTTACATCATTGAGTTAGAACAGTCTTACCAGGATGCTTTCACAGATCAGTATTTGCTTCCTTTCACAGGCCTCTATTTCCCTGAATAGGAGTAAATACACATGAGGCTATGATCAGGAGTCTCTCCCTAACTCTTGAAAGTACTGTGGAATCCACTGCTAAAAGAATAGCTGCCAAACAAAAATCCTAGGACTCTCTGGTCAAAGTTGTTCTTGATAACGGGACTGCCCTTGACTATCTTTTAGGGGAGTTAGGGAATATCTGTTCTGTGGCCAACACAACCCGCTCTACCTGGATTAACACTTTGGGGGTTGAAACTCACTTGCATTAGATCATTGAGCAATCCACTTGGCTTAAAAATGTACTCCTTCAACAGAGTCTTTCTTTGACTTACTTGATTTTGGTTGGCTTGGGCCTTGGGAATCATGGCTCTGAAATACATTCCAGATACTGGGAATTATCCTGCTTGTAATAGTCTTAATGTTTCCTCTGGTATATTATATTCTCTCAGAATCTTTAAATGAATGTTTGCAGGTGCTAATCACCAAAAAATGATCTTAAGACTGGAACATCAAAAAAAAAGGAACAGAGAGAGTGACCAACTTCAAAAGAGAGAGAGAGAATACACCTAAAATCATGAGTTGTGAATACCACAGAGATTTAGCAAAAATGTCATGACCTATGAGTACCATGTGGCAAAAACTGCAAGAACACAGAGTGGTAGCTGAGAGTGGTGCTAATGCCTTAAGCTTTGATACATTGTCAGTTCAACTGAGAATCTGATCATAAGGGGGAAATTGTTTTAAAAAAATGAAACAGATCCAAAATGGACTCCCTTGTGCTAAGTCCCCTGTCAGAAAACCAAGACTTCATAACCTGATTGCAGTTTTGGCCTCTCCCAGAAATATGACCTCTAACAAGTCAATCTGGAATTACCTGGTCGGTAATAGTGACATGACTTGCCTGATAGACACCTGCCTTTTCCCAAAGGAAGGTGATCTTACCTGAGGCAATCTGGTTTTTGCTAGAATAGATTCCATGCCCTGTTTCCTTCTACCTGTGGAAGTTTTTCATTTTGTACAGGTACTTGGAGCCCCTTTCAGTCTGGAAGGTCTTGTAGGTCTTCATAGAACCATTCAATTTCAGCTTTTTCAGCATTACTGGTTGGGGCATAGACTTGGACTACTGTCATATTGAATGGTTTGCCTTGGAAATGAACAGAGATCATTCTGTCATTTTTGAGATTGCATACAAGTACTACATTTCACACTCTTTTGTTGACTACGACCGCTACTCCATTTCTTCCAAGGGATTCTTGCCCACAGTAGTAGATATAATGGTCATCTGAGTTAAGTACACCCATCCCAGTCCATCTTAGTTCGTTGACTCCTAAAATGTCGATGTTCACTCTTGCCATCTCCTGTTTGACCACTTCCAATTTACCTTGATTCATGGACCTAGCATTCCAGATTCCTATGCAATATTGCTTTTTACAGCATCAGACCTTGCTTTCATCACCAGTCACATCCACAACTGGGTGTTGTTTTTTCTTTGGCTCTGTCTCTTCATTCTTTCTGGAGTTATTTCTCCACTGATCTCCAGTAGCATATTGGACACCTACCGACCTGGGGAGTTCATCTTTCAGTGTCCTATCTTTTTGCCTTTTCATACTGTTCATGGGGTTCTCAAGGCAAAGAATACTGAAATGGTTTGGCATTCCCTTCTCCAGTGGACCACATTTTGTCAGAACTCTCCACCATGACCCATCTGTCTTGGGTTCTTGGGTGGCCCTACACAGCATGGCTCATAGTTTCATTGAGTTAGACAAGGCTGTGGTCCATGTGATCAGATTGGTTAGTTTTCTGTGATTGTGGTTTTCCTTCTATCTGCCCCCTGATGGAGAAGGATACGAAGTTTATTGAAGCTTCCCAATGGGAAATACTGACTGAGGGGGAAACTGGGTCTTGATGTCATGGACAGGACCATGCTCAGTAAATCTTTAATCCAATTTTCTGTTGATGGGTAGAACTGTGTTTCCTCCCTGCTATTTATGTGGGGCCAAACTATGGTGGAGGTAATGAAGATAATGGCAACCTTCTTCAAAAGATCCTATGCTACACTCAGTGCCCCCAACCCTGCAGCAGGCCACCACTGACCCATGCCTCTGCTGGAGACTCCTGGACACTCCTGGGAAAGTCTGGATCAGTGTTTTGTGGGGTCAGTGCTCCTTTCTTCTGGGTCCTGGTGCACACAAATTCTGTTTGTGCTCACCAAGAGTCTGTTTCCCAGTCCTGTGTAAGTTCTGGCAGCTTTGTGGTGGGGTTAATGGTGACCTCCTCCAAGAGGGCTTATGCCATACCCAGGTCTACTGTACCCAGAGCCCCTGCCCCTGCGGCAGTCCACTGCTGACCTGTACCTCCACAGGAGATGCTCAAACACAGTTCGAATTTTGTTTTTTGACAAACCTAACAGTGTGGGTTCTGGAGTTTATAAGCAGTGACAAACCAGCATATACAACCCCATATTAGCCAAATGGGGATATAACTTCTCTGTAATTTCTAATTCCTTGTTAACATAATAGGTTAGTCATTCTGTCCATTTAGGAAACTCTAAGGAGTTTTCTTTATGAATACTAGCAATGGCACCCCACTCCAGTACTCTTGCCTGGAAAATCCCATGGACGGAGGAGCCTGGTAGGCTGCAATCCATGGGGTCGCTAAGAGTCAGACATGACTGAGGGACTTCACTTTCACTTTTCACTTTCATGCATTGGAGAAGGAAATGGCAACCCACTCCAGAGTTCTTGCCTGGAGAATCCCAGGGACAGGGGAGCCTGGTGGGTTGCCGTCCATGGGGTCACACAGAGTCGGACACGACTGAAGCGACTTAGCAGCAGCAGCAGCAGCAGCAAAGAAACTGTCATCCATTAGCAGTTAGCTTGACTCTTCCAGTATTAATCCCCATTTCTCTTTCCATCCAGCCTTCCTCCATCACTTTCACATTAGGCAGTTTCTGCCACTGGTTTTATGCCAAATGTTCACTCAGCATCTTGACATATGGTATTGTGCAATGGCTGTGTTGGGCTTCACATTAGGTGTCTTCCGATGACTGGATCAGATGTTTCAGATACACCTATGACTAAAGGCACCATAGATTCTGAAAGATGGCTCATCAGCAGGTTTTTGGGAATATTCCCTAAACCAACCTGGAGAGAACTAAAATTGCATAACTAGAACCATCTGATGCTTGAAGGATGTTCCTGAGTTTGTGCCCATAGATTATAAGAGGTTATTCCCAGTGTTTCATATTTATGACCTGAGAAGGGGGGAGTTCAACAGAATGTTTCTAATTTCTAAAAGAGCTTATATGACTTCAACCTGTATTAAGAAAACTATTATGTTTGAAAGAAAGGAGGAGAAGTTCTAGCAACTGTCTTCAGTTTAAATTATTCATTTATTAGACTAAAATGTATGACAACTATTCTGTGGAAGGCACTGGGCTGTAAAAGATACAAATACAAGTAGTGTATGGAGATAGGTAAAAATAACACTAAATGAGAATTCTGTGAGTGGGCTGCTGCCTTTCTGGTTTGACTCAAAAGGTTGTCATAATCTTTACTACAGAAATCTCAAACCAAGTTGTCTACAGGAGACTGGATAATAAATGAGTAAAATGGCCTGGTAGGGACTGTGCACATTAGCGAGCACAGCCCTGTTTAAATTGGGCAGCTGCTAGTCCGTAATATTAGACTGTCATCTGGTGAGAACGTGGGTTGGGTTTTGCCAAGAGAAACTGGAAATCAAGAATTTTACATGAAATATTTCATTTAAAAATATTGTCAAGACAGTAGCTAGCTCACATGAATAAGAGCTCTGTAGAACCCTCCGTGCCCCTGGAGAGTTCTGCTCCCATCAGTAGGATCCCCCTAGTCAAGGTATATTTGCCAGTAGATAGAGGGATTCTTTAACTTGACACTTTTAGTAAATAGTCACTTATATATTATAATAAGAAAGACTCAACTTACTTACTGTAATCAATAGGTGAAGACAAATGAATGACACATGAGGGTTTTACATAATTCTGGTGGGAGGAATAGGTTTTCCAATCACAGTGGAAAGTTTTAGTGTGTTCAACAGCCTGTGACCTGAAAGCATTTCACATTTCCCCTGGGACAGGTGAGCGGAATAAAAGGTCCTGTACTCCATTTGCTAATTTGAAGATGATGAAAGCTATTTCTCTGAAATTTCTCAGAGTGGATTTATGGTGACCTCAGGTTGAATTCTCTGTTGATGCTTTGAACTTCTGTCCAGAGCATCAGATACATTTCACAGGAGCTGGCCTTCTCTGTGTCCTGGTGAAAGAAATGCATGTGCTCAGCTAATGGTTCACTGGCTCTTGAGTCACGTCTGGAGTTGCCTGGATGGAATCTCTTTCCCTCATGGACTATAACCAGGTTCCATCTCTTTACTTGCTGTCTGTATCATGCTAAAGATAGAGCCAAGATTTGAACCCACCTGTGTCTTATTTTCATAGAAGCTCCATTGCCAGCTATGAAATACCTACGTGGCCTGTTTAGGTCTCAGAAAAATTACTGTGATTAATATATTTACTTCTACCCCAAACATAATTAATTTGAGTTCAGATATTTTTTAGCAAGTACATTTAAACTTGGAAGTTAACACTTGAGAAGCAAAGAACTAATAGAAACCGAGGTTTTCATTAAATTTAAAAATTGAACAGGAGTGCAGTCGACGTCTGTGTCTTCAGGCAAATTAACTGACATAACTAAGTAGAAATTCTCCTCATTATGAAGATATGGCAGTTGCATCTGTGCTCTTACTTTATAAAGATCTAAACTGAGGCTTGAGTAAAGAGTCCATCCAGTTTCCTGGGCTTCTGGAATTTTTAGGCAAGTTATTTAGATCTGGTCTCTTCAAAAAGACTGTCTTGAAATATGTGTAACTCCAATAAAAGCTAGTATTCTACATAATTCAGTCCTTGTCAGTGTAGCCTTAGAAGAAAAATACACTGCATAAATAAAAAAATACTTTAAACCCTTTGCATCTTTACTGGTATCTCTTGAATAATGTCAAGGCAGACACAATCTGAAACTCCACATTTTTTGGTTTATTTGTTATTTTGTTTAAATCATCTTTCCCTGGTTTTCTTAAATATGTCTTAGTCCAGGAGCTAACCTTTACATTTTCTTTATCTCCTCACCGTCAACACTCCAAACTTTTTCTTTTAGTTTAAGAAAATCCTTGTTTTCCCTTTATGTTCTACCATGAAAAAAAAATTTTTTTAATCTAGTCATCTGTTTCTATCTGGCCTCTGCCTAGATACTGCCCAAATTCTCCATCACAAAATCCTGTCTATGCAAGTTATCGAAGACAGAGTTCTCACAAGAGGACTACTGAGGAAGGTAAGGCTTGGAATATTCACACTTTAATAATTTTTGCTCTGCTATGTCACACATAAAAAATATTTTATGTAATTACTAAGGATTATTCATAACAGATATGCTTGGGCATACTTTATCCCCGAGTCCTTTTGTGGACAAGATCCCACCCTTACTGTGGACAAGATTAAAGAACAGCATGAGGTTAAAGATAGCTTGAGAGTCAAGAATGGTGAGAGAGTCAAGTATGTGGTAGGAGGTGAGGTCAGGTTCAGGGTGGACTGAGTATCAGCCCTTGGTTGAAATTTAGCATAATAAATATGCCAGCATGTTTTTGAGGAGCGATTTTCTTAAAATTACATTTGAAGACTTCTGTTTTGAGCAGCATCAAATAATCCCGTACCAGAGTAACTGTGGAAGCATGTTGTTTACTCTTTGATACATTCTAATATTCTTACCTCACTCTTTCCCACTTGAATCACTTTCCCCAAATTTCTAGATACCAGATCAAACATTAGGTTGAAATCATAGAGTGTCAGGCTTGGAAAGATAAAAGTTTATGGAATTCGGTGGTTCCCAAATCTCATACCTGACTCTTTTGTCAAATTGTACTTCCTGTATTCCACTGCTGAGAGGTTCTGGATTATTAGTTTGTTGTGGGTCTCTAAAATCGGTATTTTAAAAAGTCTCCTGAAATGCTTTTGTTAACCATTCTGGCTTGGGAAATCCTGGTCAAACTCACCTCCTTCTGTCCCACCTGGTGCCTGGATTCCCTCTGGCAGCACACCTCTTGGTGGTCAGCCCGGGGATAATGTTGGTGACGGTGAAGGAAACCATATGTACCAGGTGCTTTCTAATTGTTAGGCACTGAACCAAGACATAATCTAATTTGTCCCATATAATATGTGTAACAATCTCAGAAACTACATAAGATTATTGTACACATATTTTACCATAAGTCTTTGATTTGTTGTGATCTCACTTGCTTCTAGGTTTTTGCTCATGTACTGTTACCCTGCAAGGCACTCCTTGCCTAATTTATAGTCTTCATTATACTTCTCTCCTTTGAACTTCTTTAGTATCTTTACTCGGAGAAGGCAATGGCACCCCACTCCAGTACTCTTGCCTGGAAAATGCCATGGACGGGGGAGCCTGGTAGGCTGCAGTCCATGGGGTCCCTAAGAGTTGGACACGACTGAGCGACTTCACTTCCACTTTTCACTTTCATGCATTGGAGAAGGAAATGGCAACCCACTCCAGTGTTCTTGCCTGGAGAATCCCAGGGACGGGGGAGCCTGGTGGGCTGCCGTCTATGGGGTCGCACAGAGTCGGACACGACTGAAGCGACTTAGCAGCAGCAGCAGCAGCAGTATCTTTACTTACTTCTATTCTTTCATATTTTATTGGGAAACAAGTAGAGTTTAACAAGTTAAGGGTATGGATTCTGGAGCCAGTCTCTGTGGGCTTAAACCTAGCTTGGCCATGCTCTGATAGTGTTGCTCTACATTAAGCTAACCTTCCTTTCTTCATCTGTAAAACAGAGATTCAAAATAACACCTCTTCACAGAGCACATGTGAGGGTTAATATATTAATATTTCTGCTTTGTTGACTATGCCAAAGCCTCTGACTGTGTGGATCACAATAAACTGTGGGAAATTCTGAAAGAGATGGGAATACCAGACCACCTGACATGCCTCTTGAGAAATTTGCATGCAGATCAGGAAGCAACAGTTAGAACTGGACATGGAACAACAGACTGGTTCCAAATAGGAAAAGGTGTATGTCAAGGCTGGATATTGTCACCCTGCTTATTTAACTTTTATGCAGAGTACATCATGAGAAACACTGGGCTAGAAAAAGCACAAGCTGGAATCCAGATTGCCAGGAGAAATATCAATAACCTCAGATATGCAGATGACACCACCCTTATGGCAGAAAGTGAAGAGGAACTCAAAAGCTTCTTGATGAAGGTGAAAGAGGAGTGAAAAAGTTGGCTTAAAGCTCAACATTCAGAAAACGAAGATCATGGCATCTGGTCCCATCACTTCATGGGAAATAGATGGGGAAATAGTGGAAACAGTGTCAGACTTTATTTTTTTGGGCTCCAAAATCACTGCAGATGGTGACTGCAGCCATGAAATTAAAAGACGCTTACTCCCTGGAAGAGAAGTTATGACCAACCTAGATAGCATATTCAAAAGTAGAGACATTACTCTGCCAACAAAGGTCCATCTAGTCAAAGCTATGGTTTTTCCAGTGGTCATGTATGGATGTGAGAGTTGGACTGTGAAGAAGGCTGAGCGCCGAAGACTTGATGCTTTTGAACTGTGGTGTTGGAGAAGCCTCTTGAGAGTCCCTTGGACTGCAAGGAGATCCAACCAGTCCATTCTGAAGATCAGCCCTGGGATTTCTTTGGAAGGAATGATGCTAAAGCTGAAACTCCAGTACTTTGGCCACCTTGTGCGAAGAGTTGACTCATTGGAAAAGACTCTGATGCTGGGAGGGATTGGGGGCAGGAGGAGAAGGGGACGACAGAGGATGAGATGGCTGGATGGCATCACTGACTCGATGGACATGAGTCTGGGTGAACTCTGGGAGTTGGTGATGGACAGGGAGGGCTGGCATGCTGCGATTCATGATGTCGCAAAGAGTCGGACATGACTGAGCGACTGAACTGAACTGAACTGAACTGAAGCCGTCATAAGAGACCCAAGAATGCAATAAATACCTGATAAATGTTACCTATTATTATTTGATTATACCAAACTTTAATTGTCCATTTACTTGTCCTTAATGAGCATCTTGAAGGAAGAGACTATATCTTGTTTGATCTCATATCTCAAGTGTCTACTGCAGCAAGGCTTAGTAGATAATAAATGTTCAAAGATTGGTGATTCTTAATGTAATTCTAATCTGTAATAGACTTTGGAATAAAACATTATGAAGACTTCCAGACTATACACTGATTTTTCTCAACATTTACAATCCTTCTAAATCATACTACCCCACTGCCAATTAACAATAATTTTGTATTGTTATTTAACCACGTGGCCCTTTAAGTTTACTCACTGCTTTGCCTGTCAGACAAACTTGAGTTTGAATGTTCATTGCTTGCTTCTTATTTTCTTGACTTGGCATTGGGCAAGTTACTGTACCACTTAGACCTTCATTTCACTCATCTGTAAACCAGAAGAGAAAAATCTCCCCTGCAGTGTAGTAGTATGGTTAACTAACTACTACAGTGTTGTGTGAGGGACATATTATATAGTGCCTGTGATAGAAAAGATGCCCAGGAAGAAGTAGGAAGGCTATTGTTGCACAAAAGAAGTTCAACAAGAATGTTTGTTGATATCGTCTTGGTTTATGTTCATTATTCTTCATTCATAGAGTGTGAAATCTTTTAGGATCAAATTTCTTTAAGTACTATGATGGTTAAATTATGCCCCTCTCCAAAAGACATCCTGACCCCCAGATTGTCAGAATGTAATCTTTTTGGAAATAAGGTCACTTTAGATGTAATTAGTTGAGGTGAGGTCAAACTAGAGTATGATGAGTACTTAATCCAGAATGACTAATGCCTTGTAAGAGGAGAAGAAAGAGGCACAGGGGAAAGAATGCCAGGCAACGAGGAAGGTGGAGCTGGGAGTGAGGCACCCGAAAGCTGAGGAGCAGCAAGAATTGACAGTCACCACCAGCAGTTAGGAGGAGCAAAGAAATGATTCACCCAGAGTCTCAGAGAGAGCACAGCCCTGCTGACACCTTGACTTCAGATTTACAGCTGGAAGAACTGTGAGAGAACATACTTAATTTCTTTTAAGCCGTCCAGTTTGTGGTACTTTGCTATGGCAGTCATAGGAAACTGAGACAAGTACTATGATAAATATAATGACCATAACTTCATAAAGCTACTCTAGGAAAAAGGGAGCTGTTGTGATACTTAATCATAAACATAAGTAAATTGAGGTTTTCCATCCTAAAAATGATTAAACTATAGAATGGTAGGTTTCCAGAGAATGAAGGAGAAACAAATCCTTACTTTACCACTTTCCTTAAAGACCTGAAAAAAAAAATTCCCCTTGAACTTCCAAACTTTTGTTAATAAGTTTGGGCCCCTTGAGGACCAGAAAGCTTTCAGCTGTACTTGTTCAGAAAGGTAAGAAAATCCTGTCTGCATTTACTATTTATGAGCTGTGGCATCATATTTTCATGTGGCCACGTGATGCTTGCTTTTAAGAAACCTGCAAACGAGACCAGACTCATTATTTTTTAATGTAAAGAGTATGATGGCAAACTGTGCAGTGTAATATACAACCATACTGTCAGTCTTGCCCTAGAATGTGTATTAACATTGTTCATTTAGAAACTAGTAAACTACACGCCATATTTACAAACATCATATTTGACATAAAAGCAATACTGGTTGGAAATAGCATTCAAATGTTTAGTTGCAGTACATGATTCATTGGAAAATCTTCAATTCTGAGCAATTCTATGGTACTCAGGAGCATATTTTTCCATGTAAAGTACACATCTGATAGAAATGGCTTTGTTGGCTTTGTTCTCATATTTCTCTTTCAACAAAGAGGCAGCCGCCATGTCAGCTGCTAAGTGCAATAAAATGAAATCAAAATGGATCAGTTGGTGTAAAAAAACAAAAACAAAAACTAATGTTATGGTCATCCAAGTGTTTCAGAAAATAATTTAGTTTATATTTATTTTTAAAAAGCCTTTCTTCTGGGGAGAAAAGGTTTGTGTTGCCAGTCAGAAAATGTAACTGGGAATCCAGTCCTGTCTTGGAGAAGCTATTCTCTGTCCTTTGTATATATTTAACTCAAATGTATCTGTCCTCACCTCAGCTTCAATTAATATCATAAGCTATGGAAGGATGTTGTTCCATGTCCAGTTCTAACTTTTGCTTCTTGACCTGCATACAGATTTCTCAGGAGGCAGGTCAGCTGGTCTGGTATTCCCATCACTTGAATACGTCAAGGCTGTATATTGTCACCCTGCTTATTTAACTTATATCCAGAGTACATCATGAGAAATGCTGGACTGGATGAAGCACAAGCTGAAATCGAGATTTCCGGGAGAGATATCAATAACCTCAGACAGGCAGATGACACCACCCTTATGGCAGAAAGTGAAGAGGAACTCAAAAGCCTCTTGATGAAAGTGAAAGGGAGAGTGAAAAAGTTGGCTTAAAACTCAACATTCAGAAAATTAAGATCGTGGCATCTGGTCCCATCACTTCATGGGAAATAGATGGGGAAACAGTGGAAACAGTGACAGGCTTTATTTTCAGTTCAGTTCAGTTCAGTCGTTCAGTTGTGTCCGACTCTTTGTGACCCCATGAATCAGCACGCCAGGCCTCCCTGTCCATCACCAACTCCTAGAGTTCACTCAAAATCATGTCCATAGAGTCGGTGATGCCATCCAGCCATCTCATCCTCTGTCGTCCCCTTCTCCTCCTGCCCCCAATCCCCCCCAGCATCAGGGTCTTTTCAAATGAGTCAGTTCTTTGCATGACATGGCCAAAGTATTGGAGTTTCAGCTTCAGTATCAGTCCTTCCAATGAACACCCAGGACTGATCTCCTTTAGGATTGACTGGTTGGATCACCTTACAGTCCAAGGGACTGTCAAGAGTCTTCTCCAACACCACAGTTCAAAAGCATCAATTCTTCAGCACTCAGCTTTCTTCACAGTCCAACTCTCACATCCATACATGACTATTGGAAAAACCATAGCCTTGACTAGACGGACCTTTGTTGGCAAAGTAGTATCTGTGCTTTTGAATATGCTATCTAGGTTGGTCATAACTTTCCTCAGTAAGTGTCTTTTAATTTCATGGCTGCAGTCACCATCTGCAGTGATTTTGGAGCCCAAAAAAATAAAGTCTGACACTGTTTCCACTGTTTCCCCATCTATTTCCCATGAAGTGATGGGATCAGGTGCCATGATCTTCGTTTTCTGAATGTTGAGCTTTAAGCCAACTTTTTCACTCTCCCCTTTCACTTTCATCAAGAGGCTTTTTAGTTCCTCTTCACTTTCTGCCATAAGGGGGGTGTCGTTTGCATATCTGAGATTACTGATATTTCTCCTGGCAATCTTGATTCCAGCTTGTGCCTTTTCCAGCCCAGCGTTTCTCATGATGTACTCTGGATATAAGTTAAATAAGCAGAGTGACAATATCCAGCCTTGACATACTCCTTTTCCTATTTGGAACCAGTCTGTTGTTCCATGTCCACTTCTAACTGTTGCTTCCTGACCTGCATATAGGTTTCTCAAGAGGCAGGTCAGGTGATCTGGTATTCCCATCTCTTTCAGAATTTCCCACAGTTTAGTGTGATCCACATAGTCAAAGGCTTTGGAATAGTCAATAAAGCAGGGCTCCAAAATCATTGCAGATGGTGACAGCAGTCATGAAATTAAAAGACGCTTACTCCTTGGAAGAAAAGTTATGACCAACCTAGACAGCTTATTAAAAAGCAGAGATATTACTTTGCCAACAAAGGTCCATCTAGTCAAAGCTATGGTTTTTCCAGTAGTCATGTATGGATGTGAGAGTTGGACTAGAAAGAGTGCTGAAGAGTTGATGCTTTTGAACTATGGTGTTGGAGGAGACTCTTAAGAGTCCCTTGGTCAGCAAGGAGATCCAACCATTTCATCCTAACAGAAATCAGTCCTGAATATTCATTGGAAGGACTGATGCTGAAGCTGAAACTCCAATACTGTGGCCACCTGACGTGAAGAACTGACTCATTTGAAAAGACCCTGATGCTGGGAAAGATTGAAGGCAGGACGAGAAGGGGACAACAGAGGTTGAGATGGTTGGATGGCATCACCTATTCAGTGGACATGAGTTTGAGTAAACTCCAGGAGTTGGTGATGGACAGCGAGGCCTGGCGTGCTGCAGTCCATGGTGTCAGACATGACTGAGTGACTGAACTGAATGGAATGATGACATTCCTCTCTTTTGAAAGAAGCAGTTTCATGTTTCCTGGGGTGAATTTTTGGTCCAGATAACCACTGTACAGTTGTGAATTTTTAGTATTTTAAAATTAGCATTTCCCCCCAGAATTTTCCTAAAGTATCTAGATTATCAGAGATTTATTTTCTCCTCTTGAAGTTCATCTTTCATTAATCCTACTCTTAGGTATCTCTGTTCCCTGGAACACCTAAGAAATAATTTTCATTTATTTGTTCACTGAACTACAGCCCACCACTCAAGTTGACAAACTAAGGCTTGCTGCCTGTGTTTGTGCTACTCAAAAGCTCAGAGTGTATGTGTGTGTGTGTGTGTGTTTAATGGTTGGAAAAACACAGCAGAAGAATAATGATATTTTTTTTTACACAAGAAAATTACATGAAACTCAAATTTCAGTGTCCACATAAACTTTTATTGGGATACAACTTACTCCTTTAATGGCCTAGGAAAGACCCATGGTCAGTCATTCTGGTGACTCAAGGTTGTTCCTCCTTTTCACATCCAAATTGCCCAGCACTACCTTTAGACCCACGTCCCTGTCACGTCCCATGGCCTTGCATCTGTTTTTCTCTGGCTCTTCCTCCTCCTGTTTGTGGGACACTTCAACAAGGCTCTGCATGGCCAGATCCCAAGTGTGTTCCTTCTAAGACATCTCTACAACCCATGATCTAGCCTCACGCACTCCTGTTTCCAGTTCAACTGCCAGTATAGTATCTGTTTTAGTCAGCTCTGGTTGCTATAACAAAATACCATGGACAGGGGGCCTTAAATACAAATATTTACTTCTCACAAATCAAGAGACTGGGAAGTCCGACCTCAAGGTGCTAGCAAATGTGGTGTTACTTGAAGACCCACTTTTTGGCTCACAGATGACCACCTTCTCCCTCTGTGCTTGGTGGAAAGGGGTCAGAGAGCTCTCTGGGCTCTCTTATATAAGGATATTCATCCCATTCATAAGACTTCACCCTCATGATCTAAGCACTCCCAGAGGCTCTCATCTCCTAAAGCCATTACCTCAGGATTTCAGATTTCAACAGGTGAATTTTGGGTAAACACAATTATTCAGTCCATAACATCATTCCTTGTGTGCTCTTGTTCAAAAGTGGAGCTCTGACAGTAGAATGATGAAAATCATGAATTTTTTAAAAAGACTCTCTATCTGGGTCTTATTCTTCTTACATATAGTTTTTTTTTTTAACTTCAATATTAGGAATCTACTTTCATATTTGTTAAATTTCTTGTGATTATTTCAGCCCAGCATTGCTGTCTGTGGGGGTGATTTTCAAACATGATTTTGTCAGCCATTTTAATGCTGTTTCCCAGATTTGTTTTGTTCTAAAGATCCCCCCCGTCCCCGCCAACCCAGGTGCACATTCTACATTTTAACCATATGTATTGATTAAAATATTGGAGTATTAGACCCTAAACATAACTTTGTGGCACTATCCTAGAGATGTCTTTCCAATTCAATATTGATCTCTTAAACAGCACTCATTGGTTCAAAAAATTGCCACTCCCCCTAACAACTGGTGATTATGGAAGATTCTGTGTGAAATGTTTTGCTAAAGCAAATATGAACTGTATCTAAGCCCTTCCCCTGACCCAGTAGCTTAACTTCCCATCATGCTGTCTGTGAGTAGCTAGGGTCAAAGGAGAAGTCTTTACAAATGGAAAAATCTGAGTTCAACCACTATGTCTGCCTCTTCACCTAGGAAAATGCTCTTCTAACCCTAGTATGGTGGTATGGATTCAGTGAATTGAGGGGTGAACTAATAAAGCTATCAGAACATAGCACCAGTGTCTCGCTCCTCAGAGCAGTGCTCAGTACTGATGAGATCCCTCTTGCTTGCTTATTGTAGTGCAGTGGGTGAGGCTTTGGGTGAATCAGGGTCTCTGCCTTTCCTTCCTATCTCAGTGTGTCACTTTTATTTACTGTTGTGGAGGAGCGGTTCAGCTATTTCTTGGCTTCTTTTCAGAGGGAATTGTTCCATATATAGCTGTAGACTTGTGTTTGGGGAGAAGGGGTGAGTTCAGGATTTTCCCCTACCAGCATCTTGAACTGCCTTTTCCTGTATGTGTTTTCTCTTCCAAGTGTCTGGCAATCAATGGTTTGTTTCCCTATTTTTTCCCCTCTCTCCATACATACTTTTGTTGGGGACAAAGTAGGGGCTAATTGTGGTGACCCAAGGACAAAAGAGCAGATAAAATCAGGGAGGGTCTTGGAATCAAGGAATGCCCAAATGGAAAAACCAGACCCTTATTGTCCTTGCCTCCCCCATGTTGTAACTATTAATGGATTTCAGGTCCTCCTGAGCAGTATAACCTCTCTCCCCTCCTACTCCATAGGGAGCAGATATTTGCCTTACTCCCCCCCCGCCCCACCACCCAGTATATGTGCCTCATCCAATCAGCAAATGACCCACAAGACCTCTGTCCCACTCCTTGGGCCCTGGGTTTAAGGGTGTACTAAGGACTGCTCTTCAACGTCGGTTCTTCCTTGAGCTGGCCCGCTGTTCTAACGGTGTCTCCCACTCTAATAAACTTTATTTCCCTCTCATTCTGTCTCATGTCTGGAAATTCTTTTCCAACCCACACCTGGGCCATGACACTTAATGAGAGGTAGCCAAAAGGCATAATGGGATGAATATAGTCCCATGCACATTTAAAGGTAAGAAAAGAAACCTCTTAAACAATGAGAGGTTTTAGGGAGTAAAAATTCTCCTTGCTTGAAATATTTAAAACAAGACCAAGCAAAGCACTTGCAAGACTGCCATTTTTGGCAGGAAGATGGGTTAGATTCTTCTGTAGAGTTTCTCCATCTTGAAATTCTTGTATTTTGTAATACAAGACATTATTAGTTCATCGTATCATGTACTGAGACAATTTTTGCTTATGTGCAATGGCTAGATTTGAGCAATCGAAAAATGCAGCCAATAAGGAACTCTGAGACAATTGCTTGTGCACAAAACCTCATGACCTTAGCTGCACAGTGACCCCTTGCTAAATGCAAGGCTTAGTTTTATTCCAGGTAGGATATTAGCTATGAATATATTGAAATGTGAATACACTCAACTCTTGCATCAAAGAGTTTGATTACTGCTGTAGAGAAGACACATGTAATATTTGTCACCTGAGCATTTTTTTGTCATTCATTCTCTACCAACTCCATTTCCTTTGCTTGTAAAATACAAGTTGACCATTCTCTGCAAAGATTTTTTCTGCTTGAGAAAAGGAATCATGTTGGAAATGACTCAATATATGCTTATGTACTGCCCCATGCCCAAAATTGAAAACTGCCGACTGCCATGGAAAACACATTTTTAAAAACTCTTTCAAATGTTTTGACTTGTAACATTAAGTTTTTACTTCCTGCCTAATTATCCATTCTCATGTTGACAGGCAAAATGTGTTCTTTTTTGTTATCTTCTCTCTTAAAATGAGTATGAGAAGTAAAGACCACCTGTTGCCATTTAGAAGTATAGTTTTCTTCTAAATCCACTTGACATTTTAAGACTTCGCATCTGCTACTTTGTGATAACATTTTCCTTTATAGATCATGTGGTTTCTAAAATGGTGTCATGTGAGTCAAAATCTAGCCAGGATTTTTTTTTTTTTAATTCCTAAGCTTAGGGTTTTTAGGATTTCATCCCCTATAGGGAGAAGGGTGCATGGTGATTATACCACACTCTTATCTAAAACATATGAAGCACATTTCTTCTGTGTCTGTTCTGATCAGTTGTGAGTGCATGAACTACTGGGTTGAAATTGGCTATTTATGGTTGCCCAAGTGAAGCAGTCCTCACTGATCAGGGTTGCCTTTTGTAGGTGAGAGACTGGGCAGTGTCCTGGACTGGCCATTCCTCCTTTAGAGTCTTCTTACAGGTAACAGAAGGATGTGACTTCTCTCCCAAGTATACTCACATTCTGGCTGAGGCAGTAGGGTGGCCATGGGCATATGACAATAGCCTTCTACCTACCTGTCCTCCCTTTTCCTTTCCTCATTTAGTTTGACTGATGTTCAATCCTTGTTGCGTTTTCCTAACAAAGAGGAATAATTTCTAGCCTTCCTTCAAAAGCCCAGGCAGTGTGATGTGTACTCGACAAGGCAAACCTTTATCCTCATCCCTCCTTGCTGGGCCTCAGGAGGGTCTTAGTCACCAAAGAGGTTCAGGTTGTAGCAATGTTTGCTGTTGGTGCACTTTCAGAGGCTGGGATAATTTCACAGCCTGCAAATGGAGATAAGAAGCGGGCTGCAGACGGGGCAGCCATTGCTGGTAGATAAGAACATGTTATTCCATGCCAGAGGTTAATGAGGATTGTCAGTGTGGTGGTGATTTTTCCAATTCTCTGTCCCCTCTGTGACTGAGGACGTGGCCTGAGACAAAGACAGGATCCTATTTCTAAAAACACCTGTCGCTTCATGGATCATGTGTAAGAGATACCTCTTGGGAACAGCTTCTATCCCAATACACCATGTCTCTCTGTCATATTCTGTCCACATTCCTGGCATAAGCTTTCCCCAGCTGCCCTCATTTGCCAAATGGTTAATCTTCTCTTTGCTGTTTTCTTGCAAAGCTTTAATTTTTTTTTTTCTGTACTTCATTCTTTCTCTTTTGTTTCTGAGAAGGGAATATAAATAACAAAAATATAGTTCAAGTAAACACTTAAATATCTATGTCAGCTTTAGTAGAGGACTCTGGGTAATAATAATCCATGAAGGAATCAAAGTTAATTTTTATATTTGTTTTTAGAATGCAACCAGTCAGACACATATAAATGTACCTTCTCAATACTTAGCCAGAGCACCTCTCTCCCCATGGCCAGTGTCTGCATAGGAGTCCATATCTGGAGAAATCCAGGCCCTGCAATTGTAAATGATTCAGACTCAGTGACTGAATGACTAGCACACGTTTCCAGTGGATTTTTTCCCCCTTATGCTTATCTGAATAGCTGCAAGTAGGTTCTGTTATTTTAAAAATGAAAATATTGGGTTTGGCCAATAAGTTCATTTGGGTTTTCCTGTAAGATATAATGGAAAAACCCAAATAAACTTTTTTGGGCCACCTCAGTATTTAGTGGACCAGTTCATAACATGACAGATATCATTCAGCCTAAAGAAAGCAATTTACCACAATCAGGTTGTTTCACCTGGGAATAAGAAGGGGCATCTTGAGAAAATGAAAGGACTTTTTGGCTCTGTTTCAAAGGCATTGTTGTGTTGTTATCTAGTATAATTAATATTGGACTTCCATGGTGGCTCAGTGGTAAAGAAGTCACCTGCCAATGTTGGAGACATGGGTTTGATTCCCGGCTCAGGAAGATCCTCTGGAGAAGGAAATGGCAGCCCATTCCAATATTCTTGCCTGGGAAATGTCATGGACAGAGGAGCCTGGCGGGCTACAGTCCATGCAGTCGCAAAGAGGTGGACACAACTTAGCAACTAAACAACACAACCAACAACAAATAATTAATAACATATCCCAATTATTATGTGCTTACCATGAACCATGCATTGAGCTAATTTTGCTTGCTTGCTCTCATTTAATCCTATGGAAACTTCCTGAAGTAGGTGTACATCTCTCTTTGATGGATAAGGATACTAACTTAGAATGATGAAGCAACTTGCCTGAGATCACATGACTAAGAAGAGATTGAATTCGGTCTTTCTGCTTCCAACTCCTATTTTCTTTCCTGCTTTCCAATAAAGCAACAGACTTGGTCTTCAAACTAGCAGTGCCATAGGATCTCTTTCCAGTTTCTGAATTTCTCAGTCCTCCTCATTTTTCCATACTTGCATAAAATCTTGAATATAAGAGTTTCTAACAAAAATGAATCCTTGTTGAGAAGGTCATAACTGGAGTCCATGTCTCCTGGCTCCTAATGCAGAGCTCTTTCACAGTTTTACCACTCTCTTTCTTGAGGCTAGAGACAATGGCAGACTATCTTCATAAGCCCTTCCCTCATTTACCCCCACTCTCCTTCCACTCCACAGCCCCTTATCTTTCATTGCTGTACATATATTCAAAGACCGTGTCCCTCCTTGACATTTAGTTGAATGTTTGTTTGCTCTCTGTTTATTATGTTTCCCCATAATAGAACACCCACCCTAGGATAAGAGAGACTTTGCTTCATTCTCAGGGGTCCTCAAGACCTAAAAGAGTATTGGGCCCTAAGAAGCCCTCAGTAAGTATCTGTGGGACCAATGAATGAGGACGCAGCCTTGGTCAGATGATCCCATTCCCTTCAACTCATTGGTGTTTTAAATTTATCAAAACCTCCTCTCTCTCCTTCGAATACTATGTACAAAGAGCTGTGGACATTCTTTAATGTACTCTAGAAGCAGTGTTTTTTTGTTTTATAAAAATGATTTAATACATCATTAATATAGTAATATTTCATCTTCAGGACATGTCTATCCACAAGGTCTATCCTTTTGAAAGCTTAAGCCAATTTGTAATTAAATGCACTTCAGAAATATTGCTCTAATTTATCATGCTATATTATAGCACTCAAAAAATGTTTCTTTCTCCTCACCCTCTCAATATAAAAAAACAAATTCCAAAACCCCAAATGAAAACTGTTCTGTCATACTTTTTCAGCTTTTTGTAAACTCTTTCATATAGTCATTAATTTTAAACAGAATGTATACATGTTATGTCATGTTAACCATATTAATGGGTCCAGATTTTCTAACTTTGAAAGATGTAGAGAAAATTTAAGCTTGCATGTTATCTTTTGGGGAGGTATTCCCTGTGCTTTGTAGAGTGTTCAAGAATTAGAATTTAGACTACATTAAAAACTTTCTGAAGAATTAATATTTACAAAAATTTGAGTGTCAAAGTGTTAAGAAGGGACATTGGAGCTGGGAGCTGAAGGAAAAGTTGGGGAGAAAATATTTTTACACTTCTAATGTTAATCTAGGGAATCTTTCTTTGCACTTGGTTAAAGGGGGAAAGCTTTCTCCTTATTTCACAATGCAACTGCATAAAAAGTGATCTTCCTTGCATATGGATATGACTCAATCTCAAAGAGTTTTCTCAGCCAAAGTTATCAGCTTCTCTTACTTTTTCTTCAGCAATAAAGGCTTTTGCTTTCTCTTTTCTAATCTCCCCATGGTGAGCTTTTGTCATGAAATTTCTTCCGAAAGATCCAAATTCCCACTGACTCTTTTTACTTTAAAGTGTTTACTTAACAGCAAATGATCAATGTTGAGCCAAATAGGGAAGAAATCATATGTAGAGTTACATTTCTTTATATCTCTCAGCACATGTTCTCCTATTT
This sequence comes from Bos mutus, assembly GCF_027580195.1. Lineage (NCBI taxonomy): Eukaryota > Metazoa > Chordata > Mammalia > Artiodactyla > Bovidae > Bos > Bos mutus. Next base: position 22,784,336 of record NC_091638.1, read on the forward strand.
TAAATGCTAACATGGCAAACTATGTTGGATAAGCATTCTGTGGTGTCCATGTGTTCATTATTTTGCAACAGAAAGTGCAGATACTCCATCCTTGAAAATTGCTTTCTGAGATTGGATGCTGCACCATGTCTCCTAGCTCATATTTGTCCTTAATAAAGAGGTATTATAGGAAGAATTTGCTTGTTCTTGCTGGAGTAACTCTTTACTATAAAAATGGATTAAGATATATTGATATTTATTCTTTCAGGAAATGCTACTCTGGTGTGTGTGTATGTGTGTGTTTCAGTTCAGTTCAGTCGCTCAGTCGTGTCTGACTCTTTGCGACCCCATGAATCGCATGCAACTATTTACCAGTAAGATTAACTTTTTCAGGTAACACTCCTTAACAAAATAAAGAAAGAAAGTCCAGGGTTAAGGGTATGGCAACTCTAAAAGGCCAGATCTGGATTTGAGTTTTCCAGCTTTGGGCAAGTACTGTGCTTGATTCCTTATCTACACAGTGGAGACAGTCAGAGTATCTATCTTAAAATAGAATTAAGGGTTAAAGAGTTGATCTGTGTAAAGCACTCACCACAAAGCTCAGCTGATACGTCCTTAGTTTATGTTAACTACTTCTATCATTTATTCAGTTGGCAAGTGAACATACATTGAAGCCAACCAGGGTTTAGAAAGGGATGGTCAATGGCTTATGGGCCTTAATGATTTAATATATTGTCCTTGGAAAATTTTTCTCTGACTCCCTAAATTACGGTAGGCAACCACTGATACAAACTTTTAAGCATCTTTTACAAGATTTACCAGTTTTATTTGTGTGATTAACCATTTAGGGTCTATTAGGTGATGGAAGAGATCCTATGCATTTTGTTTACTGCTGTGTGCCCTGTGCATATTCCATAACCTAGAACAAAGTGGGCACTGAAAACCACTGGGTGAATGAATGATGGATTCAGGAAAGAGTTATAAGGTTCTCATGTACCTGGCAGAGCTCCTTTGTAAATGAATGAATGAATGAATGGAGAGATGAATGGATGGATGAAGTCTTCTAGTTTCATTTGATTTCTTTGGCTGCTGTTTGTCCATGTCCCTTTGCTGGCTTTTCCTTATTCTCTCAGTGTCTAATTGTGTGTGTGTTTATGTAATCCGCATATCCAATTCCATGTTAGGAGAACATATTGATTGGTTATATATGATTCTAGAATCTGCATCTTAGAACTGGAAACATTGTCTTTGAGGTCTTAAAATAGGTTGCATCTCTATATTGTGCCTGGTACTATCAAAAGTCCCCTTTGATGACCAATTCTACAAGCCTGCAGATACTTGAGGGTCTCTGTGCAGTTGGTTTCAGTATATCAAGTCTGCTATAAAAATAGCACCTTATATGCACCTAGAGGAAAATTGGATGTAAGTGCCCCTTCCAGGGGTGGTGGTGGTTTAGTGGCTAAGTCGTGTCTGATTCCTGCAATCCCAAGGACAGTAGCCTGCCAGGCTCCTCTGTCCACGGGATTCTCTAGGCAGGAATACTGGAGTGGGTGGGTAACCCTCACTAAGTGTCTGTTGAGTTTTGTCACATTATAGCCCGTTGTTGCTAGATCTGCTATTTTTTTCAAAAGAAGTTAGAAATCTACATTTCTGTTTGAAAATTTTTTACTTAAAATATTATCAATGAATTCTTTCATTTTTATTAAAAAATAGTTCTAATGGCTTAATTCAGCTCATGAGGAATCTGTTTCGACAACTGTGTCTGTACAAATCAAAATCACTTACTGTTAAATGAAAAAAAAATTAAAAGTTCCCTAAATATTGTGAGAAAAGAGACTCCAAAAGATGTCTACAAAGAGTTGGTGGTTCAGCAGATATAAACACAGGCTTTATATTCCTACAGATGTAGGTTTCCAGTGTGACCTTGGACAAATTAACCTCTCTGAGATTGTTTCTACCGCTAATTCCCACCCCCACCCCCGGAGGTTGATTTAACAGAGAGGAACATATGCTATGCTAAGTCACTTCAGTCGTGTCCGACTCTGTGCGACCCCATAGATGGCAGCTCACCAGGCTCCCCGGTCCCTGGGATTCTCCAGGCAAGAACATGGAGTGGGTTGCCATTTCCTTCTCCAATGCATGAAAGTGAAAAGTGAAAGTGAAGTCACTCAGTTGTGTCCGACTCTGAGCGACCCCATGGATTGCAGCCTAACAGGCTCCTCCGTCTATGGGATTTTCCAAGCAGGAGTACTGGAGTAGGGTGCCATTGCCTTCTCCGAGAGGAACATAAACTTCTATCAATGGCAACCCACTCCAGTACTCTTGCCTGGAAACTCCCATGGACGGAGGAGCCTGGTAGGCTGTAGTTCATGGGGTCGTGAAGAGTCAGACGCAACTGAGCGACTTCACTTTCACTTTTAATTTGCATGCATTGGAGAAGGAAATGGCAACCCACTTCAGCGTTCTTGCCTGGAGAATCCCAAGGACGGAGGAGCCTGGTAGGCGGCCGTCTAAGAGGTCGCACAGAGTCGAACACGACTGAAGCGACTTAGCAGTAGCAGCAACGTACAAAACTTGAAACATAAGATTGATCATTTAAAATTTATTATACATGCAGTTAATTAAACTCTCATAGAAAATACAAATCACAATTAAAATTTTAATGTGACAAACTTTAGAACACTATGAATACCTTAAAGACAAAACAATTAAAATGGTTACTAAAGTTTAGTAACCTTATTTCTGTAATTGAACTTTGTTCAAAATTATCAATTCTTCTGATTTGTTTATTTTATATATATATATATCTTCTTAAACACCTTTGTAGGGTTACAATAATATTTAAGTTAATTTATAGATTATAGTAGAGTTTATATTGACTTGTTCCCAAGATTGCAAGCTCTTTAGTGGTTCCCCCTCCAAAACCCCAAAACAAAACAAACCTAATGCAAGCTGATATCTGATCTATGAATGGGGTGATTGCTTGTCCCAAATTAATTTGAACTTGAGCCACTGACTGTTTGGCACAGTCCTTTATTAAACTATACTTTGTTATATTAATGGCATGATTGTAATTCTGTGTTTCCCCCACAGGTTTAGATATCTGCAACTTGTGTCTTTTCCCTAGAATGACACAGTCTTTAAGTTTTGCATGGCCAGAAAATTGATAATCATCAATTATCCTGCCAATAATTATACATCTTCCTATCCTATAAGTATTATTAGCAACTTATCTATGTCTTATTAATATCTTATTATTATCAGTAGGGTCATCTAACTCTCTGAGGACATTTGGCTAACTAATCATCTCAATATTGTCTGTTGAACCCTCTTTCTATTTTGGTCATTGAGTATGACTGTTGACTTAACCTCATTTTACTTGGTTACCTGTGGCCATAATAAGTATTTCTTATTTAGGGGTTTATTTAAAAAATTCTTTGACTGATCCAGTATTTCTGTATCTACCTTTCTCTATTTGGACAACAAGTACATAGCTGTACCTTATGAGCAGCTGTACAGGAGAATAAATGAAAGAAACAACATTCCTACATATAGTTTTGCTTTTAATTATTATAACCAGTTTAAAAGGAAATATATATATTTATAGCCATTCTTATTTTTGCATTAGAACTACCTAATAGTTCACTTTCTGTTAACTTTCCCCATTTGTTATTGGGGTAGAATCACAGTCTCCCATAGACTCAAACTTGTTCCATTTAGCCAAAATTATTTTTCTCTTTTTGGTGCTCAATTTGCCTTAACTTGGTGGGTAAGAGTCTCTTTAAACTGGCCATTTGTCCTGATGGTCTCAAGAGCACCATCATTTTTTAGCACACTTTCAGTGTTCCAGGCTTCTTGATATTATTATTGAGTTCCAAGGCAGAGGATCAGTTACTCTGCAAATAACCAGGTTTCTTTTTAAGAGAAACTTACTAGAAGCTAACAGTTGGGCCCTCGAGATCCACATAAAGAAATGATGGAATCAAAGGGCTTCTGACACTGTTAAAAGAGAAAACAAACAAAACAAAACTGAGTTCTTATCATTTTTTCCAATGTAGCTATTGTGTCACACATTCTTCCCTTAAATATAATTTTCTAAGTAATTTTCTCCACATCAAAAAATAAATAAATAAAGCAACTTCTACCATAAAAATCAAACCTCAAAAATCTCCTCAACCATACTGTAATTGTATAATCTCTGTTACAATCCTTCTGTACTCCTACATTCAACTAGTCTATAGTCACTTTGGGAATTCTTCCTCCCATGAAATAATAATATTTGTATATTTTGATCTCTTCCCCCTGTACCTGACTACCTGACACAGAGCCTCTAGATCCCTTGGAATTTCCTGGGTGAGAAGAGCATCTTTTATTTGAATGAGGTGACTCTTGGTGGTCCCCTAATGAGAGCTGGTCACCAGAAAGAGTAAGCCATGATGAGAAGCTTCCCATTCTACAGAGAGGTGAAAGGGGTTAGAAATGGAGTTAGTAACTGATTATACCTATGTAATGAAGTCTCTGTAAAAACCCCCGAAGTATGGAGTTTGGAGAACTTCGATGTTGGCGAACACGTTTGTATACAGGGATGGTGGTGATGGTATGCCCCAAATCCACACACAAGCTCTTCACTAGGGATCCTTCCAGACTTTGCTTTATGTACTTCTTCATCTAGCTATTCATTTGTATCCTTTAAAATATCCTTTGTACTAAGTCAGCAGTAGTAAATAAACTTTTCCTGAGTTCTGTGAACCACTCTGGTGAATGACAGAACTCGAGGGTAGAGATTGTAGGAATCACTCATCTGTAGCCAAATGGGGCAGAAATATGAGTCATCTGGGGACCCACTACTTAGATTCTATCTGAAGAGGGAGATCTGCATCTGTAGTGGGGGGCAGTCTTGTGGGAATGAGCCTGTAACCTGTGGGATCTGCCCTAATTCCAGGCAGTTAGTGTCAGAATTGCTTGGCATGGAAAGCCCACACACCTCCTCAGGAGTAGTCTTATAACATGGAGTGCACAGAGTTATTGTGAGGAGTAAAACAGTTCCCGCACAGGGCATAACAGAGCTCACACATTTGGCAAGTGGAAGCTATTATGATTAAGCATGCCTAACCCAGAGAAAGTAGAATTCATGTGTAAGCTGTGGAAGCCCTATTTAAAATGTGCAGGTGAAACACAGAAAAAAAATTTTTTTCAAAAATGCCTTCTATCTCTTTTGTATTGTTAATCCACTATGTGACATTCTGTAGCTCTTTTAAATATTTTGTATTAACATTGAAATTACCCATCTGGGTGGTTTCTGAATCTGCCTGGGTATTTATAGTTGGTTCTGACCTGTTTCCATTTATGAAGGAGCTGTTAAATCATAAAGGATTGGATAGTTTGTCCTGAAACCATTAGGAAAAAGCAGATCTAAAGATTAGGTGACTCAGAAGTATTTGGAGCAGCCACAGTCAAAATCACAGGCAATTCTTTCTGTAGTTGTTTTTTAAATTCAAAAATTATCCTGGATGTCACTAGCAAAGATGAACCCCCATGCCCACATCTTTTGTGATACTGAAGAAGCTGATTTTGAAAGAGACCTCTCTCATTTTATTCATTAATCAGAAATAAGTCAGTTTTTCCATATGTACCCATAAAATACCTACTTTGTCACCAAAACTATCTTGAGCACACAGAGGCATATTTACAAGGGTCCTAGGTTTAAAAACTGTTCACTGTTATTAGAAACAGCATTTGACTTAGAGGCAAAAGTCCTCAGCTATGCAGAGAGGAACCTGGCAGGTCACAGTCCATGAGGTCTCAAAGAGTTGGACACAACTGAGTGACTAACACATTATCTTACTCACTGTGCAACCTCAGATGAATTGGCTTTCTTTTTTGGGCCTCTGGATCCACCTCTATACACTGTTGAAGAAAATACTAACATAACTGGATTATAGTGAGGCTTACGTTTAATGAGGTAAGGTTTGTCAAAATGCTTTATATACCATAAATGTATAGGCAAATGTGTTACAAATGAAAAGTAGGCTCTCAGGCACATTGCTCCTATGCCTTTGACATACATACCTGTTAAATTTGCTATCTGCAAAGTAATAAATTATCACTGTCAAAAATGTATCATGTTCACAAGGTATCTTACCAGTTCTGAGGAGAAAGAAATCATCCTTTAGAAGCTAGGGTGATCAGATATAGCTATATAGAGGAGATGACATAAATTAGGCTTTGAAGAATTGCTAAGAATCTGGGAAGAAAACCAAGATATCCTCAAACATTTCAGGACACAGTGAATAGACCCATCTGGCTGTAGCTAAAGGTTCCTGAGAAGGGTGGAGAGGTGCAACTTTGGAAAAGTAAGAGCTAAATTTTGGAGAGTCCTGAATGCCTGGTTAAGGATTTTAGACTATCTGGTCAGCATTAGATTAGGGATGGTTTAATGGTCCACACATCAACCTTAAACCATAAACCTCTTAAAAGAGATTTTGTCTGTTCTACCATTCTCTTGTATGTTAACCGCTTTATGTGATGATGAAGTAAGATTTGTCTTGATGCTATTTTCAATAATTTTCAAATAGTTCTTTCTGTGAACTTTAAAGATAATTCTGGGGAATAGTTTTCTTTTCCTTGTTACAAAGGCAAAATTTCTGGATGAAATTTGAGCCCCGTGTGCTGGTTCTCTAAGCCCATCTCTTTATTCCTCTTTTCTTTTTTCAGACACATATGTTTCATCTCTTTCCCAAACCTGTTTGTTGACGTCCCCATGCTGCCCAGCACACTGTCTTATGTCTGGTAGTGATCCATTGCTCCGTGAATGTAGATAGAGACCTCTCTGTCTTAACTGGTTGTATCCCCAGCCCCTGCTGCTGTTTTAGGCACATAAGATGCTCTCAGGAGAAATTTGTTGAACAGATGAGGAAGGAGGCAAGGACAAAAATGAAGAAATGAAGGAAAGCAATAGACAATGACAGGTAGCATCATTTGAACACAGCAAATTGTAACCCCTTGCCTTAGACCATTTATAAGTTCAGTTCTTCATGATTGGGGTGCTAAAGAGTGAAATCAATAAGAAAGATTTATCTCACCAAATAACAGAATGTTTTGAGAAACACCTTGTAATAAAAGGTCAGTAGGGAATTTCTAATGGACTATATATTCCCAGCCATTTATCCTGGGTATTGACTTGGTATGATGTAATTTAAAAGGGCTTGGGGAGCTTAAAGCAGATTTAAAGGAACTCTGAGTACTGACATGAAAAATAGGAGGGCAGGTAACAGTTGCTGTGTCCGTCAGTTGCAGCTACATATTGACAAAACAAAGTCACAAGACAATTCTGTTCTCTATTGCCTTCCAACTTTTGTCTTCCATCAAAGAGGAAGGCTTTATGTCTGAAATGTGGTGATATTTTTAGGAGAAAATGAGCACACAAGTACAAGTAATAAATAACACTAATCTATTATTTAGAGATATTAATAAGTTCTCCTGTGTATATATGGTTTTAAACAGGAAAAGATGGGGGGTGTGTGCAGAAAATAGCGTTCAAAGATTAAATTGCAGTGACCTTTACAATGCCTTCAGTGTGTTACCACTCTCCTATGGGACTGACTTTATTTCGGGGCAGGGGTTTCATTTAGCCATAAAAAGTGAGATGTCACCACTTTTTGCTTTACCATTAATATCTTCTAGAACTGCAGCATCTCTTGCCGTAGCTCAAGTAATGTGTGGCTATTTAAATTTAATAAAAATGAATTAAAGCTCCATAAAGTTTCAAAGTTTATATAGAATTTTAGATTTATTCAGTGCCTCAATCACATGACCACATTTCAAGAGTTCAGGAGATCCATGCGGCTACCGGCAACAATGCTGCACAGAGAAAATGCAGAACTTTCCATCGTCTCAGAACGTCCTGCTGCGTGGTGCCGCTTTGGAACCAGCTTCATCTGTTTTTTTGACAACAAAGCTTTAGATATAACCATCAACAGCCAGTGTCATCTGACTTGGAACTTACAGTGTCTCTAGGTTTTTGTATTCACATTTTTTAAAAGCTGTTTTCATTTTAATCATATGTAGAAGTAGTAAGGATTGTAGTGAGCCTTTTGGGAAAGCTTGGGATGGTTTGGTACAGAGCAGCAAAGAACAAGCTTCTATTAATCATGCTTACGAATTTGTTCCTTGCCACATGAGAGGTTGAAAAATAAGGTTAACTAATTAAGAAGGGAGTGAAAAAGCTGGCTTCAAATTCAGCATTCAAAAACCAAAGATCATGGCATCTAGTCCTATCACTTCATGGCAAATAGATGGGGAAACAGTGACAGACTTTATTGTCTTGGGCTCCAAAATCACTGCAGATGGTAACTGCAGCCATGAAATTAAAAGACACTTTCTCCTTGGAAGAAAATCTATGACAAACCTAGATAGTGTATTAAAAAGCAAAGACATTACTTTGCCAATAAAGGTCCATCTAGTCAAATCTATGGTTTTTCCAGTAGTCATGTATGGATGTGAGAGTTGGACCATAAAGAAGGCTGAATGCTGAAGAATTGATTCTTTTGAGCTGTGGTGTTAGAGAAGACTCTGGAGAGTCCCTTGGGCTGCAAGGAGATCAAACCAGTCAATCTTAAAGGAAATCAATCCTGGATATTCACTAGAAGGACTGATGCTGAAGCTGCAGCTCCAATACTTTAGCCACCAGAGGCAAAGACCTGACTCATTGGAAAAGACCCTGATGTTGACGAGAAGGGGACAACAGAGGGCAAGATGGTTGGATGGCATCACCAGCTCAGTGGATATGAGCTTGAGCAAGCTCCAGGAGGTGGTGAAGGACAGGGAAGCCTGGTATGCTGCAGTCCATGGGATCTCAGAGTCGGACACAACTGAGCAACTGAACAACAAAAAATTATACACATCTTTAAAACTCCCAGTATAACATTTTCCAAAATGCACTTTAAGAGTCCTCCAAGAAAGAACCCGAGACAAAGCATGGGTCCCTGTCAGTTACCAATGGGAAATGCTTCAGGCCCTTTTCCACACAACGGTCAAAGTGAGCTTGTAAAATTCTAAGGATATTTCCCTTCTTCTTAAAACAGAAATAATCTTCAGATGTTTCTTTTTGCCTTTTAATATCCAGACTCCTTACTGGGAGGTCCAAGGTCATGCATGTGGAGCCCACTTACCATCGCAGCTTTGTCTGCTGTCATTCTCCCCTTCTCTCTTGATCCAGACACAGTGGCTTTCCTAGTCTGCTAAATGGCCATATTCTTTGCAGGGTAATGTTTTTGCACATGCTGTTCCTCTCACCTGAAATGCTTTTCTCCTTCCTTTCCATCTGACAAGCTTCTTCTAGTAACTTGGTTCTTAACATGTCTTCTTTGGAGGGGATTCATGTGACACCTCCTGAGTCTCCAGAGCTTCCCTGTCTCATAGGGCTCTGTGTTTCCCCTTGGCCATCCCCTTTACAATTCAGATTTATATTTTGGCTTATTAATCTGTTTATTTTCTGTTGCCTGCATTAAACTGTAAGCTATACAAGTGTAGATACCATGGCTGTTTTATTTATCATTGGTTAACACCCACTGTGCTAAAGCCAATTTGAATTGCCTGCAAAGGGCTGATGATGTGCATGCATTTCAACCTTACTCCAAGTTCAGTGATGTCACTTTGATAGCTTGAAATCAACCATGTGGGAATCTTTTTTTTTTTTTTTTTTTAAACCCAGCCGCCGCCGCCGCCATATCGAGCCGGGCGTGAGCATGTGTGAGGGAAGACAGGGGAGAGTTAGCCCGGCGGAGGTGAGTCACCGGATCCGCACTCGTCGCCCGCGCAGGGAACGCTGGGACCGCGGCTGACTCCGGGAATCTATACATTATAGAGATTGGTAAACACTTCAAGTTGGATTGAAAAAAGTCTGATTTCTTTTTCCTTAGAGAGCTGGCTTTTAAACATTTGCCAGCATACCTCTGTTAGTGTATTGTATGGCATATGCTACATTCTTAGCATTGTTAAACAAATGACGTATTGTCTTCTGGACAATCAAAATACCTACCAATAGGTTAACGCTTTGAGAAGTTCTGCAAATTGAATTCATACATAACCTGATATTTTGAAGCAAATATGGCCAAGGGACACCTTTTCAACTAACTTTTTTGAATATAACTCAGAAGTAGCATATCTCTCCCTTTCTCTTTTGCCTTTCAACTCTCTTCTTTTCTCAGCTATTTGTAAGGCCTCCTCAAAAACCACTTTACCTCCCTGCATTTCTTTTTCTTGGGATATGGTTAGATAACATCACTGACTCAACAGACATGAGTTTGAGCAAACTCCAGGGGACGGTGAAAGACAGGGAAGCCTGGCGTGCTGCAGTCCATGGGGTCACAAAGAGTCAGACAAAACTTAGTGAAGGAACAACAACAACAGAAGTAGTGTGAAACACATTTTGGAAAATGCTGTCCTAAAACATTAGGGAACATGCCCTAGTTTGGTTTCTGCATTGTATAAGAACTCCTAACACAGAAGAGTCCACAGCATCCTTTCTAAGGAAACTGAGTCTCATAATCACTGGGTGTTCCTGTTGTGCCTACTGCATAGAGCTCAGTGCTAGCAAAAACAGTAATCTTATTCGGTAGGGAACTCTTAGAGGTGGCTTCTTATACAACCTATAAACATGGATTGGCTATTTACTGTGTGTAGAAATTGTACAGAAGTAAGTAGCATTCAAGAAGAGTAACAAGAACAAACAAACAGCAACTAGTAAAGAATCCACCTGCAATGCAGGAGACCCTGTTTTAATTCCTGGGTCAGGAAGCTCTCCTGGAGAAGGGATAGGCTACCAACTCCAGTATTCTTGGGCTTCCCTGGTTGTTCAGATGGTAAAGAATCTGCCTGCAATGGAGGAGACCTGGATTGGATCCCTGAGTTGGGAAGATCTTCTGGAGAAGGACACGGCAACCCACTTCAGTATTCTTGCCTGGAGAGTATCATGGACAGAGGAGCCTGGTGGGCTACAGTTCATGGGGTCACAGAGAGTTGACACAGCTGAGCAACTAAGCACAGCACAGCACAGAGTACAGCCAAGTCATCAATCCATCCTACAAAGACTTTATGGGGTCTGGTCCTGCGTATATCTGTGGCATGATTCTCCCGTGACCATCACTCTGTATTCCAGATCTCTCCGGCCTCGGTTTGATCCCTGAATAATGATATGCTTCCTTCTCTTCTAGGACTTCTCTGTTTGAAATACTTTCCACCCCTACACCTTTGTCTAATTAACCTCTACTTGTCCTTTTGGTCTCAGCTTGACCGCCATTTCTCTAGGAAAGCCTTTCATTACCACTTCCCTGCATTCTAGGTTACTTTGTTTTAATCATTAATACAATTTCATTTTAAAAAAATCTCAGAACAGTTACATCAGTTTGTAACTACACATGTATTAGTATGATCAGTTATAATCTGCTATTACACTACACCATATGTTTCCTAAGAATAGAGACTTAACATGTGTCATGTAGCCCCAGAACCTGGCCCAGAGCCTGACACCATAATTGACACTTAGTACTGGCTGAATGAATGAATTAAAAGCAGTTGATCAAAACCACAAGTACCATAAAACAGAGTGAGAGGGCCGATACTTTGGATAGTAGAGAAAGTTTTCAAAGTTATCTTTTCAGATTAATATAACAGGTCTAAAAGTAACAGGACAAAATTTAAGATGGAGAATATGACAAAGAAGTGAGGAGGTACTGTGGAGCAGATGGAAAAGGAGTGAGTTTTAATTAACTGTAGGTTTAATGTGGTCTCAGAATAGTGTGGCAGAAAAGCTGATTCAGCCTCCAACTGCAGTAATTGGAATGTATATTCTTCACACGAGAGATAATTATTTCCCTCTCCTCGACATCCCCCCAATTACTCACGGAAGATTGTGCCCAAATCTGAAGAAAAAAATATATTTATAAAAAAGAAGCATGTTTAGAGGATGGCCAGAATGATTTTTGGAGACTCAAAATGATGTTGTGAGAGGAAGCTTCAAGGGTTAGCAGTGCTTATCTAGGAGGAAAAAAGTGTGTCAGAGGTCACATTAGTTGTCTGAAAATCTATGATTGTTGTGAATATTTCGAGAAAATAAATTGCAAAAGTGGATAAAAAAATAAAACAACAATTCTATTTTTCCCCTTTAAACAATAGAAAAAATACTGAGATTTTGATTAAAAAATACATTTGGAAATATACATGGAAACAAGGACTATTTTGAGAGATGCAGATGAGTCAGCCATTAGGAAGAACTGTTTAAAATAATTAGGGACATCCTGTAATGAAATGGGCTGCCTTATGAAAATAGTGAGTTACTTTTCAGAGGAAGCAAGCAAAGCCAATCATGCAGGCTTGTTTGTCATTGGGAATTCACACATCTGTTAAGAGTATGGCTGAGCTGCCTGAGAAATTCAATGAGGAAATAAAGATAACAATTGATCTAAGATAGCTACTTCTTTAAAAACTGGAGATTAAAAATGAATTGTTGACTTTGGAGATGACCAAGATGTCTTTCAATAGGTGAATGAATAAATAAACTGTGGTATAATACATCCAGATAATGGAATATTATTCAACACTAAAACTAAAAGAGCTATCAAGTCATGAAAGAATGTGAAGCAAACATACATAGATGCATATTGCTAAGTGGAAGAAGTCAATGTGAAAAGGTTACTATTGTATGAGTCCAACTACATGACATTCTGGACAAGACAAAACTATAAGACAGTAAAAAGATCAGTGGTTGTCTGAGGGATGAAGAACGGGAGGGATGAATAGGTAGAGCACAGAAGATTTTTAGTACAGTGAAGGTATTTTGTATGACCCTGTAGTGCTGGATCCATTTGTCAAAACCCATAGAATGTATAACACCAAGAGCAAGTTCTAATATAAACTTTGGGTGATAATCACGTGTCAGTGTAGGTTCACTGATTGCAATGAATATAGCACTCTGGTGGGGGACGGGTGAGGAAGGTCACGCATGTGGCAGGGTTTGGAGTACCTTGGAACTCTGAATTTCCTACTCAGTTTTGATATGAACCTAAAACTGTGTGAACCTAGAACTGTTCTAAAAAACAAAGCCTTACAAAAATAAGTTGTTACACCAATTCATAGAATTGTGGATCTGTCATCTTTTGATTTTCAATGTAAGGCTTCAAACTTTTATTTTCAAACTTTAACCAGGTCTCCATTTTTATCAAAAAAGTTTGTTGTAGTTTTACTGAAAATGTAGAAGCATTTTTCTTCTTGAGTATTGGTTGTTGTTGTTCAGTCTCCCAGTTGTGTCCGACTCTTTGTGACCCCATGGACTGCAGCACGCCAAGCCTCCCGGTACCTCACCATCTCCTGAAGTTTGCCCAAGTTCATGTCCATTGTATCAGTGATGCCATCCAGCCAACTCATTCTCTCAAGCCCTCTTCTCCTTCTGCCTCCATCTTTTCCAGTATTGGTACCAAAATCAAACTTTTTCCCCCCAAGTATCACTTAATCAATAATCTAAATTTAGTCACAAAAATGATTTAGGTTTATCTGATAATATATGCAAAATCTATTGTCCTGAATAATAAAGTAGTTTGGGTTGGAAAGATCCCCTGGAGAAGGGAAAGGCTACCCACTCCAGTATTCTGCCCTGGAGAATTCCATGGACTATACAATCCAAGGAGTGGCAAAGAGTCGGACAGGGTGACTTTCACTTTCACTTTGCTATTCAGACAATAAAAAAGGGGGACACTAGAAGAGTCTAAGACTTCAATATGTTTTTCTTCCTTCTTTAATTAATTGAAATTGAGAATTGTATCCACAAGGGAAGTGTTAGGACTTTGAGCAATGAAGTAGAAAGCTTGCTTCTCCCTGGTTACCAATATAATTCAGATTCTAGAACATTGATTTGGGAACCCCAAAAGGATATTTGCTTTTGAGTTGCATTGATTCTGAAATCCCTATTCTCCCAGTAAACCGTGGTCTGCGTACAGCAAATGGGACTGTTGGGTTCCTGAGGTGTGCCTTGACACGAGAACAGTGCATGTACTCTAGCATGGAACAAAGCAGCGCTTTGATTTTTATCAACTAAAGGATTTTAAAACTTAAGATATACATACTTTTTTCTTAGAAACAGTAGTGAGAATTCTGAGGTCTTTCCTATCAGATTTTAATTCCAGTCTTCCCTAGGTCATTTTCATTTTCTGTGCTCGTTTGATGTTTACTGGCGGCCGTTCATATAGGAAAGGAAAAGTGGTACCAAGAAGTCCCTCGCTTAGAGCCAGAATTTTGACTCAAACTCTGGAGAGCACCACCCCCCGTCACTGCACAGCCCTTCAGACCAGAGGAAGATTACTCAGGTGTTCGCACTGCCCTGTAGAGAAATGATGCCTGAGTTTTCTAACGTTTGGTAAGAAACGTTAGGGTCATAAGTGAATGTCTTCATTAAAGAGAGCTGGGAAGTGACATGTCGCAAGAATGGAAAGTATTGAGAGTACCTGAAGGGACCGATCTGAGACCTGATCAGGCCTTCTGGATGCCAAGTAAATCAAACTTCTTTGGGAAAATGTCATTTTTTTTTTTTTTTTTTGGTTGCTTCCATTGAGGAAGTGAAATGTTCCTTGCTTTTTCTTTTTAGCCATCTTCTTTGCTCTTTCTCCCTGCCTCCTCCATGGAGTACAAGTAAACTATGGATTACAGAATTCTGAGTTTTCATGGAAGTATCACTTGGAGGAAAGAGGCCAGGCAAAGGCAGAGCCCTACTCATGCACAGACTCACCACGACCCAGCTCTTCAGTTTCATCTTTCCCATTTCTCTCTTTCTGTGTATGTTCTGTGGTCCCAGTATTCCAAGGTTCCCTCACATGCACTCACGTTTAGGGCTTGCCGCCCAATCTTCTTCCCGTCGTTGGCTTACGAGCTCTCCTTTCCTTACTTCAGCAAACCTTCTCTGGCTCCTTCTCAGCTGGTCTGGCATTGCCATAACTTTCTGTGCATAATTCTCCTTCATTTCCCACAGTTTTTTAAGAATGATCTGCTGAAACACGTCTCTCATACCAGACACTGAGCTCCTTCTATGTAGAAATGATTTATGTTTTTATCCCTAGCTTGTACAGTGGACTGGAATATAGCTGATGGTAAAGAAATCATTTATTTTGAATGAATTAATGAATAATACACTTCTTTTCTAGATATATCTTTCCTAGAGCTTGGGTCTTTTCTGGAATGTAATCATTTATGCGTATCTTTACTGAGCATGTGCTAAACTCTGGGATTAGTGAACGCAGCAGACACTGATGCTTTCTTTCCCCCTCTATTACATCCATGAACTCTCTTCATGGAAACAGATGAAACACCTCCTCTCAGGTCCACTTTATCATTACTTACAGTAAATGGTTAGATGGATTGTAGGGCTTAGACTGGTAAAGCTCTACCATTATTGATTAATTCCGAACTGAGTGCACTGAGAAGGCATCTACATTTCTTTATCGAGGACACAGCATTGATTTCCAGACTCACCTGCTGCAGTCCTAGGAGTCCTCCGCGGGCTCAGGGGTAGGCCGGAGAACAAGGAGGAGAGACCCCGACTGGGAAGTTTAGTCCCCCTCCATCTAGTACTCCATTTTCAGTTTGTTTTCTTTTTTAACAGTCATTTTCCCATAAAATGTCCTTTGAAGAATGAATTTGCTGCCTAAGAAAATTTGCAAGCCATTGGTATTGTTTGTGAGAAGGGAGGTCAAAGAAAGAAAATTGAAAATCGTGTGCCCACATTCTTTTTATTTTTTTATTACTGTGGTAAAAAAAAAAAACACTTAATAAAAAAATATACCATCTTTACCATTTTTAAGTGCACAGTAAAGTCTTTATTATATGTATTTTTTTGGGTAAAGATTTCTAGAACTTTTTCATCTTGCAAAGCTGTATTCTTTTAAATACAATAACATTGAAATAGAGTAACATTTTGCTGTTGGTTGCTCATTTCATCCTGTTTTTAAATCAATTTCTCTCCCTTTGGTCAATTTACCATGCTAGCATGGCAAAAGGTGTCTATTTCCCCTCTCCTATTTTCCTCACGAAGAGGACATATTAGCATACTAAGCTATGACTCTTCATTTGTAAATACCATGTCTTGGCTTTATTTATGTAATGAAAACTTCTAAGGACTGGGATGTAATATGGGTCACCTAGTTCAACCCTCTTATTTGACAGATGAGAAAATAGATTCAAAGAAGCTAAGTGACTTGCTCAAAGTCACAGAATAAGGTGATAGTAGCACATGGACTAGTTTTCTTATCACTTTATCCAGTGTCTTCTACCTACTTAATTAGGTTCATTTTAAAATCAAATGTTAGTATACCTGTGGCAGATTCATTTTGATATTTGGCAAAACTAATACAATTATGTAAAGTTTAAAAATAAAATAAAATTAAAAATAAATAAATACAATAAAACATTATTGTATACCAAAAAAAAAAAAAAATAAATAAAATAAAATGTTAGTGGATTATCTGCAGTCTTTTACACTGAACTGCTATGGGCACATACACACCATTTCTTTTTGCAAGGATTGTTGCGGGGAGGAAGGAAGGAGAGTATTAATCATGGGATGTGTCTGTTGCTACCTCTTATAGATATATGCCAGATACTAATTAGTGGCTTTTCTTAGGCCTTCTAACATTTTCTTTTTAATTTTTGAAAACATATGGCATAAAAAGTGCCATCTTAAGTATTTTTTCAGAGTGCAATTCAGTGGCGTCAAGTATATTCACACTGTTGTATAGTCTTCACCACCATCCATCTCCAGAAATCTTTTCATCTTGAAAAAGTGAAACTCTATTCCCAGTAAATAATAACTCCCCAACCCCCTCCCCCCCACCTCTGGCAGCCACCATGCTACTTCCTGTCTTTATGAATTTGATTATCCATATAGAATAATGTAAGTGGAATCATGTAGTATTTGTCTTTTTGTGATTGGCTTATTTCACTTCATATGATGTCCTCAACTTTCATCCATGTTGTAGCATGTGTCAGAATGTCCTTCTTTTTAAACGCTGAATAATATTCCATCATAAGTATATACCACATTTTGTTTATCCATTATCCATCAGTGGTTAGGCTGTCTTACTTTTGAGAGAACGTTATTATCCTCATTTCATGGATGATGAAATCAGAAATGAAAAATGTTCAGTAACTTCCCCCTGGTCCCATAAGAGCCATTAGCAGTGGCATTATGAGGTGAGCACAGATATACTTGAATCTAAAAGTCATGCTCTTTTCAGTGTTGTGAGGCAGTCTCCCAGTATCTGCAACATATTTAACCTATATCAGCATTGTTAGGAGAATGGAAGTCCTTAATATTACATTTTAGAGCCTTTATTTCTCATATTTTAGAGATAATCTAGAAGATTTACTAACCTTTTCAAAATTGATTAGAGGTTTAACCTTTAAGGTTTATTTACTTGCCAGGAGTAAGGTATTTATTCAAAGTGATTTTATCATAGTTTGAATAGATAGCATTATTCAAATAAAAAGTAAATTTTTTTTGCAAACACATTGGTAAAATACGAGATGTCAAAATCAACTCATACTGTTATGAAAAATCATTATGGCCTTTAGAGCTGGAGGAAAATATTATCAGCGTGGGCTTCTCCTCTGTAAAGCAAAGTGAAACAAACTGAGCTTTAAGGATCTATATCCCCACTTTGATGATAATAATAACTAACATTTCCTGCCTTCCAGCTATATGCCAGGCATTATGCATATAGTAGATACACTTTACATACATTATCTCATTTCATCCTCTCAGCAGCCCTGGGAGGTCAGTACTCATCGCATCCTCATTCTGTGAAGGGGAAATGAGTGTAGAAGGGAGGTTAGGTAACTATTATGGGTTGAAATGTGTCCCCTTCCATTGCGGCCAAACGTATGTTAAGGTCCTAACTATTAGTGTCTCAGAATGAGACCTTATTTGGAAATAGGGTCTTTGAAGAGCTAATCAAGTTACAATGAGGTCATTAGTGTGAGCCCTAATTCAGTATGACAAGTGTCCTTATAAAAAGGGAAAATTTAGACACAGAGATCAACAAACACAGAGGGGAGACAGCCATGTGACTGGAGTGATGCATCTACAGACCACAGAATCCCGAGAATCATCAACAAACACCAACAGCTAGGAGAGGCCAAAAAGGATTCTCCCCTGGAGCCAGCAGATGGATCGCGGCCCTGAAGGCGCCTTGATATCAGACTTCTAGCCTCTAGGACTATCAGATAAATTTGTATTTAATCCACCCAGTTTGATACTTTGTTCAACAGCTCTGGAAACTAATACAGTAAGTTTTCTAGGTCAAACCAACAGTAAGTGATGAAGCTGGTATTTGGACATAGGCACCTACTAAGAGCTCAAAAGATATTATCTGCTATTACTATTTATAACATTAGCCATACTATTTAATGTTATAATATTAATAATAAAACTTGGGGCTATTGTTGCTTCCTTTCTCCTAAGACTCTATTGTTATCCCTCTACTATGCTTCATCTGGGGCTTCCCTGATAGCTCAGCTGGTAAAGAATCTGCCTGCAATGCAGGAGACCTGGGTTCAATCCCTGGGTTGGGAAGATGCCCTGGAGAAAGGAAAGGCTATCCACTCCAGTATTCTTGCCTGGAGAATCCCCATGGACAGAGGAGCCTGATGGGCTACAGTCCGTGGGGTCAGAAAGAGTCGGACACAACTGAGCGACTAAGCTCAGCACAGCACACGCTTCAATTGGGGCTTGCTTGTCACAGATTCAAAAACCCATCAATCTCACTCAAAGCTGAGTATGATATCAAATATCTATACGTGAGCAGCTGGCCAAGTTCAGAAACCAGTTAGTCCCACTTAAAGGAAATATGCCCTTAAAAATCAGAGAAGGCAATGGCACCCCACTCCAGTACTCTTGCCTGGAAAATCCCATGGATGGAGGAGCCTGGTAGGGTGTAGCTCATGGAGTTGCTAAGAGTGGGACATGACTGAGTGACTTCACTTTCACTTTTCACTTTCATGCATTGGAGAAGGAAATGGCAACCCACTCCAGTGTTCTTGCCTGGAGAATCCCAGGAACAGGGGAGCCTGGTGGGCTGCCGTCTATGGGGTCGCACAGAGTCAGACACGACTGAAGTGACTTAGCAGCAGCAGCAGCAGCCCTTAACAATCTGTGTGAGACATGTGTGAAACTCTGTTAGAGAAAATTCATGAAAATGTCACTAAATTTAGGTCTTTTGCATAATACTGTCCTGAACCTGAAGCCCTACATACTCAGCAAGTGAAGACAGCAGGTTGTTGAAGTCCTGTGTTTTGATGAGGATTTATCTGGAGAGGATTATCATAGCTCTCAACTCTGCACTAATGTCTAGCATCTGAACATGCATCCACGGAAACATAATTCAACTTCTTAATTTTCCAGCCCTGCAGATAATTGGTTCCATAGAGACACAAAGACTCACGCTCTCAACACATGCGTCAGTGATGTTGCTTACCAGTAATCAGAGGATCAACTTCCTTTGAAGTTAAAAAATGTGTGTGTAGAGGGAATTGGGGTAGAAAGAGAATCATTTCTGGGTTCTTTATCATAATTAAAGTGGATTATGATTTTTTTTTATGGTGAAACAAATTTAGCAGAGCTAGACCCAAATTTTTCACTGTCTCTCTCCTCTGTATCTCAGCTGAAGTCTCTTGTGGTTTGACATGCTAAAGAGTACACTGGAATTTAGTGGAAAACAAAGCATGCAGTTTCTCTAGTTTCATGAATTATCCTCATTCTCATCTTTGGGGGAATTATGAATAGCTAAATTGGGGTAGAACTGGCTTTGTGGATAAAGTCACACAGGAGGTATGGTTTATGAAGGAATGGTTTCTGATTTAGCTTCTGCTTCTGGCTTGCTTTGACCCTCTGGGAAGTCACATTGTTCCCATGGCTTTGGTTGGGCTGCTTGTGAATACCAGAAACACATAGCCCAGTGCTGCAGGATAAAGTTGCTGGGAGGGGTACTCTGATTGGAAATATGCTGCTACTGCTAAGTCACTTCAGTCGTGTCCGACTCTGTGTGACCCCATAGACGGCAGCCCACCAGGCTCCCCCATCCCTGGGATTCTCCAGGCAAGAACACTGGAGTGGGGTGCCATTTCCTTCTTCAATGCATGAAAGTGAAAAGTGAAAGTGAAGTCGCTCAGTCGTGTCCGACTCTTAGCAACCCCATGGACTGCAGCCTACCAGGCTCCTCCGTCCATGGGGTTTTCCAGGCAAGAGTACTGGAGTGGGGTGCCATTGCCTTCTCCAGATTGGAAATATGGTGGTCCTCAAAAATGAAGAGCACTGTTATGGAATCCTGTCTCTATGTAGAGTTTGTTTGCATGACACAGCACATCAAGTTCTCAGAAAAGTTAGGGAGAAGAATATGATGGCTGATATCAGGAAACGATCTCTACCTTCTCTCTCGTGCTCAGTCACTCAGTCATGTCAGACTCTGCAACTGTATACACTCTAGTCCACCAGGCTCTTCTGTCCAAGGAATTTCCTAGGCAAGAATACTGGCGTGGGTTGCAATTTCCTTCACCAGGGCATCTTTTCAACCCAGGGATTGAACTTGCATCTCCAGCATTGGCAGGCAGAGTCCTTAGGAAGTCCCCATCTCCTTTCTCACTTAGCCTTTGGTCATAGCTCTGAAGTAAAAATAATCCCCCAAATCTTCATCACATTCCAGTTATGCCAAGTGGTGCTGGCTGTCTCCCAAGGTTGAAAGAGTCAGGACCAAGCACAAGAGTCAGAACCTGCCACAGTCAGCTCAGACATGTGCTCCGTCTCTGAGTTGTGAAAGCCATTCTTTTAGTCTGACCCAAACTCCAGCTGAGACTGTTTTTCCCCTGCAGTTCAGACACTATGAATTTTACATTATTTTGTTTTGCTCCCTCTTGTTTTGGTATTTGATAATAATTCTATTGCTCTGTTACCTTGGAATTCCACCTCTGACATTTGCTTCTTGCTCGAGAAATTTAGGTCCAAAAAAGCAGATCTCACAGTCATTGTGAACTGTAGCTCTAGATGACAGATCCATTATACAATCAAGGTTTCCAGTGCTTGGCCCCATCTTGGTCTTGGTGCCAGAGAAATCCACAGAAGGCAGAGCAAAAGATTGATTTACCTAATCCTATTAGAGAATAGCTATAACAGTTGCCTTCTAAATCATGCACACTATTTCCAGATTAATCATAAAACTTCAGTTATACCCCCTTGCCACCTCCAGAAACCTTCAGTGACTTCCCTATTATATTAAGTGGCTTTCACTGTAAACCATTCAAAACTTAGTGGACTAAAGCAATCAATATTTATTACTTTTAGCAGTTTGGTGGGTTGTTTTTCTGGTCTGGGTTGGCTCCATTGGGCTGGAATGTCTAAAGATGGCTTCATTCATGTATCTGGATGTGAGTAGGTGGGTGGGTCTAGGAGTCTTACCTGACACAGCTTGTCTGAAGTGCACCTGTCTCAGGGTTTCTTAAGACTTGGCTTGCACCACACTTGCTAATGTCTATCTAGTCAAGCCCAGAATCAAAAGAGGGATCCAGGAAGCTGTAATTGTTGCAGGGGATCATTGCTACAACACCCTTTAATGAGGTCCACACTCCTTAACGGGGCTTCCTTGGTGTCTCAATGGTAAAGAACCCACCTGCCAATGCAGGAGACTCAGGTTTGATCCCTGGGTTGGGAAGATCCCCTGGAGAAGGAAATGGCAACCCACTCCAGTATTCTTGCCTGGGGGATTCCATGGACAAAGGAGCCTGGTGGGCTACAGTTCACAGGATCGCAAAGAGTCGAACTTGACCTAGGGGCCAAACAACACTCCTTAACATGGTACTGATTCATTCTGAACACGATCTAGCATCCCAACACCATGCCACATGCAGGCTCTAGCCAAACTGAACTTGCTGTTTCTAGCCGCTGTCACACTTTCTGTTCTCCATGCCATTATGCTTGCACTTGTCTCTGTTAGAATCCCTCTCCTCCACTTGCCACTCAGCTAAATTCATCACAGAATAAAGTTTTTTAGCTTCTACAATATGTAAGCAATCTGCCATGCTGAGACCCAACCTTGCAGAATCCCAGCTACAAATCCTGCATAGTTTTCTAGGGCTACTATAACAAAGTACCAGGAACTGAGCGGTGTGACGACAGAAATGTTTTTATCTTCACAGTGTTGGAAGCCAGAAGTCTGAGATCAAAGTGTCAATAAGATTGGCTCCTTCTGAAGTTCATGAGGGAAGAATATGTTCCAGGCCTCTTTCCTTTGCTTATAGAAGGCTGTCTTTTCCCTGTGTCTTCACATGGCCTTATCATCTGTAACTGCCTGGGGTTAAATTTCCTTGTCTTCTAAGGACATCTGTCATAATAGATTAGACTGATGACAGATTAGATTTTAACTTAATCACCTCTTCAAATACTCTATCACCAAATCCAATCACATGCTGAGGTACTGGGCACTAGGACTTCACATATGAATTTCTTGGGGGATACAATTCTGCCCAACATAGTCTTAAGGACCCCCACTCAGTTGCTATCTCTTCTTCGAAATTAATAACTCCTATTGTTGTTGTTGTTCAGTTGCTCAGTTGTGTCCAACTCTTTGCGACACCTTGGACTGCAGCATGCCAGGCTCCTCTACCCTCTACTACCTCCCGAAGTTTGCTCAAATTCACGTCTATTGAGTCAGTGATGCTGTGTGATCATCTCATCCTCTGCCGCCCTGTTCTCCTTTTACCTTCAAATAACTCCTAGATAAAAATAAACTTTATCTTCCTTTGACCTCCCTTGCTAATTTAATTGCCTCTTTTATGATTCTGATCAGTTACTGTCTTGTGTTATAGTTGTCAATATCTGTGTCTATTTCTGCCATTCGTGTATTCAGTATTTACCACACACCACTCATGTGTCTGGCATTGTACCAAAGGCCAGGTGACAGAGGAGTTGTGGACTGCTGGTGCCCTGCTCGTGTCTTTCTGCCATCCACTGCTGCAGTCCATGCTGATGCTGTCATATGAAGCTCCATAACTCTCTGCCCCAGGGTTTTCTACCCGGTGCCCAGAGCAGGTGGGAGTACCAGGGACTTAATGCCTCTTGGGAGAAGCCCTCATTCAGTGATGGACAAGTGTTAGTGCATAAACAGCCCAGTTTCCTCATCTGCTTAGCCCTTCCCTTCATCCAAAGGTTGTTGGTGGATAAGCACCCCAATCCCACCCCTTGAGATGTGTGACATGGAGGTGTGACTTCCTAGAGTTTCATAATAAGATGGAACCTCAGCTGCCCTTGCCAGTTCCTGGTTAGATGATACATGTTCTCATTATCAGCTCCTTCCCCCATTCTTGCCTTATTTTCCTATTTTCCTACTTTCCTACCCATGCTTCCTGGGATTAGCTTCAAATGAACTACTTGCTCTCAAATACTTGTCTAGGGGCTGACTTTTAGGGGAACTCAGCCTACATTAAGTGGTGAGCAGAGAGGCTGTGGTTTCTATTCTTATATACCTGATTCACTACTCATGGGAATACAGACAAAATAATAGCGAATTGCATTACAGTATGATAATAGCTAACATTTATTTTGTAGGATCAAAACAATTCTAATACAAATAAGAAGTGCTATTATTCTCATTTTACATATAAGGAAGCCAAGGCTTAGAGAGAGATTGAGAAGTGGCCCAGCAGCAACACAAGTTGAGAGGTACTAGGGATTTAAACCCAGGTTTGTAAGATTTCAGAGCCGGAACTCTGCCATTTAGTTACCTGCCTCTCCTTTAGTCATTTCTTCTCCAATTGCAGACAGTTTCAGAAGGGTTTGATTTGTTTAAAAACAATCAAAAAAAGTAAGAAACCAAAAAAACCTAACAGGGATTGAAGTCATGGGCCCTAAACATCACCCGGATGTCTAATTAATGGCTACAGTCCCTCACAGGGGACCCTGGCGTGGAGAAGTGAGGCACTGGGATCTAGACCTGCCCTAGGCCCCGAGAGGCATTTATCCCTCCAACCCAGCTGCTTACTCAGAGCAAATCCACCCCCCATAAATGCCAGCAAGACCTGGGTGGACCTGGCATCATGGGTAGGATTGTCAGCTTCCAAGTGCCTAAGACCTCCTCCGAGCCCAGCCTCCCTCCTGAAGGCTGAAGTATTGGGATGGGGGAAGGGCTCTTTGGCCCAGGTCACTGATGACAGCAGTTCAACCCCAGCAGCTAATTGTTCCATTCTCCAAGTGACCCTTTGGTCTGTTCCAGGTCGCAGGGGCAGCCTTTCCCATGGGAAGTCAGAAAGGCTGCTCCTTACGAGAGCTGGCCTGGTGGGGAGAGTGGCACCAGGTGCCTGGGGATGGCCAGGGAGGCAGGCTCACTGCTGATGGGCCCCAGGGCTCTGCCATTCTGGGAGAGCACAGCCAGGACATAGCATCTAGAAGGCCAGCACACTGTTCTTCCTCTCCTGCCTCTCAGATAAAAATGAGCAAAAATAACAAAAAACCAAAACAGCAACAACTGAAACTCTGATGACTTACTCCATTCTATTTTCCCAATTGCTGTAAATAGAAAACCTAGATATGAACTTGTGTTCTACGGGTCCCTGGTCCTATGACTGTGGGCCAGTGGCCTCCGCTCTGCCAGCCTCTGCTCCCCCTGCAGGCAAGCGGGGGAAGTACTTTATCTGAGGCCCCGTGAGTAACGTGGCACGCCTGGAGTTCTATCCTGTGCCTCCGTTGATATCAAAATGCAATGCTTCCTCTTAGAAAGGTGCTGTCATGTAACAGTAAAGGCTCAAAAGGTTCAGCTCCAGTGCGCTGCCATCAAGGCAGAACTGTGAAGGCGATGTGTTACAGGCTGATTGTTCTCAGTGTCACTCTTTTCTGTCTGCTAAATTTCAGGCACCCAGAATTCTTGATGTCTCTGCCTGTCACCACATTTCACCTGCTTATTAGAAAGAACCTGGAATTTGGATTTTCCTGAAATACTTAGATTTGGGTTTCGGCTCTTCCACTTACTGGCTGCACCCTGGTGGACACATTAATTCTAGAGTTTCACGTCTCAGTTTCTCATTTTTAAAAGAAAGGGGCTGGTCTGAATAACCTGTTAACTTTTCTTAGTTTAAAATGATAGATTTACAGGCAGATGGTCGGGTTAAGAATCTCTAGGTGTGTGAACTTGGACAAGCCCTCATCTTCCCCAGTTCTGAAGTCCCTCATTTGTAAAGTGGGAATAATGAAAGCCTGTACCTCTTGGACAGGGGTGCAAAAAGGGTCAGTGCAAAGGAAGCATTTCTTAGGATAGTCCCTGGCATGTCCTTTTAGTAGTAGCATCAGTGGCAGTAATACTCCTGATGTAAAATTCTCTGGTCTAGGATCACGTTGGTCATTTCCACCTTAGCCTGAATTTCAATCATGGCATTTCTTTTCTCTGGAGGCAGTTGCTTTATAAAGACGTGGTTAGCTGTTAAAGGGATTTCAGCCAGGAGGGGATATCTGAGGGGTTTCTATCTCCCTGGAAAGCATTCCACTTGGGCAGTTGTCTACTCTGACAATCTATAAAACGTGTTTTGTATGGATAGTTAGGTCAGGAGGTCATATATGTGTGTATATATATATATATATATATTTTTTTTTTTTTTCCCCTGTAGAGGCTCTCCCAGGAATGCTATACAAGTCTTCAGTCTTGAGTGTGAGGGGTCTTACGGGAAGAAGGTGGAGGAGTGTGGCTGAAGATGCCAACCTGGTCCTGGTCTGACATTTCCTTTTTAAAATTTAAAGAGACTTCCTTGTGCCTTTGCTTTCTCTTGGCTCCGCCAGCTGGCATTCTTATTCAAATCAGACCCCAGTCAAAGGGGAGTACACTTCAGTCAGTCAGACAGGCTTGCAAGTGTGGGCTTTAATTACCCTGTACCTTCTCATAGTTCTTACCCAAAGGAAATCGCTGCAGCAGAGGATCTGGACTTGATTCTCAAAGGAAGCATTCAGTGAATAGAAAGTGCAGAACCTTCACAGGAAATTGGCATGCAGAGAGAGATGGAGGCAGGCCATAGTGACTGCATCAGCAGGACCCTCAGGACACAACAGAGAATCTCCAAGCCCTCAACTACCGAAGACTACCTTTTCCAAGGAGTCCTTTATTAAGTCTTTTTGTTTGTGATCTGTAGACTTCCACAGCAGAAGTCCTTCTAATCATAGACACATATGGTTCAAAAGGGCCTTAATGGGTGTGTGTTCTAATCGTCCATCCGACTTGTGAATCCCTGCTATGCCATTTCTGCCAACAAGTCTGCTCATCTCCGCTGGAATGTCTCTAAGAGCAGAATACTTATCTGGTCCAGTCTATTTTTGTCCAGGTATCTTAGAAACCTCTTCTGTAGTGAAGTGTTCTTCCAGAAGCTTCCACCTTTGGCTTCTAGGACTTCTTTGAGCCACTCAGCACGTATAATATCAGTGTTTCCCAAAATTCTGTTACTGATTCACTGCTTTTGCAACTGTACTCTACCTATGCTCTACCTGTAATACTATCAACTGAATATTTTCTTTTTATTAATAGTTGATTTGGTTATTTTTAACTTATGTACTTTAGTTTTTTCCTAAACAAAATTATCTATGAAACTGTGGGTTTAAAGGGTAAGTATTGTTTTTCACATTATGTATAAAAATAAATATATATATCAAGTAAAACCATCTGTGTACCATCAACAGTGGCACACCATCTGCCTGTTCTCTAAATAACAATGTTTTATTGTATTTAAGTAAAGGTAGTAAGTTGGAGGGCTGTTTATTGAGTTATTATTATATGCCAGATATGCAGTAGGTGCTTCATATATGTTATCTCAATGTCAAGTTTGATGTTCACAGTAATGCTCTGAACTCAGTGTTATTTTCATAGTTGCTTTTTGATGTATAAAGCAAACTTCTAAAAATAGAAGCTCCAAGAGGGGCTCAAGTTATACAATTAATGAATGAGAAGTTTAGGACTTGAATTTAAGTCTTCTGGTTTCAAATGCCAAGCTTTGTCCCCTGGAGTTCTGTTTGGCCCAGAAAGAAGGCTTGGTGCTTTAGCTTTATTTTCTCAGCCAGGTTAGAAGAAGATATCCTTGACTCCCAACAGCTTACTGCTGATGAGAACAGTTGTTCACTCTTCAGTGAGTGCTCTTACAGACTCAAAATAGACAGCTAAGCTGACAGAAATGTGGCAGGTGTACCCAGCCACCATTCCTTTCTTTTGAGAAATGTCTCCATCTGTAATCAAGCCCAAGTCACACCAGACACAAATAACAGATGTCGATATAAAAGTGGGATGGGGAGCAGGAAAGGACAAGCATACTTTCTCTCCAGCATCTCCGATCTAATCCTTTCCGTCCTTCATGTGCTACTTTGAAGCTGTGTTGTGTACCATGTGGCGGGATGGGAAGGTGGGAGTGCAAGAAAAGATAAGGGCAAGTTACAGGAAACCTGTTGGAGCTATTTGCTCACTCAGGAATGGGTAAAAAACTCTGAAAACCATGAAGATCCTCAGGCTAAGGAAGTGATGTCCTCCACCATTTTCTTCTGTTAGCTTCAAGAGCTTAAAGCACGTATGTGCAGATTTCCTAAGCAGCTCTATATTGATATTTTAAAATATCTTAAAAAGAGCGCCATGATAAAGGGTCTCATGAACAAATACATTTGGGAAATAGTCTTTACTACATTCTCTTTTTGTTGTTTCTAGATGTATATTACCCATTAAAGACTGAGACAAGACACTTGATAGCTTTGTTTAACTCAGTGCTTCTCAAACTTATTTGATCACTGTCAGGAAAAGTCGAAAGGCTTTGAAATGGCCACAAGATTTCTGGATGTCCTTTCAATTGAATATGATGCATTAACCCTCTTAGCCTTTGGATTATTTGATTTTATAGGGGTCTAGGTCTTTTACTGACTTTGACCAAACTATTTTATAGATCTGTAAATTGTTGACAACTAATAGTAATGCAAATGATTCTTGTTTTTGAAGTACAAATTTTTTTTTTCTGGTGGAGTGGCATAGATGCATCTGCTAACAGTTTTATTTCTACATTCCTGATAGCCTATATATGTTCTTTGAATTCTCTTTTGAACTCATTTTTTACATCTTACTTGTTCTCTCATTATTTAATGAAATAAAATCTTTGAAACATTTTAATTTTATATTTGTAGGAGAAGCATGATTTTTTCTTTTTTAAAAATTACCCTTTTCATACTCAGAATCTCGTTTTGTTTCAAGTCTGTTATGAATTTGGTCTCTTCAAATACTTGTGCATCTAGCCCCTGTGGCCTGCCGATTCTAGCCCCGGGCTTTTCCCTCTCTTCCAGCTTAGCACCTTTAAGTCTCAATATTGCAATAATCTACTACTTTCTGATCTCAGACTTCTTCCATAATGCCTATGGGCTGAGTAGCTTAGGGAAGCATGGCATGTAACATGATTTCTCTAATGGACCTTCTGCTAACACGTTTTTTATTTTCCCATCTTCACTTCTGGCATGATTGTCTACTCTCTGAGCTGTCATCCCCCAATCCTCACTTAACCAAATCCTTCTTATCTTCCTAGGGCCAGTCTCTTCCTCCATGCAGCCATTCTTGGTTATTCTAGCCTGAATTACTTACCTCCTGCACTGAAGTGCCTTAACACTTTGTATCACTCCTAAGGCGTTCTTAACGTACTTCCTGATGACATTTATGAATGTTAACAAAATCTCAACAAATTCTAAAAGACAGAATAATTCTTTATACTTTTCAGTGAGTGAATCACATGCTTGGTCCTGATGCATGAATTTGTTCTCTCAGACTCAGGTAGAATGCAAACAGTAGTGTTGTTTCATGTGTGTATATGTGTGTGTGTGTGTGTGTGTCCACGTGCATAAGTGCATAAGGAAAGGCTCTCAAGTATGACAAGGACTTGTCATGGGAGGAAGTTAGGCAAAAGTGAGATCTCAAGCAGCATCTTGCAGAGGCTTCATTCATCCTGACCCTGAAGTGAACTCTGGCTTAGAAACTGTGTCTTAGAGTTGTCCTCATCAGTGAGTACCCTTGATTTGGATAAGAGCCACCCACTCACTTTCTGGGCATTCATGAGTGAAGAGTGGCTCACAGTAGCCTAAGGGAAGCTCTCCGAAGATAACCTATGGGCGCTGCTTGTTAGAATCCAAATCTTACAGGAAAAGGATGCACATAGGTTAAACGGGAATCAAGTGGGATCTAAGTGGAACACCAGCATTGTCCCTGACCTTGCTTCAGAAGAAAAATTTTTATATTGTGTTAAAATACACATAACATAAAATTGAACATCTTAACCATTAATCGGTGTACAGTTCAGTGGCATAAAGTACAGGCATATTGTTGTGCATCACCACCATCGATGCACAGAACTCTTTTCATCTTACAAAACTGAAATTCTCTGCCTATGAAACTAGAGCTTTTCAGTCTTCCCTTTCCCCTGGTCTTGGCAATCACCTTTCTTCTTTCTCTCTCTATGAATGTGGACTGTTTTAAGTACCGATTTACAAATGGGATCATACAGTACTTTTCCTTGTGGGGAACTGTAATGTTTTTAAACAAATGGCAATACTCCTTTAAGAAGCAGTGCCCTGAAATGTTCACATCACAGAAATGGCCTCCCCAGCCCTCTCTTATTCTTCCCAGGTGCTGGAGATCCCTCTCGCTACTGCCAAAAATTTCAAATAATGGATCAAGAAGAGGCCCATGAAGACTTTGACTTACCTGGATCTGTATGACCCCTAATCCTGGTGAGGAAATCAAGTCACTGTGGTGCCTCTTAGAATATAGATTGCACGGCTCCCCGTCTGACCAGGGAAGAAGACTCTCCCACAATGGAGTACATGTTCTGTTTACAAAAATTCTTTTGCATGTGAATTTTATGTAGCCAGAAAAGCTCTTTCAGTATCACAATGGTTTTCAGCCTTGATTTTAAGGCCCTGAATCCTTTTTGAGATAGTATTTCTCACAGGGGCCATTTTTCAACAGAAGTGCAGAAATGTTCGGTCTGATGGAGGGGAGATGGGGTCAGGATTGCTCACAGCTCACCTTCCTCTGCAATTCCTGCTCTTCCGTCTCACAGCCACGAGGCTTCTTGGGAAAAGCTTGCAAATTAATGAACTGAAAAATAGGATGCAGTTTTTCTTTTTCTACTTGCGTGTGATACATGAAAAGTGGCCCCACTGCCACTAGAAAATACCCACCTCAAGTTCTTGGATCCTGTGAATGTTACTTTATTTGGGAAAAAAAGGGCTTTTGTGAGTGTGATTATATTAAGGATTTTGAAAGGAGGACATCATTCTGGATTATTCCTATTGGCCCTGAGTGCCATCACAAGCGTCCTTACAAGAGGGAGAAGAGGGAGATTCTAGACAGAAGAGGAGAAGAAACAGTCATGCAGAGGATAAGGCAAAGTGAAGACAAAGACAGAGATTGGAGTGATATCACCACAGGAAAGCTGGGGCACACACCAAGAGCTGGAACGGACAAGGAACTGATTCTTCTCTAAAGCCCCTAGAGAGACCATAGCCCTGCTAAGATTTTGGTCTTGTAGCCTTCAGAATTGTGAGAAAATTAATTTCTGTTATTTTAACTTAGTGGTAACTTGTTGCAGCAGCTGCAGGGAACTAATCTACTGTACAATTAAAAAACCATTTTCAAAGGTGTAAAAAAAATTCTGTAGCTTCTCTATGAAAATGGTGGTTGATTATTATCATTCCTTCTCTAGGCAGAAGATGAAGCCAAAACTAACATCTAGGATAAGCACTCAGATAGAATCAGAAAGCTTTCCCTCTCTTTCCTCCTTAGGGGAAATAATAAATCTCTGTCATTTCAGGTAGTTTGATTTTCAAGTTTTCCCCTACCCACTTATGCTTTGGGGAAACTCTTATGAGTGAAGATTCGGTTTCAAAGTACAAGCCCTTTTTCCAGTCAAATTTTCCTCTGCAAAGACTATATTTTGTTTCTGTGCTACTCATCCATTTACATAAGTTCTGGTGGGGGCGGGGGCAGGAGGGTGGGGAAGGAAATGTAAATGTCTTGGAAAAAAGGACTGTCTGCAATGAGAGATAATGTACCTTTTTATTTTGTGGAAATTAAGCTTTTACTAAGTCCATATAATATAAATATTTAAGCCATTAAGCAGCATTTTATGCAAATCAATAAATGAGAAAGAAACATCACTTGCAGAAAAAATAAATTTTCTTTCATGGAAGTAGTGCAGCCACTTCTTGACTGTTGTTGTATACAGAATAATCAGTAGGATGGCCATGTGCTGTAACTCTCAAAAAACCAACTCCATTAACTATTGTTAAGTCTTAATAATTCCTTGTGTTTGTGTAGTACTTTACAGTTCACAAAATGCTTTTATATTCAGTCTCTCTCATGTCAATCTTGCAAGAAGATAAAACAGGTTTCACCAGTTGGTATAGGTTGAATTATGTCTCTCCTGTTCCCTCCCCAGCCTCACCAATTCACAAATCGAAGCCCTAAACCACAGGATCTCAGCAAGTGATCTTATTCAAAAATAGATTCACTGCAGATGTCGTTAGTTAAGATGAGGTCACATTGGAGTAGGATGGGTCACTACTGCAATGTGACTGGTGTCCTATACAAGGGGAAATTTTTAACACAAACACATATAGAGGGAAGAGACATAGGAAGAAGATAGTCATCTATAAACTAAGGAACACTGTAAGGCACCCAAGTTCTGGCACTTTGTTAAAAGCCGTAGCAAATTAATACATCAATGAGGTTTAGGAAGTGTCTTCATATCAAGAAGCCACTGTGGAGATCCTAGAAGAATGGATTCAGGACTAAACCCTGGATTTTCTGATTCCTAGTGCAGTGACGTGAAAATTTCAGATTCGACTGATTATTGGTGCCAGGGCTGGGTAAGAGCATATAAGCCATTATCTGCAGCTGAGGAGTCTAGAGCAGAAGCTGAGTAGAATCTCATCCTCTTTTCCAGTTGGGATAAGGGAGGTGAAGAAACCTGAATAGGTATTCTAGGCTCAGACAGTAGAGAAGGCTGAATTACAGCAAGCTTTGGGGTGTGGAGTTTGCAGACATGTGCTAAGACTAACATGGAGCAGTTGGTTCCAGGGTCGGAAAGCTGTGGTTAACAGCTGAAGAAGTCAAGAACTGGTGAGTTGAAGTCAAACTCACCATTCCAACTGCTCAAGAATTGATTGAGAATAGGGCAGGAGAGTTGTGTCATCAAGATGTAGGCATCTCTGTAGACTGGGACAGCTCAAGTGATTCTCCTTGGGGACTGTTCCTTAGGACTAGAGGAAGCTAGGGTTCCAACAAGGATTACACGACTCTTTCCCACTTAGTTTTTGTTTTTGAGTGGAGTGGAGAAATGTTAGGGAAATAATGAGTTTCAAGGAGGGAGGTATGCCAGCTGACATCCTTTGCTAGGGCTCCGATTGAAGCCATGTATGTGTTCACAGTTGAAGATGACTGCATGGTTCACAGCTACCTTGTAAGGAAGAAGTGCAGATACTGTCCAATGATGCTCCCTGAAAGTCAGTTGTATAATGAGGACAAAATGCCCAGTGTGTTGGGAAGCATGTGATTGTAGGGAAGAGACACTCAAGCTACCTTAAGGATCCAAGGGTTCATCATATTGATTCATGGATGAATAGGGGAGACAAGAACATTGGCCAGGCACTTGACCCTCTCAGAGATTTTGATATGGTGTGAATACTGGAGGGATCTAGCACCTCTCTGACATCACACTGTCCATCAGCAGAGTGGATTCCTTGATTCCTACTCCTATCCTCTGCTCCTTCTTCTCTCTGATTCTATAACTCTTACCCCTTGGCAACCATAAGTTCATTTTCCAAGTCCCTGAGTCTGTTTTGTAAATAAATTCCTTTATATCATTTCTTTTTAAATTCTGCACATGAAGGCTCTTATGATGTTTCTGCCTCTCTGTCTGACGTACTTCACTCAGTATGACAATCTCTGTCTATCCATGGTGCTGCACATGGCATTATTTCATTCTTTCTAATGACTGAGTAATAGGCCAGTATATATATGTACCACATATTCTTTATTAATTCCTCTGTTGACGTTAAAGCTGTTTTGATAAGGCTGGAGAATGTCTAATTTCCAAAGACAACCCAAGAAGGAGGGGTTATAGAATCATGTACTTTATTCCTCACAGTGACTGTATGAGAGAGATACCTTTTATCCTCATATAAAAATAGAAGACTGTGCACAGCAAAGTGTAGTTAACCTCCTGAAGGCCACACAGCTAACTAGTGACAGAGGTGGAGTTGAAGCAATTCTATTTGATGACAAAACTTGTACTTTTAACCATTAGGCTATACCCTTAGAAACATTTGCTTTTCAGTATGTACCCAATGAAATAAGATAAAATAAATCTTTAATATCTCCAGTTAAATTTCCGCTTGGTTTGAATAATCCAACTTGCCTTTTGTGCTTCTAAGTGGTTAGTGTGGTTTGTAGCAATACGGCCAGCAGAGAGAACCGGCAGACAGTCATCATAAAGAAGGCCAGAGCTCACGAGGAAGGCCACAGCACTCATCTGCTGTCTCCTCCATGGTGGGTATAACAGCAACAACAAAATAATAGCATCTCAACAGAGCTGCTTTCAGACAGGCTTATGATTTTGGCTTAGACTTGACTTTGTAATATTTCATGACTGAGAGAGAGAGATGCAGAAAATGATGCTGTTTTTGAGATAATACAGTAACCCAGAATGCGTAAGTGATTTGCAGGAAAGCTATCAACAAAAAGTAGGAAACGGATTTTGTTTCCTACTTAAGCAAATATTTTAAATTTGGGCAGGGGAGCCTATTGTTCATGTGGACTTGTTAGCTAATTTTAAGCTTCTTGACAGACTTACATTCCTCGGGTCAATGGTAGGGATGGATTGAGTGTCACATTCCATTTGCAGAGGAGACCATGTATTGGGCTCAAAAACTCACAAAAATAGCTTTTAATTTGCTTCCCCTGTAAGCGGATTATATAGAATTTGATTTTCACGTCCTGAGGATCTTACCTATATCCCAGCCACTGTTACAAGAGCTGTCAGAGGAAGGGAGCTGCTTGTGTTCTGCAAAGCCAAATAACCGTGTTTCCTTTCCATTTAACAGCAGCACAAGGCAGGAGCACTTTCTCTAGATATGTCCTGTGTGCTTAGTCGCTCAATCATGTCCACATTTTTGCGACCCTATACTTTGCTTTGAATCCTGAAAAACCTGGAGACATTACCCACCTACCTGACTTTGAAAATAGAGGATTCCTGTGGAGTGTTTATTTCTGTCATAATCACAAGATGAACTGATACTGTCTGAGCTGAGCTAGAAGAAACAAATAGAACCATTTCCAAATGCTTTTGCAATGAATACAGCTACACTGTCTTAAAAAGGCAAAACTAGTCAAATTATGTATGATTTCTCTAAAAAATAAGCCATCTTTATAGGCAATGCAGTCTGGAAATGCAAGCTGTAGAAAGCAGTGTGTATGTGTGTGCCTGTGTGTGTATGCGGCTGTTGTTTAGGTGTCTGCCATTAAAGGCTGCAATTATCTGACAATGCTTGCTTAAATTCTTCTGAGGATTTTTACTATGGTGTATAACAAATGATGGAGGAGGAGGATAAATCTAGCCAACCATTGTGCAGTCTGAACCCTGCCCAGGGTTCCTATGATGAAAAACATTAATTTCCCTTAGTTCCTAGAAGGGTTTTGGAACATAGGTATTTATTCCCAGCTCTTTGGGAATGCATTTTTCTTTATTTATTGTATTCATAAAGCCACTTGGTCCCATTTAACATCAGGATACACTAATATCATTTAAAAATATTCAGAATTAATAACCATTTAAAAATCCTGTAAAACCTAAGTTTTGCATTGTCTTTGTATCCTTCAAAAGGAAACATAGTCAGGAAGGCAGGATAGAAAGTAAGAAGAGAAAATGAAAAGCAGATCAAACTTAACTGGCCAGTGCAGTAGCTTGAATGCCAGTTTTTTCTTCTCTTACTTCATAAATGACCAGCGTTGCAAGGTAATGTCTTTGAAAGACAGTAGGTGGTCATGAAATATTTGACTTTTTTGGAAAATGTTGGAAGAAGAAACCTACAAGTTTAGCAATAATGACCGTAGCATTAACTAGTATTTATGTGTAGTACTTTAGCGATTTCAAGGCAAGTATCATACAGTTACACTCTAGTGGCTCTTGAGATTTCTCAATAAGATGTGACCAGAGATTGCGTTGGGATGAAGAGACAGGGAGAGGAGCAGAGTGGTCCTCCACTTATATTAACTGCTTGTTCATTCCTTGATTTCAATCATGGTTCTTTTACTATTGGTTGTTAACTTTTAAAGTGAAGAATCAGGGAAATGAATAAAAGCTATGAGCCCTTTCCTTAGAAAAGTAAATACACAGATAACCAAAGATCTCTCTTTATTTTCAGGTTAATCAATGCCATGGACCGCAAGTCGTGGACCTGCCTTAGAGAATTTGGTCTGTTGGAACAAGCTGGACGATGCAGAGCAGACAGTGAGGGGTTGTGGGCAGAGCTCTTGCATTCATGTTTCCCACTGTGTGCCTGATGGGCAGCACTTTGGCAGGCATGTAGTAGATGTTTAATGAACACATATTTAATGAGTGTGCCAAATTAGACTTTGAATTTCTGTGATGTACCTTTCAACCAAGCATCTCAAAATGTTAATGTGGTCATCTCTTTATTATTTAAGTTTAGTTTTAACTAGGAAAATATCAGTAGGAAATATTCATTTGGGGTCAGTCTTTTTTTTTTTTTTCCTCCTGTGCTCTCTTATTTCTAACTAAATGAATACTTAGGGAAAACAACTGGTTCTAATATCTGTAAGTAGCTTTGTGAAATTGAGCAAATCTTGTCTTTGCAAAAATGGAGCTTCTCACTTAATACCTTCTCTCCCATTCTCCCTGGGATAGTGGGGAAAGAAAGTGATACAGTATATGTAGGAGTTTTCTTTAAATCGGAGAAGGCAATGGCATAGGACCAAGTTTTTTCCAAAGCATTTAACTTGTGGTTGATGTGATTCCAGGGGATAAGGGTCCACTCTGTTGATCATAGTGAGAGAGATGCTATGAAGGTACTTAGTGACAAAGGTTTGGCCTGCTTCATAGGTGCTGTTTTAGGGCAACACTTTATAATGAGACTTTCTCAGGCAGAAAAGCAAATACAATACATTGGAATGGCTACTTTCCTGCCTGATATTGAACACCCCCCTACACACACATTTCCTTCTCTTCATGTACCTTTATCCCCCACTATGTCATCATTATTATTCCAAACTGATGAGTCCAGATTTCCTCATCAGGAGAATGGTGTTCAGCCCTGTCTTGCCCAGGACACTCTGTAGTTTTGCATCACCTGTAGTTTGAAGATTTAGAAATTTAAGCTTCTCTCTGCCTTCAGGGATGCTGCTTAAATAATTACAAATGTACAACTGTTGTTTTTAAAAGAGTAATGTGTTCCAATAAATCACCACACCTTTGTTTCTTCCTTGTTCTGTTATGTGATTAAAGACGTTTGTCCCATTGTAAGACAGACTAAGGTTTAAATATACCAGCTGTATGTTCATAAGTTTTTGCTCTCCTGATTCTCAGTGTTCTTATTTGTGAGACAGGGTAAATAGTATACTCATAGGGTTATCGTAAAGCTTAGGTAAGAAAATGTATCTACAGCACTTAGTGTTGTGACTGAACATAAGAAAGAGCTCTTGTTATTGATTCTGGTGATGTTTGTTTGTTAAAGAAACTGTCCTGAGAGAGCTAGTCTGGCCCTGGGTTGAGAGCGAGCCCTCCGGTCTAATGCAAGTGGGTTTCCTCCTGGGGACTCCTTCTGGGGCTGCAAGTAAGAGGGAGGGAGGCTCAGCTGTCTGCCAGTGCTCACAGTCTAATACTCAGGATGCTTCAGGGCTTTCTTTCTTCCTGGGTCAGGATGGCAGAACCCTCATCAAGGACCAAATCTCTCAGTATCCAGGGATCTAATGAAATAAGTCATTTGTTAAACAGAATTTACAAAGAGCTCCAGAGCTCTCTGCCTAACCTCTGATAAAAGATCCCAGGAAGGCAGCTCTCCATGGCCTCTGTCAGGTTCATGCAATTCTGTTGGCCTCAGAGACTCTCTTTGCTGGCAGTCTAGTGCTTCTCTATTAAACAGATTGCTGTATCAGAAATTCTTAACCAATCTCCTTCTACCCATTTGATCTACCAGAGCTTTCTATTCCTACTGAAAAACGTTGCCTAAGGCCTGAAGAATGCAGATTGCTCCCTTCTAGTGGGCTGCTCTCTGCTTCATCCTGGTTCTTCTGTTCCCAGCAGTGCAGTTGTCTACTTGCCAAGAGTCAGCTGTGTTGCTGCCCATATCTATTTATGCCAGTTCTGTTTGTTATGTAATTACATATTTCAATTAAATG
Organism: Bos mutus; assembly: GCF_027580195.1. NCBI lineage: Eukaryota > Metazoa > Chordata > Mammalia > Artiodactyla > Bovidae > Bos > Bos mutus. The sequence continues at coordinate 22,821,805 of NC_091638.1, forward strand.
TTTCACAACTGATTTAATATAAGTTCAGAAAGAGAGTGGTTGACTCAGTGAATATTTTGGAAACAGTAAGGTTGAGTTGCTAAAAGTGCTGTGGAATTAGATGTGGGTGAGACAACTCGAAAAACCTTGGGGGTGGAGGGAATCATGAAATCTAGAAGAGCCTGCGCTGAGATTGTTTCACAAAGGTCTTTACTTTCTCACTCTGCTTTATAGAAAGTAAGCCTGGAAATCCTAATAGATGACGCACTGTTTGAGTTGTTTATGCAAGAGAGGTGGCATGAACTCTGATCCCTGTACTGTTTTAAAAGTCAACCACAGCAACAAAATTTGCCCTACATCCAGAGCTTAGAAGTGAATCTGATTTGTTCCTTTAAATTGCAATATAAATGTAAGGTATATGTGCATCATTTTTAAGGATTTCACAGTTTAACCTGTATTTTTTTGTTAATTGACTCACCACCTGTCTGTTCACAATGGATGACAGTAGAGGGATTCTGCTGTCTAAGCGGCCTACCATGATCCATGATGCACCTACTATCCACAGCACAGACTCTTTGGGAACAGCCAGTGGTGGCGGTGGGTTGAGCAGGTGTTTTTGAGCTCACTCTCTGAAGTAGGCACCTACAGCTGATGGTGTATTCCATGGCCAAATAAAATATGTGCGACTGCCTACCCATACTAACCAATGTTTGATAGATAATTTTTCATACACTGCTTTATTCAATCTCCAAGTAACCCTTGGGAGGCAGGAATTATCGTTGTTTTATAGATGGGGCTGCTGAGGTTCAGAAGAGTTAGATGATGGGCTAAAGACATACACCAAGTACAGACATGCCTAAGACCAGTCCCAGGCTCTACAGCCTGTAATTGATCTGTCAAGACTGGTTTGCCTGTTGATTTGAATGGCAGGGCTTCCCAGGTTGTGTGGTGGTAAAGCACCCTCCTGACAATGCAAGAGATGCAAGAGACATAGGTTTGATTCTTGGGTCAGGAAGATCCCCTGGAGTAGGAAATGGTAACCCACTCCAGTATTCTTGCCTGGAAAATGCCAGAGGAGTCTGGCAGTCCATGGCGTCTTTAAAAAGAGTTGGACATGACTGAGCACATGCACGCACATTAACTGATCTGCTAAGTACTGAAATCTGGGTCCTGATGCTGTTAGTTTTGAGCTTTAACCAGCTCAACCTAAAATATGGTTCTCACATTCTTCAGCATCTGGTCAGTTGGACTAGTTTTAGGCAAGGAACTTGGGGCCAACCACGCTCTGAGCTTCTAAGTCAGGGCTTTGTGGAAGTAACAAATCTCTGATGAGCCCCTGATAGCCTTCTACTCTCATGCAGGCTGTGCTACAAGCGGTCTGTGAGTGAGAGGACACTCTAAAACATTCCAAGTGAGCCATCAGGACGAGAAGGGACAGCTTTTGGCAACACAAGTCATCTGTATTGTTGCAACACCTGCTCCCTTTAGTGCAAAATAAGGGTCTATCAGAATTTCCATTATTTCCCCTATTCAGTGGGAGAGTCATTTGGCTAACTCTTTTCCCTCTGGTCTATAATTTGGGACATGGTATGTCAGCTCAGCTAGCACTGCTTTATCATTAAAATCTTTGTTGACCATTTTGAGTTAGTATGGACCCAAAGGCACATGTATGCTTTTTGTTCTCCAGATTATTTATGAAAAAGCACAGGAGAGAGAGCCTGGCTTTTGATAAAAGTCAGGGAAAAAACAAAACACCTTGGCGGTTTAAATCAGTGTTTTGTAAAATTTTCTCTGTAATCCATCATTATTAGAATTACCAGAGGAATTTATTCATTACATGTTTCTGAACTTTGCCCCAGATCTACTCAATCTGATGCTATAGAAATTTAACCTGAAATCATAATTCTGAGAGCCACTGATTTAAATGAATTACATGAGGCAGTGAGCATCTGTGTAAATTTCTTAAGCTGCTATAACAGAGTACCTCAAACTAGGTGGTGTTAGCAATAAAAATTTATTTTTGCAGTATTCTGGGGGCCAGGAGATTGTGTCAGCAGGGCTATGCTCTCTCTGCAGGCTCCAGGGGAGACTGTTTCATGCCTTTATCTTAGTTTCTGGTGTTGTAGGTAACCCTTGAAGTTCTTGGACACGTAGATGAATCACTCTAATCTGTTTCCATCTTGCATGGTGTTCTTTCTGTATCTCCTCTGTTTGTAAGAATGCCAGTCACCTTGCATCAGAGCCCCCTTCCCTCCATCAGGTGTGACCCCATCTTAATTTGGTTACATCTATAAAGACCCTATTTCCAAATAAGGTCACCCTCACAATTACTGGGGGTTTGGACTAAATGTATCTTTTTAGGATAAATAATTCAATCCACAACAACTTCCTACATGTTTGCTGACAGGACCTTTTCTTAGTGGAAACAAGGCATATTTTACATCCTAATGTGAAAATGTGTAGTAGGATTTATGATTATGAGAAATAAGCATTCAACTCAAATTTTTTATTTCACGATAACCATTTGAAATTCCAAAATCATACTTAATGTAACCATACATTAACCATACTTAATGTAACCATACTTATAGTCATCAAATCTCCTTCCTGTAGAGAACTCTTGACTTTAATTTTCTTTTAAATAATAATTTTTCTGCTAGCAATATAGTAGTGATTTTCTCTTATTTTGTAACCATTGTAAAGAAAGACATTCTTTTATTGTTAGTTTCATCCACTTTTTCATCCAAAAGTATGTTTAATACTATCTCCTATATTCCAGGTATTTTAGTCCTTGAACATACAAAAACAAATGATACTTAAGATTTTATAACATTAAAATATTATTTTTTCTTGTTAGAAATTTTATTTTTTTCCATTGCCACTATGCATTTATTAATGTCATATTTTATGTTCATATTTTTTCCTAGCTTTATTAGTTTTTTTAAGTTGAATGTATACAAAGTATTGATTTGGTACACTTATGTATTGCAAAATGATCACCACCATAGGCTTTAGCTGACACCTTCATCATGTCATATAACTTCCATTTCTTTTTGTGTTGAGAATCTTGAAGATCTACCCTATTAGTAATTTCAAGTGTATAAAACATTATTATTAGCTATAGTCAACATGCTGTACATCCAATTCTCAGAACTTATTCATCTTACAACTGAGAGTTTGCAACCTTTGACCAACATCTCATTATTTCTTCCACTCCACAGTCACTTTGGTAACTAGCACTCTACACTCTGTTTCTGTGTTTGCTTAAGCCTTCATTATTGAGGGCTTTGCATTCTGTTGATAGACTCTGATAAGTGAATTAGATATTACACTGTTGTTGTTCAGTCGCCAAGTCATGTCTGACTCTTCGTGACTCCATGAACTGCAGCATGCCAGGCTTCCCTGTCCCTCACCATCTCCCAAGGTTTGCCCAAGTTCATGTCCATTGAATTGGTGATGTCATCCAACCATCTCATCCTCTGTCACCCTCTTCTCCTTCTGCCCTCAATCCTTCCCAGCATCAGGGTCTTTTCCAATGAGTCATCTGTTGGCATCAGGTGGCCAAAGTATTGGAGCTTCACCTTCAGCATCAATCCTTCCAAAGCTTGATTTCCTTTAATATTATTGGTTTGATCTCCTTGCTGTCCAAAGGACTCTCAAGAGTTTTCCCCAGCACTACAATTTGAAAGCATCAATTCTTCAGCACTCTGCCTTCTTTATGGTCCAGCTCTCACATCCATACATGACTATTGGAAAGACCATAGCCTTGACTATATGGACCTTTGTCAGCAAAGTGATGTCTTTACTTTTTAACACACTGTCTAAGTTTGTCATAGCTTTCCTGCCAAGAAGCAATTGTCTTCTAATTTCATGGCTACAGTCACCATGCTCAGTGATTTTAGAGTCCAAGAAAAGACAATCTGTCACTTCTTTCACTTTTTCCCCTTCTATTTGCCGTGAAATGGTGGGACCAGATGCCATGATCTTATTATTATTATTTTTTTAATATTGAATTTTCAGCCAGCTTTTTCACTCTCTTCCCCACCTTCATCAAGAGGCTATTTATTTCCTCTTTGCTTTCTGCCATTAGAGTGGTATCATCCACATATCTGAAGTTGTTGATATTTCTCCCGGCAATAGATTCCAGTTTGTAACTCATCCAGCCTGGCATTTTGTATGAGGTGCTCTGTGTATAAGTCAAATAAATAGGATGACACTACTGTGGTCAAAGTAAAGAAAATATGGGGCATGTGGCAGGTAGGAGAGGTAAGAAGATGGGCAAGGAAGGCTTCTTGGAGGAGTTGTCTTCTGAGTAGATGTTTGAAGGAAGAGTAGAAATTTGTCTAGCAAAAAGTATGAGAAGTGTGGAACAAAAGATGAATAAATCTGAAAAACCTCCAGGAGTTTGTTAGGATGGAGCAAAAGGAATGGTGAGCTTGTGCTGGAGATAGAAAGCTTGACAGCATCAGATCATTAAGATCTTGTGTGTTTGGGATGCTTTCCCTAAGTTTTTCTCTGGAACAGAATTTGCTAAAGGTTGAACATTATTTTACCTGAAAAATCTCTTTTTTAAAAAAGAATGATGTATTTTTGGCAAAGTGCTTTCTAAAAGCTACATATTGCTGCATTACTCCTTTCTTGTAGATTTACAACAGTCTTTCACTATTAACAGTTCTAAAACATCCTGTAGAAAGGAAATCTAAGTTAAATTGCTTTAACTTAACATTTCCCAAACTTCCTGATAATGAAACTTCATTATGGAACTATGAATCTCAGTGAAGAGAATGCATGTAAAATATTTAGCATTGAACCTACTATAAGACACTCAACAAATACTATTTTCAATAAGCAAATTGAGTGTCTGCATTTATGAGCTGTCATGTGGGAAAGAAGTGTGGATGACGCAGTACCTAGAACCAAGTATCTCAATAGACTAGTTGTAGGGGAAAGACATGGTCACACACACTGTAACCACTACAGTGAAGACAGCAAAAAGAAAAGTGACAAGAAGTAGGGGAAGGAGGGACTACTTTTGTTGGGGCATGTTGTCAAGAGAGGCATCCCAAGGTGGGGAAAATTCCAACTGGCAGAAGTATTAAAGGATTAATTCTAAGCCAGGCAGAATGGCAGCATAAAAATATTGGGATAGGAAGGCATGGGTTAACTAAGGAGTCAGGTGGACAAGGTGCAAAGAACATGCAAGGCAAACAGAGAATTATAGCAGAAAGATAAAGCCAGATCCTAAAGGGCTCTCACTGAACAGCTTGAATGGGTCCTTAAAGCAGTAGGGAGTCACTGAAGGGCTTTAGAGATGAGAGGCGTGCTGGCTGAATGTTAACCTGCCACTGGTGTGTAGCATGGACTGGACAGAGGTAAGACCAGCGGTTGGTGTGGTAACTGCAGCCCAGTGCTGTGTTGTCAAAATGAGACTAAATAGCAATTTATCCCTGCATGGAACATCCATCTTTATAGTTTTTTTTTTTTTTAATTACTATTTGGGAAAACCAAGAGGCAGAGCAGCTTTGTGTCTTCCAAGGTTGATAAACGGGTTAGTAATGAATCCATTAGCAAGTTGCCTTTGATTCCTGCTTCTAATCCACAGAGTAGGTTTGTCTCTTAGCAACACATTTTGAACTTGGCAACTCAAAGCTCTCTGTGAATGAATAAAGCAAAATGGAGGGAAATGCTGAGGAAGCATGTCTGCTGGGTATGTACAGGCTGGACATGTGCTGGATCCCCAAATCAGGGGGAGCCAGTGAAATGTACACCAAGACAGTCTGGTAAAGTTCTCTTCTGGCTGCAGTTGGAAATTGGACGTGACTTTAAAATACATAAATTCGGCACTTATGGAAGATTGCCTACTTTTTGCTACCAAAGAAAAGAACAATCGTATCAGAGATTATTTTGCAAAGGGTGCAAAGGATAGCTGTAAAGCTAAAATAAAGCAGAATAACCACTACCCTGACCTCATCATCTCCCTTTATGTATCTGGAGGGCCTGCACTGTGCATTTTTAAGTAGAATGGTTCATTGCTTCTAACAAGATTGTATTACAGGTAACTTCTAAGGACTTTAATCTTTTTATTCATTTAACATATTTATTGAAAATCTTTGTTTTTAGGCCTTTAAAGTGTTCTAAGCATGGGTTTGACATGGTGAAACGTGAGGTTTATTTTTTGGTTACCCTGCTGGCAGTGTCAGGCTAGATAAAGAAGGGAGAGAGACTATGGACTGATGGCAGTGAGGAGACTCATCTTGTACCTGTCCAGCTAAGGAATTGTCAGAGCAGACATAACTTTCTACAGTGCATAACAAATTATTGTAGACTTAGCCACTTACACTAGCACATACCAAGATCCCACAGTTTCTGTGTATTATTTTATGTTCCTGAGTTCAGGAATGGCTTAGCTGGGCTCTCTCCCAGTTGGATCACTGACAGAGCTGTGATCATTATGTTGGTCAGGTTGTATTCTCTTTTGGAGGCTTGACTGGAGAAAAATCTGTTTCTAAGTGCTTTCAGGTTATTGGCAGTATTTATGCATTTCTTTCTTTTTGCAGATGTAGTTCTGAGAGCCTCGGTATTTTTTTTGTCAGATATCAGCAAGAGGCTGCCCTTAGCTCGGAGAGGCTTCTCTCAATTCCAGGCCACGTGGCTTTCTCCATATGCAGTTTATATCCTCTCGGTTCATTTGCTAAGACCAGCAGTGCTGAGGGAGACTCGAGAATGAGCCTGCAAAGGGTCATAGAATGCAAAGTAATCACAGGGTGACCTGTTTGTTGTAGTGTGTTGGTTAGAAGCAAGTCACACATTGAGCCCTGCCCCGCCCCACCCCCCTACAAAGCAAAGGGAGGAGATTCCAGAAAGGTGTGAAGGCCAGAAGGTGGGGGTTCAGTTGGGTGTGTCACCTTAGAGTCTGTCCTCTAAAGACAGCATTGGAAGACAGATATTCAGGCTAGGCCCAGAATATATATTATTTAACTTTTTATCCTTATGCCCTGGTTCACAGTGACTAATGACGAAAGTAAACTTGACTGGGCTCTTTCACTGGTTGGATGTGAGGAGTGGTAACTATGGAGGAAGATTTGAGGATAACTCCGAGCTTTTTAGTAAGGGTTATCTGAATGTTGCTGCTATCAACTGGGACAGGAAAACCGTGGAGGAAATGTTGACGGTTAAGGGGATAGTAGGTTAACTTGGAGCTACTTCCCAGGTGAAGAAATCCTATACAGCAGTTCTTAAACTTTAATGGGATGTGGGTCACTTGGATATCTTAATACAATGGTTCTGATTCTTCATGTCTCAAGTTGCACCCTGAGATCTCTATTTCTAATAAGGTCCCAGGCAATGCTGACGGAGTCCTTGGTAATGCTTCAATAGCAAGCTTTAAGAACAGGGGCTTGCCAGGTAGCACTGGTGGTAAAGAACCCACCTGCAATGCAGGAGACATAATGAGATGTGGGTTTGATCCCTGGGTCGGGAAGATCCTCTTGAGGAGGGCTTGGCAACCCACTCCACTATTCTTGCCTGGAGAATCCCCAGGGACAGAGGAACCTGGTGGGTACAGTCCATGGGATCACAAAGATTTGGACATTACTGCAAAGGACTTCTAACGCTTTTGTTTCTGAACCATCTAAAGCATTTTGAAAATCTACCTTTTAGCACCTTTGTAAGTTGATATCTAATATTTTTTATTGAGTTTAAATAGTTACAAAGAATATGATTTTCAGTGTGCTGTCACTATTCACATTTTAAAGTAAGCCATTACATCTCTCTTTTAAATGTATCCTCGGGCCTATAAACCATAGTGATTTGATCATCATTATCCATTTAACAGTATATTTGAACAAGCTTTTCTTATGTAGTCAAAAATTATGCACTATTCCTTTTTCTCATTGAACTTACGTTTTCATTCTTCTTTCCCAAAGAATCTAATCTTTAAGTGATACAATTTTCTGTTGGAATCTTTTACTAATCAATATCTGCTTAGCTACCACAAAAATGCATATAAATTGAACTATTTTAAAAATGAAATTTTCTTATGTCCAGAAAGTTTGAATGTTAAATTTTTCATCTGGTTTAAATTATTTGTTACATTTAGTTGACAACTTCCTGATGGGTCATATGGTAAAGAATTTGCCTGAAATGTGGGAGACCCAGGTTCAGTCCCTGGATTGGGAAGATCCCCTGGAGAAGGAAATGGTAACCCACTCTAGTATTCTTGCTTGAAGAATCCCAGAAGAAGAGTCTGGTGGGCTACAATCTATGGGGTCACAAAGAGTCAGACACGACTGAGTGACTAACACTTTGATCAAAATAACACATAATACAAATTTCAGTAAACACTGAGTAGAATTGTACTGGAAACACATCTTTTGATGAAATAATTGGGGTCAGGTTTCTTTTTTACTTATCTCCTGTGTCAAGGATAAAAATTACTTATTGTTAGGATGAGATACTATACAACATAAATTGTCTGATTTCTGTGTTTATGTGTTTAAATAAGTGTGTTGCTCAGTGCTATGAATACTTTTAAAGATATTTACAAAAAAGTCAGATAATAATCTATCAAGTTATTTTTAATAATGTATTAATGGATATGTTAATTTAATTTTCCTTAAATTTACTGAAAACAAAGATTTGGAAACCATTTCATGTATCTTAAGATAGTAAAAACCAGGATAGGTGAGAGCTATTCTTTTCTTTGTAAACGAGGAGAAAATGTGGGTAGTGGAGAGATGAAAAGTGGCAGGATGCTGAGTAGAAGCACTTTCTCAGGCAGATGAGTTTTAGAGACAAGGATACATGGAAACTGAAGGTCTGAAAATATATTCCCTTTACACTGTTCTTGCTTCAAGTCTGTGCACAGGGCTAGTGCAAGTATTACAGTTTGAAGACTGCTACAGAGTTCAGAAGAGAAGCCGGGCTGAAGGTAAAATTGAGGGCATATGAGCAAAAATGCATGCACAGTAAAACCTGCACAGACTCCATTAATTCAGAATTTTAGGAGTAGAGTCTGGATTAAAGGAGGTTTTGTCTTATACGTGGAAAAAAGAAAAGTGGTTAGCAGACTCAGGGTGAACAGGTTTATGGGGAGGCTGAAAAACACAGTATCTTCAAGTCCGTTAGGAAATCCTAAGTCTGTGTGTACAGAAGAAACTGACACACGGTTATCAACCCTTACCTATGTTACAGTGGTTTCTCTGTTCAGGGACACTGTGTCAACTTATTTCTATTTTATCAAGTATTCATAGGGTGCCTGAGATAATGAAACTTCATTACTTAAAATGTAGGAAGGACGTGAGGGATGGACGAAGGAAGGAAATCTGATTCTGTCCTTTTCCTCATTGCCTATTCTTCTCCTCCATCTGAAATGGCTCAATCTTGAAGAGGGCAATGGCACCCCACTCCAGTACTCTTGCCTGGGAAATCCCATGGGCAGAGGAGCCTGGTAGGCTGCAGTCCATGGGGCCACGAAGAGTCGGACACGACTGAAGCGACTTAGCAGCAGCAGCAGCAGCAGCAGGTGACTTTAGAAAGTCCTTTCAACACCAATATGTTTTGATTCTTTGAATCAACTACATTTTAAGGATATATAAAATATCCATAGAATGAGTCACACTTTTTTATTTTATTTTGAATAGATCCTTAGAAAATCTTTGTTAGGTATGTTGAATTTATTTTTATAGGGATACCAGGTGAAAGAAAGAGGGTGACATCTACTACCAACCCAGTGCTGAAAATTTCTTGTTCTCTGCTTTCTCAAATACGTGATGCGTGATAACGAAGCACTATAATCTCAGGATCAAGGAAAGGCTACCTTGACTGAACAAAAGGAAGACAACTAGAGGTTTGCAAGTCACATTCTAAACCACTCCCAGAAAGAATGTATTATCTGCCTCTGACATCCCCAGACACATTTTTGTGCCCACCTCTGTCATTTCTTTGTGCTCTTCTCTTTTTGGGATGTATGTAGGTTTTTGCCTTCCCTGTTGGTACCTGTGATCAAATATCTTGTGATATTTATGCTTAAACAGCAAGATATTCTCAAGAACAACTGTGATTCAATATTTTCCATAGAACTAATAATAAACTGCTGTCTAATAACTATGAAGAGTCTGATGCCTTATGAAAAGTGTGAAGGAGGTTGAATTTTCTCAGTAGAGAATCACAGAACTAGAAGAGACCTTTCTTTGTTACAGGAGTAAAATCATCCAGGTTTTTTGTTGTTTGGTTTTCTTTTTTTCCCCTTATCATCTGAAAAAGTTGGAGAGGCATGATAAAAAGTTCTAGATTCTTACCTATATACTTGCTATATCTCCTCCCCTACTTCTGTTCTATTTCTCTGCTCCTGACCTAATATTCATTTATACACTTAGCATTTAAATAGGTTAGAGAAGATGCTGATGCTTTGAAGCATCAAGCCAGCAGGGAGAATAATCTAGGATCAAAACTCTACTGTGTTGCAAATCATAAATGCAGAAAGGCAAAGCTATTTTTGACTAATATATCTTTTATCTCTTTTCATCTGTCAAGGCATGCTTGGCATTTTGCAGGGGCTTAATTCTTAAAATTGGATGCAACATTTTGCATGTTGTAAATTTTTCTCTATAGCTTTCATCAGAGCTTTGAAAAGATAAATTTTGCTCTTTATAAAGGTAAAGAACCACCAGTTTGCTGGGCTGATTTTTCTGCATGGCACTGATTCCTAGGGTTGCCACAGTGAAGTATAGAATTCATAGTACTTCTCACCCTCCAATCTTGTGAAACTTGGGCACTTTGGCTATATAAAGACTAAAGTTTGCCCTCTGCTTCTATTCTCTTAGAACAACTCTCTCCCCTAGGTCATTTTTCATGATAAATTTAGTGGCAATGATGAGAATTCTCTTTCAGGATCTGCTTGTAAGTGGGAAATGCAGCTGATATAATCTGATAGTAATTCATGAGTACTGAACTCCCAGTACCTCCCCTAACATTTACTGAGTCCTAACTATGTGTCAGGCATGCACTAAGCACTTTATGAGCATTGTCTTACTTCATTTTCATAGTAACCCTTTTAGATAGGCATTATTGTCCCATTACAGGTATTGCCTTATGGGTAAGGAAACTATAGCCCAGATAGATAAGGACCTTGAGGGGTAGTGACAAAGCTAATTAATGCTTGAAATCCAAACACATACTGAGACGATTTGTTTATAGAAGCTGATCTAGTTTATCAAACTATTTCTGTCAATTAGGTGACATTAGGTAATGGTGTGATCAGTCTGTTAATGAATGGGGAAACAGAGAAATCAAAAAGCTGGTATGCTTTTTGGGTGCATTTGGTTGGAATCCTTGAAATCTTTTTCTTTATATCCCCTTGGTCATCAACTTCTGAAGGTACATTAGGACTGTGACTTAATATTTCTGTGCTGTTTCTTCTGTAAAATTTAAAACTTCTATTTATTATAGAAGTTAAAATAATAGGTATCGATCAAGGATTTTAACAAAGGAAATAATCATGATAATAATAATATAAGTAATAATGTACGTGTAGATTCAGATTAGAGACCTGAATGCAGGAAGACCTCAGGTTTCCTTTGCGGAAAAGATCCCTTTGTTAGTATTGTCTTGAGTGCGGTTCTTATGATCAGTAAGTGAATTCTAAATCTTTTCTCCAGGTTTCTCCCCTTTCTCCCTCTCAGTCTCTCTCTGTTTCTTCCTTTCTTTTTCCCTCATCCTTCTCCCTACCCTGTCCTTCTCCTCTCACCCCCTCTCTTCCCCTCCTGCTTCCCTGTCTTGGATTACAAAGACGGCACTGTGCCTGGGAGAGTGCCGAAGGGTGCCGAGGGAGATGAAAATGAGGCCAAATAAGTTTTAACAAACTCTGCCTCTCTTTGCAGCTGCTGTTTGGAAAGCAAGCTTCCTGCCACTCTGGGCCTGAACCTGCCAAATGCCTGATCCTGGGCTGAGCCCCAGGACCTCAGCCACAGACCACTGTCTATGGCATTTCCAAATGCAGTCCCTCAGCTGTGCGGCAGGCAATAAATATCTCTTTCTGTAATGGGGCCGTGAAATCTATCCGTTCATCCTGCAGAGCCTCTGCCCGGCTGCCTCTTTATTTTCACGCAAATTGCATTATTGCTCTTTAAGATAGAATCTGGAGACATTTATCAAGTGCCCGTGTGCCAGAGTTCTCAGTATTAGAATATTCTCAAATTCTCCAAGGGAGAGATCAATAGAAAATTGTAGCCAGAGGACTGATTAGCAAGATAGCATGGAAGATATTCTTCTTTCCTAGAGACTGTAGCCAGCCAGACTCACATTTAAATTTCTTAGCCCCCTGTTATTAAAGACAGTAAGTCAAGGTATTTACGTTAGAAATGTTAGATTTATTTTCTTAACATTAAGTAATAGAACTGGGACTGCTACATACAGCTAGTTTAATGTGGCAGATAAACAGATAACAATAATAATAAACACAAATAAATAATAATTTATAATAACAAATAAAAGTTATTATTTTATTTATGTATATTTTGTTGGCCAGACAATCATGGAATTTCTCTTTATATATCCTCTTATGTAATGTCCAAAACAGCCTTGCAGAACAGATATTTTAATTGACTTTTAAAAATAAAGAAAGCAAAGCTGAGAAAATTTGGCCATAGGATTTTCTTCCTAATAGTACACATCTTAAATTTAAATGCTGAAAAATAGATATGTTCCTGCATTGTTGGTAGGAATGTAAATGTTGTAGTAATTTTGCAACTGAAATCAAAATTAAGTACAAGTATAACATAATCTTTTTTAAAAAAATGATACCATCTGTATACACACATACATACACAATTATATTTTTATCTATTTTTTCTTTGGGTAAAAGTTATGGAATTATATACATGGTTATCTCTATGAAATGATACCAGACGACTGTGGAGAAAAAGAGAGCTTTTATTTATAACTTTATGCTCAACTTTTGATTTATTATTTTTTGCCAAGAGCATATATTACCTTTATATTACAAAAAAACTAGTTTGAAATAAAATGAAAATGAGTCTGGTCTTTGACTCTGCATTATTTTTAGTAATGTATCCAAGGAAATAATTAAACAAGTGTACACAAATATGTAAAGAAAAATATTCATTGCAGTGCCATTAGGAGCACCTAAATATCTATCAGTAGATCTTCAGTTAAGTATAGTGAATTCATATTGGAGAAGGAAATGGCAACCCACTCCAGTTTCTTGCCTGGAGAATTCCATGGACAGAGGAGCCTGGTGGGCTACAATCTATGGGGTTGCAAAGAGTCGGACATGGCTGACCATGTACACACCCATGAATTCATATAATAGAGTGCCAGTGAATTATCTTTAAAAATAAATAGTTGTATGCCTATCGACACCAAATTCTCTCCAACTGATGTTCACCAGGATATACCTGTAGTTTAACAAGTTAGGCTTCCTTGTTGCAAGGAGGGAAAGCATAGCGTAGAGAATGGTGGGACATCTGAGTTAGAGGAAGTTAGAAGGGACTTACAGGGCATCTGTTCCTGTGTCGGGTGGTCTGGAGGTGGGTTTAAGGAAGCAGGGCTTTGCTGTGGATTGGATACTGTCAAGCAGTGGAGCAATTCTGTGAATGTATATCTTAATCTTTTCTGGAAGGAAGACAGAGTAGAGCAAAGTTAAAGTTATAAAAGATAAAGAAGCAGCAATCACTGATATTAGCCAGGAAACAGGAATGTCTGGTTATTTTCTGGTGGCTTGGACAATGTCCATGTTTCATCCATGTTCAGTCCTGGTACAGGTTGTCTTGTTTTCATCTTGATCCATCACAGTCACAGAGTGGCCTTGTCAATTGTTGATGTTCTGTGAAATTATTTATGTTTAACAAAAGAACATTAAGTTCTAAATGTAGTACCAGGCCAGCTCTCAGATGTCAGAGGTTGCTTTTCTCCTTCTCTGAAGATGCCCATGTTATAGTCAGTAAAAAATAAATGCAAGTTACAGAACATTACTTATGATGTAATCTCACTGCAGAAGTAGCAACACCTCTTTTATTTGGGCACAGAGATAAGGTTGGAAGAATAGATTTCTCATTATCAACAATGATCCATGAAACAAGGTTAGATTGGGGGATTTTTTTTTTTTTAACTTTCCACTTTCTTCTTGTCTGTTTTGTTTGAAAATTTTAAAAAATAATGAGCACATATAATTTTTACAAGCAAAACAAGCAATTAAAATAATGCTAAGTGGAAAATAGAAACTGGGACATCTGTCCAAATAACCATGTTTGTTTCTCTCTACCCAGTGCCCACATGGTGAATGTATTCTCTTTTCCATACTGAATCTCTCCCATGGTAGAATTTGAAGAAAAGGCCACATCTTTGATTTTTTAAACATATGGTGGCCACAGTTTGAGTTGTATTTGATCATTAGAGGAATAGGCATGGGGGAGGTGGTTTGAGCTTCAATAAGCAGGAGAGTTTTTTAACACTCTTCTCCAGCCTTTTCCATCCCTCGTGATAGACAACTATATAACAGTATGAGCTAGTGTGAGCACATGTTATACAAGTGGCCCATTTAGTGGTCCACCTTAATTTTTGATAGCACTCTAGCTCTCAAAAGTACTCTGGTTTGGATACCAGGTTACATAGTCGCTTCACGAAGACCTTCCCAGAGAAAGGATGATTGGGGTATGAGACTTGACAAACGTGGAGGGGATTGGGAAAAAGAGAATAGCAGGCAGGTGGAACAGTGTGTGCTGAGGCCCACAGTGAGGGCAGTAGGGCGCATTTGAGGAACTGCAAGGCCCATGTGGCTGGAGCTCAGAAGGAATTAGGTGGAACACAATAAAAGATAAAGCTGGAAAGCAGATTTGGGAGCTGAGTATGTTGGGCTTGTCGATATCTTGAAAATCACAGGAAGCCCCAAAATTGTTTTCAGAAAGTATGACGTGATCAAGTCAATATTTTGAAATGAGTTCTTTTGTCAGTAGTGAGGAGAGGTACATAGGGCCAAGAAGAGTTGTTTCACGGAGGCTCTTTAGAAAGTTGTTTCCAAAAGCCAAGTGAGAATTGATGGTGCCTTGCAGTATAATACTGTCAGTGGAGACGGTGATGAAGGGACTGGTTGGATATGCATGCAGGAGTTAACACAGCATTCTTTTAAATACTTAAAACTGCATCCGTAACTCCAAGTCCTAGATGGGACATGTATACATAAGACAGCCCAGCAGCAAATAATGAAAATGGATTATGGTAAACCCAGCCTTAGTATCAGCAGAAGTTGACCAAGCTTGATTCCATCATCATCTTATCCTGCATGTTATGCCGGATAAACTACCTCGCTTTGAGTCTCCTTTCCGCACCTATGGAAGATACCACTAATTGATCACAGCACTCTCCTTCTGAGCCCTGGCATGGTCAAAGAACCATTTGCAAATCAACATTCCTGAATCAACTTTCTAAACAGCCTCTAAGAACTGCTCAGGATTATTCCACACAGCCTCTAAGAACTGCTCAGGTTTATTCCACATGAAAAAAGTCTACCTGCTATCTTGCCTGTTTTGAGAAAATGTACTGCACAAAGTCCTCTCTTCCTTTATCTTTCTCTCCTATACCAGGCCATCTGAGCATCTGGGATGCAGAGCTGGAAGAAGTTAAAAAAGAGCTCTGCGGACACTCTGCCTTATTTGGATCCAGATGGATCTACACATATATTATGAGATTAAAACGAGATAAGCCAAGGGGGAAAGGAAGCATGTTCATTTGGGTTGAGGACATGTTTGCCATTACAATGTGCCTTCAGGTCTGGTATTGCTGTGCAAGGAAATGTGGTGTGTGTGTTTTTTTCCATCTTCTCCTCTGATTAAAAACATGTGCTGACTACAGGAAGAATGGACTAGGTGAAGCACCCTACCATTTACAGTGTGCTGGTTGATGTCTCATATGCTAATTGGCAAAGTGGGTGGAATTGCTCATAAATAAGTAAAACCAAAAAAAAAGTAGCATTCAGTTACCTTAAAAATGAGCTTCATTTGGAGAGTTTCATTTAACATATTATGGATACAATCTCATTTTGTTTTTTTTAAACTTTATTTTGCTAATGTAAGGCAAAAGAGTTCTATGCCCTAAATAAATAAACCAAGGTCTCACTGGGGAGGGTGAGAGATCTGGGATTCTCATATTTGGGAGAAACTGATTTAATTTTCCTAAATCATTTTTTAATAGAGAAAAACAGTAATAGTGTCAGCCATTTAAAGCCATGGGGATCACAGAATTTTGTAAATGCTCAACTCAGCCCAAGAGGAAAAAAAAAAAGAAACTCTTTCTACTTGCCCTACCTGCCCAAAGAATCAACTATCTTAAGACTCTTGCTTCTTTCAGAAATTGCTTCAAACCATTCCATTTTTCCCCCAGACTCTCCATCTTTCCTTTGCTGTTTTATTTATTGGGATTGTACCACTGCAGGGGAAATCCTTTGTACAGTAAAGGAGCTGAGAGCAAGGGCTCTTAAGTTACACAGGCCTCCTAGCAAATCTAGGCACAACAACTTATGAACAATATAATATTGACTATTTCATTGAACCTCTTTGAGTCTCATTTTATTTTGTTTGTTTTGTTTTCTTTCATGTAGAAAACGGGGATAGGAATAGTTCCTACTTAGAGTTACTTGCGGATTAAATGAAATTGTGCAGGTGAAGTGGTAATCACTAAATGGGTATTAGCAGTGGTCATTATTGTTGCCGTTGCTATTCTTTTAATCTGTAGGGCTTTGATCCAAGCTCAGGCCCTCAGAATTTGCCAATAGTCCCACTGGGTACTGGGGCAACAGTGCATGGTGATGGTGGAGGCGGTGGTGGTGACTGAGAGGGAGAGAAGAGAGGTTGGGGGGAGCAGGCATGGTGCAGAGGAGGAGGCTCAGTGAACACCTGGATTCAGGAAGCACCACACAGTCAAAACTGCGAGTACTGAATCCACAAATGAGAAGGATTTCTTATCCAAAGTGCAATGTGTTGAGTAAAAACTAATAATAGGAAATTCTTGTAATGCCTAATCATGCTTGACATGTACTCTGACATGGAGCTTCTGCCCTTGGCATTTATAATTGTTGAAGGGTTTAATATCAAGAGCAACCATTTTGAATAATTGTGCTTGGACCACTTGAAAAGAAATGGTCATAGCCTGTCCAGTCAGAAAACAAGAAGTGATTTCACTTAACCATTGAGAATGTTAACTCCCTGACTTGCCCACATAGTTGCTGACATAGCACTAATCTCCACCTGCCTGATTAGACAATTGTAGTTATGTGGTTCCTGTCAAATACACCTGGAATCTTAGTAAATACCTTGCTTTATGTCTATTGGGACTCAAAATAGAACCAACTCAAAATCAGGATAGAGTTATTTAGGATCCTATCTGTATATGGAAAAATGGATCAAGTTTTTTAGGCCTGGAATCATCAACCACACACACAAAACACTTTAAGTTCCTATTTATGATGGAATTACATGAAGCTATTTTTAGTAGGTATAACTTCTGATTTCAAAGAAGTTATCTTCTTTGTGGTTGGAGTAGTTATTAGGAACCATACAGCCAGCATTTAGGTCCTGGCTCTGCCAGTTACTAACTTTGTCACCTTGAAAAAAATGTCTTATCTCTCTGTGCCTCTCTGGCAATAATAAAGGTATCTATCTCACAGGGATGTTTTGAAGATTAAATGAGTTAATATGTATATATTGGTTTGCCCTAGATGTAGGCAAGAAGGGGAGGGATGCATTGTCTATGGAGAGTTAGAAAGAATAATGAAACCATCTGGAAGCCTGGAAGTTTTTCCTGTACTCACATGGTTGCACTTCCAAATGATATCAGTCCAAGAAGGGACTGCTCCTTTCACCCTGACCCTTAATTACACAACTGGGAAACGGTGTTAAGAGCAGTGCTTGGTACAGAAAGTTCCCAATGCATTATCACTCAATACATTGTCATTATATTTTTCTTTAAAGTTCCTGGTCTCATTACTGCCTCAACTCTTTCACTGGTTCCCTCCTGCCAGTAGAAAGGTGGTTCAGACTCAGCCTGCCGTCCAAGGCCCTTCTTATCTGCTTTCAGCACTTTGTTCTCCTAGATACTTTCTTTTAACTTACAGGAAAACCAAGAGAATTTTTTTTTTCTGAAACCCTCAAGGCATATAGTGTATCCTTTTCCCTATCTCTTTTTTAAAAACACTTTTTAAATTTTGTATAAATATAAAATTTTTGAGGTATAGCTGATTAACATTGTTGTTAGTTTCAGGTGAACAGTGAAGGGACTCAGCCATACATATACATGTATCTATTCCCTCTCAATCTCCCCTCCCATCCAGGCTGCCATATAACATTGAGCAGAGTTTCCTGTGCTATACAGTAACTCTTTGTTGGTTATCCATCTTAAATATAGCTGTGTGTACATGTCTATCCCAAACTCCCTAACTATCCCTTCCCTCATCCTTCCCCCTGGCAACCATAAGTGTATTATCTAAGTCTATGAACCTATTTCTGTTTTGGAAAGCTCATTTGTATTATCTTTTTATATTCCACATATAAGGGATGTTATATGATATTTCTCCTTCTCTGTCTAACTTACTTCACTCAGTATGACAATCTCTAAGTCCATCCATGTTGTTACAAATGACATTATTTCATTCTTTTTAATGTTTGAGTAATATTCCATTGCATATATGTTCCACATCTTTATCCATTCCTCTGTCAATGGATCTTTAGATTCCTTCCGTGTTGTGGCTGTTGTAAACAGTGCTGCTATAAACAGTGGGGTGCATGTATCCTTTCAAATTAGTTTTCTTTTCTTTTTTTTTTTCTGGATATATGCCTAGGAGGGGGATTGCATGGTCATATGGTAGCTCTATTTTTAGTTTTTTAAGGAATCTCCATACTGTTCTCCACAGTGGCTATACCAGTTTAAATTCCCACCAACAGTGTAGGAGGATTCCTTTCTCTCCTCTCCTTCTCCAGCATTTATTGTTTGTGGATTTTTTGATGATAGCCATTCTGGCTCATGTGAGGTGATATCTCACTGCAGTTTTGATTTGCATTTCTCTAATAATTATCAACGTTGAACATCTTTTTATGTGTTTATTGACCATCTGTATGTCTTCTTTGGAGAAATGTCTATTTAAGTCTTCTGCCTATTTTTTTCATTGGATTGTTTGCTTTGATGCTATTAGGCATCATGCTGCTGCTGCTGCTAAGTCACTTCAGTCGTGTCTGACTCTGTGCGACCACATAGACCGCAGCCCACCAGGCTCCCCCATCCCTGGGACTCTCCAGGCAAGAACACTGGAGTGGGTTGCCATTTCCTTCTCCAATGCGTGAAAGTGAAAAGTGAAAGTGACATCGCTCAGTCGTGTCTGACCCTCAGTGACCCCATGGACTGCAGCCTTCCAGGCTCCTCCGTCCATGGGATTTTCCAGGCAAGAGTACTGGAGTGGGGTGCCACTGCCTTCTCCATGAGCTGTTTGTAAATTTTGGAAACTAATCTCTTGTTGGTCACATCATTTGAAAGTCCTAGCTATAGAAATTGAGGACAAAAAAGAAGTAAAGGGAATCCAAATTGGAAAAGAACAAGTTAAACTGTTACTCTTTGCAGATGACGTGATACTATACAAAGAAGATCCTAAAGATCCTACCAGAAAACTACTAGAACTCATCAATGAATCTGATAGTGGCAGGTTACAAAATTAATACACAAAAATCTGTTGCATTTCTATACACTAACAATGAAAGATCAGAAAGAGAAATTAAAAAAAAAAAAACAATTACATTTACCATCACATCAAAAAGAATACAATATCCTAGGAATAAGCCTGCCTAAGAGGACAAAATATCTGTACTCTGAACACTATAGGACACTGATGAAAGAAACTGAGGAAGATGCAGATGGAAAGATATGCCATGTTTGTGGGTTGGAAGAATCAATATAGTCAAAATGACTATACTACCCAAAGCAATCTACAGATTCAGTGCAATCCCTATCAAATAATGGCATTTTTCATGGAACTAGAACCAAAAAAAAAAAAAAACCTTAAAATTTATATGGAGATATAAAAGACCCTGAATAGCCAAAACAATCTTGAGAAAGAAAAATGGAGCTAGAGGAATCAAGCTCCCAAACTTCAGACTATATTACAAAGCTACGGTCATCAAAATGGTATGGTACTAGCACAAAAATAGAAATATATATCAATGGAACATGATAGAAAGCCCAGAAATACACTTATGCACCTATGGTCAATTAATCTATGACACAGGAGGCAAGACTAAATAATGTTGGAAATACAGTCTCTTCACCAAATGGTGCTGGGAAAACTGGACAGCTATGTTAATAAAACAATATTAAAACATATACAAAAGTAAGCTTAATATGGATTAAAGACCTAAATATGAGACCAGATACCATAAAACTCCTAAAGGAAAACACTGACAGAATATGCTCTGACATAAATCACAACAATATATTTTTTTGGTCTGTCTCCCAGAATAATGAAAATAAAAACAAAAATAATTAAAAAATTGAATCTACTTAAACTCAAAAACTTTTGCACAGCAAAGTAAGCAATAAACAAAACAAAATTAAAAGATACCTACAGATTGGGAGAAAATATCTCCTCTCTTCTTGCCTGAAGAGCCTGTGTTCTTAAAGACCTAATTTAAACCTATACTGAATTTCTCCATCAAAATGTTGTTCTTGCTTAGAACTCCCCTAGCATTTCATCTTTTAAAAAAAGAATTGTCTTTTCCTGTTCTCCACCTAGTTACTTCAATACTTTCTCTCTTCCAGTGGACTAGATCTAAATTCCTTGGGACAGAATCTAAGTCAAATTGAATTTTGATTTCTCACACTGCCTTCTATAGCACTTTTCTCCTCATGAATATTAATAAAGACATGTTGAATGAATGAATTCCAGGAACTGCTATGGAGTGAAAGGCAAAGCCTGCCTTCTAAGGAAGGAGATTCATAACTTGCCACCGTGAGCATTATTTAGCAGAAACATTGTAGTAGACAATTAGCTGCACCTTATATTTTATTGGGCTCTTTCTAGACTTTAGAAATTGGCTAACATGACAGAGGTAACTGACTGCATAATTTGATATATGAAAATATTGTTAAAGATGGTCATTAAAGTTACACATATTGAGTGCCTTTTGTAAGTATAGCAAAACTACACTAGAGATGTCTCTAGAAGTAGAAGAAATCATCCTTGCCCCTAGGGAGCTTACAGTTTTGTTGGTGAGGGAAAAAAAAAGTTATGCTAGAAACTAAGCAAGACTTATGAAGTAATGTGTAAACACGTTTATAGGTCTTCCTTGACTTGGGTGTCAGGTTATATCCTGACAAACTTCTTGTAAGTTTACAATGTCTTAAGTGACAAAATGCATTTGATACGCCTAAACTACTAAACATCAAGCTTAGCCTAGCCTGCTTTACATGTGCTCATAACAACTTACATTAGCCCACAGTTTGGTAAAATCATCTAACACAAAGCCTATTATTTTTACAGTCAAGTATTGAATACCTCTTGTAATGTATTAGATACTGTGCTAAAAGTGAAAAACAGAATGGTTGTTTGAGTACAGAATGATTGTATGTGTAACAGTTGTTCATCTTGGGATGGCTGGAAAATGATGCCCAGCACCATGAGAGAGGATTGTTCCACTTATTGTTAGCCTGGGAAAAGGTTGAAATTCAAAATCTGAAATTAGATTTTTCCTGAATGTGTATGACTTTTGTACCATCATTAAGTTGAAAAATGAAGTCAAACCACTGTAGGTCAGGGATTGTCTGTATATAGCGTATACACACTTGATGAAGAAATGTCCGTGTATTTGTGGAGAAAAGAAGTTACCTGAAAGGACAGTCATTCAGGGTTATTTTGAAAGGAGGTGGCGATGTAGGGAACAAGCATTCTGGGTGTTCTCTGCTCACCGCACAGGATCTGCTCTTCACCCTTGTCATCCCATTTTGTGCGCTGGTGACCCCCTTGATGCATGGCATAGACCCTCTGCCGTGGTGGCAGCGTCCTGCTGTGTTCAGGCAATGAAGGCACTGTCAGGAGCTAGAGAGGCTTGATGGGCGGCGGAGGGTGAGGTTGGGACCCCCATTTCCTTTCCTACTAGGATGCAGGTCGGCTGCATTCTTCTCAAGAGGATGCCAACTCCAATCAGGCAGGACTCTCACAGTATTTATGACTTTAGCAACCTTTTCAGGGCTTCTGAAACAGCTCTCTTCCCTTACCACTTCAGGGCTAGAAGGGGTGTAACTCTTAGCCCTAGAGTGATGGTAAATTTACCTTAAATCTGCTTAGACCTTGTAAACAGCCCTTTTAGTCAGTTCTCCACAATTACTCAGCGTGAGTGGGCATTCTGTTTCTAGCCAAGATCCTGACTAATACACATTTGAAGGCTAGTGCGGTAATTCAGTTCCACAACACTTAACTGAACATCTTTAGGTGTCAGGTGAGGCTCTAAGCACTGGGGATAAAAACAGGATTAAAATAAAATATCTTCCCCTGAGGAACCTCTAGTCTAACAGAAAAGACAAACACATAAGTTTGTTCAAATTGAGAATGGCTGTTAGAAGAATGCTTTTTCTACCAGGGTGAGACTGAAGGAGGACTTATGAAAGAGATGACTAAAGCTAAAACCAACTGACATTTTATCATCAATATACATTTTGGATTTTTAGAACCAGAAGGCATAATAGCTGCTTATCTGGACCAATGCCTTTATTTTACAGAGGAGAAATTGCAGGGTCTGTTGAACTAAAATTACCTGTCCCCTTTACTGCTAGTGAGAAAACAGGTGTGAGACCCGAGTCTTCTCACTTCTTGTCCAGTGTCCTCTTTCCCTGTCCCTCTAGCATGTAGTCATTGCCAGTTCTAACTTCACCCATGTCCTCCCTGCCTCTGCCTTGGCTCCTTCCTCCTGAACCATTTTTCATTTTGAAGCACTTGAGTATTTGGAGCAAGGAGGGCAAACTTATTGATTTCAATATTCTCATTGTCACAGTCAGAGGGAAAGGTGAAGAGGGCTGAGACATATGGAGGTGAAGTGTGTGGTTAAGGACAGATCACCAATACTAATCCTCCTGCCTCAGGAAGCAATCTGAGAGTCTGCAGGCTTTGAAGTGTTTCCAAGCCTCCTCCCTGTGCTTGTGAGCTTTCTGGATGCTCGAGCCCAACTGGGTCCCTAATAAGCATCCTGTGAGGGGCTGATTCATCCTTCCTTCCACCAGCGCCAGAGAGAAGCTCAAGTGCAGGGTAAAATTTTCCACATGGTATCCTAGGTGATAGGAAAAGAAGTTTCTTTGTATGAAGTAACTTTGAATGTTACAACTTAATTTGTTTAAGTCCTGAAAGACTAGGGTTATTTATGCAAGAAACTGGATAACTTGGAGTCCTATTCAATTTTAGGGTTTTAATAAACACAGTAACTTGTATTTGTGGAGTGATTACTATGTGGCAGACACTGTCCTGAGGGCAACACATGTGCTGACTAATTTAATTCTGTGAATAATACACTGTTATAAATCTTCTGATGATTAATATTAATATATCTGTATTATAGATGAGGAAACAGAGCCACAGACTAGAAGGAACTTGACTCAGTTCAGATATCGTTGTGAGTGATAGGGCAGTGCTACAACCCAGGTACCTGGCCCCAGAGCCAGTCTTGCACATGATGTTAAGATGTTTCTATAGATAGTCATTCAAAAGCTAGTGTGCTCTTATATTTGCTTTTCTTGATTCCCTTCTATTTTCTAGAGTTCCTCTATTTCCAGGCATAAGGATAAGGGACTTTGGGGGTAGGTATGTAACCTCTGGGAGCAGGACCTCAACCCAGGAATCTTATAAGGTTTTAAACAGAAGATCTTGCCTTAATAAAAATGATAAATTTGACTCAAGAAAGAAGTAATATGATATGTGAGGTGATGATGCTTAGGTGTTCCATGCGCTACCTGGCTCAGTGGAAATTCCCTTTATGCTAGGGTGGCTGACTGTGCAGCACTGGTTTTCTGGGACATGGGACTTTTCATGCTAAAACTGGGCAAGTTCTAGGTATACTGGGATGAGTCTATCACTCTGCTTTATGCATTTTTTTGCAGTCAGTTGAAGCTCACTTCTTTCCCCAAATCCTGGAATCAACCTTACCTTAATATAGAGTTTGTTTGTTTGTTTTTAATCACATAGAGCACACATTTAATCTAATAGAGCACACACCACCAGCATTTGAGTCACTTGGGACCCTTGTTAAAAATACTGATTCCTGACTTCTCTACAAATTTACAGAAGTGTGACAGGCAGGCAGGGTAGAGTTGGAACTTAGGGAATCTGCATATTTAAAATAAACCTGCCAAATGATTCTTATAAATGTTTTCAAACTACTTACCCGGTCTATAAGGAAATGCAGAAATCACATTTTTATAGCTTAGGTGCTCTGAATCTATCACTCTTGTTGCTATTCTGGTTCTGACTTATCATCTCAGTTCTAGTTGGAAGAATCCGGCTTTGTTTCTCTGTCCTTATTTGGAGCACAATTTCAAGAACTGTGTTTCTGGTCTCTGCCGCATACTTTGCAGTCTAGTCTCTGCCATGAAAACTCATCCAGTTCCCTATTTTCTATGAGGTCAAGGCCCTGCCCTGCCCTCTTCTGTCCTCCTGGAAATTAGTCTCTCTCCTGAAGTCTCACTACCTACAGAGCTCCAGGCAGTCAAACTCTAGTCTGTCTCTTTCCAGCTTCCTGGTTCCACCTACATATCTTCTGATAAAATACAAGATTAAGAAGTAAAGCAGTTGTTTCTGTAATTCTCATAAGAAACTGCCTATTACATTGTCAATAGCTTGAAACATCTACATTGACTTTGAAAACTGGCTCCATTTGGCACAAGCCAAAGCACATACGTATTTATCTAAGCAGTGAATTTGATCCCAGCCACTGCATAGGTAGGGCTCCATGCTCGCTGGCTTCTCTGTAATCTGATAGTCCACTGTGTTTATTCGCAAGTAAGCAGCAGCCCTCAGGGTTCCCTGGTAGCTCAGCTGGTAAAGAATCTGCCTGCAATGCAGGAGACACTGGTTCCATTCCTGGGTCAGGAAGATCCCCTGGGGAAGGAATAGGCCACCCACTCCAGGGTTCTTGGGCTTTCCTGGTGGCTCAGATGGTAAAGAATCTGCCTGCAGTGCAGGAGACCTGGGTTTGATCCCTGGATTGGGAAAATCCCCTGGAGGAGGGCTTGGCAACCCACTCCAGTATCCATTTTTCTGTTTTGTTTTTTCTCACTTTATTTAATTTTTTAATTGAAGGATAATTCCTTTACAGAATTTTGTGCTTTTCTGTAATACATTAACAAGAATCAACCATAGGTATACCCGTGTCCCCTCCCTTCTAATCTCTCCTTCCATCTCCCTCCCCATCCCACCCTTCTAGATTGTCACAGAGCCCCTGTTTGAGTTCCTGAGTCATACAGCAAATTCCCATGGGCCATCCATTTCACATATAGCATTGTAAATTTCCGTGTTACTCTCTCCATATATCTCACCCTCCCCCTCCTCCCCTCCACCCGTGTCTGTTCCCTATGTCCGTTTCTCCATTGCTGCCCTGCACATAAATTCATCAGTGCCATCTTTCTGGATTCTATATATATATATATGCATCAGTATATGATGTTTATATTTCTCTTTCTGACTTACTTCACTCTGTATAATAGGCTCTAGGTTCATCCTCCTCATTAGAGCTGACTCACACGAGTTCCGTTTTATGGCTGAGAAGCACTCCGTTGTATATATGTACCACAGCTTCTTTATCCATTCATCTATTGTGGAGAAGGCAATGGCACCCCACTCCAGTACTCTTGCCTGGAAAATCCCATGAATGGAGGAACCTGGTAGGCTGCAGTCCATGGGGTTGCTAAGAGTCGGACTGAGCGACGTCACTTTCACTTTTCACTTTCATGCATTGGAGAAGGAAATGGCAACCCACTCCAGTGTTCTTGCCTGGAGAATCCCAGGGATGGCGGAGCCTTGTGGGCTGCTGTCTATGGGGTCGCACAGAGTTGGACACAACTGAAGTGACTGAGCAGCAGCAACAGCACTGATGGACATCTAGGTTGCTTCCATGTCCTAGCTGTTGCAAATAGCACTGCAGTGAACACTGGGGTACACGTGTCTTTTTCAGTTTTGGTTTCCTCAGGGTATATGCCTAGGAGTGGGATTGCTGGGTCATATGGTGGTTTTATTCCTAGTTTTTTAAGGAATCTCCATACCATCTTCCATAGTGGCTGTATCAGTTTGCATTCCCACCAGCAATGAAAGAGGGCTCCCTTTTCTCCACACCCTCTCCAGTGTCTATTGTTTGTAGACTTTTGATGATGGCCATTCTGACTGGTGTGAGGTAGAATCTCATTGTAGTTTTGATTTGTATTTCTCTAATAATAAGTGATGTTGAGCATCTCTTCATGTGTGTGTTAGCCATCCGTATGTCTTTTGTGGAGAAATGCACGTTTAGGTCTTTTTCCCACTCTTTTTAATTACACTCCAGTATTCTTGCCTGGAGAATCTCCATGGTCAGAGGAGCCTGGCAGGCTATAGTCCATGGGGTCACAAAAAGTTGTACATGACTGACTGACTAAGCACAGCACAGCACAGCAGCCCTCCATAACTCTCCCTGCATTTGCCCAGAGAACACCTACTTAGCTTCGGCATCTGTTGTCATCTGAAGTCTCTCCTGATTCACCAGATAGAAAACCAGTATTTTCTTTTTCCATATCCCCAGTACACAATGATGGACCACTACAACATCATCCATAGCACAGGCTGTGGGTACTACATTCCATCCCCTCTTGGCTACTTCAGAGCTTATCTGAATCTGTGATGAATAATTTTACCTGCATGCCAATGCCTTCCCACCTTAAGAACCTGTGTTATTCTGCTTCTCTGCCTAAAGGTGTTTTCTAGCTGATAGCCTAGAAGTTCCAGAGGCAAGCTTCAACCAATGAGGAAGTGTCTAATGGAAAGCTCAGCCCGTCCACCCTTTACTGGGTTGATTCTGAGGTATGCGGCACATGGTTCCTCACAAGACCCATGGAAGTGAACCTCAGCTGCCCACATGGAAAACTGCTCATTTGTGATCCAAGGATCACCTTCCAAATAAACTACCTCTACCGATGTATTTGTTATGACCAGTACATTTTCTTGGCAAAACTCTATTAGTCTTTGCCCTGCTTCATTCCATATTCCAAGGCCAAATTTGCCTGTTACTCCAGATGTTTCTTGACTTCCTACTTTTGCATTCAAGTCCCCTATAATGAAAAGGACATCTATTTTGGGTGTTAGTTCTAAAAGGTCTTGTAGGTCTTCATAGAACTGTTCAACTTCAGCTTCTTCAGCGTTACTGGTTGGGGCATAGACTTGGATTACTGTGATATTGAATGATTTGCCTTGGAAATGAACAGAGATCATTCTGTCATTTTTGAGATTGCATTCAAGTACTGCATTTTGGACTCTTTTGTTGACCATGATGGCCACTCTATTTCTTCTGAGGGATTCCTGCCCGCAGTAGTAGATATAATGGTCATCTGAGTTAAATGCACCCATTCCAGTCCATTTCAGCTCACTGATTCCTAGAATGTCGACATTCACTCTTGCCATCTCTTGTTTGACCACTTCCAATTTGCCTTGATTCATGGACCTGACATTCCAGGTTCCTATGCAATATTGCTCTTTACAGCATCAAACCTTGCTCCTATCACCAGTCACATTCACAGCTGGGTATTCTTTTTGCTTTGGCTCCATCCCTTCATTCTTTCTGGAGTTATTTCTCCACTGATCTCCAGTAGCATATTGGGCACCTACTGACCTGGGGAGTTTTGAATATATAGAAGAAATAAGTATTAACCTTTGATATTAATCACGTTAGACCTTAGGCTAAGTAAATTCTTTCCCTAACTAAAACCCACTACACCCTCACCCTGTAGGAATGTAACTTTATTTGGGTGGCGTCTGTTTTGAGAATAATCAGCCCTGGAGAAATAAGTGTCCTGATTGACTGACCGCTGTCACAAGGAGAGGGTCGTAAATTGTCAGCAGGCCCCCCTGGCCAGAAGATGATGTAACACCCCTAAGACTTCTGTATACATTTGTGTGAAGCACCTGACTTTAATAAAAGTCAGGACTGCTGTCCCCACATGACTTTTGTATAACATCTTAGTGTATAAAAACAGACTCTGGAAAATAAAGAATTGGGATCAGTTTCTCGAAATACTGGCCTCCCCATGTCGCTCTCTCTCTCACTCTGGCTGAGTCTCCATCTGGAGCGTGGAACCCACCATGCTTACTAATTATGCCTGGGTTTCTAAGATCCGACCGGGGAGGCCTCAGTGCCTCCTCTCCTTCGGGAGAACGGAAGGACGCCTGCGGCCTACGTAAGTGGTGCAAACTTCTTGTCTTGAAGTTTTATTGGTCTCCCGCGTAAACCAAGCTACTCAGCCTCTTTTCTCCACTGAATTTTCCTACTGAGCTATCCTTATTCTATTACTCTTTATATCTTTAATTAATATCTAATTGAAGCTATTGTATCCTGACCCTCGCCTATGCCGTCTCTCCTTCGAATACCCTGGATCAGCCGGGGCTGGTCCCCGGCAAGTGTCCTATCATTTTGCCTTTTCATACTGTTCATGGGGTTCTCAAGGCAAGAATACTGAAGTGGTTTGCCATTCCCTTCTCCAGTGGACCACATTCTGTCAGATCTCTCCACCATGACTCGCCCATCTTGGGTTGCCCCACGGGCATGGCTTAGTTTCATTGAGTTAGACAAGGCTGTAGTCCTAGTGTGATTAGATTGACTAGTTTTATGTGAGTATGGTTTCAGTGTGTTTGCCCTCTGATGCCCTCTTGCAACACCTACCGTCTTACTTGGGTTTCTCTTACCTTGTGCGTGGAGTATCTCTTCACGGCTGCTCCAGCAAAGCACAGCCATTGCTCCTTACCTTGGACAAGGGGTATCTCCTCACCGCCACCCTTCCTGACCTTCAACGTGGGAAGTTTTGCCAAGAAAATGCACTGGTCATAACAAACACCCTCTTCCAACAACACAAGAGAAGACTCTATACATGGACCATCACCAGATGGTCAACACTGAAATCAGATTGATTATATTCTTTGCAGCCAAAATTGGAGAAGCTCTATACAGTCAGCAAAAACAAGACCAAGAGCTGACTGTGGCTCAGACCATGAGCTCCTTATTGCCAAATTCAGACTTAAATTGAAGAAAGTACGGAAAACCACTAGACCATTCAGGTATGACCAAAATCAAATCCCTTATGATTATACAGTGGAAGTGAGAAATAGATTTAAGGGCCTGGATCTGATAGATAGAGTGCCTGATGAACTATGGAATGAGGTTCGTGACATTGTACAGGAGACAGGGATCAAGACCATCCCCATGGAAAAGAAATGCAAAAAAGCAAAATGGCTGTCTGGGGAGGCCCTACAAATAGCTGTGAAAAGAAGAGAAGTGAAAAGCAAAGGAGAAAAGGAAAGATATAAACATCTGAATGCAGAGTTCCTAAGAATAGCAAGAAGAGATAAGAAAGCCTTCTTCAGCAATCAATGCAAAGAAATAGAGGAAAACAACAGAATGGGAGACTAGGGATCTCTTCAAGAAAATCGGAGATACCAATGGAACATTTAATGCAAAGATGAGCTCGATAAAGGACAGAAATGGTATGGACCTAACAGAAGCAGAAGATATTAAGAAGAGATGACAAGAATACACAGAAGAACTGTACAAAAAAGATCTTCACGACCCAGATAATCACAATGGTGTGATCACTGACCTAGAGCCAGACATCCTGGAATGTGAAGTCAAGTGGGCCTTAGAAAGCATGACTACGAACAAAGCTAGTGGAGGTGATGGAATTCCAGTTGAGCTATTCCAAATCCTGAAAGATGATGCTGTGAAAGTGCTGCATTCAATATGCCAGCAAATTTGGAAAACTCAGCAGTGGCCACAGGACTGGAAAAGGTCATTTTTCATTCCAATCCCAAAGAAAGGCAATGCCAAAGAATGCTCAAACTACCGCACAATTGCACTCATCTCACACGCTAGTAAAGTAATGCTCAAAATTCTCCAAGCCAGGCTTCAGCAATATGTGAACCGTGAACTTCCTGATGTTCAAGCTGGTTTTAGAAAAGGCAGAGGAACCACAGATCAAATTGCAAACATCCGCTGGATCATGGAAAAAGCAAGAGAGTTCCAGAAAAGCATCTATTTCTGCTTTATTGACTATTCCAAAGCCTTTGACTGTGTGGATCACAATAAACTGTGGAAAATTCTGAAAGAGATGGGAATACCAGACCACCTGATCTGCCCTTTGAGAAATTTGTATGCAGGTCAGGAAGCAACAGTTAGAACTGGACATGGAACAACAGACTGGTTCCAAATAGGAAAAGGAGTACGTCAAGGCTGTATATTGTCACCCTGTTTATTTAACTTATATACAGAGTACATCATGAGAAACGCTAGACTGGAAGAAACACAAGCTGGAATCAAGATTGCTGGGAGAAATCTCAATAACCTCAGATATGCAGATGACACCACCCTTATGGCAGAAAGTGAAGAGGAACTCAAAAGCCTCTTGATGAAAGTGAAAGTGGAGAGTGAAAAAGTGGGCTTAAAGCTCAACATTCAGAAAACGAAGATCATGGCATCCGGTCCCATCACTTCATGGGAAATAGATGGGGAAACATTGGAAACAGTGTCAGACTTTATTTTTGGGGCTCCAAAATCACTGCAGCTGGTGACTGCAGCCATGAAATTAAAAGATGCTTACTCCTTGGAAGGAAAGTTATGACCAACCTAGATAGCATATTCAAAAGCAGAGACATTACTTTGCCAACAAAGGTTCGTCTAGTCAAGGCTATGGTTTTTCCTGTGGTCATGTATGGATGTGAGAGTTGGACTGTGAAGAAGGCTGAGTGCCGAAGACTTGATGCTTTTGAACTGTGGTGTTGGAGAGGACTCTTGAGAGTCCCTTGGACTGCAAGGAGATCCAACCAGTCCATTCTGAAGGAGATCAGCCCTGGGATTTCTTTGGAAGGAATGATGCTAAAGCTGAAACTCCAGTACTTTGGCTACCTCATGCGAAGAGTTGACTCATTGGAAAAGACTCTGATGCTAGGAGGAATTGGGGGCAGGAGGAGAAGGGGACGACAGAGGATGAGATGGCTGGATGGCATCGCTGACTCGATGGACGTGAGTCTGAGTGAACTCCGGGAGTTGGTGATGGACAGGGAGGCCTGGCGTGCTGCGATTCATGTGGTCGCAAAGAGTCGGAAACGACTGAGCGACTGATCTGATCTGACGCATGTATTTGTAACAGAGTCTGCTTTGGGGGAAATCCAAATTAAAACACCATATTTAACTTATCACTGGATGTATATTTTTTTGTCTGTCTCCTTCTCTCAGACTAGAAGCTCCTTTACAGAAGGGATCATGGATTGAATATCTTTACATTCTAACATGTAGCCTGACACCTAATAAATACTCAGTTGATATTTGTATGAGAGAGTAAGTTGATCTACATTTTAGTGACGTTAATAATGTTTGTGAGGCACTGTAAAATCGTAAAGTATGTTTAAAAGCTGTTCCATAGAACATTGCTGTTCCATAGAAATCTCAATGTAGTAAATTCTTTAAAAAAAATAAAAACTCTACTAGGATTTTACAGTTTTCTTAATATTACATCCTTTACTTGATTAGCCAGACTACACCATTCCTTTCATTGAACCACAGAAGAAAATGTTTTATACTTTTTAAATTGTTTTATTATCTTTTCCCTAAATAAAAATCCAAGCCTCTTCTTCATGGTCTATAATAAATTTAAAACTATATTGCAAGTAAATCTTTCATCTGTAAATGATGACAATACAATGAGTGATATGGAGAAATTATCAATAAATTGAAGACTCCCTCTTTATTGTTTTACTTAAAAGTCTTTTTAAAATAAATGTATTAGACTTTCAGAAGAATTCAAATTAGTTTATCCCCAAGGGACTACAATCTTTAAATATCTTCAACTGGAGAAGGAACTCACTCTGGTAATTATATGTCATTTTGTTTATTTTCAGATGGCTAGTAGTTCTTGAGCAATATTATTAAACTAATAATTTATTCCAGTTTTCATCTAGAATCAGTAAGATATTCATCATCAGTTCTTCATCTATCATTTAATCTTTTTCCTTCACACTTATGCACATTCAATAGCTTCACCAGTAAGAAAAAACAAATCCTGCAGAATTATGACTATGTCATTTTGCTTCTAGCCAAAGTACTAGAAAGAACTGAAAGAACAATGTGAGCTAAAATAAAGATGCACAGATTGACCAGGAACAAGTTCTAATGAATATTTATGGTTAAAATTTTTTTAATTTTCTATTTATTATCCTTGCTCTAGACCAAAATAAGTGATATTATATTCATAAGAGCAATGAAAGGCTGAGCTTACAAGAGTGTTTTAAAATAATTTATATCAGAAGCATTCCTGTCATGAGATACTATTTTTAGGAAATCACTCTACTAATCACATATTATTGAGTTTGGGGCACCCTGTTTTTCGTGAAAATGTATGCTGAATCAAATAAAGAAAAATGTGACAGGCCTACTATAGCTAGGAATCCAAGCACAAAAGATGTTTTAGGAAGAACATAAATGTTGATATGGGACTTTTCAACAGCACTAAAAATAGCAAGAAACTCCTTATTTCATATTACAAGGTCCAAAAAGAAAAGGCTAGCATCTCACTAACATAACCAGTTAGATTAAATAAATAAATAAATAAGCTATTAAAATTTGGCAGTAGATATTTATTGTACCGTTTTGATTGACCTTAATGTCAATCCTTATTACATAATATGTTTTAAATTTTATTTTATTTTTAAACTTTACATAATTGTATTAGTTTTGCCAAATATCAAAATGAATCCGCCACAGGTATACATGTGTTCCCCATCCTGAACCCTCCTCCCTCCTCCCTCCCCATACCATCCCTCTTGGTCGTCCCAGTGCACCAGCCCCAAGCATCCAGTACCGTGCATCGAACCTGGACTGGCATCTCGTTTCATACATGATATTTTACATGTTTCAATGCCATTCTCCCAAATCTTCCCACCCTCTCCCTCTCCCATAGAGTCCATAAGACTGTTCTATACATCAGTGTCTCTTTTGCTGTCTCGTACACAGGGTTATTGTTACCATCTTTCTAAATTCCATATATATGCGTTATTATACTGTATTGGTGTTTTTCCTTCTGGCTTACTTCACTCTGTATAATAGGCTCCAGTTTCATCCACCTCATTAGAAGTGATTCAAATGTTTTCTTTTTAATGGCTGAGTAATACTCCATTGTGTATATGTACCATAGCTTTCTTATCCATTCATTTGCTGATGGACATTATTTTAAGCTCCTCCAGAATAAATCTTTAGCATTGATGAATAAACATGACAGAACTTCAACTATCCATTGAATGGATATTTTCCCTTTATTAAAAAATATATTTTATAGGGAAATCCTTGTGAAAGGACGAAAATAGAAAAAAAAGACATTGCAATTTGTTTTAACAATTCAAACAAACCATCTTTTAAAGCAAACATATGTCATAGATATTTGTCTTTCTCTCAAGAAAAATAAGTTGTTCTATACTAACAGATGGTAAAACCAGAACAACTAAAGACAGCATATTTTAAAAGTCTAGATTTGTCAATTGTTCTAAAGGCAAAATAATATTTTTTTTCTTTATAAAAAACCTACACTTTTCTTTCTGGTAAAGTTCCTGGCCAGTTTACTTCACGCAGACTTTAATCTACATGTTAGTCTTCAATCAGTGTGCAATACCCATAAACATTCCTCTTGTGATTATTCAATTACTCTATTCACAGTTGGATAGAAGGTCATCATGTACATTTAGTCCAGGCATTGAGATTCTTGCATCAGGAAGAAAAGTTAAACAACTGTGAGGGAAATTGGTTTCTAAACCTATATAAGCTAGATAATATTTTGATAGTGTTTTGAGGTTTTTAACTAAAGTTCACTTAAAATGGACCCTTTTATTGTCCAATATTCTCTTGAGCAAATTACTCTTCTCTTCTTTACTGATAAGTGTTCATTGGTGCAGGTAAGGGGGAAGTACGGCAGAAAAGCAGAGAGGTACCCAGAAGTAAGGCACTAAGTCTCAAGACCCTGGGCTTAGTGTTAAAATATGAAGTCCTAAAGGATTCAGAGTGTTATATATATGCAATAAACAATAGATTAGATGAACTGAAATATAGGATACCCTCCAGCATTCTTGGCTTTAAGCTGGAATTACTACAGTGTGAGCTAGGCTCTCTGGGGTAATTAAATTTGAGCAAAGTATTTGATAAAGTTTACATAATGTCCTTGAGGAAAATGTCTGCCAAATGTTAGTGATTTAAAGGGATTCAAAAGTTGAGTGGTACAGCAGCATCAACTTTGAGCCAGGTTACTAGTGGCATTCTGTGAGGCTCTGCTGCATTCAAAATTTTAATAATCTAGATAACATATAGAAAGTTAACCAATTAGACTTGAGAGGCTTGAAATTAGGAGAGGGTTGCCGGGAGAATCCCAGGGACGGGGGAGCCTGGTGGGCTGCCGTCTATGGGGTCGCACAGAGTTGGACACGACTGATGCAACTTAGCAGCAGCAAGTTAGCTTAGAAACCACATGAGAAATTTAAATACAGTCGGTCAGATAGGCAAACTGGGCCAGATTTAACAAGATTAAAAATAAACAAAAATACATGTAAAGACCTTGGTTTAGAACTAAAAAGAGCAAAGCAAAACAAATGAGGGGCTGGCAAGGCAGTGCCTCAAAATATGTTTCCATGAGCATGACCTGAGGGTCTGAGTTAATTTCACATTCAAGCTGAATGGACAAGGTTTTTGCCAAAAAGGTAGTGTTTCATTGGGTTGTACTGTACTTTGTACTGGTCAAAGGATACCTGGAAGAGTGTGCACACTTCTGACTTTTAGCTTCTGAGTTGAATATCAGTGAACTGTAGTATATATAAGGTATGTTGCTAAGATTTTATCAGAAAAAATGTTTCTGAACTCCTCTTAAGTACTAGACACTCTCCTAGGGATATAGCAGCAAACAGGAGTTAAACACAGTGAATCTGGAAAGGGAGTGATTTATTTGGAAATGATATGAGGGTCCTTGTTAGCTGACATCCGTTGAACAGCTGGCATGTGGAAAAAGAATTAGCCTGATACCGTGTGGCTCCAGGGGGATTATGCAGAAGTTATAAGGGTGAAGATTTTGGTTACAGCATCTGTTCAAGTGGAGAGTGTGGACTTGGGTTGGAGAAAGTCTTGTCATTTTCCAGCAGAGACAGAATTGCGTCTGTTAGGGTAAATGATGTAATGTAGAAGGCACTTAGCATAGTACATGGAGGTCTTACTGATGCTTAGTCAGTAGAACAAAACTGTACAGGGTTTTCTGACATCTTTTGGGAGTATGGATAGATGATTCTAGAATTCTAGAGAACAGGAACTCTTACCATATTTTTTTTCCCTCTGTGCCCACTACAGAATTTGGCATATGGTTGGTGGTCTTTAAGTATCAAATAAATAAATGAGAGTTTTTTATCATCTATGACTATACATTAATAATTATGAGTTAAAGAAGTAGAATTTAGAGTCCAGAAATCATTGTTTCCAATTCCATTTTCACTGATGATGCTATTTGACATTACCTTTTTTCAGCATCCTTTTTTTTTTTGGCCTGTTACTTAAAGAAAATCTCAGTCATTTTTCAGGAGAACATGGATCTTTTTGTTGTTTTATAAAACATTCAGTGGCTTGTGGATTTACTGAGAATTTACAATGAATCCATTATATCATTCTCCAAATCAAGTAGGTTCCTTTTAAAGTCCAGATTATCTGTTATAACCTGCATTATTCTGAACTGCACAATACATCCTTCTCATTTATGAAGTCCTCTTGCTTCCAGAAGGTTCTCTTTGTATATTTCCTTTCTTCTCAAAAATGAACATTATTATTTTCAGCTTTCTAATCACTCTTCTCTTTCCCTAAACTCATCTGGAAATACTTATTTCTAGTCCTCTCATGAGCTGGAAAAAAGTGTCAATGTTAACTATACTAAGACTCTCTGCCATCTCTAGAGTGCTTACTATGTGCCAGGAGCCCAGCATATCTTATCTCCTTTAAAAAATCTTGCCAATTTTAGGGTGTTGGTGTTATTATTCCCAATTTACAGATTAGGATGTGGAGGAGCTAGAATTTAGACCCCATTCTTTTTCTTAACCCCATGGTCAACTTTTTATGTCAACTAGAATTTTGGATTGAAACTGTAAACATGCTAAAAAGACAAATGGAAAATTGGGCTTTGTTTTGAATGGGGTTTATCTTTGTCAAATAAATTGCAAAGCTCCTTAGTACAACTGACCAAAAACAATGAGATTCAAAGGCTGATGATATCACTCAAAGTACTCTCAGAGTTTAGGGTTAGATGAGCTCCTATCAATCAGACTAGAAAGTTCTTTCCACAAGTTTCACAGCCAACCTCCTGGTCTTAAGACAAAGAGTGAGGCACTGCCTTGCTCAAGGTCAACAACCTGGTTAATAGCACAGAGAGGACCAAAGGCCAAGCTTCTAGATTTCCAGATAGTAAGACTATTTTTTGAGTGAAATCATGGACATTTTTCCCTAAAGAGAGACTCTACTCAGGCATAAGACACACAGAAGAAATGTATTTTGATGGATTCAAGCTAAAAATAAATCTTGATTTATGATCAAGCAAGTGTTTATAAAGCATTTCTGAAGCCCTTAGAGAAAGGTACTTTCTAAATGAAAGTTTCATTTGATCATTTTGAAATGTTTATTTTAGGCAAGCATGCTTTTCATAAAATATTTACACATGCTCCTAATAGCAAATATTCACATTAGTGTGTGCTAAAATATCTGAAATTTACTTAACCAAAATTGTTCGCTTTTCTGGGTACAACCAGCAGGATTTCCAGAAATCCAAAAGAGATAAAGGGATTTCCTTACAAAGCCTGTTAAAGAATCAGATAGGAATTTGGAAAGGGCAATTCTGAAATAAGACTCCTTTAGAATAAGAACTTCCTTAAGATCTTGACTTGAAGAGTCTGCACTAGCTCAAACACCTGCAAAATAAGCAAATAAGGCATAATTTCCCCAACACTTTAAGCCAAAATTTTGCTAACTTCTTTTCACTGCCAAGGACTCAGTTAATGTTTCAGAGACTGAAACACAACAGGTTTTAGCAGTTTTTCTAGATTTCCAGAAGAATAGAAGAGATATGGGTATTGCCTGATTTATCAAAAGAAAAGCAATAGCGTAAACCTCTGCCTCTATTAGAGGTGATTCTAGAGATGTCAAAATATTCCTAATGTTGGCAGCAAGCCCTGTGGTAGGTGTACTTTGAACGGAAAACAGTGCCACCTGTTTCTTTGAGCTTATTTTGAATAAATCTCCTGGGAAATCGCAAAGCATAAACTCTTCCTGATAAAAAGGAAATTGCTCTGATAGAAGCCCCATGATGTAGCAGAAAGAGCATGAGGACAAGTTAATAGAGTTTCTAGGTTCTTCTTCCAGTTTGCTGCCTGTCAGATAGTGCCCTGAGGTGAATCACTTACCCTACCTGTGCCTCAGTTTCTCCCTCTGTAGAAGGAGGGCAATGGGCCATTTCTAAGGCTTCACTGGTGTGTTTTCACATATGTTCTTTCTTGATGATTTAGCTTCCTAAGGCCCACTTGACTTCACATTCCAGGATGTCTGGCTCTAGGTCAGTGATCACACCATCGTGATTATCTGGGTCATGAAGATCTTTTTTGAACAGTTCTTCTGTGTATTCTTGCCACCTCTTCTTAATGTCTTCTGCTTCTGTTAGGTCCCTACCATTTCTGTCCTTTATTGAGCCCATCTTTGCATAAAATGTTCCCTTGGTATCTCTAATTTTCTTGAAGAGATCTCTAGTCTTTCCCATTCTATTGTTTTCCTCTATTTATTTGCATTGATCACTGAGGAAGGCTTTCTTATCCCTCCTTGCTATTCTTTGGAACTCTGCATTCAAATGGGTATATCTTTCCTTTTCTCCTTTGCTTTTCATTTCCCTTGTTTTCACAGCTATATGTAAGGCCTCCTCAGACAACCATTTTGCTTTTTTGCATTTCTTTTTCTTGGGGATGGTCTTGATTCCTGTCTCCTGTACAATGTCATGAACCTCCGTCCATAGTTCATCAGGCACTCTGTCTATCAGATCGAGTCCCTTAAATCTATTTCTCACTTCCACTGTATAGTCATAAGGGATTTGATTGAGGTCATACCTGAATGGTCTAGTGGTTTTCCCCACTTTCTTCAAGTCTGAATTTAGCAATAAGGAGTTCATGATCTAGGCCACAGTCAGCTCCTGGTGTTGTTTTTGTTGACTGTATAGAGCTTCTCCATCTTTGGCTAGAAAGAATGTAATCAATATGATTTCAGTGTTGACCATCTGGTGATGTCCATGTGTAGAGTCTTCTCTTGTGTTGTTGGAAGAGGGTGTTTGCTATGACCAGTGCATTCTCTTGGCAGAACTCTATTAGCCTTTCCCTGCTTCATTCTGTACTCCAAGGCCAAATTTGCCTGTTACTCCAGGTGTTTCTTGACTTCCTACTTTTGCATTCCATTCCCGTATAATGAAAAGGACATCTTTTTTGGGTGTTAGTTCTAGAAGGTCTTGTAGGTCTTCGTAGAACTGTTCAACTTCAGCTTCTTCAGCATTACTGGTCGGGGTGTAGACTTGGATTACCATGATACTGCATGGTTTGCCTTGGAAATGAACAGAGATCATTCTGTCATTTTTGAGATTGCATCCAAGTACTGCATTTCAGACTCTTTTGTTGACCATGATGGCTACTCCATTTCTTCTAAGGGATTCCTGCCCACAGTAGTAGATATAATGGTCATCAGAGTTAAATTCACCCACCAGTCCATCTTAGTTCGCTGATTCCTAGAATGTCGATATTCACTCTTGTCATCTCCTGTTTGACCACTTCCAATTTGAGTTGATTCATGGACCCCACATTCCAGGTTCCTATGCAATATTGCTTTTACAGCATCGAACCTTGCTTCTATCATCAGTCCCATCCACAATGGGGTTTGTTTTTTTTTTTTTGCTTTGGCTCCATCCCTTCATTCTTTCTGGAGTTACTTCTCCACTGATCTCCAATAGCGTATTGGGCACCTTCTGACCTGGGGAGTTCATCTTTCAGTGTCCTCTCTTACTGTTTTTTCCCAGGCTTTTCATGAGTCCACCTTCCAGAGGCACTATATCTTTATGAGACACAACTTCCATCTACCCTTGCAAATGATATTACAAGGTAAGAGACATTCATATCAATTCTTCATATTTTAAATCACTTTTATGCATGTTGAAAACTTGTAAAACTTTCTCTGATATAACCTTATCAAAGTTTTTCTTTGTTCCCATCCAACAAAGAAAGTGACAGTCATTTAAAAGTATGTATATCAGGTTTGCAAGGGGAATGTTTGACTCCCTTAAGAAAATTAACTCTTTAAGCATTGCAGCCAGTTGTTCTAATGGTGTGATAACCAAACAACTAAATGGAGTAGGTTTTGGCAAAGGCTTACAGTCTGTTAGCATTAGTTGGATTTGTAAAACATAATTGAAAGTAACGAGTCCCATTTCGTTAAGAGTGGTTTATGGTAGAGGCTTTTTACTCTGTGGTTATACACATAGAACTAATTGGGCCTTGGAATCCAAATTGGCCTATCAAATTGAGCAAAGGGAGAAGAAAAACAATTAGTTACATTTAAAAAAGTATAGACTGCCAAAAAAGTTAATCTAGTTGTACATGTAAATAAATACACTTCAGCCTGTGGATCAAGACAGATTAGCAGGTTATGCGATCCATGCTTTGGTCAGAGACAGCTTTAAAAGCAATAAACAGAACAGAAAATATCAGAGTATATCATAATAATAATTAGTATTGGTTTATGAAATTTAATTTTACTTACACAGAGGGAACACATATACATGCATATATGTTCCTGGTCACAATGTAAATTTTATTTCTCACTCTCAGTCTGATTACAAAAAGGTCAAGTTCATTGAATAGAATTTTTATCCTACTGTTGTTTGAAAATTGTATAAATCTTAATTATGTTGAATTGGTTCATAATGCTTTTCAGGTCTACTATATTCTTCTACTTCTCTGTACATTCATTCTATTAATTTCTGAGAGTTTGATATTGAAACTCCAACTAAAAATCTTACTTCATCCACTTAAACGATGGTAATATATGGTGAACCTATATGTAACTCTGTTCTGTAATTTCCAAGTCTCCTGTAAATGTATTATCATATTTTCATAATTTTAAAAATAAGAAAGATAAAAGAACCCAAAAAGATCAAGTTCCTGGGGAAAGGTATTGTGAGATGGAGATTTTTGTGCAGAAGGTTTATCAGGAAGAGCAGTGCAGGCACATTGCCTGTAAAGAAGGACAGGGAGGCAGGGTTGGGTGGGAGAAACTGAAAGAGTTGCAGTTATGACAGAGGTCTAGTTGATCCCTATGGGGAGCTTGGAAGGCCAGCAGAGTTGTTCTCAGCTGAGGACGGGGAGCAGCTATATCCCCACAGCTTGATACCTGCTTGTACGCTGCTCCCAAGGAAGGGGAGTTGCCTCAGGTGACGTAGCTTCCTTTGCTGGCCAAGGGCAGTTCCAGCAGAGGAACTCTGCCCCGAGCAGTCAGCAGCCTGCACAGCTGGAAAAGTGAGTGCTGGGTGCTGAGGAGGCATCTTGGAAGCACTCACAACATCCACTCAGCCACTACCTAGATAGAGCCTGACTCAGACCACCCCACCTCCAGTGCAGGGGCTCTTAAAACCTTAGCACTACTGAAATTTAAGCTTGGAAAAGTATTGTTGTGTATTTTTGTCCTGTGTGTTGTAGGATGTGATAAAGAAACTGATTCCATTTTTGATGATCACTGACAACTTCCAAACCCTACCACTTCCCGTTGATTTTTTGTCCCACATCGGAACAGTCCTAAGAAAGGAGAAGGCAATGGCACCCCACTCCAGTAGTCTTGCCTGGAAAATCCCATGGACAGAGGAGCCTGGTGGGCTGCAGTCCATGGGGTCGCTAGGAGTCAGACACGACTGAGCGACTTCACTTTCACTTTCATGCATTGGAGAAGGAAATGGCAACCCACTCCAGTGTTCTTGCCTGGAGAATCCCAGGGACGGGGGAGCCTGGTGGGCTGCCGTCTCTGGAGTCGCACAGAGTCGGACACGACTGAAGCGACTTAGTAGTAGTAGTAGTAAGAAAGCTAGGGTGTTCCTACCCTTGGCTCTAGTTTGATTTTAAACACTATTGTGCACCTTCTACCATCTTGTTGCAGCTTTTCCTTTGTTCTTGGATGTGGGGTATCTTTTTTTAGTGGGTTCCAACATTCTCCTGTCGATGATTATTCAGCAGCTAGTTGCGATTCTGGTGTTCTCACAGGAGATGTGCGCATGTTCTTCTACTCTGCCATCTTGGGTTACTGTTGGCAGTAGCAGGGAAATTCAAATCAGGCAAACCCAGGCCTGGGAGCAGGAACCCTAACTCTAGATTTACTTCCTAACCACAATAAAACCCAAGCCATTTTAGACTGACTTGGGCACCTGCACTTCTCCAGGAAGCATTATTGTATGAGCAATAAACCTTTCACACCCTCTGGGTTGTCTGTGTGTATATGATCACCAGTCTTGATATCTGAACCAAATTTCAGACATAGGATACTTCACATCATCCCTGTCCTCTATCCCATAGATGCCAGTAGTACTCAACCCGCTCCACAATGGGACAACCAAAATGTACCCAAACATTGCCAGGTGCCCCTGGGGAATCACCCCTGACTGAGAACCGCTGCTCCAGAGCATAAATGAACCTTTGCTAAGTAGGGAACTGATAGCTCATTTGAGTCCAGTGTGCTGTGTTCCAGTTATTCTTGTATGATACCCAGAAAGGTCCTGTGGTCATTCTAAATTCTTACAACAAAATAAGATGGTAGAGGCGGTTTCATGGGTTCTGTGTAAATTAGGTAGGATGTCTGATTTTCTACTTCTGGTCTGGCTGTAAAGTCAGAGTGGGTGGTCTGGTGGGAAAACAGGCTGGAGACTTTAAAAACAATTTGATTGTTTTATTTATGGGACATATTAGCTCCTTCTTTGGAAAGCACATAAAATCATTTAGGCCCTGTAAAATGGGATAATGTGGTGATTTGCATTTGCATGCCATTTTCAAAATCCATTTTATGAAGTGGGAGTGAAGCAGAATGGTATAGTTGGATTTTAATCACTAGAGTTTCGACTTCCCCTCATGGGAGCTATTATCCTATTTCAAAGATTAGAAACTGCAGAGAGCAAGAGAATAGAGGTGACTGAGCTGGAAGGAGTGTTCTTTAAAAGCTAGGAAGCTTTTGCTAACAGTTGTAGACCACAGAATCCCACACCTTATTTTGGCTATCTTAATTTTTAGTGCAAGCTTACACTAAAATACGGGGTTTGAAAATGAGGTGGAAGAGCCTCATAATTGCATTAAACTTATCCAACAATTATTTCCAAATATGTATTTGACAATCTAGAAGAAATCTTCCTTAGCTCTGGTTCAAGGATC
Source organism: Bos mutus (assembly GCF_027580195.1). Taxonomy (NCBI): domain Eukaryota; kingdom Metazoa; phylum Chordata; class Mammalia; order Artiodactyla; family Bovidae; genus Bos; species Bos mutus. The sequence goes on from NC_091638.1 coordinate 22,864,532, forward strand.
CACTTTTGTTCATGTTAACGTATAACACTGTTTTCATGATTTGAAAGTTAGAAACTCTTCTATTTCAGTCATATCATTAGCCAAAACATTTTAGAAGAGTATAGATTAAAAAAAAATTAACTCATTTGTGTAGTGCTCCAATCTTGATAAACACTGATGTAAGTTTCAGCTTTGCATATTTTAGTTTGGTGAATTCAAGGTTAATTTTATTAAAGAGAAAGAAAGTGGTTTTTAATGGGGAAATTACTGATTCATCTGCAAGGAAGTCATTGTCTCATTGCTAGGCATGGGTGCCAAAGGCATGCTGGGCAGTGACATCAAATCTAAAGACAGTAGAAGAGCTGGGAACCACCACAGAAATCAGTGCAATGACTTCTTTTCTAGACAAGATTCTTGTAATTGCTAAGAATAGCAATAGTTAGAGCAAGAAAAGAATGGATATTATTAAAAGGATTCAACAGGTTTCATGGAATCCAAGAAGATCACACAGAGCATTGCTTGATCTCACAGGAAACAGAATGCTGGAAGCAACGAGGCCCTTTGCCACCATTTCTCAACTCTGCTTCAGGTTTCCTTCATTTGCTTGCTGTTCACTCTCAGTTGTTTCCCTCTGGCATTCCTCCGATTATCAACAGTCCAACTACTGGGCTGACGACAGGTGTTGACACGACTTTCGCTTAACTTGTCCTAGGTACTGGCCCAGAAGCCCACAGTTCTAGAAGAGGAATCTAATTGGCTCAGCTTGAGTTATCTGTCTATTCTTCATCCTCTACGCTGTCGCCACCTGGGCCAACTTCTTCTCCAGTGTTGCAGATGGGCAAGCATAGCACACCAGGTCTGCAAGCCTTTCATTTTAAAGGTAAGAGAACTGAATGAACACCTTCATGGGGGAAGTGATTTGTCCTTGGTTATGTAACCAGCTATTGACTTGATGGACAGTAATAGAACCACCACACCACTTTTGGTTTGTTTTTTTTTTTAATTATCAAAGCTATATTACATCTGTCACACCTTCCTAGCATTTCTTCCTAGCAGAGGGAAGGAGAACACTCTTGGGTTGAGAAACTGGGGCAAAAGGTAACTAGCAAGTTGGAGATGCCTCTAGGTTTTCTGCATAACTATTCTGCAATTTAGTAGGTTGTCTTTTAACTGCTTTGTCTATTCCCTTGCTCTATTGAGATATAATTTACATATTATAAAGTTCATTCATTTCAAGTGTACATGTCAGTAAGTTCTAGTATATTTGTAGTTATACAACCATCACCACAATCTAGTTTCAGAACATTTCTATCAGCTTATGCTCATGTACGTTAATTCATTACAGTAATGAATTTGTTGTATATACAACAAAAATCAAATTCAATATCTTTTTTATTTTTCAGCTATGCTATGAACCAGGCATTGTGCTAAAATTGTTACAAAACATTATCTTAGTCTATTATCTGTGTCTTGCACTTATGCTGTGATGCATATCTAAATAACATGAAAAATGCTGTAATAGATGTGTAGACAAATTGTGATGGTGAAGCAGAGAAAATGCCAGTTAATTCATTTTACTTTAAAAGAAAATCTATCCTTCCTTTTTTACATTCAAAGATTATGATATTTGAAATTACATATAACTTTAAACCACTTTGAGAAATATTATCTATATACATACAAATCACTGGTAATAGCACTAAAAAAGGAATGTTGTCCTGGCCTTTACAAGTCTAGCAGAGGAAGAATATATTCACAAATTACTATTTTATTAAGGTAGAATATCATGATATCCCTTCAAATAGCTATGAAGTCCTGGCAAAGGGAGAGACTATGACTTATGAAATTAGGGAATTCTCCCCGTAAGAGGTAGTAATGCTCTACCTTGAAGAAAGGGAAAATTTTAAACTTAAAAACAGGCTTTCATAAGGTGATAATTTATTATTCATAGTTGAACAACAAAAGAGACAATTACACTGGTTACAGTGATGCAATAGGAATAAACTGGGATTTTTCTGGGAACACTAGGATGTGAGATCACTCTAGTCATTGGAGGGAAAATATAATAGTTGGAGAAGACACGAGCAAGGGCTCAAAGTGGGGAAAGGGGAAGGCCATTGAAAGAAATGACACGTGAAATGATACTGCTATGCTTACCAGTATTCTCCTTTACATGGGCCATATAGAATGGGCTCTGTCCTCTCACACTGTGGCGGGGAATGGGCTCAGTTTCCTACTACTCTCCCACCCTCTGGGGATAACAAGGGATGAAGATCCTGGGATTTGTATAAAGATGGGGACTTTGGATATTTGGTGTCCAACAGGCTAACCTGTGGAGGTCATCACTCAGCTGTCAGTCCACTTTCCTTCTCTAGGTATAACCTTTTTTCCTCACTCTTGCTTCAAGTACCCCAGTTTCTCTACTCTGAGTTTTATTTCTAATCTCACCTCCCCACTTCTAGCCCAGTTTTGTCTATTTTTATATTAATAGAAAAGCAAATTCTGCAAACTTTTCTGCCTCTAACTTCTGTCAGCTAATTATTTCAGTCTTTGTTTCTGGTTGAGTCTGAGCTGAGGGAAAATGCTGAGTTACAACACTGCCATACAATTAATCTATCATGGTCGTTACCTGATTGTAACTAAGACAGTGGTGGCAGGACTAGAAAAATTCATGAATGAAGGGCATGTTTATTGTGAGTTCAGTTCCTGTGGTCTGATGTCAAAATGCAGAACCTCACAGAAGTAGAGAAACTCATTTTCAACAAGAAACATAGATAATATCACGTATGGCAAAGGAGTTGGGTATTTACTAGGAAAGTCAAATTAAGACTCTGGAATGTGAGGACAACCAGAAGGATTGGTGATGGATGAAAAGTGGTCCTGGGGGGAAAAAAAAACAAACTTTAATACAGTTTTGTTTAGAAAAGGTCCTGTAAACAAAGTAGCAACACTAAAAATTTGGGCCTAATTTAAAGAGTATGTAATTTGAGAGAGCTTCAGCTGTATCTTTCACAGAAGCTGCCCATGCACCTATCTAGATTTCTACTGCTGCTGCTGCTGCTGCTAAGTCGCTTCAGTCGTGTCCGACTCTGTGCGACCCCATAGACGGCAGCCCACCAGGCTCCCCCCGTCCCTGGGGTTCTTCAGGCAAGGACACTGGGGTGGGTTGCCATTTCCTTCTCCAATGCATTAAAGTGAAAAAATAAAGTGAAATCACTCAGTCATGTCTGACTCCTAGCGACCCCATGGACTGCAGCCTACCAGGCCGCTCCGTCCATGGGATTTTCCAGGCAAGAGTACTGGAGTGGGGTGCCATTGCCTTCTCCATCTAGACATCTACTACTTGACCTTAAACTTGAGGAGAATCATACTTCATTAGCGCTTTTGCTCTAAGGATTACACAGGCCCTTCCCATGAAGCATCAAGAGAAAAACTGCACACGAGACACAGCATGGGATATGTAAGTGTGGCATTTGTTTCAAATTGTCTGGAAGTTGAAAGTCTCCTAAAATGAAGACCTGGAGGACGACAGAGGGTGAGATGTTTGGATGGCAACACCAGCTCAATGGACATGAGTTTGAGCAAACTCCAGGGGTTGGTGATGGACGGACAGGGAAGCCTAGCATTCTGCAGTCCGTGGGGTTGCAAAGAGTCGGACACAACTGAGCCACTGAACTAAACTGAATTGAAGGAACTTCAGCTACTTTACTATCTATAAACATTTCACTGTGCATAATAAAATACAGTATTCTAAGAGTTCCAGAACCTATATAACTCTCTAATTTTCATATAAAATATAATATTAAGTAGCCTTAAGGTAAAATTGGATCCTTTTTTCTTGTGCCTCTAGAGCAATTTAATAAGGATGCCATTATAATAAACCGGCAATATTTCAACCACTGAAGAGCTCCAAGATGAAAAGAAGTGGTCCTTACGTACACTGCTGCTAAGTCACTTCAGTCGTGTCTGACTCTGTGTGACCCCAGAGACGGCAGCCCGCCAGGCTCCCCTGTCCCTGGGATTCTCCAGGCAAGAACACTGGAGTGGGTTGCCATTTCCTCCTCCAATGCGTGAAAGTGAAAAGGGAAAGTGAAGTCGCTCATTACGTACACTAGGATGATTTAAAACGGACTTAGCAGTTTAGGATTTTCATTTTCATTATAAGTCAGAATGAAATCAAGATACTTGAAACAGTAAAATGAGATACTGATATTTTTATTCCAATGATGCTCCTGTGAGGTGAGGATCAACACATTGGAACCATTATTATTCTGTTAAAAACAAATCACCATTGAGTATCTGTCAAAATTTGTCACAGCCCAATTATGAAGCCACATTAGCTATAGTTTATTTAAGCTGCCAGCACACAATAAGCTCTAGGGAGATTATTATTAAGAGCATAAATCTAGCGAGAAATAAGTAAATCCATAGCATTGCTTCAGTAAACAGAGAATGCCTTTTCTTTGTTTCTAAAAGACAGTAGAATTTTACCCAAATAAAAGCACTGTATTTCATCTTGTCCAAACTAATATTTTATGAATGAAAAAATTGAGAATCAGTAAGCTAAATGATCTATCCAAAATCACACACTTAATAGTAATTGATCTAAAATTAGAATCCATGTGTTTCTAGAGTACAAGTGAAATACATTAACTGGAAGTCATGTTCTTCATAGAATACCGTTATGCTTTTTTGCTGGTTAAACCTCTTTAGAGAAAGATGTTTGTTTTAATTAAGGATGAATGGACAAATATCTATCTCTCTCTGCCACTTTGAAGATGAGACAAGTCACTTAGTCTCTTGTCATGATTTACTTATTGGCTAATGGAGATGAAAGTGACAGAGAAAGTGTTAGTCCGACTTTTTGCAACCCCATGGACTGTAGCCCATCAGGCTCCTCTGGCCATGAAATTCTCCAGGCAAGAGTACTGGAGTGGGTTGCCATGTCCTTCTCCAGGGGATCTTCCCGATCCAGGGACTGAACCCCGAGTCTCCTGCATCACAGGCAAATTCTTTACTAACTGAGCCACCCTGGAAGCCCGATGGAGATAATCTCTGCCAATAACAATCTTAGGTTTGTTGTGAAAAACAAGGAAGAAATCCATTTATGTATTCTATATTTTAGTCGGCAGTGATATGGTTTGTACCATCACATTAGGTATTAGCCCAAAAGTGAATCAGATTGGAAACTGCCTTTAAAGGTTTGCAGGATAGTGGAGGAGCTAAGATTTGTGCCTGTTTCCTCCACTAGGGGGCTTCTTCCCTTGTGGCTCAGTTGGTAAAGAATCTGCCTGCAATGCAGGATATGCAGGTTTGATCCCTGGGTCAGAAGATCTTCTGGAGAAGGAAATGGCAACCCACTCCAGTATTCTTGCCTGGGAAACCCCATGGACAGAGAAGCCTGGAAGGCTACAATCCATGGGGCTGGACATGACTGAGTGATTAAACTATCATGACCACCACTATTTCCCTGGGATTTAGCATAATATCTGGCATGCAGTCAATGTTCAGTAACCACTAAGTAAATCAATTGACCAGTTGAGTATGTAGAAACACCTCTAACATAAGGTAAGAAGTAGTTAAGAGCCATAGGGAACAGTAGATTGAATGCTCCAGGAGTTTACAGATCTTTGTTAGATTCCAAAGATCCTAAACTAAACTGCAGAGGTCTTGGGTCCTAGAGCCAATCCTGATATACTACCTATTTCTGTGACCTTGATCAAACCACACAGACTGTATAGCTTTTATTTGTAAAAAAGAAAAGATTAGACCACAGAGACAATACTGACAATATAAATGAATAAAGTAGAATGAGAGCAAGGTAATGGGGGCTGGTAGGGATGATACAATCTAGAAAGCTTCCCAGTCTGGAATTGGGGCACCCCTTCTCAATCCATTCAGGAAGAACCTAATGTTGCAGATCTTCCACATTTTCAAGAGAAATCCATATTTTTCAATTTTTTAGAGTTTTCTAGCGTTTAAATGTTAGCTACTAAGACAAAACTTAAAAAAAAAAAAAAAGCAAAGTCAAACAAATCTGTCTCTAAATCAGATCTGGCCCATGGGTCACTAGTATTTTATTTGTAGACTAGATGATCATCAATATTCTAATAATCTCCAATTCTTTGTTTTCCTGAATCTCTTTAATAATGTGAAGTTTAGCAAATAATTCAGTTAATGTTGGAGTGATCTGATTTTTCCCAAAATATCTCTCAGTCAGCTTTTATGAAGTTTGTGTTGACAATTTTCCATGTAGATATGATCTATGACATCACAACATAAGTATTGCTTCCTGGAATTTTTGAAGGCTAATTAAAATTTTAAAATCGTTCTAACATCTAGAATTGCTGCTGACCTCCCTCTCTGACTCTCAAAGATGGAGGAGTAGGACAGGGAGAACACTTTCTCCCCCACAAATTCATCAAAAGAGCATTTAAACGTCGAGTAAATTCCACAAAACAACTTCTGAATGCCGGCAGAGGACATCAGGCACCCAGAAAAGCAATCCAACTCTTCGAAAGGAGGTAGGAAAAAATATAAAAGACAAAAAAAGAGACAAAAGAGGGAGGGACGGAGCTCCGTCCCGGGAAGGGAGTCTTAAAAAGAGAGAAGTTTCCAAACACCAGGAAACCTTCTCACTGCCGAATCTGTGCCGAGCTTTGGAAGCACAGAGGGCAACGTAACAGGAAGAAAAAATAAATAATTAAAACTCAAGATTGCGAGTCCTACGGTAACTCCCCAGTGGAGAAGCAGCGCAGACGCCTGCAGGCGCCATTAACAAGCGGGGCTGGGCAGGGAGGCGCAGCGGGGCTGCATCGCTTAGAGTAAGAATCTGGCCTGAATACCTGAGCACTATCTGAGTGAAATAATTTGGGCTAACAAACCAGACTGTGGGATATCTACTACGCCGAAAAGCCAGCCCCAACCTAAGACCGCCAGGCCCCGTGCACGGAACAAAGAATTGAACAGAGATAGCCGGCTGCAGACCTTCCCCCTCCGGTGATAGGCAGCCAGAGCCGGAAGGGGGCAATCGCAGCCCCAGAGAGACATTATCTATAAAACTGTAAGCAGGCTTCTTTGCTAACTAAAACTTCTTGGGGATCTGGACGGTTAACATCTGCCTAAGAAGGTGCGCCGGTTTTGCGCCCAGATAACCGAGTGGCGGGGAGGCGATAAGTCGCAGCATTGGCGCTCGCCAAACACCTCATCACTTGAGCTGCTCGGACCTGGGAAGAGCACAATACTCAGGCCCAACTGAGTCTGCGCCTCTGAGGACTATCCGAGTGCCTGAACCTGAGCGGCTTGGACCTGGGAGGTACATGCAACCCAGGGCCAGCCTTGGATTGTTCCCGGCAGAACAACCTAGAGCCCGAGCAGTGTGGGCAGGGAGGCTACACGCGCAGTGAGCGGGGGCAGACCCAGTGTGGCTGAGGCAGTGCGAGCGCACGCCAGTGTTATTTGCTTGCAGCATCCCTCCCTCCCTCCCCACAGCGCGACTGAACAAAGAGAAGAAATACAGTTCCACCCATCAGAACACTGACACAAGCTTCCCTAACCAGGAAACCTTGACAAGCCACCTGTACAAACCCACACACAGTGAGGAATAGCCACAATAAAGAGAACTCCACAAACTGCCAGAATACAGAAAGGACACCCCATACTCAGCAATTTAAACAAGATGAAGAGACAGAGGAATAGCCAGCAGATAAAGGAACAGGATAAATGCCCACCAAACCAAACAAAAAGAGGAAGAGATAGGGAATCTACCTGATAAAGAATTCGAATAATGATAGTGAAATTGATCCAAAATCTAGAAATTAAAATGGAATCACAGATAAATAGCTTGGAGACAAGGATTGAGAAGATGCAAGAAAGGTTTAACAAGGACCTAGAAGAAATAAAAAGAGTCAATATACAATGAATAATGCAATAAATGAAATTAAAAACACTCTGGAGGCAACAAAATAGTAGAATAACAGAGGCAGAAGATAGGATTAGTGAATTAGAAGATAGAATGGTAGAAATAAATGAATCAGAGAGAATAAAAGAAAACGAATTAAAAGAAATGAGGACAATCTCAGAGACCTCCAGGATAATATTAAACGCTACAACATTCGAATCATAGGGGTACCAGAAGAAGAAGACAAAAAGAAAGACCATGAGAAAATACTTGAGGAGATAATAGTTGAAAACTTCCCTAAACTGGGGAAGGAAATAATCACCCAAGTCCAAGAAACCCAGAGAATCCCAAACAGGATAAACCCAAGGCGAAACACCCCAAGACACATATTACTCAAATTAACAAAGATCAAACACAAAGAACAAATATTAAAAGCAGCAAGGGAAAAACAACAAATAACACACAAGGGAATTCCCATAAGGATAACAGCTGATCTTTCAATAGAAACTCTTCAAGCCAGGAGGGAATGGCAAGACATACTTAAAATGATGAAAGAAAATAACCTACAGCCCAGATTATTGTACCCAGCAAGGATTTCATTCAAGTATGAAGGAGAAATCAAAAGCTTCTCAGATAAGCAAAAGCTGAGAGAATTCTGCACCACCAAACCAGCTCTACAACAAATACTAAAGGATATTCTCTAGACAGGAAACACAAAAATGGTGTATAAATTCGAACCCCAAACAATAAAGTAAATGGCAACGGGATCATACTTATCATTAATTACCTTAAACGTAAATGGGTTGAATGCCCCAACCAAAAGACAAAGACTGGCTGAATGGATACAAAAACAAGACCCCTACATATGTTGTCTACAGGAGACCCACCTCAAAACAGGGGACACATACAGACTGAAAGTGAAGGGCTGGAAAAAGATTTTTCATGCAAATAGGGACCAAAAGAAAGCAGGAGTAGCAATACTCATATCAGATAAAATAGACTTTAAAACAAAGGCTGTGAAAAGAGACAAAGAAGGTCACTACATAATGATCAAAGGATCAATCCAAGAAGAAGATATAACAATTATAAATATATATGCACCCAACACGGAGCACCGCAGTATGTAAGACAAATGCTAACAAGTATGAAAGGAGAAATTAACAATAACACAATAATAGTGGGAGACTTTAATACCCCACTCACACCTATGGATAGATCAACTAAACAGAAAATTAACAAGGAAACACAAACTTTAAAACGATACAATAGACCAGTTAGACCTAATTGATATCTATAGGACATTTCATCCCAAAACAATGAATTTCACCTTTTTCTCAAGCGCACATGGAACCTTCTCCAGGATAGATCACATCCTGGGCCATAAAGCTAGCCTTGGTAAATTCAAAAAAATAGAAATCATTCCAAGCATCTTTTCTGACCACAATGCAGTCAGATTAGATCTCAATTACAGGAGAAAAACTATTAAAAATTCCAACAACATATGGAGGCTGAACAACACCCTGCTGAATAACCAACAAATCACAGAAGAAATCAAAAAGAAATCAAAATTTGCATAGAAACGAATGAAAATGAAAACACAACAACCCAAAACCTGTGGGACACAGTAAAAGCAGTCCTAAGGGGAAAGTTCATAGCAATACAGGCACACCTCAAGAAACAAGAAAAAGTCAAATAAATAACCTAACTCTACACCTCAAACAACTAGAAAAGGAAGAAATGAAGAACCCCAGGGTTAGTAGAAGGAAAGAAATCTTAAAAATTAGAGCAGAAATAAATGCAAAAGAAACAAAAGAGACCATAGCAAAAATCAACAAAGCCAAAAAGCTGGTTCTTTGAAAGGATAAATAAAATTGACAAACCATTAGCCAGACTCATCAAGAAACAAAGGAGAAAAATCAAATCAATAAAATTAGAAATGACAGTGGAGAGATCACAACAGACAATATAGAAATACAAAGGATCATAAGAGACTATTATCAACAATTATATGCCAATAAAATGGACAACGAGGAAGAAATGGACAAATTCTTAGAAAAGTACAACTTTCCAAAACTCGACCAGGAAGAAATAGAAAACCTTAACAGACCCATCACAAGCATGGAAATTGAAACTGTAATCAAAAATCTTCCAGCAAACAAAAGCCCAGGTCCAGACGGCTTCACAGCTGAATTCTACCAAAAATTTAGAGAAGAGCTAACACCTATCCTGCTCAAACTCTTCCAGAAAATTGCAGAGGAAGATAAACTTCCAAACTCATTCTATGAGGCCACCATCACCCTAATACCAAAACCTGACAAAGATGCCACAAAAAAAGAAAACTATAGGCCAATATCACTGATGAACATAGATGCAAAAATCCTAAACAAAATTCTAGCAATCAGAATCCAACAACACATTAAAAAGATCATACACCATGACCAAGTGGGCTTTATCCCAGGGATGCAAGGATTCTTCAATATCCGCAAATCAATCAACGTAATACACCACATTAACAAATTGAAAAACAAAAACCATATGATTATCTCAATAGATGCAGAGAAAGCCTTTGACAAAAGTCAACACCCATTTATGATAAAAACTCTCCAGAAAGCAGGAATAGAAGGAACATACCTCAACATAATAAAAGCTATATATGACAAACCCACAGCAAACATTATCCTTAATGGTGAAAAATTGAAAGCATTTCCTCTAAAGTCAGGAACAAAACAAGGGTGCCCACTTTCACCATTACTATTCAACATAGTTTTGGAAGTTTTGGCTACAGCAATCAGAGCAGAAAAAGAAATAAAAGGAATCCAAATTGGAAAAGAAGAAGTAAAACTCTCACTATTTGCAGATGACATGATCCTCTACATAGAAAACCCTAAAGACTCCACCAGAAAATTACTAGAACTAATCAATGATTATAGTAAAGTTGCAGGATATAAAATCAACACACAGAAATCCCTTGCATTCCTATACACTAATAATGAGAAAACAGAAAGAGAAATTAAGGAAACAATTCCATTCACCATTGCAACGAAGAGAATAAAATACTTAGGAATATATTTACCTAAAGAAACTAAAGACCTATATATAGAAAACTATAAAACACTGGTGAAAGAAATCAAAGAGGACACTAATAGATGGAGAAATATACCATGTTCATGGATTGGAAGAATCAATATAGTGAAAATGAGTATACTACCCAAAGCAATTTATAGATTCAATGCAATCCCTATCAAGCTACCAACAGTATTCTTCACAGAGCTAGAACAAATAATTTCACAATTTGTATGGAAATACAAAAACCCTCGAATAGCCAAAGCGATCTTGAGAAAGAAAAATGGAACTGGAGGAATCAACCTACCTGACTTCAGGCTCTACTACAAAGCCACAGTTATCAAGACAGTATGGTACTGGCACAAAGACAGAAATATAGATCAATGGAACAAAATAGAAAGCCCAGAGATAAATCCACGCACATATGGACACCTTATCTTTGACAAAGGAGGCAAGAATATACAGTGGATTAAAGACAATCTTTTAACAAGTGGTGCTGGGAAATCTGGTCAACCACTTGTAAAAGAATGAAACTAGAACACTTTCTAACACCATATACAAAAATAAACTCAAAATGGATTAAAGATCTCAATATAAGACCAGAAACTATAAAACTCCTAGAGGAGAACATAGGCAAAACACTCTCTGACATACATCACAGCAGGATCCTCTATGACCCACCTCCCAGAATATTGGAAATAAAAGCAAAAATAAACAAATGGGACCTAATTAAACTTAAAAGCTTCTGCACATCAAAGGAAACTATTAGCAAGGTGAAAAGACAGCCTTCAGAATGGGAGAAAATAATAGCAAATGAAGCAAACCGACAAACAACTAATCTCAAAATATACAAGCAACTCCTACAGCTCAACTCCAGAAAAATAAATGACCCAATCAAAAAATGGGCCAAAGATCTAAATAGACATTTCTCCAAAGAAGACATACAGATGGCTAACAAACACTTGAAAAGATGTTCAACATCACTCTTTATCAGAGAAATGCAAATCAAAACCACTATGAGGTACCATTTCACACCAGTCAGAATGGCTGCGATCCAAAAGTCTACAAATAATAAATGCTGGAGAGGGTGTGGAGAAAAGGGAACCCTCTTGCACTGTTGGTGGGAATGCAAATTAGTACAGCCACTATGGAGAACAGTGTGAGATTCCTTAAAAACTGGAAATAGAACTGCCTTATGATCCAGCAATCCCACTGCTGGGCATACACACTGAGGAAACCAGAAGGGAAAGAGACACGTGTACCCCAATGTTCATCGCAGCACTGTTTATAATAGCTAGGACATGGAAGCAACCTAGATGTCCATCAGCAGATGAATGGATAGGAAAGCTGTGGTACATATACACAATGGAGTATTACTCAGCCATTAAAAAGAATACATTTGAATCAGTTCTAATGAGGTGGATGAAACTGGAGACTATTATACAGAGTGAAGTAAGCCAGAAGGAAAAACATAAATACAGTATACTAACGCATGTATATGGAATTTAGAAAGATGGTAACGTTAACCCTGTGTACGAGACAGCAAAGGAGACACTGATGTATAGAACAGTCTTATGGACTCTGTGGGAGAGGGTGGGAAGATTTGGGAGAATGTCATTGAAACATGTGAAATGTCATGTATGAAACGAGATGCCAGTCCAGGTTCAGTGCACGATGCTGGATGCTTGGGGCTGGTGCGCTGGGAAGGCCCAGGGGGATGGTATGGGGAGGTTGGGAGGGAGGAGGGTTCAGGATGGGGAGCATGTGATATTTTTTTTTAAAATAAAATTAAAAAAAAAAAAAAAATAGAATTGCTGCTAACCATATACAGAAGGACAAAAGCAAAGGGTTTATCTCTTTTAGGCCCTCTCTGTTCAGTTTATCTTGCGGGGTTTTTTTGCAAACTGTTTTTCCATAGATACGCCCTTAATTGAATGTTGACAGCTTAGAACTAACTGGAAGAGGTTCTTGGCTTTCCCATCATGCATTTCTCTGTAGCTTGGGCATCCATTTACAATGAGCTGACTGTTATAGAACAGTAGATGCCTTTTATTATTGCTGACATAGATCTTGGGTTTTTTCCCCCACATTTGCACCATGTAGATTGATTTCTTTTAAGTTTATTCAGCTAAAACTTGCATGCCTGAGAGAAAATGAAATGGCATGCCATTTGTCATTTTGCCTGACTATGTCCTTAAATAATACCTGTTTTTTTATTGAATATTTGCTAAATTATTTATTTATAAAATTTATATGAAAGCAGCCTGGTAGCATATTACAGTATCTTCCATCTGTTGACCTTACACTGTACTTCTCCCTGTGTCCTTCTGTAAGATGCACTTTTTAGGAGGAGGAATTCATAGACCTCCTTTTACTTTCCCGTGACACAATGTACTTTCAGTAATTTATCTTCACAGCAGGTTTTCCCTAATACTTTTTGAGCTAAAAATTAAAATCAAATTTAGCATGCAATAGCATGGTACAGCATTGGAGAAGGAAATGGCAACCCACTGCAGTGTTCTTGCCTGGAGAATTCCAGGGACAGCGAGCCTGGTGGGCTGCCATCTATGGGGTCGCACAGAGTCAGACACGACTGAAGTGACTTAGCAGCAGCAGCAGCAGCAACATGGTACAGACTCTGAGTTAGATAATCTGAGTGTGACTTTCATCTATCTCTATCACTTACTGTGTGATTTTGTGCAAGTTAACTTAACCATGCTGAACCTCAATTTCCTCATCTGTAAAATGGAGATAATTCTAGTACCACCACATAATGACTGTTCTAAAATTTAACAGTGAAAATTAATAGTACATGGTACATAATAGTTATTATGCAGTTGATATTTATTAGCTATTATTTTCATTATTATTATGTTAAACTTTCTCTTTGGAGGTATAACATTAGATTACAGATAACCTTAGACCACAATTTAGGGAATGACATTTGCATTGCACTGTTCGCTTTTCCTTCCAAAAATCTCACCTTTTCTCCCTTCCTTTCTTTCTGTATTCCCTTGTACTCTCTCCCTGTTTTCTTGCCTCTCTCAAGTCATTCATAATTATTGAGTATCCACTAAGTGCATGACATGGGCAAAGACCATGAAGACAAAAGAGATTAAAAAATGATCTAAAGAGACTCTGTCCCAGCTCTCAGGGAATTTACAGGATGTCAGAGAAGAGGCAGGAGGCAGTCATTAATTCAACAATGTCATGAATATACAATTACAAACTGTGACAGCTAACCAAAATTAATGAACACCCTCAATTTACCCTTGCTCAAGGAACTGTGATGCATAATAACATTAGCAAGTAATATTTATATGATGTTTACCTCTTACAAAACACCTGTATTTATTTTGTTTTATTTGAACCTTATAATGGTAGTATGGTATAGATATTGCTAATTCCCACTTCAGAAATCATGAAACTGAAAAGTTAGAATGACTTAGGGTCAAAGAGTAATCTTATTAAAAGACTTAAGGCAGCATCTTCTGCCTTAAGATCTACACACTTTTCTAACTTTCTACAAAAGTTTCTAAAAAACTTCTGGAATTGCCAAACTCACCTGGGAGGTTCTAGAAATGGATGTGTCTCTCAAGGGACTTGTATTCAAATATTATTTGAGGAGATCCAAGCTCTAGCTTTAATTCCTGGGTAGACTAGGTGACCAGGTTACATCCAGGCTGCGGTTCTAATCCTAGCCAGTTCCTCCCAAAGCCAACTGTAAATACCAAAGAAAGCCACTGAGGTTTTAACCCTGATTTATCAAGACCCAACACTGCTTTTGGAAAACTCCACTTAAGATCCAGATAAACATGTAGATTTTTTTGTACCCACTTTGGCTACCAGCCTCTATACCAAGATTCTTGTTGTTTCCACCCCCACCAGTCTGATTTTCTCTCAATTTACAAAGACAAAGAGACAACAGAAGAGAAGATCCACATCTTTCCAGCAGAGTTGGAATGAGAGTCACAAAGCTACCAGCCATGGCTTGACCAAGTAGGAATTCCACTTTCCAAGTGTGTGTGTGCGTGCTTTCCTGGCCATAGTGAAGCCCATGATAGCTTACATTTCCAGAAGAGACATGACACAGGTCCCCACACCTGGGATACGTGCTCAGAGGTCTGTCTGGGGAAGCTTGGCACATATTCTCCTTGTACCTACACCTTTAAACAGTCCATCACGTTGACTTGATCACTTGCTAGTAAAGTGTGCCTTTAACAGGTGGTTCTATTTTATTACATACAGGATGGTCACAAGCAGTCATCTAACAATTAGTTTCAGGGGTCAGCCCTGAGCATGCTCCCTGCTCCATCCTTGAGACTTCCCAGTGGTTATACAACCACAACACCCAAACTTACTTTCTATCAGTGGTCCTAGATGAACACCCTCTTCAGACTAGAGATTTTTGCCTTCACTTATAGCAAACTTCATGAGTTGTTACGGAAAGGAAACATGAATTCTAGTTTTGACAAAATATGGCTCCCAGAAGAATTTTGACATTTTGGATTTGAAGGAGCTTTGAAAAGTTCAGTGTCTTCATTTACTGAAAAGCAAACTGGGGCATTGTGGTTGGTAAAATAATCGCCCCTCAAAGATGTGCATATCACAATTCTCAGAATCTGTGAAAGTGTTACCCTGCATAACAGGGTATGTTTGCAGATAACGTATCTGCAAACCCTACCCTTTGCAGATGCGATTAAGGTTAAAGACCTTGAGATGGGGAGAAATTATGCTAGATTATCCTGGTGGGCCAATCTAATGATGAGTCCCTACAGAAGTAAAAGGAAGGCCAAAGAGTAGCTCAGAGAGATGAAATGTGAGGACTCTACTCATGGTTGATCGTGTTGTAAGGGAACCTCCAGCCAAAGAATGTATGTCTTGCAGGAGCTGGAAGCGACCCTCCCCTTATAGACAACAAGACAATAGGAACTTTGATCCTGCAACAGCAAGGGACTAAATTTTGCCACCAATCTAAGAGCAAAAAAAATTAAAAAATGAATTCTTCTCTAGAACCTCCTAGAACACAGCCCAGCTTACATTTTGATATTAACCCAATAAGGCCAATATTGGATTCATGACCTAAATGTAAGTATTATGTTTATACTGTTCTAAGCCACTCAATTTAAGGCAGTTTGTTTTGGCAGCAATAGGAGATGGATACAGTGGGAAAGAGACTTGGCTAATGTCACATACCTAGTTTATAGCCCAGCCAGGAGCTATTTCCAGGACTTCTGACCACTTGTTGCTTTAGGTCTTCCCAGTCAGCCTAGCTTCATTTACTCTCTAACACAACATTGGGTTCTGTCCCTCTTCCTGGTGATCATCCTTCTAACAAGGCTGATATTTTCTTGCTTCCATATCTAGTTTAGTACCATCTGTCTCACTGTCTCAAATGGAAACTCCATAAAGATGGGGACTGTTTTCATTGCTCATTTCTTTACACTTAGTTATCAACACAATGCTGCACATAGAGTAGGGCTCAATAAAATGTGCTGAATGAATGAATGAAAATAAATGGATGAATGAATAAATGAATAAACACTGTGTCAAAATCAGTGCAAAGGGAGCTATCAAGCTAAAAGAAATTTCATAAATTTATACTCAAATCTTCATTTTACATATGAGGAAACATGAGACTGAGGAGGTCACAGGTTCAGTTCTTAGCAGATCCAGAGCAGAGCCTGACCTCCTGACCACCTGAACAGCATATTCCTGTTTTTCATTAGATGTGCGCCGAAATGTCACATTTAAAAGCAGCGTGGAAGTAGGTGGATGTTGTGCAACCAAAGTGTGGTAATTGGAACTGATACTACCTGAGTGTATATATCTCTGAAAATACCCAGGGGCAATGCATGTCTTAAAAGTGTTTGCTTTTCAATTTTTCTATATTAGTTCAGATAGAGCACAGACAACTTAAGCAAGCACTTTCATTCATTCCTGAGAAAAGATTGTAAAGGTCTGTAGAAGGAATAGACATGGCAGTTTCATCCCAATTGTGCTGGTTTGGACTAAAGGAGTTGACTGCCTGGCTGGGTGACAATATATAAGTTTGGCTTTTAAAATTCATTTCCAAGCTGCTCATATATTCCTGTTCTCTTTTTGATTTTTATACACTCAGTGTCCAACATTTTAATTATCTCCATGTGTCCTAATCAGATCATTTTTGTTTGTGTTTGTGCTTTTCTTGTGTGTGCAAGGAAAAAAAAATGGAATCAAGCAATTTACCTATTAATTTCATCACCAGATATGTATTGAGACCCCTTTAGGATGAAGAGCAAAGATGCCAGTCTAGAGGGGACTTTTAGGCCTTGATCAAGGGCATTCCTGCTGTGACCATCAAGGACTGATGCTTGGAGGATTCTCTCTGAGAGGGTGACAGCAAGGCCACTGACTCATCGCAGAGCCAGGTCATAGGCCAGTTGCAGTTTGAACTCCTGCATATATTTGACACTATAGACTAAATGTTTGTGTGTCGCCACAATTCATGTGTTGAAACCTAATCCCCTATATGAGGGAGGGTGTTTAGAGGTGCAGGCTCTAGGAGGTACTTAGGTCATGAAGGTGGATCCCTCAAGAATGGAATTAGTGCCTTTATAAAAGAGACCCCTGCGAGCTCCCTCTCCCTTCCCTCAGTGTGAGAACATAGCATAAAATGGTCTGCAACCCAGAAGAGGTTCCTCACTGAAATCTGACCAAATTGGCACCCTGATCTCAGGCTTCCAACCTTTAGAACTGTGAGAAATACATTTATGTTGTTATGTAAGCCAGGCAGTCCATGGCTCTTTGTTATAACAGACTAAAACACTTGATTTTCCTGTTGTAATATTTTCCTTTGATTTACAAATACTCCCTCACTCTCCCCACACTGGCTTCATTTTCTTTTCTTCTGTGAAAAAAAAAAGACGTTTTTACCCATCTGGGCCAAGGGTTAAAAAAAAAAAAAACAGGACATTAAAAAATGGAAAATAAAGAGAAGAACAGGTGAAACATCAATTTGTACCTGTGAGTGACCTGAATCATATTGGATTTCTCTCCTTTCTTGTCTTGGACTGCCATTTCCACTTCGGCCAGGCAGTACCTTCTGTTGGGCCGGGAGGCCAAGTCAGCTACATCTTCTGAGCCATCCGAAAGCATGGCTTGTGCCCAGGCTGGTAGTGTGTCTCAGCGTGGCTACCTCTGTGTGCTTCACCTCAGAGTCCCTGGGCCTCCCGCCTGCAATCAGAAAGCAGCAGACGCAGCCGGGCTCCCACGGGTGAGTGCCGCAAATCAAATTGTCGTTCCTTTCATAAACCTGACCCAGCAGTCACTCCCACGAGACAGTCATTTTCCAGGAGAGCTTTTTCTATTCTGACAAAACCCATGAGGCAGCTATTTTGTGAAGAGATTGAATCTAGCTTTCCTATTAGGAAGAAAACTTTCAAAATTATACTTTAGGCAGTGTTGCTGCCAGAGCCAAGTCATAGGAGACTCACAGGGAGTTCAGTCTCATTTCTGCTACAGACCAGCTGGGCCACCTTGGAAAAACATTTTGACCTCTCTGGGCCTTGACTTTCTCACCTGTAAAGTGAGAGTTTGTCTAGGATCAGATATGACAACATGGAGGCCTGGGGTCTGAGTTTAGTCTGCACATGTATTTTATTTATTCTGAGCAGTTTTTCTTTTTTCTTGGACTTCTTTTTGCCTTACACAAGGTCATCAGAGGACAGTGAATCCACAAGTGGGAGCAAAACAGAACCTTGCAAGTGAGAACCACGGGGAAGCTTCCTGACTGCGGTGGAACTTGGGATGGGCATTGATCAGTAGGAAGAATTTGGACAGGCTGAATGAAGCAGAGAGCATTCCAGACAGTGCACAGGACTTTTCTGACTGGACTCGCTCTTACCGCTGCATCTCCCTCACCCCTGCCTTTTTTTTCCTTTTTTATTTTAATAGACTTTATTTTTTAAAGATTTATGTTCAAGGCAAAAATGAATGGAAGGTACAGATATTTCTTGTGTGCCCTCAGCCCCCACATATGCACAGTTCCCCCCACTTTCAACATCCAGCCCCACCATGGTACACTGATTACAACTGATGAACCTAACACTGACACGTTGGAACCACCCAGAATCCATCGTTTAGGGTTCACCTTTGGTGTAGTACATGCTATGGGCTTAGACATGTATTTATGATGACATATACTATGATTCCCAGGTGGCACGGTGGTAAAGAATCCATCTGCCAGTGCAGGAGATGCAAGAGATGTAAGTTTAATCCCTGGCTCAGGAGGAAATGGCAATTCACTCCAGTATTCTTGCCCAGGAAATTCCATGGACAGAGGAGCCTTGGGGGACAACAGTCCATGGGGTCACAAAGAGTCAGACACAACTGAGCAACTGAGCACAGCCATGATGACATGTATCCACCATTATCATATCATACAGAACATATTCCTCTTTGTATTTGTCATAAGCAGATAAATCAAATATATAAACAAAATCCCTCCATTCTACAAAGAAAGCAAAATCCAACTGGGGAAAGAGATTGCAGTAGAAATGCAGGTTTATAAATCCTTTGAGTTTAGGGTTTTTTTTGGTAGCAGTGAACTTGTTCTGTGATATTACGAATTATATCTAATAACTTCATAGGTCAAGGATCCCTCCTCTCTGCTCTCTCTTATTCTTGAGTATGTTATCAGTAATTGTTCCTGTCCTCTGCCTATGACTTTGCTTTCATAGTGTATTAATTCAGCCAAGATTGAGGAATAAGCCAGAAGCATTTAAGGAAATTACTAGGGCAGGGTAGTGAAGAAAGGTTTGTTTAAAGGTATTAATTACACAGTGTTGTTGAAGACACAGTATGGAGTCACGCAGATTAGAAGAATTGCACAGAATAGCGGAATAAAGTGATAAGATGTTCGGACAAATGATGGGAGTTACGCAGGCTGGAATACCATTAAACCTGCCATGTTCTCCATCTCCAGCATGACAAGCGGGCTTTGTGTTCCTGCCTGAATATTCACACAAAGACAGGAGAACTCACTTAGGAATGAAAGAGGGAAAGAGGAGTAATGAAGGAAAGAAAAGTTAGCTTAGGTTTGAGGGCTTTCTACAAAGCATTTTGAATGTGATTTTTTTTTTTTTTTTTGCTCCATTTATTCCTAGTAAATGGATGTGAATTCAGTGTTAGGCTGACTACTTTGGAGAAAGGGATTTTCCCCCTTCACCTCAGAACAGGCATAATGGAGAACTTCTCAGAAATCTTCTCTCTCCATATCACTCTTCCATTTTCCTCTGCCTTCAAGAGCCATAGATTTGATGGATGCATAGTTGTAGAGACAAAATTATCTTCCTCTCTGATTTAAATTTGCCAGCCCTGCTCGTAGAGCTCCACCTACCGTGGCAGAGACACATCGGTGTAGCTGGTATTAGAGACATCATTTTGTGGCCAGTGCATCTTCTCTATACATTTTGCATGTGATCATGAAAAACAGATGTTTTCAAAGGAAGGTCTCTGAGACTTCAGTTGCATCTTTTGAAGCCTTGGGTTTAATTTGGAGAACTTTGTTAGTCCAAGTCTTAGAATTGGCATCCACCTAGACATAATCTGTTTCTCCAACCAGATTTCATCTTGCCTCTAAAAACACCTGCTGCTCTTTCTCCAGGTTACATCCTCCTGCCTCCCCTTCCCACCTAGAAAAGCAAACTGCTTCTTGCTTCTGAGTGCAACAGAAATGTAAGTGAACTGGAGCCCAGTTGGTGTTCAACCTCCACACTGCACAGCTCTGGCCGACTGATTTACGGAAACTCTGCTCACAATGGCTGTCCTGGGGCCAATAAAGACTTTAAAGGAGGGGATTATAAAGAAGGAATGGTCCAGCCATTTCCACGAGAATTTCTCTGTACTCCAGAGAGGGTCTGAGTTTCACAGCATGGCAGGATCAGCTGTGAATTGCAGGTTGCCGGATTATGGAGTGTAGGGTTCACGGCAGGGCGGGAAGAGGCTGGGAAGGGGCAGTTTGACAGAGAGGTTATAACGTCCTCAGGGAGGCCCTCAAACATATGCCTGTCTTCCAGAGAATAGAGTCTATTCTAGATAAGCAGTTAGGACTCAAAAGAAGGGGTGGAAAGAACTTCAAGTCACTAAAATGGTATGTGATAAACGAGTGTCATGGGTAACATCTGTGAATGAATTTTGAGGAAAAAATTATATTTTTCCAGAAGGTTCTGGAAAAGATTCAGAAGAAAAGTAGAATATGATTTGGAGTTCAAAAGAATCAATATCATACCAACTTAAAATTATAATAAACATAATTTTTAATGTAAAAATCCCCCAATAAAACAAAATTATCATCCTATCATGGAACCAACCAAAATAACTACTCTTTATGTTCCCTTTTAATCTGGGATTGTATATTTCAGAATTATGATATAGTGTACAGACTTGTACTTTTACTCACATTTTTCCTATGTATATTTTGAACTGAATTTGTAGACATTGTGGTAGGTATTCTGTAAATAGTAGTGTATAACAGAGTGATCAATTTGGTGTCCTGCCTTTAATTTCTGTGACTTTCCCAGTTTTAGCACTGAAATCTCTGCATCCAGCAACCCCCTGCCCCACCCACCCAGCCTCAACAAACTAGGACTGTTGGTCATCCTATAAAAAGACCCTGACTTCATGGAAATTACAGTGCAGTGGAGACAGGACTGTGAGCCTATGATTTTTTATGTGCTGAATGTTACAAGGGAAGTGCAGGGCTAGTATAGTGACTGGTGCCCGGTTAGGCACCTGCTGCTGCTGCTGCTGCTGCTAAGTCGCTTCAGTCATGTCTGACTCTGTGAGACCCCATAGATGGAAGCCCACCAGGCTCCCCCATCCCTGGGATTCTCCAGGCAAGAACACTGGAGTGGGTTGCCATTTCCTTCTCCAACGCATGAAAGTGAAAAGTGAAAGTGAAGTCGCTCAGTCGTGTCCGACTCTTAGCGACCCCATGGACTGCAGCCTACCAGGCTCCTCCGTCCATGGGATTTTCTAGGCAAAAGTACTGGAGTGGGGTGCCATTGCCTTCTCCGGTTAGGCACCTAGAAGAAGTTATATTTCATGAAGTCCTAAGAAGAGTTAGTTGGGGGAAGGACCCCCCCCCCCTTAAAAAATGCTACACCTCGGAGCAGACTCACTGTGGTAAGTGAAATTACATTAACAAAGTTGCTTTTGACTGACTGTAAGGCAAAATCCTAGGAGAATATGGAGTTGATCAAAATGTGAGATGTGTTAGGAGAGGTCTGTCTACACTTGCTTGTGCGTATTAGTAGAACTAGGTATTAGTTTTATTATTCTGTAATAATAAGATCTGTTCATTTGTTTATTTTCTATGTTGGTAACAAATTTTGCAATTTTTAATTCTTGAACTTCAGAGAGAATACTGATTTACGATTATAGTTTATATAGATGGTTTAATACATTTCTCATCTTTTCCTCATGTTCTTTATAATGACCCATACTATTTATTTCCTCTCTGAAGATTTTGAGACACATGACCTCTCTCTTCCCATTGCCTTGCCATGCTTCAGAAATGATGGCAGTCTTAAAGAATGTCCTTCCTGACCTTAAAATGACTCTATAAGGACAGAGTGGTAGAGGTCACTGCATCTCTATAGGCCTGAATGAACACTTACTTTTATATTCTTTGCAGACCATCCCTGATTCCTATTGATGTGTTCTTTCTTCAGATATGCTAATACTGCTGATTAAGCTACTGCTTTCTTTTGTAGTCAAACTTTGATTAGATTTTCCCAGGTTCTTGTTGTTGTTTTGCTTTCGTGTGAGAAATACTCTACAAGGAAAGTTGCTTTCTAAAACAGTCAAAAATCAGCCATTGCAATTTTACTTGTGAAGCTTTCAGAGATTGTGGGGTATCTTACCAGTTCCGCTATGTTTTAAACATACTGCTCTATTGATATTCCCACCCCCTGCCTCACTCCTCAAAGAGAATTTTATGTGATCTGTGTCCCCTTAGGCTTCCAATAAGGTGCAAACCCCTGCACAGGAATAATGCAGTCAGCCCTAGTGGAAAGCTTAGAGGTCGAGGTCATCCCTGACCCTAGGAACTGTCCCGATGAACTGCTTATTTCCCAATGAAGAATAAAAAGAAAACAAACTGTTTAGTTTAGCAGAGGGAGAAATTTTTGTGTAGTCCAAGAATGATCAGTAGAGGAAGAGACTTGATCTGGGTTTTGAAAACTAGGGAGATTGGAGCTCCCAGTAGAAACTGCTCTTTCCCTCCAGCATATCATCATGAATAATGATAAGATGTGTTGGTATTTTATTTTGCTAATGTGTTTCATACACTATTTGGGGTTTCAGATCAAGCCCACTGACCCTTTAAAAGAAACTTTCAGAATTTCTTCAGACAAGCCACCCCTAACCTGGACAGTAGTAGCCTGGGGTGAAAGGTTTGCTTTCCCATTTTTGTTCAAGCTCATGAGACTGTGGTCAGCCTGGCCACTGTGCCGTTTGCACATTCGCCTCTTCTAAGGAGGGGAGGTTATACAGTGTCTTCTCAGGCAGACAGATGATGGGGCATGGGGCTGCAGTAGACAGCTGGGGAACAAGGAAGAAGGCTTCTTAGGACAGAGAACCTGATCAGGTTACAGATCTCCTTGCAAAATACCCAGTCAGGCACAAATACAGCTTTACTACTACATACAATACTACATCATAAAGAAGAATGTGCTAACTTTTTTCCAAATTAAATTTTCATTGATGCCCCTGGCTTCTGAAGAACAAAGTACAGCTAAGACAGATATCTATTTGGTGAAGGCTTAAAATAAAATTTCAACTAAGAAAAAAAAATAATAAAAATGCAAGTTTAATGTTCAACAAGACATACAGTATGTAATTAAACTCAACTTTATCAGCTCCAGCATTCATTAATGAATTCTAAGCCTTGGGAGCTATAAAGTTCTTTGAGAGGCAATCAATAATCTATTACAATTGTGACACAAAATCTGAACCTAATTACCAGCAACAGGATGGTTGTGGCCCATTTAAAAAGATCATTGTATTAGTAGAGGTGAGCAAAGGTGTGTGGAGGTTAATCAACATTGACTTATATCTCACCAAACCTCTACCTTAATTTTTCCTTTATGATACTATTGAGGAAAAATGCTAATTAGCCTTTCCTGTTCTTTCTAACCTTGAATTCTGCATTTGTTCTTTCTGAGAACTTTGCTTTTCAAGTGCTCTGAAGAGTGGATCATTTAATTTTATGGTATTTTACAAGATTTCCACTGAATGGTTCTCATTCTCAGAAGCCTTGTGAATTGCCTTTACCATTCTTTCTTTTAATGCTCTTTAATTTACTCTGATGGAAACCCGTTCTTCCACAGGCATTTTCACTTGAATCTTTGGAGAGTCATTGTCATTGAAAACTATGTTGACTCTTCTCTGTGCCTGCTTAGCTGTAACAGATTTGAAAGAACTGAACTATGTATATACTACCACCTTATGTTATTCATGTTACCTACTTTCTTACTATGAACTCCACAGAAGCAAACACTGGGGTAGCATTTGATGTGAGTAATATATTTGGGTGGCAAATAGAAACCAGTAGGGATTGGGAGAAGTAAGACACTGAAGGAAAGGTAGTCTATAGTGAATGGTATTTATCAAGCCAGATTTACTATGGGCCGGGGAGTTTTGCCCTACTGGGGAAATTCTGGAGGCCAAGAAAGAATGCACACTTCAGAGTTCTCTATGCGCACACGTGCATGCATGAGTGAGAGAATGTCTGATGTGTGTACATGTGCTGGGAGACGCATCCACAAGACTGTAAATCAGGGGTAATTTGTCTTATTTAGGTTTTGCATTAGGCTCAATGCCGTATTGAAACCCATGGATCCTCATTTGTCTTATAACACTATTCTTCAGAGTTATTTTCAAAAACACAACTTGTCTCTGAAGACCAAAAGACTTCAAATAAATAGTCTTCATTTAATGCAGAAGCAGAAGGACATCTTAGGAATTCAGCTGATTATCCTGAACATAACCCATGAGGCTGTTCTGTGATCTCAGTTTTCTCTTGAAGAGTGTTATTTTGGGGAGCAAAATCAGCACGTGTGAGGTTAGACTTCCAGACTGAGTAAGAGTGAGAAAAACCAGACTTAGCTCTTCAGCACAGATTGCTTAGTTGTTTCTCTTTGGGATTGTTCAGGTGTCTGTCAGTGCTTATGGTGGCAAATGCTGCAATTATGTATGTTTACCTGTGTGACCTAGATAGAGCCATCTGTAGATTACATTCTGCATGTACATACACATGGAATCCTATGAAACATGTTAGACTCTGAAAGTTGCTTTTGTTTTGATTGAACTCTCATCCAAAGCATTTTCCCATCTATTTTCTACTTCTCAAGGACCATTAGTACATCTTAAAACAATTTTATGTACAATCGTCCTATGGATGCTAATTAGAAAATCATCAGCCTTTATAGTCTTTTGGAATCTCCCAGGAAATTAACAAAATTGGCTATTTCTTGCATCCAGAAGTTTCACACACTTGATGAAGGACACATTTATTTTGCATTGATCCCTCCTCAATTCCCCATCCTCCTGTTGTTGGCACCTAATGGGTATTCAATAAGTCTTGGTTGAAATAAACATGTCTTCTAAATCTTTCAAAGTCAATCCTTAAGTCCTCTGTCCAGTTAACCCTCTGGAATATTTCAGAACAGTTAAACTGTCTGTTGACATGTCCCTTTTAGCTGAAATGCCTTATAAATCTCATTGTAAGCTCAGCTTACTAAGTCCCAATGGGAGTAGGTAAAATGATATTAATGCAAACCAAGAGTGGGCTTTGGGATTAGAGTCACTGTTTTGAATTTGGAATCTGTTGTATAGAGTACATGTCCACTAAGCCTCAGCAGGCTTCTTCTGTGGGTGTCTAGGATGTGTGGTTGTGACTTTGCCTTGATTTTATTCCATAATTAGCACTCAGTGCTTTACTACAACTGCAGCTTGTTTAAGGATCCGGCTTACTCAGCTAGGGTTTTGATACTGTGCTTGCTGCTGCTGCTAAGTCACTTCAGTCGTGTCCAACTCTCTGCAACCCCAGAGATGGCAGCCCACCAGGCTCCCCCGTCCTTGGGATTCTCCAGGCAAGAACACTGGAGTGGGTTGCCATTTCCTTCTCCAATGCATGAAAGGGAAAAGTGAAAGTGAAGTCACTAAGTCGTGTCTGACTCCTAGCGACCCCAGGGACTGCAGCCTACCAGGCTACTCCATCCATGGGATTTGCCAGGCAAGAGTACTGGAGTGGGTTGACATTGCCTTCTCCAGATACTGTGCTTAAGTCATGCTAATTCCTTCTCCAAGGGGCTAAATCATATGCAAATAACTTAAACCACTGTCTGTAGTTCTCCTATGAATGTATTTAGGACCAACAGTATTCTTCCACCACACACTTGACCTAAGGAATTTGATGTCACATCTATGATATTGAATCATGCTTATTAAATTTGATCACCTCAGTTTTCTATTTTACTTAGCCATTCAAACATCTACCAATTCAAATATCTATTCATTGATTTTCTTACCCTTCTGTGAGGACCACTCTGTCCCAAGCACAATTTTGGACCTACATTTTGGACTGTCAACTACTATCCCAGGAGCTGGTTCTACCCCTGGTCACTTCCCCTCAGTCCCTTGATTTTCACCTGTACCAAGCCTCTCCTCCTCATCAGCCCAGTTACAGAAGTCCTTACTTGCCCTGTATCCAAGCCTACCCATCTCACAAGGACTCAGCTAACTTTAGTCTGTATATTTCATCTACTCTTGTGAAGTATATCACATTTCTTCTGTGTAGCTTGTATGGCAGTTAAGGTTAGGAATTGATTTTATAACCTTAAAGAAAGAATAAAATCATATAAGTTAATCATTTGGACACATATTTACTGATTACTTAGCATGTCTCAGGCACAGTGGGATACAGTGAGCAAGACGGACAAGACCCCTACTCTCAGGAAGGTTATGATCTAGCAAGGGAAGCATTCACTTAACTGGGACAGTCAATCCCTCATTATTCCCAGATTCCATACTTGTAAATTTACCAACTGACTAAAATTTATTTGTGACTCCCAAATCAACACTTACAGCACTTTCATAGTCCTTTGCAGACAGGCACAGAGCAGCAAAGAATTAGAGTTGTCCAACCCTAATGATCCCAGCTGAGATTAAGCAAAAAAAAACAACACTGCCTTCTTGTTTCAGTTTACACACTGTAAACAAGTAGCCCTTTCGCGGTAGATTGAGTGCCCTGGTTTTCATATTTTTGTTGGTCAGTTTGCTGCGTAGGATGCCCCACCCCAACTTATTGCGGCCTAGTGTTCCTTAGCACAGGAGGGCTGTGGTGTGCCTCACAGAGCAAATACTTGTGTTGGATCAGCTTCCTTCAGCCATGACTATAGTGCTGTTGGCTCTGATTTCAGGGCTAATGAATCAACAATATATATTTTAAGAGGCACTTTAAACAGATACACACATAACAAAATTATGGATTGAGCAGTTGACAAAAATGTAATGACCAAAGATTCACAAGAATATAACCCTATATTTCTCTAGGAGCAAACACTTCAGTATTCTTTAATGCAGTGTTCATGGTGACTTTATGGAATATAAATACTATGAATAACCCACCATAATGTAATGAAAACTTCTTTAATTGCTTATAAGTTTTACAAGTTAATGGTGTTCCATACCCTGAGAGTGTATATAGTAGGGGGATTTCATTGGAGAGAGTAAGGAAGACTTTCCTGAAGAAGTTGTATTTTAGCTATGACATGAAAGAAATGTAGGGATTAGCTGTGTTCAGAGTGGGAGGAAGGGCACTTAAGATAGAAGGAACAGCTTAGGCAAGCTCTTGATGCAGGAAAGAGTATGATCTGTTTGAGGACTAAAGTCAGGCCATGGTGATTGTGTATATGGAGGAGAGAGTGATGAAAAGTAAAACCGTATACATAGATGGAACCTATAGACTAGGCTAAAGGATTTGAACTTTACTGAATAGCAAGGGGAAAATGCTGATGTATTTTCTTGGAGGACTGATCATTCTTTCTTCTCTAGGAAGAATGGATTAAGACAGACAAAGAAGAAGCAAGGTGACCATTAGGAGTCTGTTTCAGGAATCCACATAGAGAATGATGATGTCTTGAACTAAGTTGTGACAGCAGATATAGCGAGCAGATACATAGAAGGATGCATGGAGATAGACTTAGAAAAGATATCAGAGGTAACAATGGCAACATTCAGTGATGAGAAGACATGAAGATTGAGGGTAAAGAAGGATAATCATGGTAGGACCATCTCAAGTTCGATGATTTCTGAAAGGGAGAACTCTGGAGGAAGAAGACACAGAGAATGGCGTGCATTTTGTTTTCAATGATGGCTGCAGCAAGATCTCCCATCCTGTCTGCTTTTAGCAGTCTGACCTTGCCATGACCTCTTAAAAAGTAGGATTTATTTCCTCTCGCCTTGAATCTGGGCTGGTTTCATGACCAATTTTAACTAGTAGAACACAGTGGAAGTGATGCTGCACAGCTTCTGAGACTAAACCTTAAGAGAAACACAGCTTCTGCCTTCATCTCTTGCACTATTTCTTCTTGGAATCAAGTTGCCAACTTCAAGGAAGCCTAGGCAGCAACATGGAGAAGCTCACACAGAGGAGAAGCTGGACCATGGCTGATCACCCCAGCTAACTTCCAGCAAGTAGCTGGCATCAACTGCCATGTGACTTCTGGACCTTCCAGTAGTTGCCCCACACGGAGCAGAAGAACATCCAAATAACCTTCAGAACCATGAGGAAAAGAATATGTACTGCTTTAAACCTTTCAGTTTGGGAGTGATTCTTTTTACAGCATAGATATCCCAAACAGAGAGAGAGAGGATTTCAGTTCGGGGAATTTCCACGAGTTGCTGTGGAACATGTGAGTGAAGATGACTAGCAGGAAGGTGGTTATAATGTCGGGAACTGACAAGTAACATCTGGGTTAGAGATATAAATTTGGGAGTTGCTAGCATATAAATAATGTTTTTAGCCATGGAAGTTGATAAAACAAACAGAAAATTAGTAAGAATGTAGAGTAAAAAAACCAAAGCACAAAATGGAATAAGTGCTTTGAAGAAATCTAACATTTAATAGTTGTGAATGGAGAACGTGCCCCCAGTGAAGATTAACAAGGAGAATCCAGAGTGTTTTCTTGGTATCACAGAAGCTAAGACAAGAAAGAGACTATTTCCAGAAAGACAGTGTACTCAATGGTAGTTTCAATGTGAAGTTACAATAAATGGGTTCAGAATATATCCTTTATTGATTTAGAAGCAATGTGGTCATTGATGAGTCATCTAAGCAAATTTACATGGACCTATGACTGACTTCTCACATTGCTGATAATATTTTTATTTTAACTATTTTAGGTATAATAGCTGACATTGCACACTTAAACATTTTGCAAGGCATTATACTGAGTTCTTCATATATTGTTTCATCTCTGATTTAACCAGTATAACAACCATATTTATTTTTGAAACAACTGAAGCTTAAGGAAAGTGAATGAACTCCCAAAATTATTCAGCTAGTAGGTAGCTACATGTCCCCTGTTCCCATCTCCACCCTCGTATCTCCCATATTTACTGCTCCAAGTCTACTGAAGGAAAGAAAGCCACACATGTAGCTCTGAGACAGTTGCATCCATAATAAGTAGAAAGGTCACTGTTAAAGTGAAGTTGCTCAGTCGTGTCTGACTCTTTGCGACCCCATGGACACCAGGTTCCTCCACCCGTGAGATTTTCTAGGCAGGAGTACTGGAATGGGTTGCCATTTCCTTCTCCAAGGTCACTGCTACTGAGGTATTATTGCTAATTATTTTAGATATAATAATGGTCATTTCTAACAGGCTTTTTAAAGAGTCTATATCTTTTAGAGGTATAAAACAAGATATTTACAGATGAAATTTTATATCTTACACATGTTTCAAAATAATCTGGTTGAGAGGGGAAGTAGATAAGTATGAATAGAATTAGATTGGCCATGGGTTGATAGGTGCTGAGGCTATGTGGTGAGTAAAACGGGAGCTATTATACCACAGTCTCCGCTTTTCTACAGTTTGAAAATTTTTAATAATAAGGTTAAAAAAGTGTTTCAGTGAGGATCTGAGGTCTTCACAGTGAATATAAAAGTGCATGGGCTTTGTAAAAGCTATTTTGGTACTTAGGGCTTTATATCAGGTGTTTTTCCCTAATGTTGGGGATAGCTAGAGGTGCTAGAAAAATGGCTCCAGACATAGAAAGAACTATGTATTAAGAACTCTATAAAATCTGCAAAAAAAATGAACCTTAAATTTTAATTTACTGAATAATCACAAACTGTGACATTCATCATTAGTCTATAAGCTTAGTAGCATTTGCAAGATGACAATTAATTAGCTGGATGGCTTTATAAAATGCATGTTTCTTTTAATTGCTATGGCCCATTTTCCATGTTTAATACAAAACTGGGAGCTCTTAAATGCATCAGAAATCTTTCTGGATTTGCTGTGGCATCGTTCCACAGGCATTTTCCCTGGAGACATGGTAATTTTGCAACTTTTAAATATTCAACACAACTCTAATTATAAATAGTTCTCTTTCAAAAGTGATAGCCAGACTCTTGGCACAAACCACCTTTTGTTTTATGGGTAAGGATGACAGCATAATGACTGATGATATGTGTTAGATTCCCTCATCTCTCTTAATTAGAATTTTCTCTGCATCATCATGCTTTGTAACTAATCTGCTCCTTCCTGACAATGGTTAATGTGATTGAGAATGGCTTTAACTTTGTATTTCAACTGGAGAAACAGCCCAGACAGTCTGTGGGATAGCCTATGCAAGTGAAGGAAGAAAACTCCTCCAACTCCTTCCAATTTTTCTGTTCTACTTGGGCTGGTCAGGATCTGAAGACAGATAACAAAAAGCAAAGTACGTTCTGTGCTCTTAGAAATGGAGTTATAGATACGGAGGGAAAAAGGATGCAGCCTTGGCATAGAAGGCAATGAGAAGGTTAGAGAAGCCGACCATATGGAGCCATAAATCAGTAGGTACCCGGGCAACAAAGCTGACCCTGGACATCTGGTTCTTGATTCACCAGTTATTTATTGAGCACCTGCTATGAACACAGCCCTGTGGGGAAACACACACACACAGAATCTCCAGAGACCTTTTCCTTGCCTTCAGTTCCAGATAGAGGCAGGCCATCTACAGTTTAATATACTGCTTTGAAGGCAAAGACTCAGTGTCTTTGGCTCACCACTGCATCCCTTTGCTTGGTACTGGGTATAGCTCACAGTCATTAACTTTAATAAATGATTTGCTAAGAAATGGATGGATGGATGGATGGATGAATGATTTAGTTATGGGGCCACTTACCCAAGGTCAAAATAACCTACTTAAAACTAAATATGTAAATGCTGATGGGATAGTCACAGAATATAGGCATGATCATTGCTGGAGGAGTTTCTGTGAGAAGATGTCAGGCTTCTGAAAATCCTGCCTTGGATCCCATTCC
Source organism: Bos mutus (assembly GCF_027580195.1). Classification (NCBI taxonomy): domain Eukaryota; kingdom Metazoa; phylum Chordata; class Mammalia; order Artiodactyla; family Bovidae; genus Bos; species Bos mutus. The sequence goes on from NC_091638.1 coordinate 22,896,052, forward strand.
TCCTGCATCCCAAAACAGTATAAAGATAAAGGCTATGGGGGTTAAGCTGCCCACCCTCACCACCCCACTCATGGAACTTTAGTGACAGTAGAACTCCTAGGAACTGTCCGGCAGGTAGGTAAGAGAGTGTACAGTAGTTATAACGTGAAACAGTTTCAGCTCCTCAAAGGTTGCACAGACCCTCCTGAGAGAGGAGCTCATGCAGCTTTATCAGAGTACCAGGTGTGCAGGATGTAAGATGTTGGTAGATCTCAGGATTCTTTTTTTGACTTTGTGTTGTGGACGGTCCTGAGTCTTTTGGAGCACAAAGAGACAGTGTCCCAGAGGTCAGTTTTTATGGTGTTGTGCAAAAAGGAGTTTCTGAGCCTCATACACTTGACTTGATGGGAGACCCATGACACTCTTACTGCAACATTCTGGAAGACTCAAAAAAGATAGTATGCTTTGCCTTCAACTTAGATTGGTCCCCAAAATAAGAACTTTGGAATAGGTTTGAAAATATAATTTTTTTTTGGAATCCTCCCCTGGATGCAACAAAATACTTGACCAGAAACAAATATTTGGGTCATTTTGGGGATTGCTTTATCTATAAATTTATATTTGTCTTTCAAAGTAGTAACCTATATGAAATCAGGTAATTCAACTATAGAATGTCTGATGAATACTCTCCCATCTCCATTCCCATATGCAGACATTTGGGTTCTTTTTTCTTTTTCTTCCAGTGAAGCCATGAAGGTTTTGCTAAGTGTAACATATTGATTAATTATCATCACATGGCTAGACCTCTGCTTAGGAGACAATATCATTGTTATAGACTGAATTATGTCCCCCCCAATTTATGTGGTGAGGCCCTAATCCCCAATGTGCCTATATTTGGAAATAAGGTTTTTATGGAGATAATTATATTAAATGAGATCATAAGGGTGGGGACCTAATCCAACAGAACTGGTGTCTTTATAAGAAGAGAAAGAGACACCAGGAATGCACATGCCCAGATGAATGACCATATGAAGACATCAAGATGGCAGCCATCTGCAACCCAAAAAGAAAAGTACCAGAAACCAACCCTACCTGTACCTTGATCTTGGACTTTCAACCTCCAGAAATATGAGAAAATATATATATGTTGTTTAAGGCACCCAGTCTGTATTATGATATGGCAGCCCTAGCAGGCTAATAATCTATAAGTAAATAAATAAAATATGGCTTCACTTCTCAATGATGTTAAGTTTAGCCGAGGAGAAAGGACTAATATACATAAAATAGAGAAGATATACAGTTTATATTGAGTAATTCTGCTCATAATATAACAAAAGTAATAGTCTATTTTCATGGACAACTTTCTGTGTGATCATGTCAACTTTATGTTTGGTCCTTGTTATGGGTTCAATTGTGTCCCCTCCCCCCAAAAGTTATATTAAATTCTTAACTCCCAGGACCTTAGAATGAGACCATATTTGGAAAGAGGGTCTTACAGTGGTAAAACTGTAGTAAAATGAGTTCATTAGGGTTGACCCTAATCCTATATAGCTAACGTCCTTATAAAAAATTTGGACATAAAGACAGATAGGCACAGAAGGAAGATGATGTGAAGACACAGGGAGAAGGAGCCATATAGCTGGAGTGATGCATCTGCAAGGCCAAGATGACCAAGCATTGCAGGCACACACAGGAAGCTGGAAGAGGCAAGGAAGGATTCTCTCTCAGAGCCAACGGAGAAAGCGTGGTCCTGCTGACACATGGATTTCAGACAGCTAGCCTCCAGGACTATGAGACAGTCAATTGCTGCCAGGTTTTGTTTCTGGTAGTTATAGGAAGTCAACACCACCCTGTTCTCAGAGTTAGATGGAGGCAGTTTAATAGGATATCTTCTCAGCTAATCCACAGGCAGTTATAAACTATCACTAGAATGAGTTAGAAATTATAGAACCAGCTAACACAGGTTCCCTCACATAGGGTAAAATGTCCCTGCTGGAGTCGTAGGGTGTTACTAGTGGAAAGAAGAAAATAATAATTTAAAACATCACTTGCTATCACCCAAATAATGCTGTTGAGTATTTTTGTGATGTACACACAATTTGCATGGTGACTTCCTACAAAGCAGATACGGTTATTATCTCATTTTACAGCTGAGGGAATGAGAGTCAGAGAAATTAAATGATTTGCTTGACTTGCCCTTAGTCACACAGCTGGTAAATCACAAAGCTGGCATTCAGACTAAGGTTTCCTGGAGCTAGATTTTGAAAGGTGAAAGGATTTTGTAAATAAGAAGTAGGAAGTGCTTCTGAGCTGGGAGAATAAACACAGTTATTTCCACTAGAGAGATTTTCAGGTGAAAGAGAGGAAGGAAAGTGACTAGGGCATGAGGAGCCTAACATCACAGGATTGGAGTGGGCCAAAATTCAGGGTGGCTCTTCAGTTCCATATGAAGTCAACTTTTCTCCATCTTTATGATTTCATGCCTCTAAGAATAGAGTAAGAAAAGATAAACAAACAATAGAACTTACCTAAATTCATTTAGTGTGCCCCCTTAACATGAAATTCTCTGTCATCTTCTTGCTTCTTCTCTACCTTCTCATCTCACAAGATTCTTTCTGGTGTGGGGAACTATAGAGATTGTTGATCATACTGATCACATGGAAAATCCTTGTGTCCCTTCTGAGATTTACATAGAAGAAGCTAAACAAATAGTGGCCATTTTCTCCAGAGTTATGTTGTATTTTACAAACACGTAGTAACATTCTTATCTTTAAAATTTCCATTCATGAATCACTGTCCTGAAGTAAAAAAAAATTATAATAAAAATATACCATGGTAAAACAAAATAGCAATTGCAAACTTAGTGCAGATGTTTGGATGAGAAGACCATCCTGCTTTCCTGAAATTCTAAATTGTAGAGTGGTTCATAAGAAATGTAGCTTTGCAGGGAAAGTCTGTGGCCAAATATGGGCCAAATACAAACATAAAGATTTACTTAATAGATAAGAGCAGGAAAAGGGTACAGCATTGTGTGAAAACTCTCATTTGCGACTGGAAGATCTGATTTTAGTTCTGCTGTGATGTTTCTTTGGGGTGTCTCTTTACCTCCTAGGGCCTCACTGTTCTCAACTACAAAATGAGTAGCTTTCATTAAATCACAAGTTCCTCTCAAGCTCTCAGTTCTGCCTTATCATGTACAGAATTCAGTGCTTCTCAATTGCCTAAAGGTACTTCCAAGTATCGTTAATATTTGAACTTCATTAAGATGGGGAATATCTTCTCCAAGCATTATGCTCTGGCTAGGAAAACTGTCTCCTGATCCAATTAGAACGATGATAAATACAAATCATTGATATCTAAATGAGGACAATGTGATCATAGTTGAGCGTATTAGCAGACCTGAGTGATTACACAAGCATAATCTTTCTCTCCTCAGGACCTTCTTACACCATATTTATAACTTATTCCTTGGCCAATGACTAGGGCTTCCCAGGTGTGCAGTGGTAAAGAATCTGCCTGTGTGCCAATGCAGGAGATGCTGAAGACGCACGTTCAATCCCTGGGTCAGGAAGATTCCCTGGAGGAGGAAATGGCAAACCACTCCGGTATTATTGCCTGGAAAACTCCACGGAGAGAGGAGCCTGGGGGGCTACAGACCATGGGGTTGCAAAGAGTCAGGCATGACTCAGCACGCACATACAAATGACTATGCATCTTAGATTCAGAAACTGGCTCTTTATAGTTGTACCGGTATACAAGCAATAGCCAATTGGTTGAATTTTCACCCCAAATATAGAATACTCATTGAAGTCACTGAACTCTGTATTTCACATATTATTTACATGGAGTTCCTTCAGTATATCCTTTAGATATAAAGTACATAATGACACCATTGATAACTTGTTGGGAAAAGTGTAGTATTTCTTTCTCCTAATTAATCTCCCCATTTAAGAGGGAAGTTCTCTCCCCATAATCTTCCTCCTTATTATTCTTCCCCAAATTAGGAGGAAAAAATAATCAGATTGCTAAAACACTGGGGAAATTCATTGAACCACATTTTCTACAGGGCAGGATGACTAAATTAAAAAGAAAACCCTGGACCATCCTGTGTTTTGTCGTGCTCTGCGTTCTGCTGGTGATGACGTTTCAGGCAGGTCCTCGTCTTCCATTCCTCCGGCTGGGTGGGTAAACACACCTCTTCTGCAGACCCAACTCTCCTTACACAGGTTGACCTCAAGATTCAGGTTTCCAGAGGAAATAAGAAGCACTCACCTCAAATCCAAGCTCAAATCCAAATTCTCCAAAACTACTTATCAGAACCTCTGCTCATTGGGAGCTTGCCCAGCCATGGGTAAAGCTGATGTGTTGTAACAGTTTCTTGTATCCATTAGTTAGGACCCTGGTTAGGAGGAGGAGGGGGTCTTGGCCCCCTCGCAACTTCCAGCATCGTTGTATGTCAGCGTTGTGGACAAGAGCTTGCAAACTCCTGACTCTTCATCTGATACAATCTGCCTCTTCAGAAAGCCTCTCTATCCCAGTTTTTAAGACACATCTGTGTATGTATATATATATGCTTGTATTTTAAAGAAATCCTCTTTTAACTAGCATAGCTGTTACTTTTATGTGTTATTATAAAACAGTGCTTCAGCTGTCAGCATGCTGTTCTCCCTCCATATGTTTCCCTGTGTCTTCTGACACTGCCTTTCCCTGGGCCAGGGGGAAGCAGAGGGAGTCTGCGGCTTGCCCGGAGGGCTGCCTCTGGGTCACAGTACAATTCTGAAGAGCTGTCTTCTCACTTAGTGCTTCTCAACTCCCTTTTGCTGAGTCAGGAAGATCCTCCTCTCTCTTCAGCACCCGGTGGCTTTGGGCATGGAGCCTAGTTCTTAAACCCCAGTCTAATCCAGCAATGAAATTTTGGTTGCTGCTGTTTTATTGTCACAGATGGGAAGATAGACAGGGTTTTTGTACTTTGTATCTCCTAATGGCAAAAACTAACGTGTTCCTTTGGGCTTATAAAAATCCCCTGCATTTATATGTGCTTTATGGTTCATAAGGTGTTTTCATATCTATTAAAAAAAATTTTTAGAGGATAATTGCTTTATCATATCTATTTTCTCCATTGAGGTTCACGACATGAAATACTTGCTCAATACTTTTAATCCATATGCCAATTAGAATGGTGACAGATGAGCCAGGTGTCATTTGCGTGTTTTTTATATGTTGGGCATTAGGAATTTGAAGGTGAATTTTTTACTATTGCTATAAATATGAATATTGATATTTATTTATCATTTTGTTACATTTTGTAGATGAAAGTTACAGGCTAAGGGAATTTAGCTGGATTATCTTAGGCCACCCAGATAGTAAACAGTGGAGTGAAATGTTCAAACCTAGACTTTTCCTTTTAAATTTTAGTATTAGTACTTTTATACACCATTATAACTTGTCCTTCAGTTGGGTTCTTTTAACTTAGCCTTTTTTTTTTAAGGTTTTTTTTGTTTGGTTTTGTTATTTAGCTCAAAGGCTAAGAGAATAAGCAGCTATTGACATTTACTGAGTGTCTGATAGTCCCTCGATATTAACATTAATGTTAGGTTATGTCAGAAATGAGAAGGAGTGTCCTGAATAATATAGGTTTAGAGAATCCATAGTAAAGAGATACAAAAAACAGGAAGGCAGCCCTCAAGGATAAACAGAGGTATTTAAATGATCTTTTTTGTACTTTCTACTCTGATGGATAGATGTTGAATGTTCTTTTGGACTGGCCGTTTCACTTCTGGGACATAATGAGAATTAGGCTTCATTTTTAAAAAAGATATGGTTTATATCATAATACAAGTTTTAATCTATGTAAATGTTAAATAGAAGCTAGGAAATTATTGTGAATGACAGGGAAGGAACTTAACTGAAAAAAAAAAAAAACTATTAGAGACACTAAAACAAAACTCCAAAATTGTGTTGCATGAAATAAATATTTAAAAAATTAACTTACCTCTGTACCAGTAATGTGCTAGAAAACTTACTAAAATAAGAGATGATATTCAAAATAGCAAGAAAAATATTAAAGTCCTTGGAATAAACTTAGAAAGTAATGTATTATTCCTAAAGAAAAAAAAACTTACGGGATCAAATATTGTGCTTTAACATATGGATAGAAAAACTGAATATTAGAACCAATCAGTTCTCATAAAGCAAATTTCTCATAAAAATATACAGGTTTAATAAAATTTCAGTTAAAATCTTTGAATAACATTCTCTAGATTCTACCATAGTTATTCTGATGTGTTTTGGGGAGGAAAACAAATATAATAAACCAAGAAAAATTTGAGCAAGAAGAGTAGTGAAGGGGAAACTTGACTTCCAAGATACTAAAATGTATTAGGATGTTCCTATAATCAAAATAGGATGCTGTGGCTCAGGCTTGGACAGAAAGCATAGGAAAAGGCTTTGGTGTAAATAAGCAATACACATACAAATGGCAAATAAATATATAAAAGAATTCAATTTGTAATAATACAAAATCTTAACAAAATATACTATTTTTCATCTATTATGGTACAGATTATTTGGTAGAATTTTTAAAACAATAATGTTTGCTGTCATAATGTTCAAGATGTGATCATAAAAATAGACATGGTAATTGTGGGTGGAAAATAGGATAAGCTATTATTCTTTTTTACTGCTGCACAGGGGTATGAGTTAATATGACCATAGTAGATGGAATCAACAGCAATTAAAAGTTATGACCTTTGACCCAGATTCTTGATTTCTAGAAATGAAAAGAAATAGAGATATATGCAAATAATAACCTATAGGTATATTTATTGCATTATTTATTTTCAGCAAAATCAGAAATGTCTTAATGTTTAATAATCACTAGTAAAAGGTAGGAGAAGGCAATGGCAACCCACTCCAGTACTCTTGCCTGGAAAATCCCATGGATGGAGGAGCCTGGTAGGCTGCAGTCCATGGATGGGGTCGCTAAGAGTCAGGCACTACTGAGCGACTTCACTTTCACTTTTCACTTTCATGCATTGGAGAAGGAAATGGCAACCCACTCCAGTATTCTTGCCTGAGAACCCCAGGGACAGCGGAGACTGGTGGGCTGCCGTCTATGGGGTCGCACAGAGTCGCACGTGACTGAAGTGACTTAGCAGCTGCAGCAGCAGCAGCAATATATGCAAATACCAACTGCTTTGTAACCATCAGTGTATTTTCAAAGGATATCTTATGAAATGAGGAACTAATCAACATGTTGCCTAAGAATGAAACAGAATCCATGATCATATATGTGAGTGAAATATGGATTTAAAAAATCTGCTGCTGCTGCTGCTAAGTCGCTTCAGTCTTGTCCGACTCTGTTCAACCCCATAGACAGAAGCCCACCAGGCTCCCCCGTCCCTGGGATTCTCCAGCTCCAGGCAAGAACACTGGAGTGGGTTGCCATTTCATTCTCCAATGCATGAAAGTGAAAAGTGAAAGTGAAGTCACTCAGTCATGTTCGACTCTTCAGGACCCCATGGACTGCAGCCTACCAGGCTCCTCTGCCCATGGGACTTTCCAGGAAAGAGTACTAGAGTGGGTTGCCATTCCACACTATTAATAGTGACTATGTGTGGGAGATAGAACTTAAGATCATTTCAATGTTACTATTTGTATTTTTTCGTATTTTCAAAATTGTCTATAATAAGCATGTCTGATAGTTACACTTTTAAAAATGAATGATATTTATTAGTTTAATAATATTTTATTATTTAATTAAAATAATATTTTATGTATCTAAATCCAGAAGCTAGTTAATTACAAAGTCAGCTAGTCAATAATTTCATTTCCTAAGTGCTTTCCTTGGTTAATAATATAATTTTACAAATTTCTGCCTAAGATATGCTATTTGATAGTCATAAGTAGTATTTTTGATGTTTTAATTGGTACTTCGTAAGTATTTATAACATTAAATGTAGCTTCTGACCTTTATTAGTCATTAATATTTCTACTAATGCTTTTATATACTAAACTATGATTGCTACACAACTTATTCCATTCATTTATTTGGCTGTTCTTGTGCCACTACCATGTATTAATTATATAATACTTCATTTTAAGTCTTAGCATCTAGTATGGTAGGTCAGTTTTTAAAACTGAAGTATATATAACTTAGTTACTAACAGTGCATTAGTTTCTGGTATACAGCATGATTTCATACTTGTATGCGTTGTGAAATGATCACAATCCATCTAATTATCATCTGTCAACATACATAGTTACACAAATTTTTTTTCTTGTGATGAGGATTTTAAGATTTATTCTTTTAGCATCTTCCAAATATGTGACACATATTATTAACTATAGTCAGTACACTATATATTACATCCTCATAACTTACTCATTTTATAGCTGAAAGTTTGTACCTTTGATCCCCATCAGTCATATAACCCATCTCCCACCTCTGCCTTTGGCAGCTACAAACATGTTCTCTGTATCTATGAGCTTGGATATATATACATATATACATACATATGTATGTATGTATGCATGTGTATATACATATATACACACATGCACACACACATATATACACACACATATATATACATACACACATATACACATACACACATATACGTATATATATATGATGTGTGGGGTTATTTTTGGATTCCATATATAAATGGAAACATACAGTATTTGTTTCTGACTTATTTCACTTAGCAGAGTATCCTTGATGTCCATCCCTATCACCACTAATGGCAAGATTTCACTCATTCTTTGTGACTGAATAATATTCCACTGTATATGTATAACCAGTTCTTTAAATCTGTTCATCCATTGATGAATGCTTAAGTTGTTTCCAGATCTTTGCTATTGTAAATAATAATACAATGAACATAGGTTGCTTGTATGTTTTCTAATTAGTGTTTTCATTTTCTTCAAATACCTAGAAGTGGAGTTGCTGGATCATGTGATAGTTTTGCTTTTAATTTTTTGAGGAAACTTCATACCATTTTCTACAGTGGCTATGCTGTTTTACCTTTCCAGCAGTAGTGCACAAGCATTCTGATTTGATCCCTGTCCTCATCAACATTTGTTATTTCTAGGCTTTTGTTAATAGCCACTCTAACAGGGCTTCCCAGGTGGCACTAGTGGTAAAGAACCCACGTGCCAGTGCAGGAGATGTAAGAGACTCAGGTTTGATCCCTGTGTTGGGAAGATGCCTGGAGAAGGGCATGGCAACCAACTCCAGTACTCTTGCCTGGAGAATCCCATGGACAGAGGAGCCTGGCAAGCTAGAGTTCATGGGGTCACACTGAGTCAGACACAACTGAAGCAACTTAGCATGCATGCAACAGGTATGAGGTTGACATCTCCTTGTGGATTTGATTTGCATTTACCTGATAATTAGTGATATTGAACATCTTTTCATGTGCTTATTTATTATCTGTCTTTTTTTGGGAAAAAAATATCTGTTTAGATCATCTGCCCATTGTTTAGTTGGATTGCTTTTTTGCTGTTGAGTTGTACAAGTTCTTTGTCTACCTTGAATATTAACATGTTATCAGATATATATGGCTTGCAAATATTTTCTCCCCTTTTATAGATTAACTTTTCCTTTTGTTGATTGTTTTCTTTGCTGTGCAGAAGCCTTTTAGTTAATTTAATCCTACTTGTTTATTTTGACAAGGAGTTTACTGTCTGAGTTTTATGGCTTCAGGTCTTAGGTTCAAATCTTTAATCCATTTTGAGTTAATTTTTGTATATGATGTAACAGAGTGGTCTAGTTTCATTCTTTTGCATATGGCTATCTTGTTTCCCCAACATCATGTATCAAAGAGACTGACCTTGCCCCATTGTATATTCTTGGCTCCTTTGCTGTAGATTAATCGACTGTGTATGCATGGGTTTATTTCTGAGATTTCTGTTCTTTTCCTTTGATCCACGTCTGTTTTTATGCCAGTACTATACTGGTTTTATTTCTGTAGCTTTGTAACAGAGTTTGAAATCAAGGAGTATGAATCCTCCATTTTTGTTCTCCTTTCTCAAGAATTTGTGGCTATTTAGGGTATTTTTTGTTGTTCCATACAAATTTTAAGATTGTTTGTTCTATTTCTATGAAAAAATGCCATTCAAATTTTTGTAGGAATTGCACTGAATCTGCAGATTGCCTTGAGTAATATGTACATTTCAATAACATTAATTCTTCTAATCCATGAGCATGAACATAATTTCATTTACTTGTGTCTCCTTCAGTTTTTTAAATTAATATAGAGTTTTGCATACAGGTCTTTCACATTCTTAAATGTTAAATTTACTCCTAGGTATTTCATTCTTTTTGATGCAATTGTACATGGAAGTTTTCCTAATTCTTTTTCTGATAGTTCATTACTTGTGTATAGAAACACAGCAGATTTTTGTATGGTGCTATTATATCCTACAATCTACTGAATTTATTAACTGTAACAGTTTATGTTAAAGTTTTTAAGAGTTTCCTACATCTGATATCATGCCATCTGCAAATGGTGACAGTTTTACTTCTTCCCTTTACAATTTGGATGTCTTTTATTTCTTTTCATTACCTAATTGGACTGGCTAGGTTTCCAATACTTTGTTGAATAGAAGTGGCAAGAGTGGGCATCCTTATCTTGTTCCTAATCTTAGAGGAAAAGAATTCTGCTTTTCAACATTGAATGTGATTTTAGCTATGGGTCTGTGATATATGGCCTTTATCATGCTTAGGTTCATTCCCTCTGCACCAACTTTGTTAAAAGTTTTTATCATAAATTCATGTTTAATTTTGTCAAATATCTTTTCTGCCTCTATTGAAACAATCATGTGATTTTTATCCTTCATTTTGTTAGTGTTGTGTATCACATTGATTGATTTACAAATGCTGAGACATTCTTACATCTCTAGAATAAGTCCTACTTGATCATGGCATTTGGTTCTTTTAATGTATTGTTGGTTTGATTTACTAATATTTTGTTGAGGAATTTTGCATTTTTATTCATTAGTGATATTGGACAGTAATTTTTTTTTTTTCCTAGTGCTGTCCTTTTCTGACTTTGGTATCAGGTAAATGTTTGCCTCATAAAATGAGTTTGGAAGTGTTTCCTCTTCTAAGTTTTGAAAGAATTTGAGAAAGATTAGCATTAGTTCTTTTTGAAATGCTAGGTAGAATTCACCAATGAAGCCATCTGGTCCTGAATTTTGGTTTGTTGGAGGTTTTTCATTACTTATTCAATCTCCTCACTAGTAATTGGCCTATTCAGATTTTCTGTTTCTTTATGATACAGTGTTTGAAGGTTGTATGTTTCTAGGTTGTTCAATGTATTGGCATATAATTGTTTGTAGTTGTCTCTTATGATCTTTTGCATTTCTATGATATCTTAAAATTTTTTTATGGGGGCCATTTAAAAACTCTTTATTGAATTTGTTACAGTATTACTTCTGTTTTATGTTTTGGTTTTTTTGACCACAAGGCATGTGGATCTTAACTTCCTCACCAGGGATTAAACACATATACCCTGCATTGAAAGGCAAAGTCTTAACCGTTGAACCACCAGGGAAGTCCCTCTATGGTATCTTTTGTAATAGCTCCTCCTTTATTTCTGATTTTATGTATTTGAGCTCTCCCTCCTTTTTCTTAGTGAGTCTAGCTAAAGTTTTGTCAATATTGTTTATCAATTCAAAGAAACTTCTCAATTTTCTCGATCTTTCTATTGTCATTTTAGTCTCTTTTTCATTTAATGTGGCCTCATCTTTGTTATTTCCTTCTTCTACTAACTCTGTGGGCTTCCCTGTTGGCTCAGTAGTAAAGAATCCGCCTGCCAATGCGGAAGATGGGGATTTGATCCCTGGGTTGGAATGATCCTCTGAAGGAGGAAATGGCAACCTGCTCCAGTATTCTTGCCTGGGAAACCCCATGGACAGAGGAGCCTGGCAGGTTACAGTCCATGGGTTGCAAAAGTCCTTTTCGCAACCCATGGATTTAGTGGGTTCATTCATGACTTAATGAATAAACAACTACAACAATACTAACTTTGGACTTTTTCATTCTTTTGCCTTAAATTTAATTGAGATGTAAAGGTACATTGTTTATTTGAAATTTTTCTTGTTTCTTGAGGGTAGGTATTTATCACTATGAACTTCCCCTTAGAACTGCTTTTGTTGCTTCCCATGAAGTTTTGATATGTTATATTTCATTTGTCTCAAGGTATTGTTTGATTTCTCTTTTTAGTTATTTATTAACTCATTGCTTTGTTCGGTAGTATGTTGTTTAATGTCCATGTATTTGTGAACCTTCCAGTTTTTTTTCTCTAGTAACTTCTAACTTCTAGGTTTATACCTTGGTTGTTATTAGAGCTGCCCCAATCCAATATGACTGTGTTGTTGTAAGAAGAGGAGATTAGGACACACATAGGTGCAGGGAGAAAACTGTGAAAATGCAGTTTCTTACCACCATCTTCTAGGCAAGACAGGAACCCTCAGAAAAACCAACCTTGTTGACACCTTGATTTCAACTTCCTGGTCTCCCAAACTGTGGGAAAAGAAATCTCAGTTGTTTAAAGCACCAGCCTGTGGTACTTTGTTATGGCAAAGTACTAAGAAACCGATAGAGACGGGGCATTCTAAATGTTTCTCTGTAGAATGCCTTAGAACAGAAAATGCACTTCTGGTCTTCTGACTCCAAGATCCTAGAGTCTTTTCAGGAAATAAAACTTGATTCTAGAAAAGGCTTTGCGCTTTCATCACCTGCTACACTAGGGCTTTTCGCAGTGAGCAGGGACTAGGGCCAAACCCACACAAACTCTGACAGAAGCAGTCTGAGGGGGTTGTTAGAAATCCATTACTCTGGGTTCCAGAGGAATTCCTAATGACTCTGTCTCGCCTGCAGCCTTGAGGAGGAAGGGCTTTGTGAGCAGCATCTGTCACTCCTGTGTGTGCTCAGCCTCAAGGTAGCATGCCCTGCTTGTTTATACATGTCTAGGTAAGACCAAATGTGTTGGTCTATTGATGATGGCAGTACAAAACGATGTCTCTGGGTCGCACATGTCTTGTATCCATCTTGCCCAAGTTTAGCAGATGAGACCTGAAAACGTTTTGTTACTCCCCCGGGATAATGAGTGATTTGACCCTGGGGCATCTTGAGAGCAAGATGCTTCTTCCTCTACTCCTATTTTCCCTTCCAAGATAGTCCTGGAAAGTTTTCAAACACACTGTGTTCTTTGTCCTTGTTTGTTTAAGAATGTGAGTCTAGTGAAGGGCTCAGGCTGGGGCTGGGTTGCGTGAGTTCAATTACTGATCTGCCGTCTCCTGACTTTATGACTTTAGGCAATTTATATTTAATCTGTACTTTAATTTCCTTACCTTTGAAAAACCATAGTCCTAGTACCTACTTCCCACAACAGTTATAGGGATTAAATAAGTTAATGCATGTAAAGCTGTTAGAGTAGTACTCGCCACATGCTGCCAAGTCGCTTCAGTCGTGTCCGACTCTGTGCGACCCCAGAGACGGCAGCCCACCAGGCTCCCTGTCCCTGGGATTCTCCAGGCAAGAACACTGGAGTGGGTTGCCATTTCCTTCTCCAATGCATGAAAGTGAAAAGTGAAAGTGAAGTCGCTCAGTCGTATCCGACTCCTAACGACCCCATGGACTGCAGCCTACCAGGCTCCTCTGCCCGTGGGATTCTCCAGGCAAGAGTACTGGAGTGGGGTGCCATTGCCTTCTCCACATAGTAAGCATCAAATAAATGTTACCAATGTGGATGAACTACATCAACTGTTAAATACAAAAGTTTATTTTATTTTCAGTACAATAGACTGAGAATGAATCTCATAAAATTTTTGTTGTGTAAATGCTGCAATATATTTTCTCCTTTAGACAGAATAAAAAGCAGTACATTGTTTTTGAGGCTTCCCATGTGTCAGGCACCAGGGTGAATGCTTTATGTGCTTCTTCTCATTTAAACCTCCCAACAGTCTCTTAGGTCAATACTATGTATCTGTCAATATAGGGAAGGTTATATGTAGGAGCGAAGAACACCAAAATCTCAATGTCTTGAAGGAACAAAGAGTTTTTTCTTGCTTACACTACAGTTTTAATGCAGATAAATAGGAATGTTTGCTGATTGCTGTCATTCAGGAAGCCAGGCTGATGGAAGATGATGCTGTCACCTCAACCGAAATCTTTAAGGCCAGCCATGACAGGGGAGAGAGCCAGGAGAATGGAGTGCTAACTCTTCAGTACTACAGCTCATGCAGACGTGTGCCATTTCTGCTTGAATTAGCCAGAGAAAGTCAGATGACCGTGTATAACAACAAGCGGGTAGTATGCCTGGAAGAAGAGGAGAGAGAGAAATCTTGATGAGCACACAATGATGATTGTTCCTACTTCATACATAGGATAAGACTTAGAGGAGAAACTAACTTGTTCAATGTCACACGGTAAGTGGGAAACTGCAATTTCAATATTAGACTCTCTGACTATAAGAGTGTTGCTTCTTCTGACTATAAAAGGGTTGTGATTATTGCCTACCTAGGCTAGTGACAGAGAAGGCAATGGCACCCCACTCCAGTACTCTTGCCTGGAAAATCCCATGGATGGAGGAGCCTGGTAGGCTGCAGTCCATGGGGTTGCTAAGAGTCAGACACGACTGAGCAACTTCACTTTCACTTTTCATTTTCATGCATTGGAGAAGGAAATGGCAACCCACTCCAGTGTGCTTGCCTGGAGAACCCCAGGGACGGGGGAGCCTGGTGGGCTGCCGTCTCTGGGGTTGCACAGAGTTGGACACGACTGAAGCAACTTAGCAGCAGCAGCAGCAGCAGCAGGCCAGTGACATTCTTGATGAAGCCTATTATGAGTTAAATTGTGTCCACCAAAAAGAAATGTTGAAATCTAACCCTCAGAACCTCAGAATATGATCTTATTTGGAAATAGGGTCTTTGCAGATGTAAGCATGTTAAGATGAGGTCATATTCTCAGTATGACTGGTAACCTCAAAAGAAAAGAGAACAGAAACACAGATGGATACACAGAGAGAACACCATGTGATGATAAGGCAGAGCCAATAACACCAGAAGCTTGGAGAGAACAACGACTGATGTTTTCCTAGAGCCTTCAGAGGGAGCAGGCCCAGTTGACACTTTGGTTTTAGACTTCTAGCCTCCAGAATTGTTAGAGTAGCTTTCTGTTGTTGAAAGCCACTCAGTGTCTGGTATTTTGTTATGGCAGCCCTAGGAAACCAACAAAGCCCACTCTATAATCCTGAGTTTTGGATCTTCACGTTCACTTTCCTTGTTTGGCTCATGTGTCCCTTGTAAGCCACCTGGGCCTTCTCAGAGGCTGTCTCCAAGGAGCCTTCCAGGTGGGCCCTGGGTCATGTTTTCTTCTTTGTGTCTCCAGTGCCTCAGATCATATGTGACAGAGTAGGCATTCAGTAAATGCCCATTGAATGAACACCATAGAGCTGCTGGTTTTCTCTATTTTGTTTTCCTCAGATGTTTGTTTCAGACTTGAGAGATATTGAGAGTTTATCAGAGGACAGTTCCTGCATTGGTTCCACTTTTGAAATTCCTAAGCACAGGACCAACCTTAGCTTCATATACAAAGCCTCCTGTGGTTCAATCCAAGCTGATCTCTAAGACTGGATTCTCCATGAAGCAGGCTTGAGATGGAATTGGGGGCTCAAGATATTTACTGGGTTGGTTGGGAAGATCTCCTGGAGGAGGAAATGGCAACCCACTCCGATGTTCTTGCCTGGGAAATCCCAAAGACAGAGGAGTCTGGCGGGCTACAGTCCATGGGGTCACAAGCATGTATATTTACTGGAGAGCAATGCCAGTGAAAAAAGAGGCAGGCGGAAGTATTTAGCAAAATAGGTGAAGTTGCAATACCCTCCTCGACAGACGTTCAGCTAGCCTGCTTACCAGCGGGTCTGGAGGAGTGCTGCCTATCAGTGTGTCAGGGCCAAACTGACTGGGCCCTTAAACCCTGCAGGCTGCCTTGGAAATAAAACCTCAGACAAAACCACTCTCTGCAGCTGAGGCTGACACTTAAGTGCTGACAGTTGGAGGCTGGCTGCAAACTGCATTCCCGCAGCTGAAGTCCTTCTTTAAAAAGCAGCCTGGGTGGCCTATCTCCGAATCTCCCACATTTACCTCTCTGACTCCATCTCACACCACCTCTCTTCCCACCATCACATCCAAAGAACCTCTCCTCCCCCAACTCCCCTCACATCAGAGTAACCACTTGCAGATCTTAAAAACCTCCTGGAGGTTTCCCACCTCCATGTCTTCACATTACCTTCCCCTCACCCTGGAATATCACTCCTCCAAGCTCTCTTCCAGGAAACTCTTGGTCTCCATCATTCCAGATCCTATCCTTTTAGGAAGGCTTTGCTGACCTCACAAGAAAAGGAGGGTCCCCTTTTCTTCTTTATGCTCCATGATATTTAATAACCCCATCATTACAGTGCTTATCACATACCATCACGTCAGCTACTCACTGGGCCATAAACTGCCTAGAAAAAGGATGTAGAACGCCAGCATCATGACACCTGTGCCTCATCTGGTGGCTGGCACATATAGGCAATTAGTAAATATTAACTGGAGATGGATGGAGTGAAACATACAGGATGAAACAGAAATGGCCTTGTGATATCAAGAGAGGGATCATTTGGCTTTATTGTAGTAAAACTCAAACTAAACTGAAGTATTAATTATCCTCTTTCACTTGACTCCAGACCAGTCAATGCCACATCCTGTGAAATCCAGCTTCAACAGATAAGCTCCTCACAGACCCGAGAACCCACACAAGAATACCATGAGACAGACAGGGAAGATGTGGAACTTAGGAGGATCAACTTACCCAAAGGATGAGTAGGGCAAACCAGACTCTAAGGGCAGAGGGAAGTTGCCCATAGGGCTCTTCACTGCAATAATGTGGCTCCTTAAGCTGCTAAAAGGCTCCAAACCTAGGTGCACATCAAAAGTCAGGGTTTAGAGACACTTAGTTGGTCTAATAGCCATCTTCTGTCTTTGTCTACCCAGTGCCAAATTGCTCCTCTATCTGAAACAGCCCCAGTTATTCTTTTATTTATTTATTTGAAGTATGGTTGATTTACAGTACTTTGTTAGCTTCAGGTGTACAGTAAAGTGATTTCGTTACCTCAGACATATACACACATATATGAATCTTTTTTCAGATTCTTTTCTCATATCAGTTCAGTTCAGTTCAGTTCAGTTGCTCAGTAGTGTCCGACTCTTTGCGACCCCATGAATCGCAGCACGCCAGGCCTCCCTGTCCATCACCATCTCCCGTATAGGTTATTACAAATATTGAGTACAGTTCCTTGTGCTATCCAGTAGCCTTGTTGATTATCTATTTTATGTATAGTAGTGTTCTTGCCTGGAGAATCCCAGGGACGGGTAAGCCTGGTGGGCTGCCGTCTATGGGGTCGCACAGAGTCGGACACGACTGAAGTGACTTAGCAGCAGCAGCAGCAGCAGTGTATATATGTTACTCCCCAATTCCTAATTTATCCCTCCTCCCCACCTTTCTGCTTTGTCACTATGTTTCTTTTCTATATCTGTGAGTCTATTTCCATTTTGTAAATGTGTATCATTTTTAGATTCCACATATAAGTGATATCATATGACATTTGTCTTTCTCTGATGTATTTCATTTGATAATCACTAGGTCCACCCATGCTGCTGCAAAAATGTAATATTACTCTATTATATATATATGTAATGGTATATATATATATAATTACTCTATTATATATATATGTAATGGTATATATATATATAATTACTCTATTATATATATATGTAATGGTATATATATATAATTACTCTATTATATATATATGTAATGGTATATATATATATAATTACTCTATTATATATATATAATGGTATATATATAATTACTCTATTATATATATATAATGGTATATATATAATTACTCTATTATATATATATATAATGGTATATATATATATATAATTACTCTATTATATATATGTAATGGTATATATATATATAATTACTCTATTATATATATATAATGGTATATATATATTAATTACTCTATTATATATATAATGGTATATATAATTATATATATATAATTACTATATATAATTATATTATATATATATAATGGTATATATATAATTACTCTATTATATATATATATAATGGTATATATATATAATTACTCTATTATATATATGTAATGGTATATATATAATTACTCTATTATATATATATAAAATGGTATATATATATATATATAATTACTCTATTATATATATGTAATGGTATATATATATAATTACTCTATTATATATATATATATAATGGTATATATATACATATATACACCCACATCTTCTTTATCCATTCATCTGTCAATAGACATTTAGGTTGCTTCCATGTCTTGGCAATTATAAATAGTACTGCAATGAACACTGAGGTGCATGTCTGTTTTTAATTATGGTTGTCTGCTTATACATGCCCAGGAGTGGCATTGTAGGATCATATGGAAGTTCTACTTTTAGTTTCTTAAGGGATTTCCATACTGTTCTCCATAATAACTGTTTGCATCCCCACCAACAGTATAGGAGAGTTCCCTTTTCCCTATACCCTCTCTAGCATATATTATTTGTTGATTTTTTAACATTAGTTATTTTGGCTGGTGTGATGAGATACTTCATTGTAGTTTTGATTTTCATTTCTCTAGTAATTTGCAACATAGAGCATCTCTGTGTCATTTTGGGCCATCTATGTATCTTTGGAGAAATTTCTATTAAGATCTTCTTATTTTTTTAGTTGGGTTGTTTGGGGTTTTTTTTGATATTGAACTCTATGAGTTATTTGTATATTTTGGAGATTAATCCCTTGTCGACTGTATCATTTGCAAATATTTTCTCCCATTCTGTAGGTTGTCTTTTAGGAAACTATTCTTCTCTCATTTGCATTCAATCCTGAGGAGACTGTCAACCAAGGATTCTGCCCACCCCCAAATACAATGAATAGTTTTGCAGAATGTAGTCAAACTAGTGGACATCACTTCTAGGAGGAGAACTCATATACTGCTGATGATAGGAGGACAGGAGGTAAGATGGGGGCGGCTAGAGGTCATCGGACACCAGGCAAGTAGAGCTGCTCGAGAGGAAGGCAGCACAAATAATACCAGAGACAGTGGATGGGAAGAGATAAGTTTTCAATGACATCATTAGAGAATCAGAACTTAGACTTCCTTGAATGTAGCATAATCATCAAATTTTTAATTAGCAAGTCAGTGAGTCCCCATTTTTCATTAGACACAGTTTTGAATCAGGTTCCTGTTACTTGAAGTTGAAGTTTTCTCATCAGACACAATCTTGTCCTTTCGCTTAAATTTCCAGGTGAAGTGAGTGGGAATCTGGAGTAAGAACCAGTGTTTGGTCCAGTATATCTATGACTAAGCTCTGTACTTCAGAACGGAAACAAAACAACTATTTCATGTCATTTGGAAAATGAATTTTGTCCCTGAAAATGACAAAAAAATATATGAGAGGGTTTTTTTCTTTCCTCAAGCAACTCAAAAGTTTAGCCAAAGATACAGACTTAGAATATGAAATTGTAAGTGTGCAAACAGGACAATATAAAGGTTTAAGTCTCAGTAGTCAGGGCAAATGCTCTGCCCTCTGGTGACCTTTGTGCTCGCCCTTTGGTAGGATTAGCAGCAGACTCACAAGGTTTGTATTTCTACCAATATGAGTACCAGGCAACTTAATCTGGAGTGATGAGTGGTGACTCCTTCAACCTGGTAATTAGGTTTTGCCAGCCTGGGGCTAAATGGAAATTAATAAAGTGGTATTTCAGGGTGCTTTGCCTGACCTTGTCAACAGGAGCACAGTTCCTGGGGGATAGATTGCTCATAAAGCCAGGGTTTTCAGGATTGGACTGAATCATTCATTGGTTATATTGTTTAAGAAACAAATAATAAAAACTTGGAAAGCATGGGAAATGGTTTCATTTTTGCAGGACTTTACAGTATAATCAAGAAACTCTAGGTTTGTTCAACAGATTGCATCATCTTTTACAGCTACCATTTATTGTACATTTACATTATGCAAGACAGTGTGCTGAGTACTTTACATGGATTGTTTCAGTTAATTCTCATAATAACCTTATGAGGTATGCAATTCATCCTCTTTGCAGATATGTGAATTTTGGCTCAGAAAGATAAATTCAGCTGCCCAAAGTCACAGAATTAATGACCATGGGAGTTGGGGTTTGGAATCAGGTTTACAGCCTGAGTCCTAACACTGCCTGTCCTCTTCCCTACCTAGAGTAAAGATCTGGGGATCCTAAGGGACTGATGATGAATGTCAGTACACAGAGAGGGGTGCTACACACTGATGAGACCCTGGATTCTGACCGATCAGCTCAGAATTCACTTCCATTATCCCAGAACAAAGTAAAGAAGGGCTAGATTGGTATGATTGCAAGAGGAGAGATGGGAAGGATGACAATGAGAGATTTTGCAAAGGAACATTACAGGATTTTGCTACTGGATAGAACAAAAGAAAGAACAGTGAGTCAAAACATATCAGAGTATCAGAGTCCATTTTAAATGAAGGTATAAAATATAAGCATCCAAAATAGTAGCTGTCAAGAAATTACTTGCAATGTATTCCCGGAATGCACTTAGTTTTCATGGTAGAAAGCCACGTTGAGGGAAAAAAGCTATTCACATACACACTTATTGGAGGCTCATTAGTCTATTTAATGTATTTTTAAATTTTTAAAAGACCATTTGCCGCAATTGTGTCTGGGCACATGTACAAGGACAGGGGAAATCAATGTTGAATTTTACAAATAGACGCCCGTCTCTGCCCTCACTCTATCATTCCCATTAGGCAAATGACAAGTCAACATTGTGCAGAGTGGAATTGTTACCAGGCTTGAAGAAAGTCCCTAAAACTGAGTCCATTTTAAAAATACAATTGCTTTACCATAGCTCTTCTTCACTTTATTTTCACAGTGACACACAGTGTGTTTATTTTTTTTGAGGTTCATGCTGAGATAGATAAATAGTAAGGATAGCAATTGTGCTTTCCCATACCTGCAGGCTGGGGTCAGGATATAACACAAAAATGTCCATTAAATACCAGAGAAAAAGTAGCACTCAGGGTCTGGATGGCAATAAACCAGCTATTAGTGACCACAAACCCAGATCACAAAGCCAGGTTAAATTTGCTTCATGGTTCAGAAAGCCAGTCAGTGTAACTCAGCCTTGACACACTGCATACTCCTGATGATGCCCTCAGCGTTTAGTATGAAAAGAGGCATGTCAGACTCTCCGTTTCCTCCCTCCTTTACAGGCACCCCTCTGAGCCATTCCACACTAGCCAGGAAGCTTGCTGAAAGTAGTAAAAGAACCTCTGCTCTTCTGGAGGCCAGAAGACTGAGAGGGAGCCTAGCTGTGTGGACCTGGGTGTGTCACTTTTTTCTGCTGGACATCAGTTTCCTTATCTATAAAATGAACAGATGAGACTCTGACAGTTCTGTGGAGTTCACACCATCTGATTTTACTCACATGGAATACTTCTAAGACAAAAAGAACACGTATAGGAGAAGGAAATGGCAACCCACTCCAGTGTTCTTGCCTGGAGAATCCCATGGACGGAGAAGCCTGGTAGGCTGCAGTCCATGGGGTCGCACAGCGTCGGACACGACTGAAGCGACTTGAAGCAGGCAAGACGCATAAAGTAAAAGAATATGGATTTGGGGTTGGGTGGGAAATAACAAACTTAACTCTTAAAATGAATGAGTGTATGATGACCTGAGATGATTTGGGGTGATATGCAGATAAACATGGCACCCCACTCCAGTACTCTTTCCTGGAAAATCCCAAGGATGGAGGAGCCTGGTGGGCTGCAATCCATGGGGTCGCTAAGAGTTGGGCACGACTGAGCGACTTCACTTTCACTTTTCACTTTCATGCATTGGAGAAGGAAATGGCAACCCACTCCAGTGTTCTTGCCTGAAAATCCCAGGGACGGTGGAGCCTGATGGGCTGCCATCTATGGGGTCGCACAGAGTCGGACACGACTGAAGCGAATTAGCAGCAGCAGCAGCAGATAAACATTTAAAAATTTAAGTCTAATACACATTAATGTGTGATCTAGCATATGCTTGATGCACTTGATCTAGCATATCAAGCCTGTGGTAACCTTGTTACTGCTTACAAAAATAGTAAACTTATTTAAGGCCCAAAGTGAGTTGATTTAAAGGTGTTAGTAAATATTTTGACTAGCTTTTGTCCCTGATTCCTGGGAAGTAACCTTTTAATCCTTGGAATTACCAAGTGTGAATGAAGTGTTTCTGTTATCCATATTGGGCTTTTCCTAGTTCATACTACAAAGTGACGCATGGTGAACCCCTAGATCATTTCAGGATAGAAGCTGGCCATGCTTGAATCACAACCGTGAAATTCAAGGGTTGGGGCTTTGAGCCAAGGACATCAACCCGACCTCTGGGGAGACTGAAGACTAAATGTAATCATGTGACCAATGCTTCACTGACACCTGTGTACTGAAGCTGCAAGGAAAATACTGATCTCAAAAAACTCAAATCAGGTTGAGTTTCCTGATTGGTGAGACACCCTAACATGCTGGGAGGGTAATGCGTTCTGAGGACATGGAGATTTTGTGTTTGAGACCTTCTCAGATCTCACCCTGTATGTGTCTGCATTTGGCTGGTCCTGAGTGTGTCCTTTATAATAGAACTATAATCATAAATGGAGAAATCTCCTGAGTTCTGTGAGTTCATCCAGGAAATTAGCCAACTTGAAAGGTAGTGGAAATCCCTGAATTTGTGGATAGTCTGAGAGTCCTGGAGCTTGGGGCTGGTGTCTGAAATGAGGTGAATTTGTGGAGAATTCTTCCCTTCACATTTGAACTTTGACCTAGCTCTAGGCAGTAAGTGTCAGAATTGCACTGCAAAAAGGCAATATTAAGTAAATAGCAGTATTAATACTAAACTGGTACACAGGTATATGGACCAACCCTTTACAAGGTATAAAAATGACCAAAGTTTGAGAAACTCTAGTATCATGTCCTCTGTATTGAGGTTAACTGTTTTAAGTCTGTTATATATGTTTATAATTTATTTCTCACAAAACACTATGAGGTAGTTAACTACTAATATTCCCAATTTATAGATTAAGAAACTGAGGCCTAGAGGAATTAAATAACTTGTCCAAGGTCCTGTGACAAGTAAGTGACAGTGTTGGGGTACAGACTCAGGCCATCTGTCTCCTGAATGCCTTGTTTATAGTGTGTTCATCACTACACAATTAAAATACCTCCCTGTGGGATCACTCTGCAGATTAAAGGAAGTATTATACATGGAGTTTTTTTTTTTTTTAAATCCAGTGAATGTCAGCTCTTACTATTCTTGCCGTAATTAGAAATATGTTTTTGCATTAAATAATATCAGTGCTTAAAATAAATTAGGGGATTTTTAATTTGATCATACTCTATAACATTGTCTAGAATCAATTGAAAGTCATATATATGCTTTTTATATATGAAAAAGAGGTTTTATGCTTGTTAAGATACAAAACTCTTATCACACACTTCCCTAGGCATAGAGCAGTCCCTTTTCCAGTGAAGGAGTATCATTAAGTCTGAAGGTAGAGTCAGTGTGATAATGAACCTGGCTTTTACAACCTTTTCTTGGTGTTATGTAATTCTTAGTCACAGAGTACAAGACAATGAGAAATTTCTGCTAACATAGCGAAAAAAGGGTTTCAACATTCATTTAAATGACTATAGTGGCTTAGTTAGTTAGAATGCTCCAGACTGGTAATTTATCTTTATTTGTCAGCTCCCAAGGGTTGAGTTCTTATGAAGGGCAAAAAATGAGTAGGAAGCAAAAATAACTGCTGGTATCTGACTAGTGCTTGTCTCCAGATATGGGGTTGGTACAACTAAAATGCTTTTGTTGGAAGAAAACTTAAATCCACCCTTAATATGTTAAATGTATAACTTGTCAGGAACTGGGAAACATATTAGTAGTTTGCACATTTTCTTTCACATAAACACATGATAATAATAGTATTGGCTGGGACTATAATACCTATATACATTAATTTAAGAAAAAACACAATTTGTTAGAATTAAGGGGCACTGGCATCAAGTAGGAAACATTTTGAAGTGAGCTTTTTTTCTGACCATGTCACTCAGTGAGACAGTTATGATCTTTATGAGACATGTGATTCTGTGAGTTTCCATGAATGGAAAAAGCTTCATCTTTTACCAGATAGGAACAACAAAGGGAAGGAGATCCAATCTCCCTTGCAAATTCATGGATTCCACACAAGAAGGAAACAGTGAAGCACACTGCATTAGCATAGTTGGGGGAAAATAAAATAATTCTTCTGCAGAACTCAAAGGAAAGGGTAAGTAGGTTTCTTCCTGTCAGCCATCTGTATCCTGGATGGTCCATTTCCAGTGGATATAAATTACATGTGATTTTTCTTGTTTTCTGTTATATATAGGCCTGATCAGTTGGGCACTTACTGATTCCATTAATGCAGCTGTAACACTATTTGGTATATTAGAAAGTCTGTTTTCTGGTACAGTCAGAAAGGGGTTATGCTCTTTTGGTTAAACATTATGATTAATAGAGGTTATCATATAGGTGGTGTCAGATGGCAGCTGTGGTCCTTCTTCATTCACTCACCCACCCAGAAAAGGCTTCTGGAGCATTTTCCCTGTATTAGACACCATTTTATTGATTGATGTTGTTGTTCAGTTGCTCAGTCGTGTCTGACTCTTTGCAACCCGATGAACTCCAGCACACCCGGCCTCCCTGTCCTTGACCATCTCCCTTAACTTGCTCAAACTCATGTCCATCCAGTTGGTGATGCCATCCAACCATCTCGTCCTCTGTAGTCCCCTTCTCCTCCTGCCTTCAATCTTTCCCAGCAGTTTTATTGATTGATACTGGGGATATAAGAGGCATGTAAATATGATAGCTGAGATCCCTGGTGTCTTGGGGTCTCAGAGTGGTAAAAAACAATGCATACATTCACCAATGAATATGATGATTTCAAATAGTGAAAAGTGCTTGAAGACAGTAAACAGAGTCCTGGAATTAGAAAGTAGTTGCAGGAAGGTGGGCCTGATTTAGACTGAGTAGTCAGGGCAGGCTTCTCTGAGGAAGTATCATTAGGGTTGAGATACAAACAAGAAAGAACCAATAAAGTTCTGGGAGATCTTCAACATACAGAGAACATCAAATGCAAATACCCTGAGATAGAAGCAGGGTGAATGGGCTTACTGAGCAGAAAAAAGGCCTTGTGAGGGGGAGTGAGTGCTATGAGCAACGAAAGTAGTGTGGGGAGGCCAAGGTGTTGGCAGGAGCCACATAATGCAGAGCCTGCAAGCTCGGAGGTTTCAAATGCCTGGGATTTTACTCTGTATGTGGAGGGAAGCCACCAGAGGGTTAAAGCAGAGAAGTGACGTGATATGATGCATATTTTAAAGCACCACTCTCTCAGCTATTTGTATGATGGATTGTTGGAGGAGGTCATTGAGAGGATGTGAAGGCTGGTTGATGTTCCAGCTGGTCTTGGGCAACTGGAAGTTCCTTAACCCTTCCCTGTCCTTGGAATGTATGCCCTGCTATTACGCCCATGCTAGTCGTCATTTCAAGAAAGTAGCCTCCAAAGAATAAACTGTTGTTGAGATCGTCTGGTTGGTATACATGACTAAAAGGCCTCTTTATAAACTTCTAAGATTCTATCAGGTGGGTGCAGAGATCTGATTCTTCCATGGCTGCTGGAGACCAACCTCCTATGAGAGTTCTTTGCTTCTTAAATCTACCCGTGTGGTATGTTCTGCTTCTTTCTTCAGTTTCTCTGCCCTCCAAGTAGGGTTTCAGATTTCAGATATCGTCCAGAGAATGCCTAAGGTTGTGAGGCAACATGGATTGTATGGAGTGGGGTGGGGTGGATGGAAGAGTGGTCCCATCAGTGCTCCGAAAAGTCAGAGAAAACTGAGAAGAAATGCTGTTACCTAGCAAATGGAACAGAGTCTGTGTCTGGCCTGGCTCTGTCACTCCGTTGCCCTGTTGTCTCAGACAAATTCCTTCCCCCTCTGAGCCTCAGTCACATTAGTGAAGAGGAAAAAAAAGGTCTTTAATGCTAGATTCCTTCCCAAGTGCTCCTGCACACTAACATTATGTGGTTGCGTGATCCAGGCCTCTCTGAAAGAAAGAAGAAAGTGTGCTCAGTTGTGTCCGACTCTTTGCGACCCCATGGACTGTAGCCTACCAAGCTCCTCTGTCCATGGGATTTTCCAGGCAATAGTACTGGAGTAGATTGCCATTTCCTTCTCCAGGGGATCTTCCCGACCCAGGGATCAAACCCAGGTCTCCTGCATTGTAGACAGACACTTTACCTCCTGAGCCACCAGGGAAACAGTACAATTTCCCAGATTGAAATCATAAAGTATAACCAACACCAAATTTGAATGATGGAAACCAACAGGGCAAAATGGATCCCTGAGCTGCCATCAGTTGACTCAGTCTGGTGTATCATGTCTTTCTTTGCAGGAGTTCACACACGTTAACAGGCCTTTATTTGGTGGCTTCACATTGTCCTCATTTGGGTGGTTATCTCTGCTGCCTCCTGATGCTTCTGGTCCCAGCATTGTCCCCGGCTGCATCATAGCTGAGTAGCTTGGGGACCTGTAGCAAGAGAAAGCATATCTGATATCTTTTCACTTCTGATTTCATTAAGAGATATATCATTTTAGTGAGCCTGGGATGTCAGCTTTGACACTTAAAAGTAGGGAAAGTTGACATGAAGTAAATTGTATAGTTCTCAGTGCTTCTGCAAATGTGGGATCATTTGTAAATCCAGAGCAAGCTGAGAGATTAACATTCCTGCCTGACCTCATGGCTTCTTCATGTAGACATCAAATCCTAATTATAGGATGGCACATTAAGAGACATTGCACTACTGGACTTATTCCTCCCACCCTCATCTCCATAGAAAGGAGTTTCTTTTCCCTAAAATTGACATTGTCATGGTTTAATTTCTCTTAAATGCCTCATTAGGATTTATTATTTCAGTGTCTAATTTTGACATGCTTGTACTATCGTATTAATTTTTGAGCATGTAGTGATTTGGAAACTAAAAGTAAAGAAATATTAAGGTGTTTCAGAAAAGAGTATAGATAAATACACCATCAGATCAGATCAGTCGCTCAGTTGTGTCCGACTCTTTGCGACCATACTATTTATCAAATATTATTTGAATATTTCTTGAGTGATAGCATCTGATTTTATCACTAGATTAGACATTTCTGTACTTATTTCTTCACTTCGTTTATTGCTGTGTGACAAATTGCCACAAATTTAGTGGCATAAAACAATACCCATATTCATTCATAGGGTTGCAGGTATGAAGTCCAAGTGGGCTCAGCTGGGCTCTCTGCTCAGAGTATCAGAAGGCTGATATTAGTATGTTGGCTGGACTGAGTATTCATCTGGGGGCTCTGGGTAGATATCTGTTTCCACGTTTATTCTCAAAAAAGATGAATTCTTGGGGGAACTCCATTCCTTGTGGCCCTAGGACAGAGGCCCACAGTTCCTTGTTGGCTGTCAGTTCTCGGTTCCTAGAGGCAGCCTATGTTTCTTGCCACGTGGTCCCCTCCATTTTCAAAACAGTGAAGGTGCATATGCTGTTGAGTCATTCTCGTGCATTGAATTTCTCAGACTTCCTCTTGTGCTGTCAGCCAGAGAAAGCTCTCAACTGGCCTCCTGTGATTAGGTCAGGGCTGCTAGGTTACAGAAAAATAGTCAGAAGTCACAGCGTGGAGGGACCGCTATGCCATTGTGAGGACTTAGTTTCAACTGCTGGCTCACTCAGGCTGGTGTGCGTCTGGCCTCAAAGTTTGCTTCAAAATATAAACTATCTACAAGAAATGTTGAACTGATGGTGTTCAGGTACAGGCAATTCAAGGGGGTGTTTGTGGAAAACATTTCAAGTCCCAGTACTTAGAACTGGAAGCAAGATCTTTGGGATAGTCCTCTGATATTCCATGGGGCTTTAGTAGTGGGTTCCAGCTAAACTTGTATTTATTCTGGACCTTTGAGTTTTGGATTTCTTTTTTATCCTTTCATGTGTTTTGATGTTTTGAGGTAAAAATCTTCCTTTAAAAAGAAAATTTTCCAAAGGGACATTGAATGTACTAGCAACATCTTAACCTTCTAGCATCAATTCCTCACCTGGAGATCAAATGATTAAAATCAATTTTTATGCTTTTTGCTACCACCATGACAGGATATTCCTGTCAGAAAGCTCCTCCGGCTCTACAGTAAGTTTGCTAATGGGATCTGGCCCATTTACAGCTAAAGCATTTTCAGAAAAACAAAATGTAAAGCTCCAATTGCGCAAGATATTCTTTTTAACATTCTCCATGGTGATTCTGTTAAGTCACATTATAAGAAGATAAATTATATTATTAAAATGACCGTTTGATTACTTTTGATTTTTTTTTTCTTTTTGCTGTTGGGAAAAAAGAAAACTAATACCTCCTCAAGATTTTTTCTTTCCAAGAATTTGCTCTAAAATAGTGGATGGCAGGACACCTGCAAAAAACTCTTTGCAAGTAATAATAGAGAAATTTACTGTGTTAAGCAGTATACAAATATTAAATAAGTGAGCTTGAAAGGAATGTATGTACTGGGATTGTGG
Organism: Bos mutus; assembly: GCF_027580195.1. NCBI lineage: Eukaryota > Metazoa > Chordata > Mammalia > Artiodactyla > Bovidae > Bos > Bos mutus. The sequence goes on from NC_091638.1 coordinate 22,924,800, forward strand.
TATAACTGTCATGAGTGCAGCATTTATAAAACATTCATTTCTGTGACCCACCCCCAGAGTTTCTGAATCAGTTAAGTGAGCCTGAGAACTCACATTTCACGCAAGTTCCAAGGTGGAGGCCATGCTGCCGGTCTGGGGACCTCATTATAGGTATAACGATGCTAGGGTCTTGCCCTGCCATATTTCATTAGGTCTCAGATTTTATTGCAGTGGTTACTGTTTGTTTTCAAGGTGATTTTAGAACTTTGCTTTAATTCATTCTCAATTGTAGCAAGTGTCTAAGACATAATCTTTAATACAGCAAGGTTTTAGAGTTAAATTTGAATAAGGTTGAAATCTTCAAAAAGAACATAATCAGCTGCAACTAATTATTTCAAAACCCATTCTCCACATCAACTGTTTACTTTTTGCTTTGGGAACCCTCACGATACGTCATGGTTTTTCTTATTCTGTTTTCCCATCCAGAAGGCTTTCTACCTTGTTCTCTGTCCAAACAAACCTGGCCAAAAACCTTGGTCAAATCATAACTCTTATGAAATTTTCTGTAATGCAATTTCTCCTTCTTCTGAGACCCCTATAGCTTTCGTTATTCAGACCATTAAGATGGAATGACGAGTGGCCAATGTTTGCCCTAAATCTCTAGATAAACTTTGTATGGTTATCTAACTTTTTGTAGGAATATCTTTGGCCTCTCTAATTATCCTGTAAGCCCCCTGTGAGCAGAGATTGAGGCTATCATGTGGTTGATGTATTAATATGAATTTGATTGAAGGCACAGAGTCTACCAAACTAAGAGTGTACTATCTCAAATATAAGGAAAACAAATAACATATAGAACATTTACTGTTTTTCAGGAATTTGTATTCCCTATAATAACTGTATGATGTTGATGTAGTTATTATCCTTGTTAGACCAATGAGGAAATGAACACTTAAAGAAGTGAAGTGACTTGCTTAAGGTCACGCATCCAAGGGCAAGAACAACAATCGGAAGCCAGTCAGGCTTCACAGCCCACGTCTTATTCTTTGCAATATTACTGAACTATAATCCTTTCTCTACCCTCCAGTCTCAGCAGCCCATACCTTCAATTCTGAGGACTACACAGTAAGAAGCTAGCTTCTCTTCTTTCTGCCCCAAATTCACTTGAAACCACAGAAACCACATGAAAAATGGAGTCTGACCACCTCCAATCTATGGATCCCAGACTGCTCCTTCTGTACTGATTGACCGTCAAGTGCTATAGAAACTGTAGAGGCAATAAAGAACTCTTGTATTGATCTACGTTGAAATTATAGAGGAAAACAAATTATCCTGAGCTTTTCCATTGGCATTGAGTGCTAAGTCCAGACGGATTCTAGAAAAACTTAGCTTTTAAGGTTTGATTTTAAAATCCCTTGCAAACTATGGATGCTGGAAAAATGAGTTATTGTATATTAGGGGATAGAGAAATAATGATGATAAATGCTTTTAAGTTCTGGGTTTTGACATAAGCCCTTCTCTAATAGTTCATCAGAGTTGATTTAGAAGCTCTAAAAAGCTCATTGTGCCCCAGACTGCTAACTCCTAGTGGCCCTTTGGTGGAAAGATTTGCTCTGATAATATCCAAATAATACTTATTATTGAATAGTATCCATTCTATGTTACTGTATTATGTACATGTTAAGAATCAGATGCTGAATAATCATTTCTGCCATCATTATTAAATAAAACATGAATCTAATTTTGTTAGAGATTCAAAGAGTAAAGACATATGTAAAAAACAGTTTGAAATTCTTCCTTCAACATTCTTCTCCCACTTGCCTCAGCCCACCCCTGTTTCCAGCTATAGCCACAGCCAGTAGTTGAGCATAAATCCTTTATCCTCATGTGCATGCGTATGTGCATGTAGAGAAACAAATCAACTTTTTTCCATGAGTAGAATCATATTATAAAATTTGTTCTATGACTTTTTTTCCACTTGAAATGTTGAGATCTTTTCATTTTAATGTAATATAATGCTTCTATTTATTTCTTTGTAAAATTTTTTAAAGTACCTATAAATACCCTCAGAGAAGGCAATGGCAACCCACTCCAGTACTCTTGCCTGGAAAATCCCATGGAGGAGGAGGAGGAGGGTGGAGGAGGAGGAACCTGGTGGGCTGCAGTCCATGGGGTGGCTAAGAGTCGGGCACGACTGAGCGACTTCACTTTCACTTTTCACTTTCATGCATTGGAGAAGGAAATGGCAACCCACTCCAGTGTTCTTGCCTGGAGAAGCCCAGGGATGGGGGAGGCTGGTGGGCTGCCGTCTATGGGGTCGCACAGAGTTGGACACGACTGAAGCGACTTAGCAGCAGCATAAATACCCTGGTGCTATTTCCCATATTTGATTTAGCATTGCTTTAAAACCATAAAATGGGATATGGTTTTTATTCAGGTGTGGTGAGGTCAACAGATCACTAAATAACTGCCTTTGAACTGATAGGTTGTTACTTGCAGTTCCTAAGAAGAGGGGACACCACACTACACTGTGCAACGCAGGGCCATGTATGGAAGCACCAGGGTTGGTCAGGAAGCAGACGGAGTGGAAGAAAATGTAGTCTTCACTGAGGTTTTTGTGGAAAGGAAGGGACAAGGCAGGGTAGGCAAACTGAGCAAGATTAAGATTGCGTATTGGAATGCTGTCAGTGGGGTCTAGGAGGTAGGATAGTCCCCAGTTGTCTGGCATCTGGCCCTGGAGTGATTTAGGGCAGAGAGAGTACTGACTCAGTGTGAGAGAATCAGATAAAGGAAGTGGTTGAAGTATGGGCTTTGAATTTGTTGGTTTGCGTATGAAAGGCATACTTTCAGTCAAGTTGTTTGTAATCTCCAAGCATAACCCTGGGAGGGGCACTACATCCCCACATCATAAGGTCCCAGGATATTAAAGCATTATAAAGTACAAAAAGTAAAAATATCATTAATACAAATATTTCCTTATTTGCTGAACATTTTGCTGTTTCCAGTTCATAGTTATTCTTTCTGCCTACATCACAAAGTGTGAAGATCAAGCAAGAAAATGGATGCAAAGAGTATCAATTGAAAGTGATATGTACATGTATGGGCTGTTAATATCACCACCATCTGTGATACCCATCATTGGATATGCTACAGCTGTGGTGGTGGTGGTTTAGTCGCTTAGTCATGTCCGACTCTTGCAACCCCATGGACTGCAGCCTGTCAGACTTCTCTGTCCATAGGATTTTCCAGGCAGAAAATGAGTGGGTTGCCATTTCCTTTTCCAGGGGATCTTCCCGACCCAGGGATTAAACTACACCTGCACTACTAGCAGATTCTTTACCAACTGAGCTACCAAGGAAGCCCATGCTACAGTTATAATGTTCTGTACATTATCATATGTTATATGCTTTTATCTATATAGTTAGTGAGATGATGGGAGTTTAAGACAGATTTGGGTGAAGTTATGAACAAAAATGTCTTATGTTCATTTTATGTAGTCCCCAGAATGATGCTGTTTGCTAGTTTTTATTCTTTTTACAGATGAACAGTTGGAGGCTTTGAAATTTTCATTTGTCCAAAGTTTCTCAGTTCCTATGATAAAAAAGCCAGCTATAGTTTTTACCTTAGATTTCTCTGGTTTTGCTGTTTTTACTATGCTTATCTGACCTTACCCAGTTCTAACACTCTTGTTCCTCTTTCTCCCACCTTTAGGAGCTACCTGATCCCCATCTGTAAGACAGCCCTGTCTTTGGCCTCTTGCCTCTGTAGCTGAGACAATATCACAGGAAACTGCCTGCCTTAAGAGGCACTCTAGGGTAGAGGTCCTTATGAGATTTTACAGTGTCCCTGCCAAAAGCTGAGGTCTCTGAACCATTGTCTGTCCCTGGGATCCTGCTGCCTGCCCAGAGATGCCCCAGACACAGACTGCCTCCTGGATTCCCTTTGGTGATTCTTGCCAAGTTTCTTCCCTCTCCCAGAATCCCAGGTGCCTGCTGCTTGCTTATTCCATGACCCAATTTTTTGCTGAGCCCTTTGAATACTCTGCAGTGTCTGCCAGGCTGGGTTTTTCCTCAGTATCGGCAGTTGCTCTGTCTCCTGGTGTCACTCGAGCTCCAGGCCCAGCTCTTACAGCCAAACAGGCTGTGCTCAGCTTTGTCTGTTGCTGTGATCTTGCAACCCACTCCAGTGTTCTTGCCTGGAGAATCCCAGGGACGGAGGAGCCTGGTGGGCTGCCGTCTTTGGGGTCGCACAGAGTCGGACAGGACTGAAGTGACTTTAGCGGTAGCGGTAGCGGTGATCTTTGTTGTGCTCTCACCTAGACCTTTTGCATTTTCCACTCCCCTAGTTGCCCTACCTCTTCAGAGGTAAGACAAAGTCTCTTGCTCTTAATTCTAAATTCAATATATTATTTATCTGCAGTCTACTCCCTCAATGGTCCTTTTGTCTTCAGCAGTCCTGGGGAAAACCACAGTTATGATATGGATGAAAGTGAAAGTGAAAGTTGCTCAGTCGTGTCCCACTCTTTGCAAACCCCAATGGGCTATACAGTCTATGGAATTCTCCAAGCCAGAATACTGGAGTGGGTAGCCTTTCCTTTCTCCAGGGGATCTTCCCAACCCAGGTATCTAACCCAGGTCTCCCACATTGCAGGTGGATTCTTTACCAGCTCAACAGATGACGCACTGCATATGAATTATCTCGTTTGACTTCACCAGTTTTCCAGGTGGGTGATATTAGCCTCATTTCATAGAAAGGCACTGTGCTTCAGAGAGGTCACCAAGTCTGTGCAAGGGGAAGACTGTGATTGTCATTTGCCTTTAGCTGATTCTCAAGTCCTTATTCTTCCAGAAATGTCTCCTTAGGTAGGTACCCTGACTTCTGGTAGTCATGACCTGCTGATATGTGTGCATTGTACTGAAGCTGGGGGATGGGGACAGGAATAGTCTTGACTCACTAAGGCGAGCCTGCCAGGATCTATACTCTCAGGGCAAGCGGACCTTTGTGCACCTCTCATATCACTTTCACTAAGACTAGCTCTGGGCTTCCTGTAAATTGAACACACATTTGGAATATGTGGAATTTCAAAGGCTGTTGCTGGAAAAGAGCAGCAGGGGATCCTCACTGGCACAGGAGAAGGAAGGAGAAGCAGAATCAAGGTATGACGGCACTGAGCTGGGTGTCACAGAACTTGCATCTTAGTCTTACTTCTGCATCCATTAATAACTCATATTTAAAAAGTGAGGAGTAGCCAGGAAGGGCATCTCTTGTTGCACATCCTGTTACCTGGGTAGCACTGCCTGGAGTGTGGTGCTAGGAAGGATGCTCAGGCCATATCTAGGTTCAGTGGTGCATCTGTGGGAGTGGGTGCTGTGACAGTGGTATGAACTTCCTTTCCTGGAAGGCCATTGAAACATTTAAACTTCAGAAACTTTCCTTCTTTACTTCATCTCTATGGGGCCCTAACAGGAGATTCTGCTGCTGCTGCTGCTAATTCGCTTCAGTCGTGTCAGACTCTGTGCGATCCCATAGACGGCAGCCCACCAGGCTCCCCCATCCCTGGGATTCTCCAGGCAAGAACACCGGAGTGGGTTGCCATTTCCTTCTCCAATGCATGAAAGGGAAAAGGGAAAGTGAAGTCACTCAGTCGTATCCGACTCTTAGCGACCCCATGAACTGCAGCCCACCAGGCTCCTCCGTCCATGGGATTTTCCAGGCAAGAATACTGGAGTGGGGTGCCATTTCCTTCTTCAATGCATGAAAGTGAAAAGTGAAAGTGAAGTCACTCAGTCGTATCCGACTCTTAGCAACCCCATGGACTGTGTAGCCTACCAGGCTCCTCTGCCCATGGGATTCTCCAGGCAAGAGTACTGGAGTGGGTTGCCATTGCCTTCTCCGATAGGAGATTCTAGGGCATGTCAAAATTGAGAAATAGCATGTTTTTCTTCCACTGACCTCTCCCAAGACTCTGAGCAAATGGCAAGTTAGCTGGTTAACTGTGCTGAAGGCAGCTAAGAAGTCACCTAAAAGGAGGACTTCTGCTTGAAGATCTAAAAGACTTGACATCCTTAAATCCTTGAGGCACAGTCTGTGTTCCAGTTTTCTTTGTCCTAAATCGTTGCCAGTGCCATATTAAGCACATACTAACAGACTAGAAAGACATAGATTAGAAAGACAATCCTCTCCTTCATGGGAGAGACAAAGACAGTGGTGGTGGCAAGAGTGGTTTCCTCCCTGTTGTCAGTATTGTTAGCTGAAACCTGAAGCCCTAGAATATGTTGCTGAGTCTTCCCTTTAGCCTTTGTTCAGGCCAAGGGCAAATGTATCCCAGCTTATATTTGCCCTTTGCCTGACCCTGTTTCCGTCTTATGCAGATTCTGCTACAGGGAAGCAATTCAATCTCCATGACCTTGCAAGACATTTGAAGTCCATAACATAACAAAACAGCAGGGAGTAATTATGTTTTGACTGGCTCAGGCACCCCAGGGACACCTTCATAACAGATACAATGGGAGTCAAATAGGGAAGACAAACTATAAGTTATGAAGCCCTCTGTAATCTTCCAGTTAATATGCACCTTCTTTGCAGACACGTGTCCCTCTCCATTCCTGCCCCTTCCTCTGTATGTTGTGTCTGTGCCTTTGCATTCTAGGCAAATGCTCCTTTCATGATGAGAAACCCACATGTTGACCCTAGCATCCCTTCATGACCCTGGGCTGGCAGTTCTGTTTTGGCCTTCCGACTTTGGCCCTTGTCCAAGACTTACTCCCCATTGCTGTCACCAGTGACAATCTATCCTATCAGCGCTGTGTTGTCAGTGTTGAACCGTGTGAAATCACACTCTTGTAGCAACAGTAAGAGTTGTGGTAGCGACAGCTGCCACCCAATAGCAGTTCCTTGTTGGACCCACCATAAATAATCTGTGGGAACTCACAGGTGATAAATCCACCTAGGCTTTTGGGAAAACATTTGTGCTTGAACTGCTCCTTTACCTCTGGACCAAAGTCATGGACAATGTAACACTTTAGGTCCCTACGTGCAAGCTGTTGCATGCTTGCATGCTCAGTCCTACCTGACTCTTTGTGACCTTATGGACTCTAGCCCCCCAGGCTCCTCTGTCCATGGGATTTCCCAGGCAAGAATACTGGAGAGGGTTGCCATCTCCTTCTCCAGGGGATCAACCCAACCCAAGGATCAAACCATGTCTCTTGCATCTCCTGTGTTGGCAGGTGGGTTCTTTACCACTGAGCCACCTGGGAAGCCTTAAGCTTTTTTACAAAACTCCTTGTACTTCTCTGTTAAACTTTTTAGTTCCCTCTTGCTTTTCTCTTCCTTGTCTCAATTTTTGCTGTCAGTGTTCGATTTCTCAGAGGCCCCAATTATGATTCCAATTTTTTGGAAACATTCTCCACCGTCCCACCAATAACTGTTCTGTTGATCCCTGGATCCATTCTGCAGTTTCTTTTATGCATTTTCCTTTATTCTCCTGCTCCTCACTTTCATACCAACTTAAATATCCTCCCCTCTGTCCACTGCCTACTAATCAGGCTGGGGGTTGACCTGGAAAAGAGGCTGTAGTGGAGTCCAGAGCTGTCCTTTGCGTCCTCTTTCGCAGCTAATTCCCCTTCTCTAACCTGTTTTCTCATCTGTGAAATTAGAGGATTAAATAGTCTCTATTCTCCTCTTCCATGCTATCTTGTGATTCTAGATTATTCATGAGTACAATAGCAATACCTGAAATTTATTGAATGCTTAATGAGTGTTGGTCACTGGGCTCATTGCTTTTCTTGCATACAAACAACATACATACAAACTGCACAGCATCCCTAGGATGATGATTTTAATAATGGCAATAATAACAGACATTTAGGGGATGTTTCCTATCCATTATGTACTATAAACTTTCTGTGTATTATCTCATTAAATGCCCACAATAATCTTTTATGGTTTTTATTATCACACCTACTTTTCAGATGATAAAATAGAAACTCAGAAACATTTAAAGAATTCATCCAAGAATGTGCAGCCAGGAAGTGGAGGTGTGGGGATTTGAATTCCAGGCAGTTTTACTCCAGAGGCCAAGGTCTTTTCTGAATTAAATGTTTCTAGTACTTATTTCCACAGTGGACAGCAAGGTTGGCCTTTGATTACCACAGTTGAAATATATTTCAAGAGTGTGCAGCAAGGAGGATCCCCCAGAAGTTAGTAAGGGAAAGTATAAGGCACAGAGAAGGAAAGCAAGTAGGGAAGAGGTAGCAGGAGAGGAAATTCAGTTTTAAGCAAAAGCAAACCCAAGAGGAGGCCTTATAAAAGCTTATGGAGACAAGGAAGGAATAATTGAAATTAAGAAGATTATAAATCCTAAGGGCACTAGTGACCCTGAGCCACTCAGCAGGAACCCACAAAGGCTGACATTTCAATGGTCCATGAAATCAAAAGACAATTAATGAATTTAGCCAGTTCTGTGCCTTGGGAAGAGGTAATATAGTTCAAATGTGGTTCATCCCGAGAGCCAATATAATTAGAACACCTCAGAATCAATTCTTCAATTAAAAAAAGTTCTCTAAATAAAATATTGAATCAGGTATGGAAATGAAAGAGTCAATTAAGTTAATTCAGCACACCTTTGAGTACCACCCATTCCCAAGTTGTTTAGAAGCCCATGCTGTCAGTCTGAGGAATTTGGATTTAACCCTTTTATTCACTGTCTATTTTTAACAAATTCTTAATGCATCACATCAGTTACTCTGATATTTTCAACTTGGGCAATATTCCCAAAAGGTGAATCATTAGTGAGGGCTAAGAAAAAGTAGACAAGATGCTTTTGAATTTAAGATGCATGAAAATAACAGACAGAAAAGGCAATGGCACCCTACTCCAGTACTCTTGCTTGGAAAATCCCATGGACGGAGGAGCCTGGTGTGCTGCAGTCTGTGGGGTCACTAAGAGTCGCACACGAGTGAACGACTTCACTTTCACTTTTCACTTTCATGCATTGGAGAAGGCAATTGCAAACAATGGATAAAAATGCAACTTTGTTCTTTGGAATGAGAGCACCTTCATAAGGTGTGTCTCACACTATAGACAGACCACCTACTGCAGAAAGAAGCATCTTCCTGTCTTCTGCCACAGACAAAACTCTTTTATAAAGGTGATGTTGCGGTAGACTGGGGGTTATGTGACTGCTTTCAGTAGGACATTTGAATAGCAACACCCAATCTCACTACATTCCTCCCTGAATCTATTCTCTTCAAATGCTTGTGTCATATCTTTTTTTTTTTTTTTTTTTTTTTTTTTTCAAGCAACAAGCCCTAACGAGCCTTATAGTATCAATGACAGATATCCTCAATGAAGAGAGATGAGAAAAAGTCCTAGTAAATCTTTGTATTAATTATCAATTACACCCAAAAGTTATCCCTTTTCTGACTTTTTTCACTTACTATGATAATCTCTAATTGCATCCATGTTGCTACAAATGGTCTTATTTGGTTCTTTTTGATGACTGAGTAGTGTTCCGTTGTATATATGTCCCACATCTTAATCCCTTCATCTGTCCATGGACATTTAATTTGCTCCCATCTCTTGACCATTATGAATAGTTCTGCTGTGAATAGTTCTGCATTTGAATTATAGTTTTGTCTGCATATATGTTCAGGAGTAGAATTGCTGGATTGCATGGTGATTTTATTTTTAGTTTTCTTGAGGAACTTGCACACTGCTTTGCACAGTGGCTGCACCAAATTACATTCCAAGCAACAGTGTAGTAGGATTGCCTTTTCTCTGCACCCTCTCCAGCATTTGTTATTTGTAGATGTTTTAATGATGGCCATTCTGACTGGTGTGAGGTGATGACTCATTGTAGTTTTGATTTGCATTTCTCCAAGTAATTAGTGATATTGAGTATCTTTGCACGTGCCTACTGGCCATTTGCATGTCTTCTTTGAAGAAATGTCTATTTAGGTCTTCTGTTCATTTTTCAATTGAGTTTTTTGTTGTTGTTGAGTTGTATGAGCTGTTTGTATATTTTGCAAATTAAGCCCTTGTTAGCCACATTATCTTATAAAGGGTCAATATCTGAAATATATAAGAAACTTATACAACTCTATAAAAACCACAAAAAATAAATCCAATTAGAAACGGGTAAAGGGTATGAAAAAATACTTTTCTAGCAGAGATATTAAATGAGTAACATGTACCTGAAAAAGTTCTCAACATCATTAATCATCAGTTCAGTTCAATTCAGTCACTCAGTCATGTCCAACTCTTTGGAAGCCTGTGAATCACAGCACACCAGGCCTCCCTGCCCATCACCAACTTCTGGAGTCTATTCAAACTCATGTCCATTGAGTCGGTGATGTCATCCAGCCATCTCATCCTCTGTCGTCCTCTTCTCCTCCTGCCCCCAATCCCTCCCAGCATCAGGGTCTTTTCCAATGAGTCAACTCTTCACATGAGGTGGCCAAAGTATTGGAGTTTCAGTTTCAGCATCAGTCCTTCCAATGAACACCCAGGACTGATCTCCTTTAGGATGGACTGGTTGGATCTCCTTGCAGTCCAAGGGACTCTCAAGAGTCTTCTCCAACACGACAGTTCAAAAGCATCAATTCTTTGGTGCTCAGCATTCTTCACAGTCCAACTCTCACATCCATACATGACCACAGGAAAAACCATAGCCTAGACTAGACGGACCTTTGTTGGCAAAGTAATGTCTCTGCTTTTTAATATGCTGTCTAGGTTGGTCATAACTTTCCTTCCAAGGAGTAAGCGTCTTTTAATTTCATGGCTGCAGTCACAATCTGCAGTGATTTTGGAGCCCAAAAAAATAAAGTCTGACACTGTTTCCGCTGTTTCCCCATCTATTTTCCATGAAGTGATGGGACCAGATGCCATGATCTTCGTTTTCTGAATGTTGAGCTTTAAGCCAACTTTTTCACTCTCCACTTTCACTTTCATCAAGAGGCTTTTGAGTTCCTCTTCACTTTCTGCCATAAGGGTGGTGTCATCTGCATATCTGAGGTTATTGATATTTCTCCCGACAATCTTAATTCCAGCTTGTGCTTCTTCCAGTCCAGCATTTCTCATGATGTACTCTGCATAGAAGTTAAATAAGCAGGGTGACAATATACAGCCTTGACATACTCCTTTTCCTATTTGGAACCAGTCTGTTGTTCCATGTCCAGTTCTAACTGTTGCTTCCTGACCTGCATATAGGTTTCTCAAGAGGGAGGTCAGGTGGTCTGGTATGCCCATCTCTTTCAGAATTTTCCACAGTTTATTGTGATCCACACAGTCAAATCAAAACCACAATAAGATATCACCACACACCTGTTAGCATGATTATTATAAAAATATATAAGATAACAAATATTGAGGAGAATATGGAGAAAAGTAAGGAAAATTGCATGGGGAACTTCAAGGTGCATTTTGCAGTGTTATCTTCTGAGTGTTAATTGCAAGGACAGTGAATCCATCTGAATATTCCAAAATATTTCCTCAAGCCAAATGATGACTGATTTCTAAATTTGGCATCAGTGTTGCAAATGGGCAAAAGTCCTGTCCAAAAGAAAAGGACCTGTACCCACACGTGCTCTGAGGAATATGGGGAACTCATAAATCCCCATGACTGGTAGAGTTTGTGTGTGTGTGCATATGTGTGAGAAAGAGAGAGTTGAGGGACAGGTAGAGGGGATGTATATGAAGGTGATTATCTGGATATCTGGGGGCTTCCCAGGTGGCTCAGTGGTAAAGAATCTGCCTGCCAATACAGGCGACACTGGAGATGTAGGTTTGATCCCTGGGGAGAAAGATCCCCTGGAGAAGGAAATGACAACCCACTCCAGTATTCTTGCCTGGAGAATCCCATGGACTGAGGAGCCTGGTGGGCTACGGTCATGGGGTCACAAAGAGTCAGGTACAACTGAGCACGAAGGACCAATTGACCTATCAGCATATTTTAGTTCAGGAAGCAAAGTTTGTAGCTGGTGTTATTACCAACAGGATCTTCCTTACCAGTGAGGCTTGCAGGGTAATTTTTAAATTTGAATTTAAAGAAAACACAAACACACAAATGTTTATGTCTCTGTGTGTGGAAATGTGGTATGGTATGCCTATGGAGTGTATTCATGCTTGTTTCTTTTTCTGCCTGTTAGCTTGGGTTATAAATGTTGCTGTGGGAATTGTTACCATGGTTGTTTTAGGAGCATTTGCAAAAGTGTACAGATATTCCCCCTTGATATTTTTTTCATCTCTAAGATTAGCATCAGCACAAACAGAATAGTCAATGTTATCCATTTGAGTGGAACAGTTGGGATGATATATGAGTGTCTGTGAAGTGTTTTATTTTTTGCAATGTATTAAATTTTCAGTCCTAGAGAATATTTTAGAGAGGTACAGGATATATGGGAAAATGGCTAAATTTGAATAAGACCAAGTGTGGGTCACTTTGATTAGAATATGAATTTTGTTTGGGAGAAGGAGCATCCTTTATAACAGATTTCAAGCTGACTTCTACTTGAAAACTTTGAGAAAAACTGTGTTGAAATCTGTGCTTGGAACTTTCTTCATCAGAACTTGAAAGCAATTGCTTAAGAAAACTATATTATCTCTCATGCTTCAGTTGATCCTTGGGGGAAAAAAAGTTAAGAATAAAATACATAATGAGTAGATTAACTGCTAGAAATTGGGTGATGTCTACCTAACTCAGTGGGGCCCAACTAATCTTTTAGGAAGCAAGTTCCTTAAATATATTGTTAGACCAACTGGAAAATTAACTAGGCTGTTGACTGGAGAGATTTCATTTCTATGCTAAAATTTGCCAAGAAGAAATGGAAGAGGTGTCCGACTACTTGTTTTTCAAAATATGTCTCCTGTTGCTGGACCTTTTAATGTAAATTATTTCTTTCGGGGATAGAAGAAGAATTTAAAGGGTCATTTAGTCACACACACATACACACAAATCAAAATATTAAGTCATGGTTGGCTCAAATGACAACTTCTCTAAATAGCTTACCACAATCCCTCTGGCCAAACAAGTTTACTCAGCATTTATTTTCCATAATGGCTTTATGCCTCTCTAACCTAACTCAAACTGGCTAGGGAGAAAGTGGGGAAATGTTGATACATATACCTAAAGAATCTCAAGAATGACTGATTCAGGCACAGCTAGACGCAGAAGATCGAAAGCTATTAACTGCACGCAGTCATTTGTGCTCTGTCTCTCACCATTTCCTTGAATTGGCATCTGTCTCAGTGTTCTCCTTTCATTGTACCAAGATGACTGCCAGAAGCAGGTTTATGTTATAGCCTCTCAGCAACCTCCCTCAGAAAGAGACATTTCTTTCGCAATAACTCCAACATAATTCCTAAAATTTAATCTTATTGGCCTGGCTGTGGCCGCGTGCCTGTCTCTGAACCAGTGAGTATGGCCAAAGTGGATGGAATGCTGTCGGTGCCCAGATCTGACACAGATGCCACACTTAGGAGCTGGAGGGTAGGACCAACCACAGGGACCAAAAGTGAAGGAAGGGTGTTTTTGTAAAGCAGAGTTAAGCTGCCTTTTCCGAAAGTAGGAGTGGATACAGAACAGACAGTAAAAGAGATATTTGTTGTGGTTATTGTGCCATCAATAAGCACCTCCTGTATCCCTGAGTTTTGCCATGAGACTTTGTTTTTCCTTCATTGTGAAGGTGGAAAATATTTCCTTACTCCTTAATTCTGAATTCTTGACTTGCTTTGAGAATCAGTTTTAGCAGAAATAATTCAAGGAGGGACATGAAAAATACTTGCCAAATTAACCCGCCTCTTGTACCTGTACAGGCCAATTTGGCCTTGGAGTACAGAATGAAGCAGGGCAAAGGCTAATAGAGTTTTGCCAAGAGAACGCACTGGTCATAGCAAACACCCTCTTCCAACAACACAAGAGAAGAGTCTATACATGGACATCACCAGGTGGTCAACACTGAAATCAGATTGATTATATTCTTTGCAGCCAAAGATGGAGAAGCTCTATACAGTCAGAAAAAAAAAAAAACAAACCCTGGAGTGCACTGCAGCTCAGATCATGAACTCCTTATTGCTAAATCAGACTTAAATTGAGGAAAGTAGGGAAAACCACTATACCATTCAGGTATGACCTAAATCAAATCCCCTATGATTATACAGTGGAACTGACAAATAGATTCAGGGATTACATCTGATAGACAGAGTGCCTGAAGAACTATGGACGGAGGTCTGTGACATTGTACAGGAGACAGGGATGAAGACTGTCCCCAAGAAAAAGAAATGTAAAAAAGCAAAATGGCTGTCTGAGGAGGCCTTACAAATAGCTGTGAAAAGAAGAGACTCTAAAGGCAAAGGAGAAAAGGAAAGATACACCCATTTGAATGCAGAGTTCCAAAGAATAGCAAGGAGAGATAAGAAAGCCTTCCTCAGTAATCAATGCAAAGAAATAGAGGAAAACAATAGAATGGGAAAGACTAGAGATCTCTTCAAAAAATTAGAGATACCAAGGGAACATTTCATGCAAAGATGGGCACAATAAATGACAGAAATGGTATGGACCTAACAGAAGCAGAAGATATTAAGAAGAGGTGGCAAGAATACACAGAAGAACTATACAAAAAAGATCTTCATGACCCAGATAATCATGAAGGTGTGATCACTCACCTAGAGCCAGACATCCTGGAGTGTGAAGTCAAATGGGCCTTAGGAAGCATCACTACGAACAAAGCTAGTGGAGGTGATGGAATTCCAATTGAGCTATTTCAAATCCTAAAAGAAGATGCTGTGAAAGTGCTACACTCAATATGCCAGCAAATTTGGAAAACTCAGCAGTGGCCACAGGACTGGAAAAGGTCAGTTTTCATTCCAGTCCCAAAAAAAGGCAATACCAAAGAATGCTCAAACTACCGCACAATTGCACTCATCTCACAGGCTAGTAAAGTAATGCTCAAAATTCTCCAAGCCAGGCTTCAGCAATACGTGAACCGTGAACTTCCAGATGTTCAAGCTGGTTTTAGAAAAGGCAGAGGAATCAGAGATCAAATTGCCAACATCCACTGGATCATTGAAAAAGCAAGAGAGTTCCAGAAAAACATCTACTTCTGCTTTATTGACTATGCCAAAGCCTTTGACTGTTTGGATCACAATAAACTGTGGGAAATTCTGAAAGAGATGGGAATACCAGACCACCTGACCTGCCTCTTGAGAAATCTGTATGCAGGTCAGGAAGCAACAGTTAGAGTCAGACATGGAACAAAGACTGGTTCCAAATAGGGAAAGGACTATGTCAAGGCTGTATATTGTCACCCTGCTTATTTAACTTATATGTAGAGTACATCATGAGAAATACTGGACTGGATGAAGCACAGGCTGAAATCAAGATTGCCAGGAGAAATATCAATAACCTCAGATATGCAGATGACACCACACTTATGGCAGAAAGTGAAGGAGAACTAAGGAGTCTCTTGATGAAAGTGAAAGAGGAGAATGAAAAAGTTGTCTTAAAACTCAGTATTCAGGAAACTAAGATCATGGCACCTGGTCCCATCACTTAATGGCAAATAGATGGGGAAACAGTGGAAATAGTGGCAGACTTTATTTTGGGGGGCTCCAAAATCACTGCAGATGGTGACAGCAGTCATGAAATTAAAAGACGCTTGCTTCTTGGAAGAAAAGTTTTAACTAACCTAGACAGCATTTTAAAAAGCAGAGACATCGCATTGCCTACAAAAGTCCATTTAGTCAAAGCTATGGTTTTTCCAGTAGTCATGTATGAATGTGAGAGTTGGACTAGAAAGAAAGCTGAGTGCCGAAGAATTGATGCTTTTGAACTGTGGTGTTGGAGGAAATTCTTGAGAGTCCCTTGGACTGCAAGGAGATCAAACCAGTCCATCCTAAAGGAAATGAGTCTTGAATATTCATTGGAAGGGCTGATGCTGAAGCTGAAACTCCAGTACTTTGGCCACCTAATGCAAAGAGCTGACTCATTTGAAAAGACCCTGATGCTGGGAAAGATTGAAGGCAGGAGGAGAAGCGGAACAATAGAGGATGAGATGGTTGGATGGCATCACTGACTCAATGGACATGAGATTGAGTTAACTCTGGGAGTTGGTGTTGGACATGGATGCCTAGCATGATGCAGTCCATGGGGTCACAAAGCACCGGACACAACTGAGTGACTGAACTGAACTGAACTTGTACCTGTGCTACATGTATGAGGAGACTAGCAACTTTGACTAAACCAACCCATTATAGACGCCCCAGTTGACTGAAAAACACACAACTGGACCCAGCCAAGATCAACTGAATCATATGTCAATTGGGAAACATAATAATCAATGGCCATTATTTAAAGCATGTGGCTTAGAGTGGTTTTCTAGGCGGCAATAGCTACCTGATACATTTATTTATCTCTGTTATTATTATCTACAGGGTTGATAACCAACTGGTGTATACTACTTCTCTGTACCAGTGGTTACAGTATTTTAATACTTTTGAGTCACTGGGTAAATATTTTATTTCCCAAATTCTCTGAATATTCTTTAACCCTGGCCCTCTCCCAGCGCCTCTGGATCTCTCTATAATCCAACAACTAAGTGCAATGCCTCGCCTGACTAGGATCCTCCAACTTGTGATCCAATTCTTTAGAGGAAATCTATTCTGATTGGTCAGTGCCCAAGCTCTACCACTTCCTTCTTTCAGTTTTATTGAGGTATAACTGACATACTGCTCTGCATAAGTTAAAGGTGTGATTTAGGTATATCATGAAATCATTACCCTAATGAGTTTAGTGAACATATATATCATCAGGCTCTACTATTTCTTAAATATTCTGGTCATTTATGGATCTGACTCATCTCCTCATTAGGCTGTTAGCTTCCAAAGGGTAGAATCATCCTGAGTACTTCCTCTGGGCTTTGCACAATAAATATGGGTTGAATGAATTCTAGATAGAAATATGTACTGGAGGAAGCAGTGTGGTCTCCAAAAAGGCTGAAATCATTTGCCGCACAAGTTTAAGTGTTAGCAACTCACTGAACCTGAGATGAGAGAGAACCCTTTCAGGGCATTTATATTTGTTCCCCTTCTGAGTAATTTCTGAAATAGTGCCTATTTGGATTTTATTTTTCAATATATTTAAAACTGAGTAATGTCGCAAGCAGCATCAACATCTTTCTCCTTTCCCTTAGCCCTTGCTAAAATTTTCATTGTGTTACCAAAGATCTTTCAATCATTCAGGCTCAAAAACTAGAAATAAGTCTTCATGTGTTATACTAGGTTCTGAGGATACAGAGATTAAAGCAGACAGAAGTGCTGTTGTCATGGAGCTTGTAGCAAAGCCTCTGCCTACAGGAGGCTACTGTCTTGACTCCTGCTCTGTTGTCTGTCTGCCACCAGCCAGCATACTCTTGAGACTTCGTCCTCTTCAAGGCCTCACATCTGTTCCTTCTTTGACATTCCTGATGCCCCCAGCTTGAGAGGCCCTTGTCATAGTATATGTTGACCTGCATTAGTATTAAAAGACAACCTCCCCCTAAACCTCTGCAGGACTTGCCTTGTTTCCTGTTCAGGCTTCTACAACTTTTAGATTCCCAAGATGGGGCATAGAAGGAGGTAGAGATTGACACTGAAAAGAAAACCTCTGTATGGAAGCTCTGGGTTTACTCCACATGTGTTACGCTCTAGGAAAGTGGCATTGATGCCTAGGGCTCTGTGGCTTGTTCCAGGTTGTCTACAATGCTGAGGTGTCTCTTCCCTAGCACCACTTTCCAGTATCCTCATCCTTAACCTTCACTTCCATCTTATATCTGGTCTCTCTTCTCTTGCCCATAAAGTTGTTGCTTCATGGCAAGAATCCCAGTGTCTTAGTTGTAATTACATGCCTGGTGCTTACTCCTCGAGAAAGTGTTTTAGACTTAATTTGAGACTTAATTTATTTATGTTTAAAATGGGCAGGGGTGGGTAATAGTGAGAAATGAGATCATTTATGTAATACCTCTAATATAGTGTTTGGTACATAATAGAATCTAGTATCATTTTCATTATCCATACCATCGCTCCCCTTCATTAATACTTTCTATTTTAGAGAAATCAAAATGTATTAATCATGACTTTACAGAGAAACAGAACCAACAAAAGATATTTAAAGGAAGAGATTTATTTACTATGAGGCATTATCTCCTGCTATAATGGAGTCTTAGAAATCCCACAATCTGGGGACACAGGAAAGCCAGTGATGTAATTCTAGTCCAAGACCAAAAGCTTGAGAACCAGGGCAGCTAATGGGGTGAACCAGTCCAAGGGCAAGAAAATACAGATGTCCCAGCTCAACCTAGCAGGCAGGAAGCAAAGAAGGCAAATTTCTTCTGTTCCTCTTTGGTTATATTCAGGCCTTCAGTGGATCAGATGGTGCTCACTCATATCAGAGAAGGGCCATCTACTTTACAGAGTATACTGGTCTAAATGCTCATGTAACCTGGGAACACTAAGAGACGCAACCAGAAAGTGAAAGTGTTAGTCGCTCAGTCGTGTCCAGCTCTTTGCGACCCCATGGACTGTAGCCCACCAGGTTCCTCTGTCCATGGGATTCTCTGGGCAAGAATATTGGAGTGGGTCACCCTTTCCTTCTCCAAATGTAATCTGGGAACACTCTGAGAGACACAACCAGAAATGATGTTTAATCTGGGGATCCCATGACCATGTCAAAATGAGACCAAAAAAAAGGAAAAAAATTAACCATCACAGCCTGATCCATTTTGACTGGCTGAATATGGATTTGGAAATCCTAACAGTAGCAACCAACTTTACCTACACTTCTGTGAAAATATGTAAACCAAATCTAGCATTCTGTTAAACTGTTATTTTCAAGTTTGGTCTGCTAGATCAGTGGGCATGTTTATTTGGGGCAGAGAACATCTGCAT
This sequence comes from Bos mutus, assembly GCF_027580195.1. Taxonomy (NCBI): domain Eukaryota; kingdom Metazoa; phylum Chordata; class Mammalia; order Artiodactyla; family Bovidae; genus Bos; species Bos mutus. The sequence continues at coordinate 22,943,697 of NC_091638.1, forward strand.
CACCCTACAAGTCACACTGCAGCCATTTTTTGCTGGTTGTGCATGCCTTGGCCTTACTTGGTAAAAGCTAGCTGCTGGATCAAGACTATTATCCAAGGACAAAACAGAAAACATTGAACATCAGAGTTGGAAGGAACATGGAAAGTCATCTAGATCTAGTGTATCACTCTGTTGGATGTTTGATTCTCTTTTATATCCCTGGAGCAAAAGTCTGTTCCACTTTACTCAAGCACAGACTCCTGAAGCAAAAAGTCCATATTCTGTCAGCTCTGATGACTGTGGATCATCCTCGTATATTTTGAGTCCAAATGAGACTCCCATTTAGCTTTCTGTCTTCTTTAAAGAACTCTTTCACTGTGGTTTGCTGAACAGGAGTGAGAACAGCTTTTGTGCTACAGTGCTGTCCTCCCATTAATACCTTAGCTCTGAGGTCAGCTCACCAGGAAAAGAACTGGGCTCGATAACCGTTAGTTATTCTAAAGCGAACAATGCTTTAGGCATGTGGAAATTGTCCAAAGAACTTGCAGTCAGGAGAAATCTCTAAATAGGTACTCAAACTGAAACGCGTGACATTGGGATGGGTTTTGAGCTTGAGTGGTTCCAAACAGTCGTACTTTCTGCTGCTTCGAGTTTTCCAAAGTTTCGTTTTGTCTTTTATGACAACACAGTGCGGTACATGCTTGGCTTCCTCCTGGGAATGTAGCAAGTGGTGTCCATATGATGTATCTGTCCTTGGCACCAGACTTCAAGAAGGTGTGAATGCAGGAGTTGTTCTGAACAAACCCAGAACTCCCTGGAGAGTCGGAGAGAGGCAAATAGAGAATCACTGTGGAACTTACTCACATGGGAGAACTTTGAGCAGGGAGAATGAAACCCGAGTCTAGGCTGAAAAATACTTTCCAATCTTTCACTGGAACTCTGTTGATCTCAGTGGTGGCCGGATAGTCTCAAACTACTTCACACCTCACCTCTGACACTCTGCGTCCAAGAGGCTGGTATCTTGTGCCAAAAAGCCTAGTTGGTCTGAAACTCTTGGTAAATATGAGGCCATCATTATCCATCTTTAGCAGTTCATGCTGGGTCCATCTGTGCTTTTAACAGCTCACTGTTTACAGTGTAAAAGATGGATGTCCTAGTGCTAGAGGGACCTAGCGCTTTTAGTTTGTGAAAATTTTTTTCTTCTGGTTCTTTTGTTTTTGCTTTCAATTTTTTTTTCCTACCATGTCAGCCTTAGGCCAAACTGCAAAGGAGATTAACAATACCTTACTTGCATGTTATACTTTACAGATATTAAAGTGTTCCCACATCTATTACTTGATTTTATCAGGTATTGACAAACCAGGGAAGGCAAGACTAGGTGTCTATTATCTGCAGTTTGTGGAAGGGCTCACTGAACCTCACAGAGGCTAAGCAAGCTGCCCAAGAGCATACAGTAAATTAAATGAAAGTGAGAAATAGAAGCCAGGGATTTGCTTTCCTAGTCCACTGCTCTTTCTGCATGGCCCCGTCTTTAGGCTCCCTTTTTCTTTCTGGTTCTGGACACTTCCTACCACTCATCACCAGCTGCATAGCGCACTTTCACTGAGGCCAGTTAAACCATCAGGGCAACCAGGCTCTTTTCCTGAGCTTTTTGCCCGCCACAACTTCATGCCAATGAATCATTTCTTTTTGGCCTATTCTCCACTAATAAATGAATTGAAAATATGCAGATACCTAAACAGATATTTTCGGAGAAGGCAATGGTGACCCACTCCAGTATTCTTGCCTGGAAAATCCCATGGGATGAGGAGCCTGGTAGGCTGCAGTCTATGGGGTCGCTAAGAGTCGGACACTACTGAGCGACTTCACTTTCACTTTTCACTTTCATGCATTGGAGAAGGAAATGGCAACCCACTCCAGTGTTCTTGCCTGGAGAATCCCAGGGATGGAGGAGCCTGGTGGGCTGACGTCTATGGGGTCGCACAGAGTCGGACACGACTGAAGCGACTTAGCAGCAGCAGACAGATATTTCTAGAACTAGGCCATCAGAGGTAAAGGATAGCTAGGTTACAGACTGGAATACCTCAGGGACCAGTCAGGACATGCTAGTGAGTAGAATAGTCTTGCTGTCAACTGTGGGGAGTGGTAGGGCCTGTGGCAGACCAGAGAGCTGGTGCTCTGTGTAAAAGGAGCAGTGGCTACTCCACTCCAGCTGACTGAGGCATGGGGAAATGTGGATTTGATGCTGCCAGATCTTCCCATTCTAGTCTTCCCTTGCTGAAGAACAGACACCTGAACTTTACAGTGGGTGAAGTTTCCTATATTTTAAAACACTGGGGAAGCCTCACAAAAGACACTCATGTGTGTAAAAGGGCATGTAGTTAGCCAGCTTGTGTCCTCTGGTCTGCAGAGACAGAGGAAGGCCCGCTCTACTTGGCCTCCATGGGATTTCAGTAGAACAACAGCCAGTCTGGGCACCATTGTTTCAGGGATGTGGACCAACAGGAACATATTTACAGTCAAAGGATCGTGGTGGCCAGGAGCCTCAGACACATGAGAGGAAAGGTGAAGGAGCAGCACATCTGCTCTGGATGAGAGTGTACTTTGGGCTGTCAAATAGAAGATGGGAGAAAATTACCCTGCACAGTCCTTAGGGCTGCTTGGTATGTTAGACCACCCACTGCATTATTACTTCCCTGGTGGCTCAGATGGTAAAGCGTCTGCCTACAATGCGGGAGACCTGGGTTCAGTCCCTGGGTCTGGAAGATCCCCTGGAGAAGGAAATGGCAACCCACTCCAGTACTCTTGCCTGGACAATCCCGTGGATGGAGGAGCCTGGTCAGCTACAGTCCACAGGGTCACAAAGAATTGGACGTGACTGAGTGACTTCACTTTCACTTTTCACCCACTGCATTTTAGACTCCAGGCTTATGCCTTCCTTCCCTCCATCCTCTCTCCCCTTTTCTTAACCATATTTTATATATTCAGGATATATGGATTTAATTTTTAAAATTTTAGTGTCTTAGGGCAGGAGCAGGCAAGTGCTACTTATGAAGAGCTGGACAGTAAATGTTTCAGGCCTCTGAGCCACAGAGGTCTGCACTGTATATTCTTCTTTGTGGTTTTGTTTTTATTTTTACAATCCTTTATTAATGTAAAACCACTGTTAGCTCTCGGGCCTTATAAAAATAAATCACCAGCCAACTTTTGTTGTTTGCTGACTCCTGGCCTAGATGGAGTAAATAGCTAAATGAATCAGTTGGGATATTCTTTTAATTCTCCTGAAATATCAATTACTAGACTCTTTTATCATAAATGTCAGTAATATTATAAATAAAATAATTCTTGTATCATATAAATTTGAGAAACATTGAGTTAAGCAAAGTTAAAAGTATTTTTATCTCCCAGGACCTTTTATATGCTAATATGAATTACAAATTTCTAAGAAAAAAGTATTTTCAAAATTGACCATGGAATCTTTTTACAGAATATCTTAACATCGTCCAGGATATTTGCTTGGAAAATGAAACTATTTGTGGAAACCAACCAAACCAAATGAAAACAAAACAATAGCAATAATAAAACATTTTTTGGTTCTTAATTCATCTTTTTAACCCACTCTACCTGAGTTATGGAAAATACATTTATTTAGAACCTCTCATATGCTAGAAGGCATTAGTGGTGCAATTAACATTCTTTGAAGGGAAAGGACAACCAGCTGAGTTGGAGAGAACAGAGGGAATGTTTGGAGTACTTTCCACCTAAAGGGTGATTTCTGTGAAGTGAATTCCTAAATGCTTTAAATTACTCTGTTACTAACCATTAATCTGTGGAGCTCACACAGCCACCAGTAGTCAGTTACTTGACCATTTTGATTAAAAACAATTACCAGAAACTTTGTCTATTTGAAAATTTCCTGGAGAAAAGTATCTGCTTAAAATGTAAAGACTCGGCTCTAAGCTTTACAAGGCAGAAGAAGAGAACACCTTACCTATTTTGCATAAGGAGTTAGGCTGTGTATGATACACAGAGACAGCAGGCATGGCTCCTGCCCTGGGAAGTCATCTTGCTTACTGGCACAGCACATGAAAAGTTCTGTGTTGACAAGAGTACATTCTGAGCCAAGCCCCGTCATTTGAGCCTGGCCCCACCTTTTCACCTCTGCATATATGCTTCAGTATAGAACAAAATGGCAGAGTAGAAGGACGTTAGCTCATCTTCTTCTGTGAGAACTCCAATATTGCCACTAGCTGCTGAACAACCATTGACAGGAAAATGTTGGATCCCACCAAAAACAGATTCCGCATGTTTAAGGGCAAAGGAGAAGCCCCAACAAGACAGCAGGAGGGGCAAATTGCATTTAGAATCAAACCAGGTGTCTACCAGAGACTCTTGCAGGGTTCAAAAAAATCCTTGTGTGCACCAGGACCCAGGGACCCCACAAGAGACTGAGCCAGACCTGCTTTTGAGTGTTTGAGTGTCTCCTGCAGAGGCACAGGTTAGCAGTGGCCTGCTATGGGGACAGGGGCTCTGGCTGCAATAGACCTGGGAGACACACCATAGAGCCACAGAGCAGACAACCCACAAAAAAGAGAGCAATTATACCAAAGAAGTTCTTGCACTGCTGTGAAAGTTCTAGGGCCCACAGCAGATATCCCAACCTGGGGATCCACCAAAGGGACTGAGAACCCCCGGAATTTGACTTTGAATGCCAGTGGAATTTGATTATAGAACTTCCACAGGACTGGGGAAAGCAGACTGGGGCATCATACTCTTGGAGGGCACAGACAAAACCTTGTGTGCACCAGGACCCAGGAGAATGGAGCAGTGATCCCACAAGAGACTGAGCCAGACTTGCCTGTGAGTGTCCAGGAGTCTCCGATGGAGGACAGTGGCCTGCCATGGGGTCAGGGGCACTGAACAACAGTCCTGGCATAATTCCTTTTGAAGGAGGTTGCCTCAGGCCAAACTACAGGGAGGTAACGCAGCCCCACCCATCAACAGGAAATTGGATTAAAGATTTATTTAGCAAGAGATGGGAATACCAAACTACCTTACCTGTATCCTGAGAAACCTGTATGCATGTCAAGAAGCAATTGTAGAACCAGACATGGAACAATGGACTGGTTCCAAATTGGAGAAGGAGTATACCATAGCTATATATTGTCACCTTGCTTATCTAACTCATATGCAGAATACATCATGTGAAATCTCAGATTGGATGAAGGACTAGCTGGAATCAAGAAATATCAATATCCTCAGATATGCAGATGACACCACCCTTACGGCAGAAAGAGAACAGTAACTAAAGAACCTCTTGATGAAAGTGAAAGAGGAGAGTGATAAAGCTGGCTTAAAACTCAGCATTCAAAAAACAATGATCATGGCATCCAGTCCCATCACTTCATGGCAAATAAATGGGGAAACAATGGAAACAGTGACAGACTTTATTTTCTTGGACTCCAAAATCACTGCAGATGGTGACTGCAGCCTCAAAATTAAAAGACGCTTGCTCCTTGGAAGAAAAGCTGTGACCAATCTAGACAACATATTAAAAAGCAGAGACATTACTTTACCGACAAAGGTCTGTATAGTCAAAACTTTGGTTTTCCAGTAGTCATGTACGGATGTGAGAGTTGGACCATAAAGAAGGCTGGGTGATGATGAATCGATGCTTTTGAACTGTGGTGTTGGAGAAGACTCTTGAGAGTTCCTTGGACAGCAAAGAGATATAAACAATCAATCCTAAAAAAAATCAGTCCTGAATATTCATTGGAAGGACTGATGCTGAAGCTGAAGCTCCAGTATTTTGGCCACCTGATGCGAAGAGCTGATTCATTGGAAAAGATCCTGATGCTGGGAAAGATTGAAGGCAGGAGGAAAAGGGGACGACAGAGGATAAAATGGTTGGATGACATCACCCACTCGATGGACATGAGCACATTCCAGGTGTTGGTGATGGACAGGGAAGCCTGGTGTGTTGCAGTCCATGGGGTCACAAAGAGTCGGACAGGACTGAGAGACTGAACTGAACTGATACACTTCACCTTTGTAAGACACCTACTTTAAACATATTTGTATCTCAATATTGTCATCTGTATAATAGGGATTGTAAAACTTATTTTACAGAACTCTATAGTGTTTTGAGAGTGTGCACAAAGTCATTTGCCTGTTGTAGGCACTCAGTTGCTAGTAACTGGGACAAGTATAACAGAACGATACACAAAGTCAGAGAAAGGCAGTCCAGCATTAATCCAGTCGATCAAGGCAACTTCTAATTTTCTACTCCATCATGCTTAACTTAACACTTTCTGAATTTTGACTGTAAGAGGGCTGCTCTCCATTTAGGCATTTTGGTTATGTTCCATGAAGGATGAAGTGGGTGGTTAAGAGATTCATGCCAGCTGAGTTTGGCTTCTTTCTATCAAGGAATCAAGAGCTTTCTCTGAATTCCAAATAGTTGATTCTGCTTATGCTTCCTTGGCCAAAACTGGGTCACAAAGCACGTCTTAGCTGCAAGGGAGTCTGGAGAAGAGAGTAGTCTCAAGAGGCACCTTGGTGCTTGAACAGAACTGTGGTACAGTCACCTGCCGAGGTTGTGTAGTTTCTAAAAGGCACAATTAAATTTCTTCCCAGGTGGTTTGGATCCATAACCAAAACTCTTAAGCACTGTACCATATTGACTCATTAAAAATAAGTGATCTTATATTTATCATCAGTTGATTTTTATCAAAGGGGCAACAGAAATTTAGTTGGGGAAAATTATAGTCTTTTAAATGAGTAATGTTGAGACAGTTACATACGTAAAGGCACAGAGCAGAATTTAGACTTTTACCTCTCACTGTACACAAAAATAAGATCAAAATGAATCTGACTTAAATGTAAGAACTAAAACTCAAGCTTTAAAAGAAAATCTTTGTGACTCTGGGTTAGGAAAAGAGTACTTAGACGTGTCATCAAAAGCATGATCTGTAACAGAAATTGATGACGCAAATTGGATAAAAATTTAAAATTTTACACTTCAAAGGACACAATTTAAAAACTGAGAAGATAAGTCATAGACTGGAAGAAAACATTTTCAAAGATAGTATCTGATAAAAGACTTGTATCCAGAATCTATAAAGAACTCTTACAATTCACCAGTAAGACAAATGACCTGATTAAAATTGGAGAAAAGATTTTGATATAATAGACATTTTATCAAAGAAAAAAATACAAGTGAATAATAAACATATGAAAAAATGCACTACATTATTGGTTTTTAGGGAAAAGCAAATTATCATCACAATTAGATTCTACCTTACATTCACTAAAATGGCTTTAATTCAAGCAACAGACAGTAATATGTATTGGTATGAATGTGAAGAAACTGGATTCCTTTACATCTTAGGGATGTAAAATCCTATAACCATTCTAGAACGCTGTCAGTTTTTTAAAAAGTTAAATATATTGTTATCATTTGACATAGCTATTCTATACCTAGATAACCACCCTAAGGAAATGAAACCTATCTTGATATAAACACAACAAAGATTTGCACACAAATATTCATGGCACCATCATTCATAATAGCCAAGAAATAGAAGCAAGCCAGATGTCTGTCAACAGGTGATCAGGAAAATGGGCTGTATCTATACAGTAGCACACAACTCAGTAGTTAAAAGAAAGTAAATATGGATACAACACTCTTGTCCTCAGAAATATTAAGACAGATGAAAGAATCCAGAACAAAAGGCTCCATACTGTATGATTCTATCTAGGTGAAATACCCAGAAAAGACAACCCTTTAGGAGGAAAGCAGACTAGTGGTTTCTCAAGCAGGGAGTCATTTTGCCTTGACTGCAAAATGGCCATAAGGTCTTTTCAGAGTGATAGAAAAGTTCTGAACCTGCATTATAATGCTATTTATACAACTCTAAATTTACCCAAAGTTTGAACTTGTGTACTTAAAACAGTTGAGTTTTACGTTATGTAAACTACACATCAGTAAAGCTAGTGTTTTTTTTTTTTTTTTAAAGTGGTCTCAAAAGAAGACAGGTTATATTCTAGATATTCCCCTCAGCTTTGTTTTAGTAATGAATTTAGAGCTAAATGTATTAAATTGAGCAGTTACTGACAGAATCCAAATGTTGACTTGCATTCTGAACTCATTCACTATGAGTATTTCATTCACTAAGTCTCCATTCAGGCTTCCAGTCCCACAAGAAGTGTATTCCAAGTAAACAATAAGTAGCTCGTCAAGAAGATATTGTCATTAATTTACCCACTTTTGCATTTTGTACAGTGTATGCTTTGGAGTTAGGATGAACATGGACTAGAAATTCTGGGGTGAGTCCTTGTGCCTTGTCCTTATCAAAGCCCTTTGATAGACACAAGGTCTTTTTGAAGTAGTCCTTTATCCCTTTGTCATAAAACCTTATATTAAATTACTTTTAAATGATTTTTTGGTACAGAATCTGACACCATATTAAAAAGTACACTCTGGAAACCGATCTAATGTAATTTAGAAAGATTTTCACAATTGAGACACATCATCAAACCATCCAAATTTAGCATTTCCTTCAAGCTGAAGTTTCCCCATCTCCCTTGCGTAAAAGCTGTATTGTGTACAGCTTTGAAGTATTTGGAAAATATATTTTGAGGTTCCAAATGTAACAGCTTTATAGGCCTAGCTGACATTATTCCAAGTATGTAGCTTTTCTCTCTTTTATTTGAAAAATTAAAAACATGACTCTATGCCTTAAAAAAAATTAATCTGTGATATGTTTTCTCTGGAGCCCCTAAAAAGAATCATACTCCTTACATGAGTCTCAAGTTCTGCCTTAATGCCGTAAAATAAGATGGGATTTTTGTTTTTAATTATAGAAGCCCTGCATACACTGTTTTGGGCTTCCCTGGTAGCTCAGCAGTAAAGAATCTGCCTGCAGTGCAAGAGCCATAGGCGATGCGGATTCAATCCCTGGGTCAGGAAGATCCCCTGGAGGAGAGCATGGCAACCAATTCCAGTGTTCTTGTCTGGGAAATCCCTTGGACAGAGGAGCCTGGAGGGCTACAGTCCATGGGGTCACAAAGAGTCGGACATGACTGAAGCGACATGCACACCTACATTGTTTTAAGCTTTTGGAAGCAATTTAAATGGCATCAGGCAGTTTGTCCTTACATCTCCATCCATTTCAACTGTGTTACAGCAGCATATAGTTTCAGAGCTATAAAGACCTCACAAGATAGCTCAACCACCCTCACTTTGCAGATAGGGGAAGTAATGCCCAAGGAGCTTCTGTAACTTGCTTCATCCAAAACCACATAGACAGTTGGTGGGTCTCAGCCCAGTGCTTGTTCTACCACACTGCTCTCTTAGCATCTCAGAATTTCAGAGCCTAAAGAGGCCTTCAGACAATGCCAGCCAAAACTGGGCCTCGCAGAGAAGTAGCTGACTACAGAGATGTGAAATAATGTCTGCAAAATGGTCTCCGAACTCTCTTCCTCTTTGATAGCATCCTTTTAAGATATAGTGCTGGTGTTCTGGAGCATTCTTAAGATTCATACAGGTGGGGCACAATTCTAATAATTCAAGTTATTTTCAGTATCTTGCTACTGTAGCAAGCTGCAGAGAACAAAGATTAGTGAAATTGTTTTAGTCTGTACAAGTGACTGTTTAAGGAAGACCTGATGATGAGAGGTGGTTGGGAAGTAAATGCGTTTTATTTTTATTAGGGATGTAATTTATAAATTGATTCACTTTAACGTGTTTCAGGCTTATTTCAGAAAATCCCGGAGTGCTTTTATGTTTATTATTACCTTATCAGATCATCCTAATAGCATGATGAGGTTGCTATTGCTATTCCGCTTTAACATTTAAAAATATAGAGGGTTACAATCAAAAAATGGGCCAAAGAACTAAATAGACATTTCTCCAAAGAAGACATACAGATGGCTAACAAACACATGAAAAGATGCTCAACATCACTCATTATCAGAGAAATGCAAATCAAGACCACTATGAGGTACCATTTCACACCAGTCAGAATGGCTGCGATCCAAAAGTCTACAAATAATAAATGTTGGAGAGGGTGTGGAGGAAAGGGAACCCTCTTACACTGTTGGTGGGAATGCAAACTAGTACAGCCACTATGGAGAACAGTGTGGAGATTCCTTAAAAACCTGGAAATAGAACTGCCTTATGATCCAGCAATCCCACTGCTGAGCATACACACTGAGGAAACCAGAAGGGAAAGAGACACGTGTACCCCAATGTTCATCGCAGCACTGTTTATAATAGCCAGGACATGGAAGCAACCTAGATGCCCATCAGCAGATGAATGGATAAGAAAGCAGTGGTACATATACACAATGGAGTATTACTCAGCCATTAAAAAGAATACATTTGAATCAGTTCTAATGAGGTGGATGAAACTGGAGCCTATTATACAGAGTGAAGTAAGCCAGAAGGAAAAACACCAATACAGTATACTAACGCATATATATGGAATTTAGAAAGATGATAACAACAACCCTGTGTATGAGACAGCAAAAGTGACGCTGATGTATGGAACAGTCTTATGGACTCTGTGGGAGAGGGAGAGGGTGGGAAGATTTGGGAGAATGGCATTGAAACATGTGAAATATCATGTATGAAACGAGATGCCAGTCCAGGTTCAATGCACGATACTGGATGCTTGGGGCTAGTGCACTGGGACGACCCAGAGGGATGGTATGGGGAGGGAGGAGGGAGGAGGGTTCAGGATGGGGAGCACATGTATACCTGTGATGGATTCATTTTGATATTTGGCAAAACTAATACAATTATGTAAAGTTTAAAAATAAAATAAAATTAAAAAAATAGATATAGAGGGTTAAAAACCATTGGATTGCCCAAGGTCACACTGTCATTAACTAAACAGAGAAGGTGTTAAGGCTTGGTCTTCTTATTCCAGACCACATAGGCTTTTCCCAATCTGTCTTACTACCTTTAAGAATTCAAGGTATCGTTTCCCTATAGTTTTCGGTTTCCTGATATAACAGTTGTTCACAGACTATATCTTTAAGTAGGGTAGCTTAATAAAATTTAATAGACACAAGGGCTGCTGCTGTGACTATGTTGTTGTTGTTTTCAAGCCCTATTTTGTTGTTAGCAGAGTTTAACCTGAGATTGTTTTCTGCCAAAATAGAGAGTCACTAGAAGCATTCCTTCCTCTTAGAAGACAAGACATGCTCAAAGTTGAAATTGCAAAGCAAAGGAATTAGGAATGATTGTGCTTTTCATATGCACTCACTTTATAAAAGATTTACCAAAAGGATCCTATAAGTATGCAAAAGTGTTCTTTATGTATTTCAAATAGGATTTAGTTGACCAAAAATTTTTAATCTTTTTGTAATCAGTTTTTCCAAGAAATTTATCTTTTGTCCTTTGTCAACTATGTTTTCTCATTTCTCAAAAATTTTCTTTTCATCTTCGGACAGTAAGATTGGTCTCATCCTCTGCCTTCAAAATTAGTGATGAGTGAAGAATTCCAAAGAGATCAGGGGAAATACTTAATATTGAACTTCAATATACGGCAACTGGAACTAACTTGGCATCCCTGAATGACAGACAGAGTGTTATCTAGTCTGCTGTTATTGAAGTTTTTCCTGTTCTCATATTTATAACCCAAGAGGCAGGTTCATGTGGCTTTCAGTTTAGCTGAAGAGTCAGGAGCTTCATTCCTGAGGGAAGGAAGAGCAGCAAAGAACTTCAAGGCTCATGGTGTGTGCACTAGCACTCTTTGATTAATTTATTATTTTTAGTCTGACCATAAAAGCATTTATCTTGCAATTGTATTTCTTGCCTGAGATGAAACATTACTGATTTTTAGAAGCTTAGGATAAAGACTCTTCTGAAACATGGAGGAGGCATTGGAGGGGGAGCTGGGTATTTGTGAGTTGTTGAAAGAAAAGAGTTTGGTGGAGAACAGATGGGCTTCTCCAACCATACATATTCATGAGTGCATTTATTTCATTATGTCGTCCCCTGGGAAACCTCGTACTTCAGCTTGTATAAGTTCGTATGGCCATCAAATTGAGCAATCAGAAGCCCTCTGTCAAAACCTGTGTTGCAGCAAAATTTGAGGAAAAGTATGTGAAAGCCTTCACTTCTCACTTTTGTCTTGACTTTTCATCACTGAAACACCCGTGATTTCAAGATCTGAGACAAGAATGTCATTGAGCATAATAAATGTTAAGCATTGATAGCTAAACTGACACTCTATGTTAATCAGATAGCTGCGTGTTATGTTTAGATTATCACTAAGCACATTGTTTGCTAATTTTATAAGAAACATGAGATTAAAACATGTCTGCGTGTCTGAGAAGGAAATGGCAACCCACTCCATTATTCTTGCCTGGAGAATCCCAGGGATGGGGGAGCCTTGTGAGCTACCGTCTATGGGGTCGCACAGAGTCGGACACGACTGACGCGACTTAGCAGCCGCAGCAGCATGTCTGTTACAGCATCTCCAAAGTTCATGGCAGGTCCTTCTCATTTGTAGATCTGAAATGGGTCACCTCATGGTTTGGAAACTGTTCATTATTGAATTCCCTGGGTATCTGACAATTTGGCAGGCAACTACCTGTTATATGCTTCGTTAAATTCCTTTCCACTGGACCAAGACACAGAGAAGACTGTGAGCAACACAGATTTTTTTTCCCCCTTACGTTAAAAGCAAGCTTCTGGTTAGTGCTTAATGAAGGTATCTCAATTGCTTTTGTTTTAAATGTTTTACTCTCTGTATGCAATTCCACATGCCTTTACCTCAAATAAGAAAAAGAACATTTCAGTCTTTTCCCATTGTTGTCTGGCCTGGAGAAACTGTTGATGTATGATAAACTGTTCTAGAGATCTGTCAAGACTATTACTTGTGGCCTTCTCTGTCAAGCAATAAGTTGTCCTCTGCTCTGAGAACCTATGTGGAAACTGAAGCATGCGTGAAGTCTACCCACTTAGATGAAGCAGGTCATTCGTTTTCTTAAAATCCTTAAAATAGTAATCATGATGAATTTAATAATAACAAGAACATAACCTGATATTTATTAAGCATTACTCTATAGCAAGCTCCATACTAAGACTTTTTTAAAAAATTGATAACATCAATATTATTAGTATTTGCCTTTTGCATTTGAAAATACTGATGTTTAAAGAAGTTGGGTATCTTTTGCATATAGTGTCAAGAAACACTAGGGCTTATCAAACAAAGCATTGTCTCATTCAATTCTTGTAATATCTTAATAAGAGATCATAAGAATTTTAAAAAGCTGAACAATCCCATGGACTCTAGGCCTGAGTAGATTTAATAGGAAGAAAAGTCATGTGCAAATGTGTTATTGGGCATCAAAACCATGGGAAAGATGAAACTATTTTGCAGAGGTAGAAAACAAGAGAACCATATAGTCAGGTGGGAGTGACTTGGTCTCTCATAGTTTCAGCTTCTGCCTGCATTTCCTGGGAGCCTCCGACTACAGTTCATTTCTGTGATCTATAGTTTTACAATAACCTTCCCTCAACTTTAGGTAGCTACAGTGGGTTTCTATTCCCTGCAACCAAACGTTTGAACTTGCAAATAATGGAATTAATATTCAAACTCTTGCCTTTAGACTTTAAACCAAAGTCAACACTTGCTCCAAATCATCCTTTGTTTAGTGGCCCTCCACACTGGAAAGAAAGGGCCCAGTGACTGTGGCCATGGAGCTACACATGTTTATAGAGCTCTCAAGTGAGGAGACAAAACAAGTATGTAAAGGAGGAAGCTGTGTAGACAATGACTTCTGGTAGCATGGCAATAAACTTAAGCAATGGCTAATGCTAGTTTAAGACTACCTTTATTAAAACACTTCTTTGCAAGGAGATCCAACCAGTCCATTCTGAAGGAGATCAGCCCTGGGATTTCTTTGGAAGGAATGATGCTAAAGCTGAAACTCCAGTACTTTGGCCACCTCATGCGAAGAGTTGACTCACTGGAAAAGACTCTGATGCTGGGAGTGATTGGGGGCAGAAGGAGAAGGGGACGACAGAGGAGAAGATGGCATCACTGACTCAATGGACATGAGTCTGAGTGAACTCCGGGAGTTGGTGATGGACAGGGAGGCCTGGCATGCTGCCATTCATGGGGTCGCAAAGAGTCAGACACGAATGAGCAACTGAACTGAACTGAACTGAAAATGAAAATGCTTATTAAAAGTTGTTATTATAGTAAAAGTTTATGATAGGAATACATAGAGCAAAGGCTAGAAGCCCTCCTCTTGTTTTCCTCACTCCAGTCGTCGGGGACCCGTGATGCACAGTTTGGTATGTCTTTTCTGTGTAACATTTCCATGGGCAGAGCAGATATGTGCATATAATGGGGATGTGTTCAAACACTTCACACCAGTTATACTTGCCTCTTATTGACTGTACATTATACCATGGATGCCCAGAGGTATGAATGCACTCAGATTTGGTTCATTTATATTCAGAGCTACATGGCCTATCCCATGGTGTACCAGCTCTCAATTGGTGAGCATTGATTGTCTCCACATTTCTATTATTATTATTATTTCTATTATTACATTATATAAACAATTCTTTTTAAACTACCTCATTTGCTCATTTGAGACCATATGTCAGAAACATTGTTAAGAGCACTAAACCTGTGACCACCCACCCTTATAAATCCTAAAAGGCAGGTAAATATAATAGGTATTCGTATTCATGTATCACCTAATCACTTCACATGACAATTATTAAGGTCCTACGATGCTAACCATTGATCAGAATCCCTCTGTGTTTTAATGCAATTCAGAGCAGTAAAGGATGAGTATAACTGCTATTCCTTCTGTCTATCTAAAAAAGATTTTAAAACACTAAAAAATGACAGTGAATAACCACTCACTCTTAGGGGGTATAGGATATGGAATTGCTCTCTGACTAGTTTACCCTTGACTGCTTAGAAAATCAACTAGTAAGCAAGTATTTATTGATCAACTGTGAAGTGCCCAGTACAAATATAGGAAAATATCTAGGATTATTTTTTTTAATCCTTCATACAAGAACCCACGCTCTCTGAGCAAGTAGAGCAGGAAAAGATGAATGGGCTTCAGTAATGAGATGTTGTTGCTGATGTTTTAGGATTTTTCATGTATAATTTAAGAAACAGGGTAAATATATACAGCACAGAGGATACAATAATACTGAGAACATTTAGAAAACTTTTGTTAGTGTTTTATGAAATAGAATCTTCCTTATCAAGGATGCAAAATACATCAGTCAAAAGCTGTTTGTTTTGTGAATATTTGCTGCCTTCCAGTGTCATGGCAGATGAAGAAATCTTCAAAATTAGTGAAATAATATATGTGAAAACTATCTCTGTACTCCTTTATTGAGAGCCAGCTAGGTGAAAATTCCATGTTTAACACTTCAGAAGATGTCAAGACTAAGAAAACACCATCCCTATACAAAAGGTTCAGTTCAGTTCAGCTGCTCAGTCATGTCCAACTCTTTGCAGCCTCATGGACTGCAGCACGCCAGGCCGCCCTGTCCATCACCAACTCCTGGAGTTTACTCAAACTCATGTCCATTGAGTCGGTGATGCCATCCAACCATCTCTTCCTCTGTCATCCCCTTCTCATCCTGCCTTCAATATTTCTCAGCATCAGGGTCTTTTAAAATGAGTCAGTTCTTCGCATCATGTGGCCAAAGTATGGGAGTTTCAGCTTCAACATCAGTCCTGACAAATATTCAGGACTGATTTCCTTTAGGATGGACTGGTCGGATCTCTTGCTGTCCAAGGGACTCTCAAGAGTCTTCTCCAACACCACAGTTCAGAAGCATCAATTTTTGCTGCTCAGCTTTTTTTAAATAGTCCAACTCTCACATCCATATATGACTTCTGGAAAAACCATAGCCTTGACTAGATGGACCTTTGTTGGCAAAGTAATGTCTCTGCTTTTTCATATGCTGTCTAGGTTGGTCATAGCTTTTCTTCCAAGGAGCAAGCATCTTTTAATTTCATGGCTGCAGTCACCATCTGCAGTGAATTTGGAGCCCAAAATAAAGTCTGTCACCATTCTTGCTGTTTCCGCATCTATTTGCCATGAAGTGATGGGACCAGATGCCATGATGTTAGCTTTCTAAATGCTGAGTTTTAAGCCAACTTTTTTGCTTTCCTCTGGCACTTTCATCAAGAGGCTCTTTTGTTCATCTTTGCTTTCTGCCATAAGGGTGGTGTCATCTGCATATCTGAAGTTATTGATATTTCTCCTGGCAATCTTGATTCCAGCTTGTGCTTCACCAGCCCAGCGTTTCTCATGATGTACTCTGCATGTAAGTTAAATAAGCAGGGTGATAATATACAGCCCTGATGTACTCTTTTCCTGACTTGGAACCAGTCTGTTTTTCCATGTCCAGTTCTAACTATTGCTTCCTGACCTGCATATAGGTTTCTCAAGAGGCAGGTCAGGTGGTCTGGTATTCCCATCTCTTGAGGAATTTTCCAAAGTTTGTTGTGGTCCACACAATCAAAGGCTTTGGCATAGTCAATAAAGCAGAAGTAGATGTTTTTCTGCAACTCTCTTGCTTTTTCAGCGATCCAACGGATGTTGGCAATTTGATCTCTGCTTCCTCTGCCTTTTCTAAATCCAGCTGGTACATCTGGAAGTTCATGGTTCACGTGACTGTTGAAGCCTAGCTTGGAGAATTTTGAGCATTACTTTACTAGTGTGTGAGATGAGTGCAATTGAGCGGTAGTTTGAACATTCTTTGGCATTGCCTTTCTTTGTGACTGGAATGAAAACTGACCTTTTCCAGTCCTGTGGCCACTGCTGAGTTTTCCAAATTTGATGGCATATTGAGTGTAGCACTTTCACAGCATCATCTTTTAGGATCTGAAACAGCTCAACTGAAATTCCATCACCTCCACTAGCTTTGTTTGTAGTGATGCTTCCTAAGGCTCACTTGACTTCTCATTCCAGGATGTCTGGCTCTAGGTGAGTGATCACACCATCATGATTATCTGGGTCGTGAAGATCTTTTTTATATAGTTCTTCAGTGTATTCTTGACACCTCTTCTTAATATCTTCTGCTTCTGTTAGGTCCATACCACTTGAGTCCTTTATTGTGCCCATCTTTGCATGAAAAGTTCTCTTGGTATCTCTAATTTTCTTGAAGAGATCTGTAGTCTTTCCCATTCTATTGTTTTCCTCTATTTCTTTGCACTGATCACTGAGGAAGGCTTTCTTATCTCTCCTTGCTATTCTTTGGACCTCTGCATTCAAATGGGTATATCTTTTCTTTTCTCCTTTGCCTTTAGAGTCTCTTCTATTTACAGCTATTTGTAAGGCCTCCTCAGACAACCATTTTGCCTTTTTGCATTTCTTTTCTTGGGGATGGTCTTGATCCCTGTCTCCTGTACAATGTCATGAACCTCCATCCATAATTCTTCAGGCATTCTGTCTATCAGATCTAATCCCTTGAATCTATTTGTCACTTCCACTGTATAATTGTAAGGGATTTGATTTAGGTCATACCTGAATGATCTAATGGTTTTCCCTACTTTCTTCAATTTAAGTCTGAATTTGGCAATAAGGAGTTCATGATCTGAGCCACAGTCAGCTCCTGATCTTGTTTTTGCTGACTGTATAGAGGGTCTCCATCTTTGGCTGCAAAGAATATAATGAATCTGATTTCAGTATTGACCATCTAGTGATGTCCTTGTTTAGAGTCTTCTCTTGTGTTGTTGGAAGCAGGTGTTTGCTATGCTGTATAATATATAAATAGCCAGAGTGCACACATATTTTTAGCTTAAAAATGTAAGAATTATTATTAAAGCCCAGTTTGCGTCCTCGTTTTCATCATTTTTGCCTTAAAAAAATTAAACAGCTGTGTATGATTTTCTAAACCATATTCCTGTGTGCCTGTAACTGCCTACTACCAAGGGTTTGCTTTGTTTTGTTGCTAGGTGAATCCTTGGGATGAGATTTGTAATTGTGGTGAATAACTACAGCTTTCATTTATTGAGTGCTTACTAGGTAGCCAGGCTCATACTAACGAATTTAGGTGGATTTTAAAAATTCTCCCATCAGGTCCTTGTGGGAAGGTTTGAAGAATCTGACAGTTATTAAATGGCTGAGCCAGAGAGCTGGGCCCGTTTCTATAGTCCTCTGTGCTACTGCGCCAGTGTCTACCAGTCGTTCTAAGGACACTGCAGGGTTTGCCTTATCTCAACACCACTCAAATAGTACTTTCTTAATGATTTTCCGAAATCATTTTTTATACCTGGGCCCTTCTAAGCATTTCAGATAATAAAATTTGGGGGTTTATTGTACTAGTTATATGTTTTCTCTAAAAGATAGTCAAATAAATAGAAAACCATGAAAACAGAAATGTTTGTCCATATGCCACCTACAATGATTTTGTTTTATTATAACTGCTACTTGTACCACATGTAGGGAAACTCTTCACCCTGAATTACTCTTTTCGTTTTTTCTTTTTTTTGTATCACCATATGCTGTCCGTATAGATGTTCATTAGAGTTATCCACTTCCTTACAAAGGAATTAGTTGTGTAAAATCAAGTCTGATGGAGTATTACTCAGCCATTAAAAAGAATACATTTGAATCAGTTCTAATGAGGTGGATGAAACTGGAGCCTATTATACAGAGTGAAGTAAGCCAGAAAGAAAAACACCAATACAGTATACTAACGCATATATATGGAATTTAGAGAGATGGTAACAATAACCCTGTATACGAGACAGCAAAAGAGGCACTGATGTATAAAACAGTCTTTTGGACTCTGTGGGAGAGGGAGAGGGTGGGATGATTTGGGAGAATGGCATTGAAATACGTATAACATCATATATGAAACGAGTCGCCAGTCCAGTTTCGATGCATGATACTGGATGCTTGGGGCTGGTGCAATGGGACGACCCAGAGGGATGGTATGGGGAGGGAGGAGGGAGGAGGGTTCAGGATGAGAATACATGTATACCTGTGGCAGATTCGTTTTGATATATGGAAAAACCAATACAATATTGTAAAGTTAAATAAAATAAAATTAAAAAAAATAAATAAAGAAACTGTGAGAACCATGGGAAAAAAAATAAAATAAAATGAAGTTTGCATTTCAGTCCACCATGAAAACATATGTTTGTGTGTGGAGGAAATCTCACATGTACTGAATGATATAGAAAATGTGCTTCTAGAGATCATCCTAACAGATAGAACTTTACAATTAAAATAGATACCAGAATATGCCCTCACCAGCAAAGTCTTGTCATGTAGATATGTTATCACCCAATTTTTCTGGATTTTTTAAAAACTATCTTAAAAGTAGAAAAACAAAACAAAAACAAAAACACCGTTATGTGTGACCATTTGGATTATTTGATAAAGTGCATCTTTTAATCAAACTAGTTCATTCTTCTTATTATTGCTGTTATTATTACTATTGGCACTATGGGAAGTCAACAGAATATGTTGTTCCAAAAGGTATTCAAAGTCTTCATTCATTTTGCATAATCAGAAGGTCAAGCATTACTCACAGAGCAATATATCTAATCAAAAGAAGCAATTACCAAAAGAGAAATTATTGTGTACCTGCTTGTAATCAACCAAGTTTTGACGTTATAATCCCACGTAGAAAGATTAGTTGAGAAAATCATAATGATATATAAAGATACCCTTTTAGAAAATGAACTTTCAAGACCATACAACAGGCAAAATTAAAATTAATTGACAAAGGGACCAGAAAAAATTTTTACCACATTTTGGACTCCTCCCAATTAGGACAGAATCCTCATTGCTTATTCTGAACAGGGAAGCCCATTAATTTCTGCAATGTGGGCAGAATATAAAATATCAACTTTCACTACTTTTTGAAATTTCAGAAAAAGGCAGAAATCTTTGTTAATTGTCTCATCTTGAGAGGTAGATAGGTATTACTAAGCTTATTCTCTCAGTAATTTGAAACTTGAAGCACAGTGTTAAATTGCTTGGTTCTGTTTTCAAATTTTCCACTCTGCTTTTGACTCAAGCAGGTGGTCAGTGTTTGCATTCAAGATTTAAGATCATACAGCTCAGGACCTCAATCAAGGGTTCAAAATAGTAGTGTCTTATCTTCAGATTGCTCTAGGAGCAACCCGAAAAAATTGTATAGCTCTGTGCTCAGTGTACCCAGATTTGTACTGGGAAGAAAAGAAAGGTCTCTTTCCAAAAGTCCCTCTTGAGAGGGAGAGCAGCAGTATGGTACAGATGCAAACTCTGCCTTGCCCCTCAGTACACCGTTGGGCTAGGAGAGAGTAGTGCTGAGAGGCTCAGGCCACTAGATCTGGCCATGGGGCTAGCTCCTGAAGTGGTTTTATGTCAAGGCAAGCCTAGGTCTCACCTTGACTTCAATTTAGATCCTACATTTGAGGACACATTTTTTTTTAAGGAAATGAAGCACCCAGGGAGCCTTTTGGGCATTAGGAGTGTGAAGTAACAGACCTGCAAAGAGATTGTGTTGTTTCTTTTGAATTCTGAGTGTTATTGGATATTTAGCCCCTAAGGCATTTCTAGATAAGAAGATATTTTATAGTAAAAGAAGCCATGAACTTAGAAATGATTAAGGCTTTAAGACTGAAGGTTATTTTTGTTGTTTTTTGATGGGGTAATTCATAGCCAGATGGTGAAAACTTTGATTTACATTCCAGCAATATGCTTCTAGGGTATGATGGAAAAGTAGCCACATATTGGACCAAAAATAAAGAAGAAATACACAAACTTAGTGCCAGGCATGGAGGAATCACCAAAGAAATGTTCCTTTTCTTTCTTTGCTCTCATTTCTCTTTTGAGCCTTGAGAGTGGAATATTCTATATTCCTTCTTTTCCTGTCTGGGAATTATTTACTCATAGTAAAATCCTTGCTGGGTTGTGAGTCTCTTTGAGGGCATCACACCATGTCTTATTAATTAGACCCCTCATTCCCAACCTTAGGCAGTAGCACTTAACACACAATAAGTGCTCAGTAAATGTTAAAAAATATTGTTGAAAGTATGTAGGAAGTCATTATAGTTGAAGGTTTACTCCCTGTGTTAGCATTATATTTCATTAAAAGGATCTAAATTGTTTGTTTGAGAAAGACTACCTATAGGAGATTCATCAGCGTGGATTCATTTGGTAACTGGAAAAAGTTGACAGGGGCTTCCTGGTAGGCTCAGTGGTAAAGAGTCCACCTCCAACGCAGGAGACACAAGAGGCGAGGGTTCCATCTCTGGGTCGGGAAGATCCTCTGGAGGAGGAAATGACAATCCCCTCCCATATTCTTGCCTGGAAAATCCCATGGACAGAGGAGCCTGGCAGACTACAGTTCATGGGGTCAGAAAAGACTTAGTGACCAAATAACAACAAAACTTGATAGACAGGCTTTACGTGTTAGGCTCTTGGATATTTTTCATGGTACCCCTATTGTGTTACATTCCCACTTTGGATTGAACTTCTCTCAAAGAGAAGTTTCTTGCTTCTTGCTTCCCTAGAATAGCTCTTAACTTGATTGCAAATTAAAACTCTTGAAGGAGTAGCTCAGTCCAGTGATTTTTCAATGACTACACTGTCAGTGGGGGATTTATGGTTATCACCACCGCAAATTTCTATAAGCATTTGCATTTTGAAATGATTAGGATGACCATTCACTGAGATTATGATATATAATTTTTTTCTTTTGGTGTTTTTGAAAGAAGAACAATGAGGAGAGTAAATGGCTATTATTGCCGTTTGGATAGAAGCCCATTTAAGGGAGATTCTGAGGACATGGCTCAAACTTTGACTCTTATTTAGAAGCATTTCCACTTGAGTCATTAAATGGCTCTTAGAGCCTCACAGCTTTCCAGAAGATATGAATTCTTAATGAAAGATGAAATTTGACTTTTAGTTGGAAGTATTATTATTAGTGCCGCAATATGAGAAGATATGGGGAGAAAAAAAGCAGAACATACTTTTCTTCCTTTTAAGATTACAGTTGCAGTTCTTTTCCTTCCATCCCATTTTCCCTCTTTCTCTCCCATTTTAATCTTTTTCCCTCACCCATAATTTAAAATAGCAGCTGGGAGAAGTAGTGCTTAAACAGTATTTTATAAACATTCAAAATGCAGTGATCCGTTTATGATGATCATCAACAAAATTAAATGGGGGTGTTTAAATGGAGGTGTTTATTAAACATTCAAATTCTTGACCATTACTCCAAACCTACCAAATCATAAAAATCTCCATGCTATGTAATTTTTTTATTTTTTTTTAGCAAGAACCTTACCTTATGCTTTTAAAATTTACAAACTATTTGGGCTGTGTGGCTGGATTCAGGGAAGAAAATTCAAGCCCAATTAAAAAAAAAAAAAACTTTTCTCAAGACCTGAATATGTTATTTTTACAAGTAATTTATATGAAAAAAAAAAAAACAACTTCATTTTGAAAGATGCGGTTTGTCCTAACGTAGAATATGAATGTTCCTGGCTGGCACTTTGGTGGCAGTCCAGAAGCAATGGGATGGGTACTTCTTAGGCTGCCTTTCACAGCCACAGTAGATAAATTGATGCAGTTAAACAACAACCAGCAGAGAAAACCTGAGCATCTTTTGAAGTCTTCATTATGTATAGCAGCATTAGTCACTTCAGTTCAGTTCAGTTCAGTCGCTCAGTCGTGTCCGACTCTCTGCGACCCCATGAATCACAGCACGCCAGGCCTCCCTGTCCATTACCATCTCCCGGAGTTCACTCAGACTCATGTCCATCAAATCAATGATGCCATCCAGCCATCTCATCCTCTGTTGTCCTCTTTTTGTCCTGCCCCCAATCCCTCCCAGCATCAGAGTCTTTTCCAATGAGTGAACTCTTCACATGAGGTAGCCAAAGTACTGGAGTTTCAGCTTTAGCATCAGTCCTTCCAAAGAACACCCAGGGCTGATCTCTTTCAGAATGGACTGGTTGGATCTCCTTGCAGTCCAAGGGACTCTCAAGAGTCTTCTCCAACACCACAGTTCAAAAGCATCAAGTCTTCAGCTCTCAGCTTTCTTCACAGTCCAACTCTGGCATCCATACATGACCACAGGAAAAACCATAGCCTTGACTAGATGGACTTTTGTTGGAAAAGTAATGTCTCTGCTTTTCAATATGTTTTCTAGGTTGGTCATAACTTTGCTTCCAAGGAGTAAGCGTCTTTTAATTTCATGGCTGCGGTCACCATCTGCAGTGATTTTGGAGCCCCAAAAAATAAAGTCTGACACTGTTTCCACTGTTTCCCCATCTACTTCCCATGAAGTGATGGGACCACATGCCATGATCTTCGTTTTCTTAAAGTTGAGCTTTAAGTCAACTTTTTCACCCTCCACTTTCACTTTCATCAGGAGGCTTTTTAGTTCCTCTTCACTTTCTGCCATAAGGGTGGTGTCATCTGCATATCTGAGGTTATTGATATTTCTCCCAGCAATCTTGATTCCAGCTTGTCCTTCTTCCAGCCCAGCGTTTCTCATGATGTACTCTGCACATAAGTTAAATAAGCAGGGTGGCAATATACAGCCTTGATGTACTCCTTTTCCTATTTGGAATCAGTCTGCTGTTCCATGTCCAGTTCTAACTGTTGCTTCCTGACCTGCATATAGGTTTCTCAAGAGGCAGGTCAGGTGGTCTGGTATTCCCGTCTCTTTCAGAATTTTCCACAGTTTATTGTGATCCACATAGTCAAAGGCTTTCGCATAGTCAATAAAGCAGAAATAGATGTTTTTCTGGAACTCTCTTGCTTAGTTGTGTTCAACTGTTCGGGAACCCATGGACTATAGCCCACCAGGCTCCATCTATTCATGGAATTCTCCAGGCAGCAATACCGAGGTAGGTAGCCATTCCTTTCTCTAGGGGATCTTCCCAACCCAGGAACTGAATCCAGGTCTCCTGCATTGCAGGTGGATTCTTTACTGTCTGAACCACCAGGGAAGCCCAGACGCTCCTCCTTAACTGAGATTGTATGTGACTCCATTGAAATGATGCTGCATTTCTCTATCCCTAATGGAGAAAATGGGTTTTATATAGCATGTAAATCATGCTCCCTCTCTCTAAAATCATATTGATGTAACAAAATTTGGTACTGAGCTTGTGCTTAATATGTTTTTAAAAGCAGCAAGGGAATTCAAATTTCAATGCCAAAATCAATTCCTATCATTCCACAGAACTGTTAAAAGCTTTCGTTCTCAAATCACATATCTTTCTACCAAACCCTGACATTTAAGTCAATGAAATTGCTTACCCTTGATTTTTTTTTTTTTTAAATCAGTTTACTGACATGTTTTGAAGGATGCTGTATAATCATCTCCTCTATTACCAGGTATTGTTCATGTTTCTTAAATTTGATTTTAATCCATTTTGCACATATTAACTCACAAATGAAAGCCAGTAGTGTGGTAATAAAAATTCGACCCCATATGCACCTGGGAATCAACTTTTTACTTCTTTCTACACCCTGTGCTGCTGCTGCCAAGTCGCCTCAGTCGTGTCCGACTCTGTGTGACCCCACAGACGGCAGCCCACCAGGCTCCCCCATCCCTGGGACTCTCCAGGCAAGAACACTGGAGTGGGTTGTCATTTCCTTCTCCAATGCATGAAAGTGAAAGTGAGAGTGAAGTCGCTCAGTCATGTCCAACTCTTAGCGACCCCATGGACTGCAGCCCACCAGGCTCCTCCATCCGTGGGATTTTCCAGGCAAGAGTACTGGAGTGGGGTGCCATTGCCGAGTGCAAAACAAAGTATGACCATGAAAAGTGTACCAGCAGCAAAATACTTGATGGCAAGAATGTTACCCATATGGTCACAAATGTATCTTAGGATAATATCAGAAGTGAAACAGGAAAAAATTGTTGAGGAGAAGGACACCACAAATTTAAATGACTGTAAGAAGAAGAGAAAATAAAGATATGACAAGTAAAGAAAGGGGTGGTATAAGCAAGTGGCGTGAGGTTCAAAGTGTGGTGCACAGAAAGGTGTTCAAAGATGTCCATGGTTCCAAAACCCAAAATCTGGTTGTATGTTACATAACAGCAAAAGGGACTTTTAAGATTGAATTAATGTTAATGGCCTTAAAATAACAAGACCGTCCTGAACTAACCACATGGGTCCAATCTAATCATAATAGTTCTTAAGAGCAGAGAACTTTCTTTAGATGGAGATAGGGGAAATAAAGCAGAAGGAGAAGTTAGAGCAATTCAGAGAGTGAGAAGGGCTCAACCCTCTACTGCTGACTTTGAAGACGAGGGGCCATAAACCAGGGAATGTAGAGACCTCTAGAACACCCCCTCCCCACCAACTGGTGAGAAAATAGTAACTTTTATCCTACAACCACTTGGAATTACATTCTGCCAATATCCTAAATGGGCCTGTGAGCAGATTCTCCTCCAGAGCCTCTGGTCTATATGAGACCTTGATTTTGTTCTTTTGAGACCAAAGTGAAGAAGTCAATCCAGCACCCTGGCACTTCTGACCAACAGAACCATGAGGTAATAAATGTGACTGTAAGCTGCTAAATTTGTGGTACTCTCATATGGCAGCAATAGAAACCCATAAAAAAGGTAATGGGATTGTTGCAGGGGAAATGACAAACTCAGATCTAGAATGGACGTGGGGAGATAGGCAGGATTATTAATGGCTCTAGACTTCAGTATAATGGTGTTCAAATCTCAGCTGACACTTAGTAGCTGAGTGATCTTGCTTAGGAAACCATACCTTTATGACAGTTGATTTCCTCCTCTACAAACTGGGAGTATTAACAGCATCTCCTGCACTAGCTCATGGTGAGGCTTACATGAGGTAATAGATGCACAAACTCTTAACATGCCTGGCAGAGAAATGGTCTGGAGGATAAAGGTTTTTCCTAAAGAATACAAAATAGTCTCTTGTCCCTAAATTCCAAGGACAGGTGACAATTGACAGACTTTACTAGAGAGGATTTGCAATATAGCATTCTCAAGGCAAAAGCCAGGTTCTAGCCAGGGCCTGGAGATGGAGACATTGTGCTCAGAAAAAGTTCTGGAGCAAGTGGTAAGCCAAAAGTGAATCAGAGCAGCCCCCTCAAATTAAAATATCATAAAGACCACCCAGAGGCAGAAGATTCTGGAAAGATGGCAGAGTAGGAAGCAGTGGGAATTTATCTCCCTACCCAGACAATGATTGCACTGGCAGGATCTTTCTGAAATAACTATTTTGGAACTCTGGAGTCTATTGAAGGCTTCAACTTTCAGGGAAGGCTTGGGTGATAAACTGTGCTTAATTGTGGTCAAGTTCACCTCTTAGCATGTTACCAGCTACCCATCCTCCACTCCTTCCAGGAATATGAAATGAATGAATTTGCATGCAGCTTTCAGGAACCAAGGTAGGAAAAAGAGACCCTATCTTCTGAATACTGGGAACCTGTTCATGGATTGCTGCTTCTGATCACAGAGGTGCAGACAAAGAGGCGGGTATTTGTACTTCCCCTGTTGCTGTACCTCCCACCTTGATGTTGTAAGCCCCGCCCCCTCTGGTTGAAGTGACCTCCAGGTAGTTTAAAGGAATGGCCCCCTTCACCATTTCCTTAATTTTCATCTTTTTCCCCTCTTGGGAGATAAACATTAATGACTGGGACATTTTAAAACAACTGAACAAATAGAAATATTAGAAAGTGACATGTGCTGTGCATGTCCAGGGAAAGGCTCAGAAAAGACCTGTGAAGACCTTAAGTTAATACCACAGGCTGGTCCTCAGCACAGAGGCATGCTACAACAATGCAAAGAAGACAATAAATAACAACGAGAATAAAATAAAAACCCCAGCAAACCCCAGGCAAGGGGAAGAATCTGATTTCCAGAATTATCACATTATTATATTCAAAGGTCCAGTATTTATCTAAAAAGTCGGAAACCAAGCGAACCAGCATACTCACTGAGGAGTCCAAGAAGGAGAAGAGAGAAAGGTAGAGAGGATATTTGAAGAAATAATGGCTGCAAACTTCCAAAGTTTGAGGAAAGATATAAGTACAAATAACCAAGAAGGTTAATGAGAGCCAAGTAAGACAAAGTCAAAGACACACACACTGAGAGGTACTGTATTCACTTTTCAAAAGTCAAAGACAATGAGAGAATCTTGAAAGCAGTAAGAGAAACAATTCATCACATACTAGAGGTCATAAATAAGATTATCATCAGATTTCTCATCAGAAACTTTGGAGTCCATAAGCTGATGAATTCAAAGTGGTCAACCAAGAATCTAGCAAAACTGTCCTTCTTAAGTGAGGGTAAAGTTAAGATATTTCTAGATAAATAAAAAGTTGAAGGACTTTGTTACCACTAAACCTATCCTGCAAGAAATTATCAATGTAGTCCTGTAGGGTGAAATGAAAGGCCACCAGACAGTAACACAAGCTGTATGACTTGTAACACAGATACCACTGGTGGTAAATGCCTTAACAATTATGAAAGCTAACATTATCGAAACAATGGTTTGTAGCTCTACTTTTTTTCCTACATGATTTAAGATACTAATATATTTTTTATAAAGCAATTGTTAGCTTAAAAGCTAGTATTGTTATAACTGTGGCTTGTAACTCTGAAGTTTGTTTTTCTACATAGTTTAGGAGACTAATGCGTTTTGAAAAAATTAATAATTTATGTTTCTAGTCATATAATGTATTAGCAAAAGAAAATCAATGATCATAATGCATCACATAAACAGAACGAAGAAAAACCCCACATGAATATTTCAGTTGATGAAGAAGCATGTGACAAAATTTGCATTCTTTAATGACAGAAACTCAACAAACAGGAATAGAAGAAGACTACCTCAAGATAATAAAAACCATATTTATAAAATCCACAGCAAAAACCTGTCTAAATGTTTAGAGACTGAAAGACAAAGACGTCCACTTTTACCACTTCTATTCAACTAGTGCTGGAGGTGCTAGCCAGTTTAATCAGTCAAAGGAAAGAAAGAAAAGGCATCAATTGCAAAGTAAGAAGTAAAATTATCTTTTCATGTATATCACATGCTGGGTCATCGAAAAGGCCCAAGAGAACTCCAGAAAAACATCTATTTCTGCTTTATTGACTATGCCAAAGCCTTTGACTGTGTGGATCAGCAAAAACTGTGGAAAATTCTGAAAGAGATGGGAATACCAGACCACCTGACCTGCCTCTTGAGAAATCTGTATGCAGGTCAGGAAGCAACAGTTAGAACTGGACATGGAACAACAGACTGGTTCCAAATCAGGAAAGGAGTACATCAAGGCTGTATATTGTCACCCTGTTTATTTAACTTACATGCAGAGTACATCATGAGAAATGCTGGGTTGGATGAAGCACAAGCTGGAATCAAGATTGCTGGGAGAAATATCAATAACCTCAGATATACAGATGACACCACCCTTATGGCAGAAAGTAAAGAAGAACTAAGGAGCCTCTTGATGAACGTGAAAGAGGAGAGTGAAAAAGTTGGCTTAAGACCCAACATTCAGAAAACTAAGATCATGGCATCTGGTCTGGTCCCATCACTTCATGGGTAATAGATGGGGAAACAGTGGAAACAGTGGCGGACTTTACTTTTGGGGGCTCCAAAATCACTGCAGATGGTGACTGCAGCCTTGAAATTAAAAGGTGCTTACTTCTTGGAAGGAAAGCTATGACCAACCTAGACAGCATATTAAAAAGCAGAGACACTTTGCCAAGAAAGGTCCATCTAGTCAAAACTATGGTTTTCTAGTAGTCATGTATGGATGTGAGAGTTGGACTATAAAGAAAGCTGAGCACTGAAGAATTGATGCTTTTGAACTGTGGTGTTGGAGAAGACTCTTGAGAGTCCCTTGGACTGCGAGGAGATCCAACCAGTCCATCGTAAAGGAGATCAGTCCTGAGTGTTCATTGGAAGGACTGATGTTGAAGGTGAAACTCCAATGCTTTGGCCACCTGATGCGAAGAGCTGACTCATTTGAAAAGAGCTTGATGCTGGGAAAGACTGAAGGCGGGAGGAGAAGGGGACGACACAGGATGAGATGGTTGGATGGCATCACTGACTCAATGGACATGAGTTTGAGTAAACTCTGGGAGTTGGTGATGGACAGAGAGGCCTGAGGTGCTGTGGTCCATGGGGTTTCAAAGAGTGGGACACGACTGAGTGACTGGACTGAACTGAACTGAACTGATAACACCATATGGAAAAATTAATTTGAGATGGATCAAGACTTAAATGTAAGACCTACAGTTATACAACTGTCAGAAGAAAGGACAGGGCAAAAGTTAGGCATGCCCGTGGATTTGGTAAAGATGGTGGATATGACACTAGAGGCACAAGTAACAAAAGAAAAAATAGACAAATTGGACTTTATGAAAAAGTTAAAAATCTGTGTTACAAAACTTGATACCAATAAAGTAAAAAGAGAACTCAAAGAAGTGGATAAAAATATTTGTAAATCAATTATCTGATAAGGGATTAATATCCAGAATATATAGAGAACTCCTAAAACTCATTAACAACAAACTTGATTCAAACTAGGCAAAGGAACTGAAAAACTATTTCTTCAAAGAAGATATACAAATAGCCAATAAGTAGATGAAAAAATGATAAAAATTACTGATCTTTAGGAGAATGCAAATCACAACTACTTTGAGGTATTTCCATGGATATTAATGGATCATACACCCGTTAGTATGATCAAAACAAACAAACAAAATAATAAGTGTTGATAAGAATCTGGTGAAATTGAAAACTTTGTGTGTTTTTGGTACAAATGGATACACTTGTTATGGAAAATGGTATTGCAGTGTCTCAAAAAACTATATATAGAATTACTATATGATCCAGCAAGGTTACTTCTGGGTATAAAAACCAAGGTCTTGAAGAGATGCTTGTGCATTCAAGTTTATAGCAGCATAACTAACAATAGGTAAAATGTGGAAGCAATCCAAGAGTTCATCAACAGATTAATGTTTATGAAAAAAATGGTATATGCACACATTGTAATATTATTCAGCATTAAAAGTAAATTCTGATATATGATACAACATGTATAAACAACATGCCAGTCACAAAAAGACACATACTGTACAGTTACACTTACATGTATGAAATAGAGTTGTTAAAAGACGAAAAGTAGAGTGGTGAGCGCCAGGGGCTGGGGGTCGGAGAAATGAGGATTATTATTTAATGGGTATAGGGTATCAGTTTTGCAAGATGAAAAGAGCTATGGAGATGGATGGCAGTGATGGTTTTAATAGTATTTAATACATTTGAATTGTACCCTTAAAAATGGGTAACATGGGGACTTCCCTGGTGGCACAATGAATAAGAATAGGCTTGCCAATGGAGGGGACATGGGTTCCATCCATGGTCCAGAAAGATTCCACATGCCATGGAGCTGGCGTGCCAAGACTAGTGACCGCATGCTCTAGAGCCCTCAAGTCGCAACTACTGAGCCCGCTGGCTCAACTAATCCCTGTGCTGAACTACTGAGCTTGCCCTACAGTTAGAGAGAAGCCAGGGAGGGGCTCCAACGAAGATCCCGCCTGCTGCAATGAAGACCGGAGGTCGCCAAAAATAAATGTTTAAAACAAAAAACACCCAATGAGAAGGGTTTGCTGGGCTGGTTAGAAGCAGGACGGATCCTGCAGGCTGAGCTGAGAAGGCCTCTCCTCTCATTGGCCTTCCGCCCAATCCCGGTACTGAGAATGGCCCCTGAGGCACAGGTGTGAGTGTCTGTGCATTGTCAACACCTGCAGGCGGACAACATCTCAAAAGCTTCCGTGTGTCCTCATGGCCTCTTTTAAAAAGCGCACACTCGCGAGAAGATTCGCGAAGAGGGTCCTGCGGAAGGATTAAATCCAGGCTGCCTTCTCCGTGCTCCAGAGTTGCGGTGGACCCCAGAATCGAAAGAGGTAAGACATCTTACGGCAATATTCTTAGAAAAAATAAATAAATAAGGTGTTGCTAACTATGACTAACGGTTCCCTCCCTTTTCAGTCATTTCGTTTTACAAGGTACTTTCACCATAGATGGTCTCGTTCTGTTCTGTTTTGTTTTTTTTTTTTTTTTCCTGTTAAACTGTAAAGGTAAGTTACATGCAGTATATAGGTATGGTGTTCTGCGTTCTCATCTGAAATGAAATGTTTAAGCGCATTTGATTTCCCTGCGCTCTTAGAACATTAGGTAGTGAGTGAGTCTCTTCCCCTTCCTCTTTTTGTTGTCTTTTAAGTAAGAACGTGTTGTTTTCATTACAGCCTCAAAGTGAGCTTGGTAGAGGAGTCTCAATTTCCACAGCCTTGTTATGGCCTCCAGCCTGAGTAGTCAGGGCAGATATCTGGAGGTTATGTAGGGAGAGTAATCAGGGCTTTTATGACTCGAGAAATAAACTGGAACGAAGTGAATGTGATGTGAAGGTTCCAGGAGAGTGGATTGACTTCCAGGTGAAGTCTCTTGGCTAAGTCTCCTGGCTAATGCATAAGCTTAAAAAACTTCTTGGGAAAAATTAAGCTTTTTTTGGAGGGTTTAATTTTGGTTTTCTTTCTTTCTTTCTTTTTTTTTTTTGTTTAATTTTGTTTTTCTCCTTTTTTTGCTGGGTGTGAAATGTATTGAGCTCTTATTACAGTAAATATTTTATATAAGCTATTCTCATGTTCCTATAAAGCATGGCAAAGTGATAGTAAAAGTACAAGTAGGGAAGGTATATATAACATTTTAATATATCCATTACTGTTGATGTTTGTGTTACTGGTTTTAAGACTGACTCCTACAGTTACTGACTGAACTTTATGATCTAATCCTCAGGGATGCAATGCATGAGGGGATTTATTAACTTACATGGGTTTAAGTGATTTAATGAAAAATGAATTTTTAAGGGAAAACATGGCAGGTAATAAATATGAGCTACTTCCCACCTGCTTCTGATATATGACCAATGGTAGTTCTGTTCACTTAGGCAAAAGATAGATCACTTTACCCACACCAGGAAGAACCTTTAACTGAACTTTGTGAATGGCAATCAGAGAAAGTAGCCCAAGATCCCTTGAAGTTCCTCACAAAGTTTATTTTGTCTAAAGTGAGATTTTAAAAGCGGGAAGGACTTGGATATTAAAAAAGAGAGATGTTTATTAATATGAAAGAGTTAGACTGTAAGAAATTGCCAGACGAAGTAGTGCTTAGTCAAAGTGAAAATTAAGAATTTTGACTCTTCATAATGCTTCTTAAAAGGCAGGTTTGGTACATTCCATTTTATATCCAGAGATTTGTTGCCTTGGATGCTTGTGTAATTTGGGGCAGCCAAGTCTTTGAAACACAGTGGCTGAGCAAAGAGTTCAGCTGTCTTTACTGGTATAAGTTATGTCAAGATATAATTCAGTCAACTACGAAATATTTCAGTGCTTATTGTATCTCAACTAGTTACTGCTGCTGCTAAGTCACTTCAATCATGTCCGACTCTGTGCAACCCCATAGACGGCAGCCCACCAGGCTCCCCCATCCCTGGGATTCTCCAGGCAAGAACACTGGAGTGGGTTGCCATTTCCTTCTCCAGTGCATGAAAGTGAAAAGTGAAAGTGAAGTCGCTCAGTTGTATCCGACTCTTAGCGACCCCATGGACTGCAGCCTTCCAGGCTCCTCCATCCATGGGATTTTCCAGGCAAGAGTACTGGAGTGGGGTGCCATCGCCTTCTCCGCAACTAGTTACTACTGAAGCAAATTGCCCATGCCCCCCCCATGGTAATCGCTGGGCTTTAGGAAGTGGATGATTGGACATGAATATTGATAGGGATAAATGCCATGAAAGAAATAGAGGGGTGTGAGAGGGAATAATGGAGGAGAGGAGCTCTTCTTGCTAAGAGTTAGGAGGGCGAACTCTCCTAACTTGAGGAGTTCACCACACTGCAGTTCACACGTGCAGTGGTGAACGCACTGCACGGCTGGAGTTCGCAGAGACCCTCTCCAGCCGTGCCTCCTCCTCTTATTCTGGGCGCCCACTTTGAAGAGTTTGCCAGCAGAACAAAACCCAGACTTTTAGGATTCCCCAAGGTGGCAGTTCCTGAGCCAATGACACTGTCATGCAGTGACTCTAGAACTTGGTTGAATGTGGTAGTCACATAGGGAGTTTGAAAAATAACGGATACCCGATTCCCATCCACAAAGCTTCTGATATAATTGGTATGGTGTACCAGGGCTGCCTGGAGAGTTCAAGAAGTTCCCCAGGTGATACTCATGTGAAGCATGGTTGGAGCACTCCCCTTGCAGGGGTTCTCAGTCACTCAGGTATATCTCCATCACCTGGAGGGCTTATTAAACACATTGCTGGGCCCATCCCCAGCTTTTTGATTCAGTAGGTCTGGGGTGGGGGCTTGAGAATTTAACTTTGTAACAAGCTCCCAGGTAATGTGGCTGTTAGTGCAAGTACTACATTTTGAGAACTGTTCCTGTAATCCATTTCCTTAGGTTACTTGGTAGAAGAGTGGCATATAGCTGAGGAAAGTTAAACTCCTGATGGTCACAACAGTGTGCTTCTTCCTCACGCCTCTCCCCTTGGAAAGAAACATACTGGTTAGAAATCCCCACTTCTGTTTCCAGAATACTAATTTCACTTCCTGTTCTTCTACCGTTCTTTGTCACCTAAGAAAATGGAGAGCAAAAGCTGATCCCTCAGTATGAGACCATTTTAGCTTTTTATGTCTTAGTTCCCAGCAATTTAATCAGAATTTAATTGCCCAGGTAGAAATCGGGTAATTTCAAGGCAGAGTTTATTAAATTCCTCTCCTGGTGCTCCCTAACACTTTCCTTTGCAGCTTTTCCCTCTCAGATGGTATTATAAAATATCTAGGCCTCATGCTACTCTTGGAAATCCCAGGGAGGTAATCCTCCCTAAGTAAACCTTCTGT
Organism: Bos mutus; assembly: GCF_027580195.1. Taxonomy (NCBI): domain Eukaryota; kingdom Metazoa; phylum Chordata; class Mammalia; order Artiodactyla; family Bovidae; genus Bos; species Bos mutus. Next base: position 22,977,574 of record NC_091638.1, read on the forward strand.
AAACTCGTTAACATGTGACTTATATAATGATGAATGATAGAGACTTAAACGAAGAAGAAGAAACCAGAGGGCTCAAGAGCCTGTGTCTGTGTATGGGAGGGGATTAGGCTTTCTTCACTATTTGGAGATGGGAAAATGATTTAAAAGTTCTACTTGGGAACTCTGTTCCATGTGGTATCCCACCCAAACAAAAAAATCAGCTTCTGGGGTGGCAAAGATGGTACCCAACACTCTGTTTATTCTACCATAGTCACAGCCCAGGGGAAAGCAAGTGCCTCTGTCTCAGTGACGCCAGTATAATTTGCAAGGCTGAGTCGGGTAGTGTTCCATCTGTCCCTCAACTAGGCACTCTAACTGTGATGCGGATGGCATCCTGACTGAGATGAGTGCTAAGGTTGCTCTTAAAGTACAGATGAAAGGAGAGCAAAAGGCATTAAAGGTCAGCATGGGGGAGAAGTAAAGGAAGTGTAACATGTGGGGAATATTACGATACTTGGGTAGTGTGGGAACCGTCCAATGAGAACACAGGTCTGGGGGTTCTTGGGGCCCAGTGGAGAGAGTTTCTGGATTTGGGACATCCTGAAGCTCTCACAGGTATGGGTGGGAGGAGCTTGGAGTGACAGCAATTTACCAGCCACTATGCAAGTATTTCACTTTTACAACCATGGTTGCTGTTATTGTGTATAACACCAAACGTCAGTTCTGATACACACTCAAAATATGAGTCCCTGCTGTAGGGCAAAAGAACCTTCTCAGAAATCCTTTTGAATAACTGGAATAAAACTGCCTTGAACTTGGAGACTATTTTTTCCTTTTATTGTTCTTTTTGCATGTACAATGTGTTTTTAAAAGTACTCTAAAAGTTAGCGAACAAACATCACCTGAGCACAAGTAGCCAGAGCGGACTACTGAGTGTGCAGCAAGAAATTCAAGTCTCACGTTCTTCCAAAGTTTATATCCTCTTCCTTACTCTCCTTATTGAAATACTAATTTATTTTTTAATAAATTAAAATAATTGTATTTACTCTCCGTATTGAAATAATACTTCTAAGTGCTCCACTAGGAAGAGTATAGTTTTTTTTACTTGCGGTTTATTGGCAAGATGTTGTTTTATTGCATCTACCCGATTATGACCATTGAGTCAAAACTGAACAAATGAAACATAACAGATTCAGTGTTCAGACACTTCTTTTCTGTGTCTTGGTGCCACATCTTTCAAGAGAGCTGAATCATGTAATTATATAGGTATAGATGATGACCGTATTTTTGTACTATATTATAAACTTCAGTAAATTTGAGTTAAATTCATTACCGAAGAGCCGTGCTCCCAGGTGTTACCCATAGGTAATCAAGTGGAACATGTTCAGGCTCCGGTGGCCGTTCTTAACACATTTTCCAGAGATACTTGTGCTGTTGGTAGACTGAAAGTTCTCTCTTGTAGTCAGCCTCTTAGATCACCTCTGGGAAATACTCATGAGAAAAATTTGGGGGTGAAGATAAATGGTGAATTGTGGAAGAGGATCTTTTTGTGGTAAGAACACACATCAAACTATTTAGTTCGTGGGCATCAAAAAAGTCCCAAGTGGTCACTTTGGTTACATGTAGTTCTGTCACTGCCAGTGATTTGAGTTTAATCTATTCTTATGAAAGTGGCTTGTCTAATCTGTTATTGTTGGTGCTATAACCTTTGACTTTTGTGAATTCCAAAGCACATTTTCTGGTCAGTTACAGCAAATTCATTTTTTGAGTCTTAGAGCTTATATGTGTTCTTCCTTATACATGCACATACACTTGAAAGAAAAACCAAAAAAATGGACGGGCATTAAAAAGCAGTATTTTGTTTATTGTGCAAGGATTTGAGTAAGCTTTGTGAGGCTTTGTAAGGCAATGTAATGGAGTGATTTTTATTCTATAACTTTGTAAGAAATGACACATTTATTTCTCTAAACCAGTATTCAACTCTTCTGAGTGTCTAGTTTCCCTGGCTGGTGGGAAATTCAGTTTTAATCATTATCGGGTTTCTTTGTCCCTTAGAGCTATCTAAAGGTCCAAGAATTTTACATTTTCCCCTTTGAGAGCCCTGTGGGTTTCACAGTGTTTTCTTTATGAATGTCTGTCTTATTACCATCTTCCCCCCACTAGAAAGAATGTCTTCCATTTTATGGGGGGGTGTTTCTTCTCTTTATATCTATCCTCTCTTTCCCTCTGGCCCAGTGAGCATTATCACCATCAATGTTTCCTTTTTTTAGGGAGAGGGGAACGAAAGTGGGCTACTGTTATCACCCACCAGCACATATACTCCTGAGGTAAAAGAATAAAAATGTTAGACTTCTTAAATGAGGCATGGGAAAATGCAAAAATGGCAAAACATAAATTAATAACTTCCAAAATTATTCTGAGTATAAAAAATAAACACTCTTTTTTTCCCTGGATATTCTTGCAAAATCAAACTCCTGAGTAGTTATGCTGTGTGTTTCAGTTAGCGTTACATAGCCTTAGGATTTCAAATTATTTCCCAGGGCACATGTATTCTAGCTGGAGACATAGGGACATACATTTTCACTTGATTCTTCAAAACCACATGTGTTGGTAGCTGTTATCTCCCTTCACAGATGAGAAAACTGAGGCTGAAATAATTTAGGACCTCTCCTGGGTTGATCCATTCAGCGAATCATTTGAGTATTACATGATGGACACTGTTGTAGCTACTAGGGATGCATTTGTGAACTAGAATGACCAGTCTCAACTCATGGGGAGCTTCTTTTGCTGGGGGGATAGAAAACGGGGACAAATCAAGCACTGAAGTAAATAAAGAATTTCATATTATGGTAGTGTGAAAGGTCTTCTCTGACCTTTGCACTAGAATACCAAGAACAACCCTGCTAGGAAGAGCACATCTTCCTATGAGACAAAGGAAGACCTGGAACACACTCAAGAGGAGATATGGAATATGAGGGGATGCATGTCAATGCCCAGAATCTCTCAGAACCTGAAGTTTTTTTGGGTGGGGTGGAGGAGGTTCTGATAGTTCCAAAGCAGATACCCTGCCTTCTTATCTTGCCATGGGAGAACAAAATGTCAGGGGTGGATCTTTCCAGGTGGCTTGCTACTCCACTCTCATGAAAGAAAATACCTTTCCCCCAAGTAGGCCTGTGTACATGTTTCTGCCAAAGTCCTAATATTCTAGAGAATACAGCCTCATGAATACGTTTGAACTAGGACGATCGATAATTGACCATTGTCCTGTTATCGTAGTGGTGTAAAACATAAATAGTGGAGGGTAGGAGTGAAGAAGAGCTATGTCCTACCATGGACAAAGGGTGAATCAAACTACGTCAAGTCTAAGGCATCTTCCTTCAATAATTTTTGACTTAGCCTAAAGGTCACAAACCAACACATGCATATGCTTCTAGAGCCTGGGATGGCCCTTAGTCAGTAAGGAAATGGGGACCTCAGTTCTACATGGCATTGAACTTAATTCTGCTAGAAAATTGAACGGGCAAGTACACAGATTCTCCACCTCGAACTCCTGGAAAGAAATAGAGTTTTGCTGACCTGAGATTTTTAGCCTGGTGAAATCCATACCAACTTCTGGCCCATGGAACTCTAAGATTATAATTTTATTTTTTAAAGTCATTGAGTTTGTGGTAGTATATTACAGCAGAAAGGAAAATTTAGTTCAGTTCAGTCGCTCAGTTGTGTCTGACTCTTTGCGACCCCATGAATCGCAGCACACCAGGCCTCCCTGTCCATCACCAACTCCCGGAGTTCACTCAGACTCACATCCATTGAATCAGTGATGCCATCTAGCCATCTCATCCTCTGTCCTCGCCTTCTCCTCCTGCCCCCATTCCCTCCCAGCATCAGAGTCTTTTCCAATGAGTCAACTTTTTGCATGAGGTGGCCAAAGTACTGGAGTTTCAGCTTTAGCATCATTCCTTCCAAAGAAATCCCAGGGCTGATCTCCTTCAGAATGGACTGGTTGGATCTCCTTGCAGTCCAAGGGACTCTCAAGAGTCTTCTCCAACACGACAGTTCAAAAGCATCATTCTTCGGCGCTCAGCCTTCTTCACAGTCCAACTCTCACATCCATACATGACCGCTGGAAAAACCATAGCCTTGACTAGACGGACCTTTGTTGGCAAAGTAATGTCTCTGCTTTTGAATATGCTATCTAGGTTGGTCATAACTTTCCTTTTAAGGAGTAAACGTCTTTTAATTTCATGGCTGCAGTCACCATCTGCAGTGATTTTGGAGCCCAAAAAAATAGTCTGCCACTGTTTCCACTGTTTCCCCATCTATTTCCCATGAAGTGATGGGACCAGATACCATGATCTTCGTTTTCTGAATGTTGAGCTTTAAGCCAACTTTTTCACTCTCCTCTTTCACTTTCATCAAGAGGCTTTTTAGTTCCTCTTCACTTTCTGCCATAAGGGTGGTGTCATCTGCATATCTGAGGTTATTAACACCCTTCAAAGAAGACATCAAAACACTTATTTAACGATTAAGAAGGGAAATGACAGCAACAAAACTGTGGTGAGATATCATGGCATCTAACTTAATTTCCTTTTCTGTCAGGATTAGGGGGAGTAGCAGGGAAGGTAGGTTGAGGAGTTGATGTACGGATGAGATTTTTCACACTCAGTCTGAATGTCTGCTCTGAATCCCATCTACAGAGGTGCATTGAGACATCATCCACCAAATGATCTCTGGTAATCATCATCTCCCCTCCTTTTCCTCTGGAGGTGGGTAAACATCTCCTTACATCTGTGTCTCAAACCCTGCAAAGACAAACCCAAGTAGCGTTTCTTTAAATAGTGTCAGCAACAACTTTGACTTTGGGAAATAATCCTTTGAGACTATGGTTTGCTCCTAAAAGCATTTCTGCATAATTGAGGACATCAGCATTTGAATTTTACCACTTTTGAGTCAATTTTGAAGAGGTTATTAGCCCTAGCCCCCAAAATATCAATTTGAAGTAAAATTATGGTGAGAGTATGAGTTATAAAGAAATGAAAGGTCCACTTTGTTATTCCGATTCAAAAGAAAAGAATATCGGGTTTTTGCAGTTTGTTTTGATTTTAATGGAAAGACCTCATCTGTTACTTCATAACACAGCCTGCTATCTGATGAGTGATGCCACTGATACCGCTTTGTAAGCGTTTTGTTTATTTCTGGAAGCAGAAGCAGTAGGAAAAACAACCAAGCCCTTTAGAGAATTAAGGAACTGAAATGGAAAGTTCAGTTCAGTCCTTAGTGACTAGCTTCCTCTAAGAGCTGTTTGAAGACGAGGCTCTCACTTATAAATAAATAACTTGGAATCTTCTTGTACTGTTGATTGGCTTTCCATGAGGAACTGCAACTGCTCACATTCTCTGGGGGGATAATAAAACCAACTGCTGGGATCCAGGTTGTCAGTTTCTTCTTTGGAAGCCTGACTGCTGATTTTCTCTTCTTCCCCCTGTGAGTGATGCACAGGATGAGTAATGAAGGATGAGAGCTCTGTGATGACTGCTTCCATGCAATGACAGACACAGTCTGCTGGGTTCTAAGCCTCCTTATCACACTTGCTGAGGCCCAGCTACCAGGTCTCAGGAGAGGTAGAGAGAGACAAGCCATGTGTCTATGCTGTGATAGGACAACAAAGCAAAGGATGGTAATTATTTAATAAACATAGTGCTTAATAAAAAATAGAGCACCATAGAATTGGTAGAAAACTTAGATGTTTTCAAGTCCAACCCGTAGCACAAGGAAGAAGTCTCTTTAGAGTATTCCCCAAAGATTGAACTTGACGGTGACCGAGACGTGTCGCCTGTGTTTGCTAGAAATCAGGTCCTCATTTTAACCTGAATCTGCTGCTGCTAAGTCACTTCAGTCTGGACCTTTGTAAACTTTACCCTGGTGGTTCTATAGTCTTTGGCCATAGAACAAGTCCTGTTTTGTCTCCAGTAGAATTCTCAAGCCCCAGACTGTTCTTAAAAATCATGTTGGTCAAAACTTTCACTTTATAGGTAAGAAAACTAAGGCAAAAGTAGTTCAATATTTTACTCACAGTTACAGAACTAGTTGATGGGCATTAAGAACTCAGAGTGTTTGCCTGAGTTTTCCTCAGTGTAATCTGTCCAAGAAGCAGACCCAGTGAAAGGACTGATTATATTAGAATATGCTTTAGACCTAGGTTACTCTTAGTGTTAGGGGAAAAAATGAATTTTGGAATTTAAAAAAATTCTGGGTTCTAGTCACAGGCTTGGAGCTTCTTATCTGTTTGGCCGTGGATGTTTTCTTTAAAATTCTTTATTCTCAGATTTGTTAATTATAAATTAAGGATATTGAGAATTATCCTGAGGACAAAATGAGGTCATAGTGTTATGAAGCTCCTATTTCAGTGCCTAAAATAAAGTAAGCATGGACATGTTTTATGGTTCATACTTGTTAAAATTTTTACGAAATACTTTTGAATGCCCTCTAGGTTCTGTGCACTGATACTGATGCTAGGCATGTTGAACTGAACCAAAACATGATCACTCCCTGCCTTAATGTGAAGAGGGATAATGAGCAAATACACAGATTTATCTGTCAGATATTGATAAATGTTCAAAAGAAGATACAGCATGACTAGGGCATGGAGAGTATCAAGTAACATTTTTTCCATGTAGGTCAAGGAAGGCATTTCTGGGGAGATGCCTTATGAGGAGACACTTGAATGAAGTCAGGCTGTGAATCAGGCGAATGTGGGGAAACGTATTCCCTGTGGAGGGAACATCCAGAGTGAAGGCCCTGAGGCAAGGGTGTTGCTTTAGGTGGTGTGAGGAATAGTGAGGAAGTCAGTGGGGCTGGGGCAGCATTAGGAAGTGGTTATAGATGGGGAGAGAAAGCAGCCAGGGGCTACAGCATGTAGGACCCTCTTGGACAGTGGGAGGGACTTGGGGTAGTTGTGTTGATGTGTGGAATGGTTCTGAGCACAAATGTGCCATCATATACAGATGTTTTAAAACAGTCATCCTCAGCCTTATCTGCACAGTAAAGTTGCTTGGGGTTATTTTTCAAAATACCAGTGCTTATTGCCAGAGACTCCAATTAGATGGTCTGGGCTAAAATTAAGCATCGGTACATTATAGAAGCTCCCTGGAAGATGCTAATGGACATCCAGGGTAGGGAAACACTCTTATAAAACATCAGTAGTTAAGAGAATAAGAGGAGCCAATGAGTAGATTGTGTTAAGTGTTGCTCCAGCGCTGTGTGGAAGTCAGTATGATCAGATATCCCCTAATGATGAATGAGTTGAGAGGTTTCTGATTTTGGTCAAGAGTCAAGAAAATTGTGAATAAGAAAAGGGCTTTTCTCACTTCCTGCTGGTTCTGCTGATTCTTTCTGAGTTTATAATACACACACACCCAAAAAACGATGAGAAGGAGAATAGAATAAACCAGGAGGATAGAATAGATCTATAAGAATGAGCTTCTGGAAGTTTGCTTCATAAAAACATTTTTAACTATAAACAACTTCCTCATGCTTCAGTCTTTGGCTAATGAAGATGTTTAATCTGAGTTATGTGTTGGACTTCAGTTGATTAATTGCTGTGGCTTCCAGTGTGCTGAATCCTTGTGATAGTTTGTGTAAGTGAGACAGCAGTTAGCCTTGTGTTGTATCCAGTCTGCACTCTTGTAAGCATTATTTTAACTCACCATAAAGACTGCAAGGTTTCAACAGAACCTTCATGGAAGTATTGTGTTCAGTGGGTACAGTTTTGCTCCTCATGTGACATTTGGCAGTGTTTGGAGACATAGTTTTTACAGCTAGAGTAAGGATGCTGCTGGCATCTAGTAAACGAGAGATTAAAGATGGCCCAGGATGTTGAGAAACTCTGCTTTAAGGTCATATTACACCTAATCTGGGAGAGAGGAAAATTCAATTCTACATTTCCTGCTACTCTCTAAACCCAAGGAGATTTTCATTTGAAAATAAGCTGTTGAACTAGGTTTGATGCAATGCTACAAAATATAGATGCCGATTCAGTACCGATCACCATGCTAACCTAAAACACGGAAAAGTTCCTTCAGCTTCGGAAAGGTGTGACGGTCTGAGTTGGCTGTAGTCACCATAATGCTGTTGAACAGACCACATCAAATTTGACTGACTCAAAACTCCAGCATACATCCTCAATCGTGAATTTTCAGATTGTCAGGGCTTCATCCGATGTACACTTGGCTTGCCTGCTAGAGAGGGTCAGGTTCTGATGGTCCATGTGACTTTCACCTTTCTAGAGCAGGGTCCTCTCATGGAGATGGCAGAAAGCACAGAGGGGCAAAGAGAAACATCCAATACCTATTAAGACCAGAGCTCAAAACTGTGTAACTATCCTTTTAAAATACATTCTTTCGGCCAAAGCATTACATATGACTAACATCAGAATCAAAGAGATAATGAAATATATTCTACTTCTAGTGGGAAAATTGAAAAAAATCACATGTCAGAGGGCATGAACATAAGAAAATGTGAGAATTAGGAACAATGATGCTGTCTATACAGAGAGACCTCTCAATTCAAGTGTGCAAATAGAGAATTCCTCAAAACATTTTATAGAACCATATATGAAAGTCTTAAGGCTATGTTTGTCTTTTTTTTTTTTTGGCCTGTCATCGCTTGAGATTTTTAACTTACTGAATTGAATTCAGTAATCTGTCTTCATTTTAAAGTTAAACTTAAGCCAAATATCCAATTTGGCTTCCAAGATCCACCTAAACTTACTTTACAGCCATTTCTTTTCATACAAGGACCTTCCAGCCGATTTCCTGTCCCCAGCTTTTTTGGCCTGGTGATGATTTCCACCATGGAGGTTTGCTACACAAAGGGGTGGAACTTGAGTGCTGCGAAAGATCATTTATGATTCCCTGGCTGTGAAAGGAAAAAGAACAGATGCTTAGCGTCATCAGGACCATACAGGGTGTCAGCTGAGTGATGTGTCAGGTGTTCTTCCTCCTCAGTGGGTGACGGCTTCCGCTCAGTTGCTGCTTCTCAAATTTGAGCACCCTTCTGTTTCGTATACGGTTCTGTAAAATGTTTTGAGGAATTCTCTAATACTCTGACCATGGGCTAGTTCTTCACAAAGTGTACCTTTTTGCCTAATGACAATGCTAAATCTAAGTGCGCAGATCTAATTGTAAAATATGTATCTTTTTATTATAAATAAGTGTTGGATTTTGTCAAAAGCTTTTCCTGCATCTGTTGAGATGGTCGTATGGCTTTTGTTCTTCAGTTTGTTGATAAGGTGTATCACACTGATTGATTTGCATATGTTGAAGAATCCTTGCATCCTTGGGCTAAATCCCACTTGATCGTGGTGTATGATCATTTTAATGGATTCTTGGATCCAGTTTGCTTGTATCTTTTTGAGGATTTTTGTATCTTTGTTCACAGTGATATTTGCATGTAACTTTCTTTTTTTTTCGATATAATTGTCTGCTTTTGGTATCAGGATGGTGGTGGCCTCATAGAATGAATTTGGCAATGTTCCTTAAAAAATAAATAAATAGAATGTGTGTCATATAAATGTGTGTTTTGTCAGTGCCTAGAAGAGAATCTCCAGAAGGGAACTCATGAATTAGTTAATGGTTGCACCAGAAAGAAAAGTTGAGTGGCTATGGGACAGAGGAAGGAAGAAGAATTTGTTTCATGAATATTCTGTTTTACCTCATATATATTTTTTGCATTATGAGCATATATCATCTATTGAAGATATTTTAATAATATGAAGGAGGGCACTAGTATCCATGTTTTACAACAGGGGAAACTGAGTAAGTTATTTTCCTATTGGGAGCCTCAAACTTGTATTCCTAGAAAAGCTGAAGAACTGACTTTTGAATACAAGTCTCTGTAACTCTAAACCTTGTTTTTATCCTACTGTGAAGTGGTTTCACAAATTATTATTTTTTTAATGGATTGCTCTGCAGACTTTTCACTTCTGTTTCGGAGATGTTCATGTATTTACATCAATAATGTCTCCATTAGCATCATCATTAAGTTTGTGCTTGCCAGGAGTTGTGTTTGACAGGCTGTACAAAGCCCATTAAGCAGGCTAGATTACGATGATCTCCAGCCTCAGTGTGGAGTCATCAAGACATAAACATTAGCACAGTATATGAAGTCATCCACTAAGTGAAGCTGAGACGTCTAGTTTGCTGACTCAAAGTTTTATCCTCTTCACCTATTAAAACATCTAATAATGACATTGCCCACTAATATTGATCACTTATGTCTTGTGGGAATAAACTTTCCTAAGAAACTCTTCTAACCTAGCTAACCCCGAGACTTGGTTTTTTTCCAACAGGAAATGAACATTTGAAAATTCAGAAATATCATTACAGGAGAAAGTTCTCCAAGGTTCATGAAATGATTTTGCACCAAATACCCATGCAGTCCATTTTGCCCAGGAGCACATTATGAGATAAAGATTGGTTATTAAACTAAGTTTGAGGAATAGGTAGTGATTTATCTTCCCAAGAGCATTTGCCCTGCTGCATTTATAAAGCTGACTGGTTTTTAAGAGAAACTTCTATCAACACTTGCAATTCTCCTTTAGTTCCTGGGTGATCTGGGGCATTTTGTTGTTGTTTGTTTTAATCCATCAGTATGTATAAGAGATTTAATCCAACTATATGGATAAGATATTTATCCCTGATATCATGGAAAAATCATAGGCTGGGAGTTGGGCCCCCTGGGACTTAAATCTCTTCTCCCTTCACCTCAGTTTCTCAGGTGGAAGAGGAGGCGACAGTGTTCTCTGTATGGTCTCTTCTATCGAAAGATAATAATATCTTGGTTATTTTTTTCAATATATGGTAGCTAAAGACCATGTTTCTTGCCTCAGGCAGTCCTAACTAAAATTGTCTAACTGTTCGAGTTTTCTTTGGGATTTTATTTCCCTGTTCTGTGTGTCTCTTCACTTTCCCTGCTTTCTCCTAAGTATATACAGCAAAGGCTTTTGGTATCAGCCAGCTACCATCTAGGACAGGAGAGTGCAGAAGGAAAAAACAGCATATTTTGAGTCAGACAGGAGCTGGTTTTATTTCCTCATCTTTCATGTATTTCGTGACTGTAATATATGTCACTCAACTTCATGAGCAGGATGGCAGAATGATCTAGGTCATCTTGGTAATTTCTCCTCAGCTTTAAGAAGATTTATTCTAAACCCTACTGAAGTGGCAGTGTACAATGTTCCTTTCCCTGAACCCCTTACTCAAGCCTAGGTCGTTTTATAGAGTGCATGTTTTTCTCTCTTGATTTCAATTTATATGTCAAATAGCAAAGAAAGGAAACCCATTGTACAGTTCTTCACTCTGGCATGCTAACTTTTTTTTTTAATCTGGTTTGTTGGGTTAGGGATCTGATTCAGTGTAATACTCAGTGGGAGGGTAAACTTCTGTGCAGTACTTCTACCTGGCGCTGTCAAATCACTGTATGAGCACTTAATTTAATGTGAGGAAAATCTGTTTTTGGTCAATAGGGTGAACCTCTCTCTAGCTTTGACTCCTATGAGAGGATAGTAAGGTAGACCAGCAATTTTGCAAAATATTTTTGAGACCCACAATAAGAAATATATTGTGACTTATTTACACACAAATGTGAACATGGATGCAACATTTTACAAAGCAGTGAATATCCTTATTATATGGAGTGTTCACTATTTATACGTACATGTATTCTATTTTTTTTAGTAGGCCACACAAATCCTGACCTACTAAACTGATTTCACAGCCCTCTAATGGGTTTTGACCTACTGTTTTGAAAAAATAGTCACAGCCAATTTACCATTTAGTCAGGATGCCCTAGGGACGCGAAACCATCCTGGCTCAGCTCTTAGCAAAGAAGTAAATAGTACCCTTTAAATAATACACACTTGATTGAGTGTGTACAGTGAGGAATTTCTCAAATGGTAATACCCTATCATCTTCACACACAGGTAAATGGCATCAGAATCCTAGAGTATCTTATTCGTTATCTCATTCTGCTCTGTGATACATGGTTTCAAGGTATTTCTTGTTGTAAGAATAACATATCATGTAACAGCAAGAAAGTTTTCTATCCTGAAAGAGCTTCATTGCTTAAGCGGCTGAAGCACTCCAGGCATACTGCTGCATGTCCCTGTGTTATGGCAACTCCACAATGCTATTTGTGGAGACAAATAGCATTCACCCAGAGAGAAAATGACTGAAGCTCTGACAAACGAGCTGGGAGGGAATTGGGTAAATCATTTAACTCCACTGCAGATTAGTATCCATTGATAAAGCAATTAGAATAAGGTCTTCCACTAAAGTCCTTTGGCATGTTTTTATCAACCTGAAGCTTTCAGTTGGCTTCTAGAAACCAACCATATCTCTTTCTCTCTCCCTCCATCCCTCTCTCCCACATTCAGATGAAATTGGTGTATAACATTATAAAAGTTTTAGGTGTACATCATCAGGTTTAGTGATCATCACCCAAACTCTAGTTACCATCCTTCACCATACCCTTGACCCCCTTCACCCACTCTGCTTACCCTCTAACTCCCTTCTCTTATGGTTGGTTTTTTAGGTTCCACATATAAGCACAATCATACAATTTTTGTCTTTCGCTTTCTGACTTATTTAAGATAATCCCCTCTAGATTAATCCTCGTTGTCCCAAGTGGCATGACTTCGTTACTTTCACTAGGAGTATCATTCCATTGTGTACGTGTAACAAAAAGTGTTAGCCATTTATTGGTGAACATTTAGATTGCTTACATATCTTGTCTACTCTAAATAATGATTAAGTGAACACGGGAGTGCATATGTCTTTTCAAATTAGTGTTTTAACTTTTTTCGATATATACCCAGGAGTGAAATGGCTGGACTATATCTTGGTTCTATTTTTAATTTTTTGAGGAACTTCCGTATTTTCTGTCGTAGCTGCACCAGTTTGCATTCCCACCAGCAATGAACCAATGTTCCCTTTTCTCTACATCTTCACCAAAGCTAGTTACTTCCAGTGTGGATACCTTTTATTTCTTTTTTTGCCTAATTGCTCTGGCTAGGACTTCCAAATTATATCGAATAAAACTGATAAGAATGGGCATTCCTGTCTTGTTCCTGACCTTAGAGGAGACAATTTCAGCTTTTCAGTGTTTATTATGATGTTAACTGTGGGTTTGTATGTAGTCTATATTACTTTCAGGTATGTTCCTTCTGTTCCCACTTTGTTGAGTTTTTTTTTTTTTCCCTTTATCATAAATGGATGTTGAATTTTGTCAAATGCTTTTTCTGTGCCTATTGAGTTGTTCATATGATTTTTACCCTTTGTTCATTAAGGATATTGGTCTGTACTTTTCTTGTGGTGTCCTTGTATGGTTTGGATATGAGTAAAGCTGGCCTCATAAAATGGAGAAAGTTTGTGTGAGAGGGCTTCAAGAGCAGAGCCTCAGTTTCCTGGAGCCAGCTGGCTCTCCCGGACCAAAGTCCTAGTGGGGACTTGCCTTTCAGTGTAGGTCCCCTGAGCTGGGGTGCTTGATGTGGGGCTTGCACCCCTTACTCTTCAGGGAGGAGCTCCACTTTTGTAATACCCTTTCCACTAGTCAGCACACGGGGGTGGGGCCCTGGCAAGACTGTCTTTGTCACTTTCACCTGTCTCAACATGGCTCCCCCTCCTTTTTTGTGGAAGTGCTATTCTATTAATACTAGTCTTGAGGTCTTACTTGGAGAGACTTGCTCTCTATATAGTTGTAGTTTTGGAGTGTCTTTGGAGGAGGTGAGCTCAGGATATTCCATCTTGAACATGAACCCACTCACCAGTCATCTTTTGAGATCTCTCAAGCCAAAATTCTCATCATTTTTGTACGTGGAAGTTATTCCTTTGCCTCTTTTGTTAAGATTTTGGACAGAGGAAATCTTTTAAGGCAGATTAGTATTTGTAAAAATGAAGTAGAGAATTGAGGATATGTATGATCATTTTCAAACTGTGGAAAGACAGTGATTCATGGAAAGTAGTTTAGATTTGGGAGTCAGAATAGGGTTTTGATTCCTAGAGTTTTGTCAGCATTTTTCAAATACTCTGTCATTATCTGTCCCCTACTGGAAGATTTGATTTTTGATTGCCCTGGATTTTGATATTACTTTATTAAAAACTTGACTTTTTAAGAAAAATTCCCATTGCCGTGAGACTATTTTCAAGATAAATCATTGACTGACAGAAGCAAGTCACAGAATTTTAAGTGTAGAAAACCCAATGTATGAAAGAAGAAATTATATATGCATGCATTTGTGTATATGTAGTATTCTAATGACATTGATTGAACCACATACAAATACTTTAAGAGAGGCAGGTCACATCTGGGGATAATTGACAAAAAACTTTTATCTCTCTTTTGATATTTTCACAGTGATAATCTACTGTTGTGGCTTGACTTTGAATGAAAAAAATCAACAGGAAAAGTGTATGACTCGCTAATGAATGATGGGATAAGCTGGCCTGCATTTAGGGAAGCAGATTTAATTACTACCTCACAGCATACAGAATGATAAATTCTTCTAGAGTAACAATTACTGAGTGTTTATATTGTGCCATCACCTCACTCGGATTTTTTTTTTCTATGTACTCATTAATTTTCACAACCAAGAGAATGTGTAGGGCAAATCATTCCACTCCATGAGAGTGAAGTTAGGAAAGGTTGCATATGATAGAGCGGAATTTCCGGTGCACATGCTCCTTTCTCTTCATTCTTGCCTACTTCTGTCCTGGCTTGCATTTCTCCTAAGTATATACGAAAAATGTCAAACAGTTTTGAATGAAATACAGTGCATCCTATTGATTTTTTTTTTTAAATGACCTAGGGAAAATTCTTAAATGTACTTAGAAAAGCTAAAAAAGAGAAAAAGCTCATACTGTTTTCCTCATATTGTAACCTTGCTAGTGAAGAGCAGTGTATTTCAAATCGTCTGGGACTCAATGACAGAAGACGCTGATTACCACAGTCTCCAAGCGGGAGATCTAAATTTGACCCTGAAGCCTTCAATCATGGTGTTGTATGACATGAAGTCAGACTGCAAGGTCATGCAGTGTTCTGCAAATAATCCTGTAATTAGATCTTCCAGGCTCTCTTAACCTCAACTCTTTACTCATGTGGTGATTTGTACCAGCGAGCATACCCGAATTACTTAGATTTTTATTATAAAAGTAATGTGTGCCCAAAGTTAGGTGTTTTGATAAGTATAATTATTGTCAACTTCCAGAGTAGAGGGACTTCTTTTAATGTCTGTCCACTAGTTAACAATCTAGGTGGGCGGGGACCAGACCCTGATAGTTTTTTATCACTACCTTTACAGCCAGGATTCTAGTAGTGGTTAAAAAAAATTAAAGTGAAAATTTAGATGATGCTTTCTGCTTTGCTTTTTTACCCTGGAAATATACCAAACAGGCATCTATAAGACATAGTTTAATTGCATCTGTAATATTTTTATTGTATCTAAGAAATTATTTAACCCTCATGCTAGACAGTTAACACCAAAGACTAATGTCCTTTTTCTGCCTTGCCTGCTCATGACAGAGTTAAGACTTTTCCCTGAATTTTGAGAATTGTGTATCTGTTAAGACAGATGAGAAGGTAATGAAAATAGAACTATAAATATGAAAATGGGATCAATCTTTACAAATCTTGCCCACTTGCCAGTTGACCTCAGTGTTAATTTCTGTGCAAGTGAAATTTGTTTTATTCACAATCTATCCCAACTTTGCCTAGCACATAGGAGTAAATTAGACATTGTTGACCTTAAAAAGGAAATTAGAAACCAGTTGTGCTGTGTGTGTGTGTGTGTGTGTTAGTTGCTCAGTTGTGTCCAACTCTTTGCTACCCTGTGGACTGTAGCCCACCAGATTCCTCTGTCCATGGGATTCTCCAGGCAAGAATAGTGGAGTGGGTTGCCATTTCCTTCTCTAATTGTGCCATACATCTCTTATCTAAAAGTAGGTGTAGTTCTTCATTTGTTGTTTTTCATTCGCTCAGTTGTGTCTGACTGTAACCCCATGGATGGCAGCACGCCAGGTTTCTCTGTCCTTCAGCATCTCCTGATCTTTGCTAAACCCATGTTCATTGAGTCGGTGATGCCATCCAACCATCTCATCCTCTGTCATCCCCTTCATTTCCTGCCTTCAACCTTTCCCAGCATCAGGTCTTTTCCAGTGAGTCGGCTCTTCCCATCAAGTGGCCAAAGTGTTGGAGCTTCAGCATCAGTCCTTCCAATGAATATTCAGGGTTGATTTCGTTTAGGATTGACTGGTTTGATCTCCTTGCAATCCAAGGAACTCTCAAGAGTCTTTTCCAGTACCACAGTTGGAAAGCATCAATTCTTCAACACTCAGCCTTCTTTATGGTCCAACTCTCACATCCATACCTGGCTACTGGAAAATCTGTAGCTTTGACTGGGCATCCCTCATGGCTCAGTGGCAAAGAACCCGCCTGCCAGTGCAAGAGACACAGGTTCGATCCCTGGGTCGGGGAGTTCCTCTGGAGAAGGAAATGGCAACCCACTCCAGTATTCTTCCCAGGGAAATCCCATGGAAGAGGAGCCTGGTGGGCTATAGTCCATGAGGTTGCAAAAGAGTCGGACTGAACTTAGCAACTCAACAATGGTAACAATACTCTCAAATCCATACATGGCTACTGGAAAAACTATAGCTTTGACTAGACAGACCTTTGTCAGCAAAGTGATGTCTCTGCTCTTTAATATGCTATCTAGGTTTGTCATAGTGTGTCTTCCAAGAAGAAAGCATCTTTTAATTTCATGGCTGTAGTCACCATCCACAGTGATTTTGGAGCCCAAGAAAATAAAGTCTGTCACTGTTTCCATTGTTTCCCCATCTATTAGCCATAAAGTGATGAGACTAGATGCCATGATCTTAGTTTTCTGAATGTTGAGTTTTAAGCCAACTTTTTCATTCTCCTCTTTCACTTTCAAGAGGCCCTTTAGTTCCTCTTCACTTTCTGCCATTAGAGTGGTATCATCTGGATATCTGAGGTTATTGACGTTTCTCCTGGCAGTCTTGATTCCAGCTAGTGCTTCATGAGCCCGGCATTTCGCACAATGTACTCTGCATATACATTTCCAAATGTCTAATGGAGAAATTGTTCAAAGAGGTAACAAATGGGTGAATTCCTTTGAAAA
Organism: Bos mutus; assembly: GCF_027580195.1. Classification (NCBI taxonomy): domain Eukaryota; kingdom Metazoa; phylum Chordata; class Mammalia; order Artiodactyla; family Bovidae; genus Bos; species Bos mutus. The sequence goes on from NC_091638.1 coordinate 22,994,744, forward strand.
AGAATGGAGCTTTGTCAAAACCCTTGTAAGCAGGCTTGGAGCCTTTTCTGGCAATCTCAACCCCATAGCCAAAGAAGCAGACATTCCCATAGGATACTGAGAGCTATGCCTCAGATGTAAGAGAATCTCTCTGTTGCTACCATATCTTGCTTCCATTTTGAGTCCCCTCAACTCAGACTTTGTGATTCAGTTTCTTTTCTGAAGTCTGTCTCTCCTCTCAGGCCTTTGACTCAGTAAGGCACTTGCCCAGTTCTCCTAGCTCTGACATAAAGTTAATTCCACTTCCTCCCCAGCCTTCACCTCTTAACAGTTAATATCTGACAACAGCCTGCCTGTAGCTCCCTCCCTGTTTTCCTGTGCTTCGTTACACCTGCACTCAGGCCAGGCTCCCACACAATATAATCAGTTGTTCTTAAACTGGGTCCTGCACCAAACCTCCAGGGATTATGTTTCAAACCTATTTGTCAGTGTGGAAATAATTCACAGAGGATGAGGTAAAGAATAGCATCAGTTCCACTGGGAGTTTCTTGCAGTGCTGGGCCGGCAGCTCTAGATGTTGAACCAGCCCACATGACAACTTGCAGACCCAGTGAAGCTCTGATTGACCTGGAGTTTGAGCATTGACTTCAGGGGTAGGACACAGTAAATTTATTTACCTCTAAAGACTTTTTGATCGCACTTTTTCTGCCACTGTTACATCTTTGCCACTTAGAGTTCACACCGGTCCTAAAAGAAGTTTAGGTTGTGCCTTTTACCTTTTGCAATCAGATGCCTTCATTTGATGTTAAGGTTAAGAAATACAGTGATTATTCTTCTTGGCATCAACTTTACTGAAATGTATTTTTTGGCCTATTCTAATTACACAGGTCATAACTTAAAAGTATAATCTTTAAGGTGTTTTTTATTTCTTTGCTTCTCTATGAATGCCTTAGGGCTTCCCTAGTGGCTCAGTTGGTAAAGAATCTACCTGCATTGCAGGAGCCCTGGGTTCTATCCCTGCTTTGGGAAGATCCCCTGGAGAAGAGAAATGGCCACCCACTCCAGTATTCTTGCCTGGAAAATCCCATGGACACAGGAACCTGGTATGCTACAGTCTGTGGTGTCGCAAGGGTTGGACATGATTGAGTAATTAACCACCGTGAATACCTTGCCTGAGCTTTGATTTTATCATCTATAAAATGAAAATACAGACTGTCACCAACATTTACAGAGGGTTTGCTATGCTAGGTCCTTGCTTAGCACTTTACAACAAAGTTATGGCAAAACTAGAAGGTCTTGTCACATGAGGTCATTATTCCCCCTCCTGACTCTGAAGGGACAGAGAGGACATGGGCTAAGATTCAGGATTTGGCTTACCTATTTAACAATATATCAAATCTCCTGACTCCTAGAGCAAAGATGTATGATCTTGGAATAGCAAAGGTGGACTTTTTAAAGAAACAAGGGCAATAGGGAGAGGCGGGGAAGCAGTGGTTATTTTCCATTTATAATTGTGTTTTTTCATTCCTTCCCTTGTCTCTGTCCAAATGCACAGTCCCACTTCTTCCATGCCCTCCCAACACAGCCCTGGTACAATAGTGAGCATCATCTGAGATCCCCATACAGCACACAGTTCTTTGCCTGCAGCTGTAGTATTGATGGGGTGAGAGCACATAGCCCTCATATTTATTGAAATTATCTGGTTTTAATCTTAACGAGAAGCTAAAACTGACCAGACCTATTTGTTGATCTTTTTCTTCTTGAACACATATGAGCCTTTATTTCTCTTTTATTAAAGATGGAAATCTCTCCTCAGAGTAAGTCACGTGCAGCATTAACCTTGTAATCCTGGCTTAGAAAGTTTTCTCAGAGCTTTGAAGCTGAAGCGTGAATCAGCATACTGACTCTAGGCAAATCCACTCCAGAAAGCCATTTCCTTGTGAAAGTAGCATCACACGTACAAAGAAGATGTTGCTCATAATACTGATAGACTAAAATGACCAAGGGGTCCAAAAATCTCTTTGTCTCATTAGCATTCTGCAATGAACAGTACAGTAGTTGACAGTAAAATACGTGGCTCTATGGAGATCCCTTTGATAATGATCGTAATGGTCCGTAGTATATCTAGATAACTGCAGAGGTGTGGTGTGGGGTGAATAGTGTCTCCTCCAAAAGTCATGTCTAGCAAGAATCTCAGGATGTGAAAACAAATGGTTTCTCATCTTGTTTTTTCCATTAACTCCCTGACTATAAGCAAATCACTTAACCAAGTCATCTATGAAACAAGAGTTTTACTGAGGGAAGCCTATGATGCCTCCTAGTTTGAACATTAAAGACCCAATAATGTCTTTACTGTGATTTACAAGGACCTGAAGCTGTGCTTGTCTTTCCTTATTGATTCATGTGAGGACTCTTCTGTCTGGGAGGTTCTGGCTTTTGGAGCAAGTGCAGTGCCAACAGGGCTGCATGTCTCCCCTTACTGGAGCCTGTTTTCCAGAACTGTGAGTGTTGTCACCTTGGTTGAGTATGACTCTTCACACAGGTGCAGGAAGATATTTACAAGCAGTCAATATCAGGAATGGAGTTCCTTCTGTATTTAGAATCCCAGGGGGACTTGTGAAAGAAGAGTTCCTGAAATCCTAGGCTATATAGATGGGAGGAATTAATAGCTCAGTCCTTGCAAGTAAAAGTGAAGGAAAAAAAAGAGCATTAAGATGATCTATAGTCATTTCACTCCAAAGTACAAGTGTCTTATTGCAATGAAATCCGCTCTTGTGATATCATAAATTTCCTCTGGAGTAACCTGTGTTAGGTGACTTTGGATCCAGAAAGAGACTCTTAAAGGAAGCCAAAACAGAGTTGTTGGCTCATCATTTGTTATTAACGAAGTGTCAAGTTCATAAGCTACTGTACAGAAACTTTCCCACTGCAAACTTTTTCTATGATGACCTGGAAACACGAAGTACAACCCTAAAAGCAAGGGCATAAAGGAGGAATGTATCATATTTGTCTTCATCTAAACTAAAATATGAAGAAGTAGCTCCTAAGACGGTCTCCCAGTATGTGGGGGAGTGTTGGAGAAAGGGTTTCCATTTTAGACCAAAGACAGTGGGGGGCAGGATTTTCAATTTCAGTGCACAGGATCCATTAGATTTTCCTTAGCAATTTAATGATAGGGTTTAATAGGGAGGAAGAGCTGCAGAACTATGTTCTTTGGGCCTTTTTATATATTGTACAAAGCCATGAAACTTGGGTTGGTAGAACGATAGTATGGAAACTTTAAGGAATTGGACAATAAAAAAACATGCTTGCTGATGTGCTGTGGGAAACTTATGATTCTGTATTATTTGGAGTATGAGGTTTTTAATTGTCTTACTCAAATTAATTGAAGTCTTGGGGTACCTATAAGTGAAAACTTAATATTATTTGCCATTGTATAAAATATATATGTATTGGTTTACATATATTTGTGTTTAATACATAATTATACATTGTAACATGAAGATAATGGAAAGTTGACTCTATTCTGATTTTTCTTTTTTCTTTTTGATGCTTCTGTGTAGATTAAGTCAATCAGTTACCAACCCAAGGGAGACTGGAAGTGGATTCCAGTCTGAATTTTGTTTCCATGGTAACTCACTAGCGACCATAGCTTGTTCTACTTTTTTTTTCTGGTTGTTAAACTGACTTAAATCTTCACTTTTATGTAGTGAAAAATAATTGACTATTTGTTGGTATTATGCCAATTGCAAAGAATCTGAGAAATTAAAAAAATACTGATTTCCATAAGGAAAATATTAGAAATACTGGATTTATTGATGCTAGTCTTGCCAAGGATGCCTGATTTAGAAACCAGGGATGCAACTGTCATTTACCAGAGAGTGCAAGAATACCCACATCTCATTTATTGCCAATCAGTGGTCTTCACAAAGTCCTTGAAAGAAGTCTCTAGACAGCCTGAAGTTTGTGATTTGAATTTGGTTCCCAGATCAAAGCAGAGGATTGAAGAGGAGCCCCATTTGGAGCTTCACTTCTTTCCAAGCATCTTCGGACCAAACGATGGCCAGGCCTTCACAGTCTGCATCCAGACCTTGCCCCCAAGCCCATGGGTCAGATCTCAGCACCCTCCTGGGAGAAAAGGTAGAGTTGTTACCCTCATGCTTTGTTAGGAAAACAAAGAAAGTGAGTTTGCCTTCAAGACAAACCGAGGGGTAGGGAAGAGAGTCTCCATGAGAGATGATCAAACCCTGGGCTGGTTTATCTTTCTAGTGATGAAGTACAGAAGTAAAATAAAGCTTTCAGTATATGTGTGCTGCTATTTCAGTCTCTTGTGACTTCTCCCACTAGAGGAAAGAGACTGTCTGAACCCAAGAGTCTGAACTGTACAAAATCAGGGTGAAGGGTGATAAGGAGCCTAGATGCTTTTCCTTAGAAGCAAATGAAAATGAACACTCAACTCCTCATTTACCTTCTTCCACCTTGCTACTATTTCCCAGATAGCATAGTTGGTAAAGAACCCGCCTGCAATGCAGGAGACCCTGATTCAATTCTTGCATTGGGAAGACTGGTTGGAGAAGGGATAGGCTACCCACTACAGTATTCTTGGGCTTCCCTTGTGGCTCAGCTGGTAAAGAATCCGCCTGCAGTGCAGGAGACCTGGGTTTGATTCCTGAGTTGGGAAGATCTCCTGGAGAAGGGAAAGGCTATCCACTCCAGTATTCTGGCCTGGAGAATTTCGTGGACTGTATAGGTCATGGAGTTGCAAAGAGTCAGATACGACTGAGCAGCTTGCACTTCACACCTTGCTGTATCACTCACCATTGACAAACCAATAGGTCATCCCGAGGAGAGGTCTTCTTACTTGAGCTGTCATTGACTCAGAGACACCCTGAATGTTTCAGCCTGGTGGGACTTTTGAAATCATCAGGCCCACTTGCCTATTACCCAGTTGAGGGAGGGGAGCCAGTGGGAAGACCTGCTCAGGGTCACCAAGAAGTGACAAAGTTAGGAATCCAACTTGGGTGTGAATCCAAGATTCTGTCACCCATGTCTGCCTGTCCCCTGCTCCATTTCTGTCATATCACCAGCTCTTTGTTGCTGTCACTTTTTTTTCCCCCCATGTTCACTTGTTTGCCTTAATGTGACTGTTTTCTCTGCTCAGAGCCCAGCTTGGTTTAAGTTTTATGTTTTAACATCTCAGATTCTGTTTGAAAAAATATTTCCATTTATTATTGTTACTGAGTTTATTCTTTAAGTGCATGAGGAAAATAAAAATCTGAATTTCAGCCCATGGAACCTTGTGTAGTATGAGTTTATACAGTGAGTGCAGCACCTTCTTGGTGTGAAAAGGCAAAGCATATATTTAAGTGCTAGTCATCTTTGAGGAGAACTCCCACTTGATCCTTTGTCAGATCAGGTGTTTTCTCTAAGGCCTTCCTAACCCCACTTACAGAGCTGCCACCTTTCCTCTGTGTCCTCACAATATTGTGCTGAATTATAGACTGGCCACATTGTTGTAATTATCTCTTTCCATGGAAACTGGCCCATGCCATTTGCAGCAGTGGTTCCTCACTATTAGTGAGGATAAAATAGATCTTCTTAACTATGCCATGCAAAGCTCCCTGCCGTTGGCTCTCTGTCCACATCTCCAGCTTAATTTAGTGCCACCACCTTTCATATGGTGTTCTGGCCACACTGCCTGTTATTTCTATCATGGCTCTTTTTCTTTCCATAGCACATGTGTTAATTTCTGTACATTTATTTCAATGATTATTGATGCTGAAGAAGGTGATTCTGGAAAGACCATATCCAACAAGATAAGTCAAGATGCTCCGTCCATGGCAACAGCAGAGATGCAAGCAGATTATGCAGAGGTGCTGGTGGGAGCCTGGTGGAATCCTGTCTGATGCCTTCTCTTGGCTCCATGAAGTATAAGACTATATGTTAAAGAGAGAACATGAGGCTGGGGGAGAATGAGTGAATGTTTACTCAGATATAATGCAGTTTCTTTATCCATAAAGTAAATGTAATAATAGGGCCTCACAGAATTTTTATAAGAATTAAGTAAAGAATAGATGGTATAGCCACAGACGCACAGAGTTAAATACCCCTAGACATGCAGTAATTACATATGCAACACATGCAGATACTACCTATCCATAGACATACAGATATTGCAAATCCATACACATATAAAGAAAAATAATAGATAAATGGATAAAATCTGGGTATATCTTTGAAGTTTTTAGAGCACAATACACATATATAAGAGGGTGAGGGGCACAGTATTGCTTAGTGCTGTGTATGTTATGGGTTGAGTTTATATGTTGGGAGTGCTAACCCCCAGTACCTCAGAATGTGACCTTATTTGGAAGTACAGTCACTGGAGACATACATTAAGTTAGGATGAGGTCATACTGGAGTAGAGTTGGGCCTTAACCCAATATAACTGGTGTCCTTATAAAAGCGGGGGATTTAGACACAATCACTGAGACAGAAACAATGTCAAGTGAACCTAAGAGTGGATATTGGGGTGATGGATCACCTAAGAGCCAAGGAATGCTAGTGATTTCCCCACAGCCAACCCTACTGACACCTTAATCATGGCCTTTTAGCCTCCAGAACCATGAGCCAGTAAATTTCCTTTGTTTGAGCCACCTGGTTTGTTATACCTTATTATGGTAGCTGTAGCTAACTAATAGACTATGTTGAGAGCAGAGGCTTTGGAGAATGACTCGCTTGATTTGAATCAAGGCTCTATCACTTAGTAGTTATAGAACACTGAATAAGTTATTTATTTCTGTTCTCATCTGTAAAGTTGGGATAACGATAGCAAACATTTGGTAAGAGCTTACTCTGGGTGCTCTTCTCCTGTATCTCATAGTATCTCATCTCATACTAAGTCCTAGGCACTCATATATTCTGTATGTTCTTTGCAGCCCTGGAAGTAGGTCCCCTCAGCATTTTATGGCTGCAGATTCCAACCAGACTTTCTGCTTTTAGAGCCCACCCTCTTAACCACTCCTATTCCCTGCTTCTCTAGTGCCTCCCTCATAAGTGAGCTAGGAGGTGATGCTTTTGAAGTACTAAGAGCAGTGCCTGCCATGTAGCAAGAGGGCAATAAAAATGGAGCTATTTTACTATTTAAGGGGGATGAGGAAGAGATGTGACAGTTGTGTGTATCAGGACAGACCTCCTACTAGTGAAAAATGGGAAGATAACTAGGCAGTGGTCATTGTCCATCTGAGGACAAATGATTAAGATTGCATAATTTATCTTCAGCAATGCTTATATTTTAGAAGGACTTGTAGTTCCTGTACAAGCCTGGTGGCATGAAAAAGCAATTTCTTCCTTTTCTTTCTGGATATCATACTAAAGCAAGAAAGGTGAATGAAGGAAAAAACCTGATAACTCTGTTTTCAGTGAAAGTAGGTGACAGCCAAGTGTGCTAACTCAGAAGTGCTTAGGGACTGCCAAAAGCAGCAAAGTTTACCACAGAAGCCACATGGAGTGAATGCAACACAAACTTCATCAGGGGAGTAGGGTGGGGAGGTGGGAAATCAAAAGTGAACTAGAACAGGGAAAGAATATATATGCTGATTATAAGAGCTGAAAATGAAGGTCATGATCATTTTCATAGATGCTTACTACATTTGACAAACTAAACTGTTTATGAGGAGAATAGATGAATGCATTATTAATGTTACAAAACTACATCTATTTCAGTTCTAAAACTGGCATCAAAGTCAATGGGACAACACTAGACTCATTCCCGACTAAAGGAAGGAACAAAATCAGGAATCTATCTTTTACCAGTATTGTTAAACATTTACTGGATGAACAGTTACACAAGAGAGAGATGTTAAAGGTTAATTAATTTTAAAAAGAGGTGGTAAGGATGAATGTTATGGTATGTGAAGTGTATCTAAATATTTCTGTTTTTAATACAGGAATTGGTAAAACTCATACTCTTTTATAGACAATATAGATAATATCATATATCTGGAAAATAAAAGAGTAGCTAAAAATATAAAACTATCAGAAGTTCCACTGGGTCCTAGACTATGCAATTAATATGCAGATATCAATAGCTTTCATGTATATAACCAGTGAAGTTGCTCAGTTGTGTCCAACTCTTTGCCATCCCATGGACTGTAGCCTACCAGGCTCCTCCATCCATGGAATTTTCCAGGCAAGAGTACTGGAGTGGGTTTCCATTTCCTTCTCCAGGGGATCTTCCTGACCTAGGGATCGAACCCAGGTCTCCCGCATTGCAGACACACTTTACTGTCTGAGCTACCAGAGAAGCTCTTCATGTATATAAGCAGCAGGCAAAAGAGGCATTTCATAGTGGAGGCAGGATGGTTGCAGTGCAGCTGGTAAAACTGGGTAGTATTCCAGGAGAAAAAAAAAAAAAGAATCTCTTACATATATCTCAAGAAAAAAGGATTTAAGTGAAAAGAAGAAATTACAAAACTGCAGGAAGAAAACATGGAAGAACTCCATTTTAACCTTGGAACAGAGAAGCTCTTACTAAATATTTCTCAAAAACCAGAAGCTATAAAATATTGATGGTCAGCTATACTGCTGCTGCTGCTAAGAAGCTTCAGTTGTGCCCAACTCTGTGCAACCCCAAAGACTGCAGCCCACCAAGCTCCACCATCCCTGGGATTCTCCAGGCAAGAACACTGGAGTGGGTTGCCATTTCCTTCTCCAATGCATGAAAGTGAAAGTCACTCAGTCATGTCTGACTCTTCGTGATCCCATGGACTGCAGCCTACCAGGCTCCTCTGTCCATGGGATTTTCCAGGCAAGAGTACTGGAGTGGGGTGCCATTGCCTTCTCCGATGGTCAGCTATAGACATACATTAAAAAACAACAACAACTTTTACATAGCAAGAATCAACATAAGCAAAGTGTAAATATGAAAAAGGTTATAATTCATTTATAAAGACTAATTAATGATTAATTATCTGCCACTTATCTAAGGGCAGGGGTTATATCAATGACTAAAACTGACAAAAATCTCTACTTTATTACACCTTATTTTCTAGTTAATTTATCAATTGTGCCTTCCTCATGTATGGAAACATTAGAAATTAAGAGTAAGACTATCAACCTAATAGAAAAATGAGTAAAGGATACTAACAGTAGTTCATGCAAAGAAAATTCAAATCTCTTAACTCTTAATAATAAAGCAAATTAAAATATACTGACTTCATTTATATAGAAAGAGAATTAAGCTACATTTATATACCATTTTTCATTTATCAGTTTGATAGTATCTAGAAGCTTAACAAAGTTTTCTGGGAAGGCTGTGGAGAACAGACTTACTCAGTCTGGGAGTCTAAATTAATACAGTCTCAATGGACGGCTTGGAGAAGGAAATGGCAACCCAGTCCAGTGTTCTTGCCTGGAGAATCCCAGGGACGGGGGAGCCTGGTGGGCTGCCATCTCGGGTCACACAGAGTCGGACATGACCGATGCGACTTAGCAGCAGCAGTGGACGGCAATTTGGAATATCTATCAAAACTGCAAAAGCAAATAGCTTTTTAACCAAGAGGTTTGTTTTTATTAATAGAAACTTAGACTCATGTTTTTACAGGTGATAAATGTCATATAGTACTAGCTATTGAAGCACTCTTACAGCAAAGGTTAGAATCAATCCAAGTGTCCATCACTTTGGTATTAAATGGGGGTACATCTATCCCAGAGGTCAGCAAATAATAACCCACAGGCCAGGTCCAGCTCAATGCCTGTGTTTATATGGCCCACAAGCTAACAAAGGCTCTTACATGTTAAGTGCTTTAAAAAGGCAGAAGGATGATGTTTTGTAACACATAAAAATTATATGAAATTCTAATTTCAGTGTTGATAAAGTTTTATTGGAATACAGCCATACGAGTCAGTTTGTATGTTATCTGCTCTTGCCCTCAGGAGCTGACGCTGTGACAAAGACCATATGTGCCTCTCTCATTGCTTACTTCTGTTGCTTGACTCACTGTAAATTGTAGTGATGCAGTTAGAATTTGACAGTGTTTCAAGTGCCATACAACTAATACATAGAATTTTATGACCCAAATGTAATGATAAATTTAATAGATCTCCACTTATGCAAGTGAAAATTTTATTTGGAGGTAATACATATCCAGGACCAAAGACTACTGCAGACAATAGAGGCAGAAAAATAATTCTTTACCACTTTATTATTTTCTCAAACAACAAAATGCAAAGGATAAAGTTTCACTTTTACTTACTGTTGATTTCTAGACTGTCATTTCAGAGGTATGTAACATACTTACTAGAGAATGAGGAATTCACTGGAGATTTTCAGTTGATTGGATGGAGTCTTTCTCGACATATTAATGTATGCAGGAACTAACTCTTGGGATTCAGACACTCGAATGGCATTTTTTCACAGTGCTCAGTCTTACAGAATACATTTATATTTGTTGCAAAACAAAGATTTTTCCATTTCTGCCAAATTAAAAATGAGCTCCTATACCTGTTATCATGGCATTTTTATTGAACTTCTTAGCCTTTTCAACATTTGTTACTTTATTTTTACTCTGTGTTTTTCATGGAACCACTCCTAATCGCTCCTGAGTCATATAGTATCTGCCTTTCAGGTGTAACTTAATTAACACTCAGCTAATTTATCAATGGATTGGATAATTGTTAAATAATTTTGATCAGAAATCCCCCATCCTCTCTCACCTAAGCAAGGCAATCAAAACTATTTATTGGCCTGAACACATCAGTTTCTCTATATGCTTGCTCTTAAGAGGATTTAATACTCTGATAGGGGAAAAAAAAATTTGAACAGGATTCTTAATGAATCAAAACATGCTCAGATTAAATGATTAGAAATTCCCAGTTAATTACTAGGAAGGAAAATAATTTAATTATAGTTCAGCTCTTACGTGGGTTACTGGAGTGAATGTTAAGAAGGACCCTTTCAATTACTTTTCCATTAAAATAAAACAGGCACACTGAGAGATGTAATTCTCCTTTTTTTTTTTTTTACCCTTTCCAAATTGTATCATTTAAATTGTGTTCAATGTCTCAGTTGCTTATACAAACAACTATGAGCATTGTAATTGACTTGTGAGACAAAAGCTCAACTTATGCATATGGCGAGAAACACTGGGGATTTCTAAGTAAATATTCAGGTTAAAATTTATAGACATCTTGATATCCTGGTTATATTGCCTTAGCTGAGAGTACTTGAGGACTTATAATGGACTTTGGTCATTCTGAAGGGGTCTTTAAGAAACTGCCTGCTCTGTATCTACCAGGATAATCACAACATAGCACTAACAGTTAAATTTTGTTTAGAATAGCAAATACATTTTATTAAACCTAGATATGAGGCAAGTCAACAAAATCTCTTAAAAAAAATCTTACTGTGCATTTATTTCATAATGTTTAAAGAATAAAATGGGAAAATAGAGGTAGATGAAATAAATGTTTTCCCATAGAAATTAAGGTTTTATAAGAGAGCAATTCTCAGAACCCTACATTAGGCCAGCCTCAAACATGAATCACAGAAGTTTTTCTTCTATCATGGAGTATAGAGATCTATGACACCCCAAACCCCAGTATTAGAATGTTCAGTTCAGTTCAGTCGCTCAGTTGTGTCCAACTCTTTGCGACCCCATGAATCGCAGCACGCCAGGCCTCCCTGTCCATCACCAACTCCCGGAGTTCACCCAGACTCACGTCCATCGAGTCAGTGATGCCATCCAACCATCTCATTCTCTGTCTCCTTCTCCTCCTGCCCCCAATCCCTCCCAGCGTCAGAGTCTTTTCCAATGAGTCAATTCTTCACATGAGGTGGCCAAAGTACTGGAGTTTCAGCTTCAGCATCATTCCTTCCAAAGAAATCCCAGGGCTGATCTCCTTCAGAATGGACTGGTTGGATGTCCTTGCAGTCCAAAGGACTCTCAAGAGTCTTCTCCAACACCACAGTTCAAAAACATCAAGTCTTCGGTGCTCAGCCTTCTTCACAGTCCAACTCTCACATCCATACATGACCATAGGAAAAACCATAGCCTTGACTAGACGGACCTTTGTTGGCAAAGTAATGTCTCTGCTTTTGAATATGCTATCTAGGTTGGTCATAACTTTCCTTCCAAGGAGTAAGCATCTTTTAATTTCGTGGCTGCAGTCACCATCTGCAGTGATTTTGGAGCCCCAAAAAATAAAGTCTGACACTGTTTCCACTGTTTCCCCATCTATTTCCCATGAAGTAATGGGAATGGATGTTACTTTTTAAAGAAGCTTTCTCACTACCAGACATCCTCTTCAGAGTATTAACGTTATTCCTAGGAGAGAGAATACTTTCCTAGGAGAGAGATACAAGATTTCCCTTGTCAAAATGGGTAAGTTAGGAACGCTGGCCATATAGGTGGAAAGACCTGAAAAGAGAAGAAAGGGGTGTGGGGAACATTGGCAGAGAATTCCCTTTTTGTAGCTTTGATGGCATTCAGGTATATTCTTAGGTGCCTTTCTTGAAGTCCACCAGCAAGGTTAAGTAGTAAGAATTAGTATGTAGTATCTTCTATTGGGCTTCCCTGGTAGCTCAGCTAGTAAAGAATCCACCTGCAATGCAGGAGACCCTGGTTTGATTCCTGTGATGGGAAGTTCCCCTGGAGAAGGGGTAAATTACCTGCTCCAGTATTCTTGGACTTCCCTGGTGGCTGACATTCAGCTATATTCTTAGGACTGTTTCTTTAAGTCCGCCAGCAAGGTTAAGTAGTGTGAGTTAGTATCTAGTATCTCCTTTTAGAGTGGTTCTCAAACTGTAGCATGCAGCAGAACCACGAGGAAGCCCTCTTAGTTATAAAGCTCCAGTCCAGAATTTTCAGTGAAGCAGGTTAGAGGTGAGACTCAAGAATCTGAGAATTTCCCAGTGATTCTGCTGCTCATGGTTCAGAGGAAAAGTTGGCAACTGACATGCATCTGGAGAAAAGCAGAAGGGTACACATTCCACTGAAAAAGATAAGGATTGTTGCTAATGTCACCTAAGCCCTTGGAATTTTTTATTGCATGAAGGTTAAATTGAAATCAAATGGGAAGGTTGTGTTTGAGAGAATATTAGCAATTTACAGAAAATGTTTATGCTTCCTAAGGAGGAGAGTGATGGTCCTCATTTTTTGTGCCCATTTCATTGACTAATAGCAAAAGGACTTTCTGTATTCCTGCCGGTATGTACTGTCAAAACATGGTCTTTGCTCATTTCACTAGTCCAATTTCAATCTGTGGATGAAAAGATCAAGGTTAGTAATAAACTAATGCCCATCATATATTAAAGAATTCTCCACCTAGTAATAGATCTTAGCTTGGCTAGTCAACTCTGTCTACTGTATAGCCTTAAATGAATGGAACATCAGAGTGGCTTCAAGAAGAGGTGAAACTCAAATTTTGAGATACTAATCTAGTGACTGATTCTCAGAGTTTGTGTGAATCAGAATTACCTACAGCAATAAGTATTATAGAGATGATTGAATTAGTATGGGGTCTGAATCTCTTACGTTTTACAGACTTCCTCAGATGAGTGTATAGAAAGAGTTGAGACCCTCTGGTTGGGAGCTATGCTTCTTAAACTATTATAATGAAGAACCAGATTTTTTTTTTTAAATTCAAACATCATAGACCAATACTTTTGTAAAATACAGTAAAATTAATGAGTAAAAATGAAATTTAAAAGCAAATGCAAAATATAGACACTAGGGAATAATAGATTAAGTTACTACCTGAGAGTTCCTGCCACAGAAAACAATTATAAAATATAGAAGCATTGAGAAGTGAACAGAAGCAAACAGATCCTGGTGGCGAGTATGAGGTTGAAGGAGGGAAAGTAGGGAGTTACCTAAAGTGAGCCCTTCACTTTTGCAGCTTTCCCCTTGTGCTGGAGATAGTTGGATTTTCATAGTTCTTGTTGTGGGGGAGGTTACATGACTATTCAACTTCCAAAATTCATCAATCTACACCTAAAATTAATGTATATATTATTGTATGTAAATTATCATTCAGTAAAACTGTTAAAATCCATACAATAAAATAGACTTTAAAAATGAAGCGTTATATTCCAAGGAAGTTACAAAATGATGAAGAAATTAGTTTTTCAGAAAACAAATAGGTTTTTGTTATATTTATCTTCAAAATTTAAAATAGAATAAAATATCAACATAAGATATCTCATCTAACATCCTGGTTTTCACAGTTGAGGTGACCAAACGTTGGAATCCTTATAAATTGATCAGTGTTGTGATGAGAAATAATGTAATATTTGGCTTAGTTCTGAGGATTTTTCAAAACTGATGAATATAGGTAAATAAAATATTCATAATTCATTGTTAGTATCAACTAAACTAGTAATAAAATATAATCCTCAATATTTTATTTTTATATTTAGGAAGCGTACATTTACATATTCATAAACATCTCTAAATACTTGTTTTTCTCACTGAGGACTAATAACACACAAACCTACCCAGGTTTCTGGACCACATTGTGAGTAACACTGGTCTAGAGAACTGGAGTCAACCAGTTGGCCTAGACAGTAACCAAGGGTGAATTAATAACATCTGCTTTGGAGCACTGCAAGTAATTCACTGTAATTGGCCAGTATCCAGTGCTACAAAATTAAGGCTACCTAATAATTTTTGTGATGCATTCTGTTACTCAATTGAGTACATATTTGTGTCCATTAATAAACTGTAAATTGCAGGAGGCCATTACCTATTCAACTGTCTCACTTGAAGAATCTAGCACAGTCTTATAAATAGTAGCCACTCAGTATAATATTTGTAGAACTTAATGTTTGTTGAAAGAACACCAGCTGTGTTTTAGATGTTCACACCATCACTGATGAAACTGACTTACACTTAAAGCAAAGTGATATTTTCAACATGTCAAGAGTTTGATGGAGACAGACCAAAACAGAGTCATGGTTTTGACATTAATTATCAAAGAGAATAGCAAAGAAAGAAACCTTATTTGATAATACCTATGAACTGTGATGTAACAAGACAGTGACATGTAAAATTGAACACTGTGGGCTATTGCTAGAGTATATTTGACTCAGTATCATGGATAAGAAACCAAGACTGTGTCAAACAATAGCCTATAAAAGTAAGTTATGTAACTCTTTAACAGAGTAGTAAATTCTTGCCAGCAAACCAGATATTTTGCTGCTTGGAGCATGTCCATACATCAACTTGCTCTTTTATTCAGAAGATACACTTCAGAAATATACACCAAGAAAATCAATAAAGAATATAATTCAGATAGAGCTAAATCAAATGTGAAAATTGAACGAACACTCAAGGTAAGTCTGGAAATTCACACTTTGGGAGCTGTCTTGTAACCAAGGATGTCCTTTACGTAATATGCAATGATAATATTGATTATGTTATTATATTTAAAGCAAGATTAGTAATCTCTGACAATATTATTTTATTGCTTAATACCATTTTATTTATTCTATTTGGCATAAGAAGGCAATTTTGAAGACCTTTGTGACTAAGATGGAATTGTCAATTGTGCAAGTGCCCTAAAACCAGCTGGCACGGGTTTCTGGAAAAATCAGACAGTCAGGGAAGAGAATGAGAGGTAGTCTGTCACAGGGAGGTGTGGTGATGCTGGAGAAGGAGAAGAGTCGTGTAAAGGCAAGCAAAGAAAACTGGAGTGACACTGGCAAAGGACATCAGAACACTAGCCCTGCCTTATTTAAAGACCCAGGGTTAGATGTATGTTTCATTCCTTCAATTCTTGGTTCATACCTTAGTTTTACCCCTGGGAAAATCTCATAATGCCTCCGTGTCTTAGCTATAAAATATACCTCTGCCTCTGTGTCTGTACTATACCTAGTATATATAAATATACTAATACATTTATATATTAGTATATATAAATATACTAATGCCTCTGTGTCTTATCTATAAAATATACCTTTTTAAGGTGAGAATTAAATAGCATTTAAAAGATTTTAAAGAACGATTTTAAGAATGTCTGACTCAGGATAACACCTACTGAGTGTTGACTTCTTGTATGGGTGGTGTTTACTTGTTTGCTTTAATTTCATTTTGTTGTGACTGGGCACATAGTATACACTAGGCATATTCATTCAACAAATAAAATGAATAATCATGTCCTTTAAATTTTTGGCAAGTTGTATAAAGCAAAGAACTGCTGGGAGAGAAGATGATTGGCATAAAGAACAGACTCCTCTCTCCAGGTATAAATGGAGGAAAACTATAGGGAAGAAATTGATGTCTAGATACTTAATTTAAAAATAACAGAGACTTTTGTGGGAGGGAAGAGGCATTGTTCAATAGAAGTGTTAACTAAGAACCAGAAAAAGTTAAGGCAACAGGCTGCCTTAAGAACCTTCTCATTTGGAAGCATTTGAGCAGTGCAGGGGCAAAATGGGTGGGATGTCTCATAGAAGGGGTTCTGGCATTGAATCAAAGATCCTATTCTCTTTCTTGGATCTTTGATAATCTTGGAGTCTGTGTTCTCCTTGTCCTTCATTTATCTGCTATCTTTTTAACTATACCTCTTTGAATTATTTTTTGTAGGTTTTCTAGTGAATATGCGTGTGTCTGTATGTATACTTGTACCATCAACTCAGATCTATTATTGTATCACTTTATATGGAATGTAAGTGGTAGCCCTATTTACCCGTTTCTCCTCCTTCCTTTTCTCTATTTGCCATATGTATTTTTTTCATCTAGATATCATCACATTTTAAGCCCCAAACTATAATTTCATGATATTTTAATTAGAAAAGAAAAAGATAATCTGTATATTTACTCGTTTAACATTTGGGTGCTCTTAGTTCATTTTAAAGCTTCAAGGAGCACTTGTCTTCAGCCTAAAGAAGTTTATTTAGCACTTTTTGTGATGTACATTGTCTCATAACAGATCTCAATTTTCATTTAGTTAAAAATCTTTTTTGCTAAGTACAGAATTTTGAGTAGATAGTTTTTTTTCTTTTCCTTCTAGCACTTTAAAAATGTCATTCTACTATCTTCTGGACTTCATTTTTCGGATAAAAAGTCATTAGTGAGTGATAACTGTTGTTCTGCATGTAATGCTTTGTTTTCTCTGGGTGGTGTGAGGTTTTGAAGTGTTTAGATTCCAGCAATTGGATTAAGATGTGCCTCCATGTGGTTTTCGGAGAAGGCAATGGCACCCCACTCCAGTACTCTTGCCTGGAAAATCCCATGGGTGGGGGAGCCTGGTAGGCTGCAGTCCATGGGGTCATGAAGAGTTGGACATGACTGAGCGACTTCACTTTCACTTTTCACTTTCATGCATTGGAGAAGGAAATGGCAACCCACTCCAGTGTCCTTGCCTGGAGAATCCCGGGGACGGGGCAGCCTGCTGGGCTGCCGCCTGTGGGGTCGCACAGAGTCGGACACGACTGAAGCGACTTAGCAGCAGCAGCAGCCATGTGGTTTTCTTTGCATGTATCCCTCTTAGTATTTGCAGTGCTTCTTAAATCTGTAAATTTATGTCTTCAGCCACATTTTAGACAAAATATTGCCTTTATTTTAAAGTATTTTTTGTATCCCCTTTATCTTCTTTTCTGAACTCCAAGTACCTTTATGTTAGACCATTTTATTTTGTCCCATAGCTTTCTGGGGCTGTGTTTATTTTTTTCAGCCCTTTGCCCTTGCTCTTTTCTTGTGATTAAATGCTCTCTCTATATGTTTAAGGGCACCTATTCCTACTTCTCCCCAATCTACTATTTAACCTAATTGAATTAACTCTTTTTTTTTAAATTTTATTTTATTTTTAAACTTTACATAATTGTATTAGTTTTGCCAAATATCAAAATGAATCTGCTACAGGTATACATGTGTTCCCCATCCTGAACCCTCCTCCCTCCTCCCTCCCCCCCATACCATCCCTCTGGGTCATCCCAGTGCACTAGCCCCAAGCATCCAGTATCGTGCATCGAACCTGGACTGGCAACTCGTTTCATACATGATATTTTACATGTTTCAATGCCATTCTCCCAAATCTTCCCACCCTCTCCCTCTCCCACAGAGTCCATAAGACTGATCTATACATCAGTGTCTCTTTTGCTGTCTCGTACACTGGGTTATTGTTACCATCTTTCTAAATTCCATATATATGCATTAGTACACTGTATTGGTGCTTTTCCTTCTGGCTTACTTCACTCTGTATAATAGGCTCCAGTTTCATCCACCTCATTAGAACTGATTCAAATGTATTCTTTTTAATGGCTGAGTAATACTCCATTGTGTATATGTACCACTGCTTTCTTATCCATTCATCTGCTGATGGACATCTAGGTTGCTTCCATGTCCTGGCTATTATAAACAGTGCTGCAATGAACATTGGGGTACACGTGTCTCTTTCCCTTCTGGTTTCCTCAGTGTGTATGCCCAGCAGTGGGATTGCTGGATCATAAGGCAGTTCTATTTCCAGGTTTTTAAGGAATCTCCACATTGTTCTCCATAGTGGCTGTACTAGTTTGCATTCCCACCAACAGTGTAAGAGGGTTCCCTTTTCTCCACACCCTCTCCAGCATTTATTGCTTGTAGACTTTTGGATTGCAGCCATTCTGACTGGTGTGAAATGGTACCTCATAGTGGTTTTGATTTGCATTTCTCTGATGATGAGTGATGTTGAGCATCTTTTCATGTGTTTGTTAGCCATCTGTATGTCTTCTTTGGAGAAATGTCTATTTAGTTCTTTGGCCCATTTTTTGATTGGGTCATTTATTTTTCTGGAATTGAGCTGTAGGAGTTGCTTGAATATTTTTGAGATTAGTTGTTTGTCAGTTGCTTCATTTGCTATTATTTTCTCCCATTCTGAAGGCTGTCTTTTCACCTTGCTAATAGTTTCCTTTGATGTGCAGAAGCTTTTAAGGTTAATTAGGTCCCATTTGTTTATTTTTGCTTTTATTTCCAATATTCTGGGAGGTGGGTCATAGAGGATCCTGCTGTGATGTATGTCGGAGAGTGTTTTGCCTATGTTCTCCTCTAGGAGTTTTATAGTTTCTGGTCTTACATTGAGATCTTTAATCCATTTTGAGTTTATTTTTGTGTATGGTGTTAGAAAGTGTTCTAGTTTCATTCTTTTACAAGTGGTTGACCAGATTTCCCAGCACCACTTGTTAAAGAGATTGTCTTTAATCCGTTGTATATTCTTGCCTCCTTTGTCAAAGATAAGGTGTCCATATGTGCGTGGATTTATCTCTGGGCTTTCTATTTTGTTCCATTGATCTATATTTCTGTCTTTGTGCCAGTACCATACTGTCTTGATAACTGTGGCTTTGTAGTAGAGCCTGAAGTCAGCTAGGTTGATTCCTCCAGTTCCATTCTTCTTTCTCAAGATCGCTTTGGCTATTCAAGGTTTTTTGTATTTCCATATAAAATCAACACACAGAAATCCCTTGCGTTCCTATACACTAATAATGAGAAAACAGAAAGAGAAATTAAGGAAACAATTCCATTCACCATTGCAATGGAAAGAATAAAATACTTAGGAATATATCTACCTAAAGAAATGAAAGACCTATATATAGAAAACTATAAAACACTGGTGAAAGAAATGAAAAAGGACACTAATAGATGGAGAAATATACCATGTTCATGGATTGGAAGAATCAATATAGTGAAAATGAGTATACTACCCAAAGCAATTTATAGATTCAATGCAATCCCTATCAAGCTACCAACAGTATTCTTCACAGAGCTAGAACAAATAATTTCACAATTTATATGGAAATACAAAAAACCTCGAATAGCCAAAGCGATCTTGAGAAAGAAGAATGGAACTGGAGGAATCAACCTACCTGACTTAACTCTTTATTTTAATGGATTCAAAATTCATTTTGTTCTTTTGTATACTTGCTATTTCTCTGCTGAGATTGCTTATTCGTTTATTTACTAAGTGCATATTTTCCTTTATTTCCTTATGTAACCTTTAGCATAGTTACATTAGCTATCTCTTTATTTTTCACTGGAGGGTAATTGCTCTACAGTGTTGTATTGATTTCTGTCTAAAATGACGTGAATTTGCCATCAGTATACATTTATTCCTTCCCTCTTGAGCCTCTCTTCCAACCCTGGCACCTGTCCCACCCCTCTAGGTCATCACAGAGCCCTAGTCTGAGCTCCCTGTATTATACAGCAACTTCCAACTAGCTATCTGTTTTACATATGGTAAAACATTGCTCATTTTAAATCATAAAAACCTATTTGCCCATATTTTTAAATTTTATTCATATGAAAGTATATAAAAGTAGAAATACAAAGTAGATTTTATTTACTATGTTGCTTGATTTATACCTTTTAAATATTTATATGATATATGGCTTTCCTTTTTTCTGAGGCCTTGAATAAAGGGATTATAGAAAATAAGGTTGAAGGCATTAGCCAAATTATAGATGAATGAAATTTTAGGTCATTCCAGATTCAAATATTATTTTAAGACTATATTGACTTATGCAAATATTGGAGCTGTTTTGTACCCATATTTTGTAAAGAATGATCTTGTAGGAAGTGTGAATGAAAGATTTGAGAAAAATAGGATTAGAGAAGGAACAAGGGCAAGACACAGTGTGAAATAGTAAAGGATCTGAGTAGTGACAATGTAAATGTGAATTTTAGAAAGAAGAACAAGAAAATGCTTTTAAGGAAGAACTTATGTATGTTCCCGAGAAATATGTTATGAAACTTTGACAGTCTGGGCTGGAGATATCATTAAATAAGAAAGTAGATTTTATCAAATTGCTACCTTGTTGTAAAGGCATCAGTTCAGTTGCTCAGTCATGTCTGATTCTTTGCGACCCCGTGGACTGCAGCACATCAGGCTTCCCTGTCCATCACCAACTCCTGGGGCCTGTTCAGACTCATGTCCATTGAGTCAGTGATGCCATCAAACCCTCTTATCTTCTGTCGTCCCTTCTCCTCCCACCTTTAATATTTCACAGCATCAGGGTCTTTTCCAGTGAGTTGGTTATTTGCAACAGGTGACCAAAGTATTTGGAGTTTCAGCTTGAGCATCAGTCTTTCCAATGAATATTCAGGACTGATTTCCTTTAGGATGGACTGGTTGGATCTCCTTACAGTCCAAGGGACCCTCAAGAGTCTTCTCCAATGCCACAGTTCAAAAGCATCAATTCTTCGGTGCTCAGCTTTCTCTATAGTCCAACTCTCACACCCATACGTGACTACTGGAAAAACCATAGCTTTGGCTAGACAGACATTTCTTGGCAAAGTAATGTCTCTGCTTTTTAATATGCTGTCTAGGTTGGTCATAACTTTCCTTCCAAGGAGCAAGCGTTTTTTAATTTCATGGCTGCAGTCACCATCTGCAGTGATTTTGGAGTTCAAGAAAGTAAAATCTCTTAGTTTCCACATCTGTTTGCCATCATGTGATGGGACCAGATGCCATGATCTTAGTTTTCTGAATGTTGAGTTTTAAGCCAACTTTTTCACTCTCCTCTTTCACTTACATCAATAGGCTCTTTAGGTCTTTGCTTTCTGCCATAGGGTGGTGTCATCTGCATATCTGAGGTTATTGATATCTCTCCCGGCAATCTTGATTCCAGCTTGTGCTTCCTCCAGCCCAGCGTTTCTTATGATATACTTTCCATATAAGTTAAATAAGCAGAGTGACTATATACAGCCTTGATTCCTTTTCCTATTTGGAACCAGTCTGTTGTTCCATGTCCAGTTCTAACTGTTGCTTCCTGACCTGCATACAGGTTTCTCAAGAGGCAGGTCAGGTGGTCTGGTATTCCCATCTCTTTCAGAATTTTCCACAGTTTATTGTGATCCACACAGTCAAAGGCTTTGGCATAGTCAATAAAGCAGAAATAGATGTTGTTCTGGAACTCTCTTGCTTTTTTGATGATCCAGCAGATGTTGGCAATTTGATCTCTGGTTCCTCTTTTCTAAAACCAGCTTGAACATCTGGAAGTTCATGGTTCATGTATTGCTGAAGCCTGGCTTGGAGAATTTTAAGCATTACTTTAGCAATACTTGGAGAATTTTAAGCATAGCGTGTGAGATCATATGGTGGTTCTATTTGTAATTTTTTGAAGAACGTCCTTAGTGTTTTCTGTAATGGCTGTACAATTTGCATTTCCACCAAGAGTGCACAAATATTCCATTTTCTCCGCATCCTTACCAACACTTGTGATTTCTTATCTTTTTGATCAAATCATTCTAACAGGTGAAAGTGAAAGTGAACATGGCTCAGTCGTGTCCCACTCTTTGCAACCCCATGGTCTATAGAGTCCATGAGTGGGTGGCCTTTCCCTTCTCCAGGGAATCTCTCCAACCCAGGGATTAAACCCGGGTCTCCTGCATTGCAGGCAGATTCTTTACCATCTGAACCACAAGGGAAGCCCTCTAATGGATGAAGTGATAACTATTTTTTTTTTTTTTTTTGCATTTTCATAATGATTGGTGACTATTAGCACATTTTTATGTATATGTCAGGTATTTGAATATTTTATTTGGAAAAATAGCTGTTCAGGTCCTTTGCTCATTTTTTAAATTGGATTATTTGTGTGTGCGTGTGTGCGTGCTTGCACTTGAGTTGCTTCTTTTCCCAGTATGTTTTGGATATTAAACCTGGAGAAGTTAGGTTGTTTGCAGACACTTTCCCATTCTGTAGGGAAAATTTTTTTCCCATTCTGCCTTTTCTTCTTGTTGATTATTTGTTTTACTGTGAAGAGGCTTTTTAGTTTGAGATATTTTCCATTTTTGTTTCTGTTATTTGCACTTTTGGTATTGGTTATTTTTAAATGGTTTCCTGCTGATTGGATATTTCAAGCTCAGCCTAAATTAATTTCCTTTTCTCTTGATTATGTGCCATGTTTTCTTGTTTCTGTGTATATCTAAATTTTGGATTTTATATTTGATTTTTTCAATGATGGAGAAGCTCTGTGTTCTATTATATTCTGATGAATATTGAAAACAAAATTAGCAGTCAACTTGACTAAACCCCTATCTCTTTTGTAATTTTAGTAGCTGGAATCTCTGTGCAGCTCTTTTGGCTTAGTTGGGCTCCTTGGAGTCTGATTTGTTCATGGTGGAGACTTGGGCAGAGTTTATGCCTGGAATATGGAATTTTCCCTCTCTGACTGTATTTCCTTAGTAGCATTCTCACTGACTTGTGGCATCTCTAACTTTATCCTTTGGGTCTTCTTGACAGTAAAACTGCAGGCTTATATCTGAGTTGTAGTACCTCACATGGTGTTGACTAGGGTCTGTCCTCTGATAGGAAAAATATATTAATACAAACAGAATCCTTCGTGTGTAGTTACCTTTTTGCAAGTTCATGTTCCTTCCTGTTCCTCCTCCCCCTACCCCGCCCTCCTTCTCCAACAGTTGGTCTAGGCTTTGCTGTTCTCCAGTGCCTTCAGGTAGTTTTACTCAGAGTTTATAGCTTTTCTCTGTAGTCTAATAGAAACTACACCACTGTAACTGGAGGCAAAATTATCTCAATATACTTGAAAAGATGAGGATAACATTGCTTTATAGTATTGGTTTTCATTAATCCACAAATCTGTGATTGAAGGAAGATTTCCCTCTTTATATTGTCATGGGGGTTACTCAGAATAGAATAAATATGGATCCATAATCCAGACTGATCAACGTTAAAATGAGAGAGCAAAGCATATGTAATGATACTGCATCTGACACTAATTCTGCCACTTTCCAAATCTGTGATTTGCTTTCATGGTATTGACTATATTTTTACATAAGATAATTACAGCCAAAGTATTATAATGAAAGTGATACATAATGTGGCACTACCATAAACTTCAGCAACCAAGAACAATATGAAATAGTTTAGCATCGACTACTCTGCTTTTATTAAGAAAATTCGTCTTCTGTTATGATTTTTTTTTTTTAGCTTAAAATGGCATCCTAAGAAAATAAATCAAGCTCAAAAGTACTCATTGGTTTCCTTAGGAACATAATGATAGTATAGAAATTTACCTAAATAAGGGTAGGGACTCAGAAAATAATTTTTATAATTACCTGATTAATTCAGAAATTCTTACCATTAGAACATAGCAGGACAGCTCCCAAGCTACATTTAATTTAGAGGTGGCCATTTTGTGGAAAACTGAATCAGCCTCTTTCTGTCACGTGTTTACAATGATGCTAGCTGAGATTTGGAAATAGTGCAAGAATGGAAAAATCTTATGTTACAAATGTCTCCTGGATCTAACTCAGGGATGAGAGATGGGTTTAGCAGTCATCATATCTTTCTTTGATTTTTAAAAAATACCTTAATGTATAAACCTATAACAAAGTCCATGACAAATGCTTTTCTTCTATAGTCTATTTGACTCCATAAATTTATTTTGGAATGAGGTAGAAAATAGGAAAAAAAATACATGTTTGTGCTCTAAAGTAAATGGTGATAAGTGGTCCCACTGCACTAACAAAATAAATGAGACTGTGACAGTAGGGGAATTCGAGCTCTTCCTTTTATCTTAAATAAATGCCATTTGAGAGAAAGCAAAAGGGTTTGCTTTTTTCCCTTGTTTTTCTTCTTCTCAGTATAATTTGCTGTGTTCTTAGGACTGATTATTTCAAAATTGCACAAATAGATTTGTAATAAGAATGTCATTACAAAAAACAATCATTGCAATCTGGACAGTCGTTGGCCTCTAGGTTGTCTCCATTCTGACTAGATTAATGACTTTGTATTGATTTTTTTGGTGTGTGTTGCTGTATTTAAAACATGATAATCTGCTGTTATATTGATCATCTTTTTTCATTAAAAATGTGAAATTACTTTCCAGAGAAGTTATAAACATAGATGTTTTCAGTATCTTCATGTAAATGCTAAAATCTTAAAGACTGTACTAAATGAGATTTAGAATTTCCTACAAGGACACATTTATTGTTGCTTTTTTTTTTGTTTGTAAAGCCGCCAAACTAAATGCTTTTATCAAAACTCTTTTGGGGGAATCCATCTTCATGATAGCTACGCCTTAGGAAAAGATACTGAAAATCAAATGAACAGGCTTTTCTTGGGGAGCAGTCACCAACTTATGCAATGAAAATATTCAATTAAATGATACACTTAACCATTTCATGTTTAGTTAAATGATAGTGAAACATCCAGAAGCAAGCCATAAGCAGTCTGTCATTTGGTTAGAGGTATACACTCGAATTACATTTGTTCAGTCCTGGTTTCATCACTAACTGAATGGCAGTAGGCAACTCCCCCAACCTCCCTGGACTTTAGCTATTTACCTATGAAATGGGATTAATATTAATACTACCCACCACACAATGCCATTGGGGGGTTAAATACATTAATATATGTAGAGAGCATAAAACATGATGATGATTTATAAATGTTGGCTCTGATTATTAGAGGCAAGTCCAGAAGACAGCTGTGGAAAAACACTGTTCTCTTAAGGGTCAGTTTTCTTTACAAGGATTAAGCATGGGACCTGCTACACAGTCAATTACTTCTAAACATGAGCCAGAACTAACTATAAGTCAGAATGCATCAGTTTCGAATGCATCAGTTTCACTTGGGTCATTAAAAGAAAAAATCACACGAGTTTACCTGTATTATCTTGGCTGGATTTCTTTTGTTTACTTTCCATATCACTGTGATTCTCCTTAGTTTTCACTGTGAGATTCAAGATACAGGTGCTTCAGGGAAAACTTTAACCTTTTCTTTGTCTTTTTCTCTTTAATCCATTCCGTATGTCCTGGAAAATAAAGGACAGTAACCTTAGGTAACTCAGATAGCTCAGTGGTATGAAAGACTGATTTTAAAAATTGTCCTATGGGACTCAAGGCACAATATTGTACTTTGAAAAAAGTCTGTTCTTTTAAAGAACAAATTGATCAACAGATAAAAGACAAAAGTGATAAAAAGGAATTTTGAAGTTCTACCTGAAAGGATCTGCAATTGTTTAATGTTTAACTTAGAGGGAAAAAAAAAAAAAAGCAACTCTGTGCCAGGTAAAGTTAGGACTTGAGAAGAAAAAAACCAAGAAGCTATATTGATGCACAAAGACTTTTCCTAAATTGGCTGGATTTCTCTAGAGCCACTTCATTACTTGGCATCCCACATGGCTTATGTATTCAGTGTAGACTGTGTGATTTCACACTTATTGATGTATTCATTTGTTCTCAAGTATATGGAGAGAGAGCTCATCACAGAGGAAAAACTGCGAGTGACCTGTGAAATCCAAGGAGTTTTAGCTCTGCTTCTGATTCTCAAACTTGGTAGTTCAGTTGTTCAGTCCTCGTCTCTTATCTACAATGAGAAAAAAAAAAACCTATCTCCCCCAGATGAGAGGTCTCGATGAAATAGTGAGTGAATAGACGTGTCTCATACAGAGTAGACACTCAACAATTGGATATCAGTGTTCGATCCCATTATCCCAAACTTTTCCCATAAACTGCATCCGGTAAATATTTGAGGCTTTCTGGGCCAAATGGTCTTTGTTATAACTTACCACTATTGTTACAGCATAAAAGCAGCCTTTAGGTTCTATATAAAAAAGTTGGTTGCATCCCAGTAAAACTTTATGGATTTTGAATTTTGCATTTTGTGTCATTTTCACGAGTCATAGAATATTAGTCTTCTTTTGACTTTTTTCAAATATTGAAAATTTAAAAGTCATTCTTCAACAGACAGTATAAAAACAAGTGGCAGAATGTAGTTTGCTGGCTGCATTACTCAGAAAATTACAGACTACAAAATGAAATTCAGAATTGTAATAGTGGCATATTTTTGTGACACTGTGAAAATTAAAAGATGCATTTGGGGAAATAATGAGAAATAAGACTGGGTGAGAGAGATCCATAGGCTGAGGTGAGATTTTGAGTAAACACATAGAAAACAGAAAACTGTTTAAAGCTTTGAGCAGAGCCCTTTCTGTATGGTGTCTGGGGAAAACAGATCTGGCACATGGCAAGTGAAGAGACCTCTGCAAAGTGAGCCAGCTCGACGGTGCCTGTTAACTGGGCCTTGAGGTGGTGAGCAGCAGGGACGGAGAAGTAGATCATTTTCCAAGCTGTTTTGCCTTTATTTTTCTCCAGAAAGTAGTGTAGAGCAAGTACTCAATTACTACCTTTTCTTTTTTTTTTTTTATGTCAATAAATTTTGTTTTGTTTTGTTTTTTTCTTTTAAATTTTATTTTATTTTTAAACTTTACAATATTGTATTAGTTTTGCCAAATATCAAAATGAATCCGCCACAGGTATACCTGCGTTCCCCATCCTGAACCCACCTCCCTCCTCCCTCCCCTCCCCTCCCTCTGGGTCGTCCCAGTGCACCAGCCCCAAGCATCCAGTACCGTGCATCGAACCTGGACTGGCGACTCGTTTCAAACATGATATTATATATGTTTCAATGCTATTCTCCCAAATCTCCCCACCCTCTCCCTCTCCCACAGAGTCCATAAGACTGATCTATACATCGGTGTCTCTTTTGCTGTCTCATACACAGGGTTATTGTTACCATCTTTCTAAATTCCATATATATGTGTTAGTATACTGTATTGGTGTTTTTCTTTCTGGCTTACTTCACTCTGTATAATAGGTTCCAGTTTTATCCATCTCATTAGAACTGATTCAAATGTATTCTTTTTAATGGCTGAGTAATACTCCATTGTGTATATGTACCATAACTTTCTTATCCATTCATCTGCTGATGGGCATCTAGGTTGCTTCCATGTCCTGGCTATTATAAACAGTGCTGCGATGAACATTGAGGTACACGTGTCTCTTTCCCTTCTCACTCACTGTCTGTTTGACAGTCCATCTGGGTAGATGGTAAGCACAGTGTTGGCTGCAGCTGAAGCCCCCTTTGAATTCAAAGTATTTGTTCATTTCTTCACTGAGTTCGTCTAACATGTTCGGCATCTTACTAAGTCCCAAGATGCAAAAATATATAAAGTGTGCATCCTGTACAAGTCTCACAGGATGGTTAAGAGATCAGTATCTCAGCAGGCTCACCTTCAAGCTGTATAAACAAGGGCAAGTACACCTCTGTAGCTCACATTGCCCTTCTGTTATAAAGCCATCTGATATAGTAGCTGCTCTTGAGACTTGGGCAAGGTGTTGGACAGGGAGGTAGTGAAGGGGATCAGAAGGCCTGAAGCTGCCTAGAAAGTGAGGGCAGCCTCGCCAGCAGACACCCGGGCACCCTTCAAGGGGGAGGAGTGAGAGATAAACAGGAGGACTGCCCAGGGGTAGGATGGAGGGTGCTCTCCATGAGGGAACAAGCCTCAGCTGTCAGATTTATTATTTAAACGATTAAAGTTAATTTGCACATTTACATAATATACAAATAAAATGTAGTTAGGGTTCTGCATTTTATTGAATAAATTATGTAGAACTGATCTCTTTAAAAGTTCAAAGTCTGAATTACTTCAGTTTTAAAGATAAAGCTGTGCCTCATAAATTTTTATTTCCACTAGGCTTCCAACAAGTCTATTACAACATTGGCTAAGTGTCCACGGATAATAGACTGCTTGCTAGTGAAATAATGTGTGATAAGATAGCATCTTTTAAAATAGCATCCTACTTATCTCTGTTTCTACAAAGATATTGGTAATTCTACCAAAATACTGATGAAACAGATTTTCATCTCAGATTTTTTTTTTTACCTCTATTAGATAACACATTCAAATTTGCTAAATATTGGCACCTCTATATCTG
This sequence comes from Bos mutus, assembly GCF_027580195.1. Lineage (NCBI taxonomy): Eukaryota > Metazoa > Chordata > Mammalia > Artiodactyla > Bovidae > Bos > Bos mutus. The sequence goes on from NC_091638.1 coordinate 23,023,435, forward strand.
AGTTTCTCTCAAACATTGAGGGCAGATGTCTTAATCACACATGGTAGTGCTCAAATCTGGCCATAAATTATGTTTTACAAGCTCATGAGACACTGTGTCCTTTTTCTGTCATTCTTCAAATTAGTGACATAGTGGGAACCGTGTACTATAGACTCAGACATGCCTGTGTTCAAATCCAGGCTGTTTTTCAATAAGCTGAGAGCTTGAGCAAGTCTTTTAAACAACTTGTCATGTTCATCTTGTCCAAGATTGGAGTAGCCCAACTGTGCCTAGTGTGCAAGACTATTGTGATGATTCAAGACAGTGTGTGTGAAATCCCTACGGGGCACAGTTTCTAGTACAGAGCAGATTTTCTTGAAATGGTGAGCATTCTTGTCATTGTCATCCTCATTATCGTCATTCACTATTACAAATAGTAACTTCTCTGAGTCATTACAAGTTCATGTTGGCCACTGACCACCTGGTTGAGAATCATAATTTACAGATTCCTTGGTACACATGCTACTCAAACATTTTCTCAGTCTCTGAGCATCCTGTCCCATGCTACATGGGAGTGAAAGAGGGGATGAGCAAAGGAAATCTTTCTTGTTTCCAGCTGCCGGATTAAAGTTTTCTATAAAAATGTTCAGGTTATAACTAAGTACCTATAAATATTCCCCTATTATGGATGAAGGGATTCAAGGGAGAGATGAGAACCAACTTGATAATGATTATTTTAATCTTCTAGTCTTCCAAATTAGACCCTCCAGTAGAGCATTTTGTCACTTGAAAATAAGGACCACTGCCCTAGACAAAAACTTCACAGAAATTCCTGAAATAGTTTCTCAGTACATTTCTGTCATCTTACTCCTCCCTTTACCAATCCATCCCACACACACCTGCCAGAACAATCTTCCATAAATACTCTTTTCTTTGTATCTCATCCTTGTTCTGTAATCTACAATGCCTCCCTGTTGTTTTTCTGTATAGTAATTCAGAATTCCAGTGTCACCATCAGCCTTTCCTATTCCTTCTTTTCCTACTTTGTATCCAATTATTCCTTCATAAAACAAATCAGTTCTAAATAAGCCAATTAATTTAGCCAGGAAACTTCCTGAATCCACCCTTCTCTACATTTTCATAACTGTCCTAACATTCACTTCGCCTGTTCCCAGAATCAAATTACTTGTTACTTTCTACAAAATACGAGCCAGAACTTGGGCCCAAGTAGTCATTTTTTAGTTCTGGCCTCTTTCTCTCTGTTTTTCACAACTGGACCCTCTGATATTTCCCTGGTAGGTCCTCACTGGAATATGGATTAATTAATTAATCCTTCCCCTGGAGCATTGGTATGGGAATTTCAAGGTGACAAATCTTTGCATCTTGATCACTTTCAGCTTCGTACCCAGAGTATCTACTACCACCATCCATTTTCAGAGGACTTTTGTCAACGTTCATTGGGAAGAAGCAGGGGCAAATTGATAGAGGTAAAGAATTTCTGAAACCCTAAGCCACCTTCAGGACCAGAATCACAGTTTCAAGGATGAAGCTAGTTAGCCCCTTAGAGTCCTGCTTACATAAGAATCCATTAGGGCCACAGTAAGTTCCAGGAAGCTATCTAAGGCACTTGACTCAACCTTCCACTGTGTACCATGTTGGTTCTGCTGACTGAACTAAGCATGCCTTGCTTCTCCTCCTTATCTCCTCCCATACACACATCCTAAGAATGGAGCCCTGCCATGAATTCTAGATCTGCATTGGGATTCCAAGACACATAGCTAGTGCTTGCTCATGCCTGTCCCCATTGCTAGATCAGATCCCTTGGCCTTCACTTGCTGAATGCAGTAGTGGTAGATTCTCTGTTTTTTTGTCCTGTACTAATTGACAAAAAAATAACTTTTTTCACTGTTATAAGCACTCTTTTCCCCAAAGTGTTTAATCTTTGAGAAATCAAACACAAAGTAATTCAGAGATGACATTGAAAATAAAAGTTCTGACAGTTGGTTTGGAGTGGATATCCTAATTTGGTTTTCTTATAATGATCTCGTAAATTGTTCACTTTCATTGAAAATGTACATCACATCAGCAAAATGTCTGGGAAATACAGAGCCCTGAGACTCGATTCATCGCCAAAGATCTTCTACTTTATGAAATTTTGAAAGCACATCTGCCGTTGAATTATTAGTTTCTTCCTGAAAAGCAGATCTCCATTGCCCCTTTGATGTGCTTTACTTGCTTTCTCAGAAGATGAGAGGGAAATATTAATTCAGTCAGCAAATACTTACTGAGTACCTACTATGTGTAATTGAATTTACTCCATTAGGGAAAACTCTCTTTAGGTCTAAACTAGAAGATTGCCAGTTATTTAATAGTATTTTATGTTTTTATATCCAAATTATGTTTTAACTAACCACAGCCTTGGAATCCAGTAGTCCCTACAGACAAATTAGTTTATTTCTTTCCCAAGTGGATCAAGGAGTCCTGACTTTCCATCCATCCCTACTGGCTCCCTGTTGCCTTAAGGCTAATAAGTAACAAAGATTTCTTTATTCATTAGTTTATCCCAAACCAATTCATGTTTCCAAATCTCAGAACCATAGACTTGAAAACCTGGAAGGTGCACGCTTTTGAAACCATCCCTAAAATTGATATCCAGTGAAGAATAGTGATTTGGCCAAGGACAGTCAAGCCTTTACAATATTGTATTGGTTTTGCCATGTATCAAAATGAGTCCACCACAGGTATACCTGTGCTCCCCATCCTGAACCCTCCTCCCTTCTCCCTCCCCATACCATCCCTCTGGGTCGTCCCAGTGCACCAGCCCCAAGCATCCAGTATCGTGCATCGAACTTGGACTGGCGACTCGTTTCATATATGATATTATACATGTTTCAGTGCCATTCTCCCAAATCACCCCACCCTCTCCCTCTCCCACAGAGTCCAAAAGACTGTTCTATACATCAGTGTCTCTTTTGCTGTTTCGTATATAGGGTTATCGTTACCATCTTTCTAAATTCCATATATATGCGTTAGTATACTGTATTGGTGTTTTTCTTTCTGGCTTACTTCACTCTGTATACTTATTTTTAGAAGACATGATAGAAATTGTCAAGGTATTTCAAGTACAATTTTTTTAATGTAGCTAGAAAGAGAGTGGGTTTATTAATTAAAATATATATAATAATGCATGACACCATATATCTTTTTTCAAGCATTGTGCTGATTCAAAATATTTAAATCATGAAGGCATTTCTGGGATGGGTGAGGAAAATCTTTGTGGCTAGTGATAAGTGACTATCCAAGGAAACATGCTTCAGTCACACACTTAGGGGACTGAACAGTGTCTCCTGGTAATTAAAACTGTTCTTGGCTTTTGAGTCAGGGAGAACTGGTTCCAAATCCCAATTTTCTGGTTGTTTGATTCTCAGCAGTTTACTCAACCTTTGTAAGTTTCCAACACCTCAACTGAATGGTGAAGATAATAATACACTTACCTCCTAGTTGTAGAGATTCACGCATGCAGAGTGCTTAGAATCTTTCCTGAGATTTCATGAACATTCACATCGTAGCTTTAAAAAAAATATATGCATACCAAAAGGAAGTACTCAAGTTTCTGTGGAAAACTTTTTGCCACTTTCAGATTGGCTCCAGTTTGTATCGGGGCTGGCACATTCTCTTTTGCAGCACCACATGCACGTGTTGCTAGTCAAAACTTGTGCTGGGTTCCTTTGCAAGTATTCTCAGGTTGCTATATGGTTGCCAGTGCAACCAGACAGCAAGCGTCATAAAGGCCAGTATTACATTTCTTGTTTGCTTCTTTCTTACTTTACCCCTCCTTCCCTCCCTCTCTTCCTTCTTCTTTTTTTCCCATTTGGTGCTTAATAAATGCTTATTGCTTGTCCAACTGGCCATTTAGAGTAAAATAATTCCTGAACACTCTTCAGCCTTTCCACAGAAAGCTAGATGACGTAGATATAACAGAACTCAAGAAACAGTAGGAACCACTTGAATTAGTTCCACAGTTGAAGGAAAAGGCATTCCTGAAGGAAAATCCTTTTAAAATCACATGTTTAATCTCACACAAGCCAATTTAAGTTCCCCCAAGCCGTGTTTATCTGTGTACTGACCGCTTTCCATCTGAGAATTTAATGTGCAGTCAAAAAGTGAACAGGATGTCAGTTCCTCTGCATTTCTTTGGCATAATGAATGCTGTCGTGTTTGCAGGGAAAAAATGTTGGTAAACTATGAATGAGATTTTAATTGTGATAAGGTAATTTCTCAGAAAAAATTATGGCATGGGGAAGAATACAGATGTTTCCTTCATACACTTCACTCTTGAGTCAGTTCTCCACATCAGGTGGCCAAAGTATTGGAATTTCAGCTTTAGCATCAGTCCTTCCAATGAATATTCAGGACTGATTTCCTTTAAGATGAACTGGTTGGATCTCCTTGCAGTCCAAGGGACTCTCAAGAGTCTTCTCCAACACCACAGTTCAAAAGCATCAATTCTTTGGTGCTCAGCTTTCTTTATAGTCCAGCTCTCACATCCATGCATGACTACTGGAAAAACGATAGCTTTGACTAGACAGACATTTGTTGGCAAAGTAATGTCTCTGCTTCTGAATATGCTGTCTAGGGTGGTCATAACTTTTCTTCCAAGGAGCAAGCGTCTTTTAATTTCATGGCTGCAATCACCATCTGCAGTGATTTTGGAGCCCCCAAAAATAAAGTCTGCCACTGTTTCCACTGTTTCCCCATCTATTTCCCATGAAGTGATGGGACCAGATGCCATGATCTTAGTTTTTCTGAATGTTGAGTTTTAAGCCAACTTTTTCACTGTCCACTTTCACTTTCATTAAGAGGCTCTTTAGGTCTTCTTCACTTTCTGCCATAAGTGTGGTGTCATCTGCATATCTGAGGTTATTGATATTTCTCCTGGCAATCTTGATTCCAGCTTGTGCTTCATCCACTCCAACAATTTTCATGATGGACTCTGCATGTAAGTTAAATAAGCAGGGTGACAATATACAGCCTTGACGTACTCCTTTTCCTATTTGGAACCAGTCTGTTGTTCCATGTCCAGTTCTAACTATTGCATCTTGACCTGCATACAGGTTTCTCAAGAGGCAGGTCAGGTGATGTGGTATTCCCATCTCTTGAAGAATTTTCCACAGTTTGTTGTGATCCACGCAGTCAAAGGTTTTGGTGTAGTCAATAAAGCAAAAGTAGAATTTTTTCTGAAACTCTTTTCCTTTTTCGATGATCCAGTGGATGTTGGCAATTTGATCTCTGGTTCCTCTGCCTTTTCTAAATCCAGCTTGAACATCTGGAAGTTCACAGGTCATGTACTGTTGAAGCTTGACTTGGAGACTTTTGAGCATTACTCTACTAGCGTGTGAGATGAGTGTAATTGTGTGGTAGTTTGAGCATTCTTTGGCATTGCCTTTCTTTGGGATTGGAATGAAAACTGACATTTTCCAATCTTGTGATCACTGCTGAGTTTTCCAGATATTCTGGCATATTGAGTGCAGCACTTTCACAGTATCATCTTTTAGGATCTGAAATAGTTCAACTGAAACTTCATCACCTCCACTAACTTTGTTCCTAGTGATGCTTCCTAAGGCTCACTTGACTTCACATTTCAAGATGTCTGGGTCTAGGTGAGTGATCACACCATTGTGATTATCTGGGTAGTGAAGATCTTTTTTGTACAGTTCTTCTGTGTATTCTTGTCACCTCTTCTTAGTATCTTCTGCTTCTGTTAGGTCCATACCATTTCTGTCTTTATTGTGCTGATCTTTGCATGAAAAGTTCTCTTGGTATCTCTAATTTTCTTGACGAGATCTCTTGTCTTTCCCATTCTACTGTTTTTCTCTATTTCTTTGCATTGATTAATGAGGAAGGCTTTCTTATCTCTCCTTGCTGTTCTTTGGCACTCTGCATTCAAATGGGTATATCTTTCCTTTTCTTCCTTTGCCTTTCGCTTGTGTTCTTTTCTAAGCTATTTGTAAGGCCTGGTCAGACAACATTTTACCTTTTTGCATTTCTTTTTCTTGGTGATGGTGTTGAATACCCAAACCTCCATCTGTAGTTCTTCAGGCATTGTGTCTGTCAGATCTAGTCCCTTGAATCTGTTTCTCACCTTCACTGTATAATCATAAGAGATTTGATTTAGGTCATACCTGAATGGTCTAGTGGTTTTCCCTACTTTCTTCAATTTAAGTCTGAATTGGGCAATAAGGAGTTCATGATCTGAGCCAGTCAGCTCCCGGTCTTGTTTTTGCTGACTGTATAGAGCTTCTCCATCTTTGGCTGCAAAGAATATAATCAATCTGATTTTGGTGTTGACCATCTGGTGATGTCCATGTGTAGAGTCTTCTCTTGTGTTGTTGGAAGAGGGTGTTTGTTATGACCAGTGCATTTTCTGGGCAAAACTCTATTAGTCTTTGCCCTGCTTCATTGCGTATTCCAAGGCCAAATTTGCCCGTTACTCCAGGTGTTTCTTGACTTCCTACTTTTGCATTCCAGTCCCCTATAATGAAAAGGACATCTTTTTTGGGTGTTAGTTCTAAAAGGTCTTGTGGGTCTTCATAGAATCGTTCAACTTCAGCTTCCTCAGCGTTACTGGTTGGGGCATAGACTTGGATTACTGTGATATTGAATGGTTTGCCTTGGAAACGAACAGAGATCATTCTGTCGTTTTTGAGATTGCATCCAAGTACTGCGTTTTGGACTCTTGTTGACCATGATGGCTACTCCATTTCTTCTGAGGGATTCCTGCCCACAGTAGTAGATATAATGGTCATCTGAGTTAAATTCACCTATTCCAGTCCGTTTTAGTTGGCTAATTCCTAGAATGTCGATTTTCACTCTTTGCATCTCCTGTTTGACCACTTCCAATTTGCCTTGATTCATGGACCTAACATTCAAGATTCCTATGGAATATTGCTCTTTACAGCATTGGACCTTGCTTCTATCACCAGCTCAGTAAATCCTTAATCTAATTTTCTGTTGAAGGCGGGCACTGTCTTCCTTCCCTGTTATTTGACCTGAGGCCAAACTGTGGTGGAGGTAATGAAGATAATGGTGACCTCCTTCAAAGGGTCCCATGCAGGTTTTGCTATACTCAGTGCTCCCAACCCTGCATCAGGCCACCACCAACCCACACCTTCCCCAGAGACTCCTGGACACTCACGAGCAAGTCTGGGTCAGTGTTTTGTGGGGTCACTGCTGTTTTCTCCTGGGTCCTGATGAGTGCAAAGTTCTGTTTGTGCCCTTTAAGAGTCTGTTTTCCCAGCCCTGTGTAAGTTCTGGTGGCTCTATAGTGGGGTTAATGGCGTCCTGTTCCAAGAGGGCTTATTCCTTACCCAGGTCTACTGCTCCCAGAGCCCTGCCCCTGCAGCAGTCTGCTGCTGAGCTGTACCTCCTCAGGAGATACCCAAACACAGTTCTGTCTCAGTCTTTGTGAGATCTCTGTGTCCTGTTTGAGCACACCAGGTATATTTGAGCCCTCTGAGTATCTCTGGCAGATATGAGGTTTGATTCTAAACGTGATTTTGCCTCTCCTACCATCTTGCTAGGGCTTCTCCTTTGCCCTTGGACATGGGATATCTCCTCACTGTTGTTCCAGCGCCGTGCCACCACTGCTCCAGCATCGCATAGATTTTAATTAGTTCCTCACCCCCAAATGCCATATAACTCCAGAGGTTTTATTTCTGCTTAAAAATGGAGAACTTGAAAGACCATGGGCCTGAGTTAGTCTGTGGTATCGAGTATCACAAGCTAAGTAGCATTTGCCCCGTTTAATTGAGACTCCCAGATTCCTATTTTCCTATCTTTGCCATATGACATGCCTTTTATCTGTGAACCTGCCCTAATGTTTTTGGGAGGGATGTTAAAGTAAAATCCCACTATTGTCTGAAAATGTTTCAAAGCCAAATATAGACCAAGAAAGTTGCATGTGTCAAGAAAAATGGTGGAGTACATATTTTTGGTTAAAGAAAATAACCTTTTCGGGTGTTTTAAAAAACAGCATATACATGTTCAGTTGCATCAGTCTGTTTTTTTGTTTTTATTTCTTCTTTGCCCCTGTATCATCAATGCCTGGAATAATTTTTCTTTGCTTTATTGCTTCTAGTTATTGACTAAAACATACTATTTTGATGTTGTATAGAAAACTTCTGTGTTGAGATGGTGAGTTAGCATTAGCAGTGCTCAGCAGATACTGGATTCTCTGCTGCTGTCTCTTTCTTATTTAGATCTCTGGGAAATACCAGTTCCTCCTGTGGATGTATCTAGCTGACACTGATGCCTCCTGGTCCTTTCCATATTTCTCTACAGGATTCTGATTGTGTCCTTGACATCTGCACCCTAATGTGCCGCTACCACTACCACTTGCCATATGTCCACAGCAAGCACTCCCGTCAACACAGGTCCCTAAGCTCCCTCCCCCATCACTGGCTTCCTGTTTGAGTCAGTAGGGTTATCCTCCACAAGTTTCCTACGGCAGAAGACTAGGCTTCTTTCTTGGCCCCCTCCCTCTTCTACCTCATGCAGAAAGGTACTAAAATACATAGACTTAACCTCTGTAATATTTTGAAATTCATCCCAGGCTTTCAAAACCATCGTCTGAGTTAACACGCCATTATTTCCCACCTAGATTATATAACAGCTTCTAACTGACCTTTCTGCTCTAACAACACCTGTCTCTGATACATTTCCTTCCCTGCAACTTGGATGATCTTGTTGAAGTGTACATCTGATCCTGTCCACCTCCAAGTCCTTATTTGTTCGTTAAATTGTAAGTGGAGTCTCAATCTCATGCAGTGGTACCTGAGAGTCACTATTGTGTGTCCCCCATTTGCCTCTCCTGACTTATATTTCAATATTGTGTCCCAGTTTCTTGCATTTGCACTGTACTGAATGATGCCCTAGCCCAGGCAAGCTGTACTTTCTGTAGCTTCTTCTAATGGAAAATCTTTGTCCCCTCCTTTTCACCTGGCAAACTCTCACTTCCATGCAGAATTCTGCTGAGATACTAACCTTTCCAGGCAGTTGTCCTAACTCTCAGGTCTACACACGCATTCTGGGCAGTTAGCTCTTTCTTCTGTGCTCTCGCAGTTCTGTGTGCTGCATCATAGCTGCATCATAATTGGCTGTCCTCTCTTTTGTTCCTGCTGCTGTAACTAGACTGGGTTCTCGTTAAAGATAAGATCTCCTGCCTTACTTGTCTTTCTAGCTTACCACACATGGCAGAAAATGAACACTTGGTAACAGTGCATTGACTGTATGAGAGGAGGAATGTTAACGTTAAAGAATATAGAAGGCGAAATTAAGGCCTACAGTTTATTTACTCACTCAGCAAATAGGTATTGAAAGTTTCAGATGTTTTTAAAAAATCTCTTACAGACCTCTCATTGGCATTTATCATCTTTCTTTGAGTAGCACTCCCTAAAAGTCTTGAACATTTTATTAGAAATCGGGGGCATGGATCTTGCTAATTAGGTCCAATTGAGATCCATGGCCGCAGAAAGGATCTCTGACTGTAGCCAGCTATTATCACACTTGAATTGAAATAGTGTCCTTGGCTTATGTGTAGATTCAAAAACTGAGAGACTGGGAATATTCTGGAGGGCACAGTGGAAACTCCAGGATGGCTACAAACCAAGGGGTAAACAGAGTAGGACAGAATGAGCTCCAGCGCCAACTTCTGACCTTGGCCCGTAATACCAGCTGTAAAATGAAGGCTGAAGAAGTGCAGTGGTGCATCAAAGAGCTTTTGTGGACTTGGCAGGAAACTCAAAAGACAGTTGTGCGATGCGACTGTTAAGATAGCAGTGCGTTCTTGTGACTTGGATATAGCACTTGGGAGTGAGAGAAAGTACCCTTCTTAGCTATTCCAGAGTGTGAGAGAGTAGTCCTTACACCAGAGCCAAGCTTCTGACGAAGATTTTATGCAAGAGAACTTAAAAATGAGGTCTAGACCAGCAGGAGCACTTCCGAAACATATAAGCATTAAATCTTAGGAGGAGTGACTGAAGAAAAAAGAGGTGCTTAAGTTAAGAAAAGCAAAACTGAGGGGCACGTGATGGTTGAGGAAAATGTGGAAGTCAGGGGCAGAAAGTTTTTTCTACAGCTGGAGCCCAAAATCATGAATATGTGTTTGCCTGTGCACATGTTTTAAACAGAAACATCTTGGTTTAGGCAATGTTAACAATTTGCAGTCACAGGGCATGAGACATTTTATTCACGAAAGATCCCAGGGTCCTTGTGCAGACTGATTCACTTACGCATGAGAGAGTAGTGCTGGGGGGTCTTGTCGGACCACCTTTGTCATGATAGAACAACTTTTAATTATTGTCACCTTTTACTTACACTGCCGAGGGGAGACCACTGAGCGGGAACCTCCCTTTAGAGAGAATGGATCTGTCCAAGGTGGCATTGCACGCCACAGCAGCAGGGAAGTGCAGGCACAGCTTGAGTGATCTAAAGATCCAGTGAAGGACCTGGGAGGGCAATGCCTCTTCACTCCCAGGAGGACTCCTGAAAAGTCTGGGCTGCAATATTCTATCTGAAGCCCAGCACGCATAATGCCCCGAGCCCGACAGAATACCTGCACTTGAGACCGTGTGCCTTGGCTGACCACCTCATCAGAGAAGAGATCTTTTCAGTTTCTAGAACAGAAAAAAAAAGAAAAAGTTTTATTGAATCATTGTTCAGTTAATTTTGAAACTGGACTTACCTCTTCCTTTCATTTGCTGTGTATTTCTTTGCTGTCTCCAGCCCGGTGGCTTTGTTACTTAGTAGAGAAAGAGAAAGACTGCTCTGAGAGTGGATCGTCCAGAGGAAACATGGCTCCTGTAAACCAGTGGTGCTCATGGATAAACAGGAAAACGCATTTGCCTGTTCAGTTTGTAAAATTAAAAATATCTTTTATGAGTAGGAAATGAATTGAATTCCTTTTGTCCTATAAGGAAAAGTAGGCTTAAGAAGTTGGTTGTGAGTTGGAGGTAAGGGGAGTGAAGAACAGGGATTTTGTTTTTATTTCTTAGTTATTAATATGTACAGTTAGTAAGTGTGACTTTGCAGATAGGAAGTAGTGCAAAAAAAAAAAAATCCTAGTATTTCTTACCAGATTGCTGTGACGGTGCGTTATCAGCAGCTCTGTCAACAGACATAAGAGTGAGAACTCTCAGCTATCATAAAAAATGTAATATTTAGAGTGTTGAAGTGGGATGCAGGAGGGCTCCGATGGCTACCTAATTTATGAGCTTCCAGAAAGCTAAGCTGAGAATGGGCAACATGCTCTTATTTGCCACTGTTGTTCCCTTCAGTTAGTAAGCGTGATTTCTAGCGATTGGCTATCTTCAGTAATCAATTAATTACTGCTTTCCAAAAGAACCCATACATTATTTAATTAGCAAACACACTCATTTTCTTGATCACCAGTAGCAACAATCATACATATTTTGAAAGTACAAGCTTAGAAGTCTTCCACCCTGTAGCTTGACTTCCCTGTTTCATTGTGAGTGTCTGTGTGTTTTCACAATGACAGCTGATAACCCAAATGCATCTGTTTTATACCTTGTCTTACTTGGTCTTCCTGGCTTCCCTCTTCCCTCCCCACCCCTGAGTCTGCCTTAAAAGGATCTACTGTGCTGTGTTGCTTCCCAAGAGCTTGTCAGAGAGAACAGTTTTGTCATTTGCAGTGTGTTCATGATGCCATGACAGATCTGCCTGCATTTCTTCCGGTACAGCGCCTGAGACGTGACATATTTAGAACACCCTTTCCTTTCCCAGATTCCTTCCACCCCAGCCCCTTATTTTAGGATTCTCATTTGCCACGAGGTTTACCAAATCTGAAGACTTTGGTTTAGGAAGTGACCTTAGTAGGGGACTTTATTTTTTAAAATTCTTTTGCTTCTTTATACTGTGTTATTAGTTTCATAATATATAACGAACATCTCTCCATGCAATAGGTAAAACTCAGATTCCTCTGGAGAAGGGCATTGCAACTTGCTCCAGTATTCTTGCCTGGAGAATCCCAAGGACAGAGGAGCCTGGTGGGCTGCAGTCCATGGCATTGCAAAGAGCTGGACACAACTGAAGGGACTTGAAAGTGAAAGTCACTCAGTCATGTGTGACTCTTTGCAACTCCAGGGTCCATAGAGTCCATGGAATTCTCTAGGCCAGAATACTGGAGTGGTTAGCCGTTCCCTTCTCCAGGGGATCTTCTTAACCCAGGGATTGAACCGAGGTCTCCTGTATTGCAGGGGGATTCTTTACGAGCTAAGCCACCAGGGAGGCCCCTGAAGTGACTTAGCAGTAGCATATAATGAACATCCATGCAATAGGTAAACCTATCCTGCTGACAGAAACTTAGAGATTGGGTCAGAAGCACAGCATTCAATTAGAAGCTAGTATAGGAGGCCCACAAGAAAGAAGTAACACCAAAAGGTTTACAACATACATCACAAATCCGTAAGTTTAGGAAGCATGTGTCTCCCAGTTAACTTCAGGGAAAACATCAGGATTCAAGGCATAAGGCAAAAGTCGTCATGATGGTCATGGTGAGGGGCTCTGTGCCCACTGCCCACAGTTCCTACTGTTCAGTCACTGAGTCATGTCTGACTCTTTGCGACCCCATGGCCTACAGCATGCCAGGCTCCTCTGTCCTCCTCCACTATCTCCCACAGTTTGCTCACATTCATGTCCACTGAGTCAGTGATGCTATCTAACCATCTCATTCTCTTCCACCCTCTTCTTTTACTTTCAGTCTTTCTCAGCATCAAGGTCTTTTCCAATGATTTGATTCTTTGCATCAGGTGGCCAAAGTATTAGAGCTTCAGCATCAGTCCTTCCAATGAATATTAAGGATTGATTTTCTTTAAAATTGTCTGGTTTGATTTCCTTGCAGTCCAGAGGACTCTCAAGAGTCTTCTCTAATACCACCAACTGTCCATAGTCTGTGACTCAAATGCTTTTCTCTCAGATATTCCATCAGCTTCCTCACCTCCTTCCCAGTCCTTTACATATTCTCTTCTCTCATCCTTATCTGTGGCTCTCCGTGCCTCGGGGTCATGTCCCATCTAGACAGCAGGATAGGCTGCCTAACACGGAACTACCTACCATTTCCTCTAGGTACACAGTGTTCACAGCTCCCAAGGGGAGGGCTGGGGGCTCTCCTTTATTAGCATCTTGTCCATTTTCATTCTTTTCTCATTGTCCTGGTTGACATTTTCCATGTTGAGATTTTTGACTGCTTGCTTCTCTTTGGACACCATTGCTCCTAGGCCTGTCCTTGCTATCTCACTGCAGGTGCTCCACCATGCCACTTCAACTCCCAGACCTGCTCCCTCTCACCTCCTACTCTTACAGGCCTCTAGGGCCCACACGCCCTCAGGGCCATGGGGAGCAAGGACTGAGAGGCAAGCAGTGATGAGCAAGGCACATGCAATTCTTGAGCGGGGGGGACTTCGTTCTCAACTTTGTTTGCCGTGGAAATTTATTTTTATCATCACATGAGTAGTCAAGGTGTTTTAAAAGAAACATGATGTGAAAATGAGTCAAAATTTACAAATCAGCAGTTACTAAAGACATTTAATAATTTACAGTATTCTCAATCATAAACATCACACTTTGCAAAGGATACTTATTTGCTTAAACTTATAAATCTGGCTTCCCTGATGGCACCAATGGTAAAGAATCTGCCTGCAATGCGGGAGACCCAGGATTGATCCCTGGGATAGGAGAGATCTCCTGGAGAAGGAAATGGCAACCGACTCTAGTATTCTTGCCTGGAGAATTCCATGGACAGAGGAGCCTGGTAGGCTACAGTCCATGGGATCACAAAGAGTCTGACATGACTGAGCAACACTTTCCCTATAAACAGGAGTAAAAAAGACGTCACCCAACAAGGTTGACAGTCCCCACATATCATGTCTCAATTTGGAGACAGAAGTCTGGTTCATGCTCTACTCTTCTCACACCTCTCACCCACCATGCTGTGACTCTTAGCCAAGTGTGCACAGACCCAGGCTGGCCTATTTTGACTTAATTCAGCCCTCTGTTTTCTTGTCTGTGTCGTCACTGGTAACCATTTCTGTTGATTTGAAGGGTGTAGCTCCAAACAATGGAATGCTTTATCTCTTGCTTTTTTTTTTTTTAACTGACAGTGCTTTTAGTTCTGCAATATTTTGAGATACAGTTGACATACAGCACTATTTACATTTAAGGTATAGACCATTAATTTGACTTGCATACATCATGAAATGATTGCCACAGTAAGCTTAATGACAGTAATCTAATATACATATGTGTGTGTGTGTATATAATTAAAGAAATATAAATTTTTCTTGTGATGATAACTCTAAGGATTGACTGTCTTAACAGCTTTCTTATATGAAACTCAGCAGTAATATATTTACCGTGTGGTAAATACATTATATCCCCAATACTAATTTATCTCATAACTGAAATTTTGTACCCTTTCACTACCTTCATCCAATTCCACCTCCCCTTGTCCTCCCCCTCTGGTAACCACAAATCTTCTTTTTCTATAAATGTTTGTTTTTGAAGTATAATTGGCCTTCTATACATTTCAGAATGATCACCACAATAAGTCTAGTTATAATCTGTCACCTTACAAAGCTATTAATAACTCTTAACTGTGTTTCCCATATTGTAAACTTCATGACTCATTATTTTCTCCTGAACTTTATATCCCTTAATCTCTCTCACCTTTCTTTTCTCCCCCTACCTGTTTCCACTCTTGACAACCACCTGTTATCTCCTCTGTTACCTATAACTCTTGCTGTTTGCCATATTTGTTCATTTGTTTTGTTTTTAGTTTCCACATATAAATGAAATCATATGGTATTATCTTTTTCTGACTTACTTCACTTAGCATCACACCCTCCAGGTCCATCCATGTTATTGTAAATGGCATTATTTCATTCCTTTTTATGACTAATATTCCTTTGTGTGTGTGTGTATGCACGTGTATGTGTGTGTGTGTGCATGCCACATCTTCTTTATCCTTTCTCCTATTGATAGACACATAGGCTGCTTCCATGTCATGGCTGTTGTAAGTAATGCTGCAGTGAATGCAGGGGCACATATGTCTTTTCTAATGAGTGATTTTGTTTTCTTAATTATCCAGGAGTGGAATTGCTAGATCATTTAGTGGTTCTATTTTTCATTTTTTGAGGAATCTTTATACTGTTTTCCCTAGCAGCTGAACCAATATATACTTCATTTTATTTCGAACAAAATTCTAGGTCTCCATAACTCCATTTGAGTCATACACAACACATAGGGCCCTTTTCTATGTTATCTTCTCCATGATAATCAACCATTGAGGGAATATTTACTAACTGGGAGCTGAATCTATTAAATAATGATCTCATTTTAACCATGCCACTATCCTCTAAGGTAAATGTTTCTATTCCTATGTTGTGATGAGAATTGTAAGGCTGATCAAATTTAAGTAACATGCCCAGTGCTATCCTAGTAGTAGCAGTGAAGTTGGTGTTGATATCTGTGGTTGTATGAACTCTAAGATAGTTCTCCCAATCGAAGTCTTAATCTGAGATTCTGTGGATAGTTTCAGGATCCAAAAATGGGTTTCAGGTCTTTGTTGGCTCCTGAAATTGAATCCCAGGTTTGGTTTGTTACATGCGTTTTATGGTAAAAGCAGCCATGCTCATTGCTCAGTCATGCCCGACTCTTCTGTAACCCTATGGACTATAGCCCACCAGGCTTCTCTGTCCATGGCATTCTCCAGGCAAGAATATTGGAGTGGGTTGCCATTTTCTGCTTCATGGGATCTTCCTGATGCAGGAATTGAACCCTCATCTTCTGCATTGGCAGGCGGATTCTTTACCACTTTGACACCTCGGAAGATCCTGAGCTTCTTTGCTTCCTCCTGAAATTGCTCAAGTGCTGTCCTCTCCACCCTCATCAGATTTTCAGTTACGCATGTAACCTCAAACAGTATTAGTACCCATATTTTGCATTCCCTCCTTTTATTTTGCTCATTTACATGAAAGTCTATACTCTTGTTCACATGTTAGTTTTGTGTCCTTCCTTCCATTTTTATTTTTTTCCTTCCTTTTCTTCTTATGCCTAAGTGTAAAACTTAAACCTAATTTTCTCATATTTAGTCTTCCTAAGTTCAACTTCTTCATATCAGCTCATTTCAGACTCCTGGGATCCTAATTCTTATATCTGATATTTTTAACACCCATCTCTATTTCATGTCATCTGTCAATTCATATTTAAAAAAAAAAAAAGCTAAAACAAAAAATGACAGTTTTCAACAATTCTTGACTATGGACTATTGCTTACCTCTGGGGATCCAGGATGGAAATATAATCTCTTGCTCTCAGGCTTCTGACGAAATTATTCCTTAGTAGTCTCTTGATATGATACTAACCTCTATAGGTCTCTTTTGTGAAGGGTGCAAGTGTGTTTACCAGGGACCAGGCTGGATGGAGACAAGACAACACTTTAGACAGTCCAACTATCTGGAGATACTCCTTGAAGTTGATGTTTTTCAAATATGTATTTAACATTTATTTAATAGACACCAAAGTAAAGTGGCTTTTCTATTTATAGGGTATATACATTTTCAGCCAACTTTTTAACTTCATTCAAATTGTCTTTCAGGGTTTTTTTTTTTTAATAACCCATAATCACAAAGAAAAGTAACTTAGGTAAATGGTGTTACAGTTTGTTCAAATTATAACCCCACATTCTAATTTTATGGGCTTCAGGTTGACACCTACCTTTCACCATTCTTGTTCTCACTTCCAATTTATATTTAAGTTTCTGAAACAAAATACTTCTTAGGGGCATATTCCAAGGGTTGAAATGTAGATAATGAACTAAATCACTTTTTTTAGATTAAAACAAAAAAAGAAACCACTTCACCATGCCTGACTCAGTTTTAGAATGTCAACTGACTCTCAGCCAGCTTGTCTCAAGGCTACTGGAGCAGCCTGTAATGGAAACATGCGGTTTGCGATTATGCTTCACAAGTAACTCAGCAGAGTAAGTTCAGCACCGGGAGAAGTGTTTCCACAATTTCCACTTGAGTGTGTTACCTATTTTTGCCAATTATGTTAGGAGTCTCATGTGGAAAACTGACTTAACTAGCATTGTATTTACATTTATCCTAGGGCTATTTTAATGTGCTTTATGAACTGGTGTCCCAGGCAGCTGTCCAGCTGACTCCTCCTTAATTGAGCTCTATAGACAGAATGAAATAAAGATTAAGTAAATATAGCCGTCAGACACTCTAGGCACACAGTAAATGCAGGCAGTCACCAGAAAGGAGTTTTGACTAGACTAGTTTGAGTAAATCCTTTGTTTCTTTGGAGGAAAAGAAGGTGATTTGTTACATCCTCAACTTCTGGCTGTTTTTTTTTTTTTTTCAATTCATGGTGTTAGTGTAGGAAATGATTTAATCAATAGGCCAGAAACTTAGAGTTTACATATTTCTAAGTATTTTTTTCAGTTTGTATGCATAAGTAACCTCTTTGAAGATGGTTGGATACCCACTGTTTCCTTCCCTCTGCCTTAGCAATTAAGATGAGCCAAACACGAATACCTTTTTCTGCCATACTTTGGAGTTTAAATATTACTGTATAGAATTTTAAGCAGAAATGTAAGCAGCGTTTAGGAAAATGACAATGGAGTAAATTGGTCAGGAAGAGAAGGTCCTGAGGGCCAGGACTCCAGGTCCTAAATGACTGCCATATTCCAGATGAGAAAGAATGTGAGAAGAGTGCTGATTCCTGAAAAAAACTCCCGCAGCTTCTTTCAGTGGTCAGTCCCCACACAGTATGAATCACGGCTGAGAACATAGACAGCAAGGATCATAGCAGAAAGCTTTTAATTATGCTTCAGTCTGGAAGAAGACACACTGTTTTTCTAACTGTGCAATAAGAAATAAAAAGAGTTTCCCCAGTTTTACAAGGCTTCCCTGGTGGCTCAGATGGTTAAGAATCTGCCTGTAATGTGGGAGACATGGATTCGGTCCCTGGATTGGGAAGATCTCCTGGAGTAGCAAGTGGCAACCCATTCCAGTATTCTATGGACAGAGGAGCCTGGCAGGCCACGGTCCATCGGGTCGCAAAGAGTCTGACATGTCTGAGCGACTACACTCTCCCCAGGTTTACACTGGGAAACTGACACACTCCTTGATTCGAGTGTTTACCCTCAAGGGCAGGAGTACCCTGCCACCATCAGACATTGGACTCCAAACCGAATGACTCTAGCCAACACAAATGATGACTCTCCTACACCCGAGTCCATGAGGAGACAACTCATTTTAATTTTGCCATGCTTTAATGATATTTAAATGACTCAAGTGGTTTTTATAAATGAATATATTACAAAGTTCATGTTCAAGAATTATCATTAAACCATAATGGACTTTACCATTTATTAGTTTCATAAATGTCACCTTGTTATTAACAATACAGGTAAAGCAACTTCACAAAAGTTTCCATTATCATCCATTGAATGAATCTTTGAATTTTTTGAGCTGGAGTTTTAGGCATTCTCATGTCACCCTCATAATTCAACTTTATAGTCAGGCTCATATGCATAAGCAATATGATGTTTTAGACTTTTCAAGATTCTATTTTCATGTAAGGACAAAATTTCTAAATTAAACATTGAGAAATGCTCTTCAGAAAGCAGTGTGGCCAGAAGTATGGTGACTACATACAGACTGCGCTTGTGTCCCCAGCATGTCCTATTCATGAGTGTCTTGTGCCAACCATGGTTTGGTATTTCTCCTCCCAAGTATTTGAAACAGCCACATCCCACTGCATTTTAATCATTTCACTAATGCTAAGGGAGGAGCTATGTGTTGGCTTGTCAATATTCTTCTCCTTTTTCAAAATTCCTAAGACCAGGTCATATTTAGACGAACATGAAACACCCCAGCTTATGATTCTGTAAATCTTTAAATGTTACATTAGAAAAAAAAATTGTCAACTTTTATTATTGAGGAGGCTTTAAGACACATTAATATGTATTTGGCAAGTGAAAAGGTCAAAATTGTCAGGACTGTAATTTCAAGAACACCCTGGAATTGATAGTAAAATAATGAAATTCTTTGCTAAATGTCTAATTGTCTGTATTTTCTTTAACATGGATGAATCATTTTACTCTATAATTTCAGAGCAGAGGTTTTTCTTTTTTATTTTGCAGGATTTTGTTCATATATTTATAGGGATTATGCATTTTTAAAAACCCTTTTTATTTTGTATTGGGGTCGCAAAGAGTCGGACACAACTGAGCGACTGATCTGATCTGATGTGGGGTATAGAGAGTTAATACTGTTGTGATAGTTTCAGGTGAACAGCAAAGTTCAGTCTGTATTTTTAAAGAAGGTAATTAGCCAGTCTGTATTTTTTTAAAGAAGGTAGTTCTGGAAACAAATTAATTGCAAATCCAGGATTCAGTTTACTCATGACCTTAACAGACTTTTAATTCACTTTCGCTACACCTGTATGTTTGTTTTATTGTGGGCAGAGGTAGGGGAAAGCGTTGGAGAAGTCTCAGATGGTGTGTGGGATGCAGTTTTTTCATGAAAAATACGGCCATTGTCTCATTTGCCCACAGCTGTTTAGAGTAGGGGGCCTGCTGGAAAGGAGCCTTGGCAGAAGGCCTCACACAACGCGTTCTGCATGTTTCTCGGGGATGAATACTCATACTTGGTCTTTCCCAAGCAGAGATCTCCAACCACTACACTACCTTAGTCTGCCTGGTGAATCTTTATCAGATCATTTGCTTTTCAGATTGTTTGAACCTAACATTTACCGTCAATGAAACTGAGATTTGTGTTCAATTACAAATCCCCAATAATCAACTGTACCTCCTTGAGGATGTATGTTTGGGTAAGAGGCTTGAAGAAGAGGCATGAGCTGAACTGGCCACAGCTACTCAAGAACCCCATCTGGGCATTGTTGGAATGCAAACTGTTGAACTCAGATGGACTTGTCTTACCATCTGGTTGCAATTTTGGTGCCTGAGCCCTGGATGTATTATTCCTTTATATTTGAGTTAACTCAATCCAGTTTTGTTTTTTTTTTAAAAGATGGCCAGAACGTTGTCAATGCATATACTTAGTTTGATTATTTTGCTTGTTTAATTCAACTAACTTTTAAAAGTGCATGAATATATTCCTATTGCTAGAATATAAATATCAGATTGTGTGTTAAGCCTCTTGGCAAAAGATGGATGTTTTTCTCTTCGTTTTTTTTAATCTGTGTGAGCAAGTCTCAATTGACCATGATTTTCAAGTTCAATAATATTTAGATAAAGTGTGAAAAATAGTTTCCTTATTTACTAAATTTCATTATTAATATAAATAGTTGTGTTGGAATATTTTGAAAGATGGATTTCTTTCTCAGTGGATTTTTTGACCCATCTTTAAAAAAAATCTGTTCCTGTCAGTACGTGCTCATGGGAATGCAGATGGTTTTGATACTGACCAGGGTTTTTGGTCTTCCCCAATCAATAGAAATTGACTAGAGGCCAGACAAGAAATTCAGGCAAGGCTTTATTGAGACTCCTATGCCAGCTATAGGAGGGAGCAAAAATAATTAACAGATTCTCTTGCTAGCCCTATCCCAGGGGAGAAGTGAGCTTCTTCCTTATATGGGGTGAGAGGTGTTTCCAGGGGGTGCACCATAGGGGTGGCTTGGGTGTTTGCCCACCTCTCTAGTGGCATTGACTGCAGGGGGCATGATCAGTACCCTGGTTTTGCTTCACCACCCTGTTTTTGCTCCTGGCTCTTTAGAAATGGGAACCAGGTTTTTTGTTTGTTTTTTGTATCTTTTGTGCAGAATTTGCCCCAACTGTGAGGCACACAGTTATTTTTAGTCCCATATAGTTTCTCTGTTGCTGGAGGAGAAGTTTGTCCAGGTGCAAAAAGCACTGCAGCACTTGCAACAAAGCGTCCAGGTCCCAGCTTGTCTGAGTTTCAGTGGTTGAAACAGAGTAGGTTTGAAGATGGTCTTAAATTGTTTTCCTCTCCAGTGCATGCTGAGAAACCTTTCTGTCCACCTGCTCTAGGCCTCTTCCTGGGTAAGGCTGAGTAGAGGTGCTGAGCTCAGTCAGCCCTATCTTCGTGTTTTTCTGGTCTACAGGAAGGGTACTGAGGTTGTAGTGGTATAAGCTGATACTTACAGAGTATTACCATTGCCACGCGCTGTCCAAAGCACTTTGGACACACTGAGTTAATCTTTTAAAAAATTTGTGAGTTAGGTGTCTTTATTACCACCATTTTACAGATGCAAGTAATGAAGAGTTTCAGTAACAGAGGCTGAGAACTCCCTTTCCCTCATTTCCTGTATTTGCACTCCATCCTCTCTTGAAACCGTTTCAGGAGCATTTCGTCCTGCTGCCACATGTCATGGGAATAAACACAAGCTGAATTTCCAGTCCCCCAGTGGGAGACAAAGATTCGTTCCCTTCTTACCTGCCTCTCTTTGGGGAGCCCTTCACAAGCTCTTCTGGCTTCCTCTGTACTACACAAGTCAGATAATCTGGTTTAGTTCATGTTAGGATTTGTGTTTCATATATTATGCTACTTACATGTATTTCTCTCCATCATAAAGTTGACTTCTGGTTTATTTTAAATTATATAGAGATAAAAGATGTGTATAATAACTATGCAAAGAAGTGACTCATAGGAAAAAAAAAAACCTGATGCTGGAAAAGATTGAAGGTGGGTAGAGAAGGGGACAACAGAGGATGAGAGATAGGATGGCATCATTGACTTGATGGACATGAGTTTGAGTAAACTCCGGGAGTTGGTGATGGGACAAGGAAGCCTAGTGTGCTGCAGTCCATGGGGTCACAAAGAGTCAGACACGACTGAGTGACTGGACTGATAACAGCTATCCTAAGTACTCTTGCCTGGAAAATCCTGTGGACGGAGGAGTCTGGTAGGCTACAGTCCATGAGGTCGCTAAGAGTTGGACACGACAGAGCGACTTCACTTTCACTTTTCATTTTCATGCATTAGAGAAGGAAACGGCAACCCACTCCAGTGTTCTTGCCTGGAGAATCCCAGGGAGGTGGAGCCTGATGGGCTGCCGTCTATGGGGTTGCACAGAGTCGGACACGACTGAAGCGACTTAGCAGCAGCAGCAGCAAGGTGTTATAAAAAGAAATCCCTTTGTTTATTTACTAGTTTCATTCAAGTCATTTATTAACCAACTTCCTTTGCTGACAAAGGTCCATCTAGTCAAAGCTATGGTTTTTCCAGTAGTCATGTATGGATGGGGCCACAAAGAGTCGGACACGACTGAGCGACTTAACTGAACTGAAACTGAACAGGTACGGATGTGAGAGTTGAACTATAAAGAAAGCTGAGTGCCTAAGAATTGATGCTTTTGGACTGTGGTGTTGGAGAAAACTCTTGAGAGTCCCTTGGACTGAAGGAGATCCAACCAGTCCATCCTAAAGCAAATCCGTCCTGAGTGTTCATTGGAAGGACTGATGCTGAAGCTGAAACTCCAATAGTTTGGCCACCTCATGTGAAGAACTGACTCATTTGAAAAGACCTTGATGCTGGGAAAGATTGAAGGTGGGAGGAGAAGGGGACGACAGAGGATGAGGTGGTTGGATGGCATCACTGACTCAATGGACATGAGTTTTAGTAAGCTCTGGGAGTTGGTGATGGACATGGAAGCCTGGCGTGCTGCAGTCCATGGGGTCACAAAGAGTTGGACATGGCTGAGAGACTGAACTGAACTTTGTTATAAGATAAATTTATGTGCAGGAATGAGATATCCCCTGCCCTGGGGTTATCTAAGGCTGAAGGATTTCCTGAAATGTGAGGCTTTTAGTACTAAAAGTAATAAAGTTCTGGGCAGACTGGGGAAGTTTGTCATCCTTTGCAAGAATCAGGTCAAATTAAGTTTACTTTCATATCATGTACACGGGCAAAAAGCTTGATGCATAACAAGTGGCTAATAAATATTAATTGAATAATGAATGGGGGCTAGGCTTTGTCCTAGGGCTTAAGAGTAGAATGATTTAAACCCAACAGATGGCATCGCAGACAGAATAGCATATGTCAAGTTCTAGAAGTGGGAAACCTTAGTATATGGTTTGTAAACTCAGAAAACCCCATGCAGGAAGACACAGAGCAACAGGGAGGCTTATGCTATAAATGAGAAAGGTGTATATAATCCAGATTATTGAGGACCTTCTATTTAAGGTGAAGGAGTTGGGTTTTATTTTTCGTAAGAGGGAACAGCTTTAGATTTTTAAGCAGGGGCATGATACAGTTACATTGCCACAAAGGTAGCTTTGTAGACAAGATGGAAGGTAAATGAGAAGGATGGAGAGAATGAGTGTGATGGGTGGGTGGAGGGAGCAAAAGAGTGAGGAAGCTGTTGCAAAAATGCTCACAGAAGATGCTCATAGTTTTATTGAGGTTGGTAAAGATAGTGATGGAGAGAGAAAGGGCAAACAAGAAGGTAAAGGTTTGAGAACAAGGTGGATGGTGAAGTTAATTCACCTTGCTCACCTCCTGTCCAAATGGAGACAGAATGGGTAAGATGGCTGAAGGGATGCCCAGATCTCTTCCATGGATGGCTGGTGGTGTGGTGGAAGGCGGATGAGAGGAAGCCTGGAGAGAAAGTGAACTTCCATCCATTTGGAACTGTTTGGAGTTGACTGTGCAACAGATTAAGATGTTTGATGACATAACTGAGTCATCAAAAAGCATGAAGCAGTGTTCAGGATATGAAACACTATCCCCTACATGATAAAAGCTGTTGATGTTTACTTCCTGATTGTAAAGATACTTAGTTTTCAATGGGAAATATTTATGAGATTTGAATTTTTTTTTTAAATTTTATTTTATTTTTAAACTTTACAATATTGTATTAGTTTTGCCAAATATCAAAATGAATCCGCCACAGGTATACCTGTGTTCCCCATCCTGAACCCTCCTCCCTCCTCCCTCCCCATACCCTCCCTCTGGGTCGTCCCAGTGCACCAGCCCCAAGCATCCAGTATTGTGCATCGAACCTGGACTGGCGACTCGTTTCATACATGATATTATACATATTTCAATGCCATTCTCCCAAATCTCCCCACCGAATTTTTAATAACAAAATGAGCATGACAGAGAATCTTACTCCCATATTCAGAAGTAATCACTATTAATGTCTTGAGAAACATCATTGAAGATTGATGCACCGATCTCTCTCTCTTACTATCTAAGACCACAGGGCATTTGCTTAAACTCCCTGTGCCTCAGTTTGCTCATGTATCAGATGGTTATTGGTATTCAATAGAGGGGGTATTAGCTGAGTGAAATATTAAACCCTCAGAAGAGTGTCTGGCCCATAGGAAGCACGATCAAAGCATCATCGAATATAACATATCCATCTTTTAAAAATAATGGTTTGTATTTCATGCTGTTTTGTAACCTCCTTTGTTGTATACTATCATTCTTTACTGTTCATTAACTCGTGGACTTCCAGATGTTCAAGCTTGTTTTAGAAAAGGCAGAGGAACCAGAGATCAAATTGCCAGCATCCACTGGATCATTGGAAAAGCACGGGAGTTCCAGAAAAACATCAATTTCTGCTTTATTGACTATGCCAAAGCCTTTGACTGTGTGGATCACAATAAACTGTGGGAAATTCTGAAAGAGATGGGAATACCAGACCACCTGATCTGCCTCTTGAGAAATGTGTATGCAGGTCAGGAAGCAACAGTTAGAACTGGACATGGTTCCAAGTACGTCAAGGCTGTATATAGTCACCCTGCTTATTTAACTTATATGCAGAGTACATCATGAGAAACGCTGGGCTGGAGGAAGCACAAACTAAAATCAAGATTGCTGGGAGAGATATCAATAACCTCAGATATGCAGATGACACCACCCTTATGGCAGAAAGTGAAGAACTAAAGAGCCTCTTGATGAAAGTGAAAGAGGAGAGTGAAAAAGTTGGCTTAAAGCTCGGCATTCAGAAAACTAAGATCATGGCATCTGGTCCCATCACTTGATGGCAAAGAGATGGGGAAACAATGGAAACAGTGGCTGACTTTATTTTTTGGGCTCCAAAATCACTGCAGATGGTGACTGCAGCCATGAAATTCCTTCCAAGCTTACTCCTTGGAAGGAAAGTTATGACCACCCTAGACAGCATATTCAAAGGCAGAGGCATTACTTTGCCAACAAAGGTTCGTTTAGTCAAAGCTATGGTTTTTCCAGTAGTCATGTATGGATGTGAGAGTTGGACTATAAAGAAAGCTGAGTGCCAAAGAATTGATTCTTTTGAACTGTGGTGTTGGAAAAGACTCTTGAGAGTCCCTTGGACTGCAAGGAGATCCAACCAGTCCATCCTAAAGGAAATCAGCCTTGAATATTCATCGGAAGGACGGATGCTGAAGCTAAAACTCCACTACTTTGGCCACCTGATGCAAAGAGCTGACTCATTTGAAAAGACCCTGATGCTGGGAAAGATTGAGAGCAGAAGGAGAAGGGGACAACAGAGGATGAGATGGTTGGATGGCATCACTGACACAGTGGACATGAGTCTGGGTAAACTCCAGGAGTTGGTGATGGACAGGGAGGCCTGGCCTGCTGTGGTTCATGGTGTCACAAAGAGTCAGACACGACTGAGCGACTGAACTGAACTGAACTGAACTCTTAGTCAGTGAAATATATCTTTCTACCCCTTTAGACCAAAATTAATTTTTACTGCTAGAATTCAAAAGACAACTGAAATGAAAACCAAAACAAAAATAGAAACCCACCATGATGATAACAAAACATTAACAAGGTCAGTCTTTGAAAATGCTTTGACTTGACCTTCAACTATCAACCCGTAGGGACCATTACAAGGGATGGTTTGTTACAGCTAGATCATCTTACTTTCTGATGAAAAAAAAATAACCCAAAGGGTTTTGCTCTTTTCTACTGTCCTTTGCTCTTCTGCCCTCACATTAATAATTCTTCTAACCTTTAATGTCTCATTGATCACCTGTCAGGTGAGATTTCTACCTTTTATCCTGGCAGCATCTGTGCGGTGCTAGTTTTTCATTCATCTTCACTTGTGCTATTAAGGTCTAAATTTGTTTCTGTGACTAAATAGGGCAATTTATATCTTTAATCCAAACCATTTCTTTTTATTTCTGAAAAAGATGGGGAAAAAAATCCAAATGGCTGAAATCTTTTATCAGAGGCACTTGAAAAATCAATTTTTCTCAAGAGTGAGAGTGAGGGCAAAGAGGATTTTGTCACTGTGTTGGAATTCTAACAAACTGTTCTGTCATCCTCTAGAAGTGTCTTGGTTTAAAAAAAAGTCATGTTATGATAACCTTTAGAAAGTCAAGTGATTGACGTGCAGACATTGTGAGAGAAAATATAACCTCTAAAATAATGGTTGTAGGTAAAGCAATTTTTAAATTATGTGGTGAGGAAGCAAAAGAAATTAGCATTTCTTTTATAGCATTTGATGTATCTTTGTGGACATGCTGTTCCTCCTGTTAACTGAGGACTACCTGTTTTAGCACGATTTATATTGACGCTTTGCATTTATATAGTGTTTTGGGCCCTGAGCAGTTCATAAGCATTGAGTGTAAACAGTGTGCCTGCAAGCCAGGTAACTGAATATTCTGAACTCACAGATGGGGAGGCACCAGCACAGAGAGCTGTGTTACCCTGGGCTCTTAGTCACTGGGAGAAAGAGAAATGAGAGCTCTGAGTAGTTTTCCATGTTGAGAAACAATTAATTTGGCCTAAAAGTTTAAGTTGATTCTGCCTGCTTAGAATTTGGTCTTCTGGAAGCAGTAGCCTGAGTTTTCTGAAGACTTCTTCCACTTTCTGTCCTCATATTTTGGGTGAGGTTGATCCCCCAACTCTCAAGGGTGAGAATATGACCCAAAAGTGACTGCCTGGCGTAGTCCATTTTCTTGGCTACTCTAATGAGAGCAGTTCTGCAATAATGGCTAACTGTGGCTTGAGCTGTTACACCTATTCCTCTGGAGTTGCTGAATAACTGCAGTATAGGCCTGGTAGGTCTTGAGACTGTCTGTTGACTCCTGGATCAAACTGTACCTGAAGACAGAGCCATAAAATTTTTCATTACATGAGCCATTACATTATCTATTTCCCCTGATAAAGGTAAATTTTCTTTTTCAGTGAAGTAAAGAATCATTTTATAAGGTTATTAGATTCTTTTAAAAATTTATCTTTTAGGTTAGAACATAAAGTGATTCTTAAAGTTTTTATACCCTGATGTTCATTTCAACAAAGTATCAAAAGTTACTTGTCAGGAGAAATTCTGTTGAATAAGTAACAGAGGACAGTTTGGAAGTAGTAAAGTAAAAAAAAAATTGTTGATTTCTGAAAGATACAGAAAATAAATCTCAAGTATATTTTCATAAGTGTACTTTTGTGTTAGATTTTTTTTAAAAATTCATTTTGAAAGATTCATACTGATTTTAATCATGTTGCTCCTAGTGATGTAGCATATCCAGTGCTCTGATGTAGAATCGGAGCTTTCATTGTTTGTGTGTCTAAGCCTAGATTTTGGAGGTGATGTGTGTTCCTGTATGGCTTAGTTATGGTCAGGTATTTGGTAGAACAACCCCAAATGTTTGTCTTTTAAAGGTCAAGGCTGGACAGGGACAGTGGCAAAGAATGAGCTCTGATTACTTCCATGAGTAACTTTTCCCTCTTAATTGGGATGTTTCTGGGCCATCCAGAAAATGTCTCCCCAAGAAACCTGAGAAATGGAAAGTTCATGTTTCTCATTAATCCTAATCTGGTATAAGACTAACTGGGCTAATGATTGATGCAGAATAGCATGAAAAGTACGCAAATTGCATTTTCCATTTTAGTCACTGAAATTTGGTCTTGGGTAGTTTCATTCTCTTTTGTAATTTTCACACAGAAGAGGGAAAAAAACAGTTTACCATTAGGTACATGCAGGTCCCTCAACATCCCCGTCAGGTGTGTGTTAGTGCTATGCTCTCCTGAAAGTCAAGGAAAGTGTGCTGGGTTGGGGAGCTGGGGCTAGGGGTTAGGAGAGAGCTAATACACTGTTGGTGGTGGACAGGGAGGCCTGGCGTGCTGCGGTTCATGGGGTCGCAAAGAGTCAGACGCAACTGAACTGAATACACTTGGTATTGCCTGGACCAAGATCAGAACAGTCAGCTTGCAAATGAGGTTTTGTAACCGCTATTGAATGCAATAGAGGCAGAAAAAGTCTTCCCTATAGGTATAAGGATGACAAATCTGAGTTTGTGCTAGTGGCAGCATTCATGGGAAGAGTAATTAATGTAGCTACTAGTGACTGAGTGCTTATAACATGTAAGACATCAGGATTTTAAAGGTGCTATCTTGTCCCACTATCACAGCAATGCCACAGGTCATATAAAGATACTTCTTCAAAATTTTCCAAGCGACGCTTCAGCAGTATGTGAACGGTGAATTTCCAGATGTTCAAGCTGGTTTTAGAAAAGGCAGAGGAACCAGAGATCAAATTGCCAACATCCGCTGGATCATTGAAAAAGCAAGAGAGTTCCAGAAAAACATCTATTTCTGCTTTATTGACTATGCCAAAGCCTTTGACTGTGTGGATCACAACAAACTGTGGAAAATTCTGAAAGAGATGGAAATACCAGATCACCTGACCTGCCTCTTGAGAAACCTGTATGCAGGTCAAGAAGCAACAGTTAGAACTGGACATGGAACAACAGACTGGTTCCAAATAGGAAAAGGAGTACATCAAGGCTGTATATTGTCACCCTGCTTATTTAACTTATACGCAGTGTACATCATGAGAAGTGCTGAGCTGGAAGAAACACAAGCTGGAATCAAGATTGCTGGGAGAGATATCAATAACCTCAAATATGCGGATGACACCACCCTTATGGCAGAAAGTAAAGAAGAACTAAAAAGCCTCTTGATGAAAGTGAAAGAGGAGAGGGAAAAAGTTGGCTTAAAGCTCAACATTCAGAAAACTAAGATCATGGCATCTGGTCCCATCACTTCATGGCAAAGGGATGGGGAAACAGTGGCTGACTTTATTTTGGGGGGCTCCAAAATCACTGCAGATGGTGATTGCAGCCATGAATTAAAAGATGCCTACTCCTTGGAAGGAAAGTTATGACCACCCTAGACAGCATGTTCAAAAACAAAGACATTACTTTGCCAACAAAGGTCCGTCTAGTCAAGGCTGTGGTTTTTCCAGTAGTCATGTATGGATGTGAAAGTTGGACTGTGAAGAAAGCTGAGTGCTGAAGAATTGATGCTTTTGAACTGTGGTTGAGAATCCCTTGGACTGCAAGGAGATCCAACCAGTCCATCCTAAAGGAGATCAGTCCTGGGATTTCTTTGGAAGGACTGATGCTAAAGCTGAAACTCCAGTACTTTGGCCACCTCATGCGAAGAGTTGACTCATTGGAAAAGACCCTGATGCTGGGAGGGATTGTGGACAGGAGGAGAAGGGGATGACAGAGGATGAGATGGCTGGATGGCATCACCGACTCAATGGACATGAGTTTGAGTGAACTCCAGGAGTTGGTGATGGACAGGGAGGCCTGGCGTGCTGTAATTCATGGGGTCACAAAGAGTCAGACACGACTGAGCGACTGAACTGAACTTACACCCATTTTAAGATGAAGAAACTGAAGTTTTGCAAGATAAACTTTATAATAGCAAGATTAGTTCATAATCATAGTTCATACTATTCGTACATGGCTGAGCTGACGGGAAACTCTGGTCTCTGCTTTCTGAACCACTCTACAGCCTCAGTCCAGTTAAGAAAGTATAAGAAGAATTGGGACCAGAGACATTGTAAACTGAGTAGCTTGTTGACCAACCTGGATGAGAAGAAAGAAAATCATAAATGTTTCACAGATCCTCATCACAATCACAGCAATTAATACTTCCTTTTCGTAGCATTTGTTTCACTTTCATATAGTAGACTGGATTTCTTGCACCCCCTTTTACTATGTGTATTATGAAAACATCAAAGATAGATGTGAGCAGGACTGTGGTGCAGGCTCTGTTCACCATGCAGGGGAGCTTTGGCAAGTCTTTGCAGTTCTGACTGTTCTCATCCATAAAGTGAGGGCCTTAAATATGTACAGCTCTTTTGTTCAAACAAACTTTGTTTTGATACCATCACACCATAATGAATAGGAATGCAAAGAGTTTTTCTTCCTCTCTGCTTTTTCAGAGATGAGCTTTAGTAGTTTTTGCTGGATTCAGGGTGGTACTTAAACTGAACTCTCAGTACCTCTGGACCCATGTCTGCAGTTGGCATCAATGCTGATTGATTGCTGCTTGGCTGGGCTTTACCAATTGTTAATATTTTCTGACTCATGTGTAAATATCACTACTTATTTTTTTTAATGTATCCCTTCTTTCCAGTCTTTCAGCTATCAATTTTGTTATTGTTGTGGTAAAACATGTAAAATATAAAACTTACTATTTTAAAATTTTATAAGTGTATTATATTAGTGGCATTAATTATATTCAGAGTATTCTGAAACCATTATCACTATGTCTAAATCTTTTTCATCACTCTAAATAATAACTCTGTATCTATTAAGCAATAAAACTCCCATCACCATAATCCCTAGACCTGGTAGTCCCTACTTCCTGTCTCTGCAAACTTTCTGGACATTTCATATAAATGGATTCATACAGAATTTGTCCTTTTCTGTCTGGCTGCAGTCTATGGGGTCACTAAGAGTCGGACACGACTAAGCGACTTCACTTTCATGCACTGGAGAAGGAAATGACAACCCACTCCAGTGTTCTTGCCTGGAGAATCCCAGGGACAGGGGAGCCTGGTGGGCTGCCATCCATGGGGTCGCACAGAGTTGAACACGACTGCAGCAACTTAGCAGCAGCAGCAATGGGCTGGATGAAGCACAAGCTGGAATCAAGATTGCCAGGAGAAATATCAATAACCTCAGATATGCAGGTGATACCACCCTTACCGCAGAAAATGAAGAACTAAAGAGCCTCTTGATGAAGGTGAAAAAGGAGAGTGAAAAAGTTGGCTTAAAGCTCAACATTCAGAAAATGAAGATCATGGCATCTGGTCCCATCACTTCATGGCAAAGAGATGGGAAAACAGTGGCTGACTTTATTTTTTTGGGCTCCAAAAATCACTGCAGATAGTGACTTTAGCCATGAAATTAAAAGATGCTTACTCCTTGGAAGGAAAGTTATGCCCACCCTAGATAGCATATTCAAAAGCAGAGACGGCCAATAAAGGTCAGTCTAGTCAAGGCTATGGTTTATCCAGTAGTCATGTATGGATGTGAGAATTGAACTATAAAGAAAACTGAGTGCTGAAGAATTGATGCTTTGGAACTGTGGTGTTGGAGAAGACTCTTGAGAGTCACTTGGACTGCAAGGAGATCCCACCAGTCCATCCTAAAGGAGATAAGACTTGGGTGGTCATTGGAGGGACTGATGTTGAAGCTGAAACTCCACTTCTTTGGCCACGTGATGTAAAGAACTGAGTTATTGGAAGAGACCCTGATGGTGGGAAAGATTGAGGGCAGGAGGAGAAGAGGATGACGGAGGATGAGATGATTGGATGGCATCACTGACTCGATGGACATGGGTTTGGGTGGACTCCGGGAATTGGTGATGGACAGGGAGGCCTGGCGTTCTGTGGTTCATGAGGTCGCAAAGAGTCAGAAATGACTGAGCGACTGAACTGAAAGAAAGTGAAAATGAAGTCGCTCAGTCATGTCCGACTCTTTGTGACCCCATGGACTATAGCCTACAAGGCTCTTCCGTCCATGGGATTTTCAAGGCAAGAGTACTGGAGTGGCTTGCCATTTTCCTTCTCCAGGGGATCTTCCCAACCCAGCAATCAAACCCGGGTCTCCCAAGTTGTAGGCAGACACTTTTACTGTCTGAGCCAGCAGTTAACTGAATGACTAATTGAATATTTTTTTCAAGTGGTTCTTGGTCTTTTGTGTATGTTCTTTGGAGAAATGTCTATTTAAGTTTTTAGCCTATTTTTGAATGGGTTGTCTTTTTCTTGTTCATATCCTGTATATTAAACCCTTATCAGATACATGATTTGCAAATATTTTCTCCCAGTCTATTGATTATCCTTTTATGTTGTTGATAATGTCCTTTGATGCATAAAATTTTGTTAATTTTGATGAGTTTTAATTTATCTTTTTTTACTTCTAATTATTTTGTCGTCACTGCGAAATTGAAGGTTATAAACATTTAACATTTTTTTCTAACAGCTCTAAGGTTTTAACTCTTATATTTAGGTCATTGTTATAGTTTCACTAAAGTTTTGTATACAGGACGGATCAGGGAGTCAAACTTCATTCTTTTGTGTGTTAAAATCCATTTGTTCCAGCATCGTTTGTCGAATGGACTTGGCACCCTTGTCAAAAATCAATTGGTCAAAGATATATGGGTTTATTTCTGTATTCTGAGTTTTATTCTGTTATTCAATATGTCTCTCCTTATGCCAGTACTGGACCTTTTCAGTGATTGCTGGTTGTTGCTTTGTATCAGTGATTATACTTATTCTTAGACTTCCACTGCCTCCTCTTGGATTTGCTACTTCTGATCCATGTGGCTTAAAAAAAACAGTCAAGCAAGCTTATAATACCTTCATATGACTAGAGTTTTGGAGCTTCTCTTAAAGAACAAATTGGATTTGGTACAATGGCTTTGTGATATACAGTCAAAGCCAGCAACCTGCTTTCTGTCTCTCTCAACAGAACCTCAGATAATTAATTCATCAGGTAAAAACAGAAACGTTCAGTTTGAAGGGCAAGGAGGTAAAATCCCAAGAGCCCGGTCTCCTGTGAATCTATGTGTTATATAAACTGTTAGGGCAGAGGTGACATCCTTCAGTAAACCGTTTAACATCAAGGAATTTCTAGTTTATTTTTCTATTATTTTGCAGGATTATAGTTTTCTAAAGTTCACCCTCTGGATAAACTGTGAATTATGCTATATGAAAAAAAAGCCTACACTATTAATGATTTTTCCATTTATTACTAGCTTTAGGAAAAAATATTTAAATATATATTTACACATAATTATAATCTAGGATTTGCATGCTCCACAGAGTTGACTTCTCCTGAAGGATCTCAAAAGAGAGAAATTCCTGTTTGACTCTGCGGTCAGTCTTGCCCATGGATCGCCTTGAGCATTACTGGATATACAAGATGACAAAACGGTAGTAGTTTGTGCTACCACACAACAGGACCAAAATGACGGTTGTTTCAAATACTGTGAGGGTATGCTCCGTAAATTCACTAAGGTGACCCAGGAGTGTTGATCTGAATTTATTTTAGCCTCACTTATTGTCACTTAACAGAATAAACAAGAACTGATGGCTCTTCAAACAGTCATAATAAATTACAGTTATGACGAACACAAATGCCTCATTATGTCTGGTCAAGGTCTATTTCCCTTTTATAGAGCTAACTGGTAGAAAGCATTGTTTTTAATTCACGAATGAATATGCACAGGAATCTTAGTTCTCCTATTTACATAAACCTGATAGACAATTAATCTTCAGCAGAGTACCTAGAGAAGGCTTAGAAAATGTAAGCCGTAGATAATGTTAAAAAAAATAGTTCTAAAATATCAAATGCTTTAAATACCAAAATGCCACTTTTATTAGCCTTTTATTATCTCACTTGTAAACACTTAAAACCAGTAACAGTTTAATGTGATTATAAGGCATATGTGCAGTTGGGTTAAATATATTAATAAAGCAATTAGTGTTGGTTAATTAAACAGTAGAAAAGTAGTTGAAATGTTTGGACTCTAAAAAGATATTCTTTAGGGGGTTTCTGAACTTAGCTTAAACTTTTCTTGATATTTGTGCTGTTAGGTCAACACAATTTAGAAAGGATTTGTCTATAAGAATGGGGTAGCAGAGAACCTTGGGTGTGATAGAAATTTCAACTCTTGGATTGCTATGATGAGTAGACAGTTGCATACATTTATTAAAACTCATTACATATTTAGGATTTGAGTATTTGTCTATATGTATACACTTTGTCTATATGTATACATATATGTTTGTCTATCTTTACACACAAACATACTCACAGAAAAGGAGAGTCCTGAACATACCTTTGAAGCCAGCCATCCTTGTAGCTAGATTCACTGTCCTATAATTTGGTTGTACGTATCAATAAACTCCCTTAGGTGTTAAGTGTAAGTGTCAATTTGCATAGTGTCTTTGTTACTCTTGTTTCTACCTGGAACCCTTGTGGTGTGAGGAGAGGGGTTACCATCCTTGTCTCCATGCATGTGAATAGGAGCCATTTACTTCCATGCCCAAGTAGAGATGTACTTGCCAACCTCATTCAGAAGAAAGGGTATGAGGAAGAACCTTGATATCTTGAAGCAGAGCTGTGTTGACCAGCAATGTTAGGAGCAAGTTTGTATGGGATAAATCCTGTCTCTCAGAGAATTGAGATGACACCCTTTGTGCCAGTACATACTTCACTCTCAGAAGGTATTTCCTTCATCCAAGATCACTGGACTGACCCATACAATTATAAGCTTTAGAATGGTGGTATGGGACTTTCTTCACGTCGTTCCATGCAGAGACAGACCTTAAGACTACCATTAGCATTGTCTTTCTCCATGTAGTTGGAAACACCATGATACCACAGCTGTGGCCACTTTTTTTCAGTTTTTAAAAAACAAACTGACTCATGCTCCATGGCACATGGTGTCCTAGTTCCCTGACCAGGAATCAAACCTGCACCCCCTGCGTTGGAAGCATGGAGTCTTAACCACTGGACTGCTGAGGAAGTCCCTTGATCTTCTTGTAAAAGACTTGCTCTTACCCCATGGGCAATAAGAACCGCAGAGACCAGCAGTCTCTGTACAGGAAAAACACGGAGAAGCAGTTCAGTCTTGTCCCTCAGTCTGTTTATCTGCAGCCTCTTTGGTACTTAGGCTTGGGCTTATAAGCACAGGAAAGTAATCAATAGTTGCCTTGGTTTCATAACTCAAGTACTTGTAATACCAACATAGAAGCAAGATTTAGTTTAACTAAATTTGAATAGATAATATTTGATTTCTCCCCAGAGGAAGCAAACTAAATTTTAACAAATGTCTACTCCTTACAAGCACAGGGCCCTTATTAATCATCACAACAGCCCTGCAAAAGTTTGATTATTATCCAGTTTTGTAGACTGTAGGCCCCGTGAGAGCAGAGAACGTGTTCATTTTGTCCAAAGTATCATCAAGTATCATTTGTTAACTGATAGTGTCAGAGAAGTGAAGTAATTTATCTGAAGGTCATGGTATAGCATCAACTTTAGGAGAATCTTCTGTATGGGTTAATGTTAGGTTTAAAATTTTTAAGGAAGAGCAGACTGATTTTGGCCTCATCAGCCTCCCCTGTCTTTCTCTCTTTCTGTCTTTATGTGCATTCTCTTTCAGGTTAAGATCTTGGAGGCTTAGTTGTTGCTGTGTACCAAAGTAAGCAGTGTCTCTGGAGACAGGTTGAAAAAGCAGATTACCAGCACTTTGCCAGAACAAAAGAAAGTTTTTAGCCAGAAAATATTATGGTCAGAAAACAAAAAGGAATTTCTAGAATAATGGAGGCATCCAAATAGAAAATAGCTACATAGGAAGAAGGTCAGACTAAATAGGTAGGAACTAGCAATCCAGAGGAAACATAACACTTATTAAGGACATTGTCCCTGAAGGCACGATATCTGCTTTCACATCCTATTTGTCACTTCACATTAAGTGGTATTAGATAAATTACTGAGCTTTCGTATCTGTAAAGTGTGGATTACATGCTGACCATTGTTTTTAAGATTAAATAAGATAATCTTTATAAAAATAACTTTATGATATCTGGCACATAGTAGGTACTCAATAAAATTTTGATGACACTTGGACACATAAAGCCATAGGTATGAACAGTTAGTAGAGAAGGAAGCAGTGATTTTTTTTAAGAGATTAGCTTTGAGAGTTCCCATTTTGTGCCTCCTAGCTTTGTAAGTGACAGATACAGAACTGACCCTGGAAATCCATCTGATATCTCCCTCTCCAGTCTGTAGATCCTAGAACTATACTGTAGTGACCCACTCAATCCTTTTGCACCTCGAATGCTCACATGCTCTTTATCGCTGTCAAAACTATCATTCTCTCAAGGAAGATATGCTGTCAAATAGGTGTTATGGGTAAAGTTCTCGTTAGTTAACCTGATTCCTTCTAGCTTTTTTATTTTTCAAGATGTGAATATTTCTAAATATCCTTATATTTTGACTGTGCATTAGTGAGACAAGTGAAATATAAGGACTTTCAGATCGTATAGAGAGATGTTTTTCATGAGGGAGGTTGAAATCATATCCCATGTATTTATAGCCAACAGTGCTTTAGTAACTTTCATCTCTAAATTTTCTGGGCAAACAGCTGAACGTATTTTTATTATAATCTCACTTCCAAATTACTGTGAAGTCTGAGACATCTGTGTGTCTTTATACACAGCCAGCTGAATCACTTGATTAATTATGTTACTTCATTACTTCAAAGTTATACAGGCCACTTGATGGAGTCCACAAACTAAGTAATCCTCCTTTGGTGATTAGTTTACTGTCTAAGTTAATCTGGGCTCTCCTAGAACTAACAGTGTAACTGCTAAATTGGGCATGTTAAGCATCCAGCATGATCATTGCATGAAGTTCGTTACACTGCCATGAGAAGAACCATAGTTTTAAACTGTGAGTCTCGCTCAAGACTTGTTTCAGTCAGTGGCCTTCAGCACCGTGGAAAGATGTGAGAGACCTGTCATGAGTGATACTCCTTTCCTTCTCCACCAGAGTTGGTGCTTTCTATGTGACTGCGCGCTTGCTCTGTACATTGCAAAGTGATTGTTATGTAAGTTGATTTGCTTGTTTTCTTCTTCTGAAAATAGTTTCCCTGTTTTCTTGATAGCATGTTTTTACTTTCAAACAATCCTTCAGAAGCACAGTTAGGTGTGTTTTTTTTTTTTCAAACAAAGGCAGTTGAATGTGTTCCCATTTCCCTTTTCAAAACCCATTCTTTAGATCAAGAATTGCTTCCTTTTCTTAACAAAGATATTTACAGAGCTGTGGACTTTTTTTAGTCATCCACATCAAATTATTACCATAGAAGTTGCAAAGGGAGTTTCTAAATCTGCTGTGAGTATTTGATTTACAGTAATCGTTCCAGTATTTCTAGTGATGCTTTGCTGGGGAGGGATTTTTAAGTTTCCTTAATAATTGGTTTACACACCTTTAACAAAATTTATTAATATGTTACATTTGTATTGAATACCCTTGACGTTTATGGACTTAATATAAGTGATTTCAACTATGTGAAAATGATCTGATATCTATGACATGGTTTGATTTGTTTTTGCTGAGGTAAAATATTCAAACTGAGCACACAGACAAGCTGGTGTGCTGAGTACAAGTCATCATCTCAATGCACATTATTCACTGAATATATGGTAATTTCTCTGCAGTAATTTAAACCTTTGTCTTTTTGTGAAAAAATGACTATAAATCACAGAAAAATCTTCAATTAAGTTTAAAACATTAGCGTAGATTGTGAGTGCATGCAAAAAGAAAACCAAAGTGAAATATGATTCCAGATGAACTCAAGAGTCTTTACAAACTAGCATTCACAAAGTGAGGATTTCTGAAAGTAATGATAATACCACCCAGAATTTTAAGGGTTTATTTCAGGAATGGAAGGCATGATTCAACTCTAATATCAACTCTGACTGACTTATGAGGTTGTCCACTTATTTTATCATGTCTTAATTTGTAATTGTTTGTATGTATCCTTGCCTTTTCCCCTATCATCATGCAAAAATAAATTGCAAAATCAATGTAGAAGCTATTATCATTTGGTTATCCAACCTCCATTTCTTTTCTTCTCGCTGCCTAAGAGAATAGCAGTTTTCTTTATCTAGTCTCCGCTAAACATTATGTTTTTTCATGTGGTAGTGGGGATAATGATTATTCTAAGCCAATACCTGGCATGCCTCCTAGAACGTATTCTTAGCCTAGAGCATCCATATTCAATTGGCCCCACTAAATGAAAGATAAAGGCTTATTTTCAATAATCAGAACTTTTTCTCTCTGTATTTTTGTGCTCTTGTCTTCTCCCCGTTCAGTTTCTCTTGCTCCATAGCTCCCCTAAATTGTCCTTCCTTATTCACATATTCACTGATGAATAGTAGTAGCTAACAACAAGAGAAGTTATAGGCCTAATTGTCCTACTAACCATTTGTAACCAAAACAGGAACCTGCTTTAGAGTAGAGATCTGTTGAAGATATCAGGATAAATACTACCAAGAATACCAAATATTTTCAGTGTCATAATTAACTTGCGTATCGAATTGCACCAAAAAACTGGTCTCTTTAAAACTCCATTTATGTGAAATGATACATTTTAAAAAATACATTTGACCCCAAATAGTATTTTTGTTTGTAGCAGACAAAAGTTTCCTACTTAATATACTCAGTGAAGATAGGAACTTTCTTTTCATTTTGAGGGCACTTGTATCTAGACCAAT
This sequence comes from Bos mutus, assembly GCF_027580195.1. Lineage (NCBI taxonomy): Eukaryota > Metazoa > Chordata > Mammalia > Artiodactyla > Bovidae > Bos > Bos mutus. Next base: position 23,062,005 of record NC_091638.1, read on the forward strand.
GTTTTACATTAAAAATACATTTGTATATAAGTTTGAAATCTCTGTAAATCTTAATTTGGGTACATTAGTTTCTTTATGAATAAACGTACCTCTTCCACCATGCCTGCAGCACATTACTTCTCCATTCCTACTACTTTACAATAATCCTCTTGACCAGTCCTCCAAAATATCCAGAACATTTTGAGACATATTAATTTTAAATGTGTATAAACAAAGCTTCACAAGGTTAAGAAATTTAGCCAAAACTTAATTACAAATGTGAAAAAAAAGCATTTTGACCATAAAGTGACACATTGAACTGTTGATTTTCATTGTGGTTTTATTCAAGAAATATCCAAGAAACCTATAAATCTTTTCAATTCAATTAAACAACTAATTAATTCACTGGAGAAAAACATTATACCACTTATTTGACTGGATTGATCAGCCAGTTTGATTGAAATAGCAAATTCACCATTCTCATGGAGATAAAGTTGGCTGGACATTTTTTCCCAATTAATAAAAGGAGAGGGTTTCACAAAAATCAATTGAATCACTTACTCTTATGTAGTGGAGATGCAGCCTGATTTAGTATTTGAACACTGTTGCCACGCTTTCAAGCATGGTAAAACCGAAAGGCTTCTGAACGAGAAGATAAAGAAACTGGACTAAGGAGAAAATGGTTGAGACCTAAATTTGATGAAAAGAAAGCTTCTTACACACTCAGGGAAGTTGTATAGGCGGGTCTTGTTTATGTGAAGAAGAACCTTCCCAAGGTTCTTTTCTAGATGAAGACTAGGAAAGGTTTCATCATAGAAGTCCAAGAAGGACTGGTGCACAGCAGTCATGGAAGGTATTCAGTAGTCACGTAAATAATACTTCATGGTTGTAGAAAGAATTAAGATTTGAAGTAGAAAAAAAATGCTGATATCTGGAAGCAGAACATAAGAGATTGGGGACAAACAGCTGATGAAGATGCTTTTAACAATATGGACATAAGAAAGACCTGTGTGGTATTTTAACATGTTCCAGATGTTTTATCATTTTACATATTAAGGGCTTCCCTTGTGACTCAGCTGCTAAAGAATCCGCCTGCAATGTGGGAGACTTGGGTTCAATCCCTGGGTTGGGAAGATCCTCTGAAGAAGGGAAAGGCTACCCACTCTAGTAGTCTGGCCTGGAGAATTCCATGGACTGTATAGTCCATGGGGTCACAAAGAGTCAGACACGACTGAGCAACTTTCACTTTTCACTAATCTTTTTCTAGTACTTGGTTCTCATTCAAACCCCACTTTTCAGATGTTTTCCATCTCTCCTCATTTCTCCTTCTCGACAGGTTCTCGTGAAGAGGTATTCTTAAGTTCCAAAGCTGGCTCTGTATCTTCCTGTCCCTTTTGTTCTGTTGCAAGGATTGAAAGTGAAAGTAAAAGTCCCTCATTCACGTCCGACTCTTTGTGACCCCTTGGACTATGCAGTCCGTGGAATTCTCCAGGCCAGAATACTGGAGTGGGCAGCCTTTCCCTTCTCCAGGCGATCTTCCCAACCCAGGGGTCAAATACAGGTCTCTCATAAGGATTACAGACAGAAATTTTCATAACCACATAAATAAACAAAGTAAATGACATAACCTGATGGGAGACACGAGGGACTTGTGAAGGATCTTTGGGAACTGTGGTGAGATAGAAATTATATGCACCAGATAAAAATATTCAAATATTGAATAGTTGTGTGCTAGCTGAGTATGCACATGTCTTGGCAACAATGGTCAGCACTTTGTGGCTTCTCCTTTTTTAAATCTGAAAGTTATTCTCTCTCCTTTTTTTCTGCCCACAGGACTCACTGAAAAGTAGTCTTCCTTCAGTTACTACTAACTGAAAACATCTCCCTCTCATGGCTGTGTCTGTCCTCATCATTCTTACTTTCATAGCATATTTTTTATTTCCACAGTATCATTAATTTGAAAAACAAGCTTAATTGAAAAATACAACGTAAAAACAAGTACTAAAAGCAGTATACCTGACTCCTGTGTATCTGCTGTACACACAATAGGTACTAATGTTTTTCCAAGTTTGATTTTTATAAACTTTCTCTTTGGAAAATAAAACCTCACCCCTATTCTTCTCTTTCCTTTCTTAGAGGTAACCACTAACTTGAAGGTAATGTGTATCATTCCTATATGTTCGTAAAAAGCCTTACTGTGTATGTATAAAATGTGTGTGTGTGTATGTATAACCATAAACAGCATGGTGGTGCTTTGTGCTTTTATCATCTAGATTATACGTTTTTTCATGTTGAATTACCCTTCTGAAGCTTGCACAATTGTGATTGCTCCATTTATTACAGTGTATTTATACATTACCTTTCATTCTTACAAGTGAGAATATCTCAAAAGTAGAGTTCTTAGGTTGGAGGGTTTGTAAGTATTTAAACTCTCCTAGATGTCAGCTGTGTATAAAATTCCCTTTTGTTAAATTTTTGCCAACACTTGCTGTTTCCAGACATTTAAAATTTTGCCAATTTGATCTGTGTGAATTTGCATCTTAGTGTTTTAATTTGCATTTTTAGTTGAGAAGTCTTCATGTGTATATTAGCCATTCAGTATTCCTTTCTTGTGCATTATGTGGCCAGGGTCTTTCTTTTTTTCTTCCTATTAGTTTATTCATCTTTACTTGTTTGATTTGTAGATCTTAATGTGTCCTATTTCTGCCATTAAGAAATAGATGTGATTTGGATGTGACCTTGGATGACTTACACACTTTACCTATGATTTGGTTTCCTATTCTACAAAATGGAAAGAATGATTTTACTTAAAATTTGTTGTGAGGCTTAAAGGGGTTTTATGTCATATGCATGGAACAGTGTCTGGAACATGCTAAGTATTATATAAGTTTTTGCTGTCATATTTTTTATCCTACATAAATAATCCAGTTTTATCTCTTATTATTACCAAACCTTAGTTGCCGCATAATGTTATAAGTAATAATGCTTAACTTGTCACTTAATTATATTTTATAATTTTTATATAAAATTTTTAATGAAGAGAAATTTTGTGTTCACTATTATGTTTGCACTTTTAGTATAGTGCCTTAAGAAAGTATTTTCTAGTTCAATATATTCTCTCGCATTTTTTATTCTTTTCATTTGATGTTTATGGTTCTAATTTTAATAAGTTTTCATCTGAAGAGCAGACATTTGATGTTTAGGTTCTAATTTTAATCAGTTTTCATCTGAAGAGCAGATTTCCCTGGCATCATTTATGGAACTGGTCTTCCTTTCCTCCCTGATCTGCTGTTTCTTCCTTCTCAGGCGTATTCCATGTTCCCATTTATTTGGGAATTATTTTGTCTCTTTTGTACCTTTGATCTATTTGTCTATTCTTACAGTTTTTCAGCCCTTGATCTTTGCAATTTTCTTTCTTATGAGCCTTCAAAAACCTCTTTTCTTTTGGCAGTTCTTGAAACTTTTTTGCTTTTCAAGTGACAGTATTAAATTCCTTTATAAATTGTAGGTTCCATGAAGCTGGAAACCATTTGTATCTCTTGGGTGTTTAAAAATCTTAGCTTGCTTTTTTAAGAGGTCAAATATCTGGGGAAAAATTTTAATAAAGAACACATTTAGCTAAAATTACAGTATGTATGTTATAAGCCTTTAAAATCTTACGAGAGCCTATTAGTTGTCTAGAAAAATTCAAAAATATAACTTTTGGGTATTAGTGATTAAATTTCTTAAAATGACCATGTCACTTTTCCTGTTTAGAGCAAATAGTACCACTCTATTTCACAGTATCATTTATATTGTCATATTCCTATTGCTTTCTGTTATATAAAAAAGTATAGCACTTTTTTCATGGATTTGAATCTGCAATAGATTGATTTGTTGCCATAGACTTTAAAAATCCATTAAGGATGAAGTCAGAAATAGTGAATTAATTTGAAATCCTTTGTTGGTATGGATGAAGTGAGAAAAGTATTTATAAAACCATTAATCATGCTTCAAAATATACTTGAAAATGAATCAGAGGCAGATGTAATAACTATATTTTCATTTTGCTGTCTGCTTTAAAGTCTTAGCACTTTGGAGAGCCTTATTTAAATGTTGCTGAATATTACTTGTTTTTTCATTTGCTTTATTTTGATAAATATGTCTTGTCATGGAGCCATCTGTGCCACCATGAGAAGTAAATTGTTACCTAATATTAGGTCTGCATCTAGTTTAAGGGAATGAAACATAAAAAAAATAATGCTCAGAATCATAAATCAGGTCAAACATAGAATACAGAAGGGCTCTGTGAAATCACAGTTCCCAATTTGTGAAAGTTAATATTCTAGACTTTCTACTAGTGGCATTCTTTGGTTTCTCAAACTGTAGTTACAGAGTTGTCCTCAAAATAAGAAAAAGTTTCAGGATTATATTTAGTTAGCATTTGGTTGAAGTAAATAGAGTAGAAGTCGTGATGTTTGTATCTGAAAAGGAATTGCCACAGAAGTAGTAGTCTTGATTTATTGATTTAACACATGAATAATTTTCTGGAGCATTATTTTTGGTTCAGTTTCCTGAGGGTTGAGCTTGAAACCAGCTTACCATACAAGGGTTAAAATTACATTTGAAATATGGTAATCCAAAATTTAATCCTTATCCCAAATTTTTTTAATCCAAAGAAAAATAGAGTTAGGAGGAAATTTTCTAAATATGATGGATATTGAATAGAAACATAAAGTGAATGTCCTACTAAAAGGCATTCCTATTAAAACTAGAGCTGTAGTATGGTCACCGTTATCACTATTATTCAACATTATTTTATTTTTTTTGAATCTTTTTTATTTTTAAAAAAATTTTATTTTTTAACTTTACAATATTGTATTGGTTTTGCCATATATCAACATGAATCCGCCACAGGTATACACATGTTCCCCATCCTGAACCCTCCTCCCTCCTCCCTCCCCATACCATCCCTCTGAGTCATCCCAGTGCACCAGCCCCAAGCATCCAGTATCGTGCATCGAACCTGGACTGGCGACTCGTTTCATATATAATATTATACATGTTTCAATGCCATTCTCCCAAATCATCCCACCCTCTCCCTCTCCCACAGAGTCCACTAGACTGTTCTATACATCAGTGTCTCTTTTGCTGTCTCCCATACAGGGTTATTGTTACCATCTTTCTAAATTCCATATATATGTGTTAGTATACTGTATTGGTGTTTTTCTTTCTGGCTTACTTCACTCTGTATAATAGGCTCCAGTTTCATCCACCTCATTAGAACTGATTCAAATGTATTCTCTTTAATGGCTGAGTAATACTCCATTGTGTATATGTACCACTGCTTTCTTATCCATTCATCTGCTGATGGACATCTAGGTTGCTTCCATGTCCTGGCTATTATAAACAGTGCTGCGATGAACATTGGGGTACACGTGTCTCTTTCCCTTCTGGTTTCCTCAGTGTGTATGCCCAGCAGTGGGATTGCTGGGTCATAAGGCAGTTCTATTTCTAGTTTTTTAAGGAATCTCCACACTAGTGGCTGTACTAGTTTGCTTTCCCACCAACAGTGTAAGAGAGTTCCCTTTTCTCCACAGCCTCTCCAGCATTTATTGCTTGTAGACTTTTGGATCGCAGCCATTCTGATTGGCGTGAAATGGTACCTCATTGTGGTTTTAAAAGTTCAGGTTAAGGCAAGAAAGCAAACAGCATACATGAAACAGATGTTTGGAAGGAAAACATATTTTTTGTTACTCACAGATGATATGCTCATATATATACTTCCCAAATTAAAAAAAAATCTATTAAAATAAATAAAATAATTCAGTGAAATTAAAGTGTTTTCAAGGTAAATCCCACAACAGAAGCAATACTTTCACTTTATGTTAGCAATAACCAGTTAGAAACTGAGAAAAATAATTTCTAATTTTTATTAGAAAGACCTAAAAATAAACATGGATGGTACAAGACCTAGTTAAAAGAAAGCATAGAATTTGATTGAAGAGTACCGAGATGCACTTGAATAAATGGAGGTATATACCCTGAAATCACAATGTTATAAATATGCAGTCCTTATCAAATTAGTGTATGAGTTTACTGTAAATATTTGGCAAATCAATACAAGCATCAATGTGTTGAAACCTGATTTAAAATGATTTCACAGGATGGTAAGATATTTATCTTCCCAACTACAATGCTTCAACTATGATGTCTTTTATGTTAACATGTTCAGAGACTTTGGAAGTTGTCATTTTATAATATAAATGGAAAATTTTTAAGTCTGTAGAGAAATTTCAGTGGCAAACAGTCAACGGCTTTGAATTGAAAGGCAAACATACATTGTGAGCTTTAGCTTTATATGACAAAATAAATCTTTAATTTCTTCTAATGATTAGAATAGCAAATGCTTTAAATAACTAGCTATAGACTAAGTTTTTTTCATAAGGGAATAGCACATTAATAATGTCTAGAATAAATCTATAGGTTTGTCCCTTTGTTTGGGTATATTTTTTAATTAACGTTTCAGTTCCCAAAGCTAGAATCATATCGCATAACTCCATGGTGACAAATTCTTTGGTACCTTTAGAGCATCTGGAATTGTGTGCTACACAATAGGTATTTAATAAGTTTCCTTGGAATAAATGAATCCATTGTAAAAGAATTTGTAATATAGATCAATTGCAGTTTTTATGTCATAATATCTAAAAGACTGGAGCTTCCCAAGTGTTTCAGTGGTAAAGAATCTACCTGCCAATGCAGGAGATATGGGTTCGATCCCTGGGTCAAGAAGATCCAATAGAGAAGAAAATGGTGACTCACCCCAGTATTTTTGCCTGGGAAATCCATGGACAGAGGAACCTAGTCAGCTACAGTCCATGGGGTTTCAGAGTTGGACGTGACTTAGTGACTGAGCATGCATGTGTCTAAAAGACTAACTGAAGTATTCAGTGCTCCTGTGATCACTCTATGGAGGTAGGATAAATATCCATTCAACATTTTGTTCAAATATGAGACCAGTGATTCCACACATGCATCAGTGAGGTTTTCTGGAAGAAAGGCAGGTTCACAAGCAGGTATGTAAAAGGCTTGAGGGGCTTACAGTTTGATGAACGTTGGGACAGGGATTGGAGTGAGGGTTTCCTCACAAGAGCTAGGGCTTGAGAGCTTAGGACTTTCTACAGGTATTAAATGTGCAGCCAGCTTTCCTTTTTTTTTTTTTTTAATTTTTTTTTAAATTTTATTTTACTTTTAAACTTTACACTATTGTATTGGTTTTGCCAAATATCAAAATGAATCCGCCACAGGTATACATGTGTTCCCCATCCTGAACCCTCCTCCCTCCCCATACCATCCCTCTGAGTCATCCCAGTGCACCAGCCCAAAGCATCCAGTATCGTGCATCGAACCTGGACTGGCGACTCGTTTCATATATGATATTATACGTATTTCAGTGCCATTCTCCCAAATCATCCCACCTTCTCCCTCTCCCACAGAGTCCAAAAGACTGTTCTATACATCAGTGTCTCTTCTGTTGTCTCGTATACAGGGTTATTGTTACCGTCTTGCTAAATTCCATATATATGCGTTAGTATACTGTATTGGTGTTTTTCTTTCTGGCTTACTTCACTCTGTATAATAGGCTCCAGTTTCATCCACCTCATTAGAACTGATTCAAATGTATTCTTTTTAATGGCTGAGTAATACTCCATTGTGTATATGTACCACAGCTTTCTTATCCATTCATCTGCTGATGGAGCCAGCTTTCTTATTAGCATGCCCTGGTGAGATGCAGAAGGGGAAGAGAAAGGTGATGCTTGGAAGCTGTCGACAAACAACAAAAATGGAGTTAATATCTTAATTACAAACACATTTGTATACAGTTTGGAAATGTAGAATTTCTTTTGAACAACTATATATTCATTCTGATATATACTATAGGACATTAAAAGTCTTTGCACTTGACCGTCTCCTGGGAAGCATAGGTCAGGAACATGGTTTGGCTTAGAGAAAATGTGATTTCTAGGCAGATACACATTTTAGCTGCTGTCTAAGTTTTTAACTTGGGGAAACTTATTTGACATTTCTGAACATCAGCTTTCTTGTCTTGAAGTGGACAATGCTCCCGATCTCATAGAGCTGTGAGGGTTTAACTAGCTAATTTTTGTAAAACATCTAGTACCTGGTATGGCATATTGTAAGTATTAACTATTGATCCATGGCATTTAATTGATACTATTACTATTATTACTACTGTTATTTAGAGAATATTTAGAAAGTAAGATAGGTATTACGAGCATAAGGTCTGAATAAGTAGAAGACCTAAAATCATTAAAATTTAATGCCTCTCAAATTTATACATACATTTAATACATTTCCCAAAACACTCCTAATCAGTTTTAGGAAGGATAAGCAAAGTTATTTTAGAGAATATATTAAAACATAACCATGAGGTTGCCAGGAAATTTTTGAAAATTAGAAATTAATAAGAACTTGTCATAAGTTGCTATGACTTAACATGTAACTAGTATAATCAAAACAATATGAATCTGGCACAGTGGAATGGACTAGGTGGGGTTTTAATGTAAATTTTGACAAAATTTGTTTTCTTTTATGTATCTCATTCATTTAAAAAGATTATAATGAGCCTGTTTTCTATAAATTTCATCACATGTCCAAAAGGATACCTGCCACAGTTAAGTTTAAAAGATTAAGAACTCTCTAGAAACACCAAGTGAAACTGATGAACACATTAGTGATCTACTGCTGCATAACAAATTGCTTAAGAACTTAGTGGCTTAAAACATTAATGTTTATTATCTAACAGTTCCTGTAGGTCAGCAATCCAGATGTATCATAGCTGAGTCCTCTGTCTCAGGGTCAGTCACAAAGCTGCAGTCTTTTTGTTGTTGTTGTTATTATAATTGATTTACAGTGTTATATTAGAATATGTGTGTGTGTGTGTGTGTGTGTATACACACACTCACACAAACACATGCTTTTCAGTCTTCCATTATAGGTTATTGAGTGAGTGAGTAAGTGAGTGAAGTTGCTCAGTAGTGTCTGACTCTTTGTGACCCCATGGACTGTAGCCTACTAGGCTCCTCCGTCCATGGGATTTTCCAGGCAAGAATACTGGAGGGGGTTGCCATTTCCTTCTCCAGGAGGTCTTCCCAACCCAGGGATTGAACCCGGGTCTCCCACGTTGTAGGCAGACGCTTCACCATCTGAGCCACCAGGGAAGCCTCCGAAAAAACCAAAGGTCAGGGCCAGAGGCTGCACCCACCCCTGCCTTCCTCACCCTCCCCAATGGGCAGGGGATTGTAGGTTATTACAAGATATTAAATATAGTTTCCCTGTGCTATATAGTAGGATCTTATTGTTTATTTTATATAAAGTAGTATATATATGTTAATCCAAAACTTGTGATTTATCCCTCCCCTCCCTTTACCGTTTGGTAACCGTAAGTTCATTTTCTAAGCCTGTGAGTATATTTGTTTTATAAATAAGCTAGTTTATATAATTTTTTAGTTTCCACATGTAAGTAACATCTTATGATATTTGTCTTTATCTGAGTTTACTTAATATGATAATCTATAAATCATCCACATTACCTCAAATGGCATTATTTCATTCTGTTTTATGGGTGATTAATAGTCCACTGTATATCTGTACCACATCTTTATCCATTCATTTGTCAGTGTACATTCTGGTTGCTTCCTTGTCTTGGCTATTGTACATAGTACTGCTCTGAACAGGGGGTGCATATGTCATTTCGAATTAGAGTTTTCTTTTTTTCCAGATAGATGCCCAGGAGTGGGATTGCTGGATCATATGGTAGGCCTGTTTTTTTAGTTTTGGGTTTTTTTTTTTAATTAATTTTTAATTGAAAGACAATTGCTTTACAGAATTTTCTTTTCTGCCATACATCAACATGAATCAGCCATAGGTACACATAATATCCCCTCCCTTTTGAACCTCCCTCCCATCTCTCTCCCCATCCCACCCCTCTAGGTTGATACAGAGCCCCTGTTTCAATTTCCTGAGCCATACAGCAAATTCCTGTTGGCTATCTATTTTACATATGGTAATGTAAGTTTCCATGTTACTCTTTCCATACATCTCACACTCTCCTCCCCTCTCCCCATGTCCATAAGTCTGTTCTATATGTCTGTTTCTCATTGCTGCCCTATAAATAAATTCTTCAGTACCATTTTTCTAGATTTCGTATATATGTGTTGCTGCTGCTGCTGCTGCTAAGTCGCTTCAGTCGTGTCCTACTCTGTGTGACCCCAGAGACTGCAGCCCACCAGGATCCCCCATCTCTGGGATTCTCCAGGCAAGAACACTGGAGTGGGTTGCCATTTCCTTCTCCAGTGCATGAAAGTGAAAAGTGAAAGTGAAATCGCTCAGTCGTGTCCGACTCTCAGCGATCCCATGGACTGCAGCCTACCAGGCTCCCCCACCCATGGGATTTTCCAGGCAAGAGTACTGGAGTGGGGTGCCATTGCCTTCTCCGATATGTGTTAGAATACGATAATTATCTTCCTCTTTCTGACTCACTTCACTCCTTATAATAGGTTCTAGTTTCATCCACCTCATTAGAACTGACTCAAAGGTGTTCCTTTGAGTAATATTCCATTTTGTATTTGTACCACAACTTCTTTATCTATTCATCTTTCGATGGACATCTAGGTTGCTTCCACGTTCTAGCTATTGTAAATAGTGCTGCAGTGAACAATGGGATGCATGTGTCTTCTTCAATTTTGGTTTCCTTAGTGTATATGCCTAGGAGTGGGATTGCTGGGTCATATGGTGGTCTTATTCCTAGTTTTTTAAGGAATCTCCATACCGTTTTCCTTCCGAGAAGGCGTGGGCACCCCACTCCAGTACTCTTGCCTGGAAAATCCCATGAATGGAGGAGCCTGGTAGGCTGCAGTCCATGGGGTCACTGAGAGTCGGACTCGACTGAGCAACTTCACTTTCACTTTTCACTTTCATGCATTGGAGAAGGAAATGGCAACCCACTCCAGTGTTTTTGCCTGGAGAATCCCAGGGACGGGGGAGCCTGGTGGGCTGCCGTCTATGGGGTCACACAGAGTCGGACACAACTGAAGTGACTTAGCAGCATACCGTCTTCCATAGTGGCTGTATCAATTTACATTCCCACTAGAAGTGCAAGAGTATTCCCTTTTCTCCACACCCTCTCCAGCATGTATTGTTTGTAGACTTTTTGATGATGGCCGTTCTGACCAATAGCTCATTGTAGTTTTGATTTGCATTTCTCTAATAATGAGCATCCTTCCATGCGTTAGCCATCTGTTGTCCTCTTTGGAGAAGTGTCTGTTTAGGTCTTTTTCCCCTTTTTGACTGGGTTGTTTGTTTTTCTGCCATTGAATTGTATGAGCTGCTTGTATATTTTGGAATTTAATCCTTTGTCAGATGTTTCATTTGCTATTATTTTCTCCCATTCTGAGGGTTGTCTTTTCACCTTCCTTATAGTTTCCTTTGCTGTGCAAAAGCTTTTAAATTTACTCAGGTCCCACTTGTCTACTTCTTTTTTTATTTCCATTACTCTAGGAGGTGGGTCATAGAGGATCTTGCTTTGATTTATGTCACAGAGTGTTCTGCCTCTGTTTTCCTCTAAGAGTTTTGTAGTTTCTAGTCTTACATTTAGGCCTTTAATCCTATTTAGTGGAGAAGCATTCAGGTGTTACAGGTTTTTTCTTAAAGGACCAACATCTGCTAGTTCCAGGCTTCTCAAAAAAGGTGTTTTTAGTTTTTTAAGGAACCTCCATATTGTTATCCATAGTGGCTGTACCGATTTACATTTCCAGCAGCAGTATAGAAATGTTCCCTTTTCTCTATACCCTCTCCACAATGCTGTGGTCTTATCTCAAGGATGATCTGAGGAAGAATTCACTTCTGCGTTCATTCCAGTGTTGATTGATAAAATTTAGTTATTTCCAGACCCGTGGACTGAGGTCCTCACTTCCTCATAGGCTGTTGGCCAGAGACCATGCTCATTTCCCCGCCACAGGCCTCTCCTTTAGCCAGCCTGCTTCATCATTGTGTGTTTAGCAGAGTGATGGCACCAAAAGGGAGAGATAGTAAACTAAAAGTCATAGTCTTTTGAACCTAATCTCAGAAATGATGCCTCTAACTTTTTCCATATTCTATTCATTACAGGCAAAACACTAAGTCTAGCTCACATTCAACAGGAGGGGATCACACACAGCATGAGTATCAGGTGGGGGAATGTTTTTCGAAGCTGCCTCTGACAGTGAAGTGATAGTTGAAATTCGTGGTGTAGTCTTGCTGTATGTCATATATGCTACTTGTTGTATATGATTATGCAAAGTCAGCATGGTTCTATGAAACTTTCACGGATTTCCTATTTCCAGATACTCAATGAAATTATTTGATAAAACTTAGGTTTCTTCTCATTAAATGACATTGTTCGAATGCCTCTGACTTACAGAGTCAGCAATAGAGCAGAGCCTGAGTCGTATGGAATTTCAGCCTTCGCCTTGCCCAGCCTCCTTATTTATCAACACAGTGACTGAAGTTCAGAGAGGGAGAGAACCTACTCGGGGTGCCCCATCTTGGAGTGGCGGAGGGAATACTTTTAAGTCAGTTTCTGTGACTTAACTCCATTGTTATTTTTACCCTCCTGCTTCTGTCATGGTGGTACTTTTTTTCCTTAAGAAATAGAGAACATGAACAAAAAATGTTACTACATGTAAGTGCAATTGAAAGGCAAAACAAGCATCTGTGTACCAGCCAGCCAAGAAATAGTTTATGAGCAGAAGCCTCCTAGATACATTTCCCCCTCCCAGATAGCCCAGAGTTAATCACTATCCTGAATTTGTTTATCACTCTCTTGCTTCCTTTCTGGTTCTTAACATTTCTGCATGTATACTTAAAAAGGCTTTTTTGTTTTGAATACTAAAAATGGAATCATACTGTATACAGTTTCTTCTTGATTCAACAGTGTGTTTCTGGGATGTATCTACATTGATTTGTGTAGCCAGAATTCATTCATATTCTTTGCTAAACAATATTCTGCTATATTAATATAGAATTTATTTTTCTCTTCTGTTGTTATATATTTGGATTTTTTTTCAGTTTTGGTTTTGTGTATGTGTTTGTTATCCCAAGAACAGCTGTAATAGCATTTTGATACATGACTTCTTGTGTACATAGGGAAGAGCTTTTCTGCCTTTCATACCTAGTAGTGAATTTGCCTGGAAACAGAATGTGAATAAGTTTCATCGTAATGTGTCATGGCGAAGAGTCCAAAGCAGTAATGCTTTGCTTACCTGCCTACATTTTGATAGTTTCTGTTGTTACATACCCTCACCAATATTTACTACCATCAAAATTTTTAATTTTTGCCAATATCTTCGTTGGGAATGGTATCTTATTGTGATTTTCAATTTGCTTTTCCCAAAAACTTAGGAAGTTGAGCATATTTTCATATATTAGTAGGTCACTTGTACTTCCTTTTCTGTAAAATTTATTTACTTATTCTCAGTTTTCTATTTTGTTGCTTATCTTGTTCACTGATTTAGAGAAGTTGGTTATATATTTTGTATAGTAATTTTATAGCCAGTTGTATGTATTCCTAGTGTCTTCTCCTGTTACTTGCTTTTTACTGTAAGAATGTGCATTAATCAATCTTCAGTGCTAGAAAAATAATACCTATATTTTTTTCAGAGCAGTAAATATTTATATCAAATGATGATGTGATGTCATGGAAATATTTGTGTGGAATAATGTTTCAGGCTGAGGGATTAAGTGCAAAAACTTGTGGCAGCTGAAAACAAGATAATTTTTAAAAGCATTTTTTTGTGTGGAATATAATTTTTGCACAAAGGAAGAATCATAAATGCGGTTTGGTTTTCTCTTAGCATTTTCCTCTTCAATAAGCATCTTTGAAATAAGCACAGATTAATCATAAAGAATCCATTATAAATGCAATTGCTGTAACAGTTTAGTGTTAACTCACCACTTCAGTTCAATACAAGTTACTGAAATATAATAGCCTGGGTTGATTGAAATTTGCCATTTATACATTCAGCAAAAATACATTAAGCCTGACTCTGGATCACAGATTCTTTTAGGTGATTCAGATAAGATGGCACACAAAATAGGCAGAGTTACTGCTCCGTGGATTGTACATTCTTGTGAAGAAGGTAAACATTAGAAAAATACATAACTATTTAATTGTATAAGTAATTGTATAAGCAGTGTATAATATGAGACATTAGGAGTAAGATCTCTGGAGGAAAGTTAAGTAGTATTTTGACCAGGAACTCGGGGATTGAAGTGAGCAAGTGGCATCATGGGCATACATGTCTGAGGAAAGTGTGTTGCTGGACGAGGATGCAATAAGTACCTTGCCCTTACTTTGTCTTTATTCTAAGTACGATGGATTAGTTGGAGACTTTGAAGTTGGAGACTGTTGTGCTCTGATGTACACTTCTAAAGTGTTATTCTTGGCAACACTAAGAATGATACAGGATACTCAGAAGGAAGTTGACATAGCACAAGTAAAAGATGATGACGGCTTAGACTTGGATGGTCCTAAGATTGTGACAGGTGACATTTAGTGAGGTAAAGCCAGTTGGATTTTCTAATAAATCTGATGTAAGTTCTGAGAGAGAGGACCACGGATGACTCCTAGGTTTATTTTTTAAAGTAAACAACTATTAAATGTTGAAACCATTAAAAAAAAAAATAGAAAACTCTTAGGAATGTGCGTAGTTGAGGGTGGGCATGGGAATAAAGATACAGATTTGAAATGCTTGTTAGGTATATAAAGATGCTTGGTAGGAATTAAATATGAGTGTGGAGTTTAGGAAGAAGTGGAGACTGAAGATGAAATTTGGGATACTTCTGCATGTAGAGCACATTTAAAGCCTTGCGACTCAATGAGATTGTCAAGGGGGTGCGTGTGAAGTGAAACAAGGATTAATCTCTGGGGTCTTCCCACATTTAGAAATGGGGAGGAAAAGAGGACCTAGAAGAAGTGAAAGAGAAGCAGCAACCAGTGTGTCGGAGGCAAACAGGGCAGAGTGGTGTCCCGGGAGCTCAGGCAACAAAGCGTTTGGAGGCAGATGTAAACACCAGCATCAGCATCAGATACTGCTGAAGAGGTCGAGGAAAGTGAGGGCCAGATATGTGTTTCCCTGTCTGGTGACTAAGGCATATCAGAGCCTGACTGGAGTGGGTTGAGGAAAGAATAGTAGGGGTGGGAGGAGACCCAGTGGGAACGACATCTATACAACTGCTGCTGCTGCGTCGCTTCAGTTGTGTCCGACTCTGTGCGACCCCATAGACGGCAGCCCACCAGGCTCCCCTGTCCCTGGGATTCTCCAGGCAAGAACACTGGAGCGGGTTGCCATTTCCTTCTCCAATGCAGGAAAGTGAAAAGTGAAAGGGAAGTCGCTCAGTCGTGTCTGACTCTTAGCGACCCCATGGATTGCAGCCTACCAGGCTCCTCCATCCATGGGATTTTCCAGGCAAGAGTACTGGAGTGCGGTGCCATTGCCTTCTCCGATACAACTGTTGGGGGAGCTTTACGGGGAGCTTTACTCTCAAGTTAGCAGAGAGACCATGCGTAGCTGGAAAAGGATATGAATCAAGATGATGTGTTTTGAAGTTGGGAGTTTTTCCAGCAAGTGGATGTGCTGATGGAGAGATAGGGATTGACAGTGTAGAAAAAAAGAGTAGCTGAAGCACTGAGTGAAGGTGTGGGGACAAGTGGGTTTCCTGCACAGTTGGAGGGGCTGCTTCAAGTAGGACCATGAGTAGTGAATGCTTTGCAGTAGTGAGGGGAGCAGACAGTTGGTTTAGAGATGTGGGTAGGTTGAGAGATCTTGTAGTAAGAGGGGGAGAAAGAGCTTCTCTTCTCATAGCTTATAGCCAAATCCAGCTTGGAGACATCATTTACCAAAAGTAATGAGATGAGAAGTCCTGAGTCAGCCATGCTTTCACTGTGAAATCTGGGGTGATACCAGACCTCTGAGATGAAGGCGTGTTCCAAAATTTATAGGACAGACTTGTATGTCTGTCCCACTGGCCCAGGGCGTCACATGTTGCTCCTGCATGTGATGCCCCTGAGGAGGGCTGCTGCCATGCTGAAGGCTCCGCTGTGCCCAGCAGCCTCTCACAGGGGTCTTCTCACTGACCACAGCTCCCAAGGCCAACAGGCTCAGCATCCAGCCTCAGCTGTGACCTTAAACCAGACGCCACCTGAACTCCTTCCAAGTCTGGGTCAGTGTTCTGGGATGCAGATGACCGCCCTTCCCCAGACACACGGATCCCTACCACTTCTCTCATCTGTCTTAATAATATTTTTAATTTTGCTTATTTTTATTTCTCCTCTGTGAAAGTATAAAAGTACAATGTGAGAAAGACCTAGATTAGTTAACCTAGATGGGTAGTCTGAATGGTGGAGACAGGGGTAGGGCCAGCCTTGATCTCTGTTTCTGTCAGTCCCTATGATTTCAGGCTGCTTCTCTCAGGTGCAGGAAATACTACATGGTTCAGAGCGAGCAGTGTTTATTTACATAGAACAGAGGAAGAGAAAGTCCAGGAATACTCTATCCCTGTTAAGAGTGTCAACCATCTATATCTCTGAGTTACCCAGTAAATGGAGGGTGTGCCAGCACTTCCTTCCATGCATCACACTGTCGTCCCTTCATCGTCCATTCATCAGTTATGTACATCTCTATGCAGCCCAGTGCTTGGTCCTGGGGAGGCCACTGCTCTCAGGGGTCTCACAGTGTTAGAAAGTCATTGACCGAATATGTGACGTCATCAAGCACGAGGGCCTGAAATGAAGGCATGGGCTTCTGCTGCTTGAATGTCTAAGAATATGCTAGTTGGTAACTTCTGTCCAATTCCAAGAAGTATTAGGTGCCTCTGGTACAAATGGAGGAGATTTAAATGAAGCCCTAAAAGTGAGAGAAGTGGAGAGCAATGCATTATATGTAAGAGGGATAAAATGGTAATCAGTATAAACAAGATTAAATTAAAAATTGATAGCAGTAGGAAATGAAATTCTGATTTGAGTATTAAAATCTAAAACCTCAAGGGCAGGTGGTAAGAATTAATTATGATTTCACTTGGAGTCTGTGGTTGTAACATATGCCCCCTCAGTCTTGAATCATCTCTTTGTATTCCCACATGACCTCACGCATTATGGGCAAATGGTTTAACCTTTCTGGTCTAAACCTAAAATTTTTCATATGTAAAATGGCAAGATTTGAACAACACAAATTGCAAAGTTTTCTCTATTATTATTCAGTAAAGCTAAGAATTTTCTTTTATTTTTAATAACATGCTCATGCATGCTCAGTTGCTCAGTCATGTCTGACTCTTTGCAAAACTATGAACTGTAGCCCACCAGTCTCCTTTGTCTGTGAGATTCTCCAGGAAAGAATACTGGAGTGGGTTGCCATTTCCTACTCTAGGGGATCTTTCTGACCCAGGGATCTTTGAACCTGTGGCTCCTGCATTGTCAGGCAGATGCTCTACCACCGTACCACTTGGAAAGCCTTTTTAATTAATTTATCTTAATTTTGGACTTCCCTGGTGGCTCAGCTGGTAAAAAAGAATCGGCCTGCAATGTGGGAGACCTGGGTTGGATTCCTGGGTTGGGAAGATCCCCTGGAGAAGGGAAAGGCTCCCCACTCCAGTATTCTGGCCTGGAGAATTCCATGGACTATATACTCCACAGGGTCGCAAAGAGTCAGACACAATTGAGTGACTTTGACTTTTGCTTTTCTTTTCATCTTGATTTTGGGTTTTCCAGGTGGTGCAGTGGTAAAGAACCTTCCTGCCAATGCAGGAGATGCAAGAGACACAAGTTCAATCCCTAGGTCGGAAAGAGCTCCTGGAGTAGGAAATGGCAACCCACACCAGTATTCTTGCCTGGGAAATTCCATGGTCAGAGGACCCTTGCAGGCTACAGTCCATGGGGTCACAAAAGAGTTGGACATGACTGAGCAACTGAACGCACACACACAACTTTAGCTGCATGAACACCTCAGGTGACAGCTAAATTTATATGACCAGACATCAGGAAGAGGAATAGAACTGGTGTTTCTAAGAAGTCCAAGCATTTCGAGACTTCCATTCTGTGTTGATGGAAATTTGAATCCAAAAAAGTATCACCTTATCCCTGGCTAGTCCTGGGCTTATTGTTTCACAGAGGCACCTGTGAATCTGTTTCATCCTCCAAACTCCTGGCCTAAGGCTGCAGCCAAGGCACGGAAATGTGGAAATAGCCTTTCTAAACATCAACTCACGTTACCTGCCGAGTGCTTTGTGATTTCCAGTTAAACATCCTAGCCTACCTTTTGAGTATGTAAGTGTTCATTACATGGTATTAAATAAATGTTGTCTGAAGCTAATAGAATAAAGAATATAAGCAGTTGCATCTTGGCTGTCCACATCTGAAGGTGCTGTGGTGCATGAGAAGGTCTCCTGAAGCGTTCTTGCACATTTGTAGGCTTTGAAGGAAGGGAGTATTAGAAGGCAAGTCCTTTAGGAAATGTAAGTGGAAAGATGTATTTGGAAACATCCATAGATCTTTCCTCTATGTTGAACTTGAGGCAGAAAGGTATTCCCAGCCTTCTAAAATAAGTCAGTTACACCCTCTAAGAAAGTGCTGGCATTTGTTTCACTAGACTTACCAATGTTTAGTGTAACCCCCTTCATTTCTCTGGTGTGAAATACCAGATACATGTCATAAGTGATACATCTTGGAGAAATTGTTTGTTCAACAATAGTCACAGTAATTTTTTTTTTTAATCTTATTGTAGCCCACATTGGAGGCAGAGTGCTTACACACAAGCACTGCATTGCAGTGTGAACAGAGGCAGCAATGCCCTTTGTCTTATCAAATAACCCAGCTTTATTACCCAATCCCTGGCCATACCATATCCTGTTTAGACATCAGCTCAAGGGAAGACGATGATAAAGATGATAACTTTTATATGCATGATTTGTTCCATTATTTACCTTGATGGATAATTTAATAAACACAAATAATATAGGGAAAATATGTGACTGTTAAAACTGCAGGTTTTCCTGCATTTGTTCTGTGAACTCATAATCAGTGTACACATTTTTGCAACAACAAAAAATATAAACCTGTTTCTCATTTTCAACTGAAAGTTAGTGATTTGAGCTGTGTGTGTATGTAGGGAAAGAGGAAAGGAGGAAAGAAGGCAAACTACGACTGCATTTGATGTGTATAGGTTATCAATCTTGGGAAAATGTGGATACATCTTTCTGTTTCATCTGCATTTTATCCTGTTTCATCTCCTCTCCTGCTTCTCACAGAACAGCCTGCTCAGGAACTTCTCTCTTATCAACACTCCAACAGTCACATCTTTCCCACATTCAGGCTACCTGGCTCTCATCTTTCTCCTCCTGTGCCCCTTCCCTCTCCATTTCCAGCCCCCTTCTTCCCCCACCCTACCCCGTCAACTCTAATACATCTTCTGATTCCCAGTTTCAAAATCAAGGAACCAGGCTACCGCAAGAGAGTGGGTAAAGCGGGGAAGAGAGTGAACAAAGAACAAATGCTCATTTACCATGAAGAGGGGAAAAAAGGCTGAGTACCTTCACAAACAAGTAGTTTTTACTTGTGAAGGTGCTCAGTTTGTCCACAAATGAAGGTAAGAGAGAGAGATCTCTTTTGGCTCAGAGCATAAGAAAAGGAGAGGAGTAAGGGGAAAAGAATAGTAATCATAGTAACAATACTGGTAGTTATGACCGTAATCAGCAGCGGCATCATACAGCAGTTACAAATGCTTGTTATTGAGCATTTCCTATATTCCAGACGCTGCCCTGAACACACTGATTTGGAAAACAAATTTGGCATGTGAGGGAGAGGAGGCTACTGCCACTTGCATTGAGCTGTTAAACTGAGGTCTGGTCTGCACTCTTTCCACTAAGCTCCCTTGGTTCCTGAAGTGAGGCATTAGAACAGGGTAGCGTGATTGATGGTTGCATTGGTTGTGGTAGCTTGGTATTTGCACCTTCTTTTAGTGCATTCACTTACTTTATGGAAAAGAGCCTTCCCACTCCACGTGGTACCTCTGACTGAAACGGAACCATGTGGCCCATGCCTGGCCTATCATAGTGAGCTGTGCTAATGACACACAGGTTACTATGCAAGTCAGGCCAATCAGAGTTCTCTTCTGACACACTTATTTCTACATGCTGAAAGCACCCTGTTTTCCAGGGTCACTAAGTTGGATGATACAAGCTTGGGTCTGCTTTGTTTTCCACACTCCCCTTTACTGCCCAGCACACCCTTATATGCAAAGTAGAATGGCCACAAAAGAACAGAATGAGGCCAGTCCACATGAGTATAGGAAAGGAAACAGAGCTGCAAAAGCCTGGAGATAAAGAGCAGATCAGTCTTCACATGAACTGAGTCAGGATAGCCCTATATTTCACTTAAGCTGATTGGGTTGGGTTGGTTGACTCATAACTGAGTCATAATTAATACATGTTTTAAGAATGAGAAGACCTTTGATGGGAAGGACAGTTGAGATAGAGGGAAGAAAGTGAATGGAAGAGGTAGGGGAGTTCAAGGTCATTTCAGGGAACAAAAGGCTTTAGCATTCATATGAATGGATGAAGTGGAGAAACAGGAGTGCTATCTAGAGAAGTAAGTGGGGCAGAGGGTCGCTGAAAATCCCGAGTTGAGTCTTCAAGAAAAGAGTGCTGTCGATGCTGAGTGTGTGAAAATCCGGTGTAAGGTGAAGCTCGGCCTGGAGGAGTTAGGATATTGTTGCAGTTTGGCTGTAAGCCTACAGCTACATCGCCTGTAAAATGCTTTTATGTTTTTATTTGAATGCCTTTAGGCCAGGCTTACAGTTTCCAACAGTCCTCAGCCCTCTGTATTTTCTCAGATATAACCTGCTTCCTTCATTTATGTGATCTGCTATCTCTGAAATTGCCAAGGAACCATCTCTGTGTTCTGTCTCTTCAGTATCCACCGTTCCAGTTAGATGAAATGATGTTGCATTGCTCGTCCAAGTCCTTCACGTAATGTCATATGGTGTTTCTTTGCTAGGTGGGTGGGACCCGTTGCTCTTGAGCATCAGTAGATGTATGGTTATGGTGTTCATTTCTCACTGAGGAATGCCTTATGCTCTCCTCTCTGTCTAAGGCCTGCTTGACTTCCAGAGTTTTCTTGAGACACCAGGTCCACCAGGCACCTTCCTGGATTCTATCCCCAGGTCTTTCCACACCACTCCAACCACTTATAGCTGGAAGATTGTTTCAGCAGCTGAAGTTAGTTAACAAATTCAGTGCTTAGTAACACGGTTTATTATGTTTCCTATGTTTAATTTCTGTCTCTTGAAGAATTTTGTTAACATCTTAAAGTTGGAGATTATTTCTCATTTGCTGTGTTTTTCTGTAATGTTGAGGATACCACGGGAGCCCCCAGTAGACTTAATGGTTTCTGACAATAAGCCACATAATCCCATCTGTCAAAAAAAATCTCAATTTTACACATGAATCATTTGGAGAAAATTCATCTTCTCCCATCTTTTAGTGTTTTGTCCTCATGTTCTGCCATAATTGTAGAATTGAATTTTGGTCAGATTTCAAACTTTCTTTTCATTAGTCTGAGATAGAGTATTACAGTGAGCACAGCTGACTTCTAACTTGAATGCAACTCCTCCAAGTCAGGACTATGGAACATCCGGAGCTTCTGAGGATGTGAAAAGCCTTAAATTGAGCCAAAGTGAGACGTAACTTTGATCTTGTCCTCTATACTCTGTAAGAAGTCTTTATACAATGTTTTTTAAAGCAAAGAAAGTGAGTTTTGATCTAATAAAACCCATCTTACAAGTACTTCTGTCCTTTTCTAGGAAAAACTTTAGAAATGATATCATTTCTAATTTTAATATCTTTGAAATGAAAAGGAGTCTTAAATGTAATATGTTCCAAATAAAAGGGAAGAATTGGTTCTAGGAAAACAACCACTTTCCAAGGTACTTTCTCTCATCTTTTTCCTGTTCACCCCTCTTTAACTGATATTGAGGGCCCGTCTCAAAGCACTCTCCAGAGTATATTTGCATGCACAACGAACCTCTGTAAAGCAGGTTTATTGCTATGAGTGTATCCCTCAAGTGTGAATGACCATAGGTTGGTGGGTTAATTCACATTGTGTGAAAAGTAGCCTAATGCCTGACTCCTCTGATGAGGTGTATTTAATATTCCAAGTGGCGAAGTGCCTCAAGAGGAGTTGGCATGTTGAAATTTTAAGCACCATTGCACATGCACGCAGAAGACATTTTTCTGAGAAACCAGCGTTCGTAACACTTTCTGAGCGCATGGCTGAGGATTATCACTCAAGCAGTTATTCACGGAGCCCCATGGGGGTGAGCACAAGGCTAACAGGAGGAACAGTCTGCATCTGTGGGACAAGGGGCCCTCACACCTCACTGAATCCCTGCACACGTGTTATGCTCTCAAACTCCTGATGGCAGGAATTAGCCTGCGGGTTCCAGAGATCTGCAGGCTTTTGCCCGAGGGAAGCAGAGCTTACAGCTCCTGAGTCCGTAATAAGCTTTTTACCTTAACGCATTTGCTTCTGCACTCCAGCTATTTCAACAGGGACTATCATTTCACACACTGTTGTCCTCCAAAATGTGATACTGTTTGTCCTGCATTTAGATGGAAAGAACTCGCAGCTCGCTCATAAGTCGTAATAGGTTCCTGTATTAAAACATTTGCTTCATCAGTCTGGTGACTGCAGGCCTCACCATCATTTCACACATCGTTGTCTTGGAAACGTCCTGGTGTTTGTGGAGCTTCACTGCTTCTACTCTGAGACGCAGTCTTGCACTCCATCTGACAGGACAAGATGAGATGGGTGTGTACTTTCACTCAGAGTTGATTTGTTATGGATTTTATTTTTGCAACACAGCTTGACCACCTGCAGAGAAAAGCCCTCCAGTGCTCTTAGCACGACTGGTGTGCCTTATCTTCCCATGTATTCTGAAGACAGATGAACAGTTTGCACAGATCCTTTGGAAGGCACCGTGAATATTAATGTACTGGGATGAGCAATGTTTTGGTTTGCAGCACTCAAACGTAATCTGATAATCCTCTATACATAGGTGACTTCTGACACTCTCATCATAATTATAGTTCATGAATTCTTACTATGTGCTAAGCACTATACATTTAATCTCTTCAGCAAACCCAGGAGGAAAGTAACAAAATCCCAAATCTGTCTGGTTAGCAAGGTCATTCCTTTAGAATCAAGATCTAAACTGAGGGCCCAGACAAAGGCTTTCTACTATATTATATTGCCAATAGCCATTTATGTTGTTTTAAAGCACCAATTCCTTCTAGAAAATAATCTAAAATATCAGATCAGATCAGATCAGTCGCTCAGTTGTGTCCGACTCTTTGCGACCCCATGAATCACAGCACGCCAGGCCTACCTGTCCATCACCAACTCCCAGAGTTCACTCAGACTCATGTCCATCAAGTCAGTGATGCCATCCAGCCATCTCATCCTGTCGTCCCCTTCTCCTCTTGCCCCCAATCCCTCCCAGCATCAGAGTCTTTTCCAATGAGTCCACTCTTCGCATGAGGTGGCCAAAGTACTGGAGTTTCAGCTTTAGCATCATTCCTAGCAAAGAAATCCTAGGTCTGATCTCCTTCAGAATGGACTGGTTGGATCTCCTTGCAGTCCAAGGGACTCTCAAGAGTCTTCTCCAACACCACAGTTCAAAAGCATCAGTTCTTCGGTGCTCAGCCTTCTTCACAGTCCAACTCTCACATCCATACATGACCACAGGAAAAACCATAGCCTTGACTAGACGGACCTTTGTTGGCAAAGTAATGTCTCTGCTTTTGAATATGCTATCTAGGTTGGTCATAACTTTCCTTCCAAGGAGTAAGCGTCTTTTAATTTCATGGCTGCGTCACCATCTGCAGTGATTTTGGAGCCCCCCAAAATAAAGTCTGACACTGTTTCCACTGTTTCCCCATCTAGTCCCCATGAAGTGATGGGACCAGATGCCATGATCTTTGTTTTCTGAATGTTGAGCTTTAAGCCAACTTTTTCACTCTCCACTTTCACTTTCATCAAGAGGCTTTTGAGTTCCTCTTCACTTTCTGCCATAAGGGTGGTGTCATCTGCATATCTGAGGTTATTGATATTTCTCCCAGCAATCACCCAAGGTTCAGAGCAGCACTATTTACAATAGCCAAGACATGGCAACAACCTAAATTACCATTGACATAAATGGATACAGAAAAGGTGATACACACACACACACCTGTTACTCACCCATTAAAAAGAATGACATAATGCCATTTGCAGCAACGTGGAGGGACCTAAAGATGATCATACTAAGTGAAGTAAGTCCAAAGGACAAATACTATTGATATTTATATGTGAATCTAAAACACAACACGAAAGAACATATCTACAAAATAAAACTCACAGATAGAGAAAACAGACTTGTGGTCGCCAAGGTTGGGTAGGGGAGGGAAGAATTGGGAGTCTGGGATTAGCAGATGCAAACTAGTACCCATTGAATGGATTAACAACAAGGTCCTGCTGTACAGCACAGGGAAGTATGTTCAACATTCCATGACAAGCTATAATGAAAAATAATATGAAAAAGAGTATTATGTATAACTGAGTTACTATGCTGTATAGCAGAAATTAAACACAACACTGTAAATCAATTGTACTTCAGTAAAATAAAACGATAAATGCAGTGTCTCCTCTTAGAAATATGAGTTCAAAAAATATGCCTTAAAGAGAACAGTAAAAAGAACTCATGGAATCACAAACCTTCACAGAGACTGGAATACACTTAAAAGATTATCTAATTCAACTTATTTTATAAAGGAAGAAATTGACAAAACTGATTTTGAAAGGTTAGATGATGTGTCCAAGATGACAAAGCCAGTCATGAGTAAATTCAGATTGTCTGACTGACTTTTCAGTGCTGTGTCCTCTACAATTTAAATGAAACTTCCCTTTTTAAGTGTGATTATGAAGCTGGTTTTAGAAAAGGCAGAGGAACCAGAGATCAAATTGCCAACATCTGCTGGATCATGGAAAAAGGAAGAGAGTTCCAGAAAAAACATCTATTTCTGCTTTATTGACTATGCCAAAGCCTTTGACTGTGTGGATCACAATCAACTGTGGAAAATTCTGAAAGAGATGGGAATACCAGACCACCTGATCTGCCTCTTGAGAAATTTGTATGCAGGTCAGGAAGCAACAGTTAGAACTGGACATGGAACAACAGACTGGTTCCAAATAGGAAAAGGAGTACGTCAAGGCTGTATATTGTCACCCTGCTTATTTAACTTATATGCAGAGTACATCATGAGAAACGTTGGACTGGAAGAAGCACAAGCTGGAATCAAGATTGCCGGGAGAAATATCAATAACCTCAGATATGCAGATGACACCACCCTTATGGCAGAAAGTGAAGAGGAACTCAAAAAGCCTCTTGATGAAAGTGAAAGTGGAGAGTGAAAAAGTTGGCTTAAAGCTCAACATTCAGAAAACGAAGATCATGGCATCTGGTCCCATCACTTCATGGGAAATAGATGGGAAACAGTGGAAACAGTGTCAGACTTTATTTTTCTGGGCTCCAAAATCACTACAGATGTTGACCGCAGCCATGAAATTAAAAGACGCTTACTCCCTGGAAGGAAGGTTATGACCAACCTAGATAGCATATTCAAAAGCAGAGATATTACTTTGCCAACAAAGGCCCGTCTAGTCAAGGCTATGGTTTTTCCTGTGGTCACGTATGGATGTGAGAGTTGGACTGTGAAGAAGGCTGAGCACCGAAGAACTGATGCTTTTGAACTGCAGTGTTGGAGAAGACTCTTGAGAGTCCCTTGGACTGCAAGGATATCCAACCAGTCCATTCTGAAGGAGATCAGCCCTGGGATTTCTTTGGAAGTACTGATGCTAAAGCTGAAACTCCAGTACTTTGGCCACCTCATGCGAAGAGTTGACTCATTGGAAAAGACTCTGATGCTGGGAGGGATTGGGGGCAAGAGGAGAAGGGGACGACAGAGGATGAGATGGCTGGATGGCATCACTGACTCGATGGACGTGAGTCTGAGTGAACTCTGGGAGTTGGTGATGGACAGGGAGGCCTGGCGTGCTGTGATTCATGGGGTCGCAAAGAGTCAGACACGACTGAGCGACTGATCTGATCTAATCTGATCATTTGAAAGTAGAGTCTTTTCTCTTCTGGATATATACCCAGGAGTGGGGTTGCTGGATCATATGGCAACTCTCTTTTTAGATTTCTGAGGAACCTCCATACTGTTTTCCATTCTGGATGCACCAAGTTACATTCCCACCAACACAGTTGTAAGACATTTCCTTTTTTTCCATGCACTCTCCAGCATTTATTGTCCGTAGACTTTTTAATGGCCATTCTGGCCCATGTGAGGTGGTACATCACTGTAGTTCTGATTTATATTTCTCTAATGGTTAGTGATTGAGCATCCTTTTGTGCGCCTATTGGCCATCTGTATGTCGTCTTTGGACAAATGTCTATTTAGGTCTTCTTCCCGTTTTTTGACTAGGTTGTTTGCTTTTTGTTGTTGTTATTTAATTGTAGGAGCTGTTCATTTGTCTTGGAAATGAAGGCTTTGTAGATCATATCATTTGCAAATATTTTCACCCAGTCTGTAGGTTGTCTTTAATTTTGTTTATGGTTTCCTTTGCTGTACAAAAGCTTATAAGTTGATCAGGTACCATTTGTTTAATTTTTATTTTATTTCTATCGCCTTGGAAGACTAAGAGGAGACATTTTAGAGATCTTAGAGCATGGCCTCATTTGCCATTTTTCATGCAAAGAATTTCTCCTTCAGGAGAAATAGGTTAGCCCATCATGGCTAACCTATCTAAAATTCTAAAATGTCTCTTCTCTAGCCTCACTCTCAACATTTCCTGTCCTTTTCTTCACTTTTCTTATAGGATTCTAGACATTATACACACACATACACATATATATGTGTAAAACATTATACATACCTATATATGTACATATATATGAAAATATATATTTCTTGTATTGCATATTATATATTTTAGGTAATTTTCATGTGTCCAACAGTATGTAAGTTCCATGAGAGCATGGTTTTTGTTTGTTATATTCACCACTCTTTTCTCTAGTGCCTAGAGCCATGCTTAGTACATGGCTTGTGCTGAATAAATATTTCTATAACAGCAGCTGTGGAGTCTTTTCACCTCTCCCTTAAAATATCAAGCTCCCTCATACCATCTCAGAGAAACATATATTTAATAATAGTTGATATTTTCTCAGTACTATGTTTAACACTAAAAGTATCTTTAGTCAATTTTGCTGTTTTTTACATTTCCTTCAATTTCAAAGCAAAAATAGAAACCTTATAAATAAGGTACAATTATAGATCCTAAGAAATATAGTCAGTATTTTATAATAACTTTAAATGGAATATCATCTATAAAAATATTGAATCATGATGTTGTACACCTGAAACTAACATAATATTGTAAATCAACTACATATCAGTATAAAAAATAGCATCGTTCTGATGCAAACACTGTTGGAATTTCCTAACCTCCTTTCCAATTAGACTCCAGCCATCATACCCTCTTCGATAGAAATTCTGGAGCTGCTATAGTGAAGCAGTATTTGCTTCCCATTTTATACTTAACCTTGAGAGGAGAAAGGGGAATTGGAGGGGAAGGACCTCTCTGCCACTATAACACTAACTACAGAGTTAGTGTCATAAAGAAAGTTTCCTTTATGTGGGTAATTCATTGAAAAACACATATTCGAAGCAAAAATTTACCCTTTAAACCCTTATTTGACTCTCCGAGTTGTGAGTGAGTTCATTCCTACCTAACTTAGAGAAAGTGACTGTAGTCTTGGACCACTAAGTGCTAAGCATTCAATAAAAAATGGTCTCGGTGAACTTCTCACAGTGTGAGCTTCAAATCTTACACATTCCAAGCGAGAAATTATCTTTTGAAAAATGAAAGTCAAGAGACCTATGGGTTTTATAAATTTTTCAAGAGCTTTAGATGGATAATAAAAAAAAAAGGGCAGAACATATTTCTCTTTGGTAGTAGGTTCCTCTCCCCCCACCAAAAAAATAGAGAACTCCCAGAAGGGGGAGCTCTCATGCCCTGAGAAGACTGCAGAGCCCAAGAGGAAGAAGAAAGACTTCTCTTCTTTCCTGGCCCAGACTCAGTGAAGAGCCACGGACTCTATTTTCTCTTACCCTCCCAAACTTCCCTTTCTTTTCTACAGAAGACTTCTCCTCCCTTTTCCATGTGGGAAAGTTGCACATGGTTTGCCATTGTTTGAGACCCGAATTGCAATTCTATGCTGGTCCCAAATATACCCATCATTGCTGGAGAAGTTGGAGAAGACTCTTGAGAGTCCCTTGGACTGCAAGGAGATCCAGCCAGTCCATTCTGAAGGAGATCAGCCCTAGGATTTCTTTGGAAGGACTGATGCTGAAGCTGAAACTCCAGTACTTTGGCCACCTCATGCGAAGAGTTGACTCATTGGAAAAGACTCTGATGCTGGGAGGGATTGGGGGCAGGAGCAGAAGGGGACGACAGAGGATGAGATGGCTGGATGGCATCACTGACTTGATGGACGTGAGTCTGAGTGAACTCTGGGAGTACTGATGGACAGGGAGGCCTGGCGTGCTGCGGTTCATGGGGTCATGAAGTGTCGGACACGACTGAGCAACTGAACTGAACTGAACTGGCAATCTATTTGTTTCTGGTCAACTAGGCACACCTCAGAGTGTAACTAGGTTACACTCTGATTGTAACCCCTTGTTGCCTTGAATATCTATTTGCCATCAGACCCCATAGTTCGTTTAGTAGTATTTTTAGTCAGATATTTGCTTGGCCTATGTACATATGTCTGTAAGTAACAGAGGTGGACTTGAAAGCTTCCCTTCAAGTGTAAGTGTGTGTGTGTGTGTGTGTATGATAATCTGCACCCAAATTTCAGAGTAACTCATGATTTCATGGATAAATTAAACCTTTGGAATATGGAAAAAAAAATAAAGTATAAAATAGGAATTACTACCCCAAATTGTAGACCAAGTTTTAAGAATAAAACAGCTGTTATATTTTCTTATAAAATCCTTCAAGTTCTGTTGATACTTAATCATTCATTTTTGCTAATTTTACTAGGTAATATGTAAAATATTTTGCCCTCTCAACTGATACCTATTTGATCTAATTCAGAGAAGTCTATTACGTTAGCATTCCTGCTTTGTGAATAAGAGTAAATCTGAAAATGGTATAGTGGTTTAACACAGTGAAAATTTACTGTTCCCCCATTGTTAGCAGGGTGAAGGGGGAGGGCTCCATTTCACAGATTTATTCAGGGACCCCAGCTCTTCCTCAAAGCTATGGTTTTTCCTGTAGTCATATACAAATGTGAAAGCTGGACGGTAAAAAAGGCTGAATGCCAAAGAATTGATGCCTTCGAACTGTGGTGCTGGAGAAGACTCTTGAGAGTCCCTTGGACAGCAAGGAGATCAAACCAGTCAATCCTAGAGGAAATCAACCCTGAATATTCATTCGAAGGACTGCTGCTGAAGCTGAAGCTTCAATACTTTGGCCACCTCATGCGAAGAGCTGACTCATTGGAAAAGACCCTGATGCTGGGAAAGGTTGAAGGCAGGAAAAGAAGGGGATGACAGAGGATGAGATGGTTGGATGGCATCACCGACTCAGTGGACATGAGTTTAGCAAAGATCGGGAGATGCTGAAGGACAGGGAAACCTGGCGTGCTGCAGTCCATGGGATCACAAAGAGTCAGACATAACTGAGTGACTTAACAACAACAGCAACAAAAAGCTGGATATTAACCACTGGGGCTCTAAATTGTGTCCTGAGTTTGCTCAAACTCATATTGATTGAGTTGGTGATGTCATTCGACCATCATGACTGAGCGACTGAACAAGAACAGCTCTTCCTCCATGTGATACAGCCCCACACAGGTGGCTATAAGGTGCCAGAGGAAGATGAAGAAAGAAAAACTTTATGCAGAGAGACATACAATGGTCCATGCCTGAAAGGGACAAGCATTCTACTGACCAGAACCTACTGATACAGGTCCACCTGACCATAAGGGTTTAAACAAAGCTAGGCTATTGACTGCGGCAGATGGGCCCTGGCACTCACTGGTGGCTTCTGCAACAGTGTAGATTTGTCTATATTCTAAAACTTTGACTGTGGCCTTGACACAAAAGTCCACAAAACAATCTCCCCATTTCTCTAATAGCACTTGAAGTGGTCTAATGCTTAAATGAGAAGAAACGCTGTATATAGTATTGTGTTGCCTTAACCCAGGTCATAGTGGTGGGAAGAAACAACATTGAGTAAAGAAAAAGTGATTGAATTTAGAGTCAAAATGCTAGATTCTACTAACATTTATTGGCCAAGCCTCTTACCTTCCCTGTAAAGTTCTAAGACTGGAGTGAGAAGATTATCCACTACATGACCTGTAAAAGTAATCCCTTCTCTCCTGACTGCATATACAGGCCTGTTTGCATTTTCTGATGCCATTTGTGAAAAGGGTATGTGACATTTGTCTTTAGGATCTGGCCTTTATATGCAATATTACAAAGTATTCTTGTTTAGTCGCTCAATTGTGTCCAACTCTTTTGCGACCCTATGGACTCTAGCCCATCAGGCTCCCCTGATCATGGATTTTTCCAGGCAAGAATACTGGAGTGGGTTGTCATTTCCTTCTCCGGGGGATCTTTCCCACCCAGGGATTGAACCCACATCGCCTGCATAGGCAAGCGGGTACTTTACCACTGAGCCACCTGGGAAGCCCTTAATAAAGTATTCCCGTGTTTAAATTGCCCCATTCTGTGGCACAAACATTTCACTAATATGGGAGTAACCATTGTGATGAATGGAAACTTTCACTATCCCCAGCTCCTTATGAGCACTGAACATTTGTCCCTCTCTCTTCATTGGGTGGTTCTTTCCAAAAGTCTCGGATAGGCAGTTCTCTCACACATGCCCGGATGACTATTCCGCTGAATACTCACGAGTTTCCTGGCGTTGTCTCTGTGCAGCTCTCTTCGGTTTCTGTCCAGTGGTCTATCCTGAATTCACCCAGGATGTCCACCAGACTCTGCCTGTGTCCCCTCCTGTGTCATAACCTGAAAACTGTCCTGGGCAGATGGGCTGGCATACTCTTAGGACCCACCTCATTTGTTTCCTGTCTTTCAGAGATCTTTGTCCTTCATTGCCTGATGTCCAGGATCTTGAAAACCACTTTTCTATGTTTTGTCTACTTTTTGATTGTTTCAGGCAGGAGAGTATATCCAGTACCTGCTATTCCATATTGAGTGAAAGCAGAAGTTCCCCAGGTACTATTCAAATATGGTGAGCAAGTTACCTACCTTTTTAGAATTTAGTGGGTTTTTTCCCCTATATCTTGAATATGACACTACTTTATAAGCCTGTGTATGCCATCTTCTACCTGATTGGCTCTTTATTCCCACTAGCTTTTTTCATGTATGAAATTGTCAATTTGAAGCTACAACACGTCAAATAACTTACATTCTCTCTTGTTTGTCAGACACAGTAGTGATCATTTCTCAACCTTTCCTTTAGATAGTAACACATCCTTTGAACACATTTCTGAGAATAACTGAAATAATCATTTTGGTTCCCAAATGCACTGAGACAAAGGAAAGATGATACAGACAAAGGCAAGTCTTCTCACTCAAGGACTTCCCTTGTGCAAGGGCACCCCCCACAACATAGTTAGTTCTGACTGTCTCCAGTCTGGTTGCTGGACAGAGGCCAGAAATAGCCCTAAAGGCTTTTCTGAGCCCAGAAATGTAAGACCAACTGGGGAATATTATTTTTTACTAGATGCCTGCATTACTGATTTGGCCTTACACCCAGAGAAATGTGTTCTTGATGAACACAGCCTGGCAGACAGGCGATGTCGATCAAAGGCCTAGTCACAGCATTGACTACCTGCTTGTAAAAATCTTAGATAGTGCCAACAGAGAGAGTCCCAGCTTCCTGTGAGAGACAGAGGAAAAAAAAAAAAAAACCTCAGTCTTTGATTTTGAAATAATCCTACAAAGTATCACCTTGGCAAAGTGTATTTAAGAAATTTGTTTTTTCTAACTTATAAAATTTTAACTATGGCTATTTGAACATCACCTTTAGATTCAAAGTGGTTTCATTTCTGCCAAGTCAAAATTGCTATGGGACACATTTAGTTAATTTAAGAAACTATTTTGTTAGGCTGATTCTCAGGTTGGTAACCTGGGAGACATGCCAATTAAAGACACTTAGCTCCATAAAGAATTTGGGTCAGTGTTTCATAGGGGAAGAACTTGAATAACTATCAAGGAACCAGCTCTTTAGTGCAAATGTAAAATACTTTGATGCATAATTTTTTGCAAAGAGCTTTTCCAGAAATATTCCTATGATTTACAAAATAGGATATTCATTCAAGGCTTTCCACATCTGAATACAAACCTACCTAAGAGCATGTTTCAACACGTCTGGTAGAATCAGATAAATGTAAAAATCCCATGAAAAATAAAATCTGTTGTGCCCATGTCACAGAGAATAGTGATTGGCTTAAAGATAGACATGTGACCCACTTGGGGCAATCAGAGTCCCTCCTCATTTCCCTTGTGAAAGGAACGTCAGGAAGAATCTTTTTCTTCTCTGCCTGGTTAGAGATTAAGATTTACTTTCATGTGAGGGAGCCTGTATACAGACTGAGAGAGTAAGCGAAAATGCTGAAAGACATAAATAGAAGATAAGAAAGGGTGCCAGCTGTGGTTCAGTCCTTGTTTTCATCCCTTATCCTTGTTTTCATCTCATCGTTCTAGAACTTTGGGAGTAGAAACCAACAAATTACTACATATTATGTTATTTAGCATTGAATTTTTGTCACTTGACTGTACATTAGAATTCTAATACATACAGATGAGGAAGCAACCTAGATGCCCATCAGCAGATGAATGGATAAGAAAGCTGTGGTACATATACACAATGGGGTATTACTCAGCCATTAAAAAGAATACGTTTGAATCAGTTCTAATGAGATGGATGAAACTGGAACCTATTATACAGAGTGAAGTAAGCCAGAAAGAAAAACACCAATACAGTATACTAATGCATATATATGGAATTTAGAAAGATGGTAACAATAACCCTGTGTACGAGACAGCAAAAGAGACATTGATGTATAGATCAGTCTTATGGACTCTGTGGGAGAGGGAGAGGGTGGGGAGATTTGGGAGAATGGCATTGAAACATGTATAATATCATGTATGAAATGAGTTGCCAGTCCAGGTTCGATGCACGATGCTGGATGCTTGGGGCTGGTGCACTGGGACGACCCAGAGGGAGGGTATGGGGAGGGAGGAGGGAGGAGGGAGGAGGGTTCAGGATGGGGAACACAGGTATACCTGTGGCGGATTCATTTCGATATTTGGCAAAACTAATACAGTAGTAAAGTTTAAAAATAAAATAAAATTTAAAAAAATATATGATTTTTTATCTTGATTAAAGGCATCACTTGATTTTTAAATAATTTTTACACAGAAGAAAAGCCATTTATTACTCAAATGTAAGAGATTTGGTATTTCAAACAAAGGAAGATGCATAAACAGTTTTAGAATATTATTGCAAAAAATAAGTGAAATACATGAAACATGAATAAAACCAAATAAAATCTTTTACTTTCATTTTTATTTTCTTTTATTGATATCAAAAAGACATCTTAGGATATAATGTTTTTTCTTCCATTTTACCTTTTTTTGGTAAAAGGCCTAAAATGGTGTAAAATTTTAGAAAACAAAAATTGCTAAGAGAAATTTTCTTTGCCTGAGGTAGAAATAAAAATAAAATGACGAACCATAGAATGTCAAAGCTTATAGGAGAAGAAACCCTGTGGGCAGTTGAAGGTCATGTCTGCGATATCTTAGTGATTTTCAAGGCTGCATTTCCAAGTTTTCTCCCTCTTTCCTTGCAAAGCCCCTTTACTCCTGCATCTATTTTAGCTGCCAGGCCCAGTCAGTCAGAGGCTTCCCAGACCACCACAGCCGTTGTTTCTTTAACTCAGAGAAATCCCTGATGCTCACTTGGTGCTCATTCTTAGCTTTAAAGTAAGAATATGTATTGACTTTGTCATTATATCATGCCCATATTTTACTTCCTGGCTGAAGAAAAATACTGAATTATATTTCCCCTTTTGTATGAGTATAGATAATAACATAGCTATATAGTCATATATCTGCTAAAACTTCTGTTAATGACTGAAAGTGTTTTTGCAGACTTTTAGAAATGGAATAGACATGGAGGAAAGCCTCATAACATCAACTTTCTTCTATATAATAGAAATTATGAAGAGAACAGAGTATATGAAACAACTGTTTTTTTTTTAAAAAAATAATAAATAATATATCTGCTTTTAAAAAAAGGACAGGAAACTATTTTTAAAATATTGACCAAGCTTTCCAAGCAGTAAATAAATTTATTCTAATTCTAGTAGAATTTCTGAATTCTGAGATTAAAAAAAAAAAAATTATACAGACAAGGAAAATAATCAAGTGACATCCAAATCCCAGCATTTAGTGTTCAGATAAGGCAGTATTTGGAGATTATTTGGTAAATAATATTCAGAAAAGTAGCTTTTTATTTTAAAAATATAGTTGACCCTTGAACAAAGTGGGATTCACCTGCATGGGTCCACTAAACATGCAGATATTTTTCAGTAGTAAATAGTTCCCTACTATATGCTATGTGGTTTGTTGAATCTGCCAGTGGGTGGGAACTAAGGATACAGGAGGCGGACCATAAATTATGAATGTATCAAATCATCCCATTGGTTGTTCAAAGGTCATGTGTATGTACGAAAAAAAAGGCTTAGGTTGGTTAAGAAATTTAGGTAGCAGTAGATAATCTAAGAAAATATTTTTAACATTGGGTGGGGAGGAAGGCTGAGAGTCAAAAGATTGCATGATTTGACTGCATAAAAACTGTAAAGTATTACATGGTAAAAAAAAAAATCTCACTACATAGTAAAGTAATGAAAGTGTATTTATGAGATACATGACTAAGAGAAAGTTAGTATCTTTAATATATAATAAGGCTATATGTCAATCAATGAAAATGAAACTCCATTCCAAATGAAAAATGGACAAAATAGATAGGCTGACAGTTGAGATAGAAGAGAAATAACCAATAAATATATGAAAAGAGAAAAAGATAAATATCTTTTAGAAGATGAGAAAATGTCTTTAACCATTCTGTTCAATAAATACCTTTATAATTATATGGCCAGGATGATATTTCTAAAACCTAAAAATAGAGATTCTTAGACTCAACCCATTTCAGTTACTATCTATTAATAGTTGGCTGGCAGTACCTGTATCACTATCTTAAGACAGATGGTTCCTAAGCCATATTTTGAGAACCACTAGCCTAGAGATTTTAATAGTGAGAGAACAGGTCGTCTTCTATGATCTTGGTGAGTGTGTAGTAGTTTATAAACTTCTTGGAGAGCTCTGTTAATATCTGCTACAGTTTTACACATGCTTATCTTTTAAGATGCTGCTTCTAGAATTTTACAACAGTGTGTGTTTAATATTTAAGGAAATTTTCTAATAAATGCATTAAGATATGTATATGTATTTTAATAATATAGTGGTTGTCAGCTCATTGTTTTATAGTAGCGCAGACCTTAGAAACAACCCAAATGCCCAGCAGAAAAGGGCTGCTTATATTAAGTTACAGTGATCCGAAAGGGTTCTAAGCTACTATAAAAGGAATGCAAATCTGAAAATAATATTGCAGAAATAGCCATGATGTTTTAAATATGTGTATATTGGTGAGAGGAAGGCAATATAGAATATTTTGGCTTGATTAGAATGAAATATATATGATTTGATTCAAATTATGCTTAAATGTTTAAATATAGAAAAATGGAAAGTAATACACAACATTTACTAATGATTTTTTCTTGGAAGTTTTTATATCTACTTTACACACTTGAATATTATATGATTTTTTAGAAGTATATGTAATGTGTAAGTAAGCAATAAAATACTTAGTTTGTTTTGGATAGTTCCATTTCAAGAAAAAGCAACCCCAAACTCGATTTAGAGTTGAAAAGAAATATTTGGGTAATTAACAAGTTTGGATAAACTTGTCTCATATGGGCAAAGTCACAGTGAATCTGTAAAGAATGACTCAAACTTGCATCTGTGGATAGAGTAGACTAAATATATTACAAAATTGGTACCTTGTAAATTAATATGATTTTCCTAGAGATAAGCTTCAATCATATTTTTTGACTGAATTTAGAGTGTCTCAGGAGAAAAATATTCAGTTAGCTAAAATTGTAAAGCTTAAACCAAAGTTTGTCAGAGATGAAATTAGAACATAGATTACCAGGAAATACCTAAGTAGAAGAGAAGTTTCATAAAAAGAACATCATAATATAGCAAAATTAAACATTGATAATCTTTAAAAAAAGACTGCATGGTGAGATGTAGAAAATTTATTAAAATTTTAAAAAGTACATCAAATTTCATTAAAAGCTACATCTCTAAGTTCAAGAGGAGAAAATGTCTTCAGCTTTTAAAATTTAATTTGGTTTATTATGAAAGAAGTAATTAAAATGTAGTTTGAAATTACTAAGTTTAATTTCCTTTAAGTCAAATAGGAGCAAGATGGCTTGAGGGAAATATGAGGGCCAAGAGGCAAAGACTAGATAAAAAATTATTCTTAAGGGCTTACAGACTCATAAAAACTAACCTTTCTTGGGAATTAGGACTTTACTCCCATTCCAAAAATGAACAGTGCTGAATTTAACGTGCAACTAAATAGACAGGATAATGTGCTTACTTCAATGTATATTACTCTGTTACAGTAGAGTTGTGGTAGTGACGAATGAATCATTTAGTTACAAGTGATATATACTCAAGTCAAACTAACTTAAGAATATATAAAAGAGAAGAGAACTTCTGGTGTCATGTAAGAGGGGCAGAGCTTATGTCTTGTAGTAGCTGGATTCAGTTACTCAAATGATGTCTTTTACACAGTATCCCTCCCTTGGTTCTGCTTTTCTCCCCATTGGTTTTATTCTCAAATGGGCTTTGTCCCTGGGGTGGAAACCCAACCATGAACGGCTGTAAACTGCATTGTGCCCCTAACTAGTTTTCTAATGGAAAGCTTTTGCTTAATAGCTTCAACCACAAGTCTCAGGAAGAGCTCTTATTGGCCTGTCGAGGTATCACACTGTGTAAGAAATATATATTTGACCCTCATCTCTGCTTCTTAAACCCTCGGAATTTCTTAAGTGATGAAAGTGATAAAGATGTCTTTTGTTACCTTAATGAAGTGTCATTCAGAAAGCACCTAAGGGGGAGGGTGGTTGCTAAGGGAACCAGCCCTATAATTAGAAGGATAAAACTTTGACTCTCCCAGTCTCCCACCTTTGGGGAGCAGAGAGGAGCTGTAGAACAAGTTCAGTCAGCAATGACCATTGATTCATTAACCATGCGTGTCTGCTGAAGCTTCCATAAAAGCCCCAAAAACAGAGTTTGGAGAACTTCCCAGATCCGTTAAACACATGGTCAGTGGTGCACCTGAATATTAACTGATGTTGCATGCCCTCCTCCCCATACCTTGCTCAGTGCATTTCTTTGTTACTGAATTATATTCTTTTATAATTAAATCGGTAAGCTAGTGAGTAAAATGTTTCTCTGAGTTACGTGAACCCTTCTGACAAATTAATCCAACCACAGGAGGTGATCATGGGAACCTTCAGTCTGTAGCCTGTCAGTCAGAAGCACAGGTAACAACCTGACTGGGGCCTGATAAAGCGGGATGGGCAGAGGTTTCATGTGACTACTGTTAACATGTAGGATCTGACACCATCCCCAAGAAGATAGTGTCAGCACTGAGGTGAATTCTAGGACATTCAGCTGGGGTTGGAGAATTGCTTGATGTGGGTAAAAGCCCACGAATTGGAATTTAGTGTCCAACCCTGAGTTACAAATGCTGGGGACGTATAAATGACCGCTCCCAGTAGGCAGAGAAGGGAAAGCTTCTCAAGTGAGAAGTTGGTAGTTGCTCTAAAAGTAGTTGGAGTCCAACACACTGTCAACCTTTATGTCTTAAGGAATTTTACTACATACTGGACAGTCTGCTAAGCCCCAAAAGAAAATTGAAAACTATGGTAGGCAAGGTTCAAGCACTTTCTTCTTAGCATTAAGGTTAACAAAGATACCTAAAAATGTTGCTATGTACAAAGTGAGTTGAGAGTTTTATTGAAGAATTGAGATTTGAACCAGAGTTTAACGTTTGAATAATGCTTAAGCAGAAAAGAAAGAATGTCAAGAGCAAAGGTTGGGAGGTTGCACAAAATATTTTTAATAGGTTTGTTTGATAGTTTTGACCGTTGAGTTGCTCTTGGGTGACCCTGGCCCCGTGACTGCCAGTATAAAGGTCGGCTTTACCGTTGAGGACCACTCAGGGATAAGCACTTTAATTTAAAGAAAGGCATGCTGCTACAAAAATAAACTTCCCTTCTGGAAATTACTCACCACACGTTTCAATACATATTTTTGTTTGTTTGTTTTTCAGTGTTTTTTTCCCCTTTAATCCAGTTATTCCACTTTTAGGAATCCATCCAAAAAAAAATCCAAAATGCAGACAGCTGTTCGCATATTTATTGCAGTATTGTTTATATTTTGAAAAATTAGAATGCTTTAAACAGCCAATAAAATGGAAATGTGTAAATTATTTATATATTAGAGTATGAAATTATTTAAAAATGCCTTTCACCAAAAACAAACAAAAAACTTTGTAATGGTGAATTGTTCATCCTGTGTTACACATTAAAAAAAACAGTATTCTTGTTTCATTGCAGAAACCAGTAATTGAGAAACCAAGCACCACACTTGGAGAGTTGGAGAACTCAGGCTTATTACGCTAGCAGGCCCAGAGATGTTAACACTTCACGCTCTGAGCTCCGAACAAAGGGGTTACAGAGTTTTTCCACCAGGGAAGTTCTTAGTGGGCAACACTAGCTGCTAATAGGCTGGTTTAAACTAAGGGGTTTTGTTGTAGCCACACATTCTGAGAAACAAACTCACTCAGAAGGACAATGCAGATAGTGGAGTGCAGTTTATCACACTGGCAGGCCCAAGGCAGAGTCTCCTCTTAGCCAACGACCCCAGCCAGTTTTTGTGAAAACCTTATATCCCCTAAGTGTACGTGCCCAAACCCACCTCCCCAAATTCCCTGAAAGTAGTCTGAACAAAGGAAAAGAAAGATACAATCAAAGTTAACCTGTGATTCATATGCCTTAGGCCTAGGTAGTTAACACACACACACTTACAGAAGTCGCTCAGTCGTGTCCAACTCTTTGCGACCCCATGGATTGTAGCCCACCAGGCTCCTCAGTCCATGGGATTTTCCAGGCATGAATACTGGAGTGGGTTGCCGTTTCCTTCTCCAGGTAGTTAACAGTGGACAATTATAAATAGGCCTGTGGTCATACCGTACTACAGGGTACACATAGTAGAATTTAAGATTCTATTAGTTGGGTATTCTTTTAGGGATGGAAAGTCTAGGTGCAAGCCCTGGAGCTCTTGCATCCAGTGGGGGGTGGGGGGGAGGGTCTGGTTTTCCAGTTGGTCTGTCGTTTCCATAGATACTGGGCATATACTCAAAGTCCACAGTCCAGCTCAAGATGGAGCCCTGCTTTCAAATGGAGTCTGTTCTGTCTGTTTCCTCCTTCAGTTTCATACACATGGAAACAGCAGTCAAGATGGGAGGGCCCACTCACCTTTACACAGGTGAGGCATGATTAAGCAGGTTTGCAGGGGCTGGGCAATTGCAAAGAGCAGGACAAGGCTGAGTGAGATAAGCTCTAGTTCCTAGTATTGTAAGTCCCCACTTTCTGACACTACATGACCTACGTAATCCAGACTTTGCAAGGACCAAGCTGAGTTACAGAGGCAGAAGGAGCAGGAGGTTATGTGAATTTTAACTTTTCCTCTTCAATTTTAACAGGGCTTAGTACAGTTTTATCAAATGAATTATGATCATAAGTGGATGTGTATATGTGTATAAGAGGAGAGGAGGAAAGGGAGAAAGGGAAGGAGAGAAGCAGGCAGAGAAGAAAATAATACTGCCATAATACTTATCCTTCCCATAACCATTTATCAAACATCTGTTTGGCAGGCACAGTGATTGACACTAGAGGTCAAAAGAACAACAGCATCATAAGGGAAGACAGAAAAGAAAGAAGTAATTAGAAAGCTAACCAGTACAGTCAAGGGAAAATACATGGTCCCAGGAAATTGCATAAGGGGAAGCTAGCCTAGCCTGCAGATCAGGAGAGCCTTCTCCAAGGAAGAGGTGATTGAGCTGAGAATTAAAGGTCATGGAGCTAGAGGTGGGAAAGATACAGGATGGGAGGTGGTGGGGCAAAGATTAAAGTCCCTATGATAGAAACTCGAGATGGGTATGAGCGGGGCACTTGGGAAGAAATGAAGCCAAGCCCTTGTGCCTGAGAACTGGGCAGCAGTCAGTGAGAGCTGAAGCAGGAGACAGGCTGGGGCAAAGCCTGCAGGGTCCCCGGGAGACGGGTTATTGTCA
Organism: Bos mutus; assembly: GCF_027580195.1. Classification (NCBI taxonomy): domain Eukaryota; kingdom Metazoa; phylum Chordata; class Mammalia; order Artiodactyla; family Bovidae; genus Bos; species Bos mutus. The sequence goes on from NC_091638.1 coordinate 23,102,698, forward strand.
CCACGAAGTGGGGTTATTGCTGTGGTGTGGTATTAATACTTCTCTTTCACCTACTTTGTAGAATATTTCACCTTCTTGGCACTTAGTACTCACACTTCTGTAATTGGAAGGGAAATAAGTCTTAGGACAATGTAGGGCCATGAGATGCAGGGGAAAGAATGCTGAGCCGGGGGATGGCACGGAGGCACCCGACCTTGCTGAGCCCAGGCTTCTTGTCTGTAAAATATGGGGACTGGATGTGGATTTCCTGTTTTGTTGCCTTTGCAATCTTGTCTTGTGGACGCTAGTAAGCATGCAGGGGGGCCAGCTTCCTAGCCTGCCTCGGTATCTGGTGTCATTGTGCCCAAGGATCCTGCTAGAATGGCTGGGGCCTTTCCTTCTGACTGTGTACACGTGACTCCATAGCATCCTTGTTTTGAGATGGTGATGCCTCAAGCTTAGCTTCTCTGTACACTGTTGCCGAATCAAATCTTGGAGACAGAGTAGACAGCTTTATTACTTGGTCAGGCAAAGGGGGACACAGCAAGCTAATGCCCCCAGAACCAAGTGTCCCAACTTGGGGAAGATAGTGACAAGTTTTATAATAATTGCTCAAAGAGGGCGTGATCAGCTTGTGGACTTTCTTCTGATGGGTTGCTGATGAGGTAAGTAGGAGTCCACCCTTTGGGTCCAACTGGTCTGAGGTCTACTTGAGGGTAGGCAGCATACCCTTGGTAATCATTAACTTCTTCCATCTGGAGAGGGGTTCGGTATCTGCAAAATAGCTCGAAGATACTATTGTATGTATCTTCTGTTGGGGAAACAGGACCTTGCTCCAAGACTGCTCTTGGCTATTGTTTCTCCTTGGTCCCCCATTCCTTCCCTCCAACTGCTTTAATCTGCCAAGTGGAAGTCAGAGAAGTTCATGGAGGCTGAATGAAGGCTGTTTCCTATAATCAAAGAAATAGAGAGACAAAGACCTTGTGCCCAGGAGCCCCTTAGGCCCAGCATGGCATCAGCGGGAGTCTCTTAAGCTGTTTAAAAATGAATCAGTCAGGCAAACCTGAAGTAGCTGAAAAGGGGACAAAGGGGAAGAAAGACCCTCAAGCAATCAATCATGACGGAGTAGTTTCTATTTAACAAACAGTCTAGGAGTTGTGAGTGAAAAACATTTGGAAAGATGAGTTCTTTGCTCCAAAGAGGTTGATAGTCAGAATAGCAAGACAAATCAGAGACTTATCATACAGTAAGTAAAAATACCACCTAAGGATAAGAAATTATAAATGAGAGAACCAGACAAAGATAGATTGTGAAAGATCATGGGCTTTAGAATTAGGTGGAAGTACCTAAACCAGTTCCAGCTGTAGTAGAACAAGGGCATTGTCTTTTCTGAGCACTCTTTTTATCTTCATTTTAAAGAGAATAGTGCCTTGGTCACCTCATGATGAGAATGAAATTAGACAATATACACTGAACACTTGATCCTTAATGAATATTTGGTTGATGTCAGCTGCTTCCCATGGGGTTTCAGAGGGGCTTGAGAGCCAACTGAAAGGTAAGAATTCTCATGTAGCCACTGGGATTTGAACTGACCCTTTACCTTTAGGGTGATTAGATAGTTCTAGAAGAGGATGGAAGATACTGGCATCAAGGGTGGGGAAAGAACTGAAAAAGAAAAAGGCAGAGGCAGGAGACGCAGCAAGTGTTCAGAGAACATTTATGAGGACAGAGCATCCAGAGGAAATCTTTGCTTTCTTTGGAGAGTGGTGAGGAATGAGGTAAAAGGTGCTCTTAAACAGGCCGTTTGGAGCCTAAGCTTCTGTACAAGCTGGCCCAGTGATGGGAACTCTCTTCCTTCCCTCTGTATTTAAGTCCTTCCTTTTATGGGCCAAGGCGCGAATCTGTAGATCTGCAGGGGTGTGATGTTTTCTTCCTTCCTCCATAGAGGAACATTGTCTAAGTAGCACGCCTGGCACGTGGAAGGAGGCATTTCCCATGTATTTGTTAAGCTGAATTGAAACAATACTTAACATATTTGTTGACTGAAAAAATTGATTAAAATGCAGTTACATAAAAAAAAAAAAATTACTTCTTGGTGCTTACATACTGTTCACTTTCTAGAAGCATTTCTATAGTTATGTAAAAGAACAGAATTAAAACTGTGCATTTGGACTGTTTCCTTCAGAGAGAGCCTTCCAGAGTACTTTAATAATAAGAGAGGGAAATGAATTAGGTCTGCACACTTCTGGCAGGATTCCTGAGTGTTAATTTCTTTTCAGGCAGCTTCTCCATGTTGAGAAAGTTGTGACATGACACGGCATTCTGTGAAGTTCTTTCTTCACCCTCTTGCTTAGATCACGTCTGATAACTGTGGAACACTGTGACCGTTCGTTCCCACGGGGTTTCCATGGGATTACAATCACTGCCTCCCACTGAAGTGTCACAGTCATAGCTTAGTTTTTTTTGGTTTTCAGTCCACTTTTTAAAAAATTACATTTTAAGGAGTCATACACCACATTGACCTAGACATAGTGTGTCAACCCAGGCCATATGCCCCAAGTGCCTCTAACGTGTTGTCAGTGGTCTTAACTTTCAGGATCCTCCCCAAATCCCTAAATCCCGAAATGAATCTGTGTTCTGTGACCAGAGAGGACATGAAGCAGAACTCTCTAGATTGCTTTTCTTCTTTTTTTCCCCCATTCTAGCATGAACATGCTGAGCTCTGGGGCCTGATGGAAACATACATTAATCTTTTCCTTCTTACTATGCTGGGCCCAGTGATAGGTTGTGGACAGTAAAGTAATAAAGAAATCTGAAATCCATGAGATAGCTTAGCTCAGGGCTGAGATTCTTCTGAGGGTTTCTTTAAATGAAAAATGGGAAACGGGGAACAGCAGAGAGGGAGGAGCTAATTTGTATGGCAGGAAATAGGATTAATTATAAGCCACACTCTTAAGAAACCCAAAATATAATTAAACTTCTGGTTAAACAAGTTAAACAAATCACTGAATTGATAGCTTTAAAGAATCTATTATTATTCTCAAAGGGACAGAATTATAATGATGAAGTGGTTGCAGCAGTTACGGTTAAGGAGGGGACTGTGACTAACTATTAGGGGATAATAGGAAAGGAATTCTTTGTGGCGATAGATCCGTTCTGTACAGTGAATAGAATTTATGTATGAGATAAAAATTCCCTAGAGCTATACATTATGAGGGGAAAAGTGTGCGCAAATCTGGTGAAATCCGAATACTGAAAGTGAAGTCGCTCAGTTGTGTACGACTCTGTGACCCCGTGGACTGTAGGCTACCATGCTCCTGCATTCATGGGATTTCCCAGGCAAGAATATTGGAGTGGGTTGCCATTTCCTTCTCTCGGGGATCTTCCCGACCCAGGGATTGAACCCAGGTGTCGCGCATTACAGGCAGATGCTTTAACCTCTGAGCCACCAGGGAATCTAAGGTTTACATATAAGTTAGTCGTATTGTAACCTATTTCAGTTTCCTGCTTGTGACCACTTACCATGGTGCTGCAGGGTAATTTCTGTAGGGAAGCTGAGTGGAATGTATACAGGAACTTCTTGGGATTCAAATTATTTCAAAAAGTATTTTCTAAAACCCCACTCTTTACCCATGATAAACTATAAAGCTCATCTGTTACCTCATATTTCTCACTGGAAAACTGAGCTCAGTTGTACATGTAAGCTATTCAAAATCCCTCAGAATCTAAGTCTGTGGCCCCATCATTATGCTCATCTTTGTGTCTTGAAAGACTTAACATCAAAATAGATTCTGATGATATTTCCTCCCCACCAAGCATTGGGAATGGGATACTAGACAGGAGGTAGTTGTTCTCCTTTAATAAAGAATAATACTTTTTCGTGTATCTTTGCTAGAAGACCTAGAACCGACAAATGTAACTGTTATTTTAGGAACTATAGGTAATTTAGCCTCAGTCAATAGATTATGTTCATTTTGGCTTGCTCTAGTTTTTCACAAAGCAACAGGCAATGCTGTTAAGCAAGATTATCAAAGGCCATTTTGAGTTTCTTCTGTTCTATTTCAGTGTGTGGCACAGTGCCTGGCAAACAGAAAATGGCAATAAATATTTGAGAAGGGTATGGAACGAAAGCTCCGTGAGGTCAGGGAGTAGGTATTATGTACTCCAGAATCAGCAGCACCTGGACATGGGTTTGGTACACAGAAGGAACTCGTAGACACATTTCATGTGAAGAATTGTACTCTGGTCTTTATGCTCTTTCAGCCAGATAGCTTTTATTCTGAATTCGGAATAACTTTAAGAGTACTGGTAATAAGTTCAGGGCACTCAGAAAGAAAGAAACCAGAAACTTGCCAACAATCAGTAAGTCATGCCTGTGACTTTTACTCAAGATTAGGTATAACTGTTAGCCATGGTCAATACAGTGGAGAGGGGAAAAAGGACTTGAATCAGGATGTACAGTACGCCTGTTCCGCAAATCTGAAGGACGACACCAAAGCCTGAGCTTTCCCAGGGGGTCCGTCCATAATCAGACCCTCATTCTTCTTTTTTCTTTTTTCTTGAAGTAGAGTTGATTTACAGTGTTGTGTTAATTACTACTGTACAGCAGAGTGATTCAGTTACACGTGTATATACATTCTTTCCCATATTTTTTTCCATATGGTTTATCACAGGATATTGAATATAGCTCCCTGTGCTGTACAGTAGGACCTTGTTTAATCCATTCTGTATAAACCAGTTTGCATCTGCTAACCCCAGACTCCCAATCTGTCCCTCTCCCACCCCGCCACCCATGGCAACCAGCAGTCTATTCTCTATGCCCATGTTTCTGTTCTGTAGATAGGTTTGAGTCACATTTTAGATTCCACATGTAAGTGATGTGGTATTTTCTTTCTCTTTCAGACTTAATTCACTTGCTGTGATAATCTCTAGTTGCACTCATGTTGCGGCAGATAGCATTATTTTGTTCTTTTTATGGCTGAGTAGTATTCCATTGTGGAGAAGGCAATGGCACCCCACTCCAGTACTTTTGCCTGGAAAATCCCATGAATGGAGGAGCCTGGTGGGCTTCAGTCCATGGGGTCGCTGAGAGTTGGGCACGACTGTGCGACTTCACTTTCACTTTTCACTTTCATGCATTGGCGAAGGAAATGGCAACCCACTCCAGTGTTCTTGCCTGGAGAAGCCCAGGGACAGGGAAGTCTGGTGGGCTGCCATCTATGGGGTCGCACAGAGTCGGACACGACTGAAGCGACTTAGCAGCAGCAGCAGCAGCAGTATTCCATTGTACATACGCTCCACATCTTTTTTATCTGTTCCTCTGTTGATGGACATTTAGGTTGTTTCCATGTCTTGGTTATTGTGAATAGTGCTGCTAGGGACATAGAGGTTTGTGTATTTTTTTGAATTATAGTTTTGATTGGATATATGCCCAACAGTGAGATTGCTGTATCATTTAGTAATTGTATTTTTAAATTTCTAAGGATCCTTTATCCTGTTTTCCACAGTGACTGCACCAATTTATATTTCCACCAACAGTGGGATTATCTTTTCTCCACACACTCTCATCTTTGTTATTTGTAGCCTTTTTAATGATGGCCGTTTTGATCAGTGTGGGGTAGTACCTCATTGTAGTTTTGATTTGCATTTCTCTGATAATTAGTGGTGTTCGGCATCTTTTCATGTGCCTTTTGGCCATCTGAATTTCTTCTTTGGAAAAGTATCTCCTTAGGTCTTTATGTCTATTTTTCAATTGGGTTGTTTGGGGTTGCTTTTATTGTTGGTGTTTTTTGTTGAGTTGCATGAGCTTTTTTGTATATTTTGGAAATTAAGCCCTTTCTGGTTGCATCATTTGCAAATATTCTCTCCCATTCAGTACATTGTCTGCTCATTTTATTTGTGATTTCCTTTGCTGTACAAAGCCTTGTGAGTTTGATGAGGTCCCCTCTGTTTGTTTTTGCGTTTATTTCTATTGCCTTGCAGGTGTTTGTTCTTCATCTTACTCCCTGGCTCAGTATCTGTCCTCTCTTGATAGTCTTTTCCATTCCCCCTTTTATCAGAGCCTTCAAAATAAAACCTTCAAAAACCAAATCCTTGTGACATCAGAAAAACTCAGCTCCTTTTTTTCCCTAACAAATTGACATTGCATTGCGTTTAGGAACCTTGTCTCACTTGTCTGAAATGGCCACCCAGCTGTCGTGCCTAGCAGGAGAGCTACCTACCCCTGGGGTGTGTGCTGCCTCTCCCTTAGTGTGCGGATATTTTCAGGAAATACCTTGTGGAAAAGGTACAGCAGCACAAAGAGTGTATTATGTCTTAGAAACCAGGAGGTAGAATTGATGAAGGGAGAGTGCATTCTTTGTCCAGAAAGGTTGGTCAAGAAGAGTTGAGTTAGAATACACGTGAAAAGATACTAAGATCAACCCAGTTATGGAGTGCCTTATAAGGCACCACCTGGTCTGAATCCTCCCTTCTTTCCAGTTTCATTGCCCACAACCCCTTGCCTTTCTATTCAGACAACACCAGGCTTCCTTCATTTCCTCTTACTTGTCAGACTGTTCCCACTGCATTTTTTTTTTTTTTTTTGGTCTAGTTCTTTTATTATTGTGATACAACCCACATATCATAAAATCCATCCTCTTCAAGTACACAAATGAATGATACTTAGTATATTTACAAAGTTACACAACCATAGCCACTAATTTCAGAGTATTTATCACCCCCAAAGAAGCACTATACCCCTCTTAGCAGTCACTCTCACTCCTCCGGCCCCTGGCAACCACTCACCTACTTTCTGTCTCTGTGAATTTACCTATGATAAATTTTTCATAGAATGCAATCAAATGATAAGTGACCTTCTTTTATTTCATGTTTCATTTCATTCATCTATATTGTAATATAAGTCAGTACGTCATTTCCTGTTATAACTGAATAATATTCCATTGCATAGATAAGCCACACTTGATTTATTTATTTCTCAGTTGATGAATGGAGAAGGCAATGGCACCCTACTCCAGTACTCTTGCCTGGGAAATCCCATGGACGGAGGAGCCTGGTAGGCTACAGTCCATGAGGTCACAAAGAGTCAGACACGACTGAGCGACTTCACTTTCACTTTTCACTTTCATGAATTGGAGAAGGAAATGGCCACCCACTCCAGTGTTCTTGCCTGGAGAATCCCAGGGACAGAGGAGCCTGGTGGGCTGCCGTCTATGGGGTCGCACAGAGTCGGACACGACTGACGAGACTTAGCAGCAGCAGCAGCAGTTGATGGACATTTAGGTTTTCCTTTTTGGGCTATTAGGAATAATGCTGCTATTAACATGTATGTGCAAGTTTTATGCAGATGTGTTTTAAATTCTCTTGGATGTTGTCCAGTTAACTCATTCACTCATCATTCCTGGGCTGAAGCCTCTTCTTAGGGCAATCTGATTCTATGTATTACATCACTCTTCTTATTACATTCCCTTGAGGTGCCATATACCTTTCTGTTAGGTATTCATCACAACTGTGCTTTACATTATTTAGTGGGTAGATGATCAATACCAATAAATATTTATTCAGTTAATTCAAATGGTGCAACACTGAAAGCATGAACACTAGCTTGCCCCTTTTTATAGCCACCTAGTCTAACATAAATTCGTGTGTTTAATGACATCTCTCAAGACATTGGCAGTTCATAAAATTAGCACCAGTGAACAAGAGATTCTTGCCTGAGTTCATCTGTAATCTAGGGCTGCTCAAGGAGCTTTCTCCACTTTTGCTCTGGTGTTAAAAATTTTTATATAAGAAGAGAAAAGCTCTAAGTGGAAGTGGGGAAAAAGTTAACCACGTATGTAATGCTTCCCCCACTTTTGTATTTATTCTGAAAAAGAAAAGAATTAGATGCCATTAAAATGTATTCTTGACAAAGGCATTTGTAATAACATTGTAACTTTCAACTTTTGCATTTCTCTTGGGATTGAAACAAAACCATCTGTGAAAGTTAACCCAGGAAAAAATGCAATAATTTTTTCTATACAGTTTATATCTTAAGTTCTGTATCATATAACCGAGTAATCAAAACTTCTCCCTAAATGCTCAGAACATAAAATGAGCTTTAGATATACCTTTTACCTTCTAATTTGGATTATATCATAGCCCAAATTACTGACCATGTGAAAGAACTAGTTACATTTTTTTTTTAAATACTAAAAGGTAATCCAGTGTACCAACTCTAATTGTATCTGGCAACTTGAGAAATCTGAAGCCACAAAACTTTCTTGGAAGTTTTCTTTTCCTACAAATTATTTCATTGTGCATGTGTGTGGATGTGTATATATTGAATTATTTTGCTTTTGTCTTTCTTTTCCTTTACAGCCTTTGCATCTGTTCTCTTTAGGTAGTCACACTTGTCCTAAACCACAGATCTTAATGTTTTTCAAGACTTACTACACAGGACAGCTAGCAGTCTCTTTAGAGATGTGGGAAAACCTGTTTTGCTATGACTTTGTTTTGTTATTGTTAGTTTGAACTTTTTATTTTCAAGTAATTGCAAACTCATAGGAAATTTCAAAAATAGTTTTAAAAATATTTGAAATTTAACATTTCATTGAGATTATTTAAAACTATACTTTTCTAAGGATGTATTAATGGCTTTGCATCCATTTAACCAATATTTATAAAGCACCTGCTCAGTGCTAGGCACTTTTTTCCTTATTGGGGATACAAACAGTGAGCAGTTTAACACAAACTCTACAAAATTGCAATATCATCAGGGTATGCAAGGAGATCCAACCAGTCCATTCTGAAGGAGATCAGCCCTGGGATTTCTTTGGAAGGAATGATGCTAAAGCTGAAACTCCAGTACTTTGGCCACCTCATGCGAAGAGTTGACTCATTGGAAAAGACTCTGATGCTGGGAGGGATTGGGAGCAGGAGGAGAAGGGGATGACAGAGGATGAGATGGCTGGATGGCATCACTGACTCAATGGATGTGAGTCTGAGTGAACTCCGGGAGTTGGTGATGGACAGGGAGGCCTGGCGTGCTGCGATTCATGGGGTCTCAAAGAGTCGGACACGACTGAGCGACTGATCTGATCTGATCTGATCAGGGTATAATCAACTAGTTCGCCTTAACAGTCTGGTGACCTACCTTGGTAATACTGTGTTCTTTTTAAAGATAAACAAAATAAGGCTCTGGAGGGTTAATGGTGATGTCTATGTTACATCTGATTTGGGAGAGAGCCAGGAACAGGTCTGGGAAGTTCTGACTTCCAGGCCCAATTTGCTACTGAAAGCCAACTGACCAAGAAGATGGGGGAATAATGTCCCAAAGAGCCATCTTGCCCAAGTTAGCATTCAGGCTTTTTTTTTTTTTGGTATATACTAAAATGGGGAGGGAGTGTGATTGATAGTTACAAACTTCTTTGAGTCAGAATCCTTAGTTCTTACAGCTGTGCACATAGGTCAGCTCATGATGTTTCTGGAAACTGCCAAGGCAAATGTTATTCTTTGTTCTGTAACTTTATATCTCTATATGAATGGAAAAGTGTCATACCCTTAAAGGTCAGAACCTTGAGAATGGGCTATCCTGCACATTTTAGGCTGTAGGCAACACTCTTGCAGCAAAAGCAATAAAATACAAAGGTCAAAGTAAAAGAAACAGATCCTGTATGGAGTCAGATTTGTCTTTCCCTGTTAGACTACCACAGCTGAGCACTGCCTTCTTCTGTGCAAACACTGTTGACTCAGCCAATGAAGAGCCCAAAAAGACTTAGAGGTAAACATTTCTCTGATTGTGAGAAAGCAACAGCAAGCAAAAAAGTTCACTTTTCAAGACTTTTAGAAACATTATTTAAATAAAATAATTAGAAAACCATTTAAAAAGTATATTGCTGTATTTGTTAAAGAAGCATCCATTTCATCAACTATTTTATTTAACCCAGTTCCGGGTGGATATATACTGAGTGAACAAACATAGCCACAGGGATTGAATCCAGTTCAAACTTTGTGTACATTTATTTTTCCTTTTTTTTTCCCTCATACTGACTCGCCTACCTTCCAGTGACTTGGGAAATAGTAATGCTTTGTACCTTTCAGAAAAATTCAACACCTCACTTGGCTTGCCCTTTTATTTGACATTAAGAAATCCGTGGACATAAGAATAAGGCCAAGCCAAATGAATTCATCTGGTGATAGGGCAAAGTAGTGGACTGCAAAATAAGAAAGTCTTAGCAAAAGGGCTGAATTACAGCCTGGTCACTGGAGTGAAACACTTTCTGTTCAACTTTGGAGATTTAATAATAGCTTTTTGAGAGTCACTACCTGTGGCATGGCTGAATACTCTGGCCTGGGAGCCATCAGGGAGTTCACAAAAAGTCAAGCACTTCACGGTTCAGATTTTTAATAGAAATTGAAAATGGATTCTGTTAGGAGTTGAATTGAGCCCCTACCCCTGAAAAAAAGATATATTGGAGTCCTAATCCTCAGTACCTCAGAATGTGACCTCATTGACAGGTAGTAAAGTTAAATGAGATCATTCGGGTGGGTCCTAGCTCAGTAGGACTGGGGTCCTTATAAAAAGGGGAAATTTGAACATAGAGGCACACGTACACATAGAGGGAAAATGCTATGTGAACAGGAAGGAGAGAGGCCTGAAACAAATTCTTCCTGCACAGCCCTCAAAAGGAACCAACCCTACCAATACTTCGATTTCAGACGTCAAGCCTCCTGAATTATAAAACAGTAAATTTGTTATTTAAGCCATTCAGTTTTTGGTACCTTGTTACAGAAGCCCTAGCAAACCAATGCAAACTGCATGTTCCTTGCTGCCTTTCATAAAATGACCCACCTGTAAGCATATATTTAATGAACCCCTACTGTGCACATATCCCTGGGGTAGGAGAAATACTAAAGAAACAAAAAGCACAATCCCTACCACCCTGAGCTAGGTGGTCTAGTTTGTGTCAAAAGTGCTAGGAAATGCAAAGTAAAAACATAATGCAATTAATATGCAAACAATATTTGATTCATTAGTGAAGTTTAACTGTACACTTCTGTCCCTCAAGCCCAAATGATATAGACTTGTTTTGCTGGTTGTTTAAAATAGCCTTCAGTTCAGTTCAGTCGCTCAGTCATGTCCAACTCTTTGTGACCCCATGAATTGCAGCACGCCAGGCCTCCCTGTCCATCACCATCTCCTGGAGTTCACTCAGACTCACGTCCATTGAGTCAGTGATGCCATCCAGCCATCTCATCCTCTGTCGTCCCCTTCTCCTCTTGCCCCCAGTCCCTCCCAGCATCAGGGTCTTTTCCAATGAGTCAGCTTCTCGCACGAGGTGGCCAAAGTACTGGAGTTTCAACTTTAGCATCATTCCTTCCAAAGAAATCCCAGGGCTGATCTCCTTTAGGATGGATTGGTTTGATCTCCTTGCAGCCCAAGGGACTCTGAAGAGTCTTCTCCAACACCACAGTTCAAAAGCATCAATTCTTTGGTGCTCAGCTTTCTTCACAGTCCAACTCTCACATCCATACATGACCACTGGAAAAACCACAGCCTTGACTAGACGGACCTATGTTGGCAAAGTAATGTCTCTGCTTTTGAATATGCTATCTAGGTTGGTCATAACATTCCTTCCAAGGAGTAAGCATCCTTTAATTTCATGGTTTCATATACCATAAAATTCGCTTCCCTTGTAGCTTGATCGATAGAGAATCTGCCTGCAATGCAGGAAACCTAGGTTCAATTCCTGTGTCAGGAAGATCCCCTGGAGAAGGAAATGGCAACCCACTCCAATATTCTTGCCTAGAGAATCTCAGGGACAGAGGAGTCTGGTAGGCTCCATAGGGTCATAAGAGTCAGACACGACTAGTGAATAACCCACCACCACCATAAAATTCACCTATTTAAAGGCTTCAGTGGTTTTTAGTTATGGAGAGTTGTGGAACCATCACCACTACGTAAATTTAGAATGTTTTTAGCACTCCTAAAGAGACCCCGTATTTACTCATTAGCAGTCACTTCTCAAGGCTCACTTCTCCAGCAGCCATCCATTAACCCGCTTTATATGGAATTGCCTATTTTGAACATTTCCACATGAATGGGATCATTTAACATATCTTTTGTGAGTGGCTTTTTTTTTTCAATTAGAGTAATATATTCAAAGTACATGTTTCCCCACACTATCTGTTGACTTCATTACTTTTTATTGTTGCTTTGTTGCTAAGTCGTGTCCATCTCTTTGCAACCTCATAGACTGTACCCCACCAGGCTCCTCTGTCCCTAGGATTTCCCAAATAAGAATACTGGAGTGGGTTTCCATTCTTTTCCCCAGGGGATTTTTCCTGGACCAGGGGTTGAACCTGTGTCTCCTACATGACAGACAGATTCTTTACCACTGAGCCACCAGGGAAGTCCATTCCTTTTAATAGTCAAGTAATATTCCATTGTATGTCTACACGTATTCATTCCTCAGTTTATGACAGTTACTTCTATTTTTTGGCTATTATGAATTGTGCTGCTATGAACTTTCATGTACATATTTTTGTATGGACACGTGTTTTTATTTCTCTTGGGTATATACTCAAGATTCTCCTGAATCAAGATGGCTGGGAGAAATATCAAGAACCTCAGATATGCAGATAACACCACCCTTATGGCATAAAATGAAGAGGAACTAAAGAACCTCTTGATGAAGGTGAAAGAGGAGAGTGAAAAAGCTGGCTTAAAACTCAACATTCAAAAAACAAAGATCATGGCATCCAGTCATCACTTCATGGCAAACAGATGGGGAAATGGTGGAAACAGTGACAAATTTTATTTTCTTGGGCTTCAAAATCACTGAAGGTTGTGACTACAGCCATGGAATTAAAAGATACTTGCTCCTTGGGAGAAAAGCTATGACCAACCTAGGCAGCATATTAAAAAGCAGAGACATTACTTTGCCAACAAAGGTCCGTCTAGTCAAAGCTATGGTTTTTCCAGTAGTCATGTATGGATGTGAGAAGAAAAGAAAGCTGACTGCTGAAGAATTTATGCTTTTGAACTGTGGTGTTGGAGAAGACTCTTAAGAGTCCCTTGGACAGCAAGGAGATCCAACCAGTCAATCCTAAAGGAAATCAGTCCTGAATATTCATTGGAAGGACTGATGCTGAAGCTGAAGCTCCAGTAGTTTGGCCACCTGATGCGAAGAACTGACTCATTGGAAAAGACCTTTATACTGAGAAAGATTGAAGGCAGGAGGAGAAGGGAACAACAGAGGATGAGATGGTTGGATGGCATCACCGACCTAATGGACATGAGTTTGAGCAAACTCTGGGAGGTGGTGAAGGACAGGGAAGCCTGGCATGCTGCAGTCCATGAGATCACAAAGAGTCAGACGTGACTGAGCAACTGGACAACAATAACATATACCAAGGAGTGGAATTGTTGGGTCAAAGGGTAACTGTTTATCATATCGGGGACCACTTTTAAAGGAAAAGTATTGTTTCCACTGTTGTCTTTAATTATTTTTATTGTGCTGTCTACTTAAATATGTTCAAGTGTATGTTTAGACAGGCCCACCTGTCTGCAACAGCTCCCTCCTCCCACAGTCACTGTAACATAACATCCTGTTTTACCTTGAGGACATTTGTCACTATCTGACATTTGCTTGCCTATTTATTTCCATCACCAGATTGTTATCTATTGCTCATTACTCATCCTTCAATAGAATCTGAGCTACATCAAAATCCTTGAATGTTTTGTTCATTTCTCTATTCTCAGGACTTATCAAGTCTGGCTCAAAGCGTTAGTACTTAATGACAAAATATAAACCTTCCTGGATAATTTTAGGAATGTAAGGATCCTTAAGTTCCATTTTGAGAATTCTTATTGTATAGTATTTCCTGTGTAAGAGGTTCCCCAAAATGGAGGAAAGACGCTCATAGAAGAAATAGGATTTAGGTTGGAACATTTTTTTATGGGCAGAAAAGGATTTTGTGAGAGCGAAAGGAGAGCAGCTTGACCAAAGATGTAGATTTGAGAGTCCACCTAGAGCATTCAGAGCCTCACTACTACTACAGTTTTAATAAAACAGGCAAAGTATGGATTATTGATTAGACCTCTTAGTGTTGCATGTCACAGGATCTGGTCAAATTCACTGAAAAACAAGCTCGTTATTGGGTCACATGCCTATAAAGTTCACATTAACTGAATCTCCAAATCCCACTGTACACAGAGACCTATATGACACCTTCAGAAACTTGACTCTTCCTCTCTTTCTCAACTCTGCCCACCTCTGTCTGATGACTTCATTTTCTGACAGGTTTTTTCCACCTGTAGGGTGATAACCTGATAACTCCAAGCCTATATGACTACAGCTGATGATGATGGAAGGGATAGATTCTTTCTCCAAGTGTCCATATTGCAAATCTCTGGGAAGCTTATCATCGACAGGGTGAATCATGTGCCCATCCCAGCACCCAGTGGGATGGAGGTTCTGGTGGGCTGGGCTTAGGTCACGTTGGAGATGGAGTCTGTCTTGCATGTCACTTGGTGGAAAGGATTTAGCCTCACTCAAACCAGATGGGATACATTTCCTATTCCAAAAATGTATATTTGTTCTTAAGAAGTGTGGATGGTCATGGAAAGATTAGTAATAACCACAAAAATAATGATGACAATTATAACAAAAGAACAATTATTTGGTGAAATAGGTAAGTAAAACTTTCTGAGCTGGAGAATTTTTTTTTTTTTTTGAGAGTGTGTGACTATGTTAGGAAAATATTCCTTAAGATTTCTCTTTAAAAATAGATTCCTAAAATCTAGCAGCAAGTTTTTTTTTTTTTTTTTAAGATGAAAAGACCTGCTCGTGTGCTGCAGATTTCTGATTGAGCACAGGAATTGGTAAAAGAGTTCTGCGTTCATTTTGTTTACACATTTTTTAAAAATGTGAACCTACCTAAAGGAGCTCATTTTTAGTCTCTGTGGGCCTTGAACATAGGAACATCCATTTCTCACGGGAAGGATTCACAATTGCTTTTCCCTAGTTTCGTCCATCTGAGAATCGCTCCCTGGAGGAAACTGGCATCAGAATCTAGATGGCTTTGTTCTGTGTCTCTTTTAGGTTGTTTGTTTTTCTTTGAGAACCAAAACAAGAAACACCGTTAGTGAGAGCACCAAATTAGGAAGCTCTCGTGAGCAAAGACATTAAAAAAATAATACCCGTTCTGAATATGTACTTCCATCAGCCTCCTTCTCTCTTCAAACTGTTTTCTTAGCTGGAGGTTAAATAAAAGGCCTGTTTTTTTTTTTAGATAGCCCAGTGAGCAGATTAAAAAGCAAAAATACTAAAAGGTAAACAAAAAAACTTAAATATTTTTTTCTAAATTTTTGAGTGGCTGATCATAAGAAATCATGACCTGTAGTAGTAGGCAAGCAATAAAGCTTTGGTTTGGATCTGTCACCTTCTTGATCTCAAAAAATGCATTTATCCCAGCATCTTTAAAAAACAGACATGAAGCACTGCTTTCCATGTTAAAGGATTAGCACATTATTTTCTTTGATTACTCAGACTTTATCACAAGGGATAATTAATAGCAGAGGAAATTGATAAGATAAATAATACAGGTGTAAAATAGAAATTGCTTAGTAGAGATATAGCTGCCATGATGTAGAAGCATAAGAGCAAATACAAATGAAGCAAATAACTTTGAAGATGATTGAATAAAACTTGGCTAAGTGGATGGCATTTGAGCTGGAATTTGAAAGATAAATAGGTGTATAATAAGCAGAGAAGTGACTGTTTTTTCTTCTTCAGTGTTCTCATTCATTCCTGGCTTTCCTTAAACTGTTAGGTATAATCATGAAGTTTTTTTTTTTTTTTTTTTTTTTTTTTTCTCGATCTCTATGACTCAGTTCTGTTGATTAGATGTGCCTCCTCCATCAAATTTGGCAGCCCTTCTTGTAGCCGAAAGAGTTCATGGGCACCATCTATAGCATCTGCCAAGTCAGAGCTTCTCCCTGTGTGAAGACGCTTCATGGCAGCTGCCCCTGCAGTCCAGGCACCAGCGTCTGAGTCAAGGAGCCTTTTATCTTTGTGTAAATAAGGGCCCTAATTTGTCATTATTCTGTAGGGCAGCGTGTGACCAGGCTACAGGGTGATGCCTCCATTCGTTCAGACTCAAAGTCCAAGGTCCAACCTGAAGGTTCTTAAGTAACAGATGGAGCCCAAGAAACATGTGTCCCTTGCTCCCCAGCCCCTCCAAGCCTGGGCATGAGGTGGGCTGGGCCATCTGCATTCAGGCCAGTGGTCAGCATATCATGTTAGGAGTTACCCCTTGGGTTTCCTTCCTGTTCATCAGGAAAGCAGTCTCGAGACTTATAGTGAGGGGAGATCCAGGCCCAGCTCTTCCGCTGTCCCCTGAGTGGCTTATTCAGGGATGCATCCTTGTGATCGCAATGGTCATCAGGGAATGTTTTTAGTCTGGCAGTATAGCCAGTCTGGGCCACATTTTAGTGTCATTAATGAGATTTTTCTCAAAATTTGATGCAGTAGCCTATGAAGTAACAAAATTTAATATCTTCCATCTCTGCCATTCATGGGCTTGGCACCGGTCCTCTGCTGAGGTCTGTCTGCACTTACATTTTCTCCCCTGGTTGTTTAAAATGACTTAAGATGCTCAGACACAGTGGATCTTCTGCTAGTGCAAATATGTTCTTGCTTTCCTCATGATTAAGTTGCTTGTGTGTGCCCGACAGGGTCTATTGAATTTCGAAGGTCACCGTAATTGGCAGATGGAAGAAGTTCCGTCCTATCAACTTTGGGGAAGTCTCTGGCTGCCTTCCTGCTTGACGGAGCAGTGAGTGATGAATTCTGCTTAAAATGACAGCAGGCTGCATAACAAACAGCACAAGCCATCAAGCGGTATTTTTAACCAACATGCATTACTCCCTTTAAAAAGCAAAATCTCCGCTTGATGTTTTCCCTTCTTCAAAGAGCACACTTTCCTCTCCCTGGAAATGACTCTTCTTCCTCTCCTAGGTCTCAGCCTGGACAGTTATTTCCCTAAGTGATGGATGAACTCACCTCCTAGCATCCCTTCTCGGTCCCTCGCCAGCAGTCCTTGACAGGCTGGCAAATCTCTTCTGGCGTTGGGGTTCTCAGAAACCCACCACTGGCTCCTCTCAGCTTCGCTGGAGTTAGAGCTCTTGCCCCTGCTGGCCTGGCCTCAGCCGTATTCTCTCCTTTCTTCATTGCTGCTTAGCCTTCCTTATTTCCCTGAAGACTCAGTTTCTTCAGAAAGTGCCAGTGCCACTTCGGGCCAGCTGCTGCCAGCATGTGGCTGCTCACAGCACAGCATGTGTCCGTAGCTGGTGCTACCAGGATGCACATTCTGTTCCTCAGCAGAGCTGCATTCTATAAAGGAATTGTGTTCTCAGTCCTCACATAAAGAATAAGTACCACTTAGAGTCAAACCGAACTCTGAAAATCTCACATTGGAGACCACACAGCACTCTCAATAGGTCCAACTCAACCGTATTTTCCTCCAGGGTTGAAACAGATTGCTATTTCCTCATTTGAACACAAGAGGAATTAATTTTTTTTTTTTTAATTAGTAGCCATCACGTAAAATTGCACCTAGGATAGTAAGAAACTCACACTGCAAAAGGAGGAAGAGGAAATGAAACTCAGCTGCAGTACCAGCCTGGGGACGCTTCACCCTCACGCTCACCTGGGACACTCGCTCGTGCAGTGGAAAGGCCACTGGGTTAGCTGACTGACCTCTCTCTCCCCGCGCTCTCTCCTGCCCTTTTCCTGGCTCCATCTCACCGTCTTCTCTTCTCTCTCGTCCTCCTCTTTCTTGTCCTTCTTTGTCTTCACTGTGCTCCTCCTCTCTCCCTCTATTGTCTTTCACACACACACACACACACATACACACACACACACACACAGCAGTCATTGGATTTAATCCATTTCTTAAATCATTTAAATCATTAGATTTAACCCCTGTCTTTTTGTGCAAGAATTAAAAAGTCAAATTGCCCCTTGCTATCCCACCTCGAGTTCTTAGTGCTCGTCGCCAAAAGTTCTACCTTAACTTGCTCCACTCTTTTCCTGTTTTCTTCATTTCTACAGTCCCTTGTTCCTCCCTCTTCCCTGTGGCCCACCCACATCAGTCTTACTTTCCATCTTTACTCTCAGAGGTCCTGATCTCCTTTCCCATTGTTCACGCTATTAAAACACTTGACTGACACACTTGAAGTAGATTATTAAGTGATTCCAGGGGACAGTTTGTCTTCTGTGCCCCACTGCCCAGGGGTTAAATTCTGTTTGACAAATATTGGCTGAGCATCTGGAGCGGAGGAGGCTTTCCTTCCAGCAGAACCTGCTTCCTGCTCCCCTGCTCTGGCACAACACCATCTTCTCTCCATTTAGCATCTCCATCTGCTTCAGCCGTGCCTCACCCTGCATCCCATGGAACTTAGCCCACGTGTGGTGTTTAACAGACTGTAAGTTCCAAAGATGACTTTCTACAGGCTGTGGTGGTACTGTTGTGCTTTATTTTTCCCAACTTGATCCATCCACTCACCTCTCTTTGATCGCTTGTAAGATGTCCTGCTCATTCCGGTTAGTTACAGCTTTGTCCCACACATCTTTCCTTTCACCACAAAGACCCCGTTTCCTTCTGTTTATCTAAAGATACTCATGTCTCAAGAGCATCTTAAGTACTGACCTCTTCTCTCAAACTTTCTCTGACAAAATCATTCATTATTCTTCTCAACTTTTCCAATACATGAAGTCTACATTAAGCACGCATGGTGGTTAAATGGTGTCATTTATTCCGTAGGTCCTTTTATATCCATGGACCAGATTTACTTAAGGAATGTGTTCATTTTCCTACACTTTGTTTTAAAATTATTCAGTGGATCTCCATGGAAGGATTTCTCATTTAAATACCAATGTCCTTCTTCTCCCCACTGTGAAAAGGCAGATCTGCAACACTGGATCTGTATCCCACCCACTATGGGTAGAGTGGTGGCTCCCCAGCCCCTACCAACTCAGCAGAGGCATGAGCCTCCAGGCTCTGTCTGTCCCATGCAGCTCCTTTTTCTCATTGTATCATCTGGCCTCCAGCTGTGTAAGGAGTTTGAACCATGTCTGGCAATAACTCACTGTGTGTGGTACTGACTCATATCTTACCTTCTAACAGAAGTGTGAGTTCCTTAAGAACATGGACTGTGTATAAAGAGTTAACCAAACAGTTTTTTTTTTCCCCTGGGGGAAAATTGGGGCATACTGAAATTGGTAGGGGATTTTTTAAAAGGAATATAATGTCACTTGAGGTGTTTTAGGGGAAGCTGGGGTGAGAGAGATGAACATGCTCCTGAGGGGGAGGTATTTAGGAGCCCCAGTAGCCAAAACAAGAGAAGAAGCATATCTACATGGTACTCTTTCTCAGAAGGAAAACATGGTGGTTTAAATGAATGAATGTGTCTAAAGTCAGACTGCTTCCATTCAATTTCATCATCTGTCAGAGAAGAAACAAGTTAGCCCCTGATATATAACATTATATGGCATTCACTGTACTAGGTCTTGGAGATGCAAGGACAGAGAACACACAGAATCCCTACCATTATGCTAAGAGTTTAATGAAGAAAAGAGAATTTTTTCCCTCAAATTTATTGAAATACACCTTTTGTTTTATATGTATTGTTTATTCTTATTTCCCTGGTTTCTGATGGAAAAAAATCCTTCAAAATTTTAAAAGGTTGGATAAACAAGATGATGTGGGAGCAAACAGAGAATCTCACAAACAGGAATCGCCATACTGCTCTCCAGTTGGTAACAGCTGTACCACTTTACATTCCTACCAGCAGTGTATACGGTTCCCTTTTCTTTACATCCTTGCCAATGTTGTTATCTCTTGTGTTTTTTTTTTTTTTTAAAAGCCATCCTAACAGGTGTGGTATCTCATAATAGTTTTAGTTAGCCTTCCCCTGATTAATGATGTTGAGCATCTTCTCATATATCTGTTGTCATTATGTTTGTCTTCTTTGAAAAAAAAATGCCTGTTCAGTCATAGCCTTTGAACCAGCACGTGGCCTGTGTATTTCTCCCATCAGTTCTGTTTCTTTCCTGGGAGGAAACAACATGTGGTTGGAGAAGTACCATCTTTTAGAGATAAACAGACCTGGATTGAAAACCCAACTATTGTATTTATTAGTAATAGTTGAGCTGGTAACTGAGAGTGAGGGAGGAATTGACTGAACAGAAGCTGGGGAGACATCAGTAATGAAAGGATGAGGATGTGCAAAGGCCCTGAGGTGAGTGGAAGCAGAGCTCCTTCAGGAAACCTAAAGAAGGTCACACTGATGGGAGTACAGAGAGTAAGTATGCAAGTGGCATAAAGTAAAACTAAAAGAGTAGGTAAGGACCAGGACGTGCTGAGTGCTACCACATGGATGTTTTTATCCCAAGAATGATCACAGAAGATTTAACATGGTTGGACTTCGAACAAATACAGGGGCAGGGGTCAGTAAAGAGAGGCCAAAGGATCTGATTTACCACTTAAACTTAGCACTTCTGCTCCAGTGGAAAGAATGCTAGAGAGGGCCAGAGTGAAGGTGGAGATACCATTTAGGAGACAAAGGTGGAGGAAGATGGTAACCTGATACTGGATGATGGTGATGAAGACACAAAGAAGTGTGTTGATGGGAAAGACATTTGGGAACTTCATTCAACAGGATTTGTTGACTGGGCACGGGAGGGTCAGAGTAGGTGCCAGATTCATTGTTGTGAACCTGCATCGATTGTTGTTAGGTCCTGTGCTGTGCAGAATACTTGGGCAGAATACTTATATTCAGTATAAGTGCCTATTGAATACTTGCCATTTGATGGAGAGCAGAGAGTGAGCTGGAGGCTTTCTTCCCACCAGCCCCCAAAAGAAGAGGATTTCCAATTCACCTCACCTCACCAAGCTGGCAGAGAAGGAAGAAGCAGGTGTGTGCCCCAGAGCAGAAGCAGTCTTTCTGGCAAGAGAAGACATTGTGCTGGGGCTCTAGATCCATCTTACTGACCTTCTACAATATGTTCTCCTGAGCAGAGGGGAAGAAATAAGGTCATGGGATGAAAGCCAGAAATGATGTAATGACAAAACCTCTTCAGACACCAGTCTACTCTGGCTAAATGGCAGTAATCAGAAAGGAAACTTAAAAGTCAAAGAACAGTTTCTCTTTTTATCACATTCTTATGGCTGAAACCTGGTTTACCCAAAGCCAAGTTCCTTTATTCAGCTGTATTGAGTGCCTACTCTGTGTGCCAGGTACTGTGGATTTATGGAGCTGACCTTTGTTTAGGGGAGAGAGACATTAATCAGATCTTCCCACAAATAATATATAATTGCAAATTTTGAAGTGCTGGAAGGAGAGGTGTATGGTACTATAAGAACATCAAAGGGAATTCTTGATCTGCCTGGAGCATCAGGGTGAACTCTATAGAATAAGATGCTGTATTTCACTTGATTAGGTGGACATGACACCACAGAAACTGTGAGTGAGGAGCACTGTAGGATCAAGGGTATGAATGAATAACACCTTTAGATTCCGCAAATGTTGCTGTGAATCTTGAGAACTACCTCGTGCTTCCTGCCATTGGATAGTAGCTCAGCAGGGACTGAAATAATGGCTTATTTTCTTAAGAGGTCACAACATGGCTGACATGAATGTTTATAATGAAGAGAGGCAAAGGTCAGCAGCCTTCATTCTGTAGCCCAAGGTAACACACCTATTCCCACCCCCAAGTATGTAAGCTTCCTGAGGAAAGACACAAATGATTGTCTCCTTGATTTCTGATTCTTAATTACCAAAATGCCAGACCCACAGTTGATATTTAATAAAAAACTCTGTTAGCAAATACTGATATTTTGAATCTTATCACTATTTTAGTATATATAAAAGGAAAATAAGATAATTAGAAATCCTTTTTTAAAAGTTTGTTCTTTTTGTGAGACTGAGCAAACAATTTGTTTGCACTGTTCATTTTTACATTCCTGCACATAGCACAAAGTGAGGAGTACCTGTATTTTATGTTTTTACAAGAAATGTTACATTTGTGTACATATCTATGAATGTAACCCTAAGCCCACCTAAATAAAAAAATAGAACCTTACCTGTGTCCCAGAAGTTTGCCTTGTTGCCCTTACCCAGTGATGAATCCTGTCCTGATTTCTGCCATCATAGATGAGTTTAGTCTGTTTTGTTGTTTTATTGAGAGACAGTTCTCCATGGGTCTCTCTTTCTGAAAGACTTGCAAACAAAGACACTGACAGCTTTCTTCTAGACTGTCTTATCAAGAATGTTTGGACAACTCTGGAAGGTGGAGATAATATTTCCCTCTGGAGCAGAAGGCAGATTCAGTTACTGTTTATTATACTGTATAATAATAAATATTTGTCTTTCCTATGCAGAGATCAAACAGGTTTGCTTGCACCCCATTATAAAAGATTGGTTTTCCTAAACGTGAGGATCTTCAGCTGGGATGCAAATCCCCTCTGTGAACAGCATCTACCTAGGCTGCCTTGGGTTACCCCTGTGCTTCTTGGGGGCAAGGGCAAGGGGAACTGATGCAAAACCAGCTGAATTGCTGACTGTCAGCAGTGTTAAAGTTGCTTTGTCTCTGATCCAGAGTTCTCATATCTGCCAGCATCCATGAGCCACGGCAGGCTAGTTTTTCAGCTAGCAAGGAGGGTAAAATTTTAGATCTTGAGTTTGTGAGTTTAGTCCGTTTTTGAACTTTATATAAATGGAATCACTAAGGACGTACTACTGTCGTCTTTCTCTGTTGATGACCGTTTGTGATGTTTCCACCTTGGGGCTTACAATGGCTATTTCAGTACACTTCTTTCTGTGCACATATGCACACATCTCTTGTGTGTGCGTACTTTGAAGTGAAATAGATCAGATATTTTGCACATGTTCGGTGTTCAGCAAGTGGTTTCCCAAGTGGTTGTCCCAATTTTTATTCCCACCTAAAACAAACAATTACTCCATATCCTCGTCAACATTTGATGTAGTCAGTGACCAAGTCATTCTTGGTCACTTGTTTTCTTTTTGAAGGTTATGCTAGTGGATCTAGAGAGATAAGTCATTGTGATTTTATTTGCATTTTTCACTGACTATTAAAATTGAGCACTCTGTCATTTGCTTATTGGTCATCATGTATGTTGTGGATTTTAAATTGGATTATCTATCTTTTTCTTAAATATTTGTTAGATTTTCTTATTATTTATGGATATCAGTCCTTTGTTGACTATTTGATCTTCATCAGTTTACTAGGACTGTCAATTTTATTAAATCTTTTCAAAGAACCACCTTTTGTGTTAGAGTCTAACAAATTAAGTATATCAATAAATTTTTATGCTTTGTAATTTCCTTCCTTTCCTTATTTTTGAAGGCTATTGATAGCTGTCCCTTTTCTTATGATTTTCCTTCTCTTCTAATATAAATAGTTCAGGATATACATTTCCTGTACTCATGATTTTAACTGCATCTCATAATTTTTATATTTTATTCAAATCAAAATAGTTCCTAATTTATATGATTCCTTGTTTTACTCATTGGTACAGTTTAAAGCTTGCTTTCCAAATATTTTGGGAATTCCTCATTGTCTTTTTTATTGACTTCTAGTGTAATTCTGCTTCAGTCAGGGAAAACATGCTGTAGGTTTCCGTCCTTTGAAATGTGTTGATTCTTGCTTTATAGCCCATCATATGTTCATTTTGGTGTGTTTGGCACATGCTTTAAAATAATGCAGATTCTGCAGTTTTTGGAGAAACATTCTGTACATGACAGTTAGATCTATTTGTAGTTTTGTTACTTAAATATGTTATACTTTACTCATTTGGGGATTGCCCTATTATATACTGATGGAGATGTGTTAGTCTCTCACCATGACTGTGGATTTTTTAAATTCCTCTTTTCTGTCAGTTTTCTTTACTTTGAGGCTGTTTCATTAGGTGCCTAAAAATTTAGAATTCCTGCAATTTCCTAGTGGATAGACTCTCATGATTATGAAACGCCCCTTTTAATTTCCACTAGTGCTTCTTCCCTTAAAGACTGTTTTGTCCGCAGCAGCACTGTTACGCTTATGGTTAGGTATAGCGCTTTCTAAACTGCATGATAGCTTTTTTGCCATTCTTTCACTTTCACCCTTTTTATATCTTGATATTTAAGGCATGCTCTTGTAAGCTGCTTGTAAAAACTTGCTTGTACTTGTAAAAACTCCATTTGACAGTCTTGTCTCTAAAATGGTGCTTTTTAATAAAATTTACCTTTAACGTAACTACTCATACACTTGAGTTTAAATGTGCCGTCTACTGTTTGTTCTCAGTGTGCATATTGGGCTATCTTTTCTTTCTTGCCTCTTATATTAATTACTATTCCATATTCCCCTCTATTGGCTTTTTAGTCATACATCATATTATTCTTTTTAGAGACTGTACCAAAAATATTACCATACTACTGTACTTATATTGACTTCTTAGAGTCAAATATAGATTGGAAATTTTGCCGTATTCAGACAAGGGCCTTTTACCCTCTTAAACATGTATACTATTGTTTTCATGGACTGACTTCTAGAAGTATTCTAAACCCCATAAAAACTGTGCTTATATTTTATTATACAGTCCACCTACCTGTGTATTTATCCTTCCTGTTTCTCCTCATTCCCTTCGGTATCTTTGTACTTCAGTCTGAGATAATTTTCCTTCTGTTTTGAAGAACTCCCCTTAGTATTTCTTTCATTGAAGGCATGATAGTGACAAATACTTTGAAGTCTTGTTTGTCTAAAAATGTCTGTCTTTTTCACTTTGATTTTTGGGTATAGGGTTTTATGTTGAGAGTTCTTTTATTTTAGCATTTTGAAAATATCAGTCCATAGTTGTCTAGCTTCTCTTGTTTCTGTTGAGAAATCAATTATAAGTCTGTCTTATTATCCCTTCTTTTCAGATTGTGTTTTGTTTTCCTTTCACTGTTAAGGTTCTGTCTTGCTCTTTGATTTTTAGCAGTTTCACTATGCTATGACTAGATAGTTCTACTAATAGTGTATTTTTTTCTATTTCAAAAAATTGTCAGTCATTATCCTTCTTTAATATTGTTTCTATCTTATTTTGTGAAAGTGTTAGTCACTCAGTCATGTCCAACTCTGACCCCATGGACTGTAGCCTGCCGGACTCCTCTGTCCATGGAACTCTCCAGGCAAGAATACTGGAGGGTAGCCATTCCCTTCTTGAGGGAATCTTCCCGACCCAGGGATCAAACCTGGGTCTCCCACATTACAGACAAATTCTTTACTGTCTGAGCCACCAGCAAAGCCCCTCTTATTTTCTATTAGAATTCTAAAGACACATATTAGATCTTCTTATTGTATTCCATTTATATATATACACACACACAGAGGATGAGATGGTTGGATAGCATCACTGACTCGATAGATATGAGTTTGAGCAAGCTCCAGGAGTTGGTGATGGACAGGGAAGCCTGGCGTGCTATATTATATGTATATATATATGTATACACACACACACACACACACACATATATATATATATCACACACACACACATTATGCTTTTACTACATTTTCTATCCTTTATTCCCATTGTGCTTCATCCTAGGCATTTTTTCCTTACCTACCTTCTTTAATTCTGATTCTTCTGCGTCTAACCTGCTTGTAAACCCATACTTTGAGTTCTTAATTTTTGTATTTTTAGTCGTGGGATTTTTATTTGGCTCTGCTTTATAGTTCTCACTGTTCATAAATAAATCTTTACCCCTGTTTTTGAATAAATGTTGAACAGCGTATATGGAAAGAGATTAAGATATTTGAAGCTGGCAGCCACAAATTGGCACTTGCCATGGGTGCTTGCCATCTACCTCTACAAGGATTAAATCGTGTGTGGCTGCAGCTGCTGACCTCCAGCACTCTCTGAAGGAGCTCAGGATGGAGAGCAGAAATGAAGCACTCTGTGCTCCAGAAAAACTGACAGGACAGGTCTTCAGATAGTTAGATATTATTAGGAGCTGATTTTATGGGCCCAGTTCTTTTATCTCATCATATCTGTTGTTGTTCAGTCGCTAAGTTGTGTCTGACTCCTTGCAGCCAGCATGGAGTGGACTGCAGCACGCCAGGCTTCCCTGTCCTTCACTGTCTCCCTTAGTTTGCTCAAACTCATGTCCATTGAGCACTAAAATCCTTCATGGTGATGATCATTTCTCATGACTAGCAGAAGCTTCATGAGATAAGCAGAAATGGTCTACAAAAAAAAAAAAAAAAGAGTATGTGCTTGATTGCATATATTTCCCCTTTACTGAAATCACATATATACTGTTCTTCCCCCAGCTACCTCTTTGGAGCAGTTTCTCAGAGCTATCTGAGGTACTGTCTCCCTGGCTACAGTCCTCATATTGCCCCAGATAAAATTTAACTGGCAGCTCTCACATTGTACTTTTTTTTTTTAAGTTGACAGTGGTTTGTGTGATAGTTAAAATCTTCCAGAAAGAAAATAAAAAAGGGCTGTGGGGCAAATGTCAAAGCCAGAGAACTTTCAGTAAAATGTTTCAGTAAAAATAAAATGTGTGATTAAAACAACTTCTTAAGAAAATGGAAAGGTATAAATTGTTATTTCATAGATTCTTTTAAATGCAACTTCCTATGGATTTTAAGAAAAAACCCTTTCTGCCGACAATAGGGCTCCTAAAAATATTAATTGTGTTTTTCCATGGCAGTCCCAAAGGGAACCAGTAGAGAGAAACACTTACTTGAGAGAGATTTGTGACTGTAGCTTTTGTTAAATGGAATGGTTTATACATGCATGGGCAGGAAGGCCATCATACTTTTAAAGTTATTATAATGGCTTGTGTAAACACAGGCCATTTATAATAAAAAGAGAAGGATTGCTAGGAACATGAATAAAAAAATCCATGAGCAGAGTAAAGATCTATGAAAAATCAGTTCAGTTCAGTCACTCAGTTGTGTCCGACTCGTTGCAACCCCATGAATTGCAGCACGCTAGGCTTCCCTGTCCATCACCAACTCCCAGAGTTCACCCAGACTCATGTGCATTGAGTCGGTGATGCCATCCAGCCATCTCATCCTCTGTCGTCCCCTTCTCCTCCTGCCCCCAATCCCTCCCAGCATCAGGGTCTTTTCCAATGAGTCAGCGCGTCGCATGAGGTGGCCAAAGTATTGGAGTTTCAGCTTCAGCATCAGTCCTTCCAATGAACACCCAGGACTGATCTCCTTTGGGATGGACTGGTTGGATCTCCTTGCAGTCCAAGGGACTCTCAAGAGTCTTCTCCAACACCACAGTTCAAAAGCATCAATTCTTTGGTGCTCAGCTTTCTTCACAGTCCACCTCTCACATCCATACATGACCACTGGAAAAACCATAGCCTTGACTAGACGGACCTTTGTTGGCAAGTAATGTCTCTGCTTTTGAATATGCTATCTAGGTTGGTCATAACTTTCCTTCCAAGGAGTAAGCGTCTTTTAATTTCATGGCTGCAATCACCATCTGCAGTGATTTTGAAGCTCTATGAAAAATATCTGAGTCTAATTCAAGGAACTAGAAATATGTATCTGATTGGATTTCAAAATTGCTATGGGCCAGAGATTGTTTTCATCTACTCTTTTCCCCCTTTTTAAAACAGGATTATATATAGCAGTTATCCTATGTGTGCCTATAAGTGTATGTAATAAGAGTTGGGGGGCAAATAACTTATTTCTTTAATTGGTAGGGTTTTTTTAATCAAGATAAGCCATTCTCAAGGAGTCATACCTAAGGACCCTTACCCACAGTAGGCCTGACTTAGATGACAAGATTCCTAGAATTTAAGTTGATGTCATAATAAGAGGAAACTTTGGGAGTCTAAGTTAAGAGACAAGTATATTTTGCAAGTGACAGGATGTGTATAATTGTTAATCTCAGAGGGAAGATTATTATTTTTTTTAAATAGCCTTAGATTCTTTGATAATTCTATTGAGTAGTAGGCTCTTTGTCTCCTCCTTTTGAGTCTGGGCAGATTTGTACTACATGAGCCAACAGATTATAGTAGAAATGACACAACTAAACCAAAAAAGGCTTTCTTGCTCCCACTTGGTTCTATCGGGACACTCACCATGGGAGAAGCTAGTTGTCATATAAGAAGTGTGATTACTCTGATACCATTATGCTGGCAAAGACTAAGTTCCTTCCAAGTCAGCATTACTTGCTATCTGTGTGTGTGAGCCATATTCAAAAGTCTTGTCCAGTTGAACCTTCAGGTTAGTGTAAAGTCAACACTTGATTCTAACCATATGAAATACTCCAAATGGGAACGTCCTATCTGAGCCTTTCCTCAATTCCTGATGCACAAAATAGTAAGCAAAATAAAAATGATTGTTTTAAGCCACTAAATTTTGTAGGAGTTTATGTAGCCATAGTAGCCATTACCCTGGATGTAGGGCCTGGGAATCTACATTTTAATAAGATATGTCAGTTCTGTTTGTATACCACAGTTTGTAATTTGCACTGCTCTACATTTATTTTTTTCTCTTCTCCTTAACACATAATAGAAGAGGCTAGAGAGCAAAGACATCATCCCAACCTTAGCCTCTGGAAATGAAGCACACACCATCCAATAACAATTGGCTAAGGAATAATCTCGTGTCTAATGGAGACGGCAACTCTCCATAATGTTCTGGGAATAGATAGTTTTCTCTCACAGCTTGGATCCCCTGCTATACCTTGGAATATCTAGAGCAGAAAAAAATTTTACTTCTTTCCATTTCACCCCAGCTGCTTTCTTGGGCCAGTGAGAGAGCAGAAAACAGGCTTTGAGTCATTCATTATGCAAAAGCAGTGCTGTGTGTATTTCTGGGGAGAAGGCACTCATGAATATGAGTTAACATTAAAATAGTCTTCTAGGTATATGAGATGTTGAGATACATGAGCATTTGCATGCAGAAAGTTCTATTTTTTTTTCTAATGCTTTATAGTCATATGTTGGTTATTCATAGTCATGTGAATTATGTGTTACAATCATTCATTAGTTCTTTGTACCTGGTACCTTTCAATCCCAAACCTCACTGCTCTATTTGCTCTCTGCCAATCATTGTAGATGAGAGGGAAACTCAGGAGAGAACGTGTATGTCAGATAAAGAGAGACCAGATGCAGTTGGTGATGAGATATGAATTACACACGTGGGCTCATTCATCCCCTTCCCTTCTGACTTTAGGGGAAAAATAAAGTTTAAAAATTTAAAGGTGTTGCTTCTTTTCAAAATCTCTAATTCTCTGAACTGGTGCTAATTTTCTTGAATGACAGGAGGAAACAAGACGGGGAATTGAGCGTGTTAACACTACCTAATATCTTCAGTGTGACACCCTTATTAGTGAGTAATTTGCTGTATTTAACTTTCCATCTCTAGAGAGTTGAGTATTTATATAAATCTACCGAACTACTTAAGTGTGCAGAAAACAGTCTAGGTTCTTGTAAAAGCACTGAGATATTCAGTTTAACAACTCATACATAGTTGCATTTGGTTCCTTTTTTCTTTTCCTCCCAAGATATTTAGTCTTGTCATAATCATACAGAAATAAAGAATACAGAATTGGACATGGAAAAAATACTGCATTGGTGGAACAAACTTGTTACTTATTGCAGTTTTTAGGAATAACCCTCTACTTTCTAGTTTATTGATTCTGAAAATACTTAAACAGAATTTTAAACAGAAAATGATGCTCTAAAACTGCTTCTCATATTTACATTCAAAACTTAACTGTGACTGATAGGAATCAAAGTGTGGGAAAGAATGTCAACTTTAGAATTTTTTTTGAAACTCATTGTTTTTCATTATTTTTAATGTATATTGTTAAATATAGTAAAATATCTATATTATGAAATATGTCCTACATAGTTAAGACATCAAATCAATAAATAGTTGGTTTTGCTAATTGTTTATTCAGCAATAAGTAGAGGAACATTTCAACTTTGGGGATCCCCCACCTTCATAACTTGGCATTTTCCTATTTATAAAGATATTTATCTAGGATTTTCTAGATCACAGAACTACTTAGTTTACTTAATGAACTCTGAGCATTACAAATCTGCCCACAAGTGTGAAGGCATTAGGGAAAATGATTTGTGCTCTTGTCAGTGAGCTTTCTGATCTACACCTGTAACTATCCATTCAGATTTTGCACAAATATAGAAAAGGAAAATGAGAGAGTGATTATATTTTTGTATAGAGTAATTTAAAAATCAGAAGAGAATTCCACATCCACAGAAAAGGTGCAATGTGTAAGAAATGCCCCTGAGAAGATTACAGAGAAAAGGGAACTGGATCATGATAAATAGATACACCACCTGATTCTACATGGATGGAAGAGGGTAGCCTGCTGTAGGAGGAAGACCACTGGGCTAGGAGTCAGGACACCTGATCCCCACTAGTCTAGCTGTGTGACCTTGGACATGTCACTTCAGGCTCTTGCACCTTGTAGTCTTTATTATAAAACTACCAATTTGAATAACATAATCTATCTCTTCAGTAGCTTTTTGTATATTGATCCTAAACACACACACACACACACACAAGTTCAGCAGTATAATTATTTAGTTTGCAGGACACTTTGTAAATAATTCTAGAAAGCCAAGTAACAGGTCCAGTTTGGACATACAGATTGAGGCCAGCTTAAAATGAGACCCTTAGGGTGTGACTAAACAGTGGATTGTAATAGGCAGTCATTTTTTATTCATCTCTTGATTAATCTTGTACAGAGGTAGAAGCCAAGCTCACTGCCAAGATTAGGATAGGGACATATGACAAGCACATTGTTGTAGAAAATGTTCTAGTCACATATCTCATTTATCTGCACGGTAAAAGTACATATATAGGGTCCCCAAAGTTTAGAATTTTAGATAATAGATATACAGAATGTGATTTATACTTCTGATGAAAAAATCCTACCATAAGAATAACTAGTATAAGAAAATATGTTTATAGAAGGGAATATTTATATCAAGGAAACAAACTTTTTATATACTTTAAAACCATATATTTGTTTAGCCATAATGATAAATCATTCTTAACCATAATTTTATTCAGTTTGTTCAAATCCAGTGGAAGATCTTCTGGGATGAGTTCCATGATTGTTTAACTTGTTGGTATATTCTCAGCAACAATAAATTGCTAGCAAAATGCTTGACTTGAAAACAGTTTCACCAGCTGAGCAACATATCCTATCAGTTAGCTGTTCCTCTTCAGAATCTCAGTTTTAAATTTTAATGATAATACAGTTTATAATTCTAAGGCATTTGAGGGAGAAGAAAGCAAAAAAAAACAAACACACCACATATCGTTGGCCACAGGGCAAGTTCACAGATTGTATTTAACAAAGCTTTGGACAGTTGCTTCAGAAAGTCTGCCTTGACATCAACTTTATCCTTCCAGAGCTCTCAAAAGAATAGAAAATTAATTTGACCCCCTGAATCCTATTACTCTAATTTCTAGACCCATTACCAATTCTCCTCACTTAATCCTAGACTGCTAACTCCCACACTAGTATGTTAAAGCACAGAAAATTGGAAGAAAAAAAATTTCCATTTTTCTACTACCGAGATAGTAATTTTAACATTTTAAAGATTTAATTAATATAATATGCATAATATTCCTAATGAAGAGGAAAATCTTCAAAAGTCATTTTCTCTTGCTATTTTTAAATCCAGTTATCTTTTTCCTGCTGAATGCTTACAGCGACTGTCTTTTCAACTAGAAAAATAAATTACTATAAATGTTTTTCCTGGGACTTTAAGAAGACAAGATTAAATCAACGCCTTCATATTGTAAGCTGTCCTGTGTTTAGTTGCTCAGTCATGTCAGACTCTTTGTGACCCCATGGGGTAGACTGCCAGGCTCCTCTGTCCATGGGGATTCTCCGGGCAAGAATAGTGGAGTGGGTTACCATGCTCTCCTCCAGGGGATCTTCCCAACCTAGGGATCAAACCCAAGCCTCCCACATTGCAGGCGGATTCTTTACTGTCTGAGCCGCCAGGGATAGGCAATCGTAAAAAAGCAAGTCTTTCCTTTTTGATCCGCAGCCCCATGGTCTGTGTCACCTTCACCGGGCCTTTGGAAAGAAGAGGTTGGAGGACAGAGAAGCATATCAGGAAAATATTAAAGGACTGAAATATTTTCACTGTGCTTTTTTCACTTTAAATAATGGCCATTTGGACATTTTTATCCAAGCTCTGAAATCTCTTTTGACATTACTAAAATAGATTACAAAATGAGAAGCAAGTTTTAGTAACTAAGCCTAAGCCTATTGAACAATGTTTCTGCACAGCCAGAAAGATACTTTTGAAAATATTCCACAGTGACCATGGATTCCAAAAGCAGTGTGTGATTCTCAGAAGTCAGGGTCAAATCACAGGAAAACTGTTCTGTACTGAAGTAGCAAAACTTCATCTCCTATATCCAA
Source organism: Bos mutus (assembly GCF_027580195.1). NCBI lineage: Eukaryota > Metazoa > Chordata > Mammalia > Artiodactyla > Bovidae > Bos > Bos mutus. Next base: position 23,135,155 of record NC_091638.1, read on the forward strand.
ACTGCTATTATCTGCTTAATAGAGCTATAAATTTTGATCAGCTAAGGTTGGCAAAAAGTAGGAAGAAAATTGGCTTGGTTGAACTTGTATTTGATCAACTGTAGAATGAAACAACAAGACTGTTCCCTCCAAAATGAACAGATTACTTAACATTGGTTGGTATTTAGTAAAGTTGTGTTCAGAAACAATCATAGACTAGTTTCTGGATGCTACATGATTAAATAGGTAAAGCCTGTTTACACACCTGACCCCACCCTTTGAGGGAGGGTAGAACCTGTTGGAGAGGAGAATAGTAACAGTGATGATGGTAATTGTGGTGATATTCACCTTTATTGTGCTTTTATTACGTGTTGGGTATTTTGCAAAGATTTTCATGTTAAGTATCTCATTTAATTGCACAGTACTATGCATGTTCTGCTTGAGGCACAAAAGTGATGACTGATTCAATATCGCACAGCAAAAATGTATGAAATATTGAGAAGATACAACAAGTCATTATTTTCGGAAATATAAACTAGAACAAAGGCACAGTGCCTCAGCATTTCATTTTTCTATATGATGTTAGCACATGTGCACCCATCAAGCACACAGTCTTTGTCAAACTGTGTTACTCTCGGTTGTGTGAGAAGTATGTACCATAATACAATTAGATATGCAAGATATTTACTAGGCAAACATCTGAGAGGGAAAAGGGAGAAATATACCAGGAGAGACAGAGGATGATGATTTAGGTCTGGCCCTTGTGAAGGACAGAGGGAAGGAAGGTGATATGGTAGAGTTTGGCAAGAACCATGGGGAGTCCTCCAGTCACTGCTCCTGTCAGAAGTTATTTGAATCTCCTGGAAAGAGCTGCCTTAGTATCCCTCTCATAATCATCCAGTGGCTCAGAATCCCTGGAAGAGGCATGACCTCGATGCAAACACAGTGAAGGCTTTCAGAGCCCAGCAGTTAGGGCTTTCCATCAAATACGCCCATAGTCAAGGGCTTCCCAGGTGGCACTAGTGGTAAAGAACCTGCCTGCCAATGCAGGAGATACAAGAGATGATGGTTTTATCCCTGAGTTGGGAAGATCCTCTCCAGGAGGGCCTGGCAACCCACTCCAGCATTCTTGCCTGAAGAATCCCATGGACAGAGGAGCCTGGTGAGCTATAGTCCATTGGTTCTGCAAAGAGTCAGACATGATTGAAACAACTTATGTAGCGCAGGACCATAGTGAAGGGGCACATTGTCATGGCAGCTACAGAGACCAAATGCAGATAGCAGCTTCAGCTTGCTATTTACCACAGACTTAAACATAGCACAATTCATTTATTCTCATGTATTCAACAAATATTTATTGTATGTGTATGTTGAAGATATCATGCCTATTTAATAGTAAAGTCAAAGTGTTAGTTGCTCAGTTGTGTCTGACTCTTTGTGACCCCGTGGGCTGTAGCCTACCAGGCTCCTCTCTCCATGGAATTCTCCAGGCAAGAATACTGAAGTGGGTTGCCAAGGTAAAGTCAAATACAAATCAAATAATGGCATAAGTAAATGTAAAATTAGAGCTGTGAAGAAGGGTTATGAGGAAGTTTTGTCTTATTAGAGGTTTATAGGAACAACAAACCACACCCCCTTCCCTTTTAGTATAAAAGAAGCCTGAATTCTAACTCAGATAAGATGGTTCTACGCAATGGCACCCCACTCCAGTACTCTTGCCTGGAAAATCCCATGGATGGAGGAGCCTGGTAGGCTGCAGTCCATGGGGTCGCTGAGGGTTGGACACGACTGAGCGACTTCACTTTCATGCATTGGAGAAGGAAATGACAACCCACTCCAGTGTTCTTGCCTGGAGAATCCCAGGGACGGGGGAGCCTGGTGGGCTGCCATCTATGGGGTCGCACAGAGTTGGACACGACTGAAGCGACGCAGCAGCAGCAGCAGCAGGGACTAGATGCCCCTAGTCCACCATCTCCTCAGTCAGCTTGCTTTCCAAATAAAGTCCATATTCCTTGTCCCAACAGCTCATCTCTCAATTTATTTTCCTTTTGTGTGGCAACAGTACAAATTTGGACATGGTAAGAAACTTTACCATTCTATTTATATTATATAATTTGTAATAACCTCTCAAATTTTCTCTATATAGTCAGAAATGTGAATAAAGATCAGCCAAATGAGAAACATTATACTAAAAAAGTTAGTAGCAAAATTCTCCTTCTGGAGTTTTTCTTTTCCCAAATTTAGAGGTTTGTTTTTTTAAAATTTCCTATACCAAGTTCATGTGTGGAGTCTCATTCTGGTGGCCAAATAAGATGTGAATGATGACTGCTTACCCTTTGATACATTGTTTATACTTAGGGATTTCATGATGAAAGCTGCTGTCACCATCTCAGTGTATTAAGGGACAGTTATGTGCAGATGGTATACATAGTCATGGAGCCTGGAGTAAGTTGATTCATGATTTAATGATTTTTATCAGAATGAAATAAGCATTTGATTTTTGAATTTGATCAGCCTCTATCTGCAGCTGTGCCCCAACTAGCAAATACTTCCTCCCTGGGCTCTTTGCCCAGGCAAATAGGGTTCATCCTTGTTTCATGTCTCACTGACTTCCCTGGTAATAGACATGGTAACTACTTGAGCTATCGCTGCCTCGGAACTGCAAAGCTCCAAAAACTCAACAAGACATGTTTTCTCCTATCATTTTATTTATTTATTTACCCGGCATAATAAAATGCTTCCTCTAATCATACGCTTTTGAGAGCCAGTTAATTTTCTACCCATCAAAACTTAAAAGCAAACTTCTAAGGATTGTCTTTTTTATGAGGTACTACCAACTATCACAATTTTATTTAAAAAAGAAAGATTCAATTTCACTTTGGTAGGAGTAACATTCCTATGTGCTTATTTGCCTCCGTTTTACTGAGATCATTTTGGTACGCATGGTTGGCATCAAACATCTTCTCTAGCTGCCAAGCATGTTTGGCTTAAGGCAGACACCAAAGTAATTTTCCTGCTCTTATTACTTCCATGATTCCTTCTTATTTGCTGCTCAGTGATTGAGAGCACCATTTCTGTTTGACAGTGTACTGTTTTGCCTTTCTGTGATTATTTTAATGTAATTGTGAATGAAATAGGGCCTATGATTCAGCATTTTTCATATGCATGTGGTGGTTTCTGATTTCAAATGGGACACATGAAGTAGATTTAACTTTGCTGGTAGAAAAATTAATAAAGTACATGCAGTATTTATCTGCTCTTTGAATGCTTGCTAAAGCCTGTCTGTATTCTGAATGGCTTAATTTCCCAACCTTCTTCATTAAAAAGATAGTATAATTAAAATGATAACTACCCAATCACAACAGATAAATCTGTTGCCAGGTGAAATCTTACATGTACTTAGTTGATAAAATGATTGTATTTACTAAACCTTATTAGTTATCTGGTAAAATGACTCTTAACTGCTCTCCTTGTTTCTATGTAGTTAGCAGATTAAGGCCTGGATTCTTTAATCTCAGAAAATTAAATCTGCCCCGATTGTCATATTGATGGAGCATCTGTTGTTCCAGGTGCTTGCCCAGGTTTTCAGGGCTGTGAAGTGAGCTATCACAATTCACCTGCATAAGTGAGAGTCTTCCCAGAGATGCTGTGCTTGAGACTCCAATTTGATGTATTTGTTAGACTTGCAGAGGGATAGTGAGCCATGTAGATATGTCACATATACAGACTACAGGTGTTTTAAATGCATGCAAGATGGGATATGTTTGCCATGTATTTGCCAACCCAAGCAAAATAGTCATTTTACTATCCTAGCAGGCTGATAGAAAAACACAACAGGAGAACCAAAAAAGAGTTTCATAGGTCTAAAAAAGATCTCTGATCAGTAAGTAATTGATGATCACTGATAATGTTTTAGCGTAGCAGAAGGAGACTAACTGGGGAATATTTTATCATATAATAAATTTTAAAAAAGTAAAAGGTCTGATAGGTCGGATTTTTGTAGGGTATTATTCAGGACATAAAGTTCAAAATTTCAAAATTAAGTATTCCTGTATTTTAGTGTAAAATTTATTGAACTACATGTATGTGTCTATACGGTTTTATACACACACACACACACACACACACACACACACACGTGTACAGCTCAATGACTGTTCACAAAGGGAACATATCCACAGAAACTTAGGAAATCTCTCAGCTCACCTTCTAGTCACTGTCCCCAGCCGTAAGATTAACCCTGTCTGAACTTCTAATTAATCTACTTTTGGGGGGGGCAGGAGTAGGAAAACATTTTTGAACATTTTATTGAATGGTTAAATAGTTGTATGAAATATGAAAATGAGGACATAGTTCACATTTTCAGAAACTGAACATTCCTACAAATCCAAGTCAAGAAATGTTACCTCTCAGAGACCCTTTCACACCCTTAGCAAGCTCTGCTCCCCACCGAGGGTTACCCCTTTCCTAACGTCTACCGGTCGCACTTAGTTTTTCCTACTTTTGGACTTTACATGAATTGAATCACATGGGTCTGACATCCTTCACTAAATACTGCACTTGTGACATTCATCCACATTGTCGCACACAAGTGTTAGGATAAGCCGTATATTTTCATCCCGTAGTGTGTCTGTACCACAGTTTGTAGACCCATTCCCTTTTGGGGCCTTTGGGTGATTACAGATAGTGAAAACTCCTCTTTTAGCCTTTCTCTGAAGTCAGTATGAATTTTATTCCTATGTATTTTCTGACAACAGAGGAGGAAAAAAAGTCTTTTTTTTTTTTGGCCCATAAAAGTCTCTCATCATTCTGGGTGCTGCCCTTTGTCCTCTATAATGTATACTGAGCTTTTGCTCCCTGGTTAGAAGAAGGTCCAGTCCTCTGATACTGGGTTCTGAAAAGAATTAAATATTTCTCTAGTCATTTAATTGGAAAATTATCACATAACTGTAACACTTTATAACAATTAACTATCACTCATGTGTTGAGTCAGTTCAGTTTAGTAGAATATAATCAGGGAACACCTTTAACTTCTCCATTATTGCCTTCAGTAGTTAGATCTTTCTTTCCCACTCTTAGATCCCTGCTTTTTTTTTTTTTTACACAGAGATGTTAAAAAAAACCTGGGCCAGTTTAAATCAAAACTTCAATCTCTCGATCAGTTAAAGCCTCTCTCCTCCGCCAGCATAGCTTAACTCCTTTGCTCAGAGATAGAATTGGAAGGAGAAGGATACTGTCTGTTCTTTGATGTTTCTTGCCCCTCAGCTCACTCTCTCTCTGGCCCTGAATCTTCAGTGGTTGGTTTATTGGAGTATTTGGGAAAGAGAAAAGAAGAGACAAAGAGTGAACAAATGTTGGAAGGAAAAAAAAATAAGAGTTTTTAGTCAAATGTGTTTATACTTCTCTCTTGCTTGTTGAATTCTGTCTTGGTAAATCCTGGATTTTCTTGTGGGTATATAACTGTGTTCTTTAGATATTCCAATGACTTCTGATCCAGGTGCTGTATTCTGCAGCTGACCTTTTGAAACATCCCCTCCTATGATACACTCACAGTTTTAATTCTATGAGGTCCCCTCATTTTGGCGGGCAGCAAGGTGGGATTCACTTGGTTCTCAAGAAGTCATACATTTTTGCCCCTCTAAACCATGGAAATAAGCCTGCTGGCCCCTTTCTTCTGCCTGATACAATGGGCTGCAGTGGTATGCTCACTCACCAGAGCCAGACATCCTGGAGTGTCAAGTCGAGTGGGCCTTAGGAAGCATTATTATGAAAAAAGTTAGTGGAGGTGATGGAATTCCAGGTGAGCTATTTAAAATCTTAAAGGATGATGCTGTCAAAGTGCTGCACTCAACGTGTCAGCATATTTGGAAAACTCAGTAGTGACCACAGGACTGGAGAAGGTCAGTTTTCATTCCAGTCCCAAGAGAGGCAATGCCAAAGAATGTCCAAACTACCATATGCTGCTGCTGCTGCTAAGTCACTTCAGTCGTGTCCGACTCTGTACGACCCCATAGACGGCAGCCCACCAGGCTCCCCCGTCCCTGGGATTCTCCAGGCAAAAACACTGGAGTGGGTTGCCATTTCCTTCTCCAATGCATGAAAGTGAAAAGTGAAAGTGAAGTCGCACAGTCGTGTCTGACTCTTCGCGACACCATGGACTGCAGCCCATCAGGCTCCTCTGTCCATGGGATTTTCCAGGCAAGAGTACTGGACAGTTGCTCTCATTTCACATGCTAGTGAAATTACAATGGGCTGTGCCAGCCAGTGAACAAGCTGCCCTTCTCACAAGTACTCCAAATACTACAGAGAAGATTGCAAGTACTTCCATCCCCAAGGCCGAATTTGCCTGTTACTCCAGGTGTTTCTTGACTTCCTACTTTTGCATTCCAGTCCCCTATAATGAAAAGGACATCTTTTTGGGGTGTTAGTTCTAAAAGGTCTTGCGGGTCTTCATAGAAGACCTTCAAGAAGACCTCACCTTTCAACTTCAGCTTCTTCAGCGTTACTGGTTGGGGCATAGACTTGGATTACTGTGATATTGAATGGTTTGCCTTGGAAATGAACAGAGATCATTCTGTCGTTTTTCAGATTGCATCCAAGTACTGCATTTCGGACTCTTGTTGACCATGATGGCTACTCCATTTCTTCTGAGGGATTCCTGCCCACAGTAGTAGATATAATGGTCATCTGAGTTAAATTCACCCATTCCAGTCCATTTTAGTTTGCTGATTCCTAGAATGTCGACATTCACTCTTGCCATCTCTTGTTTGACCACTTCCAATTTGCCTCGATTTATGGACCTGACATTCCAGGTTCCTATGCAATATTGCTCTTTACAGCATCGGACCTTGCTTCTATCACCAGTCACATCCACAGCTGGGTATTCTTTTTGCTTTGGCTTCATCCCTTCATTCTTTCTGGAGTTATGTCTCCTCTGATCTCCAGTAGCATATTGGGCACCTACTGACCTGGGGAGTTCCTCTTTCAGTATCCTATCATTTTGCCTTTTGATACTGTTCATGGGGTTCTCAAGGCAAGAATACTGAAGTGGTTTGCCATTTCCTTCTCCAGTGGACCACATTCTGTCAGATCTCTCCACCATGAACCGCCCATCTTGGGTTGCCCCATGGACAGGGCTTAGTTTCATTGAGTTAGACAAGGCTGTGGTCCTATGTGATTAGATTGACTAGTTTTCTGTGAGTATGGTTTCAGTGTGTCTGCCCTCTGATGCTCTCTTGCAACACCTACTGTCTTACTTGGGTTTCTCTTACCTTGGGTGTGGGGTATCTCTTCATGGCTGCTCCAGCAAAGTGCATCCGCTGCTCCTTACCTTGGATGAGGGGTATCTCCTCACCGCCAAATGAAGCAGGGCAAAGAATAATAGTTTTGCCAAGAAAATGCACTGGTCATAACAAACACCCTCTTCCAACAACACAAGAGAAGACTCTATACATGGACATCACCAGATGATCAACACCGAAATCAGATTGATTATATTCTTGCAGCCAAAGATGGAGAAGCTCTATATAGTCAGCAAAAACAAGACCAGGAGCTGACCGTGGCTCAGATCATGAACTCCTTATTGCCAAATTCAGACTTAAATTGAAGAAAGTAGGGAAAACCACTAGACCATTCAGGTATGACCTAAATCCAATCCCTTATGATTATACAGTGGAAGTGAGAAATAGATTTAAGGGCCTAGATCTGATAGAGTGCCTGATGAACTATGGAATGAGGTTCGTGACATTGTACAGGAGACAGGGATCAAGACCATCCCCGTGGAAAAGAAATGCAAAAAAGCAAAATGGCTGTCTGGGGAGGCCTTACAAATAGCTGTGAAAAGAAGAGAAGCGAAAAGCAAAGGAGAGAAGGAAAGATACAAGCATCTGAATGCAGAGTTCCAAAGAATAGCAAGAAGAGATAAGAAAGCCTTCTTCAGCGATCAACGCAAAGAAATAGAGGAAAACAACAGAATGGGAAAGACTAGAGATCTCTTCAAGAAAATTAGAGATACCAAGGTAACATTTCATGTAAAGATGGGCTCGATAAAGGACAGAAATGGTATGGACCTAACAGAAGCAGAAGATATTAAGAGATGGCAAGAATACACAGAAGAACTGTATAAAAAAGATCTTCATGACCCAGATAATCACGATGGTGTGATCACTCACCTAGAGCCAGACATCCTGGAATGTGAAGTCAAGTGGGCCTTAGAAAGCATCACTATGAACAAAGCTAGTGGAGGTGATGGAATTTCAGTTGAGCTATTTCAAATCCTGAAAGATGATGCTATGAAAGTACTGCACTCAATATGCCAGCCAATTTGGAAAACTCAGCAGTGGCCACAGGACTGGAAAAGGTCAGTTTTCATTCCGATCCCAAAGAAAGGCAATGCCAAAGAATGCTCAAACTACCGCACAATTGCACTCATCTCACACGCTAGTAAAGTAATGCTCAAAATTCTCCAAGCCAGGCTTCAGCAGTATGTGAACCGTGAACTTCCTTATGTTCAAACTGGTTTTAGAAAAGGCAGAGGAAGCAGAGATCAAATTGCCAACATCTGCTGGATCATGGAAAAAGGAAGAGAGTTCCAGAAATACATCTATTTCTGCTTTATTGACTATGCCAAAGCCTTTGACTGTGTGGATCACAATAAACTGTGGAAAATTCTTCAAGAGATGGGAATACCAGACCACCTGATCTGCCTCTTGAGAAATTTGTATGCAGGTCAGGAAGCAACAGTGAGAACTGGACATGGAACAACAGACTGGTTCCAAATAGGAAAAGGAGTACGTCAAGGCTGCATATTGTCACCCTGCTTATTTAACTTATATGCAGAGTACATCATGAGAAACGCTGGACTGGAAGAAGCACAAGCTGGAATCAAGATTGCCAGGAGAAATATCAATAACCTCAGATATACAGATAACGCCACCCTTATGGCAGAAAGTGAAGAGGAACTAAAAAGCCTCTTGATGAAAGTGAAAGTGGAGAGTGAAACAGTTGGCTTAAAGCTCAACATTCAGAAAACAAAGATCATGGCATCTGGTCCCATCACTTCATGGGAAATAGATAGGGAAACAGTGGAAACAGTGTCAGACTTTATTTTTCTGGGCTCCAAAATCACTGCAGATGGTGACTTAAAAGATGGTGAAATTAAAAGACTCTTACTCCTTGGAAGGAACCTAGATAGCATATTGAAAAGCAGAGACATTACTCTGCCAACAAAGGTCCGTCTAGTCAAGGCTGTGGTTTTTCCAGTGGTCATGTATGGATGTGGGAGTTGGACTGTGAAGAAGGCTGAGCGCCAAAGAATTGATGCTTTTGAACTGTGGTGTTGGAGAAGAGTCTTGAGTGTCCCTTGGACTGCAAGGAGATCCAACCAGTCCATTCTGAAGGAGATCAGCCCTGGGATTTCTTTGGAAGGAATGATGGTAAGCTGGAACTCCAGTACTTTGACCACCTCATGTGAAGAGTTGACTCATTGGAAAAGCCTCTGATGCTGGGAGGGATTGGGGGCAATGAGATGGCTGGATGCCATCACTGACTCGATGGACGTTAGTCTGAGTGAACTCCGGGAGTTGGTGATGGACAGGGAGGCCTGGCATGCTGTGATTCATGGGGTCACTACGAGTTGGACACAACTGTGCAACTGAACTGAACTGAACTTCCATCCCCTCTTTCTGCTCACATAAATTTATTTCAAAGAACCTCTGCCTTCAGTCTCTTGCCTTCTTTTTTCCAACTTGTGGTGGCAGTCATCAGACTCGTTTTGTTCTCTTTTGTTATTATCTCACAGGGCACTACCAAGAATGTGTGCTTGTTTCTGATTGAGCTTGGGTTTCAGGCCTTGGCCAAAATTTTAGTAATAAAAGACCTAGGTAATATCTTATTATTTGACAACAGAGTCAGGTTAAAATTGGTCTTATTTATGGAGTGTCTACACTGCCTGGAGCCACCTCAAATACTTTGGGAAATAAGATGGGTCTAGCTGCCTGGTTAGAGAGGTTAACTTTATTTCTACCCCACACTTTCTAGGCCATATGGGGTGTTGAAAACATTTGGACTATCAAGGAGCTCCTCATCAAGTTTGAAAGGCAAGATTTCCATTCTTCAAACATTAAACTCATCATGATTGTGCTCTGCAAATGGCAGCATGGAATGGTAACAGATAAACCATTATCCAGACGTTAACCTGAATCCAGGGGAGCATTAGCCATCTTGCCATCTCATTACTGAGAAGCTATTGCTTTGTCCCATGGGTATTGTCTCAAACGGCCAGAACAGCTGGCTGGGAGCAATCCCCCATCAGGGCACCACTGTTTCCTATATTGAAACACCAGAAAGCAAACAGTCAACTCAACAGGAGAACCACAGTATTGAGTTCATGGAGGAAAACCTTCCTGGGTTTCTGATTTAATCTGTACCATGTAGAACTGCTGCTTTTGATCTTTTATTTGATCTACCTCAAACTTTTTCACCAAACTATAAGAACAGAAAAGTTCAATTGATTGATTACCCCCTCACAGTTCTGGGGACCTAGCTTACAGTAGCCTGTAACAAGTTTGATACATCTTTTTTTTATATCTAAAAAAATAATCTGAGCTTTATATTCAACCTACAGTGTGTGTCTGTTTTAGTTTGGAAGCTATGGCAAATTTCCATGATATAAGATGGTATCTTTGTTTACTCACAGGCACATTCCCACATACAGGAACACCTTGATTTATTGAGCTTTATTTTTCACTGCTTCTCAAATATTGTGTGGCCTTTTTTTTTTTTTTTTTTAACAAGTTGAAGGTTTGTGACAACCCTACACTGTCAAGTGACAGTTAGCATTTTTTAGCAATAAAGTACTTTTAAATTAAGGTTTGTACATTGTTTTTTTAGATAAAATGCAGTGCACACTTACTATAGTATAGAAGGCTCTATGGTAGAGAACACGTCTGCCAGTGCAGGACATGTGGGTTTCATCCCTGGGTTGTGAAGATCCCCTGGAGAAGAAAACAGCAACCCACTCTGGTATTCTTTCTTGGGAAATCCCGTGGACAGAGGAGCCTGGTTGACTACATTCCATGGAGTCACAAAAGATTTGTACATGACTTAGCAACTACACAACAACAGATAAATATTTTTATATGCATTTAGAAACAAAAATTTTCATGACTCACCTTATTGAGATACTCACTTTATTGTGGTGGTTGGAAACAAACCTTCAGTATCCCTGAGGTATGCCTGTACCCTAAGGAGTATGCTTAGTCCAGTTCAAGAGATAAATAGTATTCTCTGGGTTTGGGATAAGTGTCTTGGCTTCTCGTAAATCTAAATAATTCACATCATGATAGTTATGAAACTTCATTGCTTTTAAAAATGATTCAAGGAGGCTCAATCCCAATAATCTGGAAGCACATTTTAACCATAAGGAGTGTAAATATGACTGTCTTATGAAGAACAGTATAGTATTACCTAATATTTTTAAATATTTTACCTTTAATTTTTTACTTTTAAATATGTTTACCTTTATTGAGGTATAAGTGACTAATAGAATTGTAAGATATTTGAAGTGTATATTGTGATCATTTGATGTAGGTATACATTGTGAAAGGAGTCCCCCAATCTAGTTGAATAGTATGTATGTGACCTCACGTATTTATCTCTCTCTCTCTCTTTTTTTTTTTTTTGAGAACATACAGGTCGTCATCTTTTAACAAATGTCAGTTGTGTAATAATGTTATCAACTATAGTCATCGTGTTATACATTAGGTCCTCAGATTGTATTCATATTTTAGGTGAAAATTGGTAACCTTTTACCAACCTCTGTATTCCCACCTACTAGCCCCTAGCAACTACTTTTCCACTCTCTAAGTTTAGCTTTTTTTTTTTTAGATTCCAGTTATAAATCATGGCCATGCTGTATTTGTCCTCTGTCCAGTTTATTGCACTTACCCTCAAGGTCCTCCATGTTGTCATGAATGGCAGGATTTCCTACTTCTCATGGCTAAATATTGTGCCATGAGAAGAATATTATTACACATAATATTGTGTGTACATAGACATAGATGTCACATACATATCTGTAAATATCACATATATTTGTGCACATATATGCCTAATTCCTTATCTACTCATCCATTGACCGACTTAGGTTGTTTCCATGTTCTCTCTCTTATGAGTGATAATGCAATGAACATGGGAGTGCAGTTTTCTCCTTAAGATCTTGTTTTCATTTCTGTTGGATGTATTATACCCACAAGTGAAATTGCTGGATTCTATGGTAGTTCTAGTTTGAATTTTTGAGGAATCTCCATACTGTTTTCCATACTGGGTACAGGAATTTGCATTCCCATGTGTACACAAGGTTTCCCTGTTCTCCATATGCTTGCCAATAATTATTATTTCTTGTCTTTTTGATGATACTCTTTGTGACAGGTGTGAGGTGATATCTCACTGTGATTTTCATTTACATTTCCCTGATGACTAGTGATGTTGAGCAACTTTCATGTACCTGTTAGCATCTGTATCTCTCCTTTGGAAGAATGTCTATTCAGATCTTCTTCTCATTTTTTAACTGGATTTTTTTTTTTTTTGAATTTGTTGTTTTTCTATAATTTTTTGTTTTTGCTTTTTGCTATTGAGTTATGTATGTATTCTGGATATTAGCTTCTTATCATGGCTATAGTTTGCCAAAAAAAATAGATCTATAATTTGCAAATGTTTTCACCCATTCTGTAGATTACCTCTTCATTGCATTGATAGCTTTCTTTGCTTTGACTTATTTATTTTTCTTTTTGTTGCCTTCATGTTTGGTGTCAGATCCAGAAGGTCATTGTCAAGAGCCATGTCAAGAAGCTTACCATCTGTGTTTCCTTATAGAGTTTTGTAATTTCAGGTCTGAAATGTATGTCTCTAATCCCTTTTGAGTTTATTTTGCTATATGGTGTGAGATACATAGTTTCATCTTCTGTGTGTGCTGTCCAGTGTTGCCAGCACTATTTATTGATGAGACTGTCATTTTCCTGTAATATATTCTTGGCTGCTTTGTTGTAAGTTAATTATCTGTATATGCATGGGTTTATTTCTGGGCTCTCTATTCTGCTCCAATGATTTGTGTGTCTGTTTTTGTACAAATATCATATTGTTTTAACTACTATAGTTTTGTGATATAATTTTAAATCAGGATGCTTGATTCCTATAGCTTTGTTCTTGCTCAAAATTTCTTTGGCTATTTGAGGTCTTTGTGGTTTCAAACAAATTTTAGAATTCTTTCTCTATTTTTTCAAAATATCCCAATGAAATTTTGATAGGCATTGCATTGAGTCTGCAGATTGCTTTGATTTCTATGGACATTTTAACAGTTTTGATTGTTCAAATCCATGAGTGTGAAAACTCTTTCCATTTATTTATGTCTTCACATCCTTTCATTAGTGTCTTACTGTTTTCATTATGGAAAACTTTTACATCCTTGGTTAAACTTACTCCTAAGTATTTTATTCTTTTGGATACATATTTTAGCAGCTGATTTTCTTTATTTCTCTTTCTGATAATCATCTTTAATTATAGAAAAGCAGCTAATTTTTATATATTGGTTTTGTATCCTACAATTTAAGTGAATTTGCTTATTTGTAAGGCTCTAGCAGTTTTTGGATAGTCTTTGGGGTTCCTCCATACAGTTTTGTGTCATTTGCAAATGGCAGCAGTTGTACTTATTTTCTAATTAGGATGCCCATTATGGCTTTTTCTTGCTTAACAGCTCTGAGTAGGACTACCAGTAGGAGGTGAATAAGCGTGTTGGTAGTGGGCAATGTAGTCTTGTTCCTGATCTTATGGAAAAAGCCTTCAGATTTTAATCCTGATTATGATGCTATTAGCTTTGGGTTTGTCATAAGTAACCTTTATTATGTTGAGGTATGTTCCATCTGTACCCACTTTGTCAATAGTTTAATTATGAATGTTGAATTTTGTCACATTTTTCTACATCTATTGAGATTATCATGTACTTTTTGTCCTTCATTTTGTTAATGTCGTGTATCATATTGAGCAATTTGTGTTTATTGGCCCATCCTTGTATCCTTGGAATGAATTGCATTTGATCATTGCTGTGTAATCCTTTTAACGTACAGTTGAATTTTCTTTGCTAATATTTTATTGAGGATTTAGTATCTATGTTTTTCTTTTCTCATGGTGTCCTTGTCTGGTTTTGGTATCAGGGTAATTAATACTGGCCTTATAAAAGGAATTTGGAAGTGTTTCCTGTACTTCTATGTTTTAGAAGCACTTGAGAAGAATTGGTATTAATGCTTCCTTAACTGTGTGGTAGAATTAATCAGTAAAACTGTCTGGTCTGGGACATTTATTTGTTAGGAGATATTTGATTACTGATACCATCTCCTTACTGGTAATTGGCTTGTTCAAATTTTCTGTTTACTCATGATTCAGCCTTCTGAGGTGGTATGCTTCTAGGAATTTATCCATTTTTTTCAGGTTGTCTGATTTGTTGTTTTTAATAGTAGCCTCCGACTTCACTTTCACTTTTCACTTTCATGCATTGGAGAAGGCAGTGGCACCCCACTCCAGTGTTCTTGCCTGGAGAATCCCAGGGACGGGGGGAGCCTGGTGGGCTGCAGTGTATGGGTTGCACAGAGTCGGACACGACTTAGCAGCAGTATGATCCTTTAATTTCTTTTTCAGCTATAATTTAGCCTCTTATTTCTTAGTTTGAGTCCTCTCTTTTTCTTGGTAAGTCAAGCAAAAGATTTGTTTATTGTTTTTCAAAAAAATCAACTCTTGGTTTTACTAATTTTTTTTTCTATTTTTCTTCTTGGTTTCTATTTTATTTATTTCTACTCTAAAATTTATATTACCTTCATTCTAGTATCTCTCAGTAGGAAAACAAAGGAAAGGGCAGAAATCTCACTTGAAGAAAGAGTGGTTGAATACTTCTGTAACCTGAATAAGGACACATAGATCCAGGAAGTTTACAGAATTCCAAATAAGATGAACCTTAAGAGACACCCCCACCAAGACACATTTTAATCAAAATGTCAACCATTAAAGACAAAGAGAGATTATTAAAAGGAGCAAGGGAAAAGCAATTTGTTACATGCATGGAACTCCCATCAGATTAATAATAGATTTTTCAGTTAAGGCCTGAATGTAGGCTGGTGGGAGGTTGGATCTTCATGCCGCAGCTGGGAAAGTGTGTAGTGCCAGTTACAGCACTTCCAAGGAGATAGACTTTTGTTCTCGCTCCTCTGCATTGGACCTGGGTTATGTAACTGCCAGGGTGCTCCTGCACCTATTAATAACTTTTCTGTTTGCTAGTCCTGTGAGACTACTGAGTTCAAGCCCCATTGGCTATCAAGTTAGGTGATCTAGGGACCCATCCCTTGGTCAGCAGCTGGAAAGCTGAGGTGCTAGGCATGTGTAAGAGCTCTTTCCAGGGAGACACTGGCAGCAGGCTCAGGTAAGAACATGGAGGTGGTGTCTGCTGGCTCTCCGTGTCTCTGGGAAGGATTATGGTCAGCCCCTGGACACCTGCTAAATTAGAAGCCAGACCCTCAGGCAGTAACTTTTAAAGTGTGCAAATAGGCATCTTTCAGGAAAAGATTGCAAGATAAGCATTTTTGTCCTGTTCTCTTTCAGAGCTAGGTATTTGGGGAGCCCATCCCTCAGATGGCTGTCTTAAAATTAGGGATGCTGGATCTGGTGTCCATACCCTTCATTTCTCGGAAGAAGCTTGGAATTCAGAGTTCCATCCTGTTTATATGGCACTGTGTCAAGGGTGGGGTTTATGGAAAGAATGTAACTGTGCCTTTCCTACCTGCTTCACTTCAGTTCAGTTGCTCAGTCGTGTCCGACTCTTTGCAACCCCATGAACTGCAGCATGCCAGGCCTCCCTGTCCATCACCAACTCCCGGAGTTCACCCAAACCCATGTTCATTGTGTCCGTGATGCCATCCAACCATCTCATCCTCTGTTGTCCCCTTCTCTTCCTGCCCTCAATCTTTCCCAGCATCAGGGTCTTTTCAAATGAGTCAGCTCTCCACATCAGGTGACCAAAGTATTCGAGTTTCAGCTTCAACATCAGTCCCTCCAATGAACACCCAGGACTGATCTCCTTTAGGATGGACTGGTTGGATCTCCTTGAAGTCCAAGGGACTCTCAAGAGTCTTCTCCAACACCACAGTTCAAAAGCATCCATTCTTTGGTGCTCAGCTTTCTTTATAGTCCAACTCTCACATCCATACATGACTACTGGAAAAACCATAGCCTTGACGAAATGGACCTTTGTTGGCAAACCTGCTTCAGTGTGGGTGATAAAGGTATTTTCTCCTTTGCCTGATGGGTAGGAGTTGATTAGCTAGTTTTCTGGATTTCTTTGAGAGGGAGTTGCTCCGTGTATAACTATAGTTTCATTGTGTCCATGGGAGGAGGTGGATTTAGAAAACTTTTATGTTGCCATCTTGGACTGGAATTCACCTGACATTTTTAATGGACTTAAATTTCCACCATAGCCTCATCCTACTCCTCAGAAGTATATCTCATATTTATCAGTATAGCCCTGATAAATAGAATAGGAATTATCACCCCCATTTGAGAGATAAGAAAAATGATGAGTAACTAATGATGAAGTAACTAGCCTGTGCTTACAGTTGAGTAGCCTGTAAGTTCTATGAAGGCCAGGACTTCATGTATTTTGTTTATCACTTTATCTTCAGTCTCTAGCACAATGTTTGGAAAACAGTGGGAGCCCAATAAAATTTTCTTAAATTGATTAATATTTAGACTTCGGATTCTAACTTTCTTTCCCTATAGAGCATACTAATTCTTACCAGAGTAAGATGGCAGATAGAAGCCAATTGTGAAACAAACAAAAATCAATTTCAGTTTTCTGAAGACTTGCCCTGAAATCTTTTTTTTAATAAAAGTAAACAAAACTGTAATACTCCCTTTCTCTTCTCTAACAGCTTTTTAAGCTGAGTTTGTTTCCAGTCTTTCTTTTAGTGGCTTCCCACATCAGTGACACAGTTCAGTTCAGTTCAGTTCAGTCGCTCAGTCGTGTCTGACTCTTTGCAGTAGTTAGGACTAAAAGTATATTTGCCAGTGTGGGCATGAGAAAGGATGATTTTGTAAGACTGAGTATTTCTTAACACTTGGAGTTCAAGGAAGGCATTCAATACAATGAACTCAGGCCTGCATCAGGGTCAGCTTTGGGAGTAAATATTCCAAAGTCTAAACTGCTGATTAACACTGAACTGATAATGTATAGCACAGAGAAGTATATTCAGCATTTTGTAATAACCTATACTGGAAAAAGAATCTGAAAAATAATATATAACTGAATTACTTTGCTATATACATCAAACTATGATATATTGCAAATCATCTATACCCCAACTGAAAAATTTTTTAAAAACTGAATTGAGCAACAAACTCAAAGTATATGACAGAAAATCAGCATAGATTGTGCTTCTGTGTCCCAGATTTGTCACTGTCATCAGGACCATAACTGTAGCATAATGGCAAATGTTGAGGTGGAGTTTTAAAGAAGAGAACAAAAGAGCATATGGAAAAAAATGATTAAAAAAAAAAAAAAAGATCAGAGAGCAGAAGGAAATGAGTTTCTTATTACCATGGAGTAAAGGAAATGAAATTTTAAAGTTTCGTTCCCAAGTACTGAACAGATGGTTGTAGATTGTCTCTTCCACTGAGTAAAAGAAAGAGACATTGCCTCAGCTTCTTGGTTGAACATCAACATTACAAACTGAACAGTGGAGACATTATGGTCCCCATTGGTACCACCAAGCATCTACTCATTCATAGTTTCATGAAGTACATCGTAACACAGAGTCCTGGGTCCAGAACAGAGACCTGGGTTTTTCAGACTTTGACTCTGCCACTCACTAGCTACTGTGACTTCTGGCATATCACTCAAAAGTTAAACTTCTCCTTTTCTCCACTCGTGTCCAAGGGAAAAATAAACCAGACTTCACATGCTGTTGTGAAAAATTCAATTAGAAGATACAAAGGAAAGCTCTTTGTAAAATTTGTGAAACACCTCAAGTCTGAGATGATATACTTTTGATGGTCTCCATTTCTAACATTAACCACTTTAGACAGGAACACTCAAAGGCAAGGATCGGCATGAGAATGGTATAAAATAAAGCCAGTTCTGCCCAGGTATGACATTGACTCACATTGAGAACATTTTTGTAGATGGATAACTAAAGTAAAATTGCACTCGTCTGATGTGCCAAGCAGTCGCTAAGTGACTTATTTCATTTCATCCTCTCAACTTCACAATACTCATCTGACACATAAAGAAATAGAGACACAGGTTAAATTACTCAAAACAGCCACACATTTCTTAGGAGACAGCTGGAATTTAAACTCAGGCATCTAACTCCAGAGATTTCTCCTTGAGTTGCTATTGGGTTTGCACCAATGGCATTAGGTGGTATAGATCAGTTAAGTAATACTAACATTTTTAAACCTTTTTATTGTGAAATACAGACCAAAAATACATTAAAATACAGACCTTAATGAGTTATAATAAAGGGAAAACTCATGTACCTACTACCCATATCAAGGAATGAAACATTCTCACCAGCCCCAAAGCTATTTGTTTCCCTGTTTTTGCACCCCCACAAAGATAATCACTGCCCTGACTTTTGGAGTAATTTTCTTAAAGATTTTACCATGCAAGTTTCAGTTCAGTTCAGTCGCTCAGTCGTGTCCGACTCTTTGCAACCCCATGAACCACAGCACGCCAGGCCTCCCTGTCCCTCACCAACTCCCAGAGTCCACCCAAACCCACATCCATTGAGTCGGTGATACCATCCAACCATCTCATCCTCTGTCATCCCCTTCTCCTCCTGCCCTCAATCTTTCCCAGCATCAGGATCTTTTCAAATGAGTCAACTTTTCGCATCAGGTGGCCAAAGTATTGGAGTTTCAGCCTCAAAATCAGTCCTACCAATGAACACACAGGACTACTCTCCTTTAGGACGGACTGGTTGGATCTCCTTGCAGTCCAAGGGACTCTCAAGAGTCTTCTTCAACAGCACAGTTCAAAAGCATCAATTCTTCTGTGCTCAGCTTTCTTTACAGTCCAACTCTCACATCCATACATGACCACTGGAAAAACTATATACTTAACTAGATGGACCTTTGTTGACAAAGTAATGTCTCTGCTTTTGAATATGCTATCTAGGTTGGTCATACTTTCCTTCCAAGGAGTAAGCGTCTTTTAATTTCATGGCTGCAATCACCATCTGTCGTGATTTTGGAGCCCAGAAAAATAAAGTCAGCCACTGTTTACCCATCTATTTGCCATGAAGTGATGGGACCAGATGCCATGATCTTAGTTTTCTGACTGTTGAGCTTTAAGCCAACTTTTTCTCTCTCCTCTTTCACTTACATCAAGAGGCTCTTTAGTTCCTCTTCCCTTTCTGCCATAGGGTGGTGTCAGTGGCACCCCACTCCAGTACTCTTGCCTGGAAAATCCCATGGACAGAGGAGCCTGGTGGGCTGCAGTCCATGGGGTCGCAAAGAGTCGGACACGACTGAGCAACTTCACTTTTACTTTTCACTTTTATGCACTGGAGAAGGAAATGGTAGGCTGCTGTCTATGGGGTCGCATAGAGTCGGACATGACTTAAGTCACTTAGCAGCAGCAGCATCTGCATATCTGAGGTTATTGGTATTTCTCCCGGCACTATTGATTTCCAGCTTGTGCTTCCTCCAGCCCAGCGTTTCTCATGATGCACTCTGCATAGAAGTTAAAAAGCAGGGTGACGATATACAGCCTTGACGTACTCCTTTTCCTATTTGGAACCAGTCTGTTGTTCCAAGTCCAGTTCTAACTGTTGCTTCCTGACCTGCATACAGGTTTCTTGAGAGACAAGTCAGGTGGTTTGGTATTCCCATCTCTTTCAGAATTTTCCACAATTTATTGTGATCCACACAGTCAAAGGCTTTGGCGTAATCAATAAAGCAGTTCACATCCAATAAACACTATAGATTGGGTCTACCTGTTTTTGAACTTTGTATAAATGATCATATAGTGTGTAATATTTTTTCTGATTTCTTTTGATCATATCCATGACAGTCATCTGTCTTATAACTAGTTTGTTCATTTTCTTTGCTGTATATTCATTATAGAAACATATCACCTCTATAATTATTCTGTTAATTAGTTTATAGTTAAGGAGTGTTACAAAAATGTGCTGCCATGAGTATTCTTGTGTCTCTTACTACACATGTATATGGATTTCTGTTGAATATGTGCTTAGAAGTGGAATTGGTGGGTCCTTGATATGTATATGTTTAACTTTGATTGATATCACCAAACCATTTCCAAAGTGATCATACCAATTCAAAGTTCTATATGAGTTTCTATCAATTCATATTCTTTATTTTTTCTGGTGAATTGTGAGGTAGCAGCTCATTGTGGTTTTAATTGACACTTATTTTACTATTAGTGGAGCTGCATATCATTTCATATGTTCAGGGTCATTTAGGTATCCTGTTTTGCCACTTGTCTGTTCAAATGTCTTGCATATATTTATTTGGTTGTCTATCATTTTATGATTGGGAGTATTTATATAATCTGTATATGAGTCCTTTTCTGTTGTATACTTAATAAATATCTTCTACCATTCTGTGATAGTTTCCTTCTCCAAGGTCATGAAGATATTTGTTTAAATTATCTTCTAATTTATCTGCAGAGTAATGAGGTAAGGTGTTCTTTTCAATAGTAGAGGTAGGATTAATGGATATAGTGTAGGGGGAAAAATCCTTGACCTCTGCCCCATGCCATAAACAAAAAATACCTATAGTGAATTGCTGATATAAATATGAAAGATAAAACAGTAAAGATTTTAGAAGATAATGTTGATGACCATCTTTATGACTTGGAGAAGGGAACTATTTTTCAATAAGCAGGTAAAAAGTGCTGCTGCTGCTAAGTCACTTCAGTCGTGTCCGACTCTGTGCTACCCCATAGATGGCAGCCCACCAGGCTCCCCTGTCTCTGGATTCTCCAGGCAAGAACACTGGAGTGGATTGCCATTTCCTTCTCCAGAGCATGAAAGTGAAAAGTGAAAGTGAAGTCACTCAGTCGTGTCCAACTCCTAGCGACCTTATGGAGCCTACGAGGTGCTTCCATCCATGGGATTTTCCAGGCAAGAGTACTGGAGTGGGTTGCCATTGCTAATCAACAAGAAAAATGTTGAAAGATTGTACTACATTAAAATTACAAATTCTATTCCTAAAAAGACAGTAATTCTCTTTTTAGAGAGAGAGAGAAGTTGCTCAGTTATGTCTGACCCTTTGCGACCCCATGGAGCCTACAAGGCTCCTCCATCCATGGGATTTTTTAGGCAAGAGAACTGGAGTAGGTGCTGGAATTCTGGAATACCGGAATTCTCTTTTTAATGAGTATAATCTGTTAAATGTTTCCAATAAATTCTTAATTTTAGTTTTTTTTTCAATTCTAGAATTTCTATTTGATTGTCTTCTTCATCTCTGTGATTTATGTAGTATTATATTGGCTGTTAATATAGTCCATTTTTTAGGTCCTTGAAATAATAAGCATAGTTGTTTTAAGTCTCACTCCAGGGTCTGAAGACACTGTGGATTGCTTTCTGTTTTCTTTTCTGCTTTTCCCCATATTATCTTATTAACTTGTATATCTTCTTATCTTTGATTGTATGCCAGAATTATTGTTACTAAGAATTATAAAAATAATGCATGATCCATAGTGATGTTATCTTACTCTATAAAATATTTTTGTTTCTGCTGCATGTATTGAGGCTCTAGTTAATCTGAGATTACTTTAACTCAGTTCTAAGAAGGTTAATTTTCTAGATTATCCATAAATATCCTGGCTTAGATCAGTTTATGTGAGAAATGTTTTACTTGCAATTTACCCTTTCTCCTATGATAACAGATACTCAGGATCACATCACAGATTGCATTTATAATAACCCACCTCTGTAGACAGCCCTGGACTCTATCCCTCCCAAAAGCTTTCACATATATGGCTCAGACTCTCAGCTTCATCCTCCAGAAGAGCACATTCTGAACACATCTCTCATGTACTGGCTTCTCCTGTCTATTTTGGCCCAATAATTCTTCCCTATTTTATTAGTGTTGCAGTATCTTTGTTTTGTTTTTCTGTTTTTTCCAGCTTTAAGGGTTATCCTTAGCAAAGATTTTGTCCATATTCAGTTCAGTTCAGTCACTCAGTCATGTCTGACTCTTTGGGACCCCATGAACCACAGCACATCAGGCCTCCCTGTCCATCACCAACTCCCGGAGTTTACCCAAACTCATGTCCATTGAGTCGGTGATGCCATCCAACCATGTCATCCTCTGTTGTCCCCTTCTCCTTCCTCCTTCAGTCTTTCCCAGCTTCAGGGTCTTATTTCAAATGAGTCAGTTCTTCACATCTGGTGGCCAAAGTATTGGAGTTTCAGCTTCAGCATCAGTCCTTCCAATGAATATTCAGGACTGATTTCCTTTAGGATGGACTGGTTGGATCTCCTAGCAGCCCAAGGGACTCTGAAGAGTCTTCTCCAACACCACAGTTCAAAAGCATCAATTCTTACGCGTTCATATTACCCTGTCAACAATGACCAAAAGTGGAAAGCCCTATCCTTCACATCTCATAGAATTTGTTGTTCACTTGCTCATTCCTATCTGACTCTTAGGGACCCCATGGACTGCAGCACACCATGCTTTCCTGTCCTTCACCATCTCCTTGAGCCTGCTCAAACTCATGTCAGTTGAGTTGGTGATGCCATCCAACCATCTCATCCTCTGTTGTCCCCTTCTCCTCCTGCCTTCAATCTTTCCAGCATCAGGGTCTTTTCTAATGAGTCAGTTCTTTGCATTAGGTGGCCAAAGTATTGGAGCTTCAGCTTCAGCATCAGTCCTTCCAATGAATATTCAGGACTGATTTCCTTTAGGATGGACTGGTTGGATCTCCTTGCAGTTCAAGGGACTCTTAAGAGCCTTTTCCCACACCACAGTACATAAGCATGAATTCTTTGGCACTGAGGTTTCTTGATGGTCCAAATTTGATATCCATACATGATACTGGAAAAACCATAGTTTTGACTAGATGGACCTTTGTTGACAAAGTAATGTCTCTGCTTTTTAATATGCTATCTAGGTTAGTCATAACTTTTATTCCAAGGAGCAAGCGTCTTTTAATTTCATGGCTGCAGTCACCATCTGCAGTGATTTTGGAGCCCCCAAAATAAAGTCTCTCACTGTTTCCATTGTTTTCCCATCTATTTGCCATGAAGTGATGGGACCAGATGCCATGGTCTTCGTTTTCTGAATGTTGAGTTTTAAGTCAGCTTTTTCACTCTCCTCTTTCACTTTCAAGAGGCTGTTTAGTTCCTCTTCACGTTCTGCCATCAGGGTGGTGTCATCTGCATATCTCAGATTATTGATATTTCTTCCAGAAGTCTTGATTCCAGCTTGTGCTTCATCCAGCCCAGCACATCATACGATGTACTCTGCATATAAGTTAAATAAGCAAGGTGACAGTATACAGTCTTGACATACTCCTTTCCCAATTTGGAACCAGTCCGTTGTTCCATGTCCGGTTCTAACTATTGTTTCTTGACCTGCATACAGGTTTCTCAGGAGGCATGTAAGGTGGTCTGGTATTCCCATCTCTTTCAGAATTTTCCAGTTTTTTGTGATCCAAAGGCTCTAGCATAGTCAGTGAAGCAGGAGTAGATGTTTTTCTCGAATTCTCTTCCTTTTTCTGTGATCCAACGGATGTTGGCAATTTGATCTCTGGTTCCTCTGCCTTTTCTAAATCGAGCTTGAACATCCGGAACTTCTCAGTTCACATACTGCTGAAACCTAGTTGAGGAATTTTGAGCATTACTTTACTAGTGTGTGAAATGAGTGGAATTGTGCAGTAGTTTGAACATTCTTTGGCATTGCCTTTCTTAGGGATTGGAATGAAAACTGAACTTGTCCAGTCCTGTGGCTACTGCTGATTTTTCCAAATTGGCTGGCATATTGAGTGTAGCACTTTCACAGCATCATCTTTTAGGATTTGAAATAGCTCCACTGGAATTCCATCACCTCCACTAGCTTTGTTTATAGCAATGCTTCCTAAGGCCCAGTTGACATTGCACTCCAGTATGTCTGGCTGTAGGTGAGTGATCACACCATTGTGGTTATCTGGATCATGAAGATCTTTTATGTATAGTTCTTCTGTATATTCTTGCCACCTCTTCTTAATATCTTCTGCTTCTTAGTTAGGTCCATAATGTTTCTGTCCTTTATTATGCCCATCTTTGCATGAAATGTTCCCTTGGTATCTCTTATTTTCTTGAGATTTCTAATGTTTCCCATTTTATTTTTTTCCTCTGTTTCTTTGCACTGATCACTTAGGTAGGCTTTCTTATCTCTCCTTGCTATTCTTTGGAACTCTGTATTCAGATGAGTATATTTCCTTTTGTCCTTTGCCTTAGCATCTCTTCTTTTCTCAGCTTACAAATGTAAGGCATCTTCAGACAACCATTCTGCCTTTTTTGCATTTCTTTTTCTTGTGGAATGTTTTGATCCCTGTCTCTTGTACAGTGTTACGAACCTTCGTCCATAGTTCTTCAGACGTTCTGTGAGATCTATTCCCTTGAATTTATTTGTCACTTCCACTGTATCATTGTAAGGGATTTGATTTAGATTATACCTGAATGGCCTAGTGGTTTTCCCTACTTTCTTCAATTTAAGTCTGAATTGTGCAATAAGGAGTTCATGATCTGAGCCACAGTTAGCTTCTTGGGCTTGTTTTTGCTGACTGTATAGAGCTTCTCCATCTTTGGCTGCAAAAATATAATTAATCTGATTTTGGTATTGACCATCTGGTGATGTCTCATAGTATAGAAATGGACTAATTTCATAGAGGGATTTTAAATATTTTAGCTATTTAGCTAAAACATGGTATATTCATGTTTTTGATTTCCAAGTTAGAAAGGCTATTTATTTGACTCTGTCTGAAAAGGGAAGCTTTTGGAACTATTTCAAAGTTTTAGGATTTAGGGAACCAAAGTCAATAGCCCAATTAATAGATTTTTACAACTATATTATTTAAGATTCTTTTTTTTACTACAGCAGAAACTCAGTTCTCACTGGGTTTTTAAAATTATTATTGTGAGGATTCTATTAGTTTCTTTAATTCAAAGGGATAAAGCTTCAGAAAGGTTTCTCCAGTAGCTCACATAACACCATCAGGTCTGGTTTCACTCTCATTTCTCTTTTCTGCCATATTGGCAGAGGTTCTTACCTTCTCTGTAGTGGCCCTTGGTGACTCTCCATTTACATTCTTACCCTCTTGTGGCCAGCAAAATATATATAAGTATCCTGGAATTCTAATTATGTCTAACAGGTCCTGTTGTGTCATGGGTCCCTTCATGAACCGATCACTGTGACCTGGAGAATGGGATGTTGTGATGTGTCTCACCTTGGTCAAGTGCTCTAACTGTGGAATTCAACCAGAAACACAAGATCTGAAAGTGGCAGAGGATATGCTTTGCCAGGGGGAAAAAAAGAAGGCTATTTTTCACAGATGTGCTAGAAAACTATTTTTCTAGAAGATTCTAGATCAAAGAGAACAACAAAATGTCCATTAGAGCAGCCCACTGGAAATCAATGTTGTCATTTTCCTTTGTGGCCTACAGGTCTCCCATCACCTTAGAAAGCATTTTATTGTTTAATTTATTATGCTGTCATAGCACACAGAGGTCTGACTTTGCATCTCAGATGCGCTTGATGCTAATCTCTTTTGCCTATTAGTTTTGAAAAATTCTTAAGGTTCTTGTGCATTTGGGCAATGGAAAGGAGCAGTGGTCTGCCATGAGCTGATTTTGAGAGAAAGAGCTTAATCTAAACACAAAATGCTGGATGCTTGGGGCTAGTGCACTGGGACGACCCAGAGGGATGGTATGGGGAGGGAGGAGGGAGGAGGGTTCAGGATGGGGAACACATGTATACCTGTGGCAGATTCATTATGATATTTGGCAAAACTAATACAATTATGTAAAGTTTAAAAGTAAAATTAAATTAAAAAAAAAAACCTGCCAAAAAATAAATAAATAAATAAATAAACACAGAATGCCATCTTGATGCGTGTCCTGTGCGATTAAAAGGGTGGAATGGGAAACAAGCATAGGTGGTCAGTTTAGGCTCATGCGTCAGAAAAAGGCCTGGTGTTATCTGTTCTGAAACTCAATGAAAATGAATTGATGAGCAGACAATAGCCCGGGTGTCCAGCTGATTGATCTGTGCAGCCCCGAGCGTCCCCAAGCTGTTTGGCAGCAAGCCGTCTTTCTTCTCTTCGTGCCTTATTAATTCAGGCTATGATAAATGGCTATGCTGACAGCCCACTACAATGAAAATAAAATCCTTGTCAGGGAGTCTTCCATCTTCCAAGAAGGAAAGAAAATCTTGTCCATAACCCTCTTGCAGTGGAATTTTCTCACATAATCTTCCTGGCAGTGAGTGAGTATAACAGTGCATGTGTCTATGTATATACATATCCTGCGAATGCTGTGAGTTCCCTTCTAAGTTAGAAAAAACACACACTAACATTAAAATAGACTCCTGCAAACAGAAACCACCAAGTTATACTTTATGTATATCGTAAGCAAATGTGAGGAAATGCAGAACTCTCAGAAATACATAGAGTTGAGCAACACAGAGAAGAAGAAAATTAATGCTTCTCCCCCCACCCTTGTAGTCTTATAAAAGTAGGTAGCAGATGCAAAGTGTTGAAAGAATTGTTTAAACATTGATCATTCATGGCTGGGGATATTTTATACTAATCAATGTACCTCCCCTAACTTCTTAAACCCTTCTTTTTCTTGATCAGTGTTTTGTGTTATATCATAAAACACTGCAGAAGCTGGCATGTTTTAACTGAGATCTTTTCTCAGTCAAAAAAGGTTTACATATTTTAATGTTTCTGGAAGAGGATACTCTATGAAGAGAGCTAACATTAACAGAGTTACAGTGGTCCCCAGAAATAATCTGATGAGCAAACCAAGACAAACATGGAGGTAGATATGTTTGCAGACATCTGTCTCACAGGTACAGTCACACATATACAACAATAAGCATATTTTTATAGTACTGCTTGTAAGAGCAACAACTCAGGAACAATCTATATGACCAACAGTAAAGAACCTAAAGTAAGACACAAAAACTCAGTGGAATTAACCATTAGAAAGAACAAAGAATCTCTTTATGTGTCAGTAGCAACAGTTTTTAGGGAAAAAGTGTTACAGGAGAATAATATGATTTATTTTCTGTTACAGCAGAAGAGAATAAGAAACATGTAAACAAGATTTCTGGAGGAAATAACTGAGAAATATAAACATTTGTTTGCTCTAGGAAAAAACACTTGAAATAAGTGGAAAATTCTTGTAGGTATTGTGTGCAGTTTGAGTTGCACTTTAACCATTGTGTATATTATATCTTCATTAAAGTGTAATACCTATTCTAAAAAAATTTTTTTCTGATTCCCAGTCCAGTGTTTTAGTTTGTTAATCTGCCTTCTGCAGGTGTATAGAAATATTGCCTGGTTACAGGCTAAGATCCCTTGGGACAGTCACTCTCCATGCTGTCAATTGTTCCAGGGCTCCTGGGACAGAGAGCTTATACTTCTCATCAGTGATGCTCTCAGCATGGGCTGCACTGTAGCCCCCATCGTGCTCCTGTGGTAGCATGAATAAGCAGCACCTGGAGACCCCAATTAAACAGATTCCTAAGCCCTTCTTCAAGCATTCAGAAGTCCCAGTTCAGTAGATCTGAGTGAAGCCTATGAGTCTGCATTTCTAAAAAGCTCCCAGGCTGTGCTCATGCTGCTGGTCTACAGACTGCATGTTGAATGTGTATGTCTATGGCATAAGTGTAATTTGAATGTTTCAAAAGAAACTGTCCCTCCCTCATAAAATTTTATCTAAGGAATCATCATCATCATTGCTTTAAGTACTTTAAGCTTTAAGTGCTTTAAGTTGGGCTGGAGGGGAAGCCGTGGAGATGGACTTGGGTTCCACTTTGGAGGCCGTGTTAGTTAGACTTGCTATAGGTTTCTAGTATGAGCAGCTGAGTGGATAATGACGATGATGACATTTATCGAAATGCTTGAAATAAGTGAGTGAGAGAGTGAGGAAAACAGGTTAAGCTGCAAGTTAAGAGTTCCGTTTGAGACTGACTGACGACAAGATGCCAGGAAGCCACCCAGAAAAAATACTATCTAAGCAGTTAGAGACGAGTATCTGAAGCTCAGGAAGGAGGTCTGGGATTAGGAATGTAAGTGTGGACTGGCCATAATGTAGACATATTTAAAGCCATGGGGAAGAATTGAATCACACTGAAAATGTGGAGAGAAGACAGAGGAATCTGAGCAGACCATGAGGAACTCCCACATTTAGGGGTCTTAGAGAGGAGGAGCAACACTAAGGAAAATAGCAAGAAGCATCCAGTGGGGCACCCTGAAAACGGAAAGAATGCCATGTCACAAAAGGCATGAGAGGAGATGTGTGGAGACAAACACAGGAGGATCTCTGCATCCGGCCCTCAGTTCCTGACCTGTCTCCCCCATCATTGTGAATGTGGACAGCATTCACTCATCACTACTGTTTACTGAGCCATTACTCTCTGCTAGCTGCTATACTGTGTTTGAAATATCTTAGCTCTTTGATTCTCACAAAATCCTTTGAAGTAGCTATTATGGGGTTTCCAGTTTAGAAATAAGGACACTAAGGCTCAGAAAGGTTAAGTAACTTTGCCATGGGCCCAGGAAATGGCAGCAGCAGAGTTCGGGTGGCGGTCTCTCTGATTCCAGGTCTAGCTCCTGATCATTGTTATTCTGTCTCTCCAAGGCATTTAACATTTTATTACCTTACCTTCCTCATGTGCAAAATGAGGTTGTTGGTATAGATAATTTCTGAATTGACTTCCAACTCTTCCTTCTGTGAGTCTATGAGGTAAAAGCTAGCCAAACTTGAAAGAGGGCATGTTTGCTCACACTATCAGAACAATGTGCAAAGAAAATATTTCCTCATTTTTGTCTACAACTGATTTGTCTTTCTCACATGTTCACTTAATGTTTTATCCCAATCTAAGAAGTAGTCCAGTGTAATACATTAGAAAGTCCTTTATAATCTCTGAGTCCTCTCTTCTTTGCTTCTCTCTAAAATGGTATCTGATGATGAGGTTTACAGAGAAGGCAATGGCAGCCCACTCCAGTACTCTAGCCTGGAAAATCTCATGGGCGGAAGAGCCTGGTGGGCTGCAGTCCATGGGGTCGCGAAGAATCAGACATGACTGAGCGACTTCACTTTCTCTTTTCACTTTCATGCATTGGAGAAGGAAATGGCAACCCACTCCAGAGTTCTTGCCTGGAGAATCCCAGGGACAGGGGAGGCTGGTGGGCTGCCGTCTATGGGGTCGCACAGAGTCAGACACGACTGAAGTGACTTAGCAGCAGCAGCAGCAGTGAGGTTTACTTGACCTTGAGGATTTATGAAAAACAGTTCTCTACCCTTACAGCTCTCTGTGGTCATGTCCCCTCAGCTGCCCAGGCTGTTGGCACTGGAAGACTGGCACACACTCTCTGCTTGGTCAGGGTCCCATAGCCCCTTGACAGTGAAACGTCTCCCCCATCCCCACTGCCGTGATTTGGCTGTGACTCCAGCTTGGCACAGGAGCAACTTGGGCAGCTGCTCTGCAAGGACTATTGAATGCAGAGTCTCCTTGATCCCATTACAGAGAATTCCCAAGTGTCTCAGCCAGATTCCTGTCTACTTCTGGGGCCCCTTGGTGTGGACTTAGTGTAGCTGGGAAAGCTGAGTATCATAGCCCTTCTCCTAACAGGGAGTCTGGTAAGGTTTACTCTGCTGTGGCCTCTTCCAGGCCAGTATGGGCAGAGCCCTTGAGGTTCCTCAGTCATCTGTTTCTTATGCACTAAACTATTCTTATGTATCTAGCAAACTCAATGTACAAACGTGGTGAACTTTAAGTTATCTTAAGTGTTCCCTGAAGCTGGGAAAGACTGAAGGCAGGAGGAGAAGGGGACAACAGAGGATGGCATCACCGACTCAGTGGATGTGAGTTTGAGTAAGCTCTGGGAGTTGGTGATGGACAGGGAAGCCTGGCGTGCTGCAGTCCATGGGGTTGCAAAGAGTCAGACACAACTGAGTGACTGAACTAAATTGAAGTGTTCTCAGTGCTATATAAAAATGTGCATGATTTGAACTTGAAATCCCAATCCTACATAAGCTGCTGGACTGAACATGTTACAGTGGAATTTTAAAGCCAACTTAATAGGACAAACTCTCTTAAACATTACAATTACATAAAATTCCAAATTATATAAAATGCCAAATGCACAGACTTCTTAACTCAAAACTATTAATACTTTGGGTCTTATAAGCATATCTATACTTTATTTGAACTCTTCTAAGTGTTGAAATAAGCCTGCCCTCTAAGGATGCTATAATTTGATCCCACGCCTTTGGGAAATTATGAGGTAATATGATGATTAGTAATTTTACCTTAGCCTCCTGACTGAGTTCTACGGGCAACTTAGATGGGAAACACAAAGCACTGCTGTCCAGTATAGCCCATGGTCTGGAGTGAAGTATAATAATAACCTACCTGATAATTCTTTTTACAGTGAAGTGAAGCTCACCCAAGCTGGTCACTTTGTTCATTGGCTTGAGCATGTCTCTAGTGTTCTTTTGACTGGCATTTTCTTCCAACTCAATAGTCTGTGCACCAGGTAGAACAGTGCACTTTCTCATACTCTTAGGAGCTTACAGATTTTTTGAGTATCATCATGTAATGTCCAGCCTCCATTTTTCAGAACAATGAAGTAGCTATACTCTAGGAATTAAAAGATCTGATTTCTAGTACAAATTCTCCCAACTAGTTAGCTGTGTAACCTTGGATAAGTTACTTCACCTTTTCAGGCACATATGTCTGCAGGAATCCTTTTTTGTTTTGTTTTCTGCAACTTGCACTTTTTTGAGTGTCTACTATGTGCCAGGTCCCATACTAAGACTTTATGTGTATCGTCTCATGTAGTCATCATAGCCGTACTGTCAGCATTATGGTTTTTAAACTCATTTTACAAGTGAGGAAACTGATGCTTAGAGAATTCAAATAAGTCATCCTAGGTTAGCTGTCTAGCTGGGAAATGATCTAGACTAAATTAAAACCCAGATCTGCTGACTCTGCAGCCCTTGGCCTGAACCAGTTATCAGTTGCCTCCCTTGAGTCTATGTTGAGTTTATGAAACATAATTTACTGGTCTGTTTCAGGAGAAATACCTTAATATCTGTTGAGATATTAGGGCCCATTGCAACTGAGCCACATTTTTAAAAACACAGTCCTGCTCAGGATTTAGAATTGCTATGGAAACTATAGGTTGAAGATTTTAGGGTTTTTGCTGTCTTTTGTTTAAAGAGTATTGAATCACCTTTAATGCATGGCCCTGAAAGGCTCAGAAGGTAAAGGATGTAGTCACTTTAAGCTTTTGAGCTCAGTAATTGTATAAAAAGCCCCCAGGGAATCATGTTAACAAGCAAACCTCAACTACAGCCCCTAGCTCCACCCAGAGCATCGCAATACACGTTTTGCACGTGGTGCTTTCAAGCGCATAGAGGATGCAAAGAGAGAGTTGAGGATAACAAGAGACTCATTTAACAAGATGTGCCAACAAGTTTCCAGCTGAGCTGCAGTGACATTTTTTCTTTTTCTCTCTTTAGGGCAGACAACAAACTGATGGGTATGGGGTGGCTTAATTCCTGCCTGCCCTCAAGTGAATTTTAACCACATTTCTCTGTTTACTGACTGTTCATTTTGCAATAAAATAAGGTGTCCCCATCACATTCCACCACCTGAAAGGGAAGAAATTAGTTGGTGAAGACAGCGGATGTATTTAGCTTGCAGAAAATGTTTGCAGGCTTAGGGATTGTTCAACCTCATTTATAGACAAGGGTGAGAAATTCCACAAGGTTTATTTTGTGGCTTCAGGGGCTGTATTTGCAGGAATAAAACAAGACCATACATTGCCCCACAACTCAGCACTTAGTGCAGAAGCTGACCTGGACCCCTGGGACTTCCAAGTGTAGGAGTTAGAAAAATGAAAACCAAAACACACTCTCTAGCAAGGCACCCCCATTAAACCAGGCTCTAGTTAGCTTCCAGGTAAAAGATAAGAAAGAGAAAAACACGGTGATCATTGTGTGCAAAAGACCCGGGTTCATCTGTGGCTCTCCATCTAATTTGCTGGGTAAACTTGGACAGGCCATTTCGTTTCCTTGAGTCTGAGTTTGCTTCTATATGAAAGAAGATAAGAATAATACTATCTGCCTCAGAGCAATAATAGAAGAGTAGGGTGGAATTAATTATTTCTCTTGCTATCTCTCTCATGTTAACGATTCAGAATACATTGGCAGGGAGAAAGAGAAATATATTACTTCCTGGATTCAATTAAGGAAGGGCTTTAGAGAGTGGGCAGGATTTAGAGAGGAGTCTTTTGTAGTAGTTATGTTTGGAGGTAGGGATTAATCTCCTATAAGGATGTAGTGTTTGCTATTAGTTCAGTTACTACAGTGCTAAAGTCTTTGGTAAAATTAATGAGAGTAATAATATTGGGCTTCTCAGGTGGCGCTAGTGGTAAAGAACCCACCTGCTTATGCAGGAGACATAAGAGATGCCTGTTTGATCCTTGGGTTGGGAAGATCCCCTGGAGGAGGGCATGGAAATCCACACCAGTATTCTTGCCTGGAGAATCCCATGGATAGAGGAGCCTGGTGGGCTACAGTCCATAGGGTCGCAAGGAGTTGGACATGACTGAATCGACTTAGCATGCAGTAATAATATTGGCAGTAATAATAACTAGGCACGTAAGCTCTCATGATGAAAAAAAAAAAGAAGATCTCATTTAGCCACTAACTAAAAAATCCTTTCATGTATCAGGGTCTAAGCTAAGCTGTTTGTGTGTAATATCTTATTACAACAGCAATATAAATTGTCACTTTAGCCAGCCTCCAAGATTTACAATGATTTCTACCTTTAGGTATTTATATCCTTGTATAGTCCCTTCTCACAGTGTATTAGCATTGGTTGTGTGACCAATAGAAAGTGAAAGAAATGATGGTATGTGACTTCCAAAGCAAGCTAGACCATAAAAGACATTATGGCTTTCATCTTGTTGTTTCTGGGATCACTTAGTCTGGGGAAAGCCAGCCGCCATGTCATGAGGATGCTCAAGCAGCCCACTGGAGAGATTCTCATGGTGAAGGACTGAAGCTGAAAGAGGAAACAGACAGAACAGGCTCCGTCTTGAAAGCAGGACTCCATCTTGGGCTGGACTGTGGACTTTGAATATGCCCAGTATCTATGGAAATGACATACCAACTGGAAAACCAGACCCGCAAGATGGAAGAGCCCCAGGGCTTGTACCTAGACTCTCCATGGCCTAAAAGAATACCCTAATTATCTGTGTAAGCAAATAGATCATAAATTCTATTATGCTTATTAGGATATGACCACAGGCCTATTGATAATTGTCCACTGTTAACTACCTAGGCTTAAGGCATACGATTCATGGGTTTAAGGTATACAAATCATGGGTTAACTTTGATTGTATCTTTCTTTTCCTTTGTTCAGACTAGTTTCAGAGAATTTGGGGAGGTGGATTTAAGCACGTACACTTAGGGTATATAAGGTTTTCACAAAAACTGATCAGGGTCCTTGGCTAAGAGGAGACTCTGCCCTGGGCCTGCCGGTGTAATAAATTGCACTCCACTCTCTGCATTGTCCTGAGTGAGTTTGTTTCCCGG
Source organism: Bos mutus (assembly GCF_027580195.1). Taxonomy (NCBI): domain Eukaryota; kingdom Metazoa; phylum Chordata; class Mammalia; order Artiodactyla; family Bovidae; genus Bos; species Bos mutus. The sequence continues at coordinate 23,169,021 of NC_091638.1, forward strand.
AATACGTGGCTACAACAAAGCCTCTCGCCAACAGCCTTGTGAGACATCCATTGTGGAAATGGATCCTCAGCCCTTATCAAACACAACCCCAGTCTACACTTTCAACTATAGCCTCATTAGAGACCATGAGCCAGAACAATGCAGCTAAGCTGTTCCAGAATTCCTGACTCTGAACTTGCCTAAGAAAATATACGTATTTGTTATTTTAAGTCTCCACGGTTTGTGATCATTTTTATGTAGCACTCAGTAACAAATGAATTTCCCTGTGACTCAGTGGTAAAGAATCCATTTTCCAATGCAGGAGAGGTGAGTTCAGTCTTTGGGTTGGGAAGATCCCCTGGAGTTAGGAAATGGCAACATGCTCCAGTATTCTTGCCTAGGAAATCCCATGGACAGAGGAGCCTGGTGGGCTACAGTCCATGAGGTCACAAAGAATTGGACACGACTTTGCAACTAAACACCACCAACAACAAATAACTAATACATGATATTTTACAGAAATGGAAACCAGAAGCTCAGAGAGGTAAATTAACTTGTCTAAAACCATAATTGTAGGAAGTGGCAAGCCAAATATTAATACAAACCCAGGCTCCAAGGCCCACTTGGCTCCAGGGCTCAGGGTCTTAGTCACTGTACTTTGCTGACTTTTCACAGGGGAGAAAAAGATTGTAAGAGCCTCTTGCTTATACTTTATACACAGACCAGGAACGTCCCTCCACTTAAGTTGTTATTAATTCTCCATAATTGCTCTAAACATTCTTATTAACAATAAATATATAATGGCAGCCCAGTCCAGTGTTCTTGCCTGGAGAATCCCAGGGATGGGGAAGCTTGGTGAGCTGCCGTCTATGGGGTCGCACAGAGTCAGACACGACTGAAGTGACTCAGCAGCAGTAGCAGTAGCAGCATACTATATACTTAGGCTTTTAAAGTGTTTATAAACTGGAACTATTTTCAAAATTTGGGGAGGGCTCGCTCAACACATACTTCTATTACATATTTCTCATTTTGAGGCTGCATCATTTTTTTAAACTTTTTATTTTCTATTGGAGTATAGCCAGTTAACAATGTCATGATAGTTTCAGGTGGACAGCAAAGGGATTCAGCCATGCATATATATGTATCCATTCTCCCCAGTCGCTTCTCCCATTCAGGCTGCCATATAACCCTGAGCAGAATTCTATGTGCTATACAGTAGAAGCTGCGTCATTTTTCCAAATTTCATCCTAACAACCACACTTTGTCTCCTCTGTAATCCTTTCTCCTAAGGATTCTGTTGTAAATACCCAATGTAAAACTTTAATAATTTCAGAAATGTCTTGAATAAATTCAAATAAGTTCAGAAATAGATTATTCACAGCCTTGCTCTCTTTTGGCTGCTCCCCCCTTCTCCTTTTTTTCCCCATTTCTTATCCTTTTATCTTAACAATTTACTCAAAAGTCTCTTAGTGAAGGCATTGTTGCTAACCAGAAAACCAAAGATTGATCTGTGAACTGTAGCATTCTAATTTACAGTAGATACCCAATGAATAAAATATCATATTCTACTCTCTATGGCATACCCTTATCTTTATGAACTTAATTAGGAAAAGTAAGTTATTTTTCAAAAACCTTCAGAGAAAAAAGCAAAAAAAGTTTGTGTTTGTTAATTATCTGAAGGAATATTTCAGTGGGGCATTTAAAACCTCTGTAGTTACTATGATCCTCTTATCTTTTACCTCCGGACAGAGCTTAGTAATATCTTAAACGTTTTAACTCTGTCAGTCATTACAGCAACTGAGTATAGCACAGCTTTCTGTGCAGCACTTCAAAACCAGTCAGCACAGCCTGATAATCTGCCTTTGGCATCTTGATTAGATTCCAGAGACACTGAAGGCTCCTCAGATTATCTGCATACATCTGGATTTAAGTAATCTCATTCCTTTTGTGTTAGTTCTTATTAGTTGCAACTGCAAAAGGAACCCACTTTATGGTCTCTTTCCCCAAATCAGGACTTATAAGGGATCTTTGGGTCACCCTATTTTCAACTGATTATGTAAAGGACTATCTTGTCTTCTACCAGGTCATCTCAACAATCATCCAGAGGGACTCAATTGTATATGGGCTTCCGTGAGAACTCTCAAATTTTAAGAAAAAGCTGAACTTCCATGTGAATTGGGAAAAGCAGCGGGAACTTATGTTAGAAGAATTACTCCAAAACCCTACTGACAAATATCTTACACATCTTGTCTGAAACCCTTACTTTATAATGGCAGTTTTTATTGAGTAAAATTGTACCAGATACTCTGCTAGTTGTGTTACGTATGTGTTACATTTAATCTTCACAAAATCTGCAAGATGAGTTGGAAGGCCTTTTTTTAAGGGAGAAAATTGAAGATTGGAAAGAAAGAAATATGTCCACAGCCACAGTGAAAGAAATTAGATGGAACTGGAAGGTTCTGTGTCAGTCTGACTTCTAGAACTAGATTCTTTCTTTCACTGCACAAACCTACTTTACGTTCATTGGGTTTGCTTGAGTATTTTTAGCAGGCCAAGATACTGATTTACTTAAAAGTAACTACTTGTTGAGGACAATTTCCCACACTGGTGTGACTCAGTATTTATTATAGTTTTTTCCTGCATAGAATGACAGAAGCCTTATGGGAGAGGTAAAATTATTACCATTTTGTGAATGAGACTCCAGCTGAGTGTGAGGAGTCAGGTGGCTCTTTAGAGATACAGCAGTTATGGAGCTCAAGGCGACAAAGTAACTACTCCTCCGCTCCTTTCAGAATACCATCCTGCATCTCTTTGAGTGTCTTCTTCCTCCTGTTTTCATTTTTTCTCTCCCTGCTTCCTCCTGTTTTCAGTGCTTTTTGTTTGGTTTTTTGTTTGTTTTCTGCCTTGTGCACTGTTGATTATTGGAGTCCATCATCAGAGGCAAGAAAAGAGCTGTCATTTATCACAAAGGGGTTGAGCTGAGCTCTACCAGGGTGGAGGGAGGTTGTGGACTAGGGCTGGGGTGGAGGGAGGTTGTGGACTAGGGCTGGGGTGGAGGGGTTGGAATCCTGAAGAGGACAGGCAACCCTTCACCCTGAGCACACTTAATCCCACTTGAGTTTAAAATGAACTACATCATAAGTAAATTTTGATCGAGAAAAGATAGAGGGACCTTTCATCTATAGCGCAGGCTATTTCCTTTGGCATGGTGAAAAGGCGTATTAAGAAATAACCACATTAGAATACAGGGGTCTTTGCTTATACTTCTTTCTATAATTCTTACAGCCCTTTGAAGTAGATTAAATAATTCTCTTGTTGTAAGTATAGGAATGGAAGTTCAAACAGTTTAAGTAATGTGCCCTTGCCCAAGTTGGTAGACATTTAAGAGCAAAACCAGGATTTCAACTCAAGCCTTTGTGTCTAGAACCCATGGCCCCTCCACCACCCTCTGGGAATGAGAGGAAGGCTAGGCAGACCATCCATCACCTTCTCAATTTCACCATGAATTATTTCTACATTGAAACACTTTGCCCCTTCTTGAAAGGACATAGTCAAAGTAAGAGACTTCCTCTTAAACTGTGAGTTACTTTCAGAAGGTTTGTTTTAAAAGATAAGGAAAAAAGAAGAAAAGTTACAAAACTTTGTTGTGACAGAACAGTTGCATCAGAAGTACTATTTCCTATTCTTTCAAGGAAAATCACTTATTTTGTTCAGTACATTTGAAGTGACTTTTGTACATCAAGAGCCCCTTCAGTTCTGCTTCAAATAGAGGATATCTTTTTTTCCCCCCACTTTGCTAAAAGCAGGTGCTGATCACAAATCTTTTTAGGTCTTTAGCTTCTACTTCCTGAACCACACATAAGCTGATTTTTGAATTCTCATAATATTCTAAATAAAATAGGTCTCCCTTGAACATAAAACACAAAGGGAGCGTATTTGGATTCCCATTCAATTAATCTGTCAAGACTAGGTAATGAAGTCTTCTTGAGAGAAAACAAGGCTTGCCTGTGCGTCAGTAACTGTTGTTTCATTGTTTCCTCATCTATCAAATTTTGTCTTGGTTGTCACATAGCAGCGTAACTTAGCATTAATTATGATATATGAAGATTTCATAATTAATACTAATATATATGAATATGGTATGCTATTAAGTACAACATACAGTGTTTCTCTTTCATACAGCTGTGGAAGTGGCAGCATTTACTTAAGTTATTTTCTCACTGGAAGTCTAAAGATACATATGTTTGAATCATCTTTGTTTGTATTGACACATTTAGGGCCTGAATTTCATGGTGGATGGATGGGTGGATGGGTGGATGAATGAAGGAATGGACAAGAGAAGAGGGAATGAGCATATTTTATGTCTCAAACACTGTTAGAAGCATTTTACAGTTTATTATTGAATTACTATACTTACTGATAACCAGAACCTTAGATTTTAGCCTAGAGGTAAGACTATTTCATCCTTTCACATCCACTCAGGATGTGAAATAAGGCTCTCTCCTAGTGCTTTGGCACTACAGTTTTTAAGCATGTTAATTTCATTTCAAAGGAATGATCCTTAAGAAGTGGCATTTTGAAAGTTCATATAAGTTATATACTCTGTAATGCTTTAGGAAATAGACAGCTAAATTGTATCAGCCATGATGACTTCCCCTGTTAAAATTAGGAAAGAAGATGCCAGTGCTTGTGTGTGTGTGTATTCATGTGAAGTGAACCATTCTTTGTCGTTTCCAGAAAATTAGAATGCCTATTTCCTCATACAGTTGGTGAAAATAATCATACTTCGGGGATTTTTTGAAGGCAACTGATAGTAAGCAAATCATGTTGTCAAACTTAAGATGTTTTTGTCAAAGTTGGCAATAGGGAAAAGAAAGTACCTATTACTATTATGACTGCTGTTGATATGACTGCTATTGTTATAAATTATAATAATGATAGTAGCTATCATTTATTTAACACAATATGTGCTAAAAATAGGGCTGAGTATTTTTCATCCATTATTTCATGTTCTACAAAAATAAAAGCTAAGGCTAAGACATTCAGTGAGTCATCTCAAGTTGCACATATAAGAAAAAAGGAGAAAAAGCAAATAACAATTCCAGTATCTTCTGTGTCCTAATCTTGGGATTTGAAGTCAGGGATCTTTTAGGTGAAAGAAACTGAAAACACAACTCAGATTGGTTTACGCAAAAATGAGAATTTCTTGACTCGTGTAACCGAGAAATCCCAGACAGCTATATCTTTAGGTAAAGCTGTATCCAGGAGCTCAAATGATGTCTCATTCATTCCTTTCTCTTCCCCTCCCATCCTTCCCTCTCTGCCCTTTCTCATGTTTCTTGATTTGTCCATACTTTGGCTTTGTTTTCTTATTCATTATCTTTATTCTCCAACAAATGTATAGCCACCAGCAACTCTAAGCTAAGTCAGCCAATGGAAATAGCATTTTACCCCAGTGGTTCCAGAAAGAAGTCTCAGAACTGAATTTTATTGGTCTGCCTTGGTTCACATGCCCATGCCTCAACCAATAAGGGACTGGAGGTGGAGTGCTGTGATAGGCCAGGCTTAGGTCATGAACCCAAATTCATTCTCATGGGATGGAACTAGCACTGCTTAAGTCAAATGGACTAAGAGCAGGAGAGGGTTGTTGCCCCAAAGTAGAATAGTGTTTTTCTGTTGTGGTTGTTATCAGAATGGGCAATGGATGTTGACAAAGATAACAGAGACCTACTACAACCATTTAGACACAGATAATGCCATCTCTCAGATTTGCGATAACACCAATCAGCCTCATTTAGGAGGCTGGTAGCTCAGTGACATCCACCCTGGAGTCATCCTCTCAGCAGGTTATCTGAGTTACTCTTTTAGAAAAGTGTTGAAATGCTTTCAAATGGCAAAATGCATAGCTAGAAGGCATCTTGCTTATGTAAATGACTTCTTTCTTACAACTCACTAAAGCTTCCAGAATCATGAATCTGAAAGGACCAGGACTAAGGTTAAGGTAGTTCCAGCCGGTGAACAAGCCTAAGATTGTAATTACAATGGGTATTTGGCCAGTTCTGATATGTTTAACAGTACAGATTCAAGTCATATTCAAATCTACACCAACATAAGGACAGGACTTACTTAAAGGGTCCAGTTAGGAACTGGTGATGAAAAGATAATGTAAACAATTTTAAATAAAAGGTTATCTGCTTTTATACCATTTGCTTTTATGTATATTTCTTTTCCCTGAACTGGCTCACTCCTGAAACAGCTGCTTCTGGAGTTTATAACAGCACATGGTTGAGGAGGGATAGGACTGGCAGCTAAACAAATGGCAGAATAATGACTAAATGGAAAAACAGCTGAGTGCTGTAATTTACAGATGATATGACCACATCAAAACCAGGGAAATGAGCTCTCTCCACTTAATCGTCTCCAGCCTGCCATGTCTGGTGATGCATTCTGACTTTGCAAGCCAACTCTGCAGCATCCAAGTCCAGCCAGAAAGAAATAAAGGGAGGAAGGAGGAAAGACCTCGCTGTCCTATTGTATTATCTGTGGTGAGGCATCTCTGGCTTCCCCATTCAAAATTTAAGGCAGTGGCAGTATATCTATAGAGAGACTGGCTTTGCCGCTAAAACCTTCAGCCAGAAAATAAATAAAATAATAATAATAGATGCTTAATGGACAAGAATATAACTTTTTAAGTAGTAAACGTTAATAACTAAAGTCTCTGACATCCTGCAAAAAGTCAGATGAGACATCTTAAAAAAAATCCACGTGTCATTGTGATTTTCAGATTGAAAGCCACTGCTTTGTCACTCTTTCTTCATCTACTCCAGGAACACTTACGGCCACAGCCTAATTTTTTGGTATTTAAAATGCAGGAATTATTGCTACTTAACACCGCTAGAGCAAATGTAGCTGCCTCAAATTCCATTTCTATTCCCTATCAGGATGCTTTCTCTTTGTGTCCCTCCTGGCAATTTCAATCATAGACAGTTTTAATATTTCATGTTTGTGTCATTATGAAACTAGCAAGCCCAGCTGCTGTTTCTTGGTGAGATAACTATTTGTATGGATGTTGTTTGAGTTGTATTTTATGCTTGTCCTAAAAGATACTATTATATTTCTTGTAAATTTCCAGAAACATTGTTAAGGCAAAATTATATACTTGCCACTTGATTTCATTTAATTTAATCCCCATAGAATTGTTAAGAGGTAGGCACTATTTCCTATCTCTCAATTCCACAGATAAGGAAGAAAAAAGTGAGGCTACCAGAGGTTAAGTAACTTGGCCAAGGTTATGTTGCAGTGACAGAGAGGATTCAAACTTGGTTCCTTCTCAAAACAAAGCCTATACTTTTCCCTGTCAGATTCCCAGCAACCTCCCCTCTTTCCATTGACATTCTGAAAGCCTTCAAACTATTTCTAAACTTCCCTCAATCAAAACCTGCTCTCTGGGCTGTTTCATACTGAGATAGCAATTATTACTAGCACAATCTTTGGTGGGACTTACCTTCAAAAAAAACACTTTATTTTGTATTGGATTATAGCCGATTAACAATGTTGTAGTTTCAGGTTAACAACAAAGGGACTCAGCCATGCATATGTATCCATTCTCCCCCCAAATCTCCCTCCCATCCAGGCTGTATGTGGGAGTTACCTAGTTTAATCCAGGCATAGTCACATTTTAATATTGCTCAGATGTCTAAGCCATTGGTCCCCAACATGGCTGTGTATCAAAATAACTGCAGGGAGATTGATTGCTGGGTTTGTTTTCAGCAGAAATGCAGCAGCCTCATCCCTTTGAGCTTGCTAACTCCGTGAGGCTAGAGAGGGTCCAATTTCTAAAAGAACAAAGGTGATCCTGATACCCAAATAGGGTTGAGAATAATTCATTTTAAGAGGATCGAGTTTCATTGGTAGCCTATAACAAAAGGAAATTTGAGGAAAGCTGTTGATCCAGAAGTTAACTCAATGTTGAGTACAAAAGTTAACTAATTTTTGCTTATTCTGTGTTATTAAGTATTCTGAGCTGGTAAAAGATCTGCCTGCAATGTAGGAGACCGGGATGCAATCCCTGTGTCTGGAAGATGCCCTGGAGGAGGGAATGGCAACCCACTCCAGTATTCTTGCCTGGAGAATTCCATGGACAGAGGAGCCTGGTGGGGTACAGTCCCTGGGGTTGCATAGAGTCAGACACAACTGAGCAACTAACACTTTTTGCACTAAAGAATATTATTCTAACGATACCATTAATCACCATCAAGGTAAGAAACGTCCGTCACTGCCAAAACTTTTCTTGTATCCCTTTATTTTGTATGTGCACATGAAGCTAAGAATACTTAATGTAACATCTACCCTCCTAACAAATTTCAAGTGCACAATACATTATTATAACTGTACATCTCTACAGTTGTACTACAGATCTCTAAGACTTATTCATCTTGCATAACTATAATATTATACCCATTGAAAAGCTTCTTATTTCTCCACCCCTCCTATCTGGTAGCAATTAGCACTTTAGCTTCTGTTTTTATAAGTATGACCATTTTATATACCTCACGTCAGTTGAATTATACAGCTTATTTCACTTATTATAATGGACTTTGAGGCCCATCTACATTGCTGCGTATGGTAGGGTTTCCTTCTTTTTTAAGGCTGAATAACATTCCTGTGTGTGTGTGCATCACGTTTTCTTTACTTATTCATCCACTGAGGGACACTTAGGTTTTTTCCTATATCTTGGCTACTGTGAACAATGTTGCAATGAACATGAAATGGCAAACATCTCTCCAAGCTACTGATGTATTTTGGATGTACATACAGAAGTGGGTTTGCTGGATCATATGATAGTTCTGTTTTTAATTTTTGGAGGAACCATCATACTGTTTTCCGGAGTGGCTGCACCATTTTACATTCAACCAAATAGTGTAGAAAGTTTCCGGCTCCCACATAGACTCACCAGTACCTGATGTCTGTTTTCTTTGTTCTGTCCTATAGCCATCCTAACTGGTGTGTGACAATACTTCATTATGGTTTTGACGTGCATTTCCCTGATGATTAGTGATGTTGAGCACCTTTCATATACCTTTTGGCCATTTTTATCTGTGGAGGAATGTCTATTCAAAGCATTTGTCCATTTTTTAACTGAGTTATATGGGAGTTTTTGGCTTTTGAGTTGTAGTTCCTTATGTATTTTAGAAATAAACCCCCTATGTGATTGATTATGGTTTACAGATACTTTCTCCTATTCAGTGGATTTGCACCTCACTCTGCTGATTGTTTTCTTTACTGTGCAAAAGCATTTTACTTTGATATAAACCCAGTTATCAAGTATTGTTTTTGTTGCCTCTGCTTATGGTGTTATATCCATGAAATCATTACCAAGATCATCAACATAAAGCTCTCACCCCATGTTTTCTTCTGAAAGTTTTACAGTCTCAGGTCTTGTCTTTAATCCATTTGAATTGATTTCTCTGTATGATGTAAGGCAGAGGTCCAGTTTCATCCTTTTGCATGTGAATGTATAACTTTCCCAACACCACTTCCTGAAGAGAAGCTCCTTTCCCCCTCGTGTATTCTTGGTGCCCTTGTCCCATCCATTGACCATACATGCATGGGTTTATTTCTGGGCTCTCTGTTTGGTTCCATTGGCCTATATGTCTGTCTTTATGCCAGTGCCAAACCCCTAGTATCATACTGTGTCTTTGTAATTCAGTTTTAAGTCAGGAAGTTTTTGAGTTGTTTGTATACAAGAGCACTTTTCAATTTGTCTTTCATAAGATACTACTTAAAACACTAAAAAAGAGGGGAGATTTTATGGCCAGTTATGTTTGAGAAATACTATATATTTTGTCTCCCTCACGGAGAGTCATAGCATTATAATTTAAAAGAATAACATACTATTATGTACGTATCATAAAATTCTGAAAAGCCTTAAAGTAAAGAAATAGGGAAATTTTGAGTTTCCCAACTATGATCACTTAAGAGCATATTCCTTTAATACCTCTTAACATTCTGCATTGCCTGTGTTTTACAAATACACTTTGGGAGTACAGTAGTGAAGTTGTTGTGTCCCAAAGAAATTGATACAAGTGTATTATAAATATTATATCCCACATTTACTTATACTGTTCTAAGTCACCTCTTTAACAGGTCTAGATAACACTCTCACAGACTCTGGAAGATGAAGAAGAAAGTTGATGTGTTCTTTTCCTGTTACGCATGACCCTCCAAAGTGTTCACCTGGCATCTGCATTCCGTCTTGAGTACCTTTCTGCCCAATGCCATAATTTTTCCTCCTCTGAAATAACAGTAGTGCTACTTTATTATAACCATTATATATTTTTTTCTGATTATAAAAGTGATACGTGTTTATTAATGAAAATTTAGTAAGTCCAGAGAAGGTCAACAAGGATATAAAAGTACTGAAAGCCTATACCCAGATAAACATTGCTTGTATTCCTATCGATATGCTTTGATTTTACACACATACACACACACATGTAAATTTACATGCACATTCACCCATAAAGGAAATAGGTAGTACTCTGACAGGCTGAAATGCATTCCCCAAAATTCATATTTTGAAGCCCAATGCTCAGTGTGACTGTATTTGGAGACCAGGCCTTTAAACAGGGATACACACACATGGAAAAGACCATGGAAGGGCTGAATGAGAAGGGGACCGTCTGCAAACCCAAGAGAGCAGCCTCAAGATAAACAGACTAGTCTATTTTAAGGACAGCTGATTGGCAACCTTAATTCTATCTGCAACCTTACTTCCATTTTTGCTAGATAAGGTAACAGGCATAGGCTCCAGGAATTTGAATGAGGACATCCTCAGGGACTGGTGCGTTATTCTGTCTATGACATTGGTATCTAAGTTGATACTGAATGAGATCCCCTAGCACATGAGTGTGGATAAGAAAGAAAAGCAGTTTGATGCCTGAGGTTGGGGAGATAAGGTGGGACCAGCAAAGAAGACTGAGTAGAAGAAGGCAGAGAGGAAGGAGTAAAAATAAGGAAATGGGGTGGAGTCCAAGAAGCCAAATGAAGAAAACCTTTCAAGAAAGAAGGAATGCCCTGACATTCTAATGCACTCATAGGTGGAGTAAGCAGGGGCTGAGAATGGACCATTGGCTTTGACGTGTGCAAGCCAAAGGTAACTTGGACAGAAGGTGTTTTATGAATTTTGTGGCAGTCTGTTTACCTACCACCTTGCTCACTAACACTATTCATATAAAGAGTTTCCTAATCAACTGAATGAAGTGAAGTCTTTTATTCTTTATAACCAGTATCTTCCATCATTATTTACATTATTCCTTCCTTATTTAAACCATCCTATCTTTCTTTTCCTCTGCCAGCAAAACTTCTTTATAACACCATCTTTGCTTCCTGGCTTCTTCTTCTCTCTGGCACCCATTCCACTGAAGCTTATGTACCCACCTTTCCACCAAAATAAGTTTTAAGTTTCTGAGAGTGGAAGATCGCTACATGTTGCTAGGTGCTTGTTAAGAAGCACGGTGTGGCAAAAATCAGGCTGTACCTTAGATGGAAAAGCCAAGTTGTAAGGCAAAGAGAGTGATTTGTCCTCTCGTAAGTTCACAAGGTGGGAAGTTTTATCCTGATTGAGAAAAATAGCAGAAGTGTAGTTCTGAGGCGTTTGCACTCCTAATGACATCTTCCTGCTTTGTAGCTGTTATTGCCATTGTCTTGCTTTGTTAAAGCTGTGCTGAAGGAGGGAAGAGGATATTCCAAAGACAGGGGAGTTAGAAAGACACAACAGCTTCTCTGAGATTAACTTGGAAGGAGTAAGGAAGGGCACTCTTGCTGAAGTAGCTGAATTATTGACTACTGAGATGTAAGCAGGCAGGGAAGAGCTTTGATGCCAGGAGCCTGAGTCGTGGACCATGTGGCAGGCTCCCAGCATCTGAATTCCAGTGTGTGCTGTGATCTGTTGGGCTGAGTTCTGTCGCATTCACAGTACATTCAAAATGCTCAGAAGAAAAACCCAGGGCAGAGCTCTTTCAATAACATTGCTACCTTTAATATTTACATTGAATGCTTTACAGTATACCAAGAAATTTTGCAAAGCTAAAAAACAGAAAAATCAACTGTAAAAAAAAAAAAAACTATACTAAAATTTTTTATTGACATATAGTTGACTTACAGTATTGTATTACTTTCCAGTGTACAACAGTGATTTGGTATTTTTGTAGATTATTCTTCATATAAAGTTATTATAATATTAGCTATATTCCTGTGCTTTACATTATGTTGACTTAAAAAAATTCACAACGTGAGAGTTGTGAGTTAAGTTTTATTGGGGGCAATATGAAGACTGCAGCCCTGGAGACAGTACCTCCGATAGTTCTCTTTGAGAAACTGCTCTGAAGAGGCAGTGGGGGAAGGTCAGTATATCTGTGATTTTGGTGAAGGGCGGGGAGTACATGCAGTCAAGCACGTTTATTTTTTGGAAAGCTTCTGCTGGTCTTGTGAGACTTCTGCTAGTCATGAGAAACAGTCATCACCATGAAGGATTTTAGTGCTTTTCTAGGTATGAGGAGATAAAAGAATTGGGCTCATAAAGTCAGCTCCTGAGAATATCTAACTATCTGAAGATCTGTCCGGCCAGTTCTCCTGGAGCGCAGAGTGCTTCATTTCTGCTCTGCACCCTGAGCTCCTTCGGGGGATGTGGAAGATCAGCAGCAGCAGCAGCACACGATTTAGTCCTGTAAAGAGAGAAGGGAAGTGCCAATTTGTGGTTGACTATTAGTTCCTTGTAACTTACTTATTTTATATCTAGTAGTTTGTATCTCTTAATCCCACTCAGCTATTGTGCCTGTCCACCACCCTTTTATCTATAACCAATATTTTAATGCCTGCTTAGAAAGGAGGAGACAAAGAGTTTTTACCCAAAATTTCACATCTATCAAATGACTACCTTGGACAGATTAAGCTTTTCTGAAGCTTGAAACTAAAATTGGAAAGAAATAGTAATTCAGCAATTTAATAGCATAAAGGTTAGGACTTGAGATGACATTAAACATGCTATTGGAGAAAAATAATAGTAATTTAATGGGGAGAATATGGCAGCCATAGGTTGGTATGGAACTGCAAAACACCTTTCTCTGACTTGGAGAAATCATCATAAAGGGTAGTATTTGTTGTATAGCTGGCTGCCATATCTGCATTCTGAGGCTTAGAATAACTAAACTAAGAAGATCTTGACTCTTACCTCACACTACGTTGACACAATACTTCAATTGTATCACAGATCCAAATGTAAGGTAAAGCCATAGCATATCTTCAAGAACAAAACAAGAGGAAAATCTTTGTAACTTTCAGTTAGGTGAAGTCTTTTTTATTGTTAAGACTAACAATAATCTTAAAAATATTTAGAGGGGCTTCCCAGGTAGTGCTAGTGGTAAAGAATCTGCCTGCCAATCCAGGAGACACAAGAGACGTGGATTTAATCCCTGGATCAGGAAGATCCCCTGGAGGAGGGCATGGCAACCCACTCCAGTATTCTTGCCTGGAGAATTCCATGGACAGAGGAGCCTGGTGAGCTATAGCCCATGGGGTCACAAAGAGTAAAGCCATAGCATATATAGAAAAACAAAACAGGAGAAAAACCTTTGTAACTTTCAGTTAGGCAAAGTTTTTTATTAAGTTAAGACTAACAATATAAATCTTAAAAATATTTAAAACTTCCACTCTTAGAACATTGAACAGACAGGCCACAGACTGATAGAAAACATTGAAAAGATATGTATTTGATAAATAAATTGCATCTGGAATTCTAATCTCAATTTAAAAAAAAGGAACTCAGTAAAAATGTCAGAAGATTTGAATGAATACTTGTCCAAAAGAAATATGAGCTGACAAAAAGAACCTATCATTTGCATTAGGGAGATGCAGATTAAAACCACAACGAGGTAGCACTATATGACACAGAGTGATTGGAACAGCATATGCTGCAGGTGGAAATGCAAGATGGTGCAGTCACTTTGGAAAAGAGTTTGGCTGCCTCTTATAAAGTGAAATATACACAACATATGACCCAGCAATTTTCCTCCTGGTATTTGCCCAAGAGGAATGAAAGTATATGTCCACCAAATAACCTGTACACTAGAGTTTACAGAAGCTTTCTTCATTATTGCCCAAAATTAGGAAAAAATATAAGTTCCCATCAGCAAGTAGATGGTTTAATAAATTGTGGTGCATCTGTGAAACATAATATTATAAAGGAATAAAAAGGAAAAAGTTAAAACCTTCAACAACATTCTGGAAAAGGCAAAACTGGTGATAAAAAGTAGACCAGGTGTTCTGGAAGCTGAGGGTATGTAGAGGGGCACCAGGGAACTTCTTGGGGTGAAGGAAATGTTCTATATTTTAATTGTAGTGGTGGTTACATGATTATACATTTTTGCCAAAACCCATCAAACCATACATTCAAAAAGGATGATTTTTGATGTGTGTAAATTATACTTCAATAGACCTGACTTTGGAGAAGGAAATGGCAACCCACTCTAGTATTCTTGCCTGGGAAATCCCGTGGACAGAGGAGCCTGGTAGGCTGCCATTTATGGGGTCACAGTGTTGGACACAACTGAAGCGACTTAGCAGCTGCAGACCTGACTTAAGTCAGAGGAGAGATTGAATGTAAAGTAGAAGAAACTTATGGGGACAAAAATGGGTAGGTTCTATTCCAGATAACAAAAATAAAGAACAGTGAGTCTTTTTAAAAGAAATTTTCCAAATACCCACCCATGGATTGTGATTCATCCTGCCGTCGTCTCGTGGTCAGCACTGTATTCACTCACACTGTGTAGAAGTGAATGCTTTTAATGACATGGCAATGCCTCAAACATACAGATTTCACATAAAAAGCTACATTTTTTACCCTTTTTCTAAAAACCAATCTGAAGATCTGGTAACATTGAGTGAGATTCCAATATGGAGTAACTTGGCTGAGCCAGGGGGGAGGAGGTGAGGGGGTTGCTTCTCTCCTTTGCCTGTCTAGCTCCCACAGGCATTTCTGTCTGCACATATGGCTTTAAATCCCTAACAGCACCACTATGCTGCTCTCTAAAGGCCACCCTGTTGAGTAAATGGAGATAGTAGATTTGGTGTGTGCAGCCAAATGCCGAGTCTTTACACCACCAGGAATCTTGAATATAGAATTTCATTTTTAAACATTTACCTTGGTTATAAAGTACTCTGCTGCTGCTGCTAAGTCGCTTCAGTCGTGTCCAACTCTGTGTGACCCCATAGACGGCAGCCCACCAGGCTCCACTGTCCCTGGGATTCTCCAGGCAAGAACACTGGAGTGGGTTGCCATTTCCTTCTCCAATGTACCTCCTAGAAGCACCTAAAGAAATCCCAGACCTAAGGCCTAAAAGCATTTGAGCAGAATTTAGTGTATACCTTGCGAAGTCCGTATTTGTCAGTAATATTCCAAGTCACAACTAGCAGTCACAATTAGAAAGGAACATTTAATTAAAACTGGAACTTTGGGTAACTGATAACACTTAAAAGATGTAGGAGAAATAAAAAATCAGCTATCCCCCCTTTTTTCCTTCATATGTTCCACAGTAAAAACTATCTTCTTATGGTTAAATGTTGTTAAAGTTGAGATGTTTTAATACAGACTTGTGTAGATGAGGTTAATGTAACAGTTTACAGAAAAAGGTCAGAGTTACCTTATGGATATAGTGACTAATCATAGGAGGTTTCTAATGGAAAAAAAATAGCAGTTTAAGGAAGGAAAGTTCCCTTCCCCTCACCCTAGGTTACAATAGAGAGTATTTTCCTGCAGGGTCAGAGTGTTGTTTTGTGGGTGGAAAGTTAGAGATTACTCCTAGCTTTTTCTTTTTTTTTTTTTAACGTGAACTCAAGCATGCCTATGGCTATCATCACATAGCTGTATAATAATGAGGAAATCATACATAAAATAAGGAAGAATGTTTCAGGAGAAGGCATAGATGCTTTTGATAGATTTTTTCTGAAATCCAGAGTTTAATGTTATGACTCTTCTTATAGGGGAAAAAAAAAGAAGCACCTGTGGTCTGTGGACCCACCCTCATATCACACAGCTTTAAAGCAAGTGATCAAATAAACTCTATAAAAATTTAATGTAAGGAACTGTCAACCTACTAACATAAATTCTGCTTTCTGGTTTAAATCCTGCTGTTTGCCCCACAGACAACACACACCCTGTGAGTATCATGAACAGTGTTACTGTCAATAGCTGAGTTATTTTCAATAGACAAACAGATGCTCATAATTTAGTCTATCGGCTTTTTTATTATCTTTGTGACATAGTACAGAGTTACTAGGCTTCATACAAAGATAAATGCATATATGAGCCTTGCAGTTATCCCTCTTTTTACCAGCATTTTATTTATGCTTGCATACCAAAGCACAGTATAATATGTATCTGTCAAATGTTTCCGGGAGTCACTTCAAACACATGAGGTAGAGGAAAACAAGAGGATACCAAGATTTGTTACCAAGACCCCATCTGGTTCACAGAAGTCATTGCCCTTTTCCTGGTGGATAGAGAGCTGCAAACATTAAGAATAATAATTCATTAAAAAGGTCAGATTCCAAAGCTGCTCCTCTTGAAATCTGTTTGAACAGTTTAATAAACTGCTCAAAATGAAAGCGTACACAGGCCTTGCTTCTGGAGTATGAAAGATTTAGGAAATGGAAAACCACGACTTAAAAGAGAAAATCCTAGCAAATAGGGCTCTCCTCAGGGAACACTTGGGTTTTCTACAGATCTGTCTCCTGACCTACTCACCAGGAGTACTCATGTAATTAGTTTTCCAGACAAGCGAAGGCAGCCAAAGGTGCCCCTTCCTTACGACCAATATTACCAGGTTAAGTTTAACAATGCTTCCAAGCGACCAGATTTACCAAAATAAACTGTCAAGAAGGGCTGTCTGTTTCTTTTTAAACTCCACTTCATAGTATGAGCTGAATTGTTTGCTCTTCTCTTCCTGCCACCATCTCTTGACTCTGTGCACTTTCCTTTGGTTGAAATGCCTTTCTCATCCCATAATCTAGAAACTTCCAGGAGACCTTCCTTGACGCCTGAGACTGAATTATGGTTCTTGTCTGGACTCCCATAGCACCCTTCAGGCATTGATTAACTCAGCCGTCTCCACCAAAATATCGCTACTTTAGAACTGTAACCGTAGCATTTGATGTATGTTTTGTATTAGTACTTGAATTGATGTACAGAGTAGGCAGTCTGGAGAATGGAAGAATAAAACAGAAGCCACTTCAGGAAGCTACCACATAGATTTGTTTGTTAGTCTTTGTACAGGATCTGTGAAATCGCAGTACATGCCTGTACTTTTAACAGAGTAGTTATGCCTATGCCACATCCCCACGGCAACTCCTGCAGAAGTTACGTGGATAACAATAGCCTGCTTACCTTGTTGTTCCCATTTGTAAAAAATTATTCAGACACAAGTGAAAGTACCTCATAGTTCCAAGATATTTGCAGCATGTTTTGATGTTTAAGAAGACAACGGCATGAAACCATTACAAATCTCTCATTTTCCATTAAGTTGGAAACATAATCATATTCCTGAATTAACAGATTAATAGTTCTGGAATAAAAGAAAAGGAGATGAAAATGTTCCTTTGTTTTTAAGTTCTCCCCATCCCACCTGGTAATCCGAAGTACTACTGAGACACAGAGAAGGAGGGATTTCTGTGGTTTTGATGCTTACTGTTGACCAATTATTTAAGAAGAGGGGACATGAGAAGGTGATCTCTTAATGCTCTGTTTCGAGTCTTTATTCCTGAGATGAAAGAGCAATGCTCGGTAGCACAAAACTTTGTATTTAAAAGCAAAGTATGACCATCAGCTAATTGTCTGCATAAGTGAGTTTTATAAAATTGTAGAATATTCCAGCAACACTCAGAACCTGAGGTGGAGATTGGCAAGCAAGGTAAGAAGGATGCAGGTGGTGGAGGTCACATGAACAATGGGAGTAAGACATCTGAAGTAATGTGTTGGGCTGTTTCTTCAGTTCTAAAATTTGTTCTTTGAACAAAATTATCTTTAAAGGATGCTTTTAGCTATAAAAGTATACACTGTTGCGCTTCTAAATCAGCCATTTTCTTCAGTAAGAAATGAAAATCATCATGCCTCTCCTTTCCTCGGTACCTTACAAAGAGTTTTTTCACATCCTTTGCCAAATGCAGTCAACTCTTAATGTTGAAAAGATGTGCGGTTTTTTCTTGAATAACGTTTAGATGCAACACATTCATTCACTTTCTTATTCCCCAAATGGGTCATTGGTTTCCACTCTGTCTGGTCCAGTGTGCCAAGAGATTGGGAAACAAAAGTGAGCATAATTTAAGCCTTGTGTTTTTGGAGTGTACGGTCTAATAAGACAAAGATATTAAATATACATATCGAATATATACTTACTGATATATATCTAGAAATTATATATTTTATGCAATTGTATATAATTACATGCATAGTTGTTTATGTAATTTGATTTACTTGCATATAATTAGAATTGCAAAAATCACTTAAAAGGAAGAGTGAAAACAGCGAGTTGAAATATTTTAGATAGGGCTGTGCAGGAGGGTCTGAGGGGCTAACATGTAACTGAGACCTGAAGCTTGTAAAGGAGGCAACCTTCCAAAGAACAGGGAAGGAATGCTCTGGACGGGAGGAATGGCACAAACGAAGGCTTCAAGGAGGAAAGAGGGGAGCATGTTGACCTCAGTGAACGCAGGCTGTGAGGCTGGAGCAGGGTGGGGAGTGGGGGGCAAAAGATAGGGCAAAAGGGTTTGCAAAGGTCATGTCCTCTATGCCATAGTAAACAGTTGAGATTTTCTTCAGAGTGCAAAGAGAAAACAAGAACACATATTGCACACAGTATGACAAGATCTTATTTATTTAACAGACTTCTCTGGTGTCTGGGTGGAGAGTGGGTTGTAGAGAGGAAGTGGGAGGGCCATGGCTGGGTAGAGGGGGTGGGAGAGGAGCATATTCGGGGTACAGGTTAGAGGTTGAACCAACAGGGCCCACTGGTGCTCTGGATACAGGACACCAGAGAGGAGGTGACACTTGGTTTCCGTCTTGAGGTTGGCTTGATTTGTCAAATGTCTCAGTCATTTGCTGAGACAGCAATGATGGAGGGAGAAATAGGAGGAGGAGGGGTGTAGAAGGGTGTGGTTTAGGTCCTGTTAACTCTGAGGAACCTGTGAGACCTGCAGGTGGGCACCTCCAGCAAGTGAGAGGATGCCATCGTCCAGGAGCTCCTAACAGAAGTCAGGCCAAGAGATAAACCTTGCAGGTCATCAGGGTATAAAGAGGACTTAAAGTCCTGGAGTGAAGGGATACAGAAAGCTCTAAGGAGGCAAATGGTTCTGTTCTTTGTTGGGAAGCTACGTAAATCAAGATTTTTCAGCCCATCTCATTTTTTCCCTGATTTTTAAAATTATGGTAAATACACATAACAGAAAATTCACCATCTTAAACCAACTTTTATAAGAATATCTGAGAAAATTCTTTAATAAAATATATCATTTTGCATTATAGCCATTAGAACTTTTTTCCAATTTTTTATAAAAATGTGGCAAAATACATGTAAGATAAAATTTACTGTCTTAACCATTTTTAAGCTTATAGTTCAGTGACGTTAAAACATTTATATTGTTGTATAACCACCACCTCCATTCATTTCTGAAACACTTTTCATCTCACAAAACTGAAACTGTGTACATTAAACACTAACTCCCTAACCTTCCCTCCCCACCAGCCCCTAGCAGTCACCATTCTATCTTTTGTCTCCATGATTTTAACCACTCTAAATACCTCATATAAATGAACCATTTGTAACTGGTTCCTTTAGCTTCATTCCTTCAAGTTTCATTTATGTTGTAGTGTAAGTCAGAATGTCTTTGCTTTTTAAGGCTGAATGATACTCCACATTTTGCTAATCCATTTATCTGTTGAAGGATACTTGAGTTGCTCCCATGTTTTAGCTGTTGTGAATAATACAGCCCACCTCATTTTTAAATTCCTAAACCTCACATAATCATCGGTCTGCCAAAAGATGTTTATTAAACACCTACTACGTTCACAGCAATGTGACATGAGCAAACCATGAACTGCTGATCTTAAAATTAGTGATTATTAATATTCTGATATGCCATTCAATGGCAAGTTAAAACTGTATTTGGTATTGTCTGAACTGATTTTGCTTTGTATTTTATATGTATTCATCAGAATCACTATAATGTTTCTGGAATTGAATTAGATTATACTACTTATAAAGTAATTTTTATGGGTTAAAGTCAAATTCTGGTTCCTTTGAAATATTTATGAAATAGCTAGAGTAATACAAACATAATTTTAAAAATACATATGAATATAGCACCTATCACATTTAAGGTGACTCATTTACATGTATCCTCCCTTTTTATAGGAAAGGAAGGTAGAGAGAATGTGTATAATCAGTAGGTTTTCTCTGAAAGAAATAGGTCTATTTCGCACAAATAAAATTTACTGCAGAATTATACATGAAAAATTGTAATGAAAGTGTTCGAAATTGAAACTTTACTGTAGACATCTATTAGGTAGAAATGTTAGCTAGGAACCAAATTTCCTTATAAAATAACAGGAAAAGCAACCGGCATTTCTAATAAGCAAAGCCTCAAAGTTGCCACAAGCCATATTTTGTTCATGAATGCAGATTTAGTATATGCTTTTGCCTGCAGGGAACGTTTACAGAAGGAACAATGCTCTAAGCAGTTTGGTGCATAGGGAGAGATTGTGTTTGTGAAAAGGAATATGTAAACCTCAATATAAGCAGACATTAAATATGTATTAAATGATTGTGGGGACTCTGGAGGATTGTATTTACTATGCCTTTTTTCCTCTTTCTTGAAAATTGTTATTTACAGTGTCTTTTGCTGAGACACTGCTTTATACTAAAAAATCCATACTTACTCCATATTGGAATGAGTGAGCACTTTAGGCAGTATTTGTATAAAAATGAGTGTTCTCTTATGTCAGAAGGCTGTTCCTTAGCATCCTCCAGTTGATCACAAGTCACAAGCTGATTAATCCCAGAAATAGCATCTCTGAAGTGAAAAAAAAAGCTCCATGGCTTCATTTATTGATGAAAAACATCAAAGTATTTTCTCCACAAGGTCATAAATGCATTGCTGATGGGCTTTCAAATCGAAATATGATAATATTATGTTCTCCCCTCTTTGGGATTTCAACACACTTCCAATCAAAGCATCGACCAAGTCAGCTGTATTAGAGTGGTGTTTGGTTTTCCTTCCTCTCAGAGATTCATTGGGACAGATTCTCACCTCGCCACACGATCACACCAAAAATCACTTCAGAGGGGGCACAAGAGTAGGAAAACAATGAATAATATTGTTGATATCAATATTGATCATTTGAATGAGATCATTAATTTTTCAACACAGAACAGGCCATCAGTATGTACTTCAGTTTTAAGTTTATAAGTCATGGAACCCAGAAAAATCTGCAGATGGTCTGATAGGAGGGTTGCAGCGTAGGGATTTGCATTGGGCACAGAGGGCAAGTTAGCTCTGTGAATCACTGTTTCAGTCCACAAGCGCTCGGTAAGCCAGCCTCACATCTGCTCAGCTCCCTGATTAGTAGGTCTTCTCATTGCCCAGAGAGAGCATCTCCCCAGAAGCTGGAGCTGGGATGTGATTTATTGGGTTTTTTAAAACATAAATTTATTTATTTTAATTGGAGGCTAATTACAATATTGTATTGGTTTTGCCATACATTGACATGAATCTGCCACAGGTGTACATGTGTTCCCCATCCTGAACCCCCCTCCCACCTCCCTCCCTATCCCATCCCTTTGGGTCATCCCAGTGCACCAGCCCTGAGAACCCTGTATCATGCATCGAACCTGAACTGGCAATTTGTTTCACATCTGATAATATACGTGTTTCAATCCCATTCTCCCAAACCATCCCACCCTTGCCCTCTCCCACAGAGTCCAAAAGACTGTTCTATACATTTGTGTCTCTTTTGCTGTCTCGCATACAGGGTTACCATTACCATCTTTCTAAATTCCATATATATGTGTTAGTATATTGTATTAGTGTTTTCCTTTCTGGCTTACTTCACTCTGTGTAATAGGCTCCAGTTTCATCCATCTCGTTAGAACTGATTCAAATGTATTCTTTTTAATGGCTGAGTAATACTCCATTGTGTATATGTACCACAGCTTTCTTATCCATTCGTCTGCTGATGGACATGTAGGTTGCTTCCATGTCCTGGCTATCGTAAACAGTGCTGCAATGAACATTGGGGTACACGTGGCTCTTCCACTTCTGGTTTTCTTGGTGTGTATGCCCAGCAGTGGGATTGCTGGGTCATGGGTGACTGCAGCCGTGAAATTAAAAGACGCTTACTCCTTGGAAGAAAAGTTATGACCAACCTAGATAGCATATTCAAAAGCAGAGACATTACTTTGCCAACAAAGGTCCGTCTAATCAAGGCTATGGTTTTTCCAGTGGTCATGTATGGATGTGAGAGTTGGACTGTGAAGAAGGCTGAGCGCCGAAGAATTGATGCTTTTGAACTGTGGTGTTGGAGAAGACTCTTGAGAGTCCCTTGGACTGCAAGGAGATCCAACCAGTCCATTCTGAAGGAGATCGGCCCTGGATTTCTTTGGAAGGAATGATGCTAAAGCTGAAACTCCAGTACTTTGGCCACCTTCTGCGAAGAGTTGACTCATTGGAAAAGACTCTGATGCTGGGAGGGATTGGGGGCAGGAAGAGAAGGGGACGACAGAGGATGAGATGGCTGGATGGTATCACTAACTTGATGGACGTGAGTCTGAGTGAACTCCGGGAGTTGGTGATGGACAGGGAGGCCTGGCGTGCTGCGATTCATGGGGTCACAAAGAGTCAGACACGACTGAGCGACTGAGCAACTGAACTGAACTGATGGCAGTTCTGTTTCCAGTTTTTTAAGGAATCTCCACACTGTTCTCCATAGTGGCTGTACTAGTTTGCATTCCCACTAACAGTGTATGAGGGTTCCCTTTTCTCTACACCGTCTCCAGCATTTATTGCTTGTAGACTTGGATAGCAGCCATTCTGACTGGCGTGAAATGGTACCTCATTGTGGTTTTGATTTGCATTTCTCTAATAATGAGTTTTTAAGAGACTAATTATAACACAGCTAAAGGGAGCCCCTTCCCTTTCTAACATTTTCTCCTTTTTCTAAGTTTACATAATTCTACGCAATAAAAATCATACATCTTGGCCATCACAGACGGGGTCTGTATCTTCTCAGGCAGATATGATTTGCACTAAATCCCCTATGGATTTGGTTTCTCAGGTGGCAGTCTCCTTCTACACTCTTCCCTCCAATCCTCTTGACAGTTCCTGCAGCATTTCCTCCAACTCTGATCCATTTATTTAATGTTGCATCAACATGGAAAGTTTCACGTATCTAATGCACAGAGAGGTTTCAGTAAATGAAGAAAAATGCACACCCTGAATAGGATGGAAGGGCAAGGTTACTATGGTTACTTCAGATATGGGGCTTCTACATATGTAAATTGTCTTCTGTGGAAGAGTGCAAAAGAAGCTGGCCTCTGAAGACACTTAAACCAATTCCTCAAAAGACTTCATTCAGAGCCTCATTTACAGCTGAATAAAACCTTGCCTGCTTTTTTTCTCTGCTTCCCCAGTTATCTTTTTAAGTCTCTTTGTTTATATTTGAATATTCTCCTTCTCCTATTCCTTCTCCCTTTGTCCCCTGTGTGAACTGGTGATATGGACATGATTTAATAACTAGAAATCTTTTTGTATTCGATGGAATGTTACCATAGTCGACTGACAGTTGACCATTGTGCAGAAGTTGTAATGGACAAGCTCCACATATGAAATGAGTACCCAGAAGTCCAAATATATAAATTAATGAAGAGTAATGTGGCCATGATTTCTTATCAGTGAATTAAGGAGTGTTAATTTCACTACTAAGACTGTCAGAAGTCATACCATTCAAGTTGTTATTTTCTATTGTGTTTCCATGTTCGCCAGAATTATAGAAGAAAAATACCTTTAGAAATATATAGACCACTTGTGAAAAACAGGAGAAAGTAAGCCACAGTCTAGAAGATATTAGGCAGATAGATTAGATAGGCGAATAATCTGACAAAGAGTTCATATTCAGTATAAACAGTTCTTAAAAATCAATAAGAAAAGTCAGAAAACCCATTTGTAAAATGGGGAGAAGACTTGAACTGTGTGTCAAAGAGAGATTGACAAATGGCAATAAATAGGTAACACCATCATTAGTCATTATGGAAATGCAATTTAAAGCCACAGTGATATATATACCATTACACACACCCCCCCATGGTTTAAATGAAAGTCAGCACCAGGAATTAGCCTGAATGTGAAACAACTACAACACTTAGGCACTATTACTGGGAGTAAAACCATTGTTTTAAGACCATCTGCCAGTATCCATTAAAGCCAAAAAGAAGCACATCCCATGACCCCAAAATTCCTGTATATATACTGAACAGAATTGTAATTGTAAACCAGCTTTACAACAAATGCTGTAGCCATGTTATTTATTAATAGCTCTCAACTAGAAATTGCCCAGGGCTTCCCTGATAGCTCAGTTGGTAAAGAATCTGCCTGCAGTGTAGGAGACCCTGGTTTGATTCCTGAGTTGGGAAGATCCACTGGAGAAGGGATAGGCTACCCACTCCAGTATTCTTGGGCTTCCCTTGTGGCTCAGCTGGTAAAGTATCCACCTGCAATGCAAAAGACCTGGGTTTGATCCCTGGGTTGGGAAGATCCCCTGGAGAAGGGAAACAGTAGCTATTTCGGTATTCTGGCCTGAAGAATTCCATGGACTGTATAGCATGGGGTCGCAAAGAGTCGGACATAACTGAGCGATTTTCATTTTCAGAAATTGCCCACCTATCAGCAGCTGATTAGGTAAAATGAGTTATACATTGAAGTACTATACAACATTGAAAACAAACTCCTAATGTTTTTATGAATTAATTTCACAAACATAATTTTGAGTGAAAGAAGACAGGCACAAATGAGTACATACTGCATAATTCCAGTGTTATAAAGAAAGTTCAAACATAAACAAAACTGATTCGCCCTGTTAGAAGTTAGAATATGCTTATTTGTGGATAGGTTTAATCTCTGGAAGAAGATAGAAAGTGGGCTTCTAGGGTTTGAGTAATAACATTTTTCTTAATCTGGGTGCTGGTGAGTTGGGAATTAAATACTTACATTTACTCCTTCTACTAATAAAAGAGCCCAGTCTTTTAATTCCCAGTCTGACCAGAAGATTATACCTGAGGAAAGCTGATCAGAAACCAAGGTGGACCCTTTAAAGGGAAATGCAATTATTTAGGAGAGTAGGGTGAGATAGGTATGCAGATCAGACAGAATCACTTAAGGTAAGCAACAGATGTTGTCACCATCCCTAAAGTTTTGTTGGCTTTGAATGACCTGGTGCTCTGCTGTGATTGCCCTTGAAATCAATCATGATGGTTTCTGTGGACTTCCTGGGTAGCAGCTCAGGTCAGAGTTGGCTTTTCCTCCTCCTCACCCTGTTATTCAGTTTTCTGGTCATAAACACAGTTCACTTTGGCCATAACACAGTGAGTTTGAGATACTGGCCAGACCCAAGTATGAGGGCTTTGCCAAGTGAGTTTGGAAAAGTAAAGAATCTGATTGATTGTGGCTACTTTTAAATTTCTCTAGGGTGCCAAAATAAACTTGTCTAAGTGACAAATCAGACAAGATCTTTTTAGTTCAGCAACAGATTGACTGAACTTCTGAAAAGCAGGAGTTAAAAATGGTAGTAAATGGCAATCACATGAGAAGAGAATCTTCAATGATGCCATTTGGTGCAGAAATTCCACCACTAGTTGTAAAGTTTTCTTTGAATATGTTAGACTGATAAGGATGACAGAAAATAAGTGTATTTTTTTTCATCACTTTCCTTTAAACCCTGCTTGAAAATGATTTTCAAGTGTGGTCCTCAGACAAGTAGTATCAGCGTCATATGGGCACTTGTTAGAAATGCAGATTCTCAGGCCCCACCTTCACCTGCTAAATCCAAAATTCTCGGGGTGGGGCCCAGACACTGGTCTTCTCAGAAGTCCTCCAGGTAAGTCTGACCCATGCTAGAATTTGAGAAAGTTATATGTCAGCTTCATTCTTCAGTATCTTTGTTGGAGGGAGAAGGACATGTGGCTTACATAGTCTTCATGTTGGGTTTTAGGAAAGAAATATCTATTATAAGAAAACAATTAAGGTTTTTCAAAGAGTGCTGAAGGCACCACAGGGTTGAAAGGGGCCTCTGCTGGGAAGATCAGCAGTTATTAATTCTGGGTGCACACTAGAGACACCAGAAGAGATTTAAAAAAATAATATCTAGGCCTCATCCCCAGAGATTGTGATTTAACTGATCTTGAGTGAAGCCCAATACATCAGTATATTTTTTATAAAGTGTCCCTAGCCTAACAAAGGGCTTCCCAGGTGGCTCAGTGGTAAAGAATTTGCCTGCCAAGCATGGAGACATGGGTTTGATCCCTGGCTCGGGAAGATCCCTTGGAGAAGTAATGGCAACCTACTCCAGTATTCTTGCCTGGAAAATCCCATGGACCAGAGGAACCTGTGGACTACAGTCCATAGGATCTCAAAAGAGTTGGACACAACTTAACAACTAAACAACAAACCTTACAGAAAGTCGGAGTTGAAAACCAGCGATTTCGTTCACCAGACTCCTATGTCTGATGATACAGTTATTCTTTTTTTTGAAGAGTTGCTTCCCCAGGCCACAGGTTCAGTTTTCTGTTCACTTCAGTTTTCTGTTTATCTTCATGTCTAATCAAAGTCTCTCTTTCTGTGGTTTGACTCATTTGACTCAATTGATTTTAAAATACTTGTTGATTACCTGCAGTGCAGCAAGTAGGACTGTGAAATGAGTGGTCGTCCATCTGGCCCACCTGATTCTCATCTGGTTCTTCAGAAATATCAAAGTGTTTTTGTGTATAGTTGAGTAGGTGGGGCTCTGGGCTCCATCTGATATGAATTTGAATGCCAGCCTCAACCCTGATTTTGAAAGAAGACCTCTTTCAAAGAATCTCTAACAATCTTGGTTTAACTTTGTCTCTAAACGTGTTGGTTTCCTCATTGATAAATAAGGATAGTCCAGTCGTGACTCACAGTACTTTATTGCAAGGATTAAATGAGACAGTGGAACTCTTAACACAGCACCTGGGATACTGGTAAGGTCTCAGCATCCAGTCTCCATTACTGAAGGCCCATTTCTGGCTGGCTGTCGCATCTCAGCCACTGCTCTGGAATTGGAGTGTCAGATTTCAGTCCCAGTCTACTTGCAGAAGCTAACTATATGACCTTGGGTACATCATGTAACCCCTCTAAGCCTCAGACTCCTCATTCATAAATCGGGGATAATTTTAATACCTCATGTGAAAACTGCATAAAGTAAGCACCAGAGATTATTTAGCCCAATGTAAAGCATTTCCCAGTTATTACAGTAGCATAATTTCATAGACTGATACGGATTTAAAAATCTTTTCAGGACAGTTATTTAAGGGCTTTCAGGATTTACACGCCTAGATAATTGATCTTCCATTAAGTTAGTATTTGGGTTGGGACTGGGTTTGGGTTAGCATTGCAGTGAGTATTAATTTAAACACAGTTCACTGTGTGTCCAGGGGGTTATGGTACAGAAGTAAACAAGCTGGCTTTACCTCTTCCCAGTTGCCAGTCCTCCCGGAAGCCTTCTATGTCCTCCAGAGCTTCTCCCTCTAAGAGCCCTCCTTCCTTCCATCACACGTGCAGCTCTCACAAGTGGGGCCGAGGCCTGGCCTGACAGAGGAGCAACCTGATCTATAGTCTAGCTTCAGTCTCCCTTTCTCTTCCCCCCACCAAGGACTAAATTCTCCTGATATTCAGGAAACATACCACCTTCCCTCAAATGTGGTTAAGTCTTCAAACCCACTAAAACCTTCCCCTTCCTAATGGCTTCTAATTTGAGAACCAGTACCAGTCATTCTTCTATCTCCGGTGCTTGGAGACTAAACTATTTGTTATGCCCATCTGTGAGGGAACCAATTCAATTAAATTTTGAGATAAGTGCACATGAAGCATAATTGAGAAAAGACAAGAGAAGCTTGCCTTAAGAAATGACGAGTTCTTGGTGACTGTATGACTGCTGGTGTTGTGATTCTGTGCCTTCCAAATGTGCCTGCTATGCATGAGTCATGTGGTCTTATGCCAATTTGTGCAAACCGTTGTCAGTGCTTCCAGGCTGATTTCCCTGTCTCTGTGTATAAACGATAGTTCAGGATAGTTAATGGCAGTTCCATGTGTTCACTGATTGGAGAAGCACTGAGGGAGGAATTAAAGGGATTATCCGAAGTGCTTCCATTATGATTTGAAAGAATTCAAAAGTCTTTCAAAGGAGCAACCTGATACACAGTCAGACAGGAACCAATTTTTTCTTTTATTCCCAAAGTATACTAGCAATGTATTAGAAAGTATTTCATTGATAATCAACTACTAACTAAGCCAGTTGGGTATTGTCAACTTCCTGGGTGTCCATCAAAAACTGTTCTGTCTTAAAGGAGCCTCCCCCAGTGGTCCAGTCCTTACTAGGCTTCCTAAATTAGTTGGATTTACTGAATTTGTAGGACTTTTGAAGGTCATGAAGCCCAGCTCTTGGCTAAGCATGTTTCACTGTCTAATAGCTCTGTAAGTAAACATCTGGGCCATTCTGGAAACCTGGTTTGGCCAACTTTATCTGAGGCCTTCAGTTCAGTACAGTTCAGTCGCTCAGTTGTGTTTGACTCTTTGCAACTGCATGGACTGCAGCATGCCAGGCTTCACTGGACATCACCAACTCCTGGAGCTTGCTCAAATTCATGTCCATCAAGTTGGTAATGCCATTGAACCTTCTCATTCTCTGTCATCCCCTTCTCCTCCTGCTTTCAATCTTTCCCAGAATCAGGATCTTTTCCAGTGAGTCAGTTCTTTGCATCAGGTGGCCAAAGATTTGGAACTTCAGCTTCAGCATCAGCCCTTCCAATGAATATTCGGAACTGATTTCCTTTAGGATTGGCTGGTTTGATCTCCTTGCAGTCTAAGGGACTCAAGAGTTTTCTCCAACACCACAGTTCAAAAGCATTTTCCACAGTTTATTGTGATCCACACAGTCAAAGGCTTTGGCATAGTCAGTAAAGCAGAAATAGATGTTTTTCTGGAACTCTCTTGCTTTTTCCATGATCCAGCGGATGTTGGCAATTTGGTCTCTGGTTCCTCTGCCTTTTCTAAAACCAGCTTGAACATCTGGAAGTTCATGGTTCACATATTGCTGAAGCCTGGCTTGGAGATTTTTGAGCATTACTTTACTAGCGTGTGAGATGAGTGCAATTGTGCGGTAGTTTGAGCATTCTTTGGCATTGCCTTTCTTTGGGATTGGAATGAAAACTGACCTTTTCCAGTCCTGTGGCCACTGCTGAGTTTTCCAAATTTGCTGGCATATTGAGTGCAGCACTTTCACAGCATCATAGCACATGTGTACTGAGTCTTGTCTGTCTCTTTTGCAATCCTTTGGACTGTAGTCTGCCAGGTTCCTCTGTCCATGGGATTTTTTAGGCAAGAATACTGGAGTGGGTTGCCATTCCCTCTTCTAATGGACCATGTTTTGTCAGAACTCTTCACATGACCCATCTGTCTTGGGTGGCCTTTGCACAGCGTGGCTCATAGTTCATTGCGTTATGCAAGCCCCTTCACCACAAGGCTGTGATCCATGAAAGAGAGTGTCTATCACTAGTGGATGCTTTATACTTACTCAGTGGTTGAGTAATGGATAGATAGATAGATGGATAAACAAATGGAACCACAAAATGTGGATAGGTGGTTGAAAGGCTTTGAAATTGAAAGTGTTAGTCATTCAGTCATGTCTGACTCTTTGTGACTGCATGGACAGTAGTCTGCTAGACGCCTCTGTCTGTGGAATTCTCCAGCCAAGAATACTGGAATGAGTTGCCATTCCCTTCTGCAAGGGATCTTCCCGACTCAGGGATTCAATCCAGGTCTTCTGAATTGCAGACAAATACTTTAGCAACTGAGCCACCAGGGAAGAGCAAAAACAGTGAAAGTGTTAGTTGTTCAGTCATGTCCAACTCTTTGCTACCCCATGGACTGCAGGCTTCTCTGTGCATGGAATACTTCAGACAAGAATACTGGAATGGTTAGCCATTCCCTTTTCCAGGGGATCTTCCTGACCCAGGGATTGAACCCGGGTCTTTTGCATTGCAAGTGAATTCTTTACCATCTGAGCCACCAGGGAAGCCCTAAAAGGCTTTATATAATGTATATTGAGCTAGTGGTCAGGAAACCTGGTTTCTAACCCCAAATGTTTAGTTAACTTGCCTCTAATATTGGATAAGACCCTTCTCATTTCTTGTTCTGTTTCCTCATTTGCACAATGTCTATGAGTCCATTAGATTCAAAATATAATTGAATATATGATTCAGCTCCCTCAATGTGGACCTTAAATATGCCCCCACCTGGAAAAGAATAACTTTTCCCATGTACCATCTGTCTCTCTACTCCTAGTAGTAAGACCATTCAGTCAGAGCAGTTGAGTCTTGGACAATAAGATGGCACTGATTGAAGTTATTTACCGTGGGGCCTAATGGTGAATGGCAGGACTTCCCTGTTGCCAGTATTTTTATTTTCCTTCTGCTGTTGTAGTTGTTGAGTACTTTTTCATTTGCCTGAAAGTTCTAGATTCATGCTCAAGGAGTAGTTAAGAGATAATGAAGAAGAGAGAGGGCACACTTGGCTCAAGAGCAGTGAATTTGGGAAGCAACATAAGCCATTATCACTTTATCATTGAACGTGGTTGTGAAGAGCAGGAGCCTTGCTCAGAATTAGAAAGATTCATATCCTGGCTCAGCTACTTGCTCTCGTTCCTTGGGCAAGTGAGTATAAATGAAGAAAATAATGAAACCTTCCTGAGATTGAGATTATTATGGGAATTAAAAGGAACAATCCGTGTATGTAAAGGATTTATCATAGTGCCTAGCTCATAGTAAGCTTCTTACAAACATAAAATGTCAGCCTCATTACCATCATTTTCCATGATAAATTGGGGTGGGTGTTACTAGTTTCCTAAGGCTACCATAACAAATTACCACAAACTGAATGGCTTAAAACAACAGAGATTTATTATCTCACCAAATTTATTTTGGAGGCCAGAAGTCTAAAATCAACTTGTTGGCAGGGCATTGCTTATTCTGAATACTCAAGGGGGGAATCCTTCTTGCCTCTTCCTAGCTCCTGGTAGTTGCTGGAAATCTTTGCTTCCTTGGCTTGTAGCTCAGTTTTCCTAATTGCTGCCTCCATATTCACATGGAAAATTCTGAAAGAGATGGGAATACCAGACCACCTGACCTGCCTCTTGAGAAACCTATATGCAGGTCAGGAAGCAACAGTTAGAACTGGACATGGAACAACAGACTGGTTCCAAGTAGGAAAAGGAGTACGTCAAGGCTGTATATTGTCACCCTGCTTATTTAACCTATATGCAGAGTACATCATGAGAAACGCTGGGCTGGAAGAAGCACAAGCTGAAATTAAGATTGCCGGGAGAAATATCAATAACCTCAGATATGCAGATGACACCACCCTTATGGCAGAAAGTGAAGAGGAACTCAAAAGCCTCTTGATGAAAGTGAAAGAAGAGAGTGAAAAAGTTGGCTTAAAGCTCAACATTCAGAAAACGAAGATCATGGCATCTGGTCCCATCACTTCATGGCAAATAGATGGGGAAACAGGGGAAACAGTGTCAGACTTTATTTTTGGGGGCTCCAAAATCACTGCAGATGGTGATTGCAGCCATGAAATTAAAAGAAGCTTACTCCTTGGAAGGAAAGTTATGACCAACCTAGATAGCATATTCAAAAGCAGAGACATTACTTTGCCAACAAAGGTCCATCTAGTCAAGGCTATGGTTTTTCCGGTAGTCATGTATGGATGGATGTGAGAGTTGGACCGTGAAGAAGGCTGAGCACCGAAGAATTGATGCTTTTGAACTGTGGTGTTGGAGAAGACTCTTGAGAGTCCCTTGGACTGCAAGGAGATCCAACCAGTCCATTCTAAAGGAGATCAGTCCTGGGTGTTCATTGGAAGGACTGATTCTAAAGCTGAAACTCCAATACTTTGGCCACCTCCTGTGAAGAGTTGACTCATTGGAAAAGACCCTGATGTTGGGAGGGATTGGGGGCAGGAGGAGAAGGGGACGACAGAGGATGAGATGGCTGGATGGCATCACCGACACGATGGACATGAGTTTGAGTGAACTCCAGGAGTTGGTTATGGTCAGGGACAGTTGGTGATGGACAGATGCTGCAATTCATGGGATCGCAAAGAGTCAGACACAACTGAGTGGCTGAACTGAACTGAACTGAACTGAATTCACATGGTATTCTCCTTTCTGTATCTCCATGTCGCTTTCTTATAAGGACAGCACTTACTGAATGTAGGGTCAACCCTAATCCAGTATGATATCATCTTAACTAATTCAAAGTCCTATCTCCAAATAAGGAAATAAGTCACATTCTGGTGCTGTAGGTAGAAATCTGGAGGGACACTCTTCCATCCAAATATTCTTGTGGTAACTTCTTCATCTTCCCCACCACATTTCCACTCATATCTCATATATGTACTAGAACCTCCATATCATTCTAGAAACTTCCAACGCTATTGAGAGTTGAAATAGGAAGCATTGTCATCAATATTCGAAATTCAAAGAAGTTTTTCCCTTTTCATTTGTAGAATAAAAGAGTTAGAACTATGACTGTGAAATCCTTTCCAACTAGCCAAGTGTCAAATGATCTTTTCTTCACTCCAAATACCTGTGAGTATTCAGAGGGACGCTAATTTGAGTAGTGTTGATCAGTGTGAAAGGAACAGGATTGCAAATACCAGGTAAGCATTTTCAATTTGTTGATAAATGTGTGAAACTCCTATGGCAGGTGCAAGAGAAAGTGCCAATTAAAAATTAGCCGCCGTCCACATTTGTAGATTGTGTTGTTGACTCCAGCAGTTTGCTGGTGCCTATTAAAGCAGGAGCTGACAGGTAAATTTCCTCTGCTGGGCTCTTCTGTAGGTCAGGAAACAGTACTGCACAGCTTTTGGAATCCATCCAAACCATTTAATGAGTCCTTCCTTGGCTGTAGATGCTGTAATTCAACCCTCTTGCTTTGTTAAAAACTGTTGTTAAAAGTGTAAATGTGACTTTTGGTGATGTTCAGGAATCAGAGAAATACAAGCTTTCCATTGAAAGGGAAGGTAAAGGTTACCTGATCATTCTTGTCTTAAAGCTTGTATCCTTGCTACACTCTTGTTATTGTGTCACCTGAGATGCTGTAAGAAACTCACTTCTCTAGGGGTGGTTTGCTTTTCAGAAATGTCTTTCTGTTAATAGTTAGAATAAAGGAAATATGTTTTGATCTGGTTATGTCAGTCTCAACTCATTTTTAGGTATTTGAGCACCATCTTAAAGAATCTTGAAGTTCTGACAGCTGCAAGATTGTTGCCGTTTATACATTGCACCTCTCTAACATGTGTTGAGATTCTAGTTTGAGAGATTTTTACCTGCAATGTAGCTCCACCCTCAGGCATTGCTGGGGCTCTAACCAGCCTGTTGGGCTTCTCAGGTGGTTCAGTGGTTAAGAATCCACCTGCCAATGCAGGAAACGCAAGAGACGTGGGTTCAATTCCTGGGTCAGGAAGATCTGGCATAGGAAAGGGCAACCCACTCCAGTATTCTGGCCTGGAGAATTCCATAGACAGAGGAGTCCGGTGGGCTACAGTCCATGGGGTCACAAAGATTTGGACACGATTGAGCATGCACACATACGCCAGCCTGTTATGGAACACTTGTCCTCCAAATAGTGAACCTCACACCTTCTGACAAGTGAGAAGCAGCTTCTAGTCAAAAGGCTAAATCTTTTAGATCATTAAGAGCAGTGATTCTCTTAACTTGAAAGTATTTATGAATTACCTCTGATATTGGTAAATTGCAAATTCTTTTTCTGGAGATAGAACCTGAGATTCTTTCTTTTTTTTTAATTGAAGTATAGTTGATTTACAATGTTGTATTAATTTCTGTTGTACAGCAGTGATTCAGTTTTATATATATATACACATTCTTTTTATATTCTTATACATTATAGTTTATCATCAGATCAGATCAGTCGCTCAGTCGTGTCTGACTCTTTGAGACCCCATAAATCGCCGCAGGCCACGCCTCCCTGTCCATCACCAACTTCCGGAGTTCACTTAGACTCAGGTCCATCGAGTCAGTGATGCCATCCAGCCATCTCATCCTCCGTCGTTCCCTTCTCCTCTTGCCCCCAGTCCCTCCCAGCATCAGAGTCTTTTCCAATGAGTCAACTCTTCGCATGAGGTGGCCAAAGTACTGAAGTTTCAGCTTTAGCATCATTCCTTCCAAAGAAATCCCAGGGCTGATCTCCTTCAGAGTGGACTGGCTGGATCTCCTTGCAGTCCAAGGGACTCTCAAGAGTCTTCTCCAACACCACAGTTCAAAAGCATCAATTCTTCGGCACTC
The DNA here is from genome assembly GCF_027580195.1 of Bos mutus. NCBI lineage: Eukaryota > Metazoa > Chordata > Mammalia > Artiodactyla > Bovidae > Bos > Bos mutus. Next base: position 23,203,699 of record NC_091638.1, read on the forward strand.
AGCCTTCTTCACAATCCAACTCTCACATCCATACATGACCACAGGAAAAACCATAGCCTTGACTAGACGAATCTTTGTTGGCAAAGTAATGTCTCTGCTTTTGAATATGCTATCTAGGTTGGTCATAACTTTCTTTCCAAGGAGTAAGCGTCTTTTAATTTCATGGCTGCGGTCACCATCTGCAGTGATTTTGGAGCCCCAAAAATAAAGTCTGACACTGTTTCCACTGTTTCCCCATCTATTTCCCATGAAGTGGTGGGACCGGATGCCATGATCTTCGTTTTCTGAATGTTGAGCTTTATGCCAACTTTTTCACTCTCCACTTTCACCTTCATCAAGAGGCTTTTGAGTTCCTCTTCACTTTCTGCCATAAGGGTGGTGTCATCTGCATATCTGAGGTTATTGATATTTCTCCCGGCAATCTTGATTCCAGCTTGTGTTTCTTCCAGTCCAGCATTTCTCATGATGTACTCTGCATATAAGTTAAATAAACAGGGTGACAATATACAGCCTTGACATACTCCTCTTCCTATTTGGAACCAGTCTGTTGTTCCATGTCCAGTTCTCACTGTTGCTTCCTGACCTGCATACAAATTTCTCAAGAGGCAGATCAGGTGGTCTGGTATTCCCATCTCTTGAAGAATTTTCCATAGTTGATTGTGATCCACACAGTCAAAGGCTTTGGCATAGTCAATAAAGCAGAAATAGATGTTTTTCTGGAACTCTCTTGCTTTTTCCATGATCCAGCAGATGTTGGCAATTTGATCTCTGGTTCCTCTGCCTTTTCTAAAACCAGTTTGAACATCAGGAAGTTCACGGTTCACATATTGCTGAAGCCTGGCTTGGAGAATTTTGAGCATTACTTTACTAGCGTGTGAGATGAGTGCAATTGTGCAGTAGTTTGAGCATTATTTGGCATTGCCTTTCTTTAGGATTGGAATGAAAACTGACCTTTTCCAGCCCTGTGGCCACTGCTGAGTTTCCCAAATTTGCTGGCATATTGAGTGCAGCACTTTCACAGCATCATCTTTCAGGATTTGGAATAGCTCAACTGGAATGCTATCACCTCCACTAGCTTTGTTCATAGTGATGCTTCCTAAGGCTCACTTGACTTCACATTCCAGGATGTCTGGCTCTAGGTCTGTGATTATACCATCGTGATTATCTGGGTCATGAAGATCTTTTTTGTACAGTTCTTCTGTGTATTCTTGCCATCTCTTCTTAATATCTTCTGCTTCTATTAGGTCCATACCATTTCTGTCCTTTATTGAGCCCATCTTTGCATGAAATGTTCCTTTGGTATCTCTGATTTTCTTGAAGAGATCTCTAGTCTTTCCCATTCTGTTGTTTTCCTCTATTTCTTGGCATTGATCGCTGAAGAAGGCTTTCTTATCTCTTGTTGCTATTCTTTGGAACTCTGCATTCAGATGTTTATGTCTTTCCTTTTCTCCTTTGCTTTTCGCTTCTCTTCTTTTCACAGCTGTTTGTAAGCCCTCCCCAGACAGCCATTTTGCTTTTTTGCATTTCTTTTCTATGGGAATGGTCTTGATCCCTGTCTCCTGTACAGTGTCACGAACCTCATTGCATAGTTCATCAGGCACTCTTATCTATCAGATCTAGGCCCTTAAATCTATTTCTCACTTCCACTGTATAATCATAAGGGATTGGATTTAGGTCATACCTGAATGGTCTAGTGGTTTTCCCTACTTTCTTCAATTTAAGTCTGAATTAGGCAATAAGGAGTTCATGGTCTGAGCCACAGTCAGCTCCTGGTCTTGTTTTTGCTGACTATATAGAGCTTCTCCATCTTTGGCTGCAAAGAATATCATCAGTCTGATTTTGGTGTTGACCATCTGGTGATGTCCATGTGTAGAGTCTTCTCTTGTGTTGTTGGAAGAGAGTGTTTGTTATGACCAGTGCATTTTCTTGGCAAAAGTCTACTAGTCTTTGCCGTGCTTCATTCCATATTCCAAGGCCAAATTTTACTAAATATAGTTCTCTGTGTTATACAGTAGGACCTTGTTGTCCATATATTCCATATATAATAGCTTCCATTTACTACCCCCAACTTCCCACTCTACCACTCCTCCAGCTGCCTCCCCCTTCTCAACCACAGTCTGTTCTCTATGGGAGTCTGTTTCTGTTTCATAGATAAGTTCGTGTGTGTCATATTTTAGATTCCACATGTAAGTGATATGATATGGTAATTTCTGTTTCTGACTTACTTCACTTATATGGTAAGCTCTAGTTACATCCATGTTGTTTCAAATGACATTATTTTGTTCTTTTTCATAGCTGAGTAATATTTCATTGTGGTTATGTATAACATCTTCTTTATCCATTCATCTATTGATGGGTTTTTAAGTTGTTGCCATGTCTTGGCTATTGTGAACAGTGCTGCTTTGAACATAGGGGTGCATGTGTCTTTATGGATTAGCATTGTGTCTCAGTATATGCTCAGGAGTGGGACTGCTGGATCATATGGTGGTTCTAATCTTAGTTTTTTGTGGAACTCCCCATAGTGTTTTCCATAGTGGCTGTGCACTGTGGGCACTGCTATGTGCCCATCAGCAGTGTAAGAGGGTTCCCTTTTCTTCACATCCTCTTTAGCATTTGTTACTTACAGAGGTTTTGAAGTTAGCCATTCTGACCTGTGTAAGTTGGTGCCTCATTGTAGTTTTGATTTGCATTTATCTGATAATTAGCAATGTTGAGCTTACTGGCTTTTTTTCTTATTTGAAGAAATGTCTATTAGGTCTGCTGTCCTTTAGGTGTGTTTGGGTTGTTGTTGTTGTTATTGTTGTTTTTTGTATGAGATATTTGCATACTTTGCAAATTAAGCTGTTGTCAGTTGCATCATTTGAAAATTATTATGTTACCTTAACATTCTATAAAATATTATGGAAAAAGCAGACGAACTTTTGGCCAGCTCAAGTTTTTTTTTCGTCCATTAGTTTGTCTTTTCATTTTTCTTTTCTGTTTTTTGATGATTTCCTTTGCTGTGCAAATAGTTGCAAGCTTGATAAGGTCCCATTGGTTTATTTTTGCATTGATTTATATTGCCTTGAGAGACTGACCTGAGAAAACATTGGTATAATTTATGTCAGAATCTTCAGCCTATGATCTCTTCCAGGAGTTTATGCTAGCATGTCTTATATTTAAGTATTTAAGCCACTCTGAGTTTATTTTTATGTATGATGAGAGGTTGTGTTCTTGGTTTATATGTAGCTGTCCAGCTTTCCTAATGCTGCTTGCTAAAGAGACTTTTTACCACTGAAAATTCTTGCCGCCTCTGTGAAAGATTAATTGACCATGGGTGTGTGGGTTTATTGCTGGGCTCTCTGTTCTGTTCCATGGATCCATACATGTCTGTTTTTGTGCTAGTACCATGCTGTTTTGATTACTATATCTTTGTGGTGTTGTCGACATCTGGGATGGTTATGGTTCCTACTTTGTTCTCTTTCTTCAGGATTCCTTTGGAAATTTGAAGATTTTAATGGCTCCATATAAATTTTAGGAGTACTTATTGTAACCAGTGAGAAATGTCATGGGTAATTTAATAGGAGTCACATTCAGTCTGTAGATTGCCTTGGGTAGTATGACCATCTTAACAATATTCTTCTAATCCAAGAGCATGAGATATCTTTCCATTACTTTAAATAATATTTAATTCCCTTTATTAATGTTTTATACTCCTTAGAGTATAAATCTTTCACCTCCTTTTTCAGGTTTATTTCTATGTATTTTATTTCAGAGGGTACAATTTTGAAAAGTGTTGTTTCCTGGCATTCCTTTTCTGATATTTCATTGTTTGTGTAAAGAAATGCAATCAATTTACATTTATTCATCTGTATCCTGCTACCTTGCTGAATTTGTTGATCAGTTCTAGTAGCTTTTTTGTGGAGTCTTTAGGGTTTTCTACAGATAGAATCATGTCATCTGTGTATAATGATAATTTTACCTTTTTCCTTCCAATTTGGGTACTTTTTATTTCTTTTTCTTGTCTTATTGCTGTGGCTAGGACTCCCAATACTGTGTTGAATGGAAAGGTGAGAGTGGGCATCCTTGTCTTAGTCCAGATTTTAGCATGAAGGCTTTCAGCTTTTCACCACTGAGTACTGTATTGGCATGGGTTTGTCATAAATGGAGCCATGCTCCCTCCATAGGCTCTAGAGAAAGATCTGTTCTGCCTCTTCCAGCTTCTGGTGGCCACTGGCATTCCATGGCTCTTGGGCGTGTCACTCCAGTCTCTGTAGCCACAGTCACATTGCCCTACTCTTCTGTTTGTTTGAAATCTCCCCTGCCTCGTTTTTATAAGGATATTAATGATTGCATTTAGGCTCTACCTTGATTATCCAGGACAATTTCCCCACTTAGAGATCCTTCATGTAATCACATCTGCAAAAATCCCTTTTCCATAAAAGATATGATTTATAGGTTGAAGGGATGAGGACTGCATACCTTTGGGGACCATTATGTGGCCTAGCACAATATTCCTTTTGCAAAATGCAAACCCCTGAATAGGTCTTTGGTAATGATAGCAAAAATTGTAGGTACAGGTAGATTCACATCAGACCTAGAACCCTGTTTCATTACTGACAGGAAGCCAGGGAGTTGCATGTTCTGAACACACTTAAGTTCTCAGGTAAAGATTGTCGAACAGAAAATTTCAAGGAGGAGAAGGCCTATTTCTGCTGTACTCGAGATAGCACTACTAACAGATTCATATTATCGGATAATAATTCTTATATTGAGTAGAAAACTGTTAAAGCTACGTTGTTGCATGATATTCATTTGGTCACACATTTATTATTCACATATCACTAATTCAGTGACATTTGTACTAGACATCATGTTAGGGGCAGTGAAGACCAGAGATATGTCACAATATAGCACCTGCACTCAGGATGCATATATAAGCAAGACAAAAGAACAAATTCAGCCACCAAAAGGTACTAGGTTTTTTTTTTTCTTTAAAGTATATGGAAAGTTTAGAAAACCATAGCAAACCTTCAAAGAAAAAAGGACCATGTCAATTCAAAACAGCCACTTAAGCATAGTACTGTGTGGCATTAATATTAAAATTCTGTTCATAGTATCTGTTGTTCATATCTTCAATTTTCAAAAGGCATCAATATTTTCTTCTTGACCAATGATTTAGAATGGGGAAATGTTATGGTCTAATAAAATGTACACTATCATATGCATCCTGGAAAGCAGGGTAGAAAAAAAGAATTTTTAAACATGATCTGAGTTATGCTCATATGCATGTTTATCAAACTCTGATAGGGCCCCCCTCCGCCTTTTAGTTTGATGCCTATAATTATTTAAGGTCTGCTAAACTCCAGTTCATCCTGAAAGCATGGAGAGTGTAATGTAATCGTCATCCAGCAGTAATTAACAATCCATCCTTTTGGAGATTCACTGTCCAAGTCTACTCACTGGATAATTGCAACACTTAACTCCTTGTACCTTTCTGGAGTCTTGAATAAGACGGTCTTACTTTCATTAGCATAAAACTTAAGCTAGATGGAGACATCCCAATGCTAAAAACTGAGGCAGATTTTTTTTTAAATAATAATAAAATGTGACTAACCAGCATCCACCATATTGACTAACTGATAATATTCCTTATGTTTTTTAAAGTATGTATGGGAAAGGTAGTGGCTCGGAATTTAGTCTTACTACTGAAAGACCCACCCAGGGCTGGATGTATAGAATCCAAGGGCAATTACAGGATGAGACACTGAAAATGTGAGAAATCTCTGACAGTTTGGGTTGTTTGTTCTGGTTTTTCATAGAGTAAAGCAATGTTAGAGGTCTTGAGCATGACACATCCAAAGACAAAGAACAGATTTAAAACCATTAGTTGGATTTTCTCTGATATGAATTCATATATTCAAGAGATATATAATGATAGTAATTGATGGATGATGGATAGATAGGTATTGCTGCTCATCTTCTTCCTGCGTGCCCTGTGCTGTGCTAAGCATTTAAGTGTGCAATTCTCATTTTATAGTTATAACAATATTACGAAGCAGGTTATTTTCATTTTATAGATTAAACAGAAAAACACAGCTTACCATGTAAATTGCCTGAGAAAGGTTAGAAAGTGAGGTTCCGGGGTTTAAATACAGGTAATGTCACTCAGGAGGCGAAGTTCTTGTGTATTCATTCAATCGATATTTATTGAGAACCTCCTATGTGTCAGGATCTGTGCTAGACTATTGACATAAAAAGCAAACGTGTAAATGGGGAAGGAGTTAAAAATCATGATAGCGTTGGGAGAGGAAAAGACCAGTATTGAGATGCAGAATGGGGATGGGTGTCTGTGCTGACAGGTAGTCAGATGAAGCCTCTCTGGCAATGTGCTTTTAAAGCTAAGATCTTAAAAATGAGAAAGAGTTAACCACAGAGAAGAAAATCCCAGACGATGGGAACAGTTTATGTAAACTCATGGGTCTGAGGAGGCTTCATGGAGGATAAGAAAAGGGAATTGTCCATGCCTTGGAAGATATTTAACAAGCACAGAGGGTTTTCTAGGTGAGCAGGACCTATTGAACAAAGACTTGGTAGGTGAGAAAAAAGTAAGTAGAATATTTTTACTTATAGAACTGTGGCTAGGACCTTCTCCCAAACACACAGTTCTATTGTAAAAGACTTTAAAGGATTGAAAGTCCTTTTAATGTTCTCAGGTTTGCACTGATATTGTGCTTTCTTCCTGTCTGTGTGTTGTAGGGGGAAAAGAGAGCTTCGTGTTACTGAAATACAACTAAAACGTCCATCTTCTAATTAGAGATCATAGTGGTCTATCCCACTGGCCCATGTGAGGACCATAGTGGAACAGAGCAGGTGGTTAGCTATGGAATCTGAGGTGGTAAAGCTTACATTCTCCCACACAAACCAGGTGCCCTGCTTGGACCCAGATGTGTCAAGATGGGAAGTTCCCGAGGGGAGATTTTAGTGCAATAGGGTTTTAAAAAGCAAGTAAACAAATGAGAGTTTAGGTCAGAAATCAGCAAATTCAGCCCAAGGACCGAATCCAGCCTACCATCTCGTTAGTTTACAGCTAGGAATATTTTTATATTTGTAATGGTTTGAAAACAAGTGACACATGAAGATGAAATGATATTCAGATTCACTATCAGTCAAGTTTCACTGGAATGCAGCCACATCCAAGGCTACTTTTGAGCTACAGTGGCAGAGTTGAGCAGTTGTGACAGAGGCCTTATGCATGCTGCACAGCTGGAAATATTTACTATAGCGCGTTTATGGAAAATCTTACTTAACTCCTGGTATAGGTAGTGGAGGGGCCATGAGAGTATCATGGAGGGTATTGTAACTCTGATTCAGAGATCAGGGATGTTTTTCTCAGGCTAAAGTTGGAGCTGGCAATTCGCGATGGAAATTGAGCTAGATATAACAAAATTCCAGAGATGAAAATAAGTTGTGTGTGTGTGTGTGTGTAGAGAAAAGAGTTTGCCAACCCCAAACATAAGCAGAGGTAAAGATAAGGCCATTCAGGATATAGCAGTGTCCCAACACCCCAACTGTACAGCCAACCCCTTCTCCCAAACAGTGTTGGTGACATCATATTGCCAAGGCTCAGTTCATTACCAAATAAGTGGGACAAGGATCAAAGGTTGTGAGTTCAGAGTTCAATCCTGGAGGCTATAGAGATCTGGGAAGGTTCCATAGAGAAGGAGAAAGAAGAAGAGAAAAAGGAAAGGCGGGAATGTGGAGCAAGCATTATTCCAGACTTTGAAAAATTTGAACAAGTAAATGGGGTTCCCAGATCATCAGAGCTACCAGAACAGACTCCAAGAAATCAGGCTATTTTAACTATTTGGAAACTCTTACCTCAAACACACGATCCCATCACACAGGATTTTACAGGATTTTAGACACTCTTACTTAACAGTGTTCTCCAGTTTGCAATGAATTTGTGCTTCATTGTTTTGTGAGTTGGGTTGGAAGCAGCCTAAATTAAACCCAGTCTTGTCATTTTCTCATAAAATACAAGAGCAGCACAATCCCACAGGCCCACATAAGGACCACAGTAGACAGAGCAGGTGATTTGCAGTTTTCAAACCATGAGGAAAATGCCCACAGTTCATGACTTATAATTAATAACTGCTCTGCATCTAGTCACTTAACTCAGGAATCGGGGAAGTTGAAAAGTCTCCATCTCCCCTTAGCTCTGGTATACCTATTAAGGTTAGGGATGAGCATGGCTAGTGTAGAAGTTAATTATGACTGCCAGAAGTTACTGAAAACCTCGTATTTTATTACACACACCTTAAACCTGAAATCAGTATAAACATCCAGACCTTTAGAGCATTCTGGAAAGTAGAAACAAATATCCTGAGGAGAAGGCATCCAACTCTGCCTATCTTTGCAAAGATGAGAATTCAGAGTTTCACCAAGCATCCCAGGGTGAGAAGGATCTCGGCCCCTGGCTGTGCAGCTGAGGAAGCTTCTTTCTCCCAGGTCCCTGGACTCCTCTCTTCATCTGCAACAGACATTCAGTTCTTTTTTTGTCATTCTTACATTGAGGGGAAGGTTTCAGGTTAATGCTGAAATATCTGTAAGACTTGCTAATCTCTCTTTTTATAAGGAAAAAAAAAAGTAGCCTTAAACTAAAGTCTAGCAAGTTTAGCAAGTGAATATGCAAATAATCTCACATCAAAGAATTCTTGTTTAGGATATGTATTATCCTGTATCCCACGCGGTATTTGTTACATATATCTGAAATTCAAACTTTAACTGAGCATCCTGCATTTTGTCAAGAAACCCTACTTCTGCAGGCAGTGGCCACTGAAAGTTTAGATTGTTTGGTTTTCATCATACTGACTACTGCTTTTCTGCATGTGGTGAGTTAGATTCTCGTTCAGCAGATACTCACTCTTTCCTCCCTCTCTGCTGCCTGGAGAGTTCTTTCCCCACCCCAGCAATGCTGGGATTGGTTGTGTGACTTGCTTTGGCCAGTGGAATGTGATCAGAAGTGTCCAGTGCCAGTTGCAAACCACAGGCAGCCTCTGTCCCTTTGTTCTAGGCCCCAGAATGACACGCGTGGAGCAGACCTGCACCCAGGAGCCTGATCAACGCAACTTGCTTAACCGACAAGAGCAGCCAGATGGCAGCCCCTCTGCGGTGCCATGCATGTGAGGGTAAACTCAGATTATTGCGAGCCACCGAGTTAGGCGAGGTTTAGCAACAAGATTATTGTGAACATTTATATACCTCCGGTTTAGGTAGTAACAAAAAGCTTTCTTTTCATATTAATATATTTTATATAAAAATTATGCATCAATTTAAATAAAAGTATTAAAAGATATCAGTTTAGATGTTACAGGAATATGTTAAAATTTGTGAAGGTGGAATTTAAATGATTGAGCTTTAAAGAATGCTTCACGTGAACTCCCAGATCTCTCCCAGTCTAGCCTTTTAGGCACAGCGGGCACAGTGGGGTGGAAGTGAAGTCAAACTCCTTTTCAGATGGGACCTGGACCTAGTCACAACTTAGACTGGGACTTGAACCCATGGGATGGGACTAACACCTACTGTCTTTTAATTGAAATCACTCATCCGATGTCAGAACTTATGAAACTCAGGATCTTTTGTTGCAGAAAGAATTCATTGTGAAGCAAATGATAGGCATTGAGTGAATTTATCAGCATAGGAGACTTGTGAGAGATATAAGCAGGCACGCAAGGGAACACATCCCTGAGAGCAAAGAGAGCTACATTTTTATACCCACAAAAAAGTGAGGAGGGAAGAAAACTACCTTCTTCCTCATTTTTGGACAGACATCATGGCTTACATCTTTAAAACATAGATATTTTATTGTATGTCACCACCCTTCTGCTTATATACATATGATTTAAACAGTGCCATGACAGTCCTGGTTGGATCATCTAGAGTCAAAGGAGAACTAATGATGTAAGCCGTGATGTCTGCCCCAAAATGAGGAAGATGGTGGTTTTCTCCCCTCCTCACTTTTCTGTGGTTATAAAAACGTAGCCCTCTTTGCTCCCAGGGATGTGCTCCTTTGCCTGTGGTTTTGGTATAATGTAGGCTTCCCTGATAGCTCGTGCAATGCAGGAGACCCCGGTTCCATTCCTGGGTTGCGCAGATTTGCTGGAGAAAAGATAGGCCACACACTCCAGTATTCTTGGGCTTCCCTGTGGCTCAGCTGGTAAAGAATCTGCCTGCAATGTGGGGGACCTGGGTTCAATCTCTGGGTTGGGAAGATCCCTTGGAGAAAGGAAAGGCTACCCACTCCAGTATTCTGGCCTAAAGAATTCCATTGATTCTATAGTCCATGGGGTTGCAGAGTCGGACATGACTCAGGGACTTTCACTTTCACTTGGTATAATGTCCTATTTCACCTATTTTTTCCCCTTGCACTTACATTCCTGTCTTGGCTACATGCAGAAATGCTAATCTTCAAGGGCCGTTGACTCTCTGACTTCATGTCACAAGATTCATGCCCCGTATCTTCTGTCTTGTGTTTTTAACTCTCAAAATGGTGGCTGAGCATGCCTGGCGCTTGAATGTACCTGGTCTTCCTTCAGGGAGTATGGATTGTTGCTAGGTTACTGGTTTCTTTTCTTGAGTGGTCATTAGCTTATAATGGTCTCTCAAACTCGTTCAAAACTCTTTCTGTATTTAATCCCTAGTTGAATTTTTAAACTCACTGTTTAATTAACCTACTCTATCCCTGTCAGAAGGACCTTGAAACTTGCAGTGAGATGGGTCTTAGCTTTCATTCTGGCTCTTACTCCACCTGTGTAACCCTACTACTACTACTACTAAGTCACTTCAATCGTGTCTGACTCTGTGTGACCCATAGATGGCAGCCCATGAGGCTCCCCCGTCCCTGGGATTCTCCAGGCAAGAACACTGGAGTAGGTTGCCATTTCCTTCTCCAATGCATCAAAGTGAAAAGTGAAAGTGAAGTTGCTCAGTCGTGTTCAACTCTTCTCGACCCCATGGACTGCAGCCTACCAGGCTCCTCCATCCATGGGATTTTCCAGGCAAGAGTACTGAGGTGGGGTGCCATTGTGTAACCCTAGGAAGTCACTAAGTGACTTGGGTAGTGTGGGTCTGGACAGGCCCGCTGATCTCCCCCAGTTGCCTCATTTTTAATATTGGAATGATAATGGTGCCAACCGTTAAGGACCACTGTAATTTTTCAAAAAGAAAATTCTTTGAAGTGCCTGGCCAACTCCAGGTGCTCAATATTGCTCCCTGCTCTTTCCCAATGATTGGTAAAGGTACAGATCCATAAAGAAGATTTTAAAAGTTTCTGCAGGGTCCAACCTATAGTTAGTGTGTGGAGTGGAAGGAAAGGGGGGTAGATGTGGGCACGTGTTTGCAAAGCAAGACAAGAGACACAGGACATCAAAATTTTTTCTAGTCCCTTAAGTGCAACTCTGGTTTTTAATTTCAGGGGCACTGTTGGGAGTCTTCTGGTTCCTTAACAACCAGAAACTGTGGGTTTTGTAACTCAAGCATAGAAGCCCTTTGGCCATAAAGGGCTTCACTAGCCACTTCATATTTTGTCTTTTATTTTTCCTAAGCATACAATGACTCAGAATGGTATAAATTAAAATTTAGGGATCCTAGACAAGTTTGGGGACTTGGATGGCTAAACTGGGAAGCTCAGCATCCTTCTCTCCTCCAGTGGTTTCAGGGTCTGGCTTCACAGGACCTGGCCATCTGATGTCTGAGGATAACCAGGGTTTGGGCAACCTGCCCAGGAAATGTGAAAATCACACAGGCTACAAAGAGAAAAGGCTCAGCAGACACTGTGCTCAGGCACAGCTTAAATGATTGGAAAGAATGGGCCTGTGTCATTAGTCCTGCTCCGTAGTTACTGACTGTCACTGAGGGACAGGCTGAGAAGAACTCTTTCAAAAGCAGTGGAGTAAAGGAAAAAAGTAGAGAAGATCAACACAATTAAAAGTTGATTCTTTGAAAAGGTTCATGTAAATAAACAAAAACAAATACAAATTTCAGTCCAGAAAAGGCTTATCTATAGAGATAGCATGTGGACTAGTGGCTGCCCGAAGCTGTGTGAAAACATGGCTCCCCACCCTCAAAGTGGGACCATTTGGGGGTAATGATAATGTTCTAATGCTGGATTGTGGTGATCATTTCACAACTCTAAAGTTACTCAAAATCCTTAGACATACACTTCAGTGTATTTAAGCAACTGAATTTTATGCTATTTAAATTTTATCTCAGTAAAACTGTTAACAAACACAGGATATAAAAAGAAATAACCATAGATACAATAGACATTTATAAAGACTGATAGGCTTATCAACAGCTATATTGTATTGGTTTTGTGTGTTCAATGGAAGTGGATCAATTCCTAGAAAATTAGAAGAAGAAATGGATGTCTTGATGAGTTCAGTTATTTTTAAATGGTAAAGTCTGAGGCAATTGCACGTCCAGATGTTTCCACTGGTAGTTCTACCAAACATTCAAGAAAACATTGATTCTTTATTATGTAAGTTGTTCAAGGAAAAAAAAAAAAAAAAGAGCAAAAGCTATGCAGATCATTTTGTGGAGCTAGAGTAGTCTTAATTCCAAATATAAAGAGAAGAACAGGAAAAAATTTATAGTAATTATAGGCACATTCTATTTATGAAAATTTGTATAAAATACACTAAATTCAACAGTGTACAAATATATATATATATATTAGTAAACAAATCTATCTCAGAAATATAAAGTACTAAACAGTGGAAAACTCATATGATTATGACAAATGATGTCCCCAAATTTTTTTAAATGGTTTATGCATCTTCAGGATGAATCTGGAAAGTCTCCACCTTGGAGTCTTCCCAGGTAACCCTGGTCTGCATTGCCAGGGTGTTTGGGTTACTGAGGATTTGGAGACAATCTGGGTGTGCATTTTTAGAACAGTGGTAGGTTAGTCATTTTGGACACACGTCCAGAAGGATTTTGCAGCAGAGGAAGCAACAGAACATGGAGAGATCTTTAAAACAGTAAAAACAGAGGAAGAAATTATAGGATACATAACATTACCATGTACAGAAATTGAAAATTCATGCACATAGTACAACAAAACACATTTTGTAATAATGTATCAAATAGAATGCATGCTAAACATTGAAATGTTGAGGGAGGGAAGCATGGTACATTGAAGGAATTAATGATTCAAGGAAATAGCCCAATCAGAAATCATTTACTATCAGCTGAAGACTATAACTAACTTAACCCCTTTTCAGGGTCTTACGGAAACATGATCTCTTTCACACTCTAATTCTCTTCACAGACTTTAAAGCTGCTTTCTTTGTTAAATATTTGACAAGACTCATTTTACACTTGGATTGAGTTGTCCATTATTCAAAACAGTGACTCACAGGTTTTCATATAAAATAAAATAACCAGAGGCATTTTTATAATGCAGATATCAACAGAGTTATTTAATGTTTACTTTGCACAGAAAGGAAATATCTCAAAGTTTAGGTATTTCCCCAAAACTGCTATTAGCAAAATTGCATGCATTATCTGTCTCCCCTATGTTATAGACATGTATACATACATATACAGTAATATACACGACCCACTTTGCTTTGGGCTGGGAAAAACATCCTGTAAACCAGTGTTTCTCAATCTTTTTTTCATTCTTTCCCATTCCCCCATAGAGTCTTTTTAGACATATTTTCCTAGTCAACACAGTATCGTGAAATTTTAATGTAACATATGTACTATATACTTACATACTGTGGCCTTTGGGAGAGTCACTAACTGTTGTAACATCTTAGACTATTTTCAGCCTCCCAAGTACCAGTTTTCACCTTCTTGGGGACAATTATCACTCCCACTGAGAATGCATACCATACACTAAAGCCAGTTTTTAAACCAGGATTCAAATCCAGTCTCATAGGAGGTTAAGATTCCAAGAACTATTTCCCCACCTTTCCATCTGAAATCCTTCCTTCATCAATTCATTCTTTTGTGTTCATCATTTTCTATTCTCATCCTGTCTATTTTCTAAGTAGCAACCATTTTGAAGACACAACGTATTAGGAATACAAAACATCATTTTAAAAATTAAAACACAGGACACCTGCTAAGAGCAGTATGCTTTGCTGAACATTGGAAAGAATTGAGAGTTGAGTCAGCTGCAGGCTCATCTCTCAGAGGAGTTCAGAACTGGTGGGACTAGAGAAATGGCTGCAAAAGAGAGAAGGAAGGTGGATGGGGAGATAATTAGTGTGGGTTGAAACCTCAAAGTGAAAAACTGGAACACTCTGTTATCACCATATCATTAAATTTATTCAGTCTTTCTTCTGGCAAGAGGAGAGAAAAAAAGGACAAAGCAGATAAGTTTGGATAGGAGAGATGTTCATTCATTCATTCATCCAACAGACATTTATTGAGAACATGCCATTTGCCAGGTCCTGTGTTAGGGGCTGATACAGAGACTCATTGTACGCATTGAGTCTTTCCCTGCGTGCCTGTCCTTCTCCTGGGGAGGATGGCTGGGGAGAGTTAACATTCCAGCAATAATAGCAAAAACTCCTCTGCTTTGTCAGTCACTGCCACGCTGGCCCCGGCATCTCCACTCTGGAAACAAGTGTTGTTTCCTTTCTCAGCCTGGGCTGTCAGCAGCACAGTAATGAGTCCAGCACATAGTATAGCAAGCAGCCCAGGCTCCCCTGCGACTGCCTGACAGTGCTTAGAATCATTTGTCACACAGCCGAACAGTGAGCTCCAAGCCTTAGCAAGGTGGCAATTAAGAAAATTCAAGCATATCTTCATTTACCCAGTGGAGTTCTTTATTCTTGACAGTTTGTGAAATTGCAGTGTTAAGTAAAGAATGTTCTTAGCTTATTTGAAAACTCGTTAACTAGAAAATAATGCAGTAAATTTGTACACGTAAATGATGTTTATAGTTCTGTGCCACGTCTGAAATTTCTTTCTTTTCCTTTTCTTTCTGTCATTCTCTGTTTTATTTTGTTTGCTCTCTGAATTTCAGGAGTTTTGTTGTGTTTTGCTTTTATCTTTGATTTTGAAACCATGTTATGTTTGGTGCTGTGTAAGATAATTCACCTCCTGCATAGTCTGAAAGAGATGGTTATGAAAAGTTTCAACTTTGGGTCTAGGCTTTGCTGAGGAACTTTGCCTTTTAGTATTCCCATAATTGCAACTGATCCATTGTGGGGGTAATCTGCAAAGCCTTTCCAATTAGTTTTGGGATAGAACCTAACATAAAATATTTAAACCAAGGCCTCTATGCCCAAATGTTGTATGTTATTCTTTGTGTAACTGAATTATATTTTGTTCATTTTGTACCAAAAACCTGTTCTCTGAATAAGGACTAGGGCTTAAATCAGCTCTTTTTTAAAAAAATTTCTGGGTGATTGCATCAGTCAGTATAGGCTGATGACGCTGCATTAATGAAAGACCTCACATGAAAGCTTACAAAAGCAAGGTTTATTTCTTGTTTCAGTTCAGTTCAGTCACTCAGTCGTGTCTGACTATTTGCAATCCCATTGACTGCAGCACGCCAGGCCTCCCTGTCCATCACCAACTCCTGGAATTTACTCAAACTCATGTCCGTTGAATCGGTGATGCCATCCAACCATCTCATCCTCTGTTGTCCCCTTCTCCTCCCTCCTTCAATCTTTCCCAGCATCAGGGTCTTTTCTAGTGAGTCAGTTCTTCACATCAGGTATCCAAAAGTATTGGAGTTTCAGCTTCAACATCAATCCTTCCAAAGAATATTCAGTACTGATTTCCTTTAGGATGGACTGGTTGGATCTCCTTGCAGTCCAAGGGACTCTCAAGAGTCTTCTCCAACACCACAGTTCAAAAACATCAGTTCTTCAGCACTCAACTTTCTTTATAGTCCAACTCTCACATCCATACATGACTATTGGAAAAACCATAGCTTTGACTGGACAGACTTTTGTTGGCAAGGTAATGTCTCTGCTTTTTAATATGCTGTCCAGGTTGGTCATAACTTTTCTTCCAAGGAGCAAGCGTCTTTTAATTTCATGGCTGCAGTCACCATCTGCAGTGATTTTGGAGCCCAGAAAAATAGTCTCTCACTGTTTCCACTGCTTCCATATCTATTTGCCATGAAGTGATGGGACCAGATGCCATGATCTTAGTTTTCTGAATGTTGAGTTTGAAGCCAACTTTTTCACTCTCCTCTTTCACTTCCATCAAGAGGCTCTTTAGTTCTTGTTTGCATTGTTCCAAATTGGGTGTGGCTCTGCCTTGCTTCATCCTGAATCTGGAACCTAAACTGAATAAACAGTTCCTGTTCAGGATGCTATTTGCTTCATAGAAAGAGGTATAGAACATGATAGAACCACCTGCAAGCTCTTCAAATTTCTGCTGGAAAGTGGCACACACCATTTCTACTCATGTTTCATTGGCCAAAGCAAATAACATGGTGAAATACTATAGCAGAGGAGTGAAGAAATAAAACTGTTCTACAAAAGGCTGCAGCAAAAGTATCTTGAAGAGTAACAATCTAAAAGTAACTATGGAAGGTGTTAGACTTCAGCTTCCTTGTGTAAAAATGGGAAGATGAAAGTGAAAGTAGCTCAGTCATGTCCAACTCTTTGCAACCCCATGAACTGTACAGCCCATGGAATTCTCCAGGCCAGAATACTGGAGTCGGTAGGGATCTTCCCAACTCAAGGATCGAACCCAGGTCTCCTACAGTGCAGGCAGATTCTTTACCAGTTGAGCCACCAGGGAGCCTAAAATGGAAGGGTAGGATTGGTTATATCTGAAAACCCCTTGCTTCTAATAAAATGAGTGTGTAATATTTGAGAAGCTGGGAAAGGTGCATGTTGGGAAATCCAGTCTGAGATTGGATTGCCTCATAATCTGAGGCATGCTAAATCCTTCCCGACAGAACCTGCCATTGTCGATGGACTAAGGCAGCAGGGAAGATCATATTGCTTCAGGACCTTGGGAACCTGATGACGGGTTTGTAGGTAGTTTGCTTGCTCTACTGTTTTGGTTACCAGCAAAGTGGTCATTGTCCACTTTGTACAATATGAAACAAAGCGTACGTTGGATTTCTTGAGGCATAAACAAGCCATATTTGGGCATGTGCTGCAATGAATTTTAGCACATCTGTTTAATGACCCTGCATGTGAACTCAGAGTCAGGGCAGTCAGTGACTCTGGGCAGCGCCTAGGGCCCGGGTTTCTCAACCTTGGCGGTGTTGTCACTGGGCAATTCTGTGTCCTGAAGTAAAGTGAAGTGGTAGTCGCACAGTCGTATCTGGTTCTTTGCGACCCCATGGACTATAGCCTGCCAGACTCCTTTGTCCATGGGATTCTCCAGGCAAGAATACTGGAGTGGGTTGCCATTTCCTCTGTGCCCTAGGGGCTCACTTATGTGTTGTAGAATAAATATGTGGCAGCTTCTCTGGTTTCTACCTGCTAGATGCCAGTAGCATCCATGCCCCAAGTTGGGACAACCAAGAATGTGCCCTGCCGTTGTCAGATGTCCCCTTGGGGACAGGGTCGCCTTGGGTTGAGAAGCACTGATCTGGAGGATGTGAGTTTTGAGCCACTTGAGCCAGCTGACTGTGGCTCCAGCACACTGCCTGTGCCTCGCAGTAATGAGTCTCTGTGTACTTCATGCTTAAAAGTGTTCAAGGATGATCAAGAGTCTGGCTCTCCCAGGTTAGTAATTACCTCAGCTGTTATTAATTTTTCAAATCAACCCAGTCAAATGAGTCATTTTTATCTCAATCCCTCCGCCATGGATGATTGATTCCGCTCCCATATTATTTCTAATTTCATGTAATGTCAGATTACAATAAAGAAGTGTTCAATGCAAGTCTTATGTAAGAGTCATTACAAATAGGTTTATTCCTCAGCTCTAAATAGGAATGGGTGAAGGGTTTTATATCACTTTATTGAAATAAATGTCTCACCAGAAGTAAAATGCTTGAGCACTCCCCAAATTGATAGAACAATATGAAAATCCCAAATAAGTCAATACGAGGGCCTAATCATTTTTAAATATGCTAACAATCATATTTATGATTTGCTTTAATTTATGATGTACAAATTAGAGTACCAGTTCATTGGAAAGCACCCTAAGTGTTAGATATAATTCTTCTCACTGGAATTCTTGGACTGTGTTTGTTGGATTTCTGTGGTATTTGCTCCTATTTGAAAATATGTCAAGAGTTCCCTGCTGATCTTGGGGACAAACCTTGGCAGATACAAAGTAGTGCAAAAGGAATGGGCTTTTAGCCTAGCGAGTATTTGAATCCCTGGCAATAAATTAGGCCTGCGGATGGCGTAGCCCCTTACTTGGCTTCCTTGGGGTCCTCCCCCCTGCTGTGTGCCAGGAGAGCAGTGGGGAACTGGAATGCTGCCTTGCTCATCGTGTGATTCCACTGCAGCATGACTGTCATAAGCTAGTCAGGGAGAGACAGTGGTAGCGCCTGGGGGAGTCAGGGGTGGGCGAGGAGGTGAGGAGACCGTTGACTGCACCACCGGCTGGCGTCCAACTCCAGGGACAGGGATCGAGGTTCTCTTCAAGATCAGAAGTGCTCTTTCCCAGAAACTGTGCATTGGTTTTAAGGGCTGAGCCAACAGTTAAGCACTAGGATTCACTATGTTGAAAAAGCCATGATGAGGTGTTTTTCTTAGTCACCACGTGACCACAGTCCTCACCTGGCACAACTACACGGTCGTATAGAGCGTGGATTCTGTAACCAGACTGTATTGGTTCAAATCCTGGTTCTGTCTGTTACTGGCTTGTCATCTTGGGCCAATTACTTAACATCTCTGTGTCTCAATTTCTCCCTCTGAGAAAAAGAGGATAAAGTAATAAAGCTTTCCTTAAGTTTTGTAAGGATTAGATCAAATTGTGTCATTTGTCTAAAATCGTAAGTGCTATGTGATGTTGACAAGAATATCTGTAATCTCTATTTTTTTTAAAAGGTAAGCTTCTGCTAAGATCCTTCTAAATAGAGTTTCCAGATTTAATCAATGAAAATGCAGGATGGTCTGGTGAATTTTAATTTCAGTGCCCTAAATTATAATCTTTTAGTGTAAGTTTGTTCCATGCAATATTTGAGTGTCAGATCAGATCAGTTCAGTTCAGTCGCTCAGTCGTGTCCGACTCTTTGTGACCCCATGAATCGCAGCACACCAGGCCTCCCTGTCCATTACCAACTCCCGGAGTTCACTGAGACTCATGTCCATCGAGTCAGTGATGCCATCCAGCCATCTCATCCTCTGTCGTCCCCTTCTCCTCCTGCCCCCAATCCCTCCCAGCATCAGAGTCTTTTCCAATAAGTCAACTCTTCACATGAGGTGGCCAAAGTACTGGAGTTTCAGCTTTAGCATCATTCCTTCCAAAGAAATCCCAGGGCTGATCTCCTTCAGAATGGACTGGTTGTATCTCCTTGCAGTCCAAGGAACTCTCAAGAGTGTTCTCCAACACCACAGTTACTTTCACTAAAAAAAAAAAAAAAAAAGAACAACTACTACTGCTATTGTTTGTCAGGCACCAATTCTTAAGAGAGTGTTCTAGTCACTTCACTGGTACTCTGGATGGTGTAAAATGATATATTCTTCAATCATGCCTCATAATGCTTTTTTCTGGCCCTCATTTATAAACAGCCTCCTTCCATCCTTACTAAAAAAACATGCAATTCTTCAAATACTCCAGAATACAGACATAGTCCCTACCTTCTAGAAAATCTCATGGTAAGGCTCAGTTCTTTGAATAAGCTTTTTCTTGTTAATTCCATCTAGCTCATTCTCTCTCTGCAATTTTTATTCTATTTGTTGTATCAATTAGCAGACAGTTAAATATTTTCTTGTAACTTCCATGGACTTCCAATGTTTTGTTTTACAACATGAAGCAAGAACTGTCCTATAAATATAAATTTGGATATTCTCCAATTGCACAGACACTGAGTGTCCAAGGGCTGATGAATAGGGCACACGCGTATGCTGACACAAATGCCCATCAGTTCAGTGCCTCCTAATTTGTTCATGTTTAAGTTACAGTGGCCTGAAAGGCTTTGAATAAAGTGGCAGAATGCAGATGATCAATCAAATTGCAACCCTTTAAGAAGGAAGGATTGAGATGAATTTTTTTCACATAAACTTATATTTTGCAGAGTCAGATTTGCTTTTGGAAACCAGAAAGATGTCTACAGTT
The DNA here is from genome assembly GCF_027580195.1 of Bos mutus. Taxonomy (NCBI): domain Eukaryota; kingdom Metazoa; phylum Chordata; class Mammalia; order Artiodactyla; family Bovidae; genus Bos; species Bos mutus. Next base: position 23,223,904 of record NC_091638.1, read on the forward strand.
CATAGCTTGACTCCTGGGCACATTATACTGACTTAATGCCACACCATTTATGGTAAAATTACAGTGTCATTTCCCTAGAGAAGCTGGCAGTAAAATGCATATGTGGATCTCTTAACGCTGTTTCAGTTCATCTTCTGCTCCTTTTCGATAAAGGATCTGTTGAGAAGAATGAAGTGATTTTCCTGTGCTTGTCAAGTGACATTGAAAGATTCTCATATGAAGTAGAATGAATTTTCTCCCTCGCTATTTGTAGACAATGGTATTCAATATCAACATTTTATTTTGTAAAACCGCGCAGTCAAGACACTCATGATTTCACATTATGCCTCCCAGTCTCATGAATGTCAGATCTGAAACTCCTGCCTCACGTTTCTCCCTCTGTTTTAGCACTTTCGAAAATGGTTTCTCTGAGATGTGGGATGACTTCCTAGGGTTTGCACAGCTTGGGAGGAGTATCTGTTTTCCTTCCTCCTTACAGGAACAGGGTGAAGAGAACAGAAACATATGCTAGAGTCTTTGGCATCTTTTAAAGAAAACTCCATAGAAATGGAGGCCTTGTTATTAATAACAGTTTCTGTACTATGCTTGCAGTGGTGTGTGGGCTCGAGATTCACAGTAGCTTCAGTGCAGTGCTGTGGGTGGTTCTTTCTGCCCCTGAGCTAGGTGCTGACAGAAAGATAACAGCACAGCAGGAAGACTCAGGGAGTAGTCTCATAAGGAATGTGGGACAGGCTGGATCGCTCAGCACCCTTTCAGTTGTGACAGTGTATGTTTCAAATACGCTTAAGTAGGAAATCCAAGTGTCAGATTCAGGATCCGTGGGCTAAACCCACGTCATCCAGACCGTGTGTCTCTGTATCTAGACTCTGCTTTCTTCTCAGATGGGTTCTCTCCATGCAGTGACCAGGTGGTCACCAAAGCCCCCAAGCTCACATCCTTCTCATGATTGCATTTGTTATTTAATTGCTCAGTAGGGTCTGACTCTTTGCAACTCCATGGACTGTAGCTCCCCAGGCTCCTCTGTCCATGGGATTTCCCAGGCAAGAATACTGGAGTGGGTTGCCGTTTCCTTCTCCAGGGGATCTTCCTGACTCAGGGATCAAACCTGACTCTCCTGCATTGGCAGGTGGATTCTTTACCACTGAGCCACCAGGGAGGCCCCCATAAATGCTGAGGGAGGCTATTTACTGGTACCACCAGGAGAATTCATACAGGAGTCTCTCAATGACCTAGCATGGTGCAGTTTCATATCTCTTGGTCAATCACAAAAAAGATGAATGGAGTAATCTGATTGGCTAGACTTGGGTCCTAGCCCTGGAGATATGAAATTACTGCCAAGAGCCACACATGCAAAGAAGAAAAGATTGGGGCTTTCCCTAAAAGATGGGACAGTATACAAACCACAGATGTTTTGTCTATTTATTGATTTACTTACACACAGACTCCTATCGCTACTATACTTGTTCTCGATTGTAGCTTAATCCAATCCATGGATTCAGTAGCAGACTCTAGGGTATTTATGGATGGTGCTTAGAGTCAATTTCCCATCTCTCTCAAGATTCTTTAGCTCCATAATGGTCTGTTTTCCTCCTATAGTCAAATAGTGAGGAAAATCTGTTCTGTGGCTTTTAGTTGAGGTAGTCTTTACATACAATTTGTTTCCAACTGGACAGCTGCAAGATTCCCTTGGTCTTGTGTAGTTGTTTCTGCAAAGGGGAAGGAGGATATAGGATTCATGGAATTAATCCTTAGAGTCAGAAAGCTTGAGACCTAGAATCCCAGCTGGATTATTATTTTTTTTCTAGCTGGATTATTAAAACCTAAAGGGTGCTTTTGTTTTTAAGAGAGTCTTGGAGACCCCTTCATTTATTTATCAAATATTTCTGAGTACACTATGCACCAGGCATGGTTTTGGGCATCAAATTCAGGGAAGGAAATAAGATAGACTACAGCCTGGTTCTCATTGAGCTTGCATTTTAGTGGAAGGAGGAGAATATTATCACATAAAACAAATCGGAAAATCAGAACAAGGGGATATGAGAGTCCCTGAGAGGGTGACTCTTAAGAGGAAATTGAGGGAAGAACTCTGGGGAGACCAGTCTTGAGCCGGCATTTGAATGACAAGGGGGAGCCACAGGCTCAAAGATTTGGGGAAGGAACATTCCTGGTCAAAGACTCTGAGGTGGGAAGAAGGCTGAGTGATGAGCAATGGAAAGAAGGAGGAAATCAGTCGGCACATCCGAAGCTGTGTCCAAAAGACATCATAGTCCAGTGTGAGGGATCAGGTTTTTGTAATGAGTATAAATGAGAAGGTAGCTTATTTGGAAGGGTGCTTCTTGGTCTGACTTGAGTACAGAAAAGACCATTCCTGCTGTTACAGGAAAACCAGACCATGTATAGCAGTGGTTCTCAAAGTATGGTCCCTAGACCAGCAGCAGCAGCAGCAGCATACCTGGGCACTTGTTACAGACGCAAATTCCTAGACCTGTTCCAAAAACTCCGGGGTGGACTCTGAAGTCTGTGCTCTAATAAGGCCTCAGAGGACACTGACACACAATCAGGTTGAGAACCCCTGATGTTTAGGTGAGAGCCACAGGAGGAAGACTCCTTGGGAAGGACTGCAGCCATCCAGGCAGGGACAACGTAGTTTATCCTAGACCTGGGTGTCAACTGTGTAGATCAAGAAGGACAAATCCAATGCAAACTTGATAGGAAACATTGAGAGGACCTGCTAATGGATTGGAGGCAGGGAGATGAGAGAAAGAGAGATTAATTCCTGAGTTTATGGTTTGAGTTGCTGCCGGACATAACCTTTGCTTCCCCCATGCCGTGGCAGCATAGGCAAAACAACAAGGACATGGATGTCCGCACTGGGAAGGGTGACAGGAGCCACACAGCCCAGTTACATCCTGGCTCTGCGCTTAGTACTTCTGTTTCCACAGTAAAGTCACTTCCACTGAGTCTTAGTTTTCTCCACTGTGAAATAGGGTTATTGATAACCTGCTTCAAAAGCTGAACACTAGAGTAAGCATGGACTTCGTGATCAATTAACCACCCTATACATGGAAATTGTTGCCATTAACGTTGTTCATCCTGGAAGATGCGGGTGATAAGGCAGGACCATGGAGTCACACACTGTTTTGTGAAACTCTACTACACAGCCCCCTTTAATGATATCTGTCAATCATCATGATGAATCCCAATTTATAGATAGCTTATAATTCTAGCAAAATTACAAGGTCTTCTAGCAAAGTCTTCTTTACCTTGAGGGGAATGTGTGATTAATTTCTGTATTTAGAAGATGTTCTTCCACACACAGAAATACACACACATAAGACCCCATGCTAAATGTTCAGTGGTGGTGGTGGTTTAGTTGTTCAGTCATGTCCAACCCTCTAGACCCATGGACTGTAGCCTGCCAGACTCCTCTGTCCATGGAATTTCCCAGGCAAGAATACTGCAGTCAGTTGCCATTTCCTTCTCCAGGGGATCTTCTCGACCCATGGATCGAACCCAGGTCTCTTGCATTGCAGGTGGATTCTTTAAGGACTGAGCCACCTGGGTAGCTCCAAACATTGGTAGAACACAAAAATATGTAAAAAATACCTGCTATTCTTGGAGAGCTTACAATCTAATAAAAGATTAAGTGTATACGGAATAACAGAAAGAACATAATCACATTCTACACCATTCAGAAAGATAAAGACTTCCAAAGGCCACCCCATCCTCCTTAAAACTTGCTTAGAATTTGTAATGTGTTACTAGTGCACCAGAAGTCCTAGTTGGAGTCCATACTCTAACTTCCATTTGAGAAAGAGAATCTGAAACATCACAAGTCTCAAAAGAGAATAAACAATGAGGAACCTCTTTCAAAACCTAAAGATGAGCAGATCTAGCTGTGAATTTTGAAAGAGAAGTAGAAAAGTACCTTCTGTGCACCCCAGACCATTGTGTTAATTATAATCTCAGGCAGTTTTCTAGACCATAATATCAAAAGAAAGCTAAGGCAGGTCTGAAACCATGCTGTACAGAAGCAGTCCATGCTTGAGAAATTTATCTTAGATTTACCCAAATCTGGCAGTGAACACTCTGAACTGTGCTGGGACTGTTTTCTATTAATTAATTGCACCTGGTGAGTAGGTGGATTATGGCCAAAATCTTAAGGGCAGTTGGAAGACAAGGAGGATATAACGACCTTTGAGAAATGAGATTGTGCAGGCTTCTTGCTTGTGAAGGATGCAACACTGCATGAATCACGTAGCAGCTGGAGTTTCTGTAGAGAATCCAGGGACCCCTAGCAAGCCAAGAGCATGCTCATTACCTCCTGCTTTGAACATCACCTTAAAATGGGTATATAAATGTCGTTATCCTTTGCAATGAAAGAAACTTTGCAGCTTTTTGCTCTGTCTGTTGCTGTCTTTCCATGAATCATGTCCATTGCAACAAGCCACATAGATGGCTTTGGAGCAGTTGTAAATGGAAGGAGTTATTGCAGCAACCAACCACTAGGCCTGACCAAACTTGTTTTCCTTTGTTAAAGGGCTGCCAGAGCAGAAGATAAATGTAGAGGAAGCACTGTATTGAAGTTCTAGAAAAGCATTGACTAGTTATTTCATCATGTGAATAACTGTCCATCACCTGTCCATCACCAACTCCTGGAGCCTACTCAAACTCATGTCCATCGCATCAGTGATGCCATCAAATCCATCTCACCCTCTGTTGTCCCCTTTTCCTCCCACCTTCAATCTTTCCCATCCTCAGGGTCTTTTCCAGTGAGTCAGTTCTTCACATCAGGTGGCCAAAGTATTGGAGTTTCAGCTTCAACATCAGTCCTTCCAGTGAACATTCAGGACTGATTTGCTTTAGGATGTACTGGTTGGATCTCTTTGCAGTCCAAGGGACTCTCAAGAGTCTTCTCCAACACCACAGTTCAAAAGCATCAATTCTTTTGTGCTCAGCTTTCATTATGGTCAAACTCTCACATCCATACATGACTACTGGATAAACCACAGCCTTGACTAGATGGACCTTTGTTGACAAAGTAATGTCTCTGCTTTTTAATATGCTGTCTAGGTTGGTCATAGCTTTTCTTCCAAGGAGCAAACGTCTTTTAATTTCATGGCTGCAGTCACCATCTGCAGTGATTTTGGAGCCCCCCAAAATAAAGTCTGCCACTGTTTGCATTGTTTCCCCACCTATTTGCCATGAAGTAATGGGACCAGATGCCATGATCTTAGTTTTCTGAATGTGGAGTTTTAAGCCAACTTTTTCACTCTCCTTTTTCACTTTCATCAAGAGGCTCTTTAGTTCTTCTTCACTTTGTGCCATAAGGGTGGTGTCATCTGCATATCTGAGGTTATTGATATTTCTCTCGGCAGTCTCGATTCCAGCTTGTGCTTAATTTAGCCCAGCATTTCTCATGATGTACGCTGCATATAAGTTAAATAAGCAGGGTGACAATATACAGCCTTGACGTACTCCTTTCCTTTTTTGGAACCAGTCTGTTGTTCCATGTCTATTTCTAAGTATTGCTTCCTGACCTGCATACAGATTTCTCAGGAGGCAGGTCAGGTGGTCTGGTATTCCCATCTCTTTCAGAATTTTCCACAGTTTGTTGTGATCCACACAGTCAAAGGCTTTGGTGTAGTCAATAAAGCAAAAATAGATGTTTTTCTGGAACTCTCTTGCTTTTTCCATGATTCAGCAGATGTTGGCAATTTGATGTCTGGTTCCTCTGCTTTTTGTAAATCCAGCTTGAACATCTAGAAGCTCACGATTCACATACTATTGAAGCCTGGCTTGGAGAATTTTGAGCATTACTTTGCTAGCGTGTGAGATGAGTGCAACTGTGTGGTAGTTTGAGCATTCTTTGGCATTGCCTTTCTTTGGGACTGGAATGAAAAATGACCTTTTCCAGTCCTGTGGCCACTGCTTAGTTTTCCAAATTGGCTGGCATATTAAGTGTAGCACTTTCACAGCATCATCTTATAGGATTTGAAGTAGCTGAACTGGAATTCCATCACCTCCACTAGCTTTGTTTGTAGTGATGCTTCCTAAGGCCCACTTGACTTCGCATTCCAGAATGTCTGGGTCTAGGTAAATGATCACACCATCCATCGTGGTCATCTGGGTCATGAAGATCTTTTTTGTACAGTTCTTCTGTGTATTCTTGCCACCTCTTGTTAATATCTTCTGCTTCTGTTAGGTCCATACCATTTCTGTCATTTATTGTGCCCAACTTTGCATGAAATGTTTCCTTGGTATCTCTAATTTTCTTGAAGAGATCTCTAGTCTTTCCCAGTTTATTGTTTTCCTCTATTTTTTGTATTGATCACTGAGGAAGGTTTTTGTATCTCTCCTTGCTATTCTTTGGAACTCGACATTGAAATGGATAAATATTTCCTTTTCTCCTTTGCCTTCTCCACACATACTCACAAAATCAAAATGCAAATATAGACAGAGACAAAAAGCTTGCAGTAGAGAACAGAACACATTGAGAGCTTCATGAAGTTGTTGAAAAGCCAGTACGTTTGGGTGCACATGAATGCACTTTCCCTCATGCCAAGCCCGTGCTTGTGACTTTGTACAAGATGATTTATCCAGTGTCATAGGACAGGAGGGGGCAGTTTCAGGAGACACGCCAACTCAACACCAAGCAAGCAAAAATGAGCAATAGTTTGGTTCTGTGAAATGGGAGGCAGCATCTTGCATAGGTAGTTTTACAAGTGAGAAATCAAATAAGATACATCGTGAGGTACTCCAGGCTAGTTCACAGGGAGCCCGAGTCTAAAGACCAAGGGTGCAGCATCAAATGTACAAGAATTGGCAGAAAAGAAGCAAGGTTTGATCAAACAATTGGTCAAGAAACAGACCCAAACACATTTCTTGGTGCCCCAGACAACTTTTAAATTTGTCTGTTTAAAATTTATTTTTATTGAAGTATAGCTGAATTACAATGTTGTGTTAATTACTGCTCTGCAGCTAAGTGACTCTGTTATACACATATATATACAGGCAGGTTTTACCTGGACTCTCTCATGTGGCAGGTCTTTCCAGGGGCACCTTAAAGGTGCTTTAATTGCGGAGGGGACGTCCTGAAGTGAGAACCCAATAGAGGAGTAGAGTGGCTAGTCATCTCAGGTTTTCTGACATTGAGAGACCTTCCTGGGATGTGGACTTTCACTTTTAAAACCAGGATAAGTTGGTCACCCTAATAATAAAGGGACTCAAAACCATGTCACATGAAGACATATTGCATATTTTTTCACTAGAATCATAGTCATAATGTCAGTAATAATAACTAGCAGTTACTGAGCACTTGTCATTTTGGCAAGCTGTCTGTTAAGCACTTAGGTTAGTGTCCTCACTTTAATCTTCACAACCTTGTTCATAAGGAGGAAAGTGAGGCTGGCGTGTGTACTGTGTGCTCAGTTGTGCCCAGCGCTTTATGATCCCATGAACTGTAGCCCACCAGGTTCCTCTGTCCATGGGATTTCCCAGGCAAGAATCCTGGAGTGGGTTGCCATTTCCTTCTTCAGGGGATCTTCCTGACCAAGGATTGAACCCACGTCTCCTGCTTCTTCTGCATTGACAGTTGGATTCTTTACCACTGTGTCACCTGGGAACCCCAACTGAAGCTTAGAGTGTCTAAATAATTGCCCAAGGATGCTTCTGGTAAGTGGTAGAAGCCTGATTGGAACCTGAGCAGTTGAATTCCAGAACCTGCAGTCTTGAACCTTTCAGAGAATTGGAAAGGATTCCAATAGCTGCTTCATTATTTGAAGGGATACAATGGGAGAAAGACTGGGCTTATTTTATGAAACTGCATTGTCAGCATGTATGTAAAGTCAGAGAGTGGAAGAGTTCCAAATACCTGAACTTTCCAGAGTGAAACAAGCTTCTCCAGAGGAAAGAATGCCCTGCATTTGGTGGGACTGCTTAGAGAAAGCTCAAACATTGCATAACTGGCTTCATCTTTAAACTTCCTTTAACGATTGGATGCTGCTATTTTTCAATTTATATTTCTAGCAAGGTCAAAATCAAGAAAGGACTCCTCAACACATACTCACAAAATCAACTTTAAGAACACAATAAAAAGGCAACTTATTTTACAACAAAACTTATGATTTATCATAAATCCCCATGCTTTGTTAATAAATGCTGATGTGCCATATGCCCCCTTGCGTTTAAGTTTGAGTGTAAATCATAAAAAGTCCATAATATCCAAAACACTTTATGTGTTTTTATGATCACAGAAGGCTGCCTTGCCTTCCATTCGTGATTAATTTTTTTTGATGGCTCCCTCTAGATCTTAGAAAATAATTACAACTAATGAACGATCTGCAGTGGCAATAAAGCAATGAGCATATTGTTTCCTGTCTGGGCTCCAAGCTTGATCAAAGGGAAGACTCCCTGAGAAGCAACTCACTGATGTTTTGTTCTTCACTTCCTGACCACCCACTGAGACCACGTGACAGCTTTGGGGGAAATCATGCATTAAGATTTTTTTAACACTCAAAAATACAATTAGTCAGTATAAGTGCTGTATCCCCAACAGAGAAGGATTCTAAGATCTGCACTTTTATTTTCTCTTACTAATCTTCCTGTATCAATGAGATCCTGTTTTCATTAAACCAGATCTGCTAATCACAAATATCAAATAAAGCAGAGCGACTGATGTGCCAAGGCCTTCCTTGGTGGTACAGTGGTTAGCATCGCTGTCTTCTAGAGGGGCCCACGTTTAAAAAGCAAGAAGGGCACTCGTATTCTATTGTATCATATTTTTTCCAAGATAATTGATGTGTTTTAACAGATATTATACTGAATATTTTATTCAAGGTTTATCTAGTCAAAGAAAAGTAGAAAAGCAGACTTCAGGTTAAATAAATCCTTTGGAGACTGGAAGGTTGAATTGTGAGGTGTTTCTGCAGAAAGTAGAACAGAAGTGAAAATCTGGGGGAGAGTCAAATTTACTTGCATTCATTCTCTATTGTGTATTCTGTGTCTGCATCAACAAAAAAGTTCTTGACATTTTTGGCTAGCTTAATAACTCTGTTTAATTTGACCCAGTCAAGCAATTAAGAAATCATAGTCAATCAAAATAGAAGCTTTGTCTTCTTTTGCTTTTCTTCTGCAAATGACTTTTAAAAAATAAATCGCATACATTAAAGATACAGCCAGAATGAATTAGCTTTTAGCATCGACCTCAGTGGGGATTTAGATGATAATAAAAATACAGTCAATTCTTAATTGCTTTGAAGCTGATTACATTTGGGGCCTTCTAAAGAGTTTCTTCCTTCCTTCATTTCCTGTTTTTCTGTTTATAGGCTCCAAGTGGGAAGGAAGAAACCACAGATGCTCCAGAAGCACTTTTAAAAAGACTTTCATGTAGAAGAGTTGTTGAGAGTTGGTTAGATTTCAATCATCCAGGTTCATTGGTCCAGCAAATTGAAAGTTGCCGATACACGTCCAGAAACTAAAGTTAGGAAGCTTCTGTGTATTTGCTGTCAGTATTGACTTCTCTGATGGCTCAACGGTACAGAATCTGCCTGCAATGCAGGAGACAAGGGTTTGATCTCTGGGTCAGGAAGATCCCCTGAAGGAAGATGTCTCATATTTTTTAATTGAAGTATACTTGATTGACAGCGTTGTGCCAATCTCTGCCACTGCAAAGTGACTCTCTTATCCACACATATACATTCTTTTCTGTTTTTACACCCTTTCCCATTATGGTTTATCACAGTTACCGAATATAGTCTTAGTGCTGTACATTAGGACCTTGCTGTCTATCCATTCTAAATGTAATAGTTTTCATTTACTAAACCCAAATTCTCAGTCCATCCCTCACCCTCTCCCCCTCAGCAACCGTGAGTCTGTTCTCTATGTCTGTGAATCTGTTCCTGTTTCACAGATCTGTGCCATATTTTAGATTTCACATATAAGTGATACCATATGATATTTGTCTTTCTTCTTTTGACTTACTTTACTTGGAATGATAATCTGTAATATGATATTCTCAAATGGCATTGTTTCATTCTTTTTTTTATGCTTAAGTGGTATTTTATTGTGTATATGTACCACATCTTTATCCATTCATCTGTTGATGGATGTTTAGGTTATTTCTGTTTTGGCTACTGTGAAGAGTGCTGCTATGGACATAGGGGTACATGTATCTTTTTAAATTATACTTTTGTTCAGGTATATTCCCAGGAGTAGGATTGTTAAATCATATGAGAATTCTATTTTTAGTTTCCTGAGGAATCTGTATACTGTCCTCCATAGTAGCTGTATTAGTTTACTTTCCCTCCAGCAGTGCAAGAGGGTTCTCTTTTCTCTGCACCCTCTCCAGCATTTGTTATTTGTAGACTTTTTAACGATGGCCATTCTGACCTGTTTGAGGTGGTACCTCATTGTAGTTTTGATTTGCATTTCTCTGATAATTAGTGATGTTGAGCATCTTTTCATATGCCTACTGGCCAGCTCTGTGTCTTCTTTGGAACTGGACTGACAATACAAACAGAGGCTTGAAAAGTTCTTACACAGTTGGGCTCATCCTCTCTGCCATCTCTGCTGTTGACATGAGAAAGTCATGACCCAGTTGACCTGCTGATTCCAGAAGGAAGATGATAATTATGGACAGTACAGCCAGCTTGACTCAGCCATCCTGAAAGGACCACCCCAGTCAGCCTGCAGACTGATGAGAAACCAGATGTGACTGGTGTCTTATGTCTTCAGGTTTTAGATGGTTTGTTACACAGCATAAATCATTTTAGTGAGAAAAAATAGCTAATTAAATCCAAATAACACTCCTCAAGTATGTTTATACAATATTTTTCACTGAATTCAAGATTTTTTTTCAAGTAAGTTATTCAGAATTCCTAACTCCAAATTTCCAAATGTTTTCTTTCTCTACTTCCACTCACCCTTCTGACTTTAAATCTTCTTAAGCCATTTCTCCTGTAAGCTCCACAAGCTTCTCTATCAGATAGAAACAAGGTGTTTTGCCTTGCTAGTGAAAATTCTCTTTGGGATTCTCTTAAAACTCATCTGCCATCAAAGGGCACCACAGGTGGTTTGCATAGCCATGGAGGGTGAAATCAATTTCCAGACGTCCAACTCAGTGGGCTTCCCATGGGGTCTGCAGAGAAAAGGAATGGAGGGGCACTCTCAGTTCTACAGTATTTGTGAACTGGAGATATTTTCCTTCAGGGGACAGACAGAATGAAACAGGTTTAGGCACTCATATATAAACAAAGGTTCTCTTCAAAGGGAAAGCTTTTTTATAGAAATCCATAAATTAAAGCTGAGAGTAGACATATAGGACTGAAATAGTGTGTATAATTGCAAGTCAAGATGTTTAGCCTTTGATCCCAGATGGGCTTGTTTTCTAAATGGGTTGGGCAGTCTGGGATCAGGCTGCAGTTTACAGCCAGCTGAAGATCATATGAAGAACTGTCTTCTGAGAAGGGGTACTGACCAGCATCTACTCTTCTACCCTGCCTTCTTGGTGGCCCTTTATTGCCCCATGTCTCTGAAGCAGCAGTGTGGAGCAGTGGTTAATAGTGCTAACCCTGGAGCCAGATTGCCTACATTCAAATCCTTTTTCTAGTAGTTAGTGTATAACTGTATAACTTTGGGCAAGCTGCGCAGCCTATCTTCTCATGAGGTGATACTGAGGATTAGATTAGTTAAGACACTAGAAGAATTCTGAGCACATATTAAGCACCCTGTAAACATCTACTGTTGCTATCATCCTTGTGTTACACCTATAACTATTAATGCTGTTTTGGTGCAAACCCTGATTGTCTTCTAAGAACCCACCCCTTTCTGTTCTTGAGTTTATAGCTACAAATGCTGGCTCCACCCTGCTTAGTCCTGCCTCTCCAGTTAAGAGTTGTCATTACCTGGCACAGTGATGCAGTGAGGTTTGAGTAAGTGACTCAGTCTAACCAGCGAGTTAAAAGCTTTATTTTTTTTTTTTTTTGAGGTGGGGGAACTGTTATTTATTTATGTATTTTTGGTTGTGCTGGGTCTTCATTGCTACCTGCAGACTTTCTCTAGTTGTGGCAAGTGGGGGCTAGTCTTCATTGTGATGCTCAGGCTTCTCTTATTACAGAGCACAGGCTGTAAGTGCGGGGACTTCAGTGTTACAGCATGCGGGCTCAGTAGTTATGATGCATGGGATTTGTTGCTCCAGGGCATGTGGGATCTTCCTGGATCAGGGATCAAACCTGTGTCCTCTGCACTGGCAGGAAAATTCTTATCCATTGCACCACCAGGGAAGTCCCAAGCTGTAAACTTGAGGTTTGGTGGGGTTGTGAGAGAGAAGTATGCTTTCTGTTCCACTGGAAATCAACTCATAAGGAAAAATACTAGATTGGAGCCCATTACAAAGAGCAGAGCCAACAAATGGAGCAAGAGCAGGTCCTGATGACAATGTTTAGACCCCTAGATTATGCCCTTCCTCCTATCCATGGAGTTTTTTTTCTTTAATGTGAGGCTATGAATTTCCTTTTGGTTTAAATGAGTTTAAGTTGAGTTTAACAGAAAGAGACCTTACACTGCTTAAAATTATTTTTTTCAGGAAGTTTTATTGAAATTTTGGTTCCTTCTCAGAAGCTTTTCTTGTAGATTCAAGGTCATTTCCGGCTTCCTAGGTGGTGTGGTGGTAATGAACCCACCTGCCAATGAAGGAGACATAAGAGACACACATTTGATCCCTGGGTCAGGAAGATCCCATGCGGGAGGAGATGGAAGCCCACTCCAGTATTCTTGCCTCTAAAACTCCATGGACAGAGGAGCTTTGTGGGCTACAGTCAATGGAGTTCCAAAGAGTCAGACACAACTGAGCTACGGAGCATGCATGCACTGACAAGGCATTTCAGGTCAAACTTGAATAAGCAAACATTAATTAATCAAAATATGACAATTTCATTGAGATTGAACTACGAGGAAGTCATTTTAGGGTTCAATTCAATTTAGTCGCTCAGTCGTGTCCGACTCTTTGCGACCCCATGAATCGCAGCACGCCAGGCCTCCCTGTCCATCACCAACTCCCGGAGTTCACTCAAACTCATGTCCATCAAGTCGGTGATGCCATCCAGCCATCTCATCCTCTGTCGTCCCCTTCTCCTCCTGCCCCCAATCCCTCCCAGCATCAGAGTCTTTTCCAATGAGTCAACTCTTCGCAGGAGGTGGCCAAAGTACTGGAGTTTCAGCTTTAGCATCAGTCCTTCCAAAGAACACCTGGGTCTGATCTCCTTTAGGATGGACTGGTTGGATCTCCTTGCAGTCCAAGGGACTCTCAAGAGTCTTCTCCAACACCACAGCACAAAAGCATCAATTCTTCGGTGCTCAGCTTTCTTCACAGTCCAACTCTCACATCCGTATATGACCACTGAAAAAACCGTAGCCTTGACTAGACGAACCTTTGTTGACAAAGTAATGTCTTTGCTTTTGAATATGCTGTCTAGGTTGGTCATAACTTTCCTTCCAAGGAGTAAGCGTCTTTTAATTTCATGGCTGCAATCACCATCTACAGTGATTTTGGAGCCCCCAAAAATAAAGTCTGCCACTGTTTCCCCATCTACCTGCCATGAAGTGATGGGACCAGATGCCATGATCTTCGTTTTCTGAATGCTGAGCTTTAAGCCAACTTTTCACTCTCCACTTTCACTTTCATCAAGAGGCTTTTTAGTTCCTCTTCACTTTCTGCCATAAGGGTGGTGTCATCTGCATATCTGAGGTTATTGATATTTCTCCCAGCAATCTTGATTCCAGCTAGGGTAGTTTTACTTTTATAGGGTTTGGGGGTATAGCAGCTTATAGTGGAAATCACTGCCTTGTAGCTCTGCCCTGGGTTGTGTATTAAACCTTGTCAAATCTAAGAATTCATGGAATATAAAACTGGCAAATAAAGCAGCTGTGATCTCCCGCCCCCACCATGAGATACATTCTGGCAGTTTGCAACTAGATAAAATAGTGGAAGTCCCTTGTCAGTATAACTCCGTTTAAATGTATTGTCAGGTTAATAGACTTAGTTATCCACTTTACCGAAGGAACATAAAAGGCAAGGCTTGACATTATCCCTTCTCATTAACATGGAAAGGGATTAAAAAGTATTTCTTTCTTTTATTAATTTTTATCACACTATAGTTGCTTTACGATATTGTTTTATCTTCTACTGTATAGTAGCGTGAATGAGTCATACATATACATATATCCTCTCCCTTTCAGATTTCCCTCCAAGTTAGGTCACCACAGAGCATTAAGTAGAGTTCCCGAGGTGTACAGTAGTTTCTCACTAGTTACCTGTTTTGTGCATAGTAGTGTATACATGTCAATGTCAGTCTCCCAATTCCTCCCACCCCACCCCTTTCCCCTTTGGTATCCATGTTTGTTCTCTATGTCTGTGTCTACATTTCTGCTTCACAAATAAGGTCATCTATACCATTTTTCTAGAGTCCACATGTATATGTGTTAGTATATTTGTTTTTCTCTTTCCAACTTACTTCTCTCTTATGATTTTCTTTAGGTCCATCCATAACTCTACAGGTGACCCAGTTTCATTCCTTTTTGACCATGCAATATTTCATCATATATATGTACCAAATCTTCTTTATCCATTTCTCTGTTAGTGGATATTTAGGTTGCTTCTGTGTCCTAGCTATTGTAAATAGTGATGCTGTGAACATTGGGGTACATATGTATTTTTAAATTATGGTTTTCTCGAGTATATCCTCAGTTGTGGGATTGCTGAGTTGTATGGTAGTTCTTTTTTTAATTTTTTAAGGAAACTCCATGTTGTTTTCTATAGTGGCCAACAACAGTATAAGAGAGTTTCCTAAAAAGAGTTTCTAAGGAGGGGTGGGGTTCCTAAGTACATGAGATTGTGAAATGGCAAAGTTTGCTTTCAGTGAGCTATTTCCTACTTCCCCTTCTTAGGCATGGATTATTTTTCCTCTTTATTCTACATCCTCCCTTCTGAAATGTTTGTGTTTATACAGTTAAAGAATTTCTGTTGTCTTTTCTACTAATGGTCCCATTTATGTGGCCCCGAAGGTGTATGCATAGTCCAGGCTGGAGTAATTCCAGTCCTCCCCCTCCATAGCCACAGTGATTGATTAAAGGTTTGGGCATGTGAAACAATGTTAGCCAGTCACAATCCTTTGGCAGATTTTTCTTTTTAATTGAAACTGAAGAGGAAGATTCTTTGCTTGTATGGTAACATCTATTAGGGTGTGAGTCCATAGATGCCTGTAGCCATGGAGAAAACAGATCAGCAATAGTAACAAGTTATTCTTGGAAACATTCAAGGCCTCAGTCCTGTTTACTCCTGAGGGAAGCTTTATCTCTGAAGGAAATGGCAACCCACTCCAGTGTTCTTGCCTGGAGAATCCCAGGGATGGGGGAGCCTGGTGGGCTTCCATCTATGGGGTCGCACAGAGTTGGACACGACTGAAGTGACTTAGCAGCAGCAGCCCATGAATTTGTTATGTAAGTAAATAAATATGTCTTCATTTTTTGAAACAGAGACTTTGGGTCTCAGTTCTGACATGTAAAGAGCTGGGAGACATCTTCTCATCCTTAAAGTAAGAAAACCAACTCAACAAAATGAAAATCAATTAATTTTCTTTGGCTTTTATTCCCAAGAAGCAACAGGCTTTGGAGAATCCACTCTTTTATGAGCATAACTCTCAGAAACCCCATTAGATTCTCTCATGGCTCTGGAAGAGGCAGGGGGAAATTAATCACAGTAAAATTCACCCAGAACTTGTATGTAACAAAGATATCCTCTCCAGGAAAAAAGATTTTGCCAGAGCCTTATCCCAGTAGGGGAAAAACATTCCTCTACCTCGAGACCCTGAAGCCTTCCTGTCTGTCTTCTGGGGAAGTGTCGGGGCTGGAGCAAGGGGCACATTGAACAGGGGTCAAGATTTCAAGGAAATTGATAGCAAATGCTATAGGCAAGGAAGGGAGTAAAAAGCAGGTAGAAAATTTTATACCCCTGGAGAAACTAGTGAAGGTGACAAGTCTGAGTTTCAGGCTTCTAAAACTGCAGTTTAATCAGAGTATAATACTCCCTCTCTAACAGCTGATTTTTCAATAGAAACTCTTCAGGCTAGAAGGGAATGGCAGGATATATGTAAGTGATGAAAGAGAAAAACCTACAACCCAAATTACTATAACCAGCAAGGATCTCATTCAAATATGAAGGAGAAATCAAAAGCTTTACAGACAAACAAAAGCTGAGAAAATTCAGCAGCACCAAACCAGCTCTTCAACAAATGCTAAAGGATCTTTTCTAGACAGAAAACACAGAAAAGGTTTATAAACTCAAACCCAAAACAACAAAGTAAATGGCAATGGGATCATACTTATCAATAATTACCTTAAATGTAAATGGGTTGAATACCCCAACCAAAAGACAAAGACTGGCTGAATGGATACAAAAACAAGACCCCTATATATGCTGTCTACAAGAGACCTACCTGAAACCAAGGGATACATAAAGACTGAAAGTGAAGGGCTGGAAAAAGATATTTCATGCAAATTGGAGACCAAAAGAAAGCAGGAGTAGCAATACTCGTATCAGGTAAAATAGCCTTTGAAATAAAGGCCGTGAAAAGAGACAAAGAAGGACACTGAATAATGATCAAAGGATCAATCCAAGAAGAAGATATAACAATTATAAATATGTATGCACCTAACATAGGAGCACCTCAATACGTAAGGCAAGTGCTAACAAGTATGAAAGGGGAAATTTACAGTAGCACAATAATAGTGGGAGACTTTAATACTGCACTCACGCCTATGGATAGATCAACTAAACATAAAATTAGCAAGGAAGCACAAACATTAAATGATATAATGGACCAGTTAGACCTAATTGCTATCTATAGGACATTTCACCCCAAAACAATGAATTTCACCTTTTTCTCAAGTGCACACGTAACGTTCTCCAGGATAGATTACATCCTGGGTCATAAATCTACCCTTGGTAAATTAAAAAAAATTGAAATCATTTCAAGCATCTTTTCTGACCACAATGTGGTAAGAGTAGATGTCAACTACAGGAAAAAAACTATAAAAATGCAAACTATATAAAAATGGAGGCTAAACAACATGTTTCTGAATAACCAACAAATCACAGAAGATCAAAAAGGAAATCAAAATATGCATAGAAGCAAATGAAAATGAGAACACAACCATCCAAAAACTATGGGATTCAGTAAAAGCAGTGCAAAGGGGAAGATTCATAGCAATACAAGCTTACCTCAAGAAACAAGACAAAAATCAAATGAATAACCTAACTTTACACCTAAAGCAACTGGAAAAAGAAGAAATGAAGAACCCTAGGGTTAGTAGAAGGAAAGAAATCATAAAAATTAGGGCAGAAATAAATGAAAAAGAAACAAAGGAGATGATAGCAAAAATTAACAAAACTAAAAGCTGATTCTTTGAGAAGATAAATAAAATAGACAAACCATTAGCTAGACTCATCAAGGAAGAAAAAGGGAGAAGAATCAAATCAACTAAATTAGAAATGAAAATGGAGAAATCACAACAGACAACACAGAAATACAAAGGACCATAAGAGACTACTATCAGCAAATATGCCAATAAAATGGACAACTTGGAAGAAATGAACAAATTCCAAAACTGAACCAGGAAGAAGTAGAAAATCTTAACAGATCCATCACAAGCATTGAAATAGAAACTGTAGTCAAAAATCTTCTAACAAACAAAAGCCCAGGACCAAATGGCTTCACAGATGAATTCTACCAAAAAATTAGAGAAGACCTAACACCTATCCTACTCAAACTCTTCCAGAAAATTTCAGAGGAAGGTAAACTCCCAAACTCATTCTGTGAGGCCACGATCACCCTAACACCAAAACCAGACAAAGATGCTACAAAAAAAGAAAACTACAGGCCAATATCACTGATGAACATAGATGCAAAATTCCTCAACAAAATTCTAGCAAACAGAATCCAACAATATATTAAAAAGATCATATATCATGACCAAGTGGGCTTTATCCCAGGGATGCAAGGATTCTTCAGTATTCATAAATCAATCAATGTGATACACCACATTAACAAACTGAAAGATAAAACCATGTAATTATCTCAACAGATGCAGAGAAAGCCTTTGACAAAATTCAACATCCATTGATTATAAAAACTCTCCAGAAAGCAGGCATGGAAGGCACATACCTCAACATAATAAAAGCCATATGTGATAAACCCACAGCAAACATTATCCTCAATGGTGAAAAACTGAAAGCATTTCCCTTAAAGTCAGGAACAAGACAAGGGTGCCCACTCTTCACCACTACTATGCAACATAGTTTTGGAAGTCCTAGCCACAACAATCAGAGAAGAAAAATAAATAAAAGGAATCCAGATTGGAAAAGAAGAAGTAAAACTCTCACTGTTTGCGGATGACTTGATCCTCTATGTAGAAAACCCTAAAGACACCACCAGAAAATTACTAGAGCTAATCAATGAATATAGTAAAGTTGCAGGATATAAAATTAATACACAGAAATCCCTTGTATTCCTATACACTGACAATGAGAACACAGAAATGGAAATTAAGGAAACAATCCCATTCACCATTGCAACAAAAAGAATAAAATACTTAGGGATATTTACCTAAAGAAACAAAAGACCTATATATAGAAAACTATAAAACACTGATGAAAGAAATCAAAGATGACACAAATAGATGGAGAAATATACCATGTTTGTGGATGAGAAGAATCAATGTAGTGACAAAGAGTATACTACCCAAAGCAATTGATAGATTCAATGCTACCAAGAGTATTTTTCACAAAACTAAATAATTTCACAATTTGTATGGAAATACAGACAATCTTTAATAGCCAAAGCAGTCTTGAGAAAGAAGAATGGAACTGGAGGAATCAACCTGCCTGACTTCAGACCATACTGCAAAGATATGGTCATCAAAACAGTATGGTACTGGCAAAAAGAAATATAGATCAATGAAATAAAATAGGAAGTCCAGAGATAAATCTGTGTACCTATGGACACCTTATCTTTGACAAAGGAGGCAAAAATATACAATGGAGAAAAGATAATCTCTTTGACAAGTGGTGCTGGGAGAACTGGTCAACCACCTGTAAAAGAATGACACTTTCTAACACCATACACAAACATAAACTCAAAATGGATTAGAGCTCTAAATTGAAAGCCAGAAACTATAAAACATAGGCAAGCACACTCTAATGTAAATCACAGCAAGGTCCTCTATGCCCCACCTCCCAGAGTAATGGAAATGAAAACAAAAATAAATGGGACTTAATTAAACTTAAAAGCTTTTGCACAATGAAGGAAACTAAGCAAGGTGAAAAGACAGCCTTCAGAGTGGGAAGAAATAATAGCAAATGAAGGAACTGACAAAGAATTAATCTCAATTACAAGCAGCTCATGAAGCTCAATACTAGAAAAATTAACGACCCAATAAAAAAATGGGCCAAAGAACTAAATAGACATTTCTCCAAAGAAGACATACAGTTGGCTAACAAACACATGAAAAAAAGCTCAACATCACACATTATCAGAGAAATGCAAATCAAAGCCACAATGAGGTACCATCTCACACCAGTCAGAATGGCTGCTATCAAAATGTCTACAAACAATAAATGCTGGAGAGGGTGTGGAGAAAAGGGAACCCTCCTACACTGTTTGTGGAAATGCAAACTAGTATAGCCACTACAGAGAACAGTGTGGAGATTCCTCAAAAAAGTGAAAATAGAACTGCCGTACAACCCAGCAGTCCCACTGCTGGGCATACACACTGAGCAAACCAGAATTAAAAGAGACACGTGTACCCCAATGTTCATAGCAGCACTGTTTACAATAGCTAGGACATGGAAGTTACCTAGATGTCCATTGGCAGATGAATGGATGAGAAAGTTGTGGTAAATATACACCATGGAATATTACTCAGCTATTGAACACATTTGAATCAGTTCTAATGAGGTGGATGAACCTGGAGCCTATTATACACAGTGAAGGAAGGCAGGAAGAAAAACACCAATACGGTACATTAAGGCATATATATGGAATTTAGAAAGATGGTAACGATGACCCTATATGCCAGACAGCAAAAGAGACACAGATTTAAAGAACAGACTTTTGGACTCCATGGGAGAAGACGAGGGTGGGATGCTTTGAGAGAATAGCATTGAAACATATATATGACCATGTGTGAAATAGATCACCATCCAAGTTCAAGGCAGGAAACATGAACTAAAAGCTGGTGCACTGGGATGACCCTGAGGGATGGGATGGGGAGGGAGGTGGAAAGGGATTTTGGGATGGTAGGGGATACATGTATACCCATGGCTGATTCATGACAAAGTATGGCAAAAACCACAACAATATTGTAATTCAGTTCAGTTCAGTTCAGTTGCTCAGTTGTGTCCGACTCTTTGCGACCCCATGAATCGTAGCACGCCAGGGCTCCCTGTCCATCACCAACACCCGGAGTTCACTCAGACTCACGTCCATCGAGTCAGTGATGCCATCCAGCCATCTCATCCTCTGACGTCCCCTTCTCCTCCTGCCCCCAATCCCTCCCAGCATCAGAGTCTTTTCCAATGAGTCAACTCTTCACATGAGGTGGCCAAAGTACTGGACTTTCAGCTTTAGCATCATTCCTTCCAAAGAAATCCCAGGGCTGATCTTCAGAATGAACTGGTTGGATCTCCTTGCAGTCCAAGGGACTCTCAAGAGTCTTCTCGAACACCACAGCTAAAAAGCATCAATTCTTCGACGCTCAGCCTTCTTCACAGTCCAACTCTCACATCCATACATGACCACTGGAAAAACCGTAGCCTTGACTAGACGAACCTTTGTTGGCAAAGTAATGTCTCTGCTTTTCAATATGCTATCTAGGTTGGTCATAACTTTCTTTCCAAGGAGTAAGCGTCTTTTAATTTCATGGCTGCAGTCACCATCTGCAGTGATTTTGGAGCCCCCAAAAATAAAGTCTGACCCTGTTTCCACTGTTTCCCCATCTATTTCCCATGAAGTGATGGGATCAGATGCCATGATCTTCGTTTTCTGAATGTTAAGTTTTAAGCCGACTTTTTCACTCTCCTCTTTCATCTTCATCAAGAGGCTTTTGAGTTCCTCTTCACTTTCTGCCATAAGGGTGGTGTCATCTGCATATCTGAGGTTATTGATATTTCTCCCGGCAGTCTTGATTCCAGCTTGTGCTTCTTCCAGCCCAGCGTTTCTCATGATGTACTCTGCATATAAGTTAAATAAGCAGGGTGACAATATACAGCCTTGATGTACTCCTTTTCCTATTTGGAACCAGTCTGTTGTTCCATGTCCAGTTCTAGCTGTTGCTTCCTGACTTGCATACAGATTTCTCAAGAGGCAGGTCACGTGGTCTGGTATTCCCATCTCTTTCAGAATTTTCCACAGTTGATTGTGATCCACACAGTCAAAGGCTTTGGCATAGTCAATAAAGCAGAAATAGATGTTTTTCTGAAACTCTCTTGCTTTTTCGATGATCCAGCGGATGTTGGAAATTTGGTCTCTGGTTCCTCTGCCTTTTCTAAAACCAGCTTGAACATCAGGAATTTCACAGTTCACGTATAGCTGAAGCCTGGCTTGGAGAATTTTGAGCATTACTTTACTAGCATGTGAGATGAGTGCAATTGTGCGGTAGTTTGAGCATTCTTTGGCATTGCCTTTCTTTGGGATGGGAATGAAAACTGACCTTTTCCAGTCCTGTGGCCACTGCTGAGTTTTCCAAATTTGCTGGCATATTGAGTGCAGCACTTTCACTGCATCATCTTTCAGGATTTGAAATAGCTCAACTGGAATTCCATCACCTCCACTAGCTTTGTTCGTAGTGATGCTTTCTAAGGTCCACTTGACTTCACATTCCAGGATGTCTGGCTCTAGGTCAGTGATCACACCATCGTGATTATCTGGGTCGTGAAGATCTTTTCTGTACAGTTCTTCTGTGTATTCTTGCCACCTCTTCTTAATATCTTCTGCTTCTGTTAGGTCCGTACCATTTCTGTCCTTTATCGAGCCCATCTTTGCATGAAATGTTCCCTTGGTATCTCTAATTTTCTTGAAGAGATCTCTAGTCTTTTCCATTCTGTTGTTTTCCTCTATTTCTTTGCATTGATTGCTGAGGAAGGCTTTCTTATCTCTTCCTGCTATTCTTTGGAACTCTGCATTCAGATGCTTATGTCTTTCCTTTTCTCCTTTGCGTTTCGCTTCTCTTCTTTTCACAGTACTTAGCCTCCAATTAAAACAAATCAATTAATTAAAAAAATAATACTCCCTTCTCCCTAATAGTATAAAAACAGTAGATTATAGCTGAAAGTGGTACAAGATGCAGACTCTGAGGAAGTATACTTGGGGGAGTCCAAAATCTATAGATGAAATAAAAACATGCTCAATAAATACTGATTTCAACAGGAAATCCTGGAAGCGAACAGATCATCTTTCATGCTAGGTATTTGGAAACCTCTGGGTATAAATTGCAGATGCTTACTGTGACAGGTGTCCTTCAATTCAGATGATGTATATCAGGCTGCTTTCTGAGACAAACTCTCATCCAAAGTTCAGTTCACAGGCTCATCTTCATGGTTAATCTTTGCCCTTTCTCTGTAGCTCCAAGCTGGAGTTAAACTTAACATCAGTGGTGGTGAGCAAATGGATCATCATCTTGCCAATTAAGTCTATTCAAGTCCAGGGTTGTATGTATGGGAGTGAGGTTGTATGTATGGGATGGTAATCTATTTCACATATGGTTGTATGTAACTAAGGGCAAGTTTAGCCTTTACCCACCTAGCATACCCCCACAAACAGGAAAAAGTCTGTTAACAGACAAGTCATGCCCTTTATAATGTCAGACAATTTTAGTATGAAATTTTAAGAACTAGTGAAGGAATTTGGGGGCTTCCCTGGTGGCTCAGATGGTAAAGAATCCTCCTGCAATGCAGGAGATCTGGTTCAATCCTTGGGTTGGGACGACCCCCGTGGAGAAGGGAATGGCTACCCCTCCAGTATTCTGTCTTGGAGAAGTTCGTGGACAGAGGAGCCTGGCAGTCTGCAGTCCATGCGGTCACAAAGAGTTGGACACGACTGAGCAACTTTCACTTTCACACTTGGGAATTTTCGGTCTCTGCAAAACGGATATGTTCCATCACTAAATTAGAATAATTGCTGGGTTTTTGCAATTTTCAGAAAATATAACTTACTGGATAAAATTTTCTCAATTTTAAGCTTTTCTTTGGTAAATTTTTTCATCTTTTCTGCACCTGCTACTGCTCATCTGCTGGTGAGTTCTAGCTGGTATCAAATCAAATGAATAAGTAGAAAGCAAACATTAATGCAAACAGCCAATCACTCTTAATTCAACAGCATGTTTTTTATGGATGTGTGTTTATGGTTATGATTTTATATTGTAACATACAATACAGTCATATTTTCCATGTGAAGTTGTTCCTGGAATTAAATGTATCAATATTTCATGGTTTTCTATGAAGAACATAATAAGCTCCAAGTGTTCAGTCATTATGAGCGCTTTTTAAAAGATCAAGAAAGTATTATTTTTGTAGGTCATATGCCAGATATGGAAATCACATCCTTGGACATATATGGCCTGGTAATCCGAATCTCAGCTTAGTGAAATAACCGGAAGAGGGAGCACTACAGCTGGGCCCCTCATCTTACATTTCCAGGTTATCCACAGGGCAAAATCATGAGGCAGTGCTAAGAGGAGGAAGCCAGCAAGGGAGGAACATTTATGTGGGGTGTTCATGCAGCCATTTTTTATTAGTAGCAGCTGTCTTAGCCTGCTTGGGTTGCTGTAACAAAATGCCATAGGCTTGTGGCATTGGAGAAGATTCTTGAGAGTCCGTTGGACTACAAGGAGATCCAACCAGTCCATCCTAAAGGAGATCAGGCCTGGGTGTTCATTGGAGGGACTGATGTTGAAGCTGAAACTCCAATACTTTGACCACCTGATGCGGAGAGCTGACTCATTGGAAAAGACCCTGATGCTGGGAAAGATTGAGGGCCGGAGGAGAAGGGGACAACAGAGGATGAGATGGCTGGATGGCATCACTGACACAATGGACATGGGTTTGGGTGAACTCTGGGAGTTGGTGATGGACAGGGAGGCCTGGCGTGCTGCGGTTCATGGGGTCGCAAAGAATTGGACACAACTGAGCGACTGAACTGAACAGCAGGCATTGATTGATGTTCCCCCGGTTCTGGAGGCTGGGAGGTCCAAGATCAAGGTGCTGGCTGATACAGCTCCCGGTAAGAGCTCTCTTCCGGCTGGCAGCCATCTGTCTTGCTGTGCCCTCACATGACAGAGTGGAAAAGACAGAGTAAGCTCTCTACTCTTTTATTTTTTTTCCCATGTGAATAAGAAACCACTCTTTTTTTATTGAATACATCTGACATAAAACATTCTGTCTACTCTTTTCTTATAAGGGTATGGGACCCACCCTCATCTATCCAAAATTATTTTCGATAGGCCCATTTCCAAAAACTACCACAGTAAGGAGTTAGGGCTTCAACAGATGAATTTCAGAGAACAAATTCAGTCCACAGCAGCAGATATCTGTGCCTTGCCAGAAATGCAGCCACTCTCCACTTTCCTCCGGAATTCCTGTCCCAGTTGTGTGAGGACATTCTGCCCATCACCTTTTTTTTTTTTATTTCTTTTGTTTTTTTTAATTACTTTATTTATTTTAATTGAAGGATTATTAGCTTTGTCACGTGAGTTGAGAGCTGCCAGGCTCTCCCTCATCTGGCTCTTCCCTTTTGACTACTTGTCTGTGATTTCCTGTAGCTCCATGAATATAGCGGGGTCGTCCTCATGAGAACCATCAGAAGATCTCCACAGAGATCAGGTTCCTGCAGGTCTCTGCCATCACACCCCTGTATAAGGCCCTCTAAGCAGAGTCCAGGCATTCCTACTCCTGAGGGAATTCAATGGCCATGTCCTCAAAGGTCAACCGTTCCTGAGAAAAAGCCATTCCAGACTCCAGTTCTTTCCTTCCGTAGGCCATGTGAGTCTTTGGAAATTTATCTTGAAAGTGAAAGATGTTGTTTATTGCTTAGAATCAGCATACCCCTTCCTGTGCCACAACCACACGTACATGGATGACCTCACCATGTGGAATAGACAGTCCTCTGCTGCCCACAGTCACAAGAGGGATTCAGCATGGCAAACTCCCTCACAGAGACCAACAAGTGAGGTAACACTTCCCTTCAGATCAGGCTTGCCCGGGAGTTCCCTGGTGGCCTAGTGAATGGTTAGGATTCTGGGCTCTCACTGTCATGGCCTAGTTCAATTCCTGGTGAGGAAACAGGTCCCGCCAGCCAAGAAACTTTCCACTATATAAGAAGAGGAGAATAAGGCACTCAGGCCTGGAATAAATCATAGCAGTAATGGCATTGTCTGATTTACTTGAGGTGGAGGACCAGGTGCTGGGATTTGAGGTCCCTGGAGGGTTCCACATCGACCTGAAGTATAGTGGGGTACCATGCAGCACAGATTTACATTAGAAGCCCTCCTTAAGAGTTTTATTCCGTATTTTCAGAAATGTGCCAAAAGCAAAACCAGGATGTGTGGTTATTTTACTGAGAGTAATATTAAGGTGGTGTTAACGAGCCATGGCTTTCTAATATCCCTGTCTGCATGTCATACAAAATGTTTTGTTGTTATAACAAGATTTAAACATACTGCAGGGCAAATCATGTTTTCTAAAACACAGGAACTACTTTTAGTAAAGAAGCCTGACTGGATACATCTTATTTCAAGATGTTCTGTTCCTCCTCCACTCACCTCAGCTTTATTTAGAATTTCTGTTACTTTTAGTTTCTGTAGGGCTTCCCCAGTGGCTCAGACGGTAAAGCATCTGCCTACAATGCAGGAGACCTGGGTTTGATCCCTGGGTCGGGAAGATCCTCTGGAGAAGGAAATGGCAGCCCACTCCAGTACTCTTGCCTGGAAAATCCCATGATGGAGGAGCCTGGTAGGCTACAGTCTATGGGGTTGCAAAGAGTCGGACACGACTGAGCAACTTCACTCACTCATTACTTTACAGTATTGTGATGGTTAAATGTCTGCTTCTGTACAATAGAGATGAGAAGCTTAAGTCCAAGGACCAGGCCAGATGTTCAGATGCATGCTCCAGTTTGTGTTTATCAAAGAGGCCACCCCTTGGGATTCTGTATTTGCCAAGTGACTACTAAAGTTATACTTCATTCCCCATTCTGTGAATTAGTCTTCCTTGGATGTAAACTTCTTGCCTGAACAACCCTGGTGGAAAAGAGGTGCCAAGGCAGGACTCAGTTCCCCAAGTTCTTAGCATCAACTGTTTACTTTCTTTTTTTTTTTTTAATCAGAGGATATTATATAATTTATGTACCAAGTCATGGCCTCCAACTTTAATTCAGCCATTTCTTTGTTCTGTGTTCTAGTAAATGTTACTGGTGACCTCCTGATTACTCAATCAATAGACTCCTTAATTGCTTATATTATTTGAACTTTCTAGGTCACTTAGTCGGAGAAGGCAATGGCACCCCACTCCAGTACTCTTGCCTGGAAAATCCCATGGGCAGAGGAGCCTGGTAGGCTGCAGTCTGTGGGGTCGCTCAGAGTCGGACACGACTGAGCGACTTCACTTTCACTTTCCACTTTCATGCATTGGAGAAGGAAATGGCAACCCACTCCAGTGTTTTTGCCTGGAGAATCCCAGGGACGGGGGAGCCTGGTTGGCTGCCATCTCAGGGGTCGCACAGAATCGGACACTACTGAAGTGACTTAGCAGCAGTAGCAGCAGGTCACTTAGTATTCTGGGCCGCTCCCTTTACTAAACCTTTTCCTTCTCCATTCATTTGCAGCACGGCACTATCTTTAGTGTCTTCCTGATTTATAACCACCTAGCATGTGCTTGCTGGGTTCCTCTTTTTTTGTATTCCCTTTTAAGACACTGCCTATCGTTCTCTTTCTCTTCTCCCTCCACCTGCTCTACCTGTGTACTCTTCTCCAGTGCTGTGCGTTCATCTGTCACCTGCATACACATGGTCCCAGAACAACATCGGCAGCTCCTAGCCAGTTTCTCCGTTTATGCCTAACTAGATGACCCGCAGGTGCCCCAGAGGAGATAGCCCAAGTGGAACTTGTCTCCAGTTGACTTAACGTGCCCTGAATTCTTGCTACATTCTCAATATGGCGATGGGGTTATTAACAAAGATGAAGGAGAAGTTGGAAAGAAGAAGAAAGCAAGTAATTATAAACGTTCTCTTCCAGTGCAGTTCTGAGTGCTATGCGTATGTTAAGTCATTTAGTCCTTACATTGTTTCTATGAGGAATGTGCTCTCACTGTCCTCATTTTACAAATAAAGAAATGGAGGCAAAGACATGGGGAGTAACTTGCCCAAAAATATATAGTGAGTGGTGTCAGTGTCAGAATTCAAACCCAGAAAGACTGGCTCTCAGTGCCACCTTGCATACTTCTTCTCCCTGTCTCTGAAGATAGCAGTGGTGCCCATCTGGCCACCTGAAAATGAACCTAGATACGCCCTCTTCCTCAGTATCCCGTCAGCCACCAGCAGGGAACTTGATTTGAATGCTCAGGATGGAGAGTTGTAGAGAAGGGAGAGAAAGGCCCTTCCATTTTTCTGGAGTTCTGCAACATGGTAAATAGATGAAAAGGCACTAAAAATCACTCATAATTGTGAAAATTCCTCATAATGCAATGTGGAATGTCATGTCCTTTTTCTGCCTATTTTTCAAACATTTATTCTACACAAACATGACTAATATAAGAAATGACTTGAAAATGATGCTTCAGTGGCAAAGTGAAATTCAGAACTTGTGCCTTTGTAAGATGAGATGTGTTAGTCTCATTCCAAAAGCAATTTTTGCTTAATATGGAATCAAAGCAAAGGGTGGAGGCTTTGGGTGTCTAAATTCCATCACTGGTGGGCTCAGTATGGTAGGATTATAACATAGATAACATGGCCTTATCAATAAAATCCTTTTGGTCCATAAATCATGGGCCATGGGCAGGAGAAGCCTGTCTTCACTTGAACTTTTCTCTGGGTGGAGAACATGGGCAGACTGTGTAGTATTCTTCACAATTTCCGAGTTGAACATTGGGAACACTCTATGCATGTTGATTCTTCTAAGTGTAACAGTAGAGAGATAGGAGTGAGCTTATCTGAAAGTCATTTAGTAAAGACTCTTTTGTGAAGTTTTCCCCGATGTTTGAGGAAGGTAAACTAATCTAACTACTTTATCTTTTAATATAGCTGTTTTCCTTTTTGAGCAAAAAAGGGAAATATGTCCTTTTGACATATTTGAGCAAAAGCACTATGCCAGGCAACAAAGTAGGTGCTAAGAATACAGCTGATAAGACAGATGTGAACTTTGCCCTCAAAGAGCTGAGAAGCAGTGGTAAATAAATAAGTAAATAAGTAAAAGCAGAGCAGTGAAATAATTATGCCCTAAGAGTGTTATGAAAAAAAACAAAAAGAGGTCTAATATGAAACACAGTTCACAAGATCTCTCTATAAAAGCTATCAAGGAAGACATCTCCAAGGAGGTGGTATGCAGACTTAATCCTGCCCTCTCCATCCAGCTCACCCCCTGCTCCAGGATGAGGATGAAATGCTTGACTTCTCCTCGCCCTCTCCCTTTCCATTTATCTTCCTGTTACCATTTATCATGCAGAGTGCGTTTCCTGGCAGTAGGTAGTCGCTCCAAAAGGGGAGGCCACATTCTGTTCACCAAAGGGCTCTTGGCACTGCTATTGAAGTGATACCACTCAGTTTAAAAATGGGCTAATGATATGAATAGACATTTCTCCAAAGAAGAGAAAAATATGGTCACCAAACACATGAAAGGGTACTCAACTTAATTAGCCATCAGGGAAATGCAAATCAACATCACAAGGAGATACCACTTCACATCCTCTAGGATGGCAATAATCAAAAAGAGACATAAATATTGGCAGGGATATGGGGAAATTGGAAGCTTCACACCCTGCTGATGGGAATGCAGAATGGTGCAGCCACTTTGGAAATAGTACAACAGCTCCTCAAAAAATTAAAAATAGAATTACTATATGATCCAGCATTTCTATTCCTTGGAACATACCTTAGACAAACGAGAACATATGTCCACACAAACACTGTACATGAATGTTTGTAGCAGCTTGTTCATAGTAGCGCCAAGGTGGAAACAACCCAGATGCCCATCAGCAAATGAATAAATAAACGAACATGGTGTATCTATACAATAGACTATTATTCTACCATAGAAAGGAATGAATACCTGAGTGGATGAACCTTGAAAACATGATGCTAAGTGAAAGAAGTCCGTCACGAAAGATCATGTAATGTAGGTTCCATTTAAATGAAATTTCAGAATAGGCAAATCTATATAGACAGGAAGCAAATGAGTGGGAGCCTAGGGCTGAGGAGAGGGGAGAACTGGAAGATACCTGCTAACGGGTCTTTTGGGAGTGATTCAGTTCAGATCAGTTCAGTTCAGTCACTCAGTTGTGTCCGACTCTTTGCGACCCCATAAATTGCAGCATGCCAGGCCTCCCTGTCCATCACCAACTCCTGGAGTTCACTCAAACTCACGTCCATCGAGTCGGTGATGCCATCTAGCCATCTCATCCTCTGTTGTCCCCTTTTCCTCCTGCCCCCAATCCCTCCCAGCATCTAAAATTGATTGTAGTGAAGGTTGCACAACTCTGTAAATATGCTAAAAACCACTGGATTATACACTTAAACTGTGTGAATTACACAGTATATGAATACATATCTTATTAAAGTCATTACTTAAAAAAAAAGTGACCGGAAACAGAGACTTGAAATGGAGGGCGGGATACAAATGTAGAAGAGGATTATTTTTCCCCATGACATCTCATCACCTTTAAACAAACCTCTTTCTGCCTTTGTCCAAGAGGAAATTGCTGTATACAGAGTCTGTTATGGCAGTGATAGATGGTGACATCCTAGTCTAACACTGAAAAACAATCTTCTTCCACACATGGGGGGAAAAATGGCCTCTTGGCTAACTTCACCCTAATGTAATTTTTATCTCTCTTGCAAAAAAAAAAAAAAAAAAGAAAATGTGCTAGGAGTAATCATTTTATATACTCTGGAATCAGAAATCTAGCATGAGTCATGCTTAGGTATGGGTCAGAGTACAGTGGAGATGTTTAATTGACCCCTTCATTGAAATTGCATTTGTTTAACTGTATTCAGTCAGTTCAGTCACTCAGTCGTGTCCGACTCTATGCGACCCCATGAATCGCAGGTCGCCAGTATTAGACCTCTGTAATGCAACAGAAACCCAACCCAAACCAGCTGCCTGAAGGAGTGGAGGGAATGAAATATATTAGCATGTGCACCCCGGGAGTCCCAAGTGTGCATGTAGCTCCTGGCCTCAGGAACGTGGAGTATGAGTGTTCGCTGACACTGTCCGTGTCATGTCTCTCTGAGAGCCCTAGCCTATGTGTTCACAACTTATGAGCTAAAACTGAGAGCATGCTATCTGTCTGACTAATTTGATCAAGTTTGAACATGAACTCTAAGGATCTGACTTTGATCACAGGCCTGTTCCTGAGCCCGTCACCATTTCCAGAGGGGAAGTGTACTGCCTGGCCCAGCTTGGTCTTTGTGCCCAGTCCGGTCCACAGTGTTGAGGAGTAGGCCATGATGCTTGACAGTCTCAAAATGACCACCTGTGGTGATGGAGGAGTTTCTCAAAGGAAAAGGGGGTTCTGTTACTAGAAGGGAGATGGGAATACATGCTGAGCAGATAGAAGCCACCACCACTGCAGTGCCCATCACATAGGAGGCTTTACTGCTAAGTTGTGGAGCGCAGTGAGGCAGGAACAGCATCTGAGAGGGCTGCCCAGCCTGGCCTCCAGGATCGTCTACCTGCCCCGGCTGGCACATTCAAGGTGGCAGCTCCCGTCTCCACTGTATTCCACCCTGTATCCTCCCTTTCCCTTTGGAAATCCTTTCTCATCACAGGGGAATGGCAGACATTTGATGAACTGCAAGCACAAATGAGGTGCATCATCTTGCTGCCGCCTGAGTACAGCTAAATTAGGTATCACAATACACTCTATCAAACATTTTAAATGGCGCAATCAGATGAGAGGTTTATGGTTCCAAAAGCACTAATGATACATCTATACTTGCTGCAAATTGTTGTTTTATGCAAAGAGTTTGTCATACCAGCTGCTGTGTTGTATGAACTGCTCCTTTTTATCTTTGACCTAAAGGTACTTCAATCAAAGATTCATTGTACTATAAATGATGACTTGCCACCCACCAAGATTGGCCATGGCTTAGAAAGTACATGTAAGAATAATTGCTTGAATTGGGTTTCTTTTGGTCCCAAAAATTCTTTGTCAATCTGGTTGAAGAGAGTTGTGTTTTTTTTTTTTTTTAATTATTTGCAAGATCCAGATGTGTAGGAAAATGGCAAGTATTTCTGCAAGTCAGACTTAAATATCTACGTTGTAGTAGTTAAATGTAGAGGTGGTTCTGTTTTCGCTTGTTTTTAATGAACTCAGTGTCTTGATCATTAGTTGTCAAATATAGTACAGTGAGCCCAGCTGGTATCAGGAATAAAGGAAAAGAACTGCATTATTCACATGTTATATGATAGTAGGAGCCATAGAGCAAATGTTTATTATGTTCCAAGTGTGTTTCCACCCTGTGCTCACAAAGAGGTCTTGTAGAAATTAATTCAGGGAAGGAAAGGCCATTCTTTATTGTCTAACTCTGTAGAGGCCTCGGTGCCTTTGGTGGAAATAATGACTTCAGAACACTGATCTCCATGGATCTCCATCATGGAGACCATCTTATTGCTATTAGTAACCAGAAGACTGAGATAGAAGAGTAGTTCAAGGAAGCTACAGATGCATGGAGCCAGGGGCTGTGCTGGAAGACAGGATAACTTCAAAGACATCAAGGCATGCAATGTTTCCAAATGCCACTTAGTGAAGGAAAGATGAGGCAACCTGAAACATTTATAACTAACCTTGAGGGAAATGGTGGGCTCACAGGGGGAGGCACCACTGCGCATTCCTTGTGAGGTTGATCCACCAGAGTAGAAAGTGATCCTTCTCCATGTGGACTCTCTGAAATTCCATCTGTAAATGGTCCTAACAGTACTCCAATCCTTAGATTGCTGAGGCAAAGAAAATTGGACTGTGGTTATGTAGATTCTATCTCTAGGTGAACGCCTTTCCTTCATAAAGCTCTGCAGAGTTATAAAACACTTCCATAGGCAGGGTCTCATTATTTTGTTGTATAGATAACAGATTTTATTTCATTGTTAAACATTTTTAGAGTATAATTGCTTTGCAATGTTGTGATAGTCTGTGCTGTACAATGAAGTAAATCAGGTATGCATACACATACATCCCCTCCCTCTTGGACCTCCCTGTCTCCCACCCGCCCCTCTCGGTCATCACAGAACGTAGAGCTGAGCTCCCTGTGTTTACAGCAGGTTCCAGTAGCCGCCTATTTTACACATGGTAGTGTATATATGTCAATCTGAGTTTTACCATCCAGTTCACAGGTAAAACTAAACCTGCATAGATAAAAACCACACACCAACCTAACGGCAAAACCAGGGCTGGCAACATTATCATGTGTTCAGAGTCCTCTGCTCCTTCCACTATCATATCAACATTGATCTCTGACTCTCACTCTGTGTATTCTTCTTCCTATCTAGTCACCATCATCCTGTCACTTCCCTGTCTTCCGATTGCCTGTTTATCAGTTTGGACGACTGTCCCTGCATATCAGCATCCATTAACCACCCTGTTTTCATCTTGCTCCCTTCATCCTTCACACAACAACCAGGATTATCTTTGAAAAATCCAAATCAGATTATTACCATGATCTTGCCCTTTGAATCAAGTTTAAACTCCTTCAGGATCTAGACCTTGCAGTTTTCTCTTATTTCATTCTCTACTCCAGTCACTGCTGGCCACTGTCAGTCAGTCCCTCCTCACTCTGTCCTCCAGGGCTTTGCACATTTTTTTTTCCCCCTCTGCTTGAAATGCTTACCTTCCATCACCCACTTTCTGCCAGCCCCTTTCACCTTCCATGGGCCCTTCACCTTGGTATCCACTCATCACCGAGGTGTTGCTGGATGCTTTGTCCTAATTGAGATGCTTCCTGAATCTTCCTTATCCCTCTTCTAGTATCTCATTCCATTTAACACTTCTCTGTTGACCTTAGCTTTTGTATCACAAGTCAGTCTTACCTTCTGTGATATACAAACACAAAAATGTCAATGGCCACTAGGATATATTATTTTTTACTGAAACCACATTCTGTTGAATCTTAACAGTGCAGGTTTCAACAAAGCAGCCTTTCCTGGGGATTCAGGAACCCAGGCTCCTTCTGTCTTGTAGCTTTGCCATCTTCCATAGTTATTGCCAAAGAGAAAAAAAGACCTGTTTTTTTTTTTTTTTGGACCTACTTCATGACTTAGCTTAAAAATGATACACATCACATCATTTACATTTTATTGGCAAAAACTCATCATGAGGCTGCACTTGGAAGCAAGAGGGGTTGTGAAACATCGCTGCCAGGACAGCTGCTCCCTAGCAGCAGTGCTGCTCTATGGAAAAGGAGCATGTGTCTTTGGTTAACTGACCATCGATGTCATTCTTTGGTTTTTTGTCTTCCTTGATAGCTTGAAAGTAGGAGCTGTGTCCCTTCACTGTCACCTAGGCAATATTTGTGAAATTAATGTCATGTATATATAATATAGATAAATATTATTATTTTGTGGGTCGCAGACACCATTGTTTATATATCACATAGTCATGTACATGTTCACCTGAAACTATCAAAACATTGTTAAACAGCTATACCCCAATACAGAATTTAAAAAGTTCAAAAGAAAAATTAGTCATGCACATTTTTTTAGGGAAAAAAAAATGCAGATTCATGACATTTTACCTATAATTTCGTATCTTCCATGTCACAAGATAGGTAAACTCGTCACCTGTTCTCAGATAGAATGAAGGTTGGCCCAGTCGAAAATGAAGCCCACTCATGAAATCTGTAGGGGGTTCCTGGACTCCATGTGAAGAACTATGGTGTGGGATACATAGTATATTTGAACAGGTTATTTGCATCTGGCTCAAACATAGATTTTTATTCCCGGGAAATGCCATATAAGGTGGCTGTCTTGCTCTCATGATTAGGCACTCTCTCTTCAGTGTTCCCATTAATTTCCTGTATCCCTGTATCAGTGCCCAATGTATTTTGAGGTTGGTCTCCCATCAAAGTTGATTAACTCCATCTTTATCACCTTAGGGCCCTAACACACAGTAGGGCACACCAAGCATATCTTGAATAGAATGAACTGGATCAGTTGAGCACCAACCCTCTATAACGCATGTCTCACAGAAAATCAGCCTAAGGTCTACCCTAGAGAGAACACCAAGCAGAGCCCAAGTAGCGACTGAAGGGACAGTTACACACCAGAGTGACTCATCCGCAACTACAGGGGAAGGCGGGATCCATCTGGAAAACAGATGGACTGCTCCCTTTTAGCTGCACATAAATTAAATCTCACTATCTGCCAAAACAGAAAGTTAACATTGATTTTTGTGGGCTTTTTTCTCCTTAAAGAAAAAAATCCATTTGTTTATGAGTTAAAACTTCATGACAAATTTTCCTTCCATATTGTGATTATAACACCTAATTTCCTAATTAAGTATGCTAATTGCAAGTTACCTCACAAAACTACAGAACACAGAAGTATAATTATGTAATAAAAAGCTTTTATGAAACTTTCGAGGGGAAGAGGGCTGGATGCAGAAGCATCTGCTTAGCAAGAACTAGAATGCTGTTACCTACGGGCCCCCTGTGTCTGAATTACCCGTGGGTAACAATTACAAATTGGCTCCTTGCTTGCATTTCTCAAGTTTTAAGTCTGAGAAACCTCTTTCTGTAATGGAGGGCATGGCAATGAAGCTGCTGTGTGGTGAGAAAGGAGAAACCTCTTCATGGAAAAAAGGGATTCTTTCACTTCCAGGTTGATTCTGGAACAAGCCACAAGCTTCTCTGTGGTGTTTTAGGAACATGGGATTGTTCCCTTTGCCCCCTCCCCAAACATAGACACGCAGCTTCCTCTGTCATCATCTATACCCACTTAGAGAGTCTTAATGACTCCAGTTTCCTGATCTTTTATGAGACAGAATCACAAGCAAGAAGATCAGGGTAGGGCCGAGCAGAAGGGTCAAAATGGCAGAGTGTGAAGACCCTGAGCTCCTCTTCTCACAGGGAAACATGAAAATCACAAGAAGCAGATCAGAGGCAAGAGGACGGCTAGTAGAATGGACCTACATGATAAAGAACTGGGGGAAAGGAAGAAGACTAGAGGAAGAAAACCCCTGAGCTTAGGCTTGAGAGTATTTGGTGACTTGATATAATATAGGAAGGAGGTTTGGAGAAGTGCTGCTGATCAGTGTGCATGGGGTTCCTCTACTGTTTTCAGGAGGCACAAGTAAGGAGTGGGGTTTCATTAAATACCCGACAGTGCCAAGACTGTGCTTCTTAGGGTACACCTTTGCATGGATACCAGACCATGTGAGGCCCACAAATGTATTTAGACTCCTCATTATTGTCTTATCCATATTCATTCCTCAGGAATATCTTTTATTTCTGTTCTTTTTCTCCCCTATATAACCTGTTCACCTTCAGTGTGTGTGTGTGGGTATATATACACATACACACATATATATACACACCTTCTAGCTGCATTTTTCCTTTTAGGTTGTCATTTTTTAAATTTTGTAGTTGCATACAATTTTAAGGGTTACTTTCCATATACAGTTACTACAAAATATTGTCTGTATTCGCTGTGTTGTATCATACACCCCTGAGCCTGTCATTATTCAATCGTTTCTGCCTCCCGTTCCCAACCCCTACTCTGCCTCCTCCCAACAGTGGTGACCACTAGTTTGTCCTCTAAATATATAACTAACTGGTGAATATTTTAAAAAATTAGAAGTAGATTCACAGATGTAGCTGCTTTTTAAAAGAAATCCTTATTATTATCATAATTGTTGCATCCACAGTTATTTCCAATTCCTGTAAGATCTTACATTCTTCCTGTTCTCTTGGCTCTTGGGGTTTTTGTTTGGTGGTTTTATTTCATAGCTCACTGCTACCAAATCTGTCAAGCAGGCCTTAATTTTTCTAATCAGCAGTCCAAAGTTCAAGGCAAGTAAACACTTGAGCTGAAGCACTGAAAAGAAACTTGATAGAGAAAGGTTGAAACTATGTCATGTCAGCTGAGTGAGCTGCAGCCACTGTAAGATCCCATAATTGTGTTCCTGTTACTCACTGCAAGATGCTGTGTAATCCTCTCATCAAATCGTGCGTTTGGGATATTATCCCTGAGCACAATTATCAGGTTAGATTGATTTCCCCAGCCCATCTTATGTACATAATTGAAGCTATAGTCTGGCATCCATGAATCAAGTCACATCACATTGAAGTGACCTAATTCATGGTGGGATGTGGGAGGGACACTTTGATGGCACCTTGTCAAGATTCTGCTCCTGGTTCTTTTCTCCTGTGATGTGAGAGGCCAGCTAAGCTTAACCTTTCCCAAGCTGAGCGTTGAGATAGCGTGTTCTCATTTATTTACTGAGGGAACATACAGGCACTAAAATTTATTGTTCCAGAGTAGAATACAGCAAAAATTTCCTGAACCCTCACATAACCAGTGGCATCAGAATAACACTTGGAAATAGAACCACCAGCAGCCACCTAGGGCATCTTTTGGTGGCATAAGTTGACCAGAAACAGTTTCTCCAGAAAAAATAGATAGGCTTATGTCTAGAAAATTCTACTTCATACCACAGAGAGATTTTAAAGTGATGGTCATACTTATAAAAGAAAAAAATATATATTTGTGATAGCATATTACCTAGCTCATAGTGGGAGATCAATAAAGATTTGTTGAATAAATGTTTTTAAGTTAACACATGTTGGTGGTTTAATTTTTCTTTAAATTTTTGTGTTTATTTTGATAAATTCCATACACAATTCCATTAAGTTTCATGAAAGGGGGAAATGTTTTCTTTGCATGCCATAATGTAGAAAACTCTACTGGGCTTTGATTCCTAAGTTCATTTTTTAGAACTTTTATTTTGAAATAATTTTAGACTTAGAAAAAAGTAACAGAAATCATGCAGAGTTCCCACATTCCCAGCTTCCCCTTGGGCTAACCCCTTACATATCGTAAAACAACGATCAAATCTAAGAAAGTAACCTTCTACACTACTATTAACTAAACTATGGAATTCTTTCAGATCTCAATAGTTTTCTACAGTTGATTATTTTTTTCTGTTCCAGGATCCAATTAGGATCCCAAATTGCATTTAATTGTCACCTTTCCTTAGTCTCCTCTTATCCATGACAACTTCTTTATCTTTGTCTTCATGACTTGGTCACTTTTGAAGAGTGCTGTGCCTTTGTTTTAAAGACAGCCCTTCCCTTTGTGTGTGTTTGATGTTTCTTCGCTGTTAAGTGGGGATGCACAAGAGAAAAGGATGCCACGCAGGTGATGCGCTTTTCTCTGGGTGTTAGATCAGGGGGTACCTGATCATTGCTAAGTATCAGGGGTGATCTTAACTTGGTCACTTATCTAAGATGGTTTTCCAGATTTCTTGACTATAAAGTTACTTTTTCCCCTGTGTGTTATTTCTAAATATTTGAAGGAGAACCTTTGAAACTATCCAAATACTCTCTACTTAAAATTCCATCCATCCATGTTAGTATCCATCGGTGTGTCATCCCAGTGGCACTTCTTACTGTGGTATGCTTAAGATGATTTTCTCTTTCACTCTGTTTACATTTATCAATTGAAATTCTTCTTAAAGAAGAGTCATTGGTTCTCCCTCACTTTTTTGCTCCCTCACTTTTTTGCTTTTGTGAGCTCCTGGGTGTTTATTTTCTTCTTGGGGTTATAACCTGTCACTTATTTGGTGCTCACATTGTTCCACCTTTAGCCGTTCAGAACTCTGTCAGTGTGTGCCCTTGTAATATGCCCACATCCTCTGGTCTTGTTTTGTCTTTGGGTCCTCCCTTACTACCTTGCACTCCACAGTGCTCCAGGCTCATCTGTTTGCACTGCCCGTGCCCTAGAATCAGTCAGTTCACCAAAGAGCCTTTAGTTGCTTCTGTTGGAGAATGGTGTTTAAAATGGTTTTATTGAAGTGTCACCAACTCATTGCTTTTAACATTGATTTCAGGTCAGTGCTTCAGGAAGCCTGTTACAGACTGAAAGTGTCCCTCCAAATTCATACGTTGAAATCCTAACCCCCCAGTGTGATGGTCATAGGAGGTGGGGTCTTTGGATGGTACTGCTTTCTGAATGTTTGTATCTTCCTCAAAATTCACAGATTGAAATCTTAATGCCATTGTGATGTTATTAGTAGGTGGGGTCTTTGGGAAGTGCTTAACTCATGAGGGTGGGGCCTCTTGAAAAAGGTTAGTACTTTGATAAAGTACTCCCTCATCCCTTCTGCTAGGAGAGAACACATGAGAAAGTGATGAATCAGGAATAGGGCCTTCACCTAAAACCAAATCTGCCAGCACCATGACTTTGGAGTTCCCAGACTCCAGAACCTTGAGAAATGAATGTTGTTTAAACCCCTCAATCCATGGCATTTTCATTATCACAGCCCAAACAGACTAATACAGTCTCTGATCCCATCCACTTAGAAAATGAAGACACAGACCCTCAGCCTTCAACATGTATAATACATTGATGCATAATCCTGTTGACCAAGAGTAATATGTTTTTTTTTTAATTCACAATCATTGTGGCGAGGATAGCAGCAAATCAAATTCTATGCCAGCCTTAACCCTGGGGGAGGGTCCAGGCCTGCCCCCCATGACGAGTATTTAAAACCCATTGCTTCTGGGTCTTGAGGCTATACCACAAAGTAGAGCGTGTAAGGGGGGCCCAAGGGAGGAGCCCTGGCAGCTAAGACCAAGGGACAGGCACACAGGGGACTTGGCAGTGACAGTCTCCCATGTGTGGGATGGTCTCTGTAGTTTAAATGTTGGTAGAGCCATCGTGATATTCTGATTCATAATGAGAAATATATATTTGGTTTTCATCTCCATTTCTGGCACACAGTTCCTAAAACCTTTCAAATTTCAGAAGTTTGAGAGTGATAGACGCGTCTCTTTCTCTATTATGAGTTGAGTTTGGAAAAGCACCTGAGACGGGGGGCTGGTCCACAGGGGACCCAACCTTGTGATTAGACGGTTCAAGCTTTCAGTCCCACCCGCTCCCAACCTTTTCCTCCTGGGCAGGGGAGAGGGACTGGTGATTGAATCAGTCACCAATAGTGAATTACGTAAGAAGCCTTTTTGGGGGCCAGCGTGAGGCACTCCGCCCATGGCAAAGGTCATGAGGAAGGAGGCTCGATATATGCAAAGGTGGGATTGAGCCTCAGGAGTCCCCCTGGAAATCCTCGAGCATCTACCCCCATAACCAGAGCCTGTCTACTTTACTACTTTGTGCTCTCCCCTACACCTCTGACTTTACGGGAGGCTGTCCCCCACCACCTCTTTCGGAGAAGGAGTTAACTTAGAGCTCCAGTTAATAATAATTCCTGGGCGTGACAGGAGTGTTTCAACCTACAAACTCCTCTGAAAGTTCTCTAGCCTGCCTGACAGGCTTGTCCGGCCACATGTGATTGCTCACAGCCTTCCAACCGTGAGAGGCACGAGATGCTTTAAACCTTCTAAAAATAGGTTCCTTGGAAAAGTTAGAAAACAATTAGTATAAGTATAGTGGGCTGATTAGAAATTGTATTGGTGAAGGGTTTTTCATTTGTTGAGCCAATGTTTGTTGCTAAGACTCCACATCCCCTGCCCTTACACACATTAATGAATATATAGAAGAAATAAGTATTAACCTTTGATATTAATCACGTTGGACCTTAGGCTAAGTAAATTCTTTCCTTAATTAAGACCCACTACACCCTCACCCTATAGGAATGTAACTTTATTTGGGTGGCGTCTGTTTTAAGAATAATCACCCCTGGAGAAATAAGTGTCCTGGTTGACTGACCGCTGTCACAAGGAGAGGGTCATAAATTGTCAGCAGGCCCCCTGGCCAGAAGATGATGTAACACCCCTAAGACCTCTGTATACATTTGTATGAAGCACCTGACTTTGATAAAAGTCAGGACTGCTGACCCCACGTGACTTTTGCATAACATCTCAGTGTATAAAAGTAGACCACAGAAAATAAAGAATTGGGATCAGTTTCTCGAAAGACTGGTCTCCCCATGTCACTCTCTCTTTCACTCTGGCTGAGTCTCCATCTGGAGCGCAGAACCCGACATGCTTACTAATTATGCCTGGGCTTCTAAGATCTGACTGGGGAGGCCTCAGTGTCTCCTCTCCTTCGGGAGAACCGAAGGACGCCTGCAGCCTACGTAAGTGGTGCAAGCTTCTTGTCTTGAAGTTTTATTGGTCTCCCACGTAAACCAAGCTACTCAGCCTCTTTTCTCCACTGAATTTTCCTACTGAGCTATCCTCATTCTATTACTCTTTATATCTTTGATGAATATTTAAATAGTTGCTGAAGCCGTCTCCCCTTCGAATACCCTGGATCAGCTGGGGCTGGACCCCGGCAAAGCCTCCATTAAAAACCCATAGCATGGGGTTCCGAGAGCTTCCAGGTTGGAGATTCTAGGAGAGCGGTGCACTCCAAGGGCATGACAGCTCCATGCCCTTTCCCCCTACTTGCCCTGTGCATATTTTCCAGTTGGCTGTTTGTGAGTTATATCCTTTAT
The DNA here is from genome assembly GCF_027580195.1 of Bos mutus. Classification (NCBI taxonomy): domain Eukaryota; kingdom Metazoa; phylum Chordata; class Mammalia; order Artiodactyla; family Bovidae; genus Bos; species Bos mutus. Next base: position 23,264,822 of record NC_091638.1, read on the forward strand.
CCTTTCTGAGTTATATCTGAGTATGTATATAGTATATAATAAACTACTAATCTAGCAAGCAAAATATTTTTCTGAGTTCTGAGTCATTCTAGCAAATTAATTAAATCCAAGGAGGAAGGCATGGGAACATCAAGTGTACTACCCAATTGGTCAGAAGCCCAGGTGGCAATCTGAACTTGTGACTGGGATCTGCAGTATGGAGGGACAGTCTTACAGGACTGAGCCCCTAATCTTTGGAATCTGATGCTGTCCCAGGTAGATTGTGTCCGAATTGAATTGATTATAGGCCACCCAGCTGGTGTCCAAGAATTGCGAAACATACACAGACAAATAAGAATAGGGTGACATAATTTTTAGCCATTCATATGTATAGCAGCTAAATGTCAGGTTCTCTGTTGACACCTTACAGGGCCAGTCGTCTACAAACCGGATGCTAATCCTGACTGGTTATACTGCATACGAGTCACTTTAACCTTCTAGCTGAGGGCCAGGACTCGAGTCAGCTCAAACTGCATCTGAATCCCATTTCTTCTACACACCAGCTGTGTAATCCTGGGCAAGTTACTTGTCCATTTTGAGCCTCTGTTTCCACAGTATAAACAGATAATGAGAACATCTACCTCACAGCATTGTATACATGGTATAATTGACATGGAACATGGCATAGTGCCCAGAACAGAGTATTTGTCTGACAAACAAGAACATGTTACTGCTACTGCTATTACAAATTATAATGTTAGTCATTATTTGATCTATAATTCAGTTTACTTTTTTCTACTCTCTGTAGAGCTTGTGAACATTGCAAAATATTCTCTGCACAAGGGGAGGGACTGTGCAATTTTGTCAAGATGATGCCGCAACAATGAGATGGAGCATCTCACCTCCTGTTGTTAATTACCTGGCATAGTTCACAGAGCTGATCAACTTTGCATGGTGTGGTAAGATAATGAATTTTTGCATTACTTTGTCTTTACAAAGCCAGAAATGGTAATTGCATAGAAATTTGTTCTCTGTTGGCATGATTAGGTAGATTTAATTAGTCTTAATGCTATAAATATCTTGGACACAATTTTAAGGATTGCACCACCTGTAATTATACTCATAGAGCACTAGAGGCAAAAGTATTCTTAATGAAATTTTAGTTTTATAAACTCACTGTGTACAAAAGAAAATTGACAACCAGAACAGTAAAGTGACTTTCTCAAGGTCACACAGCAAGAAAATGTATTTGCCCCAGATTCCAATGCTTTCTTTCAGATACAAAGTACCATTTTGCAGATAATTAATTAGCATGCACTGCTTAGAGGTGAAAATTGTGCCCTGATGAGTCTAGTTCTTAACTGACTTGTGTTGTGTCCTATGGCTTTAAGCTGGAAGCATCTAAAGAGGTGAGCAGAGAAAGTTTCATGATAGTGATAGCAATGTTGTTTCAGATTCCACAAACGTTACCTCAGTTTATGGTCAGTGCATCCCTGTGATCACTGTAGTATAGATAGGGAAACTTAAGCTCCTGGATCTCAGATTTGGAATAATGCAATCCTCTTATGTAGTCAAGGAAGACTTTGTGGAAGAGGTGCTGTGGTAGTGAGTTTGGGCTGCTAACACAGAATACCATGGACTGGGTGGTGCAAGTCTCACAGCGCTGGAGGCTGAAAGCACAAGTTCTGGGTGCTAACATGGCTGAATTCTTGGTGAAGGCCCTCTTCCTGGTTTACAGATGCCTGTCTTCTCATTCTATCCTCACGTGGTAGAGAACAGAGAGAGAGGTGGCAAGCTCTCATCTTTTCTTATTAAGGGCACTAATCCCATTCATGAGGGCTCCACCCTCATGACCTCATTACCTCCCACCTACCTACTAATTAGGTCTACCTACTAATACCATCATATAGGGTGTTAGAGTTTCAGCATATGAATTTTGGGGAGACATAAACATTCATTCCATAACAGATGGCATTTAATCTGGGACTTGAAAGATAAAGTAGAATTTTACTCATTGAATCATAAAAAAAGGGAGGGAGACATTCCAGGCAGAGAAAATACAGTGAGCAAAAACAAGTGGTATAGTGCGCCCCTGGTGGCTCAGTGGTGAAGAATCCAGCTGCCAATGCAGGAAACATGCATTCGATTCCTAGTCCAGGAAGATCCCACATGCCACAAAGCAACTAAGCCTGTGTGCCATGACTACTGAACCTGTGCTCTGGAACCCATACTCTGCAACAAGAGAAGCCACTGCGATGAGAAACCGACGCACTGCAGCTAGAGAAAGCTTGTGCACAGCAACTAAGACCCAGCACACCCAAAAAAAAAAAGCAGATATACAGTGGTATATCAGGGTATTTGTTAATGAACTCCCTCTTATGCCTTGATTTAATGTATTAAATTCTACATGGGAGGTACCAAATGAAAGAGATATTTTTATTGGTTGTAGAATTTCAAGGGCTTATCAGTTAACGAGCAAGAATTGTGTACATTTCGTGGTTACAACTTTAACTAATAGGCAGAAGGGGAATTTGAATTTTATCTTCCAGTGTCCATAAAATAACATCATGGCACTGTAATTATTAACATAATCATTAAAAAACAGTTTAGTTAAATTTAAGAAAACCTAGAGACATGAAGACATAGTGTCTTCATCAAAGCAGTTCCAGTCCAGATAAAGCAAGCCTTCTAAATTAACTTTGATGCTTTGAAATAAAATCCTTGGCGCACCAATTATAGTGGGTTCTGAAAAGCAATTATTATCAGCTGCCACAGCTTTTCCCCACGACTTCTAATTTAATTACATCTCCTCTGTTTAAAATGTGCTGTACTTTGAGGTACAGCAATGGGAAAGGAGTTTAAGTTACTAAAAAAAATAATAATACTTCACTCTGTATAATAGGCTCCAGTTTCATCCACATAAATACAGTATACTAACGCATATATATGGAATTTAGAAAGATGGTAACAATAACCCGGTGTACGAGACAGCAAAAGAGACACTGATGTATAGAACAGTCTTATGGACTCTGTGGGAGAGGGAGAGGGTGGGAAGATTTGGGAGAATGGCAATTAAACATGTAAAATATCATGTAGGAAACGAGTTGCCAGTCCAGGTTCGATGCATGATGCTGGATGCTTGGGGCTGGTGCACTGGGACGGCCCAGAGGGATGGTATGGGGAGAGAGGAGGGAGGAGGGTTCGGGATGGGGAACACATGTATACCTGTGGCGGATTCATTTTGATATTTGGCAAAACTAATACAATTATGTAAAGTTTAAAAATAAAATAAAATTGGAAGAATAAAAAAAAAAAATAATAATAGAGGTATTTTTTCCACCTAAGGTAATTAGTCTTGGACATAACTGCTTCCAAGAGAGACACAGGATTATGAACTCATTAATTTCGAGTGGTCATTGCTACAAAGGAATGTTCATCTTCAGAGGTGGGGAAATCACTATCCTGGATGAAACGAGTATAGAGGGAAAGAGACAGAGCTTGTCCATCTACTCACCCTACCAGCTGCTCATTGCCTTCCAGGGCTCTCTTTCACCCAGGTTTCCTTATTCCAAGAGAAATGAAGTTTGAAAATTTGTCTTATTGATTGTGAATAGTTAACAATTGTGTTTGGCTTCCAACTCCTGTCGATGAAACAGAGATTTTGCACAACTTGTGAATTCACTTTTCTCATTTGTGATGTTGAGAACAAAAGTGGCTGTGCACTTCTCTGGCAGAAAACCAAGCCATCTTGACTTTTTACAGAAAATGTTTTCCCCATCATTCTGACAGCACATTGCTTATCTGGTTGCATGAAAATTCTGCCTGTTTCTAAATTCACCATCTCCCTGGATGGTGGTGAGGAATCATTGCATTTTGTGGGTGGGAAGAGTTCTTTTGATCAAGGGCTCACTGATTTATTATACAGATGAGGTGATAGAGAGCTATGGGCTTTAAATGGACTCCTCAAGGTCCCCAAGATGCCAGGCAGAGCAGGGACTAGATGTCAGGTCACCTGTCCTTCAATTTCATTGAGGTAGACAATATTCTATGGGAATGAAATTGACATTTGACCTTGACCTATAGAATGAAGTTCATCTCCACCTTACCCCACATTTTTTTTAACTATGATTAATCACTGCTTCTCACAGTCTTCCTAACAGTGTTTTAAATCCCCTGTATGAACATTCCTTTAAGACAAATTTTAATTGCATATGTCTGGGTTCTATGATAGATCTATTCAATCAGAACATATCACAGTAAAGTTTTAAAATATTGCTCTTCCCCAGTAGCTCTTAACCTGGGATTCCCTGGTGGCTCAGTGGTAAAGAATTTGCCTGCCAATGCAGGAGCTGCGGGTTCAATCCTTGGGTCCAGAAAATCCCCTGGAGAAGAAAATGGCAAACCACCGCAATAATCTTGCTTTGAGAATCTTCATGGACAGAGGAGCCTGGGAGGCTGCAGTCCATGGGGTCACAAAAGAGTTGGACATGACTAAACAACAACTGGGTGGAGGAGCTTGATGTAAAATTCAAGGAATTTGAAGTTCCAAGAATTCCCTTTATTACTATCCCTGGTAATATACCTAAGAATGGACTCTGAAAAAGAATATTCCCCCGTATGAAAACCATTACTCTGAAGAGCACCAGGAACAAAAATATACGATGTGAAATATCCATCTGGCATTAGAATGAATGTTTTCTGTGTACTGCTTATAATGAAAGACACAAATAGAATGACTAAAATCAAAGAAGAAAAAGAAAAGTCAATGAAATAAAAATGTCTTGGGACAGAAAAACTGTGCAGAAAATGGAGGTTAATGCAACTAACTAATACAGAGCTCATAGCAACTTCTGAGCTTCCTGGCAACCAGTGCAAAAAGGAAAATACAAAATGCTCCTGTGCTCTCATAATCTTACAGCTGTCCAAGGGAGTACTGGGTTTTTCTAAGCATGAAATTCTGAAAGAATTTAATGAAATAACATTGCACATCTCAGGAGCAATGTTTGTCCTTTTGCATGCTTATTCTAGCACTTTCTGAGTACTGTGAGCCAGAGCAATAAGACTCTGATCCCTACATATCCCTTGGTCTCATCTCATTGCACACCGTGGGGAAATAAGAGAAGAAGAGGACATTTTGGAGGAGTGATAACAGCATACCTGGGTTTGCCTGCGTCATGCAGATGTAGATTTTCCACATGAAACTTTTGCCAGGCGCAGGGAATTGGGCAGCTGCCACATCAGCCTCAAGCTAATGACTCCTGTAGAAATCCAAACAGGGCGACTTTGCATTAGATGCAGCACTGCAGCTCACAGGTGCTCCAGCCCCAAGGACGCAGCCTTAAAGACTCAGACATCCAACCAATCATATACTGTGGAGAATTGGAGAATTTGAGCCCTGGTTCACCCTAGGAGCTTACTGCAGCACCCCTTAAATTACCACCTCCAGTGTGTCAGTATGAAAACCCAGCTGCCGTTGCCTGTGGCTGAAAATTCTGTGACTTGAGGGGTGTTCTGTCAAAATATTTCTCAGAACATTTCTTGAGGCTATAAAAGAAAACTGAGCCAAAGAGCTTATCTACAGGTCAGTCACTCTATGGAGAGCCATAAAGATAATTTTTGGTTATGTAAAGGGGGAAAAAATGATTAAAAACAAGACCACAAAACCAGGCCTACAGGTTTTATCTGAATCCTTTTGAATGCTCTGATGGAACTCTAGAAGATAGTAAGTTTGCCCTTCAGAGGAAGAGACTATCAACAGTACTGCAAATAGTCTGTTTTAGTCACATTTTCTTGAACAAGTAGGACTCATGTGATTTCATTATTCTCATAGTGAGGTGCTGTATTTTTTTTTAAATCTTGTTTTTAAGCATTCAGCCTATCATACCAGGAGGTGGAGGCAGCAGGCAGCTTTGTTTGAGGTGCCAAGTGCTCTGGAAAAGAGAAAAGTCACCCCCTCACCAGGGGAATTTCACTCTGGACCGTGACTCATTGCTAATTGCTCGTGTGCCTGAGTCTCAGGTCATGCTTGAAATCATCCAGTTCAAAGTGGAGCTCCTCGGAGATTATTTTTCTTTTACAGATTTGACACTCAAAGAACAGAAGTTGCAGGTCTCTAGGCTTCTCCTTTCTTTACCCCTCTTTGCGAAGACTGTATTCCTCCCCTATTCCATCTCAGCCAGAGAAGACTGAGACCCGATGTCCGTCTCAAAACACTGAAGATTCCCCCCTCCCCCGCCGCCCCACCTGGAAGTTTGTATACCTGAAAGCTAGGCCCGAATTCTGTGTCTTCACTCAGAGTTTGACTGATTGAAGAACTAGATGGTTGTCAGAACTTTTGGGAGTAGAAGGAGATGGATTCTGAGTAATGCTGAAGCCTGGATCTTGTAATCTAGTCCCCTCTCCCCAAATCATCTGGGGCTTCCAGGTGGCACTAATGGTAAAGACCCTGCCTGCCAATGCAGGAGACATAAGAGATGCGGGTTGAGTCACTGGGTCTGGAAGACCCCGGAGGAGGGCACGGCAACCCACTCCAGTATTCTTGCCTGGAAAATCCCACCAGGAGCCTGGGGTCGCAAAGAGTCAGACACGACTGAAGCAACCTAGCATGCACCTCAAATCATAGAATCGCTGACCATGCCACTGATTGTCCCAGATAAGAGCATTGTACTCTCTGATGACCCACGTCACCTGTCAGAGACACAGAGAATTTCTAGAGAGGATTCTAATGATTCTTAGCATCATTAGATGCTAGTGACAAGCAGAGAGGAGAGAGCCCTGTCTAAATACACTGCCCCCATGCTTCACCTTGGACTGGAAATGCAACTTCCTACATTCATTTTGAAATGTAAATAAGTTCTTATTCCTTCCTGAGAGCAGGCTTGTGTCAGAGGACAAAGGACATCATGACAACAGAACAGAAAAGTGGAGGTCCTGTACCCAAAATCTGGCTTTTGTATCTCAGTACCGAGTTGAATCTCTTGGGTGAAATATTGTAGAAAAGAATGCTTTATTGCTTTGCTAGGGAAAGGTGGCCACAGTGGGCTGATGTCCTCAAAACTGTGTCTTCCAACCTGGAGAGAGGAGCAAGGAGCTTCATAGTAGTGGTTCAACCGGGAAGGTGTGATCAGATTGTGAACAGTTTTTCTTACTGGTTCATGGTGAGGTAATCAGGAGTCAGCATCATCAACTTTCTGGTTTCAACTATCTGGGGTCTGCGTTGCTTATAAGCAGCTTGCAGTTACCATCTCCCACCTGGTGGGGGTTTCACTGTCTACAGAACAGCTCATTGTTATGCATATCCCTTGAGGGGGAACCAGGAGCCTGCCCCAAGGCTGCCTTCTCCCTTGTCATCCCCTCTCTTCCTGGATTGGCCACTGTTTGTACCTGCTTGTTGGAACTCAGGGAAGGCCCAGGAGGCTGAATGAAGCCTATTTCCTGTCATCACGAAATGGGAGACACAGAAAGAATTTTACACCCAGGAGCCTCACAGTGTCCTGCTGTGTTTCAGTCTTGAGTGGCACAGAAATTGGAGGCAATGTTTACCCAAAGAAAAACTTCAGCTTTTAAGTATTTTTGCCCTAGGCCCCAGTTGAGCTTAGAGACCACACACACACACACACCCCTACCTATATATCTAGTATTCAGAATAGCTAAATGTCATCCTCTTATTATACATTTTACTAAGGATTTCCAAGGGCAATAATTTATTTGAGTTTCCCAGTAATAAGACTAGTCAATATTATTATCTTCTTTTTTTATGAGAGTGCTGGCATAATTTTTACTTCATTCCTTTATGGATACTGGAAAAAAAAAAAAAAACTCATCAAGCCAATATTAATGGAAAACATTAAAGTTATAACAGGATGGAAGAAAACTGAAATTTATTGATATTAGGGGAATGGAAGAAAAAGCTAAGACACTCAGAGTATAAGAAAAAGGAGGTCATAAATGGGATAACCTCTGAGCACCTTACTGCTCTCAGCAGTCCAGGTCAACATTTTCCAAAGTGGTGTCCTACAGACACAAGTGTTCCATGGTCAAACATGTTTGGGCAACTATCAAAATAAAACAGAATTCTTCAGTGAAGGTCTTCCTTAGGGTTATTGACATGTATAAAGTGACTCCTAAAGATGGATGGATAGTAGGCGTAGCTTACCCACCACTTTTCATGTTTTCGTAGGCCACTTCCTTGCTGCTTTTTGTTGGGCTGGTTAAAAAGTTTGTTTGGGTTTTTCTGTAAAATGTTAGGGAAAACCCAAAGAAACTTTTTGGCCAACTCAATACATCAGGAATCCACGATCTGTGGCTCTGAGCTATTTCCATATGATGATGGCATCATCAACTCAATGGACATGAGTTTGAGCAAATTCTAGGAGATAGTGAAAGACAGAGAAGCCTGATGTGCTGCAGTCAGTGGAGTCACAAAGAGTCAAACAATACTGAGTGACTGAAAACCAACACTTCCGTACAGTTGATGAAGTATCTCAAAGCACTAACAATGGGTTGTTGCATTGTTGCTACAGTCTGCTCTGAAGGACTGTGGATAAGTGACACCTGTAAATAATACAGGAAAGAAAGAAGAGCCAATTGCAAATATGTGGGCTAAATCAATGTTTACAGCCATCCTAAAAATGCAACTTCAATCTAATTCATGTTCAAAACAGAAGAAAAATCTGTGGTCTGTATCAGCCAGTGATATTTGGGTCTGAGGCATCGTCAGAAATTGCACTTTACCATAAGGAGCCAGTGATTCCAAATTAGTAGGCATTAGAAATCTTCCATCCAACCCACTCCACACAGAACTTGAGTGATCATAAAAAACAAATGTCAGAATTGTATTACAAACTCACAGATGTGATTTTAAGAAGCTGTTCTGTAGGTTTCCCATACTTTATTCTTGGCTTAACTAACTTCCCCTAAGTTACTGAGAATCAGCTCTCAAAACCAAACATGGAACTCCAAGGTTTCTGTGCCAAGAAGTCACCAGGGTGATATGAAGTAGTAATCAAAGCAGGTGGGAAGGGGTTAGTGAGATGTTTTCACACTTTCTAGGTGAGCTTCAGTAGTGATCATCAATGCAATGTTACTGAGCAAAATTATATCAGGCAGACCAAATGGAACAATCCTTTAAACAAGAAGAAATTGTTTGCAGGTGCAAACAAGCATGAAATAGAATTCTACTAATGAGTTTCCATTACTAGTTAAATATATAATCAAATTACGTAGGCTCAACTCATGACAGTGAGAAATCAATTATTCATCATAAATCTGGTGCTGTGTATTGACCATCTTGGTATGTGTCTAATCTGGTCTGTAATGAATAAATGTTTCAGTTTCAGGAGTATGTTGTCATTAGCACATAGGTAATTAAAAATCAAAACCAGTTGAAAAGTTCTGAAGTGATAAAAAATCAAAATAACTAAAGAGTTTTCCTTCAAGTTCTTTTAAGTAATAAATATATGAGGATAAAAATTGCATTTCTTCTTTTCAAGAAATGGTCCTAGAACAATTGGCTATCTATGTTCAAAAAAATAAGCCTGAACCCAGATTTATTAAATACAAACTTAGCACAAAATGGATTATAGATCCAAATGTAATACATAAACCTATAGAATTTGTAGAAGAAAACATAGAAAATATTTGTGACCTTGAGTTAAGCGAAGATTTATTAGGACACAAAAAACTTGTTTCATAAAAGAAAAACAGTGATAAATTAGATATCATTACAATTGAAATCTTATTTTCAAAAATACTGGTAAAGAAAATGAAAATAAAAGCCATATGCTGAAGGAAAGTATTTGCTAAATGCCTATCTGATTAAAGACTACTGTCAAGAATATATGAAGAATTCTCAAACTCAGTAAAAAGAAAATAAACAACTCAATTTTTTAAATAGGGAAAATTTCAAACAAACATCTCACAAAAGAAGGCATATGATGGCCAAAAAAAAAAAAAAAAACACAAAAAGATGTTCAACATTATTAGGGAAATATGATTTAAAACTATAACAAGCTATGACTGTACAGCCATTAGAATGACTTAACTTTTGAATTGACAACTGCAAGGAGATCCAACCAGTCCATTCTGAAGGAGATCAGCCCTGGGATTTCTTTGGAAGGAATGATGCTGAAGCTGAAACTCCAGTACTTTGGCCACCTGATGTGAAGAGCTGACTCATTTGAAAAGACCCTGATGCTGGGAAAGATTGAGGGCAGGAGGAGAAGGGGACGACAGAGGATGAGATGGCTGGATGGCATCACCGACTCGATGGACGTGAGTCTGAGTGAACTCCGGGAGTTGGTGATGGACAGGGAGGCCTGGCGTGCTGCGATTCACAGGGTCGCAAAGAGTCAGACATGACTGAGCGACTGAACTGAACTGAACTGAACTGGTATGCCTGTGAGGTTGCAGACCATGCTTGGCAGAATAATACCTCACCCCCACAACCAAAGAAGTGCATGTCCTAATTCCCCATGCTTGTGAATATGCAATGTCACGTGGTGACAAACAATTTCAACTGCAAATAGAAATAAGTTTGTTAATCACCTGACTCTAAAATAAAGAGAGTATTATCCTGGACTAGCTGAGATTATTATCCTGGACTACACTGCATAGTGTAGTCACAAGAATCCTTTAAATGTAGAAGATGAAGGTGAAGCATATGTCAGACTAAAGCACAGCAAGAAAAACTCCACCAGCTATTGTACTGAAGATGGGAGGGGCCGCAGGCCAGAGAACTCGCACAGCCAAGAGTTGCTGGAGAAGGCCAGGGAACTTGCTCACCCTACCTAGAGCCTCCAGAAAGAAAGCTCAGCTGGCCACACACCTGAGTATTAGCCCAGTGACATGTTTTGTGTATCTGACCCCCAGAACTACAAAGTTATAAATGCATGCAGGTGAAAGCCACCAAGTTTGTGGCAATTTGTTATAAAAGCCATAGAAAACTAATATGTAAACCAATCAGAACTCTCCTAAATGTCTGATGACTGCAAAATAAGTACAAAAATTGTTTTCATTGGAAACAAAATGTGGCAGTATCTAATAAAGTTAAATACACGTCTTCCATGTGACCCAGCAGTCCCATTCCTAGATATGTAAACATTTATCCACTCAAATGTTTATTGCTGGTTTTTGGGTTTTTTTTCGTAAGTCATCTCTGGTTAGTAGATGAACGATTCACAGTGGAATGCTCAGCGATCAAAAGGGGTGAACTCACTAATAAAAAGGGGATACAGACGGTAGCAAGGATGACTCTCAAATGTAACAGAGTGAAAGAAGGCAGACCCAAGTCTCTGTATACTCTGTGAGTGTATTTATATGACTTTCTAGAAAAGACAAAACGATTGGGACAGGAAACAGAGACTGGTTTGGGGACTGGACGGGTGAGGAGAGTGATGGCAAAGGGGGTGACGGAACTATGTGATTGTGGTGGTGAGTCCATGGTTATATGTTTGTCAAAATTCATAGAGTTGTGTACCAAAAAAGAGAAAACTTCACTGCTTGTAAACTTTACCTGAGTAAGCTTAAATATCAAGCTGCCTCTGAAGTCAAGGACTCTAAGAAACTCTGTTTTTTGTATGTGTTCTTTATAGTTGTTTTGTTTTTCCTATAGTTGACATCTAATCTTACAGTGTTGTGGTCAGAAAAGATGTTTGAAATGATTTCTTTCTTTCTTTTTTTTTTTTTTAAGTTTACCAAGGCCCAAAATGTGATCTGTTCTGGGGAATGTTCTACATGCATTTGAGAAAAAAGTGAAATCTATTGTTTTTGGATGAAATGCCCTGTAGATAGGGTATCAGTTAGATCCAACGGTCCAGTATATTTTTTTTTTTTTTTAGGAGCTTTATTTTTTATTTATTTATTTATTTTTTTGAATAAAATACTTTTATTAAATCTACTGTCTGTATTTTAATACTGTTAACTGACCCTCAGTGTCCTTTTTAGCACTTTTTCCTTCTAGTACAAGATCTAGTCCAGGATCAGATATTGCATTTCATTGTCATGTTGATAAAGTCTCTTTTAATCTGGAACACTTTTACAGCCTTTCTTTGTTTTTATGATATTACTTATTAGGATTTGTCTTACATACTGTGGTGCTCCCATGTTGGGTGGATATATATTTATAATTGTTATATCTTCTTCTTGGATTGATCCTTTGATCATTATGTAGTGACCTTCTTTGTCTCTTTTCACAGCCTTTGTTTTAAAGTCTAATTTATCTGATACGAGTATTGTGACTCCTGCTTTCTTTTTGGTCCCAATTTGCATGGAAAATCTTTTTCCAGCCCTTCACTTTCAGTCTGTATGTGTCCCCTGTTTTGAGGTGGGTCTCTTGTAGACAACATATGTAGGGTCTTGTTTTTGTATCCATTCACCCAGTCTTTGTCTTTTGATTGGGGCATTCAACCCATTTACGTTTAAGGTAATTACTAATAAGTATGATCCGTTGCCATTTACTTTATTGTTTTGGGTTCGAGTTTATACACCATTTTTGTGTTTCCTGTCTAGAGAATATCCTTTAGTATTTGTTGGAGAGCTGTTTTGGTGGTGCAGAATTCTCTCAGCTTTTGCTTGTCTGAAAAGCTTTTGATTTCTCCTTCATACTTGAATGATATACTTGCTGGGTACAATAATCTGGGCTGTAGGTTATTTTCTTTCATCATTTTAAGTATGTCTTGCCATTCCCTCCTGGCTTGAAGAGTTTCTATTGAAAGATCAGCTGTTATCCTTATGGGAATTCCCTTGTGTGTTATTTGTTGTTTTTCCCTTGCTGCTTTTAATATTTGTTCTTTGTGTTTGATCTTTGTTAATTTGATTAATATGTGTCTTGGGGTGTTTCGCCTTGGGTTTATCCTGTTTGGGACTCTCTGGCTTTCTTGGACTTGAGTGATTATTTCCTTCCCCATTTTAGGAAGTTTTCAACTATTATCTCCTCAAGTATTATATACAAAAAAAAACTCTGTTTTTGTATGTGTTCTTTATAGTTGTTTTGTTTTTTCCTATAGTTGACATCTAATCTTACAGTGTTGTGGTCAGAAAAGATGTTTGAAATGATTTCTTTCTTTCTTTTTTTTTTTTTTAAGTTTACCAAGGCCCAAAATGTGATCTGTTCTGGGGAATGTTCTACATGCATTTGAGAAAAAAGTGAAATCTATTGTTTTTGGATGAAATGCCCTGTAGATAGGTATCAGTTAGATCCAACCGGTCCAGTATATTATTTAAAGCTTGTGTTTCCCTATTAATAAACCCTGTCTGTTGAGTCCCCTTTCTGTTGTCTCATGAGAGTTACTTTTTAGAAAAAGGAATTTTAGAAATAGAATTTTAAAGATCATCATTCAAATTCCTTTTTGTTTCAGAATATTTTCCCCACATAGTATTATTAAGTAGATACTGTATGCCATAACACTATAGCTAGTGCTTTACTTCTTTTAACCCATAAGACATTCCTATAAAAAGAGTATTTTTAATAGTAAAAAATGTTAATTATAGAGGTGTGCAAGTGGAAGGTGTTATTTAACTTCACACAGCTGCCAGTGGTACAGTGGACATCCAAGCTCTGTCATTTGGATTCTAGAGGACACTCTTGGAACCATTACATTGCACAGTTATTTTAAAAAATGAAATCCTTAAAAAACAACTACATGTGGAGCTGCTCTGGTTGCTTAATGTGTTTGTGTGTATGTAGTGGGAGTAGGGGGTCTGGATCTTGGTGATGGTTGCACAATAACAGTATAACTTAAACACTACAGATCTGGTCCAATGATATGATTATGTAAGAAGGCGTTTGCAGCCCAGAGAGGTCAAGTGACTTGCTCTAGGTCACACAGCTGGTTAGTGACCATCCTGAGTCACTGTCCTCACACCTGGTCACTCATTCCTTCCTCAGTTCACAACAGAGGCCCCATTTTTAATACAAATATCTATCCTTTTAACCCATGCAAGACCAGTCCAAAGAAAATTTATCAAGTTGGATTTCCCCTCTTGATGCCATGTTTTTCCATTTAAAAAATAAATAAAAGCACATTCAAAGGAGAAACATTGCTCCCAAAGAGATGAGTCAGAGGAAGGTAAATAAAAACCCACCTGATTCTAAGATCTGGGCTTTGCAGTCTTCCATTCTTCTCTTTCTTTTGGATGGTGTTTACTACAGGTTTTACAAGCCCAGTAACCTATATTAGATTTTATAAAGGAGAACTGAATTGAATTTGCATTTCAGAGGCAGCAGTTGCTTGCAGTCTCCCTTTTGTTCAAAGCCTCTTTCTGTCCCCTTGAAGCCTGGACTGCATTGGAACCCCACATGCACATGATTTCCGCTGAGAACTGCACAGCAGACCCAACTAGGAACAAAGACCCAGCTGATCTTCCTCCAAGTAAATCCCAGGAAAATACTACAGCAGTTGATAAAGAAACACAGACCAATTAAGAGCTCAATATAGTAAGGTGCTAAAAAAAAAAAAAATGAAGAATGTCAATTTCACTGTACATGTTCTCACATTACAGAAGAACAAATGGATTTCTACATTATTTCATTGTACAGGGCAAAAATAAGGATCGGTGGCTTTAAGTACCTTTCGACAGAAGGTGGGTGCAGTATGGACTCAGTTAATTATGTCTGAATTCCGTTGGTTCCACTGACCTTTTGGGATCTAGTCCAGAATATCCAGTCAGCACATCTTTTGTCAGTGATGTATAGTGGAGATGTACTTGCTTCATTCATTCATTCAGTATTTTATTGAGCACCTACTATGTGCCAGAACCAGGCTTAATGTTTTCCATCCATTATCTCACTGAGTCCTGTGTAACGTTCCTAGATGCAATCGTCATTCTTGGTTTTGTTGTTTTATCTTTTCATTTTTACTCTATTATGATTTTAAAGATGTTAAAGAGATTAAGTATATTGCTCAAACTCACATGTTTATTAAGGAGTGAAATCAGAATTAAGCATGTCCTTAGTTACTCACTTGTGTCCAACTCTTTGAGACCCCATAGGACTGTAGCCTGCTAATAAGCTCCTCTGTCCATGGGATTTTTCAGGCAAGAATACTGGAGTGGCTTGCCATTTCCTTCTTCAAGGGATCTTCCAGACCCAGGGATCGAACCTGCATCTCCTGTGTCTCCCTCATTGCAGGAGGATTCTTTACCTGCTGAGCTTTCAGAGTATTAAACACAGGACTCTCTGATTCTAAAAATGAAGGCTTTTTTCTGTAGATTACATTATCTTCAGAAGAATAGCAGAATAGCAAAATCAAAGTAAGCTGACCAAGAATATCAACTTTGCCACCCAAACCTGAATTTGTCTTACTCCTTAGTCATTTCCAATATGTATATTTGGCTTGGCTAAGACATTAAAAAATTATTAATATCCAAATAATACTAGCATCAGCAAACTCTGAAACCATCCAGTCTAACTCCCTTATTTTGTAAACTAATTCTTTATTCCACACATGTTTTCTGAGAATCTGTTATCAGATGCACAGTGCTGAGGGTATGCAATCTCCAAGCCCTTGAGCAGATTGCAGTGTAATGGAAGCAAACAACAGGAATACAGATCATTTAGAGTCCTAGCACTTTGAGAGATGACTGGTAGGGGGTTTAGTAGAACACAAAGAAAATAACCATGTGGTATAGATTTGGGGGGTCTAGGAGAAGGTTATGTCTTTGCTGAGTTCTAGGAAGGACACAAAAGAAGATAGCAACTCAGAAGGATTGGCATTAAGGCCTCAGGGAAAAGGGGCTTGAATTAAACATCTAGGAACTGTACTGTCTGAATTTAACCTCTCCTTCTTCCCAGTCCCACAGAGAAAGAGAGGATGGTGGCATTAGACACATGCAGCCAGAACTCTGGGCCAGGTCTCTAGGAATCTAGACAGCCACAAGGACCAGGTGAGAAGGATAAACATACATTAATACAAGCAGCGTTCTGTGGGACGGGCTGTGGTTTGTGTGGTATAGTTTATACCTGTCATAAAAATTGAAGGGAGGGAAGCCTCCTACACTGTTGGTGGGAATCTAAACAGTTACAGTCAGTATGGAGAACAGGATTTGTTATTACTGATTTTTAGCTGCTAAGTCTTGTGAGATTCTTTGTGACCCCATGGAGTAGTCTGCCAGGCTCCATGAGATTTCCCAGGCAAGAATACTGAGTGAGTTGCCATTTCCTTCTCCAGGGGATCTTCCCAACCCAGGAGTTGAACACACATCTCTGCGCTGGCAGACAAATTCTTTACCACTCAGCTATCACGGAAGCCTATGGAGAACAGTATTGAGTTTGCTTAAAAAGCAAGCAAAAAAAGAGAGTTATCATATGATCCAGCAATCCCATTCCTGGGCATATATCTAGAGAAAACCATAGTTGGAAAGGATACATATACCTCAGTGTTCACTGCAGCACTATTTATGGTAGCCAGGACGTGGCATCCAAAATGTCCTATCAGCAGAGGGATGGAAGAAGGTGTGGTATATGTATGTGGTGGAGCATTACTCAGCTGTCAAAAAGGATGAAATGATGCCATTTGCAGCGACCTAGAGTTTGTCGTACTGAGTGAAGTACGTTAGAGAAAGACAAATATATGATATCGTTTATAGTGGAATCTAGAAGAACGTTACAAATGAATTTTCCTATGAAACAAAGAATTACAGATATAGAAAATAAACTTACTGTTACTGGATGCGTAAGGGATTAGAGGAGGAATAAATTAGAATTTTAGGATTAACCCATATACTGTACTATATAAAAAAATGGATAATTAATAAGTACCTACTGTATAGCACAGGGAACTCTACTCAATACTCTATAATGGCCAATATGGGAAATTGAAAAAAAAAAGAAAGAATGGATATGTTATTTACATGTTATACGTATCTGTATGTATATAACATGAAATTAAAAGGTGCTTTCTCCTTGGAAGGAAAACATTGGAAAATCTAGACAGTGTATGAAAAAACAGAATATCACTTTGCCAACAAAAGTCTACATAGTCAAAGCTGTGGTTTTTCCAGTAGTCATGTACCGATGTGAGAGTTGGACCATAAAGAAGGCTGAGCATTGAAGATTTGATGCTTGTGAATTGTGTGCTGGAAAAGAGTCAAACCAGCCAGTCCTAAAGAAAATCAGCCCTAAATATTCCCTGGAAAGACTGATGCTGAACCTGAAGCTCCAATGCTTTGACCACCTGATGTCAAGAGCTGACTCATTGGAAAAGACCCTGATGCTGGGAAAGATTGAAGGCAAAAGGAGAAGGGGGAGACAGAGAAAGAAGATGGTTAGATAGCATCACTGAATCAATGGACAAGAGTTTGAGCAAACTCCAGGAGACAGTGAAGGACAGGGAAGCCTGGTCTGCTGCAGTCCATGGAGCTGCAAAGAGTTGGACACGACTTAGCAACTGAACAACGATGGCAGCAACATAATTGATTCACGTTGCTGTACACTTGAAACTAACACAACATTGTCAATCAACTTAGCCCAATAAATTTAAAAAAGGAAAGAAATAGGCAAATGGGCAAGGACACTTGACAATTATTTTAAGTTACCTGATACATTTATCCTCCATCAAACTTACTGGTGTAACAGAATCTGACTCTTGACACAAGGATAGGTGCATCAGTTGCAGTACTTGGTGTCCTGGACACAACTATTGACTCAAGCAGAACCAGCTAGAGCACTTCTCTGGGACTGATACTCAGAAATCGAAGAGAGACCTTGTCTTATCAGTGAGGTTTCCAAACCAGAAGGAAGTGAATCTAGAATAATAATAGCCACTTATTCTCCTTGCCTTACAGAGAGCCTGCCTTCAATCTGGATTCAAGCAGAGACCTGGAGAAAAAAGACGTGGAGTCTTAGCAGCACGAATTTCCTGATCCAGCCCGTAAAGCTCAGGTTCCTACAGTTCTTCCTCCAGTTTTCTGAGGCACCCCGCGTCTCATCCAGCTGGTGAGTCAGTACATCCCTTTCTTGTTGACTGACATGTTTTAGACGAATTTGAGATGGATAACTTGTAATTGAGAGTCCTGAAAAATAGAAATGACTAAAGAAGAAATTCACATGTCATTGTGTGTATGTGAAGTTCTTTATTATGCTAAGAATTTAACAGTTGAAGTGAAACAGTTAATATCATTAGTTCTCTATCAAAGAAAAGACCAAAAGGCACAATGATACTTGGGACTAGTTAGGGTACAGGAGGTAAACTCATAAAGTTGTGGTGGGGGTCTAACTTGAAAAGCCATGTGTGTGTGACAAGTACCTTCCTTTTAATCTAGCAGTTCCTCCTCTAGTAATGGATTCTGAGAAAGTAATTGTATAAGCTTACAAAGTTGTATGTACAGGAATATTTATTGCAGAATTACTCCTAATAGCCAAAAATTAGAATAAATCCAAATGTCCTTATTTGGGTTTTGCCTTTTTTTTTTTTTTTGAGGTAACATTTGATTTGTAACATATGTTTTATGTAGACACCATTATATTTTTACTGCTGTATACCCTAGAGTACGCTCACCACAAAAATTTTTTCTCTGTCAGCCACCATACAGTGATTCCTCACTCCCCCTACCCCTTCGCCTTTGGCAACCGCTACTCTGTCCTCTGTGTCTACTTGTTTGTTTTTGCTTGGTTTGGTTTGTTTTTTATCAGTTGTTTATTTTGTTTTCTTTATTAGCTCTTTACTTCCACAAATGAGTGAGACAATACAGTATTTGTCTTTCTCCATGGGACTTCTTTCTCTTAGCCTAATACCTTTAAGGTCCATCCAGGTGTCACAGCTGGCAGGCTTTTGTCTTTTTATAGCTGAGTACTACGCCATCGTGTCTAAGTATGTATGTATATTTCTCACATCTTTATCCACACATACCTTGATGGGCACTGAGGTTGTTTCAGAATTTTGGCTTTTGTAGATGCCTTTTCAGATTAGTGTTTTCTTATGATTTGGATGAAGACCCAGCAGTGGGACAGCTGGGTCAGGTGATACTTCTGTTCTTATTTCTGAGGAATCTCCGTATTGTCTTCCATAGGGACTGCGCCGGTTTACATGCCCACCTGCAGTGCATGAGGGTTTCCTTTTCTCTACATCCTTTTCAAAATTCGTTATTTCATTTTTGTTTTTTTAAATAACGTTTCTCTTAGGAATGAAGTGACATCTCATTGTGATTTTGATTTTCATTTCCCTCATCATCAGTGATGGAGAAGGCAATGGCAACCCACTCCAGTACTCTTGCCTGGAAAATCCCATGGATGGAGGGGCCTGGTGGGCTGCAGTCCAGGGGGTCGCTAGGAGTCAGACATGACTGAGCCACTTCACTTTATTTTTTTACTTTCACGCATTGGAGAAGGAAATGGCAACCCACTCCAGTGTTCTTGCCTGGAGAATCCCAGGGACAGGGGAGCCTGGTGGGCTGCCGTCTATGGGGTCTCACAGAGTCGGACACGACTGAAGCGACTTAGCAGCAGCAGCAGCATCAGTGATATTGAACCTCTTTTCATGTACTTCTTGGCTATCTGTGGGTATTTGTTGAAAAAAAAAATAATTCATCTGTTCATTTTTTCCCCCCATTGAGTTAGTTTGATTCTTTTGCTGTTGAATTGTTATGAGCCCTTTATATATTTTGGGTATCAACTCCTTATCTGATACATCCTCTGCCATTCAGTAGGTTATCTTTTCACTTTATTGATGGTTTCCTTGCTGTGCAGAAGTTTTTTAGTTTGATGTAATCCCAATTGTTTATTTGCTTTTGTTTCCCTTGCCTGAAGAGACACATATAGAAAGATATTGTCAAGACTAATGCCAAAGAACATATTATATATGTCGTCTTCTGGAAGTTTTATGGTTTCAGGTCTTATATTCAAGGTTTTAAACCATTTTGAGTTAATTCATGTGTATGGTGTGAGGTAGTCGTCCAGTTTCATCTGTCTGCATTTGGCTGTCCAATTTGGGGGAGGGGGATTGACTTTTTAAATGATGATGTGATGATAGGGAGAATGCTATTCAATGATTTTAATCATTAAGGCAGATCCTTCTGTAGTGACACTGGAAGATGTCTTCAGTGTGCTGTGATATGATCAAAGCATAATATAGAATAGGAAATATAGTGTGACCTATTTTCATTTAAGATGTATATGTTTATATGTATGTATAAAAAATCTGGAAGGTCTGATGACTGAGGATAAGGAAGGACATTTTACATCTGAGTTGTTTAAATATTTCATAAAAAAGACACTATTTAAAATACAAAAATATGTTCCCATATTCATATGGGAGGAAAGGATATACGAAAAGGATTAGACCAGTAACCTTAGGAATAATCACATCATGGAAAAAGTGAGCTACTTAGGCTTTAGTTAAGCCTTCTGCAAATACAGAGTAGCTACATACTGACAGACAAGATTTGGAAGTAACCTGTCAAATTTTCATATGATCCAAAAAATAGGGGCTAATCTGGAGCTGGGTTAAATCTCTACCCCTTCTCCCCCTTCTGTGCCAAGCACACCACCATTAGGAGTAGACCCGGAGGCCCAGCCCCTGCTCCACTAACAGCAGCTTTGATTTACCGAATTCCATTAGTGACTCCCTCATTGGGACTTTGAGAACACTGCCATCTTTGCTTAGAGGACAGAGAGGGTTTAGGTTTCCCCACTTTTAGGTTGAACCATTTGAAATTGCTACCACTGAGCCACTTTGATTTATAGAAAGGTCAACCTATAGTTCATCAAAACAGACTCTAATACAGAAGTTTATAGTTTATACAGTCTGTATGAAATGATGTCTTCAGTAGCTCATAACTACTAATCAAGAGTATATCTGGTCTGAGTGGGTATCTAGTCTTCCAAGTTTGGGTGATGTGAACAGTCATGGTTGCACAATCTGAACTGTGTACACATGTTACGTTATTTTGGAATGATTGGTAGAAACTCATTTAAAAGCTCTGCTCCAGCCACTGCTGCCGCCCTCCACCCACTCCCTTACCTCCACACCACTCCAGGTCCTATCCCAGCTCTCTTTTTCACACTTACCAAAAGAAGCTTTAAGAGTATCTGGTTTTTATTTCAAAGGACTATTAGATACACAGGCAAGGCATAGAAATCAAACTGTGGAGGTTCTTAGAAGCTAAAGTATGCTCTGTCAAAGATGTGAGGGCAAAGCTAAATCAAATAATAACTTGTACATTTTAGGTGGCCTAAAGTTATAAATTGCAAGGCAGCAAAGATAATTAAGAATAATGTTCAAAAAGGTAGATCAACATAAATCATATAAAAAGGATAACAAGTTTTATCAACCAAACCGATTTTGAGGCAGGTTTTAAGTTGGATGTGTTTGGAAGGCACTAAAGCGGATGATTAGATACAATATTCAGCTTAATGTGCAGGAAAAGCAATTGGGATGAAGCAAATCAGCTTCCTGACTCTAATGCAGGGAATGTGGAGGGGTTTATTAAATATAAAATTAAATTTAGATTTATAGCCACTGTTGATGCACTAGAAAGAAACTGACATTATCATATCATTATTTTTTAATTTCTAGCTTCAGATACCTTATTAAACAAACAAAAAATAGACTGAAAGACAAAAGTTGGCATCAGTTTCAGAATAATTTTTGCCTTTTTCCCTTAATTATTTCAATCTATATTCATTTATTCCCTGCATCGGTGTCACAGAGAGCACACTGCAAATATAGAACATTATGTTAAGGTGTAGATGAGACACAGGGGGACGACATTTTCAAATATTAACCTTTTTATATAAATGAGACAAGTTATTAACATTTTAAAAGATCTTTCCATGACCGATGGTGTTAGAGGCAATAGAATATGTCTAGACAGATAGTGCTGGGTGTTAGTTTCCTAGGAGGAGGTTCCCAAGCAAATCGAGATGCACTGAGGCACAAGGATGAGCGGAGAGGACAGACGTGGCATTATTCAGTGGGTCGTCATTGCCAGATACCGGGGTGACTAGAATTCAGCTGCCTCATTTGGAAGATGCTGCTGAGTCCGGGTGTGACAAGGCAGTGCCCCCCTTTTCAGAGGGCTTCCCCTTTCTGCTGCTTTCTTCTGCTGTCAGCCGAGAAGACCCAGCACAGAGTGCAGATGAAATCAGTGTAAGGTAGAACCCTGGAGAGGAATGTTCCTTGGGTTTCGCCATGCAATAGGAGGTAGAAAAATCAGCTTAAAAACCTGAAATGTGATTAGGTCATGAATGTAGAGCCAGCTGGAGAAACTGAGGAGAAAAGAAGAGCTGTGCCCTAAACTAGAATGAGCCAGCTGCTGAGTTTCCCTGAATGGTGAGTTTATTGTCCAGAGTCATCTACCAGGAAGCCACCTCGCCATTGCTCAGGGCTGTCAGAAGTCCCAGATGCTCCATTCCCACCACTGTATGGGGGCAGACCCATCTGTCGCCTCTAATCGAGCCCTAAACCCTCATTCCCCAGGTGTGAATATTGTTCCCTGGTGCCATTCCCACCTGACTGAACTGACAAGGCGTCATGCCTTGACCCCTGACTCAAGATTCTCTACAGATCCCCTCCGCCTAGCACACTTCTAGTCATCACCACCTCAAGGCTGCCTTGTTTCGCCACCTCCACCCTGTCAGGGAAACAGCTCAGTCCTCCCCTGATCTGGGGGTCACAAGAGAGCCTCTTTCTTCCCTGGAGAGGTTGGAATGAGAATGATTTAAGGCAGATGGGTGGGGATTGGTGTTTTATCTTGACCATTTGCTAAGATTGTTAGCACTAAGGAGAAAAGCGGTTTCTGGTCCCTTTCCGACACCTCAGCCCCCGCTGAGGAGGCCTCCACGGCTCCAGTGAGCCCCAGGCCGCATACACATAATGGCAGCATTTGCTACATAGTGTGCATGTGATACGCTGTGATAAATTGACAACTAAAGATACCCAGGATAGTTTTCAGTGGGAGAAATATATATGTGATGACTATTTGAGTCACATAGCTATCACATTGCATCAAACTCATGAATTTATGGATCGTGTAGGATGAGGCTGTGGTAGAAGTGATGAGTTTATTTGAAGAGTAAAAGTACAGGAGTTATGTGTGTGCGCCTGCGCTCAGAGTCGTGTCTGATTCTGCGACCTCATGGAGTATAGCTTACCAGGCTCCCTCTGTCCATGGGATTCTCCAGGCAAGGATACTGGAGTGGGTTGCCACTTCCTTCTCTAGAGGCTCTTCCTGACCCAGGGATTGAACCTCCGTCTCCTGCATTGCAGGCAGATTCTTTACCAATGAGCCACTGGGGAAGCCCCCACAAGAGGTACAGAGATATTGAAAAATACTGAAGGGCTACACTAATGACTCCCGGAGAAAGAAATGGCAAACCTTTCCAGTATCCTGGCCTGGGGAATCCCATGGACAGAGGAGCCTGGTGGGCTACCGTCCATGGGGTTGCAAAGAGTCACACATGACTGAGTGACTGAGCACACTCATGACTGGAGGTCAAGAACGCGCACAGTAAAGGATTTAATGAGCATGGGTGAGACATAACTGGCCTGAATGGTTTCACAAGGAGCCTTTTGTGCAGTTGGGTCCTTGATCTTATATTCTGCCCTAGAGATTGACGTGATCTAGGTTGAGGCAAACTTTCCTTTGTCCAAAACACTCAGCACATCCTACTTCATGAGCCAGCACTAGAATGCAGGATAAAGATGAGTTCCAGTTGTGTTTGCCAACTTGGGACCCAAGTTCAAGCTTCTCCCTGGGCCCCACAAACATGAAAGGCTTGAGGATGCTTCTCCCAATATCATAGTGCCTTGGGGCCCCTCATTCTAGGGATGGCTCCGTGGACTGCTGCTGCAGAACCTGGTGGGGGAGGGATTCATTGAGGGACTCAAAGATGAGTTCCCCCGCCCACTCCAGTGGGGGATCAAGGCAGTTTGGGAGGACTGTCTTCTGTGGATCCAGAGGAGGGAAAATTTTTGGCAATGGTATCATTTGGTATCAATGGACATGAACTTGAGCAAACTCTGGGGCATAGTGGAGGACAGGGAAGCCTGGTGTGATGTAGTCCATGGGGTTGCAAAGAGGTGGAACAACTCAGCAACGGAACAACAACAACTATCTGTAATATTAATACTAGGTGTCAACATTTAGAGCGATCTTCTGACTGAGGATCTGTGGAGTGATGTGTGAAAATATTCATGGATAAACATCGATACAGATACTCAGAAAATTTGCTTGTTTTCTTCTTGGTTTTGGACTTTGTTAAAACTGCTCAGTGTTTTATGTCTAGTAAAGTGAGGAGATACTGAGTACTAATAGACAATACCTGTGTCTTAAGTGTATTAGTTTCCAAGTGCTGCTGTAACACACGACCACAGGGTTGGTGGCTTAGAATAATAGGAACAGAGACTTCTCTGGTGATCCAGAGGCTAAGACCCTGCACACGCAATGCAGGAGGCCTGGGCTTGATCTCCGGTCAGGGAACTAGATGCCACACGCCACAACTGAGGATACCGCATGTGCTGCAGCTAAGCCACAGGCACCGCTAAATGAATAAAAAATAATAGGAACATAATCTCTCACTGGAGAAGGCAGTGGCACCCCGCTCCAGTACTCTTGCCTGGAAAATCCCATGGATGGAGGAGCCTGGTAGGCTGCAGTCCATGGGGTCGCTAAGAGTCGGACACGACTGAGTGACTTCCCTTTCACTTTTCACTTTCATGCATTGGAGAAGGAAATGGCAACCCACTCCAGTGTTCTTGCCTGGAGAATCCCAGGGACAGGGGAGCTTGGTGGGCTGCCGTCTATGGGGTCGCACAGAGTCGGACACGACTGAAGCAACTTAGCAGCAGCAGCAGCAATCTCTCACAGTTCTGCAAGTTCAAAATCAGTGTGTCATTGGGGCTGTATTTCCTCTGGGGAGAACCCATGTCTTGCCTTCTCTAATTTTCTGGGTAGTTTTTGGCATTCCTCAGCATTCCTTGACTTGTGAGAAACACAGTCAACAGGATGTGTGTGTGTGTGTGTGTGTGTGTGTGTGTGTGTGTGTGTGTCTGTACACAGAGATGCATATGCCCACACACAAAGGGGAAAGACACATAGAAGAGAAGCCTTCAGTAAACTGTAGTAGTAACATCAGAGATCACTGATAACAGATTGCCATGACAAATACGATAATATTGAAAATGTTGGAAATATTGTTAGGGTTACCAAAACATGACACAGAGACATAAAATAAGCAAATGCTGCTGGAAAAATAGTGCCAATAGACTTGCTTGATGTACAGTTGCCGCCAAC
Source organism: Bos mutus (assembly GCF_027580195.1). Classification (NCBI taxonomy): domain Eukaryota; kingdom Metazoa; phylum Chordata; class Mammalia; order Artiodactyla; family Bovidae; genus Bos; species Bos mutus. The sequence goes on from NC_091638.1 coordinate 23,290,028, forward strand.
CTTCAATTTGGGGGGAAAAATGCAGTATTTGTGAAGCTCAGTAAAGCAAAATGCAATAAAATGAGTTATGGTATGTCTATCTATAGATATATGCATATATGTGTACGTGTATATACATATACATATATATATAGAGAGAGAGAAAGAGAGATTGAGAGATTTATTTTAAGCAGTTGACTGATGCTATACTGAGGGATGGTGACTGCAGCCATGAAATTAAAAGACGCTTACTCCTTGGAAGGAAAGTTATGACCAACCTAGATAGCATATTCAAAAGCAGAGACATTACTTTGCCAACAAAGGTTCGTCTAGTCAAGGCTATGGTTTTTCCTGTGGTCATGTATGGATGTGAGAGTTGGACTGTGAAGAAGGCTGAGCGCCGAAGAATTGATGCTTTTGAACTGTGGTGTTGGAGAAAACTCTTGAGAGTCCCTTGGACTGCAAGGAGATCCAACCAGTCCATTCTAAAGGAGATCAGCCCTGGGATTTCTTTGGAAGGAATGATGCTAAAGCTGAAACTCCAGTACTTTGGCCACCTCATGCGAAGAGTTGACTCATTGGAAAAGACTCTGATGCTAGGAGGGATTGGGGGCAGAAGGAGAAGGGGACAACAGAGGATGAGATGTCTGGATGGCATCACTGACTCGATGGACGTGAGTCTGAGTGAACTGCGGGAGTTGGTGAGGGACAGGGAGGCCTGGCGTGCTGTGATTCATGGGGTCGCAAAGAGTCAGACACGACTGAGCGACTGATCTGATTTGATCTGATACTGTGGGATGCTTGGTGAGTCCAAAATCTGCAGGGTGGGCCAACAGGCTATAGACTTAGGAAGAAGCTGTAGTTCTACTACTACTTTTGTAGTCCAAAAGTAGTCTGCAGGCAGAATTCCTTCTTGCTTGGAGAAGATAAGTCTTTGTCAATTAAGACCTTTAATTTGCCTGGATAAGACTCATCCACATTATGGAAGGTAATTTGCTTTATTCAAAGTCTGCTTATTTAAATGTTAACTCATCCAAAAACACTTACTAGAAAAATCTGGAATAATGTTTAACCAGATATTGGGCACCATGTTCCAGCCAAGTTGACCCATAAAATTAACTGCTAATTTCACACAGGGATTCAGATGTGGATATACCTTTGGGAGCCATTATAAGCCTACCACAGTCAATAATAAATTCTAGGCACTGTTCTGAGCTTTTATATATATATTAACTCTATATTTACAACAACTTCTGAGGTAGAATTGATTTATTATCTCACTTTACCAATAAAGAAACTGAATCAAAGAAAATAAGGAATTTGATGAAAATCACACAGATTATAAGTAACAGAGTCAGGATTTGGACTCAGAAAGTCTGATTTACTCTGTCAAGTTTGGATTAAGAGGTCATCTTTCTGGTAGATCGCCATCTTTGTTGGGTCATGGATCTTTGAATGACCTTTGGTATTGCGTACTTCTGATGGATTTTTTTTTTTTACTGGCTAATTCATGACACGAGAATGAGAAATACTAAGGGTACGACAGTAGTACTTTCTCCTTTCCTCTCTTCTTTCTCTTCCTCCTCCCGCAGTGATGGCCTTCCACGCTGTTTGGCTTTTCACACCTGCCTTGATCGTGGCTCTGTCTTCCTTTGATGTTTGACGAACACGTACCCGGTCTTGTCTCATGTCAGGTGCTGGGGGCACAGTGAGAACTCTCTGTTTCACTTCAGTGCTAGTAGCTTCCTTCACGTGTCATTCCATCATCTCTCCACCCCCTCCACCAGCAGCTGCCGGAAAGTGGCTCAGAGGAGCTAAGAAGAAGCTGGCCTCTGATTGAGTTCAGACCTGAAGGGGTCAGTGAGATGCTTTGAGTATCTACTGATCTTAGGAGAAGATAGCTAGGGTGTTAAAGTATTTATAATCATCCAGGCCTTTCCTTATCTCAAAGCATGGGCATGGCCTAGAAATCTAGCACGTGACAAGTATCAGCCGGACAATGCAAGTCAAGATTCAGGGAGAGCTTAGGCAGCTTTATGCTGCTTCTCCTTCTCAGGCTTCCAGCAGCACAAAGAGAAGCTCCATCTTCTTAAACTGAAACTTCATGAAATTAAGGAGTTTTCAGTATCTGTTTCTCTTTTCCTAAAAACTTCTTTTGAAACATTGAGATTTTAATAGCTAAGTGTTTTAGACTTTCTGTTAGAATTAAAGTTTAATGAGAATCCTTTTTTGTTTCAGTAGGGCTTCTGTTTTCCAAGTGTTTTCACACATGTGATCTGTTTCAGCCTCACAGCAACCCCAATGGACAGATAAGACAGGAAGGTGTCTCATTTTATGGATGAGAACACTCAGACTGGGAGGAGTGAAGTGCCCAATAAAATCTGAACAGTCACAGCAGGCACCTCTATTTCAGAAAGATAAGAATTGCCATGGTCCCTTAGCATCTCTCCACCATCTAAATGATTTTCTAGAGCTGAGTAAGTCCAAACAGTTCATTGAATAAAAGTCAGATTATTGAATATGGCCTGACACGTTCTATGCAAAAAATTAAGTATATAATTTCAGTTCATTATAACCTATTATGATACAATGAGGGAAACTTAAATTAATTTTTATTGTTCTTATTTTACCTAGTGCAATCTGATGACAGGAAGTGAGCCACTTGGGTAAAACTGCTGCAACCTGACCTGAGTTATTGGTCAATCTTTAAGCCATAGCTACAGATGAATATAAAATGTGCCCTTTTTACCTGGGAAAGTGTGAATACATATTCTAAATGGAGTGTTTTAGAGTGGTGTTTTTACTATCATATTATTTATGCTAACAGTTTTTTAAAATCAAGTTTTCCCAGAGCTTCTAGAGCGTGTGTATCACACATATGGAGATACTTACATAGCTACACTCTACACAGCTAAAAGTATAAGCTGTGGTATTGTACCACGTGCATATATCAGCAATAAACTCTGTGACTGTGGGTAAATTACTTCATCTCTCTAAAAGTTGCCTTCATTTCCAGAGATAGGAAATGAATCATTTGATCTGTCTCCTGGACTTGTTTTGAAGATTAAATGATACAAGAACTGGAAAATGGTAGGGATAGTCACTTGCCCACGGTTAAGGCACAGCGCATACTACCTATCATTATCATTCACAGGACAGTCTCACTTACCCAAAGTGGCCTAGACAGCAATACAAACCATATAAAAGACAACCAGAGGGAGAAAATCAAAAGGCCTGTGTATTCCTTTCCTTCTGTTGCTGTAACAAATTACCACAGATTAGACACAGAAAGCTGCATAAATTAACTTACAGTTGTAGAGATCAGAAACCTAAAATCAGTCTCACTGAGTTCAAATCAAGGCGCCAGCAGGCCTCATTCCTTCCGGAGGCTCTAGGAGAGAATCTGATCCCTTGTATTTTCCAACTTGAAGGCTGATCCTTCTTCCATTCCTTGACCAATAATGCCTGGTCAAGTTTCACACTGACACTCCTCTCCTGTGGTCAAGTATCTTTCTGCCTCCCTCTTATGATTACATTGGGCCCACCCAGATAATCCAGGATAATCTCAAGATTCTTAATCATATTTGCAAAGTCCCTGTGTAAGGCAGCTCATAACTTCTAAGGTTTAGGTTATGGACATCTTTGGTGGGAGGGGGCATTATTCAGCCTCCCAAAGTTAATTTCAAGTATATGCCATAATAGCCATATGTTAAAAGTTCCTGGACTCCATTCATTGGAGAGTTCTAACTCAGAGCCTTCTTTCTTTTAATTTTGGTCCTGTTCTAATCAACTTGGGGCTCCAGTTCCTAGTAGCCCATTGCCAATTACAAACAGTCAATCAGGGAAACAAGGCTTCCCTGGTAACTCAGTCAGTAACGAATCTCCCTGTAGTATAGGAGACTGGGTTCAGTCCCTGGGTTGGGAAGATCTCCTGGAGAAGGAAATGGCAACCCACTCCAGTATTCTTACCTGGAGAATCCCATGGACACAGGAGCCTGGCAGGCTACAGTCCATGGGGGTCACAAAAGAGTCAGACGTGACTTAGTGACTAAACCTCCAATCATCCTGTATCTGGAAAAGACCTGGAATTAGGACCTGCCTTTGCCCACCTTCCAGTGACCAGATCACACTCACATGCCTGCCCTCCTTAGCAAACTCAAAGGGAAATATTGGCTGATGCCCAAGGGGAAAAAGAAAAAAAAAAGTTTCCTCCATTTATACCAGCATCTGTCACATTCTCCAGCTATTGTAATAATCCAGTTTAGAAATGAGGACAGAGAAGGGTCCAAGAGGGTAATAAACACTGAAAAGGAATCGAGACACAGCTAAGATAAGCTCCCACTTTATAGTCTGCCAAAGACCCATAGAGAAGAGTAGGGAAGGCCTGAGCGTCTGACCATCAGTGACTTAGCCTGACTAGGCTTAGACAGAGAGCCTTGGAGGCCAAGCCAGACTGTCTCCTGGAAGAACTCACAATGACTGTGGAAATCCCAGAACCAGTGTACTAAGTTATGCTGACTATGCATAGAAGTGTTCCCTCTGAGACAGCTCTCTCTGATGCAGTTCTCTTAAACTTACACTTTCAAAAAAATAAAACAAATACCATTTTTTTGGCCTGGACACACAGCTTTTGGGATCTTAGTTCCCTGACCAGGGATCTAACCCATCCTCCTTGCAGTGAAAGCACAGAATCCTTTGGACTGCCAGGGAAGGACCAAAAGGAATACTTTTTAAGTGAAGGAAAACCTTTCTGTTTTGCTTTTCTGTAGCCAGTTGTTGCTGCTGCTGCTAAGTCGCTTCAGTCGTGTCCGACTCTGTGCGACCCCATAGACGGCAGCCCACCAGGCTCCCTCGTCCCTGGGATTCTCCAGGCAAGAACACTGGAGTGGGTTGCCATTTCCTCCTCCAATGCATGAAAGTGAAGTCGCTCAGTCGTGTACGATTCTTCTCGACCCCATGGACTGCAGCCTACCAGGCTCCTCCATCCATAGGATTTTCCAGGCAAGAGTACTGGAGTGGGGTGCCATTGCCTTCTCCTTGTAGCCAATTAGCAGACATCAAAAGCAGAAATAAACTAGAAATCTGGGAATTGGCCTCAAAGGACACATTCAGTCTAGGGAGGTCTTAGGAGGAACGACTTATCTAGGCACGTTTCCTAGCACCTCTCTTTTATCATCACGAAACTTCCCTGCTGCTTTTAGAGGCATACTTTCCTTCCATACTTTTATGATTCGTTTTAGGTATGATTTGGAGTATCAGATTGCTTTATCTCTAGGTTTGGGCAGTAGGAAAATAAAACTTAAAAGCAAAGTTGCCTCCAAGTTACCAAGTATTTTGGGAAAGTAAAACAGTGGGTGAGGAAAGAAAGAATCCAGACACTCATGTAGAACATCAGGATAGGGTGTGGATTGTAAAGCCTTGTGTAATCTTTTCAGCATGTCTGAATAATTTGAATCAGAATATTAGAACCCATTATCTTCTATAGTATTAAAATAGCCATGAAAATATTTACTAGTCCACAGCCCAAGAGAAAAGTACCAGGTAGAAATCACAGATTATGTTTGATGAAACGTGTATACTTAGGAGACATCTTCATTTTAAAAAAAATTCGGCTTTCATGGAATTTTGAGACTAGAAAAGTATGAGCTTGTCTCAGTTTGAGAATTAAATCAGTAATAAATGAAACACAGTGATACAAATGAAAACCTCTCCCAGCCTTGGCACTGCAGCTTCAAGTTTGGAATGACCAAAGAACACACATTTACACTGGAATGACCCCCTATTGCCAAAGTAAGTTAACTGGATGAGCTAAATATCTGTGAATCTCTGTGTAAGGTGTAAGTCACCCTCTGGAATCAATGAGCTGCTTTTCTGCGAAATGGGGGTTTGTAAATACAAATGAAATACTGGCTGTGAAAATCTTTTGAAAGGGTCTAAAATACTGTGCAAATGCAGACTGTTAACATTTTCAGTAGATTTGTTCGTATTCCACAGAGGCCTGTTTGCTACCTATGAGGTATAACATGCCCATTTTAGGATCAGATGTAGATTCAAATCTACCAGTTGCTAAACATCACAGCTTGGGCAAGTTCCCTGAGCTTTCCATTCATCATTTTTTGGGGGGAATGATAGGAACTTCACAGTTAAGAAGATTAAGCAAGGAAGGTCTGGCACAGTGCTTCAGTGGTTGTCAGTTTTATTCACTCACTGCCTCCCAGCATGAGGGTTGGCCGCATCCCTCTATGAAGGTGAATGTCCTCGGTGTAGGATTCTACATGTGACTACCAAATGGCTCAAGAGATAATGACTCTATCTGCAATGCAGGAGACGTAGGAGATGCTTGCCAATGGTGATAGGAGACGTTGAACCTTACCAGAGGGACTGTTTGCCTATCTAGCAGGCAAGCCCCTGACTGAACCTCACAAAGCTCCTGAGTCCAGGAAGAAATTAGAAATGTTGAGGGCAGAGCTCTCCTGTGACTGTTCTACACTGTGATAATTCAGAGAGAGATAATTTGAGAGAGAGAAGGGGCAGGGAGGGAAGGAAAGAGTTTTCACTTCCAGAAGATACTGACTGGCCCTGGAGACTCAACATCAAAGACAGGCTGTGTTTTTGAGAAATGGCACTTTTCAAAAGCATTGTGTGCCAACAACATTCCAAGCTTGCTGACTACTCTATGTCGATTAGCTCATGGAACTGTCAAATGACAATTTTATGAGGAGGTACAGTTATCATGGGAAATAGATGGGGAAACAGTGTAAGACTTTATTTTTTTGGGCTCCAAGATCACTGCAGATGGTGACTGCAGCCATGAAATTAAAAGACACTTGCTCCTTGGAAGAGAAGTTATGACCAACCTAGATAGCATATTGAAAAGCAGAGACATTGCTTTGCCAACAAAGGTCCATCTAGTCAAGGCTATGGTTTTTCCAGTGGTCATGTATGGATATGAGAGTTGGACTGTGAAGAAAGCTGAGCGCCGAAGAATTGATGCTTTTGAACTGTGGTGTTGGAAGACTCTTGAGAGTCCCTTGGACTGCAAGGAGATCCAACCAGTCCATTCTGAAGGAGATCAGCCCTGGGATTTCTTTGGAAGGAATGATGCTAAGGCTGAAACTCCAGTACTTTGGCCACCTTGTGCGAAGAGTTGACTCATTGGAAAAGACTCTGATGCTGGGAGGGATTGGGGGCAGGAGGAGAAGGGGACGACAGAGGATGAGATGGCTGGATGGCATCACTGACTCGATGGACATGAGTCTGGGTGAACTCTAGGAGTTGGTGATGGACAGGGAAGCCTGGTGTGCTGCGATTCATGGGGTCGCAAAGAGTCGGACATGACTGAGCGGCTGAACTGAACTGAACTGAACAATTATCACTGTTTCTAGGTCACTAGGCACGTCATCCAGGTTTGAAGTCCATGGCAATAACCTTGTGTTATACCCTGTCCTCAGGAACACCTCCTTCAGCTAAGTCCACAGATAGACAAACAACATGTTCTTCAGAGTGTGGGATGGTTGTTTGACGATAATTTTAGGTTGTTCATGATATCAGGTAGCATTGATTAACATAGGAAGAAAAGTACTCACTTCCCTTTTTTTGTACCACAGGAGGAAGGAATCTCTCAGCCTGGTGTCACATCTCAACTCCTGTAGCACTTGTTAATCCCCCAGAGGGCAAACCTCAGGCTGATGAGATTCCTGTTGTCAGTGCCATCTTGCTAGAAGTTAATAGCTATTCTGGCTTTCAGTATGTATTTTTAATTAATTTCTAGTTACTGTTGCACTTCTGTTTATGGGAATGGGATACATGTTCCCTTTTTAAATAAATGTGTTCCATTTATTATAAATGCATTGCCATTAAAAATAGCTTTAAAGTGTACACCTAAAAGTAATATGTCATATGCCAATTATAAATAAATAAATAGAAGGAGGAGGAAGAGTATTCTTACCAGGAAAATGGGAAGTAGCGCTTTCTTCAGCTCTGTTTATGTGAGGCTCTGCCCATGTGAAGTCAGGGTGAGAAACAGAGTTAAGAGGACAGCTGATTGGAGGAGTGAGGGAGATGGAGCTGACTGGCGTGGCTGCCAGGTTTTAGATTAAGTTCAACTTTTCCCAGCTGAGATTCCTGGAAGCATCAAAAGCTCTGATGTACAGAGGTGTCTACTATATGTAGTAAATGAATTCACTACCCTCTGAAGCATCTAGAATGGTTCTATCTATGTGCAAAGAAAAAAATAGCTTTAAGAAATATTATTGAGTAATAGTACAGGTAGCTTAAAAATGATCAAAAATGGTCCCAACAACAATGCTTAGAAACCTAAATGTGGCATATTCCAGACCAAAAGTTGAGACGTTATCCAGTGAGGTTCAATAGAGACACCAGACAGGAAGCTGGGCTTTCCTGTTGCCTCGGGGAGTAGAGAATCTGCCCTGTACTGGCTCAGACAGTAAGGAATCCACCTGCAATGCTAGAGAAACTGGGTTTGATCCCTGGGTTGGGAAGATCCCCTAGAGAAGGAAGTGGCTACCCACTCCAGTATTCTGGCCTGGAGAATTCCATGGACTATACAGTCCATGGGGTCGCAAAGAGTCAGACAGGACTGAGCAACTTTCACTTTCACTTTTTTTTTTTTTTTTAAGAGAAGTCACTGTAAAAATGGTGAGTCCTACCACCATCAAATAAGAGCCACAGCTCCAGTGGTTTTCCACCAAGAGCAGCTGTGGCCCCTGGGAACATTTGGCCATGTGGACACATTTGGTTGCTGCAGTCTGCAGGATGGAGATGGGTGTTGTGCTCCTGGCATCTAGTGGGTAGAGAGCAGGAGTGTTGCTCACCGTCCTCCAGAGCACGGGAGTGCTCACCACATTTCCCCGTCGTGTGAGGGGAGGAACCCTGTCTGCTGCCTGCAGGTGATCGGGCTGCTGCCACCTACCGGATCTGAAGGGCAGGTTCTGTTCGATAAAGTTGGCGTATCACCTTACAGTTGACCATTCTTGTTGGGTGATCTGACCTTGGGCTGCAATTTTCTCCTTTGTCTGAACATATGATTTCATTATAGTGTCTTGATTTGAACCGTTAATTCAGAGGGTGGCCCAGCCAGGAGCTGCAGTTTGCCCCTGGTCATGTTATACTTAGACGTGCCAGTTAGAACATTGCTAACTATTTTTTAATCATTTCAACTTCAAAAGAAACCTCACGTGGGTGGTTCTGATCAAAGGGATGTGATAGTTTTTATTTCGGCTGTTTGGACCATTTCTTTGCAGATTTTCTGACAATTTTTATCTTTTGGCTTATTTTTACCCTTTTACTTGTAATCTGTATTTTACTTTTTAAAACCTATAATGACATATAATTCACAGCATGCAATCAAACAGGTGTCATGTTAGCATTCTAAACCTCAGTTGCTATTATTGAAGAATGCACAGGAGCCTGGTCTGAAACTGCACCCACCTTGGTCCATACCCAGAAATTGGATTTTTAGACTCATTACATGAGCTCATTTTCTTGTCTATTTCTCCTCAATATAAACTTCAGAGAATAACAATTGGTTCATTTATGATTTCTATCACTGAGGAGATAAAGAAAAAAATCAGAATTTTTCTATAATGACATAATCCTGTGTTCAGTGAAAAATACTAGTTTCATTCACTAAAATGGAAGAGAATCATGTAAAAGGCTATAAATTCATTTTCTGAAAAGAATGAAAGAAATATTTAATTGCTCGCTTTTTATCCTAAAATTACTTGAGGGTGAGGAATCTTGTAAGTACAAAATATTTACTGATAATTAACCCTTTGTAAGGTTAGTCCCATCCCCAAACAGAGACTATTTGTCCATGTTGGGTGGTACCTTATTGACTGAATATTTGTCAATTCTTTGTTTCAGCAATACAAAGCAATTACAAAATAAAGTTCGACAAATCTTGTCTCCAAAATGTGGGATTTCAGAAAGCCTATGATAGAGAAGGAAAGCTCTTCTAATTGAACACAAAGCCATTGACACATAAGGGTCTAGGAGAGTTAGACAGCTAGCAATTAAGAGAAAATCGACAAGAATGATTACAAGATAAATGCTTCAGAACAGAAAGATTTAAATATCAAAGATAAAGAGAGACCCCTGGGAAAACTGATGAAACCTTCAAACACTTTTACAGAAGTGACTCTCTTAATTATCACACTGTGAAAGTCAAACATGAAATAAACGGTATTGTTTCACTCTACCGTTCAAATTGGTCAGAAAAAAATTATTCTCACCCCCAAATAATCAATGTTTGGTTCCAGTTGTGTTCATTCTGACATTTTATACATAGCTGCATTTATAATTTAAAAGTTGTTAACATTGCAAAAAATTTTGCAATTTTGATTTCATTTTTCATATCATTCCAATCAAATATTTCACTATTTGCTGCGGATTTTTGGTTCACATTTGAATTGCATTCATTTTGAATGAGCTTTTGACAGTACCAATTATCCTTGGACAACTATCACCTTCTGTAATAGAATCTCCTAAAATAGTAAAGTTGAAAGAACTTTCAGAAGCTATCAAGTTCAACACCCTTTTTCAAATAAAGAAAATAAGACTGAATGATAATGTCACCTGTCCCAAGGTTACAAATTATATAGAACATTTTAACAAAGCAGAAAAATTACCATAGGCCAATGCATTAATTCAACAAAAGGATCATTCTTTTGAAGACCCTTTGATGGTGCTTCTGAATTTGAAATTGTTTGTTCATGTGAGAACAATAACTATTTTTCCCATTTTTTTCAGTCCCTGTATGTTTTCAGTAAATGGATAAGAGAATAGAAATTCTTTCTTATCTACCACTTTCTCTGGGTTAGTCTTTCTCTGCTCCTCCTGAAAATCTATGCCAGCTCAGTGTTTATTTTTATTTTCTCTTTCACTTACCGTAATCTGTGATGGATCACTATGCAATTAATTCATATTACCACCACATCATTACAATAATCTTTTCAATTACCTTGAATTGAATATGGTCCTGATTTGACAAGTTCTCATGTCTTCTCATAAGAAGTCATATGAATGCATCTGCTTTTCTCAGCCTCTGAGGACGATGAAGTGACCATGTTCTTACAGGGTTGTTTTTTTCCCCACTTCCACCCTCATTCCATTTAGCCTAGGCATCTACAGCTAGTGATCTATGAGCCAGAGGTGGCCCAAACGTATTTATCCCTAAATGTATGTCATTTAAAAAAAAAATTTGTATTAGTGGCCAGCCTCAAAAACTGGATTGTTTGCGTAAATCCAAATGTCCTGTTCCTGTTTTTAAAAAGGGCAAATGTTGAAGTATCACTTTGCCGTCTGCACCAGTCAGCCGAGGCTTGGTAACAACTGGCCTCTGTTTACAGAACAGCCGGTTTGCAGCGCGCTGCAGTACCGTCAAGTCCTACGGCCTCTGTCGAGTCAAAGCGTCAGTTTCTATTTTGTATTTGCACGAAATAGAAATTTGTATTTCTATTTTGTATTCGTATTCTATTTTTATTTTCTGTTTGTATTTTCTTCCATTGGAGCTGAGATGAACTACTTCATCTATCTGCATCCCTGGAGAATGAGGGAGAATGAAAAAGGCAGAGAGAGCTGGATGTCTCAGCAAAACTGGGAGGGAGGCTTCTTACCCTCAGTTGTTTCCCCCAGGACTCCTGTCGACACTTGAGTTGGCATTCTGTGATGTAACCTATTGTTCCACATTTTTTAAAGTTTGTATTATGGTTCTCAAGAGAAGCAGTATCTTTACTATATATATGTATATACACACACACACACACATACACACATATACATATGCATACGTGCTAAGTCGCATCAGTTGTATCGGACTCTGGAACCCTGTGGACTGCAGCCCTTCAGGCTCCTCTCTCCGTGGATTCTCTAGGCAAAAATACTGGAGTGGGCTGCCATGCCCTCCTCCAGGGGATGCTCCCGTCCCCAGGATCGAACCTGCATCTCTTAAGTCTCACGCATTGGCAGGCAAGTTCTTTACCACCAGCACCACGTACATGTGTATACATATATGCATATGTCTATGTATATGATTTATTATAAGGCAGTTCCTGTGATTATGGAGGCTGCCATCTATAAGGTGGAGAGCCAGGAAACCTGGTGCTGACCGAGAGGTGGGGACCAGTGGTGTATTTTCCAGTCCAGCTCTGAAGACTTGAGAATTGGGAGCATGAAGGGCAGGAGAAGATTAATGTTACAGCTCAAGCAGTCAGGCAGAGCTAATTCAAACTTCTTCTGCCTTTTTGTTCTATTCAGTCCCTTAACAGATTGCCCCCTGCCCCTGCCCCCCACAGTGGGGCGAGCCATATGGTTTGCTCAGGACCTCGATTCAAATGCTAATCTCACCGGGATGTCCTCACAGACACACACAGAAATTGTGTTTAACCAACTCTCTGGGCATCCTGTGGCCCAGTCAAGTAGACAGATAAAATTGAACATCACAGTGTTCATGTTGTGGGCATGCAAAGTATGAATCAACACACGAAATCGGCGCAGAGGAAAAGTAGGTGTGTGCTTTACGGACCGAGGAGGCTTGTCCCTGGAGAGACTCCACCAGTGTTGGAAAGTGTATACTGCAGATCTTAAAACCGAAAGTTTTTTTTGGATACTGGATATATGACTATTAGATTTTTTATGCCCAGTCCCATTCCTTTTCCAGGCAAGTTTGATTTCTACCAGAAATTTACATCAGAAGAGGACGAGAAGGCCTAACCTGGATTTCACTTTTTTTTTTTTACTTCCTTCCCTCCGCTTTTTATAAGATGATTGTAAAGAGGACTTGTGCTATCTTAAACTGATTTCAACTTGAATGGGAACATTTGCTTGCTTACCTTTTTTCTTAACTGAACTATAACTGACATACAATGTTGTATTAGATTTAGATAAACAGTATAATCATTGGACTTTTGTATACGTAGTAAAAGTATTACCACAGTAAGTCTGGTTACCGATCACCATATGAAGTTAGAAAATTTTTACTTTCGAATTTAGAATACAGTATTACTGACTGCAGTCGCCATGCTGTCTGTAATTACATCCCCATCAGTCGCTAAGTCATTTCCAACTCTTTGTGACCCCATAGACTGCAGCATGCCAAGCTTCCCTGTCCTTCACTATCTCCTGGAGTTTGCGCAAACTCATGTCCATTGTAGCGGAGAAAGCAATGGCACCCCACTCCAGTACTCTTGCCTGGAAAATCCCATGGATGGAGGAGCCTGGTATGCTGCAGTCCACGGGGTCGCGAAGAGTCAGACATGACTGAGTGACTTCCCTTTCACTTTTCACTTTCATGCATTGGGGAAGGAAATGGCAACCCACTCCAGTGTTCTTGCCTGGAGAATCCCAGGAACAGTGGAGCCTGATGGGCTGCCATCTATGGGGTCGCACAGAGTCAGACACGACTGAATCGACTTAGCAGCAGCAGCAGCATGTCCATTGAGCTGATGATGCCATCGCACCATCTCATCCTCTGTTGCCCCCTTGTTCTCCTGCCCTCAGTCTTTCCCAGCTTCAGGGTCTTTTCCAGTGAGCCACCTCTTTGCATCAGGTGCCCAAAGTATTGGAACCTCAGTTTCAGCATCGGTCCTTCCAATGAATATCCAGGATTGATTTCCTTTAGGACTGACTAGTTTGATCTCCTTGCAGTCCAAGCGACTCTCAAGAGTCTTCTCCAGCACCACAGTTTGAAAGCATCAATTCTTCAGACCCCAGCCTTCTTTATGGTCTAACTCCCTAGTAGTCTAATTTCTCCCTCCCTCCTTCTACCCCGCCCCACCATTCCCATTTGGTAAACAGAAGTTAGTTTTCTATGTCTGTGAATCTGCTTCTGCTTTGTAAGTGAGTTCATTTGTATCAATTTGATTTTTAGATTCAACCCATAAGTGATACCATAGGCTACTTGTCCTTCTCTGTCTGACTTCACTCATTTTCTGTGATTATCACCATGCCATCTATGTTGCTGGAAAAGGCATTATTTCATTCTTCTATATGGCTGAGTCACACTCCATTGTGTGTGTGTGTGTATGTGTATATAAATATACCACATTTTCTGTTTCTGTTTGTCTACAAAAGCTTATTATCATTATTTACATGTAATATGCAGGTAGAGGAAATTGAGAACATGGCCATTCACTGTCCTTGTATTTTTGACCAGGTCACTTTGGCATTCACCTCCATCTCTGGGTAACTGAGTGTTTCAGGGGCATTGCTGTGCAGGGCAGGCATAACGGCTTGGAGAATGTATGAATGAATGACCTCTTGCTTGGCTTCCATTGTAGACCATGACTTGAGAGGAGGGGGCACTTCTTACTGATTATTGCTTCCCAAGCATCTGGTGTAATGCTTGCACATAGTTGGTGCTAAATATTTTTGGGAAGAAAGAAATAGGAAGAACAGAAGGGAAAATAAAAAGGAATAATTGTAAATGTTCTTATCTAGATGCCTCAGTGAAAAGAAATGCTTGTTAAGTATGGGCAGTTCAACTTTTGACCTTATTTAAAGCCAGTCCATGCTTATTTTTAATGAGTGAAGTCAAGGGAGAGTCTCATGATAGCGATTACCAATCTATCCATCCATCCGACGATGAACCCTGTGGCTGTTTCCATGTCTTGGGAGGGTAAATAGGGCCACAGCGGACGATGGGTGCATGTGCAGTTTTGATCTGTGGTTTCTGTCTACAGCCAGACTCAGGAATGAGATGGGTGGGTTGTGTGATAGCTTTGTTTTTAGTGTAGTAAGGAACCTCCATGCTGGCTGTTACCAGCTTACATTCCCAGAAACAGAAAAGGATCCCCTTCTCTCCAAACCGTCTCCCATATTCACAGCTTCTAGGGCTTCTGAGGATGCCCCTTATGAATGGCCTAGGGATACCTCATTGTAATTTTAATTTGAGATTCTTCAATAAATACAAATGAGGAGCATCTTTTCAAATGCCTTCCGAAAAAAGAGAGATTGAGAGGGAAACAGAGACTGAGAGCCTATCTGTTGAGACTGTACTCTTGATTCACCCAGGTTAAATTGCTTTTTGATTACCCACCCTAGGAGATTGCTTGAGGGCAGGTGTCTCTAGAACCCCGGTTCCGTGTGAATTTGAAGTGCCCTTCCGCAGAGGTTTTCAAAGTGTTGTTACAGAAAATGTCCACAAGGCGGCAGCACTGCTTTATGCCCCACTCAGGTTCCTCAGGTAACCTGAGCCCCAGAGTAAGTCCTGCTCCTGACTTGTAGCATAAAGTGTAATGTGCCGGAGCTGGTGTCTAGTTACTTCTTCCCCCTTACTCTGCACCCCAAAGACAAATCCCAAGCCCTGGCCAAACTGGGATACTGACGGTACTATAGTGCTTAGCTGGGGCGACAAGGAGGAAGGAGACAATGGGTGGGAACCTCAGCACTGGGAGAGTAGCAGACCAGGCGACTTTTCAGAGCTTTTATCCCAGAGGCTCCACCTTCTTTTGAGTGCCCGAGGATCAGTTGTCATCTATGAAGTACCACCTGTGCTTAGAGATCGGGGCCCATCCACAGTGGCCTGGGTCCTCCGGGATGCAGGAGGACCCTTTGCTGCACACCCTCACCAGTTCCCTAGCTCCACAACACTCCAGCCTTGGGACCCACGGCTTCACATGCACCAGCAATGTGATGGCAGCCCGGGTCACCTACGCCTTTGGGGAAAGCCATTGGAATTCCTTTCCTTTTCCTTTCTTTTTAAATTTAATTTTTATTGTATACTGGAATAGCATTGATATTCACTGTCCTCTTTGTTCTGGGTATATGGCTACCTGATTCAATTATACATATACATTTATCAGTTCTTTTTATGGTTCTTTTTCCAGATGGCTTACTACAGATTGTTGAGTAGGATTCTCTGTGCTGTACATTCTGTCCTCTTTGATTACGTACTGTGTGTATATACTGTGCATATTTTAATCCGAATCTTCTAAACTATTCCTCCCACCATCCCACATTGTCCTTTCACTAAGAAGAAAAAAAAAAAGCCTTGTTTTCTAAGTCTATGAGTCTGTTTTTCTTTTGTCAATGAGTTCATTTATACTGATTTGATTTATAGAAAGACACTTACTCCTTGGAAGAAAAGTTATGACCAACCTAGATAGCATATTGAAAAGCAGAGACATCACTTTGCCAACAAAGGTCTGTCTAGTCAAGGCTATGGTTTTTCTAGTGGTCATGTATGGATGTGAGAGTTGGACTGTGAAGAAAGCTGAGTGCCAAAGAATTGATGCTTTTGAACTGTGGTGTTGGAGAAGACTCTTGAGAGTCCCTTGGACTGCAAGGAGATCCAACCAGTCCATTCTAAAGGAGATCAGCCCTGGGTGTTCTTTGGAAGGAATGATGCTAAAGATGAGACTCCAGTACTTTGGCCACCTCATTCGAAGAATTGACTCATTGGAAAAAGACTCTGATGCTGGGAGGGATTGGGGGCAGGAGGAGAAGGGGACACCAGAGGATGAGATGGCTGGATGGCATCACTGACTCGATAGACGGGAGTCTGAGTGAACTCTGGGAGTTGGTGATGGACAGGGAGGCCTGGTGTGCTGCGATTCATGGGGTCACAAAAGAGTCGGACACGACTGAGCGACTGAACTGAACTGAACCCATATGATATCATAAGTCTTATGTCTTGACCTATCTGACTTCATGCACTTACTGTGATCCCCACCAGGTGCATCCATGTGCTGGAAAAGGCATTATTCATCACTTTTCTGGACTGAGTCATACTGCGTTGTGTATGTAGATAATTGCCTCTTCTTTATCCGACAATCTGGTGATGCACATTTGGGTTGCTCCTACGTCTTGGCTAGCATAAGTCATGGTGCAGAGAACATTGGGTGCATGTGTCTTTTCAAATCATGGATTCTCTCTACAGTGAGGTTCATGAGTGAGATGACAAGATCACGTGGTAGCTCTATTTTCAGTGTTTTAAGGGGCCACCCGTGCTGTGCTCCATCATGGCTGTGAGCAATTTCATTACCCAGGTCTCCCACATTGTAGGCAGACGCTTTACCATCTGAGCCACCAGGGAAGTCCTAAACAGGGCAGAAGGGTTCCCTTTTCTCCGTGCCCTCTCCTGCATTTAGGGCATCTAGGCTTTTTGAGGATGGCCATTCTGACTGGTGTGAGGTGAATCCTGGTTGTAGTGTTAGTTTTAATTTGCAATTCTTGAATAATTAGCAATGTGGAGTATCTTTTCATGTACTTTCCAAAAAAGACTGAGTAACAGAGAGACACTTAGAAACAGTGCGTTTTTTAACTACTTTGAGATTGTTTTTTTCCAAGATCCACCCTGGTTTAAACTGTTTTCCATTACCTACTCTAGGACATCACTGGAGGGCAGATGTCCTTTACAACCCCTCAGGTCTTGTGAATTTGAAGTGCCCCTAGGCCGTGGATTTCAACTTGTAGTTACAGGGAATGTCCACAAGGCAGCAGCACTGCTTCATGCCCTGCTCTGGTTTCTTTGGCTACCAGAGCCCTAGCTTAGGTCCTGGTCCTGGGTTGTAGACTAGATGGAATATGCCAGAAGAGGCTCATTACTTTATACCCATTACACTAAAGTTGGCGGATAAATTCCAAGTCCTAGCCAAACTGGGGTTTTGACGGTGCTCTTGTACTTACTTGGAGTGACAAGGAGGGAGACAGCAGGTGGGAACCTCAGCACTGGGAGAGGAGACCAGCTGACTTCTCAGAGCTTTTATCCCAGAGGCTCCACCTTCTTTTCGGTGCCCAAGGATTGCTTGTCGTCTATGAGGTGCCACCTGGATCTAGAGATTGGGGCCCATGCACAGTTGCCCGGTCCCTCCAGGTCCAGGGACCCGTCCTTTGCTGCACAGCCTCACCAGTTCCCTAGCTCCATACCACTCCAGCCTTGGGACCCACGGCTTCACATGCACCAGCAATGTGACGGCAGCTCAGGTTATCTACACATGCGGGGAATCCTGTTGAAATTTCTTTCCTTCCTTTTCAAAATTAAGTTTTGTTGAATTCTGCAATAGCATTGATTTTCAGTGTCCTCTTTGTTTTGGGGATACAGCCACCTGATTCTGTTATACATTTATCTAGCTTTCTTTCGATTATTTTTCTGGATTGCTTATTATGGTCTATTGAGTATAGAGCTCCAAATGCTATGCTGTTGGTCCTCATTGACTCTGTATTATGTATAGATACTGTTTGTTAATCCAAATCTCACAAACTATTCCTCCCACTGTCTCACCTTGTCCTTTTGTAAAAGCGAGTTTGTTTTCTATTTCTGGGGGTCTGTTTCTGTTTTGTAAAGGAATTCATTTATACAAATTTGATTTACAAATTCTACCCATAAGTGATAGCATAGGTTATACGCCTTTGTCTCTCTGACCTTATGCTCTTATCCTTGCCAGGTGCATTCATGTTGCTGCAAAAGGCATTATTTCATTCATTTTTGTGGCTGAGTCATGCTCCATCGTGTGTATAGATATACCACATCTTCTTTATCCATCTATCTGATGATGTACATTCTGGTTGCTCCCACGTCTTGGCTCATGTAAACTGTGGTGCAGTGAACGTTGGGATCCATGTGTCTTTCAAATTGTCGTTTCTCTCTGCATCCATGTTTAAGATGAGATGACTGGATCATGTGGTAGTTCTGTTTCAGTTTTTAAGGAGCCTCCTTGCTTTTGTTTATCACGCATGTGTGCATGCTAAGTGTCTTCAGTTGTGTCTGACTCTTTGCGACGCCATGGACTGTAGCCTGCCAGGCTCCTCTCTCCATGGGCTTCTTATTGCTGGAGGGCGGGTGTCCTTTACAACCCCTCAGGTCTCATGAATTTGAAGTGCCCCTAGGTGTGGACTTCCCTTGCAGCTCAGCTGGTAAAGAATCCCACCTGCAATGCAGGAGACCTGGGTTCTGTCCGCGAGTTGAGAAGATCCCCTGGAGAAGGGAAAGGCTACCCACCCCAGTATTCTGGCCTGGAGAATTCCACGGACTGTATAGTCCATGGGGTCGCAAAGAGCTGGGCATGACTGCGTGACTTTCAGGAGGTGGTTTTACAAGTTGTAGTTACAGGAAATGTCCACAAGGCGGCAGCACTGCTTTATGCCCCACTCCAGTTCCTTCAGCAACCTGAGCCCTAGAGTCAACTCCTGTTGCTGGGTTGTAGGATAGATGGAATATGCCAGAGCCAGGCTCGTTACTTCTTCCCCCTTACACTGCATCCGGCAGACAAAACCCAAACCCTGGCCAGAGTGGGTTGCGGATGATCCTCTTGTACTTAGGTGGGGGACAACGAGGGGCCCAGTGTGGACCCCACCTCTGGAAGAAGTTGAGACCTGGTGACTTTTCAGAACACTTTTAGCTCAGTGGCTCCATTGTCTCTTGAGTCTCCTAGGATTGGTTGACATTTATGAGGTACCACCTGGACATGGAGACTGGGGTCCCATCCATAGTGGACCAGGTACTCCAGTTTCAAGGGGGCAGTCATTTGCTGGCCCACCCTCACATTTTGCCTAGCTCTGTAGTCCTCCAACCTTCGGACCCACGCCAGACAGGCTCCAGGAAGGCAGCAGCAGCCCAGGTCACCCAGGCCTGAGGGGAATACCACTGGCAGTTCTGTTCTTTCTTTTCTTTTTAAATTTAATTCTTATTTTATAGTGAAATAGCATTGATTTTCACTGTCCTCTTTTTTGGGTGTATGGCCACCTGATTCAGTTATTTTGATACACACACACACATACATATACACACACAAACACACACATACATATACATGTGTTTATGTATATATACACACACATACATACTTCTTCTGATTCTTTGCCCTGATAGGTTACTACAGAGCATTGAGTAGGACTCCCTGTGCTATACTGTAGGTCCTCATTAATTATCTCTTGTGTACGTGCTGTGAATATGCTAATCCAAACCTCCTAAATTATTCCTCTCACCACCCCAGGCTGCCCTGTTGGTTGAAACAAGTTTGTTTTTTTGTTGTTGTTGTTGTTTGTAAGTCTGTGCATCTGTTTCTGTTTTGTAAATTAGCTCATTTATACTTATTGATTCATAGATGCAGCCCACAAGTAATATAGTGATATGTCTTTGTGTGATTCCATGCACTTAGTATGATCATTGCCAGGTCCTTCCGTGTTGCTGGAAATGGCTTTATTTCATTCTTTTTCATGACTGAGTCATACATGTATTTCCCTTATCTATCCGATGATGGACATTTTTGTTGCTTCTATGTTGTGACTAGAGGAAATACTGCTATGATGAATGTTGCTGTGCATGTTTCTATTTTAATTAGTGTTTCACTTTTCTTCAGATAAGTGCCCAGAACTAGAATTTTTAGATTGTATGGTGTTTTTGTTTTTAATTGTTTTGGAACATCATTGCTGTTTTCCATATTGGCTACACCAATTTGAAGTCCCACCAACCGTGCAAAAATATTGTTTTTTTTTCCTTTGCTTTCTAGCTAACCCTAGTTATCTCTTGTCTTTTAATAGCCATGATAGTGAGTCTATGAGGTGTGAGGCCTATCTTATTGTCATTTTGCTTTACATTTCCCAGTGAGGTTCAGAACACCTTTTAGGCAGAATCGCTATCTTTAACATCTTTGTTACACCCATACTACACACGGTGCAGGCTGTTCAGTTCAGTCGCTCAGTCGTGTCCGACTCTTTGTGACCCCATGGACTGCAGCATGCCAGGCCTCCCTGTCCTTCACCAACTCCCGGAGTTCACTCAGACTCACGTCCATCGAGTCAGTGATGCCATCCAGCCATCTCATCCTCTGTCATCCCCTTCTCCTCCCACCTTCAATCTCTGCCAGCATCAGGATCTTTTCTGAGGAGTCAGTTCTTTGCATCAGGTGGCCAAAGTATTGGAGTTTCACCTTCAGCATTAGTCCTTCCAATGAATATTCAGGACTCATTGCCTTTAGGATGGACTGGTTGGATCTCCTTGCAGTCCAAGGGACTCTCAAGAGTCCGCTCCAACACCACAGTTCAAAAGCATCAGTTCTTTGGTGCTCAGCTTTCTTTATAGCCCAACTCTCACATCCATACATGACCACTGGAATAACCATACCTTTGAGTAGACGGACCTTTGTTGACAAAGTAATGTCTCTGCTTTTTAATATGCTGTCTAGGTTGGTGATAGCTTTTCTCCCAAGGAGCAAGTGTCTTTTAATTTCATGACTGCAGTCACCATCTGTGACGATTTTGGAGCCCAAAAAATAAAGTCTGTCTGTGTTTCTATGTTTCCCCATCTGTTTGCTATGAAGTGTTGGGACCGGATGCCGTGGTCTTAGTTTTTTGAATGTTGAGTTTTAAGCCAACTTTTTCCACTCTCCTCTTTCACTTTCATCAAGAGGCTCTTTAGTTCCTCTTCACTTTCTGCCATAAGGGTGGTGTCGTCTGCATATCTGAGGTTATTGATATTTCTCCTGGCAATCTTGATTCCAGCTTGTGCTTCGTCCAGCCCAGCATTTCTCATGATGTACTCTGCATATAAGTTAAATAAGCAGGGTGACAATATACAGCCTTGATGTACTCCTTTCCCAATTTGAAACCAGTCTGTTGTTCCATGTCCAGTTCTAACTGTTGCTTCCTGACCTGCATACAGATTTCTCAGGAGGCAGGTCACATGGTCTGGTATTCCCATCTCTTTAAGAATTTTCCACAGTTTGTTGTGATCCACACAGTCAAAGGCTTTGGCATAGTCAATAAATCAGAAATAGATGTTTTTCTTGAACTCTTTGCTTTTTTGATGATCCAACGGATGTGGCAATTTGATCTCTGATTCCTCTGCTTTTTCTATATCCAGCTTGAACATCTGGAAGTTCATGGTTCATGTACTGTTGAAGCCTGGCTTGGAGAATTTTGAGCATTACTAGCGTGTGAGATGAGTGCAATTGTGCGGTAGTTTGAGCATTCTTTGGCATTGCCTTTCTTTGGGATTAGAATGAAAACTGACCTTTTTCAGTGGTTATAAACTTAGGTTGAAATTAATTTGTTAATACTCAAGTGTTTTGGGCTTCCATGGTAGCTCAGTTGGTAAAAAGTGTGCCTGCAGTGCAGGAGACCAGGGTTCAATCCCTGGGTCAGGAAGATCCCCTGGAGAAGGAAATGGCAACCCACTCCAGTATTCTTGCCTGGAGAATCCTACGGACAGAGAAGCCTGGCGGCCTACAGTCCATAGCGTCACAAGAGTTGGACATGACATAGTATAGTGACTAAACCATCACCAGTGGCTAATGGTATTGAGCATTACATATATCTGTTGATCAAATGTTTTTGTTCCTTGGAGAAATGTGTATTCAGATCCTCTGCCCATTTTAAAGTGAGACTCTTTGGGTTTTTTTTTTTTTTTTCATTTTGTTAACTGAGTTGCATAAGTTATTTATTTATATAACCAGAGATTATCTTCTTCTTGGATATAAAATTAACAGATATCTTCTCCAGTGCAGTAGGTGGACTTTTCACTTGTTGATGGTTTTCTTTGTTGTGCAAATGCTCTGTAGCTTCATGTAGTTTTGTGTGTTTATTTTAGCTTTTGTTGTCATTGCCCTTTTTAGAACATTTTTATTGATTTTTGACTGGACTGGGGCTTCCTGCTGCAGGCGGGCTTTCTGTAGTTGAGACAAGTGCGGGCTTCCCCTTGTTGCAGAGCGTGGGCTCCAGGCTCACGGACTTCAGTAGTGTTGGTGCACAGGCTCAGCTGCTCCATGGCACGTGAGCTCTTCCTGGATCAGGGACTGAACTCACGTCCCCTGCATTGGCTGGCAGACTTTTATCCACTGTGCCACCAGCGAAGTCCTGCCATTGCCTTTGGATTCAGATCTAAGACTGGTCAGAGAGCTTTCCATCCATTTTTTGTTCCAGAAGTTTCACAGTTTCAGGTTTTACATTCACATGTCTAATCCATTTTGATTTAGTTGTTTTGTACAGTGTAAGATAGGGGTTCATGTTCATTCTTATGTATGTGGCTGTTGCGTTTTCTCAGTACCACTTGTTGAATAAACTGTCTTTTCCCCACATATATTCTTGGCTGTTTGCCTTGCTAAGAGTAGGCTAATGCCTCTTTTCTGTTCTTCAGTTCAAACAGTTGAGTTCAGTCGCTCAGTCTTGTCCCACTCTTTGCGACCCCATGGACTGCAGCACGCCAGGCCTCCCTGTCCATCACCAACTCCCAGAGCTTGCTCAAACTAATGTCCTTTGAGTCGGTGATGCCACCCAACCATCTTATCCTCTGTCGTCCCCTTCTCCTCCTGCCTTCAATCTTTCCCAGCATCAGGGTCTTTTCTAGTGAGTCAGTTTTTCATATCAGGCGGCCAAAGTATTGGAGTTTCAGCTTCAGCATCAGTCCTTCCAATGAATATTCAGGACTGATTTCTTGAAGACAGCTCTAGTCTTTCCCATTCTATTGTTTTCCTCTATTTCTTTGCATTGATCACTGAGGCCGGCTTTTTTCTCTCTCCTTGCTGTTCTTTGGAACTCTGCATTCAAATTGGTATAGCTTTCCTTTTCTCCTTTGCCTTTAGCTTCTCTTCTTTCTCAGCTGTTATTTTTTCTCTTCTTAAGTAAAGAAATCTCTAAAATATGTGAAACTGTTGATAGCAGATCCCAGTTCCCAAGAGACAGTCTGGTCATTTAACATTCTGCTTTGGGAGCTACTGTGAGGAACTTAGCAGTCAAGACCCTAATCAAAGCTCTAGTGGAATATTTTAAAATGCAGTCAGTAACCATCCAGGTAATGGCCGTACAAGAGAGGTAAAAGCTCTTTGGCATGTTTATATCTGACCTCATCTGTTAACCTTGAGGAAAGGTAATGAAACTTATACTCAAGAGATTATATTATCTACTTCAAGAAAAATCTGCTCCTGACTTTAGAGGAAATGCTTTCAATTTTTCACCATTGAGGATAATGTTTGCTGTGGGTTTGTCATATATAGCTTTTATTATGTTGAGGTATGTTCCTTCTATTCCTGCTTTCTGGAGAGTTTTTATCATAAATGGGTGTTGAATTTTGTCAAAGGCTTTCTCTGCATCTATTGAGATAATCATATGGTTTTTATTTTTCAATTTGTTAATGTGGTGTATTACATTGATTGATTTGCGGATATTGAAGAATCCTTGCATCCCTCGGATAAAGCCCACTTGATCATGGTGTATGATCTTTTTAATGTGTTGTTGGATTCTGATTGCTAGAATTTTGTTAAGGATTTTTGCATCTATGTTCATTAGTGATATTGGCCTGTAGTTTTCTTTTTTTGTGGGATCTTTGTCATGTTTTGGTATTAGGGTGATGGTGGCCTCATAAATGAGTTTGGAAGTTTACCTTCCTCTGCAATTTTCTGGAAGAGTTTGAGCAGGATAGGTGTTAGCTCTTCTCTAAATTTTTGGTAGAATTCAGCTGTGAAGCCGTCTGGACCTGGGCTTTTGTTTGCTGGAAGATTTTTGATTACAGTTTCAATTTCTGTGCTTGTGATGGGTCTGTTAAGATTTTCTATTTCTTCCTGGTCAAGTTTTGGAAAGTTGTACTTTTCTAAGAATTTGTCCATTTCTTCCTCATTGTCCATTTTATTGGCATATAATTGTTGATAGTAGTCTCTTATGATCCTTTGTATTTCTGTGTTGTCTGTTGTGATCTCTCCATTTTTGTTACTAATTTTATTGATTTGATTTTTCTCCCTTTGTTTCTTGATGAGTCTGGCTAATGGTTTGTCAATTTTATTTATCCTTTCAAAGAACCAGCTTTTGGTTTTGTTGATTTTTGCTATGGTCTCTTTTGTTTCCTTTGCATTTATTTCTGCTCTAAGTTTTAAGATTTCTTTCACAAGACAAGGGTGCCCACTTTCACCATTACTATTCAACATAGTTTTGGAAGTTTTGGCCACAGCAATCAGAGCAGAAAAAGAAAGAAAAGGAATCCAAATTGGAAAAGAAGAAGTAAAACTCTCACTGTTTGCAGATGACATGATCCTCTACATAGAAAACCCTAAAGACTCCACCAGAAAATTACTAGAGCTAATCAATGACTATAGTAAAGTTGCAGGATATAAAATCAACACACAGAAATCCCTTGCATTCCTATACACTAATAATGAGAAAACAGAAAGAGAAATTAAGGAAACAATTCCATTCACCATTGCAACAGAAAGAACAAAATACTTAGGAATATATCTACCTAAAGAAACTAAAGACCTATATATAGAAAACTATAAAACACTGGTGATAGAAATCAAAGAGGACACTAATAGATGGAGAAATATACCATGTTCATGGATTGGAAGAATCAATATAGTGAAAATGAGTATACTACCCAAAGCAATTTATAGATTCAATGCAATCCCTATCAAGCTACCAACGGTATTCTTCACAGAGCTTGAACAAATAATTTCACAATTTGTATGGAAATACAAAAAACCTCGAATAGCCAAAGCAATCTTAAGAAAGAAGAATGGAACTGGAGGAATCAACCTACCTGACTTCAGGCTCTACTACAAAGCCACAGTTATCAAGACAGTATGGTACTGGCACAAAGACAGAAATATAGATCAATGGAACAAAATAGAAAGCCCAGAGATAAATCCACGCACATATGGACACCTTATCTTTGACAAAGGAGGCAAGAATATACGATGGATTAAAGACAATCTCTTTAACAAGTGGTGCTGGGAAATCTGGTCAACCACTTGTAAAAGACTGAAACTAGAACACTTTCTAACACCATACACAAAAAAAAAACTCAAAGTGGATTAAAGATCTCAATGTAAGGCCAGAAACTATAAAACTCCTAGAGGAGAACATAGGCAAAACACTCTCTGACATACATCACAGCAGGATCCTCTATGACCCACCTCCAAGAATATTGGAAATAAAAGCAAAAATAAACAAATGGGACCTAATTAACCTTAAAAGCTTCTGCACATCAAAGGAAACTATTAGCAAGGTGAAAAGACAGCCTTCAGAATGGGAGAAAATAATAGCAAATGAAGCAACTGACAAACAACTAATCTCAAAAATATATAAGCAACTCCTGCAGGTCAACTCCAGAAAAATAAATGACCCAATCAAAAAATGGGCCAAAGAACTAAATAGACATTTCTCCAAAGAAGACATACAGGTGGCTAACAAACACATGAAAAGATGCTCAACATCACTCATTATCAGAGAAATGCAAATCAAAACCACTATGAGGTACCATTTCACACCAGTCAGAATGGCTGTGATCCAAAAGTCTACAAATAATAAATGCTGGAGAGGGTGTGGAGAAAAGGGAACCCTCTTATACTGTTGGTGGGAATGCAAACTAGTACAGCCACTATGGAGAACAGTGTGGAGATTCCTTAAAACCTGGAAATAGAACTGCCTTATGATCCAGCAATCCCACTGCTGGGCATACACACTGAGGAAACCAGAAGGGAAAGAGACACGTGTACCCCAATGTTCATCACAGCACTGCTTATAATAGCCAGGACATGGAAGCAACCTAGATGTCCATCAGCAGATGAATGGATAAGAAAGCTGTGGTACATATACACAATGGAGTATTACTCAGCCATTAAAAAGAATACATTTGAATCAGTTCTAATGAGGTGGATGAAACTGGAGCCTATTTTACAGAGTGAAGTAAGCCAGAAGGAAAAACACCAATACAGTATACTAACGTATATATATGGAATTTAGAAAGATGGTAACAATAACCCTTTGTACGAGACAGCAAAAGAGACACTGATGTATAGAACAGTCTTATGGACTCTGTGGGAGAGGGAGAGGGTGGGAAGATTTGGGAGAATGGCATTGAAACATGTAAAATATCATGTATGAAACGAGATGCCAGTCCAGGTTCTATGCATGATACTGGATGCATGGGGCTAGAGCACTGGGACGACCCAGAGGGATGGTACGGGGAGGGAGGAGGGAGGAGGGTTCAGGATGGGGAACACATGTATACCTGTGGTGGATTCATTTTGATATTTGGCAAAACTATAAAATAAATATTTTGGCAAAAATAAAATTTTAAAAAAAGAAAAAAAAGAAAAATCTGCTTAATGAATAAGTAGTAAGCACATTTTTAAAGAAAATGAAATTCCTGGGGACTCTTCTGAAAAAGCTTAAAATCCCAATTTGGGAATGTGCTTACCATTTGACTATGTACATGATAATTAGCTTACAATTTCTGGGCCAGAAAGTTTTGTTATTACTAAGTAATACACTAGGAAAAAAGCCACTACCTAAAGGTCTGCTGTGACCAACACTGATTTAATACATATTTCTAGGATCCTGTTGCAAATAGCTATATTAAAATACCATGCAATAATATCAAACAGGATTAAGATACCTGGAAGGAGGGTGAAATAGAGATGAAACAGCTGTGATAAAAATTACCTTTATCTTGAGTGATCTGTAGAATTAAGGAAGGTACAGGAGATGGTTATCTGGGATGAGGGAGAATAATTTGTGTTGTTTGCGTAGTTACAGGGCTGTAAGACAAAGGTTAAATGAGAGAGCTTATTAATGCTTTGTTTAACCCTTTTCAGACCCTTCTCCGCTCCTAACCATTACTGTCCAAGGAAATCTGAAACTCCTTCTGGCATCCAAGTTCCTTCACCATCTGGCTTTTGCATCTGTGTTTTAAACAGATTTCCTTCTACTCCACTCAGAAGGTAGTAAGACCCAGGGGTATGGGTCTGGGTTTAATTTCTAATTCTAGAAATTAGAATTTGTCTCCATGGGGCTTTGAATGAGATTACTCCTTTTCTCTTAGCCTCAGTCTCTCTCTGTAAAGGGGCTCATTCCTCTTAGGCTTAAATGAAGATTAAATGAAATAGTCTATGTCGTGGACTTAATGTCATGTTTGACGTAAGGTAGGCATACCAGAAATGTTAGCTATTAGACAAAGATAAATCTAAATCCTCTCTGGCCGCTAGCGGTGACCTCCCTTCCAGCTCAAAGGCTCTTCTCACCCCATGTCTTCGGTCTGAATCCTTCCTTCACGCGCCTTTGCAGAAAGCTTCCGACTCCCCTTTGGCGCTCCTGCTCCCTCCTCTGTTCCCTGGGAGGCGCACACTCAGCAGCGGGGCAGCACCTCCCTGAGCTCAGGGGGCGGGTCCTGGCCATCTTCATCACAGTGCTGGTGCCCACGCAGGGCCCAGGGAGTGTTAGAGACACTGCTGATGAGCGAGGCAGGGAGAAAGGGAAAGGTGACCAGAGGGGAGAACGGTGGGAATCAGAGAGAGGAGGCGATGTGAGGACACAGATACAGACCAAAGACGCCCCCGCCCCACCCCGAGGGTGCGCTGGGGAGAGGGAAAAGCCGATCAGAGGCACGTGATCACAGTTTTCCCTCTGTGGTGGCTGTTGCCAGCTAGTAAATGGCTCCTCCAGCTCCTCCGTGGGGTCACTGCTAGCATAAAGCTGCTCTGTGTTAACAGGATCCCTGTGCGGTCATCAGAGAATGTGCAATAGGCGCTCTGTGTGCGGGGACATATAATAGACTCTCTGAAGCTGCCGCTTAGACCCCTTGCTCTTTCTGTGCACAGCTCTGATGCAATCTCAGAATGTGTGCAAACCAGGGCCGCTGGAGTTACACAGTTGTCCTGGATGGAGCGGAGAGAGAGTTAGACTTTCTGAGGCTGTGGGCTCTAGAATGATGACTTCACCATCGCCCCTGGGTGCAGCCAGCCCCAGCCTCCCTGGTGGTAATTCTCACCATGATGCCTGCTCACAAATCCGGGTCTACCCTCGCCTACCTGCTGCAGCTGCTCTGCCTGTTGTCTCAACCAGGTAGACTTGGGGAATTTCTGTCTATTTTCGGCCATCGAGTTGGAATTTAATAATCTTCTTCCTGGTGCGTGTCTGCCTGAGATTTCTCCAGACTTGTGGCCGGAGAGGTCTTGCTAGGGAAGGTGGAGGCCGAATGTCACTGGGGGCAGGAGGGCACTCCAGGGTTCTCCTCCCCAAAGGCCAGCTATTCGGAGCTCAGGGCCAGGCTGGCCAGCTTCAGAGATGTGCTCATGACGTGTGGTGTCAAGGGCTTCGAAAGGGACCTTGCTCCCAAATTCTCCCACGTTGGCCTCTGTTATTTCAAGGACCGTGAACATAGCATACAGATACCTTGAGATCATAGAAGTGGTTTCATGTCCTACTGTGTGCTCATTCTCACACTGCACTTTACAGGTATTATGGGCTTTAAGTTAATCTCTAGACCAGTTGTATTCATTTATATATTCATGACATTCACAAAGCACATATGATGTTTTGAAATATGTTAACAAAAACAGTTAACAAAACAGTCTCTGCTCTCCTAAAGCTTACTGAAATAAGCTAATATATATATATGTCAGGTGGTTACCTGTGCTCTGATGAAGATGAACAAAGCCCAGACAGGGAGAGGGGAAGTCTGTTGTTTTACATAAAGGTATCCAGGAAGCCCTGCAGGATAAGGGCGTTCTTGAGCAAAGATTGGAAGGAGGGAAGGAGGAAACATGCCGGAAAGAGTGATACAGGCCCAGGGGCTGTAAGTGCAAAGGTCCTGAGGAGAAGTGTGTTGACTCTTCCCCGGGATCAGCACGGGGGAGGTGTGCTGAGAGCGGAGTGAGGCGAGGAAGCAGCAGGGATGCAGCAGGCAGGGAGGGAACAGCCCAGTCACGTGTGGTGTGTCGCGGTTAGAAGTTTGCGTTTCCCTGAGTGAGATGAGGGGCACTGAGCAGGAGCCTGCCACGAGGTGAGTTGTGTTTCACAAGACTCACTCCTCCTGTTGTGCCACACACCACGGGAGAGAAAGCGGAGGGGGCAGGGGTCTGAAGAGGCGATGGCTTGGACTATGGTGGTCAGAGTGGCGAGAAGTGGTTGAGTTCTCAGTATGGTTGTCCGTGTGCTGAACGTGGAACATGTATAACAAGAAAGAAAGAAAAGCCAACAAACTCTCCAGAGCTTTCAAGCCGAGTCACTGGACCAATGGAGCCGAAATGGGAAAGGCTGAGAAAGGGACAGATTAGCCTACATTTCTGAGGTAGAGGTTGTTGCCCCATTTTACAGATGGAGAAACTGAGGCATGAAGTTGCCCAAGATCACATAACTAGAAAAGTATGGAGTGGATTTGACCCTAACCTTATTTGATTCTCTCAACCTGAATTCCACAAGGCAGATATACATTACAAAATATGTATCCTGTGATAATATGTATTATATAATAAGTTACATAACCCGGGATTCTCTTAGTTACAAGTGGCAGGAATTCTAGAGAAGCTGAGGTGAAGATACAAAGTAAAGCAGAGGGTAGTCGGCTCTGCTGATTGGTGTGGTGGGATGGCTACTGGGTAGGTGACTCGTAGAACCAAAGAATGCTCTATGGAGCCCAGGGCTCAGGACCTGAACTGAGGGGTCTGAGTCAGTAGGGTGACTCAGTGCACCTGGCCTCCCCTTCCTGCCTTCTTCTTTTGGGGGTTGAACCCAGTGTCTCCCGTGACTATGCAGCTGAACTGAACCCTTGACAGGCGTCTTCCACAGGGTGTCAGACATGCATGTTAGCAGTTACAGCTGTAGATTACAGGCAGAATGTAACTTCTTTCCCCCAACATTTATGTACCAATCCAAGGGATAACATTTACGTTATTATTCAAAATAATTATTCCCCCATCCCTCTAAGAGGATTGCGCCTCCCTGGCCAGTGCCGTGTGGCTTACCAGCCCTCCCATGGGACAGGCATGCATCGCCTCATTGGCTTTGCTTCTGGTCATCTGACATGCCTTGGTGACTGAGATGAAGGTAAATGGTGCATAAGGAGGTAAACCCCAGGAGGTACCGGGGGTTTCTGCCAGCCCTCTTGCTTTTCTCCTCTCTCATTAGACCAGGCGTACCCCCTCAGGGCCTCATCCATTGGCCTGGGCCCAAGAATGAAAAGATACGAAGAGCCCCAAACCCAACATAAATCTTCTAGGTGTAATGTGAACGAAAAGATGTTTGCTGCTCTGAGGCACCAAGCTACTGAGGATGTTTGTTATCAAAGCACAGCTGCGGGGGGCCATGGAGCCTCTCTTTGGTGGCGTTTATGTCACGGGCCCTCCCTTGGACCAACTGATGTGCTAGGGGAGGGTGGCACCGTGTCACTAAAGGTGCCCAGGCTGCACTGTGGTGACTGCCCGCAGCTTCGTGGGTCTGCAGACCAGACTTCACTTCTAGTCATACAAATACCAGTGTGCACCCATAGGGCAGTCCTCCGTCAGATAACTCAGCGGTCCAGACTCCCTTCTTCTTGTAACCCTTGATCTGTATATCTGGCCTCCAGGGTCTTGAGCCACGGGAAGAAAGCTGAACATTTGTAAAGAATGTCTTTAAGGGCCATCATGGGAAATGTCAATACGATTTTCATTCATATCCCACCAAGTAGCAGGATCCCACCTAATTGCAAAGCAGACTGGAAATTACAGTTTTCCCACATGCCCACAAAGAAGGAAACAGAATTGAATTGGGTTATCTTGTGGCACAGTCTCTGTCATAGAACTGCGTTTGCCCATCTTAAGGCATGCCCCACCTCTGTGGTCTTTATTACCAAAGGACAACAGGAAAAGTGAGAAATCCCGAACAGTGGTAACCACTGTCCACTCTGAGATAACACTGTGGCAGGTGACTAAGTGCAGTGACTCAGGAACCAGGGACCAGCTGTGGTCCTGTACTTTCAACTTACAAAGAGTAACAGTGGACCCTCTAGCCATGAGTCTACTCTCATTATATATAATATATATATGACATCAAAATTAACTTTAAATATGATTTTTTGGGAGCTTCTTTGAAAGTTTGACAAAAGTCAAGGACACTGCAATTGCCCAGATGCAAGAAAGATTTAATGGGTTCAACATCCTTCAAAGCTTGTATGCTTCAGGCCACAATCCTCGAAAATGATCTATCAGGCCCCTTCCAACTTTGACAGTTTATGATTCAGTTGGACAGATCTGAGGAGGAAAAGATGAAGGAAGAACAGGAGAGCTGCTGGGCAGTGGAGAGGAGACCTCACCTAGGGGCGATGTGCTCGGAAGTCCTGCTCAGGGCCTGTCACCCTCTTCTTTCCATCTGCAATAAAACTTAACCCACAGACAGTTTTATCATGTCCTGCTGGAGCTGATCAAAAAAATATATATCAGATAGATTTATTTTCACACATTTTCAATGAGTTGACAGTCTCTTATCCTGAACTGAAATATGGTTTCGGCGATATCATCTCATTTGCAACACAGCCCACTTTGTGCATCGGAATGACGAATGGCTGATCTACAGGTTGGTAAATAAGGAAACAGCCATCAGCCATGCCCTATCCACGATTGTTAGCATGAATCAGTTTTACATAATGCGTCATATATCTCAGAGCGGAGCAAGGAGCCTCTCTGGAAGGCAGAGATGCGAGGCCATCCTGAGTACACCACTAACTTCTCTGGGTATCTTGGCACTTGTCCTGTCAGCCACTTGTCTATAAGAAATATGGGTCTCTGTCCCTTTCATTAAAATTGTATTCTTAAGAAATAGACATACCTTGTTGTACCCCCACAGGATTGGAGCACTGGGGAAAGGGAGGCAGCTAGTCTGCTTCTAGTCTGTGGCCATAGCTGAGGTCCTTGCCTTAGGATAACCATCTTATAAATGTCCAAGGTGGAGTTTGTGACAGAGACTGGATGGGGCAATTTGAAGATAAACTCCTAGAATTAAAAATAAAAGAAAACGTTTAAAGGGCCATTCCTAAGTGTGACATCTTCACAATTGAGAGTTTGTTCATCCCCTCATTCAGAAGACAGGTCCACTGAGCATTGTTCTGCAGTGACAAAGATCCTCTTTCCAAGTCCAGAGTCCTATTCGAGTTGGGGAGATAAGACACATACCAGAGTCATCTAGTTAACAAGGAGTCTCTAAAGCCCGCACAAGAGGCCCACAGTCAGCATTCTGCATGAGGCCCATGGAATGGTGTGGGCCGTGTTGAGGACCAAAGTGTCTTGCTCAATAAGCCCCACAGAGCCAATGTTTCTAGTAGGTAGGACAGATCATCAGTTCTTTGACTAAAGTGAGGAGTTTCCTTCCCAGAAAGAGGAAGATCGAGTCAAAGTCGGTGATCCCCAGTGCTGCCTCTGCCTGGGGAACTACACCTGGTCTCGCCCAGGCCATGAGCCCACCTCTGCAGTCAAGGTTTCCAATATGAACCTCTTAGTAAACTGTATGGGACTAGTGTTCAAAAATACATACTTGTCAAACTTATGGTTGCCAGAGGGGAAGGATGAAGGGAAACGATAGTCAGAGAGTTTGGGGTGGACGTGCACACACTGTTATATTTAAAACGGATAAGCAACAAGGACCTGTATAGCACACGGAACTCTGCTCCATGTTATGTGGCAGCCTGGATGAGTGGGGAATTGGAGGGAGAATGGATACATGTGTATGTATGACTGAGTCCCTTTGCTGTTCACCTGAAATTGTCACAACATTGTTAATCAGCTATACCCCAATGTAAAGTAAAAATTAAGAAAATACATGTTTGTATTCCTGCACACACTAAAAGCAAATCCACAGGGACTGGGACCCAACGTTTATTCTTATCTCCTATCTTGGGTTCCTCCCAGGGCATATTACCATTAAATGGAATGGCATGTAAAATAATCTACTGCATGTAAACTTAAAACACATCATTTATCATTCTTTTATCATCATGGGCTTAATACTTTTTTTTTTTAGTTAAAATAACTTCTAAAAAATGTTTACTTTTTACACGTAAATATATTTCAAGCTAGTGTGTGGAAACAAAGATAAGGCCAATCAAATGCTGCTGGTCATTTAAGACAAAGGAGTGGTTACTTGCAGGTGACGTTATTGAGATTGAGGTCATGCAGGAGGAGGAGTTTGAGTTGATTGCTAAGGATGGTGAGATTTAAATATTTAGAGGTTGGCAGTCTGACATTCCAGCTAGAGAAATGATCAGAAAAAGGCTAGAGGTGGTTGTGCTTGCGTGTATAACAGAGGCAGCCATAGGTAGTGACAGAAAATAATTTGGAGCAGAAAACTGCAAGGCTTGAATGCCAGGTTTAGGGTTTTAAGGAGGATGTAGGGAGTCAGGAAGTTTTTCAAGTGAAAATAACATCATTTGAGTGATGGTGGCAGAGCGTTAAAGCACTGGTAGTGGAAAGTTTGGAGGTTTGAAGGACGCTTAGTAGACAGGCGTCAGTCCAGAGGTGTGAGTCTAAACTAGTCAACATGTAGGAGGGGCGGGTAAAGAGGAGGGAAACATAACCTCTTAGGGCCAGCTGTATGAGTTTAGCAGTTACCTTCATAAAGGGATGAGGAGAGAATGAAGAATTAGAGATGGAGCTTCCTCTGTGTGTGTGTGTGTCTGTCTGTCTGTCTATCT
Organism: Bos mutus; assembly: GCF_027580195.1. Lineage (NCBI taxonomy): Eukaryota > Metazoa > Chordata > Mammalia > Artiodactyla > Bovidae > Bos > Bos mutus. Next base: position 23,324,391 of record NC_091638.1, read on the forward strand.
CCCCAACTAGACTGTGAAGTCCTGGAGGAAAAGGATTCACATCAGAATCTCAAGTATCCTTTGTCCAAAGTAGAAGCTCAGTAAATGCTTGCTGAATTTCACCCTGCCCCTGCCCCCAACATTTTTGCTCTCTATTCCCAGAAACTCTGCTCCCTAGCGGGTGGAGAGTCCCTCTGATAAAGCAGACCTAGGACTTCCTGGGGCAGACTGGCATAGTCCTCTCAGGCTTAGACAGAGAATGGAGCCAGCCACTGGGAATGGACTGGAAAACTGATGTGCCGTGTGGCTAACAGCTAGAAGGATATCTACCCTTTCTGTGGCTTTGTTGATTATCGCTTTTCAGTGATTTGGAATAATAGGAAACTCAGAAACAGTCCATTAGTGTGGTGCTTCTTACACTATAAAACTCCTCACTGCTCTTGCTAGACCTTCAGACTCCTGCTTGAAGATTTCCAGTATTAAGAGATCAGTACCCTGACATTATTGGATGATTCTGTATCTGTTTCCAAGTTCTAGAACTCTCAGCTTTCTATTCTATGGTTTTTATGTCACAGCTGTGGGCTCTTATGTCCAAGTACACACCAGCCTGCCCACTGCCATTTTTCTTATGGTTCTGAACCCTTCAGGTCTTAAGATTTCCTAAAAATAATGTAGAAGAGTATTTAGAAGGATCCGGAATTTCAGTGTAATAGGAATCCTGCTGCATTCAAACTCAGGTGCAGTTGAGGAGGAAAAACTTTCACAAAGATTTTTAAGCTGAAATGCTGTATCTGCAGTAGTTTTCCCCAATTACCACAGCATCCTAGATAGCAAAAAGGATGTGGGTAGAGATTCTGATTAGGGCCCTCATCTCATTGTTGGATTTTCTTCGATTAATAGTATCAGATGAAGTCACCTCCTTATGATTTGACAATCCAAATTTTGCTTATTATTGGAGTTGTCAGGGAGAGAAGGAGAGAAATACTATAGAAAATAGCAGAGATACTCTAAGGCATTTAGTTGAAGCAACCGGAAAGGAAAACACATCAAGAAGCCATTCAGTGAATGTACATCAATTCATGAAAATCCACTTATGGTCCTTTTGCCTTGAGAAACATCACACATCTTTGGCAGACGATAGGCTGAAGGGAACGTAAGTTTTCCCACTATCGCATAGCGATAATCTGTACCCACCAGCCCTGTCTTTTTTTCTTCTAGAGAAACCCAGCTGCTGCTTCCACATTACAGCTGTCACTGCTGCATGAAGCCTTTTCTTCATGTAGGTCATTGTGTACTCACTTGTTCCAAGCAACCAGCTACTTGGGGATAGAAAGATGACCAAGACCCAACCTCTGCCTTAGAAAGTTCACATTCTCCAAACTGTCAGGGTTTCCAAACCCTCCTTCCCTGGCTTTCCAAGAGTCTCTTCTACACACTCTGTGCCTGCCTGCTATGGCACTTCAGTTGTGACCGACTCTTTGTGATCCTATGAACTTGTAGCCTGCCTACAAGTGGAGTGGCTTGCTGTGCCCTTCCCAGGGGGTCTTCCCAACCCAGAGATTGAACCCACGTCTCTTATGTCTCTTGCACTGACAGGCCGGTTCTTTACAGCTCTACTCTATGGCTTATCATTATTCTAGGAAACATGGCATTGGGGATCGAAATTAGTTGTGTTTATCTGGACCGAGCAGTTTGGAAGATAGTGGGATAGTAGCCTTCTAGGTGTGTTTTAAATAGCCTACATTTGTCAATGAAACCTAAGAACCTGCCAGCTCACAATGAGCACATTGTTAACTGGAGGTCTCTGGTCCAGAGGTCTGTCATGCATTTGTGCACCCTGCTTCTTTGAACTTTAGTAAAAAGCTATTTATATGTGAGAGTTGAACTTTGAAGAAAGCTGAGCGCCAAAGAATTGATACTTTTGAACTGTGGTGTTGGAGAAGACTCTTTCGAGTCCCTTGGGCTGCAAGGAGATCCAACCAGTCCATCCTAAAGGAGGTCAGTCCTGGGTGTTCATTGGAAGGACTGATGCTAAAGCTGAAACTCCAATCCTTTGGCCACCTCATGCAAAGAGTTGACTCATTGGAAAAGACTCTGATGCTGGGAGGGATTGGGGGCAGGAGGAGAAGGGGACGACAGAGGATGAGATGGCTGGATGGCATCACTGACTCGATGGACGTGAGTCTGAGTGAACTCCGGGAGTTGGTGATGGACAGGGAGGCCTGGCGTGCTGCGATTCATGGGGTCTCAGAGTCGGACACGACTGAGCGACTGAGCTGAACTGATATATATGTGTGTGCATTCCCATCAGGTTTATCCTAATGGTTTGGATTCTTGATCTGGGGTTTCTTTTCTTTCCTTTTTTCCTTTTATTATCATTTGCTTATTTTTGGCTGTGCTGGTTCTTTGTTGCTGCGTGGTTTTGTCTCTAGCTGTGGTGAGCAGGGGCTGCTCTCTAGTTGTGGAACACAGGCTTCTTATTTCAGTGGCTTCTCTTGCTGTGAAGCACAGGCTCTAGGGCATGTGAGCCTCAGCGGTGGTGGCATGGTGGGCTCAGTAGTTGCAATTCCCGGGTACATGTGGCTCACGGGCTTAGTTGCCCTGTGGCATGTGGGATCTTCCTGGACCAGGGATCGAACCCATGTCTCCAGCACTGGCAGGCAGATTCTTTACTACTGAGCCACCAGGGAAGCCCCTGATTTGTGGTTTCTTAGCTTCAAAATTCTTTTTTAGATGCCGGCTCCAGGTTTCTTTCTAAGCAGAGAGTAATTCTCTAGCCCACCAAAGGTGACCCTACACTATAAGAAGTTAGGCACTGTCCTTCCCAAACCCCTCGCCATGGAGTGGTCTAGAAAAGGAAACAAGAGTTAAGGCTCAACACCGAAAAGAATACCTGCAGCAGTCTCTGCCTTCATAGGGAAAAATAAATAGAGCTCTGTATGAAGACTTTGAACATTCCCATTCAAACTGTTTTAAAGACATAAATCTAAACTCATCCATAAAACGCTGAATGGTTTGCTTAATATCTGGCACACCAGCTCTCGGGCTCACTCCCCCATGCCTGCGTGTGAGCATCACATCGTCTGGAAGGAAATGGTGTTTCCATGAGCTCTTTCAGGGAATTTAGTGCTCCAGAAGGGGCTGTATTTTTCAGGGGCTCCCAAACTCACCCCTGAGGTACCATAAAAGATTAAGCTTGCCTCATTCGTGGGAAGTAGATTTTTTTAAATCCTGATTTATTTCAAATTTCGGTAGTAAAGCATTCTGATCGACCCCGTGTGGATAAGAGAAACAAAGAAGATAGAAACCATGACACAGAAAACATTTTCTGAAAATTGTTTCCTTTTCCCATCAAGATGCATTTCAACAATATGCAAATTAGGTGGTGCCATTGTGCGATAATTATGTTTTCCTAATGTTTCCACAACAGCCCTGCTTTTGCCAGACTTCAATATTGTGGCAGCATAATGGTCACTTTGGAAGGGATGAACACCCATTATATCTGGGTAAGGAAGACCTTGGAAAATCAAATTCAGATAATGCAAAGAATATACTTTCCATTGCTAATTTGTTTCACAGTTATCTTAGCAAGGGTGAAAAATAGTGTTCTTTCCAGAAAAAAAAAAATTGGATAAAATGCAAGTGAATTAGAAACACCCTGAAGTGCACACCCCTCAAATTCTAAACATATTCTTTAAAAGCTTCCCGGGACCATCAGATACACAGGCTGCGTTGATCCCGATACAGCTTATTCATCAACGTGCAAGCCACTGGAGGAAAGTTCTGGGCAGTTAATAACCACTGTCTTTTGTCAAGTCAGTCTGCAAAATGCACTAGATTAAACAAAGTTATCCAAGTTTTATTCCTATAGAAACACTCTGATGTGGTAATATTGAAGAGTTATTGTCCAAACCCAGAGAAAAGCATTTCCAATCTATGTGGAAATGGAACCCTGTTTTCACAGAGACTCAAGAGATCAGAGTGCCAAGAAGTAGTCTTTGGGGAACTTTGGCTACCCCAGTACCCACTGTTAAACTAGAATTGTAGTCCAGTTGACCGAAGGCCAAACTAGAAATAAAATCTCAGATTCCCAGATTCTCAGAACAGCTCTCCACTCCCTCTTGTTTGTTCACTGTCTGCTTGTTTGGCAGAAGCTCATCTGATATTGACACATTTATAACTGCTTACTTTTTATAAGATTGTAGAATTTTTCTATAGGTAGCGGTAGATCAGTAATATCGTAGTTTATGCTTACTCCTTGGAAGGAAAGTTATGACCAACCTAGATAGCATATTCAAAAGCAGAGACATTACTTTGCCAACAAAGGTCCATCTAGCCAAAGCTATGGTTTTTCCAGTGGTCATGTATGGATGTGAGAGTTGGACTGTGAAGAAAGCTGAGCGCTGAAGAACTGATGCTTTTGAACTGTGGTGTTGGAGAAGACTCTTGAGAGTCCCTTGGACTACAAGGAGATCCAACCAACTGAGAGAGAGATGAGATCCAACTGATCCTCTCATCCTAAAGGAGGTGAGATCCAACTGATCGTCTCATCCTAAAGGAGATCAGTCCTGGGTGTTCATTGGAAGGACTGATGTTGAAGCTGAAACTCCAATACTTTGGCCACCTGATGTGAAGAGCTGACTCATTTGAAAAGACCCTGATGCTGGGGAAGATTGAAGGCAGGAGGAGAAGGGGACAACAGAGGATGAGATGGTTGGATGGCATCACCAACTCAATGGACATGAGTTTGGGTGCACTCCAGAAGTTGGTGATAGACAGGGAGGCCTGGCATGCTGCAGTTCATGGGGTCACCAAGAGCTGGATGTGACTGAGTGACTAAAATGAACTGATGCTTTTCATATCCTAAATGAATTTTATAGTTTAAAACATGCATATCTGCCCCTAGGTAATTGTTTAAATAGATGCATCCCTTTATAGCAGGGGTCTCAGACCTCACTGCTTCTGAGGCCAGGGCAGAAATGGATGCATGGGCAACACCTCAGCTTAGCTGACTACTGCTTTGTGAAAATCTGAGCACTCTGTTCACTGGTTTTAATTTTTTTTTTTAAGGAAAAAGCCAAACATGGACCTTTTTTATGTGAAACTCATTAATGTGAAATTAATGTAATTGTAGCAAGTGGCTCAAAAAAGAAAATGTTGGCCAACACAATGCATCTACAGGTAGAATTTGGCCTATTTTTAGGCTGCCAGTTTTCCATCTCTACTTTACATTTTTAATTAGTCCAGTTGTCTCCCTTGAGAGAGAATTCTCTCCCTGTGGGAGCAGAACGGCGGGAGAGAGACTCTGGGGGTGGTGGGGGACAGGCAGACACTGAACAGGTTGGAGCTGTTCCAGCTTCTGTCCTCTGTAGTGACCAAGTGACACAGAAGCCCCAGAGAGACGGCCAGACGGCCAGAGGCGGAGAGGAGACAGCCAGGCTAGATCCTGGGCTACTCTTTTATCCCTTTGTCTTCTTTTGGGTTTTTAAATGTATTTTTGTTGAGTTTATTTTTTAGAGCAGTTTTCAGTTCACAGTGAAACTGAGCGGACAGTGCAGAGCTCCCCTGCACCCAGCCCCCACGCAGCCTTCCACGCCGTCAACGCTGCGAACAGAAGCAGCGTATCTGTTTCAGTCAGTTCACCGCACTGACTCCTCATTAGTCCATGGTGTACGTTAGTCAGTCTGGGCGTGGGTGTGTTCATTCTATGGGTTTAGACACTTGTATGACATTTTCACTCTGTGCTTTGCCCTTCATCACTCCCTCCCCCCAGCCCCTGGCAACCATTGATCTTTTTGCCTTCTCCATACTTTTAGCTTCTCAAATGGCTGGAATCAGACAGTATGCTGCCTTCTCAGATTGGCTTCTTTAGCTTAGTAATAAGGATTGAACTTTCCTCTGTGTCTCCTCATGGCTTGACTGCTTATTTTTTAGTGCTGAATAACATTTCATGGCCTGGGTAAACCAGGGTAAACTATTCGCCTATCAAAGGACATTTGGTTCCTCCAGGTTTGGCAGTTATGAAGAAAGATGTTATTATACACATCTGGTGCAGGTTTTTGTGTGGACATGGATTTTCAGCTGCTGCTGCTGAGTCACTTCAGTCATGTCCGACTCTGTGCAACCCCATAGATGGCAGCCCACCACGCTCCTCTGTCCATGAGATTTTCCAGGCAAGAGTACTGGAGTGGGGTGCCATTGCCTTCTCTGGGATTTTCAGCTGCTTTGACTAAATAACAAGGAATGAGACTGCTGGATTGTAGTTACGTTCAGTTTTGTAAGAAATTACCAAACTGTACCGTTTTGCACTTCCACCATCAGTGAATGGAGTTCCTGTTGCTCCACCGCTCTTGTCTTTCTTTTAATACCTGATATAATGCATTGTTCTCAGCCTATGGATGGATATGCACCCACCAGGTGACTTGGTACATGACGTTGCTGCTTCAGGAGCCGGGTCTCAGAACACCTGAAGGAGGAGAGCCCTTCTTCTGGGCCTCGTGGGTTTGGTGCGTTGTGAAAGGTGGATGCCACCCGGCAAAGCAGCGTCTCGCCAGGGTCCGGACAAGGCACCAGGCCCTCAAGCTCTCTCCCCGCGTTCTCTTGCTTTTTAAATTTTATTTATTTATCTGTGGCTGTGCTGGGTCTTCGTTGCTGCACACAGACTTTGTCTACTTGCAGCGAGTGGTGGCTACTCCCTCACTGCGGTGCATCGGCTTCTCTCTGTGGTAGTGTCTCTTGCTGCGGAGTGTGGACTCGACGGCGGGGAGATTTCGGTAGCTGTGGCACGTGGGCTCAGTTGCTCCTTGGCGTGTGGGATCTTCTCAGACCAGGAATTGAACCCTTGTGCCCCGCATTGGCAGGTGGATTCTTAATCACTGGGCCACCAGGGACATCCTCTCCCTACATTTTCACTGGGATAAATCCATTTCCTCACTACTATTCCTGGAGGAGGTTGGGCAGCATAGATTGTTAAAGATTTTCCCCTCAGGCTTTTAAAATAGCCCAGCCTTTAGTCAGAGCTGGTAAATTGAGCTGAGTAGAGATATGGATAAAATTAGGAAGCCCTAAAGCCTGGATGGTAGCACACTCTTAGTCTTCTAACTTCTGTAATCATTTTCTTCCATAGCTGGGCTCAATATCATGCAGGCAGAAGACAACTTCATTGTCTCCCATTATGTGTTCAGATTCACCACTTGGATGAAATCTTGGTGGAATCTTAGAACATTCAAGAGTCATGCTCAGCTAATTATAAAATCTCCCTATGACTTTTAATTCTCAAAACAGTCTCAAATCAAGGAATTAAAATCTTCTTGCCGGCGTAAGAATCTGTAAGTCTAAACTGTTATCTGATAGTAAAGATTCTCAGCACCTTGCTCAGTACTGCCTTGGCCTTTTAGTTTTGTTGAAGCTGGAGGAGGTGGTGGGAGCCTGCTGCTTTCCTTCTTGGTCTCCTGGTCCTCATCATCTGGCTTACACTCCAGGCCGGGACTAGGGGGTGGCAAGCAGGTGAAAAGGGCTCAATCTCATGGGACTGATGCTGCCATGATTTGGCATCAGGACCCTCTGCACTTGGAGGATGTTTAAATCTGTTTCTCTTTGGCACATTTTTTCCCCCTAATTGGGTTCTTTTGTATGTTTCTCAGTGATTCTGCTCTAAGACCCTCCAGCTGCCCTTCAGGGATATTTCTCTTCATCCAGTAGGATTCCCTTCCTTAGGCTCTGGAATCAGATCACAGGAGTTTACATCACTAATAAATTACCCAGACCCCCATGTCTCAGTTAATCCACCCTTGAAACAGGACAATAACAGAATCTACCTCATAGGGCTCTGAAAGTGATTCAATGAAGTTATTAATGTAAAGTGTTTAGAGGTTGTCATATGGTAAGATACAGTAATAAACATTGTTATTGTTAATGTAATGTACTAATAATTTGAAGGCAATGTCTAGAAGATTATTACCAAAGACACAAATTCAGTGTCAAAGAGACTGGGAACTAGTTATGAAGAATTCTGGCATAGAGAAATAAGAAATATGTTTTCAAGTTACACGTGATGTTGTGGTAAAGTAGAGAAACACCAGACTCACTTTCACGAGACCCAGATTTCAGTCCTAGATCTGTTATCAGCTGCTGTGTGTTCTTAAAAATGTAACAGAACCACTCTGTTCTGCATCTCATGTCCCTCCCTGCATTTTGATTAAGGAACATGGTTTTCTGTGGATCTTTTCTTTTTGCTGGTTTGATACCAGCCAAATTGTATAGTCTTCAATGTCTTCATCTTGAAACTGGAATCAGGAGCCTAGCGCATCCCAAAGTTTTGGTAAAGATCAAGTGAGATGCTCTGTAAATGAACACACCATAAACTCTAAATCCTTCATTCAGTCCCTCAGCAAACATTTATTGACCAACCTCAGTCCCAGATGCTATAAAACTGTAAACTATTGCCAACATTACCATTAAGGAACTAGGTCAACTCCAGTGTGTCTTCTCGCCCTAGACTTCTTGGAATCAGATCATATGAAAGAAGGAATCCTTCCCATTTTCCATGAGTGGCCTGTACCTGGTAGCACAGAGTAACTCTGTCCAGTTGCAGTTGCTGTGGTGATGGAAACAAGCTATGTCTGCAGTGACCAGTATGGGAGCCACTGGCCACATGTGGCTACTGAGCACTTTAAGTACAGTTAGTGCTACTGGGGAGTTGAATGTTTAATTTTATTTAATTTTAAACGACGTATTTAAATAGCTGTACTTGACTAGTGGCTACTAGTGAAATACAGTTTCTAATACATATTGGAAAATTAAAAATTCTAGCTCCCTAAGCACAGGGTTCTGAAGGAAGGAAAAAAGAAATGCAGACCAGAAATGCAGTCTGATTTGGGAGATATATTTGCTGCTTGGTGAGAGTATGTGTTTGCAGATAGTTCATTTTATTTTGTTTCAGTATTGAACTCTGGAACTTGAATAACTGTGATGCATCAGGAAGAGAGTCCCGCTTAAATTGTAAATGTCTGATGATTACTTTGCCCTGAAAATGGAGTAGGGGAAATCCTTAAGCTTTCTGTTCTGACAGAATATAATTATGTGTGTTTCATGAACTCTGAAGAATCAGGGATTTATTAGAAATTTCCCACTCATTGGTCCTTAAAACAGGCATAAGATTTAAGAGACACTAAATACAAATGTTTTTCCTCCTAAGTGCATCATTGATAGGGATATAATAGTGAATGATTTAGAAAACATATAGTAAGTGCTTCTGCTTCTGTAAATCAGATACCGCTGGATGGTATTTAAGACAGGTAGTCTTGCGAATTAACACCCTGAGCAGATGTTTGGCATGTCTTTTTGAAAACAGATACTCGGAGATGCCTGGTATGGCCACAGGCAGGACAGACTCCAAGTTCATTCTCATGCCAGACCTGGCCTTTTCCCTATTTCTGCAAAGGCGGTGGAATTCCCCAAATCTATTAAAATGAGATAGATAGAAAAACTCTGTTTCTCCTCTACTGTTCCCACAGAACACTTCTGTGACCTCATATGTCAGCTTTTTCTCACACCAACCAGTTCTCTGACACCAGCAGGCTGTCCTGCACTTCAGTTCGGTTGTGACACTGACAGCCTGGCTTTAGGACAGAGCCCCCAGGTTAAACGTCCGGACCTACAAGGCTGCCCCACTTCCGACGTCAACTGCAAGTCTCAGGTTGTCACCTGTGATCTGGCCAACCAGCTGTAAATCCAGGTTCCTGCAACCCTTTGGTTTGATAATTTGCAAGAGAATGGCTCACATAACTCAGAAAAACAGAATTCACTGCTTTACTGTAGAGGATGTAATCAAGAATAGAGGGGACAGCCAAATGGGAGAATCTGTTTCGTACCCTTTCCTCCTCCTACATTCCCCTTGGTTTCCTTGGCCCGTGGCCTGTTTCCTCCATTTTTAAAGCACATTCGTTTAACCTGTTTCTGTTGTCGTATCTTTTTTTTCTCCCTTTGACTTTCTTGCCTTCCACTTAGAAATATGCTTGTGATTAGATCAAGTCCACCCAGATAATCTCGGATAACCTGTCATCTTGAGATCCTTAAACCAATTACATCTGCAAAGTCTCTTTTTGCCCTGTAAGGTAATATATCCATAGGCTATGCGGATCAGCCTGTAGACTTGTTTGGGGGCCATTATTCCATCCCAGAGTTCTAAGCAGGTAGCAAGCAACCTGAACGGTGAGTGTGCAGCAGCTGTCTGCTCTGCTTGGACCAGTGGTTCCTTGAGTGCTTCCTGGACTTGTAGCATCAGCAGCACCCAGGAACTTCATAGAAAAGTACATTCTTAAGCCCACCTCAGACTTGCAGAATCAGACACTCTGGGAAGTGGAGCTCAGCAATCATTTTTTTAACAGGCCCTTAGGATGATCTGAGCACCGCTGGAGTTTGAGAACCACTACCTAAGGAATCGGAGAAGGCAGTGGCAGCCCACTCCAGTACTCTTGCCTGGAAAATCCCATGGATGGAGGAGCCTGGAAGGCTGCAGTCCATGGGGTCGCTGAGGGTCGGACACGACTGAGTGACTTCACTTTCACTTTTCACTTTCATGCACTGGAGAAGGAAATGGCAACCCACTCCAGTGTTCTTGCCTGGAGAATCCCAGGGACGGGGGAGCCTGGTGGGCTGCCGTCTATGGGGTCGCACGGAGTCGGACACGACTGAAGTAACTTAGCAGCAGCAACAGCCTAGGGAATGATGTAGGGCACGGACTCATACTCTGTTCATGCTCTTGGGAGCAACTGTCTTTCCTTTACTCTATTTTTTCTTTAATTTTATTATTTTTATTTTCTGTTCTGCTGGGTCTTTGTTGCTACACGGGCTTTTCTTTAGTTGCAACGAGCAAGGGCTGCTCTCTAGTTGCGGTGTGCAGGCTTCTCACTGTGGTGGCTTCTCTTGTTTCAGAGAACGGGCTGTACGGTGCACAGGCTCCAGTAGCTGCAGTTCCCAGGCTCGACTGCACAGGCTCAGTAGTTTGGATGCACAGGCTTAGTTGCTCCATGGCATGTGGGATCTTCCCGGATCAGGGATCGAACCCATGTCTCCTGCATTGACTGGCGGATTATTTATCACTGAGCCACCAGGGAAGCCCTTCTTCACTCTTTGTCAAGAAGAGATGCCTTTAAGTTTTTTAAAGGTTAAATTTCTATAAGATTTAATGTCATCATGTATTTGTCATAGTTATTCTCTGCACTGCAGAGGTTTTAAGATGGATTATGAAGTCCAGTTAAGTCCCCTTTTAAGTAGGTGAGGTTTTAGTCCAGTTTTGTTATCACTGGGGATTGGAGGAAAGGGCAGTGGAAGGCGTTGCTCCTCTCCCCCTCACTCCCTTTTCCTTTTTACCACCCCGTCCCCACTCCAGCAGAGCAGGCTTGCAGGTATTAGTCACAACTCAACAAGTACCTTGTTGGAGGAGGTTGGTAAAGTATCAAGCCACTGATTTACAGAATTAGAAAATGATAGAATCAGAAGAGGTCTGCAAGAGCATGTTTCCAAGGCTCTCATTTTACAGGGGACTCTGAGGCTGAAAGAGGTCACACACAAGGTCACATGATTAATGTGTGGAAGTCAGGATCCAGGAAATCAGCCCAGATCCGTGATTTTATGCTAGTCAGGTAGCATCTCCGAGACACATAAAAAGTATGAGCTGCTTTCACCCAAAACAAAGAAACTTGACTAAAACAAGGTGAATCTGACCAGCTCTCATTTTCATTAAGGCTCCACACTGTGAGGAGAATCAGTTAGCAAAACACGAGGATTGAGTTATTGGCTGTAATGCCACAGCAGAATGAAATTGAAATTTATCTGAGGTGTGACCAGAGCAAGAGTAGATATAAGAAATCATTATAGTCCTATAGAAATAAAAATACTTTGAAGGCAGAAATAAGAATATTAGAAAATCAATGGGGGACCTGAGGTTTATGAAGCCAGTTGCTGGAGGAGGTGGAGGGGACTGAGGAACTGCCAGAACAAAGGGGAGGGGTTATTATGAGGATAATGTGAAAATCCAGATATGAAAATATAGAGCCAACCCAGGAGTTCTTGATATTTATTTTTAAGAATGAAAATATATAAGAGCTTGCTGAAGAATGAAGGGCAGGATTTCTTTTCCTTTAACCCAGAAGATGAAAATGATGATGACTTAAACAGGAATGTGTATAGAGATATAAGTGGGGCAGGACAAGGAGGGGAAATGGAGATCCAGTGAAGAAGCAGGAGAAAAATTTAGAAATTTGTCACCATGGTCTAACACATTAAAATGTGGGGCTTTGAAAATAACCAAGAGAATATTTTCTTGGTTTTTATTTTCTCTTTTCTTCTTTTTTTTTTCTCCTGTGAGAGGGAATAAGGTTATTCTAGTGGTAAATATGTTTTGGAAACTGATGAATTCAAATTATTAGCATCAGTATGTAGAGTCAGACCTCCTCCCAAGAGGGGCTACCAACCCACTTATTAATTTTCACAAAAATAGGGGACATTTTTTTATTTAAAAAAATTAGTTGAGCATTTTTAATGCCTTTCTTTTCCCATCTGCTTTTGTTTCTTTATTCATTATTAGAAAGAGAGAGGCTGTGTGTGTGTGTGTGAGAGAGAGATCCAATTTCCCTCCATGCACTCTCCGTAAATGTCAACTACACCATCTGGTGGTGATTGGATAATGTGCACTTGGCTTAAAAAATGAAAAATGAAAATCAAATTCGAAAAATACCTGGACTTCCTTGGTGACTCAGACGGTAAAGAATCCGCCTGCAGTGCAAGAGACCTGGGTTTGATCCCTGGGTTGGGAAGATCCCCTGGAGGAGGGCATGGCAGCCCAGTCCAGTATTCTTGCCTGGAGAATCCCCATAGACAGAGGAGCCTGGTGGGCTACAGTCCATGGGGTCTCACAGTCAGACACAGCTGAGCGACTAAGCACAGCACAATATCATGATTTCTCATTACCTTCAGTCGTTAAATTAAATACCAGTTCTGATGCCATGAATATTAACCAGGATTCAAAGTAAAAATTAACTAGATGCTTGTAGTGGAATATTTGTTATAAAATGAAGGGCAGTTAAAACTTAATAGATACAAAGCTCTTACCAGATTCTTATTCATAAACAAAGCTTGAGAAATTTCCAAGTCTGTGATGGCAGTTGTAAAAGGTTTCATTTTGTACCCACACTCAAGGGGGTTCCCCGAAATCCTTATCCTTCTCTACTTCAGCCCCTTAGTATTTTTTTCAGATTTTTAAAATAACCTTTTGTTATTTTATTTGCTTCTTTCCTCCAGCATTGCTTTTAAAATGAAGTAACTTTCACAAGAGTAGAGATTGCTTTTGTGTTTTGCCCCATGGCATCCCCCATGTGTATAGTAGACACTCAATATAAATATTTGTCCAATGAATTTAATTGAATTTAAAATACTTTATACTATGTGAAAAAAAATTTTAAAGCAGTTATATGAACAGTAAAATTAGAGTAATCTCTCTGAGTGGTGTGGACTAACATTTTTTCAAGAAATTCAGTCAAACTGGTTTGGATTTGTCTCTGGTAGTTTTAGAAACTGCAGTTTTTGAGGCCATGCTTCTGACAGTATAACCACTAGCATGCATTCATTTTTCCGTGGGGTGACATTGGTTTTGAAAAGCCTCCTTATTTAGGCTGGGGTCTTTAGGACTAAACAGGTGCCTTTCAGAATCACCGATCAACTCAAAGAACAACTTAGAAATGCGCATTTTGACGTTTGCCAGCTTGATGTTTATAGAACTGCTTTAAGTAGGCCCCACCACTGGGAGCTTCGTAAGTCGCCAAGCTTGTCGATGTCAGTACACTGGAAGCAAAGTGCTCACCTCTGCTTTGTTGGACGTAAACTTAGTCACATCACAACAAGGATTCAGTTTCGATCATAGTGCCACGTTTGTCCTTTGACTTCTGACAAATGCCAAGTGTTTCCTGACGCATATTCTAATCATGCAAAACCTACTCAAACAGCAGAAGAAATGGTGGCCAGATAACTGAATTGCACATGGATTTGAGTTGGACACTGCAGATTTTATGTGCAATTGAGTTCATTCAATTTAGAGAGCAATCTTGTGGGTTCCCAGAGATTCTTCTAGGGGGATTGTTCACTTTACTGAGAGATCAAGAACCTCGCAAAGGAAAATGGGGTGCAGAGGGATTAACCACCGTAGTAGGGAAGTCTTGGTCGTATTTAGGGGAGGGGATGTGCTCTGGTTGGCCCTTTTTGCTCCATGGTTGGTATGCAATGGACAGCTTGTAGGTGGGAATGATGGATGGCTGGGTGGATGGAATGCTGGATGGAATGCTGAAAGATTACGTAGGTTCAGGAATTTAAAGGCAGGGTGAACAAGAGTAGAAAAGAGATTGGTAAAATTGTCAAGATCCCCACAGATTCTCTGAATTTATCCTAAATATTCTGATACATCATGTGTTGTATTCGCCCCCTGATTTTATTTGACCTTTATTTAAATATCATCTCTCTTTAGCAACAGAGTAGTTTCGTCACTTGGGATTAAAAATGATATTTTTGTAAAATGGCAAACCATCTTGACATTTCATTACAAACTTTTTTAACAAATTCCTCTTCTCATTCAAAACTCTTCTTCCAAGTAGGACAAAGCTTCCCATCAGTGGTTTTATTTTTATTTTAAAGTGCTTCTTTGCAGTGTGAATCCAGAAGGGCCACGAGGAGTGGTGCAGAGAGGGTGGGCTGTGAGCCAGGAGGGCTGGGCCCCACCGGCAGCCCCTCCTCTGTAATCCTGTGACCTTGAGCAAGTCACACCCCTGTCTGGACAATGTTTCTTTGTCAGCAAAGTGAGATATTTAGCCGAATGAGATCCTGTAGGCTATACATATTTTTTAGAATCACTTCGAGGTTTTAGATTTATCGCCACCACCCCCCCCAACAATGCCTCATTCTTGGCAGCAAAAAAAGAAAAAAAAAGACTTTCCTGAAGGCCTCCCTTGAATATATTGAGGGAGGCAGAACAATGCCCCCCACCAAAGATGTTTGTGCTTAATCCCTAACCTGTGAATGTGCTACCTTATGTGGGAAAAAAAAAAAGGATTTTGCAAATGTTATTAGATTAAGGATTTTGAGGTGGGGAGGTTAGCAGGGATCATACAGGTGGGCTTGGCCTACTCACTGGTCCTCAGAATCAGAGAACACTTCCTGACTGTGATCAGAGAGAGATGTGATGATGGAAAGAGGGTCAGAGAGGTCGTTGGTGGTTTGAAGATGGAGGAAGGGGACCAGGAGCCAGGGAGTATGTGCTGCCTTCACAAGCTGGGAAAGGTGACCAAAGAGTCTTCTCTAAAGTGTCCAGGGAGGGCTGTGACCCTGCCAGTGTTCCTCTGGCCTCGATTTCAGCCCAGTCAGACTGACCAGGACTTACAGAACTGTAAAGTAATACATTTGTACCATTTAAGTTCAATGGCAACCCACTCCAGTACTCTTGCCTGGAAAATCCCATGGGCAGAGGAGCCTGGTGGGCTGCAGTCCATGGGGTCGCTAAGAGTCGGACATGACTGAGAGACTTCACTTTCACTTTTCACTTTCATGCATTGGAGAAGGAAATGGCAACCCACTCCAGTGTTCTTGCCTGGAGAATCCCAGGGACGGGGGAGCCTGGTGGGCTGCCATCTATGGAGTCACACAGAGTCAGACACGACTGAAGTGACTTAGCAGCAGCAGCAGCAAGTCACACACATATATTCAGCCAGAATAATTTTTCAGCAACTCTAGGAAAACTATTGGACGGTCTACAAACACACTGCATAGTTCATAACAAATACCACTCAGGCTCAGCCAGTTGCACGGGCGTACAGCCAGTATAAATAGTAAAAGAACCGTCAGAGACAAGTAGCATCTACCGTGTAACTCTGGAGCATAAAGGTAATTGATCTGGTGTGAAAAACCTGGAATCAAAAGCAGCATCCAGATAGGTGTGAAATCACAGAGCAGAAGGGGACTGTCCATCTCCCAGGCTGCCTCCTTCATTCCGAAGATAACTAAACTGAGACGCAAAGGAACAGAAACTGTCCCCAAATAAAACCTGAAGTCCTTTCTGCTACAGGAGAAAGTTCTCATCATTTAGAAGAAAAAAGAAGTTCCCATCATTGAGAAGAAAGCAGGGTTTAAAAGTAAACTTCCATCATGGTATCTTAGAATCCGCATTGCCTGGGGGGGCTGCGGCCTGGCCAATGTTCCTCTGCCTCCATTTCAGCCCAGTCAGACCTAGTGGGACTTCTGACTTACAGAACTGTAAAGTAACTTGCAAATCAGCGGGTGCATCACCTTCCGAGGTCTGGCTTCCCAAACCGGGAAACTGACCCCAATTTGAGGAGGCACCGATGGAAGGGAAGGTAGCTGTAATATATGAACTGACACTTAAGCAGTCAGCTCAGGCCGACGCATCTCCACATAATAAATAGAATCTCTGCTTTAACGTGGTCTACAGTACACTTTGTCCTAAATTACCTGGAAAATGTGGATATCGTCACTAGTTTGTTTGATCCCTTAACATGATGGTCACCAGTGAGAATGTTAGAGGTAGTTTACCCCTCAGCCAGTCCAGTCGCTCAGTCACGTCACACCAGGCCTCCCTGTCCATCACCAACTCCCAGAGTTCACTCAGACTCACATCCATCGAGTCAGTGATGCCATCCAGCCATCTCATCCTCTATTGTCTCCTTCTCCTCCTGCCCCCAATCCCTCCCAGCATCAGGGTCTTTTCCGATGAGTCAACTCTTCACATGAGGTGGCCAAAGTACTGGAGTTTCAGCTTTAGCATCATTCCTTCCAAAGAAATCCCAGGGCTGATCTCCTTCAGAATGGACTGGTTGGATCTCCTTGCAGTCCAAGGGACTCTCCAACACCACAGTTCAAAAGCATCAATTCTTCAGCACTCAGCTTTCTTCACAGTCCAACTCTCACATCCATACGTGACCACTGGAAAAACCATAGCCTTGACTAGACGGACCTTTGTTGGCAAAGTAATAGAATCATATACATGGAAATAGGCCCCAGAGGTTAGGGGCTGCATCCTGGAGGCAGAGGCAGATTCCAGCTCCATTCATCCACCCCCAGGCACTTTCTCGTGCCCTCTGCTCACTGGAACTTATGGTGCTTTCCTGTGAGTGAAGACCCTTGAAGTATCATGAAAAGTGTTTTTAGTTTCAGCCCATGTATTACCCTGTCAGCCTGAAAATTGTGCCTCTTAAGGTCAGAATTCATGTACTCTGCTAGAGGGGAAAAAACCAGACTTGTAATCTCAACTCTTTGGTGAATTAATAAAAGACATTCCACTTCTAGAATGTCCAAGAAGCTGAGGACACAGCTTCTTGAGGGAGATTGGAACAGAAAGCACTCATTATTGGCCTCTCTTGCTCTAATCAGCTGTGTTCGGGAAAACCACAGACTCCTCATACTCCTCTCATCCAGGTAGCACCATGTGGACAGGACTATTATCCAGCAGTTACCCAGACGCTCAGCTTAATATACTTAGCAGTAGATAAAGACGTCCATCCAGAGCCATTAGGTAACCTGGGATTTGATGTGAAACCTAATTGGAAGATAATATTCTAATACTTCAGACCTCAGGCCTCTGCTCAGATTGCTGAGATCATTATTCCTGATTTCTCTAAATTCATGCTCTAATAAAGAGGCACACAAATTGCTTACCTGTCAAGTGCTACCATTTTAGGAGAATTCGCTGAACTGTTAATGCTTAAGGGACCAGGGGGTTTCAGATTTGGGGTATCTGCTTTCTATTTTGATACTCGATAGGTGTCCCTGTGCTAGTTTGAGATCTCATCCTAGAAATACAATGCATATGTGAGAAGAGTCATGTTCAGTGAGCCCTGGACCTGGATTCTCCATTTGCAAAGATTGATAATGCAGTAAAATACTCTTAACTTGGAAACTGTGAGTAATAAAATGTAATCTTTCTTTGATAGTTCCGAATGCACTTTAAAATTATGCAGTGCCTTGGAGTCACTGCAGAGAATATAACTTTTTATAGATCACAGAACTATGGAAGTTTGGGAGTCAATGGAACTTTATGTCATTCAGTAGAGGGTTAATAACTAAGTTTTGTATAGTTGCCAACTACAGTCAATCGGTCTGCCTCTGGTGTGCCATGCTGAGAAGGATTTTTTCGTTACTCAGACTCAACAGATGAGTGTAATGTGATCAATTAGCAATGTCTGCCCTGGGTGGGAAGAAAGAAAAGTCACTGGCAGAGCACGTATTTTCTGTCCTTAAGAATTCCAGCCTCTTCATTTTTGGCTCAGATGATAAAGAATCTGCCTGCAGTGTAGGAGACCTGGGTTCAATCCCTGGGTCGGGAAGATCCCCTGGAGAAGGGAATGGCTATGTATTCCAGTGTTCTTGCCTGGAGAATCCCCATGGACAAAGGAGCCTGGCGGGCTGCAGTCCATGGGGTTGCAAAGAGTCGAATATGACTGAGCTACTAATCTTTCACTTTCAGCCTAAGGACAAGCAGAGTTCATAGGACTGGCCAGAATCAACCACCTGGTCTGTGGTTGAACTGGACGGGCCACTAATATTTTATCATAGCATACCACCTCTGTAATATCAACTCACAACTTCTAGAAAATAGAAAATCAAGTAGTAGTTTCTTGGGTATCTAAAAACTTCAGGAATGAAAAAGCACAAGCAGGAAAGGTATTTGGATGGTGATGTACGTTACCTAGGAAACTGATGACAATTCATCAAATAGTTCAAAAGAATTTGAAATTAATTTTCCAGGGAGGCATCATGTGGTTTTAACAAATATAATTGTATTTTAAAATTCAGTTTAGACACTCAGGAAATAAGTTTGGATGCCTTCCCAATGCAAGGGACTATATTGGAGTGGCGAGAACAGTAATGAGACATTCTAGGCAAAAATCCCCCAGGATCCATTCAGGAGATACTTCCTGAGCACTTGCTTGAGTCAGACTGTGTGCTCAGTCCTGGAGATTCAAAAGTCAAGTAAAACTCTGCCTTGAAATGGTTTTTCTCATAGTAGGCAATATCTGGCACCATAACCAATGGTTATAACAGCTGTTTTGCCTTCTAGGTTTTCAGAGGATTCCAAGAAACCCAATCTAGAGATGAGGCTCTAAAGCAAGGTAGAGTGTAGTAAGGGATAAGCTGGGGATTTTTCAAAGTAAATATCCCGTATAAATGGGAAACTTCAGGCTGTAAATATTTTAATCTTTTATTGAAGTGGATTGGATTTATTCATCTTCTGTGTATTGTAGCTGTGGTTTATCATTTCTGTTACTGTATGATATCACCCTATGTAAGTAGACCTCAGTGTCTTCATCCATTCTATGGTTGGAGGATATTTCTGTTGATTTCAGATGGGAATTATCAGCAAAAATATTTCTATGAACATGCCTTTTTTATTGGAGTGTAATTGCTTTACAGTAGTGTGTTAGTTTTTGCTGTACAATGCAGTGAATCAGCAATATGCATACACATGTACCCTGCCTGTTGGACCGCCTTCACACCCCCCACCATCCCGTCCCTCTGGGTCGTCAGCGTGCGTCAAGCTGAGCTCTGTGCAATATGCAGCGCCTTTGCACTATCTAAAATAACCATTTTACACGTGGCAGTGTGTTTATGTCAAACCTAATCCCCCAGCTCGTTCCACTCTCCCCTTCCCCTGCTGTGCCCATGTGTCCGTTCTCTATGTTTGCATCTCTGTTTCTGCCCTGGAACTAGGCTCATTTGTACCATTTTTCTTGATTCTACATACATGCATTAATATATGATATTTGTCTTTCTCTTTCTGACTTACTTCACTCTGTATGACAGACTCTAGCGATCCACTCCAGTACTCTTGCCTGCAAAATCCAATGGACAGAGGAGCCTGGTGGGCTGCAGTCCATGGGGTCGCAAAGAGTCGGACACGACTGAGCGACTTCACTTTCACTTTCAGGTCCACCCACATCTCTACAAATAACCCAGTTTCAGTCCTTTTTAGAGCCGAGTTACAGTCCGTTGATTATGCATTGCATCTTCTTTATCCACTCATCTGTCGATGGACCCTTAGCTTCCATGTCCAGGCTATTATAAGTAGTGCTGCAGGGAACACTGGGGTACATGTATCTTTTTGAATTATGAAAGTTTTTAAGAAAGGTTTAAGAAAGGGTTTTAACAAAGGTCCGTCTAGTCAAGGCTATGGTTTTTCCAGTGGTCATGTATGGATGTGAGAGTTGGACTATAAAGAAAGCTGAGCACTGAAGAATTGATGCTTTTGAATTGTGGTGTTGGAGAAGACTCTTGCGAGTCCCTTGGACTGCAAGGAGATCCAACCAGTCCATCCTAAAGGAGATCAGTCCTGGGTGTTCTTTGGAAGGACTGATGTTGAAGCTGAAACTCCAATACTTTGGCCACCTGATATGAAGAGCTGACTCACTGGAAAAGACCTTGATGCTGGGAAAGATTGAGGGCAGGAGGAGGAGGGGACGACAGAGGATGAGATGGTTGGATGGCATAACCGACTCAATTAACATGGGTTTGGGTGGACTTCGGGAGTTGGTGATGGACAGGGAGGCCTGGCGTGCTGTGATTCATGGAGTCGAAAAGAATCGGACACGACTGAGTGACTGAACTGAACTGAACTAGGGTATATGTCCAGTAGTGGGATTGCTGGGTCATATGTAGTTCTATGTTTTGATTTTTAAGTAATCTCCATATTGTTTTTCACAGTGGCTGTAGCATTTACATTCCCACCAGCAGTGCAAGAGGGTTCCCTTTTCTCCATACCCTTTCCTGCATTTATGGTTTGTAAATTTTTTGATGATGTCTATTCTGACTGGTGTGAGGTCATACCTCATTGTACTTTTGATTTGCATTATGCTTACCCCTTGGAAGGAAAGTTATGACCAACCTAGATAGCATATTCAAAAGCAGAGACATTACTTGCCAACAAAGGTCCATCTAGTCAAGGCTATGGTTTGTCCAGTAGTCATGTATGGATGTGAGAGTTGGACTGTGAAGAAAGCTGAGTGCCAAAGAATTGATGCTTTTGAACTGTGGTGTTGGAGAAGACTCTTGAGAGTCCCTTGGACTGCAAGGAGATCCAACCAGCCCATCCTAAAGGAGATCAGTCCTGGGTGTTCTTTGGAACGAATGATGCTAAAGCTGAAACTCCAATCCTTTGGCCACCTCATGTGAAGAGTTGACTCATTGGAAAAGACTCTGATGCTGGGAGGGATTGGGGGCAGGAGGAGAACGGGACAACAGAGGATGAGATGGCTGGATGGCATCACCGACTTGATGGACGTGAGTCTCAGTGAACTCCGGGAGTTGGTGATGGACAAGGAGGCCTGTCGTGCTGCAATTCATGGGGTGGCAAAGAGTCCGACATGACTGAGCGACTGAACTGTACTGAACTGAACTGAATAATTAGTGATGTTGAGCATCTTTTCATGTGCCTCTTGGCCATTTGTATGGCTTCTTTGGAAAAATGTCTGTTTGGGTCTTCTCCCTATTTTGTGATTGGGTTGTTTGTGGGTTTTTTTTTTTTTTTTAATTAAGCTTCGTGAGCTGTCTGTGTATTTTGGAGATTAATCCTTTATCCATTGCTTCATTTGCAAATACTTTCTCCTATTCTGAAGGTTACCTTTTCATCTTGTTTATGATTTCCTTTGCTTTTAAGTTTAATTAGGTCCCATTTGTTTTTGTTTTCATTTTCATTACTTTAGGAGATGGATCAAAAAAGTTCTTGCTGTGATTTATGTCAAAGAGTGTTTTTCCTATGTTTTCCTTCAAGAGTTTTATAGTGTCCAGTCGTACATTTAGGTCTTTAATCTTACGCATGCATCTCTACTGGGGCTATCCCTATGATATAACAGCTGGGTCATCTGTGTGAGCATTATGGAAGCCCTTCCAACAGTTTACAAAAGTGACTGGAACCAATTTAAATCCCTACTAGTAGTGCTGGAGAGTCCCCATGTTCCATATCCTCATCAAGATTTGCTATTTTCAGTATACTTAATATTAATCAGTCTGGTAGGTATCTTAGAGTTTTAATTTGCATTTTCCAAAATTACTAAGAAAGTTGAAAGTGAAAGTGAAGTGGCTCAGTCGTGTCCGACTCTTTGTGACCCCATGGACCATAGCCTACCAGGATCCTCTGTCCATGGGATTTTCCAAGCAAGAGTACTGGAATGGGTTGCCATTTCCTTCTCTAGGGTTATCTTCCCGACCCAGGGATCCAACCTGGGTCTCCTGCATCTTAGGCAGACACTTTACCATCTGAGCCACCAGGGGAGTCCTAGAAAGTTGAAGACATTCTCAAATTTGGTGGGCTTGCTTTGGTGAAGTATGTGTTCAAATGTTTTGCTTATTTTTCTTTTGAACATTTTAAAAAAATTTTTTGCACCTTCCTTGATAAGTTGAATTATATTCAAAGTAACAATTTCTTACAAAAGACCCCACCAGAGTGCTTCCCTTGGGGTCTGGTCAGGAAACAGAAAATCCCCAAGTTACCTGGAAGGAGAGAGTTTAATACAAAGAATTATTAGCTAGATACCCAACTGTCGTCTCTGTAAGTAAATATCAGGCCAAAAGAAACCACTAAGGTCTCCTGGAGTAGCAGCTGCAGGAAATAGTTACCCGGACCCGCCTCCAGGGCCTGGAGGGAAGAAGGGAAATGTTGACGCTGTTAAACTCAGAAGCCCAGAGAAGGGGCCTGCGCCCAGCCTGCTGAGCAGGAATTTGAGTCTCTGAGGAGGAGACGCAGCCAGCTGGTGTTTGGTCTCTGAGAAGAGGCGATAAGGCTACTCTCATAAGTGCTGGGAAAGCTCCATACTGGATCTGATTGTTGGTATGAGAACAAACTCACCCTGTTGCAATGAAGTGCTTGGTGTCTTAGAGACCGGAAGCCGTCCTAAAGACTTAATGTCTCCTCTTCCAGCCTCGCAGGATCCCGCTAGCGCCCCCTATTGACGTCTGTCAAGCAGAGTCGGGTTTTCCTGTCTGGTGCCGTCATCCCAAATGGGGGAAGAGTGAGGTCAGAGCTGAGAAGGTGAAGGTTGTTCAGTCGTGTATGACTCTTTGCGACCCCATGGACTGCAAACCCCCCAGGCTCCTCTGTCCATGGGGATTCTCCAGGCAAGAATACTGGAGTGGGTAGCTGTGCACTTCTTTGGGGAATCTTCCCAACCCAGGGATCGAACCCAGGTCTCCCACATTGCAGGCAGATTCTTGACCGTCGGAGTCACCAGGGAAGTCCTAAAGGAGCTTAGTACTTGTCAAGAGAACATGAAAACAAAGGGTGTGGAAGGTACAGCCAACGAGGGGCTTGGATCTAGGCTGGAGATGTGTAATAGTTCAGAGCAGCTAACCTTTAGGAGTTCAAGTAGCTGACCTAAGAGTGTACTTACCACATGCCCACTGCGTAAGGCATCACCTATGCTACATCACAGTTGCAATCCACGAGACCTCAGTGTTTTCCTTCGGCCTAATACTTAGTTACAGACAGGACACTTCTGATCCTCACACCTCATCTCACAACGGCCCCTTAGGATGAGAGCTCTCACTACTCCCACTGAAAAGGTGAGACCATAAAGGCAAGAGAGTTGAAATCATCTGCCCAAGGTCATACAGCCAGGAGATGCAAGTAGACTAAATATGTAATTCAGATTCATCTAACTCATTTTTATCTTCATATTCAAATCCCAAAATAAAGGGGATTTACTGTAAAACTATACAGAATTATGGTAGATGAGACATGAAAATTAATAGCAGGTGTCCTGACTTCAGAGGACTTTTACAGTCATCAATATTTTCTGGTCATATTAGCTCATAAAAATATGGCAGATGGCATCAATATCTTTCCTTCTTTACTTTTTTTTAAGTCTTTATCTGTTTTTAGCTGGTATTTTCAGGCATCCTTGTCACTGCGGTGAAAAACCACACATTCTATTGATGTGTCTGAAATTACTTTCACTGACTGGTGCTTTGATTTCTATACTTTCGCAGATGGTAATTGGGTGAGAACAGTCCTTCTTTGTCTTTCCTAGATTTGAAACCTAGACCCAAGCTGCTCCCAAAGCTATAACCAATAAGAAAACTCCCTGGTTTGTTCCTTGGCTGCACGGGATTGAATGCAGTTGAAGTACCTGTAGCCCAAGCGAAGGCACTTTCTTTACCTTGGACTCTTCCTCTACATGCTGATCAGCTCTAGGTTTGGAAAAACTATGAGAACTTGTCTGTTTATTCTGAGACAAAGTGTCCAGTGTGCTAAAAACCTGACTTCTTTTAAAAGATGAACCTGTGCAGCAGTCTTGTGGAGTTAGGGAGCCTAGCTAGGACTCCCTGGACAGCCTCTGACCTCGGATGCTGTGCAGTCGCTCCCAGCCACCTCAGCAGTGTCTCCTGGCCCCGCCCTCTCCCACTAGCTGGCCCTCCCCCTGGCAGCCGGATGCCGGTAGCAAGGGCTGACCTGCTGCCAGGGCACCTGGCTCTGGGGAAGGAGGGCCGCTCAGCCGCTCCTCAAGGTGCTCTCCGTGCAGCCTCCCCTCAGTCTCTGACTTGCCAGCAGCCCGCCCTGCATTGCTCTCCTCTCCCCACTGCAGTGAACCGCCACAAACTCGGCGCCTTCAAGGATACAGATTTATCGCCTTACTCTTCTGAAGGTCAGACATTCAAAATCAGTCCCAGTGAGCTAAAAGCAAGGTGGTGGAAGGGCTGTGTTCCTTCTGGAGGCCCTGGGGAGACTCTGCTTCCTCTCCTTTTGCAGCTTCTAGAAGCCCATGAGTTCACTGGCTGGTGCATCACATCTTCTCCTCTGACTCCGACCCTCCTGCATCCCTCTTATGAGGACCCTTAGATCATATTGAGTCCCCCAAAGAGGCTCAGGTGATTCTCCATCTCACGATTCTTAGTTTAACACATCTGCAAAGTCTCTGTTGCCACATAATGTAACATACTCATAAGTTCCAGACTGGGCGTGGACATCTTTGGAGGACCACTATGGTACCAGCCTGTGCCCCAATCCCCACCCCAGTCTCTCTGCTTTCCTCCTATTTCTCAGGACTAAATGCCTGTTGTGTTTGCCAAGGCTTTCACCACACTGGCCTCCCTTCTGCTCTGCCTGCTCTCCCACACGGCATGCCTCAGCTTTGGGCAGATCATGCCTTGCCCTGCCTTCAGCTTTAGTGACTGAGTTCTTTTGGGAAACAAACTGGCCTGGGTTTGAAATTCCAGCTCTGCTACTTCCATACTGTGTAGGCTTTGTAACCACACTTGAGTTTACCCCTTTCCTTTGTCCTTATTGGGGTCTGGAGGCCTATACTACTTTTTAAAATATTGAAATATAGTTTTTGTATTAATTTCAGGTGTATAGCAGAGTAATTCAGATATATATAGTGGTGATTTAGTTGCTGAGTCGTATCTGACTCTCTGAAGCCCCATGTACTATAGCTTGCCAGGCTCCTCTGTCCATGGAATTTTCCAGGCAAGAATACTGGAGTGGGTTGCCATTTCCTCCTCTAGGGAATACACACACACACACACACACACACACACACACACACACACACATGCATACACACACGCATATATCTTCCCTGCTGGCTCAGACAGTAAAGAATCTGCCTACACTGCAGGAGACCCAGGTTTGATCCCTGGGTCAGGAAGATCCCCTGGAGAAGGGAATGGCTACCCACTCTAGTATTCTTGCCTGGAAAATTTGATGGACAGAGGAGCCTGGTGGGCTACAGTCTGTGGGGTTGCAGAGAGTTGGATACAACTAAACGAGAAACACTTTCATATATATGTGTATATGTGTGTGTATCTATATCTGTATCTATACATCTCCAGTTTTTTCAGATTCTTTGCTCTTATAGGTCATTCAGAGTATTGAGTGGAGTCCCTTGTGCTGTACAATAGGTTCTTGTTGGTTGTCTGTTTTTGTATACTAGTGTATATATGTTAACCCTGAACTCCTGTAATTCATCCCTCTCCCCCTTCCTCTTTGACGTAACTACAAGTTTGTTTTCTGTGTCTGTGAGTCTTTCTGTTTTGTAAATAAACTCATTTGATTCTTATCTTTTTAGATTCTACCTATAAGCGATAATCACATGGTATTTCTCTGTCTGGCTTACTGGACTTAGTATAATAACCTCTGGGTCCATCCATGTTCCTGCAAACGGCATTGTGTTCTCTCTGTAAGCCATGCCTCTCACAGGATAGACTATGACTAGCTAGGCAGGGGCTGGACTTTTCTGTCTGTCATGTTCTTTTTCAAGTTGAATCCAGTCCAGCCGTTGTTGATCAGCCCCATCCCAGCACAGGGCACACAGAGGCGAGTGAGGCATGGTCCCTGTCCTCAGCAGACACGCCACAGACCAAGGGACACACAAACACATTTCAAAATAAAGTGGCAAATGCCATAGTTGCTTGGTGAGATCAGGAAAGATTTTTGGATTTAGGGACACTTGAGCTGAGTGAGGTAGGAAATACTGTTTCAGGAAAAGGGTTTTGGCTTTTTCTATTCATCAATTACATCACCACCCAAGGCATTGGGCCAAACCATCATCAGCAGAATTTATGCTTGAGTGTTTCAGAATAATAAGAGCTTCAGCACTCCGTTTTTCTAAGCCCAAGCCTGGCACAGCGAGAGCTTTTTCTGGGGGCCTGGCTAATCCCAACATGCTCTGCTCTTCCAGAGACAGACCTGACATAAATTTAAAGGAGCTCCATGACTTTGCGGCCCAAGCATCTTGGCCAACACAAGGGGACTCCCGCCAACAGGACAACAGCTGTGTGATGAAGCACAAAAGATGTCAGGCTGGACTGTAGATCAGCGGCTTTCTGGCTTTTTAGATCTTGACCCCTTACAGCAGTGTTAGAGTCCTACCTCTGTCAATCCTGTGTGTTCAGGCTTTCTAGAACAAAAGAGCCCCGGGATGGCGAAACCTTGGGGTGAACACAGTAACAGTAAAATCTCTGAAGGTGCTTCAGTCAGCCGACGTAATGGCCAGTAAAGGCAAATCCCAACACAGTTCCTCCGCTACACTAATTCATGCATCAGTAGGAGCGACAATCTGGGACCAAGACCGACGAAGACAGCACGGATGCAGTCATGTAATGTGGACTCATCCCGGGAAAGCTCTGGGGACCCTGCATCTCCTGCGCGCACATTCTCAGTAGAGGCTTTGCGATGCTGCCAAGGCACTGGGTGGTTGCCAGACTTCTTGATGGAATATAAAGTTAAAGCCCTGAGCAAAGTCTAATAATGGCCTGATATTTTAGCTTATGTAAATCAAGTTTTAGTTACCCTTATTTTTAAACTGTGTTTATAAATAGTCCTGGTTGTGTAGCAAAATGAAAGTCTATGGGCTTGTGTCTGCTGTCTCCAAAGACAAGACTTTGACCCTGGGATTCATGTATAATCCATCCAGGAAAGCCCCTGCCGCGTATAGTGGACTCAAGGCCACACCCTAAGAAACACTGCTCCCGAGAAACCAGTACCCATGCCTCGCCTCCCCGCCCCATAGATGTGCTTCTCCAGGCCCTCTGTCCTGGGCTTCCCTGGGGGCTCAGACAGTACAGAATCTGCCTGCACAGAAGCTGGGCAGTGTCTAAAGAAGAAAAGAATAGTGCTCCAAACTGTATGAAAAGGAGGAACCTGGAGGCATATCCAGGCAGTGGAGGGACAGGGTCCCGGAGAATAGGACGAAGGTTAAGGTACATCCTGTGAACTAAGGTCTGAGTTCACAGAGTGGCAGAAAATGAAAGCTCATTAAGGCCCAGGAAATCACTCAGCCTTGACCCTCCCCCTTCACAGAGAGAAAGTGACTTGTCATCATAAAAAATAGAGACGATAGCACCTGCCTCTCAAGATTGCTGTAAATTCAGTGAGAGGATATGCGCAAAGCATGTGTATCAACCGGGCTCAGAGAAAGCATTAATATGTGCTTTCTGGTCAGTGACAAAACGAGAACTAGGTCCTCTGACTTAGAGGAAGTGCTCTGTCTGGCTGCCAGGAAGCCCAGGCACACAGGAAACTCGTAACAAAGCATCAGCCAAGTCAAGAGTGCAGTCTTGGACCCAAGCTCTGGTCCAGTCAGAGCGACTGTGTGTGTCTCTGTTTGGATAGCAGTGATTCTCAAGCCCAGTGTATGACTCCATCCTCTTCTTGGGTCCTTAGTTTTGATTAAGCTTTCGGATGGCTAATGTTAAGTCCATAAGTAATTTTCAAAAATGTATTTATTTATTAGTTTTGGCTGTGCTGGGTTTTCATTGCTGTTCGCGGGCTTCCTCTAGCTGCAGTGAGTTGGGGCTACTCTGGCAGCGCGCGCACTTCTCACTGTAGTGGCTTCTCCTGTTCAGAGAGCAGGCTCTGGGGCACGTAGGCTTCAGTCATTGTAGACCAAGGGCTCAGTAGTTGCAGATTCTGGGTTTAGTTGCTCCGAGGCATGTGGGATCTTCCCCCAACAGGAGTTTAACCCATGTCTCCCATGTCTCCCTCATTGGCAGGCGGATTCTTATTCACTGTACCCCCAGGGACGCCCCTGTAAGTGATTTTTGTGAAGGGCGGTGAGTGAGTAATACATCCCTGCAGTGCTTGCTGAAACGTGTCCCCTCCTTCCGGCAACTGTCATTGTTTACATCAAAAATGGGCACTTTGTCAGGTTGCCTATGTCCTTGGTTCTCCCACCTCTGCCTTCAAACTGGAGCACAGCCATGAGCAGATGTTACGTTGCAGTCCTCGTTCTGCCTCTCAGTGGCTCGTTATCCTGCTGCTCTTAGTAGGATTAAGCTCCCGAGGACAGGCTCTCCTGTGTGTTTTCTTGTACCGGCAGTTTCCCCGGTTCCTGTAACATCACCTTGCACACGGCACACAAGCAGTGAACATGCTTGTTAAACTGAGTTTGAAGAAAGACAAGTGATTCAGAGTCTGGAGTCTGAGAATGCTTTTAGTCTCTGAACACAGTCAAGTTCTCTTCTCAGCTCTGGCCCGGGCTTGCAAATCATCTTAGCCTTTTTCTATCTGCTTGGCTTTCCAGTTATTAATAGTTTCTCTACGGAACACATTATTAGATTCTTTTATCCACCATTCTATTTTTCTTTCATTGAAGTTCACATTTCTTGTGCACCCATTAATAACTTTATATGACATATCTTTCCCAATTAACACCCAGTTTTTTCGCTGCTTTTTGATGTGAGTGATAAACTGAATTCAGTGGCAGCTAAGAGTTTATTTACTAGAATTTGGGGACCTGGATCATCTTCACACTATTGAAATCATATTTATTCAGACCCTCATTTGATCGGTTTTTCCTCTCTTTTCATATCCCTCATGAATTGCTTGACTTTCTTACATAGTACAGATGCTATGAGATACTTTATTGTCATTATATCTCCTTTGGTCATTGTTCTGATATCTTATTTTTGAGCTGGTAGCTTATGGAGTTACTTGATTCCTGGCCTTGGGTCACATCACGGTGTTTTAGAACTGTCCAGGGATTGTCAAACCACAGTCCCCTTAAGTGTAGAAGAACAATGAGAGCTAAAAGCATAAGCCTCAGCTGCCCCACTTTCGTTTGTTGTATTTATTTATTTATGCATCTGGGCAAAGTATTCTGAAACATATATATGTGTATATTTCTGAATATGTGTATATATGTTTGTATACATACGTGCATTCATGTACACATACACGGGCTTCCCGGGTGACAACAATGGTAAAGAATCCACCTGCCGGTGAAGGAGACAAGAGACGCAGGTTCGATCCCTGGGTTGGGAAGATCCCCTGGAAAAGGAAATGGCAATCCGCTCCAGTATTCTTTTCTAGAAAATCCTTTGAACAGAAGAGCCTGGTGGGCTATAGTTCACGGGTCTGGAGAGAGTAGGACAAGACTCAGTGATGAAGCACATAAAAATCGTGCATACACACATCCTCAGGCGTCCACGAAAAACTCTGATTTGGTTCCATCGTGTGGCTGATGTTTCTCACACAGCCAAAGGCAGAGTGTTTTGAAGGCACACTTGGATTCACTTTGCCAGTGAAATGTGTGTGGTGGGGGCAGGTGTCACGGGCAGGCAGGAGCATTTGAGAGGCAGCGCTCAATTTGTCAGGCTTTTTTCTCTGCCACAGCAGCCAGTGATTATCGCCTGCATAAGATAAAGGGATGCCACAAGATTGAAGCAGACTGGACTGGGGACCCATCTCGGAGAAGCACCAAACCCAGAAGAGACCTGATGTGGGCCAGAAGCACACTCGTGTGAAACCACTGAGATTTTGTTTGAACGGCCAAACTTCACACATCCTGGCCGTTACCCTTACAACAGGCAAGGCCAAGAATAGAAGGCCAAGGAGAAGATGTTGAAATGACCCAGTCTAGATGAGCTGGAAACAAGGCGATGACCAGAACCCAGGACTCCGTGCTCCTTGCTTTGCGTTCATCCTCCCCCATGCTCCAGGTGCCTTTACCTGCGGTAGAAACAGCACGCTGCAGTGGGGGAAGCTCCTGGATGAGTCATGAAAACAGTAAACAAGTTTAAAACCATAATTTGCCCCACATTTTACTGTCTTGCAAAATCGCCCCTCCTTTACCTGTCAAGTCAGAGATGGATGGGATGGAAGGAAGTCTTAGTGAATTGCAGCTCTGAGTATCATCACCCATAATCATTTTTGCAAATAATCCAACATGCTTGGGACTTGAATAGGCTCTGGTGTCTCTGGAAATACTACCATCGCAGTGAAAGATGTATATAAAGGTATTTCTTCGAATCCCAAATTATTCACCATATTACTGAAATATGAAAGTGAGTAGTTAATAAAATTGTCAACATTTTGAAGGAGCCATGAAATATTCTTACTCCATCTGGTTTTATGCCTGCTCTCTCCCCTC
The DNA here is from genome assembly GCF_027580195.1 of Bos mutus. Classification (NCBI taxonomy): domain Eukaryota; kingdom Metazoa; phylum Chordata; class Mammalia; order Artiodactyla; family Bovidae; genus Bos; species Bos mutus. The sequence goes on from NC_091638.1 coordinate 23,355,287, forward strand.
GAGGTCTGCATAAAGCAGACAGGATCCATCTTTCATTGCCTGGTAACTCTGGGATTTACAGGATAATAGATGCCCAACTGCACATCCCGTGACAATGGTTGCTAGACCCAGCACTCAGAAGGAAGGGCTGCAGAGCAGGACTCAGTATTTCTTTCCCTGATACTCAAGAGTCCTCTTCAAGTGGAAAGAAGATCTCTCTGCTTGGACAAGTTTTGCAAACTCTTTGTGATTAATGGAAATTAGGAACATGAGAATTAATGTTCTTAATTAATGTTTTAATTTCAAAGATTTTTTTTCTTAAGTTACAGCACAAATAGAATAGTTAAAACAAAAAAACTCATGAAAACTATGCCCTTTATGACTGAATCACAGAGCTACAAAAGATTCAAGATCCCTAATTTGAACCCTTTCTTGTCAAATGCACAGCTAAACATGAATATGACTCCTCCACACGGGTTGTTGAAGACTGTGTAGACCCAGCACGATGCGCCACGCTCCTCTGGGCCATATGATTCATCGCACAGATGGGCACACTTTGGGGAGTGGAGCAGGGTGGTGGGTGCCCTGGTTGACTGGACACACACCACGGCTGTCCTGGGCCGGTCAGGGCGTGGTGTCGCTCTCCCGGTACACACCATACGTCAGGTTGCAAACAGTGCCGGTGGATTCTGGCTGGCACTGCTCTGGCTGGCTGGGGTCTCCGGTGGGTCTGTGGGATTTCTTAGTTGCCCTGCAGCATGTGGTATCTCCCTGGACCAGGGATCGAACCCGTGTTCCCTGCATTTAGATGGGCCACCCCATGTACAAGGGCAGCTGCTAGTTTTGGTTTAAGACAGTGGTTCACATGCATGAATCGAACCCTCAGTTGCCAGATCTTCCCATTTTTAAAAGGAAATGGATAACTACATGTGCCAATTCCTTCAAAAGCTCAAAATACCATAAAGACCAAACACATCCGCAGAATTCTCACTTGGGGTTCACCAGTTTTTGACCTCTGTCTTAACGGCAGAGGGAACTGTCATACCGGAACACGCGAAAGGCCTCTGGGGGTGAAGCAAACCTGTTGCTTTACACGCGCTTTTGCATAAAAGGTAAAGAACTGGAAGTTTTACACAGTTCCAAAAGTAATGGATTCCTCACTACATTTTTAAAAATTTATTGATGCATTTAATTTTTTAAATGATTTGTTTTTTGAAATGTTTGGTTGCACCAGGTCTCTGTTGCTGACCACAGGGTTTCTCTAGCTGAGGTGAGCGGGGCCCACTCCTCATTGTGCTGAATAGGCTTAGTTGCCTCGTGGCACTTGGGATCTTCCTGCACCAGGAATCGAACTGTGCTCCCTGCATTGGCAGGCAGATGCCTATCCACTGAGCCACGAGGGAAGTCCTCATCCCTTCAATTAAAAATGACAACAGAATATGCCTAATAGTAAATCTAGCTGTGCTTTTTCTGAAGTTCATGATTCTTTGTAAAATCTCTTAGGTGTTTGTACTTGCTTGGCTCATTTTATTGGGCAAACCAGTATGGACCTTAATCTTCATTCCTGCAGGAGTGTATAGGAATGAAATAGTTGTCTTTAATCATATAGAAACACCTTTCCCTTCTCACCGTTCTCCCTGGCTGCCAGGACGACTTTCTCTGCATTACATCAGCCAGAGTTGTGTCTCCTGGCTCCCATGAGCTGCAGATCATGGGGGAGGGGACTGGGGCATGATGACTGAGAGCGGACGTGACCCCACGGGGCTGGGTACACCATTGCCCCAAACCAAAGGAGGGGTCTTAGTCAGGGAGGAGAGAGGAATTGGTGCTGGATCAATCAGCAGTGTCTCCCATTAAGGGTGCCATTCATTCATTCACTCTGTAAACATGTTTTGCGCACTTACTAGCTCTTGGGACACAGGATTAAACACAAGAGGCACAGATCTCTGACCTCTCCCACTGAGCTGACACTCTTGCAGTGAGGAGGATTTTTAAAAAAATAATTTTATGTATTCATTTATTTTTGGCTATGCTGGGTCTTCGTTGCTGTGTGAGCTTTCTCTAGTTGTGGCGCGTGGGGGCTACTCTCTAGTTTGAGGGCACCGGCTTCTCACTGAGGTGACTTTTGTTGCAGAGCACGGGCTCTGGGGCACGTGGGCTTCAGTGGTCACAGCTCCTGGGCTCTAGGGCGCAGGTTTAGTAGCCGTGGTGCGCAGCCCTGGTTGCTCCGAGGCACGTGGGATCCTATCGCTTAGGGATGTGGCCCACATGGCCTGCGTTGGCAGGCGGAGTCTTTACCACTGAGCCACCAGGGAAGCCCAGCAAGGAGGATATTTTTAAAAAGTAAGCCAGAAGGAAAAACACCAATAACGCATATATATGGAATTTAGAAAGATGGTAACAATAACCCTGTATACAAGACAGCAAAAGAGACACTGATGTATAGAACAGTCTTATGGACCCTATGGGAGAGGGAGAGGGTGGGAAGATTTGGGAGAATGGCATTGAAACATGTAAAATATCATGTATGAAACAAGTTGCCAGTCCAGGTTCGATGCACGATACTGGATGTTTGGGGCTAGTGCACTGGGACGACCCAGAGGGATGGTATGGGGAGGGAGGAGGGTTCGGGATGGGGAACACATGTATACCTGTGGTGGATTCATTTTGATACTTGGCAAAACTAATACAATTATGTAAAGTTTAAAAATAAAATTAAAGAAAAAAACACCCCCCCCCAAAAAAAAAGTAAGCTTCACAGTATTTTAGAAGTTGATCAATCCTCTGGGGGAAAAAAAAATAGATAAAACAGAGGAGGAGGATAGAGGGTGATGAGACTAGGGGTGGGGTTGCAGTTAGATGTTGGATAATCTGGGAAAGACTCCCTAAAGAGGGACATTACATCAAAGACCTGGAAGATGTAAGGGAGCGAGTCGTGGATCTGCACGAGCAAAGGGCATTCCAGGAAAAGGGAAGGGCTGGGGCAAAGGCCCTGTGATGGGAGTGGCCCCCTGCTTGGTTGTAACACAGAGGCCAGAGCAGAGGGAGAGCCTGGAGGGTCACAGGAGGTCAGGACTCGGGGGCCACTGGGCGGAAGTGGCTTACAGTGAGATGGGGAATGGAGGCGTGGTTCTGAGCAGGGGGTCACGTGGTCTGACCTGTGCTTTAAGGGGCTCACTCCAGCTGCTTTGCTGAGGATGAACTGTGGAGACCAGTAGTGGAAGTTGAAAAACCATTATTCAAGCTACTGTAGTAATCCAAGTGACAGATAATTGACTGCTTAGACCAAGGTAGTAGCTTTCTTTAACACATTAAAAATATACAGTATATGCAGATGATAAAAAACAAAAAAAAAGCAGAAAGGAGCCAAAAAAATTGTCTTCCAAGTCTGTACATCCCTTTCTACTAACATAGTGTAGAGACACCAGAAATTAAAAGTGCAGTGGGGACTTTTTTGATTTGTATTTTCTCTCATCTAATATTAGCCTCAATTTTATCCTATTAAAGGTAATTCTTGAACTATAAGACAAAGATCTTGTAAGTTTATCTTATAAGACAAAGCTATAAGTTTCCTTTCCCACTGGTTTGCCGAGCTTCTTATCAATGAACACATTTCACAGAAGCAAGAAGAAATGTGAGCTACTCTGTGTGATGGCTCGCTTCAGGATAAAGTTACCCAATTAAAAATAAATGGTGAATGATCATGTTTTCCTTTTTGGTTTTAATAACCAGGGCTTAATCCAAGAAACCTGCTTGCTGAGATGTTTTTGTTCAGTAGTCATTTGTTGTTGCCCCTGTTGAAAGACATAGCTATGGATGACTGGGTAGACGGGGCGGTGGGCGTAGGGAGGGATGAAATGAATGCGGGAGCAGATGGTGAATGTGAATGAAGGCGAGGAAAAGGAGGCAAACGGGGAGCGAAAGGTGCACAGATGGCAGCGGCGGTGACCCGGGGGCCAAGCACAAAAGAAGAAAGAGGCGCGAGTGCCTCTCCAGCCACATCTGCCGACCCCGCCAGGCTCACAGCTGTCCTCTCTTCCCCACAGGATGCTTGGCTGGCCCAGGGGCTCGGCGCTGGTGCCACCTCTGGGCAGGGCCTGGGAAGGTCAGAGCTTCCTTGTTTAGGGGCCAGATGCTTCCTGGGTAAAGAAACTTCTGTTGGAGGTAAGCACAGTTCTTTGCAATTCTGTAGATCATAGAACTATATATTCTATAAACCGAGACTGATAATGTATATACGTGTGTACTTGTAATCACCCTTTTCCCTCCCTTCTTCCCTCTCTCACACACACACACGCACGCATGCACACACACACACACACACACCTTTCTCTCATAGGTCTATCATTCTGTCTTGTATTTTCCTTCACCTGTCTAGAGTGACCATCTTACTTTCAATAACCCATCATGACAGTATATCCTATGTAGCTGTTATTAATCTATAACCTGTAGTGGTTCTATATAATCATAAAAGGCAATGCTGTCGTGAATACTACAGCCATTATTAGCTAGAACAAACCTGAGACACTGCTTGGCCTACTTTCATTTGGCAAATGGATAAACTGATCATGTTTTATGGCCAGAAGCCGTAAAAGAATTGATCAAGGTCACAGAGCGGTGTTCGGGGACAGAAGGCGGAATGACACTGAAAGGATCCGTCAGCCTCTCTTCCAAGCTTTTTGGCTTTTAACTTCTCAGCGAGCAAACTTTGGGAACAAACGTATTTTAAACTGTTCGATTCATTGTTTTCTTCAGAGCAGTGCTGTTTCTTCCTCTCACCCTTCTCCTCACCATGTTTAGGTATTCTATTTCATCACTGAAAAGAGTGAAAAGACACTAATAAAGCTTTTGTCCATCATCCAAATAGCCCTCTGTGCACCAATGCGGACGGAGTTTTGGAGGAACAAGGAAAAGTAGCTTTATTTCGTTGCCAGGCAGAGATGGAACGCCACAGGCTAGCTCCTCTGAGACTGTGCCCGCCTCCTGGGGAGTAGGGAGACGTCTTATAGGCAGGCTCATGGTCTGGGGTCGGTGAGCAGGATCAAAGCAGTGAAGGTGTTGCGTTCTTCTTTCTTCTGCAAAATTTCGAATGGCCACAAGTGGCATCAGGCAGCTAGGTAACTGGGTCTGGTGGGCTCCTGGTTTATTGCCTATGACCTTTCTGAAATGAAGAATGCTTCAGGGGAGTGTGGGCAAATATAGCTAATTTACTTCCTTGTACAGCAGAAACTAACACAACCTTGTAAAGCAGCTACAATCCAATTAAAAAAAAAAAACATGAACGCCAGGTGACTCCGTGGAGTATATGATTCACACAGACTCAGACAGTGATTGTGGAATTCTTTTGTGAAGGACAGGTCTAGGTACATGCACTTTGAATAGTAAAAGTTAAAGTAAAACTAGGGTTGCTTAACTTATAGGCCTGTTTTGCCATTCACTCTTCCCTTTGTTATTAGGAAAACCCCATTTTTTATTTCTCTTGTAACACAATGACTCATTTTAGTTGAAGTAATAACGAGTAAGCTATTTATATTGACAATCTCACTTGCCAATCATAGGCCTTTCTCTGTTCTCTTACCATTTCTAGTATTTGTTTCAGACCAATGCTTATTAATTTTGGAAAATATATATGAAAACTACTTTTGATTGTTGTAAAGAAACTCGGGTATAACCCAGCCGGCTTTGGAATAACATGCATTTTCCCAGTCTTCATGTATACAGTTTTTATTTTAAGAATTGGAGCTAAGGCTGTATAAATGGGTTCCTATTTGCTTCCCGTCTCCCTTGTCAAGAGCAAGGTTGAGACTGAAGAATCTGAGCCTGTTTCCGTATGTGTGTGAAATGTCCTACCAGGGACGGGAACAGGCGAGGGCTCTGTACCAAGCGCAGCGAGCACGAAGGGCAGCTGACACAGCGCTGAGTCCCCGCGGTGCCGGCCCTCCTGCCTTTCCCGGCAGGCCAGTGTGCTGTCCTCCCCGCGGGCGCCGCAAGGGGGAGCTGTGGCCTGGGGCGCAGCAACAGAGGCGCTGCACCGGCCCTCCCCCGGCGGCCCGGGCGCCGCCCTGTCCCAGGCTCCTTTGCGGGTAAACAGACATGGCCGGCGAGGGAGACCCGGAGGACGCTGCGCACAACATGGGCAATCACCTGCCGCTCCTTCCCGGTAACTGTCTGGGGCCTGTTCCTGACAGCGGGAGAAGGCGAGGCCGGAGGCGCAAGGGGCTCGGCGGGGCCGGGGAGGCTGGCGGGTGGTGCAGAACCTGCTCGGGGCCGCGGGCCCGGGACCGTAGTGTTTCTTGCTGCAGCTCGGCTCCCCCTACTATGGGGACGAGGGTTTGGGGAGGGAGGAGGCTGTCCCCAAAGACAGGGACTCCGTGCTCTCCATCCTCTGTGTGCCCAGAACTTGGCTCCAAGGAAATGGTGTGAAACTGAGTGGGGAAAGAGGAAGACTGGGGCCGCTCAGCATCCCAGACTTTTCTGGGACTTCATCCCCCGCCCCCCATAAGAGTGACAGCTAATTTATTAATTGCTTCCGTGTCACTGGCCCTGCCCCAGGCGTTTTGCGTGCATTTTCCCATTTTATCCTCCCCACGTCACTGTTGTAGTCCTGACTTGGTGGGTGAGAAATGAATTGGCAGGTTAGTGTGTGACTTGTCCAAGGTCACACAGTTACAGGGCCAGGAGTCCTAGTCAAATCTGTCTGTCTGCATAGCTGGTGTCTCTTAACCACCCAGGGCCCTGCCGGTGTTTGGTCTGTTCTTAGGCCTGTAGTTCAAGTACATGGTAGAATGCGCCTAATTTTAGATACTTAGAACTGGGATATTAAATTTGGGATTCTCTTTCCTTTATGTTTTGTGAAAATTTAGACCATGGCCTTATGTTGGAATAGTGGGCAGAAAAAAAGTCTGGAATAATTGTACAGTTTTGCCATGGAATGCTGTAGACAAGAGTTGCCTTGCAAGAGGTGTATCAGCCAAACTGAGACTTAGCGGAGTCACTTCACTGTGTGCCAGAAAGTGTGTTATATATCCTGAAGGTAAAAAGAGGTATAATGCAGTCTGATACTTGAAGAAGTTTATCATGTAGCTATGGTTCCTGAAAATATAACTAGCAGAAGGCCAGTGTTGTAGGCCAGATAAGTAAATCGTCAGAGGGAGGGATTGACTGTGGCTGAGAAGGACTGGGGAAAGGCCCTGTGAAGTGAACTGCAGACATCCAGAAGCATTATGACCTAGGATAGATTCGCAGATGATAAGGCCTGGAAGGTAGGTTGGGGCGGAGTGTTGGAAAGCTTGCATCTCTTGCCAGTGGGATCGTGAGTTTGTTCCATGGATTGAGAGAAGCAGTTGTGGATTTCAGACCTAAGGGAAGCTGTGCTTGGAGGATGACTTTGCCCACTGGGAGGGGTGTGGGCCAGAGGAGGAAGAGACTGAAGGCATGCCCCTGCTGTATGGAAAGGACCTTTTCCATGAAAATAGATTAGAATCAGAGTCAGTGGTCCATCTGGAAGCAACCTAGCTGAATTGAATTTGATCAAAGAGCTGAGCTGTTTTTTCAGAGACATCAGCCCAACTCTATCCGTGCCAAATCCAGTGTGTTAGGGAAGATGCTGATGTTCTGTTGGTATCCACATGGTGCTCCTGCATGAGATGAGTCATCACACTTCACCCTGGTAGCTCTGAACGGTGTGTTTTGTCAAAAAAAATTGAGAGTGCAAGGGGCTCAGAGAGACTGTCAGTACAGTAGTCATGCTCCTGCAAATCATGTATGCCTTATTTTTAGAAACAGTCATTTGTCCATACTTCCGTGGGGTATGAGTTGTTTGGAAGAGTATCCTTTAAGTGCTTAAGTAGTTGCTTAATATTTAAGATTTGAAGAATCTGTCCCAGCCAAAAAAGAAGCATAAAATAATACATAAACAGCCAAGTAGAAGGAGGTGGGTTTCAGCCATATATAGGAGAAAGGCTAGTATAAAGGAAATCATTTTGAAATGAAGTCAGAATAGTTAAAATGTAAATTTAAAAATTAAGAGTTCTAGCCTTTGAGCTAAAAGTTGACCTTTAAAACTTTGCATAATAGAGCAGTAAAGTGTCAAAAGAGCACGATGAAAGCCATGCCGTCAGAATTGTGAATGCAAGAAAGTAGATGCAGTATATTTTTGTCATCGGTTTAGATTTTTCTTTGTTATCTCTTGGTCTCGTTGAATTTTTTTGTTCTTAGGAAAATTTTGTATGCAGTGTTAAATCACTGAACATTTGAATTTAAGTTGAAATAATTAGGTTGTTCTCTTTGACAAACCCTTATATCTAAGGACTTTGTAAGAATTAATGGAAAGTCCAAAGCAGTTGCCATATTGAAAAACATTTATATTTTCTTGTCAGGAACCTAGCTGGAGGTGGTTAGATTTAAATAATGATATGCACAGCAGAAAGTAACTATTTTGCAAAGCCATTTTATCTATTTAGAAGTTTATTTAGGAGCTTGCTTGCTTTTTAGTCCCTTCCTCTTTCCTTCCTTCCTATCTTCTCTAGAAACGCTTTAAATGCTTGAAGAAACTTTATAGAGATTGTCTTGCTTGTGTCTGTCATTTTTCAAATGAGGAAACTAAGGTTTCATCGCGTGGGATGAATTGTCTGCTGTGTCAGAATCGGCTCCTAGTGAGGGAGAAGAGCTCCATCTCCTATGCAGAAGAATTTCAAATAATTTATGCAGGTGGTCACCCTTCAAGGAAGTGGGACACAATCCCTACCCCTTAGATGTGGGTTGTGCCTCATGGTTTGCTTCCCAAGAGTACAGTGTGGAAAAGAGGGGGAAAGGAGCTTTCCAGTGGAGAAGCCTGACCCATACGACCCCACCAGGTGATCCAGGTCAGCCTCAGCAGTTCTAAGACACGTCAGTGGTGTGCACCCTTGATAAGACATGACAAAAATGGCTCTTCACCTCTCTGGGCTTCCTCCCCAAGAAAATTCCGACTTGAGGGACATTCTACAAAGCACGTGACCAATAGTCCTCAAAACTGTCAAGGCCATCAAAAACAAGGAAAGTCTGAGAGACCCTCCCAGCCCAGAGGAGGCTAAGGAGACCTGACGACTAAATGTAACGTGGTGTCGTGGGCAGGGCCCCGGAACAGAAGTAGCATAGTTGATAACAACTCAGGAAATCCGAATAAAATGTGTTTAGTTAATGGTGCTGTGCCCACACTGATTCCCTGGTTATGGCAGGTGTGCCACACTAATTAAGATGTTACCTCTTGAGAAACAGATGTGAGGTATAAGGAACTCTCTACCATCTTTGCAACTTCTCTGTAAGTCTTAAACTATTCTAAACTTAAACACTGGTTTAAGAGAAGTAGTTAGAGTCAGACCCAGCCTAGACGCCCCCTCTGGCCTCCTCTTCACAGTACTGTCGAGATTCCCAAGTGTGGATGGTGTCCATAAGAACTCCTCTTCCCACGGGCCTGGAATCCCTAAGAAGGAATTATGTATTTGAACGGGAACGTAGCTTTTATATCCCCATTCCTCTGTTTTTTGTTTTTTGCTTATATTACTGTACTTTTACAGCAGAGGAAGAGGAAGAAGATGAAATTGAAATGGAAGTTGAAGACCAGGATAACAAAGAACCCAAGAAACCAAACATCATAAATTTTGACACTAGTTTGCCGACATCACATACAGTATGTAACTTTGTATTAGATCTAGTATGAGAGATGTGTACATTTAACTGTAGATAAAAGTTCTTGAAAATGAATGACTGCTTTTAGCATTACCTGATATTACATCACGCTTGAAGTCGTGGATGAGGATGTGGGCTTCTTGCCAACTGATAAATAGTGTTAAGCTTTAATTTTTAAGCAGTTTGGTACTTTGTCTATTACAAGTGATTCTTTGCACACTTGGCACCCTCCTTATATCTTGGCTAGTTATAGAACGGTTAAAGTACTGCTTATTCTCTGTACCGCAGGATTCCAGGGTGTTATTTAACATACTAGCATTTTATACTCATCATTTATACTTTTCAGACATAGAGATGCCGAGCTTAGTCAAAATCAAATGTTTTGAGCTTAAAAAATGCTCTGTAATTTGCATATGAGGTTCTTCACAAGGAGTTGAGACTTCCGCCTCCAGGAGTCACAGACTCCCTGTGGGACACCGATCCGGCGGATTTACTATTTACACGGGGGTACCTTCCACGTGCGCGTCTTTATGTCCGCTTGCGCGTGGCCTCTTGAGCTTGTGTTCTGTTGCCGTCCGTGACGACTGAGCCTGTGCGCCCCCCGCAGTACCTGGGCTCCGACATGGAGGAGTTCCACGGCAGGACTCTGCACGACGACGACAGCTGCCCGGTGATTCCCGTGCTGCCGCAGGTGGTGATGACACTGATCCCCGGGCAGACCTTACCCCTCCAGCTCTTCAGCCCTCAGGAAGTCAGTATGGTGCGGAACTTAATTCAGAAGGACAGAACCTTCGCAGTGCTTGCGTACAGGTAAAATCTCAGGGTGAGCTGACTTTAACACTCTGTTGTGCACTCACAGGAGAGGTGGTTTTAAGGCAAAACTGACTACTGTTTTGCCTGCACAGAAGTTGGGACAAGGCTGTGAAGTAAAACACTCTCATAAAAAGCTTGGAAGTGGAAGTTGGAATATTTTGCTGTGATCATTACCATCTAAGTCAAGCTTTAACTTTCACACACAGTTAACTTTCTAGTATGTGAAAGTTTTAAAATCATTAATAGATAATGAAGAACAGTTCTAGAACCTTATTTTCAAGCGCTGTCTTCAAGAAAAAGAGGGCTTTTACACTGTTTGTAAAGGATGGTTTTTGCAAAGGAGTGACTGGTTATTTTCTGTCTCTCCAAATTCCCAAGTTGTCCTCTCGTAGACAAGTGGTAAGTTGAAGCTAAGTGTCAAGTGTCCCATAAGAACTAGAGGAAATCAGTGGCGGGGGCAGGAAGTTGATACAGGAAGTCCCCACTCCCCTCCCCGCTCAGCCCAGTGCAGAGCTGCTGATAAGCGGCAGAAAGGATGATCTGCTGAATAAAAGAATGTTTAGCTTGGGAAATGACAGTTTAACCCCTGTCAGCTGTGGGTTATTTTCAATGACTAGAAATCTGTTCTTCTGCTACTGGGCTCTAATCGTACTTCCTGAGGCCCTCTCTATATATATCAGTTCCCCATGTGATTCTAAAATAAATAAAATTAAATAGCTTTGCAGCAAGAATGATATAAATTGTTTTCCCATGTGTATTGCTTTTGTCAACTTTGCATATTTGAAAATCAAATGTTTAAAACTGTTTCCTTTTAAAAATTTACCTTGGAAGTAATGTACAGGAAAGGGAAGCACAATTTGGAACAACAGCAGAGATATATGCCTACCGAGAAGAACAGGATTTTGGAATCGAGGTTGTGAAAGTGAAAGCAATCGGAAGACAGAGATTCAAAGTCCTTGAGATCAGGACACAGTCAGACGGGTAAGAAACACTGTCTGTCTATCTTAAAACTCCTCAAACATCATAAAATGAAGTAGTTTTCTTATATTCTGTCTGTTTTGCTGACGTTCACATTTTATAGCTTTTAACTAGTTCTTTTCCCTTTGAAAGTGCAGTCTAGGGTTTCTAACTTTGCTGTGCATCATAGTGACCTGGGCAGTAACACTACAGACATGTGCGTTCCTGCTCTTCCTCCCATCCCTAGAGAGCGACCAGTCGGGGAGGAGGCCGCGGCATCTTTTCTGTTGATGTCCAGGTGACTGATGCCCCTCTAGGTTTCGGAGCACTGATGTATCCCCAGCAGGCAGTGTCATTTGGGACAGGGCTTCTTTGGGATCGAAGACCTCTCTTCAAATTGGGAAGGGTGGGAACTCAGGGCTCTGCGAGCTGTGTTCAGCATCAGGGGCTGCGAGGGCTGCGGTGGTCATGCTTGCCACCCGCTCTTTCTGGGTGTTGGAGACCATGTACCCTGCGTGCCCATCTCCACCGCAAATGTTCTCTCACTGCAAATGTTCTCTCACCGCAGTGGATCATATCTTTACTAAGTGGTCAGGAGGTGCTTGTCACCCCTGTGCCTTATACAGTTGAGAAATTCTCTGAGTGTTCTGTTTAGCACTTCCATTTTGGTGTGACTCTCATGTTAGGGTTTTTTTTTTTTCCACAGATTTAAGGAATACCTCATTCCTTAACGAGGAATGAATACCTCATTCCTTAACGAGGAATGAATACCTCATTCCTTAACGAGGAATGAATACCTCATTCCTTAACGAGGAATGAATACCTCATTCCTTAACGAGGAATGAATACCTCATTCCTTAACGAGGAATGAATACCTCATTCCTTAAGGTATTCCTTAAGGAATACCTCATTTTAAAAAATGCAGTTCACTTTGCAGACCTCCAAAAAAACCACAGAGCATTTGTCCTCATCATTGTGTGTTTCCTTTATAGGAATGGTTCTTAACTCTGGAGCATATAAATCACCAGTGAATCACTAGTGAAGTCTTAGATCCAAATTCCTGGGTCCTCCCAGCCTTAGGGAATTGGTCTCTTTATCTGTAGTCACAGTTGAAAGTCTTGTCAGACCTCTGTGTTGGACAGGTAATGTCTTCTGAAATCAAGAACGTTCAGAGGGTGGTGGTGGTTTTTTTTTTTTTTTAAGATTTAAGAATATGAACTGTGGAGGGCAGTAACTTTTACGTGTTTCCACATAGTGGGCATTCATAAATGTGAGTGTACTCAGCCCCCCTTCAGGGCTTGAGCGAGCATAGGAGCAGGAGGGGTGGAGTGCCAGAGCCCGTGGGGTCCGTGCTCCCGCCTGGTGCTCCCTAGAGCACTCGCTCCGGGAACTCTCACCGCGCTGAACACAGGTCGTCAGTGGCGTGTGTGTGTCTGTCCCTCAGGATGCAGGCTGCTCAGGCCAGTCGATGCGACTCCTGTGTGTTCTGCGCTTGGGACCATCAGTGTCCACGGATGAGGGAGCATCCCCCTGAGGGCCCTGTGCTGAGACAGCAAGCTGTTTGTGCTGTGCATTTTACTGATAGTTCCATTTTAAAAGTACTTCCTACCTTTGTGCTTATAAAATTTTGAATATTTGTGAGTACTATATTCCAGAAACCATAATAGCAAATTGACTTGGGGAAAAGTATATTTCTGAGGCTGTCGACATCAGTGACTTGTGATTGTGGAAAATTAGTTTGAACACAAGATGGCAACAGAGCCTTGACTCTGAAAGCAAGTAAACGGATATGCGTGGACTCAAGTAGAGATTAGCATCAAACTCATGAGGCGGGACAGGACTGGGAAGGGCCTGGTATTCCTCAGACCCACCACCACGGCTTTCACAAAAATGTCTGTCTTAAAAGACCTCCATGGAGTGAGAATTTTCTGGGCCCACTGCCCTTCTGGCCCTATGACTACCTTCAGTGGGAGTGGTGAGGTGGCAGAGACTAGAGAGGATGTGGTGCAAGCCCCTCTTTTTTCAGAAAGGGAACCTGAGTGCGATGGAGATAAGAAGTTTGCCCAAAGCTGTGCAGCTCGTGGGCACCACTGGTGAGTTCTAGGCCCTGGACTTCCAAACCAGTGCTCTTCCCACCAAACCAGAATCCCTCCCTTGCACATCTGCAGCTCAGGCCGGTTTCCTTGTGTCTGTAATGCAGGACCAGACGGTAGTGATCTGTCTTATCAAGACTCGTCACGTATACAGGCGTGCTGCTGCCTGCGGACCCTTCCACGTCGTGTCTGTATTTCTTTGACATCTTCTGAACAGATCGAATTTTTTTTTTGAAAAGTGAATAAAAAAGTAGAAATGTATCATTGCATCTCTGTAGGACTGTTTTAGAAATTCCTGAGTATTTCTTACATGTAGAGAGGAAGGGGAGATTAATACTCTATTTGTAATTTCAAAAGAAGCCCTTGTACTTACCATAATTGAGGTGAGTAATTTTTAGTCAAAAAGGTGATTAAAACTAGAACTCATAAAAATACATACATATGTATCCTAAACATTTTAACTTAAAATATGTAAAAGCCCCTTCATTCGTTTTACACTGATGGTAAGACAGGTACTGTCTTTATGTTGGGTCTGTAGATAGAGCTGACAGTCTGTCTTGCATCAGTTGCTTTCACCGCATCATCTATCTGCAGTGCATACCTGTAGTTTTTCTTTAGAGATTCCGAAGATACTCACAAGGGCTTTGATGAGCACAGAAACCTTCCAGATTCATGCACTTTTCTCCCTATTAGAATTGTCCGAACCTGATTTGAAAGCATTTTTTGGTCTCAAGCTAGTGTTTCATTAAAGCAGTTTTAATTTTGTAATTATTTTCCCGGTTGCCATAGTATTTACATAAATTACAGAACAACAGGGCTCTACTATATAGCCCAGGGAACTATATTCAATAACCTGTCATAAACCATAAAGGAAAAGAACATGAAAAAGAGCGTACATACATATACAACTGAACCACTTTGCTGTATAGCAGAAATGCACACAAGACTGTCAATCAGCTATACTTGCGGAACATTTTGTACAGAGCTCCTTCCACTCAGAAAATATTTATATAGATTATGTAGCTATAATAACTGCCACAACAGCTGCCACAAACAGGTTGGGAAGAAACAAAACTAGTTTATGTTAAAACCAAAACCCAGCTGCTGGGAGAAGCAGCAGCCGTGCGTGCAGCAGACCCTGGGGTGCTTCACAGAGGAAGACAGGGCAGTGTTCACCCTTTGAGGCGATTTACACAGCCCGTGTACACTAATTGTTAAAACGATCTCTAAGCTGATGTTTCTGTAGCATTAATGTTTGTATCATAATAAAATCTTAAGAATTAGGTGAGGAAAACATGATGATTATTTAGTTGTTTTTGTTTTTAATGAACTCTGATAACGTAAGAACATTTGAACGTAGTCAGATTTATGTTACCATTTTCCAAAGTCATGTAGACTTAAATTTGAGCTTGCAAGAAAGAAATGAAGTGAGTGGAGTGTGTCTAATATTATCATGACAGTAAACCTACATATTTTCAGACACGTTTAGCTATTTTCATTTAATAAATCAGAAGTATTAAAGTGTCATAAGTTTTTGTGGATTGAGACAGTGGTCACAATGAAAGACCACTTTAGACCTCCTGAACATGGATAATAGTGAAGCAGAGACTTGTAATATATTTGACTTCTTCCGACTAATAGTGTTTTTTGTTCCAGCATTTGGATTGTTGATACTTTCTGCATTTGAAAAGTTACAATAGATAATTCTTTTAGTGCCTCATAAGACAGTGGCTTGGATGTACAGCCTTTTTGGCGTTAATTCATGAGAAGAAACTTGCAATTATGATATTCTCAAGTAGCATTGTTGAATGATGACTTACTATATGAGCAGAAATAATTTTTAAAGATAATATGGATTTTGATTCTTTGCATATTCAGGGTAAATGTTTAGGAATGAGAAAAGGAATGCACAGAGAAATAAGGCTACATATAGTTCTCCATGTAAAAGGGTTATCCCTTTTACAAGTCTTATCCATGTAAAAGGGTTCTTGATTTTCTCTTCCTTTACCTACCTACTTCTTAGGATAGGTGATTTGTGAGAAGGGATAGATTTAAGAGTCAGGCAACATAAAGAAGTGAGGGGAGGGGAGGGGTGGGGTGTCCAAGAATGAGAAATTTTTATAGAAGTATCAGCATATCAGGGGTTGGTGGTATACTGATTTTTTAACTTGATTTCATTTACAGGCTTTGTCTGAAATGTAGAAATAGCATTTTCCATTCCACAGTGAGATAGAAAAATCTTTGGTTACCTTTGGTTTTAACTTTGGTGTGATTTATGAAATACAATATTTTTTGAAAATTTCTTGTATCTTAATATCAGGATTTGATGAATATGTTTAAAAAAGAAAACCTTGAAAATCTTAGTACTTGAAGCTGTCCATAATGGTTAGAAATGTAGTGATTAGAGTTGGTTTATCCTAAACATGAACACCGCGCCTGGTTCTCTTTATTGTAGAATCCAGCAGGCAAAGGTGCAGATTCTTCCCGAGTGTGTGCTGCCTTCGACCATGTCTGCAGTTCAATTAGAATCCCTCAATAAGTGCCGGATATTTCCTTCAAAACCTGTCTCATGGGAAGACCAGTGTTCATATAAATGGTGGCAGAAATACCAGAAGGTGAGACACTGATTTTTTTATGCATGTTCAAAAAGCAAAGACAGGTTGCTTTTTTCCTGTTTAAAGAAAGAAACACCAACAACTCTCATGATTCCTTCCCCAGACATCATCTGAGCAATACTATAGTTGCATTTGTTCATAGCCAGAGTTTCTAAAATTTCATAGGCAGCTGTTATGTAAGAGCAGTTTGCAAAATCAAGTAAAATGTTACAATACTGTGAGGTATTCCAGCTATTATGCCTGTAAGTTATGAATTACTTCGCTGTGGCTCTAAATGCTGCAGGAAACGCTTACTAGACTGCTCACAGGAGGCACATGGCTCTTGAGTCATAAGCACCTAGACTTGGGGGAGAGTGTGGGAGAGGACACAGTGGCAGTTGCTTCCTCCTTGTGGGCTTCTGAAAGGAAGCTGTTTTTGTGCAACAGTATGGACATCACCAAAACTGGCTTGGGACTAGGCGCTCTTTAAAAGTATTGCCTCTAGGGCCTTAATTCCTGAGTATATCCTTTTGACTAGATCATTCTCGTAGGACAAATACCAGTGAAACTTGTTTGTACTTATCTGTGAGATGTATCAGTTTTGAGTATAAAATACCTAATATTTATGGTTTCTCCCTAAAGGAAAAAAATTTCTAGTGTCTAAATTTAAAATTACTTTCTGAGATATGTCTTTTAAAAATATGGAAAGACAGTTTCTATAGTAACCTGAAGAATCCTGTACTAATCATCCTTTACTCTTCATCGAGTATCGATGGTTTTAATTTTGATGTAGATTATCCTAGGGTCCTAATTTGAAGTAATAGCTCAGCGGTAAAGAATCTGCCTTCCAGTGCAGGAGTTCAGTTAATCGCTCAGTCGTGTCCGACTCTTTGCGACCACATGGACTGCAGCACATCAGGCTTCCTTGTCCATCACCAGTTTAAGGAGCTTGCTCAAACTCATGTCCATTGAGTCGGTGATGCTATCCAACCATCTCATCCTCTGTCGTCCCCTTCCCCTCCTGCCTTCAATCTTTTCCAGCATCAGGGTCTTTTCAAATGAGTCAGATTTTTGTATTAGGTTGCCAAAGTATTGGAGTTTCGGCTTCAGCATCAGTCCTTCCAATGAATATTCAGGACTGATTTCTTTTAGGATTGACTGGTTGGATCTCCTTGGAGTCCAAGGGACTCTCAAGAATCTTCTCCAACACCACAGTTCAAAAGCATCAGTTCTTTCGTGCTTAGCTTTCTTTATAGTCCAACTCTCACATCCACTCATGACTACTGGAAAAACTATAGCTTTGACTAGATGGACCTTTGTTGGCAAAGTAATGTCTCTGCTTTTTAATATGCTGTCTAGGTTGGTCATAGCTTTTCTTCTAAGGAGTAAGCATCTTTTAACTTCATGACTGCAGTCACCATCTGCAGTGATTTTGGAGTTCAATGAAATAAAGTCTGTCACTGTTTCCATTGTTTCCCCATCTATTTGCCATGAAGTGATGGGACTAGATGCCATGATCTTTGTTTTTTGAATGTTGAGTTTCAAGCCAGCTTTTCTACTCTCCTCTTTCACTTTCATCGAGATCTTCAGTTCCTCTTCGCTTTCTGCTGTAAGGGTGGTGTCATCTGCATATCTGAGGTTATTGATATTTCTGCCGGCAGTCTTGATTCCAGCTTGTGCTTCTTCCAGCCCAGCGTTTCTCATGATGTACTCTGCATGTAAGTTAAATAAGCAGGGTGACAATATACAGCCTTGACGTACTCCTTTCCCAATTTGGAACCAGTCTGTTGTTCCATGTCCAGTTCTGTTGCTTCTTGACCTGCCTATAGATTTCTTAGGAGGCAAGTAAGGTATCCCATCTCTGAAGAATTTTCCACAGTTTGTTGTGATCCACACTGTCAAAGACTTGGGCGTAGTCAGTAAAGCAGAAGTAGATGCAGGGGATGAGGGTTCAAACCCTGGGTTGGAGAGACTCCCCTAGAGGGGAAATGGCAACCCACTCCAGTATTCTTGCCTGGAAAATCCCATGGACAGAGGAGCCTGGCGGGCTACAGTCCGTGAGGGTCACAGAGTCTGACGTGACTTAGCGACTAAAGAGCAAACAGCTTAAGTTCACAGTAACTTTGTATAGCTGTGCAATACTTTTGTTTTCAGACTTGATACGGATGCTTTTTTATAATCTAATTTTCTATTTCGTTAGCTGTACTGGGTCTTAATCGTGGCGTGCAGGATCTTTCATTGCCATGCGCAGGATCTTTAGTTGCAGTGTGAGGGATCTAAGTTCCCGACAATGGCTCGAACCTGGGCCCCCTGCATTGGGAGTACAGTTGTACTCTGGACCACCAGGGATGTCCCCAATACAGATGCTTTACATACACTTTAAATCATGTTTATTTGACCAGTAGCGCAGTGGGAGGTTTTTCTCTTACTCATCTAGTCCCAGCAGTGTGTCGGCGCTGGGTGGTGCTGAGATGCTCTGTGGCGAGGTCACCGTGTCAGGATTACATCGTCTCTCAGGATTTAGATAGCTGTGGGTTTCAATCATTGGATATTTTCCAGGAGGTATTAGGTATTTTATTTATATAATCTTCCACAACAAGATTTTTTTGTTAAAAATTCCTAACCATTTAAAAATCCTAAGTTACTTCTTGGCACAGTTCTGAGGATAGAGTGAGAGTCTGTGGAGTTAATTCCTGACTTAAGTGCTCTGGACAACTAGTTCTGTGTTTTCTCTGTAGGATCTTGACATTTTAAACCTGAACTTGGGTTAGACAAACAGAACTTGTGAAAAATCTTTTGTGTGAATTACTGATTAACTCCTTCCTGTTCTGTGGCCAAAGCACCTCAGCTTGTTTGTGTTGAATTCAGACGTAGGCCTCTGCAGCCAGGCCGTCAGGCATTAGGAGCCAGATCCTCTGACCTGCCTGTTGTCTTATTTCTCCAGTAATTGTGGATTCTCAAACACTGGCCCTCAGTTTTCTTCATGTTCAGAACTGCCGAGGATTAAACAGAAGGTGCTGAGGAATGAGCGAGATATAAAAGGTGTTCAGAGCTACAGATGCCTTCATCTGTGTGTTTTTTCTGATCATTCTGTTGCTTACACTTTGGGTAGTTTCTTAGGTTCTGAAATTTGGATCTAGATCACTAGGCCAAGAAAAAACAGCAGCCGCTCTATTTTGGACTCCAGGTGTCCTGCAGACTCTGCCTCACTTTAGAGAGCCCACTGGGAGCCATCCTGCCGGCATGCCAGCCTGGCGGGGAGTGCAGGGAAGGGCTGGCGGAGGCACTGGGGGAGACTCCAGGGGCCCTGGACCCGCCTCAGGGGTTGTTCTGCTGTACCTGTAGCGGATGCTGACTTGTCACAGCGCTTGTCTTCAGGCCGACCTGGGGCTCGGGTCAGCCCTCCGTGGAGTTCACTCACATCTGACTGCTGCACCTGCCACGGCCCCGGCAGGGCCTCTTGCGTCTTTGCGTCTGAGAAGCGGTTCACGAGGCCAGAACTGGGAGAAGCTTAGTTGATTCTTAAATAACTCACTCTAATCGGGTTGCCACCCACTTTTCCACCAGAAAATGATACTTAAAGGATCTAGGAGTGGAGTGGAGTCTTCCTGAAGTGTATTCAGTTGACCTTGAAACTGTGTACATAACCTCTCAACATTTGCCATTGAAAACAAAACAGTTGAAATGAGAAAAGTATTTACGCTTCGGTTCTCTTCCATTCTGACAAGGGAACACTGTCCCTAAGGATTGAGAAGTTAGGCTAGTATAATCAGGCAGTGCTCTTCCAAACCCACTTATATCTGGAAACCTTTCTCATTCAGTGATTTGATCTTTAAACTCTGTTTCTTTATTCCCTCTTCTCACAGTGTCTTTTTCTCTTCACTGTTTACTATAGTGAAATTCTCTCAAAACGAGGAAAGTGTTGTTTCAGCCTACTTAGAATACAGTGTATATGTTTCTAAGGACACTGCCTTCTTGCCCACACTGTTTGCTCATTTATAAAGCCCTCACACGTTCCTGAGAAGAGTACGAGGTACAAAAAAGTAAATGTGGAGACGAGATAAGAAAGTGACTGAAGCTCAGCTTTCTGGTCTCCGCTAAATTCATAAGCTCCTGCTTCTCATACGGAGCAGGAAAGAACTGAGCGTAACTCAAGGGCGGGACCCACAAACAGCAGCTCACAGGTTAGCTTCTCAGTCTTCTTCCAGAGTTTGTGTAAAACACAGATAAATCTTCTTTCCTGTTTCTTATGTAGGAGGATCCATGCTGTCCTGCATCTTGTTTTAAGAGTGCAGGAGATTCTTCTGTCTCTAGTTTTCAGAGCAGTTCTTATTTTGAAATCTGCGCAGTATTCTCTGTATTAATGACGTTACTGGACTCAGTTATGTATGACCTTTCATATAGGCCAGTATTTGAGAAGTGAGATTACTGGATGTCAGGGCAACTGCATTTGTAATGTTGACAAGTATTTTCAAAGTTTCTTACTTGAGATTGTTCCAGTCTGTACTCAAGTGTTTCACTAAGGCTGTGTAGTATCCAGCTTAATTTTTGCTAATCTGGTTAAGTGAAATACAGGAGCTTGTTGAAGGTTTAACTTGAATTTCTCTGAATGTGAATGACGTGTGACGTGTTGTGTTTAAGAGCATGTCTTATTTCCTTTAATTCGAATTGTCTCCACCCGCACTCTGTTTATTGCTAATTCTTTACACACTTATCTGTGTGTAAAGGAAGCTTATCCCTTTATCTGCAGTTAGTTTCAAACATAACATAGTTTTGTCATATTTGTCTTTTAACTCTATTTTGGTGGTTATATAGTTGAATTTTTTTTTAATACTTCTGTATTCTGAATCATAGCTAGCGATACCTCCCTGTGTGAAGGAATCTTCATCAAAGAAACGTGTCGTCTTTTCCTTTTGACTTCATTTTTTCTTACTGACGTCAGAGTGTAAGCTTCAATCCGTGTGTTTCTCTCGGTATGACTCCAGCACCCGTCCAGGTAGCTGCACAGTGTCCTTCTGCCGTTTTCTGAAAGGCCCCCGTGTTCACTCAGCACACCTGTGCTGCCTTATAGCCCGGATTCATGTGTTTTACTTTTTCTTCTGCTCTGTGATCAGTCTGTTTATGCCCCAGCAGGATGCTGTTATGTAACTGTTGACAGTTTGTATTTTGTAAGTAAAAATATGACCACTAACACCATCACAGCTTTTCTCTTTTCAAGATTTGTGTGGCTACTATTGCTTATTACCTTATCCATGGGAACATTAGAGTCTGTTTTTGTCTTGTTCCAGAGTAATAATAAGAGTAGCAGTGAGAGCAGTAGTATTTATGTACGAAAGAGACGTCTTGAAATGGTAGGCTGTGTGTAGCGTAGGCAGAGACTTCCTCGAGCAGAGGAATGGTTTCCCGGCATACACTGTGAACTTGTGGTTGTGTATCTTCCATTAGGAGCTCGCAAGCCTCAGAATCTAGAAAAAGCTCACCATTCCATTCCAGTTCTTACAAGCAAGTAGGATTTGATAAATGAGGAAACAAAAACTTGTAGTGTTTCGATTACTCAGGTAAGTTATTTTCATCGTTTACATTGCTGACTGTGCTAGGCCCTAACGCAGCAAGCGACTCCCGTGGTCACTAAGCCGCCATCTGGTCTTGCAGGCACAGCGCCCCTTCCCCACCGTCGTGTGCCGCCCTCCGTCAGTGAACGGCTTCTGTACACAGTCAACATGTCTGTAGATGTGCAGGCTTTGTTCTGTGTATAGAGAAGTGTGATCATTCTTTATATTCTGTGCTTTTTTGGGTCAGGTGTAGCACCTCTCTAGTGTAAGCATATCACACTGAACTGCCGTTGATAGCTGGCTGGGCTGTTTCCAGCCTGTTGCTCTTCCCAGCACTGCTGCAGTGCGTCTTTGTTCTGTGTAACACTTCTCTTTCCAGATTTTCTTGGTTGCTTTTACACATCTGTTCTTTCAGATGAACTTTAAACTGCTTCTGAATTCCAATTCATTGGTATCACATTGAATATATACTCTGAGGACTAATATCTTACTTATTGAGTCTTGCCATCAGTTACTGAAGTTTTACAGGAATTAAGTAAAAACATCTTTGTCAAATATAGTCATCTCTTATGGGATTCTCTGCAAACTTTTTCATCTTTTTTGAAATTAGAATGTCTTTGTGGGCCAAGATCAGTTTTTAAATGTGGTTCCTTCTACCCTAAGATCTTGATTCTATGGTGTTTAAGTGACTTTTGTTTTCTTTTCAGAGAAAGTTTCATTGTGCAAATTTGACTTCCTGGCCTCGCTGGCTGTATTCCTTATATGATGCTGTAAGTAACTTACACTGAAAGTTTTGCTTCCAGGAGAAGCCATGTCGTGAGGGTCATTAGACGGAACAAGTGCCATTCATTCAAGGGGAAAGGCAGCAGTCATACTGCCGGACAGACCTGACTTCTAACGAATAGACCTTCAGTCTTCTGTCCGTGGATAGTGGCTTATGACTTCAGGACAAGATGCTGTGGCAGCTTTGGGTGTATTAAGCAGTTAAAATTTTGTTGTCAAGTTACAGTTACATTTAGAAAAATAGAACCCTTAACAGTGTTTTAGTTCTCTTATAAACAGGTATGTCCACTTCTGTTTCCTGCTTTTAGGGTACTAATTGATGTATACAACAGTGCTTTTGCAGTTCAAATTTTTTATATTAGGCATCATGACAGCTTGAAAAATTCAGTAAGATACTGTCGGGATAGTTCATAGAATGTAGGAGCTGGAGCTCTGGGCTTACTGAACTGGTAGGTTGTGAGCACTTAGCACATGGGCAACACCGAAGGGAACGGTTCACTCTGCTCTTCAGCAGCTTAAGAGGCATTAGAAGTATGTAATAGACCAGAGTATTTTTTACATCCACTTGCGAAAAGACAGTGAGCGCTCTGATGTGGTAAACACGCACCAGGTGAGGTGTGTAGGTAGCAGCTGCTAGTGCAGCTTTTTCCTGGAGAGGGCAAGGAGAGAGGCCCTTGAGAAGCCAGACCCAGGGGACAGAGGCTGGAAAGCCAGCCTTGTGCTGGGCTAAGCACGGGGTGCAATCATTTCTGTGTAAGAAAACAGACATGTATATACTGGAACTTCACTAGATAGTAACTACTTACATTGCTACTAATATGTCAGATTTATTGAGTTGAAAAGCTGACAGTGAAGTGTAGAAAGTGTGTGACCCTTACTATGGCTTGTTTCAAACAAGGAAACCTTAATGGATAGAATCAAGAAACAGCTACGCGAATGGGATGAAAATCTCAAAGAAGATTCTCTTCCTTCAAATCCAATAGGTATGAAAAATCAGCTTTCTTCCCATGATGTTTTACTAAAATTGTTTTGTAAGTTTTCTGTTAAGTGAAACAAAAACTTTTTTTATTATCCTGAAAAAGCATTTGTTTTCATAAATTACAGAAAAAACAAATGAGTATTTTTTAGTTAATTTTAATTCTGAGCATTCCTATTTTAGACATAAAAGGCTCAGGTTGCAGTAAATAGCTTGCATCCAGAAATGCTATCTGGGTATAAAGACTCCTTTCCTTGGTCTTCAGGGTGCCTTTAAAGGTGACCTTAGTTCCAAGACTTACTGTTGTGTTTACATAGCTGTCAATTAGGTACAATTTAACTATTTTTCTCGTCTCTTAGTAAGTGACTTTTAATAACATGGGTTTGATTTCACGTATAAGACATTTACAAAAACAAGTATGGGAAAAGAAGTTATGTCCTTAAGAAGATATATACACACACGAGAGCTGATACATGTTGGTATTGTTTATAACTGTGTGAAGTGTGTTCTCTGGGAAGGGTTTATTTGAAAAGGATGTTATGGCATTCATAAGTTATCTGATATGTATCTGCTTCGTAAGTTTGAGAAAACCTATCCTGTCTCTAAGATTTTTCTTACAGAGTAGCTGCTTGTCTTCCTATTGATGATGTATTACGAATTCAGCTCCTTAAAATCGGTAGTGCAATCCAACGACTTCGCTGTGAACTAGACATTATGAATAAAGTGAGTAGTGAACGCCTGGACGCTCACATTCTGTTGCTCTGGGGTTGGGGGAGTTGCATTGTCGGGACCTACAAGGCTGTCTGTAAGGTGTTGAGTCATGTAGTCAAATTGTGGTTTGCATTAACAGTATTTTAAAGGATTATTTAAACATTTCATTTGCGATCATAAGAGAGAAAAATTGTTTTGCATTCCTCTGTGTATCCTAGAGGGTCATTAGTTTAGTGAATATGTCAGCTTGTGTCTTCCTCGTTCCATCTTTAAAATGACAGTTAAAGTAATCAACACTTTGGAGCATTTCCCCCACTAATTTTCTCTTAAATATTTTAGTGTACGTCACTTTGCTGTAAACAATGTCAAGAAACAGAAATAACAACCAAAAATGAAATATTCAGGTGAGCTCTTTATTACATTTTTAGTACACATCTGAGTACATTTTCCCAACTGCACTAACAGAACAACAGCCTAGACTGTATTTCTGTTCTCCATAGTTTTCCCTCCATTAAATTACAAATACTCAGCAAATGAAATACGGGCTCCTGCCTGGGTACCAGAACAGCAGTGGTTGTGGACGGGATTATTCACAGCAATGAGCGAGCCTGGGGAAGGAAAACCTCCCCATCACCCCAACCTTGTTAAAAATCTATCAACTGTATCTTTTTCGGTACCTACGGGGTTCTATGCACTGCTCCACTCAGATATCAGTTTCACCACGTAGGGTCAGAGTTTCGCAGGACATGCTTCTGGACAGGTACTGATGCTGTGTGATACACAGTACTGTTTGCACAGTACTCAGATGCCCAAGAACGACCCCATGGAACCTTTTATTGGACTTCCCCTCTCACCCTTTTTGGGCAGCTTGAGCTCCCTGTATATTACATTGTGTATCTTGAAGAAGATTAAAAAAACCAGTACTACTTTCCTTTTTGTCATCATGAAAACCAGTGAAAGTCACTCAGTTGTGTCCGACTCTTGGCGACCCCGTGGACTATACATATACAGTCCATGGGATTCTCCAGGCCAGAATAGTGGAGTGGGTAGCCTTTCCCTTCTCCAGGGGATCTTCCCAACCCAGGGATAGAACACAGGTCTCCCGCATTGCAGGCGGGTTCTTCACCAGCTGAGCCACAAGGGAAGACATACACCAAATAAAACTGGGCTGCCAGCCTCTGGTTGGTTTTAACTGCACTATACAGCTCTTTCATCCTCGTTTCTTGGTGAACTTTGTAGGATTTTCCCCCCATCTTGACTCTGCTGATTCTCTGTTTTAGTTTATCTTTATGTGGGCCAATGGCAGCTTATGTGAACCCTCATGGATACGTGCATGAGACGCTTACCGTGTATAAGGCTTGCAACTTGAACCTGATTGGCCGGCCTTCTACAGACCACAGCTGGTTTCCTGGGTAATGCAGTGGCGTCCCCTGTTGGGTTTGTGTGTGTGCCTTAATTGAGCAGTAAAGCTCAAAAGAGTATTAAGGAGAGTTGCTAGAATTTATCATCAGAAATAGGCAATGAAATAAATAGCTATTTAAATGTTCATTTCACGAGTGGCTAGAAAAAGTTACTCTTGCACAGTCTCATTGAATGTAGTCAGGTGGCTGCTGCAGTTCTTAAATCAACTATACCGCTGATCCACACCCCTTCAGAATGAGCTGACAGGAAAGTGAAATATCAACTGTTTCATGAGCCAGTAAAACTAGACCCCTTGAACAGCATGGTTTTGAACCGCTCACTTCCGCTTTCCTCTTAGATGCAGGGATGTTTCAGTAGTAAAATACTACAATACTGGCTGCTTCTGTGTTGGCTGAATTGTTAGATGCAGAGATGAATTGCAGATACGAGGACCAACTATAAAAAATAGGTGGATTACCCCTTGTGTTGGTCAAGGGTCCACTGTATATCTGTATTTTATAATTTGTAAAATTAGCGACTGTTACCCTAGCAGTGATAGACACAAAACCTGCAGAATCCAGCTTTTCTTCTAGTTTGTAGGCTTTGGTTTTTTTGGCTTAGCCTATTGACCTTCAAAGTATGACTGTGGGACCTACGACACTACCTGAGAACTTGTGGGATCCCTTCAGCCAATAACGCTGGCTCAGCCTTTTTATTTTGAAAGAGGCAAGCTGAGCAGGGCTTAGTGGCTGTATTTGTTATTCTGGACCAAGAACCATGCCATTTGGACTGGCCAATCTTATGTGATAGCATTCTTAAGGACTAAAAGTAGAATTAACTGGTTAACAGAACTACTAAATATGGATCCCTGAAAAAAAAAAAGTTTCATTACATGGTTTGGGTGACTTCTGGTTTGTTTGGGATTTTTTTCCTCTAATGCCAGGGCTTATATTTTTGTTAAATTATGTGGCAAAACCATTCTTCTTTTAGAAAAGCAGTTCTTAAATCTTATGTGAGAGAAACACTTAACTTCTTCCATCCCCAGTTTTAACTCAGAGAAGAAGTGTGTATTTCTACAGTTGATTGTTATTTCCTAACTTGACTTCAATGCAAAACAACTAGGAAAATGCTGCTACAATTTACAGTGTGTTCCTGGCAACCAGCAATTTGTATAAAGAAACCTGTATTAAT
This sequence comes from Bos mutus, assembly GCF_027580195.1. Lineage (NCBI taxonomy): Eukaryota > Metazoa > Chordata > Mammalia > Artiodactyla > Bovidae > Bos > Bos mutus. Next base: position 23,382,006 of record NC_091638.1, read on the forward strand.
AAGATAGTTTTTTCTTCTTTGGCATTGGAGAAAAAAATTTAAGCATGGCTTAAGAGCACAATGAAGCAACTTTATAATGCATTACCATGATGATACAAATTAGAAAATCTTTTTTGTGAGATCTGTTTCAGGGAACTTGTATAAATCAAAGCTCTGAGTTTTCTCTTCCCCATCCTTAGAACTTGGCTACGAAAAGATGTGTCTTTCTAACAGGTTTCTGAGGTGATAGGCTGGGATACAGAGATGCAGTTCCTGAGCTGATTTACCTTTCCTTAATCTCGTAGGTATGCCTGGACAATTGCCCAGTGTAGGATCTGTGCCAGCCATATCGGATGGAAATTTACAGCCACCAAAAAAGACATGTCACCTCAAAAATTCTGGGGTTTGACTCGATCCGCTCTGTTGCCCACCATCCCAGATACGGAAGATGACATAAGCCCTGACAAAGTAATACTCTGCTTATAAACGAATACAGTAGGGATAAGGTTACTTAACACATTGGCATTCTAACACCAGATCTGCTTTGGAAATTACTGCTTTTGATGCATACCTAAGTAAAAGCAACATTACATGGAAGGTTGCAGTTTCTTAGTCGAACAACAGGATTTCAAGATTTAAACTAAGATGTTCTATTGAAGAGGATGAGAAGCAGTCTAGAATACTTGGTTTTCAGGAATACCTACTTTAGGAGCTTGGTGCTGTTATCCTGTGGACTCTTGATATGCCTGGTAGTGTTATCACTGAGCGGACATGAAGACATCTGTGAAACTGGTGAGCATGCTTTCTGCACAAAACAAATCTGAAATTCCTATCAATTGCTGTAATTAACGCAGTTCATCATTTATTTGATCCTGACACACGGAACAGAATGGCGTGTTTGCATCAGTGCTCCAAAGGGCAGACGTTCCAGAAGGGAGGGTGCCAAGCTCTAGTACTGTTCCTTTTTGAAAGAGGCGAGGAAATGTGTGAATGTTAAAAGGGCTGTGTTCCTTTTCTTTAGTTTCTGAGATACTGATTTGTAAATTTTGAAAATAAAGAGTTATAATATGCAGTTTGAGCCCCCAAATAAAAGTTTTCCTAACATGTTTGTTAGTGAATAGTAGTATCTGGTGTATTTGCTCAGTGTTTGGTTATTCTGTTTCAAAGTTGAATCTGAACTTAGACTCTGTGGAGCACGGATGCTAAAACACGTTCTCCTTCCTACAGGCTGGAGGCGATGATGTATTTCATAGGCTATTTTGTTCAATGTAAAGTGAGAAACTCTGTAAGGAAACTATAAAAGCAAAGCTAAACATGTTTGTTTAAATAATGTAAAATATCTACTCGGATGCAGATACTTTAGGTGTAAGAAATAATTTTTAAGATAAACTTCTAGACAGACAGATTTGCCACCTACCTCTTTGCTTACACATTCAAGGGGTTTATTGGATCCTTTCACATTGGTGTCATTTTGATACTTCTCCACTGCTTTACATATTTCACTGGGAAAAGTTCAGCTAATTAGGTACAATGTATGTGGCCAAAAATGGACTGTTGAAGTTTCTTACATTTTAATTTACCAATATTTTATTCTTCCAAAAATGCAATGGTTTTGACTGCCTAGACTAGAAACCTAAACTGAGTATCATGTTGCATATTTATGTAAAGAGAGTAAACGAAAACCCACTTTAAGAATGCTGTTGATTCTTTAAAATATGCCTTTCTTTGCCTTTTTACAACCAACAACCTTGGGTTTTTATGACGTTACTATTACTACCTTACGGTTTGTTCATGTAGTCTTACACTGAACCAAAACTTCCTCTAAAGGGATCCCAGTGTTTTTTTCGGTAGCACAGCAGCTCTCTCTGTCCACCCCAGCTGTAGTAAGGAAACACTGCTTTTACATTTACCCTGGAAGAGTGTAAGCTCAGAATGTTCTGTACTGTTTCCTGACTCTTGCAGATAAAAGATTCTGGTATATAAAATATGCATATAATACTAATCTGAGGTCTTTTAACCTGACAAAACCAGACCTCTAATAGCTCAATCTGCATACGTCCTATATAGAACAGTAGGAATTGTAAAATGTTGCACCAATACATATCTTACTAGTACTTATATATCTTAAGCGTTACTTCATAAGCATTCAATTACTGACCTGTGTGCAGGTGTTTCTGAGGCTCCCTTTCTCGCAGCATAAGCCCCCGTTACACTGAGTGAGTGTCACACTTCCTCTTATCTGGGTTTTAACAGAAATGTGCTTTTTTGTGTTATCAAGTCCAAAAGTGCTATTTGCCCAAAGCGCACCAAGATGCTCTGACTGGCTACACAGAAAGGAAAGTGAGTTACAAAATGTCAGTACAGCAGCCGAAATACACAATACTTCGTGCTGTTTACCTCTTAACCTACTGAAAGCACACAGGCTCAAATCTTTACAGAGCAAATATGTAGGCCGTGACCTTTTTTTACTTTAAAGCGACAGGAGTGCCGGCACTAAGTATATACGGCACCTGATATATAATGTCAGAGACCACATTCATCTTCCAGTATCAAAGGAAATGTTTATTAAAATAATGGGCACAAGAATCTTAAGCTAAGCTTTCTAAGCTTACCAGGAAGTTAGGGAAATTTCATTTTGACAGAGAAAACTATCAACTATGCCCTAAACTACGCTCCCTACAAACACGTCCTGGGTATTGGAACGCCAGCCACTTGGGACACATCTAGTCTTCAACTGTATATGTTATATTTTATGCAAAATTTTCAGCTGTATTCAAACACAAGTTTATTCTGGAATTCAGAAAAAAACTGACACCATAGACAATCCTTGTACAAAATTAACCCAGTTATTTCAATTGCAAATACAAAGAAACGTGTTTTTCAAGACACTTGGCACTTCTTAGGAACAATCTCAGCACTGCCACATGCAACAAAACCAACCAAAAATCCTCCTTAAAAAGCCTAGACAGATTGAGAGGCGCCAACTCTACTTTTCTCAGTAGAAACTATTCCAAGAGAATTACAAGCTTCAGAGACAAATCAGATTAAGAGGAAGTAGACTTGACTTTAGTGCCTGAAATACAGTTTTCATAAAATAAGACCTTTATTCTTCTGAAGAGAAAGCTGGCTTTCATTCTGCTATATATTCGAGTCTCTTAAATCTCACTAAGAGGGACGGGAAAGAAAACTAGGCTTACCAAAAATTTTCTGCTTTTTGGTAGCCAGCTCTTGTCAACTTTAGGTCTTCTTTACGTAACTCAGCAGTTCATCTTTTTCCAGTTGGTAACCACTTTTCTTCCACTGTTCCCGCAACTGCTGTAAGAGCACCCCAATTTCTTTTCCGGAGGAGATGCCCACTTTCCTGATGTCATGGCCACTTACAGGAAACGGGGGAATGGACCACTGCTGCATCTGCTTCAGAAGACCGTGCTCGCCTTGGTACTTGAGAAGCTCACACACACGAGCAGTCGCATCAGCTTCTCTAGACTGAGGGCCAAAACCAAACATCACCACACTTGCAATGATCTTATGCTGACATTTAAATAAATGCAATGTGCAAATTTTCATTTAAAATAAAGGAAATTCACATAATACACTGTGGGTCCTAGTATTAATGAATTGGTTGCAATTAGTGGAGATGATCTATACTCTAACCAAGCTGTGAAAATACTTACGTCTATGATGAAGTCTTGATAGGGTTTCAGTGGTTCTGAACTATCTACTGCCTTAATTAAATCTTTCCTATTTTTAACAATAAATAAACCCAGATTCTTCTCTTCTTTTGAAATCTTCAACCTCAGGTCCAATTTCGTGACATCATCCTGTACTTTGAACAGTGAGGTCAAGAGAGTCATTGGCTTTGGTGAAAAACCTTCCACATTTTTACTGACTTTGTTAAATTCTTCTAAACTTGCATTAGCAGGTAAGCCTGTAGGGACAAAAGCATTTTCCACCCATTTTTAGATACATTTTAAAAGCTCCCATCTTAAGCACACTGTGTCATATTCAGAAATGTCCTGGTACCAGGATCCACTGCTGGTGCAGTCTTACAGGTGAGCCGCTGCCCACTACTGCTCTCCCCTCCCACATCTCAAACCAGCACTGTGGCTCTGAGTGGTATTCTGACACCTACTGAACTGTCTGTGTAAGGCCCGCCTTCTCCGTGCTCTGCACGTGTTAACTCCCTGAAGCTCTCAGCTCTCCCATTAGACAGCTGCTATTATTTTCATATCCCTTCTTTAGATTTGCAAACAGGAAATAACCCAAGTTACAAAGCTGATAACGTGGTGAAGCTGCACTCAAAGCCCCAGTGGACCGACTCCAGAGGCCCCTTTGTCCACCCTCACATGCTGCCCTTGTGCTGTCCCCTGCCTGGAAAAACTCCTCCTCCTGGCCACTCCTGGCTCAGAGTCTACCATATTTTAAAGTAGTCCATTTTTCCTTTTGGAATTAACTACATTCACTTTTTTTCCTTATGAAATTTTAAACGAGATATGTTTCATTGCCAAAAAGGCAAACGTTTTACAAGTTGGGACTCACCTATGTAAGGAGCCACATCGAGTTCATAGATGAGATGAATCAGATGGTTCACGTGGTTACCAGTAAGTATTTTTTTCAGTTCCACCCAGATCCGCTCTCCTGATACTCCTGCCAAGCCTTTTGCATTTTCTGCAATTGCTTCCAAAGTCTCAGGATCATGGTCACCAGGTGTGTCAACAATTTTCCCGTAAAACCTACAAAGTAAACATGTCCAGAAGCACTGCCTTCATGCTGGCATTTCACCAGAAAACTGCGCTCTTCATTTTCCTGATGCTACTAGTGAGGTCTAGGAGGGACCTTAGAAATCATCTGCTCATCTACCTTCTCTTTTTTTCTCAGCTCAGAAAACCTGAGCTCCAAAAAGTGTAAGTTTGGCCTTCAATGAAGGTCTATTGATTGGTACTGACAGTGGACGCATAAACCAGAGCAGTCTTGGGCAGGCTCTAAAACAGGTCCAAGATATCGTCATGGAGTAGTCTTGCTTCCTCAAAGGTTGCCTGTCTGTACACATCAATGCTTTCAATTAAGAGTTTCACATGAAACACATCTCATTGCAGACATGGGAGTGTATTTCATGGACTCTTGGAAGCATTAAAGTATACCTGCTTTTACCACTCATTTCTTCACAATGCATTGCTCAGTTCGGTTCAGTCGCTCAGTCGTGTCCGACTCTTTGTGACCCCATGAATCCCAGCACACCAGGCCTCCCTGTCCATCACCAACCCCCAGAGTTCACTCAGACTCACGTCCATCGAGTCAGTGATGCCATCCAGCCATCTCATCCTCTGTCGTCCCCTTCTCCTCCTGCCCCCAATCCCTTCCAGCATCAAAGTCTTTTCCAATGAGTCAACTCTTCGCATGAGGTGACCAAAGTACTGGAGTTTCAGCTTCAGCATCATTCCCTCCAAAGAAACCCCAGGGCTGATCTCCTTCAGAATGGACTGGTTGGATCTCCTTGCAGTCCAAGGGACTCTCAAGAGTCTTCTCCAACACCACAGTTCAAAAGCATCAATTCTTCGGCGCTCAGCCTTCTTCACAGTCCAACTCTCACATCCATACATGACCATAGGAAAAACTATAGTCTTGACTAGACGGACCTTTGTTGGCAAAGTAATGTCTCTGCTTTTCAATATGCTGTCTAGGTTGGTCATAACTTTCCTTCCAAGGAGTAAGCGTCTTTTAATTTCATGGTTGCAGTCACCATCTGCAGTGATTTTGGAGCCCAAAAACATAAAGTCTGACACTGTTTCCCCATCCATTTCCCATGAAGTGATGGGACCGGATGCCATGATCATCGTTTTCTGAATGCTGAGCTTTAAGCCAACTTTTTCACTCTCCTCTTTCACTTTCATCAAGAGGCTTTTGAGTTCCTCTTCACTTTCTGCCATAAGGGTGGTGTCATCTGCATATCTGATGTTATTGATATTTCTCCCGGCAATCTTGATTCCAGCTTGTGTTTCTTCCAGTGCAGCGTTTCTCATGATGTACTCTGCACAGAAGTTAAATAAGCAGAGTGACAATATACAGCCTTGACGTACTCCTTTCCCTATTTGGAACCAGTCTGTTGTTCCATGTCCAGTTCTAACTGTTGCTTCCTGACCTGCATATAGGTTTCTCAAGAGGCAGGTCAGGTGGTCTGGTATTCCCATCTCTTTCAGAATTTTCCACAGTTGATTGTGATCCACACAGTCAAAGGCTTTGGCATAGTCAATAAAGCAGAAATAGATGTTTTTCTGGAACTCTCTTGCTTTTTCGATGATCCAGCGGATGTTGGCAATTTGATCTCTGGTTCCTCTGCCTTTTCTAAAACTAGCTTGAACATCAGGAAATTCACAGTTCACGTATTGCTGAAGCCTGGCTTGGAGAATTTTGAGCATTACTTTACTAGCATGTGAGATGAGTGCAATTGTGCAGTAGTCTGAGCATTCTTTAGCATTACCTTTCTTTGGGATTGGAATGAAAACTGACCTTTTCCAGTCCTGTGGCCATTCCAAATTTGCTGGCATATTGAGTGCAGCACTTTCACAGCATCATCTTTCAGGATTTGAAATAACTCAACTGGCATTCCATCACCTCCACTAGCTTTGTTCGTAGTGATGCTTCCTAAGGCCCACTTGACTTCACATTCCAGGATGTCTGGCTCTAGGTGAGTGATCACACCATCGTGATTATCTTGGTCATGAAGATCTTTTTTGTACAGTTCTTCTGTGTATTCTTGCCACCTCTTCTTAATATCTTCTGCTTCTCTTAGGTCCATACCATTTCTGTCCTTTATCGAGCCCATCTTTGCATGAAATGTTCCCTTGGTATCTCTAATTTTCTTGGAGATCTCTAGTCTTTCCCATTCTGTTGTTTTCCTCTATTTCTTTGCATTGATCGCTAAGGAAGGCTTTCTTATCTCTTCTTGCTAGTCTATGGAACTCTGCATTCAGATGCTTACATCTTTCCTTTGCTCCTTTGCTTTTCGCTTCTCTTCTTTTCACAGCTATTTGTAAGTCCTTCCCAGACAGCCATTTTGCTTTTTTGCATTTCTTTTCCATGGGAATGGTCTTGATCCCTGTCTCCTGTACAATGTCACAAACCTCCATCCATAGTTCATCAGGCACTCTATCTATCAGATCTAGGCCCTTAAATCTATTTCTCACTTCCACTGTGTAATCATAAGGGATTTGATTTAGGTCATACCTGAATGGTCTAGTGGTTTTCCCTACCTTCTTCAATTTCAGTCTGAATTTGGTAATAATGTATTGCTATAGTGATCTAATTAAATGACTGTACCTTAGTCCATGTCCTGTGATTTGTAAAGAGAGACTGTTTGCAAACACTTAAGTCTAAAGGAATAGCAGTTATTGACAAAACGTAAAGTCTGTCAAAGAATATTCTGAGCATTATCCCAAGCTGTAAAAAATTAACTATTAATAGATACAAATTAGCCAGTTACAATGGTTTGCCTGTTATAGTTCAACATTGAAGACTGCTACCCACAAAACCATCCAGGTGCATTACACACCTTCCAAATTCATCTAACACATTTCCCATGACCACCTAGAACTGTAAGCCACATGAAGGCACACTGCCACTCGTTACTCCAGGTTCAAAGCACCTAGGACAGTAATAAGCACTCAAATACCCGTGTGATGAATGACTGGTGCAGAAAATAAGACTTAAAACTGCATTAAAGATCACCACAGAAAGGAGTGAATAAATGATCTGGAGAACGCAAAGATGAGGCGTCTCAAAGTCACAGTACCCTGTCTCTTGGAGACAGAGACGTGAGGTGGCGCCACGGTGCACGGGCTGCTGCGCATTTCCCATGACGAGAGAGAACCGCACTTTGGTAAAAATAATATTCAAAACTGTATTATTATAATTTATAGAAAGGCCTTACCTGAAATACCTTAAAATTCGAAGATAATCTTCTTGTATCCTCTGTTTAGCTTGTCCAACAAATCTAACTTTCTTATTTTTTAAATCTTCATAACCATTAAAGTAGTCAAATAAAGTACCATCAAAACCTAGTCATTAAAAGAGGGAAGAAAAATCACTATTAGCAAATAAGAATTGGAAAACACTGGCCCATACATAATAATCATTCAGCCATTTAAAAAAAGAATGAAATCTTGCCATTCGCTATAACATGGATGGATCTTGACGACATTGTGCAAGTAAAAGAAGCCAGACAGAGGAAGATAAATTATATGATTCCATTCTTATATAGAATCTTAAAAACAACAAGCTGATAGAGAACCGACTGGTGGTTGTCAGAGGCTAGGGTGGGTACAATGAGTCACCAGAGTCAAAAGGTACAAACTCCCAGCTATAGAACAGGTCCTGAGGAGGCTGAGTACACCATGGCAACTAGTTAACAACGTGTGTGTGTGTGCGTGTGTGTGCACTCAGTTGTGTCTGACTCTGCAACCCCAAGACTGTGGCCACTACAGTTAACAATACTGTATTACACATTCGGAAGTTGGTAAGACAGATTTTAAAAGTTCTCATCACCAGGGGAATAAAATTCTGTAAGTACATATGCTGTCAGATATTACTAGACTTACTGCGGTGATCATTTCTTGATATATACAAATATCAAACATATTTGTATACTGAATCTAATGTAAGGCTGTATTTCATTACCTCAATTTAAAAAATTAAACAGAAAAAACTGGCAAACTTAAAATCTGCAAAAAAAGTATCACAAACAGGAAAAAATTCGGGAAAGAGATAGACAGTGAAGTACTGATACGAGTAACATTCATCTGTATCCAGTACCAAATGGAACATACAATGGAATAAAAGGCTGCATTTACAATAGCAATAAAAAGACAACACACTAAATAAACAAGATGTATGCCAGTATGAAATGGGCAAAAACAATAAAACAAGCGATTTTCAAGTTAATAATGGAAAATAAACAACAACACCCAAAATAACCTGGAAAGAAGAAATGATAGTTAAAACTATCTAGAAAAATGTAAAAACTGTAATAAACCATAGGGAAAAAATTTATAATCCTAACGCAGGGAAGACCTTTCAAAATATGATTACCAAAAGAAATGAAAACACAACACCAAAGCCTTCAAAGAAATTATTAGTAAATCCAACTACATGAAACATTAGATATTCATTCCTGGATAGCATGAAAATGACACAATATGAAATTGCATTAAGGTAACATACTGGGGAAAACATTTACAGTTAGTATCACAGAGACAAATGGCTTTCTATTATCTACAAAAACCTCCTAAATAAGAAAGACCATATGTAGAAAAGTTAAGGGAAATGTTAAATTGGTACAGCCACTGTGGAGAACAGTATGGAGCTTCCTTAACAACTAAATACAGAACTCCCACGTATGCCCAGCACTCCCACTCCTGGCACACACCCGGAAAAAGCCATAGTGCAAAAGGACACACACAGCCGTGTTCTGGCGCCGCTCCTAACAGTCGGGATACGGAAGCAACCTAAACGCCCGTCGACAGAGGAGCAGACACAGGTGATGTGGTAGATGCGTGCAATGGGTGTTACTCGGCTGTAACAACAAAACCGGGCCATTGACCGAGACGGACCTGGAGACTATCATACAGAGTGAAGCAAGAAAAACACCCTGTATATTAACATGTATGTGGAATCTAAAAATGATATAGATGATCTTATCTGCAAGGCAGAGAGAGACCCAGAGGTAGAGAACAAAACACGGACAACGGGGGAGGGAAGGGGTGGGATGCACTAGGCGACTGAGATTCAAATATATACACTACTGGACACTGTGCAAAACAGAAAACTAATGACAGACTGTATACAGCTTGGGGCACGGCACTCAGTGCTCTGTGGTGACCTAAATGGGAATGAAATTCACACAAGGTACAGCTGATTCACTCTGCTGTACAGCAGAAACTTGCAACACTGTAGGTCAACTATACTCTAATAAAAATTTTTTAAAGAGGAAAAAAAATGAACTAAAATATATATGACATATAAAAAGCTTTAAAATGAAGATTTTCAACTTCAGTTGTAAGAAGTGGACATTTATGAGATAATCATTTTTCAGACCTCCATCAGCTCAGCAAGGACCTAAGTCCAATTACATGTTAGCCAGGGGACAGTGAAATCTGAAATCTGACAAGGACACTTCTCCGTGCAGCCTTCTGAACTTGGTGAATTTTGAACCATGTGAACCTAACATCTGTTCAATATGTTATACATATATTTCTAGCGCAATATCCTCTCATGTTGAACAAAACAAAACAAAAAACTTAACGATTTTAATATAAGGCACATAAAACCTCAGGTATGTGTGAAGTGACCAAGTCCTCCCAGCTATCCCAGGACTTCCCTGATTTAAAAACTGAAAATCTCCTGTCTCAGGGATACCTTAGTCCAGGCAAAATGAGACAGGTGGCTGCTCTGGGAACTAAGATGGAAAAACAGAAACACCTGGAGCAAAGACACAGATGCCAGCAACCACCCAAATGGGGAGCTCCGTGGGCCTGAGACAGACCTCAGCACGTGGCATCACAGGAAGGCGGGAAAGGAAGAAAGTAACCACTCGTCATGATTATGGCAAATGCAGCCACACTCTAAGCTCAGGCTTAACTCCTGCCAAACTCTTCTTGGCATTTTGACACTTACAGCCAATTTATAAGGCTCCAGATTCAGAAAGATACAACAGGAAATGACAACAAACAAAAAAACTTAGACAATATGATTACAACGTACATGCGGTACACCTATCTCCTGTTACTTCTCTTACTGAACAGACACAACTCCATGAGGACTGTGGAAACCAGATCTTTTTCAGTAAAGGAAAGATCAAAATTTGCAGGAAAAAACAGTGTTACAAAAGGGAAAATAAGAGTTTGAGAAACAAAGTGACCATTATCACCCCCAGAACTAGGAATGCTTTGTCTGATAAGGTTTGAAAAAAGTATGGATGGGAAAACGGGCTGAAGGTAAAGATTACTGAGTAGTATCTGTGTATATTTTGTTTTGCTCTGAATATCCTTTGAAAAAATGATGAGTAGAAGTTAGAAATAAAGTTGAGGTGCTGAGCATAATGCAGTGGTTAAGGACCTAACCTCTGAAACCAGGCTGCTTAACACATTATTGACCAGGAAACTTTTGCAGACGCTAGCTATACATATTGAAACACTCTAGTCAATAACATTCAGGTAACGAAAGATGTATTAATATGTCTCTGGTCAATAAACTGTTGAGTTGGAATCCTAATTCAGCAGTTTACTGGCTGCAGGACTTTGAGCAAATTTTACTTAGTTACACACCAAGATCTGCCTCACAGGGTTGGTGGGAAGATTAAATTTCTGTGATGGGCTGAGAACAACGACGGTCACATTTTATAAGGGCTCAGCAAATGTCAGCAAACAGTAGCACCGATAAGAGCTTTTATTTTTATAAAACAGTATCTTGAAAAAGAATATTAGTTTCTCTTTTAGTTATATCTGATTATGAGACATTAGTTATAAAGTTTTCATACACTGAACTAGTTGGAGCAGTTTAACACTAAGTAAAAATGATATAAGAAACTAACACCTGGAGTTTGACCCCATAATGGAGAGAAAACATGCCTCCAACTAGGCTCCCTCTGGTCATAAATCACCCAGGCTCTGGAAACCCGGGCTCCAATCAAAGCTCTCCGTGACTTGGGCTCAATTACTTAACGTCTCTGAGTCTGTTTCCACATCTGTTGAATGAGTTTAATACCTACTTTATGGAGTCTTCCTGAGCATTAAATGAGCTGAAGTACATCAAGTGAGCACTGATGCACCTCAAGCCAGGGAGGCACGCTAGAAATGTTACTGGGCATTAATGTAATTAGCAAAGTGTGCCCACTTGGGTCTACAGCCCCCTCTCCATCCCACAAAGTGGGTACCACTGCTTCATCCTTTCACTATTACTGTGCCACAGGTAAGAGTGGATGCCCATCTTTTCTAATCCAAAGACTTAACCCTGAAGAACTTGCCTAAAATTTAAAGGACAAAAAACGATGCTTCAACTGCACACCAAAACGCTAACCTAATTCACACTGACTCCCATTACGATCCTCACTGCTTTCTTTCCTGAGCAAAATGTTATGCTCAGATGATCAACAGGCTTCCTCTCACATGCCAGGGCTGAGTAGAGACGGTCCGTAAGCCGTGGTGCCACGGAGGACTGTGAGGCAGTGCTGGGCACATGGAGCAACAGAGGAAGTGACATCACTGACCATGTCCACCACAGGAACCAGCAGAGAGGGAAGGTGGGGCGTGTGTGTGTCCAAGACAGGAAGAAGGGGCAACGCGCGCGTGTGCACGGTCCTCGCCTGAAACCTAACATCTTTTGATGCGGTTCATAAGGAGCCCCTGGCTGAACGTGCACCAGGGACTCGCCACGACCAACTCCTCTAACCCTCAGGACAGCCCTGCAGAGGAAGCTGCTATCCAGGGCCTTGCGTTACAGTGAGAGCGACCGAGGCAGCGGAACCCAGGAACCTCGGCTCCACAGTCAGTTTTAACCACAGCCTGTCTCTTCACAGAAACTGACACAAGCCCTCCAGTGGGAGAACACTGCCAGAAGACACGTTTCACGTGAAAAGGAAGCATTCGGACTGAAGGAGTTAGAACGCGACCCCCAGGCGTTACCTAAAAACATGGAATTTATGGTGAGATCTCTGCGCTCAGCATCCTTCTGCCAGTCAGTCGTGAATTCAACCTCGGCGTGTCTTCCGTCAGTGGCTACGTCAATCCTCAGTGTAGTAATTTCAAAATTTTCTTCATGAAGCTGGAAGTAAATATGTTTTTCAAAAATTAGTTTTCAGTATCACTGGATGGATTGAAAAAAAAAGTAAGTCCTGACAAGTATATATCTTCTTTTCTTTTTAAGTCAACTAGTACACATATCGGAGAAGGCAATGGCACCCGACTCCAGTACTCTTGCCTGGAAAATCCCATGGATGGAGGAGCCTGGTAGGCTGCAGTCCATGGGGTCGCTAAGAGTCAGATACAACTGAGGGACTTCACTTTCCCTTTTCACTTTCCTGCATTGGAGAAGGAAATGGCAACCCACTCCAGTGTCCTTGCCTGGAGAATCCCAGGGACGGGGGAGCCTGGTGGCTGCCGTCTCTGGGGTCGCACAGAGTCGGACACGACTGAAGCAACTTAGCAGCAGCAGCACACATATACCTTGAAATACAATGACACCCACAGTATTCAAAGACACATCCAAACAACATTTTTAAGAAATAATAAACCCCTCTTAATTTAAAAAGATAAGTTTGCATAGAAAAAATGGCAAGCCTGACAAATTATGTGGCAGAAAGTAAGATCCCTTAAAATATTCTGGTTCTTCAATACAAAACCAGGCTACTCTTTTAAATATTTTTTTAATAGCTCCAATTTTCAAAGAGCTGAATATCAATTTATAGAATATAATCCACTGAGCAAAGGCCCGACAGAGGAAGAAATATAGGCAACACATCCTGCAGCTCCTTTGCTGGTTACCTTCAATTACGTTACAATAAAGTGCCCTGTGCATCCTGGGAAAAGAGGTCCCCCCTGCTGGGAGAAGCGGAGTAGCTCCGTTACAGTCACGTGTGAACTTAGCCTGAGAAAGTAAGTGAGCTCTGGACATGCAGATGCGGAAGAAGAATAGTTCAAGATGAGCAAAGGCACAGTGGAGAGAAGATGGGTACATGCAAGAGCAAGTTCACAGCATACACGGGGCATCCACATCGAGGGGCAGACAGCAAAAGGTTTCACATGCCAAGCAGGGGTTCGGGATCTTTTCATTAGGAACTGAAAGCCATTAATGATCGGTAAAGTCGGTTCTGGCTTCCCTGATGGCTCAGTGGGTGAAGAATCTGCCTGCAATGCAGGAGACACAGGAGACGTGGGTTCAGTCTCTAGGTTGGGAAGATCCCCTGGAGAAGGAACTGGCAACCCACTCCAGTAATCTTGCCTGGAAAATCCCACGAACAGAGGAGCCTGGAAAGCTACAGTCCATGGGTTGCAAAGGGTCGGACATGACTGAGCGACTAATACACAGAGTCTGTTCTGGAATTCCTCTCAATCTCATGTACTGTTTTCTACAAACTGGTTCTCACTGGGGAGTTCCAGAATTAGGAATTTGAGGCACAAGTTAACTCAAGAAAAACAGTGTAAATATTAAGACAGTTGAAATCTACAGAAAACAAAGAGACCCCCAGAGTGCCTCCCTCGCCCAAGCAGAGAACCAGAGATTGACTAGAAAGAATGACCCCAAATAATAACAACTTGAGGCACCATATACAAAATCATGGGAAATGAAAATGAAAACAAGGTTGTGAAGAAAACCCAACATGACCTCTATCCCTTTCTGCAGTCAGTTTTCAAAATGTTAATCAGCAGCCTTATTCCAACCTGGGTAATGCTAGAGGATTTCTCTGGTGTCCCCAGATGAAAAGCCCTCCCGATACTGATAGCAGGGTCCCGTCACTAACAAGGCTGCTGCTTCCACACAAAACTACCTAAACTGCCCAGGGCTTTCTGCATGCACTCCATTACTGCAACAAAGAGACACTGAAAAGCTTCCACACTGAAGGAACGCCAACAGCAAAGACAGAACAAGCTCAAAGGAAATAAAGACATCACCCAAGTACCTAGCCCCTTCACGGATCACAGCCTTGTTGTGGCGAAGGGGCCTGGAGAACTCAATGACGCTATGAGCCATACTGTGCAGAGCTACCCAAGGCAGATGGGTCACAGTGGAGAGTTCTGACAAAACGTGATCCACCGGAGGAGGGGATGGCAAACCGCTCCAGTATACCTGCCGTGAGGACCCCATGAGCTGGATGAAAAGGCAACGAGAGATGAATCCCCCAGGTCAGAAGATTTCCAACACGCCACTGGGGAAGAGCAGAGGACAACTATTAACAGCTCCAGAAAGAATGAGGCGGCTGGGCCAAAGCGGGAAGAAGCTCAGCTGTGGATGTGTCTGGTGATGAAAGTAAAATTCCACGCTATAAAGAACAGTACTGCATAGGAACCTGGAATGTCAGGTCCACGAATCAAGGTAAATTGGATGTGGTCAAGCAGGAGATGGCAAGAATAAACATCGACATTTTAGAAATCAGTGAACTAAAATAGACTGGACTGCAATGGGTGAATTTAATTCAGATGACCATTATATCTACTACTGTGGGCAAGAATCCAACAGAAAAAATGGAGTAGCCCTCAGAGTCAACAAGAGTCTGAAATGCAGTACTTGGGTGCAACCTCAAAAATGACAGAATGATCTCGGTTGGTTTCCAAGGCAAACCATTCAACATCACAGTAATCCAAGTCTATGCCCCAACCAGTAATGCTGGAAAAGTTCTGAAGCTGATTAATTCTATGAAGACCTACAAGACCTCCTAGAACTAACACCAAAAAAAGATGTCCTATTCATCACTGGGGACTAGAATGCAGAAGTAGGAAGTGAAGAGAAACCTGGAGTAACAGGCAAGTCTGGCCTTGGAGTACAAAATGAAGCAGGGCAAAAGCTAACTGAATTCTGCCAAGAGAATGCACTGGTCATAGTAAACACCCTTTATCAACAACACAAGAGACAACTCTACACATGGACATTACCATATGCTCAATACCAAAATCAGATTGATTACATTCTTTGTAGTTGAAGATGGAGACACTACATACAGTCAGCAAAAACAAGACCCGGAGCTGACTCTGGCTCAGATCATCAGCTTCTCATAGCAAAATTCAGGCTTAAAGTAAAGAAAGCAGGGAAAACCACTAGGCCAGCCAAGTACAACTTAAATCCCCTATGAATATACAGTTGAGGTGACAAATAGTTTGAAGGGATCAGATCTAGTAAACAGAACGCTTAAAGAACTATGGACAGAGGTCCATAATGCTGTACAGGAGGTGGCAAACAAAACCTTCCCAAAGAAAAGGAAAGGCAAGAAGGCAAAGTGGTTGTCCGAGGAGGCTCTACAAATAGCTGGAGAGAGAAGAGAAGTGGAAAGCAAGGGAGAGGGAGAGGTACAGCCAAGGAAACACAGAGCGCCAGAGAACAGCACAGAGAGATGAGGGCTTCTTCCATGGACAATGAGCAGAAGCACAGGAAAGCCACTGAACGGGCAAGACTAGAGACCTCGTCAAGGAAACTGGGGATGTCAAAGGCACACTTCATCCAAAGATGGCTCCTAAAAAGGACAGAAGCTAACAGAAGAAGAGGTCAAGAAGAGATGGAAAGAATACACAGAACTGTACAAAAAAGATCTTAATGAACCGGATTACTATGATGGTGTGTGTGGTCAGTCACCCAGACCCCCACATTCTGGAGTGTGAAGTCAAGTGGGCCTTAGGAAGCACTGCTGTCAATAAAGCTAGTGGAGGCGATGGAATTCCAACAGAGCTATTTAAAATCCTAAAAGATGATGCTGTCAAAGTGCTTCACTCTATATGCCAGCAAATTTGGAAAACCCAGCAGTGGTCACAGAACTGGAAAAGGTCAATTCTCATCCCAATTCCCCGGAGAAGGCAATGGCACCTCACTCCAGTACTCTTGCCTGGAAACTCCCACGGACGGAGGAGCCTGGTAGGCTGCAGTCCATGGGGTCGCGAAGAGTCAACAGAACTGAGTGACTTCACTTTCATGCGTTGGAGAAGGCAATGGCACCCCACTCCAGTGTTCTTGCCTGGAGAATCCCAGGGACGGGGGAGCCTGGTGGGCTGCAGTCCATGGGGTCACACAGAGTCAGACACGACTGAAGCGACTTAGCAGCAGCAGCATCCCAACTCCCAAGGACAGTACTAAAGAATGTTCAAACCACTGGACAACTGTACTCATCTCCCATGCTAGTGATGTTACGCTCAAAATCCTCCAAGTTAGGCTACAAAGTACATGAACCGAGAACTTCCAGATGTTCAAGCTGGGTTTAGAAAAGGCAGAGGAACCAGAGTTCAAATTGTCAACATTTGTTGGATCATAAAGAAAGCAAGGGAATTTCAGAAAAACATCTACCTCTGTTTCACTGACTATGCTAAAGCCTTTGACTGTGTGGACTGTAACAAACTGCGGAAAACTCTTAGAGAGATGGAATTACCAGGCCACCTTACCTGCCCCCTCAGAAATCTGTATGCAGGTCAAGAAGTAACAGTTAGAACCTTGTATGCAACAACAAACTGATTCAGGATTGAGAAAGGAATATGACAAGGCTGCTTATTGTCCCCTTGTTGATTTAACTTATACACAGAGCACATCATGAGAAATGCTGGGCTGGATGAAGTACAAGCTGGAATCAAGTGCCAGGAGAAATATCAACAACCTCAGATATGCGAATTACACCACTCTAACGGCAAAAGCAAAGATGAACTACACAACCTCTTTTTGAGAGTGAAGGAGAGTGAAAAAGCCTGTTAAAACCAAATATTTAAAAAACTAAAATCACAGCATCTGGCCTCATTACTTTATGGCAAACAGAGGGGAAAAGGTGCAGGTAGTGACAGCTTTCTTCTTCTTGGGTTCTAAAATCACTGCAGATGGTGACTGCAGCCATGAAATTAGAAGATGGTTGCTTCTTGGCAAGAAAGCTGTGACAAACCTAGACAGTGTGTTAAAAAGCACACACGTTGCTTTGGTGACAAAGGTCCGTACAGTCAAGGCCATGGTCTTTCCAGTAGTCACGTGCGGTTGTGAAAGCTAGACCATACAGAAGGCAAAGTGCTGAAGAATTGATGCTTTTGAAGTGTGGTGCTGGAGAAGACTGTCGAGAGCTCCTTGGACAGCAAGGAGATCAAACCAGTCAACCCTAAAGGAAATCAACCGTGAATACTCATCAGAAGGACTGATGCTGAAGCTCTAATACTTTGGCCACCTGATGTGAACAGCTGACTCACTAGAAAAGACGCTGATGCTGGGAAAGGTAGAAGGCAGAAGGAAAAGAGGGCAGCAGAAAATGAGACGGCTGGATGGCATCACTGATGCAATGGACCTGAACCTGGGCGAACTCCACGAGACGGGGAAGGACAGGGAAGTCTGGCGTGCTGCAGTTCATGGCGTGGCAGAACCGGACACAGCACAGCAACTGAACAACAGAGTAGCTAGAATGGATACTCTCAGGGAGTATCAGATGATACTGCATCTGAAACAAGAACAGGACGCTTTCAAAAATATTCAGAAAAGACCTCTTGGAAATATAAAAAAGACAGCAAAAGTTGCCAACAGAAAAACTGGATGATCAAGTTAAGGCAGTTTCACAGAAATTAAATGAAAATATAAGAGACAAAAGACAAAACTAGAGGATCAGTCCCTGTGGCCCAACATCCAGCATTCACGGAGGTTTCCACAGAAGACACCTGCCAAAGGGGATGGAGTCAGGAGAGGAGTGAACACGAGAAGGCCCACTCAGCGCCTGACGCCGAGGCAGTGCCCAATCCAAGCCAAGGCACGTCCTCTTCAAATTAAAAACACCAGGGATAAAGTGATCAGAAAGGCTTCCAAAACGGGGAGGGGGGAATCCGTTCTCGAACACGGGAGAAATCTGAACAAGCTCAGGCTTCTCAGTGGCAACTCTGGGAGACAGAGAACAAAGCCTTTACATTTCTGCCTGAGAGCGATTCCCAGCCTTGAATTCCACAGCCAACCAAACTATCCGATCAGCGTGAATGGAGGCAAAATAACAGCGTTTTCACTCATGCCAAGCTCTCTCAGGCCACTAACATGAGGGCATAAACCAAGACAGAAAGCACATGGGATCAGGAACCAGGAGGTCTAATAAGGAAAGGGGCAAGTTCACTCCTGGGTCTGACACACGGGCCTCCCGTGTGTGGGTGGGCCCGGGTGGGAGGAGGCAGACAGCAGCAGGTGACCCGGCTCCAGAAGGCCCCAGAGGACGCGCACAGGGGGGCCCAGTGGGAGCGAGCGGCGGCCCAGTGGGAGCGAGCAGCGCCCCAGAGCCGCGTCAGAGACACACTACCAACTGCAGGGCCCCCCAAGCATGAAGCACAAGGAATGGAGTCACAGCGCACCACGCCATCTAGCTGCAAACAACGGGGTGGGGGGGAGCATTTGGCCAGAAACCACAGCAGAAATGGCCTGAGGCAGCCAAGTCGCCTGCCTTGCAGGAAGTCAATAAACAACATCTGAAGACTGGAAATTTAAAACGAAAACCAAACACTGAAGCATCAGAAAGGTCTGTTTTAGAAACGCAGAGGGAAAAGGTACCGACCATGAATATTAGCTGAAAGGGGGGGCAACAAAGGAGGGTGCAGGGTTTCACAGGAGGCAGAGGAGACTTCTTTTTTTAATGAGGCTTCTTTGCTATTAAGTTTTTAAACACTAGAAATCATCTATAAATTTTTTTAAGTTTTCAAAACAGGCAACGCCGCTCCTGCCAGACTCTTCACTCACCCTGGCAGTGATGGTCCCGTGCTTCTCTCCTTTGTTGTTGATCATGCGGATGCCGACCGACTGGAACAGCTCCTTCATCTGGGCTGGGGTGGCCGTGGTGGCAAAGTCCACATCCTGCGGCTTCACCCCACTCAGCAGATCCCTCACGGCTCCTCCCGCGATTCGCAACTCATGATTTTCCCTGACAAATAATTCTGAGACAAAAAGGAACGTTTTTTATTTCAGTGGGTTTCTGTCAAGAATCACAGAAGCACAAGTTCTTCCATCTATTTGGCACAGCAGAGATAACTGAACTCAGTCTTTTTATATAAAACTGGGAGAGCAGGGGTGGGTTGGGGTGGGAGGTGGGAGCCATGGTATACTCTTGGCTGATTTACACTGTGGTATGGGAGAAACCAATACAACATTGTAAAGCAACTATCCTCCAATTAAAAATAAGTAAATTAAAAAAAAAATACAAACTGTGAAAACAAAGCCCACAGCAATGAAGGGACCTGCCTGCAGCAGAACGCCTTCAACAATCATGAGAAGCAGGGAACTTGCAGAATTCTCCTTAGGTTAATTCAGAATATCTAAATGCCTCAAGGTTATCAATGTAAATCTGAATTACTACCAAAAAGTACAGGGAATACTCTAGAAAGGTGAAGTGTTCCTGCACATCCTCGGTGTGTTTTCTCTTGAAGCCACCCAAGCCGAGCTGCTGCTACGTGCTGGACTCACACGCGAGGCCTGGGTATCCTCCTGTGAACATTATCACGTCAGAGAACATCCACACGAGACAAGGCCTCTCTGTGACCAGCGTGCATCAAGACACCTAGTAATCATGTGTGAATGAAGACGAGACACGCACACTGCCGGACAGCACCCTCTCACAGTTAATACACGCGACTGTGCCTTAGGTACCAGTTTAATCATCAAGCTGTGTTCCCACCTTCCAGGTAAGGATTATTAAGACCATCAGACTAACCCCTGCTTCCTGACACCCGAATCCACAGCAAAGCCCCCAAATCATGTGATACAAGCCCAAATCCTACAAAAAGTCCTTTCTACAATGGTTTTTCTCAGAGGCCTCGAGATTCTCCTCGGTCAGCAAGCCCCACTCTGCCTGGACTTGCTGAGGGGTGTTCTTACTGGTCCTTGGCAGGAGGGTGCATCAGAGCTCCAGCACCACAACACAACTCAAGACGTCACCCTCCAGCCCATGCCAAGCTCTGCGCTCTGCCATCCTCCTCCTCTACCTGTCCTTCCCAAACCTCCCAGCTCCACACCTCTGCAGACTCCCCAGAATCATCTGCTGCAAAACAACCAAGGTTGCTCCCTCTACCTCCCCGCTTGACTAAAAGCTCTTGCACACGGAAACCACTTCCGGAAGCCCCTCCCAGAGGGACTGCTTATACTCCTCCAGCCCCACGTTTCCAGTCAAGTCCCAGTGATTCCTTAATATGGGGTCCATGGTTCCTTAAAATAAAACACTAAAATCATCTGTTAGTGCACAGTTTTCACGAGACTCAGACAGGAAGGGTAAACAAGAGTTTCATGAAATAGCACTCACCCTTACTATAAGTACCATGCAATCCAACCTGTTCTATTCTTTATCTTCTCTCTTTTTCCTCTATTTTTTAACACTGGTCATGACCACTAAATTGATTTTATGACCCATGAACAGGTCACACGAACTCTGGTGCTAGACAAAACTCCTGAGAGCCCTTGGCTAGCAAGGAGACATTCATTGGAAGGACTGATGCTGAAGCTGAAGCTCCAATACTTTGGCCACCTGATGCAAAGATCCAACTCACTGAAGACCCTGAACCTGGGCAAGATTGAGGGTAGGAGGAGGAGGAGGCAACAGAGGATGAAATGGTTGGATGGCATCACCGACTTGATGAATATCAACTAGAGCAAACTCCGGGAGATGGTGAAGGACAGGGAAGCCTGGCGTGCTGCAGTCCATGGGGTTGCAAAGAGTCAGACAGGACTGAGCGACTGTACAACAACAATAACCATTTAACTTACACAAAAATTATTACATTTGGAACTTTAGCCTCATGTATAGAATGAAGGAGGGGCTTCCCAGGGGGCGCAGTGGTAAAGAATTGGCCTGCCAAAGCAGGAGATGTGGGTTCGATCCCTGGCTCAGGAAGATCCCTTGGAGGAGGAAATGGCAACCCACTTTAGCATTTTTGGCTGGAAAATCCCATGGACAGAGAAGCCTGATGGGCTATATATAGTCCATGGGGTCACAAAGAGTCAGACATGACCTAGCAACTAAACAACAGGATTATATGGCTATCCTTAAGCAAAAGGAAAACAAATTACATGAAATAAATTGACATAAAATTCTATATGAGCATCGTACACTATCCTAAACCTTCCAAATTCTTGCACACTGAAAACTAATTTTACATTTGGCGAAACAGCTATCATGATTCAACAACTGGTATAGAATTAAGCTGCACAGCAGCACCATACAACGGCCATCTTTTTTTTTTTTCCCTTGTTGCTTTTGTGCATGGTTTTCACAAAGTGCACTGTATTTTAGCAAGACATTCAAGTCTTTAGAAACTAGCAGAGATCATATAGAAGTAACTATTTGATTTTCTAACTGCTGGGTATTGCACTAAAAGATTACATCCTTGCCACTTCCACTATAACCGAGAAAACCTGGGTTGGTCTTTCAGGGCCAAGGCCACGGGCCAAATCCCACCTCTCTCTACCGCACTCTTCGCTTTCTCACTTGCTAGGACTTCACCTCTCAAGGTAAAGCACATTTGGCCCTTGAAGTCAGGGTTAGGAAGCCAAACGCAACTGGTAAAAACTGTTCAAGGACCTACAGTAATCAATATCCACGGTCTTGTTTCCAAAAGAGAAACACAGAAGGGGCTTCCTTGACGGCTCAGTAGTAAAGATTCCACCTGCCAGTGCAGGAGACGTGGCTGCAATCCCTGGTCCGGAAGACCCCACATGCTGTGGAGTGACTAAGCCCGTGTGCCACAACTACAGAGCCTGTGCTCTGGAGCCCAGGAACCACAACTACTGAGCTCACACACCACAAGTGCTGAAGGCTTCGTGCCACGTAGCCCATGCCCTGCAACAGAAGAAGCAACTGCAATGAGAAGCCCCCACTCGCCGCAACTCGAGGGGAAAAAAAAGACACAGCAATGAAGACCCAGCACAGCCAAAATAAATGCATTTTCTACATCCAGTCATTTGGCGGCTATCTTCCAAGAAACCTCTTACAATGAAGACAGTAAAAGTGGGAGCTGGGAGAGACATATGAAGAAAGAACAAACTCAAATTCAACTGTAAGTCAGAACCTACAGATATGAGCTGTACACACAGTAGCCACATGTGGTTCCTGAGCACTTGAAATGTGGCAAGTCTGAATTCAGATGGTCTATACTAAACGCCAGATTTCAAAGATTTATAAGCAAGAGTGGGAAACATGTCACTCGTAATTTGTACACAAATATGACTTTAAAATGACGGTATCTTAGATGTACTGAATTAAATGAGATGTACTAAAAAGTTATTAAAATTAATTTCACCCATTTCTCTTTTTCACTCTAATTAAAATTCAGAGTGAAGTATCTACTTTAGGCCCCCTACTTCAAGACCATATGAAACTATGGTCTATAAAACTATAAAACTCAAGTAGTTCTGGACCATTTACTTCTAACATATACCTAAAAGTCACCTTATTTCAAGAACAGGAAAGTAGCTTTGTCAATAAGCTAATACAGGGACACCCCCCGTGGTCAAGTGATTAAGAATCCACTTTGCAATACAGCATACAAGGGCACAATCCCTGGTTGAAAAACTAAGATCCCACACGTCACAGAGCAACTAAGCCCGTACCCCAGAATTCCTGAGCCCATGAGCCAAAACCAGGGAGCCTGTGTGCTGCAGTGAAGATCCCACATGCCCCAACTGAGGCTGGCGCAGCCAATGAGGATTAAAACAAAAAATCAGCTACTAAAAGGCCAGTCACTTTAAATCAATGTTCCTTCACCTTCTGGGCATCAGAATTAATGGAACAGTTTTTATAGAAATTTACAAATGCCCATACTCCTCAGAGATTCCAGTCAGTAGGGCAGGAGTGGGACCCTAGCATCCGTAAGCTATAAAAGCCTCTCAGGTGAATCTAAAGGACAAACCAACATGTAAGGTCATGTTTCTACATATATACACCTTAATATACTTCCCAAATCACTGACGGTGACTTTAGCCATGAAATTAAGACACCTGCTCCCTGGAAGAAAAGCTACAACAAACCTAAACAGTGTATTAAAAAGCAGAGACATCACTTTGATGACAAAGGTCCATCTAGTTAAAGCTATGGTTTTTCCAGTAGTCATGTACGGATGTGAGAGTTCGACTATGAAGAAGGCAGAGTCCCTAAGAATTGATGCTTTTGAACTGTGCTGCTGGAGCAGACTCTTGAGTCCCTGGGACAACAACGAGATGAAACCAGCCAACGCTGAAGGAGATCAACCCTGAATATTCACTGGAAGCACTGATGCTGAAACTGAAGCTCCAATAGTTTGGCCACCTGATGTGAAGAGTTGACTCACTGGAAAAGACCCTGATGCTCGGAAAGATTGTGGGCCGAAGAAGGGGACAACAGAGGAGGAGATGGTTGGATGGCATCACTGACTCAATGGACACGAGTCTGGCCAGACTCCAGGAGATAGTGAAGGACAGGGAAGTCTGGCGTACTGCAGTTCATAGGGTCCCAGAGAGTTGGGCATGACTGAGCCACTGAACAACCCATTGTATTTATAAAGACATGACTAGGAGACCATAAATTCTGCAGTGCAACTGTGTGCACTGTGTGCACTCAGTATCAACAGCGATAGTTGATACTGAGTTGAGAACTGCGGCAAGCAACACGAAGCGCCTGTGACCAGGCACGTAGCTAAAGCCATTTCCTGTGTCCCTTCCAGATAAGGGTTGTATATGCACAAATGGAGATGACTCCCACTTACTTCTGCCTCTGGTTCTCTCGGAAAGCACTGATACCTGGGCCAGAAATATAGCTTAGTGGTGATAAGCTGGGTTCTCAAATCAGACTGCAAAAGTTCAAATCCAAGCTCTTCAGTTATTAGTTATAAAAATGGTGCCAAGGAATTTCACATTCCTAAGCCTATGCTTCCTCAACAATATAACAAGAGAAAAAGTATCTAATCCTTAAGTCAGTAGGCCTAATTCTGTGATGCATATAAAGTACGTGGGGGTAACACAAAAAAGCCATGCTTTTTACTGCAATCATTATTTGCCTCTTCTCATGACTTGGCTATAGTTTTGGATTATTCATAGTAAACCCTGCTTTCACTAGCTCAACATTCACAAAAAAAACTACGAATGTTGGCTTAAAAACATTACCTCTCTGCCTCTCCATTTATACAAACTTCCAAAGCAAGAGGAGGCATCCGACTTCTCACCTGTCAGACTCTTCAATCCTTCTGTGAAAAGTGACTGGAATTCTGGAGACTGCAACTTCATTGTAAACATAGAGTGCTTCAGAAGGCACAGTCTACTCCAGCTGCAGCTCAGTAACTGCCTGCGCCAGGGATCCAGGCACCTCAGCATCTGGGGAGAAAGTCACCACCTCGCATCTACAAGACAAGCATGCACACACCACGATGAAATTTACAAGCGCAGGACAATGAGGGGATGCGCAGTGATTTTATCAACAGAGACACAGTCGTCTCCTGATCATGTGAAAAACGGAAAAAACTGACAACGTGAGGGAGAATTACAACTGGGTCTACCCCTGCAGTTACCCGGTTTTGCCCTCCTGAAGCACTTGCTACTATGTTAATACCGCATTCTACTGTCGGGATGCTCTCCTGGGAGACCGGTCTCAGTTAAAGCCTGAGGTACAAGGCTGCCACGAACAGTGGTTCCAGAAAATGTAACTCAAACACTTGCAGGGACACTTGCTCTTCTCCAGAATAATTCACAGTCGTGTGTACATCAGCATACTTGCTCACACACACCTGAGACTCATGACCCCGGGATATGTCCTACTCACTGGAAAACAAGATGTTTTCCTATCATCTGTCCTTGCTGCCCGCTTCTTCTTCATTCATCATCCGCCTATCCCATCAAGTCTCCTGAATCCCACCCATTCACACTCTGCCATCTGTCGTCCATCATCATCACGCTCCGTTTTTCATGTAGGGTGGGCCTCTGGGAGGCAGCAACAGATCGCAAACAAACCGAAAGAAACCCCAGAGAAGAACCATTCCTTTTCTTGGAAAAGCAGGTTTCAAAGAGCGGCGTTTCCCGCCAGGGGGCGAGTTCTCCTTATCCAAAGAACTGGGGAGGAAAAACACTGCACTTCCTTCCACGCTTCAACACAGAAAACCCAGTGGGAACCCAGGCACTGAAACTGTGTGGCCTGTCCCCCACAGCAGGTGCTGGACCTAAAAGGGAGGCCAAAGGCCCGGCCGCAAGGAAGGGAAAGCGCCCAGGGGAAGCCCGATGAATCAGCCCGCAGTCAGTGAGATGTAGCAGAAACGCGGTCCCACGACCTCGACAGTGGGCTCTATTCCCGAGGGCGGAAGAGGCCTCTCACCGCCCCGGCACCCGCCTTCCCCAAGACCAAGCCCGTGGGACAGTCCCAGGGTCCTGCCATCGCTGCCGCTCGCCCCCCAGCAGCGCGCAACCGCACGTCCCCCGCACGCCTTCTCACCGTCCCCACGGCTCCGTCGCCGTCGCGTGCACTTCCGGGCAGCAGGCGCCGTGACGTCACCAATGCGCGCCGGCTGACCGCAAATGGGAAGTCACGGAAGGGAGTGGGCGGTACTTTACCAAGCTCTCCCCGTCTCTCCCACTTCGCAGCCTGCAGCGTACCCTACCTTCAGCAAGGTTCCTGAGTTCTTCCCAGTCCTGCACAGCCAGGCTTTGCTCCTGGGGGGACCCTAGGGACCAGTGGCTGTACATTTATTTTAATTATACCTCACCGCACCTTTCTCTTGGAGAGGAAGTGGCAACCCACTCCAATGTTCTTGCCTGGAGAATCCCACGGACGGAGAAGCCTGGTAGGCTGCAGTCCATGGGATCGCACAGGGTCGGACACGACTGAAGCGACTTAGCAGCAGCAGCAGCAGCAGCACCTTTCTCTGGCCCTGGGGTTGTTAGACACTCATCTGTACTGCATACCCGTGTGACCCGGGACAAGTGACACCGACTTCCTTTGTAAAATGAGACTATCAATAGAACCTATGCCAGGGAACTGCCAGGCTTAAATGTCATGTTATCCCCTCGTAAAGGGGAAGGGCTCAGTAACTGTTTACTTGTTATTCTTGCCTGCTCCTGGTTGGCACTTGACTCACGTTACTATTCTATACACTAATTGGTGTGGCAAACAATTTGATATTGTAGATGAAATAGACAAATCCTTTGAAAAATACAACTTACCAAAATTGACCTTGGATGACATTTTAACATCTGAATAGCCCTTTGCTATTAAAGAAATGGAGTTTAGTTCAACAAACTTCTTACAAAGATAATTCCAGACACAGATGGTTTCAGTGGTCAAATTTATCAACCACTTGAGAAAGAAATGACACCAAATTTGCACAGTTTTTGCTCAGCAAATAGAGGGAAAGGTCTTCCTTTCATCTGAGGCCAGAATACACTGATAACAAACTTCAAATAGATACTACCAAAAAAGAATTTACATATTAATGTCCATATGAACACAAAAACAAGTATCTCTAGTATTAGCAAATTGAATCCAGGTTGGATAATGTTGGGTTTATTCAGTAATGCAAGGTGGATTCAACATTTAAAAAACAATCAGTGTTACTTATCATATTACAGGCTGATAAAAAAAAAAAAAAACCAACTATGATCTATCTAGTTGCACAATAAGTGAAACAGAGCTGGACCCTGTGGGGCTCCTGGACACAGAAACCTTTCAAACAGTTGTCAGTCAGGTAAGGGAGGGGATGCAGAGGCAAGTGAGGAGCAGGCAAGACACAGAAGTGTAGCCTCGGACAGGGTCCTGGTTCCAAGTCAAGGGATACAAATAACAGTATCTTTGCGCTCTTTTACAGAAATAAAACCCCCAACAAATTAAAGATATTAACATTCTTTATTGTAGACTAAAGTACCAGAGAAGCTCTTGAGGAGAACATGTGAATCCTAAACAGCCAGTGCAATCTTGAGAAAGAAAAACAGAGCTGGAGGAATCAGGCTCCCAACTTCAAAATATACAACAAAGCCACAGTAATCAAGAAAGTATGGTACTACCATAAAACCAGAAATATAGACCAATGGTACAGGATAGAAAGCCTACAGATAAACCCACCCATCTATGGGCAATTCACATATGACAAAGGAGGAAAGGATATGCAATAGAGACAAGAAAGACTTCAATAAGAGGTGCTGGAAAAGCTGGACAGTGACATATAAAAGAATGAAATAAGAACAATATCTAACACTATGCTGTTGTTCAGTCTCTTAGTTGTATCCAATTCTTCATGACCCCATAAACTGCAGCAAACCAGGTTTCCCTGTCCTTCACTATCTCCCAGAGTTTGCTCAAGCTCATGTCCATTGAGTTGGTGATGCAATCCAACCATCTAATCCTGTTGCTCCCTTCTTCTCCTGCCTTCAGTCTTTCCCAGTATTAGGGCCTTTTCCAATGAGTCAGCTCTTCACAACAGGTGGCCAAAATATTGGAGTTTCAGCTTCAGTACCAGTCCTTCCAATGAATATTTAGGGCTGATTTCCTTTAGGATTGACTGGTTTGATATCCCTGATATTCAAGGGATTCTCAAGAGTCTTCCCCAGAACACAATTCAAAATCATCAATTCTTTGACCCTCAGCCTTCCGTATGGTCCAACTCTCACATCTGTACATGACTACTGGAAAAACCATAGCTTTGACTATAAGGACCTTTGTTGGCAAAGTGATGTCTCTGCTTTTTAATATGATGTCTAGGTTTGTCATAGCTTTCCTTCCAAGGAGTAAGCATCTTTAAATTTCATGGCTGCAGTCACTGTCTGCAGAGATTTTGGAGCCCAAGAAAATAAAATGTCTCTGTTTCCACTTTCCCCCCATTTATTTCCCATGAAGGGATGGGACTGGATGCTGTAATCTTTGTTTTTTGAAGGCTGAGTTTTAAGCCAGCTTTTCACTCCCCTCATTCACTCTCACCAAGAGACTCTTTAGTTCCTCTTTGCTTTCTGCCAATAGTGTGTTATCATTTGCATATTTGAGCTTGATATTTCTCCCAGCAATCTTGATCTCTAGTCTTTCTCATTCTCTTGTTTTCCTCTATTTCTTTGCATTGATCACTTAGAAAGGCTTTATCTCTCCTTGCTATTCTTTGGAACTCTGCATTCAGATGGATGGATCTTTCCTTTTCTCCTTTGCTTTTTGCTTCTCTTCTTTTCTCAGCTATCTGTAAGGCCTCCTCAACTACTTTGCCTTTTTGCATTTCTTTTTTCTTGGGAATGGTTTTATCACCACATCCTGTACAATGTCAGGAACCTCTGTCGATAGTTCTTCAGGCACTCTGTATATCAGATCTAATCCCCTGAATCTATTTGTCACTTCCATTGTATAATCATAAGGGATTTGATTTAGGTCATACCTGAATGGCCTAGTGGTTTTCCCTACCTTCTTGAATTTAAGTCTGAATTTTGTAATAAGGAGTTCATGATCTGAGCCATAGTCAGCTCCCAGTCTTGTTTTTGCTGACTGTATAGAGCTTCTCTATCTTTGGCTTCAAAGAATATAATCTTGTATTGACCAACTGGTGATGTCCATGTGTAGAGTCATCTCTTATGTTGTTCGAAGAGGGTGTTTCCTATGACCAGGGCACTCTCTTGGCAAAACTCTGTTAGCCTTTGCCCTGCTTCATCTTGTACTCCAAGCCCAAACTTGCCAGTTACTCCAAGTATCTCTTGACTTCCTACTTTTGCATTCTAGTCCCCTATGATGAAAAGGCCATCTTTTTTGGTGTTAGTTCTAGAAGGTCTTGTAGGTCTTCATAGAACCGTTCAACTTCAGCTTCTTCAGCATTAGTGGTTGGGTCATAGACTTGGATTACTGTGATACTGGATGGTTTGCCTTGGAAACGAACAGAGATCAGTCTGTCGTTTTTGAGATTGTATCTAAGTACTGCATTTTGAACTCTTCTGTTGACTATGAAGGCTACTCCATTTCTTCTAAGAGATTCTTGCCCACAGTAGTAGATATAGTGGTCATCTGAATTAAATTTGCCCATTCCGGTCCATTATAGTTCACTGATTCCTAGAATGTTGACGTTCACTCTTGCCATCTCCTGTGTGACAACGTCCAATTTACCTTGATTCATGGACCTAACATTTCAGGTTCCTGTGCAATACTGTTCTTTACAGCATTGGACTTTCCTTCTGATGTATAATCATAAGGGATTTGATGTAGATCATACCTGAATGCTCTAGTGGTTTTCCCTACTTTCTTCAATTTAAGCCTGAATCTTTTAGTAAGGAGATCATAATCTAAGCCACAGTTGGCTCCAGGTCTTGTTTTTGCTGACTGTATAGAGCTTCTCCAACTTTGGCTGCAAAGAATATAATCAATCTGACTTTGGTATTGACTATCTGGTGATGTCCATCAGATAGTACAGAGTTGTCTCTTGTGTTGTTGGAAGAGGGTGTTTGCTATGACCAGTGTGTTCTGGTGGCAAAATTCACAAAAATAAATTCAAAATGGATTAAAGACATAAATGTAAAGCACTATAAAACTTAGAGAAAAATATAGAGAAAACACACTTTGATCTAAATCACAACATCTTTTTTGATCCACCAACTAGAGCACTGAAAATAAAAATGGGACCTAATTAAACCTAAAAGTTGAAGTAAAGGAAATCGTAAATAAGAAGACAACCCTCAGAATGGGAAAAAGTATTTGCAAACAAAGCACTAGGCAAAGGAATAATCTCCAAAGTATATAAACAGCTCATGCAGCTCAGTATTAAAAAAACAAACAACCCAATCAAAAAATGTTTGGGACACCTAAGTAGACACCTCTCCAATGAAGATGTACAGATGGTGAAAAGGCACATGAAAAGATGCTCAACGTCATTACAGAAATGAAAATAAAAACTACAATGAGGTATCACCTCACACCAATCAGAATGGCCATCAGTAAAAAATCTATAGACAGGACCTCCTTGGTAGTACAGCGGTTAAGACTCCAACTCACAATGCACGGGACATGGGTTCAATCTTTGTTCCGGGAAGATTCCATGTGCCTTGGAGCAACTAAGCCTATTCACACGACTACTGAGCCTGAGCTCTAGTGCCTGTGAGTCACAACTACTGAAGCCCAAGTGCCTTGACCCCATGCTCTGCACCAAGAGAAGCCACCACAGTAAGAAGCGTGCACACTGCAACCAAGAGTGGCCCACACTGCCACAGCTAGAGAAAACCTGCCGAAAGCAGAGGATGCAGCACAGTCAAAATACAAATAAATATTTTTAAAAGATAGTAATTTCAAAAAATCTATAAATAATACATGCTGCAGAGGGTATGGAGGAACCTTCTTGCACTGTTGGTGGAACTATAAACTGATACAGCTACTGTGGTGAACAGTATGATCAGATCAGTCGCTCAGTCGTGTCCAACTTTTTGTGACACCATGAATCGCAGCAGGCCAGGCCTCCCTGTCCATCACCAACTTCCGGAGTTCACTCAGACTCATGTCCATCAAGTCAGTGATGCCATCCAGCAATCTCATCCTCTGTCGTCCCCTTCTCCTCTTGCCCCAATCCCTCCCAGCATCAGGGTCTTTTCCCATGAGTCAACTCTTCGCATGAGATGGCCAAAGTATTGGAGTTTCAGCTTTAGCATCATTCCTTCCAAAGAAATCCCAGGGCTGATCTCCTTCAGAATGGACTGGTTGGATCTCCTTGCAGTCTAAGGGACTCTCAAGAGTCTTCTCCAGCACCACAATTCAAAAGCATCAATTCTTCGGCGCTCAGCCTTCTTCACAGTCCAACTCTCACATCCATACATGACCACAGGAAAAACCATAGCCTTGACTAGACGGACCTTTGTTGGCAAAGTAATGTCTCTGCTTTTGAATATGCTATCTAGGTTGGTCATAACTTTCCTTCCAAGGAGTAAGCATCTTTTAATTTCATGGCTGCAGTCACCATCTGCAGTGATTTTGGAGCCCAGAAAAATAAAGTCTGACACTGTTTCCACTGTTTCCCCATCCATTTCCCATGAAGTGGTGGGACCGGATGCCATGATTTTCGTTTTCTGACTGTTGAGCTTTAAGCCAACTTTTTCACTCTCCACTTTCACTTTCATCAAGAGGCTTTTGAGTTCCTCTTCACTTTCTGCCATAAGGGTGGTGTCATCTGCATATCTGAGGTGATTGATATTTCTCCTGGCAATCTTGATTCCAGCTTGTGTTTCTTCCAGCCCAGCGTTTCTCATGATGTACTCTGCATAGAAGTTAAATAAACAGGGTGACAATGTACAGCCTTGACAAACTCCTTTTCCTATTTGGAACCAGTCTGTTGTTCCATGTCCAGTTCTAACTGTTGCTTCCTGACCTGCATACAAATTTCTCAAGAGGCAGATCAAGGCTCCTTAAAAAACTAAACCATATGACCCACCAATCCCCTACTGGACATATATCCAGGACACATGCACCCCAATGCTCCCTGGTGCACTGTGCACAAAAGCCAGGATGTGGAAACAACCTAAATGTCTAACAGCAGACGAGTGGGCAAGGAAGATACATACACACAATGGAATACTACTCAGCCACGAGAAGGAACGGAACAGGGTCATTCGTAGAAACATGGGTGGACCTGGATGGAGTCTGTCACACAGAGTGAAGTAAAGTCAGAAGGAGAAAAACAAATACTGCATATTAATGCATGCATGTGGAATCAGAGAAATTGTATAGATGAACCTATTTCTAAGGCAGGAATAGAGACACAGACTTAAAGAATGGACCTACAGACATGGGGTGAGGGTGACAAATTAGGGGGAGATTGGGATTGACCAATATACACTACATGTATAAAATAGGTAGCTAGTGGGAAGCTGTAGTATAGCAGAGAGACCTCAGTTTCACGCTCTGTGAAGACCTAGGGGTGGGATGGTAGTGGGTGGGAGCTCCAGGAAAGAGGGGATGCTGTGCTGTGTTTTGTCACTCAGTCATGTTCGACTCTTTGCAACCCCATGTACTAAAGCCCGCCAGGCCCCTCTGTCCATGGGGATTCTCCAGGAAAGAATACTGGACTGGTTTCCATGCCCTCCTCTAGGGTATCTTCCCAACCCAGTGATAGAACCCAGGTCTCCCACATTGCAGGTGGATTCTTTACCATCTGAGCCACCAGGGAAGTCCAAGAATTCTGGAGTAGGTAGCCTATCCCTTCTCCAGGGGAGCTTCCCAACCCAAGACTAGAACTGGAGTCTCCTGCATTGCAGGTGGATCCTTTACCAGCTGAGCTACCAAGGAAGCCTGACAAAGGAGATATACATGCATATGATTGATTCACTTCACTGAAGGGCAGAAACTAACACAATACTATAAAGCGATTATATTTATTAAAAAAAAAAAAAAAAAAGATCAGCTGAAGCCCAGATTGAAGGAGTGCTGGCCCTGCACACACCCAGATCCTTACCAGCATCTTCACCTTTGCTACATAAAACTCCTCACAAAATCCTTCTGGGTTGAGACATTTGGTTTTGAAGTTATGACACTGCTGTGTCCCCCTTTGCCTGGCAAAGCAATGAAGCTATTCTTTTCTCCTTCACCCAAAACTCTTGTCTTCAACATCCCATTCAGCACTGGGGCACAGAGGCTGGATTTTCAGCATCAAAAGCACTAGAAATTCAACATATATTCATGATTAAAAACTCTGAAAATTAGTAGGACAACTTCTACAATCTGGCAAAGAGCATCTATGAAAAATATACAGGTAATACCATACTTAATGATAAAATATTGGCCACTTTGCTGCTAACATCAGCAAAAAGAATGCCCATTCTCAGTATTTCTTTTCAAAATTTTACCACAGTTCAAACTCTTAACATAAGGCAAGGAAAAGAAGTAAAAGATATGATAGAAAGCCCTGAGATACACCCATACACATATGGTCACCTAATCTATAACAAAGGAGGCAAGAATATACAATTGGGAAAAGACCATCTCTTCAATAAGTGGTACTGAGAAAAATGGACAGCTACATGGTAAACAAAAGAAATTAGAATACTCCCTCACACTGTACACAAAAGTGAACTCAAAGTGGATTAAAGACTTGAACACAAGGCCAGACACTATGAAACTCTTAAGAGAAAATCATAAACTCTTAAGAGGAAATCATAGACACAACATTCTATGATATAAGTCACAGCAAGATTCTTTTTTGAGCCACCTTCTAGAGTAATGAAAATAAAAACAAAAATAAACAGATAGGACCTAATGAAACTTAAAAGCTTTTGCACAGCAAAGGAAACCATAAAAAAGATGAAACAGCAACCCTCAGAATGAGAGAAATATGTGCAAATGAAGCAACTGACAAAGGATTAATCTCCAAAATATACAAACAGTGAATGCAGCTCTATGTAGACAACTCAATCAAAAAAATAGGTGGAAGACATAAGTAGACGTTTCTCAAATGAAGACATGCAAATGGCCAAAAAACATAAGAAAAGATGTTCTACATCACTAATTACTAGAGAAATGCAAATCAAAACTACAGTGAGGTACCACCTTACACAAATCAGAATTGTCATTATTCAGAAATCTACAAACAATAAATACTGGAGAGGGTGTGGAGAAAAGGGAACCCTCTTGTACTGACAGTGGAAATGCAAACTGATATAATGACTATGGCGAACAGAGAAGATTCTTGAGAGTCCCTTGGATTGCAAGGAGATCCAACCAGTCCATCCTAAAGGAAATCCGTCCTGAATATTCATTGGAAGGACTGATGCTGAAGCTGAAACTCCAATGTTTTGGCCACCTGATGCGAAGAACTGACTCATTTGAAAAGACCCTGATGCTGGGAAAGACTGAAGGCAGGAGGAGAAGGGGACGACAGAGGATGAGATGGTTGGATGGCATCACCAACTCAATGGACAAGAGTTTGAGTAAACTCTGGGATTTGGTGATGGACAGGGAGGCCTGGCGTGATGCAGTCCATGGGGTCACAGAGTCAGACATGACTGAGCGCCTGAACTGAACTGATGGAGAACAGTATAGAAGTCTCTTGAAACACTAAAAATAGAACTATGATATGACCTAGCAATTTCACTACTGGACATACTCTGAGAGAAAACCATAATTCCAAAAGACACATGAAGCCCAATGTTCATGGAGCACTATTACCAACAGCCAGGGCATGGACGCAACCTTAGTGTCCCACGAATAGCCAGAGGAATAAATAAAGATGTGGTGGTTGCTGGTGTTCAGTCACTACGTTGTGTCTGACTCTTGCTGTTGACAGTCCACGCAGCCCCATGAACTGCAGCACACCAGGCTTCCCAGTCCTTCATATCTCCTAGAGTTTGCTCAAAAAGATGCGGTACATATGTCCAATGGAATATTATTGTTGTTAAGTCACTAAGTTGTGTCTGATTCTTTTCAGATCCATGGACTGTAGCTCACCAGGCTCCTCTGTCCATGGGATTTCCCAGGCAAGAATACTGGAGTGGGTTGCCATTTCCTTCTTCAGAGGATCTTCCTGAGCCAGGGATCAAACCTATGCCTCCTGCACTGGCAGGCAGATTCTTTACCACTGAACCACCAGGAAAGACCACTGTGGAATATTCCTCAGCCATAAAAAGGAATAAAACTGGGTCGTTTGCAGAGATCTGAATGAACCTGGAGACTGTCATACACAGTGAAATAAGTCAGAAAGAAGAAAACAAATATCATATAGTAATGCAAACGTGTGGAATCTGGGGTAACAGTATAGATAATCTTATTTGCAAAGCAGAGGGAGAGAGACAAGGACTTAGAGAACAAATGTATGGACACCAAGCTGGGAGGGTTTGGGATGAAGGGGAAGACTGGGATTGACAAATATACAGTACTGATACTATGTATAAAATAGGTAACGAATGAGAACCTTTTGTTTAGCTCAGGGAACTCTACTCAATGCTCTGTAGTGACTTAAACTGAAAGGAAATTTAAAAAAAGAGGGGATACATGTATACATACAACTGATTCACTTCGCTATACAGCAGAAACTAACACAACATTATAAAGCAACTATACTCCAATACAAATTAATTTAAAACATTAAACAGTTGTAGTATTTGAGAAGGAAGCAAAACTGTTCCGATCACATAGTAGTTCACACAGATACCTTAGGAACTGACGAAACTATTAGAACCAGTAAGTGAATCTGACAAGGTCTTAGGATTCTAGGTTAATATATAACAATTATTTGCATTTTTATACAGAAGCACATAGTTATAGATTTTAATTTATATAATAAAATAAACTCAAATATAATAGTAGCTAAAGTATATGCAAACACACACAGTATAATGCAGAAATAAATGGAATGATAGAAGCTATATGGCTGGCAACCAAGCATATGTAAACGAATTGAACATGAACAGACATTAGGAAAATGCAAAGCAAAACCACAATGAGATGTCATTACATTCCTAGGGAACATTTTAATTAAAAAAACAAAAACAGTAATATCAAGTACAGGTGAGCATGCAGACCAGCTGGAACTCTCACACGCTGCTGCTGAAAACACAAACTGGGGCGGCCACTCTGGAACACAACTTCCTGGGTTCTGATCAAGTTCTGTATATATCCACCATACAAACCAGAAATCCTAGTCCTAGATATTTACTCGAGAGAAGAAAAAACTTATGTTCATGCTTAAAAAAAAATGTATGTGGATTGTTACAGTAGCTTTACTGATAATCCTTCAAGTCTGGAAATAAGTCAACTTTACTTAAAAAACAAATGGATTCGTAAACTGTGGTCTGTCCATACAAAGAAATATTACTCAGCAATATAAAAGAATTAACTGCTGATCCAAACAATATGTCAAAACCTCCCGTCAAGAAAGCCAGACTCAGGAGGCTATATATAGAATGGTTCTACTTATGGGACTCCCTGGAGGAAGCAAAAGTATAGTTACAGACACAAAAGACTCCAAATAGCCAAGACCATCTTGAAAAATAAAAACAGAACTGGAGGAATCAAGCTCTATGACTTCAGCCTATACTACAAAACAGTATGGTACCGGCACAAAAGCAGGAATACAGATCAATGGAGAAAGGATATAAAGTCAAGAGATAAATCCACATATGTATAGTGACCTAATCTATGACAAAGAAGGCAATGATATACAATGGAGAAAAGATAAATCTATTTAATAACTGGTGCTGGGAACACTGAACAGCTACATGTAAATTAATGAGATTAGAACACTCCCTAACACCACTACTCAAAAATAAACTTTAAATGCACTAAAGACCTAAACATAAGACCAGATACTATAAAACTTAGAGGAAAACATAGGAAAAACACTCCTTGACATAAACAGCAGCAATATCTCTTTTGATCCATCTCCTAGAGTAACGAAAATAAAAACAAAAGTAAACAAATGAGACCTAATTAAACTCAAACGCTTTTGTACAGCAAAGGAAACCATCAAAAAAAAACCCACAAACAACAACAACAAAAAAAAAAAAAACCCCACAGAATGAGAGAAAATATTTGCAAACGAAAGAGACAAGAGACTAGTCTACAAAATATACAAACAATTCACACAGCTCAAGATCAAAGAACAACAACAACAAAAAATCAAATCAAATGGGTGGAAGATCTTACTAGATCCTTCTCCAAAAAAGACCTACAGACAGACAGCCAAGAGGCACAAGAAAGGGAGCTCAGTATCACTAATTACTGCTGCTGCTAAGTCTCTTCAGTCGTGTCTGACTGTGTGCGACCCCATAGACGGCAGCCCACCAAGCTTCCCGTCCCTGGGATTCTCCAGGCAAGAACACTGGAGTGGGCTGCCATTTTCTTCTCCAATGCATGAAAGTGAGAAGTCAAAGTAAAGTCGCTCAGTCATGTCTGACTCTATCGACCCCATGGACTGCAGCCCACCAGGCTCCTCCGTCCATGGGATTTTCTAGGCAAAAGTACTGGAGTGGGGTGCCATTGCCTTCTCCGATCACTAATTACTAGAGAAATGCAAATGAATAGTACAATGAGGTGCCACCTCACACTGGTCAGAATGGCCACCATCAAAAACATCTACAAACAATAAATGCTGGAGAGGATGTAGAGAAAAGGGAGCCCTCCTACACTGTTGGTGGGAATGTATTAGTAAGTTGGTTCGGCCACTATGGTGAATAGTATGCTGCTGCTGCTGCTGCTAAGTCGCTTCAGTTGTGTCCGACTCTGTGAGACCTCATAGACGGCAGCCCACCAGGCTTCCCCGTCCCTGGGATTCTCCAGGCAAGAACACTGGAGTGGGTTGACATTTCCTTCTCCAATGCATGAAAGTGAAAAGTAAAAGTGAAGTTGCTCAGTCATGTCCGACTCCAGCGACCCCATGGATTGCAGCCTACCAGGCTCCTCCGTCCATGGGATTTTCCAGGCAAAAGCACTGGAGTGGGGTGCCATTAGAGGTTCCTTAAAAAACAAAAAACAGAATTACCGTTTGATCCAGCAATCCCACTCCTGGGTATAAGTCCAGAGAAAACCACAGTTCAAAAGGATATATGCACCCCAATATTCACTGCGGCACTATTTACAATAGCGAAGACATGGAAGCAATCTAAATGTCCATTGATGGAGGAATGGATAATGAAGATGTGGTACGTGTATATACAATAGAATACTATTCATCCATAAAAAGGAATGAAATAATGCCATATGCAGCACATAGATGGACCTAGAGATTGTAATACTGAGTAAAGTAAGTCAGACACAGAGAGAAAAATATCATATGATATCACTTATATGAGAAATGTAAAACAAAAATGGTACAAATGAACCTATTTACAAAGCAGAAATTGAGTCACAGATGTAGATAACAAACTTAAAGTTACCAAGGGAAAAAGGGGCTGGGATAAACTGGGAAATTGGGATGAACATATATACAGTATTGTATTTAAAACAGATAACTAATAGGAACCTACGTATAGCACGGGGAACTCTACTGAATACTCTTTAATAATCTGTTAGGAACAGAATCTTAAGAAGAGTGAATATATGTGTATGTATAACTGATTCACTTCACTGCAAAGTAAAAATGAAAATAAAACTAACTCAACTATACTCCAATTAAAAAAAATAAACAGAAGAACTAAAACAGGATAGATAGTAAAGCTGCAGGATATAAAATCAACACACAGAAACCCCTTGCATTCCTATACACTAATAATGAGAAAACAGAAAGAGAAATTAAGGAAACAATTCCATTCACCATTGCAATGAAAAGAATAAAATACTTAGGAATATATCTACCTAAAGAAACTAAAGACCTATATATAGAAAACTATAAAACACTGGTGAAAGAAATCAAAGAGGACACTAATAGATGGAGAAATATACCATGTTCATGGATTGGAAGAATCAATATAGTGAAAATGAGTATACTACCCAAAGTAATTTATAGATTCAATGCAATCCCTATCAAGCTACCAACAGTATTCTTCACAGAGCTAGAACAAATAATTTCACAATTTGTATGGAAATACAAAAAACCTCGAATAGCCAAAGCTACCTTGAGAAAGAAGAATGGAACTGGGGGAATCAACCTACCTGACTTCAGGCTCTACTACAAAGCCACAGTTATCAAGACAGTATGGTACTGGCACAAAGACAGAAATACAGATCAATGGAACAAAATAGAAAGCCCAGAGATAAATCCACGCACATATGGACACCTTATCTTTGACAAAGGAGGCAAGAATATACAATGGATTAAAGACAATCTTTAACAACAAGTGGTGCTGGGAAATCTGGTCAACCACTTGTAAAAGAATGAAACTAGACCACTTTCTAACACCATACACAAAAATAAACTCAAAATGGATTAAAGATCTCAATGTAAGACCAGAAACTATAAAACTCCTAGAGGAGAACATAGGCAAAACACTCTCTGACATACATCACAGCAGGATCCTCTATGACCCACCTCCCAGAATATTGGAAATAAAAGCAAAAATAAACAAATGGGACCTAATTAACCTTAAAAGCTTCTGCACATCAAAGGAAACTATTAGCAAGGTGAAAAGGCAGCCTTCAGAATGGGGGAAAATAATAGCAAATGAAGCAACTGACAAACAACTAATCTCAAAAATATACAAGCAACTCCTGCAGGTCAACTCCAGAAAAATAAATGACCCAATCAAAAAATGGGCCAAAGAACTAAATAGACATTTCTCCAAAGAAGACATACAGATGGCTAACAAACACATGAAAAGATGCTCAACATCACTTATTATCAGAGAAATGCAAATCAAAACCACTATGAGGTACCATTTCACACCAGTCAGAATGGCTGCGATCCAAAAGTCTACAAGCAATAAATGCTGGAGAGGGTGTGGAGAAAAGGGAACCCTCTTACACTGTTGGTGGGAATGCAAACTAGTATAGCCACTATGGAGAACAGTGTGGAGATTCCTTAAAAAACTGGAAATAGAACTGCCTTATGATCCAGCAATCCCACTGCTGGGCATACACACTGAGGAAACCAGAAGGGAAAGAGACACGTGTACCCCAATGTTCATCGCAGCACTGTTTATAATAGCCAGGACATGGAAGCAACCTAGATGTCCATCAGCAGATGAATGGATAAGAAAGCAGTGGTACATATACACAATGGAGTATTACTCAGCCATTAAAAAGAATACATTTGAATCAATTCTAATGAGGTGGATGAAACTGGAGCCTATTATACAGAGTGAAGTAAGCCAGAAGGAAAAACACCAATACAGTATACTAACGCATATATATGGAATTTAGAAAGATGGTAACTATAACCCGGTGTACGAGACAGCA
This sequence comes from Bos mutus, assembly GCF_027580195.1. NCBI lineage: Eukaryota > Metazoa > Chordata > Mammalia > Artiodactyla > Bovidae > Bos > Bos mutus. The sequence goes on from NC_091638.1 coordinate 23,422,429, forward strand.
AAAGAGACACTGGTGTATAGAACAGTCTTGTGGACTCTGTGGGAGAGGGAGAGGGTGAAAAGATTTGGGAGAATGGCATTGAAACATGTAAAATATCATGTATGAAACGAGATGCTGCACGATACTGGATGCTTGGGGCTAGAGCACTGGGACGACCCAGAGGGCTGGTATGGGGAGGGAGGAGGGAGGAGGGTTCAGGATGGGGAACACATGTTTACCTGTGGTGGATTCATTTTGATATTTGGCAAAACTAATACAATTATGTAAAGTTTAAAAATAAAATAAAACTAAAAAAATAATAAAAAATAAAATAAAATAAAACAGGATAGAAAACTATTGAGACAGAAAACAGGTCAGCTGTTGACTGGAGATGGAGGGAGGGAGTTACTACAAAGGAGCAGGAGAGAATCTGGGAGGGCAGGTTACGGAAGGGTTCTGTGTCTTGATAATGATGGCAATCTCATGACTATGTCTTTGTCAAAACTCAGAACAGTACACTAAAAAGGGTAAACTGTATGTAAGTTATACCTTAATAAACTCAACCAAAATATTCTCTTCCCACAAATTAGCAAAAAACAGCTAGACCATGAAGTTTTTTAAGTATATATTTTAAAAGACTCTCAAGTAATGCTTAGTCAAACGAATTCAATTATTAAAGCATTTACATGTAAAGGTAGAAGAAAGAACTTTGAGGCTAAAACTAGAAGGGGAAGAACTTTATACATGAAATGCCCCTCCTTGGTACAGTGAAGATGACCACAGGCCTACAGAATTCCTTCCTCTTCCACACAGTATGTTTGCTACTATCTCGTAATATAAGCTGGTCCTAAGAGACGTCAAACTTCAGCTGCCAAGGAACTGACATTTACCATACTGCAACCGGTAGGAAATTTTCTCTTTGTGTAGTATATCGCGCAGTCGTGTTTGTGTGTGCTCAGTCGTGTCCTACTCTTTGCGACCCTATGGACTGCAGCCTGCCAGGCTCCTCTCTGCATAAGATTTTACAAGAAAGAATACTGGAATGGGTTGCCATTTCCTTCTCCAAGGGATCCTCCCGACCCAGTGATCAAACTCACATCTCCCATACTGCCTGTACTGCAATGGATTCTTTACCACTGAGCCACCAGAGAAACCGCAATATAACCGAAAGCAAATATTATGAACAGAGAGTATTGTTAGAGGAGGGCAGGTTTCTATCATATTTATAAAAGCACCACATCCATGAGTAGGCAACATATTATTAAAAGTAAATGTTAAGAATATGAGATAAGAACAAATATGTATCAGTAATTATCATATGTACCAACATTAGGTCTTAACAATTAGCAATTCTTGTCTGAAAACTCACTAATGCTGGTTAGACTATAAGTTTAGTGTTGTTAAAGATTCCCTCAAAAGTGGACAGCTTCCATCTTTCTTCACAAGAAATCACATCTTTGATCCAGTTTATATATTTCAGTGCCAAAATTTGGCTCCCAAGTGTGTAGCTGTCTCTTCACTCATCTAAGTTATGATTGTGTTCTTCTGAAACTAGAGATTCATTTCTGCAAAGTAGAGAAAGAAGCAATTGAGTATGTATAGCACGTGATGGAATTCCAACTGAGTTATTTCAAATCCTGAAAGATGATGTTGTTAAAGTGCTGCACTCAGCAAATTTGGAAAACTCAGCAGTTGGCCACAGGACTGGAAAAGGTCAGTACTCATTCCAATCCCAAAGAAAGGCAATGCCAAAGAATGCTCAAACTACCGCACAATTGCACTCATCTCACATGCTAGCCAAGTAATGCTCAAGAGTCTCCAAGCTAGGCTTCAGCAGTATGTGAACCAAGAATTTCCAGATGTTCAAGCTGGATTTCAAAAAGGCAGAGATCAAATTGCCAATATCCACTGGATCATAGGAAAAACAAAAGAATTTGTTGGGAAAGGAGTATGTCAAGGCTGTATATTGTCACCCTGCTTATTTAACTTATATGCAGAGTACATCATGAGAAATGCTGGACTGGATGAAGCTCAAGCTGCAATCAAGATTGCAGGGAGAAATATCAATAACCTGAGATATGCAGATGACACATTCCTTATGGCAGAAAGTGAAGAGGAACTAAAGAATCTCTTGGAAGGTGAAAGAGGAGACTGAAAAAGCTGGTTTAAAACTCAACAGTCAAAAAACAAAGATCATGGCATCCAGTTCCATCACTTCATGGCAAATAGATGGGGAAACAGTGGAAATAGTGTCAGACTTTGTTTTTTTGGGCTCCAAAATCCAAGGCAGGATGACAGAGAAACAGATGGTTGGATAGCATCATCAACTCAATGGATATGAGTTTGAGCAAGCTCCAGGAGATGGTGAAGGACAGCGAAGCCTGACATGCTGCAGTCCATGGGGTGGCAGACTTGGACACAAATGAGCAACTGAACAACAACAAATAGCAGTCATGAACGTAATACTATTTTCTTTCATTCATTCATCCATCCATCCAACCAAATTTTTGTTTAGTGTCTTCTATCATGCTAGTAAAGTAATGCTCACAATTCTCCAAGCCAGGCTTCAGCTATATGTGAACCGTGAACTTCCTGATGTTCAAGCTGGTTTTAGAAAAGGCAGAGGAACCAGAGACCAAATTGCCAACATCCGCTGGATCATGGAAAAAGCAAGAGAGTTCCAGAAAAACATCTATTTTATGCTTTATTGACTATGCCAAAGCCTTTGACTGTGTGGATCACAATAAACTGTGGAAAATTCTTCAAGAGATGGGAATACCAGACCACCTGACCTGCCTCTTGAGAAATCTGTATGCAGGTCAGGAAGCAACAGTTAGAACTGGACATGGAACAACAGACTGGTTCCAAATAGGGAAAGGAGTACGTCAAGGCTGTATATTGTCACCCTGCTTATTTAACTTGTATGCAGAGTACATCATGAGAAACGCTGGGCTGGAAGAAACACAAGCTGGAATCAAGATTGCCGGGAGAAATATCAATAACCTCAGATATGCAGATGACACCACCCTTATGGCAGAAAGTGAAGAGGAACTCAAAAGCCTCTTGATGAAAGTGAAAGTGGAGAGTGAAAAAGTTGGCTTAAAGCTCAACAGTCAGAAAACGAAGATCATGGCATCCGGTCCCATCACTTCATGGGAAACAGATGGGGAAACAGTGGAAATAGTGTCAGACTTTGTTTTTTTGGGCTCCAAAATCACTGCAGATGGTGACTGCAGCCATGAAATTAAGAGACGCTTACTCCTTGGAAGGAAAGTTATGACCAACCTAGATAGCATATTCAAAAGCAGAGACATTACTTTGCCAACAAAGGTTCGTCTAGTCAAGGCTATGGTTTTTCCTGTGGTCATGTATGGATGTGAGAGTTGGACTGTGAAGAAGGCTGAGCGCCGAAGAATTGATGCTTTTGAACTGTGGTGTTGGAGAAGATTCTTGAGAGTCCCTTGGACGGCAAGGAGATCCAACCAGTCCATTCTGAAGAGATCAGCCCTGGGATTTCTTTGGAAGGAATGATGCTAAAGCTGAAACTCCAGTTCTTTGGCCACCTCATGCGAAGAACTGACTCACTGGAAAAGATTCTGATGCTGGGAGGGACTGGGGGCAGGAGGAGAAGGGGACGACAGAGGATGAGATGGCTGGATGGCATCACTGACTCGATGGACGTGAGTCTGAGTGAACTCCGGGAGTTGGTGATGGACAGGGAGGCCTGGCCTGCTGCGATTCATGGGGTCGCAAAGAGTCGGACATGACTGAGCGACTAAATTGAACTGAACTGATGAGCCAATGACTCATCCTATCTGTGAGCCGGCTGGGGATGCTGCAGTGAACAGCGAGGTGTTAAGAGATTTAGAGGCATGCAGACACACACAGGGAAGAAGGCCATATAATGATGAAGCTAAGAGACTGGACTGATGCTGCTATGAGCCAAAGCATGCTAAGGATCACTGGCAACAACCAGAAGCTAGGAAATGATGGCAAATGGATCCACTTTTTGGAGAGCGAACCTGACCCCGCCCTACCGGAAGTTGTCATGCAAAGGAAAGCTCTGGCCACGCCTAGAGTTCAGCACCATCGTCACGAACAGCGACACCACCCAATGTAGTCCCCTGACTCCGCTGCAGAGATTTTCACCTGACAAAGGAATTGGCCAATCCCAACTGGTTCCAATGGAGAAGGCAATGGCACCTCACTCCGGTACTCATGCCTGGAAAATCCCATGGATGGAGGAGCCTGGTGGGCTGTACTCCATGGGGTCGCTAAGAGTCGGGCACGACTGAGCGACTTCCCTTTCCCTTTATGAGCCAATGACATTTGTGAATACTCACAATAATAAGTTCATCTAATGATTTATATTGTGCTTAGGACAGTGTTAGGCATTGTATTAATATATCAACCTTTACAAACTGCTAATGAGGACAGTGAAGCACAGAGAGGTTAATTTGGCCAAGGTCACACAGGTGGTAAGTGGCAGAAGCAGAATGCGAACCCAGACATCTGACCTTGAAACCACCACTGTCTTCTGATAAACCTGGGAAAACAGACAGGGACCAGGTCCAGCACAAGGCTGGGACCTGACAGGATGACATTTGGATTTCTTTTAGAAGGTAATACAAAGAAATTAGGGGTTTTCTCCATAGGGCTTTTTATAGCCCCATTTGTGTTTTCACGTGATGCGTCTTGCAGCAACATGGAGAATGGCAGGAAGGGCCTGATGCATAAATTTATTACCTCATGGTTCTAGAGGTTGGAAGTATAACACGGGTGCACAGGGCTAAATTCCTTCTGGAGACATTCCAACTGCTAGTGGTGCCCTCCCTCCATCTTTACAGCACACCAACATAATGCAGTCTTTCCCCTCTCTGCTCCTGCCACCTTACGAAAGCCCTGTGATGACACTGGCCCCTGGATGGCCCAGGATCAGCTTCCTATCAAATACCCTCACCCTATTCTTACCCGCCATGTAAGGTGGTGCACCGATGGGCTCTGGGAACATCTGCGGACATCTTCAGGGCACCATGTATCACAGCCTACTGCAACCCCACATGCGTGCTTTAGTGACTGGGGGATGGGAAGATGCAGGAAACCCAGGGATTGTTATGTTACAAAACAACTGACTGGCCAACATGTGACGTTAGTGGCATGGACCTCAATGTTGAATATATTCCCCCCCCACTTTTTTTTTTCCTTTCCTGGATTTTAGGCAGGTGGTTTGATTTCAAGTAAAAACACAAGGTTTAACGGAGGCAGAACTATTAAATGGCACCATGACGCCCTTCAGATCACAGTTCTGTTATTTCCCCTGCCAGGACCTTTTAGCAAAAGCCTTCCTAAACAGATCACAGCTCCCAGGAGCATTTGCATTTTATATTAGAACAGAGAAGGGAGACTAAGAATTCACATAAAGATATGAATTTATAATGACAGCAGACTCGACCTCCTTGGGGAGATATCTGAAGCAATATTTAGACAAAGTCAGATAATTATGACAAAATTTTAATATTCTGCAACTTTGGGGTGGTAGTGATTATCTTACTCAAACCTGTCCCTCATATTTTTACTTTTTTGTTTTTGAGTAATTTGTTTAAAAGAACACGTTCTGTTTCAAGTATGTGTTCTTTCTTTTAAACAACAAAAAGTACCTGTTTGAATAAAAAGCCATTCACCCATTTTGTTCTCATAAAAGTTTAATAGAAGCCAACTAAAGTTTAAGATCTCCCAGAGGACAAATAAAGATATTTCTCAGCAAATGTAGAATTGCGATTTTCTCTGGTGCTGGGGGATTTTACACACAAACACAATTTTATTTTACATTTAAAAGAGGTGAGTAAATAGACAAATCAATTTTAACTGTTCTGAAATTTCATACTGGGTCATTAATTTTAAAAGATGGGACTTTGGTAATAGTTAAAAGAACAGAGGCCCAAGGGTAAAGACTGAGAATGTGAAGTGAAAGTCACTCAGTCGTGTCTGACTCTTTGCCACCCCATGGACTATACAGTCCATGGAATTCTCTAGGCCAGAATACTGGAGTGGGCAGCCTTTCCCTTCTCCAGGGGATGTTCCCAACCCAGGGATCGAACTCAGGTCTCCCGCATTACAGGCAGATTCTTTACTAACTGAGCTATCAGTTCAGTTCAGTTCAGTCTCTCAGTCGTGTCCGACTTTGCAATCCCCATCGCAGCACGCCAGGCCTCCCTGTCTATCACCAACTTCTGGAGTTCACTCAAACTCACGTCCATCGAGTCGGTGATGCCATCCAGCCATCTCATCCTGTCGTCCCCTTCTCCTCCTGCCCCCAATCCCTCCCAGCATCAGAGTCTTTTCCAATGAGTCAACTCTTCGCATGAGGTGGCCAAAGTACTGGAGTTTCAGCTTTAGCATCATTCCTTCCAAAGAACTGAGCTATCAGGGAAGCCCTAAAGACTGAGAATAATCACCTTCAAAATTCTGACTTATCAGTAGCCTCGGATGAGAACCAAGACGGATCTAAACCAGGTTCCTTCGGATATTCTACACTATATTCTTCATAGGAATTCATCTGGAATTCCCTGCTGTAATAACACCAACCCCCTCTTCTTCTTTCCTTAACACTGCTTACCCTAATGGATTCTGATAAAACCAAGCCAGATAAAATAAAGACCTGTCCTCACATCTAGTTGTAGAAACAAAGATGTAATACTCTGTACAAAAATAAAATTGGCACGTGAATGCAGCACTTAAACATACACTCAGAATAGAGTAGAATCAGAGACAGGTTTTCCCATAGGAGTTCAGACAACCTCAAATAATTAAAAGTTTCTCAAGGGGAATCTTCCCTTCATACCTTCCGCGCCTGCCAACATTCAATAAAATATTTACCCCCAGTAAAGTATGTATTTTACTGTTTCTTTTAAGATAACTATCAATTATAAAGCTCTGCCATCCTGGGAAAAATGGCTTTGGAAAACATTATAAAGAAACTCTGCTAAGTAAGGTCTTTAAGCCTCAGTTTACTCACATATAAAATAAGTTTATGGGTTACTGTATGACAATGTATATCAAGCAATTGACAGTTTCAAGCACAAAGGAGGTTCCTTCTAGGCTAAAACAGAATGCTGATTTACCTTAATGAATTAATGAAGTAAGTTTAACTTTTAGTTAGTTTTTTTACACTCTAGTTAATTTCCTGTATCTGGCTTTGAGAGCAAAGAACTGGTCCCTGCAAAATCTTTTTGCACTATATACTTACAGTAAATGATTGCATTGTTTACTTTCAACTTATACACTGTTAAATGTCAATTATATCTCAGTAAAACTGGAAACAATAAATTAATAAAATAAAACTGATCACTGAGTAGAGAAATGAAAAAGCTTAAGTTACTCAGACTCCTTGCTGAATAAACACATGCTTTTAATTTTAGCTATAGACAGTAAGGGGCTTCCCTGGTGGCTCAGCTGGTAAAGAATCTGCCTGCAATACAGGAAACCTGGGTTGGGAAGATACCCTGGAGGGCATGGCAACCCACTCTAGTATTTTTGCCTGGAGAATCCCAATGGACAGAGGAGCCTGGCAAGCTGCAGTTCGTGGGATCGCAAAGAGTCGGACACAACTGAGCAACTAAGCACAGCAGCACAGACTGTAAACTGATTGATCTTATACTGGGGTTGTTCAATTAATACCTGGGATACTATTTAAATCCTGTTGGCTCATTTATTTTTTTTTAAATAGCAGCTTTACTGAGACATAGTTCACATGTCATAAAATATACCTACCACTTTTAGTATAGTCACTGAATTGGCAATCATCAATATAATCAATATTAGAACATTTTATCACATTCATTACCTCAAAAGAACCCTCAAACAGAAGTAGAGAACAATTGCAGGGGAAAGTGGAAGCAGGTGGGAGGAATTGAGAGCGTGGGATTGACATATATACACTGCTGAAACTATGTAGAAAACAGACAATTAATGAGCACATACTGCACAGCTCAGGGAACCCTACCAAATTATCTACGGTGACAGGCATGAATGGGAAGGCAATCCGAAAGGGAGAGGATATGTGTATACATATGACTGATTCATTGTGCTGCACAGTAGAAACTAACACAGCAGTGTAATACAACTATGCTCCAATCAAAAATAATGTTAACAGAAACCTCAAACCCATTAGCAATCACTTACCATTTTGCCCAAATTCTCACCATCCAGCCCTAGGAAACCACTAATCCACTTTCTATTCCCATAGATCTGCCTATTCTAAATGTTTAATATAAGTGGAACTATACAAAGTCAGTTTTGTGAACTGGTTGTTTTCACTTAGCTTTATGTTTTCATGACTCATCCATGTTATACCATGCCTAAGAACTTCATTCCTTTTTAAGGTTTCATAACATTCCTCACAGAGATTCTCAATCCATTCATCAGTTGACAGATATCTTCTGTTGTTTCACTTTTTGGCTGTTATGAAGAATACTGCTATGAACAGTCATGTAAACATTTCTGTGTGGCTGTCTGTTTTCAGTTCTCTTGGGTGTTTGCTAAAGACTGGAATTGCTGGGTCATATAGCAACTCTGTGTTTAACATTTTTGAGAAACCACTAGACTCTTTTTCAAAGTGATTGCACCATTTTACGTTCCCACCGACAGTCTCTGAGGGTTCCAACTTCTCCACATCCTCACCAATACTACTTACTGCCTTTCTTTTTCATTTTAGCCACCCCAGTGGGTATGAAGAGGTATTTCATTGTGGTTTTAATTTGTGATAATGATGTCAAGCAGTTTTTCATGTGCATATTGGCTTTTGGTATCTACTTTGATTTGGGTATGTGTATGTACATAAATATGTGTGTGTATGTAAATATGTGTATATATATATATGTTACTTTCTGCTATACAGCAAAGTGAGCATATATATTACTTCTCAGGTTCTTTTCCATTATAGGTTATTACAAGATACTGAATATAGTTCCCTGTGCTACATAGTAGGACCTTCCTGTTTATCTATTTATCCCAAACTCTTAATTTATCCCTCCTTCCCTTCCTCTTTGGTAGCCATAAGTTTGTTTTCTATATCTTTGAGTTTATTCCTGTTTTGTAAATACGATCATTTGTATTATTTTTTTTTAGATTCCATACACAAGTGATATCATGTGACATTGTCTTTCTGTCTGACATAGTATGTCATCTAATATGATAATCTCTACATCCATCCATGTCGAGTTAATTTTTGTATATGCTGTGAGCTATAACGGTTGAATATAATTCTTTTGCATATGTTTCTGCATTATTTATTGAACAGTGATTTTTTTTTTCCTCCACTGAATTGTCTTGACTCCTGTGTCAAAAAATCAGTTGACCATAAATGTGAGGGTTTATTTCTGGACTCTCAATTCGATTCCATTTATCTCTATTTCTCTAATATTAAAAAAAAAAAAATTATTCCTGCATTTGTGTAGAGTAAACATTTGCATAAATAGAAGCATAAGAAGAAATTAAAGGACCTCCCTGGTGGTCCAGTGGCTAAGACTCCAAGCTCCCAATGCAGGAGGCCTGTGTTCGATCCCTGGTCAAAGAACTAGATGCTATATGTCAAAACTAAGAACTTGTATACCCCACGTAAAGATGCCGCTGGCTTCAACTAAAAGATTCTGCATGCCACAACTAAAGATTGAAGATTCCAAGTGCCACAGCAAAGATCCAGCACGGCCAAATAAATTAAACCAACAACAAATATTTTAGAAAAAGAAATGTAAAGGAAAGATCAATCCCACTGTGGTAGAACAAGCTACTGGTTCCAATTCGCACTCCTCTCCTGTGGTTATAAACGTGCACACCCTTGTCTTATCAAGGTGGGGGGAGTGACTCAGGGCTTGGCCACGCAATGTGTCCTGACTCTTGGGATGTCAGTGAATGTGACACAAGCGGACACTTCAAATGCTCGTGTCCAGTTCATCTTACTTTCTTGCACTTTTGGGATCACATGAAAAGAATATACCTTCTGTGTCCACTGGTTTCAAGTGAACAACAGATGCTTGGAATAAACCTGAACCCACTCCGTGATCTGGAATCCAGCCAAATTAGGCAGACCCTGGACAAAACTCTGAAGCTTGGGCAAGAAATAAATGCTTATCACTGTTTCCCACTATGGTGTTTGTGGTTGGTTGCTCTATAGCGATAGCTAACTAAAACACCTACCACTTAGAGATAACCATGCCTATCATTTTGGTCTTTTATAAAATATGAGATTATGAAAAAAAAAAGTATGTATACATACATACACACATATATGTGTGTATATATATTTGCACTCTTGTTGTTTTTATTTAGCATTTTTCCATAGTACTCTGTGTTTAACAGTTCTTGATAAACACTCCTTTTATTATCAACCTATTTCAATCTTGAAAAAATTATATATTCCTCTTAACCATTTCCACACTATTACTATTTTAAGTCAAAGTACAATGCATTGTGTTTACTTCCCCTCTCTCAGATAAATCTTGGTCTGTATTTCACATTTTCCACAGAATGGATTCCTACAGGTAAAATCTTTAGCAAGTGCCTTTAAGAAGGGTTCAAGGAAGAACCACATAATCCTAATTTCCATGGCATTACTATTCACATTTTCAACTATACTCTGGCTAAACCTGGATTATTTTGCTGCTTAGGAAATACAGGTCAAGAAGGAAGGGACATATGCACATCTATGGCTGATTCATGTTGTTGTGTGGCAGAAACACAACATTGTAAAGCAAGTATCCTCCAATTAAAACTAAACAGCAAAAAAAAAAAAAAAAAAAAATTCAGGCCAATTTTTGTTTCACTTTTTGAAAAACCATTTATGTGAATTCTTCCAACATGTTCCATTATACTATCTTTGGACATCGGCAGTTTATTCTAAAGAAGACTGTTCTTGCCACAAAAAATAAACTACGCAAAGCTGTGCCTCTTACTTTCCTTGGATTTATTTGGAAATAGGGCATGGGAACAAAATGCAAGCTTATTTCTTTGGGTTTTTAATATTGGCATGGCTGATAAAGTGTCATATACCTTGAAAGATGGTATCCAGGGTAAGAGCCGGGTCTGATTTCCTCTATATCTGTAACAGCTTCTGGCATGTTGCATAGATGGATTTAATAAATATTTCCTGAATAAATGCATGTAAGAAACATAGAAAATGTTAAAACAGCCTTTCTGGCCAGCAATTATTGCCCTCACAATGATTGGTAACTAGTTTTCAGGTTTCGAGGATGACAAATACGTTGCAACCAAAATTAGATGCAGGACTCTAAAAAGTAGGTCAGACGGCTGATACTGTATCTAAACTTCTCTGGGTCCATCTTAGCAAATAAATGGATCTCTCTCAGTTCCCAGTTCAACTTTTCCTTTCCCCAAGGAAAATCACGTTTATTCAGATCATCTAGTAACAACTGATCCGGTTCTTTTTTGGCAACTGCTAAAATGATTACTTTGGGAGCCCCAGTGGCTGTCCTTGCAGAAGACATTCACTGACTTGCAGGAAGTCTCACTGGGGTGCCTGTCATTTTTCATCTTGTAAACTGAACCCCTCATCTCACCTGGCCATTGCCTCTCTCGCATCAGTTCTGTGGGGACCTGGGCCCCTCTGTTCCCACTTCTCAGGGGCTACTTGTTGCTCACCCCTATGGGCTAAGCCTGGAGATACCCTTTAAAAGAGAAAGACTTCCACCTGCCTCAGGCACTTAATAATGTTAAGTGACATTTTCATCTATTCAAACCCTGGGAAACATATTTTTAAAAGTCGGGTTTGCAAGTCACTCACCTGGAAATTCCCTAGACAGAAATGGAACAAAGGACAGGAGAACCCAACTAGGTTTACTTAAATTGAAGGTACTGAGGGGAGGCCAGCTAGGTGCTGCACGGGGAACCGGGAGATGAGAGACAGCAGGTCTTGGGTGTGCACAGAAAAACACGGCCACTGTCCCCACGTGCAGGGAGATCCAGACTCGCCAAGGCCAGCAACTCATGACACCGAAACTGTGTCTCCCTCCTCTGCCCCGCCCCCAGCACACACCCATCTATCTGAGGGCGCAGGACCTGCTAATACAGCAGAGAAGGTTTAAGGAACCTCTGAAAACTGAAAATTGCTGCTCAGCTTGTAGGGAGCGGTAGATTCCCCATTTTTCTGTTACATCGTGTGTCTGGTACTGTATGACAGTGGCACAAAAAATCCTCCAGCTGAACAAAGCACATGAAGAAAACAGAAATTCTGGAAAGTACCCAGGAAAAATGTATTACCTTGCCACCCAGGAGCCAGTGTTCACTGAAACTCCTGAACAGAGCAAAGCATCTAGAAAGACAGTGAAAATGCAGATGAGACAGTTATCAGATAGTGGCTATCAGGAACAGAGAGGGCCTTCACTCAACAGCAGTTTAGTCCTCAGGAGTTTCGTTATAGGATTAAGGCTCATCCAGAACTACCTGCTCACAGATGCTCCTTGATATTTGCTTAGAGGAGCCCTGCTGCCCTCCCATCGTCAAGGGAACTGGCTGTGAGTTTGTAACCATTATAGCTGCGATGATGAAACAGTGAAGAAGATCTGCCTCTAAGTCAAAAGTATACAGAGATAAGGTTCATTTTCAGTGCCCTGCAGCAGCTTCTGATGGCAAGGCCACTGCACTTCTCCGTAAGTGGGGATCCAGAACTGATTCATCTCAGAGTGAGCAGATGCCTCTTTTTTCTCTCTAATACCACCCTGGGCTCCACCTCCTAATAATTTCATTACATGGCAGGGATGGGGGCAGGTGGGGAATAGAAAAAATGAGAGAATGACTGGTAAATATATGGCAAACTTTTACATGAAGAAATGGGGAAAACAAAACCCCTTAGAACTCTATGATTAGCAGGAATGGAACTAATAACGTTACTATAGACATGTTATCAGGCCAGTCATGTCCACTCTGTGTATAATATTCTATTCCTTTGTGTTGTGCTACGTAACTGAGGTGTGTAGTCTGTGTGAAGGTGAGTGACACTGGAATAAAAGCTATGTTTTTTGCTGATTCTTGTTTAAGACGCTTGTTACCCGCTGTTGCAGATACTTCCGAGCTTAAAATTAGAACACAGACTCTGCCAAGTTTTCTGGGGAAATATATGAGTTTAAAAAATAGGGTACAGGATAAAATAACTTGATGAGGAAGTCTGAATTAATAAGAAAGTTACAAATGCAGAAACAAAAAGAGGAGATGGCTGCCCTGGCTCTAACTGAAGGCATTCTGCTTTCTGTTTCTTTTCAGGGTTCTGGGATTTTGAAAAAAAATTGTTTGATTGTATATAAAATCTCCAAAAACTTGCTGAAATATCTCACTCGGTTTCAGGTTCACTATTTTATTAAATATTCACCCCAATCAGTGTAAACATGTTTCCATATATACAGAAAAACTGGATGGAATGGAAAAAAAAAGAGAAAGGAAGACATGGAAAAAAAATCAGATTCTCTTAATACTCTATGAGCCTACAACTCATTAACACATGAAAAGTGACTTTTTATAGCCATATTGATTAATGTATTTGATACCCAATTTAATGAATCATCAGGTTGAAAATTGAATTACCCGGTACAATTTCTAATATTTCTCGTGAAAGGGTATGCCTTCTTTCATAGTTACTGAAAAATATGTTAATATATGTAGCTATTTGTTAACTGTTTGCATTTCAAACATAATAAAGTTTGGCAAATCAAATCACCTCATTTGTTTCCATTACTTGAAATGCTGCTTGGGGAAATTTTTAGGCAAGGTACCAAGAGTATCACATCTCCCCCTAGACAGCCCAGGTTTGCTTCGTGCTCCCTGCCTGCTGTGCTCTAATCTAACTTGTCCCTCTGCTAGGTTTTTCCCTACAGAGCTCGACTTGTTAAGGGCTGTGCATTAATTTGCCTTTATTTTGTGTAGAGCCAGGCATATGCAGCATCTGCCCCGGGCCTGAAGCTGTGCTAGGTGCTGCGGCTGCAGCCAAGAGCACTGACAACATGGAGGGGGTCCTGGCTGTCAGCTGCTGAGCATGGATGGTCATCAGAAATGAGAGGATCAACCAAAGGAGACAGGTATGCCTGGGAACAGGGGAGTGTGGATGTGGGATGACATGGCATCAAGTGCAATTAGCTGGAAGACATTTAACCATTAGGAGATTTGGGCAGCAAACTCTTTCTGCCAGCATTTCCCAAATACTCAGGGTGGCAGCACCATTTCCACCTTGGCTAACAAGGCTTTATGATTGTGGCAACAGTTTGAATCACTGAGTTATATTTATGGACTATTTCAGAAAATTAATCAGAAGTCCTGTAGTAAGGCAGAAAAAAAGGTTGCATGCCTTATATATGCTCCTAATGACTCATATTTTTAGGACTATGCACAATTTTTCACTTGGGGGTAATGCAACATACCTAGCTAAACATGTCATTTGCATTTTACACCTTGGTTTATTTATTTATTCTTCATCCCCCAAGAGATATGTTTTATTGCTGATTACACTGTACAGGAAAAAAAAAGGAAGTAAAAAGTAAACTCTACTTTTGAGGGTTTAACGGACCATGAATCCTCTCAGTTGCTTTTCAATGTCTGTGCACTGAAGTTGAGTTTTAATTAGTTGTCACCACAGCTGACTCAAAAAGTTTCTTTAAAAAGGGTAAATACAACTTTGGTTATAAAACAAACGACCTCGGCAGCAAAATAATCTGGAAAGAGAGTGGGGAAAACGTTAAGTCTGAACTTCAGTAGAACTTGACCAATTCTCAGGAACACTGGGGAAATTCATCTACAATTGTCAGGACTTTACCCCGCTTTCTAGAAACATCTGTACTGTGAGCGATGGTGCTCCTGTTTACTCCCAAATTTCAAAGAATATAACAACTACCAGATGCCAGATTCTCAGAGAGCACTCGAGGAATTTTAGATCAAGCCAATGAAATATGACAAGAACAGGTAGCCCATGGTCTTTCTAAGAGACTGAGCATGCATTTCTGATAATAGTATTAATAGGTAGGCAACCCATGTTTGCTTCATTCTGAATTTGAATCTACTTTAAACATTTAATGGTTTTCTGCTGGATTTTAGTATCCACGAGAAGAATGGATAACAAGTTATTCTGAACAAGTTATTTCTATAAATTTTAATGTAGTGAAACAGCCTACTGTACAACAAAATATTACCCAGCTGACATCTATGTAACAGTATATCACTGCATTAAAGAGATGACCCCAAAAGATTCAAGTTCGTTTTCCAGAAGGAGTGACTGCTCTGTCACGGACCAGAAATATTAAGAAGACATGAGCAAAGGTTGAAGGTGCTTTCAGGGAATGAGCAGAGCAAACAGAATTATAGAAAAATACAGGGTCACCTGCTGAACCTTCAGTAATACCAGGCTTCTACTGAATTTATCTGGCTCACAAAAAAATGGTTATTCTTGCTAGTATTTGGACTCCTAGTTGAGTATTCTGTGTTGTCTATAGGACAACTTCTTTTATTCAAAGTTATCATCCTTTTAAACACAGAATATCACAGTAAAATGTGAAAAAAAAAGTGCATGGCAGTTTTATGGCTGATAAATTGATCCTCACAAATTTTTGGTCAAATTTGAGAAACAATTCTGTTTTCATCAGCTATAAAATCAGAACACATAAAAAATTCTAGGGCAGACTGCTTGGTTATGTGAAATGTTCAATTATCTCCACATTGAGGCATGTGATAGTTTATTACTTCAAAATTTAATTGCAATTTATTATTTTTACAAGTACTATTTATAACATACTACTTACTTTGCCAGTCAGTAAAACTCACTTGGGGAAAATCAATTTTGCATTTTTTTCTGACTGAGAATTCCTCCTAGTAATAATGATTAGTGAAAACTTAGAACACGTGTAATATTATTTCCGGAAATACTGAAATTTTAAAGACATTGCCTTCTAAATTTGAAGAGGAAGCTATTAGGATTTTTTTTCACTTTTTTCTTTTTTTTGGCCGTACCGCATAGCACATGAGACCTTAATTCCCAGCCAGGGATCAAGCCCATGCCTGCCCTGCAGTGGAAGCACAAGCGTCTTAACCATTGCACCACAAGGGAAGTCTCTAAGGAGTTCTTATCTTTGCTTCTTAGGCTTAGTAAATTACCAAGACGTGCCTTTAATCCTTAATATTCTCACTTACTGAAACCTGTAAAAACTTTAGAACAGCTGCTTTTATCGTTACTGTTGTTTTAAACATTCTTTTTCTACATGGTGTAAAATTAGAGAAAGAAACAGGATGATTCTTATCACACGGAGCATAACTCTAGATGCAAGGAGGAATGTTGTATGACATCCCTTATATGCGGAATCTAAAAAGAAATGATACAAATGAACTTACAAAATAAAAAGCGACTCACAGACTTAACAGAACCAACTTTTGGTTATGGGAAGATGGTGGGAAGGGTGGGGAAAGAGACAGTTAGGGAGTCTGGGATGGACAGTACACACTGCTGTGTCCAAAATGGAAAACCAACAAGGACCTGCAGAGAGCACTCTGCTCAACACTATGTGGTCGCCTGGATAGGAGGGGGTTGGGGAGAGAAGGGCACATGGACATGTACGGCTGAGTCCCTTCTCTGTGCACCGGGAACCATCACAACATGTTCATCAACTATATCTCAATACAAAAGAAAACGTCTTTAAAAAGTGCAGAACTCTGATTAGCAATACTTGAGTTTATCTGAAAAAGAAATTAATTGATTTGTATGCTGTTTCTGTCTTCCTGCTGTGACATTTTACTAATTTCATTAGTAAGTAGTAAAAGTGAAGAAAGTGTGGTTTTTGGTTCTTCCTGAATGTATCCATTTAGCCAACACCTATCCTCTGTGGTTCTACCAGAATTATGTTTGAAAAATATCACATCACTTAAATAAAAGTTTAAATTAAAAATTGTGTCACTTAAGTAAGTGTAGAACATAGGTTTTACAGTTGGAGGAAGACCTGAGACTGGGTCTGTTTTTTAGCCATCTTTTCACCATTGTAAATTGGATAACTACACACCCTCATCATCTGGTGGGGGGAGGACAAAACTTAGCAGGCAGAATGTTATTTTTGTTAAGGTCATATGAAAAATGCCTTCCGAAATTTTCAAAGGAAACATTCAAGATTTCTAATCTACAATTCTCAACAAGAGATCTTTTCTTTCACATGTTAAAAAAAATGTTCCTGAAACAATCTATTTTTTTCAGACAGCTACACTTGAATTATGCTAATATTTCTACTCTAGATTCATTGTCTGCTTATTTTTTTTAATTTAAAATAAATATCAGTTTTATTTTCTTCAGGCCTATAACTATGTTTTCATTCCCTTTAATGGCCTATTTCTTTCTGGGTTCATCAAAAAACTCCGCCTCTACGAAGTCTGAAGTACTAAACACTTATTCCAGGTTTGTGATACAAAGCGTCTTTTATCCATGTAAACATTTTAGATTTAAATTCTTTGTCATGCTGGACATGTCATGCTCATATGTAAATTCTTATTAGTGAAACTGGTAATGATATTCATATTCAATTTGATTAACTCTGTCTTCTACTGTTCAAACATCTGCTGTCATCTCTCACGGAATATCAACCTTTTTCTATTTTCTTTCCTCTCTTCTGGCTTCGCATGGCTCCATGTGCCACCATGGATGCCTTTCCTCACTTGTGTGTGTGTAAGAACTCTAGTATATCCTTTAGGACTCAATTCAGAAGTCTCTCTGCTCCTTATACACATCTTTACTAGAGCAGTTTTGAAGCTGGAGTTACAATGATTGATTTACACTTCATTCTGTCTCTCAGATTATGGATCCATGTTGGCAAGACAAAATCCAAGATTTGTTCATATTTGTATTTCTAATACATAAAGTTCATAAATGTCTGTTAAATGGCCAAATGACTATACTTTTCTTTAGAAAGGAGCTACCAGCTTTTCTTAGAAATGGCAACAGGTGGCCATTTGGATTTTTCTCTTTCTGTTTTCCGTAGGTTGTGATCATCATGGCACCTGAATTACTGATTCTTTTGGGGGCGGCAGTAATACTGCAAGCAGACTTACTTCCTGATAAAAAATGTAAGTACCACCTATTAAATTCAATAATTAAAAAAAAAAATTAGTACATTACAAAAAAGGATAGTATTACTTTCTCCTAAATAAGACTCAATTAGGAAATCATGATTTTTTTAAAAAGGGATGGAACATTTATTCTTATCAGAATATCAGTTCTTTAAACATATTACATTTTAAGAAAGCAAAGTTGGCTGAAGCGGATATTTTATGTTGCAGTGGGAAATCGTATTCCAAGTGTGAGTAAACGGGCGCTCAGAATAAAGCTGCAGCCGGTTGGCCGTATTTGGACACCTTCCCAGACAAGCGTATAGTTCAAAGTCCTCTCCAAGTTCTCAGAACCAAAGAATAAGAAGCTTCCACTATGTTTGGTTCAGAAACTTATTGATCACTGGGTTTAGGGAAAAAAAAAAAAAAACAAACAACCCATCACATGAGTCCCCCACTAGCACTAAGAGAACCTGCTACAATAATGACTATGTTCTCGTATCTGCACTGTCCAATGATACTTGACTATTGAGCACTGGATATACGGCTCACGTAACTAAGACAGTGAACTTTGATTTTATTTAAATAGCCACATGTGGCCAGTGGCTACCATAATGGTCGGTGAAGTACAGACAGAGCCCCAGAAGTCTGTATGCAGCAGGTGTGGAGGCAGAGTCACGGAAAGCTATTAAATATTAAATGTCAGTGGAAATGTGCTGACGAGTAAATTCATCAAAGGTTTCGTAATTGTACAATACTATAAGCGAAAGAAGTGAATTCACTCAGTCACGTCCGACTTTTTGCGACCCCATGGACTGTAGCTGACCAGGTTCCTCCGTCCATGGGATTTTCCACACAAGAATACAGAAGCGGGTTGCCATTTCCTTCTCCAGGGGATCTTCCTGATCCAGGGACTGAACCTGGGTCTTCTGCACTGCAGGCAGACTTTTTACCATCTGAGCCACCAGGGAAGCCCAACTTTAGCAAAAATTTTAAAAGTTGTATAAATGTATGCTCAAGAAAAAAAGACAATAAATGTATTACATGTTAATGCCACTCAGTGATAAAACTGTGGCTGTATTTTTTTTTTTTTTTTTTTTTTTGATCATCTGTGCTTCCCAAGATTTCTAAGAACAGGCATTGATATTGTAATTTAAATGAAAGCTTTGATTTTGAAGACACTGTTAGAGAGTGGTTCATGAGGGCGGAAAAAACATTTTCTGTTTATAAATGCTGATTGAGTAATTTTGCTTACAAGTTTTTTGACCTTGAATCATAGTAAGAAACAAATCTTTACATCCTGAACCAGTATACAAATATGTGACTATATTTATGGAACAAATAAGAAGTTCATGAAATAGGACTTCTTATGTTTGATGCACCTGATATTTTCTATTCAATTTTATTCCATGTCATTAAACACATTGCTACCCACAAATGAACATATTATTTTAGTCCATTAATAGATAATGACCCTTTGAAAATTATTATATTGAATAATAATATAGTAAACTATTCATATTTCAATAAAACACCTGTAGGTGTTATAGGTAAATACCTGGGCAAAGTAAAAAAGATAATGAGCTAAAAACAGTTCTAAAGAACCTTTTCCTAAGATTATTTCAGTGTTATACAGTCTGATAGCATAATAAAATACTATGCTACACAATAAAACATTTAGTGATTTTAAAATGTCCCATATAATTAAACATTGCATGGCTTTTTTCTTTTGATCAACAGTTTTACTTCTACCACCAGTCAATTTCACCATTAAAGCTGTCAATTTAGCTCAAGTTCTTTTACGTTGGGAACCAAATCCTGATCAAGAACAAAGCAATATCCAGCTAGGATATCATGTGAAAATAAATGCTCCACAAGAAGAAGATGTAAGTGTTTATTCTGATGGCAATGCTTACCTAGACTGAATTTTCCTTATTAAAGGAAATTTTAACTAAAAAGAGAGAAAATCACTACAAAGCTTTCTGTTAATGTTCCTAGGAGGGCAATGTCTCTATTGAAATGGCTGAGAACTAGTGCCATACCTGCACTGAAAGAGTGGCTCGGAACATTTTTAACTGTGGGACCAATTCTTCCACTTAACAATAAAGTTTAGTAACTTCTGAGCTACAATGGTTTAGATATTGATTTTATGTTGCCTCTAAAATATTCAAAAGAACAGAAGAAAATAACCAAGCAAAAGAGGAGAGGGGCCATTGTACCTAACAGAAAAGGTCAAATTCAAATCCCAGTTCAGCCACTTCCTGCCTTTACTACTTCCATCAGTCACTTAAGATCCCAGAGCCCCAGGTTCACCGAAGGGATATAGTAAAGCACCAGGTACCGAGCGGATGTGCCATAAATCAAACGAAGGGAGAAGCAGTACTATGTCAGTCAATATGGAATTCTAGAGAATTCTCCATCAAAAATTTACCTCTGGGGAGGAGATTGGAGCCAGAGATGGTGGCCAAAGGAAACTGGAGTCTGAACTGCAGCATTTTGTTTGTTTTTATAAGAAGCAGTTAATTCAGGTATCCTTGAATAATTATTTTCTATATTTCATTATGTATTTTTAAACCATGTACCAATCTAAACTGGACAATTTGTTTATTCATTTTAAAAACCTCTTTGTTTTTGGTAAAAAGCTGCACCTATTTAACGTGTACAACTTGATTGATGAGTTTAGGGATAAGAACATAACCTTGAAACACTGGGTTTGATTTTTTTCTAGCAGAATGATTGCATTGCATTGTGTTTACATGCCATTTAAAAAGTGGAAGAAAACTCCTATTTGACTAAATAGTTCTCTGAAGGTCATTTCCCCTTTACGTATCATGACTTGTGGGTTTTATTTTTAGTACGAAACCAGGAACACTGAGAGAAACCTCATAACCATCCTTCACAAAGGCTTTTCAGCGAGTGTGCGGACAGTGCCCTGGAACGACCACTCCCTACAAGCCAGCAGCTGGGTTTCTGCAGAACTTAAAGCCCCAACAGGTAAGGCAGGTCTCTGAGGGCCTGGTTTTCAATTCCAGACCTTTGTAAACATGGGGAAGTCAGGAGAGGAACACGCCTCGCTTTTCTCTGTAAGTCAGTCACTCATCCCTACAGTGTTCTTTTACCTCATCCGCGTCCTCTCCAAGACAGAGATCACTGGTTAGTGTGTGTGACCCAGTCAATCCCATCCAGCGGCTCCCTGCAAACATTGAGAATTCTTCTTCCTCCCCGGCTAAGAAGACAGGGAGTCGTAAACAAAAGCTGAGCTCTCTCATAACTGGATTCTAGGACATCTTTCCACTCGCTCCCCACATGAATCCTCTGCTCTTCTCAGATGACTTCCAACCATGAACCCTCCACACCAGCACAGTCCTGCCTCTGAGCCCTCACTGCCCTGAGCTTACCTCTTTGGCCTGCTTTTCTGAATTCTTCCTATACTTCAAAGCCCAAATCAAATCGTATCTGCTCTGGGAAGCCCCTTTTTTTCCATCTGATGCACAGAGGGTTGCTGTTCCTTTCAGAACTCATTCAGGGATGCTGTGCTACTCATGTGGCACAACATACAACATTACATTCTTTATCTTTTGCAGTAAATAGATGCTAACCCTGCCATCCTGGTCTGTATTGCCCTGTGCGCAGGGCGGAGTCTCCTGCTTTCCTGCACCAGCATACAAACAGCATGTGCTTCAGGCTTCACACATAGTGTTCCCTGTCACACTGGTGGATGTTTACGATAGTATGACCCCTCAAATGAAACTGAAGAAAACTGTGCTGACAGTTCATAGAAGCCATGAGACTGGATAGCCTGAGTGCCATGAGCAAAGAGATTAACACCTACTATGTCTATATGGTCCTTCTGTGGAAAGCTGGGGTTTCTAATACTTAGAACCAGTGACACTTATGATTCAAACCTTGAAGACAAACAGACACACACACACACACACACACAGAGAACAGAGAAAGAAAAAGGGAGAACAGGCCACCAAGTCTTGGGATGTGTGTACTTGCACATAACAACCATGGCCTGGGCCAGTCTGGCTGTGGCCAACAGTCAAACTATCCTGTCATCACATCATTGCATGAAAAGGCCATGCCTCCCGCATCGTGTGTATGACCGAGAGCAGCATCATGAAGATCTTCCCATTCACTCAGTAGAACATGATGTCTGGACCACACAGAGGCCAGTTCACAGTAGGCTTGATGTCACAGGCAGAGACAGAATCTAAGGTAGACAGAAGACCACAAATACAAGTCGTCATCTGCTGTACACTAAAGCACGTTTCCACGTCCCTGCAGTGAGTAACCGGAGTGTACCTTAACAAGCCTTTCATACTCTTCTGCAACCTCGACTGCTCTCTGAGCACACTGATGTGGGGTGACAATAATGAAAACATCATTATTTCTGCCTTGAATCAGACTGAATTCACACCACATCATTCCTTGGAAGGAAACTAGGAGAGAAGCAGACCTCAGAAACTCTAAACTATACTTGGCACAGATTATCTGGTCATTTAGTGCCTGGAGAGAGTATACACACACACACACACACATACGTATATACATATATATATATATATATATATATAAAATATGTGTATATATATATATATATGTGTGTGTGTGTGTGTGTGTATATGCATATGTATACATATATAAGGGCTTCCCAGGTGGCTCAGTGGTAAAGAATCTGCTTGCCAATGCAGGAGCCACAGGAGACTCGGGTTGGATCACTGGGTCTGGAAGATCCCCTCGAGGAAGGCATGGCAACCCACTCCAGTATTCTTGCCTGAAAAATTCCATGGACAGAGGAGAGAAGTCTGGTGGGCTATAGTCCATGGGGGTCACAAAGAGTCAGACATGATTGAGCAACCAAGCATGCATGCACACGTGTATGTATATGCACACACATCATATATATATACATATTCACATATACACACATGCATATATACCTGCATATACACTGCTGTAGAGCAGAAACACAATATTGTACGGCAAAGTGAATCAGCCACACACACACATATAGCCCCAAAATAAATTCAAAGTGGATTAAAGACCTAAATGTAAAGTCAGACACTAAAAAGTTCTTAGACCAGAACACAGGCAGAATACTCTTTGACATAAATTGCAGCAAGGTCTTTTTTGACCCATCTCCCAGAGTGATGAAAATTAAAACAAAATTAAACAAATGGGATCCAATGAAACTTCAAAGCTTTTGCATAGCAAAGGAAACCGTAAACAAGTTGAAAAGACAATACTCAGAATGGGGAAAATATCTGCCCACACAGCAACTGACAGGGATTAATCTCCAAAATATACAAACAGCTCATGAGGCTCAATATCAAAAAGACAAACAACCCAATCAAAAAAGGAGCAGAAGACATAAATAGAAATTTCTCCAAAGACCTACAGATGGCCAACAAACATATGAAAAGATGCTCAACATCACTAATTATAAAGAGAAATGCAACTCAAATGATACAACGAGGTATCATCTCACACTGGCCATAACACTCATCATCAAAAAATATATACATAAATGCTGGAGAGAATGTGGAGAAAAGGGAACCCTCCTACTCTACTGGTGGGAATATAAATTAATACAACCACTATGGAGAACAGTATGGAGGTTCCTCAAAACACTAAAAATAGAATTCCCATATGACCCAGCAATTCTATTCCTGAATATATACTTGGAAAAAAACATATTTCAAAAAGATACATGAAACCCAATGTTCACTGCAGCACTATTTACAATAGCCAGGGCATGGATGCCACCTAAATGTCCATCAATAGAGAAACGGATAAAGATGTGGTACATATATACAATGGAATATTAGCCATAAAAAGGAGCCAAACTGTGCCATTTGCAGTGATGTGGATGGACCTACTGTCAAAGAGAGTGAAGTCAGTCAGAAAGAGAAAAACAAGTATCATATATTAAGAAGGAAATGGCAATTCACTTCAGTATTCTTGCCTGGAGAATTCCATGGAAAAGGATCGTGGAGGGCTAAAGTCCATGGGGTCACAAAGAGTTGGATACAACTGAGCGACTAAGCACCGCACATGTGGACTCTACAAAGATGGTACAGATGAACTTATCTGCAAAGCAGAATAGAGACACAAATATTGAGAACAAACATACCAAAGGGGAAGAGGGAGTAGGGTGGCTTGGGAGACTGGGATTGACATACATACACCACTACGTATAAAACAGACAACTAATGAGAACGGAGTCTATAGCCCAGGGAGCTCTACTCAGTGCTCTATGGTGACCTAAAGTAGACTTTAACACACTAGTCTGTGTACTGAGTCTCTAAAGAGGCAGTGTTCTTTTGCGATGTTGCCAAAACTACTTTCCTTTTGAGCGGCAACCTCTGTCACTCATGAACCATTTGGATACTACCTAATGAATCACTTCGTTCTCTGATGCAAAGTGGCGTTGGAGACCTTCCTCAATTAGCTCTCTCAGTCATAACTAGTTATTGACAATGGAGCATCAGAACCCTGAGGCTGCTGTATACCAAGCTCAGAATGACAATTTATCACACTGCTCTTGAATTCTAATATCTATCACATATAAACCCTCCCTGCAAAGAAGCTGTAAAACTTTGAAGTCAGAAAGTAGGGCTTAGTCATTTTAGTTCATCCCCCAGAAAGATGACCTTTTGCAAATAGGTTTCTATAACTGTGTGGTGACAATTACTTTTTGATGTCCCCAATCCCTATGAGTTTAAAAGAAACTATCAAAAACTGTTGTGGCAATGCTTTGTTCTTTAAAAAAAATTTTTTTTGTTGGAATAGAATTAACTTACAATGTTGTGTTACTTTCCACTGTACAGCAAAATGTGAAACAATTCATGTATATGTATATCTGCTATTTTTTTTTCCAATTTTTGACCACCTAGGGTCTCCTGGAACGGAGATTGTGAATTTAACTTGCACCACAAACACGAAAGCAGATAATTACACACACTTACGACCATACCAAGTTTCTCTTCACTGCACCTGGCTTGTTGGCAAGGATGCCCCTGATGATACACAGTACTTCCTCTACTACAGGTTAGTACCAATTTTCACTTATGCGAATGGGTTGTTTCCTCTAGCCTTAAAAACTTATGAGTGTTCCAATATAGGTATCGCTCTTGGATTGAAGAATGTCAGGAATACAGCAAAGACGTCCTGCAGAGAAATGTTGCCTGCTGGTTTCCCAGGACTTTCATCAATAGCAAAGGGCGAGACTACCTTGCAGTATATGTTAACGGCTCTAGCAAGGAAGCTGCGATCAAGCCTTTTGATCAGCTCTTTGCCCTTCATGCCATTGGTAAGACAGCCTTGACACAAAACCAGAATAATTGAATTGCAGAATCTCAGCACTGGGAGGGTTTATAAATATCACCTAGTTTGGCTACTCATCTAATACTGAACGACCACATGGCTCCTGCTTAAAAACCACAGGGTCAAGGTTTCTCAGCCTCGGCGCTACTCATATTATCTGGCCAAAGAAGTCTCTGGGGCTGTCTGTGCTTTACAAGGTGTCCAGGAGCAGCCCTGGTCTCCAACTGCTAGACGCCAATAGCACTTCACCCCATTCTCAAGTTGTGACAATAAGAATGTCCCTAGACTTTTTTTTAACCTCAATACCTAATGATTTTTATTTTTTAAATTTTAGTTTTATTGAGGTAAGAGAGGTAAGAGGTAACATGAGATGTATCCTCCAAATCTTTGGTGCACAATACAGTATTGGTGACTATCCGGACAATGTTGAACAGCAGATCTCTAAAACTTAGTCTTCTCTTTTTTTTAACTTTTGATTTTATATTCGAGTATAGCCAATTAACAATGCTGTGATAATTTCATGGCACGGCAGTGACTCAGCCATACATATACCTGTATCTGTTCCCCAAACTCCTCTCCCACACAGGCTGCCACATAACACTGAGCAGAGTTCTGTGTGCTATACAGTAGGTCCTTGTTGGCCCTAGTAATTCCCCAGACATTTCAAAATGCCCCCTAGGGGATAAAATCTCCGCTAGTTGAGAACCCAGGGAAAGTGAGCTCCCTGCTGAAAGAAGCCCAGACCACCACTCAGCAGCTCTGGCTGGGCTTGTGAAATGTCTGCCCACGGATCCTGTGAGGGGTTGGCATCACCCCCAAACAAGTCTGATTCCTTCCCCACCAGAAGGTCCCTCAGCTACACAAAGGCAGCCAGGTTTCTCATCCTGAGCTCTCTCTGCCCCCGGCTTCTCGTGCATCCCTCTCACAGTCCTCTGCCCTCTGGACTCTCTCCTCTGGGTGTTCTTGAGTTACCAGATCTCCCTCACCATGTGATTCTCTGACTGAAGCATATGAGCTAAGCTTTCACTTGTTCAGTCTGCAAAACTGAAGACCTTCTCCCTCATCCTAAATACTTGTATTAATGAAACTCATCAGGAGCCCTTCACAGAGCATTTCTGGTGCTTCATGTTCAAGGTTTCCGTGATGGCGTGGCTATTAGTGTGGACTATGGGGCCAGGCTGCCTGGCCCTGGATCCTGGCTTCTCCACTCACTCGCTGAGCGACCTTAGACAAGCTGGCCATTTCTCTGTGCCTCAGGCTTTGCACCTGAAATATGGGGAGAAATCAATTCTTCCTACAAGGTCTTTGTGACAATTAAGTACGTTAATAATTTTAAAGTGCTTAGAATGGTGCCTGGCCTAAGTATCCAATAAATATGCAAAATGTTATTATTTAAAGGATGTGGTTTGTGACATATGTATCTGTTTCTACTTTTCCATCATCCATATGTGTATGGATGTATAACTTTTGAGTACTTGCTAAAGAGGTTATACAATTCTCTTCAACAGCATATTTTAGGTCATATTAAATGACCTAAAAATGTCACGTTCATGAAAACAGGTAATAAAAAATACTGAGAGAGACCTATGAAACAATGATATTAATGCGAAAATGGACACAGCCTGGGACAGACTATGGACATTTATTTTCTTGTATGATTTTCATTTTATTGAGACCAACTCCTCATATTACTAAAAGAAATAAATGTTCTCTTGGTGAAAAACATTTCAGCTTAAGGGATGGCAGGGTCTGGAGCCAGAGGGCCCCATTTTTAGCTTGTCCCTATGATTCAGTAATTGTGAGATCCAAGTCACATAACTTTAGACAAGTTCACTCAATTAGAAATAACTGCCACCCATATCAAACGGCCATAAAACAATCAAGTGAGATTTCAGGGTAAAGAACTATGGAGTTATAAGCAAAGACAAATTTAGCCCAACCCGTTCTTTTTCTGTAAGAAAAAACCAAATCCTCACAACAAACGAAAACAAGATACACAAACCAAAATGAAATAAAAACTGAGGCCCAGAAAGGGGAAGTGATCAGCCCAGCCACACACCTGTTCCATAGCACAGGGCTTAGTTGGGTCTCCAGGACACTGCTCCAGGAACAGGTTTATCTTCAGGTTGGCCCAATTTGGGAAGTAAAAATGGATGGTGGGGTGGGCCTTAATAAGCTGAAGGAAAGGGCATTCAACCATTTGAGACTGTTTAAGTAGGAATTTTTGAGGTTTACAGAAGAGATCTCTCCTGTAGCTGTAAGATGGGAGTCAGATGCGGGCTGCCAGAGTTCTGCGGCTTGCAGATTTGTTGGTTAAATGCGGGAGGAAAATACTTGAGAATATGTAGCTTAGAAATACCTTGAGAAATGTGGGTGGACTGCACTTATCAACCATGATCACCAAACCCTTGTTCTCTAACACAGATCGAGTAAATTCTCCAGCGAACGTCACGGCAGAGATCAAAGGAACCTGTCTCTCTATCCACTGGGAAAAACCAGTTTCTGCTTTTCCAAGCCACTGCTTCGATTATGAGGTGAAAATTTACAATGCAAAGAAAGGATATTTTCAGGTAATTATTCCAATCATTCCATTATTTGATGACAGATTTCTTTAAAAAAAAAATTCTTGTCCATTTGACAGCTCTGGTTATAGCCTGGAACTAACAAAGTCGAAGGTAACTATCTCAGTTTATAAAAATAAATCAAACCTTACCGGTTTTTTGTCTTGCAAGGACCTATTTTGGGTTGAAAATAATGTGAAGGATTAGATAAAAGTTCATTAGCACTGTTGGGGAAATGGTGCAGCTGCTATGGAAAACAGTACGGGGATTTCTCAAAAATTAAAAATAGAATTATCATATGACCCAACAATTCTACTTCTGGGTACATATCCAAAAGAATTGAAAGCAGGGTCTCAAAGACCTTTGAACAACCATGTTCATAGCAGTATTATTCACAACGGATAAAAGGAGGAGATGGGGTGCACAATGTGAATGTCGAGCCACACACTTAAAAATGGTTAAGATGGTAACTTTTTGTTTTGTGTGTTTTACCACAACTTAAAAAAAAATGCCACTTCATTAGCCCTAATGGACAAAAAAGTCAAGGGGAAAGGAGCTAAATTAAAGTCAATATTTATTAAGCATCAACTATAAGTTAAGCTTTGTCAATACTTGGTTTAATTGCTGAGTCATATCTGACTTTTGTGACCCCAAGGACTGTAGCCTGCCTGGCTCCTCTGTCCATGGAATTTTCCAGGCAAGAATACTGGAGTGGGTGGCTATTTCCTTCTCCAGGGGATCTTCCTGACCCAGGGATGGAAAATAGGGTCTCCTGCATTGCAGGCAGATTCTTTACCAACTGAGCCAGGGAAGGCCCTTGTTATACTTACAGTTTCTCTATTATGTAACTATACAATGATCATTCCCTTACAGGAAAGTGAGGCACAGAGAGATTAAGTAAGTTGCCTAACATCACAAAGCAAAGGAAAAAACTGGAGAAGTCAGGATTCAAACTCCTGCCTTGCAAACTCAATTTGGTTTAACAAAGATGTTTATAAGCTGGCTTCTTAGTGGGAGATAGACAAATAGGCGCCATTTCTGCTCTCAAGGGGCCTGGTCTGCAGGATGCACTCACCCAGTCTCAGAGCTGCCTGACCAAGAGGCCAGGTGGATAAGCAGGGAGTCAACAAAGCTGCCAGGGCCTCCACCAAGGGAGAGGAATGGAACAGAATCTTGAAGGATGAATAGAAACCTGCCTAGTGGGAGAAGCAGAGAAGGACCTTTTTTAGCCAGCGTGCCCAAGTAAATACGGCAAAAAACTGGCTTTCTTTTTAAAATGTCTAATCCACCATATACTGGTATGATTTGCTAGAAAAATCAAGTATAGCCAAAGACAGACCCAGTGATCCTGAGCTTGGATGCCACGGCAATTTCAACTTGCTATGAAAGCTCCCAAATTGTCTCCATTTGTGTATTTCCTCCTTGAGGACCACAGTAAACAGCCCTCACTCACGCCAGTCCTCCAGTACACTTGGAGTGGCCAGGGCCCTAGGCGGAAGGATTAACCAAGGCTTGAGAGAACACGGCTCCTTCAGCCAAGCGGCAGTAACTCAGTCAGCTGGACCTAAGACCAACACTGGAATTGTAACTCTGGCTCTGACATGAGCACCTCTCCCAGAATGCCTCTAAGATTTTGCTTGGAATAAGTAGTTTCTCTTTTTAAAACCATGGCCATTAGCAATGGAAGCCACTGGAGTGTTTCATAGAGAAATGTGAAAACATCTGGAGAAACGTAGAATTATTTTGGTAGCAGCATAAAAGCTGGGTATGGGTAGAGGGAACATGTGGAAATAGAAATAGCAGTCTCATGGCTACTGCAATGGTCCAAGCAAAAACTGATGAGACCTAAAATGGCAGTGTTTTTGGAGTAGAGACAAGGAAAGGAGAACTATATCCAGGAGTATGTAACGTGGAGACCCCAGGGACATAAACTTGGTTTGGGGCAGAGGGAATTAGCTGCATGGTGAAGACACTGACCAGAAGAGAGAATATACAAGGCTTTGTGAGAAAACAGGGTCAATTCAACACTATAGAATATCAGTCTATGTTGCCTATGACAAATTGGAATTTACTGAGTGTATATTACTAGGTTGAAATACCCCAAATGGTTGTTTTTGCAGATCAAAAATGGATTGCTGAATATTAGAAGTTTTAATGTGATTCGACCCAAAATATATTTAAGCATGGCTTTTACAAAGTTAGGGCTTCTTTATTTGATAATCCATTGGTTTGATGGTATTATTCCTATTTTACAGATGAGAAAACTGAGGCTCAGAGAGGTTAAGCAACTTGCCCTGCATTTAGTTAGAGGTTAGAGCTAGGATTCAAACCCCTCTTCCCTAGATTCAAGGGCCCTGCTCTTTTCTACTTCCTTATGCACCCTCCACCCCTCACTTCTCCCCACCCCCGGCTGGGAGTGACACATTGAAACAGGGATAAGCAAGCTTTCACAGTAAAAGGTCACAGAGGAGATATTTTAGGCTTTGCAGACCATGCTGTTTTTGCCAAAATTACTCAGCTCTGCAACAGATACAAGCAAATAGGCATAACTGCATTCCAGTAAAACTGTTTGTGGATACTGACATTTCAATTTCATGTAATTTTCGTGTGTCACAAAATACTCTTTTTATATTTTTCAATTGTTGAAAATATGTAAGTCATTCTTAGCTTGCAGTTTCTATAAAAACAGGCAGCAGGCCAGATATGTCATAGACTGCACTTTGCTGGCACCTGTTGAGTATGATGGAAGCCATGGCATGTTGTTAGGTGATTACAGAATATCTTGGGACAAGATGATGGGAGTTACACATCCTGCTATGGGCCCCTCCAGTCTTTCACTCTGGAAATATCAGTTGGACCGAGATGGATCACTGAGATCTTACAATTGCCTATTTTATTTATTTTGGTTGCTATTAGCTTTCCATCGAAGGATGACTGCCAACGCATCCATACTGAAGTGATCTAGAAGACCCTAGTTGACGTGTGTCTTACTGATTTTAAACGGGCCGCTGAACACTGAGTCACTTGCATATGACCTTCCAGTCTAGTCACTGGCATAATTTAAATAGCATGTTCCGGAGAGTCTTATCATGTTATTTTTTTCCATTTAGACAGAAAAAATGACAACCAATACACTCATCACCATAATTGATGATGTTTCTAAGTATTACATTCAAGTGAGAGCAGCAGTGAGCCCTGTGTGCAGAGCGACGGGGCTCTGGAGCGAGTGGAGTCGGCCCATTTACGTGGGTGAGTACCTCTTGTTTATTTTAAGGCACGTGGCCTTACTCGTGGTTGTAGCAGATCCTCCTGGAAAGTGGACATGTTCACTTCTGAGTCTTGAAATGCTCTCGTTGTCTCTACTATGCCTTACCCTGTCAGTTGGCTTGCTGCCTTTCTGACCAGAGGTGGATTTACCATAAGAACGGTGAAGTTTAAACCTTCAAGCTTCTCAAGAGCACAAGGTCTTCCCAAGTCTGGTGCCTATTCATTTTTTTCAGATTACCTAATTCCACTTCTATCCAATTTTTCCAAAATATGTCTTTTTAATTTTGATATAAATTCATATGCAGTGGCAAAGAAACATGGTGAAAGAACTCATGTAGACTTCATTTGGTTTCTTTCAGGAGGAACCTCTTAAAAACCTGCACTGCAATATGCTACCCAAAAACAGTGGCAAGGAATCCACCCATCAATCTTACTCAGATTTAACTGGTTCTATATGTACTCATTTGTGTATTTAGTTCTACGCAATTTTATTCCATGCGTAGGTTCACGTATGTATTACCACAAGGGTTCTTCTTTGCGCCCTTTTATACGCACATCCATCTCTCTCTCCTCCTTCATTCCTAACCCCTCTCAACTACTAATCTGGTCTCCATTTCTGTAATGTTTCCATACTTAATTTTGAATTCTTACTTTTGTTTCACTTCATAAAGAAGATTTCAAAACTGAATAAGGTATGGCAAAACCAATACAATATTGTAAAGTAATTAGCCTCTAATTAAAATAAATAAATTTAATTAAAAAAAAAACTTAATAAGGTCAGGGTCCACAAAATCTGGATTCAGACCCAGGCCTTCAGCAAAAACAGACCTCAGTTCAGTTCAGTTGCTCAGTCGTGTCCAACTCTTTGCGGCCCCATGGACTGCAGCATGCCACGCCTCGCTGTCCATCAACAACTCCCAGAGCTTACTCAAACTCATGTCCATTGAGTTGGTGATGCCATCCAACCATCTCATCCTGTCATCCACTTCTCCTCCCGCCTTCTATCTTTCCCAGCATCAGGGTCTTTTCAAAAGAGTCAGTTCTTCCCATCAGGTGGCCAAAGTATTGGAGTTTCAGCATCAGTCCTTCCAATGAATATGCAGGACTGATTTCCTTTAGGATGGACTGGGTGGATCTCCCTGCTGTCCAAGGGACTCTCAAGAATGTTCTCCAACACCACAGTTCAGAAGCATCAATTGTTCGGCGCTCAGCTTTCTTTATAGTCCAACTTTCACATCCATACCTGACTACTGGAAAAACCATAGCCTTGACTAGACGGACCTTTGTTGGCAAAGTAATGTCTCTGCTTTTGAATACGCTATCTAGGTTGGTCATAACTTTCCTTCCAAGGAGTAAGCATCTTTTAATTTCATGGCTGCAGTCACCATCTGCAGTGATTTTGGAGCCCCCCAAAAATAAAGTCTGTCATTGTTTCCCCATCTATTTGTCATGAACTGATGGGACCAGATGCCATGATCTTAGTTCTCTGAATGTTGAGTTTTAAGCCAATTTTTTCACTCTCCTATTTTACTTTCATCATTAGAGGCTCTTTAGTTCTTCTTCACTTTCTGCCATAAGTGCAGTGTCATGCATATCTGAGGTTATTGATATTTCTC
Organism: Bos mutus; assembly: GCF_027580195.1. NCBI lineage: Eukaryota > Metazoa > Chordata > Mammalia > Artiodactyla > Bovidae > Bos > Bos mutus. Next base: position 23,455,256 of record NC_091638.1, read on the forward strand.
CCAGCAATCTTGATTCCAGATTGTGCTTCATCCAGCCTGGCATTTTGCATGATTTATTCTGCATATAAGTTAAATAGCAGGGTGATAATATACAGACTTGATGTATTCTTTTCCTGATTTGGAACCAGTCTATTGTTTCATGTCTAGGATTGGGCACCACCTGGGCTCCTATATTGGTTCTGCAGATGTTTTTGTTTATGATTAAACTGACTAGCTTACTAGGCAAATGAGGTGATCACTGTATCTCTCTGTGGGATCGGAGAAGGGTGATGATGGTGGCTCTGAATGAAGGGGCAGATTCCCACTCGTCCTCTATGTCAGATGGTAACTCTTTAAGTTGGAGAGGCGGTCCTGCACCATGGAGCTAGAACATGCATTCCCTGTGTTTGCTGCCACCTGTGTATCTTGGCCATGCAGGGGGCACTGTATGAGAGAAGAGGACAGTTAACAAAAACAACTACTGTTTCTCAAAACTCTAGAGTCTTCCATAGCAAGCTCAGGTTTCATACTAGCCTTGGGACATGCTAACTACTTGTTCAGCCTAGAAGAGATCACTTCTCTCTGCCCATCCTTGGGGGCTCCCAGAACTAAGGAGACAAAATCCACTTCTCCTGCCTCACAGGTTATTGTGAAATAGAAACAACAATGTCAATAGATAAGATTTATTGTTGACTACCTGCTCCCCTCTAAGCACTGAGCCAAAGGCTTTACAGGCACCCTTTCACCAATCCTATCCACAAAACTGTTTTGTACATGAGAAAAAAAGGTTTTGAACATTTAGACAGTTTGCTTAATTCTGCATGGCCAGTAAGTGGCAGAGATGGAATTCAAACCCAGGCTGACTGACTCCAACGCCTGAGCTCTTAGCCCTACAGCACCGTGGCTGGGTGCTACAAGCTAAAACCCTGAACAAATTAAAGACTCATTTAAGAGATCCTGGTAGCTAACTTTGTGGTTACAGGTGGTCAAGAGATCCTGGTAGCTAACTGTGTGGTTATGGCTTGTCAAGCACGTGCATGTCATATACCTCATCCTATGAGGTAGCTAATGACAGGTACTAAAGGACAGATTTCTTTCTTTCAGCACATGCTATGATTTCCTATTTAGAAATAAGACACTTAGGCTACCAAGTGTTTCTGAAGGACATTCCTGGGCAGTGCCCACTGGCCCATGTGCATGTTAGGCCAGATCAAAGACACAGCAGGGAGATTTCCAAGGAAGGCTGGGGAAGACAAGCAAAGGCCCAAGGGATGGAACATGGTTCTGAGTCTGCAAGGCCTTGGGGAGCTGGGTTTCCCAAGGGGAAAGGCGCCCCTAAAGTTGCACCACAGGATCAGCACAGCCTTGTAGCTCTGCCCCCATATGACCCTACTGGGACTCAGAGGAGCAGCAAGACCCTTCCTGAGAGAGGGAAGAGAAAGGAAAAGAGGAACTGAGAAAACAGGCCAGAAACCCCTACTTCATGGTTTGGCCAAGGCCAGTCTTTCCCCCTCCCCCAACACCCTCCTTCCCAGGTTGAGGCCCCAACCTGAGAAAGCAGACCCAGAACACACAGCCCCCCACCCCCCAACCCACCAACATTGCTTCAACTGCGCAATCGAGATCCACTCTTCTCCCCAAGAGGGGACCCAACAGAAGAAACACAAACCCATCGCAGGGAATTTTCAACAAGGTTATGAATTTCATCAAATGCGCACCAGTTCAGTTCAGTCACTCAGTCGTGTCCAACTCTGTGACCCCATGAATTGCATGCAGCATGCCAGGCCTCCCTGTCCATCATCAACTCCCAGAGTTCACTCAGACTCACGTCCATCGAGTCGGTGATGCCATCCAGCCATCTCATCCTCTGTCTTCCCCTTCTCCTCCTGCCCCCAATCCCTCCCAGCATCAGAGTCTTTTCCAATGAGTCAACTCTTCGCATGAGGTGGCCAAAGTACTGGAGTTTCAGCTTCAGCATCATTCCTTCCAATGAACACCCAGGGCTGATCTCCTTTAGAATGGACTGGTTGGATCTCCTTGCAGTCCAAGGGACTCTCAACACCACAGTGCAAAAGCATCAATTCTTCAGTGCTCAGCTTTCTTCACAGTCCAACTCTCACATCCATACATGACCAGTGGAAAAGCCATAGCCTTGACTAGACGGACCTTTGTTAGCAAAGTAATGTCTCTGCTTTTCAATATGCTATCTAGGTTGGTCATAACTTTTCTCCCAAGGAGTAAGCGTCTTTTAATTTGATGGCTGTAGTCACCATCTGCAGTGATTTTGGAGCCCTCCCCAAAAAAGTCTGACACTGTTTCCACTGTTTCCCCATCTATTTCCCATGAAGTGAAGGGACCAGATGCCATGATCTTAGTTTTCTGAATGTTGAGTTTTAAGCCAACTTTTCCACTCTCCTCTTTCACCTTCATCAAGAGGCTTTTTAGTTCCTCTTCACTTTCTGCCATAAGGGTGGTGTCATCTGCATATCTGAGGTTATTGATATTTCTCCTGGCAATCTTGATTCCAGTTGTGCTTCTTCCAGCCCAGCGTTTCTCATGATGTACTCTGCACATAGTGGAAGCTTAATTTTGATTACCTGCATTTGGTGGGATTTTGTCTTAATGCTTTGTTATTCCCCAAAGGTACAAAAATCACTGGCCCCAAAGTACTGATATTTCCAGGTGTCTTCCCAACATTACTGCACACACAGTTTCAGAGATTTTTATTTTTTCTCAGTGCTGTTGGAGGACCTCAAACTAACTTGGAGACCATGGTGGGTACCTTGGCTGTGGAGCCAGTTCTGATGTTTTAGCCTTTGTGTTCTGAATTCTCATCAGTGTTGACTGTGAAGAGTTTAGAACTTAGAGAGGAAGAAAGCGAGACACAATCAGGAGATCTAGGTTTTCGCCGTGGCTGTGGCAGTGTCTAGCTCTCTGACTGAAGTTAGAGATGCAGAGATAACATTTCATGAGCCAAGTAATCAGAGACTATAAGCAGAGACAGACTACCTTAGTCCTACGAAGGCAGGGCCATCTGCTGTCACCCTGCAGGGGACAGAGTGGCTGCCCCTGACCTAGTCAGTCAGCCCTAACCTCCCCAGGTCTCAGCTTCCTCCCTGTAACAGGTGAATTTCCTCCTTTGTAAGTTCTTTCCAATCTGCCTTTCACTTTCAGGTTCCCCTACCCCCCGCCGTGACAGCCCCCTACCAAAGTGCTGAGAGAGAGCCTGACCTAGAATGAGAGTTTATTTTAAGCTTGTTTTTAATTTATTATTCACTCTGCACTTTAGAACTGGCACCCCATTATTATTTTCTAAACAACAGCTTCCCGGTTTGGAACTGGGTTCATTATCCTTTGCCCTCAGGTATGCCTCCCTGCCATCATCATGGCAAATCTTATTTCATTTACTGCCACCCTGGTCATGAAGATGCACTGATTAATATTACCACTAACCTTATAAATCCATCCTTTCTGGAATTTACTCCCCTGCTCAGTTTAGGATCATTAGTGAATTTAATCAATGCAGGCTCTCCATCGCCATCAAGATGATTAATAAACTAATAGGAAGCCCAGGCTCCTCTGAGACATTTCACAAGGCTCTTCCTTACCCCGCGAGGATGCAGCAATAATTATGCTCTGCTTGCAGCCCACCAGGCAGTGTTCCCACTCCATTCATTTCCTCTAACATTCTTCCTCCTTTCCTACCTTGTCTCATAAATGGCACTCTGGAGCCCTCCCCTTCCATTTTCATGCCAAGACCCAACTCAAATACCACCTCTCTGTTAGATATTATTAAGTCCACCTCCCTTATTTGAGGGAAGTGGAGACCCAGAGATATTTAATAATTCAGTAGTTATCAAACAGCCAAGAAGTGGCTATTAATGGATAATTTTCTCAAATAGGTGACATATGAGTCAATTAGTAAATTGCAATAAATTCGATTGACTAGTTAACCCATGAGAGCCCAAGGATCTTGATCAAGAGAGGGACACCAGATGAATACATTTTGATTGAAGAAAAGGGAGGATGGAGGAGTCAGGACTGCTGGCCAGCTCGGTTGGCAAGGTCACTGCACAGTCAAGAGACACAGGGCACAGTGGTCAGGGGTCCGCCAGCCTCTGGGCACTCTCGGTCTACCTTGAAACTCTGTCCTCCCAGGCTGGGATTTCCAGGGCACGGAATACTTTTTATTTATTCTTCAGATGGAAGAAGCAGTTTCATTTTATCTGCCCTTGTTATCAGCTGCCCTTCCTCAAGTGGCTTCTCTGCCTTATCTGAAGAGCTAACTTCCCACTTTTCACACTTCTTTCTCCTTTTGTAACTTTCTTAACTTCCGGATTGTTCTGTTCCTTTATTATCTCTGCCATCTCCTGTTTACCAAAACCCTCTGTCTCCTGAGGGGTTTGTGGTCTGAGTGAGGCTTTTCCTTTTCTAAAGTCCATCATATTCTCCCTCCCTTCCCAGAAGCTCAAATGTCATGCATGAAACAAGCAATAACCAAAGCAGTTTCCTACAGTAATGCCTTTACCATGGAAAAGTGTTACGTGCATCCACCCAGCCATGTCGCTGGTCAGGCTCAGTGGATCTGAGTCTTGCACATCAGTGATGGGTCTTCTCCACAGTCACAGGCGTTGCCTCTCAAACGAACAACTGGGCCCTTGATGAAATCAGTATCTAAAAGCCAGGGTCTATCAGACGAAGGTACCAAGTACCAATTAAAATGTAGTTAAAAATAAAAATATTGCTTTAGGCCTGAGATGTGCAGCGCTTACACCCAGAGGAGGAGGAGAAAGTTCACTGCACTTCTTAGATGGCTCAGCTGCATGGTCAAGGTAAACACGGATGGCAGCTGTCTTTCAGGGCACCTTCTACAACAAGACCTATTACTCACAGGACTCTAAGGACTTCATGAAAATAGCTGGAAGCAGAAAATCAGGGAGGGAAGTAAGATTTGGTGGGGGTGGGGGCGGGGAATGGAAGCCAGGCTCTTGTAGGGAAACTCTAGTGCCTTTCTCCTTGGATCTGACATTCATGGGCTGTGAATGAGTGAGGGAGCCCGGCACAGCAGCCCCAGGGCACATGAAATCGCTCCCAGGCCCTCCAATCCACCTCCTTAACTTTACACTTTGCTGGCTCCACCCTCAGCACTCAGAAAAGAAAAAAACTATGGCCCAGTCTATTTGTCAGTCTTTCTTTAAATCCTCACACTGTGCTGGAACAGGGAGCGAACCAGGCAGGAGAAAGGTGAAGGGGAGACACTGGTAGAGGGCTCAGGTTCACTCTCCACCGGAAATGAATTCTGCAAATTCCAAAGCTTTCAGGAAGAAATGGTGGGCTTCTGGGTCAACAGTGACAAAAACTGATAGAAGAATACAAAGCTGACCCAATAAAATGAAAAACCCACCCTCAGTATTCCCTGAGGGTGATATAACTTGTGGCAATTTCGGGTTTTCTTTGCAATGGGGGATTTGGGGTTGGTAAATGTGGTGGCTGATTTGGGCCATTGCTTCCTTTCACCCAGGCTCCTGTGGTTTCCAGGCTGACACCCCACTGCTTACTTGTTCCCAGTGGGGGCACAGGACAATTCAGCCCTGTGGCCTGAAGGAGGGCCAGCAGGAGCTTTCTCATTGTCCCCAGATGTCAGGAGCAGAGAGCTCCCACTTAGCTTTCAAGTCCAGCCCCCCGAAGCTGGACTTGCCCCCCAGGCCTTCTGTGCGTGACCTCTGTCTCATGATGCGCCCCCCAGCTGTTAGAAGGGAGGTGGGGCCCTGCTCTGGGGACAGGCACTGTGCCCGGCACGTTCACTTATTTTATCTTACGTAGCTTCACAAACACGGGATTTTCCTAATTTAGAGGCAAGAAAAGAGATGCAGAGGGGTTAAGGAATTGGCCCAAGTGAGAGCTAGGAAGTGATGGACTAGGACCTGGAATGCAGCCACAGGGCTGGGTCCATGCCCTGCTTTTTTTGTGATGTGGTCACAGTGCCAGCACAGAAGATGGAGGCGGGCGGGGGTGGCACAGGGGCTAGCGGCAGTAAAAGGGCCACCCTGTCAGCTAGTGAGCTGTCAGCCTCCATGCAAACCAAGCAATGGGGATTTCATCAACCTCTTCAGGATACTCTAGTCTAAATACCTCCTATGAGCTGTCCATGGTGTTCATTTTCACACAGACCTTCCGGAGGGTGACAGCCATCACGCCTGATGCCCTCTCCTACTCTCCAGTATCCTGAATATTCAGTGTTTTCTTTCCCTTCAGGCCTGAGCTTATGACTCAATCTTTTGAGGATTCTGACAGGACTTGATTTTTAGTCTGGCTTTGACGATTTAGGGAAATTATCTTGGTGCCTTACTGCTGAACACGATGTATTCACTCACAATCACAGTTATAAGAAGATTCATTGAACACCTACTGTGAACTAGCACTGTGATGATCACTTTACAGCAATCAACTCAATCAGTTCTTATCCCTATTGAGCAAAGCAGGTGATGGATCCTCCCGAGGGCTCCCTGCTCAGGGACACCTCTCGTGGCAAGTGGGAGAACCCAGATCAAAGTGCTTCACTTATGTTTCTTAAGTCTCTGTGAGGACAGCTCTCAGATGCTTTAGCAGGTGGACAGAGAAAGCCCAGAAAACCCCTTACAGGGAAGAAAGTTCTGGGTTGCCTGGAGCCCTATAAGACACACAGCCCTTGGTGCTGTGTGGAAAAGTCTGCAAAGAAGAAGATGGCAAAAAGGAGTTTTCCACTCAGCTTCAAGTCCTGCTGGAGACCAACAGTCTGGCAGCAATCCCTCTAGGGAATCCTGAGTGCATACAAGTATACACACACACACACGCACACACGCACGCGCATGCACTTGCCCACACCCCCCAAGGCATGTCCTTTCCATATTTGGGGTCACTGAGCCCCGTTTCCCCAGATGAACATAGTACAAGTTTTCTGCATTTTGCTCTGGGTCCTGCACTATCTACATTCTGTCCACAAGGCTGGATTGGTTCCCTCTTTTTGTCTCCCTAAACCAGGTGAAGCTCAAAATCCACTTGACAGCTGTCTCAGAAAGCTCATCCACCTGAAAGGCATGCTTATGACTTCTGCTTGCATCGTGAGTCTGTGACCCCTCTTGGGGGCCCCTTCACAAACGATGCCAGTCTCCCCCTCCAATGAGGAGCAAGCACAGGAGGCTTCATACACTAACAAATCTGCATCCTCTCAGTTATCCAGCCCCGTCCATGTCCTGAGAACTCCTTCCAGTGCCTTTTGGCTTAACAGACAACGAATATGGCTGCTTCACTGGAAGAGCCCCATCAATCTACTAATCAGTCTTTTCCCTTAGAACCTATGGTTGAGACTGAAATCAGATTCAAAATCAGTATGGGATCCCTGAAAGTCATGCTCACACAAAGAGCTTAAGGGTGGAACAGGCCTCCAAATCAAACTGACTGTCTAAGAGTTATCAGTCTGAACCATAAAGATCATAGAATTTAAGAACAAGTGGGGCTACAGCACCAGCAGGGGGAAGATTTGACAAAGCTCTGAGAGCAGCCAGAGGCAGAGCTGGGACTTGTGGGTCCAGGGTCTGGGTATCTTCAACCACCATCATATCTATCCCCCTCTCTCCCTTTCCCACCGTACACTCCCAGATCATACAACATGTGAAGAGATTTCTTTAGCTCCCTTATTCTCAAGGCTGAATGGCTGAGATGTCAGCAACTAAAGATGCCAAGGTCACCAGAAACCAGGCAGCTTGAGCTCCCAAACGCTCCAAGTTGCCAATATTGGGAGAACGTCCTAGGATAAGGTGCAGAGCCTAAACTGCTTCTCCTCCTGAGCAGGACAGGCTTTGCGACTTCCTCTTTGTAAAGCTCACCTCTGCATAACCAAACAGTGCTCATCAATTTCTTGAAAAGAAACATTTGTGGCTTCCACTTCAATGGCACAAAAGTCATTCTTGAGTCAGAGAAATGATTCAAGTTACCTGGAAATACTTGTTCCTCAGAGAATTTCCAATGTCAGAGACCTCAAATTCAAATGAATGATGTACTGAGGGGCCTCTGAACTTTTACAGAAGTAAAATTCTTCATTTTCACCTGAAGGATATATACTGTGAGTGGGGACTATTCCCCTACTCAACTTTCAGTGAAGTCAGAGTAGGTGCTGTCTTTTATTCATTTAGTCACATAGCTGATTCTCAACTCATTTTTGCATGAAGAAATCATGTAACATTAGATAATCCCCAGGCAGTGTTCATTTGGTAGTGAATATGTGAATGCTTTTTCCTGAATATATGAACGCTTTTTCCTGCACTAAATTTATCTGCCAGTTCAGGTTTTCTTTGAAGAAAAGCTGACCTCAGTTCTGCTGTCTGGGTTAGTTCTGTCCTCAGGTGATGGTAAGGGATTGGTTCTAAAACAAAACTGGGACACTGCAGAAGCCAGGAGGGGAGAAATGACTCAAGTGCCACCTCTTCCAGACAGGAATCATGACTGCTTCTCACCTTGCAGGCATCACCAACTTTTATATCAAAAGAAATAAAATCAGTTGTGTCTCTAAATTTTGCTAAGTCATAGAGCATCTTCACTTATTAATGCGAGTACTGAAGTGAAGAGCAAGACAGTAGTTTAACTGAAAAGATTTGTGTAACCACATTCACAAGTAAACGGCACTCTTATCGGGGCCTGACACACTGCTTGCAGTGAACTGCACAATTTTAGACACCAATGGGACCCAGTGTACCACGCTGATAATGTTTACAACACTGCTCATTCTTCCTGCAGGACTCAAGTTTCACCTGTCTAAACCACTGAAAACAGGAAGAAGTCTGCTCCTGACATAACCCTTGCTAAATTTATATCCCATGTGGACTAGTGTGGAATTTCTGAATGTGCTTGTCAGGGAACTTGTGTAACGGCTCACTGTGTGGAAGGGTGAGCTTCAGAAATGGGGCAGTGAGGCAGGCAGGGCCCCTTATTCATGAAATCAGAGTGGGAAATAAAGTGAGACACTATTTGATTTGATGGTATTCTAGTTCATCCCAGTTGCTCTTTATAGTAGCCATGTGCAGTAAAAACTAAGTTTAACAGGACACTTGGTGACAACCCAGCGAACTGAATACTAATCCTAGAACAACTGAGTCTCCGTGGTACTTGGGAAAACAAAAGGTTTGTCTTTCTGAGCCTCTGTTTTTCATCATTTTGCAAACTGTGGCTACCGCCGGTGTTTAAAATAGCTGTAAACACATGAAACTTCTTTTTACATGCCATGGTCAGAGTGAATCACTTAAAGTGATTCGGTCCCGACTAAAGCCTAGGGAACCACAGGAGTAGTGGCATGCAAGGCAACCTCCTTCTCCTGGAGACACAGCCTGAAAACACAGCCACCTCCGGCAGCTAAGAAGCAGCACAGCAAGGCTGCCCTGCAGGGAAGTGGTCTCCGGCGGGAAGAGGACGCTGAGGACAGTGCTGCACATCTCGGGGATGTTTAGGATCTGTTCTGTGAAGCGCCAGCCGGTGCAGTGTATTCTGGGTCTGGGGGGCGGGGCCCCTGCACTGTGGTTAAGAGCACAGCTGCTCAGCATGTCCTGGCTCCTCCCCCGGCTCCACCCGTCTCTGCTGCAGCTCCTCCATCCATCAGATGTGGATGGCAGTGCCCACCCTGAAGTGCTGCTTTGAGAATTCAACTGAGATTACACAGGAAGCCCTTTGCAGAATGTCCGGTACCTAAAAAGTAAATGTAAAAATGTGTATAGAAAATAACCTATTGGTGACTGCTGGTTACTGCTGACTTTTCTCTTTTATTCTCTTCTACTACTTTCACCAGTGAAAATATACTAAAATTAATTATGTGAGAGATCAGGATACACAGAATGATGGTGCCCTAGACTGAGTCAGGGTACTAGAAAATGTGCTGGATTGAGAGCATTCTTACGAGTCCTATTTCAACTCCCTTGTTTTTGCAAATGAGGAAGCTGAGGTCCGGAATGGCCACCTTCACAACAAGACTAGGCAAAGGCATAGACAAAAGCATGACTCTCACAACTATGGTTAGTGTGACCCACTGGTGTAAACTGCGCCATAGACAAGAGCACGCCTCGCTCGCATGTATGGTTGGCTGTGAGGCACTGATGTAAACAGAACCAGTGAGGAAAGGAGGTGGGGTCTACAGTGGTTGAGGAGAATCAAAGTAACTTTCAAGGACTCCAGTTTGGGAATTTGGAAGAGTGAAGACCAAAAGGGAGAGGTCATGAGGGAAGCTACTTTGATGCGAAGAAGGGTTTGAGTTTAGTTTTGAATGTTGTCAGCTTTGAGGCACATCCCAGTGGGTTCCACCTATGGGCAATCTCAGATCCAGACCAAGAGATGGGCAGGAATAAAGGTGCAGGAGAAGAAGCCATGGAATTAAAAGACGAAGCTGTGCTCAACAAACTTTTCAAAGTTCAAAGAATAGATTACGGTGGAAAAACACCAAGAGATCACGGTTGAGCTGAGAGGGCCAGCTGAAATTAAGAAGGAGGGAAGGAAATTATATCGAAGCAGAGGAAGATCTGAGTGGAGGATTCAGTGGCTTGGTTTCCAGGTGGGCATAACCATCAAGTCTGAAATTCAGAGGAAGGTCAGGGAATATAAAGTTGCAAAAAGAAACCAACCATCCTTTGGCTTCAACCAGGAGGAAGTCATCTGGGATTTTAAAAAGTGGTTTCTGAGATGGGAAAATGAAGCTGCCTGAATTTCTCATTCAACAAATGAGTCTAGGAAATAAAGTAAGATGGTATTTGATGATCACTGAGAGAGAGATGGCAAAGTAAAATAATGCCTTAAAGATAAAGGGTTCTATGAATATCTGAAAGCAGAAGGGGAAAGACGAAGGAGGAGAGATTAAAGCTTTTGGGAGGTAGAGGATCAACCCCAAGTAAGAGTTCTCAGGAGGCAAAAAAAAAAAAAAAAATAGTGCAAGAGATCAAAGCAACACTGGAATCACGAGCATTAAATCCTCAAGACATCTCTCCATCCTGACACCTTGAAAGATTTGAGTTTTATGTATTTGGGGTTTTTTCCCAAGTCTTAAGATATTTACAAGGACTTGAAAATTGCACTTACATTTACTCCTCATTTTATAGAAGCAACTATTAATGGCAAACTGAGTATTAGGACCTCCTGGTGAGCTGTGTCTGTCTCACCCCTGCATTTAGAGCTGCTGTCACTGAATTACCTGTGTCTTTATTTACTTAGCAAGTTCTTCCCTCAACTGCAGGAAGAGAAGTCTCAAATGGGTTCTTTTAACGCTGTCTCCCAGCAAGCTGTATAGAGTCCAATACACAATCAGATCAGATCAGATCAGTCGCTCAGTTGTGTCCGACTCTTTGCGACCCCAAGAATCGCAGCATGCCAGGCCTCCCTGTCCATCACCAACTCCCGGAGTTCACTCAGACTCACATCCATCGAGTTAGCGATGCCATCCAGCCATCTCATCCTCTGTCGTCCCCTTCTCCTCCTGCCCCCAATCCCTCCCAGCATCACAGTCTTTTCCAATGAGTCAACTCTAGGAGCTCAATAAATATTGACTAGATGGGTGAATAAAGGAATAAACAAACACAGAAAGGCCAGTATATTCAAGAGATAATGTGATATTTTCATCTTCTCTAAAAATGAATCAGGAAGTTTAGTAAGCAGATTATTCCCTAACCACCATTTGGTTTTTCTTGAATGCATTTCCAGTACCTTAAATGAAAACACACACACACACACCCAAAGCTATCATTAAAGCCCATAGAAAGATCTACCCCCTGAATGTAGATTAGAAGGAAATTTAACTTGAGTCGGACGGCATTTACACTTTCTGTACTGAATCAGGGCAGTTAGCATCTAAGTCCCTATCTGTGAAATGGACATGATTCCAAGACCTGCTTTGAGGACAATTAAGATTGTAAATTGTAAGACTATAAATGCTGGGAAAGATTGAGGACTAGAGGGTGGCAGAGGATAAGATGGTTAGATAACATCACTGACTCAATGGACATGAATATGAGCAAACTCTGGGAGATAGTGGAGGTCAGGGAAGCCTGGTGTGATGCAGTCCACAGGACCACAGTCAGACATGACTTGGCAACTAAACAACAAGATTGTAAAGTACTTTCAACAGAGTTTGATACCTTTGTTGTTACCTACAAGTATTATTCCATACTGTACTTCCTCTAAAAGTCCAACTTTGTAAGATATTTTGATTGCAACACAATTAGGTTACTGATTAGGCTTACATTTTTACAGCTTTTTCATCTAAAATCCTCATGACTCACCCAAAGCGCTAAACGCCAAGATCCAGGTGGCATATTACCTAGAATATATCCCATAAATACCTGTTCAGTGATTAAATAGTGTTTCAAGATTAAAAATAGTCTCATTGCCATTGTTGCATTTCAATCTCCTATCAGCTCTGTGAGATGCCTGTTACCCTTTACAGATAAGAAATCTAAGACTCAGGAAAGTTAAGCATCACGCAGCACCTGCAACTCAGACCCAAGCCTCTTGATGCCCTACTGTCATCATTTCTCTCAATGCTAATTCTAGTTCTGATTTTTCTTTCTTTCTTTTTACATTAGGGAAGGATGATCAGAAGCCCTGGACAGAGTGGTTTCTTATTGCAGTTATGATGACCATCTGCTTCATCTTGTTAATTTTCTCACTCATCTGCAGAATGTAGGTATTCCTTTTATTTTGGGTGCTTTCACTGGGATCTGAATATTGAATTACATTCTTGCCAGGCACCCACTGGATGGAGGGCTCTTGTTATCAGGTGGAATCTACAGTATTTTTGTGTCTTCCTGGACAGCCTTTCCAAGATGAGTGTGGACTAAATAAAAAACTGGGAAACAGGTGATTTACAGAAACTGGACAGAGCTCAATATAGCCTCAGTCACTGGATGTCCCCTTCTTGAATTTGCCAACAGTCTGCTAATTTCTGTGAAGGTTTCACATTTGTGTTCTTTTGCTTCCTTGACTGTCTTCCACTCAGTTCTTAGGTGCTTCTGTTGAGCCCCCAGAGCACGTCTGTTACATCTAAGGGAAAGGAAGGCAGCCTCTGGGTGCTGAAGTCACCACAGTGCCTCCTGTGTTATCATCCCCAGTTATGAGGTATCGAGTCCTAGCCTGGCCCTTCTGTCATCTAGCCCCAGAGTAGCCCATCGTTCCCAGATTCTACAGTATCTTGCAGATTTGGCAACCAATCCTAGAGCCTGCCAAAGCCTAAAAGTTCCAAAGTAGGAACTTCTCAACCCTCTGGCGTCCAGGAAGGTCAAGTGCCACTTAGGAGGCTGCAGAACATATTCTATCTTAGCTTTTTCATAGTTTAGAAAATGACTTTTAGGGGACTTCCCTGGAGGTCCAGTGGTTAAGACTTTGCCTTCCAGTGCAGGGGGTGTGGTTCTGATTCCTGATGAGTGACCTAAGATCTCACATGCCTCATAGTCAGAAAACTAAAACTTTTTTTTTTTTTAAATAAGCAATATTGTAACAAGTTAAAGACTTAAAAAATGGTCCACATCAAAAAAAAAAAAAAAAAAACCTTAATAAAGAAAATGACTTATCTTAAACAGCTTCACTATTTTAAATGTTATATAAGATGGTATCTATACCGGGGGGTGGTGGTGGTGGTGGCGGCAATTTAGAAAAGAGAAAAAAAGTAGACCGAGAGCCAACACAGAGGAGGAAGGGCGCATGAGCACCATAGGTGACCTGGAACCCCACACATCTGATGTCCCTCACCGTCAGAAATCAGGTCTGACCACACGTACCAACACGAAGCAGTTGCCATTTTGTCGTTCTTGGATCAGAAGTCACATCAAAGCCTTGCAGTACCCCTATATCTTCAACTATTATTACAAAGTAGGTACTTGGAAGTCTTTGTGGATGAAGATTTTGAATTTACCAATTGGCAGGTTTGGGGATTAACCAGGTCACTGTTTAGAGCAGCTACTGAAGCACAAGAAAGGCTGCTTCTGCTCATCTGTCTCCCTCCTTCACTCTGTTTTCAGATGCCACGTATGGACCAAGTTGTTTCCGCCTGTTCCAGGGCCGAAGAGTAATATTAATGATTTCTTTGTAATCATCAACAATGAGGTAATACTGAAGGTTCTCTAATGTCCTATCTGCCCAGGGACAGGGTCCTGTCACTGAGCCACTTGTTTTCCATGTTACAAGAAAGGGCTTTTACCCAGGAGGCCAGATGTCTTCATATTGCTTTAGTCACCCTGCTCTCTGGCTGATTGTTTTAATACATGTTCATTACAATCTCTGAATATTGCAAAGGTCCTACTCAATTATGAGCATCCTCACCAGTCAGAAAAGCTGAATTTTTATTTTCTATCAGCCATGTTTTAACTGACCTTGGGCAATTCCTTCAACCCCATGAGATATGACTTCCTCTTCTGTACAGTAACAGGCATAGATGCGTCCACTGACCTGTTTAACTCTGACATTTTAAGAATTCATGTTTCTGCCCCTGAGTACCCCTAAGTTTTTCAGAGGAATTTTCCCTAGTTTCTAAATATAAAGAACCATAGAGCAGGCAAACAACTTCCCCAAATATGTTTTTGTAGGTGCCATTTATGCACTCAGAGCACTTAGGTGTACCACTCACTCACTTATTAACATGTGTTCAATTGTTCTAGCATCAAGTGGGAGAAGTAATCCTTTGAAGTAATCCTTTCTCTAGTGAGTTGCCTTGGTGTCTTTGCTGACAGTAAGCAACGACATGCATGTGTGTCTATTTCTCGATTACTGTCTATCTGTATGCCAATACAACACTGTCTTGAAACTGAAGCTTTATTGTAAACCTGGAGACCAGGTAGTTTAAAACTTCCAAACATGACTTTCAAAGTTGTTTTGGTTATTCCAAGTCCTTTTTATTTTCATATGGCATGGCAACACACACCAGTATTCTTGCCTGGAGAATCCAATGGACAAAGGAGCCTGGCAGGCCACAATCCATGGGGTCACACAGAGTTAGACACAAATGAAGTGACTTAGCACAAACTTCAGAGACAGTTTATCGATTTCAACAAAAAAGGCTGCTGGGATCCTGATCAGGTGATTTTAGAGAGAAGGAACATCTTACCAGTAATGAGTCTTTCAATCTGTAAACACAACATCTCACCTTATTTATTTAGATTTTAACTTCTGTCACCAAGGTCTTGTGCTGTTCAGTGTATTGATGTTCAGTTGCTTGTCAAATCTGTCCTTAAACAGAATGGATATTTACATCAGGGGCCAGGGGGCTTTCTATAAAGAGCAAGATAGTATACGTTTAAGGGCCAAATGTTTATTATGCAGTCATACTGTGAAATCAACCACAGACATTATACAAATAGCTCTGGACAATAAAACTTTATTTACAAAAGCAGGCAATGAGCAGGGAGAACTGGGAAATGAAGCATCATCTTCTGCTGTCAGTTCTACGGCCCACATCCTCCACCTGGGGAGGCAAGTGACCCAGGACAGAGCTGACCATGGCTGGGGCCCAGGCAGCAGCATCCCAGCCTCGACCTCTCAAAGCATCGCCTGGCCAGTCCACTTTGGGGGCCTCTGCTACAATGACGATGAGGGGGCCCTTTAGAGCTATTGACAAACCAACAGGAAGCCTTCCGCTGATGGGAAAGAAAACCCTCCACTTTTCATCACTGCTGGCTCCTCTGAACTTGATGCTGGTACCCAGAGTCCTGGGATTCAGAGGGTGGCTACCATCCCAGAGAGGCCATTACACACATCTTTGCTTGTCCAGGCTTGAGTCAGAAATTATTTTTTTACACTCAAGAGACTCAGGGAAGGAGAGGGAGGGAGCAAGGAGGGGAATGAGTTGGCTGAACAATAAAAACGGCTCACTTAAAAAAAAACAAACCCTTATTCTAAGTTTCCATTTGTTAAAGACTGGTTTCCAGCCATTCTTTGTTTCAATACTGGCAACTGGAGAGAGTTCCTTCCAAGATTAAGTAGATCACAAACCACTCAATATACATAGGCAGAGAGCATGGCTGCTTGGTCATCACTGCACATTCAGTGCATCACGTGGTGCCCAGTGCAGAGTTGTGCTAAGTCGTTTCAGTTGTGTTCAACAATTTGTGATCCTATGGATCACAGCCCACCAGGCTCCTTTGCCAGTGCAGAGTAGGTATTAGAAACATACTGAATGACTTCTACATTGTTGGCGGGACTTGTAGGTTGGTACAGACACTGTCAAAAGTATGGAGGTTCCTTAGAAAACTAAACACAGAATTACCACGTGATCTAGCAATCTCGCTCCTGGGCATTTATCCAGACAAAATTCTTAATCCAAAATGATGCATGCACCCCTATGTTCATAGCAGCATGATTTACAATAGCCAAGACATGGGAGCAACCTAAATGCCCATCGACGGATGAATGGATAAAGAAGATGTGGTACATATATACAATAGAATACTATCCAGCCATAAAAAAGAATGAAATAATGCCATTTGCGGTGACATGGATGCAACCAGAGATTAACATACTAAGTGAAGTAAGAAACAGAGAAATCTCATATGATGTTACTTACACGTGGAATCTAGAATATGGCACATATAAACCTATCTACAAGACAGAAACAGTCTCATATACATAGAGAAAAGACTTTAGGGAGAGGGAGGAGATGAGGGAGATGGATGGGCTGGGAGACTGGTGTTGGTAGATACAAACGGTTCCATTTAGAATGGATAAACAAGACCCTAACATACAGCACAGGGAACTATAGTCAATATCCTGTAATAAGCATAATGGAAAACAATATAAAAAACAACATATATATTTTACAACTGAGTCACTTTGCTGTGAAGCAGAAATTAGCACTACATTGTAAATCAAATATACTTCAATTAAAAATATGGAAAAAAATACACTGAATGAGTAAAGAAGGTGAAGGAATATGATTTCTTACAGGAAGTTTATTTTTGGTCACGAATTTTATAATTAATATTAGCATTATTTATAATAGCCAAAATAGGACACAATACACCAATTTAGGGGAAGACTTTAGTGAACTGTGGATAGTGTACTATGAAGCTATTCAAAATGATACAGCCAAAAAACATACAGTCATGCTTCAGCATCTGCAGGGGGAATGGCTCCAGGAGATCCTGGGGGGCACCAGTGTCCGCAGGTGCTAGAGTCCCTTATATAAAAGAGTGAAACCAGTGGATACAAAGGGCTGGCTGTACGTAACTTAAAATATGATATGATGTTGCACAAAAAGCAATCAACTTATAAAGCTCTTCATGTAACTGTAAAGATAACAGCTAGAGAAAAGGGCTGAAGAGATAGTGGATTGTGCTTGGGAGGTAAGTTTATGGGTGTTTTTTGGTCTTTTCTTCCTACTTCATTTCCATATTTTCTTCAGTGAACATTTACTATTTTTAAGAGCAAAATGACTTGAAACCAACTGTAAAGAAATTCAAAGAATGGAAAAGTTCTCTAGAAAATATCTAAGGAAGGATTATTTGTTTTGCAGAAAACTGGTTCCAGTGAAACTGAAGTCATAAGTTATGTGGAGGAGGCTGGATTTGAGACCCTGGAAGACTCCGTGTTTTGACTGTCCCTGGAACATTCTCAAAATCAGCTCATGCTCACGAGCCTCCGTGATGACAATGCAAAGGCTGTTTCCTGGCTTTGAGCAGTCTGGAGTCTACAGGACACTCAATTTAGCTGGAAGGTGATGCAACCTGACAAGTGTGGACGCCTCGTCACACTCTCCTAACACACACTGGGTGACTGATGCGTCCATCCTGCCAGGTCTGATCTCTGCACGGGCCGCACCTCCTCACCCTCCAGTCACCTGATCTGCATTACTCACCTCACACATTTTTGTGCGAGAGAGACGGTTATTAAGGCTAATGTCAGTTGTTTTTACTCTGGTAGTCAGCCACCAACAGTAATAATCAACTAAAATCTCAGGAAGAGAGCATTTTGTACCTTTCTGGAATGAACAGTGAACTTGTATTCAAGACTGTCTTTCCTACAGCACGTGGGAGCCATGGTGCTTTTATTCTGAGTTCAGGAATACTTTTTCAAGTAATGTGTGGGTGGGGGTGTGTGTGGTGGAGGGAGATGGAGAGACAGGAGAGAGGAGGGAGGCAGAGAGGTACAATCAAGTTAGCATCACTGCAGACAAACTCATTTCAAACCATACAGAGCTAACGAATCAGTCTATGCCCAATGAGGGGACAGGATTTTGTTTGAAGATTGTATTCTCGAAGGCAGCCTTGATATTTCAGGAATACACTGAGAAAGGCACTGGGTGGAATCGTGCTGGAAGAGGATCACTCTACCAAGAATGACTTTTCTGAAGAGATGTCTGCTCGCAAAGACTTCAGGCAACTTGCTGGGCATCTGGTCAGGGAGGGCTGCATCAACCCCGGCGCCAGAGGTTTGGAATGGGTCCTACACAGTCCTCATCACACACCCCGATCTAGACAGGAATCCCTCCCGTGACACCCTCACGTGCTGTAGTGGTTTAGTCACTCAGTTGTGTCCTTGCTATCCCATGGACTGTAGACTGCCAGGCTCCTCTGTCCATGGGATTTTCCAGGCAAGAAGACTGGAGTGGGTTGTCATTTCCTTCTCCAGGGGATCTTCCCGGGTCTCCTGCATTGCAGAAAGATTCTTTACTGCTGAGGCACCAGGGAAGCTTGACATCTTCCTGTATTGTTCGCAACTAGCTCCTGGGCAGAGGAACGGTAGGATGGGCAGCTGGAAACTGAAGGGACCCAACAGTGCTGACTGTACAGGGCCCTGGAACAGGAAGCTTAGGACTGGGAAAGGCCACAGTGCTCAGAATGGCCTCTGCCAGGGCCCACTTTTTACATGCTTGTCATACTTGATTTAGCCAGTCAGTTTGATCCAAGAATGGGGAAGGTTGACTACCAAATCATTCCAGGGGTTGTTCTCCTGATAAACATCCACTGCACCTAGCAGGAACTGGGTCCAGGATAACAGGCACAGGGATCTGGCAGCTGTCAGTTACTGCCCACTTCCAAGTGTCAGGGAACAAATGTGCCCCACTCCCCATTCACATGTTAAAACTCTACACCCTACTGTGATGGCATTTGGAGGTGAGGCTTTGGGGGAAAATGAGGCTGGAATGCTCAGGAATGGGATTAGTGCTCTACAAGGGGACCCCAAAGAATTTCTCCCCCATGTGATGATATGAGAAGTTGCCATTCTGCAGCCAGGAAGAAGACTCTCACGAGAATCCCAGCACGCTGACACAATGATCTGGGACTTCCAGTCTCCAAAACTGTGATAAATAAATTTCTGTTGTTTATAAGCCCCCTAGACTGTATGCTTTGTTAAGGCAGCCAGGTGTCAGGAGCTGCACCAGACTCTATGCACAGATCTCTCTCTAACCCTGAGAAGCCTGCATGGTCAGTATTATTGCTTCCATTTTACAGATGCAAAATGTACAGGCTCAGAGAGCATGTTAGATAGGAAATGGCAGATCTGATAGAGCGCCTGAAGAACTATGGATGGAGTTCCGTGACAATGTACAGGAGGCAGTGATCAAGACCATCCCCAAGAAAAAGAAATGCAAAAAAGCAAAAGGTTGTCTGAGGAAGCCTAACAAATAGCTGGGAAAGGAAGAGAAACTAAAGGCAAAGGAGAAAAGGAAAGATACACCCATTTGAATACAGAGTTCCAAAGAATAGCAAGGAGAGATAACAAAGCCTCCTCAGTGATCAGTGCAAAGAAATAGAGGAAAACAATAGAATGGGAAAGACTAGAGATCTCTTCAAGATAATTAGAGATACCAAGGGAACATTTCAGGCAAAGATGGGCTCGATAAAGGACAGAAATGGTATAGACCTAACAGAAGCAGAAGATAAAAGGAAGAGGTGGCGGGAATACACAGAACTATACAAAAACCTTCATGACCCAGATAACAATGATTGTGTGATCACTGACCTAGAGCCAGGACATCCTTGAATGCAAAGTCAACTGGGCCTTAGGAAGCATCACTACAAACAAAGCTAGTGGAGGTGATGGAATTCCCGTTGAGCTACTTCAAATCCTGATGATGCTATGAAAGTGCTGCATTCAATATGCCAGCAAATTTGGAAAACTCAGCAGTGGCCACAGGACTGGAAAAGGTCAGTTTTCATTCCAATTCCGAAGAAAGGCAATGCCAAAGAATGTTCAAACTACCTCACAATTGCACTCATCTCACATGCTAGCAAAGTAATGCTCAAAATTCTCCAAGCCAGGCTTCAACAGTATGTGAACCATGAACTTCCAGATGTTCAAGGTGGATTTAGGAAAGATCAAGCTGCCAACATCCATTGGATCATCGAAAAATAAGAGTTGCAGAAAAACATCCACTTCTGCTTTATTGACTACGCCAAAGCCTTTGATTGTATGGATCACAACAAACTGTGGAAAATTCTTAAAGAGACAGGAATAACAGACCACCTTACCTGCATCCTGAGAAATCTGTATACAGGTCAAGAAGCAACAGATAGAACTGGACATGGAACAAAAGACTGGTTCCAAATCGGGAAAGGAGTATGTCAAGGCTGTGTATTGTCACCGTGCTTATTTAAATTATATGCAGAGTACATCATGAAAAATGCCAAATTGGATGAAGCACAAGCTGGAATCAAGATTTCCAGGAGAAATATCAATAACCTCAGATATGCAGATGACATCACACTTATGGCAGAAAGCAAAGAAGAACTAAAGAGCGTCTTGATGAAAGTGAAACAGGAGAGTGAAAAAGCTGGCTTGAAACTCAACATTCAGAAAACTAAGATCGTGTCATCTGGTCCCATCACTTCAGGGCCAACAGATGGGGAAACAATGGAAACAGTGAGAGACTTTATTTTTTCGGTCTCCAAAATCACTGCAGATGGTGACTGCAGTCATGAAATTAAAAGACGCTTGCTTCTTGGAAGAAAAGCTATGACCAACCTGCTGCTGCTGCTGCTAAGTCGCTTCAGTCATGTCTGACTCTGTGCGACCCCACAGATGGCAGCCCACCAGGCTCCTCCGTCCCTGGGATTCTCCAGGCAAGAACACTGGAGTGGGTTGCCATTTCCTTCTCCAATGCATGAAAGTGAAAAGTGAAAGTGAAGTCGCTTAGTCGTGCCCAAGTCTTCGCGACCCCATGGACTACAGCCTACCAGGCTCCTCCATCCATGGGATTTTCCAGGCAAGAGTACTGGAGTGGGGTGCCATTGCCTTCTCTGATGACCAACCTAGACAGCATACTAAAAAGCAAAGACATTGCTTTTCCAATAAAAGTCCGTCTAGTCAAAGCTATGGTTTTTTCAGTATTCATGTATGGATGTGAGAGTTGGACTGTAAAGAAAGCTGAGCACCAACGAATGGATGCTTTTGAACTGTGTTGTTGGAGAAGACTCTTGAGAGTCCCTTGAACTGCAAGGAGATTCAACCAGTCCATCCTAAAGGAAATCAGTCCTGAATGTTCATTGGAAGGACTGATGTTGAAGCTGAAACTCCAATACTTTGGCCACCTGATGTGAAGAACTGACTCATCTGAAAAGACCCTGATACTGGGAAAGATTTACAGTAGGAGGAGAAGGGGACGAAGGAGGATGAGATGGTTGGATGGCATCACTGACCCGATGGACATGAGTTTGAGTAAGCTCCAGGAGTTCGTGATGGACAAGGAACTCTGGCATGCTGCAGTCCATGAGGTGGCAAAGAGTCAGACACGACTGAGTGACTGAACTGAACTGAAGGTTGACCACAAGCCCGGGTGAACCCAATAAGGTAGAGGGGATGATCAGGAAACAAGCTTAAGCCTGGATGGGACCAAGAGGGCAGAAGCTGCAAAGATGGGCAAAATATTTGATCATTCTGATTGATCTAGAATCTCTGTGAATGGTGTTCAGGAACCTGTACTATTCTTATGTTAGGCACACCCAAATGAGCATATGAGAATCACCTAGAGGGGTTATTAAAGTGAATCAGAGTTTGTGATTGAGCAGTTCTGGGTAGTGTCTGAGAATCTGTGTTTCTCATAAGTTCTCAGGTGATGCCAATGCTGGTTTCCCAGCCACAGTTTGAGAACAATTGCCCTGGGTAGTTCTGATGAATATCAATATTTGACATCCCTCCAAAAAATAACAAAATAAAAATGAAGGACATCCCTGGGAGTACAGTGGTTGAGACTCCGAATTCCCAATGCAGGGGACACTGGCATGCAGAGTGGCAAAAATGAACACATACACCTGAAATGAAAACCAACAGCTGAAGGAGTGGAAAAGACTGGAGGGGCGGGGTGTCGGGGGACCAAAACTACCCCCTTGTCAACTGATTTCTTGATGACTGATCTCTTTCAAGGGGTGTGTGTGTGTGTGTGTGTGTTTTGGAAACCTAGGACTGTGAAAACTGTCTCTGCCTAAGAGGCTAGATGAGAAGAAAGCCACCCTAAGTATGGCTAGTCCTCTGGAGAGACGCTGGCCTCAGACCTGCCTCCCTTGACCTCGGCAATAGCATTATCCGGGTACTGAGCCTGTTTCAATCCTGTATCCAATATCAAGCCTGTATCCAATCCCAAAGAAAGGCAATGCCAAAGAACGCTCAAACTACCGCACAGTTGCACTCATCTCACACGCTAGTAAAGTAATGCTCAAAATTCTCCAAGCCAGGCTTCAGCAATATGTGAACCGTAAACTTCCTGATGTTCAAGCTGGTTTTAGAAAAGGCAGATGAATCAGAGATCAAATTGCCAACATCCGCTGGATCATGGAAAAAGCAAGAGAGTTCCAGAAAAGCATCTATTTCTGCTTTATTGACTATGCCAAAGCCTTTGACTGTGTGGATCACAATTAAATGTGGAAAATTCTTCAAGAGATGGGAATACCAGAACACCTGACCTGCCTCTTGAGAAACCTGTATGCAGGTCAGGAAGCAACAGTTAGAACTGGACATGGAACAACAGACTGGTTCCAAATAGGAAAAGGAGTATGTCAAGGGTGTATATTGTCACCCTGCTTATTTAACTTCTATGCAGAGTACATCATGACAAATGCTGGACTGGAAGAAGCACAACTGGAATCAAGATTTCCGGGAGAAATATCAATAACCTCAGATATGCAGATGACACCACTCTTATGGCAGAAAGTGAAGAGGAACTAAAAAGCCTCTTGATGAAGGTGAAAGTACAGAGTGAAAAAGTTGGCTTAAAGCTCAACATTCAGAAAACAAAGATCATGGCATCCGGTCCCATCACTTCATGGGAAATAGATGGGCAAACAGTGGAAACAGTGTCAGACTTTATTTTTTTGGCTCCAAAATCACTACAGATGGTGACTGCAGCCATGAAATTAAAAGATGCTCCTTACTCCTTGGAAGGAAAGTTATGACCAACCTAGATAGCAGAGAAGGCAATGGCACCCCACTCCAGTACTCTTGCCTGGAAAATCCCATGGATGGAGGAGGCTGGTAGGCTGCAGTCCATGGGGTCGCTGGGAGTCAGGCACAACTGAGCGACTTCACTTTCACTTTTCACTTTCATGCATTGGAGAAGGAAATGGCAACCCATTGCAGTGTTCTTGCCTGGAGAATCCCAGGGACGGGGAAGCCTGGTGGGCTGCCGTCTATGGGGTCGCACAGAGTCAGACATGACTGAAGCGACTTAGCAGCAGCAGCAGCAGATAGCATATTCAAAAGCAGAGACATTACTTTGCCAACAAAGGTTCGTCTAGTCAAGGCTATGGTTTTTCCTGTGGTCATGTATGGATGTGAGAGTTGGACTGTGAAGAAGGCTGAAAGCCGAAGAATTGATGCTTTTGAACTGTGGTGTTGGAGAAGACTCTTGAGAATCCCTTGGACTGCAAGGAGATCCAACCAGTCCATTCTGAAGGAGATCAGCCCTGGGATTTCTTTGGAAGGAATGATGCTAAAGCTGAAACTCCAGTAGTTTGGCCAACATGCAAAGAGTTGACTCATTGGAAAAGACTCTGATGCTGGGAGGGATTGGGGGCAGGAGGAGAAGGGGACGTCAGAGGATGAGATGGCTGGATGGCATCACTGACTCGATGGACGCGAGTCTGGGTGAACTCCGGGAGTTGATGATGGACAGGGAGGCCTGGCGTGCTGCAATGTATGTGGTTGCAAAGAGCTGGACACGACTGAGTGACTGAACTGAACTGAACTGAGCCTGTATCACCGTCTGATATCAGGGTATGAGTGGCTGGGGTAGCAGAGAGTAAACCATGTGTCTCCACAGTGGGTTTGACCCTTCCTCCTCCAGCTTGTGGAACTCACACTCAGTCTTTGGGGACCTGTACCCCTCTTCCCTCTGCCAAGCCTTCAAAGGCAGATTTGGGTTGATCCTGTCTCTGGGGCTGCATTCTGGGTCTCAGCCCCTCTTTCAGAGTGATTGACAGTGGTCCCTAAGCTTTTTGGCACTAGAGACTGGTTTTGTGGAAGAACAATTTTTCCACAGATTGGGGCTGGGGATGGGGAGGGATAGTTTTAGGATGATTCAAGCACATAACACTCATTGTGCACTTTATTTATATTATTATTACATCAGCACCACCTTAGATCATTAGGAATTAGATCCCAGAGGTTGCGAACCCTTGCTATAGGATGTACCATCCAAGATGATGGGGCTCATATGAAATGTATTTTTTATCTGCAGCATCTGGGACAGTCCCTGACTCTTAGAAGGGTAAGTGTTTACTGGATCTTCTTAAGCCCTCTTGCCACCCTGGCACAGATCCTTGCAGATAGCTGGAACTAAATACTATTTGGCAGAGATCATCAAGGCCTAAAGCATGGAGAAGAGACAGGTGTCTAATATGAACCTGATTGGAAATAACCAGGAGACCCGTGTGTGCCTGGCCACCTGGCTGATGTTGCCTGGGTCTCTCTCTGCTGACGATGTGGCTATGTTGTAATGTGTAAGTTGCCATAGAAAGGACTTGGGTTTTTAGTGGTGTGTTCTGTTTTTACTACCATGTCATGGCAAATCAGTGTGAGCACTTCACAGTAAACACCCTCATCAGCAGGTGGATTAGCCGTGGGCACTCATCTCTTTCTGTCAATTGCCAGGAGGGTGGACAGCTACCTTCCTCCCAAGAGGCTTTACAGTCACAGGCTCAGAACAAACAGTGGTTCTGCATGACAGCCTTTCCAATACGGATTTCAGCTCATCTCTTCAGTATTTGGGATGCACTGGGGAGACTGGAGGGGGAAGGGCAGTTTGCCAGCAGCTCGGCAACCTGGGCCTTACTGAAATGCCTCAAGGACTGCTGCTATTGATGCAGCCTGGGGAGGAACTCTGTGTGGGCAGAAAACATCCTGATTAAAAATCCAAACGTTTTCACAGGGAGGCCTGTATGTGTCAGGTCCATCTGCTGGTGGAATTAATAAACCTTAGGTGCTAATTTGTTAAGGAAAAAAGTAGATATATGGAAGTGAGAACAGAGAACCGAAAACAGTCTTTGATGGCACGAGTGAAGGTGGAAAATCTGATTAGAATAGGACTTCGTATCAGCCCCAGGGTCTCCACCTGTTGCAGGTATTCCTGCTTTCACCGACAACAAACCACGTTCCAGAGTTCAAACTTTTCGAAAACCATTCCCTTTTAAAGACTGACCCTTATTTCTCCCGCCAGTATCCCTCTTTTTAAGGCAACAGATGTGAATGTAAACGCGGTTCAGAACGAGCAACCTGTAACTTAATTGATAGTGAATTGTCCATCTGCAAACTGAACACGAGCACATCTCATTTCCACCCCCAAATCTTGGCATTCTGTGTTCTCACCCTTGTCTGCATCATCTCTGAGCTAGGACCAACGCCGCAGCCTCTCAATATCCTGGCCTCCAGTACTGCCTTTCTTTGAAGCATCTAAGCAAAAGGGCATCTGCAGAGCTCAGCCCCCGTCTAAAACACTTAAATAACTCCAGCACCTTCAAGTTGAAGCTCCTTTTAAAACAAAGCCCCCTCTGACTTGGCTCCTCCATCATCTCTCCACCCACATCACCAGGGAGCACCCCTCTATCACAAGCACCATGTCCCTCAAATACCTCCGAGCGTCGGCCAAAGCTTTCTCTCACAGAAAAGCCTTTTCCATTACGCCCACCCCCCCCACCCATCTTGTTGACAGTTTATTTTCTAAGTTTCGGCTCTTTGCCACCAGGAAGTCTCTGTTCCCCAGGTACCTTCTGTTGGATGCTACTTTTATCACTTATATTATTTAAACTTCTCCTGTCTCGTTTAAAGTTGAAACATGCCTAGGTTGAGAACACGGCCCTGTTTATCACCGTGTGCCTAACAGCAGGGTAGGAACTGGCAGAACTTAGACAATGAAAAAAGAAAGGTAGTTTCTTAAGCGTAATCCGGAAGAGAAAACTATATTCACATCAGACCAAACGAACCAAACTCAAAGCAGCAGACTCACTTTATTAAAGCTGCGTGGGGACGGGAGAAATTAAATCATCTCTAGATATTAATAAAGAAGTAACCACCTCCTCAGCGGTCCAGTGGTTAAGAGTCCAGCCAATGCAAGCCACACAGGCTCCATTCCTGCTTCGGGAATATTCCACATGCCTTGGAGCAACTACTGAGCCGGGGCACTAGGGTCCGAGCCCCACAACCAGAGACGCCAGCGCGAGAGGCCCGCTAGCCGTAACTGCAGAAAGCGCCAGCAGCAACAGACCCAGCGAAGCCAAAAATAAAAACAATCTAATGAACGGGAAAAAAAAGAATAGGAACTCACAGTTGGCGTCACTCTCCCTTCAGGAACGCCTGCCCCAACCTCTTGGGCCTACCTTCACCTGGGCAGCTTGAGCCCCTGCTGAGAACCGAGCTTCCGGGAGCCAGTACCACCCCTTCGGCTCACGTGACCCATGTGCCTTATTTTAATGTTCCAATGGCCTCTTTTCCCCATAAAGGTGGGTTATCAGTTTTGTTTCATTTATTAAAATAAAAACCCAAGATTTGCCCCTGCTAGGTGATAAAAATGAATGAAAATGCATCAGCCTGAGGGAAAACTGTGAGAAAGAAATCAACACTTAAGTCACTGACGTCACAGTTCAGAGGTCAGCCAGATTCTTCTTAAAGAGCTGGATCCTTAGACCTTTTCAGCTGTGAGAGCCAGTAGCTCTAGTTCCTTGGACACACACATACTATCCTCGGTTAAGGGGTCAGGGACTTCAACAAACCAACAGAACTTTAAACAGCAAAGCTTGTGCTTCCACCCTCAGTGACATCACCCTTCAAAGAATTGATCACACTCAGCAAGACCCTGGAATTTTGCACTAGGAATGAATTACCTCAATAAGCAGATGACTTTCCTGCATAAGCTTGCCAGATATAGCAAGAAAAAAGAAGAGGCCCAGTTAACTTTGAATTGCCAATAAATATTGCAAAAACAACTCTGAGACACTGGAAGCCAAGTAAAACAAACAAGCAAAGAGACCATTTGTAGGTGAAGAAATCCAAGAAATAGAGGGAGACCACCGTGGAGCAGAAAACTCACCATATCTTAGCTGCATGAGCTCTCCTTGCAGAAACCCTATGCTGCTGCTGAAGCTTTCTCCAACGGAAAAGCCTTTTCAATTCTTCCCCCATCTCGTTGACAATTTATTTTCTAAGCCTTGGCTCTTGCCACCAGGAAGTCTGTGTTCCCCGGTTACTTTCTGTTGGATGCTACTTTAATCACTTATTATATTATTTAAACTTTTCCTGTCTCATTTAAAGTTAAAACTCTGAGGTTGAGAACAGCAGGGTAGAAACTGATTGAACTTAGACAATGAAAAGGAAAGGCAGTTTCTCAAGCATAAGCCAGAACAGAAACTATATTCATCTCAGGCCAAACAAACCAAATTGAACCCTGCCCGTCCGTGCCCAGGTCACCTTTCAACAACCTGTGTACAACTTCCTGGGAAGCTCACTACCCTTCTTGTTGGGAAGCAGTATCTGTATCTATCTAGCTATCTGGCTATTTACCTGTCAACCTATTGGTATAAATATCTAATGGTTTAGAATAAGGCTTAGAGTCATAAGTGACCAGCATCTGAATTCCTGGCCTCCCCAGTCAGCTGTGTGACCTGGAACAAACCTATGAACCTCTCAGCCTTGGTCCCTCCTGTACCAAATAGGAATAATACATGGTAACTACAGGTTTGCAGAGACTGGCACATGCTTAAAGCATTATTGTTGTCAGCTATTAAAATTACCAATGCATTTCTCTGTGGTATTGTGACAAAACACTGTGACTGGTCCCCTGGCTTCCCCACCCAGTCTAACTCCAAACGAGGAGATTTCACACCAGCCTCAGAGTGTCTCTATCTCCTTCATCTTGTGGCCCTTGTGGGGTCTCTCTTCCTGATCCCCTGCTGCTCCTCTGTGCCTAGAACAGGGCCTGGTACACAGATGGCACAGGTTCCTCTGAATGGCTGTCCTGGGCCTGGTCGGATAAAGAACCCCTCCACCTCCCAACCTCAACCTCAGACATCTCCCCTCCCACCTCGCCACTGTCTTCTCACCAACTCAGTGTCCTGGCTGCCTTTTGGTTGAATTTAACAGACCAGCTTCTTACCCTCTCTTGTCTTTCCTCTGAGTAAATCGTTATTTCTAGGTTTTGAAATGCACAGAATTAAGAGTTCTAAATTCTTTTGTTTTTTATTATTACTTTTTGGCCATCCCGCATGGCATGTGGGCTCTTAGTTCTCTGACCAGGAATTGAACCAGTGCCCCCTGCTCTGAAGCACAAAATCTTAACCACTGGACCACCAGAGAAGTCCTGAGAGTACTAAATTCTTGTCCCAACTTTCTAATTGTCTGTCTTACCATGGACTTACCATGTCACCTCTTTCCCTCCATTACATAAATACAAAGGGATAAAACCTGCATATCCTGCTTCTTAGTGTGAAGAGCACTTTGAAAATTATTTTTAAAAATTCAAATGCAAGTCATTACACTTTGTTAGTTAAAATCCTAAGGTATATACATTTCCTGGAATGGTTTGTGTGATTCCTAACAATCGGTAAGAATATATAGAAAAAGTCCAATTTTCAGAGATTGGGGAATAAAAGGATGGTAGCTGATTTTGTCTAAATTGTGAGCTCTGTTGAGTGTCGTGGTTTACACGTGGGTTGTGGAATTGGAACATTTAGTCTGTATGGCCCATTCGGCATGAGGGGAAAGGGGACTCCTTTTGGAATAAGCAGCCTGACTACAGATGGTGATCAGGAGGGCAGAGCCTGGTGATGTCACCCCAAATGCTGCCCTAGGCTCTTGACCCTCCAGCTTTGTCAGGGTCAGAGATGGGGGTGGGCGGGTAGGGATAAAGGCCTGGCACTTTGGGACAGCAGTCAAGAATCACAGCCAAACTTTAAGCCTGGGCTATGCTCTGATTATTTAAATACCACATCGTATGTACTGTATAGCACAGGGAACTCTACTCAATGCTCTGTAGTTACCTAAATGGGAAGAAGTTCCCTAAAAGTGGGAATATATGTATATATATGGCTGATTCACTTTGTTGTACAGTACAAACTAACATAACACTGTAAAGCAACTATACTCCCATAAAAATTAATTTTTAAAAAGATACTTAGAATGCAAATCTATAGGCATTGCATGTAGTCTCACGAGGCCCTATTTTGATTAATAATATGCTTGGGGGTTTCTGAAGTCACTTTTGTAAGTATGATCTGCTGACAATAAAACTAAAAGCTGAAAATGGTTCAAGAAAAAGTGACGCCATGTAATGAACTAATACATATGTGTGAGTACTCATGATGTGCTGGAATCAGAGAAATGAAAGGTCAATGCCAGAGAGGGAAACTGAGGGAGGATTTGGCATCTGACTGAGAACCCTACTGCCTGACTTATTTTATTAACATAATTACACAGTTTTATTTTATTAATTGTATTATTGAAAGTATTAAATATTAAAATTTATACTAAGAATTGAAAATATTTAAGAAAAAAGTGATAATGAAAGAAACAAATTTAAGAAAAAAAGTGAACTCTCAGGTGAGTTCAACACTCATTCTGGTTAGGGACTGCACCAGGGAAGGCATTGGTTAGGGAATGCACCCACATTCTTTGTCCGTTTTTTGATGACCATCTCAAGTGACTTGGGAGAAAGAACAATGACTTACTTATTTACAGAACAATTTGCTAGTATTTGGAGAGCTGTGATTCTAGAACTTTACAAATGTTATCCTGTCAAATAAGTGGCAATTGTCTGAATGCACCCCTGGTGATCAGACTCCAGAATTCATATTCTTAGACACTGTACTAGGCTGCCTAGGTAAGGCCGCAGTGTCTGTCGTTTTTTCGTAGAACACTTTGGGGGTAGATCCAGAGATTGAATAAAAGTATTTGATTTTAAAAGGCTTTTTCCCGAAATCATTATGGTTGGCCAGAGAATTCTTCTAATTGTCATAAAGGAAAATATAGCCAACTCTTAAACTACAATGAGATACTACCTCACACCAGTCAAAATGACTATCATCAAAAAGCGTATAAACAATAAATGCTGGATAGAGTGTGGAGAAAAGGGAACCCTCCTACACTGTTGGTGGGAATGTAAACTGGTACAACTACTATGGAGAACAGCATGGAGGTTCCTTAAAAAAACTAAAAATAGAGCTGCCATATGATCCAGCAATCCCACTCCTGGGCATATATCTGGAGAAAACCATTGTTGGAAAGGATACATACACCCCAATGCTCATCACAGCACTGTTTACAATAGGCAAGACATGGAGACAACTTGAATGTCCATTATCAGAGGACTGGATAAAGAAGGTGTGGTATATATATACACAATGGAATATTATTCATCCATTAAAAAGAATGATAGAATGCCATTTGCAGAAACATGGATGTACCTGGAGATTATTATACTAAGGGAAGTAAGTCAGAGAAAGTCAAATATCTTATGATATTGCTTATATGCTGAATCTAGAAAAATGATACAAATGAACTTATTTACAAAACAGAAACACAGACTTAGAGAACCAACTTATGTGTTGAAAGTGTTGGGGTCGGGGAGGGATAGATTGAGTTTGGGATTGACATGCATATACTGCTATATTTAAAATGGATAACTGACAAGGACCTACTGTTTAGCACAGGGAACTCAGCTCAGTATTCTGTAATAACCTAAATGGATAAAAATTTTGAAAAAGAACAGATAATTGGATGGATATAACTGAATCACTTTGTTATACACCTGTAGCTAACACATTGTTAATCAACTATACTCCAATATAAAATGAAAACTAAAAGAGGAAATATATCCAATTCTTGATTATCTATGTTAATGGAGGTGAACAGCAGCTTTGATAATCCAATATAGTTTGCAAAAATCACCTGGTGGTTGATTACATTACATTGCTTTAAAAATTACATGACATTTAAAAAGCTAATTATTACTATTTATGGACTTTTTAGAATTCAACATTTCTGGAGCATATTTGCTGTAGGGTATGGGTGGTGGGAGAGACTGGGAAAAGATTCATCAGGATTGACTGTCGCTTCCCAGATGTAAATAACCAAACATTTGATGGGAGGAATAACTCAATCATTCTATCTTAAGATAAAAGCTTAAGGCAGCTCCCACCTCACAGGTTGGAAGAGATGCAAGCTCACCTGAGGATGAAATTTATCATCCACGTCTTCCGCCCCGGTGGAAAGATGCTGTTTCATACTCAGGTTTTGTGAGCTGTATAAAAACTCTGGAATGCTGAGAGAATCCAACTATCTGGCAAAATAGAATCTTCTTTTGTACAGTTAAATCACAGGTGAACCACCCATACACAAAATGAACATCAGAATAAGTGCTAGAAAAGATGAAATAACCAAAGCAAATATTCCTTTTTCTAGTGCTTCTCCTAGTCACTGTGCAACAACCCCAAGCAGCAATGCATTTCCCTGCACATATTAATTGGGACTAGGGCCTGGGGAATCTCGCATGGATGGCTAAGCATAGATAGTGTGCTATTTAGACATTTCCAGCATTTATTTTCCCATCTTCTAGAAACATCATCTCAATTCTCCTTTAACAAACTGTCTCTCCCCTATGAGTACATGATCAAGGTGCTCTTGTGGCTAACATAAATTGATCAGACTCTTCTAAGAATTTGGATATTGAACAGAGTGGCTTTGAAATCAGAAACAGAGCTAATTCAACCCAAAACAGCTCCCCCAAAAGACTGCAAATTTCCTGCAGGTTCACCCCCAGGGTGGCCTGCTCCTTAGTCTCACCAAGTCTTGGGTATTCAGTGTCTCCATGGCTCAGGTGATCTGACCTGCGTCATTCCTTTATGTTTGCTCAGGTAAGCCAGAGTTGTTTCTGTTGCTTGCAAGCAGTGAGCCTAACCTGCAACAACCATGAAAACCAACAAATAAGACACGTTTGGGTGAAGGTGCCTATGGGGCACTTTTAAAAAAATACCTTGAGCTTGGTCAGACTCAGCTAATCCAGGGCCTTATTTATCAGATGATTAAGCTGAGAGATTCAAGGACTTTTTCCAAGGTTTCAAATCAGAAGCCAGGCCTTCTGACACTTTCCACCACCTTGCAAAACAGTGACAGTCTCCTCTGATTGGTTTGCTGGGGCACACAGGCGGGCAACTGATGCAAAATGCTACTTCAAAGACCCCTTCAATCAATTAATCAATGATTATTTATTGCAAGGCACTGTGCTAGGCACTATGGAGAGTACATGGAAGATAAGACCAAAGTCCCTGCCCTCAAGGAGCTTACAATCTAGTTGGGAAGACAAGGCATACATACAAGGAAAATTAAGTAACAATACAGGAGTTGAGTTAAAATGCAAGATAACAGTACAAGAGACTTCCAAAAGTAGTACCTGATTAAATTACTAAGTGAGGGGTATTGACAGGGCTTGCAGCTCATTCAGAGGAAGGAGGTCAGCGAGGGTTGGAAGGCTTCACAGACAAGCTGGGGCTGGAGCTACCCTAGAACAGTCAAGATCGGGGATTAAAGAAGAGTGGGGGTATTTCAAGAAGGGGCAGCCAGATGCCCAAAAGGCACAGAGGTGAGACCAAAAGCAAGTGGTGTTCGGGGGCCAGTGAGGGCTCTGTGTGGCTGGGTATGGACTTAAGTTGTTATCAGATTAACAAGGGCCTCAGGTTTAGATTTTATCCTTTTAGCAATGGGGTTGGAAGAAACCTTAAAACAACAGATATCCTTAGATTAAGTGTAGAAAAGACTGAGTTAATCCAGAGGATCTACTCACGTTTGATCTTCAGGAGATTTATTTGTGGATTTTTGACCCTCTCTACTTCCAAAGAGGACCTGCAATGGTGTTTTCTCTGGGTCTTCTAGGTAGGGATCGTGGCCAGAGACTTTTGAGTCCCTCTAGGATCTTAAATTATAACTAGCACAAGGGTGAGTGAACAGATTCCCTGACAGGCAGGCAGGAAAAATGCTCCCAAAAGACAAGTATCTTTACAAATGACAGAATATTTATTAACAATACCTTTAAAAAAAGATTACATATGCTAGATCACTGGTAAATATCATTAACACTGGGGTTGGGAACTAGCTGGGGTGTTATTTTTTTTTTCATTCATTTTATTATTTTGTTGATTTTTTTGTGTGTGTGATTTTAAATTTTGTCTTATTTCAACATAGAAGTAACCATATCAAACTAAGAAAGGAACACAGTTTGAAATACTGACAATATATTTTTCCCAGTTACCACCCTAGTTTTTACACAAGTGGGATCCTGATTATGACTTTATTGGATAAATATAGCTAGAAGGTTGAAAAGTTAACTTATACTCTTTGTAAGCAAAAATGACAAATTACAGGCAAAATTTGAGCTCTCTGAGAAAGAAGAAAAGGTGCAGTGTGTTTACAAGTGAAAATTTTTATAGAAAATTTCATTGCATTTTATTTGCACTGTTCCACTAGTGTCAGCTTACAAAACCTCCCCCGTTATAACAAATAGTTCTTTTCATAAGAATACGGTTTTGTTGATATTGTCATTTTCCAATATGTGATTTTAAGACGTAGAAGATAAAGCTTATAAAGCAACAAGGCTACCTACTGCAAAACAGGAGAATCATCGAGATACCATACAGTTGTACTAAAGATCTCTTATAGAGTCAGGAAAAAAATTCTTTGTGGCAACTATTTGCTGAAATAGGAGAAATCTGCCAGACTCCTTACATAATTCTGATTTAAAAGAAGGGCTCTATCATTAAAGAGATACACATATTATCTATAAGAGATTTTGTAAAGAAGTTATGAATCCATTGACAGAGAATTACTCTTTTCTTTGTTAAATGTACATTCAAAACAGATACATTTAAAGATAGTAAAATTATTCTTTATCCTTTGAAAGACGTGGTTGACTATAGTAACTTTTGGTCTATGTTACTACAGGATATGTAACTTCCAGTGTCATGGCTAAGATAATGCTACTACAAAGACAAGGCTAACTTAGTCGAGGGAAAAGAAAGTCTTACCGTACGATGCTAAATTCAGGGGTGGGAGTACTGCTCAAGGTACCTCTCGGGCAGTTAGTTTAGGTTTTGAGATTGCGGCCATTCCTGAAATCATCTCAAGTTGTGTGGAACAACAAAATTCACAACAGGGCTGGAAAACATATTGTACAATGGCTAAACAACTTGATTCAGTGCATCAGACATCCCGTGAGTCATTCCTACACAGCGGCCTTAAGTCACAGACAATCCTTCAGCTGCGCTGCGTCTAGACCCTTGTAGAACCATACAAGGAATCTGCGATGTATTGACCAGGGTGAGTTTCCAACTCTGTCTTTAAAGGAAATACTTTCAAATAATAATCACATGATTGTGTTGCCCATAGCATTTTACAGCAGAGGAAAAAAATTAATATCTACATTTCATGTTGACTTTAAAAAATCCTATAAAACACTAAATATATAATAAAAAATATGCATATAAGGACATATGTAAACTGCTTTGGTAACATCATATTACAGATGTCTTCAGTGCATTGCAGAGTTTCCAAAGAAACTTCAGACAAAGCTAGATTTGCTTTGAGGAAGTACTGTAGAATGCCATTCCTAAAGAAGCAAAAAACATTTTTTTTTCCAGTAATAAGATGTACTTGAACAACAATATTACTTAGTACTGGGCGTCTTCAAAACAACTAGCTAAATGTTGCTTATATTATAAAGAGAAAGTCCTTCGGAGAACTGTTGTCATAAACTGGACCTTGCTGTGAGGGAGATCATGATGGTACTGATGGCCGACAGCGTGCATGCATTTGAAGTGGACGGCCCGGCTCCTCTTGCATAGGCATCTGCAGAGAGAAGACATTCACTCAGTATCCACTCACCCTGGCAACAAAGGGAGGCAGGACATAGGGCTCTTGGAAATGGAAGAACTGTCTCAAGTCTATTGGAAATGACCATCTCTCTCTCTCTCTTTTTTTTTATTTTTAGCCTTTTTCTTTTTGGGGTATAGCCAATTTTAAACTTTTTCTTTTATATTGGGGTATAGCCAATTATGGGCTTTCCAGGTGGCACTAGTGGCAAAGAAGTCACCTGCCGATGTAAGAGACATGGGTCCGATCCCTGGGTTGGGAAGATCCCCTGGAGGAGGGCATGGCAACCCACTCCAGTATTCTTGCCTGGAGAATCCCACGGATAGAGGAGCCTGGCGGGCTACAGTCTATGGACTCACAAAGAGCCGGACACAACCGAAGCGACTAAGCCCAAGCCAATTAACAATACTGTGATAGTTTCCAGTGAACGATGAAGGGACTCAGCCATACATACAGATGTGTCCATCCTCCCCCAAACTCCCCTCCCATCCAGGCTGCCACATAACATTGGTCCCTGTGCTAGACAGTGGACCTTGCTGGTTATCTATTTTAAATACAGCAGTGTATACAGGCAACCATAAATTTGTTCTCTAAGTCTGTGAGTCTCTTTCTGTTTTCTAAGTAAGCTCACTTGTATCAAGACCAACTCTTGTTGACTGTTTTAGTCTCTGTTCTATGACGCCCTAGCTATGAACTTGGGAGCAGGTGGTAGACATCTCTGGACCTCTATTTAAGCATTTGTTAAGGGAGGGTGTCCACATCTAACATGAGAAGAAACTTCAAAATAACTGCAAACACTACAGATAAATACTAGGATATCAATGATGCAGCAAAATAAACATTGATGTTCTCTTTCGAATTCAAGCTTTGTGCTGGGCACAGAGCCATATGACAATTCCTACAAAAACCCTGAGAGCCTCTGGTATGGTTATTACACAATTTAACAGATAAGGAAACTGGGGCCCAGAAAAGGAAGATAAGTCTAAGATTATCCACTTAGTAAAGACCTGAATTGGGATTCCAACACATATATATCTAAATATACCTATTTTTTCCCAACAAAATAATTTTTTAAAAACTTTTCCTTATATGTCTTATATTGTTTTCACAGTAAGAAGTTACCAACCGTCATTTGAGTTTTATCAAGATTGTAAGATCTCTAACCATCAAAATGGAAAATCTCTTGAGAAAGAGACCATGTTTTATTCATGGCTACAGCCTTATCATCTAATCATTATAACAATAAAATTGCTTCAAATATGTTTTTGTAATGAATTAAATCAAGAATTATCAATCTTAAAAAACAGTTCTTGAAATGATAAGCAAGTATGAAGTCAGATTTTAAGAAGTGAGATAAATTAACCCCAAAACAAACTCCAATCTTGTGTTTTTTGTGGCCTGGAGATTACTTCCACATCTCACCATAAATTTGGTTCCTTTCAACAGAAGTTAGAGCCTCTTCTGAGATGTAGAAACCAATTCTCCCCAGTGTTTGCAAAGAAAAAAATGTGTTACTATTTGCATGCAAAAGAGGTGTAGTAAATATAAACCTCATCTGGAAGATGACAAATTACTCCTGAATCTGGAGCGTGTTCTTGGTGCAGCCTACATTTCCCACCAGAAGTCCTGTTCTATTCACT
The DNA here is from genome assembly GCF_027580195.1 of Bos mutus. Lineage (NCBI taxonomy): Eukaryota > Metazoa > Chordata > Mammalia > Artiodactyla > Bovidae > Bos > Bos mutus. The sequence continues at coordinate 23,492,206 of NC_091638.1, forward strand.
AGCAGTAACAAGTGCTTATTCAGAAGGGGGAAGTAACCAGTGAACATTTTCTTTTCTGATTTGAGGCATCCAAATTTGATAGATGCAGTTAAAACTGGTGGAGTGGATACTTTACTGTAACTGGATACAGCAAGGATACTAGACCCTTTCCTCATCCAACGAATAATAAAACGGATACTGAACAAAGGGACTGATGCTCAGGACTCTGTAGCAAGGATTGTCCATGATTTAAAATCTCCTATCTCCATCAATGACTTGAAAGTTCCTATCTCCAGCCTTCACTGAACCCCTTACCTCTTGACTAGTAAATCCAAAAGCCAATGAAAATCTACACTTATATACCTAATGGCAATCTTCTTTGTTTTATTATTGTGGTAAGACACACTTAATGTAAAGGTTACCACTTTAACTATTTTAAGGTGTACAACTTCAGTGGCCTTAAGTTCAGTCCAATGTTGGGCAGCCAGGACCACGTCTAGTTCCAGAACCTTTTTATCATCTGAAATGGAAACCCAGTACCCCTTAAACCACAATGAACACCACTGGCCAGTCACTTTCAGTCACCGATCTGCCTCTATGGATTTTCCTATTTTGCCTTTAAAAAAAAATTCAAATAAAATCACACAACAAAAAATAATATGCTGTTGAGATAGTTGCAAACACAGTATTTGAAAAATAGATTGAATGTATTTGCCTAAAAAAAGAACACACACTTCAACAGTTTTGAAAACAAAGATATTCTTGACTATATGTAGACATGTGTGCTTATGTACATATGTTACATACACAAGTTCAAAATAAACAGTTTCAAGCTCAAAATATTTTCAGCCAAAGACATTAAATTATATTGTATCACTAGAGACAGGCTTCTAGAGCAATTTAAAGAACTCTTTTTTGCTTCTTCCTCCTAGGTCACACTTTTAACTTTCTAAGCTATAATGTGGGGGTTACTGTAGCTGTAAACCACCTGGGTCATATGGAAGATCCTGGGTGACTGATCTGTGGCCGCTTTAACCTGATTATTGATTGTCAAGTGATTAAATCCTTATTACGTCAGCCAAGACAAGTCAGACTGTCTTTTGCACAAAACTATCTGTGATCAGCAAATATCAGTTGTCTAAGGAAGGAGGATGTTATCGTCCATTTTTATCACGTCTTTTTTTTTTTCATGTTTAATTTCATCTGAGCTCTGGCTCACTGGGAGGCTTAAGCAATAAGGCAGACAGGGAGAAGGGAGGGGAAAAAAAAAGAGAGACAGGCATTCTTACTTGATATCTTTGGAATTCGAATCTGTTCACTGCTGCTGCCATCTCCTCCATCACTGAATGGCTTAATTTCTATTATATAATCTTCGTCAAAAGGCAAAGAAAGCTCCACCGATGTTTTGTTTGTTTCAATGACAGATGTGCTGCTTTGTCTGCTCCATCTGTACAGGACCTGCCAATATGGGAAGAACAGGTGTCACCTGCTGTCCTCACAAAGGCCCCCAGGATGCGGCATTCTCTTGTTTCCACCTCTGGGCACCAGTGAAATGTGGGGATGCTGCAGTTGTCAGGCTGCCCACATGCATTTGGAAGGCTCATTTACAGCAAGGGGCATGTCTGCAGCCGCCATTTATTTCATCACGAGGAAAGAGTTGACAGACAGGCTCACGTGGCATGGTAGCAGGGCTGGCACGAGCCTAATAGCATGCTGTGTGACCTCACATAACCTCTGGAGGCTCAGTTAAAACACCTGAATAGGTGGCTATACAGAGCTCAGTTACATAGAAGCGTCTTTGGCATCAGAATAGATTTGGCTGCTGTGTGACCTCGGTCCACTTACTTTCCCGCTCTGAGCCTCAATGCCCTCATCTGTAAAATGGGGACAATAATACTGACTTTCCTGGGAAGTCTTCAAGATTGCACAGGATTCAATAAAATAAAGGACTCAAAGAAAGCATGTAAGACTGGTATCTATGAAGTCTTAAAGGAAACAAGAGATACAAAGATAACTTGGCAAAGGTTAGAAGCAAAAATCAGGCATGATAAACTATCATTATCAATCCTTTGGAAAGAGGACATTTCAGCACAGGAAGAGCGTCTCTAAAAGGCAAGGGCAGAAATCCCCCTTTTTTCCCTCCCACTGGGAACCCTTTTAAAGCTACATAGAAAAGGGAGGATGTTATAGGACAATTACTGTCACTCTTGAAATGTCTGTAGCTCCTATAGAGTCACTCACACATCTTTGTTTACCACTTTGGCTTCTGCTGGGCCAGAGTCTAGGCTGGTAGTTTACAGGATGAGATGGCTAACTAGCTCCTTGGAAAATACACTCACCACATGGCATTGCCTACCTTGGTCATCAACAATCCCTATTAGCAACTAAAGATAAAGGCCCAGAGAGGTGTACCTGCCTTTCTGGATATAACAATTGTGATGAGAACTGTCCCACAAATGTTTTCTGTTTACTCTGAGCCAGACACTCTACTGGCACAGCTATGCTTAATGGTGACAGCATCTGACAAGACAGGCGCTATTTTTTGTGTCCACAGAGGAGGACACTGAGGCCCAGGGATATTGCAGAGCTGGTGAGTGACAAGATGAGGGTTTCTAAGCCCATGCTCTTCAACCACTATAACTCATCATTTCTCTTGATATTAAAAAAAAAAAATAAGGCTGGGTGACATGAATGGTTCCAGGTCCTGGTTCTATGTTAGAAGCACTTAGGGAACCTGGAAAAATACCAATACTCTAGTCCAGTGATCTCCAATATTTTTGGCACCAGGACTGGTTTCATGGAAGACAGTTTTTCACAAATTAGGGGTGGAGGGAGGGTAGTTTCAGGATGATTCAAGTGTATTATATTTACTGTGCACTTTATTTCTATTATTGTTACATCAGCTCCACTTCAGATCATCAGGCATTAGAAAATGAGGTGCGGGAACCCTGCTATAGGCCACTGGTTCTCAACTAGGGTGGGGGGAGTGGAGGAGCAATTTTGTGCCCGGAGGGGGCATTTGGCAAATGTCTGCAGACATTTTTGGTTATCACAATGGCTGTTGCTAGTGTTGTGAGTGCCTGGGTCCTCATATAATACAGAGGGCAGTCCCCACAACGGAGAGTCATCCACCTTGAAGTGGCATCTGCGAGGAGGCTGAGGAATTCTGCTCCAGCCACACCCCAGACCTCCATGTCAGACTCCAGAGAAGAAGGGTCCAGGCCATGGTATGTTTTTAAAAAGATCTTTAGATGTTCATTCAGGGAGTCATGAATGACATCAGGGTTCTCAAACCTAAGCTTGTATCAGAGTTGACTGGAGGGCCTCTTAAAGCATCTGTCACTGGGCTCCACTTGAGTTTGATTTCATAGGTCTTAGTTGGGACTTGAAAAATCTGCATTTCTAACAAGTCCTCAGGTAATACCATTGCCTCTAGTCCGGGGGCCACACTTAGAGAACAATAAGACTAGCTCATCTTTCCCTAAGACCCACTGCTGCCACTGTTTAGTCGCTAAGTCCTGTCCAACTCTTGCGAACATGTGGACTGTAGCCTGTCAGGCTCCTCTGTCCATGGGCTTTACCAAGCAAGAATACTGAAGTGGGCTGCCATTTCCTTTTCCATGGAATCTTCCCAACCCAGGGATCAAACCCGGGTCACCTGCTTGACAGGTGGATTCTTTACGTCTGAGCCACCTGGAAAGCCCCCTGAAACCCACCATGAATTCTAATTTGCTGAGGTCAAAGACATAGGGTCACTCTACTATTGCAAGAAAACCCAAACACAAGAGAAATGCATCAAATTCCCTAAAATGGTTTAGATCCCATTTGTTTCCTGGCATTTCATCACCTTTATTTATGTCTCTCTAATACAAGGTGGAAAACACAATTTCCTTAGGGTGGAAAGATTCATAAGCGTCCCTCTTCCTTCTCAGGAGTATCAGTTGTATCAAACTCAGCATCCACTCACTAATGATCAGGCTCAAATAAATCCTGAGGCTCATCCAGGACTGTCAGAGCATCTCATCACAGCCCTTCAGGAACATGGGCTGGCTGATGGGATGCAAGGGCACATCTGGCTTTGAGGAATAAATTGCTTCTTTGATTTACCTCTGGTCCTTGCCAGAGCACAGAGGATTCAACTAGTTTCAAATATAAATCCAAAAGAAACACTTACAGGAAAAAACAGCCCTTTTATCAGCACTGCTTACTAGTCGTGTAACGTTGGGGGCTGAGCTGCGTGCATCTGTGCTAAGTTGCTTCATTCATGTCCAACTCTTTGCAACCCCATGGACGGTAGCCCACCAGGCTCCTCTGTCTTTGGGGATTCTCCAGGCAAGAATACTAGAGTGGGTTGCCTTCCTCCAGGGGATCTTCCGAACCCAGGGATCAAACCTGTGTCTCCTGTGGCTTCTGCATTGCAGGCGGATCCTTTACCACTGAGCCACTGGGGAAGCCCTGGGGGCTGCGGTGGAAGCTAAATAAAGGCCTGTAAAACCTTTATTTACACCACAATGAAGCTTATTTCAGCTTTAGTTCTGCTGATTGACCTTAGCCCAAGCTTAGTTCAGCTGATTGACTTAAAGGCAGTGTTTATATTTCCTATAATCCACGGTGGAAGACAAAGAGAAAGAGTAAGTTCGTGGGAATAATGAAAATAGAATGAAACATTATTGAATGCTAATCATGAGTTTCAACATCATATACCTTGAGATAGGCACTATTAGTATTCTGATTTTCTTTTTTGGCCACTCTGCATGTAGGATCTTAGGATCTTAGTTACCTGACCAGGTATTGAACCTGCTCCCCCTGCACTGGAAGCGTGGAGTCTTAACTCCTGGATCATCATGGAAGTCCCTATTCTGATTTTAAAGATGAGGAGTCTGAGGCCTAGAGATGTTCAGCAATGTGCCCAAGGTCTTACAGCCAGTAAGTGGGGGACACAGGCAGGGTGGGTTCACAGCCTATATTCTTAACTGAGACCAGCTTGGCCACCACTGTGGACAAACAGCTTTCATTTTCTGGTCTCTGTTTCCATGAACACAAAACAAAGGGGGTTAGAGAGCAGAAAGCTCATGGCCCATAAGTCACATTTGGCTTGCACATTTTAACTATTTGGCCCTTGGTGGGTTTACTTTTTTTTAAAGTTAGATGTCACCATTTAAAAACCAAGAAACTATACATAATAAAATTTGGGGTTCTACTAAAACCTGGAAGATATGGCCGCATTGGTCTACATTCCTGTCTGGAAACAACTGGTTGGACCTTAGAAGTTACTACATTTTCTGGACCATCACAAAGTCTATAGGTACCATGGTCTCCAGCACGCCCTATTATGTCATGATGCTATGCGTCTACCTCAGGACCTTTGCACATCCTGGTCACTATTCTTGGAACACTCTCAGAGAGCTGCTTATCTCACTCCCTCCTTTTTTCATGGCTCAATTGAAATGTCACCTCTTGATAAAGGCTTTCCCTGGGCTTTATTTAAAATAACATCTTTCCTATCTATCCACTGTCTATTCCCCTCACTCTGAGTTATTTCTCTTGGTAGTACTTTATTGATCTATTTGTTTACTTCTGGCAGGCAAATCGGAGAAGGCAATAGCACCCCACTCCAGTACTCTTGCCTGGAAAATCCCATGGATGGAGGAGCCTGGTGGGCTGAAATCCATGGGGTCGCTAAGAGTTGGACACGACTGAGCGACTTCACTTTGACTTTTCACTTTCATGGCATTGGAGAAGGAAATGGCAACCCACTCCAGCGTTCTTGCCTGGAGAATCCCAGGGATGGAGGAGCCTGGTGGGCTGCCGTCTATGGGGTCGCACAGAGTCAGACACGACTGAAGTGACTTAGCAGGCAGGCAAATAACTGAGGGGCTAAAAGGCGGGACTCTGGATCCATACTGCCTGTATTCCGAGTTCAGGTCTTCAATATACTGTGTTAATAACACTGTATCATGTACTTGGGTGTTGCTAAGAGAGTAGATCTCAATGTTCTCACCACAAACAAGAAATGGTAATTAAGTGATGGGATGGAGGCCTTAGCAAATGCTATGGTGGTGATCATATCACAATATATAAATGTATCAAATCAACACAATTTTACACAATATTTACACAATATTATATGTCAATCATGTCTCAATAAATTAGTGAAAAAAATACGAGCTATAGGAATAAGGCAAGTTACTAAACTCTGTGCCATGAGTTATTTATCCATAAAACTGAGGCTAATAACTGCACCTGCTTCATGGGTTATTACAAAGTTAGAAAGAATTAGACCAGTTCTTGGCACGTTGTCTCATTGGAAAAGACTCTGATGCTGGGAGGGATTGGGGACAGGAGGAGAAGGGGACGACAGAGGATGAGATGGCTGGTGGCATCACTGACTCAATGGACATGAGTCTGAGTGAACTCCGGGAGTTGGTGATGGACAGGGAGGCCTGGTGTGCTGCGATTCATGGGGTCGCAAAGAGTCGGACATGACTGAGCGACTGATCTGATCTGGCACATTTATTGACGATATTTTATTGAAAGAATTAAGCCACCTTAATCCATTTACATAACCTGCCTGGCTCTGTTTACTTTGTGATACTGAAACCAGACACACTGTCTTTTTAGTTTAAGTGTCATAAAGTAGCTCGACAATTTGTGCTGAAAGAGTACTTGGGGCCTTAAACTTCCTAAAGTCGACTTCTTTTGTGGACTGTTTACCCAAGCAGAAAACCCACAAACCTAGACAATTTAGGTAGAAAAACACAGATACACACAGATATGCACCAATGTATAATTTTTATAGAACTATATATCCTGAACGCTGACACTGTGCGTGTAGCATTTCAATATCTATAACCAGGTATGCTGAGATCCCTTGGGATCTAAATGAGGATGCGTAGGGAGTCTGGTTCCTCCAGTCCCAGCTCTAAAGAGAAGGGAAGGAAATGAATCGAATGGGAAGTCAAGAAGAAGTCAGAAAGGCCCTTTTCCACCTTGTTACTCCTTCATCGCCAGCACCTGAAGCCACCTATTAGTGATGCTCCCTAAGGCATGAGATTCCCACCCTCGGGCGCCACTAGATATTCCATAGATACAATTTGGCTCTACAAAGCACAATGAATCAACATGAAGGCCTAAATCCATGGTTCTCCTTGTGCTATCTTTTTATTATTTCCTGAGATTGTCCATTCCTCAATTTCAGGATAGGTCTCTGTATCTTAAATTGTAATGTCTTTTTTGTTTCCTTTTTTTATTTTAAATTAAGTCTGTGGTTGAACTCTTGTGATGAATATATGAAATAAATACATACTGGGTTGTTCTACCAAAAAAAAAAAATAGTTTATATCATCTGATCTGCTGCTCACATCTGCAAAGGTTCCATGCTATCTGGCTGTAATTTGTTCCAATGTTTTCTTCTAGTTCTACAGGAGTAAAAATTTCCCCAAATACTGTGGGAAGCCCCAGTTCTTTTCTGGGAGGTGAACATTTCCTTGCCAGCCTTGTGCTGCTTGATTCCCTCACACCTGCCTGATTCTGTGCTGCACGGGGACCCTTCTAGATGTCTGTAAAAGTGTCTGTTGAATTAAAAAAAAAAAAAAAAAAAAATATATATATATATGAGGGCCTCCTTGGAAAAGTGCTAATAAGACAAGTTCATATGAGTTTCGGAGAGAGGGCGGGAAGACAAAGAAGTAGCAACTAAATGATACTCATTTTTCAATTCTTCTTCTAAAAATGCCTATAATCTTTTAGACTCGGTTCACTGAAGCAGACTTCAGCTTGTGTATACATCTCTGCCCTGTGGAAGCTGATGGCACTCCAAGTCCTTTTACTCAACAGCCTTCGGTTTTTGCATTTGTAAAATGAAGGGCTTTGGCTGGATGATCTCCGGGATTTCCTGCCCAGCTAACATTTTGCTTGGTTCCCTGAAATTCTTTAGGCAGCTCCCTGCTGTTCAATTTTATTTCAGCACCGGTTTCAACATGCAGTTTAAAAGCTAGTAAAAGCTTCTCTCATGGAACTCATGCCCCTCCTCAGGGAGTGCTAAAGCTTTGGGATTTTTATTGTGTTTTCTCTCTCCTGTTCTACTAGCTGACACTGGAAGCCAGGAGGAAGACTTTCTGTCACCTGTACTTTTTTCCTTCTTTCCTTTGGTTTGGTTAAATTAATTCAGGCCAATCACATCTGCATCTCTTTCATGCCGTGTTCAAAGTCCCGGCAGTGTCAGCGTGGGTCAGAGAACTGTGAGAACCCTCTTCACTCTTGCCTTCTTTCTTTGCTTCGTTTCAGTCCTTTCTCTTTCATCTTCCAGCCTCCCAAACCCCATGCCTCTCTCAAGTTGGATAAAACTAGTTGGATGAACTCTTTCCAATTATTTCACACTAAGAGACTAATGATTTAGGAGTTCAGGAGATGAGGGCTCCCTTCTCACACCACTGTGGAGAATGCATCCTCGGCTGGAGAAATTCAGCCAGGGACCATTCAGGCTACGTGCTCATGAGGCCCACTGTCTGAGGATTCACAGTAAGTCATCAGCCAATTACAGTTATCCAAGAGGATGGAAAGTACTTTTAAAAATCTGACAAATAGTGAGAGCTCTGGCCACCAGGGAGGCTTCTCATCTCAGACCCGATTAAGGATGCAGATGTAGAAGGGGGCAGTCCCAAGGAGAAGGAATAGAGCCGTAAAGGCTTGGGGGAAATGAAGACACTGGCAGATTTCTCCTTTAGCAAAAGAGAAATGCAGTCCCAGAGAGGTTACGTGATTTACCTAAAGTCACATAGTGACTAGAGGATCAAGACATGGTTGTTTTTGCTCTAGTCTGTCAGACCCTTCTAGAAAGTTTACTTTTAAAAAGGGATCCAGTGGAAGGTTGTAGATCAGTTCTTAGGGACTATTTCCCTGCTGCAGAATATAAATCACTGTGGCGCATGGACAAAGGAAAACGGTCCATAGGAGGGAAGCTTTCCGAATCCTCTAATCACACCACTCAAGGCTAACTGTGTCAACTCCCAGCCCTGGCTTCACAACGAGTGCCTGACAGCACTGTCAGTGTGCTGCTTGCCACAGCTCCGCACGAAAATGTCACAAAATAGCAGCATACAGGCCTGATGCATCCTGCCGACTAGTTCTGTTCGGCCTGTGTTGCCTCAAATGTTCTTTAAAAGTGAAACAAAACAGGATACTTAAAATGCCTTTTAATTTTAATGACTGCGGCACCACAGCTACAATCAATTTCCTTTTCTAGTTTATTAAAGTCAGGCCAACATTTATAGGATCAGGTAAATGAATTTCCTAAAAAATTCTTGTGTATATGTGTACATCCGAATCCATATACACATGCATGTATATGGGCTTCCCTGGTGGCTCAGTGGTAAAGAATCCACCTGCCAAGCAGGAGATGCAGGTTCAATCCCTGGGTCAGGAAGATCCCCTGGAGAAGGAAATGCAACCCACTCCAATATTCTTCCTGGGAAATCCCATGGACAGAGGAGCCTGGGGAGCTACAGTCCAGAGGGTCGCAAAGAGTTGGACATGACTTGGTGACTAAACAACATCAACAATATCTCCATAACAAAAGGGACATGACCAAAAATAATTAACCATTACTAACACTGAGAAGTTACTACTGTTGATTAAAAATGTGATCAAGACAAGAACAAAACAAAACTGACTTTGGAGATATTAAAAATGTGGATCTTCATGATTTTTTTATAGACCCAAACACAGGGTCTTTAACCGCTTCCGATTGACTCTGCCTGAGACTGAAGTTTAGGCGATTCTCTCAATCCTGGTCAGTTGTCAGGGACCATTTATAAAACTCAGACCAAACCACTTTGGGGCAGAGATGCAGAAATGAGTCTGTGAGAGCATCATCTGCGAAAGTGAGGACAGATTCACGAGAACAGCGTGCCCCCATTAACAGCAAGAGTATAGGTGCCTTAGCAAAAAAAGAAATTACCCACTTTGTATCCTTTTACTTCTGACTCATTATCCAGGGCCTTCACTTGATCCCAATTGAGGATAATTTTGGAGTCCGATGAATTCCATATGATGTTTCCGGGGGGTTGACTTGGCGCTATAAAAAAAAATTAAGATATACGAAGTCACAGATTATTAAGTCTCAATGGATTCTGAGGAATATCTCCTTCCTAGAATTCGAGAGTGGAGGCAATTTAACGGGCTATTGCACTAATATGTGTCTTCAAGGTCACTAAAATCTGACGAGATACAGCGCTGCAAATGGAAAAAGATTCAGTTGGTCGCCTAACATTTATAGCTAAAAGAAGTAGCCCTTCCCAGTGAGGAGAAAACATTTATCTTTCTGTCCTCCAGAGCAATGAATTTTGCATGGTATTCGGGAAGGTTCAGTTAAAATGCTAAGGTAAATCTGAATCTCCATAATGATACCAATTAGTATGCAAATGATCACTGGGAGGTAGGGATGGGCAATGAACTTGGAATATGTTTGATGAATCCCTGAAATATTTCTGAGCAAGAATATTCTTACGTGGCTTTCTTGTTGTCACGTTGACTGTTGCACTGGCGGGGCCTGTCCCAGCAGAATTATATGCCTTGACAGCTAAATGATACAGGGCACTGCCTTTTAAGTTGGTGATTTTTGTTGACGTCTGATTTCCTATTGTTCGTATTTTTCGAGCATTCTCTTCTTTGTCATCATGTCTCCAATATTTAACCTGAGATAACACAAAGGAAGACCTTGGATGTCATACCTATTGGGGATACCTCCAATGTGATTTTTTTTTTCATACAAGATTCTTATGACAGTGTTAATTTTCTATATAGCAAGTCATAAGCAGAGCCTTCAGAACCAAGACCTTTGTGTGCACTGAGAAATAACTGGCAATAAAAAAAAGGCCCCCTCTTTGTTCTGAGCTTCAGAGTGAGATGGGAAATTGCTACAACCACTGTTGCTATTTCTCCCTCCCTGACCCCCACCTCGTTTTGAGGCCAAGTGATCCTGGGTGTATCAGAAATCAAAGCTCAACTTGCCAACCATCTTATATATTCTCAGACCTGCATGTGTTTGGACAGAGGTCTCTGTAATTCAGAAAGGAGGAAGCTCACAGCAGAATGCTCAGTGCCTTCATCCGTGCTCCTCTAGAAGCCACTGTCTTCTAAAACAAATGTCTCTACATGGAACTCGAGGTCTTTTTTCCATCTGTGTGTGTGTGGAAAGATCTCACTGAGGGGTACAGACCCTTACCCAGAACCAAGGCACCCATCTCTTGCTTACCTCATACCCTTGTATCCGACCTCTATTCTTCTCCATAGGGGAGGCCCAGAAAACTTCAATGTCTGTTGCAGAAAGACTTCTGGCAAAGATGCTGGCTGGTGGTTTGGTGGGTTCTGCAGATGAGTGTGGAAAAATTTACAACTCTATCAGCTATATTCAAATAAGGTTCTGGATACTGGCATCATAGATGCAAAGAATCCATTATTGTAGACTAATCTTCACTGATCATGACCCAAACATTCACTTCACAGAGGACCCAGGATTAATGGCTGGGAGGGGGTGGTGATGGAGACGGTGCTGAAGAGAGCTGTTCAAAGTCTTTGGCTTCTGAATTTAGGGTTAAGTGAAAAAGACTCTGACGCTGGGAGGGATTGGGGGCAGGAGGAGAAGGGGATGACAGAGGATGAGATGGCTGGTGGCATCACTGACTCGATGGACATGAGTCTGAGTGAACTCCGGGAGTTGGTGATGGACAGGGAGGCCTGGTGTGCTGCGATTCATGGGGTCGCAAAGAGTCAGACACAACTGAGCGACTGAACTAAACTGAACTGAACTGGAAGGGAAATAAACCAGGAAACTGAAGTTTAAGAGCCAAGTTCTCCTAGCCAGCAATTTATTTAATATACATCCTTCTTAATTAGCATTTGTCATAGGTGAGAGTTCCACTCGCTGTTATGAAAATGAGAGAGACAGAAAACAGGAGAATGAACTGACTTGACTAAGTTACAGGAGGGCTGGGTGACAGTTCAGTTCTGCACCACCAGCTGTATGTCTTGGACAAGGCGTTTATGCTTTCTGGGCCTTAGCATCCTTAGTTGCAAAGGAGAGTCTAGACCAAGTCTGTCCCCCACATTTCAGTTCTTTTTGCCAGATTTCTGCCAGAGCTATGTACCATTTTTATGTGAAGGTTTTCCTGTCAGTGGTCTTTCTTAAGGAAAAGCTTAGGCATATTGGGAGCTGTAACTTCATGAAATTCTGGTTTTGATTTGATGGCTGTAAATTTTCAGATGCAATTCAAACCAATATATAACTATCAGATATTTTTAAAGGTTCACCTAGAACCATTAACAGTAACTTGTGTGCTCCTTCTGAAATCCACATTATGTTCCAGCACATGCTGGAGGTGGAGGCCACTAAGGTTGTGTCTATTTATAATAATGTATTATTCTATCTGCGTGTTAATTCACTCAGTATTTATTAGGGGTCTGTGTGGCATACATGTTCAGACACTGGTGACACAAAGGTGAAAAAATAAATATCTGGCCCTCAGGAAATACACCTTAGTGAGAATATAAAACTGTAACTCAAAATTTATAATACATTGAGATGAGAATTATAACAGAGGAATGTTACGGTACAAGGACAAAGAGAAGCAACTCAGTCAGCTGGCCTCAGGAAATGAGAGGAGGCCTTAGTTGTTCAAGTTGAATTTTGAAAGATAACTGTGAAATCACAAAGTGGGCAAGGCGGAGAACATTAAAAGAAGTTGAAGCATATGCTAGGGACTCAAGGTTCTTTGGATAACTGCAAATCCTCTGGCTATGGTTGGAGCATGGATCATGCAGGGAAATGAAGCAGAAAAGAGAGGTGAGGGTGAGATCATGGAGAACTGCTGAGTCTAAGGGGCTGCCTTCTCTTTCTGTACAGAACGGACTGCATCTTCACTTACTCCAAATCAATGACTCAACTTGCAACTGCTTTAATATGGTCTCATTCTGAATATCAGCTTTGAAACAATGAAGGCGAACGCCGATGGAAATGAAGGCCATTATGCAAGGCATTCTAAGAGCAATGCTAGCACTGAGGCAGTACAAATAAATGAGAACCCCTCAACGTGCTAACACCATGGGTGACAGTGAGAACAATCACATTGCTTCGTGACTCTCTACTTAATAACAGAATAATTTTTGAGTATACTATGACATATGAAAAGTGGTAAGAGGAAATGCAAATTATATTTTGGTGTTCACCTAAAGCTACAAAATATAATTCTGTTGAAAGTAATGTTATATACAAATGGGAGATCTTCTATAGTGCTTGTGATTTTGGTCCTTAGCAATGGAATTAATAGTGGATATCCATTTGTTTCTATATATCATGGAGTTGCTATCTTTCTAAGAGATTGGTGGAAGACAATGAAATGTATTTTTCATACTACACTTTTCTCAAGTCAGGATATGCCTTCAATTTATGGGTAGTGCTAAATTGATGGCACATCCTGAAATCAACATCTAGGGCTTCCCTTGTGGTCCAGTGGTTAGGAATCCACCTTACAATACAGGGGGGACACTGGTTTGATCCCTGGTCCAGGAAGATCCTACATGTGGGGTGTGTCGGGGGGTAACTTAGCCAGAGCACCACAACTACTGAGTTTGTGCTCTGGAGCCCACCAGCCACAATTACGGAGCCTAGCAGCAGCAACTACTGAAGCCCTTGCACCCTAGAGCCCATGCTCAGCAAGAGGAGAAGCCCACACACCTGCAGTGAGAAGCCCGCACACCACAGCTAGAGAGTAGCCCCTGTTCTCTGAACCTAGAAAGACCACATGTAATGACGAAGACCAGAGCAGCCATAAATAAATAAACAAATGAATAAAATCAATCTTAAAACTGAAGAAGCATCATACCTTCTTCTGCAGAATATACCACTGTGGTGGGACTGAAAGGGCCCTCTCCTTTATTGTTGAAAACACCCACTTTAACCTCAAAAGGAGAGAAGGGACGCACGCTCTCATTCCTGAACACGTATCTGGAGGCATCAGCGGAGGCCAGCACCGTCAGCATCCAGATCATTTTGCCGTAGGGTCGGAAGGCCACCACGTAACCAAAGCCTCTGCCGTTCTGTAACTCCTCAGGGACCGTCTGTGAAAGAAGGGAGGTGGTCTTCAGAGACTGCAGTAGCTTGATTCAAACGCCACATTGTCTTATTCCACCACCACCCACACCCCCATCTTGCCTCCATCCTATCTCATCGTGGGTTTTGTGGAGAGTCTTCAGTTTGGGACTTGCCAACAGTCTAGCTTCGATATTCAGAGGGGACTGCAGCAGGAGTTTAAAAAAGTCACCGTAAACCTGCAGTGGAGAGCCTGGCTTCCTGATGTGGGAGACCAACTCTGAGATTGTTGGAAATGACGGTGGGAGACACTGGACAGTTGATCTAAAACCCAACATTTCCAACATGTACCATCCAACATGATTCTTCCTCCAGCGTCACACAGATACTCAATGAAGCAGCTCTCATCAAAGAAGTGAGGATCATCTCGCTCAGCCCAAATCTTCCCTCTCAGCTCAGAAGTGCTGACCGGGAAAGGGTGAGTGGTTTATCTCACTGCTGGGGCTTTGGTTAAATGACAGATTTGAACTTCCGGGCTTGTTGTCTAGAATCCTTCAGAAACATTTAGAACTTTTGCTGAGACTCTGACTTCCTCTCTCAAAATCAATTTTCAATAAATGAGTGACTAATAAACCTCTACGTTTTTTAAAAAATAACCTTACACAAGAGGGCTCCAGCAGCAAAGTCAACCCCAGGAAATTGTGTTAGCACACGGAGTCTAATGTGCACAATTGGCCTTGAAGTAATTCAGGAAAAAAAGAAAAAAACTGGTTTTCTTTAAGCCAGACTTCTTTTATGTATAATATTACATACACTTTTTTTTCTTGTGTTGTCTTCCCTTTCATGATTGTTTTTTTCTGTGATGAACTGAATTAAAACTTAACTCCATAATCGATGGGCAAACATCATCTCTTCCTGCTGACCATTAATGTTGTGAAAGGGAGTGTCTGCACTCAAATGGATTTTAGGTGTTAAAAACAGAGGAGGAAACTTCCTAGATGTGTTTAACACAGAATAAAATGATAAGATAGCCTGGACTAATGTGTGTTGCTGTTGTTTCATGATTCATTTACCTCCCAGGTTATAACCAGTTCAGATTTGCTGCCTCCACCACCACTGACGTTAGCTGGGGTGACTTCGGGGACTGTTGAGGAGAAAAAACAAGTCATGTCAGGTGACAAAGGCCAGGAGGGCCACTACGGTGGCTGGGCTGAGGTGACCCACTCTAACAAATACTCAGATGTGCATGGCTTTGTTTTCTGAGGTCAGAAACGGTATGATCAAGGGGTCTAAAGCATCAGTTCACAGAAATGAAATATACCAAGGAAATCGCTATTCCATAGTGACCTATTTCCCATTCAGCAAGGCACATCTATTATTGGACAAGACTGAAGAATGGTTCAGCTCCACCCTTAGAGGCCGAGGTTCAGGGGGATGAGAAAAGGACCGAGGTTCTGGTTCTAATACTTGGGTAGGCGTTTATTAACCACATGGCAATACATGAAGGAGAGACGATACACACTCCGCCCAGGCAGAGTTTACAGTCTAGTTGGGGGGGCAGGAGCACACGCAGGATGATTACAGAGCGAGGTCGACAGCCAACAACAGAGCCGCACAGACAGAACGGAGGCGCGCGGCAGCCTTCGGCAGCGCGGCTGCTCAGAGCAGGGCTGGGCTAATGGCTTCTCGGAGCAACGTGAGTTGTGAGCTGGGTGTTGAAGGAAGTGGTGGACAGAGGTTGACCTCTGGCTCACTGTGCTTAAACTCTTTGATCCCCAGTTTTCTCTGTAAAAGAGGGGAAATTTGGCTAGCTTTGTCCTCAGGACTGCTGAGAGGAATTAATTAAATTATGATTTCACAGTGGGGGAGGAAGCATGGGGATTATTGGCTTATCATCATGTAAGTGAACAGCTCCAGACAGAATCTGAAAATGTCTGGCTGGGGTAGAGATGTGGTGCCTGGGTATGTCCCCTTGGATTAAGACAGTGAAACAGATCTAGATGGATTTGTGTCCAAGAGTAGGGTCAGAGGCCCCATTTGCTCTGGGGCTTTGCTCTTTCTTCAACAAACACTGAGGATGAGATGGTTAGATAGCATCACTGACTCAAGGGACATGAGTTTGAGCAACCTCCAGGAGATGGCGAAGGACAGGGGAGACTGCTGTGCGGCAGTTCATGGGGTCACAAAGAGTCAGACACGACTGAGCGACTGAACAACAATAACAACGACAAACACTGTTCTCATCACGGTTGGGACCTTCACAGAGACCCACACCTAGGCCTTCCACGCCATGTGAGACAAAGACAAGGAATGCTGATGAATTCATACTCTTCTCTCCCTGCGTTCACCCAAGCTGTGTATACAGAAGTTCCTACTGAACTGTTGATCCGGCTTGCATGAATTAGCAGGAAGGAAATGGCAACCCACTCCAGTATCCTTGCCTGGAAAACCCCATGGCCAGAGGAACCTGGTGGGCTGCAGTCCACAGAGTTGCAAAGAGTCAGGCATGACATGACTAACACTTTCATTTCTCAACCTTAGCTTTTGGGAAGGGTTTATGCCCTAAGGACAATCTGACTGGACATTTCTGAAGAACTTAATCTTTGTCACTTGAGATTCCTGTGAGTTGACAGCATTTGAACTGTGGTTGTGCCTTTAAAACAATAATAATCCTGGTAGGAAAGTCTTGGTGACAAATGAACCAAGGAAGAAAGACATGGCATTTGAGGGAACTAAGACAGGTGTCTCACCCTGGACCAGGGAAGCCAGTGAAGAGTGAGACTATAACTCTGGATTGAAACTCAGTGCTGGGACTCACAGAAAGAGAGAGAGAAAGAACAAACCAGTGGTTACCAGTGGGGACAGGAGTAGGGGAGGGATGTTGTAAGGGTAGGGAAGTATGGGGTACAAATCATTAGGTACAAAATAAGGTACAAGGATACTCATAAAACATAGGGAATATAGCCAATAGTTAATAATAAGTATAAATGGAGTGTAATCTTTAAAAATTGTGACTCACCAAATGAGGTGTAAAAAGGTGTACCAAACTGTACACCTCTAACTTGTATAATATTGTACATCAAATATACTTCAACAAAAATAAATAAATAAAAACAACAATAGAAAGGATACTCCCTGCTGGTTAATAAGCTGAGCATCTACTGGCCTCGTTTCTGATGACTGCAGTCATTGTAGGGAAGGATGTTTAACATTGAAGCTCCTTAGGGCTGAAGAACAGGGTGATTAAACGCCTCTCCCTAAGGAGCAGGAGTTGCTGTATTCGGGGTGCTACTCACGGGCCTCTTCTGTCCTCCGCTTCTCAGAGGGCCGGCTGGGCTCCCCAATCCCAATCACGTTGGCTGCAACTGTGCGGAATTCATACTCGACCCAGGGGTTCAGACCCACCACGGTGGCTGTGAATGTCTTCCCATCGATGAGTTCTGGGACTGAAAGACATCGAAAGAAAGTGAAATAGTTGATTTTAATACTTGTCCCACTTTAAGAAAAAGTATTGGTGATTGTGATTCAAAGTTGTATGTAATAAAATATTGATTAAAAGGCATTCAAAATTATATGCCATAAACTTTAGTTATTACAAGGTTAAAAAAAAGGTGAGGATGTTGCATAGAATTCTGTGTTAGGAAGATTGGAACTTGGTTCATCACCACCATCACCGTCACTGTATCCAGGGCACCACCACAGGTCTGAGGGCAGCTGCACAAACAGCCCTTGCACGGCGGTCATCCCAGACCACTCCGCGCCAGACCAATCAACTCAAATCTCACACCAGCAGATGATACCACAAAGACAGTCTCCAAGGCCCAAGGCTACCTGACTGTAATCACTCTTGTTCTCTCTCACATGTTTCGCGGTTTTTACTGAATAGGACTGGGCACATTGTTTAATTCTTACAACTACCCTAGGAATACGGTGAAGTTACTCTCTTCATTTTTATAGATGAGGAAAAGGTACCACATAAAGGTCAAATGACTCACCCAGGGTCACAGTGGATTTGCATCTTTGACCACATGGCCCAAGCTCCGTTATAACAACTGCTGCTACTGCTAAGTCACTTCAGTCGTGTCCGACTCTGTGCAGCCCACCAGGCTTCCCCGTCCCTGGGATTCTCCAGGCAAGAACACTGGAGTGGGTTGCCATTTCCTTCTCCAATGCATGAAAGTGAAAAGTGAAAGTGAAGTCGCTTAGTCGTGTCCGACTCTAGCGACCCCATGGACTGCAGCCTACCAGGCTCCTCCGTCCATGGGATTTTCTAGGCAAAAGTACTAGAGTGGGGTGCCACTACCTTTAACAACAACAGAGCAATAATGATATAGATCGATACAACTACTGTCAGTGAATTGTATTAGCATATCAAAAGAAAGAAGCTGCAAATGTAGAACGGACGGTCCATGAAGAACACAAAAAGCGGGATCAGAGAGGCAGCATTTGACAGTGTTCATTCAGCAGGGCTCCTTCACAGAGGACGGGGCTCACTGCCTGAAGCCACAAGCCACAGAGCCCTGGACTTGGCTTCTACACTCTCTGGGCAACCTTTTGGGTTTTGAACTGATTACCATAAAGATTTCCCGATGGGCCCAGGGGATGTCCCTGTGACAAAGCTGAGGCCCCAGTGACCAGACTTCAGTGACTTCCAGCCTCCTTGGGACCACATGTATACAATCCTTCCCTCCAAAGGTGAAAAGTATGGGCTCTGCAGTCAGACAACCTGGATTCTAATCCTGAATTCACTCTTAGCAGCCGAAGAACCTTAGGAAAGTTGCTTAACCTTTCCACGCCTTGGTTTTCTCACTGTGAAATAAAACTAATAACATCTATTCACAGTGCATTTGAGAACACCCAAGAAAAGCACTTATAAGCGCTCAACCAATTCTAGTTGTAGCTGTTTTCTTTTGTATACTATCCTTATCATTGTTGTGAATATCAATATCTTCATCCCCCTCCTTTCCTTCATCATATTTATGCAGTGATTTACTTTTTTTTAAGTTTCACAATCACTTCTGTATAGGGTCATAACTGTTCTTATTTTGCCCATTTAACAGAAGAGGAAAATAAAGACGTATAGAAATCTGCTCAGGATTAGAAGTCGTATATCCTTAATTTCCAGATTTCCTTTCCTTTCTTCCTGAAACACTCCCGTGACCCAGGAGAAAGTCAGTGTCAGCTGGAAACACAGAAACCCATTTCTGAGGTCAGATATGCTCAAATGGAAAAACCAGAGGAGTGTGCAACGTGCTTATAATAACTGTTTGTTTGTTTTTTTCCTCAAACAAAACCTAAATAAAATAACAAACTGAGTCAATTGAGAGGTGTAGACAGGAGCAGAAGTGGTAGGCCTACTCACGTATGCTTTAACAAAACCTCATGCCTCTTCATACTCAAATGTATCCATCTAAAAAAATGACAGCAAGTCAAGAGTCTCCATGCAGTCCTTCGATACAGGTTTCTTGAAAGCTGGGTACAAACCTAACAGACTGTGACTATAGAGTAACGAATCCGCTGCTTTTCAAAGTGCACCGCTAGAGGCACACAGACAATTTCAGGTAATGCACAGACAGATGATGCATTTATTTTTATAACAAATGTATTTCAAAATACGTTTAAAAAATAAAACCAACACAAGACCTTGTTGGCTTCCCTCATAGCTCAGTTGGGAAAGAATCTGCTTGTAATGCAGGAGACCAGGGTTCGATTCCCAGGTCAGGAAGATCCTCTGGAGAAGGAAATGGCAACCCACTCCATTATTCTCACCTGGAGAATCCCATGGACAGAGGAGCTTGGCAGGCTACAGTCCATGAGGTTGCAAGAGTTGGACACGACTTACCAACTAAACCACCACCACCGCCAAGACCTAACATCATTTTAGATACTGTGGCTTAGAACGAATTAAAGAACCAGCAAATTTGAATCAATAGAAAGAAAAATATTAAATAAATGATAGTATGGTGGGCTGAGGTCTGGGAAACGCTGCCTGAAAGTCTCATCTGTAGCGATGTGTCTGAACGAGAAACAAGAGGCCCCTCAGCCTCTGCTTCACAGCTGTGTCCATTCTGCCGAGTTGCCAAAGCCCCGATGAGACACCGGAATCAGAGGTTCAATATAGTACCTGTGTTGACCGCTTGCCAGCCCACGGAGAACGGAGTCCTGGCTTGAATGACATACATGGTGATGGGGCTGTGGTTGTCAGGCCCGGGCCTCCAGGAGAGCTGAGCCGTGGTGTCTGTAATTTCATCTATAGTCACAGCCTCTGGGGGGCCTGGAGGACCTGAGAAAGAGCAAGACCCTCAGAAGTGGAGCAGTGTGTTCAAATGTCCAAGCAAGTGACCATTCGGTTGAATGGTCAGCACTCTATTCAACTCTTGATTCATCCAGCCCCAAGTTCAACACTTGACAATTCCTTTTTGAATACCCGTGAGGTGCCTATCTTCCTTCTAGGTTCTGAAACTACATAGATGAGTGAAACATGGTGTGGCCTCCTCCCTCCAGGGGTTCACTACAGAATAGGAAAAACTAATAGGTACCCAACAATTACAATAGAATATTTTTTTCCAGATGCCAAAGGAGAATATTGGGGTACTATGAGGAACCAAGTTCATTAATCCACCCATCATATATTTACAGGTTCCTACTATGAACTGGACACTGTTATCTGGGGCTACAGTGGTGATAAATGAAGATTTGAGTCTTCTGAAAGTGGTCATTTCTACCCCTGATGGTGTGAGAAAAAATGACTTTAGAACTTTGGGGTCACAGAGTTTTTCTGCATAGTCCAGCTGCACTGGGATGTCCACATCAAATGCCAAAACACAGTCATGTGCGAGGGAACTGCTGTGAAAAGTGGCTCATGTTCAAGAAACAGAAGTCTGTGGCTTCTTCGGAGAAATTTCAAAATCAAGTTGGAGCCTGAGGACCCACACCTGCAGTTTCTGTAAGTCACACCTGTATTTTTCTACTTCTGCTCTGGAAGTGCACAGAGCACTGTGCTTAGACCACCAAAATGGGAGGAAATCAGTTTTAAATGAAGGCTTGAAAAACATAAAGAAACAGAAAGCTGGAAAGTGGTTGGCAGGCAATCACAAAATAACACAGAGCCGGAGCAAAGACCCAAAGCTGTCCTAGATTCCAATATGAAAAGCTCTTAGAAGGCAGTTAAAGGCATTTCTAATGAGTGAACAGCTCGGCAGAGACGTCGAATGCGAGGGAGGGAGACAGAGCCACAAAGTTCCTGTGTGCTAGATAGGAGTAAGGAGATCTTCCTAGGGGGCAGAGGGATGTGCTGATGCCCAGGAGAGCGATCAGATGTTCTGCCAAAATACTCCGGGGCCATGGCACAGGGGCAGGGAAGAAAGAGACCTTTCACAGAGTGCTGAAAAGTTAATGGCAGTTTCTACAAGTAACACTTTGTTCTGGGATTCACTTCTGCACGCTTTCAGTGATGTCCTAAATTTCTCTTTCCTTTTTTAAAAAGCCTTTTTTTATAGACCCACAGGTGAGACTGAATTTATCTTCTCCCTCCTACTCCTGAATGAAAGGTCTGCAAGTCTGCACGCTGGCACTGATTAATTTTCCATAGTGACATTTCGGCACGCCAGTCTAATGCCACCTAGATAGAGCTGGCATAACCTCTGGTCTTCAGGATTCTTATTAACCACAGAAAGTCCAGAAGATAATAATATAATTTTCTTTTTTCTCACCAGCTTTCTTATCCCAGCGTTCCCATCCTTTTTTTTTTTTTTTTAAACTTTACATAATTGTATTAGTTTTGCTAAATATCAAAAAAACAGATGTTCCTTCCATGGCCTTTAGAATCAAAGTACCACAAAGGAGAAAAGCATTCCTCTCCAAATCCTTCAATGAATTCAATGGACGGGGAAGAGCTGAGCCCACTGTTGGCAAGCAGAAGGAGCACAGGAAGGAGGTGGCCTGAATTTGGCTGCTGGAGATAAGATGTACTTTCACAGTGGGGTTTGCTGCTTGTTATGTTCCTGCTACCCGCCCCACCCAAGGGTAGATACGTTCACACCTCACAGAATGTTTTTACCCATTTGTTTTGGGGAAGTTGGGTCTCTCTTTCAAAATGACAACATGAGCATATGTTTATCCTCTAAGCAGAGTGTTTACATGGGCTAGGGCTCACATGAGTTTGTGTCAAAGGAAATAGCAGAGGGGATGCAGGTGTTATGCCTGGCATTCCTGCATCTTTCTCAGGGAAGACTGGCCTTTCTAGCTGCTGTCCGTGTGCTTTAGATTAAATAAAGTAGATAACAGAGAAACAAAGAAGCCAAATGCAAGGCTTCAAGCTTTTAGTTTCAAATACAAAAATCCCTGACAGGTCAACAAAATGCATATCTGCCTCTCCTCTGCAAAGTGCAGAAAAGCTGCCAAGGGCAGAGGCAGGAGGAGATAAAACCGAAGATTATGGTTTAAAATGGCATATTAATTTATTGGCCTTATTCACTGATTATGCTAGATTTTCTTTTAGACAGCATTTGCAGATTCCTCTTGGTGTTTAATGTTATTTTCTGTGAAATGAAGTATACAATATCACTTAAGAAATTCAACTATTACTGATTTACATTTTTATGATTCTAATTTATTGGTGCTTAAACTGCTGATCTGAACATTATCCTAATTAAATAGAGGATACATTTTCAGCCACAGAATTCCTTCGCCCCCAAGGGAAGAGCAGACCAGCTCTGGTGTATTTTAAAATGGAAATAAACACGGTCCCCTCGGTTATTTTCTGGGTAGCTCTACCCAGGTTGGAAGCTTTCTCTCTTATCTGGCCCTTATCTGTACCATTACAGAAAGGTTTTTAAGGCAATTTAAAGGAGAATCAGAGTAGACCTGATGGAAAAGATATCTTTCTTTAACCTCTCTTGATATCAGTTTGAATTGCTGACTCCCACACCTCTCCCACCCCTGCCAATGCTACGTGCAAAGGATGCAGCCACACTTTCTATTGCTTCCAATAACATCTTGTTCTCTGTGCACTCAGATTTACCCTGCCTCCAAGTCTGGTATCACCTGGATTTTTGTTTTCTTACACTTAACATTCTGCTGGCCAGATTCCTAAACACTTGTATTAGTGTTCCGCTGCATGTTTCGGATCATCAAATCACTCACTGTATTGTAAGTTCCCTACACACGAACCTTCACGTTGCAGACTTTCAAAGAGGCAGATATATGTTCCATCAACGTCAGGCATGAACGACGTTATGCCCTTCCCCTCCTATTGCTGACGATCCTTCAGCTCCACCACTTCCCACCTCTTCTCCCTGCTCCAATCAATAACTCCTCTTGCCTCTTCACTCGCTGCAGCCCCTACATGCCAACTACTGTACTTCTCAAGGTATGTACTGTAAGATTAAAGATCTTTTCTTTATTTTTTGAGTTTTTGTTTTATGTGAAAAGTATTATAAACCTGTTGCTGTACAGTACTAGATAGCCAACTGTGTTAGTTGGGTATCTAAGTTAACTTGGTTGGACTTATGAACAAATTGGACTTACACATGCTCTCAGAACTAAACTCATTTGTACGTAGGGGACTTACTGTACTTGTGAAGGAGACACTGGCTAAGAAATTATTTTGATGTTCTGATTTGGCTGTGCATTTAACTTGATCAAACCCCTGAGCAAGCATCAGTTTGATTCTGATATATATACAGATAGATAGATAGATACACTGGTTCACAAAGACCAAATTTTAATTTAAAAATATTTCTTAAAGTTCACGTACTGTTCCTTTACACATTGGTTTGGTAAGAATTAGTCAGCCAAGTCACTCACAGCCATGAGGCTTAAGTTAGGTCTTGTCTGTCATATGCAAGACAATCTCACGAATGTCAGTTCCTGATACCAACTCCCTGCTGATTTACTACAACCTAGGCAGTCAGGAAGTATTCCCTTCCAAAGCCATATTGTAGAAACTGGAGAGAACTAATCACTTAAGGGGGAAAAACCTGGGGAAAACTGGTGACGATTTTACTTAAGCCACTCTTAGATCAGTGACCTAAGATACCGATTTGGTTCAGCCTAGACGAATAGCAAAAGGCACAGTGTGATCCTTTTTTAAGCCATTTGCTTTTCTTAATCTCAGTTTTTCTTGAAGGTCCTATCAACTCCAACACTGTAAATCATGGCACTTGGGGCCTTCAGAGGAGTTCTTTTCAGTAGAGAGTAAGTGGATTTACTCTGCACTTTCTGATCCCCTATGAGAGAAACAGATGTACACAAAACTTTTGTAGACTCTTAACACCTTAACAATGTTTTCCTTCTATTGACTCTGCTGGTAATTCTAAACCACTGAGGCTTTTAGAGCTCTGCACAGGAGTAGATATCATGAAAGTATTTTAAGAATGAAACCCCCAATTCCCATACCTCTCACGATCAGGTCGGCAGCGGCAGACAGCCTGTCGACACTTGTTTGGACCATGCAGACGTATTTCCCAGCATGCTTCAGCTGGATGTTTCGGATCATCAAATCACCAGCTGAATCCTGCTGATAAAGTAGGGGAAAGTGGCTACAATTACTTTTTAATGAGCTCTAAATATCATTATCACATGAAGGACACTGTGACTAATAGATTTATTTTACACTGGCTGATGAAAACATTAGCGATGCAAGCCGTGGCCTATTAAAAATGCGTGAGCCTGCCTGTTAGGTAATAACAGCAACGTCCTCAGGACACACCTCGGATGAGACCTCAGGTGTCTGGCCTCCGCGTCTCTGGAGGAGTTTGTCACCCATGTTGGAAGCACTTAAACTGATTATTTTTTCAAATGCATTTATTTATTTTAAAATGTTTTTATTTTATACTAGAGTATAGCCCATTAACAATGCTGTTATAGTTTCAGAAGAACAGCAAAGAGATTGTCATCAGTTCAGTTCAGTTCAGTTGCTCAGTCGTGTCGGACTCTGCGACCCCATGAACTGCAGCACGCCAGGCCACATATGAAGGCAATGGCAACTCACTCCAGTACTCTTGTCTGGAAAATCCCATGGACGGGGGAGCCTGGTGGGCTGCCGTCTATGGGGTCGCACAGAGTCGGACACGACTGAAGCGACTTAGCAGCAGCAGCAGCAGCAGGCCACATATACATATACATGTACATATACATATACATATATCCATTCTCCCCCAGGGGGCACTAGTGGTAAAGAACCTGCCTGGTAATGCAGGAGACATAAGAGAGTTGGGTTCAATCCCTGGTTCGGGAAGTTCCCCTGCAGGAGGGATGACAACCCACTCCAGTATTCTGGCCTGGAGAATCTCATGGACAGAGGAGACTGATGGGCTACAGTCCACAGGCCCACAAAGAGTCAGACATGACTGAAGTGATTTAGCATGCATTTGCCCCTAAACTCCCCTCCCATCCAGGCTGCTGCACAACACTGAGGAGAGCTCCCTTGGAAGCACTGAAATGTACATAAAGTGGCTGCTGATTTAGTCCTGTGGGTTTCTTTAGACATGCCCTCAACCTCCAGCTTTTGATGGCACTGCAGTGCTTGGGAGCTCTTTATATGTAAAGGCGGGGGAGGTCCATGCTCGCAGGCACCTGTATTTTACTGCACAACTGTCTTACAGCCAGCATTCTGACTGCTCCTCAGTTTGAATTAAAGAATTATGAGGAGCAGACTCTCCAAGGAAATCTTGCATCCCCTAGTGTAGAACGGGGCTAATTTGCTTTCCAATGCCAAATGTGTGTTTGATCAGCAGATGAATAGGACTCATTACAGCCCAGTATGGATATCTAGGTGCCCTGGAAATATTTATACACCATTTACCAGCACAGTACTTTTGGTAAATGTGAGAAGATGCCGCTACAGGCCGTCACAAAGCTGGCAATTAAACTGAAAAACACAGCTACACCTTAGAGTTTCATAGCTCTGTTAATCAAAAGTTCGGAGAATGGCTGCTTGAGCAGGAGAACACCCTAGGGTTGAGTCAGGAAGCTATGCTTATTTCTAAATCTTGAAGGGTGGCAAGGTAACATAGGTTATTTTGGCCCTATTGTTATTCTTTCAGATGACAATAACATTGGATAATACTTGGTGGTATTTAATATCTGGCAGGCATGTATTATACTGAGTACTGACATGTCCTGTGAGGTAGGCACTTTTGTTATCCCTACTATACAGATGAGGAAACTCAAGCACAGAAAGGCTAGACGTCTTGCCTGGAGTCACTTAGCTGGTCAGTGGCAGAGCCAGGCTGTGAGCTCACATGGTCAGGCTGCAAGCTCACATGGTCAGGCTGCAATCCCTATCCTTTTCTGGAATGCTATGCTGTCATCTGGAAGGATCTCATTCTAAATTAGTGTGTACTTGGTTTCATCCTTGATTTCAGTACAACATATTATATATTTAGTCAGGGCAATGAAAGACATAGACCTGCCAATAGTTACAACTGGGTTAGAAGAAGTGCAAAATCATATTGCCAAGAGAGAGCTGAAGCTTTGAAACTTAGCTGTCTGGGGCTGATCCTTGCTGTGTGTCTCTGGGCCTTAGTTTATTAACCTATGAAAGAAGGATTCATTGCCTATGACACTGGCTTGTGAGAAGCAAATGAGATTGTATGTGTATGTGAAATCCTGAAAACTGTAAAGCAGGGATAAATTTAAACTAGTATTGGGGTGGCCATGGTCAGTATTCTCTGGGAAAAAATTATGTCAAAAATATTAAATCTAATTCAAGAAGAGTTGTGCTTTTCTTTTTTAAACCTGAAATCTTTTTTTTTTTTT
This sequence comes from Bos mutus, assembly GCF_027580195.1. Taxonomy (NCBI): domain Eukaryota; kingdom Metazoa; phylum Chordata; class Mammalia; order Artiodactyla; family Bovidae; genus Bos; species Bos mutus. The sequence continues at coordinate 23,519,033 of NC_091638.1, forward strand.
TAATTTATAACACTTGGATCCTCATTTAGATTCTATTTACTCATAAAGTCTTATAATTGCTAGTAAAATAGGGATAATTGCTACCATATTTCACAGAGTTTCTGAGGATTAAAGAGCTGATGCATATGAAAATGCTTGATAAATGATTAGACATTTTGCAAGTATAAGGTATCATCATCACCATGGCTATTAATACTTCTTTACCTAAGAAATTTCACATCCTAGGATTTTGAGCATAGACTTAAACAAAAAATATGCCTCATAAGGGAGTGTGTGTTGTGAAGGTACAAAGTCTTGGTAGTTTAAAATAAATAGCTACACTATCTCAATAATTTGTTTTATTCACCAAGGGCTGGAAGCTCAAAGAAGCTAGTGGTAGCCTGGAGATTTCCAAGCACAGGTATCCATTAACAGAATTTTGTGACTGTGTTGTTTGGAGTATACTTTCCCTATGCGTGTTTTTAAAGTAAAAGTGAAACAAAGAAAAGAAATATAAAGTCGGGATTGAGGTAAGAGGCTCACAGAAAGAGACCGCAATAACTTTCTCTTTCCCTTCGAAGTCATTCAGACCACACTACTGAGATATACATTCACATTCCTACCATAAAGAACTAAACGATGTTGTGGTCTGCTCTGCTCCTGACAGAACCATTGGAGGTGACCAGAGGACAGTGAAATAATAAAATAAAATAAATAATAATGAAATAATAATAATAAATAATAATAATTAAAACTGCAGTAGGTTAGCTCTACCAAATGTCATCTTCATAGTACTGACCTGGCAAGTAGAAACTGCAAAATGGGCTTAACTTCAGAATTGCTTCCTTACCTCTTTGTTGTCCAGCACTAACTCCACAGATGTTAATGATCCTGGTGGCTAACACACTTAGCTCTCACAATTTGCAGTGATGTCCCAAACCTTGCACTTAATTCTTTAGCAATGATTGATTGGCACTTTTAGTACTGGTATCACAAAGAGACAAACACTTGCCATACAAAGGGCTATTGAGAGTGATTCCATGGACAGAGGTCGTTACAAAAGGTGGTCATCAGTGTCCAGGGGTGTCTCTACCTGTGCTTCAGCCCACCTTTCTGTGGTTCAGCATAAGGTTCACATCTGTCTTATTGGCAGAATTTATATTTTGATAGCCTAGGCAGCTGGTCTGATTGGTTGTTGACTGTGCCATCCTGAGAGAATATTTTTATTATCTCTCCTGCCCAAAACATTGGTTTTACTATGAAAATAAATATTCTGTTTAATCTGTGGAGGTTTTCTCAATGTATACTCTCATGTTATTAGGACTAATATTACTCTTCCTTCAGTGAATACAATCATTAAAATTCCTTACATACTGTTTTTGGTGGTAGGCACTGTGCTATTTAGGTTTCTAAACCTGAAGGTATTTAGTATCTTCAATGATGTTGTGAAATAGCTAATATCATTCTTTATTTGGTCAAGGTTATTAGGCTGAACTATATTGAAGTGGTCCAGAATGGTTAATAATGGCAATTTTAACCAGCTTTTCTCAACCAGAGTTCCCAGGGACAATCAGTAGACTCAAGTCATCCATTGAGGGAATAAAATAACTTCTCTCTCGTGCATTTAAAATGGTACCAGTCATATACAATCCTTGGGAGACTTGAGAAAATAGTTACAGAAATTATTTGGGGTGTTTGGTAATTCAGTAGAGGCGTATTGTTTGGGAAAGGCAGAAAGAATGTAAATAATAGGAATAGCACCATATTTCAGAAGATGTTGAGGGTCAACATATCATAGGTATAATTTATAAGCTTTAGTCCATTTATTCTCAGTATAAGAGATGGGGATAAGATGAGATGGGCAAATTAGATTCCTCTGGGAGCATGGAGGGAGGGAGTGTTCTCCATTCAGCCTCATGTATTCTGTTCTGTACCACCTTTTGTAACGACCTCTGTCCATCTCAATAGCCCTTTGTATGGCAAGTGTTTGTCTCTTTGTGATACCAGTACTAAAAGTGCCAATCAATCATTGCTAAAGAATTAGCAGGAAAGGTGGCAGCTGGAATGAATCTTTTTTAAATTCTGACTGGCGTAGAGTTGAGTTACAAGGTTGTGTTTACTTGCAGCAAAGTGAATCAGCTATGCATGCATATGTCTACTCTTTTTTAGATTTTTTTCCCATATAAGCCATCAGAGAGTAGTGAGTAGAATTCCCTGTTCTATATAGTAGGTCCTTATTCGTTATCTATTTTATATACAGTAGTGTTTTATATATAGTAGTTATATTTTATATATAGTAGTGTGTATATGTCAATCCCAATCTCCCAATGTAGTCCTTCCCCCTGGAATCTACCTTAGTAATAGGAAAGTAGGGCTATGTTATGGTAGAAAAACTATTCTTGAAAATGATTGTCATAGATTCAAATTGTTTCCAAATTTAATGTTTTCTTGGTGTGAGTTCAATGGTACTATTTTTTTTTTTATGGGAAATAATTAAGGCCTTTGGAAAATTCAATCATTAGAATTCAAATTATTTGGAGATAATAAACAATCTGATCAGACTTTCAGATTCAAGAAAGAAAGCCCTAACCTCACAATGATGAGTATTCTACAAGAGCCAAAGGGAGTTTAGTCAGCAGTCTAAAAGAATACGAGTAAACTGTCCTCGAGCTATTTTATTAATTCAGTTCCATGGCATATGGTTCACCAGGGGGCAGAGAATTTGGGATTTGCAGTTTAAAGCTGAGACCTGCAGTTTAGTAGCAATGAGGCCAAGGCAAGCCATGTATCTCCCATGACCCTGAGTTTTCTCATTCATATACGGAAACGAACAGCTAACCTGTAGGTTAAGGATTATGAGGGTTAAGAAAAGGACTGGCAAACAAGTGACTCAATAAACAGGGTCACACTTATGCAAAACAGAGCAGACATTAACCAAGAGTTTTTCAAGGTGTTTGAAGAAAATCATCAAAGAATAACTTTATATTTCCTTTCAAGTTAGTCTACACGAGTCGTTTGACTCACTTTAGTTGCACATCGCATTTACTGTGGATAATCTGATTTTTATACTTACCCCTCCAACTCTTTCAAAGTGGTCCCCATCTCTGTCAAAGTCTATCAGGCGTCCATTAAACGACCAAGTGAACACGATGTTGAGCGAGTGATCGTGCGTCACCTGGCACGGCAGAACAATACTTTCTCCAACAGTGACATCCATACTGGAAGGAGGTACCATTACCTTTGTTGGATCTAGAGAGTGAAAACAAAACAGAACAACAAAGCCTATGAGCATAAGTAGCAATAACATGTAGAATTCAAGGGCAGGATGAAATACTAAGGAGTTTGGCTTTATTTTTTCTTAGGCTGTGCCCGGCAAGCCTTAGTCATCTGGGAAGCTCACATTCGGGCCAGGAGGTCATTTTTAATATGAAAAGATGAAAACACTCATAATGTGAACCTTCACAGAGCAACTGAACTCAGCTGGGGAGCACTGAGGTTACATCTCTTAAGACACTTGCAGAGGGGCCTACTTCTGCAGCCTGCTCTGAAACTGCCTCTTGAAAAAGGTTTTCAGATCTCCCTGGTTTCACTAGAAAGCCGAGTGGAAGCAGGAAAATCCATGCTAATTGGAAGCTTTCTTTTTTCTACTATAAAAGTGATACATGTTTAGTATACGAAAGTCAGAAAATTCAGGGAAGCTGAAAGAAGGAACCAAAGCAAAACAAAATTATGTATAGTTTCTTAGTGTTCGGATAAAATTCCTATTTTCATTTTAGTATAATTATTCCATGTTTTGGACTCATAGCTTTTCAGTTGTTTTGTTTTGCAGTATAGCAAACATGCTACATATATGATATTTCTCTTTATTATCTACTTAAATATAATACGGGCTTACATTTTATCCACAAATTTTTATAATCGGTATGATAGGCTATTAATTGTTTCAACCATTATGAAACTAGTAAATATTTTAGCAAATTTATTATAATTATAAATAATGCTATAATGAATATCTCGGACAAAATGGTGTGTGTGTATATATATATAGCTTATTTCTTATTGAAGAACAGTTGATTTACAATGTTGTGTTAGTTTCAAATATATAGCAAAGTGATTCAGCTATACACATATATTCTTTCTCAGGTTCCTTTCCACTATAGACTATTACAAGATACAGATTATAGTTCCTTGTGCTATACGGTAAGTCCCTGTTGTTTATTTTATATACAGTAGTGTGTATATCGGAGAAGGCAATGGCACTCCACTCCAGTACTCTTGCCTGGAAAATTCCATGGATGGAGGAGCCTGGAAGGCTGCGGTCCATGGGGTCACTGAGGGTTGGACATGACTGAGTGACTTCACTTTCACTTTTCACTTTCATGCATTGGAGAAGGAAATGGCAACCCACTCCAGTGTTCTTGCCTGGAGAATCCCAGGGACAGGGGAGCCTGGTGGGCTGCCGTCTCTGGGGTCGCACAGAGTCGGACACGACTGAAGCGACTTAGCAGCAGCAGCAGCAGCAGCAGCAGCAGCAGTGTGTATATATATTCCTTCCAGACTCCCAAGTCATCCCTCCCCACCCTTTGCCTTTGGTAATGATACGATTGTTTTCTATGTTTGTAGGTCTTTCTGTTTTGTTCAGTTCAGTTCATTTCAGAGGCTCAATCATGTCCGACTCTTTGCGACCCCATGACCCACAGCGCGCCAGGCCCCCCTGTCAACACCAACTCCTGGAGTCTACCCAAACCCATGTCCATTGAGTTGGTGATGCCATCCAATCATCTCATCCTCTGTTGTCCCCTTCTCCTCCTGCCCTCAATCTTTCCCAAAATCAGGGTTTTTTTTCCAATGAGTCAGGTCTTCACATCAGGTGGCCAAAGTATTGGGGTTTCAGCTTCAGGATGAGTCCTTCCAATGACAACCCAGGACTGATCTCTTTTAGCATGGACTGGTTGGATCTCCTTGCTGTCCAAGGGACTCTCAAAAGTCTTCTTCAACACCACAGTTCAAAAGAATCAATTCTTCGGCACTCAGCTTTCTTTAGAGTCCAACTCTCACAACCATACATGACTACTGGAAACACCATAGCTTTGACTAGATGGACCTTTGTCAACAAAGTAATGTCTCTGCTTTTTAATATGCTGCCTAGATTAGTCATAACTTTACTTTCAAGGAGCAAGCATCTTTTAATTTCATGGCTGCAATCACCATCTGTAGTGATTTTGGAGCCCAAAAAAATAAAGTCTGTCACTGTTTCCACTGTTTCCCCATCTATTTCCCATGAAGTGATGGGACCAGATGCCATGATCTTTGTTTTCTGAATGTTGAGCTTTAAGCCAACTTTTTCACTCTCCTTTTTCACTTTCATCAAGAGGCTCTTTAGTTCCTCTTCACTTTCTGACATAAGGGTGGTGTCATCTGCATATCTGAGGTTATTGATATTTCTCCCGGAATCTTGATTCCAGCTTGTGCTTCTTCCAGCCCAGCGTTTCTCATGATGTACTCTGCATACAAGTTAAATAAGCAGGGTGACAATATACAGCCTTGACGTACTCCTTTTCCTATTTGGAACCAGTCTGTTGTTCCATGTCCAGTTCTAACTGTTGCTTCCTGACCTGCATACAGGTTTCTCAAGAGGCAGGTCAGGTGGTCTGGTATTCCCATCTCTTTTACTTTTCCACAGTTTTTTGTGATCCACACAGTCAAAGGCTTTGGCATAGTAAATAAAACAGAAATAAATGTTTTTCTGGAACTCTCTTGCTTTTTTGATGATCCAGTGGTTGATGGCAATTTGATCTCTGGTTTCTCTGCCTTTTCTAAAACCACCTTGAACATCTGGAAGTTCATGGTTCACATACTGTTGAAGCCTGGCTTGGAGAATTTTGAGCATTACTTCACTAGCGTGTGAGATGAGTGCAATTGTGCAGTAGTTTGAACATTCTTTGGCATTGCCTTTTTTGGGGATTGGAATGAAAACTGACCTTTTCCAGTCCTGTGGCCACTGCTGAATTTTCCAAATTTGCTGACATATTGAGTGCAGTACTTTCACAGCCTCATCTTCTAGAATTTGAAATAGCTCAACTGGAATTCCATCACCTCCATTAGCTTTGTTCGTAGTGATTGTTCCTAAGGCCCACTTGACTTCACATTCCAGGTTGTCTGGCTCTAGGTAAGTGAGTTATCTGGGTCGTGAAGATCCTTTTTGTACGGTTCCTCTGTGTATTCTTGCCACCTCTTCTTAATATCTTCTGCTGCTGTTAGGTCCATACCATTTCTGTCCTTTATTATGCCCATCTTTGCATGAAATGTTCCCTTGGTATCTCTAATTTTCTTAAAGAGATCTCTAGTCTTTCCCACTCTATTGTTTTCCTCTATTTCTTTGCATTTATCACTGAGGAAGGGTTTCTTATCTCTCCTTGATATTCTTTGGAACTCTGCATTCAAATGGGTATATCTTTCCTTTTCTCCTTTGCTTTTTGCTTCTCTTCTTTTCACAGCTATTTGTAAAACCTTTTCAGACAGCCATTTCACTTTTTTGCATTTCTTTTTCTTGGGTATGGTCTTGCTCCCTGTTTCCTGTACAATGTCACAAACCTCTGTCCATAGTTCATCAGGCTCTCTGTCTATTGGATCTAGTCCCTTAAATCTATTTCTCACTTCCACTGTATAGTCATAAGGGATTTTATTTAGGTCATACCTGAATGGTCTATTGGTTTTCCCCACTTTCTTCAATTTAAGTCTGAATTTGGCAATAAGGAGCTCATGATCTGAGCCATAGTCAGCTCCCAGTCTTGTTTTTGCTGACTGTATAGGGCTTCTCCATCTTTGGCTGCAAAGAATATAATCAATCTGATTTTGGTGTTGACCATCTGGTCTGTTTTGTAAATAAGTTCATTTGTAGCATTTTTTTAGATTCCAAGCATAAGTGATATTTTTCTCTGTGTAACTTTACTTTACTCATATATCACTTTTTAAAAATGAGAAACTACTAATTTGTTTTTAAATTCACCCTTTACATTATAGTTTTAATCAGGAATGAAACAGACTTGCTCATCCAAGATAGTTTATGAACCCTAAAACTACATTCACACATAGATAGTCTCTACTTTCTCACTGACATAGGATTTCATAACTGATGTCAGAGAGTAAAATGGTGAAAAGCAATGTGAATTAAATTGAAAGGTCATATAAGTGCTTACAGAGTGAAATTATGAATTCAGCCATATACCTGAAATTTCTCTATACTGAACCCTAAAACCAACCAAACACACCACAATAAAGAAGACAAATCAAAAGCAAAGAGAGACGGTAAAAGAGTGATGACTAACCCCCTTCCACATTCACAGGATTGTGTTTCACAGGCTGTGCAGCACATAAACATTTACTGAATACACCTCCTAGATGACAGTCTCAGCTGGGAATTTTGTAATGGAGTCTCTTTCCAACAACCCACTCACTAAAATCTCCTCTTTAAAGAGTATCTCCTCTTTTAAAAGTATAGAAGTGTACTTTCTACACTTTTATCCAACTTTGGAAAGCAAACATCTCAGGTCATTAAAGAAGGAGTCTGTGTACATCTGAATTGAGTCGGTTCTGTTTAGTCGTTTAGTTGTGTCCACCTCTGTGTTACCCCATGGACTGCAGCATGCCAGGCTTCCCTGTCCATCACCACTCCCGGAGCTTGCCCAAACTCAAGTCCATTGAGTCAGTGATGCCATCCAACCATCTCATCCTCTGTTGTCCCCTTCTCCTGCCTTCAATCTTTCCCAGCATCCATAAATGGATTCTAATCTAGTGGAGGAATATACTTTTGCTGTTTTCTGAAAACAGGTAAAGCTCAGGACAAGTGGATTGGTGTGCTCTTGGTGATTTCATGGTGAGCATGAAATCAGAAGTGAAAAACAGGTACTTCTAGCTAAGAGCTTTTTGCCTGGAAGAATTCCATGGATAGAGGAGCCTGGTGGGCTACAGTCCAAGGGGTTGCAAAGAGTTGGACAAGACTGAGAGACTAACACACACACATACACACTAGCTAAGAGATAATGGGAAAGATAGCTGTTTATTTCAAAACCTGAGGCTTTTGCAAGTCACATAATCAAAATCAGCTATTGATTAACTGACCCACAGGAAAAGGTACAGATAGAGATTTTTTTTTTAATGATGGAAGGAGTTAAAAAAAAGTCACCTTTGAATAATGCTAAGCAGAAAATTAAAAAAATACCTCCATTTCACTTAATGTGTCATTTATCATTTTTTAATTTCAAAATTCATCTATAAAATGAAGATTGGAGCACATAATTCCTGAACAAAATTATATGCATCTCCGGTTTGTATTTGGCATGATGTCACCTTATTCTATTTTAAATGGCTGTCCACTGATTTTGCAATTTAGATTTTCATTTTAATGTACCTTCATTCATTTGTGCATCTATCTACCAAGCAATCGTTATATGCTGAATGGATAACAGTGTCCTAGTACCAAGAGAGACCTGGCAAAACGTTTTCATAAAAACTGAGGGACTTCCCTGGCAGTCCAGTGGTTAAGAACTGGCCTTATAATGCAGGGAACGCAGGTTTGATCTCTGGTTAAAAAACTAAGATCCCACGTGCCACAAGGCAACTACTGTGGCAACCACAAGCCTGTGTGCGCTAAAGCCCACACACAACAACCAGAGAGTCCATGCGCCGTTATGAAAGATCCTACGTGCCACGACTAAGACCAGAAGCAGCCGAATAAATAAATGCTTGTGCTTGTAACTCATTCTTGTCTGACTCTTTGAGACCTGGCTCCTCCGTCCAAAGTTTTCAGGCAAGAATACTGGAGCAGGTTGCCATCTCCTCCTCTGAGAGGATCTCCTCGACCCAGGGATTGAACCCACGTCTCTTGAGTCTCCTGCATTGGCAGGTGGATTCTTTACCACTAGCGCCATCTGGGAAGCCCAAATAAACAAACAAACAAAAACAAAAAACCAAAAACTGAGTCTAACTTCTAACTAAAAGACTAAACTAACAGAGCCTAACTAACTAAAAAACTAACTGTTCACATTCTAGATACCATGTTATATGCTTGACATGGATTGTTTCATTTACTTTTAACAAATACATCTATTATTCCTGTTTAACAGATGATGGAAACTGATGCCTAAGAATGGTTAAGGAACTATCTGTTGTGCTAAGCTGTCTCCCTTCCTTTAGCTAAAAACACGATATATCCATTCACAAACGATCCAGGGAACAAGGCTGAGGGCATAATACAGCAATTTGCACTCTTGATTTTGTGTAGTCAGCTGAAGACATGTAAACACAGAAGAAATTCAGAGAAGGCAGTGGGGTGAAGATGATTTCAGAGGGCTTTACTGCAAGATGAATGAAGTTACTGTCTTAGGTAAAAAGCAGTGATGAGTTTATAACTGAAATGCTGGCTCTACCTGTAAGCTTACACATCACACTGATGAGTGCAGAGTCAGATGTCAAGGCTAAAGTCCTCAAAAATGTCTTGGAGTTGGCACCTACCCGAAAGCCTAGAATCACCTGCAATTCTGGTTACATTTTTAATTGACATCTTTTTTTTTTCACCTAAAGAAATGTTCATCCTTTTATGCACATTCAGTGATCTGGGACAGATTTTATTATTATTGCTGAACTCAGTTGCCTGTTAACCAAGGACCAAAGTTCTCCAAATCAAGGATTATGCTGGTACAGCTACTGTGATGACAGATGCTAATTCATTACTGTAGCACTTGTCACTGATCCACATTTGAGCCCTGAAGTAGCAAGAATCAATGCAAAGGAAGTCAAGCACCGTACATACACCAGAGAGGTCTCCCTGGGGCTAGAAGAGATTAAACTAAAGAGGTTCAAAACCTCATTAGTTTCTCGGTTTTCTCAAATTGTATGCTTGTTCAGTACTCCTGTTTTCCGTGTTGTGAATTCAGATGCTCTTTGTGTGATTAATTTATTTAAATTTGAATACAAACACTGTACACAAATAAGCAGATGGTGTCTTCAAAACAAAACTGTCTCCCCTCCTTTGGTTTTAATTCATCAAGATCAGGAAGAACCTATATTTACGACTTGTGTTCTGAAGAGTCACTCCATCCATTGTTCTGTGCATAGAACTCTCAAAGGCAATTAGAACTCAAGATGTGAACTGATGTCTGGATTTGGATGTAATTAAATAGGAATAATAAAATAGGGCCAACAATACCCCAAAACTTTCCAGCTTGTGGTTGGTTCACCACATGGAAAATGATAAATTCAGAACTCCAGAGGACTGATGCTGAAAATATATACATATATTTATCAAATGATTAACCATCAGAGAGTAAAAAAACATTCCTTTATGCCTTATAATGTTTTCTATAACATAGAGAAGACAGAAGTAAACTAAGTGCTTTATTCTAAAGATCAAAACAACCATGAGAGAGAGATTTAATTATTAACCACTGTGTTAATGATTAAGTCAATGATTAGATGCATAATTCCTTTCACACTAACAATGAAATATCAGAAAGGTAAAGTAGAAAACAGTACTTTTAAAATCACATCAAAAAACAAATAAAATGCCTAAGAGAAATAAACTTGACCAAGGAGATGAAAGAACTATATATGGTGAGAACTATAAAACATTATAAAGGAAACTGAGGAGGATTCAGTTAAGTGGAAAGATATCTCATGTTCTTCAATCAGATGAATTAATTTAGTTAAAATGGCAATGCTACCCAAAGCATCTATGAAGCCTACAAGACCTTCTAGAACTAACACCCAAAAAAGATGTACTAATCATGATAAGGGACTGGAATGCAAAAGTAGGAAGTCAAGAAACACCTGGAGTAACAGGCAAATTTGGACTTGGAGCACAGAATGAAGCAGGGCAAAGGCTAATAGAGTTTTGCCAAGAGAATGCACTGGTCATAGGAAACACCCTCTTCCAACAACACAAGAGAAGACTCTACACATGGACATCACCAGATGGTCAACACCAAAATCAGATTGATTACATTCTTTGCAGCCAAAGATGGAGAAGCTCTATACAGTCAGCAAAAACAAGACTGGGCGCTGACTGGCTCAGATCATGGAATCCTTATTGCCAAATTCAGACTTAAATCGAAGAAAGCAGGAAAGACCATTCAGGTATGACCTAAATCAAATTCCTAACGATTATACAGTGGAAGTGAGAAATAGATTTAAGGGACTAGATCTGATAGACAGAGAGCCTGATGAACTATGGATGGAGGTTTGTGACATTGTACAGGAGACAGGGAGCAAGACCATTCCCAAGAAAAAGAAATGCAAAAAACCAAAATGGCTGTCTGAGGAGGCCTTACAAATAGCTATAAAAATAAGAGAAGCAAAAAGCAAAGGAGAAAAGGAAAGATATACCCATTTGAATGCAGAGTTCCAAAGAATAGCAAGGAGAGATAAGAAACCCTTCCTCAATGATCAATGCAAAGAAATAGAGGAAAACGATAGAATGGGAAAGACTAGAGATCTCTTTAAGAAAATTAGAGATACCAGGGGAACACTTCATGCAAAGATGGGCTCAATAAAGGACAGAAATGGTATGGACCTAATAGAAGCAGAAGATATTAAGAAGAGGTGGCAAGAATACACAGAAGAACTGTACAAAGAAGATCTTCACAACCCAGATAATCACGATGGTGTGATAACTCACCTAGAGACAGAAACCTGGAATGTGAAGTCAAGTGGGCCTTAGGAAGCATCACTACGAATAAAGCTAGTGGAGGCAATGGAATTCCAGTTGAGCTATTTCAAATCCTAAAGATGATGCTGTGAAAGTGCTGCACTCAATATGCCAGCAAGTTTGGAAAACTCAGCAGTGGTCATGGGACTGGAAAAGGTCAGTTTTCATTCCAATCCTAAAGAAAGGCAACGCCAAAGAATGCTCAAAGTACTGCACATTTGCACTCATCTCACATGCTAGCAAAACAATGCTCAAAATTCTCCAAGCCAGGCTTCAACACTATATGAACCGTGAAGTTCCAGCTGTTCAAGATGGATTTAGAAAAGGCAGAGAAACCAGAGATCAAATTGCCAACATCCGCTGGATCATCAAAAAAGCAAGAGAGTTCCAGAAAAACATCTATTTCTGCTTTATTGACTATGCCAAAACCTTTGACTGTGTCAGTTCAGTTCAGTCGCTCAGTCATGTCTGACCCTCTGTGATCATGAACCACAGCATGCCAGGCTTCCCTGTCCATCACCAACTCCTGGAGTTTACCCAAACTCATGTCCATGGAGTTGGTGATGCCATCCAACCATCTCATCCTCTGTCGTCCCCTTCTCCTCCTGCCCTCAATCTTTCCCAGCATCAGGGTCTTTTCCAGTGAGTCAGGTCTTCACATCAGGTGGCCAAAAGATTGGAGTTTCAGCTTCAACATCAGTCCTTTCAAAGAACACGCAGGACTGATCTCCTTTAGGATGGACAGGTTGGAACTCCTTGCAGTTCAAGGAACTCTCAAGAGAATTCTCCAACACCACAGTTCAAAAGCATCAATTCTTTGGCGCTCAGCTTTCTTTCTATTGCAACCCTCACATCCATACATGACTACTGGAAAAACCATAGCCTTGACTAGATGGACCTTTGTCATCAAAGTAATGTCTCTGCTTTTTAATATGCTATCTAGGTTGGTCATAACTTTCTTTCCAAGGAGTAAGCGTCTTTTAATTTCATGGCTGCAGTCACCATCTTCAGTGATTTTGGAGCCCCCCAAAATAAAGTCTGACACTGTTTCCACTGTTTCCCCATCTATTTCCCATGAAGTGATGGGACCGGATGCCATGATCTTAGTTTTCTGAATGTTGAGCTTTAAGCCAACATTTTCACTCTCCTTTTTCACTTTCATCAAGAGGCTCTTTAGTTCTTCTTCACTTTCTGCCATAAGGGTGGTGTCATCTGCATATCTGAGGTTATTGATATTTCTCCTGGCAATCTTGATTCCAGCTTGTGCTTCTTCCAGCCCAGCGTTTCTCATGATGTACTCTGCATATAAGTTAAATAAGCAGGGTGACAATATACAGCCTTGACGTACTCCTTTTCCTATTTGGAACCAGTTTGTTGTTCCATGTTCCGTTCTAACTGTTGCTTCCTGACCTGCATACAGGTCTCAAGAGGCAGGTCAGGTTGTCTGGTATTCCCATCTCTTTCAGAATTTTCCACAGTTTATTGTGATCCACACAGTCAAGGGCTTTGGCATAGTCAATAAAGTAGAAATAGCTGTTTTTCTGGAACTCTCTTGGCTTTTTCGATGATCCAGAGGATGTTGGCAATTTGATCTCTGATTCCTCTGCCTTTTCTAAATCCAGCTTGAACATCTGGAAGTTCGGTTCACATTCTACTGAAGCCTGGCTTGGAGAATTTTGAGCATTACTTTACTAGAGTGTGAGATGAGTGCAATTGTGCGGTAATTTGAGCATTCTTTGGCATTGCCTTTCTTTGGGATTGGAATGAAAACTGACCTTTTCCAGTCCCATGACCACTGCTGAGTTTTCCAAACTTGCTGGCATATTGAATTCAGCACTTTCACAGCATCATCTTTAGGATTTGAAATAGCTCAACTGGAATTCCATCGCCTCCACCAGCTTTGTTCGTAGTGATGCTTCCTAAAGCCCACTTGACTTCATATTCCAGATTATCTGGCTCTAGGTGAGTGATCACACCATTGTGATTAGCTGGGTCATGAAGATGTTTTTTGTACAGTTCTTCTGTGTATTCTTGCCACCTCTTCTTAATATCTTATGCTTCTGTTAGGTCCATACCATTTCTGTCCTTTTGAGCCCATCTTTGCATGAAATGTTCCCTTGGTATCTCTAATTTTGTTAAAGAGATCTCTAGTATTTCTATTGTTTTCCTGTATTTCTTTGCATTGATCATTGAGGAAGGGTTTCTTATCTCTCCTTGCTATTCTTTGGAACTCTGCATTCAAATGGGTATATCTTTCCTTTTCTCCTTTGCTTTTTGCTTCTCTTATTTTCACAGCTATTTGTAAGGCCTCCTCAGAAAGACAGTTTGCTTTTTCACATTTCTTTTTCTTCGACAGTGAGGATCACAATAAACTGTGGCAAATTCTGAAAATCATGGGAATACCAGGCCACCTGACCTGCCTCTTGAGTAATCTGTATGCAGGTCAGGAAGCTACAGTTAGAACTGGACATGGAAAAACAGACTGGTTTCAAATAAGAAGAGGGGTATGTCAAGGCTGAATATTGTCACTCTGCTTATTTAACTTATATGCAGAGTACATCATGACAAATGCTTGGCTGGATGAAGCACAAGTTGAAATCATGGTTCCTGAGAGAAATATCAATAACCTCAGATATGCAGATGATACCACCCTTATGGCAGAAAGTGAAGAAGAACTAAAGAGCCTCTTGATGAAAGTGAAAAAGGAGAGTGAAAAAGTTGGCTTAAAGGTCAACATTCAGAAAACAAAGATCATGACATCTGGTCCCATTACTTCATGGGAAATAGATGGGGAAACAGTGGAAACAGTGGCAGACTTTATTTTGGGGGGCTCCAAAATCACTGAAGATGGTGACTGCAGCCATGAAATTAAAAGACACTTACTCCTTGGAAGAAAAGTTATGACCAAACTAGACAGCATATTAAAAAGCAGAGATGCTACTTTGCCAACGAAGGTCCATCTAGTTAAAGCTATTGTTTATCCAGCAGTCATGTATGGATGTGAGAGTTAGACTAGAAAGAAAGCTGAACACTGAAGAATTGATGCTTTTGAACTGTGGTGTTGGAGAAGACTCTTGAGAGTCCCTTCGGCTGCAAGGAGTTCCAACCAGTCCATCCTAAAGGAAATCAGTCCTTAATGTTCATTGGAAGTACTTCTGTTGAAATTGAAACTCCAATACTTTGGCCACCTGATGCGAAGAGCTGATTCATTTAGAAAAGAGCCTGATGCTGGGAAAGATTGAAGGTTGGAGGAGATGGGGACGACAGAGGATGAGTTGGTTGGATGGCATCACTTACTCAATTGGCATGAGCTTGTATAAACTCCAGGAGTTGGTAATGGACAGGGAGGCCTGAAGTGCTGCAGTCCACGGGGTCACAAAGAGTTGGACATTACTGAATTACTGAACTGAACTGAACCAAGTCATATTTTATTCTGACTTTACTAGAAGAAAAGCTTTCTCATTAGGGATTTTATTATCTATAAAACAAGTGTCTGTGGTTTGTAGAATAAGAATTCCATTTTGATGTTGTTTGCCTATAGTATAAGCAACCCGTTCATTTCAGTATATAATTTCTTTACATTTCCCTCCCAGTGCCAAGATATTCATTTGGTGCCTATCAGGAAAGTGTTTTAGTCATCTTCACTCCTTGGAGGTATACATCTTTCTGTTTTAGTGACTTGCTTGATCATAATGTTTAAATTTATTTTATTTTAAATTATAGAATTACTTTGCAATATTGTGATGCTATTTTTTTTTTGCTATACATCAACATGAATTAGTCATAAGTTTACATATGTCCCCTCCCTTTTGTATCCCCCTCACCTCCTTCCTCCTTCCACCCCTCTAGGTTGTCACAGAGCACTGGCTTTGGGCTCCCTGCATCATGCAGAAAACTCCCACTGGCTATCTGTTTTACTTATGGTAACATGTATGTTTCAATGCTATTCTTTCAAATCACCCCACCCTCTCCTTTCCCTACTGTGTCCAAAACTCTGTTTCCTCTCCTTCCCCCACTGTGTTCAAAACACTGTGTCTGTGTTTCTTTGCTGCCCTGCATATAAGATCATCAGTACTATCTTTCTAGATTCCATACATATGCATTAATATGTGGTATTTGTCTTTCTGACTTACTTCGCCTGCATAATGGGCTCTAGGTTCATCCATCTCATTAGAACTGACTCAAGCCTGTTCCTGTTTATTTATCTCCCACATTGCAGGCAGATTCTTTACTATCTGCACCACTAGGGAAGCCTCCTTCTGATAGCTGAGTAATATTCTATTGTATGTATGCACCACCACTTCCTTATCCATTCATCTGTTGATGGACATCCAGGTTGTTTCCATGTCCTAGTTATTGTAAATAGTGTTGCAATGAACATTGGGGTACATATCTCTTTTTCAATTATGGCTTCAATTATGCCCAGTCGTGGGATTGCTGGGTCATATGGCAATTTTATTCCTAGTTTTTTAAGCAATCGCATACTGTTCTCCATAGTGGCAATACCAATTTGCATTCCCACCAACAGTGTAAGAGGGTCCCCTTTCCTCCACACCCTCTCTAGCACTCATTGTTTGTGACTGTAACGGTTTTGATGATGCCTAAAGTCAGATTGTATCTTCTTTTTAATATTAAATTTTGTAGGGAAACTTTAAAAAACAGGATTTCTCATATGGTGGTTTTTTGGGTGGGAAGTAGGAGGGAGATTGAAGAGGGAGAGGGCAAATATACACCTGTGGTTAATTCATGTTGATGTATGACAGAAATCAAACCAATATTGTAAAGCAATCATTAATCAATTAAAAATAAATATGTATATATATATTTTAATGGGATTCTTTAAAAAATAAGAGCCAAAGAGCTAACAGACAACTTACCTCAAATGATACTAAGGGGGACAGAGAACTATTTTTGGTAGTCATTAAAGGCCACAGCCAAGACAATTGATTAATGATCACAATCAATCTGGAGGAAGAATCTCTAGGGATGAATTTAAGGTCTCTTTAGTTGGTCTTATTTTTTTTTTCAACAAAAATAAAACCAGTGCTGGATGAACTGTTTTTCACTAATTTTGCATAAAACACACATCAAAAAGGGATCCCTAAACATGAGATGAGACTCAGAATTCCCAGCGATTTCAAACTGGACCAATTCTTTATTTCAGGATGAACTAAACAGGCAAACCCAAGTGGCGCAGTGGTAAAGAATCCTCCTGCCAAAGTAGGAGACATGGGTTCTATCCCTGGGTCGGAAAGATCCTGTAGAGAAGGAAATGGCAACTCATTCCAGTATTTGTGTCTGGAAAATTTCATGGGCAGAGGAGCCTGGTGGTATACAGTCTATGGGGTCACAAAGAGTTGGACAGGACTGAGCACAAAGCACATGCAAAGGCGCAAAGCAAAAAAGCTTTACTTCTAAAAATAAGCTATATAGGTTCAGGCTGGGGGAAAACTGGGTTGGCAGTTCACATGGAAAAAACTTGAGTGTTTCAGTCTCAAAATGGTCTATGCAGCTGTGAAAGAAGCTAATGAAATCTTAGGCTATACTAAATAGCATGTGATATTTATCTTAGAGAGGTAAAAATCCCATTATACTTTGCATTAATGAGACCACAGCTTACTAGGAACATCTTTTGGATTCACTGACACATTATTGCACCTAGGTTAGTGAAGGAGCTAATAAACTTGTAACAGTTAAAATAAATGAAATTGTTTGACAGGAAAAGGAGAAATGAGAGGGGACATGAGACTCGTCTGCAAATATGTGAAGGGTTTATAAACAGCAGATGAATTGAGCTTACTTTGTGTTGCCTCAAAGTAGAAAGCAAAGGGGAACTACAAATAGGCATAGTTTGGCTCTGTAAAAAGGAGAGCTTTCTAAATAATCTGATTTTATGAACAGGAAAATGGGCTGCCTCCAGAGAATATGCATCACCATTTCTAGAAGTATTTAAATGGAGGTGGGCTCTATCCAGCTCTGTCAGGTTACACAGAAGCCAGCCAGGGTAGATGAATCCTATTACCTCTCTACAGAGCCACCTTTCCAGTGCCTTCCTGACCACTCTTCTCATGACTGATCCTTTTCTTGTTCAAAGCTTGTCAGCATTAACTGTCTGTTCTACTTCTTTAGCATTATACTTGAGCATTATTGTGGAATATCACTATCCCATTTCTTCCCTGTCATCAGATTCTAATTCTGCTACATTGACTGTGCTAAGGCCTTTGATGGTGTAGATCACAATATACTGTGGAAAATTCTTAAAGAGATGGGAATACCAGACCACCTGACCTGCCTCCTGAGAAACCTGTATGCAGGTCAAGAAGAACTGGACATAGAACACTGGACTGGTTCCAAATTGGGAAAGGAATATGTCAAGGCTGTATATTGTCACTCTGCTTATTTAACTTACATGCAGAGTACATCATGCGAAATGCTGGGCTGGATGAAGCACAAGCTGGAATCAAGATTTATGGGAGAAACATCAGTAACCTCAGATATGCAGATGACACCACCCTTATGGCAGAAAGTGAAGAGGAACTAAAAAGCCTCTTGATGAAGGTCAAAGAGGAGAGTGAAAAAGTTGCCTTAAAACTCAACATTCAAAAAATAAAGATCATGTTATCAGAGCCCATCACTTCATGGCAAATAGATGGGGAAACAAGGAAACAGTGACAGACTTTATTTTCTTGGGCTCCAAAATCACTGCAGATGGTGACTGCAGGCATGAAATTAAAAGATGCTTGCTCCTTCGAAGAATAGCTATGACCAACCTAGGCAGCATATTAAAAAGCAGAGACATTACTTTGCTGACAAAGGTCCATATAGTCAAGGATATGGTTTTTCCAGTAGTCATGTATGGATATGAGAGTTGGACCATTAAGAAGGCTGAGTGCTGAAGAACTGAACTGTGGTGTTGGAGAAAACTCTTGAGAGTCTGTTGGACAGCAAGGAGATCAAACCAGTCAAACCTAAAGGAAATCAGTCCTGAATATTTGTTGGAAGGGCTGATGTTGAAGCTGAAGCTCCACTTCTTTGGCCATCTGATGTGAAGAACCAACTTATTGGAAAAGACCCCGATGCTGGGAAAGATTGAAGGTGGGAAGAGAAGGGGATGACAGAGGATGAGATGGTTGGATGGCATCACTGACTCAATGGACAAGAGTTTGAGCAAACTCCGGTAGATGGTGAAGGACAGGAAAGCCTTGCGTGCTGCAGTCCATGGGGTTGCAAAGAGTTGGACATGGCTGAGTGACTGAATAACAACAACAAATCAGATTCCTGGGGGTTGGGGAAAACATCTTACACTTTCATAAATCCTTGGTGCTCAGCTCTGTCCCTACTCATGAGAGTTAGTGAACGATTAATTGAGTAATGATCTACAAAAGGCGGTGTTGGTTACTAACAAAAGTTAAGGACCTAAGCCTTGATGTGATGTAGCCTGGGAAGCTATTGTGCTGTATTTCTTATTTTTTATACTGACTAAAACTGACTATGGGCTTCCCTGGTAGCTCATCTGGTAAAGAATCTACGTGCAATGCAGGAGACCCAGGTCTGATTCCTGGGTCAGGAAGATCCCCTGGAGAAGGGATAGGCTACCCACGCTAGTATTCTTGTCTGGAGAATCCCCATGGACAGAGGACCCTGGGGGGTTACAGTCCAGATGTCTGCACAGAGTCAGACACAACTGAGTGAGCACAACACAGCACAAGCTAACTATAGAGCAGAAAAAATCAGCCAACTAATTGTTCACTCATTGTGCAAACTCTGACCCTCTGTGCTCATGGCAGACTTTTGCCTTTAATGCCGCGTTTAGGACTTTTTCTCTCTTTTAGAAAGTAATTTATTTTAAAATAATTTATTTTGAAATAATTTCAAAGTTATAGAAAAGTTTTCAGAAAAGTACAAAGAGCTCCTTTACCTTCACACAGACACCTACACTGTTAATATTTTATTGCATTTGCTTATTTCCTCTTCTGTCATATATAATAGATATGTAATAGATATATATATATTCATAATTTATATTTACCTATTATCATTAGTCTTTTTCTAAATCTTTTGAGAGCAGTCCAGACATCATAACTCATCACCCTAAAACATTTCAGTATGGATTTCCCCAAACAAGAACACTTTGCTGATAACCAGCACAGCTTCCAAGTAATCAACTCTGGCACATCACCACTAGGCAATTCAGATCTCATTCAAAATTTGCTAACTTTCTCAGTAATGTCTCTTTATCTTTTGATCCAGGATCTTATTCAGGAGTGAATGTTTCATTTCATTGTCAAGCTTCCTTAGCCTCTGTCAAGTAAGGACATTTCTTCTGTTCTTCCTTCTGTGTCAAATCCCTGACATTTTTAAAGAGGACAGACCTTACATTTTGTAGGGTGACTCTCAAACTAGGGTCATCTGATGTTTCCTTATGATCTATCTCAGGTCTGCATTTTCAGCAGGAACAACATTGATATCCTATGCAGTACCTTCGAAGTGAGTCAAACCAGGAGCTATATGATGTGATATGTACTCATCTCAACACTGACCAATGACCATGTTAATTCTAATCACCAGGTCAAGCTGGTGCCTGACTGGCTTCACTACCTTGTATTTAGCAACTTGAAACTGATCAGAATTTTCTGGGGCGATTATTCCAAAATTGGGACTTCCCTGGTGGCTCAGATACTAAAGAATCTGCCTGCAATGTGGGAGACCCAGGTTCAGTCCCTGGCTTGGGAAGATCCCCTGGAGAAGGAAATGGCAATCCACTCCAGTATTCTAGCTTGGAGAATTCCATGAACAGAGGAGCCTGGCAGGTTACAGTCAGTCCATGGGGGTTGCAAAGAGTCAGACATTACTGAGCAACTAACACTTTCATTTTCATTCCAAAATTACACCAATATTTGATATTCATCAAACTTTGATCCACCAACCTTAGGATCCACTGAAGACTCCTGCCAGAAGCAACCATCTCTCTGATGTTGCCAAATGAAAAGTCTATATCCCCATCACTTCTTCTACATATATTAGATGACATTCAACTTTTAAAAAGAGCTTTCTTTTCTCATTCATTCATTTATTTTTGGCTTCCTATTGTATTCAATGACTTGTAATACATTACTATTGTTATCTCTTTTGATGCTCAAATTGTCCCCATTTGGCCAGTTTTTAGGCTGGCTTCCTATGCCCTTGGAACATTTTGTTATCATTTGTTTCCTTACTTTTTGGCCCAGTAAGAAGTTCCAGGCTCATCTTATATGGTGCTATAGCTCTAGAAAGAAATTGGCAATTTCTCCACGGAGGATTGGTTCTTTTCAGTGGAGGATGGTTTTGAGAAACCAAGATGTAAATACTATTGTGCTCATTGATTCTGGTCCCTCTCATTCAAAGAGCTAAGCATGCACACACACATGTGTATAATACCTGCACATATACATCTGTAACTGTTCTATATTTTATCTACAAAACATGTATTTGCCTAATCAACTTTTCTGTTTGGTGTAATCAATCCCCAAACTTTGTCAACTGTCTCCTCTGCCCATCACTTCTGCATCTACCCTCAACTATCCCACATCCAGGGATTCTGGACATATAGAAACATGCCTCCACATCCCTCTCCAACCCTCATCACCACCCTACATCCTCAGCCTGTACTGACTTGTGTTGGGAAGAGAAGCGATCATGGGAAGAGAGAGGAAAGCAGTGGAAGGGAAGACGGGACTTAGATCACTTTACTATCCAAAATGTAAAAATTTTAAGTGAATATGCCACAGAAAAATAAACTAAAAAGATGGCTAACTCTAATTCTAGAGTGCATGCTATTTAAATATTAGAGTTTTATGCTACTTTTTAGAAGAAAAATTAATGCAGAAAATGCTTATCATTTTATTAAAACTGAAACACTCTGAGTTTTGTTCTTCACGCCATGGTGAAAATTTGAGTCAATACATTTATAAAATTTCTATCACCAAAACAAGGCATTACTTAAGATTAATTAAGCTTTAAAAAACTAATTTATTATTAAATAGAAAAAACTGATCAGTATTCTAATTTTTTTCTCTGTTAGGTAGTTTTGGGTCTACATTTGAAAGCAGCTATCAAAGCAAACAGCAGCATAGCTTCCAGTTTGTTTGTTTGTTTTTCCTGACTTACTTTTTAGAAATCTATTCTGTTAGGGAGTCAGGTAGGGAAGAAAGGAAGGAAGGATGGAGTGGGTTATTAAGATATCCTTGAGAAATCTACACTACTTAGCTAAAAGTTGTTTTCAGATTGTTCCATAATGCTACTTTTAAGGGTATGCATTCTCTTTGTTGTGAGAAGTGGAATATTTCCTGCCATTATCAGTAAACAATGATGTCACAGTCATTAGCAATTGTAGCCACCACATATGACGAGCTGGTCAGCCTGAGGAAACCCACGAAGGAAAAGAATATCTGCCATCAAGCAGCCATCAGATTGCAGCCACTCCCTATGGTGAGCCCCAAGGAAACTCAGGATGTGAAAACACATTGGCCCTAGATAGCTGAGGGGCATATCAAAGAAATGATTTCAGTGAGCCCAGATTCTTGCATCCTCTCATACTTAGAAAAGCACTAAATTTCTTGAGATGTCAGGTTTTCCTTAATTAACAATAATCTTTTCATGTGCCTACGACCTGCCCCTTGTTGCAAAGCTTAGATATAAGCTACCCCACCCCCACTGCCTCCTCAGAGGATTTCTCTCAGGGTTGCTTGAGATGCTGCCTTCCAGGCTTAAGTCCTAAAAAATTTTCACTGAATAAAACACAACTTTAAACTTTGAGGTTGTGAATATATATTTTTTTTAAGTCCGAAGTTACTAGATTTCCTCACTGTCTTTTTAATTTTGATGTGGAAGTTCATCTTATAAAGACACTTTTTTTTTTCCTCCTTATGAACATTCCTCCCTATGTGTGTTTGCAAAGCCCTAAACAAGTTATGTGAAGGGTTTGGGGCTTATATCTCACAGGGTAGCAAAAATATAGGGTATTTCACCTTGTACTGTACAGGCTTGGCTCTTGTTTTCTTAAGTGGTCTTGCTGCTCAGTCTGACCATAAAATAATTTCTTTTAAAAGTTCTTAAATCTGCAAATTCTCTCTTCCCCACTCCTACCCATTTCCTGACGGGGAACTGAGACTCAGGCCTTGACTTTATGCATAGCAGCTTTAACTGCCAAAATATACTGATGAAATACAATATATTCAGTGTATTTGTTGTTGTTGTTCAGTTACTCAGTCGTGTTCAACTCTTTGTGACCCCAGGGACTGCAGCATGCCAGACTTCCCTGTCCATCACCAACTCCTGGAGCTTGTTCAAACTCATGTCCATTAACTCGGTGATGCCAAGCATATCATCCTCTGCTTCCCTCTTCTCCTCCTGCCCTTAGTCTTTCCCAGCATCAGGGTCTTTTCCAATGAGTTGGCTCTTTGCATCAGGTGGCCAAAGAAATGGAGTTTCAGCTTCAGCATCAGTCCTTCTAAAGAATAATCAGGGTTAATTTCCTTTAGAATTGACTGGTTTCATCTCCTTGTTGTCCAAGGGATTCTCAAGAGTCTTCTCAAGCACCATAATTTGAAAGCATCAATTCTTCAGTGCTCAGACTTTTTTATGGTCCAACTCTCACAACCATATATGACTACTGGAAAAACCATGTACTCATCTAGATAATATCAGGCATCTATGCAT
Source organism: Bos mutus (assembly GCF_027580195.1). Classification (NCBI taxonomy): domain Eukaryota; kingdom Metazoa; phylum Chordata; class Mammalia; order Artiodactyla; family Bovidae; genus Bos; species Bos mutus. The sequence goes on from NC_091638.1 coordinate 23,542,413, forward strand.
TTGATATTTGTTTCCAATAAATATTTGTTATTGATATTTATAACCATTTGGTTATAAATTACTACTCTTTTGGAAATCTTTTAGACATGTGATTTATTTTAGACATTTACTTTTCACTAAGATTTGTTTTGTACTGAGCAGGTAGGTCTGTGAATTGAGAATTTAGAAACTTTTGAAACAAATGGAGTCTATTTTCTCCTCGTTTATCTCACCTCTCTTTTTGTTAACACAATTAAAATCTGATTTTATTGTGTGAAGAAGTGAAGGGCACCAATTGGAAAAACAAACAAAAACAATGATTTTATCTTGGCTGAAGACAAGAAAATCTTCCCGTTTTTGGTGGTAGAAAAACTACAGCGACAGCCCAGGGCACTTCTAACGAGTCAAGGTTTTTAAGCAATTCATGCCAAGAAGCACTGCCATGCAGTATCGCGACCTGGTTCTTTGAACAACTTGTGCACCTTGACAAATGACATCAGAAGAAAACATAAGGCAAATTCTGACCCTAGTAGGACTGAGCACAAATTGGAGCCTCCTGTACAGCAATTTACGAATCATACCTGAGCAGAACGCTTACAGATCTATTTTCAAGGACTAGAGGAAAACACAAAACAGAGTGTTTAATCAGCTCGACAGCCACCAATGGAAACCGCGATGCACAAGTCAATTGAGGGGGGCCAAGTCAGGTACTTGGGAAACAATCAGCTAAATGATAATCAAAGTTATTAGATTTGCCTGGTAAAAATGTGTTTCATAAAGCACCTACTTAATTATGCAGGCTGCTCCAATGACACCCGGATGTTCCTGGTTGTCATTCAGCTTTCCAAGTCAGTTACAACTACTAATAATGAGTTTTTGTTTTGTTTTAAATAAGCAAGGTTTAATTTGTCTTAAAAACATTCATGGTCATTTACTTTTTTTTAACCTGCTATCAGGGCAAGCAAACCTGCGGTTTGGGTTTGTGCCATGTTTTAGAAGCAGGTATTCTCAGCTGAGATGTCTTTCCAAATAGAATTTTCTGCAGATGCGAGTGTCCACTATGAATAACACTTCACTAGCAAAATAGAAGCCATTACAGAGGTAGAGCTGGAAATACTAAATTTACCCTCTAATGTTTTCTTTGTGAAGCTTTCTGTACGATTTAAAAGAAATTATCTAGAGACTTCCCTGGTGCTCCAGTGGTTAAGAATCCACCGTCTGATGCAGGGGACACAGATTTGATCCCTAGTCAGGGAACTAAGAGCCCACATGCCATGGGACAACTAAGTACAGCCAAAAATAAATAATCTGAACAGACTACTGGAAAAAAGTATTCTCACTGACAAATTAATTGTATCTTCAATATAATTAAAATTATTCTATGGCATTTTGGGGACTTTGATTTAAGATTAAAAAGAATGATAAATGGCAGGTAAATGACAGGTATCTTTTAACCTTGGAGAATATTTTCATCATATAATAACTTGAATTTTTCTTTTTGATATGAAGGGATTATAGTCTTGCTGTTTTGCAGCTACTACACATGAGTAACTCTCACTTATGAGTCACTGGGCAAGAAGTTCCAAAGAAATCCCATTGGTATCAGTGAAATAAAGTCAATCCGGTCACATGCCATGCATAAGAAGGGCGTAATGAGGTCTTTGCTGATTAAAGGAATATTTTATTGCACTTGATGGGCATCTGGCTGTATCTACCGACACAAGGTAAGAGAATATTTACCTGAACTACAAAAGAAATGAAATGTACACCTTGAGGCAAGGGCAATGAATTCCACAGACAATGCCCTCCATTGTCATTATATGCAAAATGATGAGTGAGTGCCCCAGTACTGAAGTTTGCTATACAGGGAAGGTTTACCATCTGGCCAGTAGGTGGTGCTGAAACCACAGGAAAAGGAAAAAGAGCCCCGGCTTTCTGTCTCTCCTGCTCCTGTCAGCAATTTTCTATATGTTTCCAAATTTCTCTGTTTAAAGACTGCATCTTGGAAAAGAGGCAATGATTCTCATAGTCTAAAGTGGTATTTCTTTTTTTGCTCACAGATGTGAGAGAAGGTCACTGAAGAGCACGTGTGCATGCATGCCAAGTTACTTCAGTTGTGTCTGACTCTTTGCAACTCCATGGACTGTAGCTCACCAGGCTCCTCTGTCCATGGGATTCTCCAGGCAACAATACTGGAGTGGGTTGCCATGCCCTTCTCCAGGGGATCTTCCCCATTCAGGGACTGAACTTGTATCTCTTATGTCTCCTGCACTGGCAGGGGGGTTCCTTACCACATTGCCACTTAGGAAGCCCTAAAGAGTATGCGATGCTTAAAAAGGAGAGTATGATTATCTTAGTGACATGGTTAAGCCCCGGCCTCAGTGTCAGACTTTATTTTTCTGGGCTCCAAAATCACTACAGATAGTGACTGCAGCCATGAAATTAAAAGACGCTTACTCCTTGGAAGGAAAGTTATGACCAACCTAGATAGCATATTCAAAAGCAGAGACATTACTTTGCCAACAAAGGTCCGTCTAGTCAAGGCTATGGTTTTTCCTATAGTCATGTATGGATGTGAGAGTTGGATTGTGAAGAAGGCTGAGCGCCGAAGAATTGATGCTTTTGAACTGTGGTGTTGGAGAAGACTCTTGAGAGTCCCTTGGACTGCAAGGAGATCCAACCAGTCCATTCTGAAGGAAATCAGCCCTGGGATTTCTTTGGAAGGAATGATGCTAAAGCTGAAACTCCAGTACTTTGGCCACCTCATGCGAAGCGTTGACTCATTGGAAAAGACTCTGATGCTGGGAGGGATTGGGGGCAGGAGGAAAAGGGGACGACAGAGGATGAAATGGCTGGATGGCATCACTGACTCGATGGACGTGAGTTTGAGTGAACTCTGGGAGTTGGTGATGGACAGGGAGGCCTGGTGTGCTGCGATTCATGGGGTCGCACACGTCCCCAAGAATCGGACACGACTGAGCGACTGATCTGATCTGATCTGATCTACGTGGTACAGGAAGGATGGGTGTATTGTATAAAGCTTTCTGCAAAACACAATCAAATCAGTCCACACACCCTAGCATCTGGGTCACTACTGACTAGCTTGTTTGGAGGTTTGTCTATAATTATAAGTGAACTTTTTCTGAAACTCTTTAGGGTGGACAAGTATCAGTGGGTCCCAGGTCTCTGCAACTGCTGAGACCTGTGTGTTTGTCAGGTAAGCACCCTGAACTGAGCTAACAGATTCCTTTCCCTGTTGCATTGCCTGCTTTGAAGTATGATCTGTATATACCTTCAATGCAATTTAAAGAAAGAAGAGGGAAAACGAGGAGTCCTCAATGAAGATTTTTATTACTGCTCTTCATTGGAGGAGAAAGAGGCAACTAGCTGGCAAATATAGACCTGTTGGGAAGAACTCATTTCCAGGGCAGATTTTGAGGGTCACTGCACATTTAGTTCAATCCTCCACACCAGAGATAGGGAAACTTTCCTTTCTATTGAGAGCTGCTGACCCAAAGAGGAAAAGAAAATCAATTGAGGGTCAGAGAAGTAGAAAGCAACTTAATTTAGTTTATTTTCAGAGAGATGTTACACCTTTTCATGTCTTTTCTATTAGGTACAGGGGACATAAAAGTCTAATGTGCGTGTGTACTCAGTCATGTCCGATTCTTTCAGACTCCAAGGACTGTAACCTGCCAGACTCCTCTGTCCATGGAATTCTCCAAGCAAGAATACTGGAGTGGGTTGCCATTCATTTCTCCAGGGGATATTCCTGATCCAGAGATTGAACCCACATCTCTAATGTGGGTCTCTCCTGCAGTGGCAGGCGGGTTGTTTACTACCATGTCAGCAAATGTTTATAAAACTCTAAAGGTACATCAAATAATTTAAAATTTATATCCAATATCTTTACAAGATAGGGGAGTTGAAAAAGAATGGGAAGGCAAGGAGATGGATAAAAGATCAAAATACAGCAAAAGAGAAGAGAGAGACAGGCAGAGAGTGGCAGAGTTGCCTGCTCCACAAACACCAACACCCTGTGTTGAAGAAAAAACACAGACACCAAGAGGAAGGCAGGCAGAGGCAAAGACATGTTTGAGAAGTGAAAAAGCATTTGGGGAGCAACAAACATCTCATGATGTGGTTTTTAGGCTATCAGCATAGAAAACCTTTGTTGGGCAAGCTGCATCTTTGTAAATATAGTCATTTACAGAGAAGTTGTGGAAGGGAGCAAAATCTCCTACTCCGAATCTGTCTCTTTGACAAGTAGATTAATTTAGGCTGATTCTTTCTAAGAAATGGAAGATTCAGAAAGTCTTTCTTTTTTTTTAAAGATGGTTACTTAAACTTATTTTATTCGCTACAGCATGCAGGATCTTAGTTCCCCCAAAAGGGATCGAATCCATGCCCCCTGCATTGAAAGTGGGGATTCTTTTTTTTTTTTTTTAACAGGGCTTTATTTTTTTTTTTATTTTATTTTATTTTTAAACTTTACATAATTGTATTAGTTTTGCCAAATATCAAAATGAATCCACCACAGGTATACATGTGTTCCCCATCCTGAACCCTCCTCCTCCTCCTCCCCCTCCCCATCCCTCTGGGTCGTCCCAGTGCACTAGCCCCAAGCATCCAGTATCATGCATCGAACCTGGACTGGCAATTCGTTTCTTACATGATATTTTACATGTTTCAATGTCATTCTCCCAAATCTTCCCACCCTCTCCCTCTCCCACAGAGTCCATAAGACTGTTCTATACATCAGTGTCTCTTTTGCTGTCTCATACACTGGGTTATTGTTACCATCTTTCTAAATTCCATATATATGCGTTAGTATACTGTATTGGTGTTTTTCCTTCTGGCTTACTTCACTCTGTATAATAGGCTCCAGTTTCATCCACTTCATTAGAACTGATTCAAATGTATTCTTTTTAATGGCTGAGTAATACTCCATTGTGTATATGTACCACTGCTTTCTTATCCATTCATCTGCTGATGGACATCTAGGTTGCTTCCATGTCCTGGCTATTATAAACAGTGCTGCGATGAACATTGGGGTACACGTGTCTCTTTCCCTTCTGGTTTCCTCAGTGTGTATGCCCAGCAGTGGGATTGCTGGGTCATAAGGCAGTTCTATTTCCAGAAAGTGGGGATTCTTAACCATTGGACCACCAGGGAAGTTTCAGAAAGTCTTTCTTTTTTACCTCTCCCTTAGCTTCCTAAAGAATTTAGATAGAGGGCCTATTTCCAGAATTGAGCCATAATTAGAGATCAGTGCCAAGAATGTGGGTTAGCTGTGGCGGGGGAAACTTGGTCCAGCCTAGAGCTCAGAGTCCACTCTGTGTACCAGAGTCTCTGCCTAGCCCAGCAACATCTGCGTGCCAGACATTTGCTTTTCCATTTCTGGGTCCACTGCCTCCTTCTTCAAGTCACAAACTAGTGCCACCAACATCCTCTCCTGTTCTTACCTAAAGATGGTCTTAACCATTTGGGGGGAATTATTCAGTTTTCCTGGGTCTGTCCTATGCATACATATTGGAGGAGGAAATGGCAACCCACTCCAGCATTCTTGCCTGGAAAATTCCATGGACAAGAGGAGCCTGGCAGGCTCCATGGGGTCACAAAAAGTCAGACATGACTGAGTGACTGAGCATGCATGCTCCCATGTATATTTGTTGTTAAATTTTTGTTTGATTTTTCTTCTGTTAATCTGTCTCATGTCAATTTAATTCTTAAACCAGCTGGAAGAATGTGAAAGCACAGAGGAAAATGTCTTCCTCTCCTAAAGTTGCATCTTGCTACTTCCACCTAAAGGTGCCTGGAATTTAAGTCAGAGTTCGAGTTTGAACCAAAGTCCCAAATTTTCTACGTCGTCATTGAATGTCCTCTACAATGACAACTGGGTATTGTCATGATCATTACATGAAGCACTGTAGTTTTAACACCATGTAAATATATTGTGCCTTGATCAGCATTAAAAATTAATGAGATATTTTAGAAAGGGATCTATTAAGGGTAAAAAGAGAGCTTACTTTCTGGCTAGGTTTTGGTAAAAAAAAAAAAAGTAAAAAAAACTACTTCCTCATTCCAGAAACATGTTAACTACTTGAATTAAAACCAACAAACAAAACTCCCTAGAAGTATGTGTATGTGTGTGTGTGCACACATATGCATGCATGTGTTCAAATGTCCATTCCTTAAATCTTTTTAAAACTTTACAAGAAATGTACTCACTTCCTAGAATATCCATTAGAATCTAACAGCTCCTTTTTGGTAGGGAAGATAGTATGACAAGACCAGAACACAGGTTATAACAAATACAAACACACTATTTGTATGACTCACGCCAAGTTCCAAGGGTGTCTTTCTGGGCTGCAGTGCAAAAGAGTGAGCAGAGTTTTGCAAATTGCTGCAGCATCAAATAGACCAAAACTCTCAGTGAGATAAATATGAAAAATCAATTCATTCATTCATCCAAGCAAGCAAGATATACAAGGTACATGCCCTTTGCATTTGTAGATCATTTCTGCAGTTTACAAACAGTTTCTCACCCATTTCCATAGCTCTCTTGAGCTTTAATTTAGACTCCAGGGGGAGTTATTTCTGGATTAGGTAGAAAAGCAAACAAGCTCAGAGAGATCGTCTTGCATTTGGCCACTATACCAGGACCCACTGCTTTGCTGAATTCTAGACAGCACCATTTCCACCACGAACAGTGTTACCTGGTGCAACATGGCAGCCAATAAAATACCCTGCCATTTCCTCCCAGACTGGAAGCCCCCATACAAAGCAGGAGGACCAGAATCAAGCTGGATGCTCAGTTCACTGGAGATATGCCCAATCCCAGAGCTTGTCTCAGAAGTGGCAGCTGGGGATTATTTCTCATAGAGTAAATACCATTCTTGGGGTGATTCTTTGATGTTGACAATGGCTTCCACAGTGGCTCAGTGGTGAAGAACCCGCCTGCCAGTGCAGGAGATGTGGGTTTGATCTCTGTGTCAAGCAGATCCCCTGGAGAAGGGAATGGCAACCCACTCCAATAATCTTGCCTGGGAAATTCCATGGACAGAGGAGCCTGCAGGACTACAGCCCATGGGGTCACAATGTTGACATAGATTTTGCTAAAAGTGTCAGCATGGTGAAATGTATAAAAGTCTCTATTTACTGTTTTTAAAACGTCGTTTCCAGGTTTGGCCATATGACACACATTGGGGATGTAACCATCAAGAAGTCATTTGACATCTGAGCTATAGTTTTCTCATCTACAATTTGGAAGTGATGGTACTTGGCATCCCAGGATGACTATGAAATTCAAACTGGGTTAATGGGATTTTCAGATGCTTTATAAACCATAAAGTGCTACCCAAGTGTAAGATACTATTATTACCGTTCCTATTGACACCGAGGGCTTCCCTCATAGCTCAGTTGGTAAAGAATCTGCCTGCAATGCAGGAGACCCTGGTTCTATTCCTGGGTCAGGAAGATCCACTGGAAAAGATATAGGCTACCCATTCCAGTATTCTCGGGCTTCCTTTGTGGCTCAGCTGTAAAGAATCTGCCTGCAATGTTGGAGACCTGGGTTCGATCCCTCGGTCGGGAAGATCTCCTGGAGAAGGGAAAGGCTACCCACTCCAGTATTCTGGCCTGGAGAATTCCATGGACTGTATAGTCCATGGGGTTGCAAAGAGTCGAACATGACTGAGTGACCTTCACTTTCACTTTCACTTATTGACACCGAAGATTTGCTTGGGGAAAAAAGGAAAAGGAGGGAACTATATTGAGGATAAAAAGAGGATAACATTCTAAAGTAAAGAGCTCACTATTGTAAGTCATAGTTCCAAGACAGCTGTTGGCTGCTTAATAAAAGCCAGTGAAGATGACAAAGTAATTTCTGGTTCAAGCATGAATGCTCAAGTACAGGCATTTATGTTCAACTGCCAGATGCTTCAAGCTAGCAGCTAAATCTGAAGATATCAAACACACTTCATGCATCAACAATATCCTGGCCTCTCAAGTCAGAGCAATGCAGAAAGGTACATCCCCAAAGCAAAGAATGTCACTGGAAAATTACCCAGGAGGAGGAGAGACTGTGAAACTGATGCAGAAGATGGCAAATTCCACAAGAATCACTAAAATACTGGTTAGAAAAGGAAGTAAAATATGAATAGAGAAAAAGCAGGATCTAGAGTTTGGGAGATAAGAGAGAAACCTTTGCTGTTTATGCAGATGACTACTCTCCTTGATACTGGAAGATGTTACACTCGTTTATGATTTTTGGAAATCTGTCAATGGAAGATTTAAAGTTGGTGGTTTAAAAGAGAGTGTTAAAATATTTACCTGTATTCTCTAACCAAAAGTTAAGGTTGTACTGCATTTATCCAGGTGGTAAGTAATGTGCTTATTAAACATTTTCCTTTTTTAAAATCTTTTAGATAATTTATATGAGGAGAAAAAAAAAGTAGACTTACTCTGATGCCTAGTTCTTGTTGACTGGAATTATCACTTTGGGTTCTTGGTGAAAAGGTGCGGATACTATGATGGCCATATCACCATTCTTGAACATCATTATCATTATCATCATTTCAGCTTACATATATTGTGGAAGGTATTCACATAATTACAAAGGTTATATTTACCATGTGCCAGGATCTGTGCTGAACACCTGCATTTACGAGTTCATCAAAATTTAAGCATCGTGAAGACAGGGAACACGTCTTTTTCGTTCATCACAGACGCCTTACGCATAGCATTTGCTGATGTTTAATCACAGAGTCATGTTCTGCGCTTTTGGGACCACATGGACTGTAGCCCACCAGGCTTCTCAGTCCATGGGATTTCCCAGGCAAGAATACGGAAGTGGGTTGTCATTCCGTTCTCCAAGGGATCTTCCCGACCCAGGGATGGAACCTGCATCTCCTGTACTACAGGCAGGTTCTTTACCACTGAGTCACCTGGGAAGCCCCAAACGCAGCATAGTTAATGACAAAATACATGCTTGATAAATATCTCGAGAATGAATGAATCACTAGCAGTTAAACCTCAATACTCTCACGATAAGTATCATTATTATCACCATATAATAGACAACGAACCTGAGGCTTAAAAAGGCTACATATATTTCCAAGGACACAGACATAGTCAGAGGGAGAAAACAGGTATTCTGACCCTGAGTTTGGTTGACTGGAAAGCCCTATATGCTATATTTCCATTCCAACATGACTGCAGCTTCCTGCTCGCTTTGATTTATTTTGAAAGAGGTGTTTGGGTGGCTGCCAATGTTTAGGTATAAATGAGCTTTGCCTAATTCTCTTTTTGTCCTGATAGAATGTGACATGATGTGTTGGAACTAGAGATAGTTGCAGGAGTCAAGTCACAAGGAGGAGGAAGAAGAAAAGAGAATCCAACAGAGCCCAGTGTGATGAGATGAGAAAAGGATTCAAGAGAAGAATGAGAAGCATCAGCTACTGGAAAAGCCAGAAAGGAATCATTATACTTTATTGTCAAATGCTCCAAAAGGTAGTCGTCTGGGTTATTTATGGAAACTGGCTCCATAAACGAAGGCTTAAGCTCAAGAGAAGGAAAAATATGTGGCTATAAAACATTTCTAAGTTAACAAAAATCATTTCCACCTATCATATATTGAAAAAAATTGGACCTCTTGAATAAAAGGCAATTCTGTTTACAGATTAAAAATGTGGACAGTCAGTGGAGCCAGACTTCCTGAGTTTTAATTCTAATTCAATTACTCTGTTGATCCTAGGAAAATTATTTCATTTCTCAGAGCTTCAGTTGCTTCAGATTTAATAGGAATAACAACAGATACCTCATACTTTGAGGATTAAGTGAGCAAATTAATATAAAATTTTGAAAACTGAGCTTACCACATAATAACTGTTCGCTACTAAGAATCTAGCAGAAACAATGATGCCTCCATATTTCATTCTGAAATGCTGAAATCCTTGCAATGGCCAACAACACCCTATCTCACCTCAACTGATACTTTAATTTAAGACAGAAATCTGAAGAACCAATTGACATGTACACGCTGCAGTGAGGGAGATCTGGGTTCAATCCCTGGGTTGGGAAGATCCCCTGGAGGAGGGTACGGCAACCCACTCTAGTATTCTTGCCTGGAGAATCCCCAAGGACTGAGCAGCCTGGCAGACTACAGTCCATGGGGTCGCAAAGAGTTGGACATGACTAAGCATAGCACAATCAACAAGGACCTAGTGTACAGAACATGAAAAAAGAGAGAGAGAGAAAAAAGGAACTGAGCTGTGGAATAAGAAGTATCTAGATGCAAATTTTAGCTCTACCACTTACTAGGTGACTGATTATGGGTAGGTCACTTGACTTGTAAGTCAGTTAATTTCCTAACTTCACTAGTCCTATGGCTGCATGTAGTATGATTAAATCAAGCCAAGTGTGTGATACAAACTATCTATCATCATCATCAACATCTTCATCACTGAGCTTATTTGTACCTGGGTTCCATGTATTGTAACTGCAAGAACTTTCACCAGAAAATCAGCTTCTCTAACCTGCAGAGATTGGGGTGGGGTAGAGAAAACTTTAATGAGAGAAAGATGTCATAAACCTCCAAAGCAATGCTGTGGGTCGCTAAGTCCTGACAAAACTGCTCCTACTTTACACGGAAGCAATAGAGGAAACAAATTGACAGCAACTAAAAATGATAACAGATGCTCAAAACAATTTGCTGCCAGTGAAAGTATCATAAGGAAATTATCATTGTACATAGACATTTCTTTGCCAGAACAGTGTACAAACATCCAGATAAATAGCACAGGTGCTGTCTTGCTCACTTGCCAGGGATTGAAGACATTCCCCGGAATGACATCAAGTCAAGAGATCCTCATGCTTGTTGTATTCACATTTCAGGACCTCCATTAACTCTCCGGACATCATCAGACACTGTGAAAAATGCTGAAGACAGGACAATATGACCCTGAGCTGAGAAGATTAATAACCGGTGAATAAACTAAACTAGCTCACTGATAGCTTGCTATGCTGATTTCTACAGCTATCTTAATGGATTATTTGAGTAATTTATGGACCACAGCAAAAAATATACTTTACTGAGGGACATGAAAGGTCTAAGCAAAGCTTAGGTGTGTGGTATCTTTAGCTTTTAAATACAGAACCTTTACAAACCTTTGTTTTCCCCTCTTGTCCTCTATTTCATAATTTTCCAGAGGCCAGAAATCACACAAGGTCTAAGGGTTGCTTTTGAAAGCATCAGCACAAACTCCCAAGGAAACTGTAGGACTGCTCACCTCACAGGGACACCCAAGGTATACTGCTTGACTTTGTACAAGTGATACACACGGGAAGACGGTACTGAACTTCTGAGGGAATGCTACTCTTCGGCAGGGGTCGTAGACTTGACTAGTAATTAAGAGAGCTGGATTCCAACCTGGAGATAGACCTGAGAAGTGTTAGTTACTCATTCGTGTCCAACTCTGTGACTCCATGGACTATAGTCTACTAGGCTACTCTACTGATCAAATTCTCCAGGTAAAAATACTGGAGTGGGTAGCCCTTCCCTTCTCCAGGGGATCTTTCTGACCCAGGGTTCAAAGACATGTAGGCAGATTCTTCACCATCTGAACCACCAGCAAAGCCAGATAGACTTACACGATGCTAAACTTAGATTTAGAATCTTCATCATGTTAGTGGCTGACTGTAACATACCCTATTTCTTTTATAAAGTGCAGGCTAAATGATCATGGCTATATAGACAACCTAAGAACAGTAGTAACATATGGTCTCTAGTCCCTAATAATTCAGTGTCTGTCCCCTATTGTCAGCATTGAGGTGGTGTCCTGCACTAGCTTACACACTAGGAACCACAAGGCTTGGCCTCTGGTCTGTATACTGTTCTTAAATAAATATATTACATAGGTCTTGATTTCACAGGGCTTTTCTTTTCCATGCTATCTCACTATAGAGAGCTGGTCAAAAATAATTTATATACTGGGATGATTTTATAAAAATATAATAATGAAAAAGCAACAAAAAGTAATCACTATGATTATGTGTCAGTTACTGTGCTGGCTTCTCTCCCTAAATGACCTCCCTTCCTCTTCCTAGTAACTCTATTAGGATTCTGGGACCTAGCTAAAATCTCTTTCAACAATAGTACAGTTCTTTAAGGTATAAACTATAAGGATAGAGAGAAAGGTTTGGAGTTTTAACTGTTGAAACTGGGGATGTTGGGAAACCACTGAATGGTGAACAGACATGAAGCCTTATTCTTAGCTGCTTCTGGGGACTAGACGGATTTTTTAAATTTTATGGGTTTTTATTTTATGTTGTTTTTTAAATTATTATTATTTTTTAGGCTTTACCATGCAGCATGCAGGATCTCAGTTCCCTGACCAGGAATCGAACCAATGCCGCCAGAATTGGAAGCGTGGAGTCTTAACCACTGGGCCTCCAGGGAAGTCCCCTGACTTAGTCTTTAGAATATCCCCCCAAAGATGCAGGAAGTGGTGACCTCAGCTGCCACTGGAAGTACAGGTGATGGATCATTGTACATCAAGTACAAAGATCAAGTACAAAGATCAAATACAAGATGGATCAAGTACAGTACTGGATCATTGTTACTTAGAGTGAGTTAAGTCCCCAGATACTTTCCCTTATTCCATGCATCCAGGTGACTAGCTTCCTTATCCAGAAGGATGCTGAGATTTTTATTTTCTAAGAAGATAACAGAGGAAGGTTTCTGAGCCAGAGGATACCAGATTCAAATGAGGGTAGCAAGGATTTTTGTGAATATCTCTATCATGAATGTTGAGGTTCTCAGCTCCCTTCCTCAACATGGCTCCCCAAACACTGGTAGAGAGATGTCTGTTTCTAGGGACTGTGATCAATTTAAAAATGATCACATTTTAGTGCCTCAGTCTTCCATGTGACTCAACAACTGAGAATCACTGGACATCTGAGGACAGTTTCTAACATAAAAGATCAAGCTGAAGACAAGTAAAGAAAATCTGTCATTAACATTTTTAGAGAAACAAGAGATACTGAATTTATGCACAGACATATCCCCTACCCAACACCACAAATGAGGAACATTCAGAGACTAAAAGAGGGCTGCTAGAAATTTAAGTCATGGTAATTGAGTGGTAAAGTGTAACTGGTTTAAGACATGTCCTACAGGCTGGCCTCCAGGAAAAGAGGAAGCTTTCTGCCTGGCTCCATGGAAACTAGCCTTGGCCCAGGGTTTAAGGCAATTAATCACAGTCAACTCAACACTTGGTCTCTAGTCCCCAATAATTTAGTGTTTTTCCCCAGTTGTGAACACTGAGGTGGTGTCCTGTGCCAGCTAACACACCAGGAACCACAAGGCTTGACCTTCAGTATGTAGATTGTGCAAAGAAAGAAACCGTGCTATCAAAATCATGCAGTTCTTTTTCATACTAATGCTCCATGTATAACCCTGGAGAAAAAAATTCAAACAGAAAACAAAATTTTGTCAGGTGGACACTGTTACACCTATTTCAAAGATGAGGAAACTAAGGCTCAGAAAGGCACACAATTTGTAAGTAGCAAAGGGGAAATTTTAACCTGGGTCTGTGGGTGTTCTTAACTAGGGCAGTATACCTAGCTGCTTCCAGGAGGGAAGAGACCCATCATTTTGCAGACAGTCTTTTATGTGTCAGGCTGTAGGCCAAGTGCTCTGTATAATGTGCCTCACTTAGGCTCACAATAACTTGGAGTGGTAGACATCACTCCTATTTTACAAAGGCAGAATTGGAAGCTTCAAGACAAAGCAGTAAGATCAGGATTCGAAGTCAGGTTTCAAAGCCCATGATAAGGAGCCCATAGCACACGTATTTTAACCCTCTTCATCACACTGAATAAGTTGGGAATACTGTTGATCTTTATATAGGATTCCCAAAGTTTTCTCAATGTAAGCTCTGCCTTTTGGCCTGCCATTATTGAGTCTCAAAAATTCAACTCATGTGTTTGTTTTCGTTGGAGGATCCATGCCACGTAAAACTTTACCTGGCAGATTTCTCATTCTGCCACAGAACATTCACTGGGGAGAATGGCAGTTTTCTGCCTGATTCACTGTGTCTCCAAACACAGATTTTGTTGTGATGCATTTGCATTTTCCCTATACTGACAACAGAAAAGGATCTTAATGCAGACAGAAAACTGTCCAGACTTGAGGTAAGATCACCCTTCTCAAGAATCACAGCTCTCGGCTCCTAGTAGGAGACATTATCTCAAATACGGAGAAACACACATTCTCTCCACGGCTGAACAGTAAGTGATGGTTAATCTATGGTTCAGGGACTTTCCTCCAAGAATCCACAGGAGGAGTATACCACAGACACATTGTCAATCCCAGTTGGTAACATTCCAGTTACCCAACATTACAAGGATCAGTTCTGGCTTATCTGTTGTCCCAGTCCATTGACAGGACCTTGTTCATCCTACTTTGGAGGAAAAACTACATAATAACCTACTGATAATCCATTGGTACTCTCCTTTCAGTATGCTGGCACTGAATCAATTGCATCCCCTACTCTTTTCTTGCTCCCATACCAACATATATGTTACCAAGCCAATCCTTTGTAATGGAGATGGATAAGGCAGTATTTCGGTATTCTCGCTTTCCAACAGGTATCAGCCAAAACACAAGCATGTATTGTTCTACATACTGTTTCAAATATAAAATAAAGCTGACTTTAGTTCTGAGGTGCTTTAAATTAAACCAGGTTATATGACAAATGACGGCAAAGTTTTGGTTAGCCCTTGTAGATTAGCAGGGGCAGATCCAGGTGACACCTGTGGAAGGTATTGATTAAAAGGAGCTGATATCCATCTTTCCAAGCACAGAATAATCCTCTGGCTTTACAGAAATGATGGCAATCTTACAGAGAAGGTTAATCAGATACATGAGAAATCATACCTGCTCCCTGATAAAGTACAAATCACTCAGAGATCAATCACAGACCCCAGCTACCCACACTGTCCCTGAGAAAACAGAATTCAAGGCAGACGGATACAGTTTTGTTCAAGACCTAGTACAAAGTGAGACACTCTGCATGTTTGAACAGTTTTCCCTGCTGAGAGCACCGATTTGTGGGCTCTATAATATTAATACAAGTATATGGTAAACAACATAAATACAAGAAGTAGATATAAAGTACTGATCTACTTTTTCTGAGAAGAGAGTGACTAATCTCTCAGACCTCAGCACTGCTACAAAAACATTGCTGGATTCTTGGCACAGTCTTAGGAAATCCTAGTAAGACACAAAGTTAAGCATCTTGAGACACTACTCGAGTCACTGTAGTGAAGGTGATGGGGGGCAGGCAGTGAAAGGAATATGAGCACAATGTTACTGACATTTAAAGGTGTAAGTAAGCAAGTGTTAGTCGCTCAGTCGTGCCCGACTCTTTGCGACCCCATGGACTGCAGCCCATCAGGCTCCTCTGTCCATGAGATTTTCCAGGCAAGGATACTGGAGTGAGTTGCCATTTTGTTCTCCAGGGGATCTTCCCAACCCAGGGATCGAACCCGGGTCTCCTGCACTGCAGGCAGATTATTTACCGACTGAGCTACAAGGGAAGCCCCATTTAAAGGTGAGTCCCTACTAAATGCAGGGTCTGGTCTATGCTTTACAGAAAGAATTTGATTCCTTACAACAGAGGGACTTTCCATTTTTATACAAAAGAGACTAACATTCCTTAAGATTCATTTGTTCTAGGTCAGAGACCTGTTCAGAAAGGTTGGAGTTGGTATATGAAAGCAGGCTGTAATATACCAAAGCCCTAATTCCTTTTGCTATGCTCCATCAACAATCTCTATTTTTTCCTTTGGTCTGTTGCTTATTAATTTCCTTAGCCATTGTTTTAACAACAAGAATTTGCTGAGCTCCTTTGGGAGGCAGCATGATAGAGTAGAGGGAAGAAGAGACTTTTGGGTGTCAGATTGGATATGTAATTTCCCCTTTCTAGTTTCCTCTGCAAAAAGAAGGGGCTAGAAGAGATGATTTGATCTCTTCCAAGGCTATCAAAGGGTTCTTCCAAATGGGCCAATTCATGAATAGACTGTGAAAAAATGATGATTCTAATAAGCTATAAAAAACCCTTAATGAATGTGGTCTGCTCCTTCATTTGTTCATTCACTCACTTATTCATTCATTCACAGTTACAGAACATCTACTATGTGGAGGTGAGTGCTAAAGACTAGGGGTAAAGGTCAGCGGTCCTGATCCTCACGAAGCTTGCATTCTAGTTAGGGTGATGGATAATGGACATACGAGCAAAAGTGAAAAGCATGTTTAGATGTTGAAAATGTTGTGAGAGAAATGAACATGGTACTATGATAGAGAATAACAGGAAGAAACTTCTTGTGATAAGATGGTTAGAAGAGATCTTTGAAGGAGATCTGAGACCTAAGGGATGACAAGGAATCAGTCACAAAATGGAGTAAGGAAGTAGGGTGAACGAGAAGAATTTTACGGTAAAAAGAAAAGTTATCCAAATATCTCATATTATTATAATGGTTACATGGAAGACAAAGACAATCATCAAAGCCCACTGCAAAACAAAAAGAAAAGCAATAGAACATGTGTAAATACATAAGTAAATAAGGATGCACTTCATTTTTTAGATGATGAAATTGAAGCTCAGAGAGACGATGAATTTCTCACCTTTAGGCTGAGAAACTAAATGGACTAAAGTTAAGGTTATTTAATTAAGCCCACTGGGAGCAGACATGCACCATAGCGCTAAGGCTTGCCTTGGTCATCATAACTGGTGGGGCTTATATTGTCCAGAGCTCAACACACAAGTTCTTCTCCTTGTGTCACAGCAAGATGGCCTCAGGTCATCAATTCAACCCAATGACACAGCCAGAAATGCTAGCTCTGGCTCCAGGGTAGGTTAGAGGGTTTCACAGGAGATTTTTATAGAGGCTTGAAACTTTAAATTGCTGATCTATACCATAGTGACAGTAATAATGACACCTGATATTGATTATGGGGCTTCCCTGGTGGCTCAGACGGTAAAGAATCAGCCTGCAAAGCAGGAGACCCGGGTTCAATCCCTGGGTCGGGAAGATCCCCAGAGAAGGGAATGGTAACCCACTCCAGTATTCTTGCCTGGAAAATTCCATGGACAGAGAAGCCTGGTGGGCTGCCATCCAAGGGGTCACGACGAGTTGGACACGACTGAGCAACTAAAACTTTCGCTTTCAGTATTTATTCTGTGTCTACCACATGGACAGGTACTGTATTGAGCACTTGAAAGAACTGTCATTTACTTTCCTTAATATCTTTATGAGGTAGGTACCATTTTTATTTTCATTGGATGCTTATCTGACTCAGTCTCAGAGATAGTACAGCATAAAGGAAACTACACTGGACATTTTATTTTAAGATTGGATTCTGACCTGAGATTGCTATTTAGTAGTTGGGTATCTGAAACATGCCACATTACCTTTCTGAACCTCAATTTCCTTATAAAATGGGAAAATAAAACTAGTTTCCATTTGCCTCACTCAATAAAGATGGTGTATGTCCTGTGTTAAGGGAAGTGACCAGTATTATTTCCTGTAGATACTGAGTCATCTCTTTGTTTATTTGAGTAAAATATTAATGATGATTGAGATAGAAAACAGCCCAAACTAAACTGAGTAAGCCTATAAATGCAGTTTGTCTGCAGGACCCAATGGGCATGGATCTAAGAGATATGAAGTTAATTAAAGCGCTAATGAAGGATAATAGTTGGCCCCTTCCCTCCTCAGAGCAGTTGTTTCAGAGTTATTTGAGATGCTCTTTCCCTTGCTTAAAGAATGTCCGCCAAATAAAACATAACTCTCTATATCTGTGTCTCTATTCCTGTCCTTCAGATAGGTTCATCAGTTCCATCTTTCTAGATTTCATATATATGCATTAATATACTATACTTGTTTTTCTCTTTCTGACTTACTTTACTCTCTATAACAGGCTATGGACGTGTGGACACAGCTGGGTAAGGAGAGGGTGAGACGAATCGGGAGAGTAGCACTGACATATATACACTATCATGTGTAAAATAGTTAGCTGATGGGAAGCTGCTGTTAGCACAGGAGCTCAGCTCGGTGCTCTACGAACGCGTAGAGGGGTGAGAAGGGGGAGGGAGGTTCAAGAGGGAGAAGATATATGTATCCTCATAGCTGATTTGCACTGTTGTACAGTAGAAGCAAACACCATTGCAAAGAAATTATCCTCCAATTAAAAATTAAGAAAACATAACTTTCAACTTCAAAAAAAGGAGAATTGTTGGGAAGGAAGGCAGAGGGGTGGATCAGGATAGGAGCACATAAGTAGATTTGAGTTTCTGGTAATAATATAGCTCTTAAGTTGATCATGGGCTTACAGATATTAACTATTTTAATTCAATAATAAGAAAAAGTTAAAGAAGAACGATAAACATCCAAGGGGAAATAAGGGCCCATCATTATCGGCTGTCAATTAGCTGGGAGTTATTTTTTCACTGAAAAATGAACTATCCTCATCTCATTGATTTATCAAAATTTACTGATAGTATGCTTGGCATTAGAGCTTCAGAAATGAACAGTAATCAAGTGGGAGTCGTAAACAGACTGCTGAAAAAATGTGATAGGTGAAACAAGGCAGATGGTCACAGAGAAATATGGGAGGAGATCAAGGCAGTAATAAGGGTAACTCTCCATGGATGGGGCTGTGACCAGATGAAACAGAGCACTCAGGAGGGGGTGCTAGAGCTCAGGGAGAGGAAACACTGAGCTAACACGGCAGAAACACTTTATCTGTGAAGCCAACTACGCAGAGGCATGCATAAGATGTTTGCAGCGCACAACGGATCGGCCAGGTGCAGGAGCTCTCAGCTGCTGGACTGTGAGCAGCAGTCATAGAGAAGGCAATAAATATCTGAATACTGATGTGTGCTAATGAATGTAAATATATCTGATTTAGTCTTCCCAAGAATCCTGTGTAGTAGGCTCAGTTATACCCATTTCACAAGTTCACCCTGAACAGCTTGGAAGTGGTAATGTTAGGATTTGAACCTGATCTGTCTTTCTGCAAAGCCTGTATTCATCACCCTATAATGATATATTAGCAGATAAGGAAAGAGATGGACCATATTGGATATTCCAGAGACCTTCTCTACCCAGTTATGCTGCTTTTAATATTTAGCATGCCATCATAGGAATGGAGAGGAACTGGCCAAGAGTCTCCAGAGCTACAGTGCATGGAAGATGTGGTGAGAGTACTTCTCCAACCATGTATTCAGGAGCAGAGTTGAGGACTGTGATCACAGTAGAAACTGGATCAGGAGAAGCACCTAAGTAGCTGAAAATCATAAAGCTGGTGATCCCTAAGAATGTGTCAAGCTCCAGGAATTACGATTCCCAGATATCAGAGCTGGTAAATTTATTGTTCCTTTCTCTTTTTCTTTCTTTCTTTGTCAGAGTGCAAAAGAGATCAAAACTTATTTTTTTCCTTCTAAAATAAACATATAATTCACTTCACATAAAATTCTTCTTTTAAAGTATACAATTCAGTGGTTTTTGGATATTTACTTTCTGTGTAATCATCACTACTTTCTAATTCCATAAAGTTCTATGACCTCAACAAGCAAAACAAAAAGCTGTACCTGTTAAGAGTTAGTCTCAATTCTCCCAAAAGCTAATCTACGTTTGGTTTCCAAGAATGTGCTTGTTCTTGACATTTCATAGAAATGGCATCATACAATATATAACCTTTTTTTGGTCACTTCTTTCACTTAGCATCATGTTTTCAAGACCAACCCATGTATCAGTATTTCATCTCTTTTACAGATGAATAATTAATGTATGTTCAGTTCAGTTCAGTCACTCAGTTATGTCCAACTCTTAGAGACCCCATGAACCGCAGCATGCCAGGACTCCTTGTCAATCACCAACACCCGGAGTTTACTCATACTCATGTCCATCTAGTCAGTGATGCCATCCAACCATCTCATCCTCTGTTGTCCCCTTCTCCTCCTGCCTTCAATCTTTCCCAGCATCAGGGTCTTTTCAAATGAGTCAGCTCTTTGCATCAGGTGGCCAAAGTACTGGAGTTTCAGCTTCAACTTCAGTCCTTTCAATGAACACCCAGGACTGGTATTGTTTAGGATGGACTGGTTGGATCTCCTTGCAGCCCAAGGGACTCTCAAAAGTCTTCTCTAACACCACAGTTCCAAAGCATCAATTCTTTGACGCTCAGCTTCCTTTATAGTCCAACTCTCACACCCATACATGACTACTGGAAAAACCATAGCTTTGACTAGATGGACCTTTGTTGGCAAAGTAATGTCTCTGCTTTTTAATATGCTGCCTAGGTTGGTCATAACTTTCCTTCCAAGGAGTATGCGTCTTTTAATTTGATGGCTGCAGTCACCATCTGCAGTGATTTTGGAGCCCCCCAAAATAAAGTCTGACACTGTTTCCATTGTTTCCCCATCTATTTGCCATGAAGTGATGGGACCGGATGCCATGATCTTAGTTTTCTGAATGTTGAGCTTTAAGTCAACTTTTTCACTCTCCTCTTTCACTTTCATCAAGAGGCTCTTTAGTTCTTATTCACTTTCTGCCATAAGGGTGGTGTCATCTGCATATCTGAGGTTATTGATATTTCTCCCAGCAATCTTGATTCCAGCTTGTGCTTCATCCAGTCCAGCGTTTCTCATGATGTACTCTGCAAATAAGCAGGGTGACAATATACAGCCTTGACGTACTCCTTTTCCTATTTGGAACCAGTCTGTTGTTCCATGTCCAGTTCTAACTGTTGCTTTCTGACCTGCATACAGATTTCTCCAGAGGCAGGTCAGGTGGTCTGGTATTCTCATTTCTTTCAGAATTTTCCACAGTTTATTGTGATCGACACAGTCAAAGGCTTTGGCATAGTCAATAAAGCTGAAAGAGATGTTTTTCTGGAACTCTCTTGCTTTTTCCATGATCCAGTGGATGTTGGCAATTTGATCTCTTGTTCCTCTGGTTTTTCTAAATCCAGCTTGAACATTTGCAAGTTCACAGTTCATGTACTGTTCAAGCCTGGCTTGGAGAATTTTGAGCATTACTTTACTAGCGTGTGAGATGAGTACAACTGTGTGGTAGTTTGAGCATTCTTTGGCATTGCCTTTCTTTGGGATCGGAATGAAAACTGACCTTTTCCAGTCCTGTGGCCTCTGCTTTTTCCAAATTTGCTGACATATTGAGTGCAGCACTTTCACAGCATCATCTTTTAGGATTTGAAATAGCTCAACTGGAATTTCATCACCTAATGAGTAATCATCCATTGTCTACATAGACCATTGACTGGATAAATCACACATGATTGGCATGTGGATTTTTGCCACTTTTGGTCATGGCAAATAATGTTGCTATGAACATTCATATACAAGTTTGCACTGCTTTCTGATATATTTAAACAGGGCTCAGTATCAAAGTCAGTATATATAACAAAATTTTATATACTGAAAAATGCCCTAAGAGTCCCACAGGAAGGCACTAGGCTTGGAATCACTACATTATGCAAATGAGCCAGTTTGCTAGGCAGCTCTGTCTTTGGCTCTGAGCCTGCTGATGTGGCTGGCTTGTGTTTGGTGGTCATCATGTATAAAGACAACGTGTCATCAGACGCTAGAATCCCCTTCAGTGTGGCCAGGTGATCATATTTTCAGAAGTATGTGAAGACTAAGGCACTGTGAGGCTAGGGTTCTTTCAGATCCCAGTCTCATGGCCACTCGTGGATGGAGTGGTTGATAAAACTGCCCACACCACTTAATTTCTAATTTTTCTTTCAGGTATTATAACCTGAATTAATACAGAATAAATGTTTATACAATGCAAATCTCCTGTTCACGGAAGATTTCATCTCATCTTCTCTGAAAGCCTGAGTGACAGTACCTCTGGATAGATTTTTCTTTTGTTGTTGAGTGAAAAAGACATTGGAAATTAGAGGGCTTTCATTCTGTATTCCAACTTAAGCAGTTCTTTATCATAGACAGAACTTCAGAACTGGAGGAGGCCTTCACTCTCTCTATTCAGGGCTCTTCGTTTTACAGGTGAGAAAACAAAGAGTCTGAGGCAGTATGATCCACATGGTGTCACACAAGGGGCTGGTAACTAAGCTGGACCCAGAACCCACGTGGGCAGGACCTCACTCACTGTTCTTTCCACTGGAAGGCAATCATTCCCATATTCACAAAATTCAGACAAAGTTGGTTATACCTTCTCAAGTTTTTTTTTTTTTAACTATTCACAATCTTTATAAACCCCCACACTGTCCACTGTTTCCTTTTTTTCTCTCTCTCTCTCTTTTTTTTTTTTTTGGCAGTAAAGCTGAACTCTAATTCCACTCCCCTCAAACCCCAGACTGATAGGGGTTCCAAAAAGACACATTAGCCAAGGGAAAGAGCTATTTTGTCTATAATTTATGGCTTTTCCTTTACACAGAGAGCTTTCCCAAACAGATCAGCACACTAAAGATTTTGGCTGGAAGATAGCACCCCAATTTTCTAGAGTTAAAGCTTAGCACAAATTCTGTCATTCAAACACAGTCGTCAAATCAACTAGAAACATTCATGGAAATGAGCTTGTAGGTATTTCATGACCACTACTTTATTACCATTAATCCATATTCTCCCCATCTCTATGACAATTGACAGGAACCCCCGTCAGCAGCTAAAGAAAGCAGAGTCTTTTTAAAGACAGGAGCAATTTGTTTCCCAGTGAGAAGTGATAACCTGCCTCAATTTGCTTCAGATTTCTCAAAGATTATGACTTCTGTTTTCTTGTCCCAATTAACTACTGGCCACTCCTGAGAAGACCCTGTCCATTCAGACAACAAAGTTTCTAATCCCACTGATAACCTCCTGGTAGAGATATGGGAGTGAAATGCAGATGTGGAGTAGAATAATGTACGGAATTATAAACAGAATGATTTGAAACATTCCCTCTTCCAACCATCTTTTTCTCTTAGCCCTATCATGGTCAGTTTGTATCCACTTACTAATGTAACAGATGAAAATAATCAAAAGGCTGATCTTTCTCTCAGAGTCATGGACCCACTTAGTATTGCATGTCAAATGCTCACAGAGGTCCTGATGATATCACCACTGTGTGATTTAGAGATATGAGACAATGAGGGATAATGAGGTCTGGGAGCAATTTACAGAATACATGCCTCCCCTCTAAAAGCATTCCAATTCAAAAGTTTTAAATACTCTCACAACCAAAGAAAACAGAGTGTGCGGATTCAAGTAAAATTAGCCATGAGAGCACCAGTTTGCAAACTCTGGTCTATAGCTGACGTTTAAAGACTCTTAATGCTTCTTAAGAGTCCTCTCTTCTCTCCTCCCCTAACCTCACTCTTTCTCATCCAGTGGTGAACCTGGGAAAAATCAGTGAAGAATTCCTGGCTCTGCATTACCTTCTCCTGCAACCACATACAGTGGTCTGATCCTCCACATTATAAGGTTCGTAATGGCTGACCTGAGGCTGTGCCATGGTGCAAGTCTACCCAGTGTGCAGTTCAGTCTTGGGAAGCCCACCAATGCTATGTACCCAGTCACTTTCTCACCTACCAGTTGTATGAGTTACAAAGCTGACATCTGACTGCCATCTGCCTGACTGCCTTGGCTTACCTCTTGAAGGGTTCAAAACTCAAGCAATGAACACAGGTATTGTTTACGCAACAGCCTCGAATTCCAACACGTAGTTAAGAGAAAATCAATTTTCATAGGACTCTTTTAAGAATAAACTATTCATAATTAGCAGAATAACCTTTTCAACCCATACTGCATTTGTGATTATGGATAAATTCATGCTGGGAGGAAAAAACAAAAACAGAAGGACTTTGCCATAAGAAAATAATGTCACCATGACAGAACTCAACCTAGCGGCAATATTTTCGCTCAGGGGTAGAAAAGCACAGGGCAGAAATAAATTTTTCAAACTATAAAATCATAGACTGATAACATTTCAGAATTGGGAGGTTCATATGGATCAGTGTTTACAAAGTCACTGAAGCAGGTCACAACAATGTTAAAACGACTGGGAAATGCCTTTTGCAGGCCACTGAGACCACGCACTTCTGTCTGTTGCATGAATTCTTTCTGCAGTGTTACCCTGGAGTAGATGTCCAGTCTGGAAATGAACCTCATTGATAATTTTTCTAAAAAATCATTTGTTTCATCTTCTTCATGGTCTAATTGTTTGAAACTTTTTCCTTTTATTGAACACAAATAATATCCTCTGTTACATTTATTACCTATTTAGGGACTGCCCTTTGATACCACACAGAGTTTGACAGTTCTTGAAATGTTCCTTTCCACCCTCCCTAACTCCTCTGCTTTGGCTTAACATCCTTCAGCTATGTCTCCTATCATTTGCTCAGTTGTCTTTCTCTAGGCTGATTTTAAATTTTAATGTCAGTCTGAAAAAACCCACAGTCCTCCTCAAGTTTTATTTTCACTGGGGCTACTGTAGAGTTTAAGAATTTTGGTTTCCTCTCTTGTTTTGGGTTCTCCATTAAGTTATAGATATAATTTGCTTTTTTTTCTAAAGCACAGAATATTGTTAACTCACCAGTAATCTTACAGTCAGCAAGACCTTTAACACACAGCCTGACCCTAAACTTTTACTCTTTCAACTTTACTTTTGGAGCCAAGTACAAACCTTTACAGTTGCCAGTATTAAAATTAATCTTGTTACATTTGGTTCCCATGATTATCTTTTGAATACTGGTTCTGTCATTTCATCTATTCCCTCATGGTTCATGTGATCAGAAAATGTACTCAGCATATTATGAGTAACGTCATGTGTCACTGATAAGAAATTTCAATAGGGAAAGGTTGAGGAAAGAGGGCAGAGGGATAGTTCAGGACCTCCCTTCCAGGCTGACATGCATGCCCTAATCAAAATTTTGGGGTGAGACATTTAAACCAGTCCTCCAAATTATCCTCCTGTCTCTTCCCCATCTTGCCTGCATATGTAACACAAGAGAGTTTTTTTTAAAGGTGTCTTCTTGATGCTATTTTGACTAGCAGGAGAAAGGAACATATTTATAAGAGAAAAAAAAAAAAGGTTAGTACTTATTTCTCATTTGAAAATCTATGCTGACAGAAAGTTATTAATGACAAAAGAAGTTATGGGACAATGTGTATAATGTAATCTTTTGGTAACAAGGATATTTATTTACAGGTTTGAAGACAGACACACACATAGGACTTCCCTGGTGGCACAGTGGCTAAGCCTCTGTTCTCCCAATGCAGCAGGCCCGGGTTTAGTCCTCGTCAGTGAACCAGACCCCACAGGCCTCATCTAGAGATTCCACATGCTGCAACTAAGAGCCAGCACAGCCAAGCAAATAAACAATAAATAAATATACACACAGAGACATACATATACACGTATACATTTATTACATATATCTAGGTATGCCTGGATGTAATTCTGGAAGACAACATAAAAACTTATGTGGCTCTCTCTGAATAATGAGATTGTCTTTTTCCTAATATTTCTATAAATAATATGGATTATCCCCTACTTTAAAGGTAATTTAAAAAATCCTATGTTGGTGATAATAGCTTTTCTTTCTAAATTTTCTTAGAAAATGCAAAATTTCCCCTGAAGTTGGTGTCAAGATCATTTAGGTACAATTGATAGAACGTGTTTTCTTTGCTTTAAAAAAGAAAAATCAAAATATTTTTCTCTCTACGGTCCACAGTTGCTGAAATGGGATCAATAGTGTTTCAGGGCCTGCCTCTTAGGAAGTGCTCTCATCTCCTCTTTCACATGTATTTTTCCTGAATGTGCTGAGGATTTCCATTCCTCTCATACATTAGGTAAGTGCTTTCTGCCTGCAATTACCTTTACATTTTTTAACCTGCTGAACTCTAATTCATTTTTTAATTCCCAGTTCAATGATCACCTTTACTCCCCCAGTTAGTCACTCACTCCACTTTTTTATTCCTTCCACAGTCTGAACACAGTCTATTTCTTGGCTCTTGTTAATAGTATCCACCTTTAGACTGTGAGCTCCTAGGTTTTTGACCTTTGACGTATTTAGGTGTTCTCTGCAGAACTTACTAAAAATGAAAATTTCTGGGTTGCACCCCTGGAGGGTTTTGTTCACCAGGACAGGGGTCCAGGAATGTGCATTTATTAAAAACAAAACTCTAGGCAATTCTATTGCTTGTGGTCCAAGGCCCACAGTGCCTTACAGGGAGAGAGATGGCTACATCTTTTACATCTTTTGACTATTTCCTCATATCCAGACTGCATCAGTTCAGTTCAGTTCAGTTGCTCAGTCGTGTCCGACTCTTTGCGACCCCATTAATCGCAGCATGCCAGGCCTCCCTGTCCATCACAAACTCCCGGAGTTCACTCAAACTCATGTCCATCAAGTCGGTGATGCCATCCAGCCATCCCATCCTCTGTCGTCCCCTTCTCCTCCTGCCTCCAATCCCTCCCAGCATCAGAATCTTTTCCAATGAGTCAACTCTTCGCATGAGGTGGCCAAAGTACTGGAGTTTCAGCTTTAGCATCATTCCTTCCAAAGAACACCCAGGACTGATCTCTTTTAGAATGGACTGGTTGGATCTCCTTGCAGTCCAAGGGACTCTCAAGAGTCTTCTCCAACACCACAGTTCAAAAGCATCAATTCTTCAGCTCTCAGCTTTCTTCACAGTCCAACTCTCACATCCAGACTGCATCAGTGCTCCTATATCATCTATACTGGTCTTTATAATTGTTTCTTTTGTCTTAGGCATCAAAACGTATTAGTACAAATAGCATTGTGACCATGTGACTAGATGTTTTACTTACCCTGTGGGCAAAGGCAGTAGAGGCAGATCAATATTATATCAGAGGAGATGTGGGCTAGGCTTAAAAGAGTAGATGTGGAAGAAAAGGCACTTCTGATTGCATCCTTAGGATCCTACTGTTTCAGGTAGCCAAGCTTTACTTATATTTAGGTAGCCAAGCTTTACTTATATTTCTAAGCAGTTCTACTGCTGAAAAGAGATAAAGGCGAGGGGGAGTTAATATGATAATAGGTGACATGTTTTCCAGTTCAGGAAATTTTCAAAGCAGATGTTGCTAATCTTCACTTAATAACATGTCTTGCACACTGATTATAGAACTGCTATAAGGCCATGTAAGAAGCCCCCATTGCTCTAAATGTTCTGCTTACATTTCTTCTCCCATAACCAGTAACCTACTTTCAGCTCTTCAAATGGCTGCATAAAACAGACAACCATTTTAACCTTTTAGAAATGGATCTTGCTAGAGTAAATCAGAGAGAGTTGATGGAAATGTTAATTAACTTGCTTTCATCTTGGTCAGGTTCTGTATTTAACCTGAAGGCCCACACAGTCTTTCGGAGGGCTTTCTTAGATTTGATTGTATATGACAGCCAGAGAAATTCAATCATGGTTTTGGTGAGGTGACAAGTTTGGGAGGGCACTATTCCTCCTGCTTCTGGCACAGAAAACAGATGCCAAGAAAGGAAGGTAGGTGAGAGTCACTTATGAATTATTCTGATATATCTCTTTTCTGGTTCAAGGTTTGTAATAGACAGAATTTTCCTTTTCAAAGTTGGGAACCAACTCTTGGATTCCCCCACGGGGCCACCTCTAAAATACAAGGCACACACACACACACCCTCCCTCTGCTTATGAGGGAATCATGTCCATATAAAGCCAGTCTGCATGACAAAACATCATTCTCAAACCCCACAGGAAGCTCTGATATTTAGGAACAGAAAATAAAAGTGCTTAATTTTACTTTCCTTCTTATTTATAACACAATTAGTCGCTTAATCCATTTAGCATTAAATCCATTTCAGCATTGGACATTATAAAAAAGTAAACTCAGTATAGTTGAAAACAAACCACATTGACTCTGCAACATTTTATGACTAAAAAATCTCAACATAAACCATTTCTAGCTCTGTGGCAAGATGCAAGAGGACAGATGTAACTTTAAAAGATGTACATGAGAAAGAGAGGGATTTTTATTTATGTATTTGAAAAATATACAACTTTAATAATGCTGGGCATGTGTTCAGAAGTGGTGGCAGAGGTAGGTCAGAGATCTATGCTTTTTAATATCAACCTCCTCTCAAGTAAGGATTTTATCACATTAATAGCTAAGTCATACTGATTGTAAAACAGCTGAAATGAGGCAATTAGTATGGTCTGTGACAGCCGTGAAGAATGAAACATGTGAGGTTTTCTGTGCAAGCCAGATGGATATCTTCAATATACTTCTTATTATCTGCTTGTGGTAATAAGTTCAATTAAACTGAATCAGTACAACACAAGTCTCTTTGAATTGCTGGAAAAGAAATTAATTATGTGCTTCACATTTAATGAAGCCAAAGAGTCATATTCTGTTTGCATTTTTTGTTTGTTTGTTTTGTTTATTTTGATTGGTAAGCACTCACTAGGAAATAAACCATTCATTTCATTCTACGGTAGTTTTTTTTTTTTTCCCCCTTAAAAGAAAATACTTGGACAAGCGGGTTAAATATCACTAGTAATAAGGTTTTCTCTATTCTACAATGTCTAGGAGAGAAGGAGAAAATAAGATGCATTCTCTGGGTGATTTTGACTATAATACCTGACCATGTACAGGAATTCTGACCTGAGGGATTTTTTTTTTTTTAATTTCGTTACAGAGATCACTCATGTAAAACTATAAAAAAATGATTACCAATACTCATATTCCCATTTATAGAATTAACAGTCTTTAACATTTTCCCCATAGACCTCTAGCCTTTTTTCCCCTCTAAATATACATTAAGAATTTACCCTCAAGTAAAATATTATCAATACAGCTAAAGTCCTTTAATATAACCTTACTCCAGATCTCCTTCCTCACAAATTAAAATCACAGGTTAGCACTTATGCTGAGCATTGTATTTTTATGTTTAAACATTTCATGATATTATTATTACTAATTCTCTATTAAATCATGCTATATACATTATATAAATAAAATACATTATATGAAATACTACCATATGCATTATTCTTTAATTTGCCTGCATATTTTTCGTCAACATAATGTACAAACAACATAATGAACATTTTTGCAAGTCCATCTCAGAATACGTATAATTTCCTCTAGAGTAAATATCTCAAATAGAATTGCTGGGCCAATTTTCCTTGTTCACATCAGTGTCTATCCCAGATCACATTCCTACTCAAACTATGTGAATACTATTTTCCTTCTATCCTTACTAACAAATTATTTGGTTAGATGTCTAGCTTTTGTCAATCTTATATGTAAAGTCGTATCACACTGGTACTTTAATTTGCATTTCCCTTATTACTGATATGCTTAGTCACTCAGCCATGTCTGACTCTTTGTGACCCATTGGATTGCAGCCTGCCAGCTCCTCTGTACATGAAATTTTCCAGGCAAGAATACTGGAGTGGCTTCCCTTCTCCAGGGAATCTCTCTGGCCCAGGGATTGAACCTGTGTCTCCTGTGTCTCCTGAATTACAGGCAGATTCTTTATCTGCTGAGCCATCGGGGACGCCCTGATTATTAATGAGGCTGACAATTTTTCAAAATCTCACTAGTCCACACTATGCGTTTTATATTAAAGGCAAGAACATGAAAGCTGCCTTCAGCATAGAGGCCTTCTTAGGGAAGGGCAGGGTTGGCATAGAGAAGCACAATAGTTAAGGAATTATGACTTCCCTCTAGACCAGAAGTGGAAAAATGATGGGCAGGATGGATTCAGGGTAGACTGCCCTGGCACACAGTCTTAATACATTTAAATCTCAGCATTATAAAAGGAGAAAAGCGCTTTTACAGAGAGGATCAGGCAAAGAATGATCATATCCATGATTGATATTGCTAAAGGCACTTTATTTGCTAAATCTGTGTGGCCTTCATTAGGGCTCACAAGAATCTCAGGGGAAGTAATTATGCTCTGTTCATAAAAATCTTGGCTTCATGTTTTGGCAGAAAAAGAGTTCTAGGTTACATCATGGTCAGTGAACACAGGAAGCGTAAGAGGCACAATCATCCACCCTTTCTTTAGGCTTCTGCTATTTGAGTTGTGAAGTGAAAGTGGAATTCCGTCAGTCACGTCTGACTCTTTGCGACCCCATGGGTATAGTCTATGGAATTCTCCAGGCCAGAATACTGGAGTCAGTAGCCTTTCCCTTCTCCAGGGGATTTTCCCAACCCAGGAATTGAACACAGGTTTCCTGCATTGCAGGCATATTCTTTACCAGCTGAGGTACAAGGGAAGCCCAGGAGTACTGGAGTGGGTAGCTTATCCCTTCTCCAGTGGATCTTCCTGACCCAGGAATTGAACTGGGGTCTCCTGCACTTCAGGCAGATTCTTTAGAAATGAGCTATCAGGGAAGTCCCACTATTTGAGTTAGCTGCTGCAAAGTCTAGAGTGGTAGGTCTTCTCAGATCTAATAGGATCTAGTACTGAAATGTTCTGACCACTGTTCTACCAGGGGATCTAACATAATTAGTATTCTGCACTTCTAACAACAAACTTTTCCTTCCTACTCTAAATGCCTTGGGTCAGAATTTGTGCTAATCCTATTAGAAAGACCCTTAATTATTGCCTCTAAATAATTGGTTCCAGTGGAAGACATCTAATTAGGTAGAAATGTATTCTGTTATAAGGGCCCAACATTAAGAGCTTTTGTTATGTGTTAGTAGCAAAATGTCATTGCTGATTACTGATTTCTGATTGATCCCCAGTCAAATATGGAAAAAGCCTTGAATAATTTTACATAGAAGATGTGGGCTGCTTCAAACTTATTTTCAAAAAAAGTTCCAATTGAAAAGACTATCGTATCAGTCATGCCATGCATGGAGAGGTTGATATTTTTCAATTTCCTATAGTTAAAACAGAAGAACAATTTTAAATAATGCACTGTAATAATGTTTTAGAAACTCCTTGGTATTGGTAAGAAAATTCCTTTTTTTCTGCAATCTATATTATTGGATAGCATCTTATCTTCTAAATATAAGCAAACACTTGATGGAATGGACAATGAGCACCAATTCTGGCAAGGGGACAAATAATTAAATGTTCAGGAAGCCAAAGAACACTTTCACTTTGCAGGGTTAGGGAATGAAGATGCAAACTAATCTTGTATTAGGAGCATATGTGGTCTTAGTTAAATACTACTAAGAATCCTTTTTCACAGCACACCTGATCTGAGCTCCCTGCTACATATAGCAAATTTCCAGGGATATCTAATTTTACACATGGTAATGTTTATGTTTCACTGACAACCGAGAGGGGCGGGGTAGGAGGTTGGAGGGAAGTTCAAGAGGGAGGGGACATATGTATACCTGTGGCCAATTCATGTTGATAAATGGGAGAAATCAATATAATATTGTAAATGAATTATCTGCCAATTAAAAATAAATAAATTTAAGAAAAAAGAACCCCTTTTTCTAACAAAGATAAAGTACAAATTTACTTTTTCTTAAAATACAAGTAATTCTGTGCACTGAATAAAAATTGAAATAAAAGAAATATATTTACATATTAAATTGTTAAAAATTTAAATGAAATTTATTTGCTAAGAAACATTTTAAAACCCATATGAAATCAGTATAAAATTTGTATAGAGAGCAACTAAAACTAAAAATAGCTACCATATGACCCTGCAACCCCTCTCCTGGGCATATATCTGGAGAAAAACATGGTCTCAAAAGATACATGCACCCCAATGTTGATTGCAGCACAGTTTGCAATAGTCAAGGCATGGAATCAACCTCTGTCAATCCACTGACAGAGGACTGGATAAAGAAGATGTGATAAATATATATAATGGGATATTACTCAGCCATTAAAAATAATGAAACAATGCAATTTTCAGCAACATGGATGGACCTAGAGATGGTCATACTGAGTGAAGTCAGACACAGAAGGAGAAATATCATATGGCATCCCTTATATGCAGAATCTAAAAATAAATGATATACATGAACTTATTTACAAAACAGACTCACAGACTTCATGAATTTATGGTTGCCAGGGTGGAGCGACTTCACTTTCACTTTTCACTTTCATGCATTGGAGAAGGAAATGACAACCCACTCCAGTATTCTTGCCTGGAGAATCCCAGGGACGGGGGAGCCTGGTGGGCTGCCATCTATGGGGTCGCACAGAGTCAGACACGACTGAAGTGACTTAGCAGCAGCAGCAGGGTGGAAGGATGGGGAAGGGACAGTTAAGGAGTCTGGGCTCAGTATGAATACACTGCTATATTTAAAATGGATAATCAATAAGGTCCTATCATATAACACAGGGAATTCTATTCAATGTTATATAGCAGCCTGGATGGGAGAGGAGCTTGGCGGAGACCAGACATATGCTTGTGTATTGCTGAGTCCCTTTGCTGTCCACCTGAAACCATCACAACATTGTTCATCAGCTATACTCTAACATAAAATAAAAAGTTAAAAAAAGAGAAGGGATTAGAAAGTTTCTTTTTTTCTGTAAAAAACTGAGTAGCAAATACTTTAGGCTTTGCTGGTCAAGAGGCAAAACTGAGGATAGCTATACTTTACATGGTCTCCCCTCGTGGCTCAGATGGTAAAAAGAATCTGCCTGCAAAGCAATAGAGGCGGGTTCGATCCCTGGATCAGGAAGATCCCCTGGAGAAGGGAAGGGTAACTCACTCCAGTATTCTTGCCTGGAGAATCCCAGGGACAGAGGAGTCTGGTGGGCTATTACATGGTCTCTGTCTTGACTATTCCATCTGCTGTTGTACAGACACAACCATCATCAATAATGTAAACAAGCGACATGGCTATATCTCACTAAAACCTGATTTATGCACACTGAAATAAGAACTTCATAAAAATTTCTACATATCTGAAAGTATTATTATTCTTTTGATTTTTTTTCAACCAGCAAAACACATGGAAACCATTCTTAGCACTGGGTTATACAAAAATAGATGGCTACCTGAATTTGGCCCATAGGCCATAGTTTGCCAGTGACTGAAAATTCAGTCTTTTTAGACTCTGGTGTGTATGAGGATCAGGCGGGATGTTTATTAAAAATGTACGGTTTTCACATCTCACCCTCAAAGATTTAGATTTGTTAGGTTAAGGGTGAGGCAGTAGGGATATGCATTTCTATTAAGCATTCCACTGAAATTTCACTTAGTTGGTAGCATGTTCAAAGTTGTTTGATGTAGGATAGAGCTTCAGATGGTAAAGGATCTGCCTGCAATGCAGGAGAACCGGTTTCAATCCCTGGATTGGGAACATCCCCTGGTGAAGGGAATGGCAACCCATTCCAGTAGCTTGCCTGGAGAACTCCATAGACAGAGGAGGCTGGCGGGCTACAGTCTATGGGGTCACAAAGAGTTGGACATGACTAAGTGACTAACACTTTCGCTTTCTTTCACTTTCAGGGCTCCTCAAAGTATGGTCTGGAACCACCAGCCAGAGAGTTAGTTACTCAAGGTCACTTTGGATGTAGTTCAGCTAGATAACAGCACAGCTTACAGCCCTGCATTTCATTTTGAGCCTGGGAGATGATCAATAAGATCTAGGGTAGCTATTACCATAGTTATCTTGCTGAACTACATCCAAGACAAAGAGAAGTCACTCTTCTTGAGGATTGCTACTTAAAAATACCTGTCATAGGAAGCCTGTGCAATAAAGACACTGCCTCATGCATGTGAGTTAAATGGCATGCCTTTAACTCTGCTCTACAGATAAAAATGAATTAGTAAGTACAGTACTGCATGGAAATGTAGCCTGCCTTCCATCTAGTTCTTAATGATGTTCACAATCGCTAAAGCACATCTTCCATGAAAGGTCAAATATGATGCTTTCTGTTAAGATTCAGGGGTCTGACTTGAGAATCATTCTTGCTTAAAATAAAAGAGCGACTCAAAATTCCAAATAGATGCTAACTAGCTAAAAAAAAAAATCAGTCAAATTTAGAAATTCAGATGATGGGATGATAATCAAGAGCCCCCTGGGCACCTGTCAGAATTCTGCAGTTTAGAAGCCCGCTCATGCATAACCTGAATATTTATCTACTTTGTGGTCGTCTGCTAGAGATTTATTTTAAACCTGCTGTACCTGCTGTAGTAGATCTATTCCCTTCTCCCCTTCTCCCCTGCCGGCTTTACTTACTGTCCCTATGTTTGACAGTATCTTCAGCTTCTCTCCAAAAAACTAGTGTAGGGGGATGGAAGAGAATTGGATCTTAAAAGCATTGCTAATGACAAAATTATTGCAAAAAGGTTAGAGAAGATGTTGTCTGATGCCTGACCTTCATAGTGTTTTAATCCCAGACACTGGAGGAGATCAAAACGAATATAAGCACATTTTAAGGTTAGAGCATAACTTCTCTGATAAATCAGTCCCTTTGTGGATCTCTAAATTGAATTAAGATACAGCGCTCCATCACATTTCGGGCTATTTTGCTACATTTACATTAAAGGTGTAGGGCTCAAGCATTTTGATGTGTGATTCAAGACCTGGCACAGTTCATGTGGAGTTCAGAACGGTTTTCTCTGCCTTTATCGTGCTTTATGAGGCAGATTTCTAAATTCTATTTCTCCGTTTATGTTAATGTCCTTCTCAGCGACCTGGCAGTCTGAGTGCCCCTCTGTGCCGCGCGCACACACACACACACACACGCACACACACACGCATACTTCCCATTAATGCAAATGGGACTCAGAATCAAGCAACAGGAAATAAATATACTCTGAAACACCTGACCTTACCCAAGTCATACGGTTAACTCCTGTGAACATATTAACCAAATAAAGCTCATTTTCTTTTTTCCCCATCTCACTTGGGAGAAAATATTAAGAATCAGAGGGGACTTCCCTGGTGGTACAGTGGTTGAGGAGCCTCCTGCCAATGTGAGGGACCTGAGTTAGATCCCTGGTCCGAGAAGATTCCACATGCCTAGGAGCAACTAAGCCCATGAGGCACAACTACTGAGCCCTCAAGCTGCAACTACTGAGCTCATGCGCCTAGAGCCCGGGCTCCACTGCAAGAGAAGCCACCGCAATGAGGAGCCAGTGTGCTGCAAAAAAGACAGCCTCCACTCACTGCAACTAGAGAAAGCCTGCACTGCAATGAAGACCCGGTACAACCAAAAATAAATAAATAAATACTCAAACAGAACAAAACAAAAATTAGACGGCCTCTCTGGAAAAAGTGACTACAGTTGAATACCCACAGCCAAGCCTGGAAAGAACTCTGCTTGGAAACAAATGAATTCATCCACAATCAAGTGGGGAACATACTACTTTGACCGCACAGTTTCTGCCTACAGATCTCTGCTTTCCTCTTTCCACAGGCCACTGGGCTCTTTTGGACCTGTCCTTCCTCCTTCCCCATCTATTTCACAATCTCAGTGCTCCTTTGCCTCAGCATAACATGTCTCCAGCACAGGCAGGTGTGTACTGACCCTGTTACATGTCCCTCTCTATCCTTTCCCTTAAAGTCCGCTAAAACTGTCTTATGTTTTGGAATGGAAATGGAAAACTGGCATTAATCACATCTTCCAATCGTTGTGTACCACCTTAACAACCTTTTGCACATCCTTTTATAATAATACAAACAATATTTCTTTAGAAATATAAATATATTTTAAAAAGGAGTTTTTAAAAAATCATTGCCATTAATGAAAAAGTAACATTTTCCTAATACATGTGGAAAGATATATATATATATATATATATATATATATATAGTTAGTAAAGGAAACAAAAAAAATTAACTCTGAATTGTCTAAAATGATCTTTTATACCATACCTGGGGAAATCACTGTTTAAGATGTTAACTGGAAGGCAAGAAATGAAGTGTTAAGTTTCTTAACATAGGTAGAAGTTATTACTCAGCAACATTTATATCCACCCAAATAAGGAGGCGATCGTGGCATATCTTATCATCGGTGTATCGCTAAGCTTTGCACCATAATTCAGTATAAGCGCAGCAGCAGGGAAGTCTCTGCATGCCTGTGAATGGTTTTACCTTGGGACTGGCAGTACTGCTGGAAGATGAACTCTGATGGGAAAGAGAGGAACTTCTGCCAACTATTTTGAGAGCTGAAGAAGTCAAGGCTTATAGGACGGATGCCAACCAAACACAAGGCATAACTTATTTCTACATGTGAACCTCCCCCCCAGTTTTAACAATATATAGAGCATATATATGGCGCCTGTGCTTAGGTAAATATAGACTTATGTCTGACTCTTGGACTTACAGTTTTCTATCTGCATAAACAAGAATGTTTATGATAAAAACGCTTCTCTAAATGGCAGTACTTTTCAAACTTCTAATGACTCCAAAATATGTAATTAGGTAACTTTTTTTTTTTTTTTGTAATTAGGTAACTTTTAGCTTTCTTCATTAAATTAAAATAGAGGCAAACATTCTTTCTGGGATATTTTTATTTGTCTTAGGCTATCTTACTTCATAGCTAATCAGGTTTTAGCTATGTTATTAATCATCTCTGAAAGCTTGGGGTTACTCCTGGTTCTAGTTCATCACTAATTTTCCTTTTGTATTTGAGAAAGCTATACATTAGTGAAGACACTAGCTGAAATTTTGCTATGCCAGTATTATCTAAACTTTTTTTCTTTGCCCTATAAAACAGAGTGAACACACAGTCACATACCCATGCTGTTGCTCCAAGTGAATAATTAATAGATTGAAATAGCTGGGGTCAACATAAATACAGATTTATGTCTGACTCTTGGACTTACAGTTTTCTATCTACATAGACAAGTATGTTTATGATAAAAAGTGAAAGTGAAAGTGAAGTCTCTCAGTCGTGTCTGACTCTTTGTGACCCTGTGAACTGTAGGCTACCAGGCTTCTCCATCCATGGGATTCTCCAGGCAAGACTACTAGAGTGGGTTACCATTTCCTTCTCCAGGGGATCTTCCCAACCCAGGGATCGAACCCAGGTCTCCCACATTGAAGGCAGACACTTTAACCTCTTAGCCACCAGGGAATCCCCTTATGATAAAAAGGCTTCCCTAAATGGCAGTACTTTTCTTTCTTTTTTTATTTTATTTTTAAAATTTTATTTTATTTTTAAACTTTACAATATTGTATTAGTTTTGCCAAATATCGAAATGAATCCACCACAGGTATACCTGTGTTCCCCATCCTGAACCCTCCTCCCTCCTCCCTCCCCATATCCTCCCTCTGGGTCGTCCCAGTGCACCAGCCCCAAGCAGCAGTACTTTTCAAATTTCTAATGATTCCAAAATATGTAATTAGGTAATTTTTAGCTTTCTTTGTTAAAACAGAGGCAAATATTCTTTCTGGGATATTCTTCTTTGCCTTCGGTTATCTTATTTCACAGAGGGAGTTACAAATGGGCAAGGGGAAATAATAAATACATTGTAACACATCTATATCTATTATGGAGAAACAGGAAAAATGAGTAAGATTTCCTGGCACAGTAGAAAGAAACAGCAAGAATGCAAAATCAGGATTCCAGGGTTCATATCTGCTGTTGGTGACCTTGAGAAACTCGCCAACCTGAGCTTTATCTTCCTCAGTCAGGTCATGGCCAAGATCCCTTCAATTTAAAAATTCTTTGATTTGGCAGCCAGATATAAAGTAACATAAATGCAAATGAAATGTAAATTAAAACCTCATCTTCACAATTCTTACTTGGTACTTTTAGCACATCCCATCAAACTGGTGTTCTGTCATCTACTATAAAGCACCCAGGTGAAGGAATGTGGAAAATTTTATTTCCTTAAAACTGGCAGGGTGGGCTGGGTGACTGAAGCAAAGCGCAAAGGTGGCCAAAGCCCTTTATGGGTACAATAATCCATATCCATGCCTCTGAATAACCAAGACAGCTCTTTTAAAAATCTCCAATGTCATTGTTTAAACAATGCTAGCTAAAAATAGTATTTGAGCCATGGGTTTTGGTGTTCCTAGACATGAATTTCAAATCTATAGAGACGTGAAGAAATTTAATTAAAGGATTGAAGATAACATTAGTTAGAATATTATAATAGATACAATGGCAGTGATTCTCAAAATTGTATTGGATGATTCCGAAATAAGATAGCCTTTCCGTCATATTCATGAATGACAGTTCTCTAAGAATTGTTAATCATACCATGTTTGCCTTGATGGGTTAATTTAGCAACACAGTGATATCTGTGATATTAATATGAAGGATGCCACTTCAATAGGTTACATTATTTGAAATGGCGACACATATGTCAATCTACGTGTTCTCTGGGTTGCTGCTGCTGCTGCTAAGTTGCTTCAGTTGTGTCCGACTCTGTGCGACCCCATAGATGGAAGCCCACCAGGCTCCCCTGTCCCTGGGATTCTCCAGGCAAGAACACTGGAGTGGGCTGCCATTTCCTGCTCCAATGTATGAAAGTGAAAAGTGAAAGGGAAGTCGCTCAGTCGTGTCCGATTCTTAGCGACCCATGGACTGCAGCCCACCAGGCTCCTCCACCCATGGGATTTTCCAGGCACGAGTACCGGAGTGGGGTGCCATTGCCTTTGGTTCTCTGGGTTAGTCATTACCTTTTACTACAAGGTTTCCAGTACTGCTCGCAGTTCCAAAATGGTTAGTGGCTATGCAGGTGTAACTTCCAGCATCTGATTTAGTCACATTGATGATTCTGAGGCTTCCATCTTCAGAAATGGTAATTCTGAAATTAAAGAAGATAAACCCCAAATGGTAAGTTTACTTCATATGACCAACTGGAAAATATTTCTGTCATCCTGTCATTTTCAAACTATTAAATCATAGTTACATCACTTGACAGCCTCATCTTTATTTATGATATTTACCTGCATACAGATAAATATAATTAGGATGTGTGATTTATTTAGTAATTATATTACTTTAATTGCTAATATGGTTTCAACATTCTGTTGGGATAACTGCTAGAAATATGAGACAGGATGTAACCATTCTCTCTCTTTGGCAGCTATAACCACATTATCCAAAAGGAAAGCTTATTGTAGATTACCATTCATCATTAAACTGCTGAAGAATAAGAAAGAAAAATCCTTGATGGGCCACTTTATGCATTTTCATTGAAAATGTTTTCTTCCTTCTCGAGAGGCTTAAATTAAATGAGTTATTATTAAGCTTATTTCTTCCTGAAATATGTCAGACAATACACTTTTAATGAGATGCAAGAGCTGAACTAAAAAAAATTAAAATATTCCACAACATGGTATGACTTTGGCAGAACAGCAAATGTGGATGGTGCATCTCAGGGCCCACAATTAGGGACAAATATCTACCACCAGGTGGGAAGGAGGCATTTCCACTGACGGACACAAAACTGGAACAGGGGGACTGGAGGGAAGCCTGTTTGCAACATGACTATAGCAGAAGGGAAGGGTATGCAGATGAACAAGGCATACAGCTTGCCTTAGAGGATAGTTGGAGAAATAAGAAATGTACACAGATGGCTTATTCAAGGTACATGTCTGTTGAATATTTACTGCATCTTTCAAATCTACCCACTCCTGTCTATCTCCTTGGCTCCCACTTTCTCACCCAACCTACCACAACAGCCTCTTAAATGATCTGGCTATTTCTACTCCTGCCTCTCAAGTGCATCCTTCAGTCAGTGGCCAGGCGATCTTTTAAAATACAAATTACCTCACCCCTCAGGCTTACAGATCCATCTTCAGCTCCACTTTGCACTCAGAACAAATTCTTTCCCAGAACCTATATGGCCTAAGGAATCTGGCCTTTGCCCTTCTCTTGACTTTGCCTTTCTCATTTCATCTTAATCTTTCTACCCTTCAGTGAGGTCTAGACACACAGGTCTTCTGCAGGTTCCTAAAGCATCTGACCTCCTTCCCTCCTCGGGAC
Organism: Bos mutus; assembly: GCF_027580195.1. Classification (NCBI taxonomy): domain Eukaryota; kingdom Metazoa; phylum Chordata; class Mammalia; order Artiodactyla; family Bovidae; genus Bos; species Bos mutus. The sequence goes on from NC_091638.1 coordinate 23,582,287, forward strand.
TTTCCTGTAATATTTGCTCTCTGTCTGCCTCGACATCAGGACACAGCTATCACCTTCACGCTCTCTCGGGACCTCAACTTGTGGCTAGTTGTTCCTTATGGACTTTCCCTGGCTTACATTTCTAAATGGATTTCCCTTTTCCTGTTAATCTTGTTTCTGCAGCCACTTTATTTCTTCCCATTCAACTCAATTCAGAAGTTTTCTTTACCTGTTAACCCTCCTATCAGATGGAACATTAGCTTCCCTGAATACAGGGACTCTGTTTTAGGACTTAATCTCCTGGATCTAGTACATAATAGATACCCTGTAAGCATCTCTTAAGTGATTGAGCGAACTGGTCACAGAGGAAGAGCTAAAAAATCCAGTAGCGTGATTTTCAAATAAGCTGTATTTGTTTTTGATGTTAAACAGTGCACACCAGTAGTAACCAAGTCCACAGTGATTATGCATGCTATACTGGAGGGCTTTCATTTTTAATTCATCTTTATGATGATTTAGAATTCATTCCTTGTATTTAAAGGGAATATTTAACAGAGAAACAAACATTTGTGTAAAAAATGCAAAAAAAAGAGAAAAATCAATACTGTTATTGGAATTCAGAATGGCTAAAGCACTTGGCACCAGTACCAGCCTTAACAGAGTCCTTCAGAAAAGAACTAGGAGGAACACAGCTTTATTTAACAGAACTTTTGGCTAAACATTTAAAAATCATGAGAAGATTTAGTTACACTGGGTTGCAAATGTGGTACATTTTTCATGAAGGTGCTTAGGAATGGCGAGGTGACCACATTCTTGATGACCCATTCCAGGTTCTAAGATTCAGGCTGAGGACATGGTGTGAAGGTTTGAGAACTCTACCAAGGATGCTGGCATCAGAGGATGGCTAATCAAATTCCAGATCCGTCAGCTCTGGCTGTGTGACCCGAGGCAATTTGCTTAACTTTTTAAGTTTTAGCATCCTCATCTATAAAATAGAGCTCATAATACTAATCTTATAGGATGGCAGCAAAAATTATGTAAGAGGGTCAGAGAGATCCTTGGTATTTATTAGGGATAATAAAAAAAAGTAATTCTTTTTTATCTTTAAAATTGTTCTGTTATGTAATAATTGGTACAGATGGGGAAAATGGAACACAGTTATCTTAATATACTTAAAATAGTAATTAAAGCAGCCTGCTTCGTGCATTCCAGTGTCACATCAGACAATCTGAAGTCAATGTACAATGACCTGGGTCATCCCAAATCAAGGTCCAGGATACAGACAAGAAGGCCCTTTGTTCATTTACACCATAGACACGCACATAACACTTTGGTCAATAAAAAACATATGATACCCTATTAGCCAAAGAGCAGATGTAAATACTCACAAAAATAGAGTGGTGATTAAATCCTAATTACCTCGATAATCACAAATACAGTATTAAAGGAATTAATCATGTTCCCATTTACAAAATAATTGGCTGGAAATTGTGAAATGCTGGCATACTAGAACTCAGTAAAGAAGGTGACGTTTGTGTTTTGGACATGGAATCATCGTCCATGAAGTAACACAGGCCTTTGTTGTTCAACCGCTAAGTTGTGTTCAGCTCTTTGCGATCCCATGGACTGCAGCACACCAGGCTTCCCTGTTCTTCACCATCTCCTAGAGTTTGTGCAAATTCATGTCCATTGAGTTGGTGATGCCTTCCAATCATATCATCTGTCGCTCCCTTCTCCTCCATAGGCTTAGGATGTATTAAACACTCTGAGGTGTGATCTGACTCTTCTGAAGCGCTGCTGCTGCTGCTGCTAAGTCGCTTCAGTCGTGTCCGACTCCGTGCGACCCCATAGACGGCAGTCCGCCAGGCTCCCCCGTCCCTGGGATTCTCTAGGCAAGAACACTGGAGTGGGTTGCCATTTCCTTCTCCAATGCATGAAAGTGGAAAGTGAAAGTGAAGTCACTCAGTCATGTCTGACTCTTAGCGACCCCATGGACTGCAGCCTACCAGGCTCCTCCGTCCATGGGATTTTCCAGGCAAGAGTACTGGAGTGGGGTGCCATTGCCTTCTCTGATGCTAAAGGGCTACTAATAATTTATACTTTTAAAATTCTCCAGATCTAAAAGGCTTGCATAGCACTGCATATTGTATAATGCCAAAGGATATAAATAAGGAAACAAAGGATTTGTCATCAGATGACCTGGGTTCTAGCTTTGACCCTGATACTTGTGAGGTATATGACCTGACCAAAATACTCTCCAAGACAAGGTTTCTCGACCTCAGCACTACTGATGTTCTGGACCAGAGAAGTCTTTGTCACGGGGAGAGTATTTAAGGAGATCCCTATCCCTTACCCACTGTACTTCATTGGCTATGCTTGTCCTCCCAAATCATGACAATCAAAAATATCTCCCAAATAATCTCTGGACACATCCACCTCCAGCTAAGAGACACTGGTCTCCATCAGTCTTTATTTTTTTAATTACATAGGATATTATGATGTTTATCTGCTACAATAGATCAGACATGTGAGAGTTTCTTTTAACTGTAAAGAGCTGTACAAATATTTTTCTGAGCATCAATTGCATCCTGACATCCCTAATTTTGATATTTTCATTGCACAAAAGGTATTTAACATATAGTTGCTACTCAGCTGCAGGACCCAGCTGGTTCTTCATTTCTCTCCCAAGGCTCTGCTTTCCCTTTATTCTCAAAACGTCCCTGTCCAATTTTCTAGGAGCCTTGTGAAATGAGAAAGTAATTTTTCAAAGAACAGTTCTGTCCATCTTTAAGAGTTCGTCTCCTGACACCAGTTTAATTTTAATCTTTCCATTGTTTTCCACAAAGAGTTGAGTAGAGACCTAAGCCCCCAATGCTAGAGTTCCAGACAATGGAGAAAGTCAAGGAGGTGGGGAATTTGTAGAATTTGTAATTTTTAGTACCTGTCATTAAATCTCATCATACTTCTGGGACTGCTCATTCTTCCTAGGGATAATCCAATTGCAGGTTCAATATGAAATTGGGATAATTGCTCTTTTGGGAAATTCAACCACTTCCTTATGTGAGCAATGCAGTGTAGTGAATAAAAACATATGTTCTGGAACTAAGTTGTCTAGACTCAAATCAGCCTTGTACCAGTTATGAGCTGTGTGACTTTGGGTAAATTAGTTCTCCTGAAGCTAAATTTTTTATTTGAGATAACGGAATAATAAAAGTAACTATATTCATGGTTTGCTGTAAAGATATGCAACGCTCAGAACAGTACATGGCACAGAAAATACACCACATAAGTGCATGCATTTGCCAAATGTTCTATTAGCTAAAGCTCTGTGCCCTCCTACAGATCCATTGTTTCAAACATTAATACAGGACTCTGTTAAGGCTAAGGCTACTCTCGAGTCATTCTTGAGTAGTCATTCTTCACCCCTCTGAAGTTCAGCAACACACTACTATGCTTAATAAGGATACAGGTGACAACAAACAGTCCTGGAAGGGGATGAAAAACTGGACTCATAAATATCTATTGTAAACCTCCTGCATACCAAAACCTCTACAGATCAGGAGGACTTTAAAAAAAAATTTTTGGCCACACCATGTGTCAGGTGGGATCTCAGGCCCCCGGCCAGGGATCGAATCTGTGCCCCCTATATTGGAAGTACAGAGCCTTAACCACTGGACCACCAGGGAATTCCAATCTGGAGGACTTTAGACAACTGTATAGCTAGAAATAATGATTACATAGCTAGAAATTGACTGCTTTGATCTCCCTGGACTGCAAGGACATCAAACCAGTCAATCCTAAAGGAAATCAACCCTGAGTATTCATTGGAAGGACTGATGTTGAAGATGAAGCTCCAATACTGTGGCCACCTGATGCAAAGAGCTGACTCACTGGAAAAGACCCTGATGCTGGCAAAGATTGAGGGCAGGGGGATAAGGGGGCGGCAGAGGATGAGATGGCTGGATGATGTCACTCACTCAATCGACGTGAGTTTGAGCAAACTCTGGGAGATAGTGAAGGACAAGGAAGCCTGGTGTGCTACAGTCCATGGGGTCACAAAGAATCAGACACAACTTAGCAAAATGAACAACAACTAATATTTAGATACTTGCTTCCGTTCCACGTGGATCCTATACCAACCTATTTTGCAGTGAATTCATGTTTGTTCCATTAATAAAGTGCCTCATTCTAGTCTAAGAATAGTTTTATTTCCACATTTCTTTCTCAAACAGGTTTCCAAGTTCCCACTTCATTTTAATTCCCCCATTTCAGACTACTGACTGACCTGTAGCTATTAGCTTGAGATTGAACTTTGAGCTCCTCCTAATACTCATGCATAGTGATGGAGTTAGATTAAAAAAAAAAAAAACTGAAAATGTAAATCTGCTTCTGGCTTAGAACAGAAGGTTTAGCCTTGACCGACCTGTAGGCTCTTTTTAAAACATTGATAGTATCAGAGAAAAGTCGAAGATGATAAAGCAGCAAGTAGTAAAAAATAAAGGTATGACACAGAACTTAATTTTCTCTACAGGAGACGAGGTCATCTAATGTACAACACAGTAAATTACCTATCGCATAGAGAAGCAGTTGTTCCCCCAGTGTCATTTGGAGACTGCAGATCCATAGGGTATAGGAGCGTATCTGGAATTATGAGACAAATTGAATCTCTCTTTCTCAATATGAGGCTCTGGGTAACAGCCACTGAAGAGCTGACCTTGTCAGTCCTATAAATCAAAACCAGTCTGGGGACACTGGACCTTTAAAAATGCTGATCTTTTCTTTTTTGGGGCTCTGGTAACAGATGACAAAAGCTGCCAACTCCACAATATTCTATCACCCTACAGAGGAGGGTTATTCCAAAATGGCAACCTATGATTTTCTGGGTTGTTCTCCATGGAGGCCCGACTGCTGGTGACACAGGCAGCATGTCCTCACCTGCCCCTAAGTCGTAAGGAAACACTTCCCTTAAAAGTCAATCCCTTGAAAGTACAAATTCTCCCCTTCTGCAAAGGGAGGAATTATGAATTAATAACTTCCTTTCAACAAAGGAAGTATCAAACTGTTCAGTTAAATTAAATATTATCTTTCACATTGTTAGACCAGGGATAACATAACTCACTTAAAAATCACACATAGTTTAAAAAAAAAAAAATCAAAGAGTCATAGGAGGCTTCTCCTTTCTTTTATACGTGAGGAGTTCCAGAAAACATGTTTGGAAGTTGAAAGCCAGAGCGCGAAAAAATAGGCTTACACATTACAAGGGGAATGAACGCTCCTGGGGGGCTGAAATATATTATAAAACATTAACAGAAGTATTGTACATCTTAGCTCAAGCAAACTGACAGGATGGTGGAGCTATCACAGGACCCCTGATCCCAGGAACCACAAGTGATGCCCTAGAATGAGAAAGAACCACCTAGCCACAAATCTGTTTGCTTCAGTCAGCACAGAATTTTCTCTTTCTTTTTTTAGTTTTTTTTGGAGTATTATTGTTTTACAGTATTGTGCTAGTTTCTACCATATAGCAAAGTCAATGAGCTGCACATATATACCTGCGTCCCCTCTTTTTTGAATCCCCTTCCCATTTAGGTCCGTGCACAGCGTTAAGTACAGTTCCCAGTTCTGTACAGTAGGTGCTCATCAGTTATCTGTTTTATATATTGCAGTGTGTAACTGTCAATCCCAATTTTCCAATTCATCCTACCCTCCCTTCCTCCCCCCGGTGTCCACACATTTGTTCTCTGCATCTGTGTCTCTATTTCTGCTTTGCAAATATGCCCATCTGTACCATTTTTCTAGATTTCACATATATGCATTAATATATGATATTTGCTTTTCTCTTTCTGACTTACTTCATTCTGTAGGACAGTCCTTGAGGCAGAAAAACAAATAAGACTTACAGAGTTTTCTTTTAAACAAAATAATTGGGTGATTTCATACAAAACCCCATTCCTGGCTCATCATGGCAAACAGGAAGATGAGGGGAGTCCTGCAACACATCCCAGGGCACCAATGGGCCACAGGGAAGGAGAGGAAACTACTTAAATAGCTGGTGGGCTTTCTTGCTCTCGCTGTGTCTGGCTTGAACAGTTAATTCATGCCCCTTCCTCACTCCTGTGGCCTTTGGAGAATACTTTAAACCGTGTCCCTGTTCTGAGCCAATGGGACAGGGCTTGGGGCGGCCTTTAGGCTTAAAATCACACTTCTCTGCCTCTTGGACTCCCCCCACCCCAGACATCCCACACAGAACAATGGGAGGATGAGGGGAAATTGGGCTTTGTGTTCATTTACTAGAACTACCATAGCAAAGTATCAAGACTCAGGTGACTTAAAACCAGAAGGATTGACTCTCCCACGGTTCTGAGAGCAGAGGTCTGAAATCAAGGTACAGGGAAAGCTGGTTGTTTTTGGAGGCTTTGAAGGAGACTCCTTCTTGCCTCTCTTATTTCTGGTGAGTCAGTAGTCCCTCGTGCTCCTCGGCTTACAGACACATCACTCTAAATCTCTGACTCCACTGTCACGGGTGGTTCTTCCTGTGTGTCTCCTCACATCATCTTTTCTCTGCACATGTATCTGTACCCAAATTTCCTTCTTCTTACAAGGACATGAGTCACTGGATTAGGGTCCATCCTAAACCTGTATGACTTCATTTTAACTTCAGGTAGACATGAATTTAAGGGATATCCTTCAACCAACAGTGTCAAGAGCAGAAACCCACCAGAGCTGTTGGTCTGGGTAGAGCAAGTGGCTTCAGGACCTACTCTGTAGCCATCAGAGGATGGGAAGAAGGGGTGATGTGGAGGAGCAGACTTGCTCCTCTGGGCACAGAACCATCACACTTAGTCCCCAGAGCATCCACTTCCCTTCTCCATGGCCTGGCCCTTCTTCCCAATAGTAGTTACAGAGACTTGAAATTATTGCTCTTTGGTTGATGGTTGGATGGCATCACTGACTCCATGGACATGAGTTTGAGCAAACTCTGGGAGATAGTGAAGAACAGGGAAGCCTGGCATGCTGCAGTCCATGGGGTCACAAAGAGTCAGACACGACTTAGCAACTGAACATCAATAACCTCTGCTACCACCCTGGAGTCAGCCAACGACATCCCTTCCCTGATTAGGGCATTAACTTCTTACTGGAGCCTCTGCTTGCTCACCTGTACCTCTACAATCAATCCACAACACAACATCCAGCCAGCTCCTTTAAAAAAAAAAAAAAAAGGCAGATGACATCACTTCTCTGATCAAACTATACTATGGCTCCCCTGAGGGCATTCAAAGCAAGAGAAGTAAATATTTTCAGCAATACACAAGGCCTTCATTTTCTGCTACATCCATCTCCACATTACTTCTTGGTTCTCACCTACTACTTTCCCATAACTCTTCCATATCCAACCAGGCTAACTTTCCTGTTTCTAGAAATACTCAGCATGTCATATATTAAACACTTGCATGGATTGCTGACTCTGTCTGGAGCTCTCTTCCCTAAATACCCACAAGGTAAACTCCTTGGGGTCGAAAGGAGTTGGACACTACTTAGCGAATGAACACAACAAGAAAGGTAGTAAATCAAAAGTGGAGTCTGAAGGCAGTTTGCTGTGGTAATGAATAATATGTAAAAGTCCAACAGGAAAACACAAATTAAGACTGAACTGCGATTTCAATTTCTTCTTTAGTTAACCAGGTTTATTTGTTGGAATCAAGTAGCTCTTCCAGTCTATCCTTTCTTTGTTGTCTAGACAATTAATTAATATTAATTTTGATATTAAAATTATGGTCAAAATTAGGTAGAGGAGATCTCTACCAAAATGGTGCCCTGTGGCTTTCCAAGCAGTTCTGCATAGAACTGGAATTTCTGTAGAAAGGTCTTATCTTTACTTGCTTTTGAGGCAATAGCAATACAAAAGAGTTTTAGAATACAACACTCATGAAGCAGTTAAAACTTTGAGGGAGTGGAGAGGTGGCCAAGAAGCAATAAAGATTTGTATATTCAACCTATCAACAGCAGAATCAGCCTGTGACCAACAGAGCTGAAGACATATGGGCTGAGAGCTGTCCCTGAATTTGTGCCAGCTTAGAAACAGGAAAAGCCTGGCAGGTTAACTGGCCTTGGTGTGCTGCAGACATCAGCTAAAAACACCAAAACTTTGTTTTGAAGGAAAAAAAAAAATTAGGACTTGGTGAGTTTGAACCTGGCTATCTAATAAACGTCAAAAGATATTTTAACTTTTGTGATGGTTAATTTTATGTGTCAGTTTGACTGGGCTAAGGGATATTAAGACGGCTGGTAAAACATTATTTCTGAGTGTGTCTGGAAGGGTGTTTCTGGGAAACATTAGAATCTGAGTCAGCAGACAGAGTGAAAGTTGCCTCACCCATATGGATGGCCATCATCCAACGCCCTGAGGGCTGAGGGAACAAAAAGGCAGAGGAAGGCAGAACTGATTCTCTGTGTGAAGCGGGACACCCCCGTTCTCCTGACCTTAGACATTAATGCTCCTGCGTTTTGGACTTTAAGACTCAGACTGTGATTTATACCATTGACTCTCCTCATCTCCAGGCCTTGGAACTTACTCTGTACATCGCCACTAGCTCTCCTGTTTCTCCAGCTTGCAAACAGCAGATTGCGGGATTTCCTACCCCCATAAACATGTGAGCCAATTCCTATAATAAATCTTCTCTTATATACCCTCTCAGTTCTGTTTTTCTGGAGAACTCTAATACAACTTTAACTGAAGTCTGCTTGATATCATAAATTTCAAGAGATACATAGAAATTCTCAGCCTGACTTGGGAAGAGTGAATTCTCCTGATTTATATAAATCCTGTTTCATAGTAATGTACGGCTTATAAAGAATCAGTGGATAACTGTAGAAGATGGCTTTGCTTCCCATCTTAAGAAAGAAGTATGTTTTGGATGACAAATTTAAGTGAAGGTCAGTGGGAAGAGACTTAGTCTAAGGGTGATTTCAGGCCAACCTGTCATTGATCTTTCTGTGTAGTGTGCAAGGCAGCAATAGACATTGTGCTACTGCACAGACACCCTGGTGATAAAGTTCCCTTAGAGATAATTTGCTTTCTGTCATCAGATTCTAGTTTAATAAACCCCTGAACAACCTGTGTATTTCTGCCTGCAGAACAACCAGCAGTTCAGAGCCTGTTGCCCTTGCCTGCAGCAGCGCTTGGAAGAGAAAATAAAATCATGTTTGTTTAACCTGGTTTGATCTGGGTCTAACTTTCTCTGGACAACAGTTTTCAAAGCTTCATAAAATAACCTGGAAGGAACTACTGCCCAGGGCAAGATGAGTATTTAATATTGTAAAGTTCATTTTGATTATTCTTTGTGACATGGTGCTTGAATGAACGTGGGAAATATATTTCTTGAGCAGGTAAAACTTTGCAATTTTATACATTACAAATAACACTAAAAATACCATGTCTTGTGAAGAAAGAAATAAATTAAAGGACATGTTTTATTGAAAATTTATTTCTTAAATTGCTATCTTTCCTTGAGGCAGGACTTCTCCGTGTCTCCATTAATATAATACTTAGAATTCCTTTCTTCCACTTTCCTATGACCTGAGATACTTTCAAATAAACCTATAAGGCACTAGGAAGATAAATGAGGTGGGGACAGGAAGGTAATATAATATTTTATTTTCTATACTTCTATATATTTTTATCAAAGCATCATAATAAGTAATATTAATTTTATAATGAGAAAAATGTATTATTAAACTACAAGGCACTCAGGAAGTTTTATATAAAAACCTCTTAGGACATTAGAGTAGTTTAATAACCAAGTATAGCTGTCTTTAGAAATAATTGGAAATAAAAGAGAGGATAGGTATAGAGACGGACCAAAAGACCCAGAGGAATGTCTTTAAATACATACTCAGTTGAATGTTGGGCAGGACAAGGAGGAAAAAGCACCTACAACATACTATTGGGTGCCGTTGGATGCTTGTATTAATACATCACATTTAATCTGCATGACAATCCCGAGAAGCATTATTATTCCAATTTTTCAGTTGAGAAAAAACAAAATCCAGAGAAGTAAATTAAATGTCCAAGGTTAATGTAATTAGTAAAGAAAGGAGTGGGTTTTCTAACTCAGATCTCATTACAAAGTCTGCTCTCTCTACCAAGCCATTCTGTGGTGCTGGAGAGCTCAGGGAAGAAACAAAATAAGAAACAAAACTATCATTACCCCATGTGAGGAGTTTTCCTTAAACTTGCCATTAGATCTTTGATTATAGTTAAATAATTTTTTTTTTTTTTTGGATTTTACTTGCTAAAATTTCTTTTTCTAGTATTGAGAAATTTGTGTTCACATTATTCTCTTAAAGTAGAAACAAAAGAGAAGAAAACTTACAAACATAATGAAGTTGTAATCACAGAAGTTTCCTTTACCTTGAAGTGACTAAAATGCCTGGAAGACAGTGTTAATTATTAATTAGAAAGGGAGGCTCACTGTATAGATTATGAAATTTGGTAAGGAGAGGAAGCTTTTACAACACAAACAGCTATACTGGCCATGCTGGAAAAAATGTTTTAATTTGATTATGTACCCAATTTTCAACTCTTTGGGAATTGCAGGATCATGGTTTATGTGTTTCAAATCCCCACCCCAGGTCCCTATAATATTGCTAAGAGAAGAAATCAAAGTGCAGTTTCCTAGTTCCTGCAAAAATCACAACAGAACACCACTGTCAGGGCCCAGCTAAAATTCCCACAACACCAGCTGCCCTGCACACCAGCGGCATCTATTTCCACTTCCTGCAGAAGGACATCAGCTCCTAACTGTACCACCATCATGGTCATATAATCCACACTTTCCCAAACTCCCTGTCATGCTCCCAGTTTCGTATGTACCAGCAGATGGCTTGAATCCTTGCCCCAGTATATATTAGACACGTGACTTGGGACAGTCTCTTGGCTTCTCTGGGCTCCAGTCTGCCATGTGTAAAATAATAATAAACATGGACTTCCCTGGTGGTCCGATGGCTAAGATTCCATGCTCCCAATGCAGGGGCCCAGGTTTGCTCCCTGGTCAGGGAACTAGATTCCACATGCTGCAAGTAAGAGTTTGCAAGTTGCAAGTAAAGCTTCCCATGTGCTGCAACTAAGACCTGGTGTAGCCAAATAAATAATAAATAAAAATTAAAATAAAACAATTACTGTATCTCCGTTTTATAAGATTTATGAGAAGACTAAATGTAAAAATAACCATGGAACATTTATAACTGTGGTGTTGCATCGTAAACACCTAATAAATGTTAGCTGCAATGATCACTTTTATTATTTTCTGTACCATTATTGTAATTAATAGTCACAATATTTTCTTCAAATGGCTCAAAATTTAAAATGAAAGTAATTAAATTAGGCAAACTTTATATGGCTACTATAAATAGAAGCCACCATCACTGCCATCAATAGATGTTAACCATAAAAATAAACGTGATAAAAACATACCTAAGTTATCATGTTCCAGCTGGGTTTGCTTATCTGCCAGGATACTGAGCTGATGGCCTGCTTCTTCTTTGGCAAAAGAGGTATTAACCAGGATTTCAAGTGTTCAGACACAGTAGGACCAGACTGACTTTCTCCTTGACGGACTCAGGCGTGAAAGAGAACCATGTGATTCACTGGCATTCAGTGTAACATCTAAGGCAGAGTCCTTGGAGAGGGGTGAGTCTTACACTTGGTGAAACATGCATCTATTTCAACCAAGTTCCCAGGGTCAAGATCCTTTTACAATATTTTGACCTAGTTGGCCATCAACCTGTGTGGGGCAGGTCCCAATACTGCATATTCATGACTTTTTGATACAAATATGGCATTTGTCGTGTGCTGCCTTAATAACCCATCACCCCATCTATCCAAAGAATTTCTAGAAAGCAGGGCCCAAAGTCTTACACTTTTTTATGTCTGCTTATTATTTCATGCACTCTTTTATGTACAAAGAAATACACAGTACACATGATAATTGGATTAAAATTCATTTAGTCTTGAGAATTTTAGACACTAGGGACAATCTCTTGGATTAAAACCTTGATTTCTAACCTTTTTCTGGTGGGTAGAAGTCCGAGATCTCTTTAAGAACTGGAAACAAAATATAACATTCTCTCCCCATCCCCTTCTCCACCACAAATACAAGTATATACACTTATTTTTTGAAAGTTCACAGGCCTCCATGTGATGAAACTAGAGATATCAGTGTCCTGGAGTAAAAAGAGATGCCATAAAAGTTTTAGTCATCCAAGTGTGTGAGCTATATTACCATTTTCTATAAAGCCCATAAAAGGACTCTATGTGCTAAACTTAATATTTTGGTATCCTCTTTTCCAGGGGAACTATTTGTATGTGCTCTGCACTTTCAGGTCTAGAATGGAGAAACTTCCATGAGCAACCTGAGTCTTTGCCTAAATCTTCTTTTCTCTCAACAAATACTCAACCAAGTGCCATGTGAAAAATATACACAGGAACCTGGTATGTTGCACAATTTTTTTCCTCCCTGGCTGGACAAGAAAGCTATTTCTTTTCAAGGAAGAGTCTTTATTCTTTTCAGACAAACCACCTAAAAAGAACTGGAAAGTCACACAGGTAATGGGTTCCAATAAATAATTCTCATGACGACAGAACATTTAAGGAATTGATATATGGGTCTGCTTCTACTTAATAGCCCAAATCTGCAAGGACCTTTTCCTGATTCCAAGGGGAAGCTGATGACAGAAAAAGTGAAGAGCTTAAGAAAGGAGCAGGAAGCCCCTACAATTAAAGGTGTCTTGGGGACGGACAGAAGATATAATTTAGATATGCCAGTGTTAAGGGGAGTTTGATAAGGATATTGCAGGGGTGGGTTCTGAGGAGAACAGATCATTGTGAATCTGACCTACTTAAAGTGAAGGACAGGATAATATCTGAACATACTTGAACTGAATATGCACAAAAGAGTTTTCTGACAAATCTTCCTCCAATGATCAGCACACAATAATTCTTGGAAAATTTGGTAAAGGACACTTTTGCATAAATGTTAAACTTTAATGATGAACGGAATATAGAAGTCCTGAAAATACTGATAATCTCAAGCAACAAGCCAAAGGTACTATAATTATTTTCAAAGAACTCACAGTAGCAAATTATTCAAATTGATATCTCTAATCATTGAAAAAAATTAGATTGCTAATGCTAACCCCAACAAAGTATCCTTTTTTGTGTTATCTGTGTGTCCAAGATCTCAGGCAGAATTGTTAGACATGTTTGCCTTGGGGAGATGGTAAAATTCAGATAAAGAATTTACTAGAAGCTTTTTCTTGATTGTGTGCCTGGGAGCGAATAAGTCAGTGTGTGTTTGTGTGTATGTGTACATGTATGAGCTCAGTCCAAGAATAAGGAGAAGAATTATTAATAACATTTATGAGTTAGAATGATACATGAAAAAATGGATATGAATAGTAAATTCATTTTTTAAAATGAGGTAATCTGAATAATAAGTGATTTAGGGATATTCACTTTGTAGTGGTCAAATAGCAGAGGGAAACAAAGTTGAAAAGAGTACAAAACATCAGGAGGTCTGTATAATTAATCATTGATCCTACAAAGTATGCCATAAATTAGAGCTACAATTATACCAATGTGCTTGGGAAATAGAAAACTGGACTTCTTATATAAGCACTCAGGCTTAATGTTTAAAATCTATCTCTAGCATAATGTAAAGTGCACTTTAGGAAATTTGGTTTAAAAGAGTTAATGCTTCCATTGCTGCTGTTTACAACCTAATTTGCAAGTTTTTACAGCATCTTAATAGTCATACTGCAGTTAAGAATGAAATAGGATTGCCATTTTTGAAGATCCTGTCAAGAAATAAAACTTTAAAAGTCACTGGAAAATAAAGTTTCTATGGATGCTAAAATTAGTTAGGAAGCATTTTCCTTTTATAAATTAAGGATAAATTTTACTTTTAAAGTATAAGTTGTGTCTTTGCAATTTTCAACTTCATTTCTTTCTACAGATGATATACTCCAAGGTATTCATTGTGCTAAATTATTTATTCCAAACATTCTGGGATTTTGCATTGTTTTTATGTTACAGGTAAAGATTTGTATAGCTGGGAAGAAAAATGTTTGCTGAATACAAATTACAATGTGCTGGGTTCCTTGCCAGCTTATGTTATGTTCAGTTCAGCCACTCAGTCGTGTCTGACTCTTTGTGACCCCATGGACTGCAGCATGCCAGGCTTCCCTTTCTATCACCAACTCCTGAAGCTTGCTCAAACTCACGTCCATCAAGTAGCTGATGCCATCCAACCATCTCATTCTCTGCCATCCCCTTCTCCTCCCGCCCTCAATCTTTCCTAGCATCAGGGTCTTTTCCAATGTGTCAGCTCTTCACATCAGGTGGCCAAAGTATTGGAGTTTCAGCTTCAGCATCAGTCCTTCCAATGAATATTCAGGACTGATTTCCTTTAGAATGGACTGGTTGGATCTCCTTACAATCTAAGGGACTCTCAAGAGTCTTCTCCAACACCACAGTTCAAAAGCATCAATTCTTCGGCACTCAGCTTTCTTTATAGTTCAACTCTTATATCCATACATGACCACTGGAAAAACCATAGCTTTCACTAGACAGACCTTTGTTGGCAAAGTAATGTCTCTGCTTTTTAATATGCTGTCTAGGTTGGTCATAGCTTTTCTTTCAAGGAGCAAGCATCTTTTAATTTCATGGCTGCAGTCACCATCTACAGTGAATATGTTATGTTACACCACTGAAATGATGCCAGGTCATTCACTAGGGTCATTTTTCTGTGAAAAAAGCATTAAGAAAGGCCAACTGTGTGTGTATATATATATGTGTGCATGTGTATATATATATATATATATATACACACATTTATAGAAACCCAACTCAGCCTGATATATAATGGCATGTAAAATACAGTGGACTCCTTATAAAAGGGAAGAGTCTGGTTGGAACCTACTTTTGGGTTCCTATATACACCCAGCTGTTCTGTCATTTGCCCATGTAGCCTCTCAGAATAAATCTCAAATTATCAGCTTTTAAGTATATTAGTCATCTTCCTAATTTTTGTAGCCTGACCACCTGACCTGCTTCTTGAGAAACCTATATGCAGGTCAGGAAGCAACAGTTAGAACTGGACATGGAACAACAGACTGGTTCCAAATAGGAAAAGGAGTACGTCAAGGCTGTATACTGTCACCCTGCTTATTTAACTTCTATGCAGAGTACATCATGAGAAACGCTGGGCTGGAAGAAGCACAAGCTGGAATCAAGATTGCTGGGAGAAATATCAATCACCTCAGATATGCAGATGACACCACCCTTACGGCAGAAACTGAAGAGAAACTAAAAAGCCTCTTGATGAAAGTGAAAGTGGAGAGTGAAAAAGTTGGCTTAAAGCTCAACATTCAGAAAACTAAGATCATGCCATCCAGTCCCATCACTTCATGGGAAATAGATGGGGAAACAGTGGAAACAGTGTCAGACTTTATTTTGGGGGGCTCCAAAATCACTGCAGATGGTGACTTCAGCCGTAAAATTAAAAGACACTTACTCCTTGGAAGGAAAGTTATGACCAACCTAGATAGCATATTCAAAAGCAGAGACATTACTTTGCCAACAGAGGTCCGTCTAGTCAAAGCTATGGTTTTTCCAGTGGTCATGTATGGATGTGAGAGTTGGACTGTGAAGAAAGCTGAGCGCCAAAGAATTGATGCTTTTGAACTGTGGTGTTGGAGAAGACTCTTGAGAGTCCCTTGGACTGCAAGGAGATCCAACCAGTCCATCCTAAAGGAGATTGGTCCTGGGTGTTCATTGGAAGGACTGATGCTGAAGCTGAAACTCCAGTACTTTGGCCACCTCATGTGAAGAGTTGACTTATTGGAAAAGACCCTGATGCTGGGGGCAGGAGGAGAAGGGGACAACAGAGGATGAGATGGCTGGATGGTATCACCGACTTGATGGACATGAGTTTGGGTAAGCTCTGGGAGTTGGTGATGGACAGGGAGGCCTGGTGTGCTGCAGTTCATGGGGTTGCAAAGAGTCGGACACGACTGAGAGACTGAACTGAACTGAACAATAAAATAAAGAAACACAGAGTCCTTCATTCTTGGTCTGCTCTATGTTTTAGTCTAAATATAATCAGGCTACAGACACTTTCTGAGCAACTGCTATGTTAAAAGGCACTGTGATAACCACTACAGGGGATTCAGAAGAAAAGAAGCAGCATTGCTGTGATGATCAAGCTCTCCTGTGGAGCGGACACCCACCCGCCTGCCTAGAATCCATTCCTGTTTGCCTAGTATTAACAATAATCCCTGTTTTCCTTTGGGAAGCCATGTCTCCCTATTCTCAGACTGCAGAGTTTGGTGGTTATAATACCATCTGCTGACCACGAGGTTGTTCGTGTGACTCAGGCATGGCCAATGAGAGTATCCCATGCTCTTGGTTAAGGTCATTGGCTTAGGGGTGGGCATGTGACCTACTCTAGTCCAGTCAGGGTAAATAAGTGTCATTCTAAGATACTTACTAAAACAACTGGAAAAGAGGTAAGCATTTTCTACTGGAGTTATAAAATGGAAGATGATCTGGCAAGGGTCACCTGTTATTCCTATCAGGGTATAGCTTGCCTGAGAAAAAAACTGAGAGAAATCAAGTCTTGATGATATTTCACTAGCACACAGACCAAACTCTGGAATTTTCAGATACACAAACCAGTAAATTCCCTTTGAAGGGTAATGAAAATTTTCTAAGGCAGGACTATGGTGATAGTTGTGAAACTTACTATATGTATTAAAACTCATTGAATTTGACACTTAAGATGGATTAATTTTATGCTTTGTTAAGTATACCTCCATAAAATTGTTTAAAAATCCATCATATGCCAGATTGAGTTGGGTTTCTGTTATCTGCAATCCCAGGAGTCATGACAGATACAGTCTTACTGGCGAGAGGGTGGACAGAGAAGAAATAGTATGTGTATGGTGAGAGATGATGCATCAAATGGAGAAACACCAGAAGGGGTCAGTACGGATGCTTATGCTGATTATAACTGTCCACTTCCTTATCTACCTCTTCACCAGACTCTATGCTCATGAAATAGAATCCTTTTTCTTTCTGTGTTCACAACCTAGAGCAGGGATGACTCAGAGATGTTATAAGCATGTTTGTTCTGTGGTGATGGTGGTGGAGCTGCTGGGGAACTCTTCCTGTGAGAAGTGGCTTGTGGAAAGACTATGAATTCAAAATGACCTTGACTGTATGAGATGTAAGACGAAGTATTTGGACCTTTTAGTATGTGATCAAATGTTTTTCTGACTTAAAATCAGGGCTTCTCTCATGGCTCAGAGGTAAAGAATCTGCCTGCCAATGCAGGAGACTCAGGTTCAGTCTCTGGTCCAAGAAAAATCCCACATGTCATGTGGCAACTAAGCCTGCATGCCCAGCTACTAGTCTGTGGCCTAGAGCCTGGGAGCTATGTAACAAGAGGAGCTACCACAGAGAGAAGCCTGCACTCTGCAACTAGAGGGTGGCCCCACTCTCTGCAACTAGAGAAAAATCTACATAGCAATGAAGACCCAGCACAGCCAAAATTAAAAGCAATAAAATTATTTAAAAATCAAAGTTCGTAATTAGTGCTGTTTGTTTTCCAGAAAATTCAGATAAAAATTATTTGAGACAAAGAAGTGTGGCCCTGTCAAGTTCATCCTCCCGATTGGACAAATTCCCTGGGTAAGTGTTAGAATTTTCACCTTACGTTGTCTTCCTGGGGACAGGGTTCTTTGGAGAGATTATATACCCAATACATTTAGGTTGGCCCTCCCACAATTTTTCTCAGCAGTTCTTTAGCTGTTTAGGAATACATTCCAAAATATCAAATGATAGATTCAGATATTTATCTTACTTTTGAGGAAGGAGGAGAAAGAAAACATATTGTAATCAACTTCCAAGAAGCTTAAAAAGTGATTTTCTTGTGAGAAAAAAATATGTACGTGCCCACAGATTCTGTACTCAGTTCAGCTGCTGACAAACCATTTTTGGAACTGTTCTTGAGATCTGTGCAGAAAAACAGCAAATGTGATCTCAACTTATTTGTTCCAGCTGATACCATCTGAGCAGAAGCCCAAAGGCACGGGCTTTTGAGATAAGGCAGACTTCCCCAACTGAAAATGGGCATGGTTTAAAGACATAAGATCCACCCCACTCTTAAAAGGGGGCACAATTCTGCAACTTTTATTTGAAGTTAAATCTCATCAAAATTGTTGTCATGGTTTTTCATAAACTCCTCTGCAGCAGGTAAGTAGAAACAAAATGCCTTTCCTTTCAGAATTAAGACTTTTAGAACATCTGCATGTACATACATAAAGAGGGCTGAGTGCCAAAGAACTGATGCTCTTGAATTGTGGTGCTGGAGAAGGCTCTAGAGAGTCCCTTGGACTGCAAGGAGATCAAACCAGTCAAACCTGAATATTCATTGGAAAGACTGATGTTGAAGCTGAACTCCAATAATTTGGCCACCTGATGGGAAGAGCCGACTCACTAGAAAAGACCCTGATGCTGGGAAAGACTGAAGACAAGAGGAAGAGGGGGTGCCAGAGGATGAGATAGTTGGATAGCATCACTGACTCAATGGACATGCATTTGAACAAATTCCAGGAGATAGTGAAAGACAGGAAATCCTGGCATGCTACAGTCCATGAGTCAGATTTAGACACAACTTGCTGCTGCTGCTGCTGCTGCTAAGTCACTTCAGTCATGTCTGACTCTGTGGGACCCCAAAGATGGCAGCCCACCAGGCTCCCACGTCCCTGGGATTCTCCAGGCAAGAACACTGGAGTGGGTTGCCATTTCCTTCTCCAATGCATGAAAGTGAAAAGTGAGAGTGAAGTCGTTCAGTCGTGTCCAACTCTTAGCGACCCCATGGACTGCAACCTACCAGGCTCCTCCATCCATGGGATTTTCCAGGCAAGAGTACTGGAGTGGGGTGCCATTGCCTTCTCCAGACACAACTTAGTGACTGAATAACAACAACGACATACACACAAAGTTTGACTGAAGTCACCACTCACTTATTGCCTAATCATGGGCATTTGATTTGTACAGTTTCCTTTTCTGAAAAACGTTGGGGTTGGATTTAGTGTTTTCTGGCTTGAAAAGTTCATAATTGTGTCGCCAGTCAATACCGTAGCAGATTCAGACACTTCAGTGAAAAGAGATTTGGCTCATTGAAACAATCTGCCTGTGCAGAGGACATAAAATCTTTTATTTTGCACAGTTTAAACTAAATTCAGAATATCACTTGTTTACAGGAAAGCCTTCCAAACACCATGTCCAACTTGGATTTACACCAGCTGTTAATGATAAGAAAATAAAGTTAACTGGAAAATTGCACTTTCCAAATAATGAAGAGCCAATTTAAAAAAAAATGTTTATATTACCTGAGTTGCTTCTTCTTTCCTTTTTTCCTCTCTCTTTTCTATCTTAACATTCATTCATTATCTATGTGCGATTACTAGTCCTAATAGGTTCTTGGGCAATAAATGTGAATAGGAAATAGTCCTTGCCTTCAAGAAACTCACAGGCTGGTGAAAAATAAAAATCTCATCACCATTACGATCCATAAATAATAGATTAGACAGTGTGGTTTCTTTCTTGAAGGGGATATATGTATTTGAAGGCTATACTGAGAACATTTGACAGAAGTCCTAAGAGGGAATTAACTGAAAAAGTTCTTTCATGGTGATACACTGATTTTTAAAGGGCTTGTAGAAATTAAATACATACATGCAAAGCATGGATGTGACAACAGAACCTCATAGCCAGGCATTAACTCTGAGGCAGAAAGGGAGCTGGATGACTCAGCAAGGGACCAGGTCACAAAGCCTGTATGTAGCCTTGCAACAAAGATTTTATCCTGGGGAAAAGGACTTGAAGCATGGGAGGGATACCATTATATCTGCATTTTTCAAAGATCATGTGAGTGAGTGAGTAAGGAGAATGAAGTGAGTGCAAGATGGAAGCCAGCGAAACCAGGCTGAAAACTCCTGCAAGAGTCCAGGTGTATGCTGCCCAAGAGACAGCCGCTAAGCCTACGTGGTTACTTACATTTAAATTAATTAAATTTAAATCCAAGCTCCTCATTTGCCATATCCACCATGAGAGGGATCAGTAGACACATGTACTCAGTAGCTGACATATTGGAATAGTGCAGATACAGAAAAACTCCATCATTACATAAAATCCTATTGGGCAGTGTTGAACTAGACCAGAGATGAAGAGGCTCTAAACTAGGCACTTGTGGCCAGGATGACCAAAAACAGCATGGGGGGAATATTTCCTAGGAGAATTAAATGAATAATATGAGGTGAATATGAGTTGAAGCAGGGCTTCCCAGGTGGTAAAGAATCCACTACCAATGCAGGAGTCATGGGAGATGCAGGTCTAATCCCTGGGCTGGGAAGATCTCCT
The DNA here is from genome assembly GCF_027580195.1 of Bos mutus. Lineage (NCBI taxonomy): Eukaryota > Metazoa > Chordata > Mammalia > Artiodactyla > Bovidae > Bos > Bos mutus. Next base: position 23,602,751 of record NC_091638.1, read on the forward strand.
GAAGGAGGAAATGGCTATCCATTCTAGTACTCTTGCCTGAGAAATCCCACAGACAGAGGAACCTGGTGAGCTAGAGTCCACAGGGTCACAAAAGAGTTGGACACAACTGAGCAATTGAGCACACACACATGAGAAGGGGTGTGAATAAAGATTCAGACACTGTTGACTGCAGTGAGACAAAGGATACAGGAAGACGTTTTGTATGGCATTGATGACCTGCTGCATTTGGCTTATTAATTATGACCATGCAGGTAGAAGATGATGCTTAAGATAATGCCTTAATTCTACAACTACATTTTATAAATATGATGTACTTTAGTAGAATCAATGAACATTGGAATTGGGAGGCACCATTCAGTTTATAGATCAGAAAACACAGGGAGACCTCTGTCTCATTCACTGTGATCTCCTCAGTCCCTATCCTGACTGATGTGTTGAGAAGCATAAATAAAGTCACTGTGAATGGATGGATTAAGGAGGCCCAGACGTGACATGAAGTAGTGTCTAAGGTAGAATAATCACAGTTCCTGAAGTGAGGAACATGGTTAAATTCCCAGTTGTTGTTATGAATTAGATGTTGAATCATAGATAAATTATAAGTTTTCTAAATCATGGTTTCCTCTTCTATAAATGAAGCATTGGGTCACTGCAAGTATTAAAAAAATAATTTACAAAATATTGCTTTGAAAACTATGAAGTCCTTCACTTGCAGAAGATTGTTGTTTACTATCATTATTCAGGCTTATCTAATTCCTTATTCAAAGTATGGTTGTGGATCAACAATAACAACACTGTTATATCTGAATGCTTCTAAGTAATACAGAATCTCAAGTCTGCAGCCTAGATATTCTATATCACAATCTTTATTTTAATAAAACTCCTAGATATTTTGCATGCTTGTTAAAGTTAGAGAAACAATGAACTACTTATTAGCAGACCTGGCAATTTCAATTCAAGTCTCCCAATTCTTATAAGATGGTGAATGAACAGTCAACACAATTACTAAGCCAATTTGGTGGGAAACGAATCTAATTTGAGGTGTGATTTACTCACATTGGATATTCATAATTGAGGGTCCTAGAAAAATCACTAGACAATAGTCTAATTTTCTTAGGTAGATGCCATCTTGGTAGTGGCCAAACTTCTCCAATGAGATTGTTAATTACTTGGATGAGGACAGGGGAGATGTACTAACTGCTTCTCCAGATGACACAAAGGTAAGGAGGACAGCTCCCATGTTGTTTATCAGTCAGGGTACAATCAGAAGGCAGCAACCACACTGTGCATAGCAGAATTAAACTCCTAAATGGTCTCCACCATCTGGAATGCTAGGCTGAAAACAATAATAAATGGCATTTAATAGAGACAATTATAAATGTCTTTATGAAGATTTCATAGTGAACTGAGAACTTCCAGATGTTGAAGCTGGATTTAGAAAAGGCAGAGGACCACAGATCAAATTTCAACATCTGTTGGCTCATAGAAAAAGCATGACAGTTCTGGAAAAACATCTACTTCTGCTTTATTGACTATGTCAAAGCCTTTGACTGTGTGGATCACAACCATAGGAGAAGGGGATGATCAAAGATGAGACAGTTGGATGGCATCACTGACCCGATGGACGTGAGTTTGAGCAAGCTCCACAGTTGGTGATGGACAGGGAAGACTGGCGTGCTGCAGTCCACGGGGTCACAAAGAGTCAGACATGACTAAGTGACTGAACTGAACTGAACTATGAAGGTTCAAAAATATTAAAAATGCAAATAATATAATGTTCTTTTATTCATTAAATATATAGGCAAAAAGAACACACTCTGTGTCATGCAATGTACTGGAAAAGCAATGGTGAGCCAAGCTGATGAGGTCTCTGCCCTCATTGGACTTAAATTCTTTTGGAGAAGACTATTTATCCTATGGACAACTATTCTTACATTTACTAATTTAACAAACACTGCTTGAGCATCCACTGTGAGCCCTGTTCTTTTCTGGGTGCTGAATATACACCAGTAAAAAAGACAAATGATGTCACTGCTCTCCAGGAGCTGATATTTTAGTGAAAGGAGGGAGATAAGAAATAATAAAGCAGATATATGAATGCTATAATTTCATTGAGTAATATGTGCCAAGAATAAAATATAGACATTAATCTGATAGATTTGTGTGTTCCAGGAACAGAAAGACTAGTGGGAAGGAGGAAGGGGGTAAGACATGAGTTTGTTGGCTAAGGCTTGAGCCAGGCCATGTAGTAAGAAATTTAGATTTGTCTCTAAACCAATTTGAAGGTAAATAAGCATATTCATAAATGTAAAAATTATATCATAATAGGTGCTATAATTGAGAAGCACATAGTATTTTAAGAGTTAATGATAAGAGGGATTGAGTCTAAACAAGTAATGATGCCACTAAGATCTGAAGCAAGAGTCAGTTAGGCAAAAACGGAAAGCAGGAGGGTGTATTCTACATAGAGGGGAGAGAAATGATCATGGCATAGATTAGAGAAACAGTGAGAAAATTACTTACTAAATTTCAGGTGACCTAAACTCAGTCTGATACAACAGAATAATGAAGCTGCCAAAACTGTGAACATAATTTTTGGTTGCATGGATAGATACACAACATCCAGAATGCGGAAGTGGGTGGACCAACTCTATTTTGTGCTGATCAGACTGCAGTTGGCGCTAAAGTACCACCGTTCAACAGCCCTTACAAAATGTAACTGTGTTTAGGACATGTAATGATACATGGGGAGAAGAAAGATGGGACTCTAAACCTCTTCACAGGAGAATGAAGGAATGGTGCTCACCATTTTTTGTTACTTCTTGACTACCTAACATCTGGTCTCGCCTTATAATATCACCTCCATTTTCTTCTGAGGAAGTGGCACAGTGGTAAAGAATCCACCTGCCAATGAGGGAGATGCAAGAGATGCAGGTTCAATCCCTGGGTCATGAAGATACTCTGGAGGAGGAAATGGTAACCGATTCCAGTATTCTTGCTCAGAAAAATCCCATCGACAGAGGAGCATAATAAGCTACAGTCCATGGGGCCACAAAGAGTCATACGTGACTGAGCACACATACACTTTTCCATTGGATTTGACCTGGTGGGGCTGTAGTCAGGGGCTTTCTCTTCCCCTGTGGTTTGGGATGGATGCTACAATGGCCACACACAACTACATTCCCCTAGAAGAGCAGAGCAAAGAACCTGAAGATGGTTGGGGTTTATTAAACTCAGCAGTGGCAACCTGATCAAATGACCCCCATAAAGAAACAACGTCTGCATTTCTTGTTCCCTAACCCCAGACAACCAACTTGGGCAAGCAGTTTCAAACCTTCTTCTTCCATGGATTTTTCTAAGTCCTTGATATCCTCCCAGTAAAAATTCTTGCTTGCTTGAGTTAGCTAAGTTATTTTTGCTAATTGCAACCAAAGAACACTGACATATTTAGCCGTGGTGAACAAAACACTTGAGTGAACCTGGGGACAGGAAAGCTGCTATCTTCAAACATTTGAAAGACTGTTAAAGAAAAGGAAGCTCAGCTTTCTTCTGCACCATACCAGGGAGCTGGTTTAAAACTCAATGATAAAAACTCTATTTATGAATAAACATTTTAATAAATGAAATTCTCCTAAGGGGTACAATTCTTCAGGAAAGGTCACCAGTTTCTGTTAGTGAAGGTATTTTCAACAGAAGACAGCTAAACAAGTTAGGTTTTTCTTACAGGGAATTCAAGAATGAGAAAGAATGGTAGAAATGATTTTTAAGGTCCACAGATTCACTAATTTTCAGGGTTCAAATGATATCTGTCATACAACTTACATTTTTCATTGCAATTTTTTGTTATATTTTTTTGCCAGCATATTGCTCCCAAGCTTAAACAGACTTTGATGGAGAAGAAAAAGGCAGTGGATTTTTATAGGAAGTACAACTGAAAACAAAAACACAAAACTTTCAAGTGTCTAGTGGACTGAAAAAGTTAGGGCACGCTTTTTAGACCAACTTTTCTGTATAAAATATTTCTCAAAGGTTATCCTGTGCACCTGGTTTTGTTTTCACCTCTGAAACATGACACCAAAGCTAAACCACAGCCTGGTAACTTCATTGTCTCCAATCCACATTTCAGGTATTTGAGAGAGTAATAATAGCCTTTGCTTTCCCAGTATTACAGGGTAGCTGTGCAGGACTGAAAGGATGGCTGGTTTCTAATGATGTAGTTTGGTTCAGAGGTGGCCATGAGTTCCAGCAGGAACTCGACAATATTTTAGGTAGTAGGCACTGAGACAAATAAAAAAAAATTATTTTTATGTGAGGTATGCTTTCAAGGTATACCACCCTTTTGGCAGAAAGTGAAGAAGAACTAAAGAGCCTCTTGAAAGTGAAAGAGGAGAGTGAAAAAGTTGGCTTAAAGCTCAACATTCAGAAAACTAAGATCATGTTATCCGGTCCCATCACTTCATGGCAAATAGATGGGGAAACAGTGGAAACAGTGGCTGACTTTATCTTTCTGGGCTCCAAAATCACTGCAGATGGTGACTGCAGCCATGAAATTAAAAGACACTTACTCCTTGGAAGGAAAGTTATGACCAACCTAGATAGCATATTCAAAAGCAGAGACTACTTTGCCAACAAAGGTCCATCTAGTCAAGGCTATGGTTTTTCCAGTGGTCATGTATGGATGTGAGAGTTGGACTGTGAAGAAAGCTGAGCACCGAAGAATTGATGCTTTTGAAACTGTGGTGTTGGAGAAGACTCTTGAGAGTCCCTTGGACTGCAAGGAGAGCCAACCAGTCCGTCCTAAAGGAGATCAGTCCTGGGTGCTCATTGGAAGGACTGATGTTGAAGCTGAAACTTTGGCCACCTGATGCAAAGAGCTGACTCATTGGAAAAGACCCTGATGCTGGCAAAGATTGAGGTTAGGAGGAGAAGGGGACGACAGAGGATGAGTTGGTTGGATGGCATCACTGACTCAATGGACATGGGTTTGGGTGGACTCCGGGAGTTGGTGATGGACAGGGAGGCCTGGTGTGCTGTGGTTCTTGGGGTCACAAAGAGTTGGACATGACTGAGCGACTGAATTCAATTGATTGATGCTCTCAGGGTTGTCATTTTTTATAATGAAGATTTTCCTATAGTTGCTGAACTATTCATTGTCTTATTAAATACTTTTCATATGAGGCTCTGTATCAGCTAGTTATCACTGAATAACAAGTAGAACCCAAATTCAGTTGCTTAAAACACCAAGTTGCTTAAAAAAATAATTTATCATGGGTCTGTGGATCAGCTAAGTGTTAGCTGGAGAGGTAGGGTGACTGGGCTATGTTTCTTTTCCTCATCCAGCAGACTGTGTTTATTTTATTTGCAGGGTAATGACAAGCAGCAAAGGAAAAGCTCTAATGTGCAACCACTTTTAAAGCACTTGCTTGCATCAATTTTACTAACATTCTACTGGCCAAAGCATAGCCAAGGACAGAGTCAAAATGGGAAAGAATTGTCACTGGGCATGAATATAGGCAAGTATAAAACAACTGGGCACAATTGCTGCAATCAATCTGCTACTGGATTAAAGTAATAAATTTATTTATAATTGGCTATTGGGAGAAAACTATTTTCAATAATATTTTTCAGATAATGAACATTTGTAGCTCACTGATTTCTCTTCCTAGGTTACTACTGCTGCTGCTAAGTCGCTTCAGTTGTGTCCGACTCTGTGCGACCCCATAGACGGCAGCCCACCAGGCTCCCCCGTTGCTGGGATTCTCCAGGCAAGAACACTGGAGTGGGTTGCCATTTCCTTCTCCAATGCATGAAAGTGAAAAGTGAAAGTGAAGTCGCTCAGTCATGTCTGACTCTTAGCGACCCCATGGACTGCAGCCCACCAGGCTTCTCCACCCATGGGATTCTCCAGGCAAGAGTACTGGAGTGGGGTGCCATTTGCCTAGGTTACTAGGAAGCTCAAAATATTCATATTTATTTATCCAAATCACTACTAATATATACTTCTCCCTTCTTGTACAAAGTCTAACTCTTCTATTCCAAAAGTCTTACTGTATATAACTTGTAAGCTACCTCAAGATTTTTTTTGTTTGTTTCAGAGAGATTATAGACAAAAAGTGAAGATACGGTCATTACCCACTCAGTGTCTACAGATATTAAAATGTCTGTGGACAAGAGAAGAGAGAGAAGCTTTATTTTTTAAAGGGGCTTTAGTCATCATTACACATTACATTCTCCTAGTTCTACTATGAACCAAAGTGACAGCGGTGCGTCTCAACAAAAGTTTTTCTGGGAATTACCTCAAACCAATTTCCACTAGGGATGCAGCCTCTGACAATCTCTACAGGTTCAAAAAGAGAAGTGTTTTAAAATTCCAAACTCACACCCAAGAAGGTGACAGATGTAAAGAAAATCATCTGAAAATGAAGTTCTTCATTTCATTTTAGAATATTTCTTCTAAAGATATCATGAGACCGGTTTTCAAAGGACTTTGAAGGTGTAGCAGCCGTGGTTTCATGCCCACATGATTGAGTCCGGGAAATATTACCTGAGCCTTGGCAGTGAATTTAAAATGCTGACTTGAGATATTTTCATTGAAGTTGTACCAACATTAAATAGAACTAGAAAGTTATTTAAGCTGGTTTTAACATTTTCTTATATATTTCCTCTGAACTGACAGCAAACTCTCAAAGTTGGTGAGATAAAGAATTAATAGGTGTTAAAAGCCTTTGGGGAAATTTACCCCTAGAAGACACCAGAGGATTCTGACAGATTCCAAATCATTTTTTATGAGCTGGAGATTTCTTTGTGATCCATCAGTCACAAATCAATACGAACCTGAAAATAAAGGATGTGCAATGCATGCATGCTCCATTGTGTCTGACTCTTTGCACTGAGTTCTCCCAATTAAATGAAGAGTGGGCTAGGTATGTATTTAATTTCATGGTAAGAAAGTGATTTATATTAAAATAATAGTTAGACTGTCTACACCAATTCTAAAACCAGGGATGCTCCTCAATGGTTTTCACACAACAGGTTTAGAGGTATCAAGGTGAAAAGGGCCATGAAAGTCACAATCAATCTAAAGAATTCATAAACACCTCACATAGACTTGAGGACTTTCTGGTTTCATCACAGTGAAATATGACTAGGTATTTATAATTTTAAAGAGCTTTTCACAGAAACTGTATACATATTATGGATAAAAAAATATATTGCCTTCTGAAAGCTTGCTCTGAAAACATCACACAACTCCTTATTTTTTAATACATTTCCCCCTAGAAGCTAATTGCATTGACCTAAAAGGACTTCAAAGGGTAATATTCTTTTCTTGATGTCAAAATATCGCCATAGTTTCCTTTAATATTTATTCCTGTGAAGGAAGAAATAGTTTATAGCTATTGTTAACTGCTTATATATTTTACTCAGTATGATCCAGAGGAAGGCTCTGGCACACATGTTGAGACCTTTGATTTCAATTAATGCCTCAGAAGTTCTAACTATGAGTATATCTTTGTCTGTAGGTATGTGGATACCCAAAAGACTGCTGACTCTTCTGTCTCCTAGGGGCACAACTTTGTCAAATGAACTGGGCAAGAGAGCTAGTCAATGCAAGGGCTTTTTTATTTTTATGCCTGTTGCTCTGAAGTTACGTAGGAATTTAGAAATCCATAAAATCTAAATTCCTGAAGTCTAGTTTTAGTTTTACCACTTGACTCATGAAGTGTAAGGAATGTCTTCTCTTACCCTCTCCACAAATGCACCGCTTCCTTATCATGTGAGGTGCCTCTTTATTGCTGTTGTTGTGTTGATAAGTTGTGTCCGATTTTTTGGTGACCCCATGAACTGTAGCCCACCAGGCTCCTCTGTCCATGGGATTTCCCAGGCAAGAATATGGGAGTGGGTTACCATTTCCTTCTCTAGGGGAGCTTCTCGACCCAGGGATCAAACTCATGTCTCCTGAACTAGCGGGAGGATTCTTTACCATTGAGCCACCTGCGAAGCCCAAGGTACCTCTTAGGTGTTGTCTTTTATGAAGACTTCTCTGATTCCCCTATCCTGAGTTTCTTTCTGCCTCCCTTGCATTCTTGCATCCCTCACTTTTTCTGCTTCTTAAGGGACTTCTTGCTTTCTATATTATATCATAACGCTTCCTGAGGTACACTTAATCACCACAGTTGTACTGGGGGGAGTGATGACAGAGATAATTCAACAAATGAAGATTGTTTATGATAATGTTTAAAAGGAACACATTGCAAAGGCAGCAGGGAAGTTTCAAGGCTGGCTGCCATGGGAATTCAACAGTCTGAGTTACGCTGATGAATTTCCATGTTTCAATACCTTAGCAACCACTGATCCTTGTACTGCCTACATAGTTTTGCCTTTTCTAGAAAGTCATATAACTGGAATCATACAATTTCTACTTTTTCAGATTGGCTTCTTTCACTTAGTAATATGTTGGGGGCCGGCATGAGGCACTCCACCCATGACAAAGGTCATGAGGAAGGAGGCTCGACATACGCAAAGGTGGGATCAAGCCTCAGGAGTCCCCCTGGAAATCCTCGAGCATCTACCCCCATAATCAGAGCCTGCCTACTTTACTACTTTGTGCTCTCCCCTACACCTCTGACTTTACTGGGGGCTGTCCCCCACCACCTCTTTCAGAGAAGGAGTTAACTTAGAGCTCCAGTTAATAAAAACTCCTGGGCGTGACAAGAGTGTTTTAACCTACAAACTCCTCTGAAGGTTCTCTAGCCTTCCTGACAGGCTTGTCTGGCCGCATGTGATTACTCACAGCCTCCCAACCGTGAGAGGCATGAGATGCTTTAAACCTTCTAAAAACAGGTTCCTTAGAAAAGTTAGAAAACTATTAGTATAAGTATAATGGGCTGATTAGAAATTGTGTTGGTGAAGGGTTTTTCATTTGTTGAGCCAATGTTTGTTGCTAAGTCTCCATATCCCCTGCCCTTACACACATTAATGAATATATAGAAGAAATAAGTATTAACCTTTGATATAAATCACGTTAGACCTTAGTCTAAGTAAATTCTTTCCTTAACTAAAACCCACTATACCCTCACCCTATAGGAATGTAACTTTATTCGGGTGGCGTCTGTTTTAAGAATAATTACCCTTGGAGAAAAAAAGTGTTCTGGTTGACCGACCACTGTCACAAGGAGAGGGTCATAAATTGTCGGCAGGCCCCCCTGGCCAGAAGATGATGTAACACCCCTAAGACCTCTGAATACATTTGTATGAAGCACCTGACTTTAATAAAAGTCAGGACTGCTGACCCCGCGTGACTTTTGCATAACATCTCAGTGTATAAAAGTAGACCATGGGAAATAAAGAATTGGGATCAGTTCCTCGAAAGACTGGTCTCCCCGTGTCTCTCTCTCTCTCACTCTGGCTGAGTCTCCATCTGGAGTGCGGAACCCACCATGCTTACAAATTATGCCTGGGCTTCTAAGATCCGACCGGGGAGGCCTCAGTGTCTCCTCTCCTTCGGGAGAACGGAAGGACGCCTGCGGCCTACGTAAGTGGTGCAAGCTTCTTGTCTTGAAGTTTTATCGGTCTCCCGCGTAAACCAAGCTACTCAGCCTCTTTTATCCACTAAATTTTCCTACTGAGCTATCCTCATTCTATTACTCTTTATATCTTTGATGAATATTTAAATAGTCGCCTAAGGCGTCTCCCCTTCGAATACCCTGGATCAGCCATGGCTGGACCCCGGCAGTAATATGTATTTCTCATCTTTCCTTAACAGTTTTTTATTTTTTTATTCATAATGAAATATTGGCTATATTCACTATGTTGTATAACATATCCTTGTAGCTTATTTTATACATAATAGTTTGTACCTCTTAATCGTCTACCCCTATAATGCACCAATGGGGAGAGGATTTTTGCATCTACATTCATGAGATACTGATCTGTACAGTCATCCCATGGCATCCATGGGAGATTGGTTCCAGGCCCATAGATGCCAAAATCTACAAATGCTCAGGTCCCATTATTGTTCCTTCACATCCATGATTCTAAATCTGTGCACTCAGATGGACCATTGACCGTGTAATACTGTAGCATTTATTGAAAAAATATTCACATAAGTAGACTCTCACGGTTCTATTCCAAGTTGTTCAAGTGTCAACTGTACTTTCTTTCACATGTCTTTGTGTGGTTTCAGTGTTAGGGTAATGCTGGCCTCAGAGGATGAATTAAGAAGTGTTCTCTCCATTTCTGTCTTCTGAAAGAGACTATAAGTTTATTGGTATAATTTCTTCCTGAAATGTTTTGGTGGAAGTGAACAGTAAATGCATCTAGGCAATATGCTTTCTGTTTTGGAAGGTTATTAATTATTGATCCAGTATCTTTAACAGATATAGGCCTATTCAGATTGTTGATTTCTTCTTGTGTGAATTTTTGAAGACTGTGTATTCAAGCAAGGGGCTCACTTCATTTAGTTTATCAAATGTGTGGGCGCTGAGTCCAGCAGGTATTAATTACTCTTTTCCTGTCCATGGGATCTGTAGTGATACTCCTCTTTCATTCTCATATTAGTATTTTTTATTAGTATTTTCCATATATTTCATTCTCATTCTCTCTTTTTTCTTGGTTAATCTGTAAGTTCCTATTTTCAATTCTTTTAAGGATATACCTATAAGTATCATATGGTAATTTTATTTTTTATCTCTTGAGAAATCTCCATATTCTTTCCCACAGTGGTTGTATCAATTTATATTCCCACCAACAGCGCATGAGGGTTCCACTTTCCCACACTATCTTCTTTTTATTTATTTATTTATTTTTAATTATTTATTTTTAAATTGAAGGATAATTGCTTTACAGAATTTTGTTGTTTTATAAGCCATAGGTATACATATATCCTCTCCCTTTTGAAGCTCCCTCTCATCTCCGTTCCCCTCCCACTCCTCTAAGTTGATACAGAGCCCCTGTTTGAGTTTCCTGAGCCGTACAGCAAATTCCCGTTGGCTATCTATTTTACATATGGTAATGTAAACTTCCATGTTACCCTTCCCATACATCTCACCCTCTCCTCCCCTCTCTCCATGTCAGTAAGTCTATTCTCTATGTCTGTTTCTCCATTGCTGCCCTGTAAATAAATTCTTCTGTACTATTTTTCTAGATTTCATATATATGCATTAGAATACAATATTTTTCTTTCTCTTTTTGACTTACTTCACTCTGTATAATAGGTTCTAGGTTCATTCACTTCATTAGAACTGATTTAAATGCATTCCTTTTTTATGGTTGAGTAATATTCCATTGTGTATATGTACCACAACTTCCTTATCCATTCAAATATCAATGGACATCTAGGTTGCTTCCATGTTCCAGCTATTGTAAATAGTGCTGCAATGAACAATGGGATACATGTATCTTTTTCAAATTTTGGTTTCCTCAGGGTATATCGGAGAAGGCGATGGCACCCTACTCTAGTACTCTTGCCTGGAAAATCCCATGGGTGGAGGAGCCTGGTAGACTGCAGTCCATGGGGTCACTAAGAGTCAGATACAACTGAGCGACTTCACTTTCACTTTTCACTTTCATGCACTGGAGAAGGAAATGGCAACCCACTCCAGTGTTCTTGCCTGGAGAATACCAGGGATGGGGAAGCCTGTTGGGCTGCCATCTATGGGGTCGCACAGAGTCGGACACGACTGAAGTGACTTAGCAGTAGCAGGGTATATGCCTAGGAGTGGGATTGCTGGGTCATATGGTGGTTTTATTCCTAGTTTTATAACGAACCTCCATACTGTTTTCCATACACAGTATCTTCCACATTGACACTTTCTTCTTGTATAGATAGCTATGCCTGGCATCCACTAGTTCTGTATCTAGCGAAGGTCATTTGAAAAGCCACACCTCTTCCAGTCTCAGCGATATAATGTTGTCAGGTTTTTACCACTAAACCTTGGAGTGAAACATGGAAGCCAGGCTTATACTGATCAGAGAATTTAACTTCTTCTGGACACAGTGATTGGTTAGGGATGATCACATGATCCAACTAGCTCAGTGATCTGCAATGAGACTTAGTCTGGGATTTTCTGAACAATGATTTTCACTCTTTCCTTCTGGAATTAAGTATCTGCAGACTTGAGGTCTGGAGTTGCTACAACTGTTTTTTTTTTTTTTTCCCAGAGGAGGAAAAGAGTCATCAGAGAAGAGCTGGACTTGTGTTTATTTTGCGACTTGCAATGAGAAAAAAGACCTAAGACACTCCACCTGATTGACACATGTAAATACCATTTACTATGATATTGGCAGAGTCATGCTAATACATAAGATTTATATTAGAATTGAGCCCTAGGGAATATTTCATCTTTAAATCTGATTTTGTACCTAATGTCACTCATTATGTGTGACGCTTAATTTTCAGTTCTTAGATTTTGGTAAGCACCTGGCTGTCTCCTTTGTCTACTATTTTTTAAAGATTGTTAAAACTATGGAATGTTTTATAAGACTTTTCATGGCAGATTCACCTTCACGACTAGTTTTGCTTTAGTCAATATTAAAATAAGGTTGAAGTGCTAGAAAATCAGCCCACTCTTATCTGCCACGTGTTCCTTCAAAATATTCCAGGTGATAGGAAGAGGGAGAGAGACTATAGTTAAACATAAGTTTTATAACCTACTTAATTCTTATGATAGAGCTTCTTATGGTGAGAGAAAAAAGATTAGAGAACAAAAGCCAAGATTTAAAAACCTAAACAAAACTGTCCAGAGACAGAAGCTTAAAATTAGTACCAGGCAGAGAGGATAAAAGTGCTAGAAAACTCCATATGGTATTGTTGTAATTACTGACTAGACCTAGATTGCAAGCCTATGAAGTTATTACATGGCAACATTAAATGCACCGAGGCTGTAGGTCTTCACTACCCATCCTAGGCATGAAAAGTTCTAACTCCAATACGTGAACACCCTTCCCCCTCAGTGAAAAGAGGAGGAAGAAGTCAGGCATTGTTGGCCCTATTGATTTGGATGACACATGTTCTCTGAACCACCTAGAGGGATTCTCTGTAGACTGAATGAAATCCACAGGTCAGAGCAAAAAAAAAAAAAACCTGATAAATATAATTGCAATTTCCTTGCAGCACCATATTTGATGACAAGACATTTGACACAGTGACAATTTAATATGTGGAAAAAGACCAGACATACTGTCCATCTGTAGTAATTGATCTTCTGCAAGTTCCCACTGGGCACAGGGGGACAATGCTCATAAATAGCTTCTTCATGTAACCCAAAGGGAGAAGGTGAAAGACCTTGTTCATTTCAGTGACGTTTCCTCTTTCTCTCTAGGAGACAAGTTGACATGATGACATCGAGCAGAGGGACCAGAGGAGGTTGGGTGATGTGGAGGCAATCAAGGTAAGAATGTTGAATGGAAACTCAATCTCCCTCAGGTCAGGTTTATAAGTCTGCAATTATCTTGTATGACATACAAATAAATCTCCACTTCCTTACTTTGGAAAGAATTAAAGCATATTTTAGAAAAGCAAATGTGAGAATGAATGATTCTCACATTCAGAAATCTTCCATTCACTATGTATTATGGAAACTAAGAGCTGGTTCTATAGGTATCAATTTGATCTGAGATCACTTATTGCTTAGATAAGTGGCTCTAACATTTTAATCTAGAGTCTTAGCATAGTACCTGGCATACAATATTGCTGCTGTGCTGTGCTTAGTAGCTCAGTTGTGTCCAACTCTTTGCGACCCCATGGACTACAGCCCACTAGGCTCCTCTCTCCATGGGGATTTTCCAGGCAAGAATACTGGAGTGAGTTGATATTGTTGCTAAATAATATTTAAATGAATGGACTGATGAATTAATGGCCCCATCAACCAACTGATTTCCTCCAGGTGGTCTGGAGATCTGTCATTTAAATCAGTAGACCCAACAAAGCTTGACAACTTCCCTTACCTTTAACTGAGGGAAAAGACAGTTCAGGTATTACAGTCAGAATTTTGCAAGGCTGGAATGTATAGCAAAGATCAGGTAGATGTTGAATATGCTACTGAATATACTACTCTAAAGTTTAAAGAAGTCTTGGTTGGAAATAAAACTTAGACTACCTAAGGATTTAGAAAGCTTAGAAGGCTGTGAACTAGATGAAGACAAGACACCTAGGAAGAGGGAACAGATAGATAAGAGGCCTAAACACGGGGTCCTGGGTCAGCTTGGAGATTGTAGATATGAGAAGACAACATACTTGACTAGGAAGGAGTAACTGCTGTGTAGAAAGTAAGCCAGGGTGCTGGATATAGGGAAAAATAAGAGTTTCACCCTAGGAGGAGTGACCCATACCCATTGTCCAATGCTGCAGAGAGAGACCAAGTTGAAGAATGAATACTGGTCATTAGATTTGACATTAACACTCTTGTAAAGGGTCATTAACCTTAACAACAGTGGTTTCAGGGCAGTGTAGGGGAAGACTTATGGTGAGGGCAGTCTGGTAGGTGATGGTACCCTTCATAGAGATGGGGTATATTGGGAAGACACATTTAAGGGAAGATTGAGATGGTGAGATCAGATCTAGATATGGCGAGCTTGCGATCATGTGGAATATTCATACGATGGTGTGTATGTAATTTTGAAATGAGGTAACTCTACAAATGAATTATGGTTTTGCCACTTACTCATCTGAAAGGCTATGGGTAAGTTAGTAAATGCTGAGCAGCTTCAGTTCCTTCAAGTGTAAGAGAGCATAATAATAATGAGCTGGAAAGGTCTGGAGAGATTCACATAAAGTATACACCTAGCACGTATTAAGCATTTGATACATGCTAGCTGTTATTGTAATTATGGTAGAGATGCCCTAAATATGGCTGCTCAGAAATTCCCAAAGTTATTATTATAATTCTCATCATAATCCCAGAGATTTTAAGTGGGTAATGTGAATGGCAGTGAGTTAAATAGCATTTTCTCAAGAAGATACTGAGTTGTTTAAAATTTGAAATACTTTAGGGAACTGACAAACTCATATAATGACATATGATCAAGCTGTTACAAATGAAAATGACAACAAATGAAAATAGGCTCTAGGCTTCCATTATGAAATGATATCTACTATATAATTTTAAATAAAAAAGTCAGGCTATAAAACAGGTATGAGAGTGCCATTTTTAAAAAAATGTGTATACATTTAAAATCTAGAGAATAAAACCTCTATAGGGCTTTACCATTTCTAAAGCACTTTGCCATCTGATGAAGTTTCACCAGAACACTGGAGGTATTTATTACTGAGTGCATTTTAAAGACAAGAATTTAAGTGATTTGCTCATGCAGATGGCAAAAATGAGCCACGGATTCCGTTCCCCAAATCAAGCTCTTTTCATATCAAATCAGGTCACTGTAGTAGCCTCAAGTTCTGAGAGTGTCTGGGACTAAGAGTTCCAAACTCACGGGAAGCTATAAGCACAGAGAGGGGAGAGGGTCCATCCACATCTGCGAAATCATCTAAGCCTTTTAGATAAGGCTGTTCTGGGAAAAACTAGTTCTTATGTTCTTTATCTTTCTTCTCTGTTTGTGAGGACTTTCGCCTCTGCTTTAAGAAGCCCCTTATTACAGAGGCAGCAGGATTTCTCTCCAGGATTTGGGGCTTCAGGCCAAGGGTAGAAGCCTGGCCTTTCTGGGTTGGGTGACTTCCAGAACGCCCCAGGCATCTGAGTAAAGGGTTGGGAATCCCCCAGGTGTTACTTTAGCTGATGTTAAATCTGTCAAATTTCTTTTAGTTGATTCAGTCATCAAAGTGCTCCCAGCACAAGGAACTGTGACACATGTGACTTGTTTAGGGGTTAAAATTCTGGCATTCCAAAACAAACTGCTTTCGAAAATAGTATTTAGAAAGGTGAAGTCACTAGAGGCATATATTCACACATACTACGATTTTGACTCTTGCCAATAAGGATTTGCAATGAAAGAAATAAAAATATGGAACTGTCATACAGAGACGAGCCATATTTGCTGTTCTGGTATATACACATGAAGGAATAAAACTTTCACTGTGGGAAGTTATAAATACTGATTTAGTATCTGTGCATGCATGCATGCTAAGTCACTTCAGTGATGCCCAACTCTCTGTGATCCTACGGACTGTAACCCGCCAGGCTTCTCTGCTCACGGAGATTCTCCAGGCAATAATAATGGAGTGGGTTGCCGTGCCCTCCTCCAGGGGATCTTCCTGACCCAGGGATTGAACCCATGTCTCCTGTGGCTCCTGAGATGCAGGCAGATTCTTTACTGCTGAGCCATCAGGGAAGCCCCCATTTAGTATCTATTACATGCCAAATACTACATTAAAAAGGTCAAGATACCACAATGAGCAAGGCAGCCAAGTTTGTCCTCATGAGGCTTAATAGTCTAGTGTAGGAGTCGGACTCTAAACCAAAAATTGTGGCTTCAAATGAAAAGTGCATGAGCTCTGAGAAAAGAGATTAGACCATCTTGGGATTCAAGAAGGTCTCCATGCAGAGTTGAAATCAATTCACCCATGAATACTGGAGTATCTATTCTTTCTCCACACCCACTAGACCCTGCCAGGGCAGTTTCAATGACAGCCTAGGTCAGAGGTCCCATGCTGCCTTCAGTATTCTGCCCCAGTGCCATCACTGCTGTCAGGGTAAAGGACATTTGTTTTGCTGAAAGAGGGTCTATTTCAGCCTTTCTGGGCCCAAGTGTCACACACAGACATGGGCAAAGTAACCTGTCTGGATGTCACTGGGCTGAGAACCTGCTCATCATCATAGACAGAGGCAGGTCTTACTGCTGAGCATAAGATGCTTATATAACAAGCTACTGATGCGTTAGGGGCTTCCCAAACTCCTTTGGCACGTTCAACCCCATTTTCCAAATCTCCTTCAGTGAGAATCAATGAAGCAGGGAAGTATAATGACTCAGTCTGGGAGGATACAGATGCCAGACAACCTGAGTCTGCACAAAGGCAACCAAAAGGTTTCTCCCAAAGAACTTCACACACACCAGTATCAGAACCTGAATGCTGAGCACTCACCGGTGGGGGTGGCAGCATCAGACTCCAGGGCATGCTCTCCTAGAGAAAAGAATTCTCTGGAGGGCATGCATTTGTTTTAGTTTCAGGGAATCCTACCACTCTATATACTCAACAATGCCATTAGTCCCAGCTGCTGTACCTAATCAGGTGGGTAACTAGATAAGTTGAATGCAAATGCTTTTGTGAAACAAAATGTTTCAAAGTGCCCCTTAAAGGTTTTAGATACTCCAGATAGTAAGTTGTCTAGTTCAAATGGGATAAGATGTAATTATGTTTAAGAACTAAGATCAATACCCAAATGTCATTAAAGGATTACTTCTAATTGTCAGACGGTAAAAAAATCTACCTGCAATGCAGGAGGCCCGAGTTCAATCCCTGGGTCGGGAAGCTCCCCTGGAGAAAGGAATGGCTACCCACTCCAGTATTCTTGCCTAGAGAATTCCACAGACAGAGGAGCCTGGTGGTGGGCTACAGGTAGCAAAGAGTTGGACATGACTGAACAACTAACACTTTCACTTTTTTCCTAATTTTTCTAAGGTAGATTTAATAAAAAATAAAAAACAAAAAACTAGATATCTCTTCAAGAAAATTAGAGATACTGAGGGAACATTTCATGCAAAGTTGGGCACCATAAAGGACAGAAATGGTATGGACCTAACAGAAGCAGAAGATATTAAGAAGAGGTGGCAAGAATACACAGAAGAACTGTACAAAAAAGATCTTCATGACACAGATAACCACGATGGTGTGATCACTCACCTAGAGCCAGACATACTGGAGTGCGAAGTCAAGTGGGCCTTAGGAAGCATGGCTATGAACAAAGCTAGTGGAGGTGATGGAATTCCAGTTGAGCTATTTCAAATCTTAAAAGTAGATGCTGTGAAAGTGCTGCACTCAATATGCCAGCAAATTTGGAAAACACAGCAGTGGTCATGGGACTGGAAAAGGTCAGTTTTCATTCCAATCCCAAAGAAAGGCAATGCCCCCAAATGCTCAAACTACCACACAATTGCACTCATCTCACATGCTAGTAAAGTAATGCTCAAAATTCTCCAAGCCAGGGTTCAACAGTACATGAACCGTGAACTTCCAGATGTTCAAGCTGGATTTAGGAAAGGCAGAGGAACCAGAGATCAAATTGCCAAGATCTGCTGGATCATCGAAAAAGCAAGAGAGTTCCAGACAAACATCTATTTCTGTTTTATTGACTATGCCAAAGCCTTTGACTGTGTGGATCACAATAAACTGGAAAATTCTGAAAGAGATGGGAATACCAGACCACCTGACCTGCCTCTTGAGAAATCTGTATGAAGGTCAAGAAGTAACAGTTAGAACTGGACATGGAACAACAGACTGGTTCCAAATAGGAAAGGAGTACGTCAAGGCTGTATACTGTCATCCTGCTTATTTAACTTATATACAGAGTACATCATGAGAAATGCTGGGCTGGATGTAGCATAAGCTGGAATCAAGATTGCCAGGAGAAATATCAATAACCTTAATATGCATATGACAACACCCTTATGACAGAAAGCAAAGAAGAACTAAAGAGCCTCTTGATGAAAGTGAAAGAGGAGAGTGAAAAAGTTGGCTTAAAACTCAGCATTCAGAAAACTAAGATCATGGCATCTGGTCCCATCACTTCATGGCAAATAGATGGGGAAGCAATGGAAACAGTGACAGACTTTATTTTTTGGGCTCCAAAATCACTGCAGATGGTGATTGCAGCCATGAAATAAAAAGACGCTTACTCCTTGGAAGAAAAGTTATGATCAATATAGTCTGCATATAAAAAGCAGAGCCATTACTTTGCTAACAGAGGTCCGTCTAGTCAAAGCTATGGTTTTTCCAGTAATCATGTATGGGTGTGAGAATTGGACCATAAAGAAAACTGCGTGCTGAAGAATTGATGCTTTTGAACTGTGGTGTTGGAGAAGACTCTTGAGAGTCCCTTGGACTGCAAGGAGATCCAACCAGTCCATCCTAAAGGAAATCAGTCCTGAATATTCACTGGAAGGACTGATGCTGAAGCTGAAACTCCAATATTTTGGCCACCTGATGTGAAGAACTGATTCATTTGAAAAGACCATGATGCTGGGAAATATTGAAGGCAGGAGGAGAAGGGGGCGACAGAGGATAAGATAGTTGTATGGCATTACTGACTCAATGGACATGAGTTTGAGTAAACTCTAGGAGTTGGTGATGGACAGTAAGACCTGGCATGCTGCAATCCATAGGGTCGCAAAGAGTCAGACATGACTGAGTGACTGAACTGAACTGAACTGAATGAAAAAAAAAGCTGCTTATAGATGATCCACCTGTTTGCTTATATCAGTTAGAGTTTTGAGGTTGTAGGTAACTGAAACAGACTTTGGTTAACTTATGCAACTTTTTGGAAGGATATTAAGTAGCTCTCAAACTAGATAAGATCCTGAACAAAAATGACCTGGAAAGCTAGCTCTGCAACCTATATGTCTATCAACAGAGGAATGGATAAAGAAGATGTTAGATATATACAATGGAATACTACTCAGCCATAACAAAGAACAAAATTGTGCTATTTGCAGAGAAGTGGATGGACTGAGTGAAGTAAGTCAGAAAGAGAGTGAATATTGTGTATCAATAGATATGTGTAGAATCTAGAAAAATAGTACAGATAAACCTACTTGCAAAGCAGAAATAGAGACACAGATGCTGAGAACAAATGTATGGACACCAAGAGGGTAAGAGGGGTTGGGAAGAATTGAGAGACTGGGACTGATGTATACATACTATTAAGTTTATAAAATAGATAACTGATGATCACCTACTGTACAGCTCAGGGGAAAAAGAAACAATAAATATCTCGGGGATGTAGGGAACAGAATCTAAGAGGTGGTCTCCCCAGGGAGCTGCCATCAAAGGACTCTGCTCTAACCCTATTCTGCCTATAGGGAAGTTCTAGTTCCTGAAGAGGCAGAGGGCTTGACTGGTTCAGCTGTGTCCATCAACACGTCCATCCACAGAGAGGGCAGAGTGCCAGGATCAACAAGCTTAGGGAGCTGGCACAAAGGTAAAAAGGCACTTTTTGAAAAGATATTAAACTTTTTCCCATACTATCCAAAATTCTTTCTGAGATTATCTCATCTATGAATCCAGGAGAAGTGACATGTCAGCTACAATCTACGACAAGAGGAAGCCAGACACTGAAGACTGTTCAAGGTGTTTTTTGATCCAAGGGAAAGGCAAGGGCAAAGGCCCTGAGGCAGAGAAGAGCTGAATGTCTTTCATTAATGACAAATACAGTGTGATTAGAACTAACTGAAAGAGTTAGCAAAGGTACATCCCTCAAAATACAAAGACAATTTCTTGCTGAAAATGTGAACCATCACAGGGCCTTCAGCAAGCAGCAACATCAAAGATCACTGATCACAGATTATCATCATAAATATAATGGAAAAGTTTGAAATATAAATGTGACATAGGGACATGCAGTGAGCAACTGCTGTTGGAAAACAGCACCAGCAGATCTGCTTGATGAAGGGTTGCCACAAACCTTCCGTTCATAAAAAACACAGTATCTGCCAAGTGCAATAAAACAAGGTACATCTGTACCTTGAGCAAGATGCTTAATATCACTGAGCCCCAGTTTATTTTATCCTCTGTAGAGGATAAAATATTATTATCTAATATTATAATCTCTCATCAAAAATCCTAGGGCAAAATTGTGATTTAGAATTTCTAATATTAAGAAACATACTATAGCACATAGTTTATTTTAGATAATATTCCCCCAAATATTGGCACGTAACCATCCTCTCAGGTGGCGCTAGTGGTAAAGAAACTGCCTGCCAATGCAGGAGACATAAGAGGCGTGGGGTCAATCCCTGAGTCGGATGATCCCCTGGAGAAAGGAATGGCAACCCACTCCAGTATTCTTGCCTAGAGAATCCCACAGAGGAGTCTGGCAGGCTATGGTCCACAGGGTTGCAAAGAGTCAGACTCGACTGAAGTGACTTAGCACACATGCACAACCATCCAATCTATACATGATTATTTCTGCAATTAAACATGAGATAAAAAAAAAAAAGACAAAGTCTGGAGCCTCAGTTTGGTTTTGCCACCACATGAGTCAGCTACAAAATTGCCAAAAATAAACAAAGAAATTAGTATGAAGAAAAAGAAAAGAAAAATATCCCTTCTGTTTTCAGAGCATTTTGGATTTCAAAGATACAAATACAGGATGGTGGGTCGATTCCTGAAGGCAGGGGTGTTTCTTTGATGACTTTTCCTTCTCCATCACTTACACCCCACCCTGCCCTTCCTGGCAACCTCCCTCCAAGTCATGATACCCAAGTAAAGCAGAGTGAACACAAAGCACTCCTGCCCAGGGTTCTTCGTATTTTATTGGTTCCACTTCCCCAGGGTCTGTGGGCTTGAACGAATGTGGAGGTTTGCAGATCTCAGAGCCTGTCAGGTCTACAACATCATGGGGCCAACTGGGAGCACCACCGACAATAAAATCCCCCAAAGAGAACAAGCCTTCCCAGAGTTTCTAGGTCAGAACCCACTCTAACAAAGTGAGCCGTGAAAGCGCCTTTATGTAGTAACTTGTTTAATTAAGATAACAGATGTTACTATTAGACGAGTCCTAGTGAGCCACTATTTAATTGGACACTCATTCACACGACTTGTGACTGGTAAAAACCAGTTCAAACAACCGTTTCCTTTGTACGAGGGCTTTTTTTTCCCTCCTTGCAATTAAATTGAATAAACAATGCACCCAGTGCCCATCCATTTAAAAGAGACAGGTTTAATGGCACAGGAGTTTAATATGAGCAATAATGTTAGAATAGAATAATTTCTTAGTTTAAAAGGCAAGTTTAATCCTCAGTTTTATCTATCAGGCACTAAGTCAGGCTAACAATCAGCTGCTCAGGAAAAACAGCTGAGAAAACCCTCACTTGGGGTGTTGTTAGACTCTCACTTGGGGTGTTGTTAGATGTATGTTATTTATAACAGAAGAGAGGTCCGACCATAGCTTTCATGTTCAAATTTTAATACAGTATGGAAAGAGGGATAATTTACAACCTGTCATCCATGTCAGTATGACAGAGGAAACAAAAACAAAAAGAGGAGGATGAAATGTCAGGGGATTAGCAGAACCACCAGGGAAGACAAAATTCAGAGATTCTATTATTTAACCATTCGTGGGAGAATAAAAGCAATGCTGTGCTAGATATCAGGAAACAGATTCCTGTCCAGGCTTCCATAGCTAGTCTCAAGAATCCCTACCTTGTTCTTCCAAACTTTCACTGACACGAAAGGACAGAGCTAGACCTAGATTTACAGACGCTGTTGCCTACAGGGCTTAGGCGGGTCATCTGCACAAACCAAGTGTATGACAATAAGGTTTCACAATACACTCTGCTTATATTTGAAAGCAAGAACATTAATTATAAGCATAAGAAAACACTATTTTACTATATTTTTTGTTGGAAACGTGTGGGCTTTTGGGCCAAGTTTTATTTTCATTTTTTATAAAGAAATAGATACCATCAATATGTTACTTTTACTTAAACTCTAGTGTAAGAAAAATAATAATTCAAGAGCAGTGAGAAATGGCCGACTGACAGTACATCTTAACATGGGTACAAGGGTTGTGAAGATAACTGGAGGTTTCACGCCCTTGCTAAATGGGTAACTGTTTCTCACCTCTGGAAAGCTGAGTTTATAAAAAGGCAGGCTGGCTGTTGTAGATCATCTAGATATCTTTTAAAATAAATCAGTAATCTGATTTACATGACATATCCCAAATTTTAATTTTAATGGTTGGAATCTAATTAAAAAATATAAGCATAATGTTGGATAATGTGTTTGCCAAAGAAAACCTTCCTGCAAGCAAGGTTCAGTGAATCTTGGCTAGATGATTTTGGAGACCTTCTGATGGTATCCTTCTGGGATTCTAAACCCTATTCTTGTTATAAAGGTTTATTCCCAAACCAAGAATGGGAAGGGGTTTCTTTAGTTTGGACACACAGTTACATGACCATGAACTTGCCAATAGTTAGTTGTGAGACCTACTATGAGTCACCTAATCCTTGTTTTCTCATAAAAAGTGCTGGTGCTGGGGAACCAGTGATTCCCACTGGCTGGGAAGCGATGCAGGACAGCATGTTCTGGAGGGAATTTTTTCAAATCACGCCCTGAGATTCTTATCATACACTCCTGGGCTCCCTCCCTCCACTGCTTTCCATCCCCTCTTTCTCCCATAAACAGGGTGTGATTAATCATTTCAAGCAACAGGAATATGTTGCAGTCCACAGGTATGCTGGGGGTGGAAACAAATTGAAAAACCACTGACCTATTGATCGTTAAAGCTTATATAACTCTAAAAGTCTCATAATCAGAGATGACACTAGTTACATGAAAAGATATGCATCCTTTAAAGAAGATCTCTGGACCCCTCACATAATGTTCTTATTCTTACTTGCACATGTAAATAGGAGAGAAGAGTTCCAGCATTCAAATCTTCTACCTCACTTTTGAAAGTTTCAATTTTCAAAGCATGAAAATCATGTTTTTATAGTAAGTTGCTTTTTTTTTTTTAGATATTTAAAATAACCAAAAATTTTTAAAGTAAAAAAAGGTAAATCACTATGGGTACACATAACAATTTTATTTTTTTTAACAATTCACTAAAGATTTGTTATACTTTGATCAAAATAAAAGAGTGATTCCTTTTTTTTTTTTTTTTTCATGACTTCATTTTCCAGCACTACCAAAATAAAGGGGCTTCCCTTGTGGTTCAGCTGCAAGAATCCACTTGCAATGCGAGAGACCTGGGTTCGATCCCTGGGTTGGGAAGATCCCCTGGAGAAGGGAAAGGCTACCTACTCCAGTATTCTAGCCTGGAGAATTCCATAGACCATATGGTCCATGGAGTCGCAAAGAGTCAGACACGACTGAGAGACTTTCACTCACTCACCAAAACAAAAGCAAAAAGAACTCAAATGTAAGCTTTTTAATAAGAAAATGATTCAAAACAAGAAGAGACATTGTGTATGAGACAGCAAAAGAGACACTGATGTATAGAACAGTCTTATGGACTCTGTTGGAGAGGGAGAGGGTGGGAGGATTTGGGAGAATGGCATTGAAACATGTATAATATCATGTATGAAACAAGTTGCCAGTCCAGGTTCGATGCACGATACTGGATGCTTGGGGCTGGTGCACTGGGAGGACCCAGAGGGATGGTATGGGGAGGGAGGAGGGAGGAGGGTTCAGGATGGGGAGCACATGTATACCTGTGACGGATTCATTTCGATGTTTGGCAAAACTAATACAATATTGTAAAGTTTAAAAATAAAATAAAATTAAACTAAAAAAAAAAAAAAGAAGAGACATTTAGATAAGAAAATAAAACAAGAAAAAAACCCCTGAAATTGACATATTTTTGATATGAAACTTTGTCTTTCAGCTTCTTTAGTTAATATTAATAAGTTGCTTTTTTTCTTTAACTTTCTATTTTAGGCTTGCCATATATCTACCTTCTAGGCAAGGGGCATGTGCCATGTTAGGCTAACTAAAGGCGTCTTTTTTTCATGCAACTCAAAGCAGAAAAGATATTCATTGTTTGCATAAAAAAATCATAGGTACTAGACCAAAAGGTGATCTTACTGGTCCAGTGGAAAAGCTGGATTGTCTTTTAAGATTTGCTTTCCCTCTCTGCTTTCTTTCTTGCCTTCCTTCCTTCCTTCTTTCTACCCTCCCTCCCACTTTTTTTTTTTTCTGTGGGAGACACAGAAAGTGAATTCAGAGGTGACAAAGTCCTGAAGGGTGTGGACTAAATATTAAATGGCAGAAATGATAAATGCTCCATCACCAACATCATGGGTCTATGCTTTGTGTAATTATTAGAAAGCAAATGTATGTAGTATAATAGAAGAAGAGCTAGTTTAAGGAGTTCTCAACTGCATATTACTCTTAGCTCTAAAATTCTACTACTTAGATTCAATTTTATTTTTTTAATCTGTGCTCTAGTGGTCCCAATAATAAAATGGAAAAGTACAATTTCTAGTTATCTCAAAATGCTGATGTTAATAGAAAATTTAACAAAGCAGATGTGATGTTCCTGTGAGTGTTTAAAGGTAGGAGCAAAACTAAAACAAAGCAAAACAAAATTCACTTTTCTTTAGGCCGTGTTCTTGCCTTGTGACTATGCATATTTGAATGACAAAGACAGAAGTGAACAGGAATTAAATACTACAAAATTTTGAGGAATAACTCACCAATGGATTTTTATACAACAATGGAACCACAATTCCACTGTTATATAGTCACACATACAGATGCATACATCTGTAGGCAAAGTGCATATTCATTCTGGGCATAGCAAACAGTTTTAAGCCAATTGGTAGGGAGCTACTTGTGGCCAGTATAAATACCTAGCATTCTGAAACTGTATAATATAATGATCTGAATAATGTCTATGCTTTATAACTAATTATTTACTACTCAACATACACTGCTGGATGTCAAATTAACAAAGAAGATGATGAAGCCTCTAAGAAACTGGTGTGTATTCTTGACCTGTGCTTGAAACTTTCAGTTTCTTCACATCAGAGGAACCAGGAATAAAGTACTGTTTTTCCTTGGTTAATTGTAGGCCTGAGTTATTCATGCCTTTATTTCATATAAAAAATAGCTGGTCTGCTTTTGATTTAGCTATTCAGTTGTAATGACTAACACCCTTGTGGAAAAATATGTCAGGAAAAACTTGAGAGTATCTGTAGCTAGCTTTTATCAAGCTTTCTCCATCTTTGACATGTAGACAGGAATAGTTAAGGGTTGGTGGCTCAGTGGTAAAGAACCCATCTGTCAATGCAGGAAAAGTGGGTTCCATCCCTGGGTTGAGAAGATCCTCTGGAGAAGGAAATGACAACCCACTCCAGTATTCTTGCTTGAGAAATCCCATGGACAGAGGAGCCTGGTGGGCTACAGTTCATAGGGTCATAAAGAGTCAGACATGACTCAGCAACTAAACAACAATAACTGGAATAGTCCAACAGGAGATGATGGTGGTTGAGTGAGGGCACAGGAAAAGCAGATGGAAAGGAGGCAAAGTCTATATATCCTTTGGAAGTAGATTCACCAAAATGTACTAATACACTGGATACATGTGATGTTGAAAGAGGGAATCAAAGATGATTCTAGATTTCTGACTGGAGTGACCAGAGGTAGATGGTGCAAGTAGGAGAAGAACAGGTTTTAGGGTGCATGTTGGTGGCTAGAATGAGTTCTGTTTGAGGCATGTTGAGCTCAAATCATTCAGTCCTGCACTGAAGATGTACATTTGGGAGTTCCTAGTACAGATGGTGAGTTTAAAGCCATGGGAGGAGGTGGGATTATCCTGGGACAGGGTGGAAGCAGGGGAGCGCAAAGTGGATGAGAAAGATGAAGATGCACTGACCAGAAGATCCAACAGAAAGTGAAAGAGGAGGGAGAGTTTGATGATGAAGGAAAGAGCAGGGGTGACTGAAGGTGTGTGAGTCCTTGAGAAAATGACAAGGGGGGATAATCATTTTAAAGTGCATTGTTAAAAAAATAAAAAATAAAGTGCGTTGTTTTTTCTTCTGAGTCAGAACATATTGAATTCACCTAAAAAACATTTTTCTTGGTGTTAAGAGCAGGCAGTTTCATTTTTTTCTGAAACAATTTTATGCATCCTTTGGAACAAACTACCTCTTTTGGAATAAAACCCTTTAGAGCAAATCAATACATGGGAAAGTCAATGTGTGCAGAAGCAACTGAAAAATATCAAAAGCACAATCCAAATCTCATCTCATTTCTGTCACATTGACCATAGGTGACAGTTCAGGCATCTCTTTTTCTCAGGCATACAATCCCCACCTCCCACCATGCTCAAGCTTTCATAGATGACTCTGACTCTCATTTTATCAAGATCATGGTCAAGGCCATATTATATGGAATCTCTCAACTCCCTCTTTATACTTCCTTCTCTGTGCCCTCACCCACCCTCTCTTTCTCCCCAAAGTCAGAGAAGACAGGTACATCCTTCTTTCCCATAATAATTGATTTCAGGTCCAATACCCTCCTGTTTCCTTGAGAATATCTCCCTCTCTTACACTGTTAACTCCTTCTTCACCTTTGTGTGAGCCCCTCAGGCTATAAAGATGTCCCAATGTCCTCCATTCTAATAAGATTCTTGCCACAAACAAGTTGCTCCTCTCCAGTATATCTGATATTCCTCTTTTCACTATTTGATACCAGCAAAAATCAGTTACTACATCCAACTTCAGATCTAGCCAGTAGAACTTTTATCGAAAGTTCTACTTTCAAGGTTATTTTTGACTTCATTATCTCCTCTCAAAATATAGTTTGAGGTCTTCTTTCTTTTTTTAACTTTTTATTTTATATTGGAGTATAACCCATTAACAATGTTGTGACAGTCTCAGGTAGACAGCAAAGGAGCTTGGCCAGACATATACATGTATCCATTCTCCCCCAAACTCCCTTCCCATCCAGGCTCCAACATAACATTGAGCAGAGTTCCCTGCACACTATGTTAGGGAGGTCCTCATGCTTTAAAACCTCTCAAAGATACCTGACAATGTCAAATGCTGTCATTTTCGACACCCATACTTTCTTACCAACACTCCAGTTTCTTAGCTTTCTTATGATTTTTTTTTTTCTCTTTCACACACTTGTCACAGTTCAGAAGAATCTATCCAGATCAGATCTCTTTTGTTTTCCCATTTTTTTTTTTTCTCAATGAAACTTACTCACTGTTATCACTTCAAAGAAGATAATTTATCTGGTCTTAATCTCTCCCACGAACCCCAAACTAGCATTGCCAACTCTAAACTGTGTTATGTCCCAGCAAGTAATGACATGTTGGTAAGTGTTTAACAACTGGCTCTCTATGGAAAAGAATGTCCCGATGTATACCACTTTCCATGGTGTAAATACTCCCACCATGGTCAATGTCATCAATGACATCAGTGAATGTGGTCTAGGAAAAGATATGTCCCACTGACTCTTAGGAGCCCATCCAAGAGGGGTCCAGGATACCTCTGCATGTAAAGCCTTTCAAATTCAACACAATAACACTGAACTCATCATCTACCCAGGCGGTTAGTCTACTTTCAGAGATAATAAGCAGATAATAAAAATCCCTTTTTATCATTGGTCAAAGGATTCAGTAGTATTTTTGCTACATATTTTGCAGTCATTTGAGCAGGTTATCTTGCCTGGATGGAAGAACACATCCCATCGAATAACTCCTCTTACATAGAGCTGCTTCTAGCATTGCTGAGCTAATACACATGGTAATTTTTAGAGGTATGGAGGGTTAAATAATTTACGATAATACTATCAATAATTTGTTTTACTTAAAAATTTAAAACGTCTATTCTAGGATATAATTATGTCTCATGTGGGCAGGACAGTTGAATTACAACATATTTATTATTCTGGGGAGAGGTGGAGGAATTGTATACATTACAACACAGACACACATGCACACACACAGCAACTTTGTTTAATAGAGTCTTTTATCCACCACCTGGATTTCTCATCAAGCAACCTATAATTCTACTATATGTACCCTCTAGGTGCCATATGTTGTAATTATACAGAAAGCCAAGTGTTGCTCTAATTAGATCATTTGGCAAAAGGGATTTAGAAACACCATGATGGATATTTACTAGTAGAGATCTAATTAACTCTGGCATATCTGTGACTGAAATATGAGGATAAAACTCCACTACAGAAATAGAGGGTCAAACATAGTACATGATACTAGACCTTCAATATTTACATAACATCCGCACAGTCTAGCAGATTCTATTTCTAGAGATGACAAAGTTAGGAGGAACCCACATTTATCTGCCTTGTCTCTACTGAGAAGGAACAAACACTGCCTTTCTGGTTTTAATATCCAGTCACATCACTTCAGTTCTAATTGCTCTTAATTACATGCCACTTTGGTTTGAATGTTTTCATGATCACTTAAATCCATTTGATGATGCAGAGCTATTTTCTCTGCACAAAGGCAGTGCTGAGGTAGTTCAAGGACTTAATTTACCTCTTCTCCAAGGGGCTTACATGGTTTTAACCCAGCCCTGAAATCAGACCATTATGCCTCCTTTCCTCAGGAAACTAGGAAACCATGGATCTGAAGGCTGCCAATTTATTACTGAAAATATGAAATGAGTTAACAGTAAAGGTTGCTTCTGGATAACTTATCCATATTAAAGATGTCAGCAATTTTCCAGTTTGAAAAGGGAGGTAATGAAAGCAGAGTTTTATTTTTACTAATAATGGATTGACTTGAGCTTCCCTGGTGGCTCAGATGGTAAAGAATCTGCCTGCAATGTGGGAGACCTGGGTTTGATCCCTGGGTTGGGAAGATCCCCTGGAGAAGGAAATGGCAACCCACTCCAGTATTCTTGCCTGGAAAAATCCCATGGACAGAGGAGTCCATGGGGTTGCAAAGAGTTGGACACGACTGAGCGACTAACACTTTCACTTATTGACTTACCACAAGATTCCATGCTCTCTTAAAGTAGAGAGAAGCACCTAATGCTCATTCCTTCCTCAGACAAAGCTGGTACAGTTTCTGGAATAAGTGAGACATGGATTTGAACACCAGCCCTAATATTACCAAACTCTGCAACCTCAGGTAGAGTGAATACCCTCTCTGAGCTCATGTTACCTTATCTAAGAATGGGGTTCATAATAGGGCTGATCTTGTAATGTTTTTCTGAAGACTAAAAGAAAACGTATATAAAGTGTTTAGCAGAGGGCACAGTAAAGACTGAAAAATAGCTAGGTAATATTATTACTCAAAAAAGGGAGAGAAGTGATGGCCACAAGAGAACCAGGAAATACAGGAAAAGAGCCAAGGTAATCAGTATCCTGAATCCCCAGCAGTTCCAAAAGCTCAAGGTTTATTCATGAAGGTGCTAGTGACATAAAAGGAGATCAAAGCCTCATTTCAACTTAATAACTAGAGATTTCGGAGCTTCTTCAGAGCCAAGCTGACTCACAGCCTTTCTGTCACTATTATTTTATATCTGTCAACATTATTTCAAAGTGTTAATCATCTCTTGTTGAAAAGTCTGAAGCATTTCCCTACCAATTATTCTTCCATTTCTTCCATCTAAACTCGACTGACACCCAGTTTCCCACTTGGCTGGATCCCTCTTGACTTGCTCATGTCTGTCCCTTCATCTTGCACAGACACGAGCCCCCACACAGAGACCTCCTGCTTCCCCCTCTGCAGCCCTGTGTGGACCACGTTCTTTCACAACTGCTTAAACTCACTTCCTGTTGGAAGCCAATTCTGGCAGACCCTGCCTGACTCTAAGAGTCTCTTCTCTGTGTATTCCCTAAGCACTGTCACCTAGCTCTGTTTGGAAGATATTATGTTAATTTGTACTTCACTGGTGGTTTCCAAGTTGTTTCATGTGTGTAGATTCTGTCATAATAGCTGAATTGTATAAAACTTAGGAAGTGAGTCTTGGGATTTCTATCTTCTCTCTCCTCTTTCAACTGCACAAGGCAATTTATCATTGTAAAAATCATTTTTATAATCACCAAATTAAAATAAAAAGCCCTCTGCAAAACCACAGTCAGTATAAAACCACAGATCCTCAACCTGGGGTGAAGAGCTCCCATTGCTTCATTCTTTTACTTATTTTCTAGAAATTTGGGGAAGAGGATCAGATATGTATTTTCCACCCTCGTTGCCCCTCACCTTTCGTGTCTTCACCTTGAAAGCTCCCCTGGCTGATTTCTCCAGGGAGTGCAAGGCTTTGGGGACCTGAAAAGAAGTTTCCTTGAGTGACATTTGGGAGCCACTGAAACAGAAGGGACAGCATTCAGACTTTCAACCTAATTTATTCCCTCTTCAATTTGCATTTCATGGACTCCATAGAAGTGGCCATTTTCCCTGGTAACTTAGATGGTAAAGAGTCCACCTGCAATGCAGGGTTCAACGCCTGGGTCTGGAAGATCCCCTGGAGAAGGGAATGGCAACCCACTCCAGTATTCTTGCCTGGAGAATTCCATGGACAGAGGAGCCAAAAACATGCTGTGAGATGGATGGAGGGAGAGATTTTTTTTTTCCTGTAAACAGTCAGATTGTAAATATTCAAGGCTTTGCAGGCCAGGTGGTTTCTGTTGCAACTACTCAACCCTGTCCCACTGGAGCACAAAAGCAGCCTAGACAATTTGTTCAAGAATAGTATGGGGTTCAGGATGGGGAGCCCGTGTATACCTGAAAATTTTTTAATTTTAAAAATAAAAAAATGGAAAAAAAAAAAATAGTATGGGGCTGTGTCCAATAAAACTTTATTTGTAGACTCTGAAATTTGAATTTCATCTCATTTTGATATGTTGTAAAATTCGTTTCCTTTTGTATTTTTGTCTTACCATGTGAAAATGTAACACCATTCTCAAGCTTGCAGGTTGCGCAAACACACATGGGGGGCTGGCTGGATGTGGCTGGGGGGCTGTAGGTTGTCAAGCCCTGGGTAAGAGTTTGGGGAGAAAAGAATAGTGTGTTGAAAAGTTGGTAGCAGGAAGAATAAGGGCATTTGAAGAACTGACAGGAGGTCCACACAGCTCAAGAAGTCAGGTTGAGGGAAGAGTAAGAAAGAACAGTGGGGACAGGACGGCAGGAGCCTGACCAGTGTAGGGTCTTGCTGATTATGTGATGGACTGTCTGCTCTGAGGCTAATGGGAAACCACTAATACAGTGTCATACCTGGCTTTGCATTAAAATCATGTGCAAGAATTCAAAACAAAATTCAGACTCCTGGGTCTCATCTCAGAATTCCTTAGAGAGAATCTTTGGCGATAGAGTGGGATTCTGGATTTTTAAATGTGGTTCTGTTGGTCCTAATGCAGTCAGCTCAGCAGCAGTCTGCATACCGAATTTGGGGTCTCCCAGGAGTCGGGGGCACTCATGTGCTCAAACACACATGGCATCTTTACTCATGGGCATTTCAGACTATTATGGGAAATAAACATTAATAAAATAATCAAACTCACAAACACAAAATTTATAAGGAAGGGAGGGAGGGAAGGAATAAGGAAGGAAGAAGGGAGGGAGGGAAGGAAGGAAGGAAAACAGGAAGGAGAAAGAAATCCACAGTCCCAACTTCTAGGGAAATCACTGTTAACATTTTAGTGGAGATTCTCCCAGGCTTATTCTTTGCATGTCTATCAAAATATGGATATGCATATGTGTGTTGAGACTACAGAATGATATTTTATATACTGTTAAAAAAAATCATACCTTTAAAAGATGAATAGTCTCTTTCCTTTAAACCATTGTAGAAATTCTGTCCCTTTTTAAATGGCACCTGTAGAACTCAGATTTAAATTAGGTTGTTCACGTGGCTCAGATGCTCAGACGTGTCCTACTCTTTGTGACCCCCATGGACTGTAGCCCACTAGGCTCCTCTATCCATGGGATTCTACAGGCAAGAATACTGGAGTGGGTTTTCATTGCCTCCTCCAGGGGATCTTCCAGACTCTGAGACTGAACCAGGGTCTCCTGCATTGCAGGCAGATTCTTTAGCACTAGCGCCTCCTGGGAAGTATATACACATATGTTGTTTTATACATATATAGGTTGTTCATAAGCTCAAATGAATCTGTTCAAAGGAAGTGTGTGACAAATGTTTATTGAATTTAATTAATCGGGGTTGTGATACGGGAAGTTTCACATTGTGAAAGATTTGAGTACAGGCTGGTTCCAAACAAACCCGTTAAGAGGTTAGCTGAACAGCTGCAAAGTCCATACACAAGATAATAAGGGCAGAAAGTAGGACAGGGGCAGGGGACTGACCGACAAAAAGAATCAATGCTGAAGAAACCCAGAAGGATTTTATCATCAGGTGTTGTCTTTAGATTGGGAACCTAATTTTAAATACTTCCATATAAAAATTCAGTTCTCTTGCCAGCATATCCTTAGGCATAACCAATAACCACGAGCACATGAATAGAACAGGTGGTAGGTAGCTTCTGCCTGAATTTGGACATCACTTTAATTCCTGATCATAACACAACAAGATATAACTACACTGAGGCAAAAAAGACCGGTGACTGAGAGCTAAATTTACAGAGTCTCCACAGGACAGGGTCTGTGTACCATTAACACACATTTAAAAAACAAATGTCTCTAAACTCTTCTGCAATGACTCTTCAGGGGAGCTCAAAGTTGTAACTATTTTATGCATGGCTCTAGGAGAGACAAACGGAAGGAAAGGGAGAAAAGTTCCAAGTCTGAATTGGAGAGCAAGATAAGCTCAGTCTATTTCCATGACTACACATGCAAAATTAAAATGAAATAGTATTACCAATAAGCGGGGCAACAGATTCTATCTAGAGCAATGATGCTCGAGTTGCTTTGATGTTGTTTTGCCTCCAAGGCAGGATTTCCATTATTATGGAGATGAACTGCCTCTAATTATTGCAATAACATAATTGCTCCCCAGGGCAGAATTCCTAATAACAGAGCTATATGGCTCTGCAGCAACTGTAAGAGATATCCTGAGGTGGGTTTCTCATTAAGAGCACATATATAGACACTCTGCCTCCAGAAGAGAAACAGAATGCCTGCAGCAATAAACTTTCTTTCCCACGCAAGGATTCGATCAACCTTCTGGGCAAATACCTGCCATCCCATGTGCTCTGCCTCCCAGGTCGCCAGTATCTTTAGACCAGGGTTTCACAACTTATATACAATGTAGAGTTTTGCTGCCCTGTGCTTAGAGCTTCTTCCACATATTACATGAATTTCAACTCTTCCAAAGACTTCTGCGAAGAGAGGCAAATTAGTAGGGCCATGATCTAATTCCACCATGGCAGAAGACTGTGGGGTTTTTAGTCAAGACACAGGAATTTTATTCCTCTTTGGTATGAACAGTCTCACAGAATGTTAGATTCGACCTGATTGTACTGTGGGCCTAAACATGTGTTCAGTCTGGGAAGAAATGCCTAAGAATATGGACGATTGTACCATTTCACTGTGTCTCTGAAACATGTCCACAGTGGCCTCAAAGTGCTCCCCTGAGGTGATGTTAAGGTTCCTCAATGCAATGGTCATCTTTGAGCCATTATTTTGTCATCTCTTGGAAGCAGCAAGCACTTGCTCCTTCTTGAACCTTTCTGCTCCCTTGGTTTCTGTTTCCTAGGTTCTCCCACATCTCTTAATCCCCCTCCCAGTGTGCTCTGCTCCCACCCACTTTTTGCATGTGGCCATTCCTCAAGGGTCCTTTCTTTGATTCACAGGTGTTCTCATTCTACACAACTCTCTGGGTGTGCTTATCCACTCCACAGCTTCTTGTCAACTGGTGACATCTGGGTCTCTGTCTTTACTCTCCCGAGCTCAGACCCACATTTCCTGTTGGACATTCATTCACTGAACACTTA
Source organism: Bos mutus (assembly GCF_027580195.1). NCBI lineage: Eukaryota > Metazoa > Chordata > Mammalia > Artiodactyla > Bovidae > Bos > Bos mutus. Next base: position 23,637,228 of record NC_091638.1, read on the forward strand.
GTCTGTACCAGGCACCATCCTAGGTGCTAGCATTACAGAAAGGGACAAAACACAAAGGGCCCCTGGTAACCACGAAGTAACCTCAAAGTAGAAGAGGAGAGTGAAGTGATCTGATGTGAGGACTCTAACGGACTGGACTCGCTTTGCTAGCTCCAATGATGGAGGAGGGGGCTATGAGCCAAGGAATGCAGGTGATTTCTAGAAAGCCACACACTGATTCTCCCCTAGAACCTCCAGAAGGAATGCATTACTTAAGGATATAATAAGACTATTTATTTCTTTATCAATACTATTTTGATTCCAAATGGCAGATTTAATTTTGGCTTTCAGAAAGACATTGAAAGAAATGTGTTATTTTAATGCAAGGAGAATAATTTCTGACTTATGACCTCCAGGGCTATAAGATACTAACTTTTTATTGTTTAAGACACACACACACACACACACACACACTTACCAGTCTCTGTCTTCATGGAATTTACATTACGATTAAATGGAAAGTGGGGAAGACAGATAATGGAAAAAAGGCAAGCATGCAGCATGTTAGAAGGTAGTAAGAACTATGAAAATTGTAAAGCATGAGAAGAGGATGGTGGTGGTGTTTACAATTTGAAATAGGTTTGAGGGAAAAATCTTTGCTGAGAAAGTGACATTGAATTTGAATTCCAATCTGAATGTGACATCACCACTTGAAGGCACCTCAGATTTCACATGTTAATACTCATTTCTTTATCTTCTCCTCTCAAACTTAGTTTTCTGTTCTCAGTACTGTGGTCAATAGCTCTGCCATCTACCAGCTGCTCAAGTTAGCATCTTAGGAGTCACTTTCTTTTTTCCTTCCTTCTTTTAAAAATATTTCTGCTTAATAAGTCATTTAAGTTAAAAAAAAATCTGTCTTCCCTCCTATACTATCAGGAGAGACACTGAAGTCCTTTTGGTTTTCATTTTAGCATACTGCCTGAAACTGGTCTCTCTGTGTTCCTAATCTTGTTCTACTCTGATTCTTTCTCCATGTTACAAGCAGAGCAACCCTTCTGCAGCACGCATATGACGGTGCACTCTCTTGCATAAAATCTTTCTATTTTCTCTGGAAGTTCAAGCCTAAACTCTACAGACATCGAATTCAAGCCTTCCACAATCTATTGTTGGCCTACAAATCCAATGATCCTTCTAAATACATCATCTATGATTGAAAAACACATTGTTATTTTGCTGCTGGGCCCGTGCACTAATCTAAGAGCATCTTGAGGGCTGGGTTTATGTCTCCTCCTTCTCTCTCTCAGTGCCAGGCAAAGGGCTCAACATATGGCAAGCACTGAATGAATGCTTTGTTCATTGATCGAAATCTATGTCGGCTCGGCTAGTTTGGCAGAATAGTCCTGCTGTTGTTCTGAAACCATGCCTGTGAGATGCAGGCTGTAAGTTTCAGATTCTTTCTGGAAACATTCAGTGGTATATCTATACTTAATTATTATCCATTAGCTTGACATAATGTATTAGCCTAACATTTAAAAGGAAAGAGAGACATTCTTAAACATGAGTAAGAATAAGAAGTCTTTATTTACACATGGCTAACTAAAGTAACATTTCACTAATTTCTTCAGCTTCAATGAGAAATAAAATATTTTCTCTAAGTGAATTTTCCAGACAACTAGATTTACCCCTTTAAGCACTAAGTTAATTGTTCAAAATAATCATTGGGAAGGAGTGGTTTTTCTATGATGTACACTTGTTTGCCTTACTAATCTAAGCTAAATGAAGATGTTTTTTTCCTCTTTAGGGACACAGTGTAATAATAATCATCAATCTTTGCTACAGAGTTCAAGATACTTATTCCCTTATTAATATTGTTTTAATTCTGAATGGCAGATTTAATTCTGGCTTTCAGAAAGACATTGAAAGAAACGTTTACGACAGTAAGAGATGTCAAATAATATGATACGAAGAACATCAAGATTTGGACTTGGGAAATAATTGAAAGGCGACTTGAGAATAGCATGTCGGTATATAAAGGGAAGAGGCATGGTGGAAGAGAATTAGATTTTTTCTTAATATAACTTCAGAAAGCAAAGCAAGAAACAATGAATGGAAATTACAAAGATATTGGTTATGAGGAAATACTCTAAAAATTAGTCAGGTCCTCATGTTAGACATAACCAGGGATGGTGAAGTCCATCCGTTGTGGGGTTCCCTGTCTGGGAATGGAAGCTGAGCTCCATGACTAGGGTAGGAATTGGACACTGTTGCCTGTCCACTTACTCTTCTTCTGGTTGTAGGACCCTATGCTTCTTTGGGGAAACCCCTGTCCCATTCTCAGTCCTCAAGGTCTTAGGTGGAGCTTCCCCAAGTGCCTCTTAGGATGGCATATGATCATGTCCTTCTGATCAGTGCATCACATCCCCTTGAATGTCACTGGTTCAGGGAAGATCACTGACCAAGGCAGGTTTATCCCATGCCATAAGCATCTATTCTGCAGTTGTGAGAAGTTAGAAAAGAGGGAAAGAGGGAAACCAGCGGCCATCCTACCAACAGGAGAGGAGAGCCCATCAGAAAATGGAGCCAAAGTAGAGGAAGACACCAGTGAGAGAGGAAGCCAGCCACCCAGTCCCACCGTCACTGTGTGAGCTCCTGAACCCAGGCACACCTCGAGACCCAGCCTGGCCCTGGTCTTCTCAAGTGTGGAGCCAGTGAACTCCTTTTGCTCCTGAAGCCAGTTCTGAGTTGGGTTTCTGTCACTTGCAACCAGAAGACTCCATGTGAGTTGGTTTCATGTCTCCTTATGATTCTAGGAGCCTAGGTTTTTATTAATGATTCTGTCATTTCTGAATTTTGATGTTTTTGTTTGTAATAGATCAATCTCATCTGCCTCAAATGCATTCTGTCCAGAAACAGTAAACAAAATTATCAACCTTTTTCAGTTACATGGCTTAATTGCTCAACGAATCCAAATAATTCCACTGCTTTGGTGGTGAGTAGAGGCCTCTCCTGAAAACTAATGTACTTGGGTCTTTGTGACAAACCATCTCTATTTTAAATGCCTGATATTGCCTTTACTCTGATAGCTGGATAAATATACAAGAAAACAAAAAATATATATTTATGCTTATGGATATACTGCCTACACAATAATGAAGTTATAAAAATTAAAGATTAAATCTTTCATTTAGATGATTGGTTTAATATATATAAGGCCAGTGTAAATATGATTTAAATCCCTAAAGCCTTTAAAAACCAAAATAAGCACATATAAAAGTATTTTAAAAATTGTTCACATGTTAACATTAAACTAGTATTTCTGAATCCATACCCATTGAGGTAACTATAACACCACAATTTGAATAAGATCAAAATGTAAACATTTAAAAAAATGTTTCTTCTTATACTTTTATTGTAAACTCATTTGCAGGCAGCTGATTAGCTAAATTTAAAATTAAAAATCACTTAAGTAGTGTTTGGCTAAGTCAAACCATAAGCTCTAGGGAGAATGTTAATAAAAAGTGGTGCTTGATCATAAATTTTGTTCCACTGAAACTTGGTTTATAGCAATATTCCATAATTGAGATTAATCATCTCTTATTCAAATGTTAAAGGCCATCATTCAAAAGTCTACAAATAACAAATGTTGGAGAGGGTGTGGAGAAAAGGCAGCCCACCTACACTGTTGGTGGGAATGTAAATTGGGGCAGCCACTACAGAAAACGGTATGGAGGGTCCTCAAAAAAAAAAAAATAGACTTATTGTATGTTCCAGCAATTCAACCCTTGGGCATATACCCAGACAAAACTGTAATTCAGAAAGATACATGCACCCCTTTGTTCACTAGTAGCGCTACTTCCAACAGCCAGGAAAGGGAAACAATCTGTGTTCATTAACAGAAGAATGGAAAAAGAAGACATGCTATGGGAACTTCCCTGGTGGTCCAGTGGTGCAGACTTTACATTCCCAATGCAGGGGGCCCGGATTCAATCCCTGGCCAGCTAACTAGATCACATATGCTGCAACCAAGAGTTAGCATGCCGCAACTAAAAAGAATGTGCACACCACAAGAAGATCGAAGATCCCACCTGCCACAACTAAGACCCAGCTCAGCCAAATAAATAAATAAAACACTTTTTTGAAAAAAGATGTGGCACACACATATACACTATGGAATATTACTCAACCATCAAAAAGAATGAAACAATGCCATTTGCAGCAACATGGATGAACCTAGAGATTATCATACTAAGTGAAGTAAGTCAGAAAGAGAAAGACAAATAAAACATGGTATCACTTATATGTAGAATCTAAAATCTGATACATTGACATATCTGTGAAATAAAAAGAAACTCACAGAGAACACACTTATAGTTGCTAAGAGGGAGAGTGGGCAGGCGAGGGAAGGAATGAGGGTGTGGGATTAGCAGAGATAAACTATTATATATAGGATGGATAAAACGCAAGGTCCTACTGCATAGCACAGGGAATTATATTCTGTGATAAACCATAATATCCTGTGATAAGCCATAATGGAAGAGAATATGAAAAAGAGTATGTATAACTAAATCACTTAGCTATACAGGAGAAATAAATGCAACCCCCTAACACAAGGGAAAGGCTACTGACTTAAACATTCTTGCCTGGACAATCCCATAGATAGAGGAGCTTGGCGGGCTACAGTCCATAGGGTCACAAAGAGTTGGATATGACTGAGTGACTAAGCATGTTATGTTATATTGTAAACCACCTATACTTCAACAAAATTTTTAAAAATCATTCAAATGTTAATGGCTTGCCTTTTCATTCTTAGGATTCCACATCTCAAAAGAGAACTACAAGTCCGCATATTGGAAGCTATTACTCAACACTGTACATAGTCAACAAGTTTTTCCTTTTGTGTTGTTCTAGCAATGTCAGTCCTCTAAAATAGGAATTCTAAACTTTTCACTTATGAATCCTATATATGATTGCTTTTCTTCATTTATCCACTTACTTATGTTTCTCTTTTATCAAAAAGGCAGAGGAAAATGGCAGAATTTCTTCTCTGTCAACAAGGAAATATCAGTAATATCTTTCTTATTTTTTACCCTTTTCAGAAATTACAGGAAGTTCAGTTGAGTTTATCTTTCTCGCACTCCAGCAGTGCATGGAGTAAACTTGGTCCATGGATGTGTGGCCCATACTGTTCTAACATTAAATTAAAAAAAAAAAAAATTACTGACATTTAAAACTTAAGATAGCTCAACTTAAATCCCATGTTTCCAGTTTCCCTTGAAAAATGAGAAGGTGGAGAGGCACTGGACCTGTATTTCCATCTGGTGGCAATAATATGCTAGACTTGAGGGGTAAGTGTCTCCCAAGGATGGGACACACACTGAAGTCCCTACATTCACCTTTAAATTATACCTGGCCAGGGACTTCCCTGGTGGTTTAGTGGCTAAAACTCCAAGCTCCCAATTCAGGGGGCCTGGGTTCGATCCCTGGTCAGGGAATTAGATCCCACTTGCCACAACTAAGAATTTGCATGCTTCAACTGAAAGATCCCGCATGAGGCAACAAGATCAAAGATCCCGTGTGCTCCAACTAAGACCGGTGCAGCCAAATAAATTAAGTAAAAAAGAAATATATGCTTTGTTAAAAAAATAAAAAATAAATTACACCTGGTCAGCTTTTGAATTCATTTTCATGATGAAAATCAATCTATCTGTTTAATACACTGTGAGAGAGGTGGAACTGAGAAAGAGAACAGTGAGGACACAGCACCTATGGGGATAAAAAGTGCTAACACTGACAGTTTGGGTCGTGCCTGGTGATGGTGGAGGTGGAGGTGATAAAGACCAGGACCTGAGTAATGATGGGGAGTTTCCTTGCTTTAAAGATACCTGTAGTGCCATAGCAATGTTGAGGCTATATCTGAACCCTATCAATCAAGTTAGAAGAAAAAATTTAAAAGTTGGAGAGGGATAAGCTTTGTGGTAAGTCAAATGGTAGAAGAAGTCAAATTCACTTATTAAAAGTAATTCTTGGTATATCATTTTCCCAAAGTTAATTTAAACAACCTGTATCAATGATTAAATTATAGTCATGTTGAGCGATCATTATTACTGTTAAAAAAGTTAGGGTGTCCTTTTTCTTCTAGGCACACAGAAAGACTGAATTTCCCTGTTGGGTTGAATTTGGGAAGAGCCAAGTGACTTCTTTTGGCCACCAAAACATGAGCAAAAAGAAATGCTTCACTTCACATGTTTACCACCCTCTTTTCTGTCTTCCCTGGTGGCTCAGAGGATAAAGCATCTGCCTGCAATGCAGGAGACCTGGGTTTGATCCCTAGGTTGGGAAGATCCCCTGGAGAAGGAAATGGCAACCCACTTCAGTATTCTTGCCTGGAGAATCCCATGGACCAAGGAGCCTGGCGGGCTATAGTCCATGGGGTCGCAAAGGGTTGGACATGACTGAGCGACTTCACTGTCTTTCTTTCTTTCCATCTGCAATTTAAATGTTCCAGAGAGTGCTATTCTACCAGCTTAGGCTTTAGAGAGCAGCAAGGCCCCCAGCAGACCTCTGGTGGGCATGCAGTGTGGATGAAAAATTTCCTTTTGTTTTAAGACACTGTAGGTTGCTTGTGAAAGCAGCAAATTTTATTAGCCTCTCCTGGATTGATCTTCCATGTTATTCAAACCACACTCATTCATATATCTATTTTTCATATTATTTTAAAATATTTTTCTTCATATTAATGTTATATTAAACCTTTTAAAATGTAGCCTTAATCTAATAATGTACATGGTACATAAAACAAGAAACTGTGCTCTCAAGTTCCAACTTTGGCTCCAGATTTGAATGTCAGGTCAGTAATCAGTAAACTATACCACTTTCTTGATATAACAGAAATCAGAAAGAGACACATATTATGCATTTACTATGTATGAATACACCCTCTATAAACCATATCGTGTTTGCAAAAATCATTAATAAGGACAACATCATCAGTGTGATGATCTACTTTGCATATGTAAATCCAAAGGTGTACAGGTGTTAAAGTTGATATGCACACATTTTTACAGGCTTCCCCATGACATCTTTGAGTACTTGACCTTTAGCATCAATTAAAATCATTATGTATACAGCTGGTAAATGTTATCTTATGCATGACAGACTCATGCACAATTACCATTTTCCAACAGATCTGAGTAGATTACAGAAAGGGGTGGGAGATATTTTATAGAGGTGACAGCCAAGAAAAGGTCTTACGAGATACCTGCTATTTGTCACAATATGACCTAAACCCCCAAACAACCCATATAATTACACTGGATAAAAGAACATGCATTATAAACATAATTCATGTATAATAGGAAACACACATTTGAAGAGTTTCGATATGAGAAAGAAAAAAAAACTTTTCAAAAATAAGTTTGAAATAGAGTTCTTAAAAAGACATGATTAAAATAATAAAAGCCAAGTTATTTGAAAATGAGTTCTGGAATTAAAGATGGTTTCACAAAAAGGGAGAGATTAACAAGAGACATACTAGACACTGCCAAATATTTGAGGGGTTGCCATAGCAAAGAAGAGCTGGAATTACTTGTTTATGGGGAAAAAACAAGGTATTAATAGAATGGAGAAAGATGGGCAAACCTACAAATAAATTTTAAGCTAAAATTAAAAAAGGTATTTCCAGTTGCACATCTTTGGGCAACTCCAACAGCCTTCAACATGTGGGACCATGTGGTTTACCTGTGCAAGAAAGGCTTTCTAGAATCTTAATATCAAGACCTGCTAATTTACCACTCTTTCCCAAAGCTTCAGCTCTTTGATTAACATTTAGTTCCTGCAGAGCAGATCATAAATTCTTCCCTCTTGGACTGTTAACAACAGACCTATAAATTATTATGGGTTAACCACATAGTTAAAATATTTCAAGATAATACCTTTCGTTTTCTTTTAATACGTCCCTTCCTTTCTTCCAGGTGTAGACCGGTTTCGGAGAAGCCTTTGGCTTACACTCAATGACAACTTCACCTCCCACTTTGACAAGAGTTACCCTTTTTAAGAGGGTTCTTGAAAAATCTGGACCTACAGCTGGAAGAGAATACAGAAAATGAAATAATTATTATGGAAGAAAAAATCCACTAGATCATTCTTTAAAGTTTTTCTTTCTGTAATGCACTTATTACATCAAAGGGAGGAAGTTGCATTTTTCTGAAGTACAGGAGTAATACTGGAAGTTTTGATGGATTTATGAAAAGTTGAGCTGTAGTTTGTATACAGTAAAATGTACCCATTGAAAGTGTACAGCTTGATGAATTTGGTAAACTCCAACATGAAGATCAAAATATACACTATTCCAAAACTATATATAGTGAGGGATTCTTTATGAAAACTACTCTATGTTCAGATGAAGAAAATTTTTTAAGTTTTACAATAGCAAAAGGGAAAGATGAAACAAAAGCCCATAAGGCACTTTTCTGATTGTGTAGGTGAAAGCATCCCTTCCTTGACGGTTACTGCCTTTGTTCTCTCTCACAGCACTCTGAGCAGGTCTCCGTAAGAGGATGTGCTGAAATAAGAGGATGTGCTGAAATAAGAGGATGTGCTGAAATGTCTAAGCATCACCCTCTGTGAGCTCCTCCTTAAAAATAATGACTTAGAACAGCTTTCCACTATCACTGCCTAATTCAATGCCTGGTTCTTGCAGGATAAATTGTGACTTGCTCTTGGAAAACTCTATTCCGTGCTTGCTACCAATATTCTAAAAAAATCATTCATGTTGACACCAAATATGTAGTTACATGGAAATAACATTAAATAATTTCCTTCTTAAAACAAAAGATATTCCTCTATATCCTTAAAGAAATATAAAAGAAATCTTTCTGAAAATTTTCCATTTCCTTCTGCATTAATTGCACTAATGTTTTAGGATCTGTTGTGAGCTGTTATATCAAAAATCCCTGACTCACTGTAGCTTGACTTGATGGAATTTACAATTTCATACCATGTTGAATGTGAAATTTAAATACAAATACTAGCCACAAACTACTTAGAAGAGTACAGAGAATGAGTATGTATGTATGTGGGTGGGGAGGATGGGAATCAACTTTTTTAAATGCACACAAACTATATGTTAGTGATTAAAAAATAAAAGGTTTCAGCACAAGCAAGTTAAACCTTCATTAAGTGCTTCTGTTATGAAAATATTTTCAGTGTACAGAAAGAAAGAAAGATGGGAAGGTTACTTTTTAATGGGGTGTTGTAATGTACACATGGGGCTGGCTTTACTCAGTGAAGGTTAAATTAAATAAATGAATCTAGTGGGCAACTGATACTTCAATCCGTGTGCCTTGGATTCATGAGGGAAGTCTATAATTCAAAGAGTAATTCCATAATGATAAATGCAATTAATAAAGAGACTGCAAGTACAAATGCTTGTGCTTATAATGAGATAAATGCATTCCCTGTATGATCTGCAAAATTATACAATGAAAATTATAGGGTTCTGAGAAATATAAGGTCAGGGCAGACCTACTCGATATTTATGTAACAGGAATACTAACAAAAACAATAATCATTCTAGTAAATATGTCAGCATGATTAAAAAGATAGCTGAAATTCCTAATAGATAAACACTACAAAAAACAAACAAACAAAATAAAACAGGACTTCAGTGTGTGTATATATACATGAACACAGCTTGGTGAAACAAGGAAGCCAGGAAAGCAAAGAGCTGAGAATGGTAAACTATAAAACAAGTACAAAGTGCAGAAAGGCTCAGGAGAGCCACACTCTTAAACACAGTCCTGTTGAAACATAGCCAAAACTGAGTCAAGAGGAAGAATATGGGCTAAATGAGACACAGTCAGTAAGCTATCTGCCTTGACTAGCCTTGTGTTGACCTGAGTTAGTGGGCTTTGTTCTTGGTTGCTGGAACTAGTGAAATGCATGGACAAAGCAAGCATCTGTTATACTGATCTCATTTCTCCATTCACCACTCCCACACATGCTAATTTTCAACACACAAAGGTTCTTACAGCAGAATAGACTCACTCCCATTTTATGGAAACACCTGAACTGACACAGTAATGTGGAAAAAAAACAAGTCTCTAGAAGCCTTTTTTAAAAAAGGGTATTGTGTGAAATAGAGTTACAAATCTGTTAACATATAAAAATTCCTTCTTAAAACTGTATCTTTCTACACACATATATTTTTATCACTTTAGGCAGACATTTTTCATCTGTTCAGGAGGAATTCTGCAACTGCATTTGAAATGAGTTTACATAAATCAAACCATGCACAACACATGGGTGTATTTGTCAAAAAACTATATATTGCTTTTACAGGCTTTGAAATAGCATGATATCGGCCACACAGAAGGCAGAAAATGCACCTTCCACTTTCAAAAGCATTTGTGCTATACTATGTACGTGCCTATTATCTTTTGGATATCCTAGAGATAAGACTGCCTTTGAATGTCTTTCACTAACAAAAAAAAAAAAGGAAATATAAATGTATATCTGTTCTCCTTGTTTATTCAACTTGCTTAAATTTACTTCTAGTTTTATCTAACTCTACAAATCTATCAGTTGCCACTATAAGCTGCAGTGTTTTCGCAGGAAAATTGTCAGACCTTCGTCTGTTTTTGAATACTTGACCCATCAAAGGATTTCTTAATATTCTGCCATTCTGTGGCCATCTTTCACACCTGAGATGCCCTCAAGCTTGTGGGATGACGCTTTCTGTGTCTGCCCCCTGTATTTATTCTGATTCCCAACCTTCAGCTCAGGAGAGGCTTGAGGGCAAAGCAAAAGGAGGCTGTTTAATTTGATATTCACAGAGAATCAGATTTTTAAGAGTTATTGATAAGGTCCTATTAGGGCATTGTTAGAATCCAGCCTTTGTTGGTACTGGAAAAAATTAGTGCACATTCAAGGTGAAACTTCAGTGGGTTCCTAATGGTTCAGAAAAGATAAAATCAATTGTCAAATTACCCACTTGAGCCTGAGAGTAGTGCCAATTCTGGGAGCTCCTCATTTGCTAAATCTAATGCACTCTGAGGACACGTTTCTTACAGGAACTACTAGGGGGCACTGCACTCCCAGTGTTGGAATAAGTCACACTACAGGACCTCGTCCCTGTGGGCAATGCGACTTTTTATTATTTTTCAATGATCTTTAACATATTAATATTACATTACCTAGGAGAAGCATCCGGCTGAGAGAAACCTTCTATGCAATTCTCCACTGTTTGCTTTCACTTAATTAAATGACTCTTGGTCACATGTCAAGGATATTTTAAGTGGCCTACAGAACACTTGAAAACTGAGGTTGTGCCCTAGGATCATTTCTCAAGAGAGTTGGTGAGAATGATAACTGTATAACGGAATGTGCAGTAGCAGTCCCACCTGGGAAATAGATGGGTGTGATGTTTTACTCTGTTATTAAAGGAAAGGATAATTACGTGTGTCTGGTCTATAAATCTGCAGACACACCACTGGGATCACTGCCAGTTGACAGGGACTATTAAGGCTGACCCTTTCAGAAGTTCAGAATTTCATATTATTTTAACCTTTTTCTATTATCTTTAACTATTACCTCATCATCCCATAGAAAATAAAGCTCGAATAAATGCATTCATTCAAGTATGGCCACCCCTGAGGAGATAATGCTGGTATCAGAAATTAAAACCCCAAACTTCGCCTGCCTTGCTGGGTAGGTAGCTAGAAGACTGGCTACAGTGGAGATAGTCTTCTCTTTAGGTCCATCATTTCAGAATGGCTGATGCAAAATCAGTCTCTCTGATTGGGGATGACATTCAAAAGGAAACACCCAACAATCTCTGAAGTCAGAGTTTTCTATTCTAGGATTACCATGATGTGCTCCTTCTAAGACTCTAATAGTCACTCCTGCTGGCTTTGGTCTAATTTGCTGAATGTCCTGTTCCCCCCAGGCTCCTCCTATCATGGTTGCTCTTGTTTATGGGCTTCTGCTCTTTGGGGAAAGTTATTATTAAACCAAACTAATAATATTTACAGTCACAAGGTTTAAGATTAAATAAAATACCTGTATTGTACACAAAGCACTTCAATATTTTTCCTGAGTAAATTCTTTCTACCTACTCTTCTCCTCTGCTATTTCCACTATTTCCATTTTTTTGTGTGTGTGTTAGTTGCTCAGTTGTGCCCAACTCCCTGTGACCCATGGACCAGGCTCCTCTGTCCATGGGGTTCTCCAGGCAACAGTACTGGAGTGGGTGCCATACCCTTCTCCAGGGGATCTTCCCGACCGAGAGATCAAACCTGGGTCTCCCACATTGCAGGCAGATTCAAAGGAGCTACCTGGGCATTTTAGAGAATTTTAAGCTGAAAAGAAATACAGTTTTGTGTGAAAACAAAAAAATCCTTTTTATTTTGAAATAATTACAGATTCACAAGAAGTTGCAAAGATAATTCAGAGAGGTCCATTGTATCTTTCACTCAGTTTCCCCAATGGTTACATTTTTTTTTCAGTAATTGGAGGATAATTGCTTTACAATGTTGTGTTGGTTTCTGCCATACAACGTGAATCAGCCATAAGTATAAGTGTGTCCACTCCTTTTTGAACCTCCCCCCAATCCCACCCCATCTCTCTAGGTCATCACAGAGCACTGAGCTGAGATCCCTGTGCTATACAGCAACTTCCCAGTAGCTATGGACTTTACATGGGGTAATGTGTATGTTTCACTGCTACTCCCACTCCCCCTTTCCCACTGTGTCCACAATGTTCTCTATGACTGGATTCCTGCCCAGCAAATAGGTTCATTAGTATCATTTTTCTAGATTCCATATATACGCATTAATATACAATATTTGTGACCCCAGTACAACATTACAAGGAACCTAATCATGGATAAGGTGTGTAGAGTTCTGTCTTATTTTATCAAGTACTTTCACTTGTAACTACCACTGAAATAAAGATATAGAACTCTTCCATCATTACAAAGATCTCTCTCATGCTATCATTTTAGAGGTACATCCAACCCCCTTCTGTACTCCCTATGCCTGCTGCTGCTAAGTCACTTCAGTCGTGTCCGGAGACCCACCAATCAGTATTCCAACTCTACAGTTTTGTCATTTTGAGAATATAAAAAAATGCATACATTTTGTATCCATAAAATCATACATTATGATTTTTTTTGAGAGATTTCTTTTTTCAGTTGGCATAATGCTCTTGAGATCCACCCAGGTTGCTGAATGTATTAACAGTGATTCCTTTCTATTGCTGAGTAGTTATATCTCAACCATGTGGGTGTGCAAGACAAATTCATCTCTACTGTTGACATTTCAGGCACTATGATAACTGATGAATACTTTTTAAGCATAGAAACCATTTCAAGATCTTTCAACAGTATCACTGCCAACAAGTAGGATTAGCCCTTTTTTTCTTTTTTTTAGTGTGGGGGATTGACATGTACACACTGTTGTATTAACAATGGACAATAAACAAGGACTTGCAGTATAGTACAGGAACTCTGTTCAATGTTACATAACAACCTAAATGGGAAGAGAATTTGAAAAAGAAGAGATTCATGTATAACTGAACCCCTTTGCTATACCCTTGAAACTAACACAATATTGTTAATCACCTATACTCCAATATAAAATTTTAAAAGCCCTTTTTTCTTTTTATGAAGGTTTGAAAGCCAAGCTCTCATTGGGTAAACGAGGGTAGATTCTTTCTTATTCAAGGAAAAATATTTTAAAGGCATTTTAGAACATCATTTCTTACACAACAATTAACACGTTGATTGAAAATCATTCCGGAGAAGGCAATGGCATCCCACTCCAGTACTTTTGCCTGGAAAATCCCATGGACGGAGGAGCCTGGTGGGCTACAGTCCATGGGGTCGCTAAAGTCGGACACGATTGAGCGACTTCACTTTCACTTTTCAGTTTCATGCATTGGAGAAGGAAATGGCAACCCACTCCAGTGTTCTTGCCTGGAGGATCCCAGGGACGGGGGAGCCTGGTGGGCTGCCATCTCTGGGGTCGCACAGAGTCGGACACGACTGAAGTGACTTAGCAGCAGCAGCAGCAGAAAATCATTCTTATATGTTTTAAAAGCTTCAACTGCTAAACCCTTGTTAACCTTCCTTGAGCAGCTCTATCTGTATGAAGATAATAACACAGCAAGCATTTTTTATTTTTTTAAGCATTTTTTAATATCTGTAACTGTAAGCACTCTGAACTTCCTACATTAGTGCAAGTTAGAGATATTTCATTTTATTTGGTGTAATGTCTTAAACACTCATACAAATTTGTGAAAGTAGTGTGTGGTGCTACAGTGTTATATTTGATTGAGTAACTTTGTTATGAGATCAAAATAGTTGTTTAATTGACAGAAGAGAGTCATTGAACTATGAGAACTCTGGAATTCCAGTGGTTACAAAATGGTAGCACCCATTAGTAATAATTATTAGGTCATCAGTTCCTGGAAGGCAAAGACTATGAATCAGGGATCTTGGACCTAGCACAGTCCTTGCACAAAGTAGATGTTCAATTAATATATGCTGAATTAATGTATGTTGTAGGAGAGAACTCAGGAATTCAGTTCAAGACAGGAAATACCCTTCTCATGATGCTTCACCTGGATATCAACGACTTCTTGAACTTCATGGCCTATGTACAGGACACTCCATCCTCTCTGGAGTTGGACCTCAGTCAAATGAAGCAGGATTATCCAAGAAACAATTCAGGCTATCTGTACACTTGTCCCTGAAAATCCAATAGCCATGGAGAGACTGGTTCCAGGTACCAAAATCCATGGATGCTTAAGTACCTCATTTAAATAGCAGGCTACAATGAATACAGCCAGCCCCCCATAACTGGCAGGTGTAGAGTACTGGCTGTACTCTTTTTTTTTTTTTTTCTTAATTAATGTTTTTATTTGGGAAGCTCAGTGTTTTGTTTTTTTTTTTTTTTTTTTTTTCTAATTTTATTTTTAAACTTTACATAATTGTATTAGTTTTGCCAAATATCAAAATGAATCCGCCACAGGTATACATGGCTGTACTCTTTCACCATGTGAACTGGTGTGATGGTAGATGGTTAACAACTGACTCTCCAAGCAAAATAGAACACCAAAGAACTTGCGTTTTGAGCTTGCCAATTTCTGATTTTCCAAGTGCAGGGTTGAACCAGAGCAGTGTCACCTGGAAACTTGTTTGAAGTGCAAACCCTCAGGCCCCTCTCAAGAACTACTATGTCAGAAATTCTGGAGGTAGGGCTCAGCTTTGTGTGTTTTAATGAGCCTTCCAAACAGTTCTGATGCATGGTAGAGTCTGAGAATCAATACCATAGAAAAACCTAATTACCTTCTGATCTGATCAATTAGAGCAACAGAACTTCTACCCATTGGAATCATTCCTGGGTGATTAAGGAATAAAGAGTCCTGGAGTCTCTACCAAGGACTAGTTGGTAGGGAGGATGTTATCAGTTCCGTTCAGTTCACTCACACAGTTGTGTCTGACTCTTTAAGACCCCATGGACTGCAGCACACCAGGCTTCTCTTTCCTTCACCAACTCCTGGAATTTGCTCAAACATGTCCATCAAGTCAGTGATGTCATCCAACCATCTCATCCTCTGTTGTCCCTTCTCCTCCTGCCTTCAATCTTTCCGAGAAATAGGGTCTTCTCCAATGAGTCAGTTCTTTGCATCAGGTGGCCAAAGAATTGAAGCTTCAGCTTCAGCTTCAGCATCAGTCCTTCCAATGAATATTCAGGAGTGATTTCCTTTAGGATTGACTGCTTGGATCTCCTTGACTCAAGAGCCTTCTCCAACACCACAGATCAAAAGCATCAATCCTTTGGTGCTCAGCTTTCTTTATAGTCCAGCTCTCACATCCATACATGACTACTGGAAAACCCATAGACTTTACTAGACAGAATTTTGTTGGCAAAGTAATCATTCTGCTTTTTAATATGTTGTCTAGGTTGGTCATAGCTTTTCTTCCAAGGAGCAAGTGTCTTTTAATTTTATGGCTGCAGTCACTATTTGCAGTGATTTTGGAGCCCAAGAAAATAAATTCTGTCACTGTTTCCATTGTTTCCCCACCGATTTGCCATGAAGTGATTGGACTGGATGCCATGATCTTCATTTTTTGAATGTTGAATTTTAAGCCAGCTTTCTCATTCTCCTCTTTCACTTTCATCAAGAGACTGTTTAGTTCTTCGCTTTCTGCCATAAGGGGGTGGTGTCATCTGCATATTTGAGGTTATTGATATTTTTTCCAGCAATCTTGATTCCAGCTGTGCCTCATCCAGCCCAGCATTTCACATGATGTACTCTGTATATAAGTTAAATAAGCTGGGTGACAATACACAGCCTTGACGTACTGCTTTCCCAATTTGGAACTAGTCTGTTGTTCCATGTCCTGTTCTAACTGTTACTTCTTAACCTGCATACAGATTTCTCAGGAGGCAGGTCAGGTGGTCTGGTATTTCCATCTCTTGAAGAATTTTCCAGTTTTCTGTGATCCACACAGTCAAAGGCTTTGGCATAGTCAATAAAACAGAAATAGATGTTTGTCTGGAACTCTCTTGCTTTTTCGATGATCCAGCAGATCTTGGCAATTTGATCTCTGGTTCCTCTGCCTTTCCTAAATCCAGCTTGAACATCTGGAAGTTCACGGTTCATGTACTGTTGAACCCTGGCTTGGAGAATTTTGAGCATTACTTTACTAGCATGTGAGATGAGTGCAATTGTGTGGTAGTTTGAGCATTTGGGGGCATTGCCTTTCTTTGGGATTGGAATGAAAACTGACCTTTTCCAGTCCTGTGGCCACTGCTAAGTTTTCCAAATTTGCTGGCATACTGAGTGCAGCACTTTTACAGTATCATCGTTTAGCATTTGGAATAGCTCAACTGGAATTCCATCACCTCCATTAGCTTTGTTCGTGAGGCTCACTTGACTTCACATTCTAGCATGTCTGGCTGTAGGTGAATGATCGCATGATCAGGGTTATCTGTGTCATGAAGATCTTTTTTGTACAGTTCTTCTATGTATTCTTGCCACCTCTTCTTAATATCTTCTGCTTCTGTTAGGTCCATACCATTTCTGTCCTTTATTGTGCCCATCTTTGCATGAGCACAATACCATAATTTTTGCTTGGTATCTCTAATTTTCTTGACAAGATCTCTAGTCTTTCCCATTCTATTGTTTTCCTCTATTTCTTTGCATTGGTCACTGAAGAAGGCTTTCTTAGCTCTCCTTGCTATTCTTTGGTACTCTGCATTCAGATGGGTATGTCTTTCCTTTTCTTCTTTGCCTTTAGCTTCTCTTTTCTCTTCTTCTTCTCAGACAACCATTTTGCCTCTTTGCTTTCCTTTTTCTTGGGGATGGTCTTGACCACTACCTCCTGTACAATGTCACAAACCTCCATCCATAGTTCTTCAGGCACTCTATCAGATCTAATTCCTTGAATCTATTTCTCACTTCCACAGAGATTTG
Source organism: Bos mutus (assembly GCF_027580195.1). Lineage (NCBI taxonomy): Eukaryota > Metazoa > Chordata > Mammalia > Artiodactyla > Bovidae > Bos > Bos mutus. The sequence continues at coordinate 23,654,688 of NC_091638.1, forward strand.
ATTTGGGTCATACCTGAATGGTCTAGTGGTTTTCCCTACTGTCTTCAATTTAAGTCTGAATTTGGCAATAAGGAGCTCATGATCCAAGCCACAGTCAGCCCCTCGTTTTGTTTTTTCTGAATGTATAGAGCTTCTCCATCTTTGGCTGCAGAGAATATAATCAATCGATTTTGGTATTGACCATCTGGTGATGTCTGTCCATAGAGTTGTCTCTTGTGTTTTGGTAGAGGGTGTTTGCTATGACCAGTGCATTCTCTTGGCAAATCTCTGTTAGCCTTTGCTCTGCTTCATTTTGTACTCCAAGCCCAAACTTGCCTGTTACTCCAGGTATCTCTTGACTTTCTACTTTTGCATTCCAGTCCCCTATGATGAAAAGGACATCTTTCTTTGGTGTTAGTTCTAGAAGGCCTTGTAGGTCTTCATAGAACTGTTCAATTTCAGCTTCTTCAGCATTATTGGTTGGGGCATAGACTTGGATTACTGTGATACTGAATGGTTTGCCTTGGAAACGAATAGAGATCATTCTGTTGTTTTTGAGACTGTACCCAAGTACTGCATTTCAGACTCTTTTGTTGACTAACTATAATGGCTACTTCATTCTTCGAAGGGATTCTTGCCCACAGTAGTAGATATAGTGGTCATCTGAATTAAATCACCCATTCCAGTCTTTTAGTTCACTGATTCCTAAAATGTAGATGTTTACTCTTGCCGTCTCCTGTTCGACCACTTCCAATTTATCTTGATTCATGGACCTAACATTCCAGGTTCCTATGCAATATTGCTTTTTACAGCATTGGACTGTACTTTCATCACCAGTCATGTCCACAACTGGGTGTTGTTTTCACTTTGGCTCCTTCCCTTCATTCTTTCTGGAGTTATTTCTCCACTGATCTTCAGTAGCATATTAGGCACCTACTGACCTGGGGAGTTCATCTTTCAGTGTCCTATCTTTTTGCCTCTTCATACTGTTCATGGGGTTCTCAAGGCAAGAATACTGAAGTGGTTTGCCATTCCCTTCTCCAGTGCACCATGTTTTGTCAGAACTCTCCATCGTGACCCGTCCATGTGGGTGGTCCTACAGAGCATGGCTCATAGTTTCCTTGAATTAGACAAGTCTGGGATTCATGTGAGGGACGACTGTATGGTACTGGGCTATTAAAGAGCTCCCCTGGTGACTCACAAGCAGCAAAATTTGAGAATCACTGAAATAGGGTTTACTGATAATTGTGCAGCTGTCTGTATTATAAGCTTTTGGTATGGATACTAGTTTAAAACAAAACAAACAAAACAAAACAAAACAAAACCTAAACTTCATATTGCTACAATCACTTCAGATTTGCAGGAAGTTTTCACATGTGATCTCTTTTAGTTTTGACAGTGACACCCTCATTTTATTGATTAGTGAAGGCTTAGTAACTTGTTAAAGATATCAAATTTGCATTTGAGATCCACGTGCATTGCTTTCCCTCTTTCTGATGAGTTAAGTAAAGCTCCTATCAGACAATATTTGGGTAAGAAAGGCATCCCTCCTCTCATTGGATGCTGTTTACACTCAGCACATTTGATTGTAATCTGGCTCAACGAGGCAGCTGAGAAATCAGACTTAGTTGCAGATGAGCACTTGTGAAAATCCCTGTGAAATGACTTTGAGTTTAGTTTTAGTGTTTTTCTAATTTGTAGGCCAGTCATTTGGACACATGGCAAATTAACCATATAACTGCTCAAGCCTGCACCTCACTTTAATTGACCATCAGTTCCTTAATGGCATCTGAGTGTCCTGCCAGGGTCTGATGTCTTCCACCTCAGAGGCCAGAAGAATGCCCACGGTCCTGAACCATCAGATAGGAACTCCTTGGACCAAGGCTACTTCTATCCCTTATACAGTACTGGCAAAGTCAAGTCATATTCAAGACCACTGGGAAGATACTCAGTTGCTCTTAAGGACAGTTCATCCCATTTCAAAATCAAAGATACTCTAGTGTGTATAAAATGGACAGCTAGTAGGAATCTTATGTTTAGCACAGGGAGCTCAGGTTGATGCTCTGGAGGTGGGATGGGGGACAGATGGGAGGGGGATCCAGGAGGGAGAGGATATATGCATACATATGGCTGATTCACTTCATTGTACAGCAGAGACTAATATAACATTATAAAGCAAGTATACTCCAATGAAAAATATATAGTAATAATTATGATAATAATTTGATTTATTGTAGATCATTTGACAACAAAGGAAAGCAGAAAAAAAGGAAAAAATATCTCCCATATTCCTACCCAATAAAAAGATAGTCTAGTGACCCTGCTGGTTATGATCCAGGTCAGCTGGACACAGTGCCCGAGCATCTTGCTCTAGCACCATCACTTGTCTTCTGTAGAGGATGCTGTTGGTACCTCACACGGATTCTTTTTTCTGGCCCCAGATGCTGTGAGCATTGGTTGCTTACCAACTCCAGCTGCCCCCTTCTTTGGGAAGATGACTGGGAGATTTTGGTCCATATACCCTGCCATTACCAGCACCACTTAAGGGGCAGATCAATGAATAACCGATGAAGATATTTTAAAAAAGGTCAGCCTCCTTGCCTGAGGTGGGAATAGCTCTGATATGCACTTATGCTCCAGACATCACCCTCTAGAATGCGAAATAGGCTACACTTTACCTGGGACCATGTCCCTGCTCCCTGCCTTCCAACCCCCATCCCTAGCCTGCTCTCTTATACATTTTGCTCAGAGGACATTCCTCCAGTGACTCACAGGTACCTAAACCCCTGCCTCAGCTTTTGAGGTCTTAGGTATACTCTATCTTCGCTGTTCTTGTTGAGTCACTTAGTTTTGTCAGACTCTTTTGTGACTCCATGGACTGTAGCCCACCAGGCTCCTCTGCCCATGGGATTTCCCAGGCAAGAATCTTGGGGTGGGTTGCCATTTCCTTCTCCAGGGATCTTCCCAACCCAGGGATTGAACCCATATCTCTTGCATTGCAGGTGGATTCTTTACCACGGAGCTACCATATATATACAGGATGACATTGGTATTCTGTATGGAACAGCACAGAAAATTTCAAGTTTGGCAGTTCAGTCAGCATCCCCTAGTACCAATATGATCATCTATCTGAGTAGACACAAACATTAAACATGAATAGAAATATTTCATTAGAAAAGTTATCTTAATAAAATACTTAATTTGGCTTTTTTAAATGTATTTTTTTTTGTAGAAGATTCAAATTTCCCTAAGATTATAAGACTCAGTTCGCTGTTCCAATTCCAGCACACTCTTCTATGACCCAGGGAGTTGTGTGGTTGCTCACAGGTGTACATCATACAAGTGAACCTCATCCATGACAGAAGCTAACATAGGAGAAGAAGTCTGGAAACAGTTGCCTTGAGGAGTAATAAACTATCAACTGTAATAGGTCAGTCACAAACAAGGATGTACTATTTCTATTTAAAAGTACTCATCACCAGGCTACTCTAATATACTGACCTCAAGGTAAAAGTCTACGGCATTTGCCCACCCAGTGAGTAAATCACCCAGCACCTAGGTTAATTATTTAGCAGTTTCAATCCATTAAATATAGATACATTACATATACATTAAATACCCAGACAGAATACATAAAACAAGACTAAGGGAAAAGCCTATTAAACATATGCTTCCTAACCATCTCTTATTCATGACCTTAAGGCTGTTTCCCAGCACGAAAGGGAATCTCTCTCTAGCACTGGAGGATGCTGATAATGGATCAATAGCTGCAACCAGCATACTTCTTTTCTTCCTTATACTGAAGTATCTTGTTTTCATTTTGTTTCTTGGTTCAATTCAACCTCCCTAAGATTCTAATACAGGTAATAATTAATCTGTTATTAAATCCATAAGAGTCAAACTATTACCACCCAGCAAGAAACAAAGTGACTTGTGAAATACGATTGTATTAAAGCTTACTCAATCAATATTCACATATGTGTATTTTTAAATAATCAAATGTCTTCTCCTTCTTTCATTTAATAAGAACTCTAGGGATTTACTTATTCAATACTTAACTGCCCTTTAATTCACTTGGAATATACTAGTGTGATTTTCTGGGGCAGGAAAAATGGGATATTAAATAGAGAACTTCTAAGCTTGTTCAATATCTTCCAAAATTGGCCCTTAATTAATTTTTCCATCTTCCTCTTTCAAGTTTAAACTTTGCCGATACACTTTATGTATTTGAATTAAAATTTCTGAGAAACATTCAGGATTTTCTATGGGCAAGAAACTATCTAGATGTTTTATAACTTTTGTTCAGGCCTTTTCACTCTGCACTGTTCCTGGTTCTTTTTTTCCTTTTGCCTGTATAAATATAAATTATTTTTCAAGGTTCACCTGACTAGCTCAGTCCACTGGTCAAACTCTCTTTCCTGAATTTCTGGAAGACTTACTATTTGTATCACTTGTTTGGAACTGAATAATTTACTGACATGCCTTACAGTTCTTACACTCAATAAAGCTGAGATCAGGGAGGGGGGTTAAATAACTTCTCAGGCATTTTCATCTTTACTGAGCTTGCTTGCTGATCTCAAGGGAATTAAGAAAGGACTCAGACCAAGAATTCAAATGGAATTGGTTCTAACTGGAAATGACTTGAAATAAAGCTCTGAATGTAAGAGTTGAATCAGTGATTATCACCTCATAGGCCTTGAACCCTTGGTAGAGGGAAGAGAAAGGATCTGGTGAGGATCGTAGGATATGCATATCAGATAGATATATAGACACAGATACAGATTGGCCTTCCCAGGTGGTGCTAGTGATAAAGAACCTGCCTGCCAATGCAAGAGACATAAGAGGCACAGATTTGATCCTTGGGTCAGGAAGACCTCCTGGAGGAGGGCATGGCAACCCATTCCAGGATTCTGGCCTGGAGAATCCCATGGACAGGGGAACCTGGCAAGCTTCAGTCCACAGGATTGCAAAGAGCTGGACATAACTGAAGTGACTTAGTGTGCACATGGATATAGATATGGATATCTGGAGATGGATGTATACACACACACACATCTCATTGTTGTCATTCAGTTGCTCAGTTGTGTCCAACTCTTTGCAACCATACTGTTATGCTCCCCTCTGGGTAAGTGCTCTAGATAAAAATCATTTAATAGCCTTTCTCACTTCAGGCTCTGCTTTTGGGACTGTAGTCATCCTCTATCTTTACTCCATGATTATATCCTGTGATTTCCAGTCATTTGTTACCATCAAATTTTCTTATTTTAACAAAAGGATCTACAAAATCTTTAATAATTATAATGGCATCCCCAGACTTTTAAATTGGACAGCTTTCGCCTGGAGGGTCTAAAGACAATGTATTCATTCCTGAGGCCACACACCCTCCTCTGTAGCTGTTTTCTAACCAGTTGACACTATGTTTAACAAAGAATACACTTCTTTCTGCAGAACATTCTACATAATCTACCTTTGTGAATTGCACTCCACAACAGTCAGCTCCAACTACGAACAATCAGAGTCCACTTGGCCAGGATGGGACCATTGTACTTGTCCTGGGAAGCTGGAATTATCATCCTTAACATTTATAGTGGGGAAGGTATGTGTGTGGGGGACATCCTTACAGTAGCCACACTGATGTTGACTCCAAGACCACAGAATCCTCCATGGCCTCTTTGAAAAAGACTGCAACCTCATGAATCCTCAAAAATTTTTATCTTTGATTGGGTGTTGGTTCAGGTAAAGAAGCTGGTGAGGAAAACAATTATGGAAGCAGATCCTTTCTTTTTTACCTTGCATGGGTGGACGAACATTCAATTCAGGAGCATCCACTTAATCCATGTCAGATCCACATGCCAGGCACCAAGAAGTGCTCTGCAGAAGGGCAAGTCAGGACTCTGAATCTGGGCAAATTATCAGGACTTATGGAATCAGCTCTCTCTGTGTGTTGCTTTTCTCTTATTTATAACCTTTCTATTACGCTCCAAGAAGAACTGCTACTTAGACATTTAAGATAAATTCCGAAGTCAAAGTAAAGATTTTTCTATAAGACAAATGCAAGTTGATGGTCTGAAGGTTTTTTTTTTTTTTTTTAATGCCTAGAGCTTTCTTAATTCACTAACCACTGTTTTCAAAGATTTACTTCACTAATTAATTCATTTTTTAAAACAGTCTCTCAACTCCTTCATTACTTAGTGCAGTCATTCATTCCTACATTCATTCAATATTTAATGAGTGCATACTATGTGCTTCAATATTGTATTAGGTCCTGATGATTAAATGAGTGAAACCAAGTATGGTCATTGACATCACAGGGAAGTTAAAGTGCAGAGAGAGAAAAAGACAGAGAAATCACATTAGCAAATGTAAATGTAAATGCAGCATGATATCAAGGAGCATTAAAAGGCAGGATGAAAATTGTAACAGTAGGAGCTGACCTGGGCATAGAGAGAGGTATGACTTCCTGAGGAAGCCAATATGGAGCTGGGAGAGGCAGCCTCAGTTCAGTTCAGTTTAGTTCAGTCACTCAGTTGTGTCTGATGCTTTGCAACCCCACAGATTGCAGTATGTCAGGCTACCCTGTCCATCACCAACTCCTGAAGCTTGCTCAAATGATTCAGTGATGCCATCCAACTATCTCATCCTCTGTCATTCCCTTCTCTTCCTGCCTCTAAACCTGTCCCAGCAGCAGGGTCTTTTCCAATGAGTCAGTTCATTCTGTCAAGTGGCCAAAGTATTAGAGTTTCAGCTTTAGCATCAGTCCTTCCAATGAATATTCAGGACTGATTTCCTTTAGGATGGACTGTTTGGATCTCCTGCAGTCTAGGGACTCTCAAGAGCCTTCTCCATCACCACAATTCAAAAGCATCAATTCTTCGGCATTCAGCTTTCTTTATAGTCCAGCTCTCATGTCCATACATGACTACTGGAAAAACCATAGCCTTGACTAGATGGACGTTTGTTGGCAAAGTCATGTCTCTGCTTTTTAATATGCTGTCTAGGTTGGTCATAACTTTTCTTCCAAGGAGCAAGAGTCTTTTAATTTCATGGCTACAATCACCATCTGCAGTGACTTTGGACCCCCCCCCACCCCCCGCAAATAATGTCTGTCGCTGTTTCCATTGTTTCCCCATCTATTTTCCATGATGTGATGGGACCAGATGCCATGATCTTAGTTTTCTGAATGCTGAGTTTTAAGCCAACTTTTTCACTCTCTTCTTTCACTTTGATCAAGAGACTCTTAGGTTCTTCTTCACTTTCTGCCATAAGTGGGTGGTATTATCTGCATATCTGAGGTTATTGATATTTCTCCCAGCAATTTTGATTCCAGCTTTTGCTTCATCCAGCCCAGCGTTTCTCATGATGTACTCTGCATATAAATTAAATAAGCAGGGTGACAATATACAGCCTTGATGTGCTCCTTTCCTGATTTGGAACCAGTCTGTTGTTCCATGTCCAGTTCTAACTGTTGCTTCCTGACCTGCATACAGATTTCTCAGGAGGCAGGTCAGGTGGTCTGGTATTCCCATCTCTTGAAGACTTTTCCACAGTTTGTTGTGATGCACACAGTCAAAAGCTTTGGCATAGTCAATAAAGCAGAAGTAGATGTTTTTCTGGAACTCTGTTGCTTTTTTGATGATCCAACGGATGTTGGCAGTTTGATCTCTGGTTCCTCTGCCTTTTCTAAATCTGGCTGGAACATATGGAGGTTAACAGTTCACATACTGTTGAATCCTAGTTTGGAGAATTTTAAGCATTACTTTACTAGCGTGTGAGATGAGTGCAATTGTACGGTAGTTTGAAAATTCTTTGGCATTGCCTTTCTTTGGGATTAGAATGAAACCTTTTCTAGCCTTGTGGCCACTGCTAAGTTTTCCAAATTTGCTGGCATATTGAGTGCATCACTTTCACAGCATCATCTTTTAGGATTTGAAATAGCTCAACTGGAATTCTTTCACCTCCACTAGTTTTGTTCATGGAGAAGGCAATGGCACCCCACTCCAGTACTCTTGCCTGGAGAATCCCATGGGCGGAGGAGCCTGGTGGGCTGCAATCTGTGGGGTTGCAAAGAGTCGGACACGACTGAGTGACTTCACTTTCACTTTTCACTTTCATGCATTGGAGAAGGAAATGGCAACCCACTCCAGTGTTCTTGCCTGGAGAATCCCAGGGACAGGGGAGCCTGGTGGGCTGCTGTCTATGGGGTCGCACAGAGTCGGACACGACTGAAGTGACTTAGCAGCAGTAGCAGCAGTTTTGTTCATAGTGATGCTTCCTATGGGCCACTTGACTTCAAATTCTAGGATGTCTGGCTCTAGGTGAGTGATCACACTATTGTGGTTATCTGGGTCATGAAGATCTTGTTTTGTACAGTTCTTCTGTGTATTCTTGCCACCTCTTCTTAATATCTTCTGCTTCTGTTAGGTCCATACCATTTCTGTCCTTTATTGTGCCCATCTTTGCATGAAATGTTCCCTTGGTATCTCTAATTTTCTTGATGAGATCTCTGCTAAGTCGCTTCAGTCGTGTCTGACTCTGCGACCCCATAGAGATATCTAGTCTTTCCAATTCTATTGTTTTCCTGTATTGCTTTGCACTGATTACTGAGGAAGGCTTTCTTATTTCTCCTTGCTATTCTTTGGAACTCTGCATTCAAATGGGTGTATCTTTCCTTTTCTCCTTTGCCTTTAGCATCTCTTATTTTCTCAGCTATTTGGAAGGCCTCCTCAGACAACCATTTTGCCTCTTTGCATTTCTTTTTCTTGGGGATGGTCTTGACCACTGTCTCCTGTAGAATGTCATGGATCTCCGTTCATAGTTCTTCAGGTACTCTATCAGATCTAATCCTTTGAATCTATTTGTCACTTTCACTGTAAGGGATTTGATTTAGGTCATACCTGAATGACCTAGTGGTTTTCCCTACTTTCTTCTATTTAAGTCTGAATTTTGCAATAAGGAGTTCATGATCTGAGCTACAGTCAGCTCCCAGTCTTGTTTTTGCTGACTCTATAGAGCTTCTCCATCTTTGTCTGCAGAGAATGTAATCAATTCTGAGTTGAGAAGAAGTAAATGAAATGAAGAGGGGACAGAAAAGCATTTGAGGCAGAGGGAACAGTGTGGACTGTGGAGGAAGAGAAGGTGGTGAACAGGCAGCTCAGAAAGCTCAGCACTGCTGAAGAACAGAAGGAAAGGGGCATATGTTGAAAGATGGGGTTGGAGGAGCAGTCCATAGTGTATAGTCTGGAAAATTTACATGTGAAAGAACAAAATGCACTCTGCCTGACATTCAAACAAACCCGTCCACCTAAGGCAGCTCTTCCTCTCTACAAGCTGAAGTTTACACCCCATCAGACACCAACACATTTCAGAAACTTTGCACAGTTTAGAAGAGGGGTTGATAGAGGAATAAAAATGAGTGCCGGGGGAACTGCATCACCCATTGCAAGCATCAGAAGAACCTGATCTCCTGAAGAGTAAGTGGTCTCCTCTTACTGCTTGTAGAATGCATTCCTTCTTTCTCAAGAGATATCTTCAGTCTAAAGATTTCATCAACCTTTTTTCTTGGATGGAATATTTATGCTTGGGAAAGCACATGTTAGTTTAGTGATTTCAAAAGCTTTTACTTTTTTGTTCTTTCCAGTATAAAGACTCACCTATCACACTAAGCTCTGCGCTGGAAAAGATAACTCCATGTTTATTCTCTGCCACACACTGATACATGCCAGCATCTGAGAGGTTCACTATTGTTATGTTGAGAGTTCCTTGTTCGATATGAATTCTATCCTGTGAAAGAAAAGAGGAACACAAAACAATGACCTTCTACAACCGAGACCTTAAGGCATCTTTGCTACATGTTATATATCAAAGGGACTTAATGGGAGGGAAATTGCCATCATATAAACAATTTACATAACATGAGCTATTTATCCGTCAACTAGCTTGTGGCAGGTCAGATGCTAAATGAACAACCCGTACATCAGTTGGTAAATGGAATTTAAATTGTAGGACTCTCTTGAGTTATCATTGATTTAATAGTGAAACCACTCAAATTAATATCCCCTCTAAACAGATGAACTTTAAATTTAAAATGATTTTTCTTTTTTTTTTTTTTTTTTTACTCCAAGGCTTTGTGCTAACTGGGGGTGAGGAGTGGGAAATACAAGGAAAATTACTGTTTAGAGTAGTTAAAACACTCAAATTATGGGCAGCCAACACTTTGAGGGTTAAAAGGACTGTACTCTTCTTGGATGAAGCAGAAACACATATTTAATGTTGTTGAAGTTTACTAAGAATAAATAATAAGTATTGATAATTTAATGTTCTGTTACTTGACTGCTGTTGGTGGCGTGAACTAAGCTTAGGACCATGAACTGGTGCCAATCTGAAGACAGCCAAGTGGGTGTATCAAACAATAGACCATCTTCATTCATCAGCCTGAGGCTACATAACTTGAGGCATCAATTTTCATAAATACCCTAAAGGACCTCCTTTTCTCCAGGAGACCTGCCATTTAAAAAGTAAAATATTTTCTGTTTGCCCTAGGGTTGTGATTTAGCTGCCTGGCATCCATGATCCCTCACATTAAATAGAGGAAGGAAAATGCCAGTTACCTGGGCACCTACACTCAAGTGATTCGAAGCTGGCTTTTAGAATTGAGAGAATCATGGGACCAGCAGGAGCCCTGCTGGTCAGGAGGAGGTGTGGGTGGCACGGTGTGGACTAGGCTTGTTATATCTGCCTGTTTCTGTGGCTGCAAGGGCTGATATCCTGGCCAGTGCTCAGAGTGGTTGTTCTTGCCTGGAGCTGATGGGGGAGGAAACCAGAGCACAAGAAACTGGCTGTCAAATTGGGGCCTGGGGAAAATGTCATACTTCAGCAAAAATTTGAATTCAGTGGGAAAATCAAACTGGACACAATTGTTCCTCATCTTAAGGTCCCTCCACCTCATTTATTTTTATAGGCATGATTCCTATCTCTTTTAGCCTTCTCGACAAGGTTATTCAGATTTCTTTGTTAGACTGCTCTACAGGTTGGTTACCTTTCTAAAAAAATTTTTTTTTTTTGCATATAATTTGGAATATTGGCATGCAGGAGTATTTTGAAAAGGAGTTATTTTTGTCTGTCTTTCCACCCATTTAGCAGATTGGGTGGCTACTTCCACCTCATCTCCTGGGCTGTGTGCTTAGCTACTCAATCATGTCCGACTCTTTGTGACCCCATAGACTGCAGTCCACCATGCTCCTCTGTCCATGGGATTTTTCCAGGCAAGAATACTGGAGTGGGTTGCCATGGCCTCCTCCAGGGGAATCTTCCCAACCCAGGGATCAAACCCAGGTCTCCTGCATTCCAGGCAGATTCTTTTCCAGCTGAGTCACCAGGGAAGCCCATGAATACTGCAGTGGGTAGACTATCCCTTCTCCAGGGGAATCTTCCTGATCCAGGAATTGAACTGGGGTCTTCTGCAATACAGGTGGATTCTTTACCAGCTGAGCTACCAGGGAAGCCCTTCCCTGGGCTGCTGGTCCAGAAATAACCAGACTCATGGCTTCTCTCAGGTCCTGGATCTGCGAGGATACTGAGGCTACTGCAGTTCCTGCCCAGAGCCAGTAGAAGACGCAGCCTGGTACCTCCTACCTCTCTCACATCACAGAGTCCTGTTAAGCCAGGCAACAGTTTGGCCGCTTTTTCACTTAAGCCTTAGCTACAGGGATATTGCAGCCTGGTCTCCAAAGAGGATTTTTAATATCTGAGCTTTCAGCTACTACTGCCTGCTTCAGGGCCTACAGACTGGTGCCTCCCACTTTGCTCATCGCTTTTAGTTGTTCTTCTACTTCTGTTCCACTAAGAGGTGTCAGTCTCGAGTTTGCACACGCCACTGCTACATGTCTGAGGCACAGTGAGCATTTTGCTGGTCCATGTACTGGACTGTGTTGTTCACTAGTCTTCCCAGACAGAAGACAATATAAAACTGCACTGAAGGGGAGAACTGGAGAGTCTTACACACTCACTTGTACATGCAAACTTGTATCTTAGCACAGTTACATGATCCAGACCTTCAGCATAACTCTCCAGTTGTAAAGCCAGTGACGTTAATCTCTGAAGACCAAAGATCCGGTATGGATGTTTAACAAGGCTGAGCAATGCTGGAAAATTGGATTTATGTACAGTTTCTATCTATCAACCACATTCACTTGTTCCACTATTAATGGCATTTGGTTATATAATTTTGGAAACAACTGGTAATTTTTCTCTTTCCATAGCAACAAGACCACACACCACATTAAAGTCAATATTAAGACACAATTTTCATTCATTTGCTTACCCGAGTTAACAGTGGTTCGCCATTTTTCAGCCACCTGTATGTAGGCTTGGGCCTTCCATTGGCTTTACATTCCCAGAAGACGTTTTCTTCAATGGCCACATGGATGTCATTTATTTTTTGACTCCAGTTCGGTTGAGCTATAGCAGTTCACAAAGCAAAGATGTACATTCAGTGCATGTTCAACTCATGTTTATCATATGCAATTAAGGGACAAAAAAGGGTTTATGATAAAATTAATTTTCCAGAGGTTATGTCAATTGCAAAGCTGGGTGGAAGTTCAGTGGGTACTTTTAGAATAAAACACCCCACCTCATGTCCAACTCTGAATGTCCTGTTTTTGCAGCCTATGTGGCTGTTTTTTCCATCACTAAAGGCAAAATGAGCAAAACTATCATGAGCCATAGGGTAAAATTAACTGCTCCTCCTCCCAAATATCTATTCCTCATTTTTTCCAAAAGAAATCTCCCACCACCACTCTGTTACTTTAAGCTGGGCTCATGTTTTCCTAGCTACCCACTGTATTTCCCTTCATTTGCATCTAGAGGTAATTATAGGATGAGGTTCATACCAATGATAGGTGGTATGTGTGTGGAAGTGATGAGGGCAACCTCCAGGTTACTGACTTAAAGATACCAGCCCTGGATTCTCATTTTTCTTTCCCACTGATTAGAAAGTGACAAGTGAAATAGCCTTGGGCTCACAGATGAAGCTATGTAGGATGAAGATGCTGACCTTGAATGATCTTCTGGAATAAAGCAACCCCAGACCCACATGCCTATTTTTGGAGACATATGTATGAAGGAAAGAAACTTCTTCTTTAAGCCATTATATTTCTACGTGTCTCTCACACGCATCATATAAATAATTTCTGTGACTCCTTTCTCCTTCAAGACTGTCATCATTTTCTATTATTACCTTTTTTCATGTTGATAGAATATTTTCTATTAGCATATGGCCTTACAATTCCAAATCTCTGAATGAGCCCTGGTTTTCACCAAAAGCTTCTTAAGGAGCTAGGTCCTGCCCTGCCTAACACAGGAGTTCAAGACTGCACTCAATTCCCACACTGCTCAATGCCATACTCCAGAGGTCCCCAACTCTCTGGGATCTAATGCCTGATGATTTGAGGGGGAGATGATAATAATAGAAATAAAGTGCATGATAAGTGTGATGCACTCAAATCCTCCTGAAACCATCCTCCCACCCCGGGACTGTGAAAAAATTGTCTTCCCTGAAACTCGTCCCTATTGCCAAAGAGGCTGGGGACTGCTGTACCACTCCCTCCTACCACCAAAATTGTGCCTCACCTCTCATGCTTCAAATAAAGTCCCATTTTCTCTCCTTGTTCTTAAGGGAAATAAAGACAATGCTAACGCACATTCCCTAAAAAGTCTTCATAATATCAAGCCTTCCCTAAAGCACGATTCATGCTATTGGTAAACTATAATGGCACATGTAATTAGGCAGAAAACCCTCAGCCCAAAGTTCAGAAGCAAAGAGTAGTCATTCTGGAATGTATCTTCACACTGTGCACTTGCGTGATGCCTACCAACTTGAACCCAATAGTTAGAACTGGTATTCATATTTAATTAGAAGATGCTACTCAATATTCTTAACATATCTCTTAGCTGACTTGACCTCAGTATCTTTATTCGATGAGGTTACCAATCATTCATAATTTAATTCAAAAGGAAATGACTAGTGTTGAGCTCAAGCTTATATTATCAATAATGAAAAAAAAAAAAATACTGGAAAAACAACTCACTTAACCAGCAGAGGTCCCTAGGTCCCTGAATAAATGCTACTTTCTCCTTTTATCCATCTATAAGCAAATCTCATGTTTTTCAAAGAGCAAAACACAATTTTACAAATCTACTGATGGGGATGATGCATTGTTTCAAATGAGGGGAGGCTGAAAGGGTCAGCTTTCAAAACAAGTTATAACATCAAGAAGCATTAACTTGAATGCAGGGTTGTAACCTTTATCCTTGAAGGAGCTGCAAGTCTGCCATTGTTTTTTATCTTCCTGGTGCTTTGCAAAGGGAGCTCAAATGGTAGATACTACCTTTTCAGTTCTCTGTCTGGAGAATTTGATGTGCAACACTGATGAGGCTAATGGCAGTTATGTGCCTAATTTCACATGCAACCTGCTGAATATTTACCCCCCACAGGGTCTATGAAAACAAAGCAAACAAGAAAAACTATAGAAATCTGTGTGGAATATTAACGAAGCCAAACTTTTCAAAGAGAGTGAGGAAGAAAAATAAAATGGAAGGGCAAATGTAACTTATGAAGCAATGTCAAGTTGAAGTTCAAAAAGGAAACATCAAAACCACATGCAGAGACAGAGATTTCAATGTCATAGATTTCCTGTAACTCTTGGGCTTATTCATTGCTTTCTTTCAAAAACACAGAAAGAGCTGGAAACACAACCTTGCAATCTCAAAGAGGATAGGGAGAAGCGAAGGGAAGGGAGGGCCTTGAGAGGATTTTGAAAAGACCTTGCAAAGTTCTAACTAATTAAACCCTTCTGAGGGCTCATTCTCTCTTCCAACAGGGTTACAGAGGTTAAGGTGCTCAAGAAGAATGCTCAATGGTAGTGGTTTGTGCTGGTCAAGGAGAAATCAACAGCAAATTCAGTCTTTGTGAGACATCATCAGATACTTTCCTTTTCGTTTTTAAAGTAAAATTAATGCTCAGAAACCAGATTTGAAGGACAAAAATCTACTCCTCCTGAAGTAAAATGAATTCATAGGAGCCAAATTTGAAATGATTTAAACACATTCCTCTTGAAGTCAATATCTGGACAGGGGCCCACAGGGACTGAGAATGGAATACTGTATTATATATATGGCAAAGGATAAGATGATCTTTCTTTTAACATGCCAATTGCAGATCTACAGGGCAAAAACCCACACAGTGAAGGTTTCTCCTGCCACTCACTTAGATTAGATGAATCATATCTAAGTGAGTGAGTTTTTTGTAATTGAATAGTTCTGTACCTGATGGAAATTGTTTATATCTCTACATATCTCTTTGGGTCACTGAGTTCGAAGTCCTTGGGTAACAAATGGTCCACTTTAGTGCATAAGAGAAAATATTGTTTCCTTTAACTTTTTTTTTGGATAATGTATGTGGGTCCGTGGTATTTATCACTTAATATCTAGGTTCTTTTGCAACACCATATCTAAAAAAATAGCTCCATGGAAGGCTTGAACAGGTTGATTCAGCCCTATTATTTCAAAAAGAAGTTTATGTCTAAATGCTTTTCGGGCATTATATATATGTAGATCCCAAATACTAAACAGAAATCATATTCACATATTAAAACAGAACCATCTGTTTCAGCCATTCATATTCTTTCAAGGTTTGAATAGAAGAATCTCTCCTCTAAAGTGAATCTTTAGTCTTGTTCTCAAGATACAAATTAAAATACAAGGTTAAATGATTGTGTTTTACTTGACTCTATGACACTGTTAATCTCTTGCATAAATGAACAAGCTCTTCATTCCAATCTTTTGTTCAACAACTGCCAGAAACGACCTAAGTCAATGCATAATCCAGCCACTGGAATCATGCAAGCATCTTGTCCAATAACAATTTATATTGCAGACAGATACAGTTTGCAGTTCTCAGAGGTATCTGGTTCTCTGACTGTCCAAAACCAGAAATTTCTAATAGAAAGAAAAGCCATCAAGAGCCTTAGCCCTTAGGGAAAAAAAAAAAAAAATAAAATGGGGGAAAATAATTTAAATTGCTATTAGAATGATTACCTGTAGCCATTCAAAATTATTTCTGGTTGCTTACACAGTCTTAGAGAAGATGAATCTATCTTAAGCTGTACTCAAGGATATTAAGGGTTTTTGGTATCAGTTCATTTGGGACAATTAGGCAGACTCTTGCTTGAGTGCAAAATTATCTCATCTTCTGTGTTCATTCTTTTGGTCATTCAATTCTTTAAGCCACTTTGTGAGACTGAATATTATCTAGTGATCACACATACACAGCACATCTATGGGGAAATTAGTACACCATACTAAATGATGCTTTTATATTCTGACCCTAGATATCCTCCCATACTATTTGCAGGGTCATGAAGTCCACAGTTTTGTCTTTAGAGCCAAAGGACCATAGCCCACAAGGTCTCGACATACAGCCATAGATGTAAATTGGAAGGAAAATAAAAAGAGCTCTTTTTGGCTCAATAATCAGGTGATTATAAGTCACTTCCTTAGAAAATAGGAAGTAAAAAACTCAGTTGTTCACCTGGATGTTTTCATTTATGACTTTGGTTGTAGAAAACAAGTAGATAAAGTATCTGAATGATTGATGACTTTTTTTCCCTTTTACCTATTTAATGAAAATGTCTTACTGGCAAGTCAAAGAACACAGAACAGGTCTAAAGGATCTCTGATTCTCACTCATTCTATCATCTTGGGTAAGTTATTTTATGTCTCTGGGTCTTTATTTTTAACTTGTAAAAATCAAAGAGTTGGCTCCAACAGATCCTTCCAGCTCAAACATTATACATTCATTGAAAAATAGTCTTGTTCACTGCTTGCATATTATATTCCCTATTTCCTCATGGTGAAAATGACTTTACTCTCAATACCTGTTACATCTAGGAGAAATTGTACAAAGGTATTAAATATCAGGAAATTTAGCTCATGTTTCATTCTTCTGAATGATGACTGTTATTCCACTGGTCTATTTGTGCAAAAAGGAATAATGAGGTGGAAAGATGAATAATTATCAAGTGAATTAAATCCATTTTATACCTCCCTCTCCTTTTTTCAAAGATAATTACTGTAGCATCCTCCTTCCACTGTGTCTTTGTAGACTGGTCATAATGCTTGATGTGACAGAAGTCTGCGAGCTTTCACAGGAAGCAGGAACACCTTTATTTGCAGTAATTTATTCTTAGGGTTCACTCTACCACCTGGAAACAACCTGCATAAGAGCAATGGCTTTTGCACTGTGGACTCAAACAAGTAGCATCAGCACAACCAGGAAACGTAATAGAAATGCAAATTCTCAGGTCCCATGCTAGCCCAACAAAATCAGAACTTCTGGGGAGTTCTGTATTTTAATAAAATTTTCAGTTTATTCTAACTGCACCCTGAAGCTTGAGAACTTCCAGCATGAAAGAACAGGCATAGCATCTGGAACCTATCTCTGTTTACTATGGGCTTCTCCGGTGGCTCAGATGGTAAGGAATCTGCCTGCAATGAAGAAGACTGGAGTTTGATCCCTGAGTCGGTAAGATCCCCTGGAGAAAGAGACGGCAACCCACTCCAGTACTCTTGCCTGGAGAATTCCATGGACAGAGGAGCCTGGCAGGCTACAGTCCATGGGGTCACAAAGAGTCGGACAGGACTGAGCGACTATCACTCACTCTGCTTACTATGTAGCTTCAATCAGTAACATGAGTATCTCTTTGGGAAGCAGTTTCCATATTTAGAAAATGGCTAAGTGTAGGAATGACAAAAAAGTGTCTTACTGGTTCTAAGTCCAAAATATATGTCAAGTCTCCATTTATTTTCATTCTTTGCGTCCTAGCCACCATCATTTCTCACCTGGTTGGCTTTCTGACTGCTTATCCTGCTTTTACTCTTGGTTCCCTATAATGTAATCATCGCAGAACAACCAGAGTGATCTTCTAAAAGCATGAATACAACTGAGTCATTCCCCATTTATAATCTCACAGTGGTTTCCCATTATCAGAATAAAACCCAAACTCAGTGCCTGGCTTACAAAGTACTGCCTAATCTGCCACCCTCCTTTGTTTCCAAACCCTTTATCCTTTCTCACTAGGACTTAGCCACGCTGGCTTCCTTGATGCATCTCACACATGTTAAGTCGTCTTCTGCCTCAGGGCCTCTGCACTTCCTTACCTTCTGCCTGGAAAGCACTACCCCTTGAAAGCATGGCTCTTTTTCACTCTTTAGGTTTCAGTTCAGAAGTCACATCTTACACAAGTCTTCCCTGACTGCCTTATCTTATGAAGTCTTTCTTCTGTTCTTGAAAAGTGAAAGTGAAAGTCGCTAAGTTGTGTCCAACTCTTTGTGACCCCATGGACTATACAGTTCAGGGAATTCTCCAGGCCAGAATACTGGAGGGGGTAGCCTTTCCCTTCTCCAGGGGATCTTCCCAACCCAGGGATCAAACTCAGGTCTCCCACATTACAGGCGGATTCTTAACCAGTTGAGCCACAAGGGAAACCCAAGAGTACTGGAGTAGGTAGCCTATCCCTTTTCCAGTGGGTCTTCCTGACCCAGGTATCACACTGGGGTCTCCTGCATTGCAGGTGGATTCTTTACCAACCGAGCTATCAGGGAAGTCCTTCTTCTGCTCCTAGTTGCCTGCTATCATATCATCCTAACCACCTTCTTCATGATTCTTATCACCTTATGAAATTTTCTAGTTCATTTATTTGCATAATAGTGAATTTCCTGTTTGCTCCTAGTGAAAGAAAAGTTCCTTGAAGACAGGGATTTGTATTATAGTCCTAAGTGTCTAATACTCTGCCACCTCTGGTAGGCAATAAAAAAAAATTATTTGAACAAATTAATAATATATTAAAGTCATTTTGGAAAATGTCAACATTTAAGCAAGAAAGATTTGTAGTAATGTACCCTTGAAAATATAATATCTACCTCAGTAAGTTTTTAATGCTTAAAAATACCTGAAAGAGCAGATTAAACCACACGGACAAGTACAGGCCATGGCACAAATAACTCTGGAAGATGGAGATGGGTAAAAATGTTCATGTTTGAACTAGCTTCAATTCTTCCCAAACATGAGTAGCACATGCTAAGCTAAAGACACAATCACAGTGGAAACACACCAGCCAGGAATATAGGCTCCTATGACCCTTATACAGGGAATGTAGGAACAACGAAACCATGCTCAGCAGGCCTTTGGAGGAAGGTTAAATGGTTTCAGTGTGGGATCAGAAAAATTGCCATTTTGTCAGGCCAGAACGGAAGTGAGCACACCTGTCTGGTTTCTCAACTGAAGAGTGGATGAATGGGATGCAGCAACTTGGAACCAAAAAGGACAAGCAGGTCTCTAAGCTGAAACCCAAGGTTTATTGTCCCCAAGCACAGCACATCTTAACACTGTCAGACATTCTCTTGTCAACAAAGAGAGCATGTTCATGGATGAGTAACTAGGGCTACTTTCTCCCCTTTTGTGAAATATATATGGTGATTTTAATTATAACAATTCATTTAAATTGGAGATCTAGGCAGCTGGATATTGGGAACACTGTATTGAGAAAACCCAACAGAGACCACAAGGAAAAAAAAAAAATGACAGCCAAGCACTTTTGCATAATTAAGCTCTCCTGTGACAATGAAAACAACTCGATAATTTCCGTGTCACTGATATGCTAGTTGAGGGAAAATAAAAGGATAAAAAAGATGCAACAGCCCACCATCATGAAGTCAACTGATCTGACAAGCTTCTAACACCTAGGGTGGTTGACAACGGAGAAAAAGCTGAGTTATCTTCAGAAAGCAGGCACATTTCATTTGGCTTTTTTTCCCATGGATGAATGCAGATAACTTCGTTTAAAAGGGAAACACTGTTAGCATCAGATTTTCATCTCCAAGGCTGGGTCCCAGAAAACCGTTCATTGTTTCTCCAGAAGGTTATTGATGAGGTTGATTCTCCAGAAGACTAACTCTGGAATCTTCTGTTTCCAGTGTAGGAAACTTATGACCTACTAGAAAGCACTGTGCCAACTCCTGGTGACAGGATATTTCCTACGTTTTTAATATACTGAAAAGCAGATATTTCACTTCAAAGAAAACCATGAAAGTGAAAAATTACTTCAATCAATTAACTGAGCAACACAACTAACATTTAGGGATCACAACTACTTAATGGAAAAATCAATCTAACTAATTGAAAAAGGAAAACACTGGCCATTTACCTGAACATTTTCAGGTTGTTCCTACTTGACGCAGGAGAGATGATTATTATACTGAAGAGAAAAATGTACCCTTGAGTGTCCCTTGGACTGCAAGGAGATCCAACCAGTCCATTCTAAAGGAGATCAGCCCTGCGTGTTCTTTGGAAGGAATGAAGCTAAAGCTGAAACTCCAGTATTTTGGCCACCTCATGTGAAGAGTTGACTCATTGGAAAAGACTCTGATGCTGGGAGGGATTGGGGGCAGGAGGAGAAGGGGATGACAGAGGATGAGATGGCTGGATGGCATCACTGACTCGATGGACGTGAGTTTGAGTGAACTCCGGGAGATGGTGATGGACAAGGAGGCCTGGCGTGCTGCAGTTCATGGGGTCGCAAAGAGTCGGACACGACTGAGCGACCGGACTGAACTGAACTGAAACACTTAAGACAGTGATTGCATCTCACTGAACAAATCAGTAACGTTCAGTCTTCAGTTTTTCTAGCAATGAACTGTGATGTCTTCTGCTTTTCAACCAATCAAATAAGGTGTCAACCATCATAGTTTATGAAAGAGCAAAGATCAAGCATCAGATCTGTTGTTTGGCATGGGCAGAGTTGATCATTTAGTATTGTTGAAGGAAGATGGGTGATTTTTAAAAGGTGCATATTTATTTAAACAATTGGTGCTCAAGTTATCACGTGAAGGACTGGCTAACATCATGTGCATTCATTATCCCTTGGGCAACGCCACAGGTATGAATCCAAAATGCCAGATGGGAAGGTTGCTGAAGGCTAGCTGATATTCAAAAGCTCCATCCAGTTTCTAATCATGCTTCTAAAAAATCTTACATGACTACTGAACAAAATCTTTTCCCCATATCTGAAATCCAAAATACTCTGGAAGAAGACCCGATGAAATAAATAAACTTTTGTGGTATCAGTTGTTGAAAGACATCAGAAGGTTTAAAGTCTTTGCTACAACTTGCCCCTAAAGAACTGCTCTTATCCCTTTAATACACATTGTTGTTCACCTAAGCCATTCTTAAATAATTATCAATCTATAATATTTATTTTCAACACCGCATGGGATTCAGGCATGTTCCAACTTGGGAGAACTCAGTTTGATTTCAAAATGCCTATCAAATGAAATCCCTTTCTGGATTCCAAAATGATACCCTAACTGGGTTTCCAAGACAGGCTCAATGGATGACCACGTGCTAGAAGCTTTACATTTGTGTTCTGTTTGGATCAATGCCGATGATTTGATTGGAATAGGAACAGCTGCACAGAAAGAGTCTATGGGGTGAGAGAGATTTGTCATGCTCCACTCTGATAAGAACTAAATTTGGACAGCATGCATTTTGAAATGTTCATGGTACCACATTAAATCGCTACCAAATAGGAGCAATTACCAAGGATTAACACGACCTCCAAGTCAAAATTTGAATGAAGAAAAGCGGAGAGCTTTAGAAATAAATAAATAAATCAGGAGGAGGGATAACAAAACTTTTCCCTTGTCAGGTTTACAGCTTGATGGCAGCAGGAAAAATAGGTCCCTAGTGAATGTGTTCACACTAATATGCATCCCTCAACATATCAGCCTGTATCTTCCCCTCTGCTGTCTCCACACCACTGCCCCCAACCTCCCCTTCCCCACCCAGAACAACCCAGGGGATGATAATTAGGCAGCAAAAAGGGTTTTACACAATGGTATTTTGAACAATCCTTCTGAAAAACCTTGAATGCAAATCTCCTAGTTTATGGGTTTTAATACCAAGAAGGTCAACAAATGATAAACTGGAATCACTACCTTACCATAGAAAGTCAACTGTCCTTTTGCTACGTTTTTCCCTCTTGAATTCTCAGCCACACATTCATACAAGCCAGCATCCTCCTGCTGAAAATTGGGGATTTCAAGAATCCCATTTGACTTGTGTCTTCTGGCTTTGGTTGCTATCGGCTTTCCATCAGCTCTTCTCCAGATAATAGTTGGTACTGGACTGGTGGCAAGAAAAAAAGGGAGTGAATCATGTTAGAGAAACTTTCTTTTATTTGAATCTATGCTCGTTACAATTCCTTCCTTCTTGGTTCCAAACATTATATAGCTAGCACTAGACAGTGTTCCCCAAAAGTCATTTATTCATGTATCACTATTATAATTTCAGTGATACTCACATCTCTAGTACTATTATGTATTCTGTGTTTTCTTTAGGGATTGAACCCAGGTCTCCTACATTGCAGGCAGATTCTTTACCAGCTGAGCCACCAGGGAAGCCCTTAAAATCAAATAACCTTTCTTACCCTTAAAGAAGGTATTCCATATAATATACAATATTACCAACGAAATAAAAACAGATTTTTATACGCTTGTTACATTTTTTCCAGTGCATCTGTTTAAGATCATAAATACAAAAATTTTTAAAAGTCCATGCACAAATGTGGAGAATTAAAAATGCCTTCCACTAAGATGTGGTCCAGAACCCCTTCTGCTTGAACCAGGTGGCTACTATGACTTAAAATAAGACAGAAGTGATGTGGTGTCAGTTTCAAGGCTCAGTGGATACGAAACTGGCAGCTTCACTTTTTGCCTCTTGGAACACCCTGTGTGGGCCCTTACCAACTTCTAGCAGTCCATTAGGAGGGTGGTTTGGGGAAAGTTATCTTAAAATAGCGAGATAAGGAAAGAGGCAACCTGTGGGGACTTTAAGTACTCTCAAGGCATCTATCATCCTGCAGCTGAAACTGTTAGAATGCATCTTAAATTGTAAGGGCATTACTGAATCTGCAGATCAATGGTTTAGCGAGCTAACCACAGCTTCTGAGTTGCGGCTTCCTAGCAGGGGATACAATTATTTATCTATTTATTTTTCACAAAGGCACACACAGACAAGAAACTAGACTAAAAACCTGCTAATCTTCTCTGGGAAACCTGAGATGCTATTTTAAAAATTAGAGTCATCAACTCGACTATACTTGTTTTAGAGGAATTTAAGTTCATTAGGCAGAAACTAACTCAAAATATGGAAAGGGCTCTATCAAAAGTACATTATGGGTATCTTTACATGTGATGAGACAGTTAAAACGTGCCAGTACAAATAACTGTTCTTAGACAGTCTTTCTGCTCTTAAGTGGGCCGTGATGATGTGTTTCCGCAGCTGCATGTGTGTATCCAAACACTTCTGTGTAGACTGGAGGAGCCCAATTTGGGTCCTTTGTCTTCATTCTAGTGCCATTCAAGTAGTGTGAATGGAGTTTAATTCATACTCCCTTTGAAAGTGGGAACAACATAAATTTTGCTGTCTTTCTCCATAGATTTTTCGAGGTGTCACCTTGCAGAACTCTCCAAACACATTCCTATACCATCTAGTTACGTTCTTTCATCTTTTCTTTGCATTAAGCTTCATATATATATATATATATATATATATATATATATATATAAATGGGCTCCCCTGGTGGCTGAGTGGTAAAGAATCTGCCTTGCAATGTAGGAGATACAGGAGATGTGGGTTCGATCCCTGGGTCTGGAAGATCTCCTAGAGGAGGGCGTGGCAACCCACTCCCGTATTCTTGCCTGGAGAATCCCATGGACAGAGAAGTCTGGCAGGCTATAGTCCATGGGGTCACAAAGAGTCAGACATGATCGAAGCATCTGAGCATATATAAAATAAAAAATGGGACCATCTTTGACTGTTTAGCAATCTACTTTTAGTCTCTTAGTGATAAATAATGGGCATTTTCCAGGTCTTACATGTTGTTTTACAAGCTGACTTTTAATGTCAGTACAGTGTTCATTCCTATAGCTATGTCATAATGTATTTAATGGAGTAAGTTTTCAGAAAATAAAGAATGAGTGCTGTATTTTTCGGCCCCCAAGTAAAGATACTACTGTAGAGTATACTGCCCTGACTTGAAAACAGGAAAAGCAAAATAATCCTTTCTTTAGAACTAAAAATAAAATTGAAAAAAAAAAAAAGGAACAACTTTCTTGCATGGTTGCTGTGAAATACAAAATGATGTGAATATAGATTACTTGCTAAAACAGAAGCTGAGCAAAAGTTAGTGTCCCTGCCTTAACCCATATCTGGGCCCAGGAAAAGGGTGAGGAGTTGGCAATGGGTTAGCTGGATAAATGAGGTTGGCTACAGAGATTCACATGCATCATTAAAGTGCACCAATGACTAAAAATTCTTATTTCAGGTGAAAGTTTTTATCACTGATGCCAAACCTTTTCTGCAAGGTTACTGGGAAAATCTTAACTGATCTATTTTTCATTTTCTTTATGCTCTCTGACAGACACTCTAGGGATAATTTAACTGGTTCCCAAGTAGGCTTAACTGAGAAAACTCCACAGATTGAATAATAAAGTTGTGAATAATTTTGAGATGACTCTGTAAAACAGAGACTCCTTAGAGAATATCAGGTCTTGCCAACCTCTAGCCAAAGTAGAAAGAAGATGCTATTGCTTATATACGGAATCTAAAATACAACACAAATGAACTTATCCGAGAGTCCCTCGGGTCGCAAGCAGATCAAACCAGACAGTTGTAAAGGAAATCAGTCCTGAATAATTATTGAAAGGACTGATGCTGAAGCTGAAGCTCCAATACTTGGGCCACCTGATGCAAAAACTGACTGACTCACTGGAAAAGACCCTGATGCTGGGAAAGATTGAAGGCAGGAGGAGAAGGGGACGACAGAGGATGAGATGGTTGGACAGCATCACCGACTTGACGGACCTGAGTGTGAACAAGCTCCGGGAGTTGGTGATGGACAGTGAAGCCTGGTGTGCTGCAGTCCGTGGGGTTGCAAAGAGTCAGAATTGACTGAGTGACTGAAGTTAACGGATGTAACAGAAACAGACTCACAAAGATAGAGAACGGTTTTATGGTTGACAAGGGGGAGGGAGTTGGGGGAGGTGTGGATTGAAAGCTTGGGATTAGCAGATGCAAATGATTATACAGAGAATGAATAAACAACAAGGTACTACTGTATATCACAGGGAACTGTATTCAATATCCAGTGATAAACCATAATGGAAAATAACATGAAAAAGAATGTATATATGTATCAATGAATCACTCTGCTATAGGGCAAAAATTAACACAACATTGTAAATCAAATATACTTCAATATAAAATAAAATTTAACAAAAAACTAGAAAGAAGAGACTTTCAATTTAAAAAGAAATAGAAGAAAAATTGGATGCACACTCTGTAAGCTGGGACCCAAATGAAATTCTACCTTTTTCCAAACAGTCAACTTCACTGTACCTCAGATGAAGGCCACTGTTTTCCTGTCATTCTGGGTCAGACAACATGCACATTACAGGTTATCGTAACAGAATGAAACACTTTCAGAACTGCCTATTCTCCTCCCCTCTGTGGCCTTGTCCATAGGGGCAGCTAACTCCTCGCACGCCATGCCACCTCCCTTCTCCGTGATGACAGGACAGAATCAAAGAGGCACACACAGGATCACAGTGAGAGAGGCTTGGCTTGCTTTTCAGTTACTTCATAAACCATTACTGTGAACAGTGCAAAGAATTTTCTTGACTTGCCCAAGCTGGAGGGAGGACAATGGAGGAGAGAAACCAGAACTTACTTTCCTAACGCAAAGCATTCCAGCTTCACCGTTGTTCCCTTTGCGGTCGGGACCGTTTCTGGAAACTGCACTTCTATTTTTGGTTCATATTCGCCCATCACCCCTGTGAATAAACAAAGGAACTAAGCCTTGGAGATTCTTTTAAGACATACACAAGTGTTTTTGTGTTAATGTAGGATGTTCCTATACATCATTGTGTGTGTAATTAATCCCTTCACTTAAAGAGGCTCCTATCTCCAACAGCCATGAATCATGGCTTCTTTCCCAGTTACTGCTGGAGGAAATGTGTATTCCAGCACCACACCATCTGCCTAGGATTAAATTCTCCATGTGGACAGCTCTGCTTCTCAAAAACACTTTGTTAAAAATGTAGTCATGGAAGAAAAAAGGGGGGGGGTGGTTAAGTCCTAGTCACCATTAATACCACATTATTATTTTTTTTTGGAAACATACTGCAGAAAATTTTAAATATGTTAAAAAATATGTGCATGCTTTAGTTGGGTCTCTGTAAAGAACATTTCTGAGTAATTAGTTTATAACCACAAATTATCTTTCACTTTTGAAGGCCAATCTGAATGAGTCATAAATTGGTATATGCAAGGTAACACAAAATTCATATATTTTTATTATATCCTGAAATAATGATAAAAGAATAATAGGTAGTAAATATAGGAAATAGCCTGTAAGTGATACCCATCTTGCCAACGGTAGTTTTACCCTAAAGATCCTATTTTCTTACTTTCCAATATATCAAAAAATTACTGTACAATCATAGCCAAGGTGTCAAAGCCTAACAAATTAAGTCCATGCTTTATAACTAAATGCTTATGAATTATTTCTCATCAGTCATTCTTAATGCTGTCTACCACTACTCTAGTTGTTTTGATACATTCATTTCTGTTCAATTTCTAGTCATTTTCTATGGCCTCTGATTCAACTGTGGCAATATAAAGTTTAAAATTATCTAGCTCACTAAAACATGATAGGATCCTCCATTTCATCTCTTTTTTAGGTTTCCTACAGTTAGAGAAAAAAAAGATTGAAGGATTCAGATGAAAAGGTTCAAAGTAAGGTATGGATGGGGACAGGAACAATGGCTCAGAGAAACAATTCTATGTGTTTTGCAGAGTGACCCTCTTTATCTGCAGCTTCATAGCCTGAGAAGCAGCAAGGGAATTTCTTCAATGTGCAAAAAAGAAAAAATCAACCCCTAGAGTCAGATGATCTAATAACCTTGCTAGATTTGCTGGGACGTATGTCATCAGACCTGGAGAAAGAAAAGGCAACCCACTCCAGTATTCTTGCCTGGAGAATCCCATGGACGGAGAAGCCTGGTAGGCTACAGTCCATGGGGTCTCAGAGTCGGACACGACTGAGCGACTTCACTTGTGCAAAGCTGAACATCGTCATTTTGTTATTTTCTTTTCATAGACTGACAGAGAGGATTGGCTATGGAAGGCATTTCTGAGATCATTTGGTTCAGCAATTTTTTTTAATAGAATTTTTTTTGGCCATGCCACATAGCATGTGGGATTTTTAGTTCCCTGACCAGGGATAGAAACTGTACCCTCTGCATTAGAAGCATGGAGTCTTAACCACTGGACCACCAGTGAAGTCCCAGTTCAGGATTCTTAATATTGGCATTCACAGATGTACACTTTTCTGAAGAAAGGACCTATACCTAGCAACAACCTGTTCTAAAAAGAACTTTAAACCCTCCACCAAAATGGAAATCACAATTCTAGTCTGTCTCTGTCTTTTACAAGCGAGCCTGTAATCCCAAAAGGGTTAAACAGTTTGTCTTAAGTTTCACAACAGACCAGCATTCAAGGTTGCAAGCCTGGTCCCTGATTTCTGGTCTAAATCTTTTCCTATGGCCTCTCACCACTTCGGGAGTAACACTCCCAAACTAAATTCAAATATACTAAATCCATGTGTGACACCCTCAGATACAAAACCATTCCTCCCTTTGTGGCCAGTCTCTTGAGTCCTTTTGCCTTTCCTAGAGCATGTGCCACACAGCTGGACCATAAAGAGACAGTGCTTACTAACACCTGCATTCACACACTTCTGCTGAACTTGCTAACAAACAGCCCATACAAGTGACTCATCATCCCATAAATATCAGTAGTATGACTCAGTGCAGGAGCAAGCTAACACCTTTGAGTGCTGTGTGTGTGGCTGTATACTCTAAAAGCAGTGTTAATTAAGAAACAACTGCCTTGGGAGGAAGAGGTTCTTTTTTTTTTTTTTCATCTCTCTCTCTCTCTTTTTTGGTTGCACAGGCTTTCTCTAGTTGTCTGAGTGGAGGCTACTCTGTGCTGTGGTGTGTGCGATTCTCACTGAGGCATCCTCTCCTGCGGAACGTGGACTCTAGGCGCATGGGCTTCAGTGGCTGCAGCACACGGCTCAGTAGTTTTGGTCCATGGGCTCTCGCGCTTGGGTTCAGTAGTTGTGGTGCACAGGCTTAGTTGCTCCGTGGCATGTGGAATCTTTCTGCACCAAGGATCGAAACTGTATCTCCTGCACTGGCAGGCAGATTCTGATCTAGAGGGCCACAAGAGAACTCCAAGAGAAAAGGTCTTTTGTCCTCCCAGGATATCACGACAACTTCCACTGCAGTGCCTCATGCACGGAAGGGAGATGAGATGATAAAGTGAAAATATGGGGGTCAAGGCTGTGTCAGCCATGATCAGGTTTTCCTAGTCCCCTTGTTCTATAAACACTACATACAAACCTGGTTTCCATAATCCAGCTATGAAAGATACACCAAGGATAAAAACTATCTCACACAGCTTTGTCCTAAGCAATTGAAACATCACTACTTAGTGTCTGAGGCCCCCTGAACTATTATATTAATTGCTTATCCTAAAATCTCACCCATTATGGCTTAGACTCAAAGTCCTCTCCTTCAGCATCCTGTACCCTTTCCTCAGCACGCTCTATGCTCTAGCCCACAGCAGTCTGTAAATGACCAAAAAGTATCAAACCTTTTTGCCTCAGCTCTCACGGTCTCCTATGACTTCTTTTTAAAAACATATAATGTAATGATTTTTAATAAATGGACTGAGTTGGGCAATCATCACCATAACTCAATTTACAACACTTCCATCCCCCAAATAATATCCCTCATGCCTATTTACAGTTAATTCCCAGAAGCAGTCCCAGCCTCAGGCAACCACTAATTTGTTTTGTCTATAGATTTGCCTTTTCTGGACATTACATATAAATGAAATCATATAACATATGGTCTTTTGCATTTGGCTTCTTTTACTTGGCATAATGTTATCAAAGTTCATCCCTGGTGTGGCTTGTATCAATGATTCCTTCTTTTTTACGCCTGTATAATATTCCACTGTACAGAAGAAAAATATTTTAATCATCTGTTCACCAGCTGTATTAGTTTCCTAGGACTGTCC
The DNA here is from genome assembly GCF_027580195.1 of Bos mutus. Taxonomy (NCBI): domain Eukaryota; kingdom Metazoa; phylum Chordata; class Mammalia; order Artiodactyla; family Bovidae; genus Bos; species Bos mutus. Next base: position 23,683,927 of record NC_091638.1, read on the forward strand.
TTGGAAAGAGACACAGACTAAGTGACTTCAAGCAAAATACATTCACTCTCTCACAATTCTGAAGATTAGAGGTCGACAGGGCTGTGCTGTCTTTGAGACCATGGAGTATCCTTCCTTGCCTCGTCCTGGCTTGTGGTGGTGGTCATCAATATTCAGGGTGTTTCATGGCTTGCAGCTCTGACAGTCCAACCTCTGATTTGTATGATGTTCTCTCCATGGGTCTTCCCACTGTTTTCTTATAAAGACATCAGTCATATTGGGTTAAAGATTTACCCAATTCCAAAATGATCTCATCTAACTAATTTATTTCCTAATAAGGTTGTATTCTTAGGTACTGGAGGTTAGTATTTCAACATATAATATCTTTTGGGGGCACATAATTCAACCCAAGTTACCCGTTGATGGTCATTTAGGTTGCTTCTTCTTTGGCTATGGCATGGTTTGGGAATGGCATGGTTTTCACTGCTGTTTAATGAATAATGTTACCATGAACGTTCACATGCAAGTGTTTCTATGGACACTTTTATATGTTTTCATTTTTCCTGCGTTCCCCATGACTTTCACATGGATGACTTTTGCTTCAAGTCTCAGCTCAAAAGACTCCCCCTTTGAGAAGTGTTTCTGATCACATTATCTAAAATAGGTGCCTGCTGTCACTCTCTGTGAATATCTTCTTTCCTTTATGTTAATTATCATATGTATTTCTCATGGTTAGTTCTGTCTTCCATACAGATTGTAAACCCCATGATATCAAGTAATATGTCTGTCTGTTTCATGCTAGCTTTTGTCTTCGTCTCCACACTTAGTAAGTGCTCAGTAAGAAAACCAACATAAAACATTTTACAAATAAACTTCTGGGCACTCTCAAATAGCACTGCTGTTTTCTATCATGTTTATAGCTATTTATACACTTGCCATGTCTTCTGTTGTACTTTCACTTCTTTGAGGAATGGAAGTACTTGTGATTTTTTCTGTTCCTCACAAATCTCAGCTCAGTTCAAGGCATATGGGGGGAAAAAAAACAAACTGTAATAGGTAGGGATTTGTGAAAGGGAGTAAGATGGGGCAATGTGGCCCTTTATACTGGGACACATAATAGTCATTAAGAAAAACATTTAAGTCTTCTCGGGCATGGAAGTTGTTTTTAAGCATTATCATGGCGATTGGTCAAGTTCACTCACTTCAGACTATGTTTTTCTAAAATGTGAGAAAACATAATCTGTGCAGGTTGTTTATGTGGTCACATGGAGTGATTTCTGGGTGAATACACAGTGATCTCTATTTACGGCTACAGGAGCTGAGTAACAGTGTTCTCAGTAATGATGAAGATGGTACTTCATTTACGGCAGTGGTTGCAGGACACAGAGTTGGGATCAGAGATGGGGTGGCACGGATTCACTGCTATTTAAACATTTTTAGTTGTATATAAAGACTGTCCTCGCATTTAAGTCATAACAAAATGAAAGAAGCCATTCTCTTCAACTACATTATGAACGTTTTTTGGAACACCTGTGCAGTGTTCCATTTAATTTGCTTACATCTGGTACACGTTACATTTTTATTTGACTATTTCTTTCATTTTAAAACTATTTTGGCCCTTTGCTACTCTCAATTTAAAAAGCTGTTGCCTTTTATATCTTTTAAGAAACACAAGGTCCCTTAAAACAGGAGTGTTCTAGTCATTCCTCTGACCACCTGCACATTTTTGAACTTAATTGGCCTACAGCTGCTCTGGTGATTTATAGAATAATTAGGCAAAAAGTGATGCCATTGATGGAACTGCTTCAGAATCCTTTTTCTATCTTCAAACTATCTGGAAAGGTGGGAAGATAGAAAGGTCTAGGTGCGTCTACATAACCAAGGTAAAACTGAAGCTAAAGTGCATACAATGTTGTCAGGATCAACCAGGTCATATAATCTCAGCAATATTTCCTTTCTCCTGACTGAAAATATATATTGGATTGTCCAAAAAATTGTTCAGATTTTTCCCATAATATCTTATAGAAAAACCCAAAAATGTTTTGGCCAATCTAATACATTGGAGAAAACTCTTGCTTTCAATTCTAAATAGAGGCATCTATATCTACAATCTTAAACATAAGGTGAAAAAAGTTTTAATTTATTAAGATGCATTGTCAATGTTTTCTATTCATGGGAGTAAGAACTATGCCACCACCACAACAGGGAAAGCTATGTCCCTTGAAATTTGATACATGGAAGTCTTTAGGAGGTAGGGGCTTAGCTGTATTTACATTCTAATGAATTCAATAAACATTCATTTAACACCAACCATAACCATGGGGGCACAATGTGCAAATCACAAACCTGATTATTATCTTCATGACATTTGTAGTTACCCTTTTCCAAAGCCTTGCATAGTAATGTGGCAAATGCAGGCAACAATTAATTGTTTATGGAATGTATGTGCATGTATATGCTAAGTCACTTCAGTTGTGTCTGATTCTTTGTGACCCAATGGATTGTATAGCCTGCCAGGCCCCACTGTCCATGGAATTCTCTAGGCAAGACTACTGGGGTGGGTTGCCACGTTCTCCTCTAGGGGATATTCCCGACCCAGGGATGGAACCCAGGAGTCAGCTCTTATGTCTCCTGCATTGGCAGCTGGGTTCTTTACCACTAGCATCACCTGGCTCAGACAGTTTATGGAATCAGTTCAGTCACTTCAGTCGCTTAGTCGTGCCCAACTCTTTGCAACCATATGGATTGCGGTATGCCAGGCTTTCCCGTCCATCACCAACTGCAGGAGCTTGCTCAAACTCATGTCCATCGAGTCAGTGATGCCAATCAACCATGTCAACCTCTGTCATCCCCTTCTCCTCCTGCCTTTCCCAGCATCAGGGTCTCTTCTAATGAGTCAGTTCTTCACATCAGGTGGCCAAAGTATTGGAGCTTCAGCTTCAGCATCAGTCCTTCCAATGAATATTTAGGATTTCCTTTAGGATTGCCTAGTTTGATCTTCTTCTATGGTTTATGCAATAACCATGATTATTTTCTAAGGAAGGCATGCTACAAATTTCTAGGTGTTTTTTCCAAAACCAGTGTTCTCAAACTTTATATCACCTGGAGGATATGAGTGTCTGAATTAGTAAGCTGACACGGGCCTGAGAATGTTCATTTCTCACAAGTTCCCGGCTGATGCTGATGCTGCCTTCCAGGGAACTTCCATAGCAACCATGATGGGTTAAAGCTTTGAACCAAGCGGTAACAGACATCATGGACTAGTCACGGGGAGATGACAAGTAAGCACATCCCACCAGTGACAAAGCCAATCATGAGCCTGGGTTCTGCAGACAACCCTTGTGGCAACGACTGTCCTCCTTTCAAAACTGGAAAAACTATTAATGCTGACACTGATGTCTGTGAGAACCAGAATGTGACAAAATAACCACCAAATTGCAGACTATAAAAGAGAAATTAGCCACACACCACGCTTGTTTAACTACAATTTGCAGAGCGCTGTCTTGGCAGAAGGAGGCCAGTTTGCAGAATTGTGTGCCATAAGATTTTGCCAACACCTGCCTTAGCTGGAATCTATGCTTGTAAATTAAACCACAGAAGGGACTTTTACCAGCTTCCACAGAGTGGGACTTACTACTGAAGAAAAACTGCAAAAGACTGTCTTATGTAGAGCTCCCACATGGCTGTTCTTGAGGAATAAGTCATATGATATAAAACCCATTTCTCTAAAAATATTTGGAAATATCTGATTAGGCATACTAGTTTCTTTGGCTGAGTTAAGAACTTTATTCTTTCAGGAAAGCCTTGTTTTGCCCTGGGTTGAAGGAGACACTGTAGGATCGAGGGGACTGTCCAAGGACTCTCTATCACTGCTCATTCCCTGATCACTGAATTCCCCTGAGTTAGAGCCAACAATTGTGCAAACAAGAACTTCCCCAGTGCTGGAAAAGAAGAATAAGACACTTGAAGGTTGTCTATCACTTGTTACATGTGGGGTTTTAATGTGACTTCAAAAACCTGTGAGAAGGACTTCCCTCATGGTCCAGTGGCTAAGACTTCGTGCTCCCAATACAGGGGACCTATCTGGTCAGGAACCTAGATCCCACATGCTACAGCTAAAGATCCTGCAAGCTGCAACTAAGACCAGCTGCTGCTGCTGCTGCTGCTAAGTCGCTTCAGTCGTGTCCGACTCTGCGCGACCCCATAGAAGGCAGCCCAACAGGCTCCTCCGTCCCTGGCACAGCCATAAATAAATAAACAAACAAATACATACATATATACATATATTTCTCCCACAGAGAAATCTGTGGGAGGCGAAAACAAACCCCACTGACCTAATTCAAACCTGCATCTCTTTCCTTACTTCTCAACAGTTACAGTGCAGAGATAATCTGAGCTATTCCAGCAAGGGGGCTTCCCTGGTGGCTCAAATGGTAAAGAATCTGCCTGCAATGCAGGAGACCTGGGTTCAATCCGTGTGTTCCAGAAAGCTGGATCCTCTGAAAGTAGAGTAGCTATTTATCTGTGCTTGCCTGGGACAGTCCTGATTTGTAACAAGTTCTGAAGTAATTTGCTAAGAGTTTGCCATTTGGGCAATTAATTATAAATCCACCACCTTGTAGGTGAAAGAAAGCCAACTTTGGTCTTTTTGTGACGAAGTACATTTATATTCTTACTACTAAAAGTTCTCTCTACTTGAACTAAACTCTCTCTCCCTCTAATTTGTATACTGTGGTCCTAGTTCAAGTCTTTGGAGCCACAAAGAACAAGTCTTGATGGACAGTCTTCAAGTATTTAAAGATATTATCGTGTGGTCAGAGATGAACAAGGTTAATAATATTTTGTACACAGAGACAGCAAGGATTTTATTTAGGTTTTGTGAGACACTCAATCTCTGATTCAACTCTGCCATACAGCTAGAAAGTATTCATAGACAATATGTAAACAAATAGGCATGGCTATGTTCCAGTGAGATTTTATTTACAAAAATGGTGGTGGGTTGTGTGTAGCCCATGAACTAAGGGTTGGCCAGGCACCGGGCTTAGAAGAAATGGGGAACATAGCAAAGTTTGAGAGAGTTGACAGAATTAATAAATTATAGAACTAACAAGATTTCACCAAGTTTTCCATGCTCAATCACTTACAAGTAAAATAGAGAATGTGATTAAAAATAAGATATCCTTAACAATAGTAACACAAATTACAGATAATTAGGAGTTAAGTAGAAATACCTAACATTTCTATGGAGAAAAATGTTAAACTTTATTTACAAAAGCAGGCCATGGGCAAGATCTGCCTACAGGAGGAAGTTTGCCAACTCATGGTTTAAGCAAATACTGTGTCCACTTCCTGGAATTCTTATCCTCCCTGTTAGATGGAAGCTTCAGCTGATTTCCAAGACCAGGCCAGGCTTCCTTACATGCATATCTTGATTATATGCATAATCTCATGGTACCTTCACTGGTCCTGGACAGCTCTGATCAGAGCTGAAGCTTAAATAATCCTGCTTTAATTCGCCATCCACCCTAAACTGGCCCCATTCAGTCTGTAATTAGGCTCCTAAGCCAGGCCACCATCTAAGAGGACATAGAAAGACTTCTGCATCCTTAGTGACAAGAATACAACTGGCACTCAATGAACATTTCTTGGTTAAGTTCGGTTCACTTCAGTCGCACAGTCATGTCCAACTCTTTGCAACCCCATGGACTGTAGCATGCCAGGTTTCCTTGTCCATCACCAACTCCCAGAGCTTACTCAAACACATGTTCATTGAGTCAGTGCTGCCATCCAACCATCTCATCCTCTGTTGTCCCCGTCTGCTCCTGCCTTCAATCTTTCCCAGCATCAGGGTCTTTTCAAATGAGTCTGTTCTTCCTATCAGGTGGCCAAAGTATTGGAGTTTCAGCTTCAGCATCAGTCCTTCCAATGAATATTCAGGACTGATTTCCTTTAGGATGGACTGGCTGGATCTCCTTGCAGTCCAAGGGACTCTCAAGAGTCTTTTCCAACACCACAGTTCAAAAGCATCAATTCTCTGGTGCTTAGCTTTGTTTATAGTACAACTCTCACACTGATACATGACTACTGGAAAAACCATAGCTTTGACTAGATGGACCTTTGTCGGCAAAGTAATGTCTCTGCTTTTTAATATGCTGTCTAGGTTGGTCATAGCATTTTTTGCAAGGAGCAAGCGTCTTTTAATTTCATGGCTGCAATACCATCTGCGGTGATTTTGGAGTCCCCCCAAAATAGTCTGTCACTGTTTCCATTGTTTCCCCATCTATTTGCCATGTAGTGATGAGACCAGAGGCCATGATCTTACTTTTCTGAATGTTGAGTTTTAAGCTAACTTTTTAACTCTCCTCTTTAACTTTCATCAAGAGGCTCTTTAGTTCTTTGCTTTTAGCCATAAAGGGGTGGTATCATCTGCATATCTGAGGTTATTGATATTTCCCCCAGCAATCTTGATTCCAGCTTGTGCTTCATCCAGCCTGGCATTTCACATGATGCACTCTTCATATAAGTTAAATAAGCAGACTGACAATATACAGCCTTGATGTACTCCATTCCCAATTTGGAACCAGTCTGTTGTTCCATGTCCAGTTCTAAATGTGGCTTCTTGATTTCTCAGGAGGCAGGTCAGGTAGTCTGGTATCCCCATCTCCTTCAGAATTTTCCACAGTTTACTGTGATCCACACAGTCAAAGGCTTTGGTGTAGTCAATAAAGCAGAAGTAGATGTTTTTCTGGAACTCTCTTGCTTTTTCAAAGATCCAACAGATGTTGGAAATTTGATCTCTGGTTCCTCTGCCTTTTCTAAAACCAGTTTGCACATCTGGAAGTTCATGGTTCACATACTGTTGAAGCCTGGCTTGGAGAATTTTGAGCATCAGTTTGCTAGTGTGTGAGACGAGTACAATTGTGAGGTAATTTGAACATTTTTTGGCACTGCCTCTCTTTGTGATTGGAATGAAAACTGACCTTTTCCAGTCCTTTGGCCACTACTGAGTTTTCCAAATTTGCTGGCATATTGAGTGCAGCACTTTTACAGCATCATTTTTAGGGTTTTAAGTAGTTCAACTGGAATTCTATCACCTCCATTAGCTTTGTTTGTAGTGATGCTTCCCAAGCCCCACTTGACTTCGCATTCCAGGAAGTCTGGCTCTAGGTGAATGATCACACCATCGTGGTTATCTGGGTCATGAAGATCTTTTTAATATAATTCTTCTGTACATTCTTGCCACCTCTTCTTAATATCTTATGCTTCTGTTAGGTCCATACCATTTCTGTCCTTTATCGAGCCCATCTTTGCATGAAGTGTTCCCTTGGTATCTCTAATTTTCTTGACAAGATCTCTAGTCTTTCCCATTCTCTTGTTTTCCTCTGTTTCTTTGCACTGATCACTGAGGAGGCTTTCTTGTCTCTCCTTGCTAGTCTTTGGAGCTCTGCATTCAAATTGGCATATCTTTCCTTTTCTCCTTTGCCTTTAGCTTCTCTTCTCAGCTACGTGTAAGGCCTCCTCAGACAACCATTTGGCCTTTTTGCATTTCTTTTTCTTGGAGATGGTCTTGATCACTGCCTCCTGTACAATGTTACGAACTTCCGTCCATAGTTCTTCAAGCACTTTGTCTATCAGATCTAATGTCTTTAATCTGTTTGTCACTTCCACTGTATAATCATAAGGGAATTGATTTAGGTCATACCTGAATGGTCTAATGGTTTTCCCCCACTTTCTTCAATGCAAGTCTGATTTTTGCAATAAGGAGTTCATGATCTGAGCTACAGTCAGCTTCTGGTCTTATTTTTGCTGATTGTTTAGAGCTTCTCAATCTTTGGCTGCAAAAAATACAATCAGTCTGATTTTGGTATTGACCATCTGGTGACGTCCATGTGTAGAGTAATCTCTTGTGTTGTTGGAAGAGGGTGTTTGCTATGACCAGAGAGTTCTCATGGCAAAACTCTGTTAGCCTGTGCTCTGCTTCATTTTGTACTCCAAGGCCAAACTTACCTGTTACTCCAGGTATCTCTTGATTTTTCACTTTTGCATTCCAGTCCCCTATAATGAAAAGGACATGCTTTTTGGGTGTTAGTTCTAGAAGGTCTTGTAGGTCTTCATAGAACCATTCGACTTCAGCTTCTTCAGGATTGCTGGTTGGGGTACAGACTTGGATTACTGTGATACTGAATGGTTTCCCTTGGAAATGAACAGAGATCATTCTGTCACTTTTGAGATTGCACCCAAGTACTGCATTTCAGATTCTTTTGTTGACTATGAAGGTTACTCCATTTCTTGTAACGGATCTTGCCCTCAGTAGTAGATATAATGGTCATCTGAGTTAAATTCACCCATTGCAGTCCATTTTATTTCACTGATTCCTAAAATATCAATGTTTCTTGGTCAAAGGCATCATCAAATGAATGCCCAGGTCATCTCTATTCTAGGCTGGACATCTCTCCTGTCCTCTTTCATTTGAAATCCCTATCTATAAATGTGTTTCCTGGAACTCAGTTCAATAATTCCAATAAGAATGAAACTTTAGACCTTTCATTGATTTGTAGTTGTCTAAGACTAGAGATTCCCAGGGGCTCTGACCACATCTTTTTATTTTATAGTGTCAAACACACAATGGGTACTTAACAGATGTTTTCTAACTGACCAGTGAAGTGACCATCCACCAGCTTTGGCCCCATGGACCTGTAATGAATCTGACTACGCCTGAGGTCTAGAGCTGACTCCAAGTTCCTAAGTTTGTCAAGGCTTCAAAATATTAAGACACCATTAAATCAGATTAGCAGTGGCAGTTTAGCAAAATGTCTCACATCCTTTAGTCATTTAGATGTTTTTCTCACAAAACATGTTTTACACCCAAAGATCCTCAAATGTGGTATTAATGCAAGATATGATTGCTGTGACAAAACCACAGAAAAGATGTAATTAGAAATGAGAGTTAAATAAAGAAATGTGTTTGAGGATAAACTTTGCTGCTAAGTCACTTCAGTAGTGTCTGACTCTGTGCGACCCCATAGATGGCAGCCCACCAGGCTCCCCCATCCCTGGGTTTCTCCAGGCGAGAACACTGGAGTGGGTTGCCATTTCCTTCTCCAATGCATGAAAGTGAAAAGTGAAAGCAAATTCGCTCAGTTGTGTCCGACTCTTAGCGACCCCATGGACTGCAGCCTACCAGGCTCCTCCATCCATGGGATTTTCCAGGCAAGAGTACTGAAATGGGGTGCCATTGCCTTCTCCAAGGATAAACTTTAGATCTTAGGTAATATAAAAATCTTGTGCAAGTCAAGGACACATCTCTGCTTGTTCCCCAGGCAGAAGTTTTGTCCTTCTCAGTCTAAAGTTTAAGTCATCAAAAAGTGTTGTAGATCAAGTTTACAATCAAAAAATGATTGTCTTAATGACTAGTTTTTTAAATCTGACAGCTAGGCTAATTAAATGGCCTACAATTGAAGCAGATCTATTCAAGAACACAACATCATGTCTGTTAAGGTTCACTTGAGGATCTAACCCAATTTGGGGCAATATTAGGAAAGTTTACCATGAATAGATGGTAGCATCATAGTGAAGAATACATTACACTACACAGATAAGCCAGAATACTCTGGAATATTCTATTTTTCTCTTTCACACTTTTCAGTCATTGATCTTAAACTTGGCAATTTGAAGCAAATGTAGTCTTCTGAGCCACTAGGAGATCTAATGGTCATTGAGGTGAAGGTTCACAAAATGGTCCATGATGCTCTAGTTTTGCACTAGGATTCATTGTTAGTGCTAGGAAGAAATCTAATCCAATGAACAATATCTATGTGTTGAGCTGTGTTTGATATCATGTGGCCTATGCAAATGCTGAAACTGGAATAAAGCAAGGTAGACTGGAATCTCAGAAGTAAACACAGAAGAACCCTTAGACATAACTTATTACAAATCCCTCATTTTTATAGCTTAAGAATACTGAGGACAAACGAAGTGACAGGTTTTGTCTCACATTAGTGGCAGATGTGGGACCACAGCCCAGAATCCTATGGCTTTTTTCCTTCCTGATTTTTAGTGCTACTCTTCTTTTCCTGCATCCTAGGGGACACCACAACAAATAAGACAAAGCTGGTTGGCATCAATCATGGACACTCTTAATCCTACGTTCAGCACATCTATTTCTGTTCTACCTTAGGCTGCTCTGAAACTCTAGGCTTCTGCGGTTATTAGCCGGGCTCCTGTCCAGTAGGTTAAAATTTTATGTACACAGAAAACAATAAATGCTTTGGTGCTGAAGCATTCAAAACTTTGCTTTGAATGCAAAGTTTTCATGGCTAATTAAAATAAAGCTTGGGGAAATGGGTCAGGGCTTGGGAAAAAATGGTCAGCTATTTTGGTTATATTGAAAACACCAATTTTTAATAATTTAAATTTACAGTGAAGTATAATAATATTCAAAAAGTGGTTTAAATTTTAACTTCACAAAGACAATATATTTTGTGTATATAAACACATGTATATTTATACACACATATCCTACATGTATAAGTTTATCAATGTATATAAATATAGGAAAGGAGAAGGGAAAGAAAGAGACACAGAGAGTGAACTTGAAATTCTAAGATAGGAAAAATCCAGTGTTTCCTATTCCCTAGCAGCTCTTCTGTTGAGAGTTCTAATTAGGGATAATATTCAAAAACATTCAACAACCAATGTGCAAAGCAAGGATCCATCAGATACACACTCGCTGTAAACTGTTCAACATTTGCCTTGGTTCTAATAAGCAAACTAAGGAACTGCCGAACCAGTCCCTAGCCAGTCTCACGGGAAACACAGAAAAAAGGCAAGGGCCATACAGTAATTTTTCATGCTCAGTTACGTACCTGTGCATATAAAGAACATAAACAACCTCACAGACATTATCTCATTTTCCCAAGACTGTCCTAATCTCTGCTAGTTTTTTCCCATCTTTAGCCATTTTAGAGCAAGTTAGGGGTAATGACTAAAGACAGAAAAAAAAATATAGCTATTATGATTATTACATAAATCTATGATTTCTTTCATAGTCATGCTACTTTGGTATGGGTAGCCTATTACCTTTGTTTATGGAAATAAGAGGTACAGTTCTTTACAATCTGTGTAGGAAGCACACGATAGAGCAAACTCATGGTCATTAATAACAAGCAATTAGGCTAATATTGATCCATGGACTAGTTTAGTATCTCTGGTAAAAAAAATAATTATGATCTATTTTTCTCAATGAAATATTTTTCTTTCACGGTACCCAAGCAACAGGTGCCCTCTCCCATATGATAGGTTATTTTATTGTTTCAAGCAAATTTTAAAATATCTAGATAAATAAATAAAAACTCTGGTATAAAATTCTCTCATATTTGTCTAGCTCTCAGTTTTATACTACTTTCTAGAGATGAACACTACACATAATATATAGTTATTTAGAATTCCCAAAATAAAAATTTCAAAAATCACAACATAAATAGGTGAATCTAGAGACCCAAAAAGCTTTTCTGAACCTCAGTTAAATAGTATGGTGACTGGGGGCCAAGAATTTGATCCCACTGCTGTTTTGACTTATTTCTCTCATTCTTAGTTTCCTTCTTTCTGGAAGAATAAGAATAAATTGGGGGATCTCTAAGTGCCTTTTAGGTCCAGTAAGCTGTAGTTATCCCTTTTACCAAACATTAAAAAAAAAAAATGAACAGTCTCTAATCATGGCATAAAAATGAGAAAACACAGAGAAGCAGAAAGAAAAAAAATTAAGAACTGAACATTTTACTACTAAAAGTTGACTGCTTTAAGGTTTATGACTGTTAGCATTATGTAGAGTTGGATTTCCGTTTTCTCTATCATTATCCACAAACATTTTTAAAACAAGGATAATGTTATCCACTTACTCTGTATAATCTGTTTTTTTTAAAGCATAATTTGTGGAGCATATCTTAGGGAAGTTCTTGATGCTGTACTGCTGTTTTGTCACTGTTCAAAGCACTTTACACATAATTTCACACACAGAGTGAGCTCTGAGGTAGGTATTGCTACCCTCATTTGACTGATGACGACACAGCACAGTGAGGTTGTTCAACTGATGTTCAAGGTCACATCCCTGATAAACGGCGGGGCTGGATTCCACTCAGGGAACCCGGCTCACCTCTACACTTCCCTGCTCTACATTTCAGTCATTGATCTGAGATGTAGGAAGGCGTGAGGCATGTGAAGAGTTGAGGAAAAAGGAACAGCAAGTACAAAACCCTTGCAGAACCTCAGTGTATTAGGGGTTAGGACCTAAAGAGGGTTAGTGGGATCAACATGGGACACATCGCCCTCGATTTCCAACTGGAACACGGGTTGACAGGAGTTGTCCACTTTCTTCTGACTCACTGTAAACTTTAGGGCTGGAAACAATCCCAGTCTAGATTGCTCAGCTAAAACTCTAGAAAAAAAAAATAACCTGAGTATTGAGGATATCTAGTTCTTTAAGCTACATTTGTCTACATCTGCACTTTGCTAGGGAAATGGTAAGCCATGTCAATTAGTGCAGTGCAGGCAACAAGCTCCCTTGCCTTGCTTATTCATATTTCAGAGACAGAAGGAGGATATGAAATTCTGAGTGAGCTTCAATTACCAAGATGCTTGTGCAAACTCCATACTCAGCTTATGCTCACCAGTCTAATATACAGTCACTAACTACCAGATTGCGCAGAATGATAATTTCATTGATTTTACTCCCACAGCATACATTTTCACAAGAATGTCATCTTTGTTTTGCAATGTTTTCTTGATTTATATTTCCCCTTTTCTCTTACCTCCACAAAAGAGGTAAAGAAATAATCTATTTTGAGCCTAGTAATGCAGTTTGAGTATCCATTTTATGTACTGCTGCCTAAATGGGAAAGATATATTATGAATTTTCACCAACAACTTTCATGGAAATTAGGAATCAATGGGCATTAATTGCTGAAGAATGAGATCCTTAGCTTGTTAATTTTGTGATAAAATATTCTCATAAAAAACATCTGTCATCTGTATGAAGATATACTAGGCAAGTCGAGATAAATCCAAAAGATAAGCAGAAGGCAGTGTTTGGCCAGGCTGAGGACTTCCTGTGTTCCTGAACGTATGTTCTTTCTTTCTGAAGCAGCTACTCTGGGTGGTATTTCTCCTGGGCTGTGTCTTAGTGCATCAGGGTCAATATTTGATTATATTTGTCTCCTTGACATACCAACTAAACTGAACAGACTGAACAGACATTTTGGCATAAATGTATTATGGGCAAAGGCCAGAGGGGCTATATTTTTAAAATAATTTTGTACAAAATGTCCCTGAAACACATATGTTGAAACAGAATTTTTATCCTTAGGTCCAGAGAGATAGCACTGATAGCTTCTGAAAGAATAGATCCCTTGCCTATGTTTCTTGTTAAAATGATGAGATTTTTCAGTTTTATTTAATATAACTCAGCTTAATGCAACATATCCATTTAACATTTGCCATGTGGCAAGCACTGTGCTGGGCCCTTATACCAAACCGGATGAAAGCCGTGGTGTGAGTTTGATCACATGGCATTGGGTAATATGAATAGACCAGATGCATATTATGATAGAGAGATGGAATATTATGATAGACAGACTAAGAAGCACCAAATAAACAATTCTTTCTTTTGCCAGGGGAGAAGTCATGCTTTGTAATAAAGACTAAAGTAATTCTGATGCTCCCTTATAAACCCATTCAGTAAAACCATTTCAATAAATGGCATTTCCAACCATCCAGCTGCCATGCTAGAAACCCATGTGTCATCCTTGATTTTCTCTTCCACCACCTCTCACATCCCAGGTGTCAGCAAGTCCTGGCAGCTCCACCTGCAAATGATGTCCTGTCTCCACAACCTTCTCTTCTCTCCAGGGCCACCTGCTAATTCAAGCTGCCATCAGTGACTGACTGAATTACAGCAACAGTCTTTAAGTGGACTTCCAGTTTTGACTCTTGCTTTTCTTAAAAGTCCACTTGCCACACAGTAGCTAAGCAATCTTTTTTTAAAAAAAATATACATAACTCTGTTATATAAAATCCTCTATTGGCTTCTCACTGCACTTGAAATAAAATCCAGTCTCCAACATCAACTCAAACCACCCTCTACACTGGTCATTATGCTCCATGAGGCTCATATTCTCTTTGCTCTCTGAACATGCCAGTAATTTTATTTCTAGCCCTCAGGGCCTTTGCATGTGATGCTAACTCAGTCTGAAATGCTCCTCCCTCTGACTTTCACAGGACCAACTTCTTATCATTCGGGCATCAGTTCATGTCACCCCCTCAGAAAGATTTTGCATGACAACCCTATCTAAATTAATCTTTCTGCCCCCACAGAGTCTCTGTGTCAGCATACTCCTTTATTTATTACTATCTAAAATAACTGCATTTGGCATTTTGTTTAGGTTTATTTGTTTGTTTTTACCTAAATCCTTTGCAGAACTTAAATGCCACGAGGAGGGGTTTGTGGTTTTTGTTCACTGCTCCCAGAGTAGTGCTGTCACATAGCAAGTGCTAAATAAACGTATGTTAAATGCATGAAAAAGTAATCGAATGACTGAAATCCGTATTTTTTGCCCACACATTCCACAATTTGGCCTATGCTTTAAGGATGAGCATCCTTTCTCTGCAGAGTTGATTTGAGAAGGACCTGACAGCACAGTTGGGTGGAGCCGGTGAGACAGGTGATCTCCTGGAGAAAGCAATATATTTGAAGAAGCTGGAAGGATCAGTGTAAGTTAGTCAAGGGACCAAGAGAATGAAGCGTATTTCAAGAAGAGGGAACAGAATACATAAAAAGACTCACAGTGGGGAAAAGGCATGATGTTATTAAAGTCTGGCATACAAATTGGTAAGACTGTCTTCAAAAAGCACATGATGAATCACCATACACTGTCATGTCATCCATCTGAGTAAGTAAGGTGAAATTCAACTATTTTCTTGAAATATTCTCACAAAAATGTGGGAACATAAAACTATCTCCAGTAAGACTTGACATTTCTACATTTCACTGTGGTTGGAATTATGTCTTCAATACCACACACCCAGAACATATTTGGATAACTTAAAACTTGCTTCTAGACACTGAAAACTAAATTACATAGAGCTGACTGATAAGCTAATTGATCAACCTTCTACTTCATTTTGTCTGTGTACACAATTTAAGTGTGAAGAAATGGACTCACATTGCATTGAGGATGAAATTAGAAATTATATTTCTAGTAAGTCTTGCAAAGTGGATTCATGGGTTTATTTCTTACACAAGTGTAGAAAATATAGGTAGTGAATGTAAAAGCATTCAATTTTTCTTAAATGTAATTGAGACAGTTAAGCTTTGTGTGCCAATAACATAACTTCCCAAACTCAACCTATGAGCACAAAAAACAATTCTGAAAATCCCTTAGAAAACTCACCATCGTTTCTCAATATCAGTGGTGTGGGTGGTCCCAGGACTTTTTGGTTTGTCACTGTATTTGTAACCACACAAGTATAATTTCCAACATCTGATTTTTCTACTTTGGCAATATATAGATTCCCAGTCTCTTGAGAAACGAAGCGGCGATTATCCTGATAGGAGGGGTATTCATTGAAAATCCAGGCATAGCTGAGCTCTGAAAGCAAAAGGAATCATCATTATAAACATGTCTTTTATAAGAACTTTACTGTATTCATGAAAGAACTGGTCAAGTTAAAAATTCACACTGTTGCCCAATGATCCTTTTTCAGCCTGCTAAATATCAACAGGAAGAAATAACAGTCTCCTAAATCATTTTACCAGTCTTCCTACCATCAGTCAATAAGATTTTATTTCTATAGAACTAGAAGGTACACTGATCACTGATGGAGAAGTCCAATCTCTTTAAATCAGGGAATAAGCATTATAGTTCACTAAGCATGGCTAAGCACCATATAATACTTACAGAGCTAAAGCTCAAACTACAGACACATAGAGTCCACAGTCTTGATATACCCTGGAAACTACTCATATTCACTCCTTTCATCTGACATGCAATAATCATAATAGTATATCATGGTGCAACATACTTACACAGCACTTTATGGTTTCCAGTATAGTTTATAGGTTTCCATTAACTGAGAAATTCTGACACAGAGGATCAGACTGTCTAATCCAAACTCAGCCACAGCTAGAGACAGAATAATTCCTGATTCTCAATCTAGTCTTTTCCCAGTGCCTTACTATTGATGCATATTCTTACTCCTTTTTCACTTGTGATGTTGAACTCTTTCCCCATTATTTTAGTGAGATGGTGATTTAATATTGTAGCAAATACTCATTAAATATAATACAATGATTAGTTGGCTGGTCCCATAAATGCAAATCTGCATTTTTAACACATTATTGACTAGAAATGTATTACAGCCATAGGCATTAGTCTGAAACAATCCCCTGATCAATAATGTGTTAAAAAAATTAGCTGAAAAAATTATTATATCTGTATAAAGTAGCCATCAAAGAGCAACCTTTTCACAAATACTTATCCAACACAGAATGCCAATGGGAGGAATGTAATAGGCAGTCATACTTGAAAATGTTCCTTTGAAAATTCTCATTTTTCTGGAGAATTAGGTGAATGTTTTGTGAATGAGCACATTAACCCATGCTTTCAATTTCAGAAAAGAAACCTAAGTGACAGCGAGTTTAAATGATTTGCTGCAGTGAACTATTGTGCTCTGAGGAAATCAAACTTCTTTAGCTCCAGGCATTTCATGATTCCTCTCTTTAAAGTGTGATCTTCAGATTTGTTCAAAGCTGCAGAAGTGATATAGCAGCCATGGGCACTGATTAGCCAACATGCCGTTTTATTTTCTCAAGTTATTTTAGGCAGGAGGGGGAACAACTAGATGCAAAGGGAGCCTGTGGTTTCCGAACTAGTTGACTGAGTTCTTGTGTGCTGCTCTTCAATATGATTCTTGGCTAAATTCTAAATGCATGGATTGTCCTTGGAAAATGGCAGAAAGGTCACTTCAGCTTTGTACACAGAATGCTAATTATTGGAAAAGGCACTTTGTTGTTTAATACTTCAATGAGTCCTCAGTTGTAATTGACCTCAATAACTGAATGTGTGACAGGGAACATATTCCATCTTAATGATCCACTGTTTACATACAAAGGAGGGGGTCATGTAGATTGCTTTCCCTTTATCGCTGGATTATAACATTTCTGCATGCATTATTTTAGAGAGATACAATTATGTTTATATGAGAATAGCTAATCATTTTATTTACGCATATGCATGTAATTATAAGTAACCCCATGCTGATATCAAGAGGATACCCACTGTAAATAAGCAAGCTCTTCCCAGCAAGCTAGTTACTTTCTCAAGAAACTACAATTTGGGGGAAGGAATGGCCCCTCTAATAGGTTGTGAAGAAATACAATGTCATGTACCAATTTTGCCACAAAAACAGGAGATTCAACAAATAGCACAGTGCAATGTACTCCTCTCTCAATTTGGCATGTCAGTTTCAGGCAGAGCAAGTAATCACCAAGCCTCTCAAAAATATTCTCACATGAACAGTGAAGAGAACATTGCCTATCTCGTAATTAATTATAAGAGAGTTTTAGGAATAAATTAACATATCCAAAGTCACAAGGTATAAGTTAGAAAGTAATTTATCAGCAAAATATTAATCAACCCATATCTCTCCAAGGAGAGTTATAATCAAATATATAAACTATATACATATTTTTTTCCCTGAAGACATTTTTTAAAACTAATGCTACTGGCTAGTGCCACAAAACTTTCTGAATTTTGTAGAAGATGCATAGTTGGTAACTAGGAAGTTGCAGGAACCATGGATACCAGGATAAAAGACATTCACTTTGTTATTTTCCTAATTGGAATTAAAAAAAAAAAAGACCAGAAGACCAAAATGCAAAACTGTATTTCATAAAGAAATCCATTTAAACACTCTGACTTAGTTTCAACTTAATCCAGCAAATGGGGATAATCATAAATGTGATACAGGCATGTAGTGAGGTTCAAGTCACGTGAAAGTCCTCTGAGTCATAAGCACATCTGAATCACTGAAAGTTAATCATTTTTAAAGTAAAAATATCAAACAACAATTATCATGTTGTTTGATTATAAGAATTTTGGTTTCACTGCTTGTTGTTCAAGCTGGTTTTAGAAAAGGCAGAGGAACCAGAGATGAAATTGCCAACATCTGCTGGATCATGGAAAAAGCAAGAGAGTTCCAGAAAAACATCTACTTCTGCTTTATTGACTATGCCAAAGCCTTTGACTGTGTGGATCACAATAAACTGTGGAAAATTCTGAAAGAGATGGGAATACCAGACCACCTGATCTGCCTCTTGAGAAATCTGTATGCAGGTCAGGAAGCAACAGTTAGAACTGGAAATGGAACAACAGACTGGTTCCAAATAGGAAAAGGAGTATGTCAAGGCTGTATATTGTCACCCTGCTTATTTAACTTATATGCAGAGTACATCATGAGAAACGCTGGACTGGAAGAAGCACAAGCTGGAATCAGGACTGCCGGGAGAAATATCAATCACCTCAGATATGCAGATGGCACCACCCTTATGGCAGAAAGTGAAGAGGAACTAAAAAGCCTCTTGATGAAAGTGAAAGTGGAGAGTGAAAAAGTTGGCTTAAAGCTCAACATTCAGAAAGCTAAGATCATGGCATCCGGTCCCATCACTTCATGGGAAATAGATGGGGAAACAGTGGAAACAGTGTCAGACTTTATTGTTTTGGGCTCCAAAATCACTGCAGATGGTGACTGCAGCCATGAAATTAAAAGACGCTTACTCATTGGAATGAAAGCTATGACCAACCTAGATAGCATATTCAAAAGCAGAGACGTTACTTTGCCAACAAAAGTCCGGCTAGTCAAGGCTATGGCTTTTCCTTTGGTCATATATGGATGTGAGAGTTGGACTGTGAAGAAGGCTGAGCGCCGAAGAATTGATGCTTTTGAACTGTGGTATTGGAGAAGACTCTTGAGAATCCCTTGGACTGCAAGGAGATCCAACCAGTCCATTCTGAAGGAGATCAGCCCTGGGATTTCTTTGGAAGGAATGATGCTAAAGCTGAAACTCCAGTACTTTGGCCACCTCATGCGAAGAGTTGACTCATTGGAAAAGACTCTGATGCTGGGAGGGATTGGGGGCAGGAGGAGAAGGGGATGACAGAGGATGAGATGGCTGGATGGCATCACTGACTCGATGGACGTGAGTCTGGGTGAACTCTGGGAATTGGTGATGGACAGGGAGGCCTGGCATGCTGCAGTTCATGCGGTCTCAAAGAGTCAGACACGACTGAGTGACTGAACTGAACTGAACTTTAGCAGGAAATACAGGCAACCATAAACATATTCTGCAGGAATAGAATAGAATAGAATAGAATAGAATAGAAATTCTCTACCCCCTACCTATCTCAAATTTAAAAACTTTATGTGACCAGAAGACTTTGAGAAGAATGGGATTAAATAAAGTTTAATAGATTTAAAAATTTCTCCTTTGAAGACCTGCAAGAGACTTTTAAAATGCCAATGTGCCTCAAATTTCTTACAGACTACTTAAGTCATGCAAACTTACTTGATGTAGAAGTGCCTCTCAACTCCTTCATCCACACACTCTTTTTCTAGAACATCTACTATACATCACAAATAGAGGTTGGGAAATTCTGAACTAATGCAATTTCAACTCAAGAAACAGTAAGTATAATATAAAAATTATTAGCTCTATTACTTCTGTTCTCAGGAAAGCCATTAAGTTACATTAAACAACAGAAAACAAGAAAATGTTGAATTAAAGTTGTAATAAGTTTCCCAAATTGTAATAGTAACATAATACTGTAACCATTTTCAATGCTGTAGATAAAGGAACAAACCATAGTTCCAAACACAAGTATCAAATGGATTGTGCTAAGGATCCTAACTAACATCAGTTCAACATACAACATTTGTAAAACACTGTTAGTCCTAAAGTGTGAAGGTCAGCCAAAGAATCTCGGCTGGTTCACTGTTGAGATCATGTTGAGCTAAATGTTGAGACCCTTGAAGGGGGAAAATTTCTAAACATGATATTAATTAATCTTTATTGATCTATTTTTCTTCACAGCAAATAGTACTACCTGGAATACTGTACTTTTATTTGTCCACAAAAATTAGGAAGGGGCATGAATAATATAATGTAATGATAATGCAGACATCAAAGTAGGAAAAATGTGTAGTAAGGATAAAAATTACCCAACAGATCACTTCTCTCTTAATTTTAAGGATATGAAAGAAGAACAAAGCTGAAGGTATCACACTCAAAATTTTCAAACTACACTACAAAGCTGCAGTAATTAAAACAGTTTGGCATTAGCATAGAAACAGGCACATGTATCAATGAAACAGAATAAAGAACCCAGATATAAACCTATAAAAATATGCTCAGTTAACTTACTGCAAAGGTGCCAAGAACATACCACAGGGAAAGGACAATAATTGAGTAAGTAGTGCTGGGAAAACAGCCATATGCAAAAGAATGAAACTGGATGGCTACCTTGTACTATACACGAATGTTAACTCAAAATAGATGAAAGATTTGCATTAATATCTGAAACCATAAACTCCTACAAAAAAAAATGGGAGTAAGGTCCTTGACATGGGTGTTGGACATGATTTTTTGAATCTGACACCAAAAACTAAAATAAGCAGGTGGGACTATATCAAACTAAAAAACAAATAAACAAACAAAAAAATTGCACAGTGAATGAAACCATCAATAAAATGAAAAGGCAACCTATTGAACAGAAGAGAATATTTGCAAATCATATATAAGATATAGTGTTAATATTCAAAATATGAAGAACTCCTACAGATTACCAGCATAAAAAAAAAAAAAAAAAAAAGCTGATTAAAAAATGTGGGCAGATCTGAATGGACATTTTTCCAAAGAAGACATGTATCAATATAGCTAATTATCAGGGGGATGCAAATCAAAACCACAATGAGATATTTTCTCACACCTGTCAGACTGGTTATTATCAAAAAGACAGCAAATAGCAAGCAATGGTGAGGACATAGAGAAAAGGGAAACCTGTTGCTGGGAATGTAAATCAGTACAGCCACAAGGGAAACAGCATGGAAATTCTTCAAAAGATTAAAATGGAACTTCCATATCATCCAGCAATTCCACTTCAGGGTATTTACCTGAAAAAACCTAAAACACTAACCTGAAGAAATATCTGCATCCTCATGTTCACTGCAGGATCATTTAAAACAGCCAAGATACAGAAACAACCTAAGCGTCCATTGGTGGATGAAAGGATAAACAAATCATATATAAATATAACGATACATATACATACATACACTTACACACAGAGAGAGTGGAATATTATTCAGCCATTACAAATAATTTAATCTTGCCATTTGGAACAATGTGCATAGACCTTGAGGGCATTATGCTGAGTGAAATAAGTAAGACAAATAAAGACAAATCTCATATGATCTCACTTATATGTGGACTCTAAAAATTAGACCAACAAACCAAGTTGTGGGTATGAAGAACAGATTGGCAATTGTCAGCGGGGGCTGATAGACTGGGATAAATGGGTATTAAAAAGGTAAAAAGTAAGTTTATAAAATCTTAAAACTCCCTAGAAATTCTAATACCTCAACAGAAAGATAGCTATCATTTAGAATATATTTTCAATTCTAACCTATATGCCTGTAGGTTTTCATGATTTTAACCATAGCATAAATGTTGTTTAAAAAAAAAAACCAACAACAATCCATGTCTCTACAAATGACTAATCTCATTCCTTTTTATGGCCGAGTACTATTCCATTGTACATATGTACCACTACTCCTTTATCTGTTCCTCAGCTGATGGACATTTTACAGACTTTAAGTAAGTCAGAAAGAAAAAAATAAATATTGCATATTAATACATACACCTGGAATCTGAAAAAAAAAAAACCTGAAAAAAATTGATGTAGGTGATCTTATTTATAAAGAAGAGAGAAAGACACAGACATAGAGAACAAACATATGGATACCAAGAGGGAAAGGGGGAGTAGGATGAAGTGGGAGATTCATCCTATGTGTAAAACAGATCACTAATAAGAGCCAACTGCACAGCACAGGGAACTAAGTGCTCTGCGGGGACCTAAATGGATATATGTATATGTATAGCTGATTCAGTTTGCTGTACAGCAGAAACTAACACAAACTGTAAACCAACAATATACCGCAATAAAAATTAAATAAATAATTTAAAAAACCCAACAACCAAACAACACATACGACAGTTCTAAGGCCTAGAAAGGGTGAGAGTGGAGAGTCAGAAAGTGGCAAACCACACTGTATCTTAGGCCTTCTAGGTACATTCCCCTTCCGGTCGCTTAGTCGCTCATTCAAGTCCAACTCTCTGCGATTCCATGGACTGTAGCCCGCCAGGCTCCTCTGTCCATGGAATTCTCCAGGCAAGAATACTGGAGTGGGTTGCCATTTCCTTCTCCAGGACATCTTCCTGACCCGGGGACTGAACCCTGGTCTCCTGCATTGGTAGGTGCATTCTTTATAATCTGAGCCACCAAGGAAGCTCCCCCTTCCAGTGCTCCCTCCTGGAAGCAGTAAGAGCTTTTGAAATTTGAAAGTAAAGAGTTAGTGTTATATGACTCGCCAAATGATGCCGTTTTCCCCTAAGAACTAAAGTCTATTTTTATCAGAGCAAAACATTAATTCAGTGGGTTGCATGAAATGCTATTCACATTCTGAAAAAATAAAGCCAAGTTAATAAAACAAAATAAACTCTTATATGCTGCAAAAAAATATATCCCATTCAGTGTGATTTCCTTAAGGACTTACATGCAATATTTATCCTTATTCAAACTTGACAGATTTCTTTTGATAAGTTTTCATACACTAATTGCTCTGGAAGTGACAGACAGTTCCTGTCCCATTGGCAATTTGTATCAACTGGGTAAACAGATACTTGGAATATAATATTTAATAGACTGGGAAGTCTCTGATGCTCAACTGAAAAATAATGAGACTGGTTAGAATGTGATAGCTATTAAGGCAGAAGGACCTAGTGGTGGTTTTCTAACCTGTAGCATCTAAATCTTTGGGGAATTAACTATGAAATAACACTCTCTTAATTGGTTCCTTTTCCCTATCTTTGGGCCATCAGCAAAGGGTATTTGGCTATTATTTTTAAGAGAAGACATCAATCAAACAATTTTCAAATTCAGGTACTCATTGAGCAAATTAAGCCTCTGATTAGAGGCCTCAGGATGAATGCTCTTGTTCTTGATGCTGTCTAATTTCTTTCTAGAGTTGTATTATACTTCACGACATTCTGAGTCATGTCCCAAGGGGTAGCAAAAATGTCAGTTTTCAAAGATCCCTTTCTTAGTCCTCAAAGTTTTAAATCTGAAAGGGACCTAAGATCAACCCCTGCAATTTTACAGATCAAGAAGCTGAAGTCTAGAGAAATTACATGCCTGGATCACAGTCACACATTTGATATGTGGGAAGAAAGGGGATGATGGGGGTAGCTGCCATATTCAGAAGAGCTGGTTCATTAGACAGCTATATGTTACTCTCAGAATTTAATTTAATTTGGAGCTAGAAGAGATCAGTTTTCCTTATTTACACATTTAAACAGTATAACTAGATGCTGGGAAATATTGAGGGGAGGAAGAGAAGGGGACGACAGAGGATGAGATGGTTGGATGGCATCACCGACTCAATGGAGATGAGTTTGGGTAAACTCCAGGAGTTGGTGATGGACAGGGAGGCCCAGTGTGCTGCGGTCCATGGGGTTGCAGAGGGTTGGACACGACTGAGTTGCTGAACTGAACTGAACCCCTAAATTGGTCCCAGCCCTTGACAACTTGGTGTGCTGACATGGCTCTGGCTAAAAGGACCCCCGTGATAGATGCTCTGAGGCCCAGAGAACCTTGTTTAGACAGGTGCTCATCATCAAGCAGGACTTCCCAGGTTCAGAAACTGTTTCCATTATTCATTAGGCTGAGCAGAGTAGGGACGGCATGTATCTATCATTTGGACCAGCACTTGCTACACCTCCTCTCCATGGCAGACACTGAGAACTGACCATGCCAGACAGGTTCACACAGCACTTCAGGCTGTTGCCGCCAATCAATTCATGTTGGGACATGAAGTCAAACCTTTTTGCCATCTTTACAAAAGTGATATAGGGGAAATGAAATGGTGACCATCTGAGGCAAGAATTAGATAAGACCCAGTGCTAAAACTGTTCAAACCTGTGGCAAGCATTTCTATAAATAAGCCTCCTGACTAATCCTTCTGACCAGTTGCTACATTCAATGATGTTTTTAGAATATGCTCTTCACTAGCTCAGATTTAGCAGTGGAGGTGTGGGAAGGAAGATGGGAAAAAGAGTATTTTACAGTTATATGTACAGCTCTTGATATTGCTCTTGTGTATGGCTTACAATATCATCCATTTTATGGGTGACTTCTTGTTTATTTCTAGTTTATTAGGAAATTGGACATTTTTCTGATTATACATTTTCTTTAAATATTCATAGGTGGAAATTTAGGAATGTAACTCAAAGGCAATTTAACATGTTGCTTGGACAAAAAAAAAAAAAAAAAAAAAGCCAGAAATGAATGTATAAGAGTATTTGTATAAATCATTCAAATTTAAAGGTAAATGGAAAGGTTTGGACAAAATCTTGTACTTTGGAGTGGATTACTTTAGGGTACGTGCCCACATACCCAGAGGCAGATGCTAACTCTCCTGTGCTCTCAGTAATGGAGCAGTAAAAAAGTCTGAGAAATAATGCCTAGGCCTAGAGTCAGCAAATTTGCATATTTCAAGGGAAGAGGCCCTGTGGTTTTTAGACAGAGAAGCATCTTTTTTGTTAGCATGTTCAGACTTTTGAGTATAGGCAGGAAAGTGGTGGCACAAGGGATGGATTTAGCTGATACAAATGCGTGTGTCTTTTATGGCTTCACCTACTTTCAGTTCAGTTCAGCTGTCGCTCAGTCATGTCTGACTGTGCGACCCCATGGACAGCAGCATGCCAGGCCTCCCTGTCCATCAGCAACTCCCGGAGTTTACCCAAATTCATGTCCATTGAGTCAGTGATGCCATGCAACCATCTCATCCTCTGTTGCCTCCTTCTCCTCCTGCCTTCAATCTTCCCCAGCATTAGGGTCTTTTCAAATGAGTCAGCTCTTCACATCATGTGGCCAAAGTGTTGGAGTTTCAGCTTCAGCATCAGTCTTTCCAATGAACACTCAGGATTGATCTCCCTTAGGATGGACTGGTTGGATCTCCTTGCAGTCCAACGGATTCTCAAGTCTTCTCTAACACCACAGTTCAAAAGCATCAATTCTTTGGTGCTCGGCTTTCTTTATAGTCCAACTCTCACATCCATACATGACTACTGGAAAAACCATAGCCTTGACTAGACGGACCTTTGTGGGAAATCAATGTCTCTGCTTTTTAATATGCTGTCTAGGTTGGTAATAACTTTTCTTCCAAGGAGTAAGCCTCTTTTAATTTCATGGCTGCAGTCACCATCTGCAGTGATTTTGGAGCCCCCCCCCCCCCAAATAATCACTATTTCCCCATCTATTTGCCATGAAGTGATGGCACTGGATGCCATGATCTTTGTTTTTTGAATGTTGAGTTTTAAGCCAACTTTTTCACTCTCCTCTTTCACTTTCATCAAGAGGCTCTTTAGTTCCTCTTCACTTTCTGCCATAAGGGTGGTGTCATCTGCATATCTGAGGTTATTGATATTTCTCCCCACAATCTTGGTTGCAACTTGTGCTTCATCCAGCCCAGCATTTCTCATGATGTACTCTGCACATAAGTTAAATAAGCAGGGTGACAATATACAGCACTGACGTACTCCTTTTCCTACTTGGAACCAGTCTGTTGTTCCATGTCCAGTTCTAACTGTTGCTTTTTGACCTGCACACAGATTTCTCATGATGCAGGTCAGGTGGTCTGGTATTCCCAACTCTTTCAGAATTTTCCAGTTTATTGTGATCCACACAGTCAAAGGTTTTGGCATAGTCAATAAAGCAGAAGTAGATGTTTTTCTGGTACTCTCTTGCTTTTTCGATGATCCAGTAGATGTTGGCAATTTGATCTCTGGTTCTTCTGCCTTTATTAAAACCAGCTTGAACATCTGGAAGTTCATAGTTCATGTATTGCTGAAGCCTGGCTTGGAGAATTTTGATAGTTAATCAAGCACTCTATCAGATCTAGTTCCTTAAATCTATTTGTCACTTCCACTGTATAATCATAAGAGGTTTGATTTAGATCTTACCTGATCACCTGCTTTAGAAATTTTGAAAACCAAATATGCATTTAGATACTGAGGTTTTCTTGAAGCTCAAACACGGTTCTCAACTCTCAGTGCTTAAGAGGAATCAAGGAGATTCACATACTACTCCAGTGGGTCCCAGGTGGAGTGAGCTCCAGAATCATTAGAAGGGCTTGTTATCACACAGGTGGCTGGGTCCCACCCCTAGAGTCTCTTATTCAGGAGACTGAGATGGGGATCAAGAATCTGCTCCTAGGTGATGCTGTCACTGCTGGTTTAGAGATGTCACTTAGACAAACACTCCTTTAAAAGGTTTGGAGAAACACTCTTTTAAAAGGTTTGAATACATTAGGCTTTCATTCCATCAGGAAAAAAATTGGCAGAACAAAGTACCAGCTTCCCAGTGGAAAGCACGCAAGAGGTCTCCAGTTTGCCATTGTCTTTTTCAATCCCTACTGTCCCCCAGGCTCATATTACTCATGCAGTTGAGCTTGGGAGCTCTGCTCTGATATCTAGAAGGAAAGACAAATCAAGACGGGAGTGGCCCTTAGCTGCATGCTCTTGTTAGCATGAGAATGGTACTGGAGACCATAAACACACTAGCCATTCTGAGTATTTTGATGGAAGACAAGGAATGATCCGGCCTGTTGAGTGTGGTCAAACTAGTAAGGACAAAGCACAGCATGAGTGGACTATTATGGGCAGATGAAAATACTCTTCATAGGGGATTACAAGATACTGATTTCAGTTATTTGTTAAATATATAGCATATAAAGCTGGGATTAGGAAATGGCAACCCACTCCAGTATTCTTGCCTGGAAAATCCCAGGGTCAGAGGAGTTGGACAAGACTGAACTACTGAGCATAATATTTAAAGAAGTTAAGGTATCACCATATTTTATGAAGAGCTCAAACAATAGCCAAAGTCTGAGAAATATTAATCCCCTGAAGCATAGATACCCTTCAACAGCGAAGTATAAAATGTGTGAAAACCACGTAAAAGGTAGAGTTTGATGCCCAGTGCTTGAGAGAATACAACTTTTCCTTGGGTGGTGGGAGAAGAGAAGAACATCAGATGACAACATTCTTTCAGCTTAATATTTATGCCCTCTTCATACAATGCCCTCTCCCAGATCTCAGATTTCTCTAGAATGATTACATTTCCTGTTGCAAGTGGAAGGGCAAATCCAACCAGCATACCAGTCCTGTTTTTGTCTGTTTCTATGCTTGTTTCAACAT
Organism: Bos mutus; assembly: GCF_027580195.1. Classification (NCBI taxonomy): domain Eukaryota; kingdom Metazoa; phylum Chordata; class Mammalia; order Artiodactyla; family Bovidae; genus Bos; species Bos mutus. The sequence goes on from NC_091638.1 coordinate 23,711,489, forward strand.
TACTTCTCTATTGGCTTAGGAACATTCATTTTGGGGTTTCCCTGGAGGTCCAGTGAGTGGTTAAGACTCTCCCTTCTAAGGCACAGAATGCGGATTCTATCCCTGGTTGGGAAAGTAAGATCCCGCATGCCTTGGGGCAACTAAACACGTGCACTGCAACTACTGAGCCCACTTGCCCTGGAGCCCACACGCCATAACGAAGGTCTTGAGAATCAGAACTAAACCTAGTGCAGCCACACACACACACACACATATGATCATTCATTTTGCCAGCTTCAGGTTGACCATTGCTGCTAAGTCGCTTCAGTCGTGTCCGACTCTGTGCGACCCCATAGACGGCAGCCCACCAGGCTCCCTCGTCCCTGGGATTCTCCAGGCAAGAACACTGGAGTGGGTTGCCATTTCCTTCTCCAATGCATGAAAGTGAAAAGTGAAAGTGAAGTCGCTCAGTCCTGTCCGACTTCTAGCGACTCCATGGATTGCAGCCTGCCAGGCTCCTCCGTCCATGGGATTTTCCAGGCAAGAGTACTGGAGTGGGGTGCCATTGCCCTCTCCGAGGTTGACCATCACCCCACAGCAATCCACACACAACTGCTAGATTAATCCTTTCATGGAATCTCTCAATCAGGCCCCTCCTTTCTACACAAGCCCTGGTGAGCCCCCATGTCTCTCAGAGTTAAGTACAATGTATCAAGCTAGTATTCCACTCCTTCCAAAGCAGTACTCCATGTTAGCTATTCTTAGCTTTCCATTCTTCTTTCCAGGCTGATCTATATTTTGGGAGAGGATTCCTTAAGTTGAACTCTGCAAAATTTCAGGGAGGCTAAAAGGGGCAGCTGTGATTAACTTATTCATACAATACATCCTCATTCCCTCAAGAACCAGCATGTGATACAAAGATAAGGCACAAAGGGAAGGCTCTGCCCACCCAATGGGGCTTCAGTAGAAAGCTCTGTGTCAAATTCTTTGTGTTATTTGTATCTCTTAACAAAACTATTTTTTATTTATAGGACATGTATTAAGTTAACCTTAATATGCATTACACATTACGTATACATCCCAGTATACATTCGGTGCAGACAAATACCATTTGATTCCACTTATACCAGGTACCTAGAACAGTCTAATTCATAGAGTCAGAAAGCACAGTAGTTAGTTTCTGCAAGGGGCTGAAGGGGTGGGGAGGGTGGGGACAGGAAGTGAGGACTTAGTGTTTAATGGGGACAGAGTTTCAGTTTAGGAAAGTGAAAAATTCTGGAGAAGGATGATGGTGAGCATTGTACAAAAATGTAAATGTACATAATGCCACTGATCTGTACAGTTAACTATGGTTACAATAGTATGTTTTGGGACCTCCCTGGCACCCCAGTGATTGGGACTTTGCCTTTCAAAGCAGGAGGTGCCAGTTCGATCCCTGGTCAGGTTTTTGCCTTCTGCCATCCCATATGCCTTGTGGCCAAGAAACCAAAGCATGTAACAGAAACAATACTGTAACAAATTTAATAGAGATTTTTTTTTAATGTGCTCTTTTTCCACATTCAGAAAAAATCTAAAAAAAAAAAAAAATAGTATGTTATACATTATGTGACTTCTACCACAATAAAAAAATTAAAAACAGGTTCATACTGCTAAGTAGGTGTGTTTACAATAACATGGGAAAACAGTCACTGCTCCCCTCAGAGTCCCCCAGCCGAGGCCAGCGCACTGTCTGCCCAGCATTCCCTTCCCACCTCTGCTTATCTCAACCACTGCCTTCTGCAAGAACGCCATTTTCCTGACTGGGAAATATAAGTGGTCTCTCTTCAACAACCAAATAAGCATGTGTTTCTTTTCTGCCTCATAGCAACTACACATTCTTTCACATATTAAAATGTTGTTTTTCCCATATGAGAATGGTTCAATTGCTTTTCTCTTCTCTGACTACTGAACTTGAGTGCTACTGTGCCAAGAATACAGGTAGAGTAGACTTCACTTAGGTCCCTCACTTTCTGGAAGCAGCTCATGTAAACATTAGTTAAATTGAACTGAAATTTGAAATGTCAGAAGTTTCCTGGAGCCACAATTTCATGACTGAACTCGAGGCCCAAAGTGCTAGTGACAAAGACGTTAACTGAAAATAAGAGGCTACAAGACTTTCATCAGATCACTGATGTCAAATTAAAATCTGTAATATCAGAATCCATATGTTTTCAATCAGAATGCTTAAGCCGTTTCCTGAAACAGTTTTTTTTTCTGACTTTTTGATGCAGTTTTACTAAGTTTACAAAATGCATAAAGAAAAGATGACTGATTGGCAGTCTTTTGAATATCCAAGAATGAGAAAGACTAAGTAAAAACAGAGAGGTAAGCATGTAAGCATTAAGTTGGCATACACAACTTAACAGGCTAAATGCCACATGCTGAAGAAACTACTTGATTTATCAGATGATATTGGTATGACCTGGCCAGATTTCAGATACTCAAAGTTGGCAGTAATCCCTGTACTAGGGTATTTACATGTATAAGAAAGGTAACCCTGGGTCGAGTGAGCCACATTTTCGCATCTAACTTTAAGTAAGGATACATCTTATAAGTGTAGGCATAATTCAGAGTATTGTGAGTTTGGTTCCCGACAGCCACAATAAAGCAATGCAAATGAATGTTTTGGTCTTCTAGTGTATATAAAAGTTATGTTTAGATCGTACTGCAGTCCATTAAATTTGCAATAGCATTATACTGAAAAAAAATGTACATACCTTAAAACTAAAAAAGTACTTTACTGCTAAAAAATGCTTACCATCATCTGAGCCTTCAGTGAGTTGTAATCTTTTTGCAAAGTGCTATCAAACATCACTGAACACAGGTCACCCTAACAAATATTATAGCAATGAAAAAGTTTGAAATATTGTGAGAATTACAAAAATACAACACAGAGACATAAAAGAGCTAATGATTTTGGAAAAACCACACCTACAGAACTTGTTCAACTTAGGGTTGCCACAAACCTTCAATTTGTAAAAAATGAAAAGTCTGTCATAGAAATCAAATGTATGGATACCAAAGAGGGAAGGGAGGTGTGGGATGAATTGGGAGACTGGGATTGAAATATATATATATATATATATGTGAGTGTGTGTGTGTGTGTGTATATAATGCATTTTTAAATGTTTTTTACTATGTATAAAACAGATAACTAGTGAGAACCTACTGTATGGCACAGAGGACTCTACTTTGTGCTCTGTAATGCCCTAAAAGGGAATGAAATCCAAACAAGAGGGGATATATGTGTACATATAACTCATTTGCTCTGCTGTACAGAAGGAACTGACACAGCCATGTAAAGCAACTACACTCCAATATAAAAAGAAACATCTGTGAAGTAAAACGAAGTGAAATAAAATGAAGTAAACCTATACAATAGCAGAACAGCAACTTGCTTAATTCTTTACATTTCCCAAACAATTCATTATCCACAATCTCATTTGTTAGTTTTGACAATGTTTGAACATATATAGGATAAAATTCAGTTCTTTTGGAGAGAGAGGGACAGTAACACACAGGAAAGTCAAGGGATATATTTCAAGACCACAGAGAGAACTAGTGGAATTAGACTTGTGATTAAAATAGACATCTCTTAAGACCATAGCAGAGATTTCTTTTGCTATGCTACAAACCATCACAATTGCAACTTTCAGATTAACTGAGCCAGTAATGTGGTGGCCCACAGGTGACTGATGTCCCAGGCCCTTTGCTGACAGAGCTGAAGTGGGGATTATGGCAAGGATCATGACAATCGTGTCTGCTTCTGTATTCCACATTACCTAATCCTATAGCTGGCACCAGGAGATGCTCAGAATTCCAGGGAACTAGCTGACCTGTTAAATCCTGAAACACCAGAATGTACATGTCAAGTGTATCATCAGCATTTAAAGACATGTTCTAAGAAAAGTTTGCACAAATCACCATTAATAGAATTCGTGCTTTCTGTCAAGGCATAATCAAAATCTGTCTTATTACTTTAAGCTAATCCATTTCTGGGGAGAAAGAGAAATAACTATTCAGTGTGGGAACTGAAATGCATTCAGAAGAAAAATGAAAAATTTTAAGTAAATGGTAAAAAAAAAAGTCAATTAGACTATAATTATTTACATTTTAAAAAGATTCAAGGAGTAATAAGCTTAACTGAACAAACTAACAAACAATATCAACAAGTTCACCAAATACACACCTTTTTCACCAGATTATTAAACAGTTCTACACCTTCATCAATTAAAGATATGATGTAAAAGTCAAAAAACTGACATTTAAATTCTGAGCATAAGTTAACTTTTGTGGTGGTTCAGTAGCTAAGTCATGTCTGACTTGGACTGCTTTCTCTATCACCAGGCTTCTCTATCTATGGGATTTCTCAGGCAAGAACATTGGATTGAGTTTCCATTTACTTCTCTAGGAGATCTTCCTGACCCAGGAATCTAACCTGGGTCTCCTGCATTGCAGGTGGATTCTTTACTGACTGCACTATGAGGGAAGCCCATAAAGTGAAAGTGTTTTTACTCACTCAAGTCATGTCTGACTCTTTATGACCCCATAGACTGTAGCCGGCCAGTAACTTTAAATCAATCAAATTTTCCAAGAAATTACTAGTCTTCATTGTAATCCAAGATGATCTTTCTTGTCTCGTCCCTTTATCTTGTCAATGCTGAAGTGAAACCCCTAACAAAGCATGTGGCTTGGTGACCTATTATAAATAAATACACCTTTCCCCAAAGAGAAGTATTTTCTGTTTTAACTTGGACCTTCAGAGAAAAAGACAAAAAAGCTTTGTACTAACTGCAGTAGTGAAGTTTTGCCTTGAGGTGTGATGGACAGATTGGATGAAAGATTTATCATCCATGAGTTAGAGTTCATTGTCTGGTTTCCCATGAAAGGTACTTTTCTTCTTCTCAGCAATACTTCTTCACTTGGTTCTCATGGTATCTAATCACTATTCCTCAATGGCTGGTTATAGGAATGAGGGTGAGTTATGAGGTAGACCAATCATATTACTGTATCTCCCAAGGCACAGTGATTGGCTCAGTATAGGTCACATGACACAACCCAGCCAATAAGAATTTAATACAACTCAAGTTGAGCAAAAAGGGCTTTTCTCTCAAGGTCCAAGACTCAGAGGCTGTGAGCAGAATGCCCTATGCTGCTGTCTAAGGTACTTGTGACAAGCTGGTGTAAAAGGATAAAAAGAAGACTCAGAGCTGCCAGGTTGAGCAAGTCAGAGCACATCATGTTTGAGGTCTTTGAGAAAAAGGAATTTGGAGGAAACATACTTGCCCTTCATGTAATCTGTTAATTCTTTAAAATCAATAAATTGTTCATTAAAAAAAAAATTCCCCAGTAAGTACTGAGGTTCTGTCCCCTGCAAATCAGAAATATCTTGGCTAATATTAACTCTTGTCCTTTCTTTCCCTTCTTAGAGATTTACCATCCTTCATAAATTCCCTCAGAATGTCCTTTGAAAAATACCTGTTTACTAATCTACCACACACCTATTGCCATTTAAAATTGTTCTTTAAATAAGTGATTCTTAGGAACTGTGGATTCTTACCAATGACTCATGTATCTCTTTTAAGGCAATGGAACAAAGACCTGCAAGAAAAGAAGGCAGCTTCAAGAAAAACCTTCAGGAGAAAAATAACACGTGATGATCACAACCCTTTATCTGATATCTAAACAAGTCTGTGTTTTCTTATCTTTTTAAATGAATATTCTCACCTCAGGTGTTTTGGAGTATTTTTTACAACTGGTCAAGCATATATGGAGTTAGACATACCTGGTCCTGAAGCTTTGCTTTGCCATTTCTATCAGACCATGGGAAGTTACTTAATTATGACTCAGCTTTCTCATCTGAAAAATGAGTATAAGGGTACTTACACTTTATAAGTATTTGAGAGGATCAAGGGTAACATGGTGAGGAATGTGCTTAATTTAAATTAGCACAATGTCCAGTAGATACAAGAACTCAATGAATGTTAGCTAATGTTAGTTGTTATTATGGATAAGGCAAAGACGGCAAATGGGCTTCCCTGTTGGCTCAGTGGTAAAGAATTCGCCTACGAATGCAGGAAACTCAGGTTCAATCCCTGGGTCGGGAAGGTCCCCTGGAGGAAGAAATGGCAACCCATTCCAGTATTCTTGCCTGGGAAACCCCAGGCAAGAGGAGCCTGGCGGGCTACAGTCCATAGGGTCATAAAGGAGTCCAGTATGACTTAGTGACTAAACAATGACAACAAAGATAGTTAATAGGTCTGATAAATTATATATTCAGTGTAATTCACTCTAAAGATCCATTCTAAATCATCCACTTATTGTCACAGATCAAATTAGGATTTATGGTTAATAAAGCTGCACTGATATCTCAGTATAGTTCTCTCTTTTCCTGAAATTATTTTCACTTCTATTATTCATTTGATTCATATCTAGGAAGTATTACCTGCATTCCAGGAAAGTGAGGAACAGAGAGAAAAATGAATTATTAAATCTTAGCATTAAACAAAGCTAAGCCAGAAAATTAAACCTCTGACCACTTGTACAGTGCTAGTGCATGCGTACTCAGTCACTTCAGTTGTGTCTGACTCTTTGCGAACCCATGGACTGCAGCCTGCCAGGCTCCTCGGTCCATGGGATTCTCCAGGCAAGAGTACTGGAATGGGTTGCCATTCCCTCTTCACAGTGATTGTATATTGATGTTAATAAGTGGAAATAGAAAAATCATAACTCAAAATTAGTATGTTCTCTCACTTCCTAGAAACTGAGAGCTAAGAGAAGCTGGGGAAGCAATGACAAACAGAACGGTGTGGGTGATAAGTAGTGTATTTGGAAAACTTAGCAATCAAGTTAAAATCAGAGCTCATATATTACAGATTTTAGCTGGAAGTACTCTAGGGAAAATCTGGCTAACATTTTCCTTTTCAGAAGCATGGAGAGGCACCTAGAGAGGCACTAGATATCTTTCATGCTTTTTGTTTGTTTGTTTTGTTTTGTTTGTAGTTAGTAAGTGATTAGGGCAGGACTTGGTTTCTATGACACTGGTCTTTATACCAATTCTCTTCTCTTAACTTCGGCTTTATTGACTATGCCAAAGCCTTTGACTGTGTAGATCACAAAACTGTGGAAAATTCTTAAAGAGATGGGAATACCAGACCACCTGACTTGCCTCCTGAGAAATCTGTATGCAGGTCAAGAAGCAACAGTTAGAACTGGACATGGAACAACAGACTGGTTTCAAATCAGGAATGAAGGACGTCAAGGCTGTATATTGTCACTCTGCTTATTTAACTTATATGCAGAGTACATCATTAGAAATGCTGGACTGGATGAAGCACAAGCTGGAATTAAGATTGCTGGGAGAAATAACAATAACCTCAGATATGATGACACCACCCTTATGGCAGAAAGTGAAGAAGAACTAAAGAGCCTCTTGATGAAAGTGAAAGAGGAGAGTGAAAAAGTTGGCTTAAAACTCAACATTAAGAAAACTAAGATTGTGGCATTGGGTCCCATCCCTTCATGGCAAATAGATGGGGAAACAATGGAAACAGTGACAGACTTTATTTTTCTGGGCTCCAAAATCACTGCAGGTGGTGACTGCAGCCATGATGCTTGCTCCTTGGAAGAAAAGTTATGGCCAACCTAGACAGCATATTAAAAAGCAGAGACATTACTTTGCCAACAAAGGTCCATCTAGTCAAAACTATGCTTTTTCCAGTAGTCATGTATGGATGTGAGAATTGGACCATAAAGAAAGCTGAGTGCCAAAGAATTGATGCTTTTGAACTGTGGTGTTGGAGAAGACTCTTGAGAGTCCCTTGGATGGTAAGGAGATACAGCCAGTCCATCATAAAAGAAATTAGTCCTGAATATTCACTGGAAGGACTGATGCTGAAGCTGAAACCCCAATACTTTGGCCACCTGATGCGAAGAACTGACTCACTGGAAAAGACCCTGATGCTGGGAAAGACTGAAGGTGGGAGGAGAAGGGGATGACAGGGGATGAGATGGTTGGATGGCATCACCGACTCAATGGACATGAGTTTGAGTAAACCTCAGGAGTTGGTGATGGACAGGGAAGGCTGGCATGCTGCAGCCCACGGGGTCACAAAGAGTCTGACACGACTGAGTAACTGAACTGAATTGAATTGATAGTGTAGTTGAGAGGTGGGAGGGGAGGAGGTATCCTCCATCTAACTCTGTGATATTGGCCAAAATCACTTAATCTCTCTAAGCCTCAATTTTCTCACATGTAAAGAAGGGATATAACCCTTACCTTAGCAGCTAGATGACCAAATAAGACCATTCGTATGAAAAGGATTTGTAAACAAGAACACACAAAGCCAAGGTGAGAAATCATTGCCACACAGTCACAGTGAATAGACTTCAACTTGACTATGGGGCCCTGCTTGATTGGTATTGGCCAACCTGAGTGCTGTGTTAGGGTTCTGAGGATGCCCTGGTACCCAGAGGAAAAGAGGGTCATAATAAATGTGGGATGCTCCCATAGTGTAAGAGTGGGAATGGGGATGCATGCAACAGTATTCACTGCCCCTGCACAGATGGCTAGTGGCTAGGATGGGAAGAGAAAAGCCTTTAGTAAAGAGGTGTAGGAGTTTTTCTTTTAAATTTTTTTGGCCACACCAAGAGACTTGCAGGATCTTGCTTCCTTGACCAAGGATTGAACCTGGCCCCTTGGCAGTAGAAGTGTCAAGTCCCAACCACTGGATTGGCAGGGCATTCCCAAAGAGGCATATGTTCTAAGGCACAGTTGTCTAACCCTCTGTTCAAAAAAAATGTAAAATTCTATACAATGGAAATTGCGAAATTCAGTGTTATTGTGAAAATGCAATTAAATAATGTATGCAAATGAGCTCAAGAAACTGCAAAGCAACAGCCAGTAGAGATGGATTAATACTTACAGCATAAAAAATTACACATGCAGTTATATCTTACCCATAGAAAATACCTCCTTTATGTGGATGAAAATAAAAGTTAATTACCCCTCCATAAGAGTGGCAAAACAATACAAACCTGATGTTCCTAAGTGAATGTTAGTAAAAATACATTTTGCCCACTTTCAATTTCTAGCTTTTTGCCTGTCACTTTAAATTGGTTAAATGTTTGACAGATGTTCAATAATTGACACAGCTTATCTTCCTCTCTCAGGCTCTTTTCCTACTCAATTGCCAGCATTTCTAGTTGCTATAGCAACTGTAAACATTAATGATTATTCGAACATGACAGGGGATTTAAACACATCCCTAAGTTAAAGGTTCCCTCAGGGGGAAAACAAAAACAAAAAACTATCCATCTTGGGAAAGGTGGAAAATATTATATGATTTAAATTACCTAGTTATAGCATTTATTAGAGCTAAATATACAAACCTATTTCTATAGTTCACATAGGTAATGATTTTTATTTTCTCCCATCTGACTCACAGAAGGAATTGTGGGGAACTAAGAAACTCAGAGAACAGAGGAGCCTGGCAGGCTATAGTCCATAGGGTCGCAAGAGTTGGACACGACTTAGCAACTAAAACACCACCAAGAAACTCAGTTTCCTACAATGTGAAGGAGAAAGAACTCATCTAGATAAATGATAAATTAGAGGACTGAAGGGAGAGCTTTGGAAACAACCATTGGAGGTCACGTGATATATAGCATTATTTCACAAGAAGCTTGGTGCCAGTGTAAGGTCTTTTCACTTAAAATCTCAGTGGTTTCAAGAGTAAACATGGATGATGGTATCTGTTCTAACCACACATCAGCCTAGACTGTAAAATACATAAGATACATGAGACTATTACTATCATTTGTGAGAAAGTGATAACAGTTTCTCCTTTGGAGGAAACAGTAGCAGTGACACCACTGACTTTAAGCTGTTGGATAAGAGGCTAGATCTATACAATAATTGGGTTATATTTTTCATGTTTATGGTATGTGTGCTGTGCTTAGTCTCTCAGTCATGTCTGATTCTTTGCAACCCCATGGGCTGTAGCCCGCCAGGCTCCTCTGTCCATGGGGATCTTCCAGGCAAGAATACTGGAGTGGGTTGCCATGCTCTCATCAGGAGATCTTCCCAACCCAGGGATTGAATCTAGGTCTTCCCTGTTGCAGGTGGATTCTTTACCATCTGAGCCACCAGGGAAGCCCAAGAATACTGGAGTGGGTGGTCTATCCCTGCTCCAGGGGATCTTCCTAACCCAGGAATTGAACCAGAGTCTCCTGCATCACAGTCGGATTCTTTACCAGCTGAGCTACCAGGGAAGCATATATTGATCGTCAGCAGATAAAAATTGAAGTATTTCTCATAGAATTTCACACTATGGTTTCTCATGAAAAACCCTCAGGCCAGGCAATACTGAACCTGTGTATTTCTTCAAGGAGATAATTAGCTTGAGATGAGTAGTTGCTGGCCTGTTTGAATGGGGCACATGAATCGCAGCCAGATCTATATTATCTTGTTCATTGATATTTTTACTGCCTGGGGCTTGAAGACAGAGTTTCCAAAATCTTAGCTGAGTGGCTTTTACACATTACATGCAATCACAAAACAAACCTTCCTGACTTCTATCAATCCTACCCACTTTGTTTTTCTTGGTCTTCATGTATGAAGCGGGAAGCTATTATCTGTGCCCAACTGTGGTGGGCCAGCACTATATAACTGCTTCTGCTCCCACTGGTGACTAAATGACTCTGAAGAAGTGAAGTTTAGTCAATCAGTCATGTCTGACTCTTTGCAACCCCATGAACTGTAGCCTACCAGGCTCCTCCATCCATGGGATTTTCCAGACAAGAGCACTGGAATGGGTGGACATTTCCTTCTCCAGGAGATCTTCCCGACCCAGGGATTGAACCCGAGTCTCCCACATTGTAGGCAGACGCTTTACCATCTGAGCCACCAGAGAAGTCAAATGACTCTGGATATCTACCAAGTGATTAGGGCAAGCTTCAATGGAAGAACCCATCAAAATCTTGCCTTTCTTAACACCTAAGTCTGTTTGTTGTTTTGGTTTTTTTCCCCTTAAAAAAACAAAACAAAACAAAAAAACTATTGTGGTAAAATATACATAAAAGGTACCATTTAAACAACTTTTTTTCCCTGACTGTGCTGGGTTTTGATTGCTGCGTTTGGGCTTTCTCTAGTTGCGGTGAGCAGGGACTATTCTCTAGTTGCGGTGTAGGGCTTCTCATTGCAGTGGCTTCTCTTGTTGTGGAGAACAGGTTCTAAGTACATGGCTTTTAGTAGTTGTGGCTCATGGGCTCCAGAGCACGGGCTCATTAGCTGAGGCTTGCGGGCTAGCTGCTCCAAGGCATGTGGGATCTTCCAGGACTAGGGATCAAACCAGCATCCCTTACATTTCAAGGTGGATTCTTAACTACTGGACCACCAGGGAAGCCCCCATTTAAACATCTTTTATGCATACAGTTCCAGGCTATTAAGTATGTTCAAAACTGTTGTACACCCATCACTATTATTTATCTCCAGAACTTTATCACCCCAAACTAAAACTCTATATCCTTTGCTTAGTCACCCAGTCATATTGACTCTTTATGACCCCACAGACTGTAGCCCATCAGGCTCCTCTGTCCATGGGATTTCCCAAGCGAGAATACTAGAGTGGGTAGCCTTTCCCTTCTCCAGGGGATCTTCCTGATCCAGGGATCAAACTCAGGTCTTCTGTATTGCAGGTGGATTTTTCACCGTCTTAGCCACCTTCAACAAATATTAAACGTGTGCTTATTATGTTCAGGCATTCTCCTAAGCACCACAGATAGAGTAGGACATACATAGCAAAGATGCAGTTCTATGGAGGCAGATTTTCTGAATTCTGATCATATTTCCAGGATAGCAGATCTTGTGGTTCATGGTATTCACTTCATCCATCCTGCAATAACTCTTTGAGGGTGGGATCTTTAAAGCAAGAGGTGATTTCAGTCTAGCTCCATCTCTGCTTGTGGACAGTTTCATGAAGCCCTCATTGATCTCTATGAGGATAGCAGTCAAGGTCACAGTTAAGCTATTAGAAAAAATGGCCAAGTCTATATTTGGAAACACCTGCCTTTTCTCTAGTGATTATGATAAAGACCTGGGAAAAACAAGGGTGCAATAAAAAGATTCAGATCAGAGAACTATGGTCAACAGGCTGAGAGTATGCAAGAGTAGGACTGCATAGAAGGGAAAGTGTGAGTATATGTACTAAAAAGCATATAGATGTTTTAAAATGTTAAAATTTTCAACATTTTTAAAATGTACTGGTTTAATTGAAGTGAAAGAGGCATGATAAAACCATGTGGACAAATATGTCTGAGAAATACTGTTTATTTATTACAGGACTTTCCCAAATCTTGGGACTGTAAAAGCCCCAAGAGACTTGAAATACAGTGTTTAGTAAGTCAGGGAACATCCCTACACCCTCTTAAGTTACAAGAGTTGGTTCTAAAGGCAAACAGTAGAGAGGAAAAATGGTATTCCTATTGTCATAACATAAATAATGATTCAAAGCTATTAATTAAATATACAGTTATGTCAGCAGTCTTTAGCTGACATCTATTTTGAAAAAGCCATTTTATAAAAGATCTAAATAAAAGTGTAGGAGGAGAGGTTTGAAGAGGCTTTAAGTCTAAGAATGTAGAGCATGATCGATGCTTGAGTGAGGTAGATCTTAGTTCTTAAAGGTCAGCTCCAAGTTATTCAGCCTCCTAAAGTCTCATGCTTTAGGATTGGAAGCTTCATGCTTTAGGCTTGGAAGCCACCCTCTTCTAACAACACAAGAGAAGACTCTACACATGGACATCACCAGATCATCAATACTGAAACCAGATTGATTGTATTCTTTGCAGCCAAAGATACAAAAGCTCTATACAGTCAGCAAAAACAAGACCGGGAGCTGACTGTGGCTCAGACCATGAACTCCTTATGGCCAAATTCAGACAAATTTTAAAAAGTAGGGAAAACCACTAGACCATTCAGGTATAACCTAAATCAAATCCCTTACGATTATACAGTGGAAGTGACAAACAGATTCAAGAGATTAGATCTGAGAGAGTGCCTGAAGAACTATAGATGGAGGTTCATGACATTGTACAGGAGGCAGTGATCAAGACCATTTCCAAGAAAAAAAAAAATGAAAAAAGTCAAAATGGTTGTATGAGGAGGCCTTAAAAATAGTTGAGAAAAGAAGAGAAGCAAAAGGCAAATGAGAAAAGGAAAGATATAAGCATCTGAATGCAGAGTTCCAAAGAATAGCAAGAAGAGATAAGAAAGCCTTCCTCAGTGATCAATGCAAAGAAATAGAGGAAAACAATAGAATGGGAAATATTAGAGATCCCGTCAAGAAAATTAGAGATACCAAGCGAACGTTATGGTATTGTGCTCATACAAAGATGGGCACAATAAAGGACAGAAATGGTATGGACCTAACAGAAGCAGAAGATATTAAGAAGAGATGGCAAGAATACACAGAAGAACTGTACAAAAAAGATCTTCAGGACCCAGATAACGATGATGGTGTGATCACTCATCTAGAGCCAGACATCCTAGAATGTGAAGTCAAGTGGGCGTTAGGAAGCATCACTATGAACAAAGCTAGTGGAGGCAATGGAATTCCAGTTGAGCTATTTCAAACCCTAAAAGATGATGCTGTGAAAGTGCTGCACTCAATATGCTGGCAAATTTGGAAAATTCAGCAGTGGTCACAGGACTGGAAAAGGTCAGTTTTCATTCCAATCCCAAAGAAGGGCAATGCCAAAGAATGCTCAAACTACAGCACAATTGCACTCATCTCACACGCTAGCAAAGCAATGCTCAAAATTCTCCAAGCCAGGCTTCAGCAGTATGTGAACTGTGAACACCCAGATGTTCAAGCTCGTTGAGAGATCAAATTGCCAACATCTTCTGGATCATCGAAAAAGCAAGAGAGTTCCAGAGAAACATCTACTTCTGCTTTATTGACTATGCCAAAGCCTTTGACTGTGTGGATCACAAGAAAGTGGAAAATTCTTAAAGAGAAGTGAATACCAGACAACCTGACTTGCCTCCTGAAAAATCTATATGCAGGTGAGGAAGCAACAGTTAGAACTGGATATGGGACAACAGACTAGTTCCAAATAGGAAAAGGAATACGTCAAAGCTGTATATTGTCACCCTGCTCATTTAACTTATATGGAGAGTACATCATGAGGAACACTGGGCTGGATGAAGCACAAGCTGGAATTAAGATTGCTGGAGAAATATCAACACTTCAGATATGCAGATGACACCACCCTTATGGCAGAAAGTGAAAAAGAGCTAAAGAGCCTCTTGATGAAAGTAAAAGAGGAGAGTGAAATAGTTGGCTTAAAATTCAGCATTCAGAAAACTAAGATCATGTCATCCAGCCCCATCACTTCATGGCAAATAGTTGGGGAAACAATGGAAACAGTGAGAGACTTTATTTTTCTGGGCTCCAAAATCACCGCAGATGGTGACTGCAGCCTTGAAATTAAAAAATGGAAGAAAAGCTATGACACACATAGACAGCATATTAAAAGCAGAGACATTACTTTGCCAACAAAGTTCTGTCTAGTCAAAGCTATGGTTTTTCCAGAGGTCACGTATGGATGTGAGAGTTTGACTGTAAAGAAAGTTGAGCACCAAATATTGATGCTTTTGAATTGTGGTGTTGGAGAAGACTCTTGAGAGCCCCTTGAACTGCAAGGAGATAAAATTAGTTAATTCTAAAGGAAATCAGTCCTGACTATTCATTGGAAGGACTGATGCTGAAGCTGAAACTCCAATACTTTGGCCACCTGATGCGAAGAACTGACTCCTCAGAAAAGACCCTGATGCTGGGAAAGACTGAAGGTGGGAGGAGAAGGGGACAACAGAGGATGAGAGGGTTGGATGGCATCACTGACTCAATGGACATGATTGTGAGCAAGCTCCGGGAGTTGGTGATGGACACGAAGCCTGGCATGCTGCAGTCCATGGGGTCGCAAATAATCAGACATGACTGAGCCAATGAACTGAACTGAACTGAAAGTCTCATGCAGAAAATGGGAATACAATTTACTTTTCTCAGATAATTTTTCTGATTTTTTTTACCTCCCTTGTTATTCTTGATATGTCTGTAATGGGATAGTAATCCCTACTTTTGAAAGTTGTTTTCAAATAATGTAAAAACTCTTTTATCCTACACTGCTGAAATTTAGAGTTGGTTGGTTAATTAAAAACGTTGGTATAAGTGGGAAACCATAAAAAATTTCATATCTATATCTTAAACATTTTATGCCATTACATTTACACATTATTCATCCATTTATATAGGTTATATATGGTTATTTTTCATCATTTTTCATCATTTTATTGCTCATTTTGTGGAAATTAAACTGATTATTTGTCAATCTTTTGTCATAGGACCAATACACCCCTTTGTCCTTTCATTTTTTGACTTTTCTTTTTAAATCTGGCTGTTGACTGAGCATGTTGTTATTGTTTTCATATAAATTATATTCATAATGTATCACCAGTTGTCACTTACAATCTTGATTTCCTTAAAAAAAAAAGACTTGTAAAGCTATATGAGTAAAGAATACTATCAGAGTTTAATGATTCCCCCTAAACTCATAATTTTCTTGTCTATAGCATCTTCATTTTATTAACTGAGCTTCCTGAGGTTCCCCCAGAAGATTTCATGTAGTTTTTATGGAAATGGTGATTCTTTCCTGCTCATGATATTTCATTAACTTATGTAATCTTTAAGGTACATAGCTATAAGTACAACAGGCATATACAAACTTGGTCTAAGAACAACTGATTCTCAGCCAGTATGCACTCAACAGGTAGGAGCAGAGGAAGACAGGCTTACTTGAGAGTAGCCTTCCAGACACAGACCTTCAGCTTGCCACAGGGAACAGTCTGTGCATGACAGAAGACATGAAGAGAATCTGCTTATCCAGATAGTTAAGGGACGGTGCTTTAAAATAAGACATATTCTACACTATTGCCCCTTTGACAGACTCTTGCTCACTAGACCATACAGTTTTTTATCTCCAAGTCTCTGCATAGGCTTCCTAGAGAGGCACTGGAGGTTGACTTTTAATTGTAGTTGCTACCAGTAGGGGAGAATAAGGTGGGACTTTACAGGAATGATGGCAGGCCAATGACAGATGAAAATGGAGAAGGAAATTTCAGGTGTCCCTCAGTTGCATAATATCGATGAATGCCCAGTCCATACAAAACAGAGAATTTCAAACTCTGCCACGGATGCATCCCTCTGTGAGGAGAAGATGAACACACCCTTGTGAAGCGCCAAGAGGCAAATCCTGAAAGCAGCTTCCCTGCAAGTCTAGGATTCTTACATTACAGACATTCTATCTCAGAATGCCATGGCAAACTATGGCAATGCTGGACTGAACATAAAATGCTTTAAAATACAACCATGAAATTCCTCAAATCTGTTAATAAATACAATTCTCAGGAATGAGTAGTATGTCACATGGTGCTAAACACTATGAGGAAAAAAAATGAAAGACGTGGTACTATTTTAGACATACCAGGGAAGGAGTGAAAATGAGCAGGGCTCTGAAATGAGAGAGGGCTGCCAGCCAAGCAGGTATATGGGGAACAAAACTTTGAGGCAAGGAAACAATAATCACAGAGGCCCCATCACAAGCAGGGGCACATTTAGCATTTTTGAGAACTGAAACGGTCGATGGCTGGAATCCAGTGAGATGGGGGATAGTGATTGAGTTGCATCCAGGGACCAATTTATGGGGGCTACTAGCCAAGATAAAGGTTTTCTTTTTTTATTTTTTCTTCCTGAGTGAGATGTAAAAAGCCTTAGGAGAGTTCTAAGCAAGGAAGAAACATGAGACGGGTTACATCGCAAAGGTATCATTCTGTCTCCTGTGCTAAGATACAGCTAGAGAGGGACAGGATTAGGAGTTGGAAGACTAGCTAGGAGGCAGCATGAACATCCAAGACGGGTCTGATGGGAGCCTGGAAGAGGGTGGTATCAGTGGAGGTGGGGACAGTGGTTAGATGCAGAGTAAATTTCAAAGGTACATGGACAGGATTTGTTAACAGATTGGATGGAAGTACAGGGGAAAATGAAATTACAAATCACGTCCCAGCGTTTCAGTTGGGAGTCACAGTTTGAATGGGGTTGTCCTTTCTTATGACCGGGAAAACTCTAGAAGGATTAGATTTTGAAAGATGATCAATGCTCCAGTTTGGTCATATCATTTTTGAAGTGACTATTAGGCAACGAATTGTGATGATGATCAGACAATAGATATTTGAGTCAAGGAGGTAGGATGAAGAGGTATTGCAGGTAGTTGGAAAATGTGAGCATAAAGATGGCACTTGAAGCCATGAGCTGAATGACATGACTAGGAGTTATGCACATATAGTGGGTCCTGAGCCTGAGGATGCTTATACTTTACATTAGGAAGATGAGAAGATGACAGGAAAATGAGATGAAACCAGGAAGAGAGAGCAAAATGATAAGTCAGTGAAATAAAGGGGTTACCAAGGGAGCTATGTGGGCTTCCCTGGTGGCTCAGATGGTAAAGCGTCTGCCTGCAATGCGGGAGACCCAGGTTCGGTTCCTGGGTTGGGAAGATCCCCTGGAGAAGGAAATGGCAACCCACTCCAGTATTCTTGCCTGGAAAATCCCATGGACAGAGGAACCTGGTAGGCTACAGTCCATGGGGTTGCAAAGAGTCAGACACGACTGAGCGACTTCACATAAGGGAGCTACAGCCCAAAAGTTTAGTGAAGGAAGTATTTCAAGAAGTGTAAAGTGATCAGCTACACTGAGTGCTGCTGACTGGTTGAATAGATGACAACTGAGAAGTTATCACTGCCATTAGTACACTGGACATCACTGACAAGACTATTTTTTGTGCATAGCTAGATGAATACCAGAAAGAACTCAGAACAAGAAAGACATATCGTAATGCTAGGATGATGAATTCTCTGAGGTGATTTCAGAATCCTAAACTTGTATGCATTCAATAAATGAGATTCATTTATATGAACAGTGCCTGAAGACTTCTCTGTAACAAGTTAGAAAAGAAAAACAAATTAAACACAAAATAAAAATGAAACATATAATAAAGATATCAGACATAAATGGACTATAAATTGGACAAAGAATAGGAAAAAAACTCATGAAATAAAAGACCATTTTTTTTCAAAAAGATAAATATGATCAACTTCTATGTAAATTATTCATCAAAAATACAGATAACAAAAATTACTAATACTGTAAAGAAAGAGGGGTAAGACTATAGAGCCTAAATACATTAAAAAGAATAAAATAATATAAACAATTTTATGCCACTGCATTTGTCAACTTCAATGAAGTAGACACATTTCCTGTACCACAACTGATCAATTGACTCAAGAAGAAATAAAATACATAATCTGAAGATTCAAAAAAAAAAGAGAGAGACTATTTTTGTGCAACTCTGGGAAAAGTTCTGTGGGAGTGGGTGCAAGAGGCGGTGAAACAGAAGAAATAGAGACAATGCTTCAGTGCGGTTTCGGTGCAAAGGACAGCATAGAAACGGCGTAGTGGGGTCAGAGGAGTTTCTAAATACAGATGGGGTGATGTACCAGGAAAGAAGAATATACTAATGCAGGAAGGAGGAGGGAAACAGAGGTGAGAGCAAAGTCCTTGAGTGAATAAGAGGGGACAGAATCCAATGCACCAGGGTGACCCTAAATAGGAACCCGGAGAGATTTTGTGTTTGAGTTTGAGGAGGGAGCAGAAAGTACCCATTGCTACAGCCATTATGTAGGACAAAGAACCGACACGTAGTACTGGACTATTATGCAACTATTATGCAACTATTATGCACTTTCTTTGTCTCTGGCAACAGTCCCGCTCTGCTGCAAGCCATTTCCTGAACTCTGCAAAACAGAATTATATTCTTATATTTTCAAACTGTAATTACCTAAAACCCAATGACTTTTCATTGCACTTACATTACAGAACAAAATTCTTTATATGGCTTCAACAAACCTTAGTAAAAATATTTTCAATGTTGCATGAAAGCTCACTATCTTTCCTTAATGAAAGTGGTTTTGAAAAAAAATGGGGGGAGGTAGTCTCTGTAAATTTTGTGTATGTTTCAACTGAATAAAAAAAGGTCCCTCTGTTTTCACATCATATATTTCAATGTGACCCAGTTTAATCCTTTAATAGCTAGCTTTCAACAACTTTGATCGGCTTCTTACTGTGATATGAAAGATTAGATCCTGTCCCTAAGATGCAATCTCCCATGGAACATTTCCTTGGTGAAATATTTAATATTGTGGCCAATGGATGAAAATAAAATTCCTACAAATGCCTGTGTTATCATGAGTGAGAGCACTTCTAATAACTATAAGGCATCGCCACCTTCAATCTAGTCCCTTCTGTTCCTCATGGATTGGCTTTTTCCATGTAACAAAGAACTTCTGACCCACAAAAAATGAAAAGATTTCTTCAAAAAGGACTGAGCAAATACCAAATCCCTAGGCTACTGGACAAATTGAGATCTGACACCATAGTCAGGTTGGGAGTCAATAAATTCCTTTCTTCATTTCTGGCTAGAAAATGGAATCCTTGATCTGGTCTCTGTAAGCCTGCTGATGAAAGTGTAGCAGGAATATAAACATGAAAGTGGTCCTAATTTCTTCCATTTGGAAATAAATTCCACAACACATGACCTTTTCTTGGTGATAATGGTAGATTTGTCAAAATAAAGATATTTGTGTGACTATAGGCTGTAACAGTATCACAATATGAAGCTGTTTCAACTAGGGCTATAGCTGCTTGGTACAGGGTCCACCCAGCAGCTTCCTTGCTTTTAAAATGGGATGTCTGTTCCCAAAGTTCATGGCCCAGGGTCTGGAGCTTGTTTGCAGAGCTACTTCTGGTCAGCTGCATCCACAAGTGTTTCTTGGGAGTCACACTCGTGTTTTTGGGTCATTTAAGGTTTTGGGGCTTTCCTGGTGGCTCAGACGGTAAAGACTCCTGCCTGCAGTGCAGGAGACCTGGGTTCAATCTCTGGGTCAGAAAGATCCCCTGGAGAAGGGAATGGTAACCCCCTCCAGTATTCTTGCCTGGAGAATTCCAGGGACAGAGGAGCCTGGCAAGCTACAGTCCACGGGGCGGCAGGGAGTTGGACACGACTGAGCAACTTAGACTGGTAATCTCTGCACTGTGTGTTAACATATCAGTACTCGGAAAAACCGGGCTAAAAGTCAAAATCCACCTAGATGTAACACTCTGGACCTAGTTTCTTTGGGTGATCCAACCAAAAGGAAATAAATTGGTGTTTGTTTGAATATCTTGTCCAGCAATGAGACTGGCATCAACCATTTATAGTTTCGAAAGACCTTTATTTTATACTCACTCTTGGATTTCACATGATAAAGCAGAATAGAAAAATTGTGGGAAGAGAAACAGGCTCCCTAGCATTGAACATATGAGCAGGAAGTATCATCTCTTTATCAATTAGAAAACAGCAACAGGATCATTAGAAATGGCTTTTCATTTGACCTTTAGGTAAGACTTTTACTTTACAGATGTAGCTCACACAGCAAATAGAACACAGCTCTTCTATTTTCTAGTCCAGGGCTCTTATTATAGTATTCTCACTTGAAAGCTGGGAGATTTAACATTTAAAAAGCCTAGAAGTCTAGAGTTTTTAAAAGAAGATGAAAAGGAAGGATACTGAAGAGGAGGGGGCAGAAGAAGAAGAAGAGAAAAGGAAAAGGAAAGATCTGACACATTCCCATAGGCTAGCAGTGGGTACGGTGTTGAAACCTTTTCTTCTTCTTTATGGACAAATTTATCTTGGATTAACTTTCTGTCTTATTACCCCCAGAAATCTGATGAAGGTGAAATGTCAGTTGTGTGACGAGGTGATGGTGTTATGATAAAAATGACCCAGGACTGGCACTGGGTGCTTCGGGCTGGGAGGAATGTAAATGAACTACTCGTACATGTCTGGTGTTGGGCTTCCCTGAAAGTGACGACTTTCACCACTGGGCTTGGTCCTCTGGGGAACTTTAGAAGACCTGCCAACAGAAATGTTACAAGCGATCTTTTTAAGGCACGGACCTTCTAAGTCAGGAGGCTCCCCATTTAACTAAGTGAATCTTCATTCTTGGCTCTTAAAATATCACTTGGAAAAAAAAGAAAACATATTTTTAAAAAAACTCCCTGTGGATATGTATTTGGACTCTTCCAGGACTCTGCTTTATTGACTATGCCAAAGCCTTTGACTGTGTGGATCACAATAAACTGTGGAAAATTCTGAAAGAGATGGGAATACCAGACCACCTGACCTGCCTCTTGAGAAATTTGTATGCAGGTCAGGAAGCAACAGTTAGAACTGGACATGGAACAACAGACTGGTTCCAAATAGGAAAAGGAGTACGTCAAGGCTGTATATTGTCACCCTGTTTGTTTAACTTATATGCAGAGTACATCATGAGAAACGCTGGACTGGAAGAAACACAAACTGGAATCAAGATTGCCGGGAGAAATATCAATCACCTCAGATATGCAGATGACACCACCCTTATGGCAGAAAGTGAAGAGGAACTAAAAAGCCTCTTGATGAAAGTGAAAGTGGAGAGTCAAAAAGTTGGCTTAAAGCTCAACATTCAGAAAACTAAGATCATGGCATCCGGTCCCATCACTTCATGGTAAATAGATGGGGAAACAGTGTCAGACTTTATTGTTTTGGGCTCCAAAATCACTGCAGATGGTGACTGCAGCCATGAAATTAAAAGACGCTTACTCCTTGGAAGGAAAGTTATGACCAACCTAGATAGCATATTCAAAAGCAGAGACATTACTTTGCCAACAAAGGTCCGGCTAGTCAAGGCTATGGTTTTTCCTGTGGTCATGTATGGATGTGAGAGTTGGACTGTGAAGAAGGCTGAGCGCCGAAGAATTGATGCTTTTGAACTGTGGTGTTGGAGAAGACTCTTGAGAGTCCCCTGGACTGCAAGAAGATCCAACCAGTCCATTCTGAAGGAAATCAGCCCTGGGATTTCTTTGGAGGGAATGATGCTAAAGCTGAAACTCCAGTACTTTGGCTACCTCATGCGAAGAGTTGACTAATTGGAAAAGACTCTGATGCTGGGAGGGATTGGGGGCAGGAGGAGAAGGGGATGACAGAGGATGAGATGGCTGGATGGCATCACTGACTCGATGGATGTGAGTCTGGGTGAACTCCGGGAGTTGGTGGTGGACAGGGAGGCCTGGCGTGCTGCGATTCATGGGGTCACAAAGAGTCGGACATGACTGAGCGACTGAACTGAACTGAGGACTCCCTGTGGAGAGAAGGTCTGTTGCAGCTCTGGGTCCTGTCCTTAAGTGAGGTAGTTGCTGAGTGTGACCTACGGTGATCATGTCATTTTGATAGTCTAGTCGAGCTTAAGAACATGTTCTTAAGCTTAAGAACAGTTGGATGAACACCAGGCATAACCAGGTGTCCCTCCTTGAATGAAATGTGTTCTCTAGTGCATCAGAGTCTTCACCATTCCTTGTTTTCATACATCTGGTTCAGTCTAATTCAGCTTCAGTGTGATCCCTGAAAGTTTTACAGCCCTAGATTCGGATGGGGTAATTTCTTCCTACAGTCACATGACAAGTAATCTGTCAAGGGAAGCACTGAACCTCTCAGTATTTATGAGCTTTAGAGAAATAAAAACTATTCACCTATAGGGATTCAATATAATTCTGTTTTGATCACTTGTTTGTCTTTTCTTTTGTTTGCTCGAGAAACATAAAAACCTGCCACTCTGGCCCAGTAGGTTCCAGATTTTTTCTTTCCAGTCCCTAGTTTCTACCTGCATATAAGGTAAATTAATAAATATGCCAGCCAAAATCTTAAAGGCATTCTGACTTACTGCAGATAATTCTTTTGTAACAACTAATTGGAAAACAGGTCTTGACAACATATTTAGCTGTCATATCCTAGGACATTTCCTTAGCAGATATGGAAAGAAATAATGTTTTCAAAATAATTGGGCTATATCTTCAAGGATTGAAACTAACAATTAGAAGTATATCTGTTTTTTTAATTGTATTTTTTAAACTTAAAAAAAAATTTTAACTTTACAATATTGTATTGGTTTTGCCATATATCAAAATGAATCTTTTAAATAAAATTTAGAATATGTGTGTGTGTCACTGAGGGTGTAGAGTTGCTTTTCTTCTTTTTTAAACTGGTTACTAGCTGTCACCAAGCTAGAGGAAGGAGAACATGAGCACAACATTCATCATTCAGTACTTCCAAGAACTTCATTTGAGAGAACAATCTACCTGCTTTAGTTTTTATGAGCCCCCTATGAGTTATAGATGCCAGCTGTCTTTTCTCTGGCCGTCTCTCTGATGACTGGCATAGTGGCACATAAAAGGGAAAGCAGTCGGTGTTGGGGAGGAAACACAGAGCTTACAGTGGGCCAGTACATTATTAACGGAGAAAGTCACAGGGTAGCTAATGTACGGATGTCAGACTTTCCAACTTTAAGAGAGTCCCCTTGGGAAGCAGTGCAGACAGATGTGTTGAAGGCAGAAGTGCAAGCAGCGTGGTAGTCAGCAGGGGATCATTAGTCTGCTTCAAGAGCCTCGGCTCCTGAGTGATTAAGAGGTAACAGCTTACAAGAGCCATGCATGCATTACACATCCCAGGGTCAACACCCCAAATTCTTCTTAATTTTTTCTTACAAGGTGTAGGGTCTGAATGGCAAATATGTCCCACTAGTCTGTCAACAGAAACCCTTACAACTTGCATATTTCTCATTCTATCTATAAAATACAATGGACTCTTCCATTAATTAATCCTGAATTGTTTCTAGGCTTCTGTTAGAAGGGGAATATGGTGAAACTGTAGGTGAAAGGTGTCTAGAAAAGCACGTCCACGTAACTCATTTTAAAAATACTTGCACATGGCAAAGATGAGAGCTGTTAAAACTAGGATTACCCGGGATTACTTTTAGTCTCAGCCAATCTGTCCTTTAATGAGGCCATTCATTTGCAATCTGAAAATTTCAGTATAATGAAAGAACAGAATGCGTCACCCCAAAGTGTGTCATGTTCGCATATTGATTATTTTGAATTAAAGTTACTTAAGAAATAGTGCTAGTAAGACACTGACCCTCCTCTGTCCTCCTGAAAGCAGGAAATAAATCTCCCATGTGAAAGATACTCTCTTTGTACAAAAGGAGAGATTACCCCTTATCACCAGAGATAGGGAATTTAGGGCCAAGAAGGACACAACAACCCACTTCAGTATTTCCTGCCTGAAAAATCCCATGGAGAGAGGACCTGGAAGTCTACAGTCCAAAGGGTGGCAAATAGTCGGACACAACTTAGCGACTAAGCACAAGGATATTTTAACCAACTTTGCTACTTCTTCACTCATTTACTACCCAGAGTCCAAACTTCTTTGTCTTGACAATCCTTCAAAAGTATAAAAGCAACCTGCTTTGGTCACTTAAACTCTGAATCTCGTATTTGTATGGGCCCCTGTATGTACAGAATCAAATGTGTTCTTTTCCTGTTGATCTTAGGCCAATTTAATTATTAGGCCAGCCAAAGAACCTAGAGGGAAGAGACAAAAGCTTTTCCTCCCCTACAAGAGCTACACACTAATCTTTATGGATCTACCCTGACATTAAAACAGAAAAAGCCACATGTGGTACTTAAGAGGGGAGAGCCTAATGTGAGGTTTGCTGAATGAAGCCACTCATGGTCAGAAAACTGGCAGAATATCATTCTCTGCATTACCCTAATATACTTAGCCCTGAACCTCTGGATTTAATTCAGACTTGATCCCTAATTGCTTATGAGCTGTCTGGAATGTTGGTACATCACCAGATAATTTGTGTTGATTGCATTGCTGTCAAAGATTGCTGCCGGGTGCATGGGATTTTATTGAAAAGGTCTACGAGTGGAATGCACATTTGGTATGGTGTCTGCTACAAAATAAAACACAACATATTTCAGATCACAGCCACTCTCAGGCTTTGGACCACTGACTCCCCTACACTCGCCCCACACCCCCACCTCCGCAGTATTTCACTGGTTGATTTTTAGTGACAAACGCTGCATTTCCCCAGCTGAGATGAGTATGGAAATGAAAAGAGAAGCTATGTCAACTTGAATTTAAAGTTTTCTAACCTGAAAATGAACTAGTCCTCTTAGCATAATGCAGTCCCCCGCAAGCAATTCTCCTAACTAGGTTACAGTGCCACTTGGGAATAGGGGTGTTTATATGTATATTTTTTTCATTCCCTGCAGAAAGTCAAATCATCTGAGCATTGCTCAGTGCAGATCTAATGCACATCACTGCACACTTGCCCCAGTAACACACTGAAGGTCTGCCGTTGGAGACTCAAAACAGCTCCAGGCAGAAACAAAGCAGATTACTGCCAACCCAGACATTTTTAGTAATAACCATCTCTCAAGGCAGGGTAGCAAGGACAGTTATTTTAACTTGAAGAACCAGAGTGATTTTCAAAAGGAAAATCAGCAATAAAGTAGTTGTATGGGTTGCAGGAAGGCTTCCCAAGTGGCTCAGCAGTAAAGAATCCATCTGCCAATGCAGGGTATGCAAGTTCAACCCCTGGGATGGGAAGATCCCCTGGAAAAGGGAAAGGCAATCCACTCCAGTATTCTTGCCTCGAAAATTCCATGGACAGAGGAGCCTGGCAGGCTACAGACCAGGGGGTGGCAAAGAGTCAGACATGAATTAGCAATTAAACAACAACAAGAGACCCACATATCCACATATTGTAGAAACACCTCCAAACAATGCGAACATCTTCTTCCCCCAAAGGCTGGAACAAAAATACTTAAACAGAGAAAGAATTAGTTAACAAGGGAGCATCATCTAAAATTTGAGCTGGAAGCAACCTCAGAGATCACTAAATACAACTGTCATTGTATTAATATAAAACTAATCTATAGCTAAT
Organism: Bos mutus; assembly: GCF_027580195.1. Lineage (NCBI taxonomy): Eukaryota > Metazoa > Chordata > Mammalia > Artiodactyla > Bovidae > Bos > Bos mutus. The sequence continues at coordinate 23,737,485 of NC_091638.1, forward strand.
CTCTGGTTTAACTACATTACAGCAGAAAATAAGGCCTGATCTGTACAATTTTAACATGTTGAAAGTTTTCTTTTCTTAATATATAGTAAATCGAAATAAGTATTACATGGGCACTAGAAAATAATGTACAGATATATATTTTATTATTACATTATTCAAAGTTGTTATATTATTATTTCTATTTACTTAGACTGTCAAGTTACATAACAAATGTGCTTCAGTAATTTCTCCTTGTATTTTCAATTGTTTACTATTATAAATTTTGACTTTATGTTTTATGATATTTAATATAATTGGAATATCTTCACTGAGATTTGTGTATTCAATAATAAAAAAGTATCCTTTGCCAATTAAATATTTTTGCATGTAAATATGGAGAAGGAAATGGTAACCCACTCCAGTACTCTTGCCTGGAGAATCCAATGGACGGAGGAGCCTGGTGGGCTACAGTCCGTGGGGTTGCACAGAGTCAGACGTGACAGAAAGACTTCACTTTCACTTTTCACTTTCAAGCATTGGAGAAAGCAATGGCAACCCACTCCAGTATTCTTGCCTGAAGAATCCCAGGGATGGCAGAGCCTGGTGGGCTGCTGTCTATGGGGTCATACAGAGTCAGACACCACTGAAGCAACTTAGCAGCAGTAGCAGCAGCATGTAAGTAATACTTTGGTCCTAAACTGATAATTCTACCCCCTTTTTTGTTTTTAATAAAGCTTACTTTATAAGGATAATAGATATTTTATTTGAAATGATGCCATCATATTTTGACTAGATCAAACAGATTTTTAATTCAATTGTATGTTCTCATTAAATACAGAAATTATACCTCTATATTTTCTGTTACAAGTTACTATTACTGTTACAAGTTTCTGTTACTCTTATCTGTCATCTTTTTGTGTATTTTTTATTTATGCTGTTTTTCTCATTTTTCCTTTTTGGGCTTCATTTTAATTGAATAGTTTCTTTGACTGAACTTGCTCTAGCAGTTTGAAAGGTATACATTTTGTTTTTATACCTACTGAGATCTCTATTTACTTTAATTATTAAAATAAAGATCACCATAATAACTTCTGTCTCCCTGTCAAAGTAGAAAAAGTACAATATGAAATGCTAAGTGTGCCGTGACATAAAATAAAATAGTTTTTATATATATATATATATAATAATGATCAAACATCTTTATCAATTATATTGATTATATAAAATTAGACCTTTATTCCCTAACTGCTATGTTTACAAAGCTTCCTGATCATTATACTTTCCTTTAAGTAAGTGCTCAGTCACTCAGTTGAGTCCGACTCTGGGACTCTATGGACTATAACCCAGCAGGCTTCAAAAAAAAGAACAAATTTTAGTTAGTCATGCTTATCACTGATTTAGTTTTCTACAATGTTTATTTGGCTTATCGCTCAGTCTGCCTTGCAGATTTTAATTCTTTCATCTCTAACTTTTGTTAGCTCCTTTTAAACTATGGTTTGTATCAGAGTCAGTTCTTTTTACACGACCATTGCTTCAGAGAATCTTTGTTTTCTTGTACTTGACTGAAAGCACAAGAGAAGCATCTCTTAATGTTATTGTATTTCCTTAAGGCGTCTCTTTCACCTGTATTTTTAGTGTTTGTTTTGTTTTGCATCCTCAGGCAATAGTTGACACCTCCCCTTCAACCCCTCCCCTCTTTTATCACTGAATATTTTTTTAAGTCACTGTGCTGGAGTTTTTTTATTTTTTTAAACTTTATTTATTAACATTGGTTGTAATTCTATCCATGTCTGAGGTTCACTAACTAAAAACGTGTGTATTTCTTTATTCTTTCAAACTGACCAAGGGTGGGGGGAGGTGGATCCATAATTCCTATCTCAGAAGTTAAGTTTTAGGCAATTTGAAAACTACTTTTCCATCCCTACAGTGGTATCTGGCTATCACTGATTAAATAAAATTCTGAAGAACTCAGATAGAACTTTCTATTGCTTTAGTTTTCACCTTCTGGGTAAACTGGGATCACCCTTATGTCTACACCCAATATGCCATGTTAGTCTCTTTCCCTATAATTATCTAGAATTGCTGATTTCCTAATAATTCTTGGGGTGGGGGAGGTCATTTGTGTATATGCGTGTGGGTGTGTATGTATACTGGTAAGTATGATAGAACATTACTTCTGGATTCCCTTAAAAAAATGTTTTATAACAAGGAAGCAGGCATCACATACTTAAATTGAAAGAAAGTGTTAGTCGCTCAGTCTTTCCAACTATTTGCAACTCAATGGTCTGTCCATGGCATTCTCCCGTCAGCAATACTGGAGTGGGTTGTCATTCCCTTCTTCAGGGGATCTTCCTGATCTGGGGATTGAACCTGGGTCTTCCATATTGCAGGCAGATTCTTTACTGTCTTAGCCACCAGGGAAGCCCTTATTTACAGTAGGTGTCCAGATTCAATGTGTATTTGATAAATACAAAGTGGCTATTGCTTGAGGCCTTTAAAGATGTTTTTTCTGTCTCCCTTGTTACAGTTCCGTTCTTTAGTTGTTACTATCTGCTCTAGTGTAACTGTTTGTGTTCCCTCAGAATTCATATCTTGAAATCCTAAATCATAAAGGCAATGGTATTAGTAGGTGGGGTCTTTGAGGGGTGATTAGGTCCTGTGGGCAGTGCCCTCACAAATGAGATTATTGCTTCTATAAAAGAGATCCCACAGAACTGTCAGGTTCCCTCTATACAGCGAAAATGTATAGAAGGGAAATCAACCAAGGGGCTTCCCAGGTGGTGTTAGGGGTAAAGAACTTGTCTGCCAGTGCAGGAGACATAAGAGAGGCGGGTTCCGTCTCTGGATCAGGAAGATCCCCTAGAGAAGGAAATGGCAACCCACTCCAATATTCTTGCCTGGAGAATCCCATGGACAGAGAAGTCTAGCAGGCTATGGTCCATAGGGTCACACAAAGTCTGACACGACTGACTTAGCACAAGTAACCAAGATCAGAGTCCTGACCTCACCTTGCTGGCACCATCTCAGACTTCCAGTCTTCCAAACTGTGGATATAAATATCTGCTGTTTATAAGCCACCTAGTCTGTAGTATTTTGTAGTAGCCTGGATGGACTAAGACAGTATTGAATGGTCACTTCTCTATTTGACTTACCTGTGCTACGTGTATAAGTAATTTTTCAAGTAAATTTTTGATGGTAATCCCCTGATTTTAGTTTGATTTTTGTTGTTCAGTTGCTCAGCCATATTCAACTCTTTGAGACCCCATGGTCTTAAATGCCAGGCTTAATTCCGGGAGTTGGTGATAGACAGGGACGCTTGGCATGCTGCAGTCCATGAGGTCGCAGAATCAGATATGACTGAGTGACTGAACTGATGTCCATTGAGTCAGTGATGCCATCCAACCATCTCATCCTCTGTCGTACCCTTCTCCTCCTGCCCTTAATCTTTCCCACCATCAGAGTCTTTTCCAATGAGTTGGCTCTTTGCATCAGGTGGCCAAAGTATTGAAGCTTCAGCCTTCAGCATCAGTCCTTCCAATGAATGTTTAGAGTCAATTTCCTTTAAGATTGACTGGCTTGATATCCTTGCTGTCAAGTGACTCTCAAGAATTTTCCTTGGCAACATAGTTCGAAAGCATCAGCTCTTCAGTGCTCAGCCTCCTTTATGGTCCAATTCTCACATCCATACATGACTAGTGGAAAAACCATAGCTTTGACTATATGGACCCTTGTTTCTTTCTTTTTTCATAGAAAACTGGGTAATAATAAATCAGCCTTGCCTGCCAAGAAACCATTTTAAAATGCTTTCCACCTTAACTTATAACCTGTTTCACAATACTACTTAAAAAAAAATCTTTGGCAATTTCTAACTTCTCTTTGGAAAAACACCAAAATCTCTACTACCACATCTGACTCTAGCGTCTGCTTGTATCCCAGACTGAGACCCGTCCCACTCTTCCTGCTGCTCTGGAGGTCCCGCCACACTGAGTTATCTCTCATGGCCAGGCAATCTCCCTACACAAGACCTATGCACTGTTGTCCTGTCTAATCTACTAGTCCTTCTTTCCTTGTCCTCTCTCATCCTTAAAAATCTAATCTACGTCTTAAGTCTAGAGCTAAGTCTTCAGGGAAGCCTTCTCCCAGACTACAACATGTCCTTCTGTTCTACAGGATCAGGTCACTGAGCTCTGTTCTTCTCCCACCTCATTACCGAGAGTTCACGTCCCCGGGTGATTATCTGATCACCCACTCATGCCCCAGCAGACCTGTAGATTCCATGATAAGAGGAACCACTCTGCTTTTGCTCACTTCTGTATCTGCCATAACTGCTGGCATCTGAGAAGTTCTGCCAAGGTTTGATGCTTTCACTTAAAATAAAAAATCTATTCTCGTCAACCTCAATATCCTGATTTATGTACTGCAATGGGACCCAATCATAAATTTTGTTGATCACAATAACTTCACTGAAGTAAACTGGACTTGTACACTGATAAGGAATGCTAGCTTGCAATACAGTGAACAAACTGAGAAGGTAGCAAAACCTAGACAAGGTGTAGAGATGTTTTGTTATACCTAGGTTTTTATTTCAGAGATGTCTCAATCTGGCCTCATTTTGCAGTAATCAGGAACCATAAATGGAAGAAATATAGGGTACTTAAATCGGCTACTATTTATTTTGAAAATCCTATTTATTCTTTCCAAAGGCAAATCTGGGTTTGCATGAAATGGTAAAAACTGGGGCTTCAAGCACCTATAAAACTGAAGCATTCTGGCATTTCCCAGGTGTTCCCTAGTGTGTGTGTCAGTCTGAGGGAAGGAGAAAGTGTACAAATTCTAAATGACTTTGCAAAGTAGAGATGCTTTGGATATTTTTGAATCACTACATTATCAACTGCAGCTATCTTTCCAGCTGTGCTGCCATATGGATTTATGAATTCCTGCAGAGTGTTGTTATAACACAACTCCTTTCCAGGGGTTAATTTTGATGGTGAGGATGGTGATAATGTGTTAGCTTGCAACCAGCTGATGTGAGAAAAACAGGATGTATTGAAGTAAGAAACGGGAACGAGCATTCTTGCTCCGTACAACGTGGCTGCCCACTGCTTCATCAGCAGCCAGGACCCACCTAAAATATCATCAACAGTCTCCCAACCTGCTTCTGCATTAAATTTGTGACATTTCTTTTAGTTCACAATGTAGGCAGGGTTGGTCCTTCTGTAAAAGGATTACTACTTCATTCGAAATTTTGTATTTATTCTCTATGTTTCAAATACCAAAATTATTAGCGACTATAGCTAACTCACATAAGCATGATGGGTTAAAGAAGCTTTTTGTCTTTACAGTTTGACCTTGATAAATAAACAGCCACTTCATTAAGTCATTTTCTTCTAAATCAGAAGCTATAATCCTACCTTTAGACAAAATGCTACCATCTATTCTTTTGTCAGTAGAAGTGAGCTTCACTTGTGTACATGTATAGTGTTGCCTGGTCTTTGATTTGACCAACTCCAGGTATTTCTTTTCTAAATGTCTAAAAACTAAACCAAATGAGATAAAAAAAGTATATCAGAAAAATGGCCAACTTCATGATTGTACTATCATATTCATAGGATCAGGATCCTTGGCAATGGTAAATATTCTGCTTGAGACTTTCATTTCTGATCTCCCAACCAGACTCTATTTCCAAATTTCCAGGACTCAGCCAGCATTTCCTCATTCTATGTACTGCACCATTATCCTGCTTAATTCAATGTAAAATCGTGATGCACTGACCTGAAAAACACCGATTCATTTCTGAAAATGTATGGAAAGAGCTGCTCGTTTCTTTCTTCAGCTGAAAAGACAAGATTCATATTTCTAACAGGCATTAAAACAAGAATGCTTGCCATATATCCTTCGGTGATTGTCCACTGGATTATTTATGAAATGATCAGGCAGGTTCATGTTGTTGGAGGATCAGTGTTGATCATTTGTTCTGCTCTGGCTGGTAGCACTCTACTGGGCATATAATGTGCTTTTCACATCTGCAGACTCTTCACAGCCCACCTAGCACCTAGGTTTCCACACAGTATCATCCTTCACTGCTTTTTGGGACAGGATTCTTCTGAAAGGGAACTCTGCATGCAGGTGAGCTTTGTTGAATGATCACAGTCAGCTTTTATGGATCAAATCTCACTTTCCAAATGCCATTTTCTTTTGGTGCTAATGTGTTTGACCCTCACTCTGACAGATGAATGGTTCTCCAGTTCTAAGGATCAAACCTGGAGATAATCACTTTGATTTTTTTTTTAATGTCTGAAAAGAAAATAGAGACATTCTCAACTTGAAGTTAAATCTATCTACAACTATACAGCCTATCATGAAATTAAGTACAGAGTAACTATTATATCAGGAGAGAAGCTGGGTAATTAGGGTCATCAGTAATGAACTATAAAATCTTTGATTTTGGCTAAATAAAGAACATGGAAATGTATGGATAAAAGCAAAGAAGAAAAAGAAAAAAATCGTGAGATTTAGTTTTGCTTTTTTTTTTAAGAACTAAATGATCTTCTCTAGGCTACCAAAGAAATTCAACTAATTGTTATTAAGTGTGTGTCCTCAGGTGCTCACCCATATCCAGCCGTTTGTGATCTTATGGACTGCAGCCCGCCAGGCTCCTCAGGCCATGGGACTCTCCAGGCAGAAATACTGGGCAGCTATTAAGCAGCTGAGTCTATTTCTAGGTGTATGGCCTGGGACTTGCTATGGGTGCAAAGACAGTTTAAATATGTCTCTTACTAGAACTGAAAGGAGAGTCAAAGTACAAAGTGTACAACTACCATGCCTGGGGTGATCTTCTTTGAAAACAGACCAGCAATTCTCTATTACAGGTTAGTTTAAGAAACTGGGGGACTCAGAATTATTTTAGGATCAGGGAATGCTTCTACTGATACAACTCATTTTCTGTACTCCAAAAGTACGCAGTTATTGATATTCGGCATTCAAAAGTATAGTCATGAAACATTCAAGTTGTTTTAAAGAATGGATAGGAAAGTTGAAAGGCACAAAGTACGTCAGTAGCGTCAGAGAATATGCTTAACTGATTTTGGAAATAATCAAGATCAGAAATGTTCATCTCAACTCTTCTTGTCACATCTACTGAAGGAGAAGCTTACCATTCCTCTAAAAATGTGGGGCCTAATTTCTCCCTTTTGCTTTCCTTATTGATTCCTTCTTTTTTTTTTTTAACATTTAAAAACATTATGGTAAAATTCACATATATTATTTTAAACATATTTAACTGTATAGTAAGTACTATCACATTGTTGTGCAACACTTTACCATCATCCATCTCTCCAATTTTTCACCTTCCTAAACTGAAACAGTGTCCCCATTAAACACTAACTCCTTATTTCCCTTCCTCACCACCCCAAACCCCGCCCCTGGCAGTTGAGCTACATTATCTCATGGCTGAGAGAAATGGAGCCTGCATCTGTTGTGGTAAGGACAAATAATCCTAGTGGCCTCTGCTTCCAAACACGAAACACTTCACCAGTTTGCTTAGGTCAGACAAGTTTATAACAAGTAGTCCCTGATCCAGGAGGCTTTTTTCTTCTCAACTGGTGAAACAAAGGAGGTTTAATGAAAGGAGAAAAACCTCATCTTCCAAACTGTTTCACATTTCTCTATGCTGATTAAATCAGCCGGGTGCCGTAACCTCCTCTGATTGACAAAGTGGGAAGAGAAAAAAAAAGGGAGGAATCAGCTCATTAAGTTTCAGATTAAAGAATCCAGGTTTGTATTTTTCAAAGAAACATGGTAGAGTCAAGGAGCATCTAACAAGATTGCCTTAAGAATATTCAATACAAGATTAAAAAAAAAAACCCTAGTACTATGGTGCTGATTAACCTATCACTAACTAAATATTAACCTTTCCTCAGTGAATTTCAGTAGATATCTACTCAAATGAATATATAATACTTTGGGCTTAGAAGTGGAATTTGGAATGCATATTACATAGAAATAAAATCATAAAAGTTGGTTTCACTGAGTTTGATACATAATATTCTTGAAGGCTAGAATAGCAGTATTATTTCAATGCTGTCCCAATCAGCATTTTAAAGATTATTTCCCAGGGTTCCAGGTCCAGATGTCAGAAAGCTGCATATTGCCTTCGTGACAGAATTGCTTCGGAATCACTGGTCTCCAGCAAGGTCAGTCTTAACTTGCTGAGCAGCTGTGGTTCTAAAATTTACTTGCAGGAGATAAGGCACGTCTCAAGTAAGTCACTTTTCAGATGACATGAAATGGACATCAAAGGTCAGCTACCTCAGTGGTGAACAAACAATAAATACTCAAGGTCCTAAGAATATAATTTATCATTTATTACTTAAACACCTTAAAAACTGAGCCTACTTTTGGGCACCTTCTCTCAATCCACACACCCCCCCCAAGACGCCTGAAATGCAACGCCAACCCTTTGTCCTGATATGTGCATCCATCCATGTCCCCACTAAAACCAGAAAAGGAGATGGTTACAATGCATAGAATGAGATTCTTTTTATGGTTTTTCATGACAATTGAGTGACTGTTAATCTCATAGCCATTTAAAAATTTCAAACTTTACATTTTTTCAAATTGCCATATAAAATAAGCTGAAGACTATGTTTCCTAGTTTATTTAAAAAATTCTCATATATCTTTTAAAAACCTTAGCTCCTCTGAGGCCCACTTAATGCTTTGCTTCTTCTAAGGAAATGAATGAACCCCAGATACATACTGTGCACACTAATGTACAATGCAAAGAATTACAGAGGGCTTGGCCTGAGAAGAGATGATTGGTAGACTGTACCTCAACTGTCATGCTGCATTTTTAAGAGCAATTTTCAGATGTTAGGAGAATGGCTAAATCAGCATTTTAATAAAGCCACAATGCCAGAGCATGATGAGCTTATGTTAATAATAGATGCATATTCCAGATGAATCTCTTGGAAGAGATATCTGAAAAATATTTGCCTACTTAAAAGTTGCTACATGAATATAAATCAAGAATCATGTTTTCAAAGACAAGCAACATTTCTGAGTTAACCTTAATTTCAAGCTTATGCAAATGAAAAAAATCAAACCAAGCCTAATTAATAAAATCAAGAATGTCTGCATTTTGAATTGTGCAAACTGGTACCACATCTATATCTTTTTATCCTTAAAACACATTGGAGAGGTTTAAAGGGCAAATTGGTTACCTGATGTGAACGGACTCATTAGAAAAGACCCTGATGCTAGGAAAGATTGAAGGCAGGAGGAGAAGGGGATGGCAGAAGATGAGATAGTTGGATGGCATCACCGACTAGAAGGACATGAGTTTGAGCAGGCTCCAGGAGCTGGTGATGGACAGGGAAGCCTGGAGTGCTGCAGTCCATGGGGTCGCAAAGAGTCAGACACAACTGAGCAACTGAACTGAACTGAAAGGGCAAAGATACATTCCATTTGGTTGGCATAATATTGTGTAAGGATTTGTGAGTTCTTCTGGGAACCAAGATGTGGTGTAGGAGAGAGTCTGAAATCTCAGTGAGAGAAAGTAGAGGAATAAGCTGGTAGTGGAGGGACTGCTTCCTAAGGAAGGTGGCTAATTGTCCAAACAACACAGAGAGAAAATTAGAACCTAGCCAATAACATGTCAGTATCCAAGAAGGTCTGATATGATGAGTGGGCTTGGCAATTATACTACCAGGTCACAGTATCAAAAACAATGTGTTACGGTTTGAGGTTTGCAGCTGGGTAAAAATGGAATCTCCATGTACCGTTGGCTGACACATTAAAGCAAGAGCTAAACTGTCTGGATTGCAATGGAATGGGTTGTCATTTGGAGCTAATACAGATGCACCAGAAAATCTGAAGTTACATAAAATTGGTAAGCATGGGAGCCAGGCTAGGGCAGGAGTGGGGAGTAAGACATGGACAAGGGAAGTAGGCACTGCCTGCCTTATCCATTCGGAGAAGGCAATGGCACCCCACTCCAGTACTCTTGCCTGGAAAATCCCATGGACGGAGGAGCCTGGAGGGCTGCAGTCCATGGGGTCGCTGAGGGTCGGACATGACTGAGCGACTTCACTTTCACTTTTTACTTTCATGCATTGGAGAAGGAAATGGCAACCCACTCCAGTGTTCTTGCCTGGAGAATCCCAGGGACGGCGGAGCCTGGTGGGCTGCCATCTATGGGGTCGCACAGAGTCGGACACGATTGAAGTGACTTAGCAGCAGCAGCAGGCTTATCCATTATACATTCTTGACTAGAATGTAGATGTCTTAAAGATTATTCTGGGCATAAAGTAGGCTCATTTCAGCAGATTAAGATTAGTCCTGGCCCAGTGACCTGTCAGCATAGTTTGGACTAATTAAGAAACTGGGTGAGCTGGATTCTGAAGGTGACATCTTGATGCTGGAACTCAAGTACGGGTGGGGAGACAGAAAAACAAGAGGGTTCAGAGCAGTTACATAATTGGCTCAAGTAAGTTAACAGCAGTGCTAGGATTAGAATGTGGGTGTCCTAGTTTCATGCTTCACCCTTGTCCTACAGCAAAGACAAAACATCCAGCTGGAATAACCATGCGGTAGAAAGGCATTGATTTTTTTCAGGCTATAATATTCAAGATATACCTAGATTCAAGCTAATTTCTGAGACCCTGGAGACATTTGCAAATAGAAAGGTCTTGCTGGGACAAGAGCTATTTGATTTTTTAGGGCAGAGACACACATTTTCCACTCAGGCTGCACATTAGAATCATCTGGAGTGCTATTAAAACTATGAATGTGGGACTTCCCTGGTGGTGCAGTGGTTAAGACTCTGCATTCCCAATGCAGGGGGCTCGGGTTCGATTCCTGGTCAGGGAACTGGATCCCACATGCTACAATTAAACATCCCGCATGCCACAATTAAGAGTTTGCATGCTGCAACTAAAGATTCCATATGCTCCAACTAAAAGAACCCTCAAGCTGCAACAAAGATGAAAGACTGAAGATCCCATGTGCCACAACTAGGACCCAGTGAAGACAAATAAAAAAAAACAAAACAAAACTTTTAATGATGCCAGAGGAGTCCCTCTCAAAAAATTCAGACTGCACTGATCTGGGATGGAACTCAAAGAATTAATGCATGCAGCATCCAATAACTATTTGTACAGTTGTCTCCTGACTGTAAAAAAAAATAAAATAAAATAAAAAAGGGGGTTGCACATTCTAGGGAAAGGTAACTCCTGAACCTGCCATTGATTAATGTGTGACCTCACTTAATCTCTTTGCTTCGATTTTCTTTTCTGTAAAACACATGTCTTTACTCCTTATAGGATTACCATGTGGATCCAAAGATAATGCAATGTAAACTAAAGATTATAAACCCCCTAGGGAACTCTACAGACACTATTATAAGGTCCCTGAGTCTGTGTGAATGAGATCTAAGTTCAATGGGGATGCATCCTGTATAAAAGCATTCAAAGATGACAATTATATTAATAGCTAGTTTATCTAAAACTCGTAACAGTGAAAATAATCTCAGAATCACGTGCTTCTCTTTTTTTATGCTCTAGGAAGGCATACTTTCTCTAACAATAATGTAGTAAGAGCTGTTCACGTGTAAAATGCTGCTTTCTCATGTGAATACTCAAGAAAAAGCCAGTCCTTTCTTAGTTGTTCATTTCTCTTAACAACAAGGACAAAACTGGAGGAAAGCCTGAGGTGATTATATTTTATTCTAAATTCTTTTAAATATGAACTTGATAGAAGAGATGTTCTGCCCTTCTGCTTGGGTTTGATGTGAAAATCAAAGTATTCCACCTCAACAGGGTGAACCTTGGCTAGTTTTGCAGAAAAGGGATCAAAGTGGGTGGATCTTCAATCTGGTGCTGCCTCAGAGTCCACTGGAACAATGGTTCTGAGGGACCCTGCCCCAGGTTTATGGAATCAGAATATCCATGGGAAAAGGCTGGTCACCTGTGGCTCTCCTATGCTGCCCTGGTGATGCTTCCGCTTCCTGCACATCCCTGGACATAAGAGAGGAGTGTAGGGGAATCACACATATAGCTCAGGGATTCTCAAACTTTAATGTGCATGTAAATCACCTGGAGATTTTGTTAAAATGTGACTTTGGAGACAGCAGGCCCTGTGTGGGTCCCAACACTGCCTTTTTAACAAACTTCCAGGTAAGGAAGATACTTCTGGCCCATGGACCACATTTTGAGGAGTGAGGATCTTGGTGACATATAAAAGGAAGGTGGAAACAAAAACCTCCCTTGGTGAACAGTTCATGGGGATTTCACCCGTGAATAATCTGGTAATTCCTAGTATACTAGGAGGAAGAATCTCAAAGCACCTCACTTCTGTTCCTATTTAATGAGCAGTTGGTTAAAGATCATGAATTCCTGCTGTCAAATGATCTGGGAGTTGATGGAAAGCAAGGTGAAAATTTTGAATCTCCTAAAACTCTATTTCTAATGTGAAGAAGCATCACAGACAACCTCATCATCCACAGCAATTTCTATTTTTTTGGTGTTCAGGTTAAGATTTAATAGTACTGTCTATGCAATGACATCACATCTTTTGTACCTATTAACCAAGAGATGTCAAAGATGCTATGAATGGTGATTGGTAGAGCATTGGAAATACCTGCTGACTGAAAAGCTTTTCAAAGTAGATTAATTGCTGTTCATTTCTGTGGTACCCTAAGAAGGTCTGACACTGCACAGCTTTTGAAATAGGACATACAGCATCCTTTACAATGGATTTCATGCCATTACCCAGTATCCCACTGATATAATAAAAGGCTGACTCATTTCCTTTCCTCTGCATGATCTGTTACAATAGAAACTGGGATACCATATGCTGGGCCGCTCAGTATGGCCAGCGGCTCTTGGTGATGCTGCCAGCTTTAAGGTAATCATAGCCTAGAAAAGCAATGAGAGAATCACTGCTGGACAGTTTGCATTGGGGGGTTTTGAGTAATTGGGGCGATTTCATCAGATAATCGTTGATCCCACTGCCCCAAACTGATGGATGTCTGCGATGGTCTCATATAACCTTCAAGACCCACTTGGTTGTTGTCTCGCAAATTCCCTTGCCTTGCCCGCTTTGCCCACAGTATTACTGAGCTCACAGTTTCTAATACAGTCCATAATGAGAATATTTATTTCCTTGTCTTTTGCCATCAAGACTGTCAGGAATGTCAGCACAGCTCAAGAAACTGGATTTCAGAGCTGCTGACTGCTGCCAGCAGAGACAAGCAAATTTCAATGAATGTCTACAGAAATTTTTAATATATTTCTCAGTGGGAAGGGGAGAGTATTCAGGTGCCTCATTGCGGAGAAGCACAGCAGCACTTCGTGTGTTTTGCCTTTCCTAAAGATATCAGTATACTAGGAGGTAGTGAGGTATTTTTTTTTTCTCAATATGCTACTCGATTAATTTTCAGAGTTGCTGCCATGTTGTGAAAGCTTAACACTGTGAAGGTAGCCTGCAGAAGAAATTAGCAAAATCTTCCGTTCTTATTTTGATCAGATTTTGTACTAAGAGACCTCTTAGTGTGAATGAACATCACTTTAAATATATGTCCAGTTAACTGTTTTCCTCATATAAAGGACAGGATTCCAGCAATGCAAATATAGCTTATAGACATATTTAGTCTTTATTTAGCTATTATTATGTAGTGATAGAACTAAAAAGGATCCAAGAGATTTATTTTAATCTCTTCATTTAGAGATTAATGAGTGTTGCATAGATAATTTGAACATAGTAGTCCAATATCTAATAATGATCTGAAACAGATCCAGGACCAGAACTCATGGCCTGGACTCCACATTTAATGGTTCTCATACTAACTTGGAGAGAAAAGGAAGTCCTAAAGAATAAACCCATTTCTTCAGAACACAAACTCCTGAAATCTAATCTGGATTCTCTGCTGGTTTCTGAAAACCAGAAACCCTAACAATTCTATACCCTCCATCGAGACTTGGAGGGGTGCCTGCCTCTTCCACCTGCTTTTGTATTCTTCAGGCCTGAAATGCAAGCCTTGCAGCTGTTTTGCTATTAAATAATTGTTATTTGCTGCTAAAAATGTTAGCTGGGGCATTAGGCGTGAAGGAAAAACTGAAACTTTTGAAGAGAGGACAAAAATAAAATAATGTTTTCAAATTCTCAGTTTAAAATATTTTCTTTTTCAGTCATGAGTAATGCCAAATGGAAAATTAAGGTAATAACAAGGAGGGCAGATATCAAACTTTACCCAGAAAGACCACAAATGGAGTTTATCAGTCTTGTCAACACAAACTGTCATGGAATCCTAATAAATATCACTAACTATTAAGCAGTCAGATTCCCCTTTCAGTCATCATTAGTCCTTTTAGTAGACACTGCAAGTTGCCTACACAGCATTTCTCCATATTCTCCCTTATTCAAAATTATGACTTCTTTTGGGGCCATCCCGCATCTGTATAAAATACTTGAGTTTTCCCTTTTGCCACTGGGGTGATCAATGCAATATACATACAAGTCCTTGGGCAAAGCAAACCTTCTATAATACAAAGTCAATTTACAATGGAGAGACATCTGACATTTGTCCCAGCCTCTTCTCATTTTTACCTTGGAGCATTGCAAACTTGGTGCCTTAGCCATGTCCCGCCCCCTGCTTCACGCCCCATTCCCAACTCCCCCCAGTCCATTATAAACTTCAGAGAAGAATCAGAGAAAGGGCTTGAGTCCTGGTAGATACGCCTAAGAAGTAGTGCTAACTTTACACTATATAACTTTGGAAGTCTTGTGTGTGTGAGGATAGCACAAACGTAAGTCCATGGAAGCCAGTGTTAGCTTTGTTTTCAGGGACCTGCAAACAAATGCATTCCTAATCTAGTCACTATGTGTGCTCAAAACATCACCCTGGTTCTGTGGTGAACGGACTTCGGTCCTGGGTCTGATCCCTTCACAGACCCACAGTGAGATGAAATGAAGCAAGGCTGTCCTTTAATACAACCAAGTTGGCAGCAGTGCTGGCAATTTACCTACGTGGTTTTAACAAGCAATAGGATTCTGATTTTGATTGACTCAGGTGTCTTTCCCCTTGTGCCAGGTAGACAGCAGCAGGATAGATCATTTGCACAATCTGATATTTTCTTATCCTAATTTTGGGAGGTACTGCCAACGATGCTTCCTCCACACAGAGGGACTTTGGGAATCTCTACAAATGACACTGTCCCCCAAGCTGATGCTCATGGGAGAACGATCAGCAAGCAAAATAGCAACCAGTGAAGTGTGCATATTTTGGTGCACTCAGTTACCTCCAGAATGGGCTGGTGGGCCGCACAGCAGTACCATCCCCTGACCTTGGCGGACAGACACAGTGCTTCTTGTTCTTGGCTTAAAGTTTTCAAGATCTGTTGGGAGAAATAAAGGAAAAGAGGTTTAAAATTTAATGCATTATCAGAAGGTAACATTACTTCAAAAAGAATGTAAGAGTCTTTACAGCACCCAGATTGGGGAAATTCAACTTAAATTTTTCTGTGTTATTGTCCCATCCACCTAGATTTTATAGATTTTATAGCTAGACTGTAAGGTAGCCACTTGGCATATGTCCTTATTTAGATTAAAAAACAGTTAACATCAAATAAAATTTATAAGTTCAGTTCCTTAGTCACACTGGCTGCATCTTAAGCGCTCAAGGGCTACACACAGTCAGTGGTTTCTACACTGGACAGTAGACAGAGAGAGCGTGTATATACTGCTGAAAGCTTCACTAGTACATGTCTGCCTGGAGACACCAAGGCTTAAATGGGCTAAGTGGCCTCCCCAGCTTCTATCTGTAATTAACTATATCATAATCAGGATGGCAAATTTGCGTTTTCTGATAGTCAGT
The DNA here is from genome assembly GCF_027580195.1 of Bos mutus. Classification (NCBI taxonomy): domain Eukaryota; kingdom Metazoa; phylum Chordata; class Mammalia; order Artiodactyla; family Bovidae; genus Bos; species Bos mutus. Next base: position 23,753,334 of record NC_091638.1, read on the forward strand.
TGCTCACTTCACAAACCATTTCATTGTATGCAGTTATATTTCTTACTCTATGTGTATCTAGAATATGACTCTCTGTGTCGACACACACACACACTACATACAGTGGGTAAGTAGGCATTTATATACATATTTACAATTGTTTCAGTGTTCCTGGGTATTTTAAAATATTTACAGGGCAATGACCAAGGTTCTATTTGGAATAAAATTTCCCTTTCTCAAGGAGGTCAAATTTGGTTAGAGAGTTAAGACATTACAAGCCTAAATAGTGCGGCTAGAGTCAGTAAATATAGTTACCAATAAAAATGAGTTAATATAAAAAATATGTCTAATAAAGTGAGATACTGTTGTTAAAAATATTTTTTTCTTTCATCTTTTCAAACATAAATCCTCTCAACAACAATTGTTTTAAGTGCTATTTCTTTTCTTTTCTTTTTGGTCTAAAACATTTCATGCAGTAACCTATTTCTGGATTTGAGGATTCTTCTAAGCCAGGTCTGTTCTGTAGGGCTATAAGCCCTGTATCCATGCAGATCAAACTTCAGTCATATTTATTGACTATTTCCTCCATGCAGGCTATTTTGGCAAGTATTTTATGGTGATTACCTCAAGTTATCCTAACAATAAGAACATGAGTTAAGTTTGATTATGTTTCCATTTTACAGACTAGAAAAGAGAGGCACTAACATTTTTTAAAGGGTAGGTATAACATCAGGAAGTAATGGAGCTAGGAAATAAATCTGGATAGCCTTCCTGGAGTTAAAAGTGGGATGTTTCCACACTCAGGCTTGGTTTTAGGGGTTGCTCACAATGTTAAAGTAATTTATGCACATACATGTCTTAATTACCAGCTTCTTCTGGTATTAGGCAAATTTAATGCTCATACATTATTGTTTTTTTATCAGTTTAGTATATAAAAATCTGGTTGCCAGCTCAGGACACAGATGATATGAGAAGATCGCTTCTGTCCTGTAAGGACTCAAAAATTTAGTGGGCAGGCCTAACAGATGACATCTAACTGTGGGAACCCAAGACTGCTGAACTTGAGGTGTGCAGAGGGCCACCTGGAGGACACGCATGTACTTAGTGCAAAACAAAACATGACCACAATTTAAGTTACATTTCTCTACTATCTGACCCACTAGGGAAGCCCCAATTTAAGTTACATTTCTCATGTAATAAAATTATTTTTATTAGGTGAGGCTAGAACATGATTTTTTTTCTTTTCTTTAAAGGAATAGTTTGAGAAGCCTTCAAAATCAAACTACCGATTAAAAGAAAAAAAACTTCATTATGGCATTTATATTGTAAACCATTATCCCTAAAAATGGCACTGAATCATCGAAATTATTGCTTCTGCATACAGGTTCTTAAAATAAGTCATCTATGTTTTAGCATAGATGTCTTGTCCAATCTCCAGAGTTGCATGAAAAATTAAGAGCTGATGGGTAACAGAGATCAAATCTTATCCAGGCAAAATCCACCTTGATTCTAACTAGAGGAAGAACATTAAGAAATGGGAGGGGAAGAAAATAAAAAATATATGTGATGATTTTTTTAAACCGTTCTTGTGAAATGAAAGTAGCTCAGTCAAGTCTGACTCATTGCATGGACTCTATACAGTCCATGGAATTCTCTAGGCCAGAATACTGGAGTGGGTAGCCTTTTCCTTCTCCAGGGGATCTTCCCACCCTGAGGATTGAACCCAGATCTCCCACACTGAGGGAGATTCTTTACCAGCTGAGCCACAAGGGAAGCTCTTAAACTGTTCTTATTGAGTTTAAAAGGGACTTCCCTTGTAGCTAAAACTGTATTCCTGTTTCTTCATTTATAGTTTATGAATCCATGAAGTTCCACAGCATTTGGACAGTTAGAAAAATCGCATTAATCTGGTATTTGAGAAAATATTTAGATAAGATTCTTAGCAGTTAACTGAAATAGATTCCAGATGGTAAATACAATGAATGGAAAGATTGCATTTGGACAGATCTGAGTTTGAAAATCACCTCTGCCATACAGTACGCAAGGATTAATTTTCTCATAAATAACACGAGAGTAAATGTGATTTATTTTAGAATAGGAATGATGGGAAAAGATTAAATGAGTATTAATCATATTTGAAAAGCACAAAGCCTTTCATGCTCCAAGTCTGGGGCTTACTATTTATTTGTTCTGTCCATTCAGAATACTGTAATCCAGTGGCAAATCATATCTCGATTACTCCATTGAGAAAGGGTTTTGGAACAATCCTGGTAGACCAGTGGTTAAGAATCTGCCTGCCAATGTAAGGGACATGGGTTTGATTCTTGGTCCAGGAAGATTCCACATGCCACGGAGCAACAAAGCCTGAACACAACTACTGAGCCCGTGCTCTAGAGTCCATACTCCACAAGAAACCACTGCAATGAGAAGCTGATGAAATGCAATGAGCCCCTGCTCACCACAACTAGAGAAAGCCAGGGCACAGCAATGAAGACCCAGTACAGCAAAAAGTAAACACATACTTTTCTAAAACAGGGTTTTGAATAACAAATGCACTCCAGGGAGAGTTGAAGAGGCTACTCAAAGTCCACCATATTTATGCACATGTTTAAGAAAACGCTGCCTGTTTATTATGGCTCTGTTCACTTATAACTATCCATTTAGATCCTAATTGCTAGCAGCATGATAATTTTCCAAATTAAAGACCTATGTCTGTGAATATGCAGTTTTTTGAAATTTGGACATGGCCAGGCCTTTCCCAGAAATATTCCCATATATTTTATCTGAGCATCATTTTATCTACAAAGACTTGGTACTAGATAATGTTCAGAGCAACAAGCATTCCAAGTTAGTTAGAATACTTTATAATGTTCTATTACCATGACTGCAACACTAATAGCAATGATTGCATCTACTTGCAAAAATGTATTGAGGTCTGCTAAGAACTTTTCCCCAGATCTCACTTAATTCCATTATAGATTTAATTCCCAATTAGCAGGTGCTGTAACTGTAGTTCAGAGAAGTTCTTCACACACTGAGAAAGTGGCCAGAAGAATACAAACTCATCTTCCTCTCTCCAAAGCCATTGCTACCAAGTACCAGAATCTATCACTTCCCAACTTCCTCCCTGACTTAGTGAAGCCAGTGGGAACGAGCATTCAAACTAGTTACCTGATATCCTAGGGACAAAAAAAAGTTCAGTGTAATGAATGAATTTTTGCTCCTCAGGGAGTATGTAAGAAAATCCACATTTCAATGCACAAAGCAATGAGTTGGTACATTTGATTTCCAATTTCTATTCCTTTGCTTTTCCTTGTGGATGAGCACTTGATGAGGGGATTTTAAACATCAGGTGCAGAGGATGAAGTGGAACAGGAGAAAACAATCAGAAACCACTGTATTAAAAAGTAGGATTGCTACATAGTAAAGGAGGTAGCTGAACAATGACACTTGGGTGATAGACCTTTCAGCTCTGTGCTGCTAGTTACTAAAGATACGGGTGAATAAACGATGCATACATATGACAAAGAATTAATATCCATGTACCATGGTTTCTGAAAATAAGAATTTTTTCCAGCTTTGAATATGGTTCTTTGACAAGTGAATTATAGACCTTAAAAAACCAAATGGAGTGGCCATACATTTAGATGTTGATTTCATTCATCACCATTTTATATAAATTTTTTTCCAGAAATCACAGGCTAAAAATGCATAATTTCATGGCATCTGTGTTTTCCTATCATATTTTTTTCTGTGAAAACAACTGTCTTTTATTCTCCTGTAGGATATACTATTAGCACTTTATTTTTACATGAGGTTTTAAAAAATATGCTATTATAGTACTTGAAATGTGTAGCTAATTGATAGCATAGAGGAAGTACTTTAACAGCTAAATTCCTTGAGGAGTAAACGTGTACAAAGGTCTTGTAGCTGCAACATGAGATAAATAATAAAAGCCTTAGTATTTGAAAACATTTAGAATTCAGGTTGCAAAGTAAATCAGAGAGTGAGGGGGAAATATCTCCAGATATTTACTGTTTGGAAAGTTATTTAACGTTTAGAGAAGGAGATGAAGTAGTATGTATAAAAAAAAAAAAACAACAACAAAAACAAAAAACACTGGACGGGACTAAAGAAAACAAAATCAAGGATCCAACATGTTTTTTGAGAAATAGTAACAAATAAGGAAGAGTAACTTTTTTAAGAAGGGACTGCCTATCACACATATGAAGAAAGCTGAGCGCCAAAGAATTGATGCTTTTGAACTGTGGTGTTGGAGAAGACTCTTGAGAGTCCCTTGGACTGCAAGGAGATCTGACCAGTCCATCCTAAAGGAGATCAGCCCTGGGTGTTCTTTGGAGGGAATGATGCAAAGCTGAAACTCCAGTACTTTGGCCACCTCATGCGAAGAGTTGACTCATTGGAAAAGACTCTGATGCTGGGAGGGATTGGGGGCAGGAGGAGAAGGGGACGACAGAGGATGAGACGGCTGGACGGCATCACCGACTCCATGGACGTGAGTCTGAGTGAACTCCAGGAGTTTGTGATGGACAGGGAGGCCTGGCGTGCTGCAGTTCATGGGGTTCCAAAGAGTCAGACACGACTTAGCAACTGAAGTATCACGCATATGAACAGAAAGACTTAAAGCCATCCATAGGGTAGGACCACCCACAGAAGAGCATAAGTTTAGTTTTAAAATGACGAGGAAAGATTAATGATAGTAGCATACAATATGGTTTATCAAGAATCCACAGAGGAGCAGAAGAAAAGTAAAGTGGAAAAATGTACAGTGAACCATGTAAGTAACATACATATTTTTAATGCATATATCATTATTAATAATAATTATATTATTATAATTATTGCTTACTCCAATTTTGAAAGAAGCAATCGATAAAAAGAATCAATGTCAGCTTGGGAAAATGGTCAAGGGATACATTTGTTTTGAATATAATTCCCATAATGATGATTGTGCCATTTATTTCAAAATGAAGTATTTTGGGGATATAACTTTAAAAACCAGTCGTCATGTAGCATATTTAAAATTGTGTCTTGACTCTGTCACTTGCCCCTTGAACGTCTTACATGTGTGGCTGCACATCTGCATGGCTTCCTGGATGACTGGGACTAAGACTGATAGTAAGTCAAACTTTACAGAAACCTTATGAATTGCAAAGTCCCATTTTTGACATCCTTTCCACGAAAAAAGAAGGAAGAAATCATTAGTGAGACTGGCTTGGTTGACCTGGTCTACCTGTGAGAGTATATTTAGCAAGAGGAAGAGTTACTGCATGGTTTAACACATTGGCTCTGGAGTCAGGAGGACCTGAGCACGGACTCGGCTCTTTCAACTCTTCAGCTATATGATGTAGGTGAATTAACTTCAGTTTCTTCATTTTGAATATCAGGACAATAATTCCTATCTCACAGCACCCTTTAGAGACTAAGATTATGAATGTAAAGCACTTAACACAATAACTGGCCCACAGTCAGTGGTCTATGGATGTTTGCACTAGCATTCTCATTTCTCAGCATCACAGGAAGGTCCACAGAAAGGGAAACGTGGGTGACCGAGTGATTCCACCTTTCACCAGATAAAGTAACAGTACAGTAGGTAGGTCAATCACACTGTGCAAAATAAGCTAAGACTTAAAATACCTCTTCTTTGGCTGGTCTGTTTTCAACTCTAGACTGGTGCTGAAGTGAGCTAGATACCTTATATTTTCAATTACATGGATTATATTCTTCATGTGACTTACAATGAAGATATACTCACATACACTGAATTCAGATAATTTTCCTTAAAGAACTTCCTATGATGATACATTCTGAGACAGGTAGTGTTATCTTTTCATGCTAAGTTTGGAAATACCATTTTCCAAACACTAAAAACTAATGTTTGTGTACCTTTTTAAAGGGTACAAAATATTGTCATTTTAAAACAGAAATAAAAGATGACACATTATGCTATTTGCTGGCCATATAAATTTACTCATTGAGCTTAAAATTTTAGGGGTTTACACTGCACACCAGTTGAAAATAGGATGGATGAAAATGGAAATTGAATGCAGATGGACAGACAGATATGCTTGTCAGTATCTTGTTTTTCCTGATGTCATTAATTTTTCTATTTGTTCAGCCAACCTTCAGCAAATATTTTTTGAGTTCTTCTTTTGTTCCAAGTATTGGTGTCTGCCATTTTCTCTCTCCAACAACTAAGTAAAACAGTCAAAAATATGTATAATATATGCTGAAGATTTGATATTAAATAACCTCATTTGTTGGCAGCTTAAAGTAAGGTACCAAAATCTGATTCTGGGTAGTGGTTTGACATTGAGAAGAAAAGCAAATCTCTTTCCGAGAGACCTTTGTATAGATAATAAAGAACCTTATTAATATTCCTAAGTTAATGTATACTCATTTTACAAATGACTCAGCCATAGAAATAGCTCATGACAGTTCTTTCATAGCCCAAGGCTACTGCTATGGACATTACTATGAAAATCTTTAGAGCACTTGTTTCAAAGTTAAAAATGAAAACTAGAGGGTGCTCTCTCAGGGGCTGATTCCAACCCTCACAATGTACTCCCTCCAAATATCTGAATTTTATTCTCACTCTCATTAGCCATAGCAGATGAAAGTCTATAATTTAGGGATTACTTTGGGATTATAGAAATGCCATCTTAGAACCAGAAATGACTGCAAGTGTATTACCTTGCTATTAGTCACTTACAGTGAAGAATGAGTTAATTCATTAAGATTAATTCCTCTTAAATAAATAAGAGCAGTACAGATTCTTTGAATATGAGTTTTGATTGACCATAAAAGAAACAAAGAAAATGTAATCTAAGAAATATTGGGGAAGGCAAAGTAGGGCTGAGAAACCTCAAAGAAGGATTAATGACTTAAAAATACTCTTAAATTTGATTTTCTTCATAGGTGCTTTTTACTGAAAGAAATAGTTATGTATCAACAAAACTGTCTATAAACAACACTAGTTTCTCACTCAATATTATCTGTTTTATTTTTTGTAGAAGAGCTGAAAAGGAAAATGGGGACAAATACAGGATGGTAAAGATGTGTGCAGTTTGGCAAAGACAACTTTGGGATCAGCAATTCTGCATTTAGCAGGTTACTCTCCTCTTTCTCTTCTTGCAACACATCACTGCAGCGCTTTTTCCTTCCAGTAACTAAACCTAGGCAAGACCTTAAAATAGCATAATCAATGTGATGTGTTAAGGAGGCTTCTGTGGGCTGATCTGGAAATTGATACAACTTGTAAATATTAACTCTTTAGGAAGAAATGTAAGTCCAATTTCAACTAGCTTATACAAAGAGCACAATTTCTCATTTGCTGTTTATTCATTCATTAAAACTGGACAACATTTCTATGAGGGAAATATTATTACTAATCCACTTTATACAAATAAATAAAATCTACATGCAAGATTACAGTTCTAGTATAAGGAAGAGTATGGATTAGAACCCAGGTTTTCTTTGACCCCCAAGTTCTCTATTCCATATTGAATTAAACATCAGGAATGAAACCAATACTTGCTGATATTCCAGCTGACTATTTGAGACTTTTAACTTTTTCACCCCTCTGCTGTTATTTTCTTGACTTTACAAGAAAATAAAGGTTGTTTTGCTGCCCCTTTTTCTCTAAGTGTGTGGCTATCCTGATAGCTATTTTTATTTCTTACTTTGGAGTTTTTCTTTCCTCATTTCTTTGACACGCTCTATTTTATCTAGATTTCCATGCTATTTAAGAAGCCTAAGAACAACCCAATTTAAGCCGCTTAAATTTCCCTGCGTGTTCCATACAAGTACGCACCTACCGACCTCATGAGGTTGCTGTGATGAGTACAACCTGGCATCGTAAGTACTGTTGTTCTCCTTCAGAGACAGGTGCCCTAAAACACAAGCTATTATTATAGCATTTTTCTCTACAGGAGCTCATCTCTTTTTCGCATATCATCCTGACTCAGGAGTGTTAATGGTTAGGCAGCTGCATTCTCTATCTTTGGTTTCATACTTACACAACACAAAGAGCAACAAAAATTTCCAGAACAGCATCTGGCCTAGTAAATTTCAGAACAAAATACAGACTCTTTACTGAGCTCTACAATGACCTTTAGGGATCTGGTCCCTATCCAGACCCCCAGTTTCAGCCTCTGCTATGTTCCCCCTTTTTATTTATATGGTAACAACCACGTTTTGCTTTCTGTTCTTCAACATCTTAAGGCTAATCCTATTTCAGGACCTCTGAACTTGCTGCTATTGTCTTGGATGCTCTCTACCCATCTTTTGGCTCAATAATGCTCATTCTCTAGGACTCAACTCAAATGTCACCTCCTCAGAGGAGCCTTCCCTGACTGTTTTATGTGACATAGCCCTCCAACCCAGTTCCACTCTCCATCACATCACCTCTTTATTCTGTCTTTCATAGTAATCATCACCAGCATCTGCAATTACTTTGTTCATTAATATACTGTTTGGTTTACAGTCCCACCTACCCCTCCTCCCCGCCCCACAAAAAGAAATAATAATAAGGCTCAATAGTGGCAGGAATCTTTACAGTCTTTATCAGGCTACATGCTATATGCACAGTGCCTAAAGCATGTCTGACACAGATGGGGTACTTAGTATCTGTCGAGCACCATTCTCTATCATGTTTCACACACTGAGCTGGTATGCAGGAGATGTGCTGGAGTAGGGTGAATCTTCTTGTATTTGTCCACACGACACACCATCTTACAGCATCCTGGCTATGGAAGGACCTTTGTGTGCTTAATGACCAGGGATGCTCTACAGATAACTTTGAGAAAAGGTCTTTAATCAATGGCGCTAAGCCACCTACGCTGCCTTAAAATGAAAGCCTAGAGACACCCTAAGACAGGAATACAATCAGCATATGAAACAAATGCACTGCTTGACCAAAAACAAGAAACATCCTCTCACCCACTGACACCTGCCCAAAGGAATACTTGAGATGAGGAAAACATGAAAGCACATTATACAGACCGCATGGGCCTGTTGGTCTTTGTAATCAGGACTGTTATTAGCTAGTGGGGATATAGCCTACAATTATCTGTTCTTCATCTAGTGTGGCAGTGCTTTCACTTGACAGACTTATCATTACAGTTCCTTTTTTTTTTTTTTTGATCATTATAGTTTTGGCATAAAGAAACATGAATCTCCATTTTGAACTTCTACTTTATGGGCTTTCATTCTCCCCTCTGAAAATTAAAATTAGCAAGTTGTAATTCACTGTCCGAGTCTTCCTAATAAACGAGCAACCCTAGAGGGCAAGTCAGAGATGCCCAAGTAACAGAATAAATATTCTCAGAAGAAATGCTGAAAAGGCACTGTATCAAGAGGCCATCATAAAGGCACTAATCTACAGGAAAAACCTTGGGGTGAACTAGATGAAGATATACAGGCCACTGGTCATGATAAAAATCCAGAGGCCACAATTCTACCAGCCACACTATCGATCATGAAGAACCTCACTTTAAAGTGAAGAGAAATGGCTTCACCTCTGACTTCTTCATTCCATTTATTTTCTTTTACTAAGTTCTCAGGGGTACAAGCCTGAGCAGTGAGATGGCTACCAAATTTGCCTAACGCTTTGGGGCAGTGGGTAATAATCTCTGAAGGAAGAGAGGCAGTTTCTCCTTGCTTGATCATAAATAAAACTAGGAAGACACTCATATCGTTAAACTGTCTCTTGCACGTGTGTTCAACTGCTTAGTCGTGTCCAACTCTTGTGACCCCATGGACTTAGCCTGGCAGGCTCCTCTGTCCATGGGACTTCCTAGGCAAGAATATTGGAATGGGTTGCCATTTCCTTTTTCAGGGGATCTTCATGATCTAGGGATCGAGCCTGAATCTCCAGTGTCCCCTGCATCAGCAGGCAGATTCTTTATCACTGAGCCATCTGGGAAGTCCAAATTGTACCTTAATTCTATTAAAAAAATAGACATTTTCCCCAAGCAGCCTGGGAGGAACTTACTCTATTAACTTTAAAGGGCGAGGTAAACTTTATCAGTACTTCCTGATACCCGTGCTCTGCAGAAAGTTTTGCTCTCAAAACAAATAGAAGACTCCTCACTATACACTCAGTTTTGGACTTCTGAAATAATTAAATAGGGATTGGTCACTCATAAAAGAAAATGCCAGTCATGCTTAAATTCACTGCTCCTAAGAAATTGGACACACTTTGCTCAGTTAAGTTCAGTTGCTCAGTTGTGTCTGATTCTTTGAGACCCCATGAACCGCAGCATGCCAGGCCTCCCTGTCCATCACCAATTCCGGGAGTCCACCCAAACCCATGTCTATCGAGTCAGTGATGCCATCCAACCATCTCATCCTCTGCCGTCCCCTTCTCCTCCTGCCCTCAATCCCTCCCAGCATCAGGGTCTTTTCAAATGAGTCAGCTCTTCATCAGGTGGCCAAAGTATTGAAGTTTCAGCTTCAGCATCAGTCCTTCCAATGAACACTCAGGACTGATTTCCTTTAGGATGGACTGGATGGATCTCCTTGCAGTCCAAGGGACTCTCTAGAGTCTTCTCCAACACCACAGTTCAAAAGCATCAATTCTTTGGTGCTCAGCTATACAACTATTTGGGGAAAAATCAAAGTTTTTGTAAGTAACAGCTTTGTTTAATCGCTGGTTCTTACAGGGCTATTTCTTTTCTATTTTCCTTCCCCTTCTCTGAGTATAAAACATTTCTTGGGATACTGGATGTTGAATACTGCTTAAAAATGTTTAAGGGCATAAAAAATGCTGTATATAGATGAAATTCCCAGATGAAGAGCAGCTGTTATTTATGTTGAATTTAAGTTGCTTCGGCAACTCCAACCATATATTTTTATCTCATTTAATTACAGTTTTGAAAATAAAGCCATCATCAAATACACATGCAAGCCATGTGTTTATTCATCATCTATTTAGACTATGCTATGGGGCTGTTTCACCATTCTCTTCACAGAGAGTAATTAGAGATAAAGCTTCACTGTGATAAACCTGGCAGTTTTTGGAAATGTCATCACTCAAGCCCCTTGCTTTTAAATACACCCTGGGAACTGAGAACAGATTCATTCAACACCTACACTGGGCCTCTGATGAGTGTCTATCACATGCCAGCCATGGTTTTGGGCACTGGGGTCACACCATGGAAAAACAAAACAAATCTGTCTCCTCAAAGAAGGTAAAGTGTGGGATTTTCCTGGTGGTCCAGTGGTTAAGTATGTGCCTTGCAATGCTGGAGACATAGGTTCAATCCCTGGTTGGGGAACTAAGATGCCACACTCTGCAGGGCAACTAAGCCTGTGCGCCATAATGGAAAGATCATGCGTGCCACAACTAGAAACCAACACAGCCAAATAATAACTGTTTTTTTTTTTTTTTCTTAAAGAGGATAAATTAGATGAAAGGACCATAAACAAAATAAGAATAAATTATGCATAGCATCCTTGAAGGTGATAAGTGCTGTAAAAATAAGTTAGGGAAACAGGATCAGGAAGTGGCAATGAAAACTATAAAAGAGGAAGATAATAGAAAAGTAGGATCTTGCTACTTCCCATCCTGCTTCCAAATGTGGAGAAATAAATCACTGCCCCTCTGCCGACTCAGCTTTTGGCCCCCACTGAGGCTGCAGAGAACAGCTCAAAGTGCCAAGCTGTCCTGATTTAGTTTTGTACTTTCTAATTTCTAACTGAAGTTGAAGCTGCCCTAGTTCAGGTAACACCTGAGGAAACTAGTAAATAAGTGTTTTCATCTTCCACCTAAAAGTTTCAAAGAGTGCTTGGCAAAAACAAAAACAAACTTTTAGATAACTGAAGAAGCAGGAGAAACACCTGAGCAGGCATACTAAATATACACTGATTTCCTAAGGGAAGACAATTCTCCAATGAGTATTGTGATAATTTATGCTCTGCTTTAGATGTAGTTACTCTTTTCTGCCTCAGAAATCCTACAAACTCAGAGAATTTCAGAGGTGGGAAGATCTTCATGTTTGTCTTAGTCTGTTCGAGTTGCTATAACAAATATGCCACAGATGAGGTGCCTTAAACAACAGACAGTTATTTCTCACCATTCTTAACACTGAGACATGTAGGCAGATCTGGGGTCTAGTGAGAAACTGCTTCCAGGTTTGCAGATGCCCATCCACTCACTGTGTCTTCACGTGGTAGAAAGCAGAGAGAGAGAGAAAGCTCTCCACATCTCTTCTTTTAAGGGCACTGATCCATTTATGAGAACACCACCCTCATGACTTAACCACCTCCCAAAGGCTCCACCTCCTTTTAATATCACTTGGTGGGTTAAAATGTCAACATATGGATTTGGGGAGGAGACATGAACATTCAGCCCATAGCACCTTCCTTTCTTCAATCTGAACTCCCTCCTTGCCCCTCCCTTCTTTTCTTCTCCTTGTCTTGTCTGGTGGGTGTTGTGGAGAATACTATGGTGAATCAAAGTCATTCCTGACCTCAAGAAGTCTACAATTTAGAGTATATAGGAATATAAAGCACACTATTACAAGGTGCAAAGGGAAAAGTCAATGCTGTAGACTGATGGAAATAAAGCAGTATGGAAGTTGGTAAGAAGTACTTTACTGGAGTGATTCATCCAGTCACCACTGCATTTGCGAGGGTGATGGACCCAGGTGTATGGATCTTGGATCTGGGTTTTAATTTAGGTCAATGCCCATGACCTGCTTCCTTTCCATCTCTGTCTCAGCCCTACTGATTCTCCCCACTTTCTCTTTACAGGTCAAAGCTCACAGACAGCACACAGCACTGCCTCACTCTACTGCAATGTGTGACTGGATTCTTATAAGAACTGTAATATTAAGTGTGTTCAGACTCGTTACTCAAACTCATCAAACCTAGACTCTGTCAACCACCGAAACTACTATTGTTCTGGTTTTCACAGGAGACAAGCTCATGATGCAGCTCGAGCCTTATCTTCAGAGTCATAATCTGCCATCTTTCCATCTTAACAATATCACTCCTGAGGTCATTTTCTAGTTGAATGTCTCTGGGTGTGTCTCTGTCTCACAACTTTAAGGCAGGAGTTTTCAGAAGATTTCAGCATCATTCCCATTGTTATTTGCAAGAAATCCTACCACAGTTCTACAGCCTCAGTCTCACGTGGCACTTGGATTTCCACAAATTTCTTTAAAGACTGTAGATGAAGCTGTAGTTATAAGGATGCTGCACAGCATTCAGTTCTGTTCAGTTCAGCCCCTCAGTAGTGTCCAACTCTTTGCGACCCCATGGACTGCAGTACGCCAGGCTTCCCTGTCCATCACCAGCTCCTGGAGCTTGCTCAGATTCATGTTCATTGAGCTCGTGATGCCATCGAGTGTTGCACAGCATAACAAGTGATAAACCCACTTTTAAATGTCCCAGAAGCGTGTGTGCGTGTGTGTAGTTGAGTGAGCTAGTGAAGGGATTACAGATTGCTGCTGAGGCAACCTGGGGCTTCAGTCATGATGCAGTGCTCACATCCTTCTTGCTCAGTTGGAAGTGTGGTACTAATTCAGAGATGGCTCTGGATTGCAGTAATAATCACAGTAATGACAGCTAAGGTTTACTGAGTGCTCACTATGTACCAGGCACTGTTTTAAGTACTTTTCAGGTATGAACTCATATAATCCTTTCAACAATACCCATGAAAAGGTACTATTGTAGTCCCTTTTATCTGTGAGGAAATTGAGGCACAGAAACTGAAATCATTCGTTCATGTTCCCACTGGTAGTAAATACTAAGGCCAGAATTCTAACCTAGGTTTGCCTGGTTCCAGATAACCTGATGTTTTTCTTTATTTAGGCTTTTTTTTTTTTTGCATGACACGTAAAGCTCATAAAAGTTCATGTACAGTGAATTATGCAGAGCTTAAAGAATAATAAACTGAACACCTGTGAACCTAACACCAAGATTTACAGATGAAACACTGCCAGGAACTTTGAAGGCCCCTGTGTAATCCTCTGTGATTATTCCTCCACTACTGATTTCATCATTCTGCAATTTTCTTATGCTTTTATCATATATATATATATACACACATATTCCTAAACAATCTATTGTTTAGCCTTGAATATAACGTGCATTTTATAAAAAAAGGAATTGTATTAACACTAGGTATGCCTCTGAGACTTAGTATTTTTGTTTAACATTATTCCTCTGAGAGGCAATCTCAATGACATAGCTACAGTTCCTTCATCTCATTTAATACTTCCTTGTATGAATTCACCACAGTATCTATATCCTTTTTACTGTCTACAGATAGTTCTTTTTTCTACTAATTTACTATTATAAACTAAATTGCTATGAACACATGTTTCCTGGGAATATTTTCAAGAGCTTCTCTGATCTAGAGAATATTTATCCAGGAGTATAGTAAAAAAAAAAAAAAACGTTTAAATTTACTAGTTCATAAGAGGTTTATATAATCTGTTTTCTAAAGTGGTTGGGGCAAGGTTTAATATCTTGTCAGCCTGAATGAGACTCCCTCCTGTTTCTCACTAACACCTACCATTTTAATTTTTGTCAATCTGTACCTAAATGGCAATTCATTATTTCTAATTTGCACTTTCTTCAGTTACTAATAAAGCTGTTTTTTCATGTTTACAGGCCACTCACATTTCATCATTCTTAAAAATGCCAATTACTGTCATCTACTTAGTCATCTAGTGCATTTGTATCTTATTCTGACTGATTCATTGCAGTTCTTTACATATTGGGAACCTTGTGTTTGTCAGTTCTATTTTTACAATTATCTTTCTGCTCTATGACTTCCTTCCTTGACTCTGTTTCTAGTGCTTTTTCATGAATGGAAGTCTTCTGAATGTATCAATCTTTTCTTTATGGTGAACATCCTTAGTTTCTCACCTAAGAAACTGTTGTTGTTGTTCAGTTGCTAAGTCATGTCCAGATCTGTGAGACCCCATGAACTGCAGCATATCAGTCTTTCCTGTCCTTCACTATCTTCCTGAGTTTGCTCAAATTCATGTCCATTGACTCAGTGATGCCATCTAATCATCTCATCCTCTTGCCCTCAACCTTTTTCAGCATCAGGGTCTTTACCAATGAGTTGGCTCTTCGCATCAGGCGGCCAAAATACTGAAGCCTCAGCATCAGTCCTTCCAATGAATATTTAA
Source organism: Bos mutus (assembly GCF_027580195.1). Classification (NCBI taxonomy): domain Eukaryota; kingdom Metazoa; phylum Chordata; class Mammalia; order Artiodactyla; family Bovidae; genus Bos; species Bos mutus. Next base: position 23,768,483 of record NC_091638.1, read on the forward strand.
GGTTCATTTCCTTTAGGACTGACTGGTTTGATCTCCTTGCTGTCCAAGGGACTCTCAAGAGTCTTCTCCAGCACCACAGTTGCTGCTGCTGCTGCTGCTGCTAAGTTGCTTCAGTCGTGTCTGACTTTTTGCGACTCCATAGACGGCAGTTGGAAAGCATCAATTTGGCGCTCAGCCTTCTTTATGGTCCAACTCTCACATCCATACATGATTATTGAAAATACCATAGCTTTGACTAGACGGACCTTTGTTGGCAAAGTCATGTTTCTGCTTTTCAATACACTCGGTTTGTCATAGCTGTCCTTCCAAGGAGTAAGCATCTTTTAACTGTGTGGCTGCAGTCACCATCCACATTGATTTTAGAGTCCAGGAAAATGAAATTTTACATTCCCTTCATTTTCCCCATCTACTTGCCATAAGAAACTGTACTTTATCTGAAAGTCATAAAGACTATGACTTTAGTCTCTGTTGTTTTGGTTTTTAAAATGATTAAAGTTTTGTTATTTTCATTTAAGTCCTTGCACTCAATCATAGCACAACACGATCAGGTGTGCTCAACACTATCAACAAGCAGTTCTCAGCACTGATAGAAACATTGACTTAGTGAATATTGAACCATTGTTCTAAGAGGAAATACAGGGTTAGGTTTCTGTGAGTCTTTGGTCTCAACAGTTTCAACAACTGTTCAATACATAACCTTATTTATGTGTGTTTATATTCAAATGCACCTTTTAAAATACAGAATGTTAATTCATTAACACCAACAGCTCTATAATTCATGCTGGAATAAAGCTTAGCCAACACAGGTAGACACAGCTCAACCTTCTCGTGCTCAGGAACACCAGAAAGCACTAAAGTGCTATATCGTGGGCTATTTCAAGCAGCAAAATTACCAATAAAGAGCACAAAAATGCAAAAAAAAAGCATGACACTGACTGACTGCCAAAAGGACCCTGTTTATAGTATGAGAGTTGAACCAAGAAGGCAAAAAATCACACCTCGTTAAACCTCAACAGGAAAAAGTGTTTGTTGGATGACTCAAGTATTTTCTGCTCTGCACATGTCCATAAATGACAAGGAGAGCGCTGGGAGTATTGATTTCAGGGTTACAGATAAATTTCGCAGATCATCCATGTGGATACTGACATCTAGTTCAGGGCTGGATAGTTGTAAGTGAAAGTGTTAGTCATTTAGTCCTGTCCAACTCTTTGCAATTCCATGGACTGTTGCCCACCAGGCTCCTCTGTCCATGGGATTCTACAGGCAAGAATACTGGAGTGGATAGCCATTCCCTTCTCCAGGGGATCTTCCCGACTCAGGGATCAAACCCAGGTCTTGCGCATTGCAGGCAGATTCTTCACCATCTGAACCACCAAGGATACTTCTTAGGCATTCGATGAATATAATAGTTAAATACTTAGTATCTTACACAGAATTTAGATATGGGCAATAAGAAATTTTATTCTCTTAGGTTATGTTTCAGATAAAATAATAATGATAAAGACAACGCTGGTGATGATGATAATAAAAATGATAGCAAAAATTAAGCAATGATGACAAAAATAACATTAAAACTATGAGATATTACAATACCACCTGAGAAGCAATACTAAAAGTAGCAGCAACTAAACCAATGATGATGCTTCCTCATACTTTTATAGCACTCTTAAAAACTTATTTTATTTTTGTTGAGCTTTCCTGAATTTGGGACCACCTTAATTATGAAAGGCATCTGAAACCATATATCCACATGAATATAGTCCTTCACAATGGACTTCCTGGGATGTGCATATTTTTTTTGTCCAATTTTTTTTAAAACTGTGGTACAATATATGTAACATAAAATTTCCCTTCTTAAATATTTTTAAGTATATAGTTCAGTGGTATCAAATACATTCACAATGTTGTACAACCACTATCACTATCTATCTACAGAGCTCTTTTCACCTTGTTACGCTTAAGTTTTATACCCATTAAACAATAACTACCTACTTCCTCCTCCACCTAGACTGTGGCAACTAACATTCTACTTTTCGTCTCTGTAAATCTGTATAGTATTTATTTTTAACAAGTAAATAAAAAACACTTTTATTCACAAAAACTCATTTGATCATTAAAGCATCTCTCTGATGTAGTCAAAAGACGGCATTATTAACTGCACTATATAGAAGACATTTGAAATTCTTGCTCAGAGTTAAGCCTCTAATAAGTAAACGACACAGTTGTTTGCATATCTTGGCTACTGTGACCAATGCTGCAATGAATATGGGAGTATAGACATCTCTTTGAGATCCTTTGTTCATTTAAGTATCTTTCAACAGCTTCAAGGATAAAGAAGATATGAAACATACACATAAATGTATATTATACTTATATAAAATAGACAATGGAAGGGCTGATGCTGCAGCTGAAGCTCCAACACTTTGACCACCTGATGCGAAGAGCAGATTCACTGAAAAGATCCTGATGCTGAGAAGGACTGAAGGCAGCAGAGGGGGATGACAGAGGATGAGATGGTTAGATGCCATCATTGAGTCAATGGACATGAGTTTGAGCAAACTCTGGGAGACAGTGAAAGACAGGAAAGCCTGGTGTGCTGCAGTCTATGGGGTTACAAAGACTCGGACATGACTTAGCGAATGAACAACATGAGAAAAAAAGGAAACCCTGATATTTGTGACAAAATGGATGGCCCTTGGAGCATCATGCTAAGTGAAGCAAGTCAAACAGAGAAAGACAAATACTGGTATAGCATCACTTATTTGTGGAATCTAAAAAAGCCAAATTCATAGAAACAGAGTAGAATAGAGTTGACCAGGGGCTGGGAGGTGGGGGAAATAGGGAGATGCTGGTCAATATTTGGATACATGCATCAAAATACTTCCGGAGAAATATTTACAATATGTATCAAAAGCCTTAAAAATGTTAACCAATTGATTCCATTTCTAAAACTTGTCTTAAGGAGAAATCCAATTTGTACCTAAAGACTTATGTTCAAGGATATTCTCCATATCATTACAACAATAGCAAGTTGTAAACAAACCATAAGTTCTACGATAGTGAGTTATATAAATAAACACTGCTTCATTCACTGGATGGAATTCTATAAACTATGAAAAAATAAAAAATTCAAAGAAGTAAAAAAAAGTATACAAACTTCCAGTTATAAGATGGCTTAGTTCTGAGGATCTAATGTACAGCGTGGTGTCTTGTCCATGGCATACTGGACTATGGTGACTATAACTAGCAGTACCATATTATATTCTTGAAAGTTTTTGAGATCTTAAATGTTCTCACTACAGAAATAAATGTAATTATGTGATATGACTGATGTGATAGAAACATTAGTGAACCATATGGTAGCAATCGTTTTGCAACATATAAGTGAATCACATCAACCTGTGGTACACTTTAAGCTTACATGATGTTATTTATCAGTTACATCTCAATAAAGCTGGAAAAAAAAACAGTAAATGATCTGAAACTAGAATCCAAAACACTTTGAGGGGAGACTCTCAGCAAGATCCCTGAGGGTAATAATAACGTCTCACATGTTAGGTTCCAAAAACTTATCTCAGTGTTCTGATGGTGTAGCTGCTGCTAAGTCACTTCAGTCGTGTCCAACTCTGTGCGACCCCATAGAAGGCAGCCCACCAGGCTCCCCCATCCCTGGGATTCTAGACATGCCATGAAATACTGTACTTAACTATGGTGATGATGACAGCAGTGTTGCATTGGATTAAAGGATAGAACCTTGGTATTTTAAAATAGGGACCCACTTTTTTGAATGCTCTGTTTTCCTCCCCTGAAGAAAGTCTTCATTATCTTACCAAAATTCATTAGAAGGAAGAAAAAACTATCCGAAGAAAGTGACATACTGTGTCTAGAGTGATATGTTAGGCTATGAAGAGTCAACAATCCGGTTCAACTGTGTTCTTAATATTGCTCCTCCTGATTAGTGTTAATTGGAATATTTTAATTGGTGCAATGTTTTACTGCTTTCACAGCTTGAGTGAGCTGAAGTGAAGAGAACAATTTTTCAATAATGAAAACTAACAAAAACTACCCTGATCTTACTCAGTTCTACATGAACATATTGTGACAAATAGCACACACTGGCTGTACTACAAAACAGGATGAAAATCATGTTCATTTGCTCTATTCTTTTAACATGTGTTAATAGAGGAGGGCATGGCAACCCACTCCAGCTTTCTTGCCCGGAGAATGCCATGCACAGAGGAGCCTGGCAGGCTACAATGTATAGGGTTGCAAAGAGTTGGACACAACTGAAGTGACTTAGTACACACACGGTGCCTTGCTTAATACAATCCTTGGGACACAGAAATGAAGAAATTAGACAAATATTCCTGTGCCTGTAGAATTTACATCTAAGCCAGGTGAAGCTGCATGATAATAAACATAATACATTTTAAATTATAGAGTAGGTTAGAAAGTAATGATGCAGTGGGAAAAAGAAAACAAAACAAAACAAAAAACACAACAGGGCAAGAGGGACTGGTAGAGCTGGGATGATGGAGGAAGGCTGGAATTTTTAATGGGCTCAGGGTGACCGAGCAAGACGATGATGATATTGGAACAAAGAGTTTCAGTTTTGATAATTAACAGTGAGGTACTTAATCAGGTTTTAGGGGAATTCATTTTTAGGGAAATCATTCCAGCTAAAAGAAAAAGCTCTCAAAGGAAGGATCCTGAGCGTGTTTTAGGGACTTTAGGGAGCCAGCCTGGCTGGGGGATAATAAGTGAGGGAATAATAAGTGAGGGAAGGAGCAGTCAGGAGATGGAGTCGGGACTATACTGAGGGTGGATGACCTTGTGGGGTCATGTAGATGCCTGTAAGCTCCTTGGCTCCTATTCTGAGTGAAACTGGAAGCCACAGCAGGTGTCTGAGAAGACTGACCTGGTTTGACTTATGGTTTTGTGGTTAGTCAACTCGATTCTATTCAACCAGGATGACTGTCTATTATACCCCTGCTGGAGTGCTAAGAAATGAAAGATGTAAAGATAAATTAAGATAACACTGCTGCCCTTGAAGAGTCCCTCATCTTGTATGGAAATGTGGACAATCACCTGATTCAAAACGGACAACGGCAAGAGCTTTAGCAGATGTGTGAACCAAGTGCTGTGGGATTACAGAGGAGAAAGCAAATTACTGTTCCTGCAGGAAAAAATATAATAACACAGTATATAACATTCAGTCTTGAGCTGGAAAAAAACTAAGATTTCACGAGGAGAAAAAAATTAAGATTTCAAAAGGAGAAGAAAGAAGAAAGAGAATGCTGGGGTAAAGGACAGCTTGCACAAAGATCAAGGGGCATTAAAGCATTCAGTGTGGTCACTGATGGCAGTGAGGCATCAGCACGAAAATAAGAGGCAAGATGCTAGAAAGGTAGGTAAAGGTCAGAGTGCAGACACTGTTATCACCCTGGAATTGTATTTTGTTTCCCACAGAGTAATCTGATAAAACAGAGACGCTTTAAAAATGGTTTGTGGTTAGTTGCAAAAGGTAAAAATGTATATTGATCTCTTAGAGATTTACTGTTCACAGTACTGAAAAAAATCCAAAGTAAAGGATTTTTTTAAAACTTTACTCAATCCATTATTCCCTAAATTTATTTGAGTCCTGTACACTTTGGAGGTGTCTTTATTAGCATCCTATAGTATAGGAGTTCAGCATTTTGGGAAACAGCCCCACAAACAATAAGGGATAGAGTAGGAATCTGAGTGTGTGGTGCGGGGGTGTTGTGGACAACTTGAGAGTTATCAGGATTTTGAAAAGTTAACTCCAGGAATGGTCTGAACTCTTAAGGATGAATACTTTGGGGATATTGCAACAGAATAGGATGAAGCTAAAAATAAATGCAAAGGTATTTGCCATCCTTCATTTAATCTCTTCCAGAGAACTTTAAAGAACACAATCTTATATAAGAACTTAAGCAATTAACATTTCTTCTGATAAGTCTTAGAGAACGAAGCTGAAACACAATGCAAACTGGTAATACTTATTCATCTTTATTCAGAACACTGGTACTAGCCTAAATTAGATTTCATTGAATTAATGTAGCAATGAGAAAACTTGGGGGTATATTTAGCTTGTGTATTAAGTATGGATTTTATTTTTAGATTCCAGCTTTTCATTTCCATTTTTTCCCTCAGAGAAGTAAGGGCACATTAAAAACCATGTTATGGAATTAAAAAAGGATACTGAAAAGTGAATTTAATCAAGCGTATTTTTAGATCAGGGAATGCCAAAAGATTCTGCTTGATTGGCTTTAAGATAACTCAAGTTCATGTCAGCCATACTGATGAGTTCTTCAACTTTCCACATTTTGGTTTCTTGAAAACTTTCAGATATAATTTCAAAAGAGACATCTCAAAATAATTCTATTTTAGTAAGAATTACAAGGACGAAGAAAGGTAACAGCTACCAAGGTCAGTCTGTTCAAGTTATGGTATAGCTTGTTTAAGTCCCTATTTTTTTTTAACCAAAACCAAGTACATAATGAAATTGAAATGCATTTGGATTTAATTTAGAAGAAAAAACAAACACAAATTTAACTCCTACATCTAAGTGTCAAGAAAGCACTGAACAACAATTCTATAGTGAGAACAAAACATCCTGTTCTTTCCTCCAGCTGTTTCTGTGATTAACGAAAGGATAAGAAAAGTAATTTTCAGAATTCTGAGAGTCGTCTAAATTTTCTGCAGTAATGAACACATAAGAATTAGGTGCAATGAGAAGATTATTTTGTCCACAATCAAATTTTACATAAATCTGATTGAAAAAAGAAAGTGAAGTCACTCAGTCATGTCCGACTCTGCGACTCCTTGGACTGTAGCCCACCAGGCTCCTCCGTCCATGGGATTTTCCAGGCAAGAATACTGGAGTGGGGTGCCATTGCCTTCTCCAGGAGATCTTCCCAACCCAGGGATTGAACCCAGGTCTCCCGCATTGTAGGCAGATGCTTTACGTCTGAGGCACCAGGGAAGTGATCACACATACTATTTTTGTATAAAAAACAAATCTGAATCAAAAGGTATCTTTCCATTACTAGAAAAAAAGTCTGCTATGAGTAACATTATGTTTAAAATCTATTTAATATAATGTATTATAGAGGGTCCCATTCCTTGTGGGAGTACCACCCAAGTTATGGTGAAAAAAGGTAAAGTGACTCCATCAAATTCCAGTCATACAAGTTCTTCTCCATTCTTGAGAGCAGAAAAGCAAAGAACACATATGCACCCTTTGTACCAGAGCCTGGAAAGAGGGGAGGAGGATGGATGCCTGAGTCCTTCACCCACTCACTATCCCTTAAACCTTGGGCTATGCCCAAACCTATGCCAGCCCTTTATCTGGGTGTAAGGTTAAAGTGTCCACCTGCCAGTTCCAACTTTGATATTTAACCTGCCGAATCTGGATTATTTGTCCACGATGATGATACTTTCAACATATTAACCTTCTCAGGTTAATCACTTAAATATCCAGTGGATTAGATTTAATAATTCTTCCTGAAACCAGCAGAACATCATCAAACTTGCAAAATGGAAATTTGGGTATCACATGGGACTCTACTTAACCTTGCGCAGAGAATGACAGCATTGCAAGTTTTCAAAGGACTCAAGAGATCATTTATCGCCATTCCTAAAGGAACCAAAAGCTGAGAGCTGTTACGTGATTTGCTTCAAGTGCCCTGTTTGTCACAGAGCTGGGATTAAAACCCACGTTGACATTTTTCCTGCTTTTCCACTCCATGATGTTGTACAGTGCTAATGTTTCTTGCATTATTATTAATGTTTGTTTCTGAGAGCAATGATTTTCCTGTGAGCAAAAGGGGCTTTATCATCAAATGAGTATTGGATTTTTCTATTTCCCATATCTCCTACCTGGGATATACAATGCACACTGCAGCATCAAAGGCTCTCAGAAGTCCTGAAGAAAAGAAAGCTATGAACTGGCTCATTGCTGATCTCTCTTGAATCAGTGTCCTCCTCAGCATACACTGAAAACAGCTACAGTGGAGCATCATGGTCATTTTTCACTAATGGATAGGGTTCCAGACATTATTTGCAGAGGCGGAAATATTTTTTGATGACATAATCAACTTAGAGGATGAGAATCTGAAAAATACAGCACATGTTTTTCATTATTTGTCCCAAACTACTGAAAGAGGTGAATGGACAGAAAGATATATCTGAAACGATGGTGGATTTGCAACATGTTACATTTTCCAGTGATGTAAACTTTGTGTCATAAATTGACAACAACAAGATGTGTGGCACTGCATATTTTTATTTGGTATTCCCAACTAGCAACAGAACCAGACATGGAACAACGGACTGGCTCCAAATTGGGAAAGGAATATGTCAAGGCTGTATATGGTCTCCTGGCTTACTTGTATGCAGAGTATATCATGCAAAATACTGGGCTGGATGAAGCTCAAGCTGGAATCAAGATTGCCAGGAGAAATATTAATAACCTCAGATATGCAGATGACACCACCATTATGGCAGAAAGTAAAGAGGAAATAAAGAACCTCTTGATGAGGGTGAAAGAGGAGAGTGAAAAAGCTGGCTTAAAACTCAACATTCAAAAAACTAAGATCATGGCATCTGGTCCCATCACTTCATGGCAAACAGATGGGGAGAAAGTGGAAACAGTGACAGATTTTATTTTCTTGGGCTTCAAAATCACTGTAGACAGTGGCTGCAGCCACAAAATTAAAAGACACCTTCTCCTTTGAAAAAAAGCTATGACAAACCTAGACAGTGTATTCAAAAGCAGAGACATCAATTAGCTGACAAAAGTCCACAAGTCCAAGCTATGGTTTTTCCAGTAGTCATGTACGGATGTGAGAGACCTTAAAGAAGGCTGAGCACTGAAGAATTGATGCTTTTGAACTGCGGTGTTGGAGAAGACTCTCAAGAGTTCCTTGGACAGCAAGAGGATCAAACCAGTCAATCCTAAAGTAAATCAACTCTGGATATTCATTGGAAGGACCGATGCTATAGCTGAAGCTCCAATAATTGGCCACCTGATGCAATGAGTTGACACATTGGAAAAGACCTTGATACCGGGAAAGACTGAGGGCAAGAGGAGAAGGGGGCAACAAAGGATGAGATGGTTGGATGGCATCACTGAGTCAATGGACATGAGTTTGAGCAAACTCAGGGAGATAGTAAAGGACAGGGAAGCCTAGCATACTGCAGTTCATAGGGTTTCAAGGAATCAGACACAATTTAGTGACTAAACAACAATAACAATTCTCAACTAGTAATAACCTACCAGAAAAGTGGGAGACAGCAGCTGGTCATTTTTCTCAGATATGAATATGAGTCAGTCATTCTTAAAGTCTCATACATAGTAGTGGGTTACCTGAATGTTACATGAGGCCTTTCAACTTCCCAGAACCTGTAGTTCATGACTTTGCTGTTCTCTTCTTATTGTATATTCAGAAACCACAATCAAGGGAAGAAGTGGTTACCATTTTCCCCTGTTATTTTTCCCATGTTGCATGGAATGAGGTAATGCCATCCTGGTAGCCACAAACAAGGTTACCACAAAGATCTGGAAATTTGACAGCTGAAACAAATCATTCTTGGGAACTGTAAATTAGAAAAAAATACTTTTTAAAAGTCCTTGAAATAGCTGTGATCAAGAATCGAAAAGAAAAATCACTTAGGTTTTCAATATCTGCAACTCTACTTGGTTAAACCACATCATGCCATTTTTCATGAAGGCAATTACCAATAATTAAGGGTTGTGAATCTCAAAGTAAAACCCCAAATCCCTTTCTCCATTACATATGGAAATAAGCCAAATGGTTATGGAAACAAGCTAGAAAGACTTTGCCACAGCACTAACAGTAGGACAAGGACAAAGCTGGCTCTTGGACCTCACCTGACAAGATTTCGTAGGTTAATAAGAGACCTTAATGGGCTTGCAGAAGAGATAAGATGATCAACCAGCCTTCCTAAAGCTACAAAGAAATAAGCAGAAGTGTGATAGGAATTGAGAGTAAAATGCATGACCTCTGTTCTCAGGAAGTAAACCTATTTCCATTTAGGATGAAACTAATTGTGAAGTTTTTTTTTTTTTTTTTTTTCATTTGAATTCCAACATCCTGTTTACAGGATTTTGTACAAGGTTAGCTTTCTTCATTCCATTGCCTGTAATGTGGAAATAATTCAGCAACTGCATTTACTGCTCCTTGGTAACCATAATGAAAACAAGAATACTTCCCCAAGGAGGTTCCAAGTCTCCGGTCATCACGGGTGTGACAAAGATGGCCTTATCCTTTATGAAAGCTATGCTCTGCCTTGCAAATCTTTATTCACCAGGGAAATGTTCCCATGAACACCGTATTTCAGAATCTATGTTATAAAACTGCACAGTATATACACCCTTAAATATAGCCCTGTATTAATTTTGTGGGGTTTATTGTTATTGGATTCATTTAAAACCTAAGAACCTAAACAAAAGTCCTCTCACTCTCCCCCTCTCTCTCTGGGGATGGAAGATACTCAGTTAAAACAAAACACCCTTTAATATTAGAAGTGAGCAGTAAGTGAATGAATTGCTTGTGACAGGTGTCTCTTAACAAGACAGTTTCTATAGCTGATTCTTCGTGAAGCACTTCCACATTTAGCTGAATAATGTTATCCAAATCTGAGTGTGTTTACTTCCGCTGGCTGTCTAGCGTTTTTGCTTAGGAAGTTCACAGCCAGAATTAGTATATTTTCAGCTATAAACTAAAAGATGAATGTATAAGTTGGGTTTAGATACTTTAAAACCATCTCAATCAAAACTAAGAGCAGTATTAATATTATAGCAAATTCATATAAATTTTTTTCATCCAGGAGGACTGTGAGTCTTCAGATGAACCTATCAGTGAAATATATATAAAAAACAACCATGATCAACACAGTAGCTGTTGGTATAGATTTCTATTGTTTGACTACAGTGGTTCAACATTTCTTACTGCAAAACAGTGTTCAGCTGGGACCCCTACTGACAGAGCATGAGACCATCTACATTTATGGAAATCAGGTAGAGCCAGCTGAATGAGGGCTCCAAGAAAAGGATATGTTCACATCCTAAACCCCAGAATCCGTGAATGGACTATTTGGAGAAAGTGTTGGCAAAGATAGTTAAGGATCTCCAGATGAGAGGATTATCGTGGATTACCTGGGTAGGACTTAAATCAAACGATAATGTCTTTAATAACAGCGGGGGAGAAGAGGAGATAGACACAGAGGAGAACGTGAGGTGAGGAAGAAGGGATGATGTGGCCACAAGCACAGGGAAGCCAGGGCCGTCACCAGGGCTGGAAGAAGCAAGGGACAGATTCTCCCTTAGAGCCACCAGAGGGAGTCCGTTCCTACCAAGTTTTGGACTTTCAGGCTCCAGAACTGCAGGAGAGCAAACTGCAATGGAGATACTGCTATGGCACCTCCAAGAAATGAACACACCAGGTGTGTATCCTTCTGCTTTGTGAACTTGGGGGCAGAGTTACTAGATTTGTGCTGGTTTCAGTTACCTTCTCTTTTAAAAAGTTGTTTCTGAACTAACTGATGAAAATTATAATAATAAAAAATAACAACCTCATCATTACCATGTGGCTAGATCCTTACAGTTATCCTGCCTGTTGTATTATAAAACTCATTTTAACACTAATCTCAGAGCAGTCAAGTGACTCATCCTTGTGAAAACAGAGAGCCTGCAGAAACTCAACACTTGATCTTCCTTTTCTCCCCTTTGTTATTCAATATATAATGTGTTTTAACAGAATGCAATAATGCCATTTTTAGCAACATGGATGAACCTAGAGATTGTCATACTGAGCGAAGTAAGTTAGAGAAGGAGAAACATCATATGGCATCCTTTATATGTGGAATCTAAAAAAGAAATAATACAAATGAACGTATTTAAAAAACAGACTTACAGACTTAGAGAATGAACTTATGGTTACCAGGGGGCAAGAATGTAGCAAAGAGATGGTTAGGAAATTTAGGATAGACATGTACACACACTGCTGTATTTTGGGCCAAAGAACTAAATAGACTTTTCTCCAAAGAAGACATACAGATGGCTAACAAACACATGAAAAGATGCTCAACATCACTCATTATCAGAGAAATGCAAATCAAAACCACAATGAGGTACCATTTCATGCCAGTCAGAATGGCTGCGATCCAAAAGTCTACAAGCAATAAATGCTGGAGAGGGTGTGGAGAAAAGGGAACCCTCTTACACTGTTGGTGGGAATGTAAACTAGTACAGCCACTATGGAGAACAGTGTGGAGATTCCTTAAAAAACTGGAAATAGAACTGCCTTATGACCCAGCAATTCCACTGCTGGGCATACACACCGAGGAAACCAGAATTGAAAGAGACACGTGTACCCCAATGTTCATTGCAGCACTGTTTATAATAGCCAGGACATGGAAGCAACCTAGATGTCCATCAGCAGACAAATGGATAAGAAAGCTGTGGTACATATACACAATGGAGTATTACTCAGCCATTAAAAAGAATACATTTGAATCAGATCTAATAAGGTGGATGAAACTGGAGCCTATTATACAGGGTGAAGTAAGCCAGAAAGAAAAACACCAATACAGTATACTAATGAGTATATATGGAATTTAGAAAGATGGTAACAATAACCCTGTATGCAAGACAGCAAAAAAGACACAGATGTATAGAACAGTCTTTTGACTCTGTGGGAGAGGGAGAGGGTGGGATGATTTGGGAGAATGGCATTGAAACATGTATAATATCATATAAGAAATGAATCACCAGTCCAGGTTCGATGCAGGATACAGGATGCTTGAAGCTGGTGCACTGGGATGACCCAGAGGGATGGTATGGGGAGGGAGGTGGGTGGGGGGTTCAGGATTGGAAACATGTGTACACCCATGGCGGATTCATGTTGATGTATGGCAAAATCAATACAATACTGTAAATTAGCCTCCAATTAAAATAAATAAATTAAAAAAATAAATAAAATGGGTAACCAACAAGGTCCTACTATATAGCACAGGGAACTCTACTCAATGTTATGTGCCAGCCTGGATGGGAGGGGAGTTTGGGCGAGGATGGATACATGTATATGTATGGTCCTTTTGCTGTCCACCTGAAACTATCACAACATTGTTAATCAGCTACACTTCATTATGAAATAAAAAGTTTAAAAATATATATAATATTTTAGGACACTGGGATTGTGATTATTCTGGTGACATGGAATTCAGAGTCTAGCAGGGAAGATGAATATTAAATAAGCAACTAAATCCAATCTTATTTCAATTTTATAATTAAACGACAGTTCCCAAGCGGCTCAGTGGGTAAAGAATCTGCCTGCAATGCGGGAGACCCAGGTTCAATCCCTGGGTCAGGAAGATCCCCTGGAGAAGGGAATGGCAAACCCACTCCAGTATTGTTGTCTGGGAAATCCCATGAACAGAGGAGCCTGGTGGGCTACAGTCCATGGCATTTGGGTCACAAAGAGTCAGACACAACTGCAGCAACTGAGCACGCATGCCGTAACTTCAAATTGGTGCTGACAGATGCTGATTGTCCTCAAGTATTTATCTATTTCATGTATAAAATTTGCATCAAAGAGAAGATCACTTTTTTTGGAAAGAAAGGCAGTCAAGAAAATGTAGATGTAATGGCTGGCAGGGAAAGACAACTCATTGGTCATCCTCTGAACCACTTTTCTGGGAGGTAGACAGGTCTGTGATAAACACTAAACTCGCTCTGCTACAACTGAAGGCACTAGACAAACCCATGCAATACTTACAGAAAGCAAAGTGATTTTCCTGCAGTTAAGACTTGGAGGCTGCTTTGCCCAGCATTTAAACAGAAAGTTCTCAAGCAGAACACCTCACAGCAAGCTTGTCAGCTGGGAGCCCAAGTAGCATGGCGCACATCTGCCCACGTAGGCCCTCGCTCTGTCACGCTTGACCAGCCCTGCTCCTCTGCCTTCTGGGGAGGTGGTAAAGTGACTATCCCTGAAGATCTTTTGGGCGAAAAAAAATAGCAAGCATCTGTCCTAGATGGCGGGTCATATACCTGATGGAGGCAGCGAGCTGGCCCAGTTGATCCCTTGAGATCTAGCATGGCTCGATGCCTCCCTGTTTAGTCCACTCAGCCACAACAAATCCCTTAGATGGTCTGGGACTCCAAAGAGTGACCCAGCAAAGTGGCGACATTTAGAAGACAAGAATCTGATAAACTCAGGTTCCAATTCTAACTCTGCCCTTGGCTTTCTTGTTTTTAAAAGAGATAATGAATTTTCCCCCTAAATATAAAGTGAGATTATTATGGTAAATTGTGGAACCTGGCATCTGGTGAATGTAAAGTGCCAAAGGGCAATTATATTCATCATTGCTGTTAATTCTGCTTTCACAAAGAAAGAGCTTCCTCATATTTATTGTTGGTGTTTAGTCTTTAAGTCATTTCTGACTCTTTTGTGACCCCACGGACTGTAGCCCACCAGGCTCCTCTGTCCATGGGATTTCCCAGGCAAGAGTACTGGAGTAGGTTGCCATGCCCTTCTCCAGGGGATCTTTCTGGCCCAGGGATCAAACCCACATCCCTTGCATAAGCAGGTGGATTCTTTACTACTGAGCCATCAGGGAAGCCCTCTTCAATTGTAAATTCTACCAAGTGGCTGGAAACCATACACAATTTCCTAGTCTGATATGTTTCAGAATCACAGGTCAGATTCAAAGTGAAAAATCCGCTCTTCATCTTGCAACCAGATATATGCCTTTATGAGTCTCTCTGAGTTTGTTTCTTTCCCCTTTTACATCTCTGCACTATTCTTTGGGATCCCTCTGTTTTATATCAGAAGGAAACTTCTGCGTTGTACCCATCTGGGTAACCAGGTCAATGCTAAGACTTCTCAGGTGTGGCTTTAAGAGTGATAGTGGTATAATAATAACTTGTGAAGATAAGACACTTCACACATGCCGTATCTTTATCCTTGCAACTGTCCCATGGGTTAGTTGCTGTGATTATCATCATTATTATTCTTTCAGAGATGAGGAAACAGATTCAGAGTAAGGGACCTGCCCAGAAGCATACAGATACAAAGAGGACTCAAAATTGGATCCTACGCAGTCTGCTTGGAGAGACTTCCTTCAAATGATCAGGCAAATTCCTAGGGATCTTATGTCAGTATAATTAAGACAAGATGGACACAACATCACACACAGTGAAGATCTACCTGATTACACATCAGGGGACATCTTAAAGGCATAAATAGCTAAATACATGTGGTGGACAGACAGGATCAGAACTTTTTTTTTCCCCCTTTCTTATTACATCTCTCAGAAAACTGATACGCTGAACTTTGCAGACATCTTTGTTTCTAAGAGTTTTTTTTTTTTTCTTTAAGGGAAGAGTTTCTTGTAATTTCTTAAATGACTACAGTGGTTCTGTTCTCCTCCTGACCCTGGGAATTTGGACAGGGCTTCCGTGCTGGCCGGAGGGATCCTAGATTCTAACAAAAGCCCTCTGGATACTGAGCTTTAACGGTTTTTCCATTTAAGGGTTGACATTCTAATGACTTCTTTCTTAAAGCCTTTGAGGATGAATGCTTTCTAATTTGACCTTTGAAATAGAAGCTTTGTATAAGATTACAGTTTAATTGCAAAAGAATTTAGAAGATATAGTACATTCTCTAAAAGATGGAGGAGAATCATTACCCAAATAACGGTGTTTAAAAAATTATCCTGTCACTGATTCTTCTTCTGTATATGTGTATTTTGAATATCTTAACTTAACAATAATGTTGCAAATAGGTATCTGTATCATTTGAGAAATCAATTATTTATATTGTGACATTCCATTTTATCTTTATATTATGAGGTGGTGAATAATCCATCAGTTTATATTTCACTGGGTTTCATAACCTCAAATTGTATGATACACTGAAATGAATGGGTGCCTGGAATAAGGGAGGCCAGAGACATAGGACAATTTGCAGTTCAGAAATTGGTCTCGAGCCATCCATGATTTCTCCACTAGCAGGTGCCTGCCGACACTTTTTCAGTGTGGCCCACTGCACCTCTTTCCCTGAGAAGAGAGACATGTTAGCTACTCTTTCACCAATCAGTTTCCTTGCCAGTGATGTGAAATTCATTAGAGATGTTAGCTACTGTCCTAAAGAAAGAGGAATCTCACCTCACTTTTCCCCAAGGTGGGAGACATTTCAAATGCTAAGACTGTTTAGAATTATGAGACAGCAAAAGAGACACTGATGTATAGATCAGTCTTATGGACTCTGTGGGAGAGGGAGAGGGTGGGGAGATTTTGGAGAATGGCATTGAAACATGTATAATATCATGTATGAAACGAGTCGCCAGTCCAGGTTCGATGCACGATACTGGATGCTTGGGGCTGGTGCACTGGGACGACCCAGAGGGAGGGTATGGGGAGGGAGGGGGGAGGAGGGTTCAGGATGGGGAACACAGGTATACCTGTGGCGGATTCATTTTGATATTTGGCAAAACTAATACAATATTGTAAAGTTTAAAAATAAAATAAAATTAAAAAAAAAACAATCGAAAAAAAAAAAGAAGAATTAGAAACAGAACAGGTGAAGAAGAGCCTTTCATTTTAGACACTCACTAAGTCATCGAGATGGAAGGAAGCAAGCCTCTAGAGTAGGGAGCACAGAGCAAGAACAGAGGGAATTATAATTGATTTCTGCAGTAAGTGCTGCTTCAACAGCTGAAGGAACAGTCACATGTATTTCATTGAAAGCCTAGATTCCTTCCCCCCAATTCTGATTTCTGGGAACACAGAAATGCTGATTCACAAACCTCATGGAAAGAGACTCCTACGAAGACACGTCAGAGCTCATACTTCAGGTCTAGAACAATTGGAGAGGCACACAGGACAGTGCCAAGCACAGGAAGAAGCTGAAAGAAGTTGTTGAATGAATAGAGGACTCTGTGTTCTGGCAGGATTTTCCTTATGCCATCACTGGAGAAAATCTTTCAGATAAAATAATAAGATGAAATTTTTGTGCATACCCCTGCATATACTAACCAGTATTTAGCAAAGGATACAGCCAGGGAATTGATCAAATAGTCAAAATCCGTTGGATCATAGAAAAAGCAAGAGAGTTCCAGAAAAAAAAAAAAAAAAACAAGCATCTACTTCTGCTTTACTGACTATGCCAAAGCCTTTGACTATGTGGATCACAACAAACTATGGAAAATTCTTCAAGAGATGGGAATACCAGACCTCCTGACCTGTCTCCTAGGAAATCTGTATGCAGGTCAAGAAGCAACAGTTAGAACTGGACATGGAACAACAGACTGGTTCTAAATCAGGAAAGGAGTATGTGAAGGTTGCATATTGTCACCCTGTTTATTTAACTTATATGCAGAGTACATCATGCAAAATTCTGGGCTGGATGAAGCACAAGCTGGAATCAAGATTGCTGAGAGAATTATCAATAACCTCAGATATGCAGATGACACTACCCTTATGGGAGAAAGCGAAGAGGAAATAAAGAGCCTCTTGATGAAAGTGAAAGATGAGAGTGGAAAAAGTTGGCTTAAAACTCAACATCCAAAAAACTAAGACCATGGCATCTGGTCCCATCGTTTCATGGCAAAGAGATGGGGAAACAATAGAAACACTAACAGATTTTATTTTCTTGGGCTCCCAAATCACTGCAGACGGTGACTACAGCCATAAAATTAAAAGACGCTGGCTCCTCGGAAGAAAAGCTATGACCAACCTAGACAGCATATTAAAAAGCAGAGACATTACTTTGCCAACAAAGGTCCATCTAGTCAAGGCTATGGTTTTTCCAGTGGTCATGTATGGATATTAGAGTTGGACTGTGAAGAAAGCTGAGCGCCGAAGAATTGATGCTTTTGAACTGTGGTGTTAGAGAAGCCTCTTGAGAATCCCTTGGACTGAAAGGAGATCAAACCAGTCCATCCTAAAGGAAATTAACCTTGAATATTCATGGAAGGCCTGATGCTGAAGCTGAAGCTCCAATACTCTGGCCACCTGATGCGAAGAACTGACTCATTAGACAAGATCCTGATGCTGGAAAGATTGAAGGCAGGGGGAGAAGGGGATGACAGAGGTTGAGATGGTTGGATGGCATCACCCACTTGATGGTCATGAGTTTGAGAAAGCTCTGGGGGTTGGTGATGGACAGGGAAGCCTGGCGTGCTACAGTCTATGGGGTCACAAAGAGGCAGACACGACTAAGCGACTGAACTGAACAGCCAAATTATTGGCTCTAATTTAAATTTTAAATACAAAAATTGAAGCTGTTTTTATAACAACAATAAAAAATTGTTATAATACTGAATCAGTTCAATTCAGTCCAATTCAGAAATTGCATTTGAATTTTGGGATATTCAGAAGTTGCAACTCCAAAATAACAGGATTTTTTTCATTTCTATGTTCTTTTGCGATGGGTACGGACATTTATCCAGTAAACACCATGGCTTTCATATCAATAATTATTGTATATATAATGACTGCTATATGTCTCCTCAGTGTACTCCTCATGAGATATAATAATCCTGGTCATATGCTCTTTTAAATTACCCTTCTCATAATTCTTATTAACATTAAAAATTAATTTTTTTTTCTTGAAATGCTGCAAGGTTTTCTTATTGCTTGTAATTGCCAAACTGCACATTTGTATTATAGCATGTGTCTACTGTTACATCCATTTCTGATACAGTTTTTGCATGCATGAGTGTCAGAAAAAAAGTTCAAGTAAAAAACAGAATCATTTGAGTGGATTACTAAGGTCATTCACTGCATTTAAGGTTAATACTTTATTTCTGGCCTCAAGATTGACACTAGAATTTGTTCTCCTGGAAATCTGCCCTTGCTGATATGGGATGGTATTCACCGTACAATGCAAATGCACTTCACAGAAATGGAGATAATAATTTTTAAATACAGAAAACCATATGCAAAAGGGTGCTTTTTCTTGAGGCCAAGGCACTCAAAATTCCCAAGGACCTATTTTCTTTTCTGAACATGATTATAACTTTTGAAAAAGAGATGAGAAAAGGTTTTATAGTTACCAAGATTATTTATTATTTCAGGCAAATAGGAGGTCGTGACGATGGATGGGGATTGCTTCTTGTCTTTTAGGTCTAAACTCAAATAGTCATCTCAGTAGAGCCAACACTTAGGGTAGCATAGATTATGAAAGACAACCCTGCTGTCTGAGAGGTTTTCCTGATCATCTACTCCCACGTTTCCTTCTAGTTCCCATCTATCACAAACCAGTTGTTTTTTTCATCACAGCCTAACTGCTATATTAAATGATCTTGTTTATTTGTGCATTCTCTCATTTTTCATTTGGTTTCATTCTAGGAAATAAGCTCCAAGACAGCAGAGAACTTAGGTGCCTTATCCACTGCTGCACAATTGTGAGAACACAGATGATTTTAATAAAATGTTATAGATCAGATGGATGTGTCCATCTCTATAATTAGATGGAGGAACAATTAAGAATCTAGGGCCTAGATGTCCATCGGCAGATGAATGGAAAAGAAAGCTGTGGTACATGTATACAATGGAATATTCAGTTCAGTTCAGTTCAGTCGCTCAGTCGTGTCCGACTCTTTGTGACCCCATGAATCACAGCACGCCAGGCCTCCCTGTCCATCACAAACTCCCGGAGTTCACTCAGACTCACATCCATCGAGTCAGTGATGCCATCCAGCCATCTCATCCTCTGTGGTCCCCTTCTCCTCCTGCCCCCAATCCCTCGCAGCATCAGAGTCTTTTCCAATGAGTCAACTCTTCGCATGAGGTGGCCAAAGTACTGGAGTTTCAGCTTCAGCATCATTCCCTCCAAAGAAATCCCAGGGCTGATCTCCTTCAGAATGGACTGGTTGGATCTCCTTGCAGTCCGAGGGACTCTCAAGAGTCTTCTCCAACACCACAGTTCAAAAGCATCAATTCTTCGGTGCTCAGCCTTTTTCACAGTCCAACTCTCACATCCATACATGACCACAGGAAAGACCATAGCCTTGACTAGACAGACCTTTGTTGGCAAAGTAATGTCTCTGCTTTTGAATATGCTATCTAGGTTGGTCATAACTTTCCTTCCAAGGAGTAAGCGTCTTTTAATTTCATGGCTGCAGTCACCATCTGCAGTGATTTTGGAGCCCCCAAAAATAAAGTCTGACACTGTTTCCACTGTTTCCCCATCTATTTGCCATGAAGTGATGGGACCAGATGCCATGATCTTGGTTTTCTGAATGTTGAGCTTTAAGCCAACTTTTTGACTCTCCACTTTCACTTTCATCAAGAGGCTTTTTAGTTCCTCTTCACTTTCTGCCATAAGGGTGGTGTCAACTGCATATCTGAGGTTATTGATATTTCTCCTGGCAATCTTGACTTCAGCTTGTGTTTCTTCCAGCCCAGTGTTTCTCATGATGTACTCTGCATATAAGTTAAATAAGCAGGGTGATAATATACAGCCTTGATGTACTCAGTAATGGAATATTACTCAGCCATTAAAAAGAATGCATCTGAATCAGTTCTAATGAGGTGGATGAAACTGAAGCCTATTATACAGAGTGAAGTAAGTCAGAAAGAAAAACACCAATACAGTATAATAACGCATACATATGGCATTTAGAACGATGGTAACGATGACCATATATGCGAGACAGCAAAAGAGACACAGATGTATAGAACAGACTTTTGGACTCTGTGGGAGAAGGCAAGGGTGGGATGATGTGAAAGAATAGTATTGAAACATGTATGTTACCATATGTGAAATAGATCATCAGTCCAGGTTTGATGCATGAGACAGGGTACTCAGGGCCAGTGCATTGAGACAACCCTGAGGGATGGGATGAGGAGGGAAGAGATGGGGGGTTCAGGATGGGGGACACATGTACACCCATGGCTGATTCATGTGCATGTATGGCAAAACCACTACAATATTCTAAAGTAATTAGCCTCAATTAAAATACATTAAAAAAAAAGAATCTAGGGGTTTGAGGGTCCAGGGCCAAGTACATTACAATATGAGGGTTGATTCAAGCCGGAGCTACTGAAGTTTAATCATCCAAGTACTCAAAAAAGGGACTCTGTAAAAATCTCTAGATTTATATCATCGGTCCTTTCAAGTCTATAGGAAAAGGCACATGGTCCTTATTGAATGTTTTCTGAGAGCCATGGCATTTAATTCGTAAGAGCACCTGGTGAGGTGAGTCATAACCCTTTTGTACAGAGATGAAGCCCAGAGAGGTTAAATAAGTGGCTGAAAGTGAGACAGCTGTGTCACAAGCAGAGCCAGGATTTGAAGCCAGTGATGTCTGCCACAAAACCCTGCTCCTTTTAGGCCATGACAGTGCTCCTAAGCTACTTCCTTCTGCCTAAAAGCTATTCTTTTGTTGAAAATACTGCTGGGTTTCCTCTGAGTTCACGTCATGTTTCCTGAACATGCTATCATCTCAATTCTGCCTCATGTTATCAGTATGATTCAGCTTTCAGTGAGGTATTTTAATCATGTCACACATACTAATGGTATATCACAGCTAGAAGGAATCTTAGAAATGATGTTGCCGTTGAACTCTGATTTTGCAGATCAGAGAGAATGAAGTACCGGCTGGTAAGTGCCCTTCCCAAGGTTATACTCTCACCTACACAAAAAGATCAGAGACGACAGCGCGGTCTGTGTTTCTTTCTTGGCTGAGAGGTTAAACAGATTGCTCAAGTTGCAAACCATCTTTCCTGCCTGGGTGAATATAACAGCATACATCTGATAGAAGATATCTGAGAAATGGCTTCTAGAATTCCGTGGACACAAAACCATTAACATACAAGAATGAAAACCAAAATATTTTGGTATCCGTGTAAAGTCACTTTGTTAAGGGCAAAGTTTGGCCTTAATGTAAATCATTTAGTTAATAGCTTGATGTCCTTTTTAGCACAAATGGACTGCGTTCATCACATTATCTTTTACCCTTTTGACACAGTTTCTGTTTTTCAGGCATCAGAGTATGGTTTGTGTTGAGTCTGAGTATCATTTCTATCACTCATTAGCTGTATGACTTCATACAGCTTCATATAGGCAAAGACCTTAAATGCACTGAAATTCAGTTTCCTCATCTGAAAAATGGAGCTAATTACATCACGATGTTTGAAGATCAAATGTATAAGTTATAGCAAGGTGGGAGAATTAGATCAACATGTGTTGGGCCTACTGAATCTGATGATTAAGATGCTATGAACACACTGAATACTATTAATTAAAGCACACGCATGTACTCTGGTCTGGCACAATTTCACCTCTCTCTTTTGATATCCATCCCCCTCCTCCACCCACTCATGTTACTCCCTGGATCGTACATGACTCTGAGTTTCTAACTCCTGGGACAGATAAAGAGTACTGGCTGTTATTATCTCAATTTTCTAGATGTTTACATGTAAATATTTCAGTAGGTGATGAGATAAATAAAAATAATCTGTATAATCTAAAATTTGAAATCATGGTACAATATTGTCTATTCTCCAACAAATATACACCTACAGACCCAGGAAGGGTTATGATTTATAAAAGAATATATTGACCTTTCCAGAGAAATTATGCATGGCACCTTTATAACAAACACTGTAAAATGAAAAACAAGCAAGAAAACTGCAGGGTTCAATCAACTAGAGAATAGATTCATTGTGAACACTCATTAAATGTCAACCTGGTGGATTAGGAACTGTAGTAGTTAACCAGCAGAGACTGAATGATATTCAAAATACCAGGAATGAAAAATAATTTAAATGACAACTCCTTTCTAGTCTTGAGTTCACAGGCAGTCTTATAACATGGGAGTGAGATTGGTTTCAGCTTTTCCAAGCACTGCAAATATTTTAGCACTAAAATATTGATATTTTCAAGTCATCTAAAGAAAAGTTTAAAAAAGTTTAAAAATCTAAATACTGCAGAGAAAAATCACAATTATCTTCTAGCTACTTCATTTGGTTTCTACTTCTCCTTCTGATCCTTAGCTTTCCATGAAAATCTAAATGTTTTACCTCTAGAGACAAAAAGGGGACACCAATGTGCAAACCATAGGTATGATGGGCAAAGGGTGACCAGAAAGCTTTCTTCAAGATGCATTTCTAAGGTGCCACCATTTTCAACCTTTACAATTAGGAAATTGTGTCAGTGCTCTTGACCCAATTTGTTCTTGAAAGGGGATTCCTTTCATAGCTAAGTAAATACATGGATCAGGTCAGGACACTCAACAGATTTCAGGTCACCTTTTAGCCCTAAGATTATGATCTCCGTTGAATGCATTTCACACAGATCAAGTTGCTTTTCTTCACCACAGGGCTCTAGCATATATGCCTTGCTTTTCTTCTTTTTTATTATGCATTAAAGAACAGAGAGATAAAGGAAAGCAATAGTTTATGCTGGAAGCCACAGGGAATGAACACTAAAAGAGATGTTCAAAGTAAAGTGCTCTTGGCTTACGATTCCCAAACTGAATCATGCTTCTGGTCTCCTGTCTGCCCAGTGGTGTATCATGACTTCTTAGAAAAACAACCAGAACTTTCAGGGACTTAAGCTAATTCTTTGTTAGTAAGGGAGGCAGAACCCTTTATAAACTGTCTACTCCTCCCCATGAAAAAAATCATTCAATAAGAAGGTAGGAATCAGGACTTCCCTGGTGGTTCAGTGGTTAAGAATCCACCTATCAATGCAGGAAGCATGGGCTTGATTCCTGGTCTGGTAAGATTCCACAGGCTGCGGAGCAACTAAGCCCATGTGACACAACCACTGAGTCCGTGCTCCAGAGCCCGCACACCACAACTACGGAGGCTGCATGCTCTAGGGCCCACGAGTCACACTAATGAGCCCCTGTGCCACAACTACTGAAGCCCATGAGCCCTAGAGTCAGCGAGTCACAGCTATTGAACCGGCATGTTGCAACTACTGAAGCCCGTGAGCCTAGAGCCCATGCTCTGCAACAAGAGAAGCCATTGCAATGAGAGGCCCGCATACCACAGTGAAGAGAAGTCCCCATTCTCTGAAACTAGAGAAAGCCTACACACAGCAAAGAAGACCCAGCACAGCCAAAAATAAACAAATAAACAGTTTTTAATGATAAAGAAAAATAAGGTAGGAATCAGTTATGGGTATACATTTTCAACTATTTACTGCTACTGGAAATCATTTAGTAGAAAGTTGCTCCATGGTAGGCAGAATAAAAGGGTTAACACAGTGTTCCCACTATCTTGCCCACTTCACATATATATCTGTAGGATACAGTTTGGATCTGATTCAGATAACAGTATTATTGGCTTATTCTTTTCCATTAAAAAAAAGTTTTTAAAGTGTTTTATATTTGGTTTGTTAATGATGATAAACTTAGAAGACTATTTTCTCCCCTAGTTTCAAAAGGAGGTTTCAAATGAAGGTTATAGAAGAATAAAGAATACAAATGGTATTTACTGAATTCAGCAAGTTTGAACTCACTAGAATTAAGATTAAAAGCATTTTATTTCTTGTTTAGGTTTCTGGCAGATATTCTATTTCAGTCGACCTTATGGCATATTAGTTTCTTTTCTTTTCATTTGAAGCTAAGCACTCCATGTACATTTCTTTTCATTTCTCACTTTTCTACTCATTTGAGATATTGGCAGGATCATATTTAATGTGCCTCTTGTTTTCCAGAGCTCCTAGTACAGTGTCACATGCTTAGTTGGTATTTAAGTATAGATCAGAATTTTTTTAACTTAACCTGGGCTTGGAATTTTGAGAGAGAATTAAAATCAGCAAGGAATTCACATTGACTTAAAATTCATGATGCAGGAACTCACAAGAAGGCTATTTAATTTTATATGATAAATAGCACCATAATTCACTTTCCCAGGAAATGAAAATGCATTATAATATATATGAAAGTGGAACTTTTTTTTTTAATGTGAGAATAGGATTTTAAGAGCAAGAAGAACAAAGGCTACAAACACACCTGTCTATAGGAGTAAAAATAAACATTAAATGAGTGAAACAGGCTGGGTTTAACTTCATATTACATAGAAGATCAAGATGATGGAATAACATGTCTCATCAAGAGGAGCTCAATGGCAGCCATGGTTGTTATAAATTCTATGTCTAGAAGAGAAGCTTAAAATCCTGATTACTTTCTGAAGAAAAAACTTAACACACACACACACACACACACACACACACCCCAGAGTCCTTTACTATTGGGTAGAACACCAAATATAAAACATATAAAAGAAAACATACTCATACTGAACATACAGAGGGATGGAGGGTCCAGGGCCCTTTGGAGATTATAGATGTGTTTACTGGAGGAATAAAGTAGGTGTGAGAAATCAATTTCACAGAAGCTAACAGGCATAAATGATCTCTTACCTTGAAAACGTCCATGTAGTCAGGCACTAGATGTCTAATACAAGAAAAGATGTTAATGGCAAGGGCAAGGTGCATCAATGAAACTATTTAGAATCATTCTGTATTAACATTCAGCCCTGACAATGTATATTTTTTGACAATTATTTTTCTTTTGATCTCATGTATAATAATCTCATATATAATACTCAGACCATGAGTCAGACATACACACTATTTTTGCTTCTGTCATGTGGTTCCCACCACAGTTGGTGGGACTAAGACTGCCCACATTTCTTAACCATGGTATCAGTGACGTTTAATCATAATAATATTCAGCTAACTCTTCAAATCAATGAATAAATTGATGAGTTTCTCATGTCACTAATTTTTATATGGCCTATTAAGAGTACATATCTCACTAACTTGAAGTAATACATTGCTAAACCACCTTATTAGCCATTAATTCTTCTGAAGGCTTTTGTAAACATTTAAAAAATTTTCTCTCCTAATTTGAGGAGTTAATAAGAACATAAATAACTACTATAACTTGTTGTGTGGCTTCTAGATTCTTCAAACATATAACCCTGGACCTAAAAGACATATATAGAGCATTCTATCCAACAACAGCTGAACACACATCCTTCTCAAGTATACATGAAATATTTTATAGAATAGACCATATGTTAGGCCACAGAACAAGTCTTAGCAAATTCAAGAACACTGAAATCATACCAAGTGTCTTCTCTAAACAAAATGGCATGAAACTACAAATCAGAAACAAGAAAAAAACTAGGGTGAACTAGGAAGGTAGTCAGATGACGCCAACTTTCAATTTTAAGATAAACAAATACTAGGGATGTCAGGTGTTGCATGAAAAACAGAAAAGTTGTTAAGCAAATGATCCTTACATCAAAAAAGAACTGTTTTCTTTTTTTTATACAATGTCTCTACCCGAAGGTGAATGTTAACTGTAACTATTCTGGTGATCATTCTAAAATATTATGTAAATCAAATGGCTATGCTGTATTCCTTACACATATACGGTGATATATGTTATTTCCCAATAAAACTGGAAAAATACATAATCCTCTTTATTCCCCATTGCAAGGTATGCATTATTAAACTCTTCCTTCTGAATAGAACAGAGGTTTTGAGAAAATTGAATAATTTATGCACAGTTAGACACAACTGCTAAGTGAAATCTACCACATGAACTCTGATCAGTCTCATCCTAAAGTTTCTACTCCTACAAATGTCTCTTTTATTCCAACATACTTATTTTTTTTAAAAAAAAATAGTAATATTGGTTTCTAATTAATAACCAATCATCAGAAAAGAGAGCCATTAAATGTCTGTCAAAGTTTCAAGTTGTTTCAACTTGTTGATGTCAATAAAATCATTACTCTAACTCCCTGACCCATAGCACCACCCCCCAAATAAAAATCATATAAACATGGCTGGCTTGCTTTCTGAAAATTGTTTTGTTGTCAATTATATTTAAAACAATTACTTTGTTGATCATTTAAACATCTGAAGTAAATAAATGCCACTAAGGAGCATTAAGAGGCTAACACAGTGGAGAACCTGAGTTGCAGTTATAATTTGTTTCTTAGCAACTAATAACAAAAGTTATAAAGTTGATTCTAGCACATCTATAAGAGATAGAATTATAGTCTTGGGAATATTGCAACAGTCCTTAACAGTATAATCTGTGAGTAATTTGCTTTTGCTACTATCATAGATAAATTATTTTGGATCTGCTTGGTCAAAGCCCTCAAGAATTCTCATTAAAAGTCAGCTATTATTGTGTATGCTGTTTTCTTCCCCTCTCTCTCACATTATACTGAACCCAACTTTATTGGTTATTCCATGCATTATAATAAGTTGAAAAGAATCAGCATGATAAAAAGAGATTCCTTTAATAACTAGGGGAAAGGAGTTCATCACTATAATAGTTCCATTTCCTGTCTGAAATAGCATTTATTAAATGTAGTTATGGTTAGAGTAAATTAAAATTCTCATAATGGATATGAGTGAGAGCAATAGGGATTTTAAAGGATTCTATATGCTATAAAAAAACAATAGTGAAATCTAAGTGGTCTAAGTCTGAGAGCTTAGGAGATTTTCAGGCAGACTTCGCTTAATTTTTTTTTTAATTGAAATAGTGACCTACAATATTATTTTCAGGTGTACTTAATATACAGTGATTTGACATTTGCATACATTATGAAATGACTACCATCATATGTCTAGGAACTATTTCCTGTACCCATACAAAGTAATTATAATATCGTTGACCATATTCCTTATGCTGAATATTACATCCCTGTGGCTTATTTATTTTATAACTGGAGGTGGATACAGCTTAATTCCCTTCACCTACTTCCTCCATTCCCTACCCCACTCTCCTCTGGCACCTATTCATTTATTCTCTGTACTCATGAGTCTATTTTTGTTGTTTTGCTTGTTGTGTGTGTGGGTGTTTAGAATCCACATGTAAGCAAGATCATATGGTATTTGCCTTTCTCGATCTGACTTCTTTCACTTTGCAATAACACCTTCCAGATCTATCCATGTTGCTGCAAATGACAATAACTCATTCTTGAATAGCTGAGTAACATTCCATTGTGTACACACACACACACACACACACACACACAAAAATACACACTATGTCTTTCTTATCCATGCATCTATCAATGACAAATTGGCTTCTCAAAGATCAATTGGTGGCTCACATTTTCAGAATATAATTTAATGTATTTGGCTTAGAGAAATCCTAAACAATTCATCAGATTTAAAATATTTATCACAATTATATCATAGTTTTCTCTTAAACATCCACAGAATATAGATAATAGGAAGTTATTTCTGGGATAGATTTTTCTTAAAACTAGAAGATAGATACTATTTATCAAAGGAAAAAAATACTACTGAATTAAGATACAAAGTCAGAGTAATAGGTCAGTGGTCTCCAACCTTTCTGGCACGAGGGACTGGTTTCATGGAGGACAATTTTTCCACAGACTGAGGGAAGGATGGTTTTGGGATGATTCAAGCACATTACATGTATTGTGTATTTTATTTATATTATTACTACATCAGCTCCACCTCAGGTCATCAGGCATTATGTCCCGGAGATTCGGGACCCCTGGGTTAAGTCCCTGAATGAGAAATATTTATTTTAAGAGCTTTCACACAGAATAGATACAATTATTCAGCTAGGCATGTTTAAAAATGTGTTAGTAATATCACAAAGAGTTTATGTTGTGTAAAAGGATATATATTAGATCCGCCGGTCTGAAGATTTCTTGGGTGAAGTATCTCCCAAATAAACCAAGAGTTCATGACTCTCGTTTGTCCCACTGATAACTTGTATGTCAGAAAGCCTGAACTGGGGAACAGTAGAGCCCACACTCTTGGTTACCTGTGAGGTGAATCAGTTTATAGGAACTGGGAAAGCTGAGAGTAACTTCAGTAACCTGAACTTAGCTATCAATTGCTCTTCCTGACCTTTGCTGCTGCCAGAGTGGGTCAGGAGCACCTGGCCTGGTTTCAGATGGGTAATCTATTCCAGGTTCATTAGTTAAAGCACACGTTTACTCAGGTAAAGACTGGTAAGCAGCTACTCTCCCGGGCAAAACCTCCAAACACAGCATTAGAAATATCAGCTGAAGATGTTTCCAATGGTAACCACAAGTCACTATCTCCAGTCCTCTCATGACTAAATTTGGTCTCTACATCATTTTCCTAAAAGATCAAATGAAAGGGCTGCATCTATTTCCAATTAGCAAACATGCATAACCTAGGTCTTAGAAACCTATGGGCTCAGCAAAATCTTATTAAATAAAACTTAATGCCGTGGATCCTGACAGGTAATTCATCATATATTTATTGAGCACTGACTCTCCAGTACAAAGCTTGAGTGCTAGGGAATCAAAGATGAGGAAGACAGTCCCTCTGGCAAAGAGTTCAGCCTATCAAGTCTACTAAAGGGAGAGGGCATGTCCCACAGATATGCTATGAAATAAGAATGTACAAAATGCAAGGCACAAAGTAAAATGGCTAGTTCCACCTAAAGAGAGCTATACTTCAATCAGCAAATATCTGCTAACTGCCTGTTAGTGTATGTGTATGCATGCTCAGTCATGTCTGACTCTTTGCAACCCCACGGACTGTAGCCTGCCAGACTCCTCTGTCCATGGGATTTCCTAGGCAAGAATATTGGAGTGGGTTGCCTTTCCTCCTCCAGAGGATCTTCCCGACCCAGAGATCAAACCCAGGTCTCCTGCATTGGCAGATCGATTATTTACCACTGCACCAGCTGGGAAGCCAACTGCTTGTATGGTTAAAGTTCAATGCCAGGAGTTGATATCACAGCAGTGAGTACAAAAGAAAAGATTTTTGCTCTTATGGAGCTTATATTGTAGTGAAGAAAACAGACAATAATTTAGTATCTAAGATAAAAAGGTGATGATCCCAGAGTGCGATAATAACTGCTATGGTGAAAAATTTTTTAATGTTATAGAGAGTAAATCAATCCTAGAGTTGGGAAGATCCCCTGGAGAAAGAAGTGGCAACCCCACTCCAATATTCTTGCCTGGGAAATCCCATGGACAGAGGAGCCTGGCAGGCTACAACAGTCCATGGGGTCGCAAAGAGTCAGACGTCACTTAGTGACTGAGCATGCACAGAAGTTAAATGGTAGGAAATGGCTTTGTAGAGGGTCTTCAGAGACAGTGTGCCTCTTCAGGAACTTGTCATATAAAAGAGTTTTGTATGGGGATGAGGGTGATGGTAGGAGTCAAAGAGGAACTGAAGAAATGAGGCTTGAAAACAGAACTGTAAGTATGAACTAGCTGGGAATGAAAACACAAAGCAGTATTTGAATTCTGAAACAAGTTAAAGTACTGCCCTCAAGGAGTCCATGTGAACGTTTAATTGTTATAGTAACTGTACAAAGCATATGGATCATATCATACATGATTAATGCTTTTAAGATGCAAAAGCAAACCATCACTTATGCCTGCTGGAAAGTCATTACTGTCCCACAGAGCACATGATGAATAAAGAGCACCAGCAGGATGCTGGGTGAACTTTACAAGCATAACCAGTCTTCTGCAAATCTGAAACAACCATCTCTACTTCCAAAGGATAAGGACTGTTCAGTTTATGGTTCAACGCAAACTGACATAAGGATCTTGGGAATCTTGCAACAACCACAGGCTGTTTTGTAAACTGCCCCCACAAAGAATCTGTTTCATATTCTAGATGGTTAGTGGAAATGAGAAGTTATATTCAATAAACATCTTGAACCAAATGACATTGCCTTACAGTCTATGGTCACACCCTGACTCCTAAAGTCTTCTAACAGTCATCTCTGTTAGAGTCTTCACAAATGAAAGCAAAGGGATACTTGCTCGCCTGAAGGAACACATATGTTATTTTTTTTGCTGCCTTACCTCCACACCTTTTATATCTAGCACACAAGAACAAAGGTCAGCATTTCTTGAAGGCTTTTTAAAACTCGAAAAAGAGAAAATATCAGTTTCTGTCTAAATGTTCTCAAGAGCTAATAGAGTGAATGGTAACCATTATATTTCAGTCGGTGTGTAGTGAAAAGGAGTTCTTCCTCCACTTGAGCACAGGGAGACAATGAGTGGCCCGTTAACTTTGAAGGTTGTGGAAAGGAGATACAGTAATTTAAGAGTCATGTGGAAGAGAAACAAGGAATTTCTGTGCGAATGGTATGTTGCTGAGAAAACAACAAGCTTGGAAGTGAAAATGGAGACTGGGAGGTGGTACTGACATATCTGTCCTGAGCTAGCATATGTTTTCGTCAAAAGTCTAAACACATATATGTGCAATCTAGAAAAATGGTATAGACAAACCTATTTGCAAAGGATAAATAGAGACACAGATGTAAAGAAATAATGTACTGACACCACGGTGGGGAAGTGGGGGTGGGATGGACTGGGAGATTGGGATTGACGTAAATACACTACTACTTACTGAGTAGACAACTAATGAGAACCTACTGAAGAGCACAGTACAACCTACTTAATGCTCTCTGGTGACCCAAATGGGAAGTTAATCCAAAAAGAGGAGCTATATGTATACATATGGCTGATTCATTTTGCTGTGCAGCAGAAAAGAACACAGCACTATAAAGCAGCTATATTCCTATGATTTTTTTTTTTTTTAAAGCCTGAGCTGAAGTGAACATTTCATCATCAACAGAGTTTGGTAACACCTAAACGTCAACATCTACAGATTTCTCAGAAGGGAGGACACATTTTTCATCCATAGAAAAGGAAATCAGTGGTGGAGACTTACTACAACAAGTTCTTAAAATATACATTTCTCATTCACTAACTTAACCCACTGCTATGACTTTATCTTTTTTTTTTTTTTTTGAGGATCATACATTTTATTTTATTTTTTTTTAAACTTTACATAATTGTATTAGTTTTGCCAAATATCAAAATGAATCCGCCACAGGTATACACGTGTTCCCCATCCTGAACCCTCCTCCCTCCTCCCTCCCCATACCATCCCTCTGGGTCATCCCAGTGCACTAGCCCCAAGCATCCAGTATCGTGTATCGAACCTGGACTGGCAACTCGTTTCTTACATGATATTTTACATGTTTCAATGCCATTCTCCCAAATCTTCCCACCCTCTCCCTCTCCCACAGAGTCCATAAGACTGTTCTATACATCAGTGTCTCTTTTGCTGTCTCGTACACCGGGTTATTGTTACCATCTTTCTAAATTCCATATATATGCGTTAGTATACTGTATTGATGTTTTTCCTTCTGGCTTACTTCACTCTGTATAATAGGCTCCAGTTTCATCCACCTCATTAGAACTGATTCAAATGTATTCTTTTTAATGGCTGAGTAATACTCCATTGTGTATATGTACCACAGCTTTCTTATCCATTCATCTGCTGATGGACATCTAGGTTGCTTCCATGTCCTGGCTATTATAAACAGTGCTGCGATGAACATTGGGGTACACGTGTCTCTTTCCCTTCTGGTTTCCTCAGTGTGTATGCCCAGCAGTGGGATTGCTGGATCATAAGGCAGTTCTATTTCCAGTTTTTTAAGGAATCTCCACACTGTTCTCCATAGTGGCTGTACTAGTTTGCATTCCCACCAACAGTGTAAGAGGGTTCCCTTTTTCTCCACACCCTCTCAGCATTTATTATTTGTAGACTTTTGGATCAAGAGCCATTCTGGCTGGTGTGAAATGGTACCTCATAGTGGTTTTGATTTGCATTTCTCTGATAATGAGTGATGTTGAGCATCTTTTCATGTGTTTGTTAGCCATCTGTATGTCTTCTTTGGAGAAATGTCTATTTAGTTCTTTGGCCCATTTTTTGATTGGGTCGTTTATTTTTCTGGAGTTGAGCTGTAGGAGTTGCTTGTATATTTTTGAGATTAGTTGTTTGTCAGTTGCTTCATTTGCTATTATTTTCTCCCATTCTGAAGGCTGTCTTTTCACCTTGCTAATAGTTTCCTTTGATGTGCAGAAGCTTTTAAGGTTAATTATGTCCCATTTGTTTATTTTTGATTTTATTTCCAATATTCTGGGAGGTGGGTCATAGAGGATCCTGCTATGATGTATGTCAGAGAGTGTTTTGCCTATGTTCTCCTCTAGGAGTTTTATAGTTTCTGGTCTTAGGTTTAGATCTTTAATCCATTTTGAGTTTATTTTGGTGTATGGTGTTAGAAAGTGGTCTAGTTTCATTCTTTTACAAGTGGTTGACCGGATTTCCCAGCACCACTTGTTAAAGAGATTGTCTTTAATCCATTGTATATTCTTGCCTCCTTTGTCAAAGATAAGGTGTATGACTTTATCTTAATGCAACATTTTTTCCCCCAATAGTATCTACCTTCTAGCTTTAAGAAAACACTCCAGGAGTCTCATCTTCACCCAGAGTCATACATGCATCACACTCCTGAGGTCTTCCTACAGTTTCTAGGTATTTGCAAATATTGGGTTGGCCAAAATGAAGCTGGTTTTAGAAAAGGCAGAGGAACCAGAGATCAAATTGCCAACATCCGATGGATCATTGAAAAAGCAAGAGTTCCAAAAAAACATCTATTTCTGCTTTATTGACTATGCCAAAGCCTTTGACTGTGTGGATCACAATAAACTGTGGAAAATTCTGAAAGAGATGGGAATACCAGACCACCTGACCTGCCTCTTGAGAAACCTATATGCAGGCCAGGAAGCAACAGTTAGAGCTGGACATGGAACAACAGACTGGTTCCAAACAGGAAAAGGAGTTCGTCAAGGCTGTATATTGTCACCCTGCTTATTTAACTTATACGCAGAGTACATCATGAGAAACGCTGGGCTGGAAGAAGCATAAGCTGGAATCAAGATTGCTGGGAGAAATATCAATAACCTCAGATATGCAGATGACACCACCCTTATGGCAGAAAGTGAAGAATTAAAGAGCCTCTTGATGACAGTGAAGGAGGAGAGTGAAAAAGTTGGCTTAAAGCTCAACATTCGGAAAACTAAGATCATGGCATCTGGTCCCATCACTTCATGGCAAATAGATGGGGAGACAGTGGAAACAGTGGCTGACTTTATTTTTCTGGGCTCCAAAATCACTGCAGATGGTGACTGCAGCCATGAAATTAAAAGATGCTTACTCCTTGGAAGGAAAGTTATGACCAACCTAGATAGCACATTAAAAAGCAGAGACATTACTTTACCAACAAAGGTCCGTCTAGTCAAGGCTATGGTTTTTCCAGTGGTCATGTATGGATGTGAGAGTTGGACTATAAAGAAAGCTGAGAACCAGAGAATTGATGCTTTTGAAATGTGGTATTGGAGAAGACTCTTGAGATTCCCTTGGACTGCAAGGAGATCCAACCGGTCCATTCTAAAGGAGATCAGTCCTGGGTGTTCATTGGAAGGACTGATGTTGAAGCTGAAACTCCAATACTTTGGCCACCTAATGCCAAGAGCTGACTCATCGAAAAAGACCCTGATGTTGGGAAAGATTTAGGGCAGGAGGAGAAGGGGATGACAGAGGATGAGATGGTTGGATGGCATCACCGACTTAATGGACATGGGTTTGGGTAGACTCCGGGACTTGGTGATGGACAGGGAGGCCTGGCGTGCTGCACTTCATGGGGTCACAAAGAGTCAGACATGACTGAGAAACTGAACTGAAGTGAACTGAAAATCATGGTTCAGGTTTTTCCATAAGACATAACAGAGAAACCAGAACAGACTTTTTGGCTAACCCAATAATTCTGTCGCAGGATAGCATGGAAAATACCCAATAAGCATATTTAATTCACATCTCTATTTAGCAGTAGTTATAAGGCAAAGTACAAAGTAAAACATAAATTGGCTAGTACTGCCATTGAATGAAAACAGTACAAACTTTAAACTTGAACTAAGTCAGTACTAATACACTGGAAAAAACTATCTTCCAACTTGCTTTATGGCCTATTAAATACGTAAATGTATGCCAACTTGGACAAATCTATAAAGCAAAATTTCCTTTGACTCTATATTCCTTTTGGCTGTTTCTCTCTTTTTCTCTTTCCTTCTCTTGGTGCATCTGTGCTTCCTCAACTTCTTTACTTTCCACTCACACTTCACCCCACTGCATCAGGATACAGTCCTCAGCTCCACCTGAAGTCACCGGCAAAATCAACTATTTCTTGCCAAACCAAGTAGGCATGTTTTAGTTATTTTCCTGTCTGATTTCATTGCTTTTGCTGCACTGGACATTTTCAATCTCTTTCTGAAATTGTCTGCTCTCTGCCTACATCCATCTCCCAACCTCTCTGCTGCTTCTTTCTTCATCTCCTTTGTGGATTCTTTCAAACTTCCCTTCTCTTTAAATGCTAATGTTCCCTTATGGTGCCCTTGGCTCACTGTTCTTTTTTAGGCAACCTATTCACTCTCATGGTTTTAATTCTAACCTTTAAGAACATGTGTCCTTAGTGTAAATCTTCAATCCTGTTGATATATTATCCTCATATATTCAATAGTCTGATTAGCATAGACATTCATACACACTTGAATGTCCTATGGATAAGGTGACTTTACTTTCTAGGTTTCCCTGGATAGTTGTAGTTTACATGTATTGTCCTGGCAAAAGTATTAATAATGGCATTTTCACATTCATAAGTGCCCAAGTTCAGGTAATAAATCATGACTTTGTATGCCTGAAAGTAAATTTCCCTTATCTTAATCTCCAACCCTAACCTGCTTCCAGACTCAATGATACTCCACCATGCAAGACAAAACTCACAAGTCACTTTATCTCTTCCACTCCCGCTCCCCATACACACTCAAACCATCCACCAAACCCTAATGATTTTACCCCATGAATATTTTGTACAAGATACCTCATTCATTATCTTCTGCTTGTGTCTTTAGGATAGACTCTCAACATTTCCTGCCTGGAATATCAAAAAGTCACCCTAAGTGTTTCTGTAGGCTCTGGCATTTCAACCCCTTAAATGTACACTCCAAAATGAAGTCATATAGTAAATTTCTGAGACACAGAAACCCGATTATATCATTCTGCTGCTAAAAATTACCTTCAAAATCATCCCTCACCAAAAGACTAACTCAACTTCATTATATCAAGTGTGGCCCCCCATACCTGGTCCTTACCTCTCCGTCTCACCTTTCTCCTGGCCTCCCACCCCCAACTCATTCTTGACAACCTTGATATATGGAGTGT
Organism: Bos mutus; assembly: GCF_027580195.1. Lineage (NCBI taxonomy): Eukaryota > Metazoa > Chordata > Mammalia > Artiodactyla > Bovidae > Bos > Bos mutus. The sequence goes on from NC_091638.1 coordinate 23,804,623, forward strand.
TTCCATTGCCCCACCCATCAGTGAAGAGTCAGGCTTGCTTGCCTTTATAGCTTGTGCTATATAAAACATCCTGCCAATTCTGGGCCTCTTTAACTGTCAACCATCTGTCAATATGAGGCTCAGTCACTGCCCCTCTTGGAGGCATTCTGGGCACCCCCAGAATAATTTGTATGTTGCCCCTCCACACTTCCACAACATACTATGCACACTGCAGTCTTTTCATGCATCGTATAACCTCCTGGCTCCTTGGAAGGGAAGCTATGACAAACCTAGATCGGGCATTAAAAGGCAGAGACAAAGGTCCATATAGTTGAAGCTATGGTTTATTCAGTAGTCATGTATGGATGTGAGTTGGACCATAAAGAAGGCTGAGCACCAAAGAATTGATCTTTCAAATTAAGGTGCTGGAGAAGACTCTTGAAAATCTATTAAACAGCAAAGAGATCAAACCATTCAATCCCAAAGGAAATCAACTCTGAATATTTACCGGAAGGACTGATGCTGAAGCTCCAATACTTCAGCCACCTGATGCATAGAACCGACTTATTGGAAAAGATCCTGATGCTGGGAAAGATTGAAGGCAAAAGAAGTGGGCAGCAGAGGATGAGATAGTTAGATAGCTTCATCAACTCAATGGAAATTAATTTGACCAAACTCTAGGAGATAGTGGAAGACAGACGAGCTTGGTGTAATGCAGTCCATGGGGTCACAAAGAGTCAGACAAAACTTAGTGACTGAACAACATAACTTCCTGAAATTAACACTTTATTAATACCTTATACCTTTCTCTATTAGAGTGCACGATTCCTCTCAGTAATGTTTACTCCATTCAGATATTGCGTCTTGCTGCTGCTGCTGCTGCTAAGTCGCTTCAGTCGTGTCTGACTCTGTGCGACCCCAGAGATGGCAGCCCACCAGGCTCCCCTGTCCCTGGGATTCTCCAGGCAAGAACACTGGAGTGGGTTGCCATTTCCTTCTCCAATGCATGAAAGTGAAAATTGAAAGTGAAGTTGCTCAGTCGTGTCCGACTCCTAGCGATCCCATGGACTGTAGCCTACCAGGCTCCTCTGTCCATGGGATTTTTCCAGGCAAGAGTACTGGAGTGGGGTGCCATTGCCTTCTCTGATATTGCTTCTTAGGTCTTTTTAAATTGTCTTTTTCTAACAAGTCATGTCATACTTTTAAAATTGGAAGAAACTATGCCCGTTTACTTTGTTTCAGTGAATCTTTTAACACAGTCATTGATACTAACATCATCCCCATTAAAGAGAAGGAAATGGGCACAGAAGGACTTGTCAGGGGCCGCACTGTGGGGTGGTATATAGTTAGACAGAAGAGACAGCTGTATAAACAGTGTGGGCAGTTCTGCCTGCCATGAACTCAACTGGATAATATCCTGTACTGCACTGAAGATGAAGTCATCTTTATGGAAACCCATAGGATTTCCTTGGTGGTCCAGTGGCTAAGACTCCACACTTCCAATTCAGGGGACGTGGGTTCAATCCCTGGTCAGGAAACTAGATTCCCACATGTTGCAATGAAAGAGTATGCATGCCACCACTAAAAAAGAAAACAAAAAATCCTGCCTGCTGCCATTAAGAGCCAGCACAGCCAAATAAATTTTCGAAAAAGAGATGGGCACAAACATCTATTTTATTACTTAGCTTCCATTTTCAGCAACTTCACACAAAGGGAGTATCTTTTCTATATTTAAATATATCTATCTTTCATTCAATAGGTTCACTTAATCCTAAACTAACTTCTTCATCTGATGCGATGCCAAGGAAACAGTTACTTGTATGTTCTCATCCTGGTGAAAGTAAGAACAGCATGTCTGTTTCCAATGCAGGTATCTAGACCCACAGCTTCAGGGAATTTTGAGGGTCATTTGGACTACTGCATTTATATTTTGCTTTCAGTGCTGACTTGGAAAACAAAGCCCTGGAAGCCGTGTGACTCATTCATGCTCTATTCCAGAACATGCCTACTTCTAGACACTACTGGTGCAGGGGAAGCATTATTTTTCAATCACACGGGCTTCCCAACCTGGATTTCTAATAGAAAAGCAGGCCAAAGACAACAAGGAAAACAGAATAAAGCATGTGGTCTATACCACCTGCATATGCACGGCCCGTGTCTCCTGAAGTAATCTGTTGTTTCTAGTAGCAGGGTCCCTGAGCCGTGCCTCAGATGGTAACAGAATCCCTCTGAACACTTTGCCATCCACTGAGTGTTGCTTTTAAACTCTTGCTATTCCCACCACATCAACTTTTTAAATAGCAGCTCTTAACCACATGACACTTAAATTTTACATCCCTTCACTAAGTCCAATCTAAGGATTATCTCTGGATTGTTTCTATTCATTTATTTTCCACCTTCCTTCGGGCCAGTTTAGTGACATGTAATAGCTGTGCAGAAAGAAGTGGGATAAAAAGGAGATAATGATTTTCAAACATTGGCAGCTTGCAAGATTCCTTGTCTTTTATGGAGCCTAACTGATGAGGGGTTCTATAGCACACTTCCTCTCTTGGGAAGAAGGAAAATGGCTGCCTGGGTTAAAGGATGGGGATGTGCCTGGGTGCATAAGGCAAGACACTGCCTCATTCTAAATGGTTGTAAAACTCCAATAGCTGCCTCCAAAGCTAAATGAAAAGAGATAAAGAGAAGGTACTCTTTTCTTTTTCAGTGCTCGCTAAGTCATTTCAGTCATGTTTCACTCTTTGCGACCCTATGGACTGTAGCCTGCCAGGCTCTTCTGTACATGGGATTCTCCAGGTAAGAATACTGGAGTGGGTTTCCATACCCTTCCCTCCAGGAGTCTTTGCAACACAGGGATTAAATCCACACGTCTTACGTCTCCTACATTGGCAGGTGGGTTCTTTACCAGTAGCGTCACCTGGGAAGCCCTTTCTTCTTCAGTAACAGGATATAATTAAAATAACCCTGAAAATAAGACATAATACAGGTGATGAGGCCCAAGAGATGGCCTCCAGGGAGCACCACAGAGGCCGGCATTGATGCCTACAGAAAGCGTGCTGGTACTCTCAAGTCTGCTCGTTGTGGATGTTGACTCTGCTTACGTTTTCTAAGCCTTGATACTGCCAGTAAGAAGCAGTTTACCTGCCACTTATTCTGTCAGCTCATGCTGTTTTTAAAAACACTAGTTTATAGTCTTTTGGATTTAATGGGGCAATAAATTTATTTGTAAAAAGGGAGGTGCATTAAACCAACACAGATGTTTCTAAGTATTGGTGTTTAAAACAACCAGCACTCTCACCACCATCTTCTACTATCATCAATTTATAAAAGAAAAAAAAATTCCTTAACATTAAACATTAGAAGAAGGATATCAAGTTAGGAGAAAAAAAATGTCTTTAAATTATATAAATTCTGCCTTTAGAAAAATATATGGTACAATCCCTATAGACACTAGTTCTGGGAACATGCATTTGAAGGTGCACCCCCAAATATCTTCTTCACAAAATAATAACAGACATCAGACACCTCATGAGTAAAGATCCCTTGATTTGACTTAAGAAAGGAGCCCATTTTAACTAAAAATAACAACGTGGTATAGTGGAAAGAAATTAGGACTTGAAGTCAGAAGTCTGAAATTTGATCCCTAGACCTGACACTCATTAGTGGTGGGAATCTGAGGAAGCAGCTTCTCATGTTGAGGAACCCATGCCACAGTTATAGGGTGGGATGATAATGATGATAAGTCATATCTCATGGGGCTTTTGTAATGACCAAAGTTAATGACAGATTTGAAAGTGCTTTCTAAACAGTATAGACATTTTAGCTATTAGTTATTTTTCCAAGGCATCACAGTGGTATCTTAGATTATCAGGGAGAAAGTAGAGCAAGCCACTGACAGGAAGAACCAAAACATATTCTGCGGACAGAGTGACAGTTCCCTTGGCTTTACAGTCCTCAGTGCCAAGAAAAAACAGGGGATATCATTAGGATTGTTTTGGAGGCAATTTGAGGACAAGCTCTTCCATATTTATTTCCTCAACTCTCTACAGCTGCCTAAACAAGACTGTGCCAGCAAACCAGTAAATACTTCAACAATTTCCCTTTTTTTTTTTTTTTTTAATAAACACACTTACAAATAAAAGACAACTTGTAGTTAACAGATTGAATATTGAGCCAAGTAGTCAAATCACCTACTTGCTAACTGTAGCAACATTGACTTTGATGAAATATTAATCAGCTAAAACAAGATTTCCTTCTTAACCTTCCAAACCGGCTTAAAATGCACTATTTCACATCACTGCCAAGGTTAAGAGGAAGATTCTTATGATGTGATTGTAATTTATATTCCCGGATTTACAATTCATTTTAGAGGCATCAAGGCCACTTGGTCAAATGAAGGATACATGTGTGATGCTTAACTTCCAGCAGGAAATGGCAATGACACTCAAAGTAATAAACACGAAGGCTCTGCAGATGTAATACATTCGTTCATCTCTAAGTGCCACTCTTTGCCCAAATTACTTACATTTCATCAATTTAAAAACCTCAACTCATGTAATATTTATACACAAATGTTATCTAGCTTCAACATTTGGTTGGCAAACAGTAAATGACATCACACATGTACTGCTGCACGTAATATTTTAAGTTCTTCTTGCCTCTAACAAATTAGAGAAAAAAATGCAAAAATACTAAGTGTAAGCTATTTAATTAAAGAGCTTTTATTGAATGCCTGCTGCCTATGGAGCATGGTACTACCTGCTGGGCCATCAGGACAGGGAAGTCAGAGAGCCGTGCTGTGTGCTTAGTCACTCAGTCAAGTCCAACCCTTTGCCACCTCATGAACTATAGCCCACCAGGCTCCTCTGTCCATAGAGATTTTCCAGGCAAGAATACTGGAGTGGGCAGCCTTTCCTTTCTCCAGGGGAATCTTCCCAACCCAGGGATCAAACACAGGTCTCCCACATTGCAGGCGGATTCTTTACCAGCTGAGCCATGAGGGAAACCCATTAAGATGTTGGTCAAAGAGCAAATCAGAGAAAGACAGGGGGTCAGAATCCAGCATCTGGGGGTTTCTAGACTGTTACTCTCAGGTAGAAGCATTTTCCCAGTGGGCCTTGCATTTTCTACCTTGAAGTGTTCTACAGACTAATTATTATCCCTATTATCTGCCAACAGAATCACTAAATGAATACGTGAACAACTAGCTGCATATTTAAACAACTACAAAAGGTGATAAACAGCACTTCTATAAATTTACATATTTTGACTACACTAACGATGGGTATATTTTCAAAACCAAGCACATGACCACTGTTCATCAAACATGGTCAAAACATCCTTCTGATCAAAAAGTTATGTGCACAACAGCCACATGATAACAGAGTAAACAGTCTTTGGGAGCTCTCCTTTCTCCTCCAGAGCAACATCTCTTTTCAAAGGAAAGCACATTTATCTTTGTCTCTGAATTTATTTGCATGTTGAGCTGTACAAGCTTAACTGTCAAGGTTGCCACTCCTAGAAGCGTTTCTCTGGAATCCTTGCTTCCATGTAGAATGACTTACTTGGCTGCTTATCCAACAAAAATGTACTGAACAAAGCAAGGCATATGTAAAGCTTCTGGTGGGAGTGATGAGCAACAGACAGACTGATAGATATAGACTCTTATTAGGGGACATATAAAGGAAATCAACAAAGGACTGAAAAGACAGTACTGAGGAAGACCACTTTACCCTGTGTGGCAGAGGCAGTTAATATTAGAATTTTGCACCAAAACCCCCCAAATTCTTATTGTAACTTTCGACTTTGATTTGGAAGAAGTGCTGATAAGATGCGATTTTCTGGGAATACAGGGTTAGGAGAGGGAGTGAGGGAGTAGGATTCATTTGGAAAAACTACAGACAGGAGATAAAATTCTGGGAGGCTCTTACTTTCCCATTGTCCAAATCCCTAAATTCCCCATGAAATGTTTTCTCTTTCTACAGCTAGTGGTTTGTCCCTTCTCTGTGTATGGGTACAGTGTTGTTAAGAAATAGGCACTAAATGCTTGTTTTGATCAGTTTTCAAACACTACTTTCAGGCATCTCTCCTTTCTCTTTCCATTGCTGCTTATTCTGTCTTTCGTTCCTCAAGACCTTTGACCTTCCTAACATCCCACCGTGGTTAGTTGCCAATGTTTGTCTTCCCTGCAGGATGTAAGCTTCATATTTGTCAAGTTCATTGACGTGTTCCTCCTCATCTAACACAGCATTTACTACCTAGTTGGTATTCATTAAATATTTAAGGGAAGGAAGAAAAACAAACACACAAAGGAAATCTCCACACTGAGTATTGATAACTCAATTTTTCCGACACATGTACTTGGAGGATGTGGTAGTATTTCCCAAAGGTGTGCTTATGTACATTTTGTACATGAACAGGTGAAGGCATGTTGATAAACATATAAAGTACATTTCCCCGGCATATTTAATTTTCACAACTCTAAAATATTATCATTATGCACCTTCTATAGATGAGGACACTGGGGTTGAGGAAGTGTGGAAACTTTTCAATGTCACACAGCCTGTTGGTGGTAAATACAGAGAATATTACAAAGGCAATGAGGGGACTGAAAGGTCTAAGAAAATTTATGAGAAATTACTTACAAGTACTCTAGTGGAGATAGGAAAACTGACATTTCAAAATAAACCCTGGGTCAAGAGTCTTCTTTGTTCTGAGAAAAACCACGAAGGACCCTTTAACATATGCAAATACACACCAATTACCTCTTCACAGTTTTTGGAAGAGTTAGAAGTGGAGATGTGCTGCTGCTAAGTCGCTTCAGTCGTGTCCGACTCTGTGCGACGCCATAGAAGGCAGCCCACCAGGCCCCGCCATCCCTGGGATTCTCCAGGCAAGAACACTGGAGTGGGTTGCCATTTCCTTCTCCAATGCATGAAAGTGAAAAGTGAAAGTGAAGTCGCTCAGTCGTGTCCGACCCTCAGCGACCCCATGGACTGCAGCCCTCCAGGCTCCTCCTTCCATGGGATTTTCCAGGCAAGAGTACTGGAGTGGGGTGCCATAGGAGATGTGCTGGCCAATGTTAAATGGTCTGGTTGCTTATTTAATAGTTACCTAGGACTTCAATGCCTTAGAGAAGATTATTTCTCTATCGATTTGGAGTGTGCCTGGCCTGTAAAACACTGATTGGTCTTAAGAAATTGCAGGCATTCTTGTTTGAGAGGTTGTTTGAGGAAAACAGAACTGAGACTCTGAGGAGTAAAAAAAAAATGAGTTCTTCCTTAAATTTAGAGAACCAGTAAATTAGGTCGTCAAGGCTCCAATGTGATGTTATTTAAGATTAGATATCCTAGAATTTATCAATTTTAAATTTTACATGACATTTCCAAAGGCAATATGTTTTGCTTATAGGGAAAGCAGGATGGAGTCTATAGTTAATGCAATATATGCATCATGTTTCTTTGATCTCATGACAGAAAAGAATCATCTTTTCATTAACAATTTTTGGACAAATGAATATCCACATGCAGAAGAATACGTTTGAAAAAATTTAAAAAGAATGAAGTTGGACCCCCAACTTCAAGACATCCAAAACTTAACTCAAAATAGATCATATAGATGATTCAAGCTCCTGTAAGGAAGAAACAAACAAACAAACAAACAAAAACACTGTAAAGCAATTATCCTACAATTGAAAACAAAAATTAAAAAAAAAAATGGATCATAGTGCTAAACTTAAGAGCTAAAACTATAAAATTTTTATTAGAAAACATAAGATTAATTTTTTGTGACTCTGGATTCTTAGATATGATACCAAGAGCATGACACCAAGAACAAAACAAAAATAGATAAACTGACTTCATCAAAATGAAAACTTCGGTGGTTCATATGACATCACCAAGAAAGTGAAAGACAGCAAATCATATATCTGATAAGGAATTTGAACCCAGAATTAAGTAATATTATAATACAACAATGGAATACCAAACAATCCAATTAAAAATGAGCATAAGATTTGAAACTGTGTGGATCACAATAAACTGTGGAAAATTCTTAAAAAGAATACATTTGAATCAGTTCTAATGAGGTGGATGAAACTGGAGCCTATTATACAGAATGAAGTAAGCCAGAAAGAAAAACACCAAGCTATAACACTGAATTTGAGGCGGGGGGAGAAGGAAATGCTATGGAAAACAAACAAAAAATGTGAAACGCTAATGATATAGAACAATGCAAATATTTGGCAGCAGATTAACGCTGTACTTGTAATTAGTATATATCCTAAATACATATATCAAGAATAAATTACAGACCCGGTTAGCACAGAATTTAATCTCTGGTAAAATATCTAACAGAATAATTTAGTTCTTGGAAAAACACAGACATGCATACGTGGAGACATACACACACACACGCCCCTTTCATCATGTCTTTGAATTTGTGATTTAACCTCTGAACTCTAAGGCATTTGTTCTGTCCAGGGGTCACATATTATAGCTGTAAAGTAAAAACTAGCCAGGATGGTGCATAAAATACACGTCAGCTAGGAGCCAAGGGGCTTGTTCCGATTTAGAGCCCACTCAGTGAAAGGTGCTGAGCGGGAAGGCAGTGGCATCAGCCCTTGACTTCTGCAGGGGCTTCTGCAGTCAGAAATGTCATAACACGAATCATAACAATACGTGAGGGACCATAGTGAAACTGTTATAGACACAGGTCGGTCAGATACTTTCAAAGTGGTAACAGCCAGTTTCGAGGACTTTAGCATGCCCAAGAAAGGTCAAACTCAGGGAAAATGACCTAGAAAAAAGAAGTCCAGAGAGAAAGTCTAGGGGCCAAAAAAAAACTACTCAGAATCTTCAAATCCTTACTCTATGGAGAATGAGCCATTCCTGCCTATTTCAGAAAAGGCCTATATAAGGCTATTCCTGGAGAGAGGCAGAAATATGCTGGTGAAAAGAAAAGGCTGCTCTGAGCTTCTGCAGCTACATTTTTTCAGTATTCATCAGATCATACTACATACAGATTAAAATCCCCTTTTATACTCCCCAGAGGAAAACACAAAGCGTGACGCAAAACTGGCCCTGATTATCCCACATTTAATCAAGGTTATCCCTCTCAATACTTTGCTTTCTAATACGGCTGAGTTACAAAAGCACCTGACTTCAGTGTCACTCCCATGTGGTTTTAATTTTTCCTTGATAAATGTGGTCAGGAAAGAAAAGGTAAAGATCCTGGCATACACTGGTCACTAATTCCCCAGTATGGACATAATCAAGTTACCAAAAATTTGGTGGCTTACAATAACAGAAGCTTATTCTCTAGCATTCTGAAGGCTTTTAGTCTGAAACCAAGGTGTGGGCTTCCATGGTAGCTCAGCTGGTAAAAGAATCCTCCTGCCATGCAGGAGACCCCAGTTCGATTCCTGGGTTGGGAAGATCCCCTGGAGAAGGGAATAGGCTACCCATTCCAGTATTCTTGGGCTTCCTGGGTGGCTCAGACAGTAAAGAATATGCCTAACAATGTGGGAGACCTGGGTTCACTCCCCGGGTTGGGAAGATTCCCTGGAGGAGGGCATGGCAACTCACTCCAGTATTCTTGCCTGGAGAATCCGCATGGACAGAGGAGCCTGGCGGGCTACAGTCCATAGGGTCGCAAAGAGCTGGACACGACTAAGCAGCTAAGTATCAGAAGGTATGGTCAGGCTGTGCTCACTGTGAAGGAAGGCTCTAGACGAGAATGGCCCCTGGACCCTTCCAGCCTCTGACAGCTATTGGCAGTCCTGTGTCCCCAGGCAGCTTTTCTCTAGTCTCTGCCTGATGATCACAGTGCCTTCTCCTGTGTCTTCTCTTTTGTTTCTCAAAAGGAACTTGCCATGGAATTTAAGGTTCAAATGCTTAATGCTGGATGATCTCCAGGTCCTTAATTAAGTATATCTGAAAAGACCCATTTTCCAATTTGTTCCACAACTGCATTCTCATTCTCACTCAGCATTTGTTACCTCTCAGTAAAATGCAATTTTCCAAAGTGCTTTCCATTTTAGCCAACAAAGTCTTCACATTGAAAGTTCTAGATGAATTATCTTTTGGTAAATTACTATTTTAAACCACTACAGATGGTCAATTGGATTTTGAATTTGAATCTTAATCTGTCACATACAAACTCTTGAAAAAGAATGGGATACTATTCTCTATGTTGACACCTCCTCCCATTCAATTCTATTTCTACTTTCAATTATCTGGCAACACCTAATTGATGATTGACCAAACATTCTTAGAATGCTTCTGAATTAAAAAAAAAAAAAAAAGAACTCTGTATTCATTGATTCACTCATGTACTACTCTTTGTCACCCAAACAGACACCAAATTGGACTGAATTATTGTATTATAATAAAGCAATTTGGTTAACTAGTATCTCTAGGTTGCGGAAGGGCTTCCCTGATAGCTCAGGGAAGAATCTGCCTGCAATACAGGAGACCCCAGTTCTATTTCTGGGTCAGGAAGATCTCCTAGAGAAGGGAAAGGCTACCTACTCCAGTATTCTGGCCTGGAGAATTCCATGGACTCTACAGTCCATGGGGTCTCAAAGAGTTGCACACGACTGAGTGACTTTCACTTTCGCTTGACTTGCATACGTTAGTGAGTATCATGGAAGATAGAAGAAAGCAAATGAGAGTAATGCTGTATACTTGTGAATTTCAATTATTTTTTATATCAAAATTCATAACTGCCTACATCACGAAGAATCAACAGCACACCCATGTACTGACTAGTTATAAAGTTTATTTTACGAAATTTTCAATAGATACCCACTGTCACCAGTAATGTCTTTTTAGTATTATAGTAAGTGGCAAACAATCTTAAGGAAACCAACTCCGAACATTCAGTGGAAGGACTGATGCTGACGTTCTAGTACTTTGGCCACCTAATCTGAAGAGCTGACCCAGTGGGACCTTGATGCTGGGAAAGTTTGAGGGCAGGAAGAGAAGGGTGCGACAGAGGATGAGATGGTTGGATGGCATCACCGACTTAATGGACATGAGTTTGAACAAACTCTGGGAGTTGGTGAAGGACAGGGAAGCCTGGTGTGCCTCAACCCATGGGGTCGCAGAGAGTTGGACATGACTCAGTGATTGAACAATAAAGTGGCAGAAAGAACCTACTAAAAGCAGTATTTCAGAAACTCAGCAAATTTTGGTTTGAATTCTTCTAATTATTCAAATGAGAATTTTTTTTTATGGAGACTAAAAGCCCTTCATTGATATATATTAGCAGCTTTGCCATCCAAATATTTCTTAGTTAAGTCTTAATTGACCTAAATATTTACAAATTATTTATCCAAACAGTCATCCATCAACATTTTATTGCTCAGAACAAAAGTTTGCCTATTTAAGCAGCCTTTCTAATTAAAAATCAGTCAAGTCAGTCCTGGGTTTGGCCATCGATCAAAACCCCAGTTATTGTTCTGATTGCACATTTCATTCTTTGGCTATGAAAGGTAAACTAATTATTGGATATTAAAAGCAATGAACATTCGAAATTTACTGTGAATACACAATGATCAAGGCTCAAAAACCATGTTGCCAAAAGCCCCAGTCAAGTACAGTACAACACTCTAATTTTAATACATTAATCTTTATTACCATCATTGCCACAATTGTCAGATGGTACTCAAGTTAAGGAAAACTCAGATAAGGCTCACTATAGTACCCACAAGAAGAATCTTTTTCAGTGATGCTTTCTGATCATCTACTGCTCATCAATGTGATCTTTTCACCATAAAAAGCATTGACTGCCACATAACTGATAAATTAACTGAAATTAATCTCAGAATGGATTGCTTTATTGATGTATCTTATACATATATAGAGAGAGGTCATAGAAGGAGAACATGGGGTGTTTTTTGCACCTAAGACTCTCTTTCATATGTTTTCTTCATCCTTTCTTTTTTCTTTCTGTCCCTCTTTTATTTCCTTCCCCATAATACAAGCTCAGGAGGTAGACAGGCAGGGTTTGAATAGTGTACCAACCTAGTGTCTTTTCCCACTTCATGTGAGGTACCAACAGAGTTCAGCATATTGCTTCCTTCAAAAGAACACCACCCTGCCATGCCCAAGACAGCAGGCAGGGGACTGACTTTTGCTGAGTGACTTAATTTTACCATCAGCAATTTGGAGGTACTTATGTATGAATTATAGTCATCCCCAGCAGGAGATGATGAATAGCATAAGTCTTTTGTTCTGAAGATCCGAACTGTTGTAAAATAGCTGAAATTCTTCCAGGAACAAGGTCCCAAACAATGTTTATGAAGCAATCAGTCTGACAGGCTAAAATCTGGAGTTATTGGATTAGTCTCTTGGAAGCTCTTCATAATAATCTACATTTAAAGTACATCTCTTTCTCATGTCGGGGAGGAATAATATGGGAGTAAAAGAAAAAAAACTTGTAATAATATGTGATTTTACTGCTTGGGGATGTAAAGTTTGCCAACCCACACTTATTTATCATAAAACATCAATATTCAGAATGTTTTACAACCTAGCAATAAATTGGAAATTTGCATATTAACTTTTAGAGAAGAAATATTGTTATTAATTATTCTCATTATGGAACCTGAAACCAATTATATTAAAATTAGAGTCACAAATATATGCATAATTGTGGTATACACATTATGGTTTTAGATACTAATGGTAAATCAACATTATGACATCAAGAAAGCCTATAATTAAAAAACTAAAAACAAACAAAATAATAATGAAGTCTATGAAAGGTTGTAAACACATTTAGAAATCAAGTTTGTGTCTACAAAAGAAACATTTTACTAACCATTCACATCTATAGTTTAAACATGAATTCCATGAGAAACAGTAGTTCTAGCTGTCATGGGGGAACTACGCCTGTCATCTGCCCAAAAGTGACGTGGCCAGATTCTGATGCTGGGTCCTCGCCCTTCTACTGCACCCCTGGTTAAAGTCACCTCATTCACGAATCTGCAGATTCTTAATCTATGAGATAAAATTAATGCCTATACTGCTTTGGGTTATGTTGAAAACTAAATGGATGCTTCCAAAATGCTTAGCATAATCTCTGACCTGGAGTAATCAAATCATAATAAAAAATAACAACAGCTAACATTTATTAATGTGTGCTAGACAATAATTTAGGAGTATTTTGTTGTTATTCCCGTCGCCTAGTCATGTCTGACTCTTTGCAACCACATGAACTGCAGGACGCCAGGCTTTCCTGTCTCTCACCATCTCCTGAAAATTGCCCAAGTTCATGTCTATTGCATCCAACCATTTCATCCTCTGATGCTCTGTTCTCTTTCTGCCCTCAATCTTTCCCAGCATCAGGGACTTCTCCAATGAGTTGGCTGTTTGCATCAGATGACCAAAATATTGGAGCTTCAGCTTCAGCATCAGTCCTTCCAAAGAGTATTCAGGGTTGATTTCCCTTAAGATTGACTGGTTTGATCTTGCAGTCCAAGGGACTCAAGAGTTTTCTCCAGGACCACAGTTTGAAGGCATCAATTATTTTGCGCTCTGCCTTCTATACAGTCTGGCTTTCACAATCTTTCATGACCACTGGGAAGACCATAGCCTTGACTATATGGACCTTTGTCAGCAAAGTAATGTCTCTACTTTTCAACACACTGTCTAGGTTTGTCATAGCTTTCCTGCCAAGAAGCAATCATCTTCTGATTTCATGTCTGCAGTGATTTTTAGAGCCCAAGAAGACGAAAAATCTGTCACTATGTCCACTTTCCCCCTTCTATCTGCCATGAAGTAATGGGGCTGGATGCCATGATCTTACTCCATTTTATGGATAAAGAAACTGAGGCAGATGAATGGATAAGAAAGCTGTGGTACATATACACAATGGAGTATTACTCAGCCATTAAAAAGAATACATTTGAATCAGTTCTAATGAGGTGGATGAAACTGGAGCCTATTATACAGAGTGAAGTAAGCCAGAAGGAAAAACATCAATACAGTATACTAACACATATATATATGGAATTTAGAAAGATGGTAACAATAACCCTGTGTACGAGACAGCAAAAGAGACACTGATGTATAGAACAGCCTTATGGACTCTGTGGGAGAGGGAGAGGGTGGGAAGATTTGGGAGAATGACATTGAAACATGTAAAATATCATGTATGAAACGAGTTGCCAGTCCAGGTTCGATGCACGATACTGGATGCTTGGGGCTAGTGCACTGGGACGACCCAAAGGGATGGTATGGGGAGGGAGGAGGGAGGAGGGCTCAGGATGGGGAACACATGTATACCTGTGGCGGATTCATTTTGATATTTGGCAAAACTAATACAATTATGTAAAGTTTAAAAATAAAATAAAATTAAAAAAAAAAAAAGAAAGAAACTGAGGCAGAGAGAAGGACCCTGTCCCAGGTCACAGGGTTATAGAATAAACAATTTCAACCCAGGTACTCTGACCTCAGGACTTACGTTCTTATCTCATATACCTAAACTCTTAATAAAGGTTAGTTGTTATTCTTATTTTTAAAAGACAGAAAAGAAGTGGAAAATAGGGGAAAGAGATGAAAAACACAGAGGCAGCTATTTCATCATTTTCTCATGTTAGGAATCGTTCTGTGCTTTTACTAGGAATTATTCTTATGCCTTAAAATTTAATCTTCATAACAATCCTAAGAAAGAAGTATGGCCATCCCACAGCTCGGATGAGAAGTCTCGGTTCTAGCAGCAGTATAAAACACACAAAGTGGAAGGGAGCAATGGACATCGCACTCTATTTAAACTTAGGCAAAAGAGTATTTCAGCTTCTCAAGCCCACATCCACAAGTTTTAAAATAGTGACTTGGATATTTTGTAAGCCTGTAAGTGTGTATTACAACTTACTTTTAAAATCCATATCTATATGTCAGAGAACAAAATTGCCCTGTTGACTAACTGTGCAAGGTGATTCTCAAGCAGATTTGGGCTGGTATGGTGGTGCTAGTGGTAAAGAACCCACCTGGCAATGCAGGAGACATAAGAGATGTGGGTTCGATCCCTGGGCTGGGAAGATCCCCTGGAGGTGATCGTGGCAACCTACTCCAGTATTCTTGCCTGAAGAATCCCCATGGACGGAGGAGCCTGGTGGACTACAGCCCATAGGGTCGCAAAGAGTTAGGCATTACTCATGCAACTGAACACATATGCACACTTGGTTGGGAAGTGGGTAGTGAGGATGGTGGAGCTAGAGCACTTCATTCTATATAGATACAGCCTCTGAAAAAAATCCCCACCATGAAGCAGTGAAAAATAATGAACTGAAATTCCTTCCAGTCCTGGCCTGATCTCCTGATTCAGTTGCCTACCTCAGAATTAAAGAACATTCAACTTGCTTTTCCCCTTGCAGGGTGGAGAGCTGAAAGGAAGTTGCTAAACACTTTACTGAAACTATGCATAATCTCAGGCCAGGTTTTCAGGATACAAATCAACTTTGATGGCATTTTTGATGTGCTCAGTACATGAACTTTTTTACTAGGCTAAGGCCTCCCGACCCCAAATACCCTTATCTGGAATTAGGATACCAACTGTCTTCTACACAAGCTCAAGGTAGAAGTATTTGCATCCATCTCCAAAGCACTACCAAAGGAATGTCAGAAAGTCCTTCAACAGAGTGGTTCAACTCATGTCCCACACATGGCCTGATGACTTTAACATCCAATCCTTATAACTTATTCATTTATTCAACAGTTATTATTGTAAGTTTACTAAATGCCAGGTGCTGGGTAGACCCTGGTAAACTAATCAATCAAGTTTGCTAGCCCAAGGTGAAACACAAGAACTGGATGGTAGAAAGGGCATTGGTAGTCTACCATTAGAAATAGGCTCAGTGACAGATAGAGAAGTGGTGGCTTAATATTGCAGGGGACGGAAAACAAAATGTGCTCCAAATTACATTACAACAGTCTATGCTCATGGAAATGTCCACACCTCAGCAGTTATGCTGTGCCTATTTAATCAAGGAAAGATTTCTGTCCTAAAGATATTGAACTAAGAAAAGTGGAGGTCCTTAGAGACATCATCTCCATTAACTAGAATTTTTGCTTATGTGAATTAATTCATTTTTTAAAATGCTGAATAAAAGAGATTACCAAATTCTGTCTACAAAAGCAGCATGATAATATTTTAAAAATAAACCATAAATGATATCAACCTTATAAGAGTGTCATACAGATAAAATTATAGAAGGTATATAAATGAGATTTGAAGGTAGAACATATTAGATAAAGATGAAGAGTTTTTTTCCTTATAAATCAAAGTGAGTCTAAAGCAGACACAGGACAAGGTGCCCCAGATTAGGAACTGAAGGTGCTGTTCTTTGGCTTTTACTTATTAATTATGTAAGTAACAGTAATGCGGTTATTTCAATCTTTAATTTTTAAAAAAATATACAAGTCAGGAAAACATTAAGGTCCATTTCAGCCATAAAATCACTTAATTAAAACTGAAGAAATAGTCTCACTTGTGTATTACTGTGCAGTAAGTATGGTCAAAAGACAATATTTTTTTTCCATCAATGATTATGAAAATGCTTGGGGAGAAGCAAACATTCAGTAACATTCAAAAGATGTGATTGTCATACTTTACCTCATATCACTTAAAAAAAGATATTTTATTCTAAACAATTAAAAACAATTTTTGAAGACAATGTCTTTTAATTTTTTTAATATAAAAAGGATAGAAAAGAAAGATCTACAAACTACATTAATAATCAAGGTGACAGACTCTAGAAAATGACTGTAAGAGAAAGGATGCAAGTTTACAAAAAAACATGTATCATCCCCCAAATAACCTGTATCATTGAATAGGTAATTAATAAAAGATTTTCTTTATTCCTATATATAAATCATTCTGGACTCTGGAGATACAGAGGGGACAAGATAGTCTCGGCTCTCTCAGAACTTAGATTATATTAAGGGAGTTGAATGGAGAGAAAAAAGAAATACACAAAATTGTTCCATGTCATGGTAAGTCCTAATGATTGAAAAAGATGCTGTTATGTAGAAAAGTAGAGGGCTACAAGAAGACAGACAGAGGACAGGAGAAGAAATGCTAGGAACTGCTTTTTCAGAGACTGTGTCTAGGTTAGACATGCTGCTGCTGCCAAGTGGCTTCAGTCGTGTCCGACTCTGTGTGACCCCACAGACAGCAGCCCACCAGGCTCCCCCGTCCCTGGGATTCTCCAGGCAAGAACACTGGAGCGGGTTGCCATTTCCTTCTCCAATGCATGAACGTGAAAAGTGAAAGTGAAGTCGCTCAGTCATGTCCGACTCTTCGAGACTCTATGGACTGCAGCCCACCAGGCTCCTCCATCCATGGGATTTTCCATGCAAGACTACTGGAGTAGATTAGACATGCGTGCGTGCTAAATTGCTTCAGTCCTGTCTAACTCTTTTGCGGCCTCACGGACTGTAGCTCACTATGATCCTCTTGCCGTGGGATTCTCCAGGCAAGAATACTGGAATGGGTTGCCATGCCCTCCTCCAGGGGATCTTCCCAACCCAGGGGTCAAATCTGCATTTTCTGCACCAGCAAGCGGGTTCTTCACTACCAGCGTCACCTGGGAGGCCCAGGTGAGACATGGTGCTGTGGAAACTTCTCTTGGGAGGTCACATCTCATTTGAGAACAGAGAATCATAGGAAGTGAGCATGTGAAGGATCAGGAGAAAAGCAAATACGGCAGGGAGAGTGAAAATACCAAGGCCCTGGTGCAAAAGATCATTTGTCATCTTCAAGAAATGAAAATGAGACTATGGTAATGAATTTGAGATTTATTCTAAGTGCAGTACAAGGTGTAATGCAGGAAAGTGGAATGATCTCATTTACATGTTTAAAAGATTACTCTGGCTGTTTTATGATAAATGGTTAGGGAAGAGTAGAGAAGATGCACAGACAGCAGGTATAAGCGGATGTGTAGAAACAGTACATCTTGATTTCCACCAGGCAAAGGTCCTCATCACTCTAAGAACAAGTAGGAGAAACTGGGGTTCAAGTGCAGTATGTTCAGGTAAATTTGTAGCTAACCGAACAAGAGGATGTGAAGGATATTGATTTATAAATTTAATCTTATTTTAGTGGACATTCTCTACTGGCAGGCTGCCCTGTCCAGGTCAACATTTTTTATCAATTATTTGAATGGACACAAGCTTATCACATTTTCTGCTACACTGAACAAGAAGGATAATCAATATGTTAGATTAAAAAAAAAAAAGATTTAAAACAATTTCAACTGTGATGGAACAAAGAGTCACTACTCAGAAGGTGAATGTAATAGAAGTAAATATAATATTCTGATTTTAGGTAATAAAATAACATGATTGGGGAGCTCTGGATAAATAGCCATTCATGAAAAATCAATCCTCTGATTTTACACAAAATAAAGTTGAAATATGAGATTGGAGCTTTAAAAACGAAAACAAAACCAGTATCATTGTCAGTCCCATTTGCCAAAAGATACATTTATTTCATAGGATACTACTGTTCCCACTGTCCTCTGCTAAGGTCAAGTACATGCATAGAATTAAGTACATTTCTAAAGGGTCATGCTTGATATATAATTGAGTGTAATTGTGTTGTGAAGAAATTGGTTGTGGATTAAGTACCTAGAGAAGAAAATAAATATGGGACAGGGAGTATGACCATATTTTCAGATTTGAAGCCTAACCAAAATCATAGAGTAAGTACCAGAAATGAAGATGAGAGATTTAAATATCTACTTCAATTTCAAGGACGAGATATTGAACTTGTTTTTGTGTTTTTGCACAGCTAGAGCAACTACAGTTCAGGATGCTTTGTAATGAACTGATGAGTTCTCTATCTTCAGAATTTTTCAAACTGAATGATTATCAACCAAGTATTCTGAGGGTTGTAGGATATTAGGCATGAAGAATGGGGAAAGCAGGGTAGGTGCCAAACTCAGGCCACTCAAATGCAAAATGAGTGGGAGAGCTTTGACTTTGGCTGAACTGTGCTATTTAAACGTGAATGTGTGCCTGCATGCTCAGTCGCATCCGACTCCTTATGGCCCCATGGACTGTAGCCCACTAGGCTCCTCTGTCCATGGAATTTTTAGGCAAGGATACTGGAATGGGTTGCCATTTCCTCTTCCAGGGCATCTTTTCCATCCAGGGATGGAATCCACTTTTCTGTGTCTCCTGCATTAGCAGGTGGATTCTTTACTACTGCACCGCCTGGGAAGCC